>NC_073261.2:83595000-86095000 GCF_029289425.2 Pan paniscus
GGCTTCTGTATGGAGAAAGGATTGAAGAGGGACAAGAAGTGGAAGTTAGAAGCCAGTTAAGAGGCTCCTGCAATCGTCTAAGTGGGACATAACAGAAACTGCGGATGGGGAGAAGGGCAAGGATTCAGGAAACAGATTGGAGGAAGACACAGAGCTTGCTAATGGATTAGATGTAGGAGGAGTTAGAAGGGTACAACCAAAGCTGTCTCCCAAGTTTTTAAGGTAGAATCAGGTGAATGGATGAAAGGATCATTTTGTGGAATGGGAAGGACTAGGGGAAGAGCAGGTTTGGGAGAAGAAAAAAGCAAAAGTTGTGTTTTTGAATATGTTAACTTTGAGCTGCCTATGAGTCCTCCAAGTGGATATGGCAGGTGTGCTGATGGAGGAGCCAGGCTTTCTACAAAACCACAGGGAAGGACACCCTGACTTTATCCCTAGGCCAGTTTAACAGATTGAAAGATTACAATAATTTTTGGTTAAGCGTCTTCCTTCTAAAGAAAATTCTTATTAAGACATTTGAAAATTACCACAAAAAAATAAGAAGCAAGAAGCTAAATCATATCACCAGAGAAAATCACTTCACTGGAGGAAGATATGAATGAAAGAAAGAAGGAAGAGAAGACCACAAAACAACCAGAAAACAAATAACAAAATGGCAGAAAAAATTACCACAAAAAATAAAAAGCAAGAAACTAAATCACATCACCAGAGAAAATCACTTCACTAGAGGAGTATATGAATGAAAGAAAGAAGAAAGAGAAGACCACAAAACAACAAGAAAACAAATAACAAAATGGCAGAGGTAGGTCCTTATTTATCAAGAATAACATTGAATGTAAATAAACAAACTCTCCAGTCAAAAGACACAGACTGGCTGAATGGGTTAAAAAAAAAAAAAAGACCCATTGATCTGTTGCCTACAAGAAACACACTTCACCTGTAAAGACACATGTAGAATGAAAATAAAGGGATGGAAAAAGGTATTTACGCCAATGGAAACAAAAAAAGAGCAAGAGTCACTATAGTTATATCAGACAAAATAGATTTCAAGGCAAAAACTATAAGAAGAGGCAAAGAAGGTCATTATATAATGACAAAGGAGTCAATTCAGCAAAAAGATATAACAATTTTAAATATATATGTATCCAACACTGGGGCACCCATATATATACAGGAAATATTATTAGAGCTAAAAAGAGAGATAGGCCCCAATACAATAATAGCTGGAGACTTCAATACACAACTTTCAGCATTAAACAGATCTTCCATGCAAAAACTCAACAAAGAAACATCAACTTTATCTGCATTATAGACCTAATGGCTCTAATAGATATTTACAGCACATTTCATCCAAGAGCCGCGGAATACACATTATTTTCCTTGGCACATGGATCATTATCAAGGATAGACTATATGCTAAGTCACAAAACAAGTCTTAAAACATTAAAAATATTGAAATAACATCAAGCATCTTCTCTGACCACAATGGAATAAAACTAGAAATTAATAACAAGAGGAATTTTGGAAACCATACAAATACATGGAAATTAAACAATATGCTCCTGAATGACCAGTGGGTCAATGAAGAAATTAAGAAGAAAATTGAAAAACTTCTTGAAACAAATGATAATGGAAACAGTATATCAAAGCCTATGGGATACAGCAAAAGTAGTACTAGCAGGGAAGTTTATAGCTGTAAGTGCCCACATCAAAAAAGAGGAAAAAATTCAAATAAACAATCTAACAATGCATCTTAAAGAACTAGGAAAGCAAGAGTAAACAAACCAAAAATTAATACATAGAAAGAAATAAGATCAGAGCAGAAATAAATTAAATTGAAATTTTAAAAATACAAAAGGTCAATGAAACAGAAAGTTTGTTTTTTGAAAAGTTAAACAAAATTGACAAACCTTTAGCCAGACTAAGAAAAAAAAGAGAGCAGGTTCAAATAAATAAAATCAGAAATTAAAAAGAGACATTACAATTGATATCACAAAAATTCAAAGGGTCATTAGTGGCTACTACGAGCAACTATATGCCAATAAATTGGAAAATCTAGAAGAAATAGACAAATTCCTAGATGCATACAACCTACCAAGAGTGAACCAGGAAGAAATCTGAAACCTGAACAGACCAATAACAACCAACAAGATTGAAGCCGTAATAAAAAGTCTCCCAGAAAAGAAAAACACAGGACTTGATGGCTTCACTGCTGAATTCTAACAAACATTTAAAAGACTAATACCAATCCTCCCCAAAATATTCCAAAAAACAGAGGAGGAGGGAATACTTCCAAACTCATTCTATGAGGCAAGTGTTACCCTGATACCAAACCCAGACAAAGACACATCAAAAAGAGAAAACTACAGGCCAGTATCTCTGATGAATATTGATGCAAAAATCCTCAACAAAATACTAGCAGACCGAATTCAACAATACATTAGAAAGATAATTCATGGCGACCAGTGGGATTTATCCCTGGGAAGCAAGGATGGTTCAACATACAAAAATCAATCAATGTGATACATCATATCAACAGAAGGAAAGATAAAAACCATATGATTATTTCAACTGATGCTGAGAAAGCATTTGATAAAATTCAACATCCTTTCATAATAAAAACCCTCAAAAAACTGGGGATAGAATGAACACACCTCAACATAATAAAAGCCATGTATGACAGACACATGGCTAGTATCATACTGAATGGGGGAAACCTGAAAGTCTTTTCTCTAAGATCTGGAACACAGCAAGGATGCCCACTATCACCACTGTTATTCAACTTATTACTGGAAGTCCTAGCTAGAGCAATCAGGCAAAAGAAAGAAATAAAGGGCATCCAAAATGGAAAGGAAGAAGTCAAATTATCCTTGTTTGCAGATGATATGATCTTAGATTTAGGAAAACCTAAAGACTCCACAAGAAAACTATTAGAACTGATTTAAAAAATTCAGTAAAGTTGCAGAATACAAAATCAACATACAAAATTCAGTAGCATTTCTGTATGCCAACAGTGAACAATGTGAAAAAGAAATTTTTAAAGTAATCCCATTTACAATAGCCACACATAAAATTAAATACCTAGGAATTAACCAAAGGAGTGAAAGCTCTCTATAATGAAAACTATAAAAAACTAATGAAAGAAATTGAAGAGGACACTAAAAAATGGAAAAATATTCCACGTTCCTGGATTGGAAGGATTAATATTGTTAAATGTCCATACTACCCAAAGCAACCTCCCGGCCAATGCAAGACTCTCTTCTCCAATATCCCAGCTTCTGCTCCATCACTTTTTTCTTGATAGAGACGGGGTCTCACTATGTTGCCCAGGCTGGTCTTGAGCTCCTGGGCTGAAGTGATCCTTCAACTTCAGCCTCCCAAAGTGCTGGTACCACAGGCATCAGCCTCAGTCACTCAGCCTCAATCACTTTTAAATCTGGGAAATGCATTCCATCAGTCAACCCGTCCCATTTCTCAACAGTGCTAATCACTTTAAAAATAAGTTTGCCTCCTTGTGGTCATCACCCACAGGCTCTAGTTCTAAGCTCATGTTCTTTTCTCTAGGGCAACACTGTCTATGACCATTTCTTCTTTCACAAATATTTGAAAGCAGCTCAGAAATCCATCCTCAGTCCTTTCTTCTCCAGGATCCATGTTCCTTGGAGTTTCAACCACAGTCACCATGGATGACCTATTGTTAGAAGAAATGGAGAGGCATCTAGTCCCCTAGATCACTAAGGTCAGAAGCTGTCGTGCCAAAGACTTTGTGGGGAAAGACTGAGAACCAAAATAAGGAAGCAAAGCTCCTTACCCCACCAGGCTTTCCCAGAGCTTAGCCTCTACCCCAACTGCCGGCCTGTACCCCCAGGGGGGGCACTCAACCAGCAGGGAGAATACAGGCAATTAAAGGTAATTCAGTTTTACAGTTCAAGTTAAAAAGAAGAAGAAAATAGATAAGATAAGATAAAAATAAATGTAGAGAAAAAAAGAAGATTAAAAGGAAATGAGTGAAAAGACCTTAGTCTTAGACAGAGGGATAGGCAGAATGAAACTTTCAAAGGGAAAGAATATACTCATTAACAAAAGAGTTTTTATCAGCACCATAGGAAATGTAAAACTAAAATCTCAAAAAAATAAAAATAAATTGTAAAAAGAGGTTTTTGTTTTTGTTTTGTTTTGAGAGTCTCACTCTGTCACCCACACTGGAGTGCAGTGGTGCACCTCCCAAGTGGCTGGGATTACAGGCGCCCACCACCATGCTCAGCTAATTTTTTTGTATTTTTAGTAGAGATGGGGTTTCACCATGTTGGCCAGGCTGGTCACAAACTTCTGACCTCAAGTGATCCACCCCCATCAGCCTCCCAAAGGGGCATAAGCCACCACACCCAGCCAAAAGCTAATTCTTTGAGAAGATAAATGAAAGTAAAAAACCCCTAACCAAACTGATTTTTTTAAAAAGAGAGAGTGAGAGAGAAAAGACACAAATTACCCATATCAGGAATTAGAGAAGGAACATCACTACAGATCTTACAGATAATTTAGAAAGATAAGGAGGGACTATTGTGAAAATTTTATGCCAATAAATTTAACAAATCAAATGAAATAGATTTTTGGAAAGACACAAAGTACTGAAGTATACTCAAGAATAAATAGATAACCTCAATAACTTTACACATTTTAAACACTTGAACTTATAGGATTTTAAAAACATAAAACCTTCTCACAAGGAAAACTGCAGGCCCACAGAGCTTCACCGTGAATTCACAAAATATTTAATAAAGAAATAGGGCCAGGCACAGTGGCTCACACCTGTAATCCCAGCACTTTGGGAGGCCAAGGAGGGAGGATCATTTGAGCCCAGGAGTTCAAGAACAGCCTGGGCAACATGGCAAAACCCTACCTCTGCAAAAATTACAAAAAATAACCAGGCGTGGTGGCACATGCCTGTAGTCCCAGCTACTTGGAAGGCTGACACGGGAGGATCACTTGAGCCCAGGAGGTTGAGGCTGCAGTGAACCATAATTGCACCACTGCACTACAGCCTGGACAACAGAGTGAGACCCTGTCTCAAAAAAAAAAAAAAAACTACAAAACATTGCTTAAAGAAATTGAAGGCCTAAATAAATTGAGAGGTATGCTGTGTTTATGGAATCAGAAGACACACTTTTAAGAAGGTAATTCTCAAATTGTTGAATGTATTGACCAATACATTGAATACATACATTTACATTTTTTGAGACCCTGTCTCAAAAAAAAAAAAAAAAACACTATGAAACATTGCTTAAAGAAATGGAAGGCCTAAATAAATGGAGAGATATACTATGTTTATGGAATCAGAAGACTTTTTTTTTTTTTTTTTTTTTTGGAGACACAGTCTCACTCTATCTCCCAGGCTGGAGTGCAGTGGTGTGATTTCAGCTCACTGCAACCTCTGCTGCCTCCCTGGTTCAAGCGATTCTCATGCTTCAGCCTTCCAAGTAGCTGGGATTATAAGCATCCCCCACCACACTCAGCTAATGTTTGTATTTTTAGTAGAGATGGGGTTTCACCATGTTGCCAGGCTGGTCTCGAACTCCTGACCTCAGGTGATCTGCAGAAGACATATTTTGAAGAAGATAATTCTCCTCAAATTGTTGAATGTCTTGATCAATACATTTAACAGAATTTCTATCAAAATCCAAGCAGAACTTTTCATAGAAATTGGTAAACTGAACCTAAAATTTATATGAAAATGTAAAGGACCTGCAATGGCCAAAAGCATTTTGAAAGAGAAGAACAAAATTGGAGAACTTATAATACCTGGTTTCCAAACTTACTCTAAATCTACAGTAATCAGCACAGTGTAGTGTTGGCATAACACCATACTGACAGGTCAATAGAATAGAATGATAGTACAGCAATAGAGCAACACATTTATGGACAGCTTGTTTTTGATAAGATGCCAAGGCAATTTGATCAGGAAAGAATACGCTTTTCAACAAATGGTGCCATAATTTAGATACTCACATACCCCAACCCCCCTCAAAATGAGACCTTTACCTCACACCATACACAAAAATTAAGTCAACTCAAAATGGAGCGTAAACCTAAATATAAGAACTAAATCATGGACTAAAATCTTGGTGACCTTGAGTTAAACAAAGGTTATTTAGATATAGCACCAAAAGTACAATCAATAATGGGTAAAGAAATCAATGAATTGAACTTCATCAAAATGTTAAGATTTTGCTCTTTAATAGATATGAGAAAATGAAAACCCAAGCCACAAACTGGAAGAAATTACAAATTATATATCCACAGGCCAAACACAGTGGTGCATGCCTGAAATCCCAGCACTTTGGGTGGCCGAGGTGGATGGATCACCTGAGGTCGGGAGTTCAAGACCAGTCTGGCCAACATGGTGAACCTTGTCTCTACTAAAAATACAAAAATTAGCTGGGCATGATGGTGTGCACCTGTAGTCCCAGCTACTTGGGGGGCTGAGGCAGGAGAATCGGTTTAACCTGGGAGGCGGAGATTGCAGTGAGCTGAGATTGCACCACTGCATTCCAGCCTGGGTGACAGAGCAAGACTCTGTCTCAAAAAATATATGTATTATATATCCAACAAGGGAACTACATCTAGATTATACAGAAAATCTCTACAACCCAATAATGAAAAGAGAAACAACTCAATAAAAAGCAGACAGAAGACTGGAGTGGTGGCTTGCACCTGTGGTCCCAGCTACTGGGGAGGCTGAGGCAGGAGGATTGCTTGAATCCAGGAGTTTGAGGCTGTGATATCATGCCACTGCACTCTAGGCTGGGGGACAAAACAAGAGCCCATCTCAAAAACAAAAACAAAAACAAAAAACAAAAAAATACTTCACCAAAGAGGATATATTAATGTCTAATAAGCATATGAAAAGCTAGTCAACATTATTAATGCAATTCATTGTACATAAACTATAACTCAGAAAAGCTTTAAAATTTAAAACGTATTGGTTATCTTTAGAAATTATTAGGGAATCAAAGATTGGTGGAAAAAGAGAAAGAATCAAGCAATTATCCAGTCTTTCTTATGTGAATTGTGCTTCCATAGTCATAAATACAGAAGGAATAATAGAATTAGAAAAGCACCATTGGGGAATCCTCAATAAAAATAATAGGTTTAGACCAAGATAATCAACGGCTGCTAAAACATTAGGTTAGAGGCTGGTGAAGGACTTTATAATGGATGGATTCAGCCGACCATGCTGATGAAGGATTAGAGGCTGATGAAGGATTTTATAATGGATGGATTCTGCTGACCATGCTGAAATCATCAATCAAAAGCCATATTTCTAAATGTGGGACAGCCAGACATTATGTACTTTCTTTTGTGGTGCAATAGCACACAGTACCATCTAGAATATATTTTGGGGGAAAAATAATCTGAATATTATAAAGCTTCTAGATATAATTGCCATGAGGGATTGAAGAACATGGGGCTGAAGAAAACCTTGAGCATGCAATTAGCCAAAATCTGTGGGAAATTCTAAAGGTCAACAAAGAAATGTCATAAAAGGGGGTGAAAAGAGAGGGAATTGGAATACATTAAAAGAGATTTATCCTTTAAATATCTTAAAGGATACACCAATCAAATGCCAAGTACAGCCCATATTTGGATCTTGATTCAAACAAACCAATCTTCTGTAAAAATATTTTTCAGAGATATGGGTAGCAATTTGAAAGCAGATGAGGTATGAGATGAAGCTAAGTAATTATTATTACTCTTGTTGGGTGTAATAATGATACCATGGTTATGCTTTTTTTAAAAAGTGATTACCTGTTGGGTATATATGCTGAAGTTTTGACAGGTTAAATTAAACCATATCTAGGATTTCCCTTAAAATATTCCAGAGGTAAGGGGTGAATGTTGTGGGAAGGATATAGATAAAACAATGTTGACAATTCTTTAAAAGTGGAAACATGGGGGTTAACTATACTGTTCTCTCTACTTTTGTGTACGTTTGAAATTTTCCATAATAAAGAATTGGGCTTTGCTTTCGTTTTGTTGAATTTTAAATGAGCTTGTTTCTACAGATCACAGCCCTCTGGCTGTGTTCTGACCTACTGAGAGTTCAACAGGATTCCCTCCCTTTACCCATATGGAGGCCACACACTCAATATCTGTAGGGTACAAATGACTGAAATGAGCCTGGGATAAAGAAAACGGCAAAGCAAGCCAGTGAATCAAGGCAGCTGGCACCTACCTCTGTGTTGGAGACTAATGGAGAGTGACAGGGACCGTGGCAAACCGAAAGCCACATACACATCCAAGATGGGCAGTCAGTCTTGCCATGTAGGAATAAGGGCCCCAGATGGCCCGGCTTTTTTTTTTTTAGACAAGGTCTCACTCTGTCTCCCAGGCTGGAATACAGTGGTGTGATCTCGGCTCACTGCAACTTCCGCCTCTCAGGTTCAAGAGATTCTCCTGCCTCAGCCCCCCGAGTAGCTGGGACTACAGGCATGGCGAATTTTTGTATTTTTAGTAGAGATGGGATTTCGCCATGTTGGCCAGGCTGGTCTTGAACTCCTGACCTCAGGTGATCCACCCGCCTCGGCCTCCCAAAGTGCTGGGATTACAGGCGTGAGGCACCACACCCAGTCCTGACTTTTCATTAGAAACTGAAAATCTCAGCATTTCTGTGAAATCTCCCAATATGGAGGCAAATGATTTTTTTTTTTAATGTCAGCACTTTGCAAGTTAGTGCTGGAAGGCCAAACAAAATCTGTCTGCAGGCTAGATTTGTTCCATAGATGGCTGTTTTGTGATCCCTGACACCACAGCATCTAATGCATTATATAGTAATGCATTAATAATCAGTTGACATTCTTAGCAGTTGGGTCACACTGCTGGCACAACCGAGGTTGCACACATCTGAAATCCCCAGATCTTTTACATGCAAACAGCTGTCAAGCCAGGCATCCTCACACATGGAACTTTGAACTGAACATAGACTTACAATTATCTCTATGAAAATTGCATCTTATCACTTGTCAGAAACATTTGCCTCCAGATTGGCTCCACTCTTCTTCCAAATTCTGCTGAATCTGCACTCCTTTCAGGCTGTGTCACCCCTAGCTCTGATGAGCCCTTCTTCATCCAAGCATTCTACAAAGCCAAGGTCAGCCTGGGTTACATCAGGTTTCTCTCCTGCTGGGGCCTGGGGTTGTTCAGTTGTCACTTCAAGCTTCCTTCCCAGTTTGGTCACTTCATACTTACCCACTTCCTTCTTGAAGCCACTACACAGTATAGTCAGGCCTAAGCCAGTGGTCTGATGCTAATAAAAATGTCATAATACTTTGTGGTTTTTAAAGCATTTTCCCATATTCTGACTTGACTTTTTTTTTTTAATTGAGACAGAGTCACTCAGGCTGGAGTGCAGTGGTGCAATCTGAGCTCACTGCCGCCTCGACCTCTTGGGCTCAGGTGAGCCTCCCACCTCAGCCTCCCAAGTAGCTGAGACTACAGGCGTGCCTCATCACACTGGGTTAATTTTTGTATTTTTTGTAGAGACAGGGTTTCACCATGTTGCCCAGGCTGGTCTGGAACTCCTGGGCTCAAACAATCCTTCTGCCTCAGCCTCCCAAAGTGTTGGAATTACGGTGTGAGCCACCATGCCCTGCCTGACTTGATTTTTATCACCCACCACAACCTTAAAAAATTCTATCAACATCACTTTAAGACACTGGGCCACAAATAGGCTCAGAGTATGTTTGTTGTTTATGGCCTAATCAATAATTTCTTAGCTGAAGATTTCTAAATTAAGGAAAGAACAACTAGTTTAGCTTCCTTCCAACCCTACCATCTTATCAGAAAAAGAGTTCCCAAAGCCACTGCCATTCCAGCAGTAACCAGTAGGGACAGAAACAATATTGAAGAATGTTCTAACCATAAGAGTTGTTGGAAAATGGAATAAGTTGCCTTGAGAGGAATTGAAATTCTGATGCTAGCAGTTTTCAAATAGGAGCTGGGGTTTTGTGGAAAGGATTTCTCTGTGGATAGGAGGTTGACAGAATGATCTCTCATTCATTTATTGTTGTCTGTTTGGGATCTTGCTTTGAGCTCAGCTCTCAGAAGTACCTAAGAGACTCCTGGTGGTCAGTGAGTTACCTGTGAAGATTAGAAACCTGCACTTTCTGAGTCTGATCACTTTTCTGTTTGTGCATTTTAAAATTAATCACCTCTTACAAAGCAGTTTTTGGCAAATTTCCTTTTGAAAATGCCAACCCTTTCTCCATTATTCAAAAATGGAAAGAATCCATACAATGGACTGTCATACAGTCATAAAAAGAAATGAAGCAGTGATATATGGTACAATATGGATGAATATTGAAAACATTATAAAGTGAAAAAGCCAATTACAAAAGACCACATGCTGTATAATTCCATTCGTAGGAAAGTCCAGACTAGGGAAATCTACAGAGACAAAAAGTGGATTTGTGGTTGCTTAGGGCTGGTGGGGGAACAGGATGGGAAGATGAGAGGGTGAGAACTAGTCTTGAGGTGATGAAAATGTTTGAAAATTTACTGTGGTGATGATTGTACTTATCTGTGAATATACTAAAATCCATTGTACACTCTAAAATGGGCGAGTTGTATGGTATAGGAATTATATCCCATTAAAGCTGTTGGGCTTTTTGTTTTTTTTTTTTTATAGAAAGTAAGCATACTTTTTTTTTTTTTTTTTTGAGACGGAGTCTCGCTGTGTCGCCCAGGCTGGAGTGCAGTGGCGCGATCTCGGCTCACTGCAACTTCCGCCTCCCGGGTTCAAGCAATTCTCCTGCCTCGGCCTCCCGAGTAGCTGGGATTACAGGCGCACGCCACCACAGCCGGCTAATTTTTTGTATTTTTAGTAGAGGCGGGGTTTCACAGTGCTAGCCAGGATGGTCTCCTGACCTCGTGATCCGCCCGCCTTGGCCTCCCAAAGTGCTGGGATTACAGGCGTGAGCCACCGCGCTCAGCCGCAAGTTTTTGTTTTGTTTTGTTTTGTTTTGTTTTTTTAGACAGGTCTGGCCCAGGCTGGAGCAGTGGTGCCATCTCAGCTCACTACAACCTCGGCCTCTCGAATCCAAGAGATCCTCTCACCTCAGCCTCCCGAGTAGCTGGGATTACAGGTATGCGCCACCACACCCGGCTAATTTTTGTATTTTTAGTAGATACGGGGTTTCGCCCTGATGGCCAGGCTGGTCTTAAACTCCTGGGTGATTTAAAAAAAAAAAAAAAATCCGCCGACCTTGGCCTCTCAAGCCGGGATTACAGGCGTGAGCCACCGCGCCTATTTTTTTTTTATTATTATTATTCTTTTTTAATGGATAGAGATTTTATTTGTTTCCAAGCCTGGGCTGCATTTCTACAGGGGACCTACCCCATGCCTCTGAGGATGTCTGTGAGCCAGAGGCGACCTCCCCGGGGCTGGCGAGGAACCCGGCACCAGGACGAGGGGAAGTGGGCGGCCCTTCCCACATTCCAGTTGGCATAGGGTTCCTGTTCTGCATCGAGGGGCTGGATGGGTGAGAGCAACCGAAGCCTGGGCTAGCGGAGGAGATAGACAAGAGCTCCGCCCTCCATCCATTTCTCTGAACGTTCTAGGTCTTGATTTTCACCACTCGCGGGGTAATATTTCCACCCAAAATCTAGCAACGATCCCGTCCATGAAAACAGCTGAAAATCTCCCCTTTGAAAGAACACGTCCAGGAGGCTTTCCATCCCTTAACTAAGCTTGTGCCCGCTTTGCCTACCCCCCTGGCGATGTGGGGCAGGGCGCATCCGCCCGCGACCACTTGGCCTGATTTCCGGGCCCCCGGGAGGACTTCTGAACCAGGATTTGTGACGTGCCGCTAGGAGAAGGGGCACATGATGGGGAGGGGAACTCTCCGAGCACATTCCCCAAACTGCAAATCTGCCCAGGGACGGCTGGGCGCCTGGGTTGAGGGGAAGGGCCCGCAGTCTTATTGGTCTCCGCAGACAGAAGCGAGGGGGAAGAACTCATCACGAGTTACAAGGGCGGAAAACAGCCGCCCCAGGTCTCCCCAGAGCTCCCCGGACGCCCCGCGCTAGGCCTCGGGCCCCAACGCCTGGGAGTGGTCGGCGGTGCTTGGGCCCCGCCCGGGGGCGAGGGGCAGCGGCCCGGCCCCAGGCCTCATCTCCGCACCGGGAGCTCGGGCTCACACTGTAGAATGAAGTGCCCAGAATATTCGATCCCCACGGCCAGCTAGGGACCCCGCCACAGTGGAGCGCCTCGCCACCTCCATCCGCCCTCCTGTGGTCCGGGACTAGGTGCAGTTACAGGACCCGCCTAAGAAGAGCACTAGAAGGACGCAGTGGGTGGATGTCCGAGTTCGAGCGGCTGGATGTCGCGCGGTGGCAACAAGTAGCTCGGAAAAGGGGTATTGAGAGTCCACTGCGAGCTGCTTCCTGCTTGCGGCCAATGGGGACATGCGGCAGAGCAGTTAGAAACAAGAAGGGAGAAGACTAAAGAGAGACTCCTTACTTCTGGCAACGAGATACACAAAAGGGGTTGCAGACATCCAAAAGGGTCTTGCTCCAGGTGAGGCTCGAACTCACAACCTCGGCATTGCTCTGCATGTACTGCTGTATAAGTACCGCGCGCTAACCGATTGCGCCACTGGAGCTCTGCTGAACGGGCCTCGCGATGGCTCTATCAGGGTGCGCTGGCGCCCGCGGCGGGCCTCGGCAGAGCATGCGCGTTCGCGGCGCGAGCCCAGGCCCGAGCCTTCTGCGACTTCGCGCCGAGCTCCCGGCTGTTCCGCAGCCGAGCGAGCCGGGGAAGCCTGCGAGTGTCGCCCTCGGGGATGGAGGGGCCGCCTAGCCTGGCCGTGACGGGAGGGCCACGGGGGCCCTGCAAAGAGCGCAGCGCGCAGCCCCGGGCCTCGCCGTAGGAGGAGCGGCCCCAGCGCCTGCGGCCGGAAAACCCCCTCTATGGGCTTCGCGTCCCGGAGCCGGCCCGCGAGGGGCAGGGCCCAGGCCGGGGAAGCGGCAGGCGGGCCTCGCCGCGGTGGTGACGCGGTCCGGGGGTGGGGCTGGGGCTGAGCCGGGCGGCCTTGCTCCCGCGCCCCGGGGAGGCCCGATCCGACTGCCCGCGAGGCCCCCCGGAAGGAGAGCGTCCGGAGCCCCCCAGTGGCGGCTGGCGGGGCGCCCCGGCCGGGCGAGGCCAGGGGCCGGTGGCGGCGCGCGGCCGTGGCTTGGCGCCTGGTCTGGCTCGCGAGGTTCCGGCAGCTCTTGGGCCCTCCAGGCAGGAGGCGGGGCCCCGAAACCCGGCCAGGCCACCCCAAGCGGAGGACGCGGAGATAGCCCGGGCTTTGGAGGAGTTGCAGCCCAAACCCTGCGTGTTTTGTTGGGCCACAAAATGTTTGATGTTAAAACTAATTTCCATTATTTAAAATCAGGCGATCTCATACAAATATCTAGATATCCATTTAAAAACAAAACAAAATCTAAACACTGCACCCAGGGCTGAATTATGACTCTTCTTGGCCGTAGGCACTTTTGTCTTCGTGAGCTCCTGTCCTCCATTTAAAAAAAAAAGAAAAAGTTTTGGAAAATTATATTTTACCACTGTGATGATATAAAAATGAATGTAATTCAAGCTGAATTTATTGCTATATTCATATTACTATTTTTCATTTAATACTATATTCGTTTTCTTCTCATTTCAAAAGAAATTAACATTTAAATTTTTTCTGGTCTATGCACTGTGCCTGTTGTACCTAATTGATAAGCCTGCCAGGAAGCTGGTCCTCCAGGGAAGGTAGCAGCCACCTCCAGAGTGCCAGCCACCTCCCGAGTGCCCACCACCCCCGTCTCTTCCTTCAGGCTTGTCTCACACATCTTGATGGTCTCTGAGCACCTGTTGGCATGTTGGTCACCTGTTTGATGACTTCTGCTCTCCTGGGAGAGCCAGCCGAGCAAACAACAGAATGATTATGGCAATAATGGTGGAAACTGCATGAGCAAGCGATGGACAGAATGAAGGTCATTTGTGTAGTCACCTTGAGGGTGACTTGGCCACAGTAACAGATTGTGTTAGGGTGACAGATGTCAAGCAGTGGGATGGTACTGGACTGTAGAAGGCCTTGAAACTCGAGCAGAAGAGTTAAAGTGATCAGGTAGACCACGAGGAGGTAGCAAAAGATTCTATGTAACGCAGGGGGCCTCCCGAAGGAGTTTTTAGGAAAGTCTCCGTAGAAAGAAGCCCGGGGAGGCTGTTTCCAGATGGTTTTGTAAGCTGAGAGACACATCTGGAGACTCAGGAACTCACATCAGGGATGGTCAACACCTCGCAAGATCCCACCCCGCACCAGGCAGGTGGTGGGATACAGGGCTCTTTACAGCATGCCAGGATTAGGGCTCCTTGGAGCCCTTGTGGATGAGGCCAGGGTAAATCAAGGGCAACAGAGAGTGATCCGTTAAATAAGTTCTTCCTGGAAGCTGGAACAGGATGTAAAGGTAAATGCATGGTTTGTGCAGGGTGGGGATGATTTTTCCCCCCTAAATTGAAAGGGGTTAATTCCTGGTAACAAGTAAATTGTGGACTCATGCACAGCGTCTTCTCAAATCCCGTAGCATTTGCAGAATCTGCCCTTCCTCTGGAATCTCTCAGGCAGAGCCCACCTGGTGAACCACAAGCAGCAGAGTTGGCCCTCGGTGGTCCAGCGTCCCCTCCCACTAGCCCCATTCATGGATCTACTCCTTTATTGGTTCCACAGATACTGACTGATCCCCGACTGCATGTAAGGGGAAGTCAGCCCCTCATAAAGTGAACCTAAATTGCTTAGCCCCCAAGAATATTGGTTCTCTAATGAGCCTAGTGTGGGTAAGGCTGCACCTGGTGAAGGGGGCAGGGTCAGAAACTCTGCTGCTGGAGATCTTTTCCAGCAAGGACAAGTGTCCTGGGACCTGAAAGGCACTTAACCTCACCCAGACTGCCGCTAAAGAACAATGAACTTAGGAGTCTTCGCTGTGGTCCTCTTAAGTTTGTAAGAGACTGTAATAAGTCTGTTACTCTCTCCGGGCCTCAGTTTCCTCATCTATAAATTGAAGAATCTAGACCACATAAGAGGTCTCCAGCCTGGCTTGACTAGTGGAGGACCCCTTTTACCATGTATACTCTTGCCAACACCTTGGAAGTATTTTATCATGCAATAATTTGTGTATGATGTGTAATAGAGAAGGGATTGTTAAATAAAACTTATTTTAGATCCATGTATAACTTTAAAACAGTAATACCGGCTGGGCACTTTGGCTCACACCTGTAATCCCAGCACTTTGGGAGGCCAAGGCAGGTGAATCACTTGAGGCCAGGAGTTTGAGACCAGCCTGGCCAACATGGCGAAACCTCCTGTGGGTTGCAGTGAGCTGAGATCACACTACTGCACTTCAGCCTGGGTGACAGAGAGAGACCCTCTCTCAGTAAATAAATAAATACAGCAGTAATATCTATATTATTAAAAGACTAGTTTCAACCTTTTCACATTTTCCAAGTAATGCAAAATGTTTAAAGTAATTATGTAAGGGGAAAGCATGCTTTGTTAACAAATATCTTTTAAAATAACATATATTTGGTATTGGGACAAATGTATATTAAAATGTATGAAACTTAATGACTCATTGTAGCATCAAAAATAGACAAAAACTGCTTTCCTAAATGAATGTTTGGAATTTATGCCTTTTGCATTTTTTTTAAAAAACTGGTTTATTTTTATTACTTTCATTTTTTGTGTCTAAATGATGAGATAAAACAGAAGGGTTCAGACTGCTGTATGCAAGTGACATTCTGCAAATAGCATGATGTGGGTATGGCTGGTCTTCATTTCTAATAATGAGAGGCCAAATCAGATCTAATGGTCACTATATTTTCTCTATGACTTTGGTTTCAGATATACAAGAGACACCATGATGAGCCATATAAACAGTTTGATGGGCTGAATGCAATTTGTAGGGCTAGTGAATGAAAATCGTCTTGGTTCAAAATTGTAGAATTCTCATTTTATGGTCCTCATTTACTTTATTCCAGCAAATGTTTTATATTTTCTATTTTTAGCCAGCATTTCATTATGGGTATATATTAAGCAGCATATGACTTTTAAAAATATTGCTGTAGAGTAGGCAAAGCCCACATGAGAAGCCACCCAAGCAGCTGTCACATGAACGCATATCTGGTGTTCAAGGAATGAATGCTTCATGTACCGGTGAGCACGCATTCAGAGGCTTCCAAAGTGATTCCATTTTAATGGGTAGCGGGGGATCTTAAAGGATTATTTTAATTGTTATTTTTCCAAATGGAAATGTAAAAGACGCCACTGCCACGTGCAACACTGTGGACCTTCCTGAATGCCTTTCAGAACCCCCTCCATTTGTCAGTGTCTGAGGTCCCCTCCTGTCCTGATAGTCCATGATGCTCACCAGCATCCCTGGGGAAAATGACCCCTTATTTTCCCTTAGGAGGAGAAAGAGGTGTAGGTCTCAAGGCCCATGCTCTAGGGAAGTGTGATGCAGATTTGAACCAATTACACAGAGAGTGGAACATACGATAATTTGAGGGATCCCATCAAATTGCCTGGATTGACACCGAAATGAAGAAGTGGTGAGAGCCTGTCAGATGAGAAAAATTTTAAAGATTGGTAATGTCCAGTGTTGATGAGAGTGTGGGGAAATGGATAGTCTTTAGTTGGTTTTGTTTTTAAGATAGTTTATCAGAATCTGTCAGTGTTTTAAATGCATGTATCTTTTGATCCAGCAGTTTCTATAAGATTCTCTCTTACAGATATACCCATACTTGTGAACAAATATACCATATTTCATCAAATCTAAAACACTCTAAATTGTAAAATGTGCTATTATTTTATGTACCATTAAGAAAACAAAACCTACCATTTTAACTATGACACAGTCCTTTCATATCACTTAGAATTGCGTCTTATACTCATTAAGATCACTCCTAGCTGGGCGTGGTGAGTCACACCTGTAATTCCAGCACTTTGGGAGGCCGAGGTGGGCAGATCACGAGGTCAGGAGATCGAGACCATCCTGCCTAACATGGTGAAACCCCGTCTCTACTAAAAATACAAAAAATTAGCCAGGCGTGGTGGTGGGTGCCTATAATCCCAGCTACTCGGGAGGCTGAGGCAGGAGAATGGTGTGAACCCGGGAGGCGGAGGTTGCAGTGAGCCGAGATCGCGCCACTGCACTCCAGCCTGGGCGACAGAGCGAGACTCCATCTCAAAAAAAAAAAAAAAAAAAAATCGATCCTATGGATGACTCGATGTATTTTTAATCATATGTTCCTCTGGAGAGCCATTGCTTTCTGCTCACCTTTTCAGCCTCATAGTTTCTGTCACTGACAAACACTTCAAGGAGGACAGCAGCTCAGGGTGCTGAGCTCACCTGAATGCACTTCTCTTCTCCATGAAATTTTGGCCCCTTAGCCCTTAGGCTGCCTTGGTGGCTCATTGTTGCATTCAGACAGATTGGGGGTAGGGTGGGGTATTTACAGAATTTCTAGCTACTAGCAGTGGGAAGGTTAGTTTCATGGAAGCTGATGCATCTGTAGATAATGTGACCACATAATTTATCCTCCAAACAGGGACATTTCTGAGAGTCAAAAGGAGCACTGTTAATAATACTGGACCAACAAGCATGAATTGTGCCGTCCCGGACAATTTGGAACATATGGTCACCCTAATCCTAGCTCCCTTTTGTGTTACCATAAATATATAAACCATAATTAGGGAAAACTCCTTGTTAAACGTCTCTATAAGAACATGGATGGGGTGTGTACCAGTCCATTTCATACTGCTCTGCTCCAAATTCGCCCTTCTTGGCCCTGCTTTGTGATCCTGGAGCTGGACCCTGAAAGTATTTGTCTTGTCAGCTGGTGCCACTGTTAGGTCTTGTCAGTAGAAAGTGCTAGAAGAACACTAGAAGGGACTTCTCTTCCTAGCTCAGTGCTTTTCTTCTGGCTCCTACAGCACAGCTGCCAGTGGGCGGCTTCCCGGTGAGATTTTGCCAGCACCCAACAGAGTTTCCTGCTTGCCATCCTCAGCCTGCAGCGCCTCAGCAAATTCCTCCACCATCCGCAGGCCCCGATGCCACCCTCACCAGTGAGCTCTGAATCTCAGCCTTGGAGGGGAGGGAGAGTTTGTTGCTTCCTTGGGTTCCCTATGTCAGCCCTAGAGGTAGTGGCTGCTCCCTTTGTTATTCCTGAATTATCTAGAGTTCCATTTACCCTTCTTCGTAATGAATCCTCCTTTACTAGTTAATAATTTTTTACATTAAATTTTCCCTATTCAAACTACTGGTGTGTCTGAATCCTGACTGATAGGATGCATTAATTATTTCTTTTCACTTGTTGGAGAACAACAGCCTTCAAAGAACATGGAGAACATGGTGGTTGGTGGGTAAAAATAATACACTTACATAGTACTTATCATGTGCTAGGCACCAACTCCAAGAACTTGACACCCTATGAAGCAATTTCATCCTCACAGCAACCCCATGAAGCAAGTAGCATTCTCATTTCCTTTCACCGATGAGGAACGTGCAGCACAGTGAGGTCCTGCAGTTTACCAAAACAAGTGGTAAAGCTAAGATTCAAATACAGATTGTGCAACTGAAGATCCATGCCCTCAAACTGTATGGAGTAGATGGCTCATTTTGCCACTTGGAGAACAGTGAGCATGCCTGGCCTTGACAACTCTGTGCCTCTCAGGGTCACCCCCAAGAGAGGCTCTTGTCAGGCTCACAGAAGCCTGTGTATTGGTGGCCAAAGCATTCCAACTTGAAACATGGGAAAGACCAGTTAGAATTCTGACCCCTAGAAAGGTGAAAACCATGACCCAGGCATGCTGGGCGCCTCTGTGCCTAGATTCCCCTCTGCTGAGGAATGGGGAGGGTTCCTCTGTCAATCCTGGCAAGGGATGGACCCAAACCTATTGGACCAGATAGAGGTCCCGGAGGCCACAGCACAGATGATGACTTTCCTGTGAGAGGACAAAGGAAGAGTTTCAACAGAGCCCGCCAGGGAGCTCTAGGGTTTCAGTAACACTCAAGGTGTTCCTTAGGTCAAAATTTTTGGGTGAGTGGGAAAGCCCACCTTGTGGGGAAGAAGAAAGACAAGAAACTGGAGCAAAACAATCTACATCCATGTTTCTGCTCAACCAACTGGTTGAGTGACTTCAATAGTTGTCCATTGATCATATATACCACAGTTGGCTGAGCCATTCTCCTACTGATGGACATCCTAGGCTCTTTCTTGTGTGGGGCTTTTACAAGCTTCTAGGAGCATATGTGTACAAGTATTTTTATTTTTATTTCTCTTGGATAAATACAGAAATGGAATTGCTGGGTTGTAAGGTATGTTTCTGTATAGTTTCTTTGTTTTTAGCATTTTTATTGTGGCAAATTACACATAACATAAAATTTACCATTTTAACTGTTTTTAAATTGTACAATCCAGTGGCATTTAGTACATTACCACGCCCGGCTAATTTTTGTATATCTCCTGACCTCAAGTGATTTGCGCGCTTCAGCCTCCTAAAGTGCTGGGATTACAGGCGTGAGCCACCGCACCTGGCTATTTTTTTCTTTTTATAGTGGTAAAATATACAGAACATAAAATTTACCATTTTAACCCTTTTTAAGTGTGTGATTCAGTGGCATTAAATACATTTACATTGTTGTACAACCATCTCCACTATTCATCTCGGCAACTTTTTTCTCATCTCAACTGAAACCCCATACCCATTAAACAATAACTCTCCATTACCTCCTCCCCCGAGCCCAGTAACCACTATTTTACCTTCTATCTCTACAAATTTGACTATTCTAAGTATTCGTAAAAGTGGAATCATACAATATTTGTCCTTTGTGTATGGCTTGTTTCACTTAGCGTAATATTTTTAAGGCTTATTTATGTTGTAACATCTATCAAAACTTCATTTCCTCTTAAGGCCGAATAATATTTCATTATATGTGATACTACGTTTGGTTTATACATTCATCTGTCAGTAGACGCTGGGTTGTTTTCATCTTTTAGTTATTGTGACTAATGTTACTACTAACATCGGTGTACAAATATCTGTTTGAGTCCCTGCTTTCAGTTCTCTTGGGTGTATCTCTAAAAGTGGAATTCCTGGAAGATACAGTTAATTCTATGTTCAATTTTTTTGATAAGCCACCATACAGTTTTCCACAGCAGCTGTGCCATTTTTACATTCTCACTAAAAATACACAAGAGTTCCACATCTTCACCAACACTTGCCATTTTATGTTTTGGTTTGTTGTGGTTGCTGTTGTTTTTATAATAGCCATCCTAATGAAATGAAGCACTATCTCACTGTAGTTTTGATTTGCGCATCCCTAATCATTAGTGATGTGAGCATCTTTTTATGGGTTTATCAGCCATTTATATATCTCCTTTGGAGGAATGTCTGTCAAGTCCTTTGCCTATTTTTTAAATTCTGTTGCTTGTTTTTTTTGTTGTTGAGTTTGGGGAGTTGTTTTATATTCTGGCTATTAACCCGTTATCAGATACATGGTTTGCAAATATTTTCTCCCATTTTGTAGCTTGCCTTTTCACTCTCTTGATAGTGTCCTTTGATGCACAAAAGTTTTTAATTTTGATAAAGGTCCTATGTTTGGTGGTTGTTTGGGGCTTTGTTTTTGAGACAGGGTCTATCTCTGTTGCCCAGATTGGAGTGCAATGATGCAATCACAGCCCACTGCAACCTCAGACTCCTGGGCTCATGCAATCCTCCTGCCTGAGCCTCCCCAGTAGATGGGACTATAGGCACACGCCACCACTGTCTGCGAACTTTTTTTTTTAAATTAGAAATGAGGTCTTGCCATGTTTCACAGGCTTGTCATGAACTACTGGCCTCAAGGGATTTTCCCACCTCAGCCTCCCAAAACACTGGGATTACAGACATGAGCCCCAGAACCCGACCCCTATGTTTAGTTTTATAAGAAACTATGGAACTCTTTTTTTTCAAATTAGTTGTGCCACCTTATACTCCCACCAGTAATGTTGAGAGTTCCAGTTGCTTTACATCCTCACCAATGCTTCATATTGTCAGTCTTTAATTTTAGCCATTCTACCGGGTGTGTAATAGTATCTCATTGTATATTTAATTTGCATGTTAATTTGCACTGTATATTTAATTTGCATATATTTAATTTGAGCATGTCATTAATTGCTCAACTAATGATGTTAAGCAATATTTTGTGTGTGCTTATTGGTCATCTGTGTATCTTTATAAAATGGTTGCTCAAACCTTTTGCCCATTGTTTTGTTGTTTTTTTGTTTGTCTTCTTTTTTGTTTTTGAGTTTTGGTCTTTTTTTTTAATTAAGTTGTAGGAGTGGCTAAATGCCTTGGGTAAGTCATTGATTTTCTGTTTCTTTATCTGTAGGTAGCAAGTATGAATTCCTCCATGACATCTGGGCTACAAGAAATGCCAAGCTTGGCCACTGCTCACAGTACCCGGGACTCATAAGAATCCATGCATGCCTTCTCCCATCTAAGACATGCGGGATCCATGCCAGGAAGAATGAGGCACATGCCAGAGGATATGGGGGCTGGGAGGAGGGCACTAACCCAGAGTGATTTGAAATGAGGTAGCATTCAATGGCCCCTGGCAAAAAAGAGAAAGAAGACGAGGGAGCTGAAAAATGTCTTCATGGAGAAAGGAGGGAGGGAAGACAGGGAGGGAGGGGTGGTCCAACTGGCCCTGGAGCAGGGGAAAATGGAAATGTAGCAGATATATAAGCTAAACTGAAATCTCAGCACAGAGCTGGCCTATGAATTTCTCCCAGAGGGACCTTCTGCCTGTGGGGTAAAAGGGAGCATAAACTTCCAGTTCTGTTTGCAGAGAGCCCTGAGGAACTGACACTGACCACAGCCAGATGAGAGGCCTTCTCCTCAGCTGCCAAATTCTGCTCTGCACTGCCCAGCAGGGTCTTAGCTAGGGTAGCTGGCTCCATCCCAGGGCCAACAGCCAATTTCGATTACATTAAGGAGGCAGTGTATTGGGGGACCAACAAGTTTTATTGTTTGATACCCTGATCTTAGAACCTAACCCTCCCAGAGGTGCAAATCACAACCATAAACAAATGTATTGTAATAGAGAATTAAGCTTATAAAGATATATCAGTCAGGGGACAGAAACTATACCAATTATTTAACAGAGACAATGTAATACAGAGAACTGTTAACTAGGTTTATGGTTGTTAACTAGATAACTGAAAAGTCAAAAAACAAATCTGCAGTATCACTTAAGTTAGTAACTGCAAGAAGCAGCTACCCACTCGGGCTGAGAGAACAAAGGAAGAAGTTGAACCACTAAAGCTTAGAAGTTGGAGGAAGAGCCCTCTGCATAATTGAAACTCAGACTTCTGAGGAAAGGCTCCAGCATCTGCACTGGCATCTCTGCTGTGGTCACTTTGAAGCTGGTTCTGCAGGTATTGGGAAAACCACAGGGTGGGTTTGGAAACTGCTAAGGGAGCCAGGGGCTTAGTGGCTCACGCCTGTAATCCCAACACTTTGAGAAGCCAAGGTGGGAAGATCGCTTGAGCCAAGGACTTTGAGAGCAGCTTGGGCAGCATATCGAGGACCTATCTCTACAAAAAATTTAAAAATGAATCCAGTGTGGTGGTGCGCACCTGTAGTCCCAGCTGCTTGGGAGGCTGAGGCAGGAGGATCGCTTGAGCTCAGGAGTTCAGGGTTGCAGTGAGCTGTCATCACACCACTGCACTCCAGCCCGGAGCAACAGAGTGAGACAGCTCCAGAGTGAGACAGCTCCAGAGTGAGACCCCCGTCCCTACCACTACTACTGCTAATAATAATAATAGTGCCAAGCTTGTGAAACCTGGTCCAAATGGAAAGTGATAAGTACTCAACTATCTCCCTCAGTGGGTGTGAATAAGGACACTTCCAGCCTCATCCCTTGGCCACTCAAGGAACCAGCCTCGGGATGAAGCTGATGCTATGGGTAGCAGATGGGAGGGATGGAAAGAACCAGGGTCCATGATGGCGCTGCTGAGTCACGGGCTCACTCTCCTCTGGGTATCCAGTTGTGTAAGCCTTCTGTCTTTCTGTTGATTACAGCATTGTTTAACTAAGGCCTCTGCTACTTTGCAGCCACAAGCATCTTGATAGATTAGGAAAGCAAAAAAGAGGATAAAAAAGAAACCAGGAAAAGGGATGTGTGGTAGATGAAATAATCCTTCTTGGTTCTTTTCAAAAATCTCCTGTCCTGATCCCCGGAATCTGAGTATGTCACCTTACAAAACAAAAGGGGATGTTGCAGATGTGATTAAGTAGTTCGATGAAGAGATTATCCTGGATTATCTGGGTAGGCCCAATGTAATCACAAGGATTAGTTACAGAGGAAATGTGACAACAAAAAAAGAGAATGAAATGATGTGTTTTAATGAAGAAGGAAGGCACCCTGTGAGCCAAGGAATGCAGGTGGCTTCTAGAAGGTGGAAAAGGCAAGAGAACAGATTTTCTTCTAGAGTTCTCAGAAATAATGCAGCTCTGACAATACCTTGATTTAGCCTATAAGACCCATTCAGACTTCTGACCTTCAAAACTATAAGACAATACATTTGTGTTGTTTTAAGGCACTGAGTTTGTGATTTTTTTCAATTTATTTTATTTTATTTTTTCGTAAAGACAGCATCTGGCTATATAGCCCAGGCTGGTCTCAAATTCCAGGCCTCAAGCCATCCTTCCTCCCTGGCCTCCCAAAGTGCTGGGATTATAGGTTTGAGCCACCATGCTGGGCCTGTGGTAATTTATTATAGCAGCTATAGGAAACTCACACAGCATGGTAATTAGAAAACCAAAACAAGATGCTATGAATAAGTACAAATGTAGCAATAATTAAATAGATATGAAAGAGTTGAATCCAATGACTACTAAACACGTAACTAACAGATTGGATTTTTTTTAAACTCCAGGTAGGTGCCCTTCATGAAAGGTATATCTAAAACAAAATGATGCAGGGAAACTATATACCTGTTGTCTCAGTTATCTACTGCAGTATAACAAACCACCCTCAAAACTTAATGACTTAGTGCCGGGCACGTGGCTCATGCCTATAATCCCAGCACTTTGGGAGGCCGAGGCGGGTGGATCACTTGAGGTCAGGCGTTCGAGACCAGCCTGGCCAACATGGTGACCTCCTGTCTCTACTAAAAATACAAAGTTAGCCGGGCATGGTGTCAAGCGCCTGTAATCCCAGTTACTTGGGAGGCTGAGGCAGTAGAATCACTTGAACCCGGGAGGTGGAGGTTGCAGTGAGCCAAGATCATGCCACTGCACTTCAGCCTGGGCGACAGAGTGAGACTGTCTCAAAAAACAAAACAAAACCAAACCTTAATGACTTAGGAAGGTGGCTTTAGTGGCAGCATGAAGCACACCCTGATTGCCGAGGAACAAGAGTGCAAAGCTAAGAAACTGAGGCATTTTGAAGAGTTTGAAGACACTTGGCTTCCTTATCTGACCCCCAAAGATGAATTCTATCAGCCGTGGCAGCTGAAATATCCTAAATTAATTCTCCAAGAAGCCAGCAGTGTATCTGGGGAGCTCCATAAAGAGGCTCAAGAGGCCGGGCGCGGTGGCTCACGCCTGTAATCCCAGCACTTTGGGAGGCCGAGGCAGGAGGATCACGAGGTCAGGAGATCGAGACCATCCTGGCTAACACGGTGAAACCACATCTCTACTAAAAATATTTTTAAAAATTAGCCGGGCGTAGTGGTGGGTGCCTGTAGTCCCAGCTACTCGGGAGGCTGAGGCAGGAGAATGGCGTGAACCTGGGAGGCAGAGCTTGCAGTGAGCTGAGATCGAGCCACTGCACTCTAGCCTGGGAGACAAAGTGAGACTCCGTCTCAAAAAAAAAAAAAAAAAAGAGGCTCAAGAAGCTTTTCTCACACTGCACAAGCATGGCTGCTTATTTTGAGACCTGTTTAGGATCCAAGGCAAAGATTTGCTCACTTCAGTATCTCCCATCCTCATTGGTAATCCAGGTTGCACCTACAAGTCCCTGAACACTAGGTTCTTTATGGTACCATGGCCAGTGAAAGGGTCTAATATAAAATACACTGAAGGTCAGGTGCAGTGACTCACGCCCTGTAATCCAGCAATTTGGGAGGCCGAGGTGGGCAGATCACTTGAGGCCAGGAGTTCCAGACCAGCCTGGCCAAAATGGTGAAACCCTGTCTCCACTAAAAAAAATACAAAAATTAGCATGATGGCATGGACGGACCTGCAATCCCAGCTACTCGGGAGGCTGAGGCAGGAGGATCACTCAAACCCAGGAGGCAGAGGCTGCAGTGAGCCAAGATCGTGCCACTGCACTCCAGCCTGGGAAACAGAGTGAGACTCTGTCTCAAAAGATAAAATAAAATACACCAAGGCTGAAATAGCTGCTGCTTGTCAGACCTTCCTCAAGGTCAATGACTACCTGCAGATAGAAATAATCTAGGCTTTGGAAGAACTTGCTGCCAAAGAGAAAGCTAATGAGGATGCTGTGCCAGTGTGTTTGGCTGCAGATTTCCCCAGTGCTGGCATGGGGTCATCCTGTGATGGACAAGAAGATGAACTGGACATAAAGAGTAGAGCAGCATACAACGTAACTTTGCTGAATTCATGGATCCTCCGAAAATCCCACACCTGAAAGAGAAACCTTATTTTGGCATGCGGAAAATGGCAGTGCGCTGGCATCGTGCTGAAAATCTGGTGGACAGGCCCCAAAGAGGAAAGTGAGGACAACTCTCATCTTGAAGGCAGAGATCTTGATACTTGGCATGTTGGTGTTAAGATCTCATGGGATGTAAAGACACCTGGTTTGGCAACACCCCAAGGAGACTGCTATTTCATGCTTGGTAATCTTTGGAGAACCAAAATTATATTGCTACTCTAGCATCTAAATTTAGATTATTGGGTATATATTTTGAATATGTCTTATAAAGTAAACTTTTGGAGCATTTGATATTAATAGTGAAACTTCTTTACAAGAACATGTAACTAGGTTTTTCTTTTTTGAGATACTAGTAAATTTTAAAAAGTTGCTTTTCTTTTTATTCTAAGTAGTTGTGGAGTTCCTCAAATATGCTAAACAATTTTCAGAATTATTCTTGAAAGCTATTAAAGCATCCAAGTCAACTTATTAGTATAACTTGAAAAAATGCTTCCCTGTCTATATGCGTTTTTAGTAGTGAGAGAGTTTTGTCTAGTTTTGAATTTAGTTCTTCTCAGGAACAGCTGACCTGACAATGGGGCCTTTCTCTCAACTTGTCATTTAGTTCTTTCAGAAGAAATATCTCAACTGTGGTTAGGCTAACTTAAGCTGTAGAGGTTGTGGGGCTTTTTTTTTTTTTCTTCCTGCTGTAAGTTTTTATTTTGTTTTTGGACTTTCTACTTGTTTTCCAATACGCAATGTGCAAACAGTATCCTTTTTTACTCAAAGCTTCTCGGGGTTTATTCTTTACTTGGCTCTAGTTCCTGATTCTTGGGGGTTTGCCTCACTCTTGTCTACCTGGAGAAATCTACTCATATGTTCGTTTTGGAGCCCGGAAGAACCAGGGCTGACACTCAGTGTTTATAATAAGAGTTAATTCCCAATTTGGTATTTGTAGAGAGTCCACTGTGTTCCAGGTACTGTGTAAGGTTCCGGAGGAGATATCGGAGGTGGATAAATATTGGTCCTTGCCTTTGGGGAATTCAGAGCACCGAATAGCTCTTTAGGCCATTCTCTCATTAAGTATTTTCCAAATTTCAGCTCTTTGCACATCAGCTTCAAGGTTTTCGTCATATCCATGTACTACTTGTATAATTATTTACATACTATTTCTGCCTAGATAAACTAACCTTTTTTATCTTAGAAAAAACTGAATGGCTTAAAGTAACAAGTAAGACAGCTGGGCAAGTCTCTGCATGTCTCCCCTGGGTTCACTCATGCAGCTACAGTCATCTCAGATGGTCTTACACAGCTGGTGCAGGCTGTTGGCCAGCCTCACCCTCCACATTGTCTCTCATCCTCCAGGACACTAACCCAGGCTTCTGCACATGGTGGGAGCAGCGTTCCAGGTGATGAGATCAGCAGCGGGGAGACCTGGTGAGGACTAGACTCAGATGTCCCATAGCATTAGTTCTGCTGCCTTCTGTATTCACAAGTCACAAGGCCAAACATGATTCAACGAATAAGGAAATGGACTTCACCTCTTATTAGAACAGTGGCAAAGTCACAAGGCGTATGGATTCAGGAAGGGAAGGAGTTATTGTGTCATCTTTTTGATCAACTTACCATATCTGGAAAATACTAGCACAAAGTGGGTGTAGGAATATTAATATCAAAGTTGAAGTCAAGGTGAAAAGAAACTAAGAGGAAATATTTCTTAGAGATAAAAGAAACACTACAAGAAGAAGATAAAATAGTCATGAGCATGTTTTCGTCTAACGACATACATTCAGAATATGTAAAGCAAAAGCTGTTAAAGAATAAGGAGAGGTTGGGCACAGTGGCTCGCAGCTGTAATCCCAGCACTTTGTGATTACAGCACTTTGTGAGCCCAGGAGTTCAAGACCAGCCTGGACAACATGGTGAAACCCCATCTCTACAAAAAAAATACAAAAAGCCAGGCGTGGTGGTGTGAGCCTGTAGTCCCAGCTAAAGTGAGGACAGGCAGGAGGATCACATGAGCCCGGAGAGGTTGAGGCTAAGATCGCACCACTGCACTCCAGCCTAGGCACAGAGTGAGACCCGGTCTCAAAAAAAAAAAAAAAAAAAAAGGAAAAATTGACCCCAAAAATCACAGTGTTAGATTTTAACATATCTCTCTTGGAAACTAAAATATTAAGCACTTTAAAAAATAAAGATCAAGACTATTTGAGTAACACAATAGCATGACCTAATAGAAATATTCTGAACTACGTTCTAAGCAGAGTATACACATTCACAAAAATTGACCATAAGCTAAACTGCAAAGGAAATCTTAACACATCTCCCCACCCAAAAATAATACAACACGGACCATCTTCTCTCACCACAATGCAATACAATTAGAAATGAAAAACAAAACGATAGCCAAACAAAAAACAAACCAGTGTATGTCTAGAAACTTTTAAACAGACTTGTAAATAACTCAAGTTAAAGGGGTAGCAGGACCAGAACCTAGACTTCCAAATAACCAGTGTAGTTCATGATCTAGTCCTTTTGTTCATATAAAGCTATTTGTTTTAAAATAGTTGCTGAATTACATGAAAGGGTGAGAAAGTGGGAGAGACAGAAAGGCAGAGACAAAACAAGGTGGGCTGGGAAAGGGATTCACTGGAGCAACGAGTTCAGTGTATGGAAGAATTGAAGGGTCAGATAGTTATTACCAGCCAGGTTCAGCAAAGCCTAGAAGGATCTGCTGGTCTCAGTGACCTGGGCAGGCAAACACCACCCAGCGGAGGCCAGGGGAAGACACCAGCAAGCAGGCCAGATCCTTTGAGCTTGGATCCTAGGGTAGATTCTATTTGCTTCTAATCCTTTAGTGCAGATGAGCTCCTGTGTGCAGAGGAGAGAGGTGGCTCCTAGAAGCGGGTAAATTCCAGAAACTACAAGGGGCCCAACAGTCAGTATCCAGAAGGATTCCAGATGGTTCCAACTCAACAATGCCAGAATACTTACAACATGGCAACTGTCCGTTTTCTGAACATTGGAGTCCAGTGGTGCCTGAGCCAGGAGGCTTGCCAATTCAGTAGACCAGACGTGGTATTTGCTCTACACAGCACAAATCAGAGGGCATATTTGATAGTGATAACATAGCAGTCATTTAGCTTGTGTAGAGGGTTACTCGGGATATTTCAGACCCCCGAAATTCTACTTGTGGCCTTAATTATTCACATTATTTGATCACATCAGTTAAAATACAGAGTACCTATCATTCTTTCCTTTGCACTATGGTAACGGAACATCTGTTGGGCTGAAATCAATTTTTTCTCCTTTTTGTGTGAATTCATTGATGCCTTCATCCACCCACTCACCCATCCCTCCATTTAACTAACACTCAAAGCAAACTTAACACATCTCAGATCTTCAGTGCTTCATGTGTCATTGTTTACGTCTCCTCTGATTACTTGTAGATGAGAAAAATAAAGAAGGTGGTGTGAGTTATTTGGGTGCAAAACGGTATTCTAGAAAGAAGTGCTCAGCTAAAACTGTGCTAGATAAATAACTAAAAAAAAGAAGGAGAGAGAAAAATGAAAAAAAAAAAAAAAAAAGAGCGTCAGAGAGGAAACGGGAGGGTCTCAGTGGGGAATTCGGCTTCCTATCGTCTGGGTTTTGATTTTGAGTTGCACTAGAGGAGTCTTTATGTCTGGAATGCTGAGAAAACCAGCCCAGGCCAGGCGGGCTGTGAGGGCAGGATTTGGAGGCATTTAGTTTCTTAAACAATATAGTCTGGATTCCGGTGTCAGGGGCCTGAGCCATTTTCCTCCTCCCCTACCCACCAGCTCCCACTCCCTCCAAAATTCCTAAGAATTCTGAGTCCTGCAGAAAGACAGGCTTCTCCATCCTCCACACCCGCGCAGACTTCTCTTTCCTCACACATGCACGTCCAGGCCCAGCGCCCCAGCCCCTCACCCCCAGGATAACTGTTAGAGTCTCTCACACGGGGCTGTCATCATTAACACCCCGAGATTCCCGAGGGCTAGGACACTGAGGCCGGTGTCCACATCTGCCAAATTCCTCCAATAGCTGCGTGCGAACTGAGTATGTTCCTAAGACGCCTAAGGAGTTCAGCACGGGGCTCGGGGTCCACTGCGACACTGCGCGGACAGCGGCCGCTCGGCTGGGCCTCAGGTGGGGAGGGCTCGCGGTCCTGCCCTGAGCCCGGGCTCCGCAGCTCGGCGCCTGCACCGCTCCCCTCGCCGAGCCCGCGGCGGAGTCTGCCGGCCGCACGCAGCAGGTCTGGGGCTCACCTTGAATCGGGACCTGCGGGGACCGCCGTGCGGCTTCCCGCTGGGTGAGCGCCGCAGCCCTGAGTGGCCGGGCAGTCATTCCCCTTTTCCAGATGGGAAAGCCAAATCTTGAGCCCAGCGCCAGCACCGTGTTCTCAGGTGCTGGGACTTCCAACCCGCGATCTCCCCACTGTAGTATTTCTGGGAACCTTCCCTGGCGTTCCCCTCGGGGCGTAGAGGGAAGGAACGTCTGGGGACAAGCGTCCAGGAAGGGTCTGGATTCTTTGTCCTCCGCCGGGAGCAGGCCCCACCGCAGGCGCCAGTGTGTGGGGCGCCCCGGAGACGGTGGCGGGGACCGAGCCCCTGCCCCGCGGAGAAGCAGGGGGCGCGGGACGCCGTTCCCCAGCGCTGCCGCCGCCGCGCTCGCCAGGGCCTGGGGTGGCGCGGAGGGCGGCGGGCTCAGACCAAAGTCCACCAGGGGCCAAAGTCCGCGGGCCCCAAGCCCCCACCACGGGGTCGCGGGGGTTTGCTCCGCCTCGTGAGCTTGGGATTCTGGTTAAAAAGGCGGCTGGGCGGAGCCGCGGGCCTCCGACGGCGGGAAGACAGCGCTGCGAGGAGGCGCCCGGGACAGTCATGGAGCGCCGCGTGGGAGTGAGGGCCTGGGTGGAGGAGAACCGGGGCTCCTTCCAGCCCCCGGTCTGCAACAAGCTCATGTGAGTCCAGCACCCCCATGGCCGCCCCCTGCCCTCGCCTCCTCCCCCTCCTCCATCTGCGCCCTCACCTTCCAGCTCCGAGTTCCTGGACCCAGAAGCTTGCAGAAGGACCGCTTTAATCTCTCGGTTCTTGGGGGAAGATGGAGACAGGCTGTTCCGGTTCCACCACATCGGTCTGTTCCTCTTTCTTGTGACTGTGGCCTTGACTTCTGAAGAAGGCTGAGCTGGTTCTGAGGCTGTAGGAGATGAGATGACAGGGTGCACCTCTCCTTCCAGGGCTGAGAAACAATTCTCCAACCCCAAGTGACACTGTGCATTTTGGGGAAACTCAAAAGTGTGGGGAGGGTGGTTTTCAAGGCAGAAATGCACTAGAATGTAGGCCTGGGGGCAGCCAAATCATACACCCCAACCCTGTCCCAGAAGCCACAGGCAAAGGGGGAGGCAGAGAATCCGCTCCTTTGGGAAGATCTTGATGTCTTGCTTTTTTCAGGGCCCCTCTATGCAGGTGTGCACGAACACACACACACACACACACCACACCAGACCCTCCCTAGGCCACCTCTGCCAGTAGCCTCTGCCTGCAGCCCCCAACAGGGTTGGCCATCCAGCTGCCATCTTTCTCAGGCAGACCTCTCAGGCCCTCCCCTGTGGTATGGTCACCTCTCTCATCCCCCCAGTTCCATGGCGGGGCCCCACATGCCAGCTAGATCAAGGTTTACATTCCCCATTTTTGCTGTGTCCACAGGACATGGTCAGTAGGGTGGCACCTCAAGGCAAACAGCAGGCCCAGGACTATGCCAAGTGTTTTTACATCATCTCATCTCATTCTCACAGTAGCACCGTGAGGGGGGATTTTCATAAGTAACTTTTCTAGTGTCACGGAGCGCCTGTGCGATAGGCTCCAGACTCAACCCATGGAGCAGTTAGACTCCAGAGTCCACGCACACTCTTGGTCACCATGCAATACCACATGGCCAACAGTCAATATCTCCCCAAAGATCTCTTCTATCACTGTTGTTGCCCACCCCCAATTAAAGATGTAGCATCATCTTTGCCTCCTTCCACCACCTCATCCCCATCTGCAGTCGCTCCTTCTCAGTCCTCCCTTCGCTCCCCCTGAGCTCTCGCGTCCATCTGCCCGGGCCTCTCCCTAGCATTTGGTGGTTTGCTGGCATCATTGGTATTCTTGCTTCTGCTGTACCACGCCCACCTCCACCTTCGTCTTCACAAGGCAGTCTCCTTGTGTGTGTGTGTCTGTGTCCAAATTTCCCTCTTTTAAAAGAACACCAGACATATTGGATCAGGGGCTCACCCTACTCCAGGATGACCTCATCCTAACCTAACTACATCTCAAGGACCCTATTCCAAATAAGGTCACATTCTGCAGTACTGGGCGTTAGGACTTCAACATATAAATTTTACAGGAGGGGTTACTATTCAGCAAGGTGAGAAGCTGCTGAAGAGTTCTGGGCAGAGGAGGGGCAGGTCTGGTTTATGCATTCTGACTGATGGGTTGAAAGAGTTCTTGAGTGGAGTTGTTTAAGAATTGTCTGTATGTACCTAAATTACATCTCAGTGAAGTCGATTTTAAAAAACAACTTTCAAGCCGGGCGCAGTGGCTCATGCCTGTAATCCCAGCACTTTGGGAGGCTGAGGTGGGTGGATCATTTGGGGTCAGGAGTTCAAGACCAGACTGGCCAACATGGTGAAACCCCGTCTCTACTAAAAATACAAAAATTACCTGGGCGTGGTGGCACGCGCCTGTAGTCCCAGCTACTCAGGAGGCCGAGGCAGGAGAATTGCTTGAACCCGGGAGGTGGAGGCTGCAGTGAGCCGAAGTTGTGCCACTGCATTCCAGCCTGGGTGGCAAGCAAGACTCTATCTGAAAAAAAAAAAAAAACTTTCCAGGTTCCCCAGCACCCCTTAGGCCAAGACCAGACTTCATGGCTGGTCCACCCTCCTGGACCAGCCTTCTCAATCATTCCCCAAGCTCACCCCCAGTGCTTCTAATCTCAGAGCCTCTGCACCCAGCTCTCCTGTGCACACTCTTCCCCAGTCAAGTTCCTCGCGGCTTCCCTCCCCTCCTTGAAGCTCTATGCAGCTTTAAGTTCTTTAAGCAAGGACTGTTCATGACAGCCTTCTCCTGCCCTGCGACCTCATCCACCTTTCCAAACATCAGGTCCACACGTGTGTTTCCGGTTCATTGGGCCCAGCCTCCCAAAAGGGAAGGAAAAGGAAAGAGACTGGCTCTTCCGTCTTGCCTCCATGCCTCCCAGCTGGGCTGGAAAGCAGCCCACAGGACAGGACACTCAGAAAGGACCTGCCAGTCTAGTTTGGGGGCTCAGACCTCCCCCATAGCCCCTCCCCTGCCATCCACACCATCGTCATCCATGCAGGCAGCCTCTAGGCTGCTGTGCCCTGTGTGTACAAATGGTCCCAGACCCAGCGCCTCCCCTTCCCAGAGGAAAGCCCTCGCCCCTGCCCTCTGTGGCAGGGCCACCTGAGAACACCCTGAAGCCCTACCCAGACACATTCTGCTGCTTATTCACCCCAGTGTCTGCACCCTGAAAGGGGACCCTGCTGTGGGGATGGGGCAGGCTGTTCTCAGGAGGTGCTGAGGTATTTTTCGCATAAAAAGGTAACACCACACCAACAGCAGAAAGACTGAGGAGTTTGGGAACACTTTTGTTCCAAACAGCTGACTAGATGCCCCACAGACCCAACGCCAGCGTGGGAGTCAAGGAGCCTGAGACCTGGCTCAGTTCAGTCATTCCCTGGCTTTGTGACCCTCTCTTGGCTGGCTAAATCGGCTGTAAAATGAGAGGGTTGTATTGAGTTTATTTATTTATTTATTTAAGACAGAGTCTCCCCCTGTTACCCAGGCTGGAGTGCAGTAGCGCAATCTCAGCTCACTGCAACCTCACCTCTCAGGTTCAAGCGATTCTCGTGCTTCAGCCTCCCAGGTAGCTGGGATTACAGGTGCCCACCACCAGGCCTGGCTAATTTTTGTATTTTTAGTAGAGACAGGGTTTCACCATGTTGGCCAGGCTAGTGGCCTCAAGCAATACATCCGCCTCTGCCTCTCGAAGTGCTGGGATTACAGGCATGAGCCACCACGCCTGGCCGGGTTTATTTATTTTATCAAACACTTAAATAGTGCTTACTATATGCTAGGCACCATGCTGAGAGCTTCCAAATATTAATTCATGTATTCTGTTTAAACTCTGTGAGGTAAGAACTGTTCCTCTATTTTACAGATAAGGTTAGTAACATGCCCCAGGGCCTGTGCTTATAAATACATGCCACACTGACTTGACACCGCCTGAGGCCCCTGCTAGATGTCACGGTCTCCTGCATCCACTGAGCCATGCCTCCAGCCAGGGGAGAGTGCAGGGTCCTATAGTCAGACAGCATGGGTGAGTGGCAGGTCAAGGTCGTTTTGCCCCTACACTGCCCCATCCTGGGAAGGGGTCTTCAATTTGCTACTCTCCTGTAATTCGAGATCTTGATCCTGTGATCCTGGTTGATGAAGCCATAGATTCACCACCACATCATTCCCCTTGTTGGGTCAGACGATGTGGGGGGACACACAAACAATGACAGACAGACACACAGACACGATCCCAGAGACATAGACACTTAGATGCACGCAGGCATGAACTGGGGATGACAGTTGGGGAACAGGGACAGTGAGGCCAAAACAGCCCTGCTCCTCTCCCAGGGGCCCTCAGGCTCCCTCCTGGCCCCCACGGGACCCATGCTCTCTTCACTCCTAGGAGATGGTTTAGAACGTCTTCCCCACTTTGTGCATTGCAGGCACCAGGAGCAGCTCAAAGTCATGTTCGTCGGAGGCCCCAACACCAGGAAGGACTATCACATCGAAGAGGGTGAAGAGGTAGGTTTGACTGGTCTCCCTGGATCTAGGCCTGCGGGCAAGGAGCCTGGCCCTAGAGGGAGGGGGCGCTTCCCACTCGAGGCCCAGAGATGATGGACTGGAGAGGGGTGGACACGTGGCTGATGAGTGGAGGGGGCACAGCTGAAATCACAGGGCACGACTGCTGCCTCCAAGCTGGTGGTCAGGCAGTGACGCCTCCACAGCTAGCACCTCTGCTGGGGGAGCCCCAGGAAACAGCCCATGCCCTGCGGGTGAGAGGTTTTAGCCGTAGGGCATCCTCCCCCTGGATATAGGGGCTGGCCATGTGAAGGGGGACGTCCTGGTCCCCTCCCCACAAACTTGACAGATTCAATTTGTCTCCAAAATGAGATCCTCCCCCGCAGACAGGGGCAAAGTGCAAAAACACTGTGGGTGAGGGCTGGGCTGAGTGGGTGGCAGAGGGGGCTCGAGGGGCTGAGGGAGAAGGAGCTAGTGGCTGAGGGGTAGGCATGGTAGGGGGGTGCCTGGAGCTGAAGGAGGAGTTGAGGCAGGGTGGCCCTTCCTTAACTAGAGGCTGCAAAACCCATTCGTGGCTTGTGGCTGGGGCAGGTGGGAGGGGGAATTTGCCTTGAATCACCTTTTGCACCTTGAAGTTTGGACTGTGCTTCTCTACTACCTACCCCAAAATAAATAAACAAAAGCAAAATTTAAAGAGAAAGGTGTGTCCCCTTAAGGAGAGACATAGAATCTCCTCTGGTGGAAAAGGATCAGTAGAGGTGCTCCCCATCCTCTCAGGGAGCCTCATTCTGGGGGTTCAAGATCCAGAGTCCAGCTTGATCAACAGCCTCTGTCCCCACTGAGGGCATCCAGGCCACAGCCAGGGACTGTGGTGAGCATGGGAGAATCACTTGTTCAATAAATATTTGCTGAGCACCTCATGTGTGCACTGGGACACCCAAGGCTGTGTGGAGGAACGATGGGCCCTGGGCCAGCAGAACCAGCCAACTCCTCACCTCTCACGCTCCAGGGGCCCTGCACCTCCCCTGGCCACCCCCTTCTCACAAACACACCTCACTGGAGACCGTTTCCTTGGTGGAAAAAGTCAATAGGAAAATCTAAAACTATACTGAGGAGGTGGGTAGACCTGGCATGGCTATGGCATGGGAGGCACAGCTGGCTGCAGAGTCTTCCAGAGGCTTCTGCCTTCTCTGTTGGCCCTGGTCTCAGCACCCGCCTCTCCTGTCTCCCTCTGTCTTTGCTTCCCTTCTCGCCCCCTGCTGCCTCTGCTCCATGCCCCATCCCATGGTTTCTCCAAGCTCAGGTGCCTGAGTGTCCCCTGAGGGGTCTGGCCAGCAGCTCATGTCCTGACTCAGATGGCAGCTGAGTGATCGAGTGATAAGGAGAGCTGGCCAGCACAGGTGTCCTCACTCTGGAGGGACGCCCAGGTGTCTGGGAGGAATCTGGCTGGAGGTGGGCTTGTGACAGGGCTTGGTCCCACCCTGCTGAGGTTTTGGTGGCAGGGTGGTGCAGCACTTGGGCAGCCTCAGGGCTGAGGGTCGGCCTCCTCTCTGTCCCTGCCTATCCTCACCCAGCTGGAGCCTGGGGAGACTCCAGGCTGCGCTGTGGAAGTGGCGTAACTCAGGGTCCGGGCTCCTCCTGAACAGTGAGAAAAGGGGAGTTGCTCAGACCTGGGTTCAAATCACACCTCTTACCAAACCACACTTTCCTCCTCACTGAGCTCTGCCTCTGCAATAGCGGTCAGGGTACCTCCAGCTCCCTGGCCCGGCTCCCCACTCCCCAGCGCCACCTACCACCTATACTCCACCTACCTCACTCCTTTCTTGGAGCGTGCAGGTGCAGGGGGTCCAGAGGCAGATGAACTTGCATTGGGGGAATTCTCTGCCGCTTACTAACCCCGGGATCTTGGACAGGGCACATCATGTCACCTCTCCAAGCCTGTTTCCATAAGCACATGGGGACAACAGCCCCTGTCTGGTGGAAGAATTCAATGTGCATAGAGTATGTGCACACAGCCTGGTGCAGAGTTGGTGCTTGATATGCATTGTTCCTCTACACCTCTCGCCCTTTCTGCCTGGCCTGCCTGAAAGGCCTTTCCAGGTCAGAAAGCCAGATTCTATTCATTATCTGCCTGAGCCAGTACAGTTAATCTTCTAGCCAGCCCCAGGCTCCCAAACATCATTTACTTCCAAACTGAGCATAATTCCTTTAGGATTGCCCACAGCTGTTCAGGATTTTCTGCTGTTCAGTGATCTGTACCTCTGCTCCAGGCCAGGCCTGCCCCTCATCACAGGGAAGACCTCTGAGCAGGGGACAAGAGCGAGAAAATAGAGAAAATATCGTATAGCCTGCCCAGTAAGGCAGTAAGGGTTTAAATCTGGCCCAGAGGGTCACTCCGGACTCCCCTCTCCCAACTTTTCCTTTGTCCCTCCTCCCTTCCCTCACTGTGAAAGGTCCCTAGACACACACACACACACACACACACACAGGCTTCCTCCCAGCTTGGAGAGTGGCGGAGGAGAGCATACTGAAATGCTCCCTATAAGAGAACCTGGTAGGTTTCTTATTATTTGTATTAAATAATGTTTATGGGGTTTTTGTTTGTTCATGTTTGTGTTTGTTTTTGTTTTTTAGAGATGGGGGTCTCACTCTGTCACCCAGGCTGGAGTACAGTGGTGCAATCATAGCTCAGTGCAGCCTCAACTTCTGGGGCTCAAGTGATCCTCCCACCTCAGGCTCCCAGAGAGTTAGGACTACAGGCACACATCACCATACTCAGCTAATTTCTTCTAGTTTTTGTAGAGATGGGGTCTCACCATGTTGCCCAGAATGGTCTCCACTCCTGGCCTCAAGTGATCCTCCCATCTCCCAAAGTGCTAGGATTACAGGCATAAGCCTCCACATCCGGCCTATGGGTTGTTTTTAATAAGGAAAGTAAACATTGTTCCTTGTAGAAAATATGAGAAATATAGAAAGAAAAATCCTTACCTCATTCATAATCCCACCACGCAGAGGGCCGCTGTGAACAGGCTGCCTCTGTTATATTTGTATTGCTACAAACTAAAGCCCTGCTGGGTATAGTTTTGAATCTTTAACGTAACTTTAGCATTTTCCATTTTCCCATTTTATTAACAGCTATTCAAAAACGTAGTTTTTAATGGCTGCATAATTTTCCATATTTTGAATCTACCATCAAATATTTACATTTCTCCTATAATTATATTAGCATTACTTTTGTCATTCTTACCATCATCAATACTAATAGCTAGAGGCTTATTGAGGGCTTAGTATGCGCTGAGCACATATGTGTAAAGCATCCCTGGCATCTTCACGGCTACATTTTGAGTAGATAACTGTCATTATGTAGATGAGGAAACTGAGGTACAGAAAGGCTAACTGAATTGACCAAGGGCACACAGCACCCTGGCAGAGCTGAGGGCTTTTAACTATGCACTGCATTGAAAACAGCCTTGAATGTACACCACTAGGCAGGTATGTCTCTCATGAACTGAGGTCTCATTCCTGAGGTAGAATTACCGAGGTCAAGGTTGTGTGGCGACCAGCTATCTGGAAAGTTCACCTAGAACTTTCCCAGTTTTAGCACTAAGGGTCCTGCATCCCAATAAACCCCACAGTCCCTCCAGGGGTGTGAACTGCCAAGGCACTTCACGCCCATGGCCAAGTTGCCCTTCAGAAGGGTGGTGACTATTTGTGCCTAGTGGCAGACTGCAGAGCCACATCTCTCTAGGTCCCTCGAGGTCAGCTTGGTTTCTCTTAGTAGATGCTGTTGATAACAGTCCTTCAAGTATTTGGCTGGGGCTTTTAACACCCAGGCAATGTGTGACTGGTGGACAGAAAACCGGTCTGCCTCCTCCTCTTCCTCCCAATTCCATGGGGTGATCTCAGTAAATTAGGGACTTAGGATAGAATCGGAAAAATGCAGTAGGAAACCCCCCCACCCACCCCCACCTCCCCCCACCCCCAGGAGAGCACAAGAGGCATATGCTCCCATCCCCCACAGCCCCTAACCCATCCCAGGCTGCCAGCAACCTCCACAGCCCCACCCCTTGCCAAGGTGTCACTCTGGCCAGTGGCTCCAGAGCCACATACGGCCTTGGGTCCAAGCTGTGGCTCCAGCTGGAGACTAACCAGCTATGTGACCTTAGGCCAGCTGTTTTACCCTCTGAGCCTTGGTTTTCTTTCTTTGTTTTCTGCTGATTGGGGTTAATGATACCTTTGGAGGTTGCTGTGAAGGTTTCTGGTGGAAAAGTGCCTGGCACAGCCCCTGGCACACAGTAAATGGGTGGCTCCCCTACCTGACTGCTGGGTCATTCAGTTCCCCAGTGAGCATTTCATCCAGTTCCTGCCCGCCAGCCAGGCAACCACTGTTGCATCCTGGGTACTCTGGTCATCAATTGCATGTCCAAGACATGATCCCGTGTGTCCCCGGCACTCCATGGCATGCACCGGGGAGACAGGCCTCAGGACAGAAGTGACGGAGCTGCCCATCAACTCCAAGGCCTTCAGAAAGTTTCTCAGGTTTCCCGGTCAGAATTCAGGGCCTGGGCAGTGGCCAAGGACCTGGAAGAGAAAGTGCGGAGGGTCCAAGCCTCTCTCCTGTCCCACAGGTATTTTACCAGCTGGAGGGAGACATGGTTCTCCGAGTCCTGGAGCAAGGGAAACACCGGGATGTGGTCATTCGGCAGGGAGAGGTGAGGCCGGATCCCAGCAGGGTGGGGAAGAGAAAGGCGGCCACAGCTGGAATCTGCCCTGTCCACTCATCCTGGCCCTGGCTGAGGTCTTGTCCTCCCTAACTTTTCCTGCTCTCCCACACCTTCCCCTGCCGACCTGCCCCTTCCCCATCCTTCCTCTTCCAGGCTGCCCCATCCTCAGCACAGTCCAACATTCCCTCTGGTTCCCTGGTGTAGAGGCTGGGCAGAGAAGAGGGCCCAGGGTAGACAAGCAGTACCCCTTTGCTGCCCGGGGGTCAGCTGGGGATGCCCAGGATGTTGGGGGCGCTAAGGTCTCCATGAGGGATTGCAGCCTCACTGTGCACCTTATCTCTACCACTGCAGATATTCCTCCTGCCTGCCAGGGTGCCCCACTCACCACAGAGGTTTGCCAACACCGTGGGGCTGGTGGTTGAGCGAAGGCGGCTGGAGACCGAGCTAGATGGGCTCAGGTAAATTCTGTCTGGAGGGCTGGGGCAGAGAAAGGGCAAACAGCAGAGGAGCACAGCTCCAAACTGCAGCTGAAGGGATCCTAGACAGACTCAAGAAAGCACGTCCTGGCCACTGAGTGGGCAGGAGGGCTTCACAGCAGAGGCAGTGGAGATCCTGTCTTTGTTGGCTGATGGTGGAGGGGTAGAGTAGGGTGGATTCTGTTCTCTGTGACCCCCTGGTAGCTCACTCAGCCTGATGACCTTTGGCTGGAATCAGAATCTGTGCTTTCTGCGTGAGGTCGTGAACCTTGAAAATTCGAGACAGGTCTCAGTTAATTTAAAAGTTTGTTTTGCCAAGGTTGAGGACGTGTGCCCGTGACACAGCCTCAGGAGGTCCTGATGACATGTGCCCAAAGTCGTAAGAGCACAGCTCGGCTTTATACATTTTAGGGAGACATGAGACACCAATCAATATATGTAAGATAAACATTGGTTCTGTCTGGAAAGGTGAGACAACTCCAAGCAAAGGTGGGAAGACTCAAAGTGGGAAGGGGGCTTCCAGGTCACAGGTAGATAAGAGACAAATGGTTACATTCTTTTGAGTTTCTGATTAGCCTCTCCAAAGGAGGCAATCAGATATGCATTTATGCCAGTGAGCAGAGGGGTAACTTTGCATCGAATGGGGGGCAGGCTTGCCCTAAGCAGTTCCTACCTTGATTTTTCCCTTTAGCCTAGTGATTTTGGGGGCCCAAGATATTTTCCTTTCACATTTCCCCCTTTTCTTTTTTAAAATCTTTTGGAGAAAGCATTTTAGAAGAAATTGAGTCTCTGGTCCCAGGTTTTGTCTGATGTCTCATGGCTAGGATGGTTTATTCCTAGACGGGTAGATCCCAAGTTATTAGGGAAGTTCAGTTTTAGAAAGTTGTGAAGTCTCATGTCTTACAAAGAGAAAATAGGGGGAGGAAGGGAGAAAAACAACAACCAACAGAAGAGCAATCCTGGAAAATCGATATAGACCACATTACTCTGAAGTTCACACATCAGTAGGCAAGTATGAAAGTGGCTTAGGTACGTAAATTGGTTGCTGACATTTTCTTCTGAAGTTTAAGTTGTCAGGCTTCAGTTTTCAGGGCTTTAAGAAAGCACAGCTCAGCTTTCAGTGACTCCAAGTTAGGAAAAACAAACAAAAAAAGAAGTAAAAAAATTGAAAACATTATTTTGAAGACTTGTAGTCAAGAAAAATTAGAATTCAGTCCAAATCACAGAAAAATAATAAAAATTGAAAAACATTAGGCAAGACTAGAATCTAACATCAGGTATACTATAGTTTTCAAAACATAATTTTTCTCTCTCCAGTTTCCCCTTTTTACTAAAGACAAATCATGGTAAGACTGATTTGCTTTATTATACTTGGCCTAATTATTTGTATACAGTGCAGCAAGAATAATTTTTTTTTTTTTTTGAGACAAAGTTTCGCTCTTGTTGCCCAGGCTGGAGTGCAATGGCACGATCTCGGCTCACTGCAACCTCCGCCCCCTGGGTTCAAGTGATTCTCCTGCCTTAACCTCTTGAGTAGTTGGGATTACAGGCACCCGCCACCACACCCGGCTAATTTTTTGAATTTTTAGTAGAAATTGGGTTTCACCATGTTGGCCAGGCTAGTCTCGAACTCCTGACCTCAGGTGACCCATCTGCCTCGGCCTTCCAAAGTGCTAGGATTACAGGCATGAGCCACCACACCTGGCCAAGAATAATTATTTTTTACATAGGCTTTTAAATTGGCTTTGATGGAACTTTGTTCCATAGAAGGAATCTCAGATAAGACCTTTTTTTAAAGCCAAGCCTAGCCATGGATATGTGCTATTGAATACCTATGAGTTGGGTGATCTTCTTGAGGTTCCAAGGTAAACTTGAGGCCTTTGGGCCTGTCAGAGACAGGGTCTTTATTTACCAGAGGTCAGGAACCCTACACAGGGAAGATATGAGGCCAGTTTCCCTAAAGGGTTTTTATTGGCTCCATAAACCAATAAAGGAAAGCACACCATTCCAGTCAAATCCTTGATAAAATAACCAGTTTCTCCAATTGTGTCCTGTTGCAAAATGAAAACAGATTCTTATTGCACTTATGCACATAACTGTATTGCCATAAGTTAAGAATACTCACAAATAGCTTCCAAATTCTGGAGAAATCAGGTAGAGAGAAAAAAATATGCTCCAAATTTTGTTCATGGGAGTATACTAAATTGTTGTTTTTTTTTTTTTGAGACAGAGTCTTGCTCTGTCGCCCAGGCTGGAATGCAGTGGCATGATCTCGGCTCACTGCAAGCTCCGCCTCCCAGGTTCACACCATTCTCCTGCCTCAGCCTCCTGAGTAGCTGGGACTACAGGCGCCCGCCACCACACCCAGCTAATTTTTTTTTTTTTTTTTTTGTATTTTTAGTAGAGACGGGGTTTCACCATGTTAGCCAGGATGGTCTCGCTCTCCTGACCTCGTAATCCACCCGCCTCGGCCTCCCAAAGTGCTGGGATTATAGGCATGAGCCACCACGCCCGGCCGGGAGTATTAAATTGTTAAAAGCTGTCAATAGCACACACAAAAAAGTTTCCTTGACTCTGAAAAAAAACAAAATAAAACAAAGGATCAGCAACATTTAAAGCAAAAGTAAAAAAGATTACTTTAGTCTTCTATGAGTTCAGTTTACTTAGTTTACTCCTGTTCTGCTTGATACTCATGAACATTTCAGCTCTCCATGAGAGTCCTGAAAGTTTTTTTTCTCTATTCTAATGTCACAATCTCCAAAGTTATCAGAAACCTGCATTTAAGAACACCTGTGTTCGCCGGGCACGGTGGCTCATGCCTGTAATCCCAGCACTTTGGGAAGCCGAGGCGGGTGGATCACAAGGTCAAGAGATCGAGACCATTGTGGCCAACATGTTGAAACCCCATCTCTACTAAAAGTACAAAAATTAGCTGGGCATGGTGGCATGTGCCTGTACTCTGAGCTACTCAGGAGGCTGAGGCAGGAGAATCACTTGAACCTGGGAGGCGGAGGTTGCAGTGAGCCGAGATTGCACCGCTGCACTCCAGCCTGGCAACAGAGCGAGACTCCATCTTAAAAAAAAATAAAAATAAAAAAAAAAGAACACCTGTGTTCTAGAGCTGATTATAAAGCCACCTCCTAAAGAGAACCAAAACAGGACAATTTTCTGTGAATGACAAAAAGTTTTAAGGCAGCCATAGTCAAAGACACAGTTGGCAAGGAAATTTGTTACCTCTGTGGCACACAATAATTTAATATAATTATGATTATTACTGATGATGTACACTAAGTTTTATCAGGATTATAGGAGTTTCCCATAATTTTGGAATACATACCAATAATATATTTATACAAATACAGCCTAAAGAAAACCAAACACCATTTCATATTTGGCAATGCTTCCTGTATAATTTTTATACCAAATAAGCCAAACTATGTCATTTTGGGACTTTAGGGAACCCAATATCTTAACAGATTAATTAGGTCAGAAAAAGACATAATTTATCATTTGATTTTGGAAAGTTTGTCAAATATCAAAGGTTTAAAACTCTTGATATCACAATATAGGATCATTCATTTAACCAAAGTAATAACTCAAGGATTTCAAAAAAGGTGAAAACCTTCATTCTTTGAGAAGAGACTTAATGTTCCCAACAATAAGCTCTAATAAAAATAGCATGAAGCTGGGCGCGGTGGCTCACGCCTGAAATCCCAGCACTTTGGAAGGCTGAGGTGGGGGGATCACGAGGTCAAGAGTTCAAGACCAGCCTGACCAAGATGGTGAAACCCCATCTCTACCAAAAATACAAAAATTAGCTGGGTGTGGTGGTGTGCACCTGTAATCCCAGCTACTCAGGAGGCTGAGGCAGGAGAACTGCTTGAACCCGGGAGGCAGAGGTTGCAATGAGCCAAGATCGCACCACTGCACTCCAGCCTCAGCAACAGTGAGACTCTGTCTCAAAAAAAAAATAGCATGAACCCAATTAACTATAGTTTTCAAAATTATATCTTGACCATAAGATATAATTTCCATAAACCTTTCATAACCTATATTTAGGAGTCAGTTAATGCTTCAATAAAACCTTTTTAATCTGACACAGGGGCCCATATGCTGGTCTTGCATCAGTGTACCTTTGACATTAATGACTAATTTATAGAGAAACTGAACTTATTTATTTATTTATTTGAGATGGAATTTTGCTCTTGTTGCCCAGGCTGGAGTGCAATGGCGTGATCTCAACTCACTGCAACCTCCACCTCCCGGGTCCAAGTGATTCTCCTGCCTCAGCCTCCCAAGTAGCTGGGATTACAGACATGTGCCACCATGCCTGGCTAATTTTGTATTTCTAGTAGAGACAAGGTTTCACCATGTTAGTCAAGCTGGTCTCGAACTCCTGACCTCACATGATCCACCCACCCCAGCCTCCCAAAGTGCTGGAATTACAGGCGTGAGCCACCACCACACCCAGCGAGAAACTGAACTTATTTTATCTCTCAAAATTGGTCCTTACAATCTCCCATGCCCATCTCTTACATGATAGTCCCTGGGCCTTGAGGAGCTTTAATTTCTGTCCCTGTGTTTCAGGAATGCAGTTTATTTTGATTGGCATCTTCTACTGGGCCTGAAGATGGGGCTTTAATTGCTGTCAGTGTTTAAAGTTTAGCAGGAGTTGGTCAGGCACAGTGACTCACGCCTGTAATTCCAGCACTTTGGGAGGCCGAGACAGGCGAATCATGAGGTCAGAGTTTGAGACCAGCCTGGCCAACATGGTGAAACCCCATCTCTACTAAAAATACAAAAAATTAGCTGGGCGTGGTGACAGTCACCTGTAATCCCAGCTACTCAGGAGGCTGAGGCAGAAGAATTGTTTGAACCTGGGAGGTGGAGGGTTGCAGTGAGCCAAGATCATGCCACTGTGCTCCAGCCCAGGCAACAGTGCAAGACTCCATGTCAAAAAAAAAATTAGCAGGACCTGGTGTCCTTTTTAGACCCAGGAGTCAAAGCCCTGTAACTTAATGTCACAAGGACATTAAAAGCACATACAGAGAGATACACAGATGTAATAACCTTAACTTTAGAAAAAATTTAATCTCAGTTTTTTTCCTAAGCAACCCAAAACTTAATAATAATGTGATAACTTGATCATATAAAAGTTTTTGGGTTTTTTTTAAATAAATCCTCTTACTGTGACTTACACAGACCATTCATGCTATGCTTAGACTTTCTGGTTTGTCCTGAACATCCCTCCTTCTTCAACAACCAGTCATTTTACTCTACAACTAAATTTACCATACAAGAGTCTTTCTCATATGAAATTATGTCCCTTTAAGCTTTCTTACCACAAAAAACCTCTTTGTTTTTATAACTTTCTTTACATCTCTTTTATTTCCTGGTTCCTTTTACCTTGTTTTATACATGACCTTTAAATAAGCCTTAAATTAGATAAAATGGTTCACTTTTTTTAAAAGGACACACCTTTTTTTTAGAAAGAATGTTTTCCTACAAATATATTTTTATTGGAAAGTACCCAAATAATGAAATATCTATTATTTAATTTAACTTTAGATTCTAAATTATGACAAGTTTGTCTACAAGTATTTATCCTATTGCATTTACATAATTATTTTAATCATTTACTTAGATTATTTCTAAAAATTGTGATTGTCATTATTTAAAGTTATGGAACCACCATTGCAAAATTATAACTGAGACAGTGAAAATGATTTGACCTAACTGATTCCATCTTGCTTCTAACCTCCAAGCTCTCCTTGTTCATAGGCTGAACTAACTTTGAGAGGCACTTAGTTTAGTTAATTAGAGCCCCTTTTTATATTTTCAGCAGTGAAACATTGTGTACACAACACATAGATAGACGTCTTAGGCATGCTAATAGAAGTGCATCTTATAGATTCATAACAACTTTTTTTTCCTATCTTAGACTTTCAGATTCTTTTTCTTCTTTTCTTTTTTTTTTTTTTTTTTTTTTTTTTTTTTTTTTTTTGCGATAAGAGTCTTGTTCTGTCACCTGAGCTGGAGTGCAGTGGCACAATCTTGGCTCACTGCGACTTCTGCCTCTCAGGTTCAAGCGATCCTCCTGCCTCAGCCTCCCAAGTAGCTGGGATTGCAGGCGCCCACAACCACACCCAGCTAATTTTTTGTATTTTTAGTAGAGACAGGATTTCACCATGTTGGCCAGGCTGGTCTCAAACCCCTGATCTCAGGTGATCAACCCACCTCGGCCTCCCAAAGTGCTGGGATTACAGGTGTGAGCCACCATGCCCAGTCAGACTTTCAGATTCTTGATAACCTGTTTTACAACCACAGGCAGTTGTCAGCTAAATAGCCTTAAAGTTGCATATTAAAGGAAACAACTCGCCGGACATGGTGGCTCAGGCCTGTAATCCCAGCACTTTGGGAGGCTGAGGTAGGCGGATCATGAGGTCAGGAGTTCAATAGCCACCTGGCCAAGATAGTGAAACCCCGTCTCTACTAAAAATACAAAAAAATTAGCTGGGCGTGGTGGCAGGCGCCTGCAATCCCAGCTATTCAGGAGGCTGAGGCAGAGAATTGCTTGAACCCAAGAGGCGGAAGTTGCAGTGAGCCAAGATCACGCCACTGCACTCCAGCCTGAGTGACAGAGTGAGACTCCATCTCAAAAAAAAAAAAAAAAAAGGAAACAACTCAGGTGAAAAATCAAATAACAAAATTTCCATCATAAGGTACAGAGAGAAGTCGGATGGTGCTAGAGGGAGATTAAAGATGGATGCTGGCTGGGCGTGGTGGCTCATGCCTATAATCCCAGCACTTTGGGAGGCAGAGGCAGGCGGATCATCTGAGGTCGGGAGTTTGAGACCAGCGTGACCAACGTGGAGAAACCCCATCTCTACTAAAAATGCAAAATTAGCCAGGTGTGGTGGCACATACCTGTAATCTCAGCTACTAGGGAAGCTGAGCAGGAGAATCTCTTGAACCCAGGAGGCAGAGGTTGCAGTGAGTCGAGATCATACCATTGCATTCCAGCCTGGGCAACAAGAGTGAAACTCTGTCTCAAAAAAAAAAAACAAAAACAAAAAGATGGATGCCAAGTCAAACAGAATTACAGAAATCTATCACAGGATTGTATAAGGATACCAATTTTATTTAGATAGGGACCACCTATCTTTTAACTAGATCTCTGAGCTCTGGGCAAAGCCCACACTGAATCCTGGGTCTCCAAAAAGGGAGAATTATTATGAGCTTAGACCACGTGATGCTTTTACAGTGCACTTTAAAAAAAGTTTTTTTTAAACAAAGACATTTCTAAGTATCTAAACCACACTCTTCTGCATTTGATCATAGCCAAAGGCCCAGAAGCGATAAAACCACACTCTTCCTTAAAAACTCAAGAGTAAGAGTAACCTCAGTTACAATAACTATTTTAGTAAAAAAAAAAAAAAAAAAAAAAGGATAACACAATATAAAAGCAAGCAGTTTAACAGCTGAGACCATTTATCTTTTTACATTCTTGGGGTTCCATAAGGAAAAACAGATTTCTCCCCCAAAAGGAGTCTAGTGCCTTCTTCATTTTCTTTAAGAAACCCCAGGCTACTATAAACTATTTTAGGTCCCTCATGCAGCAGAGGGTGCAGGAGAAAGGAGAGACAGCAGAAGTAAATGAAGAAAACAGAATTCAGTCAACTGAGAGAAAAAAACTTTTGCTCAAAAAAAAAAGACAAGGTCCTAGGAGAAAAACAAAAACAAAAACATGAAAGTTAAATACACACACACACACACACACACACACACACACCCCTTGGATGTTAGCTTTTAATTAAGCTGACTTTTAACCATTGAGCTCCTTTAAAAAAATCTTTTTAAATCTCATTACCGTATTTCAGCTGGAAAAAAATGCTGCTGTTTCAGAAGTACAGCCATTGCTCTTTCAGTTTTGCCCGGCTAGCAAAAGGTGGCCTTGTTTATGTAAATCAAGCCCCTTAGCAGTCAAAATAAAAAATCTTTCATCTTTCTTTTCTCCTTTTACTGGCCTTTTTTCTCCCCCCACCAGACAACTTTTTTTTTTTTTTTTTTTTCCATGACAGAGTCTTGCTCTGTCACCCAGGCTGAAGTGTAGTGTTGCAATCTCGGCTCACTGCAACCTCTGCCTCCTGGGTTCAAGCAATTCTCCTGCCTCAGCCTCCTGAATAGCTGGAATTACAGGTGCGCGCCACTGCGCCCAGCTAATTTTTGTATTTTTAGTAGAGACGGGGTTTCACCATGTTGGTCAGGCTAGTCTGGAACTCCTGACTTCATGATCTGCCCACCTCGGCCTCCCAAAGTGCTGGGATTACAGGTGTGAGCCACTGTGCCTGGCCCTTTTCGTGTGTGTGTGTTGGTGGGGAGGGACGGGAAATTTAGCCACTCCAGAGGCCTTGTTTCCCATAATTTGGAACTTCTTTAGGATTCTATCAAGTCAGGTAGAGCTGATCAAACCCAATGGGAAAAAGACTGAAACAACAACAAAACAGAAACAAACAGCAACAACAACAACAAACAGTGAAGCAAAACAAACAATCGCGCAGCTTCTATGATCACTGAGCGCTCTAATGGGAAGGAGAAATTAAGAGCAGCTGATTGTTAACTTTAGCCAAAACAAACCCCCAGTTCAGCTACTTACCTAGGGATGGGTCTCAGGCTCAAGACAACTCTCTACCATCCTAGAAGCAGGAAAAAAACCTCCTTTTCCCTATTGGATGCAAGCTCAAATTCCATAAAGGAGTTACCTGCCTTCCATTGTCGTGGAAGCAGGAAAACTTGCCTTCCTTGTTGGAAACAAGTAAAACTCCAAAAAAAAGGGAGTTGTACAGCAAAATAAACTTTAGATCTCGACCAAATTTGGGGAGATCAGGGATTCTCTAGAGGGGGTGCTCCCACACCTCAGCAAATTGTCCTATTGGTTTGAGCCATAAAGTTAGCTCACACCGGTACCAAGCACCCTTAGGAGATTTGTCTAAGGTCAGGGGCACCTCCACTCAGAATGCCTCTGTGGTTATCAAAATGTCAACTCCAAAAATTTGAGACAGGTCTCAGTTAATTTAGCAAGTTTATTTTGCCAAGGTTGAGGATGCACGCTCATGACACAGCCTCAGGAGGTCCTGTTGACATGTGCCCAAGAGAGTCAGAGCACAGCTTGGTTTTATACATTTTAGGGGGACAAGAGACATCAATTAACATATGTAAGATGAACATTGGTTCAGTCTGGAAAGGCAGGACAACTCAAAGCAAAAGCAGGATGACTCAAAGCAGGGAGGGGGGCTTCTAGGTCATAGGTAGAAAAGAGACAAATGGTTGCATTCTTTTGAGTTTCCGATTAGTCTCTCCAGAGGAGGCAATCAGATATGCATTTATCTCAGTGAGCAGAGGGGCACTTTGAATAGAATGGGGGGCAGGTAGCCGGGCGCAGTGGCACACGCTTGTAATCCCAGCACTTCGGGAGGCCGAGGCGGGTGGATCACGAGGTCAGGAGATCGAGAGAGACCATACTGGCTAACATGGTGAAACCCCATTTCTACTAAAAATACGAAAAATTAGCCGGGCGTGGTGGCGGGCGCCTGTATTCCCAGCTACTCGGGAGGCTGGGGCAGGAGAATGGCATGAACCCAGGAGACAGAGCTTGCAGTGAGCCAAGATCGCGCCAGTCTACTCCAGCCTGGGTGACAGAGTGAGACTCCATCTCAAAAAAAAAAAAAAAAAAAAAAAGAATAGGGGGCAGGTTTGCCCTAAGCAGTTCTCAGCTTGACATTTCCCTTAATTTAGTGATTTTGGGGCCCAAGATATTTTCCTTTCACAAGGTCTTCTGGGAGGGGTGAGATGTGGAAAGCGGGCCAGAGGGGTTCCAAAGTCACACCCACCTCCCCCAGTGCAGCCAGAACTGCTGCTTCCCCCCAGAATTTAGAATCACGGCCAGTGCCTCCCTCGGCTTGTTTCTCTACCCCAGCTCATTCCACAACACACACTGACATCTGGATGGCACTTGCTATGTGCCAGATGCCTGGCTAAGGTCTTTGCATGTATTTATTCATTGAATCTTCCCAACGATCCTATAGGGGAGGTGCTGTTATCATTACAAAGAAGTTAAAGTTGCTAAAGTGTTACTTGCTAGATCTGGCATTATAGAGAAATATGGAGTTAGGGCCAGGACAATATAGAGAGGAGTGGGAGTCAACACCAAAGAGGGGAAGAACATAGGGCCCCGCTGTCAGCATTCTGATTCCATGGCCGGGGTTCTCATTTGGTTCTGATCAGTCACCCAATTCTTTTCCTCTGAAAGGAGGAAGCAACCTATTGCTCAGGGAAATAGATTTTCCAAAAGCTCAACAGTGTTTTGTTTGGTTGGGTTTTTTTTTTTTTTTTTTTTTTTTTTTATGGGGGCTCACTCTATCTATCACCCAGGCTGGAATGCAGTGGCGTGATCATTATTTGTTGTATTTTTTAACTAAAAAAAATTCAAGTTTCCCATCAGGTCACCATGAACAGGATACTTTGGCCCACATCTTTTGTTATAATAGGCATTTTTTAAAATACTTGTTGTTTTTCTGATTATCAAAGTCATACACATTCATTCTCAAAATCTGGAAAAGTACAGGAATGCAAAGTGAACAAAATTAAAATTACTTGTTACTAAAAGGATAAATTTGATGGTATGTGAATTATATCTCAAGAAAACAAAATAATAAAAAAGGGAAAACAAAAAAAATTGTCATGTCACCAATGAAACCTAATGAAACCTAAACTTCCATCTTGTCTTATTTCTATGCTTACCTATATCTTTTTTTACTTAAAAGAAACTCATGAGTATTCTTTTTTTTTTTGAGATGGAGTCTTGCTCTGTCACCCAGGCTGGAGTGCAGTGGTACAATCTCGGCTCACTGCAACCTGCGCCTCCCGGGTTCAAGCAATCCTCCTGCCTCAGCCTCCTGAGTAGCTGGGATTACAGACATGCACAACCATGTCTGGATAATTTTTGTATTTTTAGTAGAAACGAGGTTTCACCATGTTGGTCAGGCTGGTCTCGAACTGCCAACCTCAGGTGATCCACCCACCTCGGCCTCCCAAAGTGCTGGGATTACAGTTGTGAGCCACCACATTCGGCCGAGTATTTCTTACACTATTAAATCTTTTCAAAAAACACAATGGCTGCATAATCATTTACTGTGTAACAGTCTGTTGTAGAGACAGACACGTGGTCTTATCTTCTAGAAAAAATTTGTCACAAGGGACTTTAATATAGGGAGTCTGATGGAGAGGATGGTGTCCTCAATATCATTTTACAGCAAATTCAATAACACATTTCATCTGGCTGCTTTTGACCTTTAATAAAAGCCAGGGACTCAACATTAAAATGCCACTCCAAAGGCAGTTCCCGGAGGGCACTGCCATCCAGTTATGAAGCTTTCTGGTGGCCAGCTCCATCCCAGGATAGGATTTAGGCTGCCAAGTGGGTGGATGCACTGTGTGTCTGTAAAGCATCTCCCATCAGCGGGACCACATCTCTTTTAAGAGCAGACAGAGCTGGCCTGGGCCCAGGAGCTAGGCTTGGGCATTAGGTATTCAGTCAACAGGCGTTCCTGGCACCCACCATGTGCAGCACACACAGGGGCCTGGGGCCCATCCCAGCCTGCCAGGTGCTCCTCAGGCCGGGGGCGGAGCTCACTGAGCCAGGCTGGGGGCTGGGGTGAGCTTTAGGGGTCTACTGAAGGCTATATGTACATGTACATGGGCCTTACCCCAGAAAAGAGGTCCAAAACTTTGCTCCAACTCTCAAAGTCAATCATGACCCTGAAAGGAGAAGAACCCCTAAACTGGGGGACATCTTCTGCGTGTTGGCTTTTTTTCTTTTACTTATTTGTTTACTTTTGAGACAGAGTCTTGTTCTGTCACCCAGGCTGGAATGCGGCGGTGCAATCTCGGCTCACTGCAACCTCCGCTTCCCGGTTCAAGCAATTCTCCTGCCTCGGCCTCCCAAGTAGCTGGGATTACAGTCCCCTGCCACCATGCCTGGCTATTTTTTTTTCTATCTTTTGTTATGCCGGGTTATTTTTTGTATTTATTTATTATTATTATTATTTTTAGTAGAGACAGGGTTTCACCATGTTGGCCAGGCTGGTCTTGAACTCCTGACCTCAAGTGATCTACCCGTCTCAGCCTCCCAAAGTGCTGGGATTACAGGCGTGAGCCACTGCGCCCGGCCATGTTGGTTTCTTAAGTGTCCGTGCACTCAGGCCTAGAGCACTGCAGGCCAGCAGAGTGTCCAGCCACTGGCCCTGGTTTCAGGCTCAGCCTCAGCTTCCTCTTTGGGAAAAACAAAAGAACTGCGATTAGATGCTCTCCAAGTTTCTAAGATTGTCTTGAGACTGGCCTGCTTCCGCCACTTACAGGGTGTGTAATCCTTGCCAAATTGCTCAGCTTCTGTGAGTCTCAGAGTTCTATCTGCTTTGTCTAGTTTTGGGAACCAGTTTGGGTCTAGTTTTGGGAACCGGAGAGAGCCGTGTGAATTCTCGGGATAGTAGCCCTCTCAGGGGGCGCACGTGTGCTTCTGAAGAGCAAGGTGTTAAGTGACCAGTGACACTAGGGTGTGTAACAGGGGTGAGCAGACAGCAGGGCTCTGCAGGGACTTCTACAAGCAGAGCCAGGCCTGAGTGGGGCTGCCCTGAAGCCACCCAGATGGGGACAGCAGGGTTGCCTGTCCTCTGCTCTGGCAGGTACTATGTGGGCGACACCATGGACGTTCTGTTTGAGAAGTGGTTCTACTGCAAGGACCTTGGCACGCAGTTGGCCCCCATCATCCAGGAGTGAGCCCCCAGCCCAGCCCCTGCCTCTTGCTTTCCTGGGGCTCTGCATCAGCACCTGATGCCCTGGGAGAAAGTCTCCCCTCCCAGGGTGGAGATCCTGGCCCAGAGAGCCCACTGCCAGGCCGGGGGGAGTGGGGAGCAGCAGCCCCGCTGGGAGGGAAAGGATGGCAGACACACAGCTGTGTGAGAGCCCCATGAGTGTGTGTGCGCACCTGCACCTGACCGTGAGTGTGGTGTATGTGTGTGTCGCTGGCCACTCCGATGGGAGTGCTCGCCACTCCTGCTCCTCCCTGTTCGTCCTTGCAGGTTCTTCAGCTCTCAGCAGTACAGAACAGGAAAGCCCATCCCTGGTGAGGCCGCTGGGAACTGCCCTTCTCCTTCCCTCCCTCCCCTTCCAAAATAGGATGGGTTTTGGTCCAGGGGACCGGGGAGTCTCTTTTGGAATACTCTGCCCAGTCCTCAAGGTACTAAGAAGATGGCAGCCAATGGTACCTCCCACATGGCTGCTTGATCATTGAGCTGGATCCAGAGCCTGTTCTGGCAATTGAGACCTGGGGCCCCTGGGAACTGGGCCCACTGGGGCTGGGTGGGCTGGGTCCTGAGGACACCGACTATAGTCATGCTGTGGGTGCAGACCAGCTGCTCAAGGAGCCACCATTCCCTCTGAGCACACGATCCATCATGGAGCCCATGTCCCTGGATGCCTGGCTGGACAGCCACCACAGGGAGCTGCAGGCAGGCACACCACTCAGCCTGTTTGGGGACACCTATGAGACCCAGGTAATGTAGTCCTGGGGCATCCGGGGCATCCTCCCAGCAGCCCTGGAAAATGGGAACCAGTCTCTCTCTCACTGCCTCTCTCTCTCTTTCACACACACACACACACATTTCAGAGGTTGTAGACATGAGCATAGGCCTTTGTGCTCCCTCCCTGACGCAGAAGGCGATGGCTCTGCTCTGAGTGAAGTCTGTGGAGGCTACATGGTCCCAAGCAATTTTATGATCTGAATTCACTTTCAGAGTTGGCGGTTCCCCCACTCACTGGCAGCTTCCTGAGGGTCTGCAGTTTTCCCCTCACTAGGAATTCCTGAACCTTCAGCCAGTCACAGCCTTGGAAGCCAAAAGGGAGAGAGTTGTTTGGGAGTGAGGGTTGGGTGGAGAGAGGGATTCAAACAAGGCTGACTTTCTTTCATTCCACATTTATTAAATGCCTGTTATGTTTCAGGCTTTAGTGGGAGAGTAGGATAGAGTTGCTACCTTAAAGAATGTATAGTTTGTTAAAGAGATGGACAAGTTAATCAACGATTGCCACAATCATGTGATAAAGTATCAGATAGAAAAGCTATAGGCAGCTATAGAAGGATAAAGGAGGAACCCACTCTGAAAGGGAAGTCAAGGAAGGCTTCCTGGAGGAGGTGACATGCACATTGCATTTTAAAGCTGGTGTAGGAGTTTGTAAAAGAAAGAAAGGGAGGTGGAGAGAGCATTCTAGGTGAGGGAGAAGCATGAGCATGAGCTGTTTCAGGCTTGAAACAGCCTGGCACTGGGAGCAGCCGAAGTTGGCCAGAGGCGGGGCTTGGGGGTGGGGGTACAAGTGCGACTGGTGGACTGTGGAGCAGCAGGCAGGGCCCAGGTCCTGGTAGGTCTGCTGGGCTAGGCAAGGTGGGAGGACTTGTCCTAAAGACAACAGCCCTCCACCAAAGTACTGAAGCAGGGGAGTGACAGGCCAGAGTGGTGTTTCTGTACCATGTGTGGGGACGAGGCTGGGAGGGCAAGAGTGGTGCAGGGAGACCTGTGTTCACTTGTGCTTTACGGCTTGCCACTGGCACATCCCATGGGCTTTGAATGAGTCAATCTGTGCAGGGATGCTCATGGCCACAGGCTTCCCGTAGAGGCCTGGCCTGCTGCTCTTGGGTACCAGGGACGTCCTGAGCTTACACAGGGCTGCGAGAACATGCGCACATGTCACAGCAGTACCACTCAGCCCTGCACCCCACTTCTGCAATACTCTGCTCTTACCTGCTTCAGTTTACATTAATGAATATGCACCCTCTCCAGGGCATCAGCAGCACGGCCCTGCACAGTAGCTGTGTGCTTCCAGGCTGGTGCATGTCAGAGAGCCCTCAGCCTCACCCTCCTTGTCCCCTCCTCCTCCTGAGGCCAGACTCATAACCTCTCTCAGAGAAAGGGAGGTGGCACCCTCTGGGAAGCTGATGTAAATGCGTCCCTCATGTGCCCTGGTGAGCATGCCTTCGCATGAGCACACATCAGAGGGACCACGGGTGCACTGCACGTGAAAGGCAGGCATGTGTGATCCCAAATACCTGTTGCAGCGGCGGGCACAGGGAGGCCTGCAGCCCAGGCAGCCCTCCTCTCCAAGTCCTGGTATCTGCTCAGCACATGGTGATGGGGCTGTTTCATGGGCCCCAACCCTGCTCCAAGCAGGCCTGGTGTCTGGGGGCCAGGTTCAAGACCATCTCCCATGTGGGGCAAGAAGCACCAGAAGTTTCTGTTTCACCTCCCACCAGGTGATCGCCTATGGGCAAGGCAGCAGCGAAGGCATGAGACAGAATGTGGACGTGTGGCTGTGGCAGCTGGCAAGTGGGGCCCAGGGACAGGGTTGCAGAACCCCCTGCCAGAGGGCAGCAGCCCGCTCCTGGGCCCTGGGCTCCCACACGGGGCCCACTCTTGGGGCCTTGGGGCCCAGGCAGACTCAGACATTCACCCAGGTGATGAGGCCCAACAGTCTCCATTTGATTCTCCTGCTCCTCTTCTCCAGGAGGGCTCCTCGGTGGTGACAATGGGGGGACGGCGCCTGAGCCTGGCCCCTGATGACAGCCTCCTGGTGCTAGCTGGGACCTCGTGAGTACGCAGGGAGGGCTTTCCCTGGGATCCTCAGGGTCCAACTCTGTGTGACCCCTGCTCATCTGTGTGTCCACAGGTATGCCTGGGAGCGAACACAAGGCTCTGTGGCCCTGTCTGTGACCCAGGACCCTGCCTGCAAGAAGCCCCTGAGGTGACCCTCTTGCCATGGCCTGAAGCAGCCACAGGTGTGCCAAGCACCCTCGAGTGCCATCCCTGCCAAACAACTCTCCCAGCCCCCACTACCTCTCTGTGTACTGCCGCTGTGTCCCCCACAGACCTGCACATTGTTGTCACCCACCCTCCTGCCCTTCTCAGCCCAGATGCCACGCCCCTGGGCGGGCAGCAGCTCCCCATCTTCTCTGGCAGCCTCAGCCCACTGCCTTGCCAGTCTTGCCAGGTGGTCTACCCCCGGCCCCGCTCCTGCCCATTCCTCTGTCCCTGCAGACTCAGTGCAGCACTTCCACACCAATAAGGCCCTCAATAAAGACTTCCTGAGGAACGCACACCTGGGGGTCTGCCGCAGGCAGTCATCACTGGCCTTCCCATGTGCCCCCCAGGACCATGTGGTGTGTCTGGGGCATCAGGGCACCAGGTGACCATGGACGTGTTGGAGGGTCTGTTATTGGGCATCCCTGTTTGTGGATGGGCATTCTTCACTGTGTGTGTGACTTGATCCACGCATGCTCCATGCCTGGTCCTGGGAGCACAGCTAATGTCATCTCTCCACTTCCTTCTCTGTTCTCATTTATTCTTTTTACTTTTTTTTTTTTTTTTGAAACAGGATCTCACTGTCACCCAGGCTGGAGTGCAGTGGTGTGATCAGAGCTCATTGGAGCCTTGACCCTCCTGGCTCAAGTGATTCTCCCACCTCAGCCTTCTGAGTAGCTGGGACTACAGGCATGCACCACCACACCCTGTTAATTTTTTTTTCTTTTTTGTAGAGATGGGGGTTTCACCATGTTGCCCAGTCTGTCTTTTTACATAACTTTAAAACACTAGCATCTGTTGAGTTTTTTTCCAATAACAGAAGTCATCTGTGCTAACTATAGAAAACCCAGAAATACACAAAACCCCCCACCCAGAGCTAACCACTGTTAATACCTAAAGACTATGATCAGCCTGGAGAGGGGCATGAAGTTGTACCAGGAGCTCAGCAGTGTTGGTGGGGGTGTCTGGCCTTGTGTCCCCTTCCCTCCCCTGTCATGCACAGGTGCCCTGTTCAAAGACTCCAGAGGGCCCCCTGAGCCTGCTATGGGTGTCTAGGGATGCTGGAGGCCTGAGAGGCACCAGTGGGAAGAAACAAGAATGTGGAACCTGCAGCGGGCACAGCTCAGTTTCCTGGGACTTCCGTGAGAAGTCAATGAGGGCATGCACATGACAGTGACAGATCTGGACAGAACAGGTCCCTGCGTGGACTCAAAGCTTCCTCTAGAAAAGAACACTTGAGCCCTGTCTCCCTCAACCCCAGCCCAGTGGCTCACTGCCTTCCTACACTCCACTGGGAGCAGAGAAAGACCTGCCTTTGCTGAAAAGGCTACTGGCCCTGAGAGACATCAGGACCTTCACCCTCCTCGTCACCCCTAAGGGCTTTCCTCTCCTGCAAGCAAAGAAAAAACACCATCAGGCTCCTTCAAACACAAATGGTCCAGGACAGGCACAGGCAGAGGCTCCACGCAGCTCGTTCCTGGCCTGTAGCAATGCACTGCTCCGTGCAGGACCTGAGAAGAGGACATAGAATGTTCCAGGGAGGACCCAGGTCAGAATACAGATGGCCGTGAAGAGAAGAGTTTACTCTCATATGCAGGGCAAGCTTAATCCAGAGAGAAAGTCATGAAAATTAGATCTGTTTTTGTGAACACTCGCTCTGTCCCAAGGAATCCCCTAGAAGTTTTTTTTTTTTTTTTTTTTTTTTTTTTGAGACGGAGTCTCACTGTGTTGCCCAGGCTGGAGTGCAGTGGCGTGATCTCGGCTCACTGCAAGCTCCACCTCCCAGGTTCACGCCATTCTCTTGCCTCAGCCTCCCGAGTAGCTGGGACTACAGGCACCCACCACCACGCCCGGCTACTTTTTTTGTATTTTTAGTAGAGACGGGGTTTCACCGTGTTAGCCAGGATGGTCTCGATCTCCTGACCTCGTGATCTGCCCGCCTCGGCCTCCCAAAGTGCTGGGATTACAGGCTTAAGCCACCGTGCCTGGCCTATAAGTTTTTACATAAATTATCTCATTTTATCCTCACAACTCTCCAAGAAGGTGGTAGTGCCTGATTTTACAGATCAGGCTCAGAGAGGTTTGGAAATAGGGCAGCTCTGTTTCCAACCCAGGCCTGTCTGCATATGAAGCTTAGGCTGGGCCTCACCACCTTGCTTCTCCCAGGGATGTTTGCCCTCTGCCTTGACCAAATGGGAGCCCAGGGCAGCCAAGAGAGGCCAGGGGCCACTGTGCCTGGGACACAGAGGCCAGGCCACACATGGCAGACTGCTGACCCCAGCCAGTTGGCAGTGATGGGGTCAGGCCCTGGAGCCTGGAACCAGCACCTCCCTTGGCCCTGCTGTCCCGGGTTATCAGGAGCCTGAAGCCCTCATCTCCACCCACAGGACCAGCCCATGGGCTCATGAGAATACCTCACCATGGGACAGCTGGACTTGTACCTTGTCTGGAGCTAGCCCCAGCCTCCCACTCCCTATTCCGCAGTGAATGCTAATGGGGGCAGGGAGTGGAGTGGACAAGGAGCCATGGGGAGACACAGACAGGGAAAAATCAGGATTGTTCTATTTGCGGGAGAAGCCCCCAGCTCCCCGTGCCATGGCAGTAGAAATTTGGCAGGGGTGTCCCCGTCCATGGGGCCTACTTCACCATGTACCCGGACTTGGGACCATCACAGATTTCGGAACCATCAGGAACCTGGGAGCAACTGAAAGCTGAACTACAGTGGGCTTTCAGACACACAGCAGGCTGGCGGAGCACAAATAGGACTGGTTCCCTCCAGGCCACCAGCAGGGCGGTAGAGGTCTTCACTGACTCCCTGCCTACCTCTCAGGACAATGTCCTTTTGGCTCCACAGTCCCTGAAGCCAGAGCTGGTGGGGGCAGGGAGGCAGCCACCAGCCTCTATATGTAGTGGAGGAGGGGGTGTCCAGGGAGGGCTGCATAATCCTGAGAGCCCCCACCTCACCCGGCTGGACTATCCTCCCACTTCAGGGTTTCTCTGGGCTTCCATCTTGACCCTGCTGAGCCCTGCTTCCTCCTCTACCAGCAGCACAACCCCCAGGCTGGGCTCAGAGACCTCATGTGGTGGGATCACTCAGTACCCCAAGACGGAGGGAAGGAGGGAGGGCTGCAGGGTTCCCCTTGGCCTGCAAACAGGAACACAGGGTGTTTCTCAGTGGCTGCGAGAATGCTGATGAAAACCCCAGGATGTTGTGTCACCGTGGTGGCCAGCTGATAGTGCCGATCATCCCACTTTGCCCTGAGCACTCCTGCAGGGGTAGAAGACTCCAGAACCTTCTCTCAGGCCCATGGCCCAAGCAGCCCATGGAACTTCATAACCTGAGCTCTCCATCTCCCTCTCTCTCCTCCTCTGTTCTCCCTCCCTCCTTCTCTCCCTCACCCTCCTCTGCTCCCTCTGCCTTTACCACTGTGGGGGGGTCCTCGGGAGGGCCCTGCCACCCCACCTCTTCCTCGCTGGTGTCTGCCTTCCTGGCACCAATCCTGGCCCTGGAGTTTGTCCTGGGCCTGGTGGGGAACAGTTTGGCCCTCTTCATCTTCTGCATCCACACGCGGCCCTGGACCTCCAACACGGTGTTCCTGGTCAGCCTGGTGGCCGCTGACTTCCTCCTGATCAGCAACCTGCCCCTCCGCGTGGACTACTACCTCCTCCATGAGACCTGGCGCTTTGGGGCTGCTGCCTGCAAAGTCAACCTCTTCATGCTGTCCACCAACCGCACGGCCAGTGTTGTCTTCCTCACAGCCATCGCACTCAACCGCTACCTGAAGGTGGTGCAGCCCCACCACGTGCTGAGCCGTGCTTCCGTGGGGGCAGCTGCCCGGGTGGCCGGGGGACTCTGGGTGGGCATCCTGCTCCTCAACGGGCACCTGCTCCTGAGCACCTTCTCCGGCCCCTCCTGCCTCAGCTACAGGGTGGGCACGAAGCCCTCGGCGTCGCTCCGCTGGCACCAGGCACTGTACCTGCTGGAGTTCTTCCTGCCACTGGCGCTCATCCTCTTTGCTATTGTGAGCATTGGGCTCACCATCCGGAACCGTGGTCTGGGCGGGCAGGCAGGCCCACAGAGGGCCATGCGCGTGCTGGCCATGGTGGTGGCCGTCTACACCATCTGCTTCTTGCCCAGCATCATCTTTGGCATGGCTTCCATGGTGGCTTTCTGGCTGTCCGCCTGCCGCTCCCTGGACCTCTGCACACAGCTCTTCCATGGCTCCCTGGCCTTCACCTACCTCAACAGTGTCCTGGACCCCGTGCTCTACTGCTTCTCTAGCCCCAACTTCCTCCACCAGAGCCGGGCCTTGCTGGGCCTCACGCGGGGCCGGCAGGGCCCAGTGAGCGACGAGAGCTCCTACCAACCCTCCAGGCAGTGGCGCTACCGGGAGGCCTCTAGGAAGGCGGAGGCCATAGGGAAGCTGAAAGTGCAGGGCGAGGTCTCTCTGGAAAAGGAAGGCTCCTCCCAGGGCTGAGGGCCAGCTGCAGGGCTGCAGCGCTGTGGGGGTAAGGGCTGCCACGCTCTGGCCTGGAGGGACAAGGCCAGCACACGGTGCCTCAACCAACTGGACAAGGGATGGCGGCAGACCAGGGGCCAGGCCAAAGCACTGGCAGGACTCAGGTGGGTGGCAGGGAGAGAAACCCACCTAGGCCTCTCAGTGTGTCCAGGATGGCATTCCCAGAATGCAGGGGAGAGCAGGATGCCGGGTGGAGGAGACAGGCAAGGCGCTGTTGGCACACCAGCTCAGACAGGGGCCTGCGCAGCTGCAGGGGACAGAGGCCAATCACTGTCACAGCAGAGTCACCTTAGAAATTGGACAGCTGCATGTTCTGTGCTCTCCAGTTTGTCCTTCCAATATTAATAAACTTCCCTTTTAAATATATTTATTTGCAAGACCAAATATCTGTCTTTAATTCTAACCTGGGACTGTCAGTAGGTGTCAAAGTGAGCGCCCCAAGGTGAAGGGAAACTTGGGAGAGAGTGGGGAAGCCATCCCACAGCCCCATCCCAGGGAGCACTGTCCTTCCCAGAACTTCTGGGAAGCCCTGGCATGTCCTGAAAGGCAGAACTGCCTTCCTGGGTGAGGCCTCAGGCAGGCCACCAGGGCTCCAGGCCCTCGGGTACAGAGTTTGATGCTGGGGACCTAACATCCCTCCCCAGTTCCCTCAATCCACTTAGCCCAGCCCTCTCATATCATGGACAGGATGCACCCCAGCTACTAAAGTCGTCAGGAATAGAAGTGAAAGCCCAGAAGTGTCACACACAGACCAGGAGGGTGGCATCAAGGGTCCATGTGGATGCTGGGGAGGGAGCGAGAGAAAAAGTATCAGGCAGAGGGAGGTGGGCCCGGGAAGGATGAGCAGGTGAGTACCAGACCCCGCCTCCACCGTGTATCTCCAGCCCACTTCCCTGTTCTGAAAATCTACCTGCTGCACTCAGAAACCTACCAAGGTACTGGGGTGCCACCTGGGCCCCCTCCAGGGTTGCTCTTCTGTCTCTTGGCTCCCCATGCGCCCCTCTTGCACCCTCAACTCCTACTGCTCCCTTTTACTCCCTGGAGCCACGCCTAGGGGGTCCCTGCTTCTCCACGCCCTCTGTCACCACAGGGAAGGGAGTCCAACCCTGGGCGGGGCCACCTCAGCCTGAGTCAGGTCTTTTAGGAAAGGCCTGCACACTCCTGGAGGATGGGGACTGAGCAGCTCCTTCGGGTGGATCCCCACCTGGGGCGCCAACACTTACCGCCAGCTCAACACCAGGCACCTTTCCTCTGGTACCATCTCTGTCCCTGAATGCGCCCACCTGGGCTCAGGGCAGCTCCACAGGCCATTTCCTCAATCTCCTCTTCCCTGGACCCTTCTCCTACCAACTCCTCCCTCAAGTCCTCCCACCTCTCCCAGCACCTGCCCTCACTCCTTCATGACCTGATGGAAGGGAAATGAGCAGATACTCCCATGGTTTGCAGGCATGTCTGCAGTCCTGTCTTTTCCCATCAAGGGAGAGAGCAGAGGCTGCCCTTGAGGAGTTCCTGGGTAGATGCTGGTCACAGGGTTCAGGCCCGCACTCCTAACCTGCCCTGGATTCTCCTTGCCCCCCATCTTGACCTTGAGGACTGCTTCCTCACTGACAGGCTGGGTCACACCACCCTTCCCCGCCTTTCCATCATTTGCAAGGCCTTCTCTAAACGGGGTTGGGTGCTCCCTCGCGAAGCAGGCTTCAGGCTGCCGCCACATGGAGGTAGGACTGACTCCCTGATCCGAACTATGGCCCCAGCCCACTGTACCCTTCTCTGGACTTAGTTCTCCATCTGTGAATAGAAATAGTGATCCTGGCCCTTGCCCAGCTCCAGGGGCTGGGGATGGGAGTAACTATAAGCCCAGAGCACTTGGTGAGGAAGGCAGTTATTATGTGGAGCAGGGAAGGGAGAAGGAAGAGGAGTGGGAAGAGAAAGAAAACTGTGTTTAAGTGTAGGGTTTCCTAGAGATGGAGTAGTACCCATGGTGGTATAATGGGAGCGGGGGGCAGGCGGAGACCCCATTTCCTACATTTGGGTTCTAAATGGCATTTTGGTCCCGGGGACAGGCTGCACCATCCAGTGTGAATTTTGGGCAGCAACTTCCACCCTTTTTTCTCTTCTTTCTCCTAACATAATCTGCTGCCACCCTGAGAGAGGATCAGATGGCATGCATTACCTTCCTCCAGGGACTCCTGAGCAGGGGGCAAGCAGGCAGGGCTGGGTGACAGGCCAGCAGTCATTAACTTGCCAGTGCTTACTGGGCACCTGCCGTGGGCCAGACACTGAGCTACAAAGGCAGACAACTGTACTCTCACCTTGAGCTCCCCCCGGCTAAGCCGGGGAGAGACGGACCTGCAAATGGAACCAGCGCAATGCAACCCAGTGCAGGCCAGGGTCTTTTAGGTGGTGATGCACCCTGAGAGCAGAGGCTTGAAGAGCTGACTCTGCCTGGGCTGTCAGGTAAGTCATGCACATAAGCTGGATCTCAGAGGATGAGGAAGGAGAGAAAAGAATGGCATCCCTGGCACTGGAAGAGCATAGCCAGCGCATGCAGCTGTGAGAAGACTCAGTGTGCAGGGGTGTGGGGAGGAGATCACTGAGGCAAGAGAGGAGGAGGCCTACCACAGAGCTAGGGGACAGGCAGGAAAGGCAGGAAGGACCAGATCCAGAAGGGCCCTGGTGCCAAGCCCGGGAGACTGGGTTGATCCTGCAGACAGTACGGCAGGAGAGGGGTGTGTGCACGAGGTTGTTAAGTGGAAGATGATGATTGGTTTGCATTTTCATCAGTTACTCTGGCAAGAGCATGAGGGTAGGGGACGTTGCAGATGACCTATGTCTGTATTCCAAGCAAAGGCCTGAAGAAAGGCAGCAGCAGAGACCACAGAGGGTCCAGATGCGGAGGCTGTGTGGGGGACACGCTGAGGATGCAGGTGGTGGAGCAGGTTTGGAGGTAAAACAAGTTGTAGGGGCTTGGAAGACACCCAGGCAAACATGTACAGTAGCACACTTCGGACTGGAGATAGAAGCAAGGGTCTTCCACTCACCAGGGCTATGGGAAAGAATGTGGTCATCTGGTGGGAATGAAGAGAATCAAGAAACATCCTTTAAAAAAATCCCTGCAAGTAAGGGACACATGTAGGAAAACCCAGTGAAATGCTCAGGAAAAAAAAAAAAAAAAAATCTTTAGGAAAAAAGCAGGACTGCAGAAGAAAAGAAGTCAAGGCAATCTTCACCCAAGTAAAGAGATTGCCCATTAAAAAGGACAGAATCAAGCCATCTTTTATGAAGGTAAAAGCCAAACATAAAATACCCAGACAGTCTGCAAAGTGCCTCCTGCAAGAACAGAGCATCATGCAAGAACAGAGCATTTTCAAAAGTGTTTCCTAATTACATATTGAAGAGAGTTGATCTGAAAACCAGTGTCCATGTCTGACACTGTCTGGTCAATTAACACCCCGGACGGACAACCTGGATTAACAATGCACTGTCTGGGTCTATTTTTTAAAAGCTTTTCAAAAAGTGATAGGTTGTCATTGTATGAAATTTAATAGTATGCAAAACATGCTATCATTTATGGATTCATACATATGCATTAATTGTATAAAATCATGTATGGGATGATAAACACTAAATTAAAGAGAGTACTTACTGCTGAGATGGAGGAAAAATGGGAAGTGGCACACAGGTGATTTACTACTAGATCTGAAATTATCTTTGTAAAAAAAATCTGAAAAAACGACTATGAATGACATCTGCATGTTACTTAGCATTGCTTTGGGTAGAGAATAAAGGGATTAGTGTAACGAATGAAGAAAATTCATATGGCTACAACATCTTCAAATGCTCAAGAAAGCTCAAAGAGGATGACTTAAGAATAGCATTGGATTTAACAATTAGAAGGTCATTAAATGTGACTTTATTGACAGCAATTTCAGTGAGTGGATGGGGGTGGGGGCAGAATGGAAGCCATAAAGTGCTATAATGGGTTGAGGAATTAATGAGATTTGAAGTAATGGAGACAACTCTTCCCCTTTCAACAAATGTGCCAGTAAAAGGAGAGAAGATAATAGCTTTAGATGAAACTAAGCAGAGGACAGACGTTTTGGTGGTTTGACTGTTCTGTTATTTGGTGGATTAGATGAAGAGATTTTTAAATACAGGAGGAGAAGGGAGAAAAGAAAAATATTGGGGAGGAGGGGAATGATGATGGGGACTGGAATGTACCAGGCCTTATTCTAAGCATTTTACACATATTAATTTTTTTAGTCCTGATGAGGGAGATTCCATTATTATCCCATTTTACAGATGGAAACACTGAGGCACACAGAGGTTGAATAATTTGCCCAAGGTCAACCAGCTAGTAAGTGGCAGTCTGGCCTGAGTCAGGACACTACTGCAAGGCCCTAAGGGAGTTGAAGGATGAATCCAGCTCATGGGTGGCAGGAGGGTCTGTCCCCAGAAGATAGAAGGATGCCTCTTTGAGCTGGAGCAATGGCACTATTTCAGTAGGTCTTGGGACAGGGGGAATAAAGCTGAAGGGATTCTTAGAAGCCGCAGCTCTCAGGGGATAAGGACTTAAAAAGTGGCAAAGGATAGGAACAGTTGGTTCTGGAAATAAGAAAATCAAGCTCCCAAAGAAGAACATAGAAAAGGGTCACTAAGCAAGTGGCTCAAAGGGGCCTGGTGAGTTAAGCACCCTGATGAGTTACGCTGTGGTGTCGTGAGTAGGTGGTGTGGTTCCTCCAGCAACCTCTGCACCCAGGAGCAGAATCAGAATAAACAGAGGGTAAAACTTAGCCAGGGAGGGGCAGAAGAAACCTCCTAGGAAGTCTGATGATAAAAACCCAGTCCTGGTATGGAGCTTAAGGTCGGCCCCCTTGAGAGGTATGGCATGCAACACTCTAAGCTACAGAGGAGCTTCCAGAAAGAGGGAGGTGATATTTGAGTTCGCATTAAAAGCCTTAATTTAAAACAAAAAACAAACAAACAAAAAAAACACTAAGAAGGCTGGGCGCAGTGGCTCATGCCTGTAATCCCAGCACTTTGGGAGGCCAAGGAGGGCAAATCACCTGAGGTCAGGAGTTCGAGACCAGCCTGGCCAACATGGTGAAACCCCGTCTCCACTAAAAATACAAAAATTAGCCGGGCATGGTGGCGTGCGCCTATAGCCCCAGCTACTTGGGAGGCTGAGACACGAGAATCGCTTAAACCCAGAAGGTGGAGGTTGCAGTGAGTCGAGATCACGCCATTGCACTCCAGTCTGGGTGACAGAGCAAGACCATGTCTGAGAAAAAGGAAAAGAAAAAAATAAGCTTAGTGTCTCCTTTTAAGAAAATCTTTCAGAAAGCCCAGCAAACAAGAGTCACAAACATGTGTACTTCACAAACACAGGCTGGAGGGGTCCCAAGGGAGCCAAGCTTCACTTTCCCCTATAATGACCTTGGCACAGCAGCTGAGACAGAGTCTACACAAACAGCCAGCCAAACAGCAAACCCCATGTTGGGGCACAGCAGCCTTCCTCAGTGCACCACCTGAACACCACAGCACCCATCCCCACAACCCAGCACTGGCTACAGCAGGGCACGAGTCACACTGCAGGGTAGTTCACGGGAAAAAGGCTGCCTATTACACCTCATACCTCCAGGCCTGGGGGCACAGGGTCAAAGGCCTCCTACTGGGGTGACCTCACCTCGTGAAACTTCCATGTCCCCAGGATGTGGCTTATGAGACAGCAGAAGAAGATGCAGACCCTGGGGAAAGGCCTCTGAGAGTCTCAGTGCAGCTGGGGCACAGCAGACCAACTGGCCTGGCCTATTACCTCCCCGGGGCCCTCGGAGCTCAAGGTTCTGAAACAAGGACCACCTGATGCTGGGCCTAGGGGTGCGTGCACAGTCTTACACCTGAGCCACCATCCTAGTAAAGAACAGCATAAAACCAGGCAAAATTTCCAGGAATTTATTGGAAACACAATACAAATTGGTTAGTAGATGGCATCTCCTTACAGACAGACAATCCACACTGTGGTATCATGCTCAGAACGAATTATCCTGCGGAAACACTCATGAGCACAGGTGCGTGCTCTGGGTTAGCTTCCCTGGCAGGGAAAATCAGAGACACAGTGCAGAGGAACAGGAGGGGTGGACAGAAAACTGGGACATGGCCTTCCTGGGGGGAATGGTGAGGAGGGGCTGCTAACTGAGTAAATTCCCCCAAAGGAAAACAGGGACAACAGTAAAGAATAAAGGCTTCCCCCTCCCTCCCCAAAGCCGTTTCCTCTCTAGGCAGAGTAAAACAGAATCTCCAAACACCCACGGGGCAGCTCCTCCACCTCCCCTTGCCAGGGACTTAGGACAGCAGTGGGGCATAAACACCAGGATCAGACATGACACCGAGTGCATTGAGGCCATGCACAGCCCCACCTGCTTGCCCTCAGCCCCCTGCTCTGCTCTGAGTTGCAGGGGACTGACCCGGTGGGTCGCCTGTCCCAGGCTCCCAGGGCAGCTGCTTCCAACTGGGTTTCACTATTGTGAGGCACCTGCAGGACTCTGGAGGCCAAGAGGAGGGGAGAGGCTGGGGCCCCCTCTCTCCGCCTGGGGAAATGTTTCTGACAAGAATCATGGCTTCTCGAGGCTCCAGCCCCCACCAGACAGGTCCACGGTGTGGCAGGTCCCCCAGTGGCCTTGGCACCAGGCTCTGGTGATGCGTCCTCCCCTGGTGCCCAGCCAGTCTCAGGATGGGGGCGGCTTGCTGTTGTTGTTCCCCACTTCTGGGTTGCCCCTCACTCCCCTGTTTTGCCTCTCAGCTTTTCTTGTTTTGTGTTAAACAAATCTCTGGATGAAAACCCCCATTTGAAATCCATTTTCCTGGGTGGGCCCTGAGAGATGGAAACTGGGCTGTGCACAAGGGGAATTGTGAAGGGCAGGCTGAAACCTTCCGGCGACACCCTCCAGTCGGCCCTCCTCTCTTGCGCACCTTTAAGAAGTGAAGGGTGGGCAGGCGATGACTGAGCCAGAGGGGGAGATGCCCTGCAGAGCCTGTGTCCTCACACCAGGGGCATGTCTGCTGGGGGCTGCGCAGACAGTCTCTGCACGTCCACCCATGTGCTCACTGAACCACAGTGACATGCCACTGACACACAGCAGGGACACCATGGCCCCAGAAAGGGAGCGGGTGGCTGGGAAACCCTCTCAGCACCAACTGCTTCCAACGGCAAAGGCACAGACTAGAGGCGCCTCGGCACCCTTCCTCCATTGCCTGGGGGATTCTGTCAGAACGAGGGGGCAGTTTCCAGAGACAAAGGGAGAGCGTGAAGTCTCAGTCAACATCCTCCTCCTAGGATGACTGGACTACAGAACCACGAGCTTTACTTACAAGAGGAAGGAAAAGCCTGCTTGGCACACGTGGCTCGAACCAGCTGCGCTTTTCCCAAAGCCAAATGTCAACTGGGTAGATAGGAGGGGCCTCCCTTCTCCTGCTTCAGACCTGGCCTGACTCCTGTCTCCAAATCTCTTGGGCCTGGGTGAGAGGGCCTCTCCCAAAAGGCAGAGAAAATGAAGCTGGCAGCTGAGTCACGGGCAGCTAATTGTTTCCAGAATCTGCAGTCACCACTTAATAGGGGTTCAGAGAGAAAGTGAAAGGGTGAGGGAATCATTTCCCCTTCTGGGTCCAAGTACGACAATAAATCCGGAGCAGGGTACAGACAGACAGCTTTCCTGTGTCTTTTTCTTTAGGGAAGAAACATCCACGTGATGCGGCACCTCCTCCCAGGTCTTTGCTGAAGGGACCCCTCAGTGGGAACCCTGAGGAGAACCCCTGCCTGCCACCTCCACCCGTCGCACCAAATGCTTCTGACACAGGCCCCACCCTCAGGGCCCCAAGCCAAGACCCAGCACAGCTCCAAGAGTGGGTGGTGGTGGAGACATCCCATGCTCACCCTTGCAGAAGCCTAAGATGAGAACCAACTCCTCCTCAGAAAAGAAGCTGAGATGGCTGCAAAACCGCCCTCCACCTCACACAGCACGCTCTCTCTGCCAAGCGGAGCTCAGCCTCCGAGGACACAGACATCTAGAGCATCGTTATCCTTACCAAGTTACCTCGTTCTTCCCAGGGTGTCAATTCAATTGTAGCCACTCTGTCTTGCAACAGCTTGGCTATTTGGGCCTCTCGTATCTGCCATCCAGCTGCCTCCTAGTAACCCCAGAGATGGCTGGGAGATCAGACTCCAGTCGTCTTTCTTGGGACTGTGACCCTTTGCCTACAAACAGAGGGCAGGGGAGTTGCCAGCCTCACATCTGCTCAGGGAGCTCATCGGGCGCTGAGCTATTCCTATCCTTGCAGCTGCCAGCACAAGTAGCACAGCTACTCAGCACAGCTGAGTGGCCAACTGTGATGCCACCAAGGGCTGGTGCCGAGGGCAGGTGGGAAACACAGCCCAAGCCAAAGGAGCAGGCAGGTCCCCCGGGGCCTAGGTCACATGTGCTCACAAGATGTTGGGCTGGAGGGGTGGGGGTCATGGGGTTGGCCACACAGACTCATACCCACAAACACAGTTCTCTCACTCCACACCTCTAGGCCAAACAGAGTCTGTCTGCTTAAAATGAAACTAGGTCATTTGTGACCCGCTGTAGGACCCACCTGGCAGCAGTTCTTCATCAGCTGGTTTGGCTGCAAGGGAACAGGGCAGTAAGCAAACGGCTTGTCACAGTGATACACACGCTTGGCACTTTTAACAACTGCTCTTGCTGGAGCTGTCTGTGACCAAGCAGAGCCGGGCAGAACACCAGCTTCTCTCCAACCACAAAACACAGATGATGAGTTTACAGGCTTATCTTTTGTCAGAACCTCGGTAATTCTGTTCCTTGGAGGAGTAGGAGGGAGGGTCACATATAGGAATGCAGAGGGTAAACAGCAAATTCCCCCATTTCAAAAAAACAAGTATGAAGCCTATCGAGAAAAAGCTGAGTGACGGTAACAGCAAGGACAGGGAAATACCTTGAACCTCATAAACACTGGCGCATTTCTTAAGAAAAATCCATTCAGAAAGATGCCATGGCCCTCCTGTACATATTTAGTAACTATACAGCATAAGACCGAGCTGAGCGGACACATGCAGGGTGGCAGCGGCTCTGAGCTCGCAGCAGCCCCACTGCCAAGTGGCCGCTGTTGCTGGGTGCGGCGCAGGGCGCTGCAGAAGGGAGGAGGTGGAGGGGTTCCCTCAGCCCCTCAATTCTCAGCAGGTCTCGCTCCGTAACAGCGAGGTCTCTGACAAGAAAGCGAGGTGCTGCTGATCCACACGTGGAGACACAGGATTTGGAACGTGCACTCCCACAGTTCCTTCCCCGCCCCATTGCGTCTCCATGGATGCACGCAGAGGTCTCCCACTGAAATGTACTGGGAGTGGGGCTGCCTTCTTCCCAGGCACGACTGTGAACATCAGCAGGACAGTGCAGCAAGTCTTGGATTGTAGAATGAATCAGGGAAAGCTCAGTCTGACACACAGCACGTGAGTTCTAGAAAAGGGAAGTAACAGTGTGAAGGTTAAACAAGTCCTGACGGTGGAGGCAAGACGAAAGGGAGGATGGACTCACCCCTCCCAACATCACAACCTTCAGGGAAAGGAGGCTCAGCAGTAGGTCAAAGAAAATCTCATAACTAGGCCAGGTGTGGTGGCTCATGCCCATAATCCCAGCACTTTGAGAGGCCAAGGCCAGTGGATGGCTTGAGGCCAGAAGTTCAAGAAAGTCTGGACGACATAGCATCACTCTGTCTCTACCAAAATAAAAATAAAAAGTTAGCCAGGTGTGGTGGTGCATGCCTGTAGTCCCAGCTACTCAGGAGGCTGAGGGGGGAGGACTGCTTGAGCTCACAAAGCCAAGGCTGCAGTGAGCTGCGATCGCACCACGGCACTCCAGCCCAGGCGACAGAGCAAGACCCTGTCTGAAAAAAAAAAAAAAAAGGCTCACAATGTAGTTTAACACTGGATCAAAGGGAAAGTTTAATTAGGGCCAATAAAATATATAATTGATACTGAAGGATGGAAAGATTTTAAAAGCTGGGTTTTGAATAGTCGGGTTTAGTGGTCACTGGAGAGGTGCTACAGTACACCAGGAAAGAGAAGAGACTCATGGAACTTTTCTGACGGATACTAAGGAATAGGGAACACAGTTGGCTGGGAGGAGGCACGATCTCATCTGAGCTCATCATAATTAATCATAATGATGTGGGCACCCAGAGGCTATGAACACATTTCTTGTAGGAGGGGAGTGAACCTCACTCTCCCACAGTGTCAGGAACTATTCCTATGCCCCTCACTCCCACCCCCTCCACTTCCCCAAAAACCTTCAACTCTGACCATCTGGAGATTACAGCAGAGACAAGTAAATGAAAAAGCAGAAGTGGCCTGCAAACCACATCACCACCGTGTTGTATTACTTAGAAAGTTGTGAAAGCTTTTTACTTAGTTATTAGGAAAGTGGCTAGGAGGGAAGTGGGGTTGTTTGCTGAGAAGGGATAAGATGCTCAGATATTCTCTGCCCCAGGCACATCACCCTGCAGCCAGGAAAGGACCCAGCAATGCTCACCTTCACAGCCTCACAGCATGCCAAGGAAGGGCTGCAGGATGGAGCAGAGCTGTGTCTTCACTTCATGAGCTTTTCTAGGATAGGGAAGATACCTGTACCCAGCTTGGTATTTGATATGAGCTCAGCAAGTATGTGTTAAATAAAGGCCCAGATAAATTCAGTTTAGGAATCATGCTAACCTTGCTTTATTGAACATACTGTAGGTTATGTAACTACCTTATTTAACCTTCAGCAGAATCTTGGGAGTGTCAGAAAGGTTAAGAACTTGCTCAAGGTCACAGTAAGTAAGCTGAGGAGTCAAGATTTGAATGTAGACCTTAATTTGTGTCAAGTTTTTCCTACTACACCAAGCTGCTCATTCTCCATCCAGCCCAGTGTTCTGCTAACAGCCCAGTAAGAGCATCCTGACCTCCTCAGTGTCTAAATGGAAGGTTATGTAAGTGTCAGCTTCTCCTAGGAGCCACTCTCTCTTTTTGTATTTAGTGGAGCAGGAGCTCTGTCATTCATCTGTCTAAACCCTTATGGAATTAAACCACCTATCAAAAGAGCTGCTTTTAATAGTTTCCCAAGTTTCTAGCCTGCCATGGTAAATTGTGCTTTTATTTGTGCCAAACTTGCCTGCTGCAGTTTCAGAAACAACCCTCTCCTCCTGGCATCTCAGGTTCTGGTGCCCAGGCTCCAATCTGCCTTCTCCACCCTGGCCACGGTTTTCAATTGAGACAGGCCACCTCTCTGTATTCTGGGCTGAAGAATCCCAGTACTTACCACCTGCCCTTACAAGGTTATCACTTCACTCTCCTCTGCTCAGAGCTTCCCCAGATCCTCTGCATTTCCTTGAAGCAGGAACAAGAGCCAGATACAGAGACTCAGCACAGTAGCACAGGCAGAGAGCCCCAGGAAAATGTCTACATCAATTCTCAGTCTCCTTCCTAGACCATGATGTAGCCCAAATCATTTCTCTTTTTGTTTATTTATTCTCAAATGTATTAACCTATATTTGCCACTTTGGTATGTACTCACCCTGACTGACAGGCACTTATTTTTTTGTTTGTTTGTTTTTTGCAAAATTTTCCCTAATGGTTTGACTACTCAGAAGTACTTGAAGTCCATGGACTTGGAGATTCTGCACTTAAATCAACCAATTCAATGAAAGCAATCTAGCCAGCTAGCTGGTGGCTTCTGAGTTAGTTTCCTTTCCTTCTGAAAATCAGAGAAGAAACCACAGAATTTTAGAAGCTGGAAAGCAGATAAATGAGTGATAACAGACTATGCACTCAAGACAGACAGACTTGAAGGTTCAGTGTGGAAAGCTGAGTACCCAATTTGTCTAGAGAACCCCAAAGGCTCATGAAATGACACCAGGTACCTCTGGAAGTAGGGGAGGGGACTGAAGCAAGGAAGAGGAGTTAAAGGCTCTTTGAGAAGCAGCTGGATCCCAAGAAGCTCTCCCAACTCCATACCACCAGGCAACTGTCTACGTCCCACCAGTCGAGACATTTATTCTCTGAAGAGGACAAAACCGTTTCAGGCCTAGGGGACACTAGGCACCATGCACAGCTAAGGACAAGGCTACAATTCTAACAGAGAGAGATCAAGTGAACCTATGTCTACTGAATGGTGAGCCTCCAGCCTTCTTCCCATGAAGCTCTCAGAATGCAGGTAACAAACATTTATCCTCTGGGGAACAGATAGGAAGAAACTTCTCTGGGGAATCTGACAAGCCCATGAGAAAATATCTAAAGAAACTGGCATTTATCGTCCAAACACCAGGCCAACCTGATCACCCTACAGTGAACTGCACTACAGGTTCTGCCAAGAACAAGCACAGAGCTTTCACTCTGATTTTTAGTCTCCTGCTTTTAAACATTATTTGACAACAAAGGTCACCAGGGAAAAAAAAACAAAAACCCTCTAACACAAGTGTTAGAGACCAAATAACAAATAATCAACAGAAGAATACAAATTGGAAGAAACAGAGAGAAGAAATAGAGAAGAATACTTAAAAAACAAAAAACATGGCCAGGCGTGGTGGCTCACACCTGTAATTCCAGCACTTTGGGAGGCAAAGGCAAGTGGATCACAAGTTCAAGAGATCAAGACCAGCCTGGCCAACATAGTGAAACCCCGTCTCTACTAAAAATACAAAAATTAGCTAGGTGTTATGGTGCGTACCTGTATCCCAGCTACTCAGGAGGCTGGGCAGGAGAATCGCTTGAACCCAGGAGGCGGAGGTTGCAGTGAGCCAAGATTGTGCCACTGCACTCCAGCCTGGCGACAGAGTGAGACTCCGTCTCAAAAAAAATAAATAAATAAAATAAAAATAAAAAGCCACTATCATTAATATCCTCAGGGAAGAAAAAATACAGTATCTATGAAACATACATAGTATGTTGTTTTTTCTTAACTGAGAGAAACAGGAGGGGAAGCACATAGAAGGATTGAGGAGCTCTGCTTCCTATCATGGTAGGCTAATTTGACTAACCCTCCAGCCAGTAACAGTGATAAACTCTGGACAAAATATAAAGAACAACTGTTTGAGGCCAGGTGTGGTGACTCACGCCTGTAATCCCAGCACTTTGGGAGGCTGAGGTGGGAGGATCACTTGAGGTCAGGAGTTCAAGACCAGCCGGGCCAACACGACAAAACCCTGTCTCTACTAAAACTACAAAAATTAGCCAGGCATGGTGGTGGCCACCCGAAATTCCAGCTACTTGGGAGGCTGAGGCAGGAGAACTGCTTGAACCCAGGAGGCGGAGGTTGCAGTGAGCCGAGATCATGCCACTGCACTCCAGCACGGGTGACAGAGCAAGACTCTGTCTCAAAAATACAATAAAATAATTTTTTTAAAAAAGAACAACTGTTTGAAAGTACTAGAGAGCAACCAAAATCAGGTAAAAATTGGAGGGGTTATGAACCTAGAAAAAAGTGAGACAAAGTAAGAAAAAGTGAGACAAAGTGAGAGCCACTCTTAAGTGTCTTTCCCCATGAGCACATTCATGCAGTATGAGATGAATATAGCTCAGGCAGAAAGCTACAGTCTACTAGGCTGAGGAACCAGAGGTCAGAGCTTGAGGCAGCCAATGCAGCTGGAAACTGAGGGAGGAGATCCTGCAGAGGAAGGAGACACAGAAGGGGGAGCCCTCAAATCTACATACAAACTCCCCTCACATTACTTGCTTATTTCTGAACTATGCAAGTACAGGGTGAGATTCCCAGGAGCCCGATGGAAAACATCAGCTAGAAGGCTCAAGGAGCCGAGCAGTGACTTCAAGAGCTGTCCAGTGCTGAGAAGACAGAATTTGGAGTTCAAGTTCTGTGAAGTTAAAGGGGCCTGGTAAACAACTTGGTCTTTCCATTGAAATCCCATCGGACTAAGGGCAAAATTGAAATATGTGAGGCTTAATAAAGCTTTAAACCAAGCCTCCACAGAATCGAAGTGATCTACCAATATAACTCCTTGCTAGAACAAAACTTACCACTCTGTAAAGGAAAATAACAGAATCCTGAGTCTTTATAACTCATCATTCACACTGACCCAGTATGCATTTAAATATGATTGGACTGGCTGGGCGCAGTGAGAAACAAGAAAATGCAACCCATAATCAAAAGAAAAAACAGTCCCTAGACTAATGGATAATTCAGATGTTAGAATTAGCAGGTATGGACTTAAAATATTTACTATAAATATGCTAAAGAATCTATAGAAAAAGACGAATATAATGGGTGACAAGGTGGGCAATTTTAGAAGTATAACTAATTGGAAATCTGAAAACTGAAAAATACAAAATCTAAAATGAAAAATGTGTTGGATGGGACTAATAGCAGATTTGATACTGTAGAAGAAATAATCAGCGAACTTGATGATAGAACTCTAAAAATCATCCAAAATGACAAATAGAGTACACACTGTATGACTCCATTTATATATAATTCTAGAAAATAGGCCGGGCACAGTGGCTCACGCCTGTAATCCCAACACTTTGGGAGGCTGAGGCAGGCGGATCATGAGGTCAGGAGATGGAAACCATCCTGGCCAACACGGTGAAACCCCGTCTCTACTAAAACACACACACACACACACACACACACACACACACACACACACAAACACATTAGCTGGATGTGATGGCACATGCCTGTAGTCCCAGCTACTCAGGAGGCTGAGGCAGGGGAATCGCTTGAACCCAGGAGGCAGAGGTTGCAGAGAGCTGAGATCGCGCCACTGCACTCCCACCTGGCGACAGAGGGAGACTCCCTTTCAAAAAAAACAAAAAACTAATTCTAGAAAATATAAATGAATCTATAGTGGCAAAAAACAAATCAGTGGTCACCTGGGGGTGAGGTGGGGGAGATGGGGAGGGCAGGTGGGAGGATTATAATGGGGTGCAAGAAAACTGTTGGGGGTGATAATTAAGTTTATTATTTTGATTGTGGTGATGGTTTCCTGGTGTATATATTTCAAAACTTATTAAATTGTATATTTTAATAATATATAGTTTACCAAATGACAATGATATCTTAATAAAGCTATTGAAAATAGTAATGAAAAATGTCTTTATAGGTGTGATATAAACAAGCTCTGTGGGAGTTACATAATAACTGGTTATATTGGTCAAAGAGAGAGATTCTGTTTTCTGAGGCCTGCTCTTGAGGCTTTAAGTGCCCCAACAGTGTAACAAGCACTATGGGCGTTATCAGCCAGGAACTTCCATTGCGCTTGTTATACTGTTGGGGCACCTTAAAGCTTCAAGAGCAGGCCTCAGAAAACAGAGTCTCTCTCCTTGACCTTCTCCTGCCTCCCTTTCACCTGCTCCTCTTTCTCCCCAAGGCAGACCTTAGAAACCAAAAACATATGCTAGTATTCTGCACCCCCACCCCGGTGCCTTTCTGTCTTGGAGCTCTGACCTACCTTGTCTTATGTTGGCCAAAAGACCCTCATTTCAGAAAGGATCCTGCCCCCAGGAGGAATGAATGCTGCACAGAGAGGTCAAGAAGAATCTGAACAGGGGGCCAGGCGCAGTGGCTCACACCTGTAATCCCAGCACTTTCGGGGGCTGAGGTGGGTGGATAACCTGAGGTCAGGAGTTCAAGACCAGCCTGGCCAACATGGCGAGACCCCGTCTCTACTAAAAATACAAAAATTAGCTGGGAATGGTGGCATGTGACTGTGGTCCCAGCTACTCGGGAGGCTGACAGGAGAATCGCTTGAACCCGGGAGACAGAGGTTGCAGTCAGCTGAGATCACACCACCGCACTCCAGCCTAGGTGACAGAGTGAGACTCCATCTCAAAAAAAAAAAACAAAATTAGAACCTGAACAGACAAGACTTGCTGGGTTTCCCCCCCTCAGTCTATTCATATTAGATCATACCCTTTTTGTCCAATCACATTTCTACATGGTTGTTAATCATGCCTACCCAATTAAGTCTCCATAAAAGGCCCAAGCGGGCAGAGTTTGGAGAGCTTCTGGAGAGCTGAACGTGTAAGGTTCCTGGAGGGTGGTGTGCCCAGGGAGGGCATGGAAGGTGCATACCCCTTCTCACATGCCTCGCCCTATGCATCTCTGCATCTGTATTTGGCATAATATCCTTCATAATAGACAGGTAAACATGTTTCTCCTATTCTAGGATCTACTCTAGCATATTAATTGAACCCAAGGAGGGGGTTGTGGAATTCCTGATTTATAGCCAGCAGGTCAGAATCACAGGAAAAACAGCCTGGGGTTTGTGAATGCCACTGGAAGTCGGGTAGCAGTCTTGTGGGACTGGGAGAGCCCTCAATCTATAGGTTCTGACACTCTCCAGGTAGACATGGTCAGAATTGAATTGGAGGATACTCAGCTTATGTCTGCTGCAAAACTGATTGCTTGCTTGGTGTGTGGGGAAAAGTCCCCACACATTTGGTCACAGAAGTCTTCTGTGTCGATTGTTGTTCAGTGAGAGAACAGAAAAATAAGCAACTGCTCTGAGTGTGTTTTTTCCCCTTAATAGGGCTTTTAAAATCTGTGCTCGAACAACAACTGCTGGCTTTACAGATGCTGTAAGAATCATTCTATTTCAAGTTTAATAAAACCAGAAAAAAAGTTTGTTAAAAATCCTAAAAACCAGGGAAAAATAAAGAAAACTGGTGTCACCGTATTAAAATCAGACAAAGATTTCAAGACAAGGAGTATTAACAGAGATAAAGAGGACCATTTTGGCAGGGCGCAGTGGCTCACGCCTGTAATCCCAGCACTTTAGGAGGCCAAGGCGGGTGGATCACAAGGTCAGGAGATCGAGACCATCCTGGCTAACATGGTGAAACCCCGTCTCTACTAAAAATACAAAAATTAGCTGGGCGTGGTGGCGCATGGCTGTAATCCCAGCTACTCAGGAAGCTAAGGCAGGAGAATCACTTGAACCAGGGAGTCAGAGGTTGCAGTGAGCTAAGATTGAGCCACTGCATTCCCGTCTGGTGACAGAGCGAGACTCTGTCTCAAAAAAAAAAAAAAAAAAAAAAGAGGACTATTTCAAAAGGACATAAAAATCCTAAATACAAATATACCCAATAACAGAATTTTTTAATACATGAAGCAAAGTTGACAAACTAAAGGGAGAAACAGATACATCTGGTTGGCATATAAAGTTGAGAAAGTCTCAGCTGGGTGCAGCGGCTCATATCTGTAATCCCAGTTCTTTGGGAGGCCAAGGCAGGAGAATGGCTTAAGGCTGGGAAATCGAGACCAGCTTGAGCAACATAGCAAGACCCCCTGCCCCCATCTCTGTAAAAATATAGCAAGACCCCCTGCCCCCATCTCTGTAAAAATAAATTTTAAAAACTATTTTTTAAAAAGGTTGAGAAAGTCTCCCAGAAAGCAGAATAAAAAGACAGAGATGATAAGCTATAGAGAAACAATAAGAAAATCAGAGGGCCAGTCCAGGAGGTCCAAACAATATCCTACCCATTTTTTCCTGCTGAATGTTCAGTCCCAGATGACTTAAATGTGGTCAGCCCTATTTTCCCAAACACTTACTCTTGGTCTTGCTCACTGGCTGTCCTAGAGGGGCTCACTCAGTTAAGCTGGAATCAGAACATTACGGAAAGGGTCTTCTTAGGTCTCTTCTTTGGGAATCTCCATCTAACAAAGTTAACTTCAAGTCTGCACCTTGGTTTCACATTAATCACTTTTCATATTCATTTATATGTCATCACTTTTCATATTCATTTATATGTAAATAGTTGCTGATAAAAATAAATATCTGGCTGATAGAGGAAAATGCATAGATTATAACTCAGATGTTTTCTGAGCTTAAAGAGTGCTCAGTCATTTGGAAGGGAAAACAGAAAACAGTGAAATAAACAGTGAGCAGGGCTGAGAAGCTTCAAATGAACCCAGTGGAGGTTTCCAAATCAACTAGACTGTGACAAATTCTTCCATTTCCATTGCCCTGGGGGCCCTGCACATTCAGAAGGCTTCTCCTCACTTCTTCATGAGGACGTGAACAGATTGCTCAGGGGGATGCCTAAATCAATTGGTTTCTGGGGTTGTTCTTTACTTCCCTGGGGTGTCAAGATACATTACCGTACTGATATCCCAATGGCTTTTTCAGACAGTTATGACTGCTCTTTTGATGGATGAGTCAAACCTCTTCTAAGTCAAATCCTCTTCTCAGATACCTAATCCCCTCCCTCTGCTGTCTCCTTCCCTTTCCTTTTGCAAACCTCTACTCCTCCTCCCAAAACATGTGAGACCTAGCTCTCAGACCTAGCTCTCAAATCAGAGCTACCCTTTCCTTCTCAGAGGTCACCTTCTATGGGTCACTGAGAATGGGGGAAAGGGGAACAGAGGGTCAGGTTAATTTAAAAAGATCGTTTACCTGCAGGTAAACAGAGACACTTATTAAGGAGGCAGTGAACCATGGACTGCTGTCACTCTTCTAGGACCTCCATACTGCTGAGAGGGTCTCAAGTCTAGGCCTCTTAGGGGCTCACACACTAGTGCTTCCCTCAGAGACATGATAGAAGTACTCTCTGGGAGAAGCTGTGATATTAGTAAACCCAGGAATGGTCCCAGGGGTGGCTAATTTGGCATCCTTCCAGAATATGCTAAAACACTAAGTTGTTGACTACTTATGCCTAATGCAATTGGCTTCCTCATGGCTTCAGAGGTGGAGACCATCTGCTGCCCTCAGACAATGCTTCAATAGGCCCGAAACCCTCTCAATACATAAGGTACTCCGCTATATTGCTTCCCATTCAGTAACCCTGGGGGCATAATAGTCCTTTAGAAAATATTTTTTTGAATCTCAAAGGTTTTAAAAATATATTTAACCAGGTTATGACACTACCCTTTGAGACAAGGAGAGCAGAGGTGAGTCTAGGGACACTCGAGTTCTTCCAGAGACAATGTTTTAAAAGTTTTTTTTAAAACTGCAGTCTTTTGAAATGGCATGAGTTTTTGACAGAAGGCAGCCTGGGCCTAAGCATGCCTAGGAGTGCCATCAGCTGTCCCTGGCAGTCTATTTTTTTTGGAATTCGTGAAGAGAGCAGATGCATTCCCAGAGCTCACTCACTGGTACAATGGCTTTCACCACCGCCCATTTCCCAGGGTTGGGATGCCAACAGTTAGAACTGTTGAATCACTGATTTCAGACTCAAGTCATCAGAAGGACAATCTTCACACTCCAGATCATAATATTGTACTTACAGAGTCATCTACATTAGATACCTTCTTCATAGGAGTCTCAAAAATGGTATTACTCAATGCAGAAAATAAATAAGAAAAATAAACGGATCCACAGTGTACTCACATGCCCTAGGGGAAATAAGCCAGAGGAGAGCAGATTCAAAAGGGCTTTATTGTACAATTCATCACTTTCCCTGGCTCAGATGCCCTGACTCTGTCCCACTGAAAACTCATCTCTCTTCTGAGCCTGTTGCTGACATGCTGAGTCCTGCTTCAGTACCCCTGAGACAAAAAGCCATGTCATTTTGGAAAAAGGTTAAGAGCACCTCCAAATGATGGTCTGTATCACTTCACAAGAAGTCTTTCTCAAGGCCCCCTTCTGATAAAGACTGAGATAGCAGGCAATCGCCTTGTCCCTGCTCATTGGAATGGAAGATCTGCAGACAGAACAAAGCTCAAGTAGTTGTCACTGTGGAAAGAACCAAGGGCATCTTCTTAAGGGTCAGGACAGGATGAGAGGCCTGTACAGCCCATCTGCCTTTCTTCTCTCCAGGATTCTTTCTGATTCAGACTTCACTCTGAATAAGATTCTACTGTCTCAAGGTCAGGATGTTCTATCTCCTCTACTGTAGGGTCTCTGATAGAGGAGCCCACAGGGAGCTAAGTGAGTCCTTCCTATAAACCTAAATTCCTGCCTTCAATGCTCCTCAAAATAACTTAATCCAAGGGCAGTTCCTCTTTATAGATACAGGGGCCCTGTAATGTACAAACATCCATTGGAATATAACCATCTACCTTCAAGCAAATCCATAAGTCATATTTTAAAAATCATATTTTTAGGTAAGAAATATAGTTATAAGGAAAGTACTGAAATATTATTTATGTACAGTTCTCAGGACTATAAAAATGGTTGATATCTTAGAAATTTTCCAAATAAAACTTTAATAGAAGCTATTCTTTAAGTCAGAGGTAGAATCTTAACACTCGATAAATACCTACTATGAGTCAGAGACTATGCTGGGAAGAGGATATAATTCAATTTAAATACATTTCACCTTTAGGTGATTCTGTGAATTTTCTCTTCTTTCTTTTTTTCCCTTCTCTCTCCAACACTAATAATATAGCTCCTATGCCCCAACTTCCAGAAAAATATAGTTCCTATACCCTAACTTTTATATTTGGTATATCGGCAGATGAGCTTTACACAGGCAAAAAATGATGGTGAAGGGGTTTTATTAAAAAGTGATGGCTTCAGTGACTCACGCCTGTAAACCTAGCACTTTGGGAGGCTGAGGCAGGCGGATCACCTAAGGTCAGCCACTTGAGACACACCTGGCCAACATGGTGAAAGGCTGTCTCTACTAAAAATACAAAAATTAGCTGGGTGTGGTGATGGATGCCTGTAATCCCAGCTACTCTGGAAGCTAAGGCAGGAGAATCACTTGAACACAGGAGGCAGAGGTTGCAGTGAGCTGAGATCATGCCACTGCACTCCAGCCTGGGCAACAGGGCGAGTCTGCTTCTCAAAAAAAAAGAAAGAAAGAATGAAAGTGATGGCTTTATGGTCTGAGCAAAGAAAAATACCCCACTATATTGCTCTATGCATTCGCAAACATATACCCATTTCCTATACAAAGAAAATATGAACATCTCCTATGTGCAGGAATATGTAGTTTTATTAAGCTTTGCTCTATTGAGCTTTACAGATACTGTGCTTTTTTAAAAATTGAAGCTTTGTTGGCAACTCTGCATTAAACAAGTCTATTGACACCATTTTTCCAGCAGCACGTGCTCACCTAATGTCTCTGCGTCACATTTTGGTAATTCTTACAATACCTCAAGCTTTTTCTTTATTATATCTGTTATGTTGATCTGTAATTAGTGATCTTTGATGTTACTATTGTAATTGTTTTGGGCCACAAGCCACGCCCATATAAGATGGGAAACTTAATAGATAAATGTGTGTGTTCTTTCTTGAGTGGAGCTCTGAAAAAAAAAATTAATAAAAAAAATGCTATGTGTCCTCTGACTGCTCCAGTGACTGTCCTTTCCCTGTCTTTTTACCCTCTCCTTGAGCATCTCTATTCTCAGAGACACAACAGTATCAAAATTAGGCCAGTTAATAACCTTACAATGGCTTTTAAGTGTTGAAGCGAAAAGAAGGGTATCTCTCACTTTAAATCAAAAGCCAGAAATGATGAGCCTTCATGAGGAAGGCGTATTGAAAGCCAAGAGAGGTTGCCAAGTCAGGCCTCTTGCACCAAACAGTTAACCAAGTGATGAATGCAACTTGGAAAAGTTCTTGAAGGAAATTAAGAGTGCTACTCCAGTGAACATATGAATGATACGAAAGTGAAACAATCTTACTGCTGATAAGGAGAAAGTGGCCTGAATACAAGATCAAACCAGCAACAACATTCCCTTAACCCAAAGCCTAATCCAGAGCAGGGCCCTAACTCTCTTCAATTCTATGAAGACTGAGAGAGGTGAGGAAGCTGGAGAAGAAAAGTTTGAAGCTAGTAGAGGTTGATTCATGGGGTTTAAGGAAAAAAGCCATCACCATAAACATAAAAGTGCAAGTAAAGCAGCAAGCGCTGATGTAGAAGCTGCAGCAAGTTATCTAGATCTAGCTAAGATCACTGATGAAGGCAGCTATGCTAAACAACAGATTTTCAATGTAGACAAACCAGCCTTATACTGGAAGAAGATGCCATCTAGGTCTTTCATAGCTAGAGAGGAGAAGCCAATGCCTTCAAAGCTTCAAAGGACAGGCTAACTCCCTTGTTAAAGGCTAATGCAGCTGGTGACTTTTTAAGTTGAAGCCAGTGCTCATTTACTATTCCAAAAAGTCACAGAGCCCTTAAGAATTATGCTTAATCTATTCTGCCTATGCTTTATAAATAGAACAACAAAGCCTAAATGATAGCGCCTCTGTTTACAGCGTGGTTTACTGAATATTTTAAGCTTGCTGTTGAGACCTACTGCTTAGGAAAAAAAATCAAAATATGACTGCTCATTAACAATGCACTTGGTCACCCAAGAGCTCTGACGGAGATGTACAAGGAGATGAATGCTGTTTTCATGTGCGCTAGCACAACTTCTATCATCCATTCTAGGATGGATGAACGGATGGATGAATGAATGGATTCATTCACTGATTCATTCATTCATTCATTGGAGACAGGGTCCTGCTTTGTCACCCAGGCTGGAGTGCAGTGACATGGCTCACTGGGCCTCGACCTCCTGGGCTCAAGTGATCTTCCCACCTCAGCCTCCTGAGTAGCTGGGACTACAGGCCATGTGCTACTATGACTGGCAAGTTTTTGTATTTTTTATAGAGACAGGGTTTCGCTATGTTGTCCCGGCTGGTCTTGAACTTCTGGACTCAAGCAATCCACCTGTCTTGGCCTCCCAAAGTGCTGGGACTACAGGTGTAAACCAGCACGCCCAGCCAAGGAATAAGTTTAACTTTCAAGTCTTATTCAGGAAATACATTTTGTAAGGCTATGCCTGCCATGGATAATGATTCCTCTGATGGATCTGGGCAAAGTCAACTGAAAACCTGCTAGAAAGGACTCACCTTTATAGATGCCATTAGAACATCAGAAATTCATGGGAGGAGGCCAAAATATCAATACTAACAGGAGTTCAGAAGAAATTGATTCCAACCCTCATGGATAACTTTGAAAGGTTCAGGACTTCAGTGGAGGATGTAACTGCAGATATGGTGGACATAGCAGGAGAATTAGAATGAGAAGTGGAACCTGAAGATGTGGCTAAATTGCTACAATCTCATGATAAAACTTGAACAGATGAGTAGTTGCTTCTTACGGATGAACAATGAAAGTTGTTTCTTAAGATGGAAACTACTCCTGAACACGCTGTGAACATGTTGAGATGAAAATAAAGGACTTAGAATATTACATAAACTTAGTTGGTAAGGCAGCAGCAGAGTTTGAGAGGATTGACTCTAATTTTGAAAGAAGTTCTACTGTGGGTAAAATACTATCAAAGAGCATCACATGCCACAAAGAAATCTTTCGTGAAAGGAAGAGTCCATTGATGTAGCAAATGTCAATGTGGTCTTACTTTAAGAAACTGTCACAGCTACCCTAAGCTTCAGCAACCACCATCCTGATCAACAGTGGCCATCAACATTGAGGCAAGACCTTCCAGCAGCAAAAAGATTATGACTCACAGAAGGCTCAGATGATCATTAGCTTTTTTTTTTTTTTTTTAGCAATAAAGTATTTTTAAAATTAAGGTATATACATTGTTATTTTATACATAATGCTATTGCACACTTAATAGACTATAGTATAGTGTAAACATAATTATTGTCTGTTTTTGAGACAAGGTCTCACTCTTATTGGGGGACCTGCCCCGATAATCACGTAGGTTCTTTTCTATTTTCCTAAGTGTCGGCTGGCTTGAGAAATAAAGGGACAGTGTACGAAAGAGAGAAATTTTAAAGCTGGGCATCTGGTGGAGACATCACACGTTGGTAGGATCTGTGATGCCCCACAAGCCACAAAAACCAGCAAGTTTTTATTAGGGATTTTCAAAAGGGGAGGGAGTGTGCGAATAGGTGTGGGTGACAGACATCAAGTACTTAACAGGGTAATAGAATATCACAAGGCAAGTGGAGGCAGGGCAAGATCACAGGACCACAGGACCCAGGCGAAATTAAAATTGCTAATGAAGTTTCGGGCACCGTTGTCATTGATAACATCTTATCAGGAGACAGGGTTTTGAGATCAACCGGTCTGACCAAAAGTTATTAAGCAGGAATTTCCTCTTCCTAATAAGCCTTGGAGCACTATGGGAGACTGGAGTTTATTTCACCCCTGCAGTCTCAACCATAAGAAACAGGTACGCCCCGGGGGGCCAGTTCAGAGACCTACCCCTACGTGTGCATTCTCTTTCTCAGGGACGTTCCATGCTGAGAAAAAGAATTCAGCAATATTTCTCCCATTTGCTTTTGAAAGAAGAGAAATATGGCTCTGTTCTGCCCGGCTCACCGGCAGTCAGAGTTTAAGGTTATCTCTCTTATTCCCAGAACAATTGCTGTTATCCTGTTCTTTTTTCAAGGTGCTCAGATTTCATATTGCACAAACACACATGCTGTACAATTTGTGCAGTTAATGCAATTATCACATAGTCCTGAGGCAACATACATCCTCCTTGGCTAACAAGATTAAGAGATTAAAGTAAAGACGGGCATAGGAAATCACAAGGGTATTGACTGGGGAAGTGGTAAGTGTCCATGAAATCTTTACAATTTATGTTTAGAGATTGCAGTAAAGACAAGCATAAGAAATTACAAAAGTATTAATTTGGGGAACTAATAAATGCCCATAAAATCTTCACAATCCACGTTCTTCTGCCATGGTTTCAGCCGGTCTCTCTGTTTGGGGTCCCTGACTTCCTGCAACACACTCTGTTGCCCAGGCTTGTCCAGTGGTGCAATCTTGGCTCACTGCAGCTCCGACCTCCCAGTCTCAATCCACCCTCCCACCTCAGCCTCCCGAGTAGCTGGGACTACAGGCACATGCCACCATGATCGGCTAATTTTTGTATTTTTTGTAGGGACAAGGTTTCAGCATGTTGCCAATGCTGATCTCAAACTCCTATGCTCGAGCAATCTGCCTGCCTTGGCCTCCCAAAGTGTTGGGATTACAGATATGTGCCATCACACCTAGCCAACATAACTTTATATGCACTGGGAAACCAGAAAACTCATGTGACTTGCTTTATTGTGATATTAGCTTTATTGCAGTGGTCTTGAACTGAACTCAATAGTATCTCTGAGGTATGCCTGTAAATGCTGTATTCAATATACAAATCTGGGCCTGTATTCATTCGGTGGAAAAAACACTAGATTTGGAGTTTAGATCCCATCTCTGCTACTTTCTAGCAATGCGACTTTGGGCAAATTCTTCAACCTTCTTGAGCTTCTATTTTTTCCATTCCTAAAATGTAGGTTATAACATTTACCTCATAAAGTATTTGGAAAACCAAGTGATATAAAGTACATGAAAAGAGGGAGGCAGAGCAAGATGATCAAATAGAAGCCTTCAGCAATTGTCCCTGCTGAAGGAACACCAAATTGAAGAACTAGCTACACAAAAAAGCACCTTCATAGGAACCAAAAATCAGGTAAGCGATCACAGTACCTGATTTTAACATCATATTAAGAAAACAGGCACTGAAGAGGGAAGGGAAGAGGGAGGGAGAACACAGTGATTGTGAAATTTTGCATTGGAACCCAGTGCTGCCCTGACACAGTGGAAAGCAATACGAGGCAGAACTCAGCCGGTGCCCACAGAAGGAGCATTTAGGCCAGCCTTAGCCAGAGGGGAATAGCTCATCCCAGCAGTTGGAACCTGAGTTCTGGCAAGCCCTTCCACTGTGGGTTAAAGTGCTCTGGGTTCCTAAATAAACTTGAAAGGCAGTCTAGGCCACAAGGACTGCAATTCCTGAGCAAATCCTGGTGCTGTGCTGGTCTTGGAGCCAATGGACTTGGGGAGCATATCACCTAGTGAGATACCAGCCAGGGCTGCTAAGGGAATGCTTACACCACACTTCCCCCAGTCTCAGGCAGCACAGCTCGCAGCCCTTGCAGAGACTCCTTCCTCCTGCTTAGGAGAGAAAAGGATAGAGTAAAGAGGACTTTCTCTTGCAACTTTGATACTGGCTCAGCCACAGTAGGATGGGGCACCAGACACAGCTGTGAGGCCCCCATTCCAGGCCCTAACTCCCAGATGACATTTGAAAACACACTTCAAGCAGGAAGAAAACCCACTGCCTTGAAGGGAAGGATCCAGTCCTGGCAGGATTCACCAGCTGCTGACTAAAAAGCCCTTGGGCCCTGAATAATCAGCAGTGGTATCCAGGCAGTACTTGTTGTGTGCCTTGGATGAGACTCAGAGACATGCTGGCTTTAGATGTGACCCAGCACATTCCCAGGTGGGTGGCTATGAGGAGAGACTCTTTCTGCTTGAGGAAAGGAGAGAGAAGAGTAAGAAGACTTTGTCTTACAACTTGGGTACCAGATTGGCCACTCTGGGGTAGAACACCAGGTAGATTCCTAAGGTTCCTGACTCCAGGCCCTGGCTCCCAGTTGGCATCTCTGGACCTACTTGGGGTCACAGTGAACTCACTGCCCTGAAGGGAAGATGCCTGGCTGGATATGCCACCTGCTGATTGGAGAGTCCTTGGACCTTGAGTGAACACAGGTGGTAGCCAGGCAGTGATCATCATAGGCCTTGGGTGAGCCCCAGTGCTGTGTTGGCTTCAGGTCTGACACAGAGCTGTCCCAGTGGTAGTCACCACAGGGGTGCTTGTGTCATCATCCCTTCTCCAGCTCCAGGCAGCTCAGCACAGAGACAGAGTGTCCATTTGTTTGAGTGAAAGTAAAAGAAGAGAACAAGAGTCTCCACCTAGTAATCCAGGGAATTCTCCCAGATCTTACCCAAGACAACCAAGGCAAGAGACACAGCATTACTGGGCTGGAGGTGCCCCCTAATGCAGGTATGGCTGCAGTGACCAAAGACTTAGATCACAACACCCAAATCCCTTCTAATAGTTGGAAAGCCTTCCCAAGAAGGATGCGGACAAACAAGCCCAAACTGTGAAGACTACAACAAATACCTAACTCTTCAATGCCCAGACACTGAAGAAAATCCACAAACTTCAAGACCATCCATGAAAACATGACCTCACCAAACAAGCTAAATAAGACACCAGTGACCAATGCCAGAGAGACAGAGATATGTGTCCTTTCAGACAGAGAATTCAAAATAAGGGTTTTGAGGAAGCACAACAGAATTCAATAATAGAATAAAATTAAGAAAGATGCTGAAATAATTTAAAAGACTCAAGCAGATATTCTGGAGCGAAAAATGCAACTGACATACTGAAAAATACATCAGAGTCTCTTAATGAATTGATCAAGCAGAAGAAAGAATTAGTCAGCTTGAAGACAGGCTATTTGAAATACACAGTCAGAGGAGACATGAGAATAAAGAATAAAAAGCAATGAAGCACACTTAAAAGATCTAGAAAATAGCTTCAAAGCGGCAAATCTAAAAGTTATTGTTCTTAAAGAGGAAGTAGAGGGACAGATTGTAGAAAGATTATTCAAAGGGATAACAGAAAACTTCTCAAACCTAGAGAAAGATATCAATATTTAAGTACAAGAAGGTTATAGGATATCAAGCACATTTAACCCAAAGAAGACTACCTCAAGACATTTAATAATCAAACTCCCAAAAGTCAAGGATTTTAAAAAGATCCTAAAAGTAGCAAGAGAAAAGGAACAAATATCATACAAAGGAGATCCAATATGTCTGGCAGCAGACTTCTTAGTGGAAACCTTACAGGCCAGAATAGAGTGTCACGATATATTTAAAGTGCTAAAGGAAAAAAACTTTTATCTTAGAATAGTATATCCAGCAAAAATATCCTTCAAGCATGAAGGAGTAATAAAGATTTTCCCAGACAAACAAAAGCTAAAAAATGTCATCAACACTAGACCTGTCCTACAAGAAATGCTAAAGGGAGTTCTTCAATCTGAAAGAAAAAGACATTAATGAGCAATAAGAAATGATCTGAAGGTACAAAACTTACTGGTAATAGTAAGCACACAGAAAAACACAGAATATTATAACAGTGTAATTGTCTGTAAACTACTCATATCTTGACTAGAAAGACTAAAATATGAAGCTATCAAAAATAATAACTACAACAACTTCTCAAGAGATAGGCAGTATAAGATATAAATAGAAACAACAAAAAAGTTAAAAAGCAGGGGATGAAGTTAAAGTGTAGAGAGTTTCCATTAGTTTTCTCTTTGCCTATTTGTTTGTTTGTTTATGCAATCAGTATCAACTTGGCATCAGTTTAAAATAACAGGTTATAAGATATTTTTTGCAAGCCTTATGGCAACCAGAAATCAAAAAACATAAAACAGATACACAAAAATTAAAAAGCAGGAAATTAAAACATAACACCAGAGAAAATCACCTTCACTAAAAGGAAGACAGGAAAGAAGAAGGAAGAGAAGACCACAAAATAACGAGAAAACAAATTTTTAAAATGGCAGGATTAAGTCATTACTTATCAACAATAACACTGAATGTAAATGGACCAAACTCTCCAACCAAAAGACATAAAGTGGTTGAATGGATTAAAAAAAAAAAAACAAGGCCCCATGATCTGTTGCCTACAAGAAACACGCTTTACCTATAAAGACACACAGAGAAACAAAGTAAAGGGATGGAAAAAAAAATATTCCATGCAAATGGAAACCAAAAAAGAGCAGGAGTAGCTATACTTATGTCAGACAAAAAAGATTTAAAGACAAAAACTATAAAAAGAGACAAAGAAGGTCATTTTTATAATGATAAAGGGGTCAATTCAGTAAGAGGGAGTAACAATTATAAACATATATGCACCAAGCATTGGAGCACCCAGATATATAAAGCAAATATTATTTGCACTACAGAGAGAGAGAGAGACCACAAAACAATAATAGCTAGAGACTTCAATACCTCACTTTCAGCAATGAACATATCGTCCAGACAGAAAGTCAGTAAAGAAACCTAGGACTTAATCTGCACTGTAGACCAAACAAACCCAACAAATATTTACAGAACATTTCATCCAAAGGCTAAAGAATACATATTCTTCGCCTTAGCACGTGGATCATAGGACAGACCATATGTTAGGCCACAAAAACAGTCTTTAAAAATTTATATAAAATAAAATTATATCAAGTATCTTCTCTGATCACAATAAAATAAAAGTAGAAATTGATAACAACAGGAATTTTGGAAACTATACAAACACATGGAAATAAAACAATATGCTCCTGGGCCAGGTGCGGTGGCTCATACCTGTAATCCCAGCACTTTGGGAAACCTGAGTCAGGAGGATTGCTTCAGTCCAGGAGTTCAAGAGCAGCCTGGGCAACATAGTGAGACCCTGTCTCTACAAAACAACAACAATAACAAAAACAAACAAGCAAAAACACAATATGCTCCTGAATGACCAGTGGGTCGATGAAAACATTAAGAAGGAAATTTAAAAATTTATTGAAACAAATGATAAGGGAAATACAACATACCAAAACCTATGGGATACAGCAAAAGCAAACTAAGAGGAAAGTTTATAGCAAAAAGAGCCTTTGATATGGTTTGGCTGTGTCGCCACCCAAATCTCAAATTGAATTGTACCTCCCGGAATTCCCACATGTTGTGGGAGGGACCCAGAGAGAGGTAATTGAATCATGGCGGCCAGTCTTTCCTGTGCTATTCTCATGATAGTGAATAAGTCTCATAAGATCTGATGAGTTTATCAGGGGTTTCTGCATTTGTTTCTTCATTTTCTCTTGCTGTCACCATGTAAGATGTGCCTTTCACCTCCTGCCATGATTCTGAGGCCTCCTCAGCCATATGGAACTATAAGTCCAATTAAACCTCTTTTTCTTCCCATTCTCGGGTATGTCTTTATCAGCAGTGTGAAAACAGACTAATACAGTACATTGGTACCAGCAGAGTGGGGTGTTGCTGAAAAGATACCCGAAAATGTGGAAGCGACTTTGTAACTGGATGACAGGCACAGGTTGGAACAGTTTGGAGAGCTCAGAAGAAGACAGGAAAATGTGGGAAAGTTTGGAACTTCCTAGAGACTTGTTGAATGGCTTTGCCCAAAATGCTGATAGTGATATGGACAAAAAGGTCCAGGCTGAGGTGGTCTCAGGTGGGGATGAGGAACTCGGGAAGTGGAGCAAAGGTGACTCTTGTTATGTTTCAGCAAAGAGACTAGTGGCATTTTGCCCCTGCCCTAGAGATTTGTGGAACTTTGAACTTGAGAGAGATGATTTAGTGTATATGGCGGAAAAAATTTCTAAGCAGCAAAGCATTCAAGAGGTGACTTGGGTACTGCATTCAGTTTTAAAAGGGAAACAGCATAAAAGTTCAGAATATTTGCAGCCTGACTATGCGATAGAAAAGAAAAACCCATTTTCTGGGGAGAAATTAATGCTGGCTGTAGAAATTTGCATAAGTAGCAAGAAGCCTAATGTTAATCCCCAAGACCATGGGGAAAATGTCTCTTGGCCATGTCAGAGGTCTTCACAGCAGTCCCTTCCATAACAGGCCTGGAGGCTCAGGAAGAAAAAGTGGTTTCATAGGCCAGGCCCAGGGTCCCTGTGCTGTGTGCAGCCTAGGGACTTGGTACCCTGTGTCCCAGCTGCTCCAGCTGTGGCTGAAAGGGGCAAATGTAGAGCTTAGGCCGTGGCTTCAGAGTGTGGAAACCCCAAGCCTTGGCAGCTTCCACATGGTGTTGAGCCTGTGGAGGCACAGAGTCAAGAATTGAGGTTTGGGGGCCTCCATCTAGATTTCAGAAGATGTATGGAAATGCCTGGATGCCCAGGCAAAAGTTTGCTGCAGGGGCAGGGCCCTCATGGAGAACCTCTGCTAGGGAAGTGTGGAAGTGAAATGTGGGGCCAGAGTCCCCACACAGAGTCCCTACTGGGACACTACCTAGTGCAGCTGTGAGAAGAGGGCCACCGTCCTCCACACCCCAGAATGGCAGATCCACCAACAGTTTACACTGTGTACCAGGTCATTTTATCAGCATGACCTGGATATGAGACCCAGAGTCAAAGGAGATCATTTTGGAGCTTTAAAATTTGACTGCCCCACTGGATTTCAGACTTGAATGGGCTCTATAACCCCTTTGTTTTGGCCAATTTCTCCCATTTGGAATGGCTGTATTTACCCAATACCTGTACCCCCATTGTATCTAGGAAGTAATTAGCTTGCTTTTGATTTTACAGACTCATAGGCAGAAGGGACTTGCCTTGACTCAAATGAGACTTTGGACTGTGGACTTTTGGGTTAGTGCTAAAATGAGTTAAGACTTTGCGGGACTGTTGGGAAGGCATGATTGGTTTTGAAATGTGAGGATATGAGATTTGGAGGGGCCAGGAGTGGAATGATATGGTTTGGCTGTGTCCCCACCCAAATCTCAACTTGAATTGTATCTCCCAGAATTCCCATGTGTTGTGGGAGGGGGAAGTAATTCAATCATGGGGGTCGGTCTTTCCCGGGCTATTCTCGTCATAGTGAATAAGTCTCACGAGATCTGATGGGTTTATTAGAAGTTTCTGCTTTTGCTTCTTCCTCATTTTCTCTTGCTGCCACCATGTAAAAAGTGCCTTTGGCCTCCCACCAGATTCTGAGACTTCCCCAGGCATATGGAACTGTAAGTCCAATTAAACCTCTTTTTCTTCCCAGTCTCAGATATGTCTTTATCAGCAGTGTGAAAACAGACTAACACAAGCTTACATCAAAAAATTAGAAACACTTCATATAACCTAATCAGTGTATATTAAAGAACTAGGAAAGCAAAAGCAAACTAAATCCAAAATAGTAAAAGAAAAGAAATAATAAAGATCAGAGCAGAAATAAGTTGAATCAAAATGAAGGAAGCAATACAAAAGGTCAAGGGAACAAAAAGGTGATTTTTTGAAATTATAAACAAAATCAATAAACCTTTAGCCAGACTAAAGAGAAAAAGAGAGAAGACACAAATAAAATCAGAGATGAAAAAGGAGACGTTACAACTGATACCACAGAAATTCAGAGGATCATTAGAGACTATCATAAGCAATTAAATGCCAACAAACTGGAAAAGCTAGAAGAAATGGTTATATTCCTAGACACATACAACCTACCAAGATTGAATCATCAAGAAATCCAAAACCTAAACAGACCAATAACAAGTAATGAGATCAAGGCCATAATAAAAAGTCTCCTAGCAAAGAAAAAAAGCCCAGGACCCTATGGCTTCACTGCTGAATTTTATAAAACATTTAAAGAAGAACTAAAACCTATCCTACTGAAACTACTCCGAAAAATAAAGGAGAAAGAAATATTTCCAAATTCATTCTGCAAGGCCAGTATTACTCTGATAGCAAAACCAGAAAAAGACATATCAGAAAAAGCTACAAGTCAATGTCCTGATGAACACTGATGCAAAAAACCTCAACAAAATACTAGCAAATTGAATTCAACAATTCGTTTAACAAGATTATCTCATGACCAAGTGGGATTTATCCCAGGAATGCAAGCATGCAAGTCAATCACAAATCAATCAGTGTAATACATCACATCAACTGAAAGACAAAAAACCATACGATTATTTTAATTGAGGCTGAAAAGCATTTGATAAAATTCAACATCCCCTCATGATAAAAATCCTTAGAAAACCAGGAATACAAGAAACATACTTCAACACAATAAAAGCCATATTTAACAGATCCATAGCTAGTATCATACTGAACAGGGAAAAACTGAAAGCCTTTCTTCTAAGATTTAAAATAAGACAAGGATGCCCAGTTTCACCACTGTTATTTAACATAGTACTGGAAGTTCTAGCTACAGCAATAAAACAAGCAAAAAAAAGTCATCGAATTGGAAAATAAGGAGTCAAATTATCCTTGTTTGCAGATGATATGATCTTATATTTGGAAAAACCTAAAGACTCCACAAGAAAGCTATTAGAACTGACAAACAAATTGAGTAAAGTTGCAGGATACAAAATCAACATACAAAAATCAGTAGTATTTCTATATGACAACAGTAAACAATCCGAAAAAGAAGTGAAAGATCTCTACAATGAAAACTATAAACCACTGATGCAAGAAATTGAAGAGGACACCAAAAAATGCAAAGATATCCCATATTCATGGATTGGAAGAATCGATATTGTTAAAATGTCCATACTAACTCAAAGCAATCTATGGATTCAATGCAATGCCTATCAAAATACCAATGATGTTCTTCGCAGAGATAGAAATAATAGTCCTAAAATTTATATGGAATCACAAAAGACCCAGTATAGCCAAAGCTATCCTGAACAAAAGGAACAAAACTGGAAAAATCACTTCATCTGACTTCAAATTATACTACAGAGCTATGGTAAGCAAAACAGCATGGTACTGGCATAAAAACAGACACAGAGACCAGTGGAACAGAATGGAGAACCCAGAAACAAATCTATACATCTACAGTATAAACTCATCTTAAACTCATTTAAAACAATGGTGCCAAGAACATACATTGGAGAAAATATAGTCTCTTCAATAAATGGCACTGGGAAAACTGGATAGCCATATGCAGAATAATAAAACTAGACCCCTCTTTCTTGCCATATACAAAAATCAAATCAAAATAAATTAAATACTTCAATCTAAGACCTCAAACTGTGGGCCGGGCGCAGTGGCTCACGCCTGTAATCCCAGCACTTTGGGAGACCGAGGCAGGTGGATCACAAGGTCAGGGGATCGAGATCATCCTGGCTAACACAGTGAAACCCCGTCTCTACTAAAAAAAAAAAATACAAAAAATTAGCCGGGCGTGGTCGTGGGCGCCTGTAGTCCCAGCTACTGGGTAGGCTGAGGCAGGAGAATTGCATGAACCCCCCGGAAGGTCGAGCTTGCAGTGAGCCGAGATTGCGCCACTGCACTCCAGCCTGAGCGACAGAGCATGACTCTGTCAAAAAAAAAAAAAAAAAAAAACCTCAAACTGTGAAACTAATAAAAGAAAACATTGGGGAAACTTTCTAGGACATTGTTCTGGGCAAATATTTCTTGAGTAATATCCACAGGCACAGGCAACCAAAGCAAAAATAGACAAATTAGATCATATCAAGTTAAAAAGCTTTTGCACAGCAAAGGAAACAGTCAACAAAGTCAAGAGACAATGCACAGAATGGGAGAAAATATCTGCTATCCATCTGACAAGGGATTAATAGCTAGAATATATAAGGAGCTCAAACAACTCAATAGGAAAACAATCTAATAATCTGATTAAAAATGGGCAAAAGATGTGAAAAGACATTTCTCAAAAGAAGACATACAAATGGCAAACAGGCATATGGAAAGGTGTTCAACATCAATGATCATCAGAGAAATGCAAATCAAAACTACAATGAGGTATCATTTAGCCCCAGTTAAAATAGCTCTTATCCAAAAGGCAGGCAATAAGGAATGCTGGCAAAGATATGGAGAAAAGGGAACCCTCATACACTGTTGGTGGGAACCCTATACACTGTTGGTGGGAATGTAAATTAGTACAACCACTATGAGAACAGTTTGGAGGATCCTCAAAAAACTAAAAATAGAACTACCATATGATCCAGCAATCCTGCTGTTATATACCCAAAAGAAAAGAAATCAGCGTATTGAAGAGATATCTGCACTCCCATGTTTACTGCAGTACTATTCACAGTAGCCAAGATTTGGAAGCAAACTAAGTGTCCATCAACAGACAAACTGATAAAGAAAATGTGGTACATATATACAATGGAGTACTATTCAGACAAAAAAGAATGAAATCCTGTCATTTGCAACAACATGGATAAAGCTGGAGGACATTATGTTAAGTGAAATAAGCCATGAACAGAAAGACAAACTGCACATTCTCACTTACTTGTACTAAAAATTTAAAAAAATTGAACTCATGGAGATAGAGAGTAGAATGGTGGTTATCAGAAGGTAGGAAGGATAGTGGTGGGAGGTATGATTAATGGGTACAAAAATATAGTTAGATAGAATGAATAAGATCTACTATTTGATAGCTAACAGGGTGACTACAGCAACAATACTTTATCGTACATGTTAAAATAACTAAAAGAGTAAAATTGCACTGTCTGTGACCAAAGAAAGAATAAATGCTTTAGGTAATGGATAACCCATTTACCCTCATGTGATTATTAAGGATTATATGCCTGTATCAAAACATCTCATGTATCCCATAAATACATACATCTACTATGTATCCACAAAAAATTAAAAATAAAAAAATAAAGTACATGAAAATTTTCAATCATAAGATCAATTCTTTAAGGCAAATGTCATCTGTATTCTACAGATTTATAGAGGAGAAAACTCATCCAAAAAAAAACCATGTGATTCACCCAAGGTCACACAAGAAGCAATCAGAGGAGTGAGCAATTAATCCCATCTGATTCCAAACACTCAGATACCCCTTTTTCCCCCCATGGCACAGACAAGTTCCATCTCCCCCTGCTGCCCTCTCTTCGGGGCTTTCTGACATGGAAATGTTTTCCAGTAATGGCTCTTCTATCCCTGCTGGCCTAGGCCCTCACGTACTCACAGCCACTTGGAGTTAACCAAGTAGGGCAAACATAGTAGGTGATACATGGTTTGCTAGCAGTAAAAATGTCCACAGTGGAGGAAATGGAGGAGATGGGACTGGAAACCACAATGACAGCATACGGCACGCTGCTGGACCAACATCCTAGGAAGAAAGACTGAAGTATAGGGAGACTGGCAAGGCACTGTGCAGATCTCTAATTTTGAACCTTTATTCTTTTTATCATTACTGACTCCTTGCACTGAGTACTGAGGCTTCCTGCGTATGCAGATTTCTTTCTTTCTTTCTTTTTAAGAGACAGGATCTCACTCTGTAACCCAGGCTAGAGTACAGTGATACAATCATAGCTCACTGCAGTCTCAACCTCCTGGGCTCAAGCAATCCTTCTGCCTCAGCCCCCGCCAAGTAGCTAGAACTATAGGTGCATGCCACTACATCCAGCTAATTTAAAACAAAAATTTTTTTAGAGTTGGGGTCTCACTGTGTTGCCTACGCTGGTCTCAAATTCTGGGCTCAAGTGAGCCTCCCGCTTTGGCCTCCAGAGTTGCTGGGATTACCAGTGCAAGCCACCACTCCCCCTATGTATACATCTTTCATCTTCACCTTTGGAGTTTAGATTCTATTAGACTGGTCACAGGGCCTGTGTGTGGCCCTGGAGTTTCCTTAATAGAGCATACAGAGTTCTGACTATCTGCACCCAGTCCATAACAAGGCCTTTCTTTAAAAGGCCTTCATCAGGGCCAGGAAAGACAGTGATTTTCAGGGAGGAAATAAGAAGCTGTCCATCTTTTTTTTCTAATGCCAAGCAAAATCCTTTCTGCTAGCCCAAATTCACAGACTCCTTTCCCATCATCAAGAACCTGCAATGCAAGGACAAAAAACCAAACACCACATGTTCTCACTCATAGGTGGGAATTGAACAATGAGAACACATGGACACAGGAAGGGGAACATCACACTCTGGGGACTGTTGTGGGGTGGGGGGAGCGGGGAGGGATAGCATTAGGAGATATACCTAATGCTAAATGACGAGTTAATGGGTGCAGCACACCAGCATGGCACATGTATACATATGTAACTAACCTGCACATTGTGCACATGTACCCTAAAACTTGAAGTACAATAATAATAAAATTAAAAAAAAAAAAGAACCTGCAATGCAAAGGTAGAGGGTGAGTGGAGGAGGCAAGCCAATGAAGGGGGCAGGCTGCCCTAAAGCTAAGAGGCCTAAACATCTCAGCAGCCTCGGGTGTTGTTTCCAATTCAATTTCTTCTGCCCATCAACATTCTGTTTGGTATGCTCATCTGTCTGACATGCTGATAATTAAGTAGCAGTGCTAATTGATTTTATTATTGGATCACACAGAACAAGGCTTTCCCATGAGTTTGTATCTATTTCAGTATATGATGGTAATAACTATCTCATGAAAAATATTAACAGAACACTTTTTCCAGTACTTTGAGTTCATCTTGGAAACTCTGGTTAATCAGGATCCTATACCCTGTGGAAATAGGAAACAGGCCCATTATCCCAATGAAAAGGTCCATTCGTAACACAAGAATGTGGGCACTTTCTACCATGTGTGCCTCCATTACACTCTTGTTTCTCAGCTCCATGATGCTGGGGCTGGGTGGGACTCTACAAGCACACTTCCCCTTTGCTGTCTGGCTCTGTGTCACACCAGCAGGGCGCTAGAAGGATAATGCAGTGCTGGAGCAGGGAGGTAGGAACTGCTCGGTCCTGTTCCTGTCAGTGTCCCCCCAGGTAGGTGCAGAAGCTTGTACCAGAACCAGCCTCATCACACCTCCTGAGAGGTGCCTGCACCGGCAGGGCAGTGCCCTCTCCTCTGGGTTGGGTTCTGGCTCTGAGGCCCTCCTTGAGCTTCTGGGTTGTGATAAGCCCAGCTTCTTCCTTGTGCTCTCCCAACCCTGAGAATGGTGGCTGTTTCCTGTGCCCCTGCCCCATGTTCTCTGTTGATTTATTCTGTCCTCCAATATCCATCATATTGATTTCTTTTATGAAATTAGCTGTTGAAATAACTTATATAGTTTCTACTTTGCTGATAGAACCTAATACAGTGCATTTGAGAGCCACGATTTCATTCATAACAGTGGTTAAACGAGAAGATTCTGAAATCAGTCACATCTGAGTGGGAATCTCAATTCATCTCTGTAGTGCCTGGTAACTTTGGAAAATTTAATTCACTTCTCTAGGTCTCATTTTTCTCAATCACCTCCATTTATACAACTAATATATAATGAGTACCTACTGCGTGCCAAGTACTGTGCTAAGCACAGAGATACAATGATATGCAAAACAAATTCCCTGACCTCCCAGAACTTCCTGTCATGTGAATTAAATGAGAGAACTCAGTAAAGGAGTTAGCACAAGTGCCGGGCACATGTCATCAGCCTTCCTCTCCATCCCATGACAGCAGAGCAAACACAAATGGGTCTTAAAGAAGGAAGTGTTTCAGCAGCTAAGTCTCTTCAGAAAATAAGATGGGTCTTTCCCCCAAAAAGGCTGAAGGTCTCTGTCTACAAAAAACCAAGGATTCATTGTGTGCCCCGTCCATTCCTTCTGTTCAGAGCAGAGAAGCAATGACCGTGTGGCAGCATTCATTCAGAGGGAAATGAAACAAACCAGCCCTAGAGAGGGAACACTACAAGGTGACATTTTAAATAAATTCCAGAAAAACAGGTACCTGTGATACTGAGGAAAGAGCAACAGAAGAGGTATTGCAGGCCAGGAATGGGATCCAGAATGACCACAGGGTGTGAGTGAAAGAAGATACCAGAAAGCTGCTATGCTAACATCGGTCACAGTGACAGTCGTGTGTGTGTGTGTGTGTGTGTGTGTGTGTGTGTGTGTGATGGGGTCTCTGTCATCCTCGCTGGAATGCAGTGGCATGATCAGAACTCACTGCAGCCTCAACCTCCTGGGCTCAATCGATCCTCCCACCTCAGCCTCCTGAGTAGCTGGGACTACAGACATGCGCCACTAGATAATTTTTAAACTTTTTGTAGAGACGGGGTCTCTCTGTGTTGCCCAGGCTGGTCTCGAATTCCTGCGCTCAAGTGGTCCTCCTGCTTCAGCCTCCCAAAGTGTTGGGATTACAAGCATAAGCCACTGGACCTGGCCCACAATGACAGTCTTTTTACCGAAAAGAATATATACGTGTGTGTGTGTGTGTGTGTGTGTGTGTGTGTGTTTCAGGACTTACTTTATACCTTCTACAGCAATATTATATGCCTACAAAGGCCAGGGAGGTGGTATAATGGAAAAGAGAGATTCTAGATTACGTTCAAGCCTGAATCCAAAGGTTGTAGGCAAGAAAAGGCTGAAAGAAATACATCCAATCTTCACATTTTGACACACTCCTTCTGCTGTCTAGACATCAGGTATATTGTGTCAAGGATGGCCAATGTTCTCATTAGCAAGGAAGTGTTTCTGTAAGACTTCTGGGTATCTAAATTCTTGAAAACCATATCTTAACACATTGATAACCTATAAATGCAAACTCAATTCCTCACCCTCACTGTTTTACACATTTTTGACATTATTATGAACATCAAAAGTCATAATGGAGGAAAACAACCATAGGAAATTATTATTAGAAGGCCTACTCCACATCCTTGCTCTGGGGCCTCATTATAAATAATTTACTGTCACGTAAGGAATTTAGAGTTCCAGAAGGCATGAAAAGCCTGGAGAGAGTTTTATTCATAAATAAATGCCAACATTTAAACAATAAAGACAGTTTCAAAGTCCAGAACTATTGAAATGAAGAACATATACTGCCTGGATGATTTATTATGGTTGTGTTTATAGTCCAAATGAGAAGATAATTCAGTTCCACCTGGAGAGTCATTATATGGCCAAGCCCAAGAGAAGTACTTTGGATAAGAGGTGATATTTCTATTTTTCCATTTCAAGCAAATTATTATTTCTGTATTTAGGACATCACCCAGGCAATTCCTTTCATGACATGTAGCACTCTTGAGCAATTAAAAACATTTATAAGGTAAAAGAAGGGACAAATGCCAAATTTAGAATGACCCATGGAACACTGAAGAACCCCCAGAGAACACTGATGTCTTAGACATAAGGCAAAATAATCCCTTCTGCTCAAGAAAACTTAAATGAACAGTGAGCGCGCATCACAGCAAGAACATTATTACCCAGCAGAAGCAATCTGCTAAATACAGATTTCATCTCCAAAAACGCCTCCTAACAGGAGATGGGAGCAAAGAAGTACCTCCTGATGGGATGGAGAACTATCCCTTGGCAAAATGTGGCATATGGCCGTATTCCCCCTTATTCCTCAACCACATACTTCAATCACGGAATACAAGAACATGCTTATAATATATTTTTGGATGTGGCAGACACATGCCTGAGTGTGAAGGCACTCTATCAGAACAGCCTCCAGAATTCCTGGGCTTACATACCATCCAGACCATTGTGATGACTGTAGTTTCTTTTCCCCAGAATGCTCAGAGATGTGTGATTTGGAGTTGTTAGCATCCGCTTGGTAGTTGGGGTTTGCAGGCTTGGTGTAGATCGAATTACATTAGGTTTCTTTGCAGGATGGATCTCTGATGGGGGAAAAAAGGTTTCTCAACTCAGAACATGATATTAAAAATCTGTGTGCATTTACATTGGCTAATAGGCACACATCTTATTTCTTAATGTAAGCTGAGAGTCAGTTCCTCCTGAGCCAGCCAAGGACTTGCATAATGAGTCAGCTTCAAGTGTTGTTGCCATGGCTTTGCTTATCAAGTAAGCTGGTTTTTCCCCTGCTGGCTGGAGCTCTGAGCCTCGGGTTGTGAATACAAGCAAAAACAAAACAGAAAGCCACTTCAGAAGGTCACATACAACATGTGATTTACTAAGGGAATAAGGCATCTGACTCCTCAAGATATTAGACATCAAAAGGCTATCTGGAGAGGCAGCCTTGGGGTGAGGGGGGTAAAACACTTCCGTGCTCTGTCAAACCAGGCACCATGTCAGGTATGCGAACTTTCTGAAAAACAGGATTCCTCCTCTGGCTCTGCAACCAGACAGAGTAAGGACCAGGATCAATTACTCGCAGCCTAGAACATTTTGATATAGATGAAACCTGAAACCAAAGTCCAAATACAATAGTCAAGAGGTAGATGAAATGCTTTATCCAAGGATATATCACAAAACCATAATGTGCCTGTGGTATATGCCTGTTTAACAAAGGTATATTGTTGTTAGCCATACAGCCCAGAACTACGTGCTCTTATTGTAGATGGACAGAAACTGTAATACTGTAGGAACTGGATTTAAGAACTTCAGTTTACTACTAAAGCTGGGCAGCCTTTTTCTAAAGCTTAGCAGCTCACCGATTCTCAGAGTCATCATGCAGCTGGCCAACTACACACAAGCCACCCTGCCTTCTCACCCTTTCACTGAAGGTAAGGGCTGAGATATCGCCCTTATTTACTGGAATTTAGGAAAAGCCATTGGAATTGTTAGAATTACTACAGCTCTGGTCAAAGTCCCACGCTTGCCAAAATTTAGAAATGGCTTAAATACTACCACCCAAAAAAGTGATTTTTTTTTTTCTCCAACATGACATGACAAGTTTGCCAGCCTTGCATTTCATTTAACCTCCACAGTCTATGCTCCATCCAGACCAAACAAGCTGCTTTCAAGTCCTTGGACTCACTGAAGCCTTTGTTCATCTGGTTGTCTTGGCCTTATGAGGGGAGAGAATACGCTTTTCCTATTTTTCTACCTATTCGAATCCTAAATATCTTTTAAGGCTGAAATTAACTATTACTTTCTTCAGGTAGGCTGCCCTAACGCTCATTAGAAAAAATTCCCTCATTGGCCAGGTGCAGTGGCTCACACCCGTAATCCCAGTACTTTGGGAGGCCAAGGTGGGCAGACTGCATGAGTCCAGGAGTTCGAGACCAGCCCGAGCAACATGGTGAAACCCTGTCTCTACAAAAATTTTTAAAACTTAGCCAAGTGTGGTGGTGCACACCTGTAGTCCCAGCCATTCAGGAGGCTTAAGTGGGAGGATCACCTGAGCCCAGGAGGTGGAGGTTGCAGTGAGCCAAGATGGAGACATTGTATTCCAGCCTGGGTGACAGAGTGAGACTCTATCTCAAAAAAGAAAAAGAAAAAGAACAGTCCTTCCTCCAAGTGCCCACCGCATATTACCTGTAATTCTTTTATAGGATCTAATCCTTTGTTTTATTGTTCTTACCTGCTTGCTTTCCCCACTACATTAAGAATTTTGAGGGCAAGGTCTTACCCATCTTGGTGTTCCCCAAATCACTTAGTACAGTGTTTTCAACATATAAATACTCATAAATATATTGTGTAGGGATGTGGTTCAGCTGGTGAGAACAGCACAGTGTGGGCCTATATGGTAGATATAGAGACCAATTTGCCCACAGTAGAAGCACACAATTATTCTTGGAAAGGCTAATAATGTTATATTCTTTTTTTCTTTTCTTTTTTTTTTTTTTTGAGACAGGGTCTCAACTGGTCACTTGGACTGGAGTGTGGTGGCACAATCTTGGCTCACTGCAACCTCTGCCTCCTGGGCTCAAGCGATCAATCTTCCCACCTCAGTCTCCTGAGTAGTTGGGACCACAGGCACGCACCACCACACCTGCCTAATATTTGTATTTTTGGTAGAGACAGGGTTTTGCTATGTTGCCCAGGCTCAAACTCCTGGACTCAAGCAATCCACCTGCCTCTCAAAGTACTGGGATTACAGGCATGAGCCACCATGCCCGGCCTATTCTGTTTTTTGTGATCAGAAACTTTCCCATGCAAGGTGGGAAGGGGCATCTAGGAGTCAGTTCTGCAAGGGAATACAGACGGCACTCTTCAAGGACATTACCACCGTTACCTAGGTCATGCGTACAACAACCATGTGACATTTTCAGGGGATATCAAAACAACTCTTTAACCCCTGAGAAATAAAGCAAGAAACGGCCGGACGCAGTGGCTCACGCCTGTAATCCCAACACTCTGGGAGGCCAAGGTGGGCGGATCATGAGGTCAGGAGATTGAGACCCTCCTGGCTAACAAGGTGAAACCCCGTCTCTACTAAAAATACAAAAATTAGCTGGACGTGGTGGCAGGTGCCTGTAGTCCCAGCTACTCAGGAGGCTGAGGCAGGAGAATGGCGTGAACCCGGGAGGCGGAGCTTGCAGTGAGCTGAGGATGCGCCACTGCACTGCAGCGTGGACAGAAGAGTGAGATTCCGTCTCAAAAAAATAAATTAAATAAATAAATAAATAAATAAATAAATAAATAAATAAAGCAAGGAATAAGGTAGTAGAGTAACATCAAAGAAGAAGCTTTGAGCCTCTGACTCCTGGAACATTCTTTTGGGTAAGGACTAGACAATATACCAAATTCAAGACTACACTTTGATTTTTAAAAGAGTTGATGTCTGCAGTCTGAACATTTCATAATTATAAATCTTTCTGTCAAAGCAACTCTGAGTACATATTTCACTTTACTGAAAAAGAACTATGAGAAGCACAAAAACACGCCATTCTTGCTTCTAGGTATGTGAAAAACCATTATTTTGTAAATTATTTCTCTTAAAACTTTGTTTAAACAAAGAGATTATTGCATAGTAATTTTTTATACTATTCTTAATTGTGATATTTCAACATAAAAATGGAGCTATCATCTTTGGAGATTTCCAAGTCAGATGGCATGATAAAAACCAGAAAGCAATACAAATGCCTCCCCTTCAAAGTCACCTTAAGCACACCAAAACTATAAATATTTAAGGCTTGAAGCAGTGGCTCACATCTGTAATCCCAGCACTTTGGGAAGTCAAGGCAGGAAGATCGCTTGAGGCCAAGAGTTTGAGACCAGCCTGGGCAACATAGCGAGACCCTGTCTCTACAAAAAACAAATAAAATAAAAAATTAAAACTTATAATTATTTTAAGATAAGTTATAAACCAGTTTGATCTCATTTTAATAAGTAAATAAATCTTCTATTTAAAAAGAGGTGAGGTGAGTTAGAAACAGGGGAGGGATCTGAAGAAGAATATTAAGACTATTCATCCTAAGTACTAACTGAATGCTCTTCATTTTCTTTTTTGCTTAATCTGTATTTATTTCCATGAATATACATTACATTTTTATTCGATGGCTTTTTGGAAAAAGTAGACATATATCATAATTCTGTGTGTATATGTGTGTGTGTTGTGTGTGCTGGTAATAAAAGTTTCTGAAACAAAATAAACTGACTATATAAAGGTATCCAATTCCAGCTATTTGAAGGGCCTGAATTAGTTTAGGTATGTCCATTTAGAATTGCCAAGTATCTATACTATTCAGAAATTGCTCTTTGAGTTTTTCCTCTATTAGAAAATACCCACCTAAATACCCAATGATACATGCCAAAGGCTTCCTAGTGCTTTTGCTTTTCAGTGGACTTCCAGATAGTTCAGCATGTCTGTCTGCATCTGAGGAGAGAAAGAAACATGGAGATAACCAATGAAATGGATTTCTCTAGCCAGACTACATGCACCACAGAAATAAAGGTACAAGTGGAAAACAGTATAAAATAGCCACCAGATTCCCGCATAATTTCCTTTTGGGTTTGAGAAAATGGTTTCTAGTTCTGGTTCCCAATTTCTAAATGGGATTTACATAAAATAACATGTAATTAGTAGTAGTAGTATCATTTTGAGACGGAGGCTCACTCTGTCACCCAGGCTGAAGTGCAATAGCGTGCTCTCAGCTCACTGCAACCTCCACCTCCTGGGTTCAAGCAATTCTCCTGCCTCAGCCTCTTGAGTAGCTGGGATTACAGGTGCACACCACCATGCTGGGCTAATTTTTGTGTTTTTAGTAGAGATGGGGTTTCATCATGTTGGTCAGGCTGCTCTCGAACTCCTAATCTTGTGATCTGCCCACCTGCTCATGCCTGTAATCCCAGCACTTTGGGAGGCCAAGGAGGGTAGATCACCTGAGGCCAGGAGTTCAAGACCAGCCTGTCCAACATGGAGAAACCCCGTCTCTACTAAAACACAAAATTAGCTGGGCATGGTGGCGCATGCCTGTAATCCCAGCTACTCGGGAGGCTGAGGCAGGAGAATTGCTTGAACCCAGGAGGTGGACATTGCGGTGAGCCAAGATCACACCATTGCACTCCAGCCTGGGCAACAAGAGTGAAACTCCATCTCAATCATAATAATAACAATAATAATTTACATGCAAGAGAATACAGACAGCACTCTTCAAGGACATTACCACCATTATCTAGGTCATGCCTACAATAACCATGTGATGTTTTCATGGGCTATCAAAACAACTCCTTAACCCCTAGAAATAAAGCAAAAAAAAAAAAAAAAAAGGTACCAGAGTAACATGGAAAACACTCACTTTAAAGCCCCATATGGGTATAGCTAATACACATCCAACACACTCATGCTTTTTTATTGCGTGTGCCCATCTCAGAAATATGCTTCATTTCTAGCCATGGCATTTCTACATTATAGCAGAAATAATGGCCGTAAAGCACAAGGTGGAATCAGTCTTAACGTAAGATTGAATTGACATGGAAGATAAATGACAGCTGCTAAAGGCAACAAACTTGGCCATCTCTGACCTAGATGGGCCATACTTGGCCATCCCTTCCCCATTGTGAAGGCTTAACCTATCTTGGCAAAACTCAATTGTTAGACTAGGGATTTGCAAGAGTAATAATGGGCCATTTGGTTTTATCACTGGTTTTCTAACCCTGATCAAGCTATGTCATTCATTGGTGCTGAGATTTAAAAGGCTACCTGTGTGCAAACAGAGTATTTCATCCAACAGTCAGAATAGTAAGAAACTGTGAGGATGGGTATTAGCTAATCAAAGTTTTCATGATGCTCATTATACCCTATTGTAAGACATTTTCAGACAAAAATAAAGCATACAATACAAACATTCTGTGTTTTAATTAGCTGTCATTTGGAAGAGTAGATGTGCAAGACAAAGGGACAAAACAAAATGTGTATTGAAACACTTTAATACTGTCATAAATATTAACAGAATCACTTTAACTTGTATGATTCTACTATGTTTATGCCTTTTTCCCACCTTCAAATATTTGACAAAAATGTCCTACAGGTTTTCTGACTTACTGAAGAATTTTTCCTTTTGCAAACTGAGACATTTCTGGGCATACACACAGGGAATTTCCTTTGATATCCATAGGAATTATTTGCTCTACTAGAGTTAAAATGTGCAAGTCTGGAACTTCAAATAATTTTAAATAAAAGTTAGGTTTTTATGAGTTCTAGCCCTTTCACCAAAAAAAAAAAACAAAACAAAAAAAAAAACTCTTTTCTGAAAATTATTAAACCGAAGATGGCAAAGGAGCATTTTCTAAAAATTCTCATTGTGGTTAAAAAAAACACAATGAGATACTATTTCACACTAGTCAGAATTGCTATCATTAAAAAGTCAAAAAATAACAGATGCTGGCAGAGAAAACAGAGGTTGCGGAGAAAAAGAAATGCTATACACGGTTGATGGGAATGCAAATTAGTTCAACCATGTGGAAAACAGTGTGGTGATTCCTCAAAGAGCTAGAAACAGAACTATCACCCAACAATCCCACTACTGGATATATACCCAAAGGAATATAAATCATTCTATCATAAAGACACATGCATGTATATGTTCATTGCAACACTATTCACAATAGTAAAGACATGGAATCAACCTAAATATCCATCAATGATAGACTGAATAAAGAAAATGTGGTACATGTACACCATGAAACACTATGCAGCCAGAAAAAAAGAATGATATCATGTCCTTTGCAGGAACATGGATGGAGCTGGAGGCCACTATCCTTAGCAAACTAATACAGTAACAGAAAACCAAATACTGCATGTTCTCACTTATGAGTTGGAGCTAAATGATGAGAACTCATGGATGCACAGAGGGGAGCAACAGACACTGGGGCCTATTGGAGGGTGGAGGGTGAGAGGAGGGACAGTATCAGGAAGAATAACTAATGGGTACTAGGCTTAATAATTGGATGATGAAATAATCTGTACAACAAACCCCCTTGACACAAGTTTACCTATATAACAAACCTGCACATGTACCCCTGAACTTTTTTAAAAGTTAAAAAATAAGTTTAAAAACATTAAAATAGACAAAGCACATACTACAGAGAGCCTAAAACAATCAGGAATCTGAATATATAGCACCCAGATATTGGCTAATTATTATGCAACCACTGACAAGTATAAAGGATCCAATTTCTTTTCTTCCTATTCAGGTGATTCCCAGGAGAAAAAATAAATTACTAAGCTATGAAGCTTTTCACCTGTTGTTGAATAATAGTGAAGATACAGGCAGAAATATAATAAACATCTTGTGGAAGAGTAATCTAAATAAACACTAGGAAGCAACCCAAAGCCTGTAAGGATCAAACGCCTGCCAAACCATTGAGTTAACACTACATAATTTCTTGCTAATATTACTGATTCACCTGAAATTCAAGTTATATTTGGGATAAGGAAAGATAAATTTTTCTTTCTTCACTATTAATAAAGCTGGAATGACTCATCTTGGTTATTTCCTCAATGTCTTGACAAACGCAATCACCATATTACTAGTAATAAGATTTGCCTTTTATTCCAGTCTAGATGACCCAAAGGAAAACTGCCAATATGGCAGCAATTGATAGACATTGATGGCTATCATCAACAAATCCATCAAAGAGGTCACCAACACAATACCCAAAGATATTTCATTTTAAACTATATTTGCTTCTAATTTCTCATTAAAAATAGGAGGATTAATTATATGATGTTCTAAGTGACAATTTGCATTACAGAGTACCTCTGAATGGGAGATCAAAGCTTTTTAGAAAGAAGCATATTTCACTAATCCTCATAATATTTTATAGAAAGTTCCAGCTACTCAGGAGGAGGAGAGGGAGGATCCCTTGAGTTAGAGGCTATAGTGAGCCATGATCACGCTACTGCACTCCAGGCTGGGTGACAGAGCAAGACCCTGTCTCAAAAAAAATAAAAGTAGTTGGTGGCAAGAATTATGTCTCAACTGTGAAAAAATGAGAGTGAAAAGATTCTAGGACTGCCTTAGTCACTCTTTAACATAAGAAAAGTTGTTGCCATTCAGTAGGAAAAATACAGTTGGCCCTGAGGAAATAGCCATAGGTGGGATTGTGTGGCCCACACTTGAGTTGGTTAGAAGGAATGCTGGGCTGCACTCAATGCCAGGCCAACAATGCTGCCACTTGTCATACAGTCCTTGCTCCCAAATTACTCATCTAACTCCACTTCAACATGGAGATATGCATTTGAAGTCACAGATAATGAAAGCAATCTGAGAAATCCCCAAAGCACCCAGAAGGAATCAAAACCTGTCCAGAGAGAACATCTGTATCTCACTCAGGTCACTTGACTGGTCACAAGGAACATGTCTTTAGTTTCCTAGAGCAGGGGTCCCCAAGCCCCAGGCCTCAGACCAGTACTAGTGGTAGCAAGTTAGGAACCGGGCCGGACAGCAGGTGAGCATTACCGCCTGAGCTCCGCCTCCTGTCAGGTCAGTGGCAGCATTAGATTCTCATAGGAGCGCTAACCCTATTGTGAACCGCTATGCGAGGGATCTAGATTGCCTGCTCCTTATGAGACTCTAACTAATGCCTGATGATCTGAGGTGGAACAGTTTCATCCCAAAACCATCACGGCCCACACCACCCAGTTCATGAAAAAATTGTCTTCCATGAAACCTGTCCCTGGTACCAAAAAGGTTGGGGACTACTGTCCTAGAGGATGATCTATATTTCCTTGGGGTTAACCTAGAAATACACTATTACTTTTGTTGAAACTCATGGTTATTTTTCTACAGTGTTTTGGAAATACTGGGGGCAGTGAGATAGAAACCCTGCAATATACACACAGAATTCACAAAAACATCCCACATGTGCATTCAAGAACCCTGTCAAGATAAAACTATCAGTAGAGTTTGCTTCTAGAACTGGAAAGGTATTTTTAAAGAAGCCACAAAACTCATGATTTTTTTTTATAAATTCAACTATTAATATGTCTTTTAAAAAAAAAATCTACTTGGGAAATACACCATAAAGTCAAAGAGAAAACGGGGGAACTATTTGTATCACATATCACAGATTAAGAGATAACTTTGTTAAAATATAAAAAGTTCCCACAAGTCAGTAAGACTGCCAATAGAAAACAGGCCAGGGGCAAAAACAGTTGACAGAAAAGGAGACAAATGGTTTTCAAATATAGGCAAAGATTTCTATCTCATTCAAAATGAGAAATGCAAGCTAATATAACTTGTCATCTGTCAATTAGTCACGGGTTTCAAAGATGGGTAACACTGCCAGCAAAGTTGTGGAGAAATAGGAATTGTCTAGATGTTGTGAGTGGGACTGTGAATTGCAGTTTTTCTACGGGCAATAAAACTACACCAAAATTCAAAATGTATGCTCCTTGGCCCCAACTTTAACTTTTAGGGATCTATCTTGTAAGGAACATTCCCATTTTATACATCAGTATGAAATGGTATCTGCATAAGGATATTTGTTGCAACATTATTTATGATAGAAAATGACTGAAAATAACTTAAAAGCTTTTAATAGGGAACTAGTTATGGTACAACAAAATAGATTATGCAGCTGACACAAAAAGGAGGCAGTTTTCAATACAGTGGCACGGTATGTTAAGTAAAAAGCAGCAAGGGACAGAGCAATATAGACAGTATGTTAATATCATATAGAAACAAAGAATAAGCCTACTTAGATTCTTATAGATGCACAGAATATTTTTGGATACTTAAGGCAACAATGATAATGGTTATCACTGAATGGGGTAAATCAGGAATGAGGAACGTGATGAGATTTGTAACCACTTTTGTACCTTTAGAAAAATTTTTCGGTATCCATTCAAAACCAAATTTTTATTAAAAAATAAACTCCCTCGGCTTATACCACAAGGCACATACTAAAAAAAAAATTTTAACTCTCTACCAAAAATACCAAAAGAAGCAAACCAACTATTCTCTCATGATTCAAGCTTAAAACTTCAGAAAAGCTTATACAATCATTAACTTTAGCTGAGAAATCTCTAGAAAAATCTCATAAAACACATTTTTCATCAAGTGGGGTCCTGAGATACTTCCAAAGCCGAATTAGCATCTTCAAACAGAAAAATAGCTTCAGGTTCCTCCCAAATAACCTCATACAGGGGAATACTGTGGCCCATTCAAGTCTGGTATGTTATCAGCCCAAACCACTTCACTCTCTCTGCAAGCCACCAAGGTGCCAGGCAAATCATCCGGATTTACTTTTCCAGGCACTTTAGCTTCATCTTTGGAATGTTGCTAGTAAACCTACTTCTATTTAACCTCAGTCTGTGAGGATCCTGAGTCTCAAGTGGTGATAATCCTGTGTGCATCAGGTGTTTGGATGATTCTGTAGATCTTTGGTGAAGTCTCTGAAATAACGTCTGATGACAATAACAGAGGAACGTCATTCTCCCATACATAGCTTTTTTACTAGGGGGAGGGACCTCAAGGGGGAAAAAAGAAAAGACGGCTAACTTTTTTTTTTTTTAATAAAATATGGAACACTTCACTAATTTGTGTTGTCATCCTTGCTCGGGGCCATGATAATCTTCCCCATATCATTCCAATTTTTAGTATATGTGCTGCTGAAGTGAGCACGATGTCCAAACTTGGTATTTTATAACCTTGCTGTTGGGCCACAAATCTTAAGAAAACAGTACGTTTCTTTATGCAATGAAGAATTTTGGTCTACCAATCCATTTTTAATAAGTACTGTCTACGTGGTAGAACTGGCTCAGGCATTTTACCAATGTTAGTAACTTTTGGCATGGATTTATACATTCACATATAAAGATTATTAAAATAATATTTAGGTATTTGGGGAAATTGGTTTAAAAAATAAATTTTTCATAGTGAGGCCCCATCTCTAAAAAAAATAAATTAACCGGTGGGCCACACCCATAGTCCCACCTACTCAGAAGGCAAGAGGATCACTTGGGCCCCAGAGTTCAAGGCTGCACTGAGCTATGATGGTACCACTGCACTCCAGAGCCTGGGCAACAGAGCAAGACCCTGTCTCTTAAAAAAAAAAAATTCCTATATATGGATGAAGAGTGGTAAATCTTCCCACCCCTTTCCCTCAGCCTCCCAGGCTCCCTTACCTCAGATGTCATTACTCTTTACATATTCTTTGAGATATTTTATGAATCTGCAAAGACCTTTTTTGTTTTTACTATTTGCTTTAATACAGGTTTAAAAAGCTCCCATTTCTTCACTTTTATGCAGTGTCATCCCATAAACTGACTATGACACTGGTTGTGATGGTGCTGCCGTGGCCAGAGGCAATTGAAGAGGTCACCTTCTACAGTGCTTGGAAGAGTCTCAAGCTCACAGGGAAGAACTAATAAATTACTCTAAAATGCATTAATTAGAACTCTAGATCCATCAATATTTTGAGAATAACACACTTCAGCCTTATCTGAAAGTACATTCACATTGCATCACAGCGATTCTTAACTTTCTGCAGGGTGGAGGAGGGCCTAACACTACCTTTGAGAAACTAAGGAAAACTTACTGGAAAACACACACACACACACACACACACACACACACACTCCTATACACTCCCAGTAGATCACAGACACGGTTGCCTATGGGCATCAGGTTATTAATACCTAATCTCCCTAACAAGCCAAGATCAAGACATCTGCTGAAGAGGCTGTAACAAGGTAAGTATAAGAACAGAAGAGATGATAGCATAATCAATTAGATGTTAGGAAAAGTTCATTGTTTGTCTGAAAAATAAAAAAGAGTAGATGGCTGCTGAAACACTGTCATTTTAAATCTCAAGGTAAAATTATTTAAGAATCTGATTATGTACAACTCAATGACCAGTGAAGCTAAATACAAAACAAAATAATACATGCTCTCTGAATTTCATCCAGATAAACGACTGCTCTTTTATGATTACTATAATCTATATGCTTATAGAAATAAAATACAGGTAACTTAATTATGATCCCTTTTAGCAGCATGGCCTGTCAATTGAGAAAAAAATTAGAACGAGATAAAAGAAAAATATACTTCATTGAAGAATAATCAAAACAAAGATAATGTGCAAATTAACTGAAAATTAACACACGAGCCCCGGGGAAACAGAGTTTCCTCAGCAGCCAACTGAGTTGCTGATGGTTTCTCTTCTAGTCCTAGGGCAAAGATGATACTGGATCTCCACCAATCTTAATGTAAAAGTCTCATTCATTTTCATTCTTAAATGTTTGACTTTTTAATTTTTATTTATTTATTTTTTAATGCGGAGTCTGTGTTGCCCAGGCTGGAGTGCAGTGGCATGATCTCAGCTCACTGCAACCTCTGCCTCCCAGGTTCAAGTGATTCTCTTGCCTCAGCCTTCCAAGCAGCTGGGATTACAGGCGTGTGCCACCACGCCTGGCTAATTTTTGAATTTTTAGTAGAGATGAGGCTTCACCATGCTGGCCAGGCTAGTCTCTAACTCCTGACCTCAGGTGATCTGCCCACTTCGGCCTCCCAAAGTGCTGGGATTACAGGCGTAAGCCACCGTGACTGGTCTTCACCATTTTATTTAAAAAACTACATGAAAATGTGTTTTAAATGAGCTGAACAATTTAGAATATAAATATTTCTAATTCCCAAAATGGGAAAGTGGTAACGTAAGTCCATGAGGTCTCAAATGCTAGCACAAAACCTAAATATCAGCCTAAACTCTCAAATATACACGAATCTAATATAGTAATCCCCTCTCTGTGGGACTCTGACACTGCTACCATTTTTTTTTTTTTGAGATGAAGTTTCGCTCATTGCCCAGGCTGGAGCGCAATGGTGCAATCTCAGCTCACTGCAACCTCTGCCTCCCGGTTTAAAGCAATTCTCCTGCCTTGGCCTCCTGAGTAGCTGGGATTACAGGCGCCTGCCACCACGCCTGGCTAATTTTTGTATATTTAGTAGAGACAGTTTCACCATGTTGACCAGGCTGGTCTCGAACTCCTGACCTCAGGTGATCCACCCACCTTGGCCTCCCAAAGTACTGGGATTACAAGCATGAGCCACCGCGCCCAGCCCTCAACTCCCTTTACAAAGCATTTTTCTTCTTATAGAGCTGTTACTTAAGTTTTAAAGCCTTTCAACTATTCTGCTAAAAATTATCTTTAGGAACAAAAAATGTTTTTTTCAGTCATCATTCCTTTCATTGATATCCTCTTTAAATCAAAGGGGAACATTTCATAGTAAGAGATTTCTTAGAATGGCTTTAGGATTTCCTATCTGTTAGGCCAGACAGCAAGTTTTGTCACCCCTTAAGGAACAAAAGCTGCACGGCTCTAACATGCTAGCCTGGAATGTGACTCCAGAGCTAACATATTAATTATACACATATTGTCAGAGACATGGTAATGACAAAACGATCCACAATTCATGGACACATATGATCTCTGTGCTAACAAAAATAAAAATAAAAAAGATAAGGAAGACCAAATGTGTTGAAAATAAGAGTAGTAAGTCATGTAAATGTTATGTGGTGATATATATGATACATGATCATGAAATGGAAACCAAACTGGACAAACAGGCTGCTCAACCATATGTTTAGATGCTAGCTTATGAAAATGCAATGTGTAATTTCAGAAAACTCACCCAAAAATGAGTTTAAAATTTACTTGTAATTTCCTAGACCTTCTAATAAATATAGTATTTGTTATGAAGCACGGGTGAATTTCCATAATGTTGTATGACAATTGTAAAAGGTTCATGGGAAAAACGAGAGGTTTACAAAGACATACAGTCTCTAATTAGTGTAAATTGGCAAATTTTATTTAAACCTAATGAATCCATGTAAGACTGGACTGTACTGTCTCGATTATGGAGTCTCATTATAACAGCATCCTTAGGGGTTACATTGTGGCACTACCTAAAAGGTAAAAATGCTTCAGTAAGGGCTCTGTAGGCAATTCCATCACAAAACCCCATGGAATAGGATCACCCCCCACCAATCTTTTGCTAAGCACTACTCTCTGGTAAAGAGTACAGAAGTTTCAATGTTTTGATTTTTTTTTTTTCAGGTTGGCATGATACAAATGGCAGCACACAAAAACAATGTTAAAAAATAAACCAAATAAAAGGCTGTACACAAGAACTTATGTTTATTGCAAACAAACAAACAAAAAAAAAGGAAAGAGAGGAAAAGAGAAAATGGTCAGAAGCACAACATATAAGGTTAAGAATTTAAAAGCATCTTACATTCTGCCCTAATGGCAGCATAATTAATAGCAACAAACGGCCGTCTTGCTGCCTGCCGCAGCCGGAGGGTATTTTTGCAGACCTGACGAGCAAATTTTGTGAAATATGTAGTATGAAGGAAGAAAGCTTGGCGGGTCTTCACTGCAGACTTTGGACTCCCAGTGTTTCGGACTGGCATTCCCTGCATGGCCTGGCGGGACACGTGACTTCTAACACGAGGGTCCTGCAAAATCAGAAAACAACAAACACTCAAGGAAATGAACTTGCCCAAACACATTACTGTTTGCATCATGCTCAAAAGAAAAGTGCAACTTTTAAATCTTTCATGAAGCATCTATAACGTCACTTGGTGCACTACCTCTAAAAGAGAGAATTAAAGTGTGCACTTTTGGGAAAGAGGTGGGGAGTAGAGAAGGGAACTGTGGAGAATACTGTACTGCTATACAGGAATCCAAAATCACATTCACAGTAAGTGGTATGAAACTGCCAAGGGGGTTAACTACACTTTTTTTTAAATTAAGGAGTCCTGAAAGCCCCTCAGCACTGAAAAAGGGTAGTCGCCCACTGGTAAACACAGGTGCTTGGCATCTTCAGCCTATGAGGATTTTACCAAAATCACATTTAAACTGTTGTTCACCTCAAGATTAAGTCCATACTTCTTGTCCCTCCAAAACAGCCACGGGGAGAAAAAATGCTTAATTTGCATTTATGACTTTATGTAGGAAGACACGCCTTCAACAGAATGTAAAGGTTACAAACTGTTTTCAAAAGCAATTAAACATTTAATTTGTAAGCTCTCTACTTATGCTAACATCTCCCACACTCATTGTTTTTTTGTCTGAGACCATTATTCTGAATACCTGATAAAATTTAATTTCTCTCTGCTTCTCTCCACACCTACCCTGAATATTGTAGTGCTACGTTTAGCTATAAAGGTAGCTTTCTTCATTTTTTAATTATCCTATACTGTACTTCTGTTTCCAAGGAATAATCAAGCCATTTAAAAACATGCCATTTTTCAACACTAAAAAGACTACTGTACCTCTGTAGTTGGGCTAGGAGATAACTTCTCTTCTTCTGACTGGGTGGGCATTTTCAAGCCTCCATATTTTTTCCAATAAAGCCAACAAATTGCACATAATCTACACTGCATATTAGGTGGGCCCCAAGAATACCACTGGTGAGACTGTGTAGCTAAAGCAGAAGAAAAATAAGAAAAAACGAAAAATGCTATTTAATTTGTAACATCAACACAAAATAATCAAATATTTTAAAAATACTTGTCATGCTTAGTTTACAATGTTATTGTTCCCAGCTTACAAGTCAAACATAATAGTATATTTGTTTATTTAATACTCAGAATTCATTAAACCAACTTATTTCCATTATTATATAAAGTGCTTGTGGCCCTGTTAAAGCTATTCAGTGAAGCATCCTGAATTATGCATTGTGCTGCTGAGGGAGTTTTTGTTTTGTTGATTAAAAATACTCTATTGTGTATGTTTCTGGAAATAGGTTCTCAAAAAGATGGTAGTATTTAAAAAATCTGGGGCCGGACATGGTGGCTCACGCCTGTAATCCCAGCACTTTGGGAGGTTGAGGCAGGCGGACCATGAGGTCAGGAGATCAAGACCATCCTGGCTAACACGGTGAAACCTCATCTCTACTGAAAATACAAAAAAAAAATTAGCCAGGCATGGTGGCACGCACCTGTAGTCCTAGCTACTCGGTAGGCTGAGGCAGTAGAATTGCTTCAATGTGGGAGGCAGAGGTTACAGTGAGCTGAGATCACGCCACTGCACTCCAGCCTGGGCGACAGAGTGAGGCTCCATCTCAAAAGAAAAAAAAAAAAAAAAAAAAAATCTAAATCCAGGTTTCCAAACCCAGGGTTCAGACACCACTCCAAGGATTATTTAAGGTACTCAGGGAGGTCTCATTGATAAAGTCAGGAATCTAATAAAAACAGGTATCTGTCAGCCAGGTGTGGTGGTGAACCCCTGTAGTCCCAGCGACTACAGAGACTGAGGCAGCAGGATTGCTTGAGCCTGGGAGGTTGAGGCCACTGTGATTGCACCACTGCATTCCAGCCTGGGTGACAGAGGGAAGCGGGGAGGAGGAGGGGGCTGGGGAGGGGAAGAGGGAGGGAGTAGGGGAGGAGAGAAGAAACAAACAGGTATCTGTTTTGCACTCCTTTATTTTAATCAATAAGTAAAATCCTTATTTTAAAATCTCCATTTACAGACAGAATCCCTTTCAAGACTCTAAATCCATATGAAGTGAGCATGGGCAGCTGACATCACAGCATGCTTGAGGCCTAAAACTCAGATGATTTAACAGCTAGCTAAACACTGTAAGCTTGTGTTAGTTTTTGTTTTGTAGTTTAAATTACTGACATGTGACATTTAAAATACATGTGTGATAGATCTGAAGTTTAAGAGAAAACACTGAGGTTGAGACATAAGTTAATTGGGTGCATAAAAAATTGTAATTCTGTAAGTTTGCCTTAAAATATTATTTCTCTGACCTGTAAGTTACCTTCAAATGTTCAAACAGCACATCAAGATATCAACTAACACTTCACAAACCAATGTGAAAAAGTGAAAATACAGAGACCATTATATTCATGTTTATCGGGAATAACACTGTACACCCATCATGTATTATTTTTGGAGGATTATTATTTTAGGCTTTTATTTGTGTAAATATTTTAGGCCTATTTTAGGCTTTCATTTATACAAATAACTATTTTATACAAATGAAAGCCTAAAAGCCTTTCCTCCTATAATTTAGAACTAATAAGTCATTTTTTAAATTTTTTATTTTATTATTATTATACTTTAAGTTTTAGGGTACATGTGCACAACGTGCAGGTTAGTTACATATGTATACATGTGCCATGCTGGTGTGCTGCACCCATTAACTCGTCATTTAGCATTAGGTATATCTCCTAAAGCTATCCCTCCCTGCTCCCCCCACCCCACAACAGTCCCCAGATGTGATGTTCCCCTTCAAAATCTTAAACATTAAGCTATGAATCTATTTTGAATTCTAAATATAAAATTTCACTTAAAACATACATTTTACGTAAACTAATCGTGCAAATCATTTTAATAATTGTCAATAAATGCCTTTCTCCTTAAATAACTCAAATTCAATTGGAAAGTAGGTATCATTTAATAAATAGAAAACATCAAGTTCTATCTCTCTATAAGGATAAATCTTATATTAAGATAACATTTTATCATGGAGATTAGTAATACATGAGTCTAAAGTAAATATTATAAAATAAAAATAGCTTATTCATCATGCATACATAAAAATAACAGAATAATCATTTAAGGGGATATACGTGAGTGTGAAAGGGGTTTGCAAGTTAATTTTTTTGGGGGGGGGGGGGCCGGGAGACGATGTTTCACTCTGTCACCCAGGTTGGAGTGCAATGGTGCAATCTCAGCTCACTGCAACCTCTGCCTCCTGGGTTCAAGCTACTCTCCTGCCTCAGCCTCCTGAGTAGCTGGGATTACAGGTGCATGCCACCATGCCTGGCTAATTTTTGGTATTTTTAGTAGAGACGGGGTTTCACCATGTTGGCCAGGCTGGTCTCGAACTCCTGACCTCAGGTGATTCACCCGCCTCGGCCTCCCAAAGTGCTGGGATTACAGGCATGAGCCACAGCACCCTGCCTGCAAGTTAAAATCAAGACAGGTTAAGCCACTACCACTTGTCTGCAGGATTCTTTTCATTTTCATTTAAATATACATGAACTTCAAAATCCAAGAATTCCCAATTCAAGGTATTTATGATGCTATCCATGTAAAAGCCTGACCTAAAAAATCTTAATTTTCCACAAATTGTTTCCCTTTGTGCTCCCATGCTGCAAAAAAATGGTTAAACACATCCCCATGTACCATTTCTACAAATTCAGCAACTTGGCTCACACCTTCCTTGGGATCAATCGACGTAATCGTACTCACAGCCGTCCCTCATTCCTATATCCTTCCTGAAGGCAGTAGGCTACATGTACTCTCAAAGAGCTACTAAGAACCCAAAATGGGGCACCAAGTAGGTTTTCAATAAACATTCGTTTCCTTCCCTCTCCCATCCCAGGCTACCTTAACTGGAAGGAAACATAGATGATAATATCACCAATGCCCCATTAAGATATTGTATCCTTGCTTGAGATTTAAAATAAACACACAAAGTCTATCAACCACCTAACGGTTCACTTCACCGACCCCATTTAACACCCTGGGCAAATAAAATACTGCCACCATAGATAAATACAGTGGGATCCTGAGGCCAAAAGCAAGTATCATAGAAGAGCATTTCCCAAACTGGTGCACTGAGGGAACATGGTCTGAGGATTATATACAGCAGCTTATCCACACAGAGGCCTTTCCTACAGAATTACTTGGAGCTTTAATTTGTCAAAGTATACTGAGAAACTCCAAAGGGGAATTTGGTATGCATCATGGGAACACAGTTTCTGCAAAGCTAATACGACTCTAAACACAACTCAGCAAACACTGCTATGAACTAATCAACAAACCACAAGAGTACATCAAGGGAAATCCAATGCCTAACTTGAGTGTGTGGTACGTAATAAGGATTCAATAAACAGTCCCTCTGTTCCAGGCAGAAGGTAAGGAGGGGCATCGACTCATTTAGAGGAGACATGCTTGTGCCTTCCAAGGTGCACCGTACTGACCTCAGGCACTTCCCAGACGCTCACACCCCATGAGCCAGAACAGTTCCCGATGCTTAACTGACCTGCTAGAGAAAACTTACCATAGCAGCTCTCACAGGCTCTCCCTAAGAGAGGATTCTGAGGCTGGAACGTGGTCCCCACAGCTCCATTCACAGCACCAGGCTTCCCATTACTAGTGGATATTTGGTTGGGATTTGGTTTGCTGCTTTCAATGAAATTAAAATAAGGTGATAAAATGATTTGTACAATAAGGCAAAAAGCTCTATATCATTACTGATTTACCTTCACTATTTAATAAACATAAACAAACATTTTAAAATGTGTGAAGAAGAAATAAACTGGTAAAAGCAAGGTGTTAAATGAACTCACACTACTCATCTTTATAAAACAAGTCTATGAAAAAAGGAATTGCTTATGCCTGACATTCACGAAGTAAATACTGTCCCATCTCTTTTCTGGTCCGAATACAATTTCCTTAGAACATCCTCTGACACTTTTTTTTTTTTTGGAGACGGAGTCTCACTCTGTTGCCCAGGCTGGAGTGCAGTGGCGCGATCTCGGCTCACTGCAACGTCCGTGTCCCGGGTTCAAGCAATTCCCCTGTCTCAGCCTCCCTAGTAGCTGGGATTACAGGCGCCCGCCACCATGCCTGGCTAATTTTTTTGCATTTTTTGTAGAGACGGGGTTTCACCGTGTTAGTCAAGATGGTCTTGATCTCCTGACCTTGTGATCCGCCTGCCTCGGCCTCCCAAAGTGCTGGAATTACAGGCGTCAGCCACCGTGCCCGGCCCCTCTGACACTTTTGAAAGAGACAAGTTATCGTTTATAAATTCTCCCGAGAAAATAATTATTTGGATCAAACAAATTAAGTGAAAGGCAACATGGTTGTGTTTCCAGAAAGCCACTCTTCAGTTCCTGCTGCTGGTGTGGGGGCTGCTGGCTACTGCACTCCAGCTCTCCAGGGAGCTGCACAAAAGTCACACGCTTAGCAGATGCTGTGGGGTCAACAGGGCCCATCTCTAGGTCACTTAGGACTTCAGGAGCTTCTGGCCACTCATGATGACCACTCCGATTACATCTGAAATTTTATCAGAAATATTACATAGCATTTGAAATTTTAAAAACCAATAAAGGTATTTGGAGGTTTTCCTTTTTAAGACAGTATTTTTTAAGAGGAGAAAAGAGAGGCAGGAGGATGACTTGAAGCCAGGAGTTCGGAGACCAGCCTGGGCAACACAGTGAGACTCTGTCTCTACAGAAACAAAAATAAAAATTACCCAGGCATAGGTGCCTGTGCCTGTAGTCCCAGCTACTCAGAAGGCTAGGGTGGGAGGATCACTTGAGCCCAGGAGTTAGAGGCTGCAGTGAGCCATGATCATGCCACTGTACTCCACTCCAGCCTGGGCAACAGAGGGAGACCCTTTCTTTTGGGGAGCACGGAGGGGAAGAGACATCTACCAGAAGTGTATATGCAAATTTCACAAAGACCAAGTCAACAGAGCCATTAATTCCTTAGAAACGTGCAGCCCAGATTATCTTGGTATTTCCCAGGCAAACAAGGCTAACTTTTCCCCATGTACGGTAGGCTAACTCCCCCGCTGCTTATAAACCGTGCCCCAGAACACTGCACAGGTACACATAGTACGTTCTCAATAAATTCATAATTCATTTAACATATATTTGTTCAGTGCCTAATAAATAAGTCTCTGACTTCATTCTCGATACTTTTTGTGTTTATTTGCTAAACAGAAAATAAGCAAAATAAATCAGTAAATTATTTATCGGAAATGAATGCTGAATGGCTAAATGCAGATTATATGCTGTCTTCCCATATCTACTGATGCAATGAGACCTCACAACTATCAAGACAGCTGAAGTCAGAGTTGACTCAAGGTCTTCCACTTTCCACAATTCCATTCACCTGTTAAAGCCTGGTTTGTAAAGTTGGTCTGGCCTGACAGCAAAGACCCTACTTAAGATTTCCTTTTGGTATTGTTATTACAACTATCAGGTGACACTCCCACCACTGCTACCAGAAGAAATCATTTAACCACTGTGTGCACTGAGATCTCTACTCTATAAAATAGGACTATTATTTACACTTCTAACCTGTGTCAGCAATGTATGTTAAAGACAAATTGGTTTTTATTTTTATTTATTTATTTATTTATTTACTTTTTGAGACAAAGTCTTGCTCTTGTCACCCAGGCTGGAGTGCAATGGCACGATCTTGGCTCACTGCAACCTCCACCTCCCAGGTTCAAGCGATTCTCCTGCCTCAGCCTCCTGAGGAGCTGGGATTACAGGCGCCTGCCACCATGCCTGCCTAATTTTTACATTTTTAGTAGAGACGGGGTTTCACCATGTTGGCCAGGCTGGTCTCGAACTCCTGGCCTCAGGTGATCTGCCCACCTCAGCCTCCCAAAGTGCTGGGATTACAGGCGTGAGCCACCATGCCCAGCCTATTTATTTTTTTTGAGATGGAGTTTCACTCTTTCACCCAGGCTGGAGTGCAATGGCACGATCCTGGCTCACTGCAACCTCCACCTCCCAGGTTCAAGCGATTCTCCTGCCTCAGCCTCCCAAGTAGCTGGGATTACAGGCTCCCGCCACCATACCCAGCTAATTTTTGTATTTTCAGTAGAGACGGGGTTTCACCATGTTGGCCAGGCTTGTCTCAAATTCCTGACCTCAGGTGATCCACCCACCTCAGCCTCCCAAAGTGCTGGGATTACAGGCATAAGTCACTGTGCCCAGCCAACAAACTGGTTTTTAAAAGACATTTTTCTTTTTTTTTGAGAGAGGGTCTCACTCTGTCACCCAGGCTGGTGTGTAGTGGTGTGATCACCACTCACTGCAGTCTTGACCTCCTGAGCTCTGGTGATACTCCCACCTCAGCCTCTCAAGTAGCTGGGACTGCAGGTGTGTGCCACCATGCCCGGCTCTTTATTTACTGTTTTTTTTTTTTTTTTTGGATAGATACAGGGACTCTATGTTACCCAGGCTGGTCTTGAATTCCTGGGCTCAAGGGATCATTCCACCTCAATTTCTCAACAGGTGTGAGCCACCATGCCTGGCCTTTAAATTTTTTTTTTTTTTTTTTGAGGCAGGGTCACCCAGGCTGGAGTGCAGTGGCATGACCATGGCCCATTGCAGCCTCAACCTCTCAGGCTCAGGTGATCCTCCCACCTCAGCCTCCCGAGTAGCTGGGACTACAGTCACACGCCACCATGCCTGGTTATAAAATAGATAATTATAAAAATGTATTATTTCTTATCTATCTACTTAATTTTTTTAGAGACAGGGTCTCACTCTGTTGTCCAGACTAGAGTGTGGTGGCATGATCACAACTCACTGCAGCATCAAAACCCCAGGTTCAAGCAATCCTCCTACCTCAGCCTCCCAAGTAACTGGGCCTACAGGCATTTGCCTCCATGTCTGGATAATTTTTAAATTTTTTTGTAGAGGTGAGGTCCATTTTGTGCAGACTGATCTCAAACTCGTGGCTTCAAGCAGTCTTCCTGCCTCAGCCTCCCAAGTTGCTGGGATTACAGGCATGAGCCACTGCACCTGGCCCTAAAACATATTTTAAATCAGATGGAAGGTGTTTCTCTTCTTACGGTTTTCAGCTGACACTATATTAAGTGAAAAGTGGCGATTTAGAATGACCAGCATTTTCAATAATATACAATATTCCTTTTTTAAAAAATCTACTATATATAGATAGAACTGATTTCCCCTTGGGGTCAAATGACTGGCCAGAGGTTTACCAGAAATATGAAAATTTCTGATATTTAACCCAGGGCTAAATATGTGTGTTGAAAAAGAGCTAATACAAATGTACAGTTGAGCTGCCTTAAAAAAGAATGAGAGCAAAGTTCATTGCTCAACTGAATCTAGAACGTTATTTGATTGAATACATCACTTGTCTTAATCATAATAATCACAAAAGGAAAACAAGTGTGCCAAGACTGCATATAGACATGTGAATCACATAAAATATGTTCTGCAAAACCAGGTACCTATAGATTAATTCCCGGGGGACAAATGATTGATGTCATTGTGACAATCTGTGACTGTAAGCAAACATTTTTAATGTTTTAAAAGACACATTATATGAAATTGCCCTTCCTTTAATCTAACGCTCAAACCTTCCCTCACTCTCCTCATCAGTGCTCCAGATTCCAGCCCTCCTGCCCTCTAGAGAACATTGTACACTCCCTCTCTCATCTGCTTGTACCTCCTTGGCTCATATGCAGCAGTGCTCACCATGCCACTAAGATCACCAATGATCTCCATGTTATTAAATTCCTTGGCTATTTCCCACCAGCATCCAACACTGTTAAATCTCTCTCCCCCTCCCTGAAACATACTCCTCTCAGCTTCTGTGATACCATACTCACCTAGCTATCCTTTTTTAGCTATCATATTCTATCTGATCTATAAATACTGGATTTATTCAAGGCTAAGTCAAGACCCTTTTCTTATTGCTATCCCTCAGAAATCTTATCTATGGCTTCAAATATAATTATTGTATGCTGATGAAGCTCAAATATGTATCTCTAGTCCAGACCTTCCCACACTGAGTTTAAGACCAATACATCCAGTATTTGGTGACAGCATATGGAACAACTCTTTTCTGATAAACTCAAAATGACCTAACCTGATTCTCTGCCACAGTTTCTGAGCTTAACAAATAGCATGACAACCCACTTCACTGTGCCAGAAACCTAGGATTCACACTTGACACCCCCGCCCGCCATAAAAGTCAGTCACCTCCAAATATCACGCCATTTCCAGAGCTACTACTCTAGGTCAAGCTAGTGTTATCTTTCCTCTCCAAGAACTTCATAACTAGTCCCTCTGCACCTACTCTTAGTCCTCTTTCTCAAACCATTTCCCAACATATAGCAGGTGATCTTAAAGTGCTAATCTGACCATGACTCTCCATTGTTTAAAATCAACTTCCACTGTTCATGAGAACTCCTGGGTAACATAGGGAGACACTGTCTCTATAAAAAATAAATTAGTCGGGTGTGGTGGTGCGCGCCTATAGTCCCAGCTACCTGGGGGGCTGAGGTGGGAGGATCACTTGAGCCCAGGAGGTTGAGGCTGCAGTGAGCCATGACTGCACCACTGCACTTAAACCACGGTGACAGAGCAAGACCTCATCTCACAAAACAAAAACAAAAATCAAGCAAAATTTTATTCACAAAACAAGCAGTAGGTCAGATTTGGCTTGCGACTATAGTTTGTTGATCCCTGACTTAGATTACATTGACTCCAAAGTCAATGTAAAGCCAAATGGAAACAATTATCTGGGTTACTTGGTCAAAACTAGTTAAATGTATTATTTCATGGTGGCAGCACTTTGAAGTATAAGAAAGCTGGTATGCTTGCTTTTGAAAATCTAAGACACATGAGTTGCAACAGTATTTTATTTGAGAAGTGGCTCTTTTATAAATCCATCATATAAAACATATAATTTAGAAGGAATTAGAAACCACTCTGCAGATGGGCTATTACAGTTCTTAATAAAAATTACAGACTCTGTAAAAATTACATGTTCTTAAAATTAAACCAGAGTTATCTGTCTTCTGGTAAAAGATCAGTATGAAAGATCAGAACTCATTGTCTATGAGGCCTCCTATATGTATATAAAAACATGTATTATACAAAATATCAAAATTCCAGAAACAAAAGGCTAGTTATTAAACAACTGTAAATAGGTTGAAGAGGGAGAAAAGGCTTAGAGCAGTACACAGAACTCTGCAATAAATTTCATTTTAATCCTAAAAGAATCTAGGATAGAACAATATACACGTGGTGCTTAATAAACCAATTCTTTCTGAACAAATGAATAAGCAAACTCTGAAAATCTCAACAAAAGGATATAGTACCTTATATTTCTTTTAAATTTTTTGCAGAAACGAGGTTCCCCAAAGTGCTGGGATTATAGGCGTGAGCTACCATGCTCAGCCTCATTTAAAACAAAGCAAATGGAAAAAAAAAAATTGGCATTCATTTTGAGATGACAATGATTTCTGAATTCAAAGGATAATAATGATAGAACACTAGACAAACAAAATAATCAAAACCTCTCCATTATTTGTCACACATTTACCAAATATGGTTCTAATTGCCATTAGAACCAAGAAAACAATGTAAAATCCTCAACCAAATCAACAACAAACCTCCAAAGAGCAGTATGCATTACCCAAACAAAATCTATAGTTTGAAAAGCTGCTAGCTTTCTGAAACACATTTGCTTCAAATAATACAGCATTTCATAGGTTTTCTGACACTTTCCCTGCAGCTTTGATTTGATAAAAGTATAGTACATAGTACGTTTCTTCCTCTAGTCTTTAGGTTAGTCTATTTGAGGTTTCTCTCACTGGCTCCTTTTTATTGTAGTGGTATAATAGTAAGTCTCATGCTTTGTAGAAGAAGAAAGATACACAAAAGTTCAAATTTTGCTGAAACTGAACAAAATGACATATTCTGCAATGATAAAATTAAGACCATAACAAATATTTTAAAAGATTTCAATTACTTACTAAGTTGGGATATATACTTGTTTCAGTTTACTCTCAGCTTCTGCTGCTTTTAGACGTTTCTAATTCAAAAGATGAATAAAACATTTTACATGCAATGCCTAATTATTACTACTGTTCATTGTCTTAAAAATTCACAAGAAAATACGTATTAAAGTGTAATTCAAAAATTACGATTTTAAGATAAGCTTTTCTTTCATATGCATATTCTTAAACTGCAATAATGTCTAAGAAAAGTCACTAGATTCTGTGGTACACAACTTTAAATATTAATACCATTTTAGGCATAGTTTTAAAAATATAAAGCAATGAGCAACTCCATTTTCCATTCCTCTATGAGTGAATAAACAGGACCTTTAAAAAGTAACCATTTTTACTTTTCAAATTTAATTTCTACTTTATTACTTATTTGCCTTTCTAGAAGAAAACACACACACTCTCACTCTCTCTCTCTGCTTTTAGAAAAATATTCAGAGACTATTCGTTTCCAAAATCCAGGCAAGAGGAGTGACTGTGGCTATTCTAAGTAGAACTAAATAAGCATTTATTCTCAAATGTTGGGAGATATGCATTAAACTTTAAACCTCAGCTGAATTCACATAATATTCTACTGGAACCAATTAGGAGCCATATGTAGGGAAAGGAATGGGAAGGAGATTATATAATCAAATCCAGACACTGACCAACATGATAATGCAGGCAAATAGAGAAGTAAAATAACATATGGTTGATGTCCAAAAATAAGACAAACCAGAATATAAGGCTATCTTCTATTTTCCCAATGAGGAGAAAACAGAAATACTTAGGGGGACAACTTGAAACTTTTAGAACAGGGTTGAAGTTTTTGGAAAGAATATTATCTACTTTTCAACCATCCTTGATACCATCATCTCCATCTTTAGAGACTCTTTTTTAATAATATAGGTTTCCAGACTACATGGTCTTGATCTATACCTAAGTTGTTTATAATAAGCACTTTTTGAATTATATTAATATTGACACTGGAAATTTTTCAACAAGCCATAAGAATCTATTCACTATTTGTGACCTCAGCAATTCACCATGGTACTTTTTGTTTTCAATTTTTATTTATTTTTAGAGACAGGGTCTTGTTATGTTGCCCAGGCTGGACATGAACTCCTGGGCTGAGCAATCCTCCTGCCTCGGCCTCCCAAAATGCTGGGAATATAGGTGCACACCACCACACCCAGCTCATTATGATATTTTAAAAAGTGATTCATAAAATGTTTTTTTATAGCATCTAATACTTGCCACTGTATAACCTACATATATAGGAAAAATAATGTCTGTGTTAAATATATTTGCCTTTTTATCAGTTCTAATATGTGCCTATACAAATATAACACAAGTATTGACTGATGTCATTTCAGGAAAATGTGCCTTTCCCCAGAGGTAATATTATTCAAAAAATAAGTAATTGAGAGTTACCTGAATTTAGGATATTTGAGAAGGACTCAAAAATTAAATTTAAGAAAAAGCTTATGTACAGTACGAAAACACCATACTAGTAAGACTACTACATTTAAGGTCAAGGATTTCGGGGGTATAGCCACACAAATGTCATGTAAAGAGGTTTCAGAAGATCTTTAAAAACATATCAAATTATATGGCTGATGACATTGGTCTAAATTCTCAATTCTTCATAAAAATAACTTGTTCAAGAGGTTTGTGTTAGCATCACATCTTTGATCATTGCCATGAACTACAAAGAGATGAAGGATCAGTCAAATGCAAAGAAAATAATGCCTCTCTAGTGGTATCTCTCCAAAATATTTATCATAATTCATGCCAAGTCAAGGAAATATTAAGATTAAAATCTTAAATAATATCCTAAAGATATGAAATCATGTAGTTTAAAGTAGTCTGGAAAAAGTAAGGTAAGCAAATTTAAAATTAGTATATCGCTAAAAAAATATTAAAATATAAACAGAAAGTTCACTTAAATGCAACCATATTGGTAGCAATATGAAAAAAATTACCTGTTGCACATATCTGTCAGTAGTTTTCCACATGTAATAATATTCAATGATGCTAGTCAATGATTTCCAAGGAAGCTGAAAAAAAATCAACGTATCATCTATGTTAACATATAATAAAATGAGATGAAAATAAGCCACTATAGAAAGTGCTTTCCTTAAAAACCACTTTTTTTTTTTTTTTTTTTTTTGAGATAGACTGTCACTTTGTTGCCCAGGCTAAAGTGCAGTGGCGTGATGTCAGCTCACAACAACCTCCGCTTCCTGGGTTCAGGCAATTCTTCTGCCTAGCCTCCCAAGCAGCTAGGATTAGAAGCACATGCCACCATGCCCAGCTAAATTTTTGTATTTTTAGTAGAGACAAGGTTTCACCATGTTGGTTAGGCTGGTCTCGAACTCCTAACCTCAGGTGATCTGCCCACCTCGGCCTCCCAAAGTGCTGAGATTACAGGTGCGAGCCATCACACCTGGCCCTTAAAAACCACTTCTTTAAAATAATGAAGCAAATATCCACATGGAAGATTCATTCTAGAATATTTGAGAAATTTAAAATTAATCCTTAGCAAACGGTACCCCAAACAAGTCATATTCAGTATGGAATGTGAATACAACACATTCCATTTCTCATTCCGTTTATACATTTTACTAAAAATTATAAACATCATAACTGATAACATTTCTTTCTCTTTTTATTTAAGAGACAGTGCAGTGGCATGATCACAGCTCACTGCAGTCTCAACCTCCCAGGCTCTAGTGATCCTCCTGCCTCAGCCTCCTCAGCTGAGACTATAGGTGTGACACCATGCCCGGCTAATTCTTTTTTATTTTTTGTAGAGTTGGGGTCTCCCTATGTTGCCCAGGCTGGTCTTGAACAACTAGGTTCAAGCAATCCTTCCACCTCAGCCTCCCAAAGTCCTAGGATCACAGATGAGCCACCGTGACCAGTCCTGATAACATTTCATGACTTACTTGGGAAAGTTCTCAAGCTACAGGTGGGGCTGCAGCACTATTTTAGAAACGGCATTTAAACAGCTCTAGCCTGAGTTATTTCAGCTTCCAAAGATGGCAGCTATGACTGTGTGTCATTTGGTCTCTGCAAATCCTTGAAAGAAGCATTGAGGAGGACAGGAGAGACAGTCTAGTCTTGAATCGCTGATGCCACCACTCTCCCATCCCCTGGCAGAGGCCTTGCAGTGCCAGAGTCTGTGCATATGGGGGAAGAACATCACAGTGACCAGGGGACTTTACATTGAACTTAGTGCTGCCCTGTGACAGCAGAGAATAAATCCATGCTGGGGTCAGCCAGTACCTGTATAGGGAGGGAGAATCTGTACCAGACCTAGCCAGAGGGTAATCACCTATCCTATCGGTTGGAACTTGAGTTTCTCAACAAGCCTCGTGACCATGGGCTGAAGTGCTCTGAGGACCTACGTAAACTTAGAAGACAGCCTAGGTACACAAGGACTTCAACTCCTAAACAACTCCTAGTGCTGGGCTGGACTCAGAGCCAGAGGACTTCGGGTGGCATGTGACCTAGGGAGACACCCAGGGTGGCTAAAGGAGTGATTGCACCACCCCTCTCCCAAACCTAGGCAGTACAGCTCAGGGGCAAAAATGTCTCCTTCCTTCTGCTTAAGGGATGGAAAGTGAAGAGTAAAGAGGACTTTGTCTTGCATCTTGGATACCTGCTCAGCCACAGCAGGATAGGGCACCAGGCAGAGTCGTGAGGCCCCCATTCCAGGCCCTAGCTCCTATACACATTTCTAGACACCATCTGGACAAAACAGAGCCTGCTGCCTTAAAGGAAGGACCCAGTCCCTGCAAGATTCATCAGCTGCTGATTAAAGAGCCCATGGGCTCCGAGTAACCAGCAGCAATGCCTGGGTAGTACACCATGGGCCTTGGGCTCTGAGATGTGCTGACTACAGGTGTGACCCAGCACATTCCCAAGCACATTCCCAGCTATAGGTGGCTATGGTGAAAGGCTTCTTCTGTTTAAAAAGATGGAAAAGTAAAGGGATGTTGTTGTTTTGCACCTTAGTTACTGCTCAGCCACAGTGGGGTAGAGGAATAAGCAGGCTTTTGGGGTCCCCAGGTTCAGGCCTCAGCTCCTGAGCAGAATTTCTGGACCTGCCTTGGGCCAGAGGGGAGCCCAGTGCCCTGAAGGGTGATCCCAGGCCGGACAGCATTCCCCACCAGCTGACTAAAATGAAGAGCCCATGGGCTTTAAGTGTACATTGGAGGTGGCCTGGCAGAACTACCCCCACCCCCAACAGTGGCTGGGTGTTGGTGTCCACAGGGAGGCCCCTCTGCCTGTGGAAAGGGGAAGGAAAAGCAGGAAGGATTTTATATTGTGGTTTGAGTCTCAGCTTAGTCACAGCAGAATAGAACATCAGGCAAATTTCTAAGGTTTTTGACTCCAATCCCTGGTTCTCAGACAGCATCTCTGGACTCATCGGGGCCTGGAGGAACTCACTACCCTGAAGGGAAGGACACAAACCTGTCTCACTTTGCCACCTGCTGATTGTGGAGCCCTAGGGCCTTGAGTGAGCATAGGTGGTAGCAAGTGAGCAGTTACGGCAGGCATGACCCAGCACAGCCCCAGTGGTGGTAGCCACAAGAGTGCTTGTGTCACCACACCCCGGTTCCAGGTAGCTCAAGGGACGGGGGGAGAGAAGGAGGGAGGGGGAGGGGAAGAGGGAGAGGGAGAGACACTGTTTCTTTGAGAGAAAGGGAAAAGAACAACAGTCTGTCTGGTAATCCAGAGAATTCCAGATCTAATCCGAGACTACCAAGGGAGTACTTTGAGTCTGCAAAAACCACAGTGATATTGGGCTTGAGGCCCAAGTCCTTTAGAAAGCCTTTTCAAGAAGGACGGACACAAACAAGCCCAGACTGTGAAGACTACAATAAATACCTAACTCTTCAATGCTCAGACACTAACGAACATCTACAAGCATCATCATGAGGAAAACATGACCTCACCAAACAAAGTCAGTCAGTCAGGAGGGACCAATGCTGGATAAACAGAGACATGTGACCTTTCAGACAGAGAATTCAAAATAGCTGGCTGGGCACAGTGGCTCACGCCTGTAATCCCAGCGCTTTGGGAGGCTGTGGCAGGAGGATCACATAAGGCCAGGAGTTCGAGACTAGCCTGGCCAACGTGGCGAAACCCTGTATCTACTAAACATACTAAAAAATTAGCCAGGCATAGTGATGAATGTCTGTAATTGCAGCTACTTGGGAGGCTGAGGCACAAGAATTGCTTGAACCCGGGAGGTGGAGGTTGCAGTGAGCCGAGATCACGCCATTGCACTCCAGCCTGGGTGATGGAACAAGACTGTCTCAAAAGAAAAAAAAAAAAAAAAGAATTCAAGATAGCTGTTTTGAGGAAACTCAAAGAAATTCAAGATAACAGACAGAAGCAATTCAGAATTCTGTCAGACAAATTTAACAAAAAGACTGAAATAAAAAGAATCAAGCAGAAATTCTAGAGTTGAAAATGCAATTAACATGCTGAAAAAATGCATCAGAGTCACTTAATAGTGGAACTAATTAAGCAGAAGGAAGAATTATTGAGCCTGAAGACAGGCTATTTGAAAATACCCAGTCACAGGAGAGAAAAAAGCAAAGAATAAAAACAATGAAGCCTGCCTACAGGATCTAGAAAATAGCCTTGAAAGAGCAAATCTAAGAGTTATTGGCCTTAAAGAAGAGGTAGAGAAAGAGGGGCAGGAAGATTATTCAAAGGGATAATATTAGGGAATTTCCCAAACCTGGAGAAAAATATTAACATCAATATTCAATAAGGTTATAATCAAACTCCCAAAGGTCAAAGATAAAGAAAGAACCTCAAAAGCAACAAGAGAGCAAAAACAAATAACTTATAATGGAGTTCCAGTACGTTTGGCAGCAGACTTCTCAGTGGAAACCTTACAGGCCAGGAGAGAGTGGCACGACATATTTAAAGTGCTGAAGGAAAAGACCTTTACCCAAGAATAGTATATCCAGTGAAAATGTCCTTCAAACGTGGTGGAGAAATTAAGACTTCCTGACAAACAAAAGCTGAAGGATTTCATCAACACTAGACCTGTCCAATAAGAAGTGCTAAAGGGAGTTCTTTAATCAGAAAAAAATAGATGTTGGTGAGCAAGAGGAAATCATCTGAAGGTACAAAACCTGCTGGTAATAGTAAGTACACAGAAGAACACATCGAGTATTATAACACTGTAATTGTGGTATGTAAACTACACTTGTCTTAAGCACAAAGCCTAAATGATGAACCAATAAAAAAAAATAACTACAACTTTCCAAAACATAGTACAATAAGACACAGAATCAACAAAAAGTTAAAAAGGGGAATGAAGTTAAAATGCAGTTTTCTAATTATTAAGTTTTAGGGGGGGATGTGTGTGTGTGTGTGTGTGTGTGTGTGTGTGTACGATGTTCTAAGAGGTGATTATTACATATTGCATGCCTGTATCAAAGTATTTCATAGGCCAGGGTGTGGTGGCTCACGCCTGTAATCCTAGCACTTTGGGAGGCCGAGGCAGGCAGATCACAAGGTCAGGAGATTGAGCCCATCCTGGCCAACATGGTGAAACCCCGTCTCTATTAAAAATACAAAAATTAGCTGGAGCTGCTGGCGTGCGCCTGTACTCTCAGCACTTTGGGAGGCCGAGGCGGGCGGATTGCTTGAGGCCAGGAGTTCAAGACCAGCCTGGCCAACATAGTGAAACCCCATCTCTACTAAAAATAAAAAAAAATTACCTGGGCATGGTGGTGTGTGCCTGTAGTCCCAGCTACTTGGGAGGCTGAGGCAGGAGAATCACTTGAACCTGGGAGGTGGAGGTTGCAATGAGCAGAGATCGCGCCACTGCACTCTAGCTTGGGCAACAGAGTGAGACTTTGTCTCAATAAATAAATAAATAAATAAAATAAAAATACAAAAATTAGCTGGGGTTGGTGGCGTGTGCCGGTAGTCCCAGCTACTCAGGAGGCTGAAGCAGAAGAATCACTTGAACCTGGCAGGCGGAGGCTGCAGTAAGCCAAGATTGCGCCACTGCACTCCAGCCTGGTGACAGAGACTCTGTCTCCAAAAAAAAAAAAAATTAAAATTAAAAAATTTCATGTACCCCATAATTATATACACCTACTATGAACCTGCAAAAACTAAAAATAAAAATTAAAAAAAGAAAAAAATGTTTAAAAAGAAAATGGCTAAGAATTACTCAAAATTAATGGAAAACAAAAAAACAGCTCTAGGATGCTCAGAGAATTACAAATAGAATAATTACAAAGAAGAACACACTCAGTCACACTGTGGAAGTAAAAATGCTAAAAACCAAAAGTAGGCAGAAAATTTTGAAAACAAAGAAAAAGAAACATCACATCATAGGAACTTCTCATCAGAAACTAGGTACATCAGATAAAGAGACAGCTTTACAGCACTGAAAAAGAAAAGGATAAAAGTGAATTACATAAAAAATGAAATATGTTTTAAGTAATAGCAGAGTTTTTCAAGCAAAGCTGAATTCATCGTTGTACTGCCATTAAGTGCTTATATTGGAAGAAAGGTTTCAAATAAATGATGCACGCTTCAATGTTTTTGTTGGTTTGGTTAACTGAGATAGTGTAATGCTATGCTGCCCAGGCTGGAGTGCAGTAGCTATTCATTCACAGGCATGGTCATAGCATGCTGCAGCCTCAAAATCCCGGGCTCAAGTGATCCTCTCGCTTCAGTTTCCCAAGCTCCCAAGTAGCTGGGACTACAGGGTATGTTACCACATCTGTAGCCCTAAGCTTCAATCATAAGAAGATACTAGGAAAAAAAAAAAAGCAATTAAGTCCAAAGCAATGTAAAGGAAAGAAGTAATAAAGAAACAAGCAGAAATCAATGAAACAGAAAATAGAGCAAAGTCAATCAAACCAAAAGCTGGATTTTTTTTTTTTTTGCAAAGTTCAACAACACTGATAAACTCCTAGCCAGACTGATCAAGAAAAAAGAAAAAAAAAAAAAAAGACACAAATTATCGGTATCAGGAACGAGAGTAGATGTAAATACAGATCCATGCTACAGACCATAAAAGGATAACATGAGAATATTCTAAACTCTTATTATAAACATCTTTATAACAGTAAACTAGACAACTTAAGATAAAAGGGACAAATCCTTTGGAAGACAAACTACCAAACTCACTCAAGAAGAAAGAGGTAACAATAAAAGACCTGTATCTATTAAACAAAATGACTTCACAGTTTTAAAACCTTCCAAAAAGAGATGACTTCACTAGTGAACTCAACCAAACATGTAAGGAATAAGTCTACACAAACAGTTCCAGAAAACAGAAAAGAGAATACTTCCCAACTCATTCTAAGTAGCCATCATTAGCCTGAAATAAAACCAAAAATATTACAAGGAAATCAAAAGATCTGTATTAATCATTAACATAGATTCAAAACAACATGTTCCACACAATAAATGTATATTAAGTCTTAGTTTGTCAATTTAAAAAGATAAATTTCAAAAACACAGATGCAAACATCCTTAACAAAATACTGGGAAATCAAATTCAGCACTGTATTAAAACAAACCTCATGACCAAGTGGAATTGATAGCCAGGTACACTGGTTGTTTTCAACAATCATAAATTAATCAATGTTATTCACCATATCAGAAGACAAAGAGATAAACATTCCACAATCACAATTGATGCATAAAACACATCTTACAAAATTCAACATCATTCATGATTTTTTTAAAAACTCTCAAAAAATAAGAATAGAGAGGAACTTGCTCGTCATTAAAAGATACATACAAAAACAAAACAAATTACAGTTGATCTCACATGTAATAGTAAAAAAAAATGAATGAATTTCCCCTAAGAACAGGAACAAGAAAAGGATGTTGCTCTTGTCACTTCTTTTGAACACTGTATTGGAAATACTAGCCAGTGCAATAAGGCAAAAATAAATAAATAAATAAAAATAAAAGGCATTCAGATGGGAAATAAAAACAAAAACTGCCCTTTATGTGCAGACAGCATGACTGTCTATGTAGAAAGTCCCAAAGAATCTACCAAAAAAACCGACTATAACTACTGCAAGAGATTCACAAGGCTGCAGAGTACAAGGTGGATATATAAAAGCTGCAGATTAGGAGAGAATGTTACAAAAAAAAAACAAACAAAAAAAACACTTGAATGCAAAATACATAACAAACTCTCAAAATCAACAAACAAAAAAAGCCCACTTTTAAAATAGGCAGAAGATTTTGAAAAACATTTCACATCAAGGACATATGATGGGCAATGAAACACATGAAAAGAGGCTTATCATTAGTCTTCAGGGAAAATGCAAATTAAAACCGAAATGAAATGCTACTACAAACCTATTATAATGGCTTTTTTTAAAATGACAATAATGTGTCAGGTGCAGTGGCTCACGCCTATAATCCCAGCAACTTGGGAGGTCAAGGCAAGAGGATCATTTGAGCCCAGGAGTTGGAGACCAGCCTGGGCAGCATGGTGAGACCGCATCTATACAAAAAATAATAATTAAAAGAAAGTTAGCCAGACATGGTGGCACAACATGCCTGTAGTCCCAGTTATGTGCAAGGCTGAAGCCAGGAGGATCACCTGGGCCCAGGAGTTTGAGGCTGCAGTGAGCTATGATCATGCCACACCTGTTTTAGTGGTCCTGTTTTTCTAACTGAATCCTGACTGATAAGCGAACTGTTTTCCCAAGTGGCTGTATCAATTTGCATTCAAACTAGCAAAATATGACAGCATGAGCTGGAGCCTACAAGGATGGGAAAAACCCTTGTCAGTAGTGAATGCCTTTGATCCTGATGGTATGAATGTTCTGCAGAAACTAAGGCTTTCTTCATGGTGCTAAACACACAAACACACACCTTGCCCTGGAGTCAGAGATGAAGAAGGGGGATCCTAGGGAAAATAGAGCAACTGCAGTCCCAACATTGCCTCATGCCAACAAACTGGGCCAGCAGATAAATGAGAACACATATAGCTACAAAAATGGCTGGTGCTTCATTTCTGCTCTCCAAATCCTGCACTAGAATTTCTCATGGCCCACCCTAAAGGGCAACATACCGGGAAGGGAATTCTGGAAAATGTGGTTCAGTCTGGCTACACTGATATGTTATAAAGCTAACAAAGGTAGTTTCTTATAAAGTTAAACATATAGTTATCATGTAAGACCCAGCAACCCCACAGCTCGTATTTCCCAAGAGAAACAAAAACTTAAGTTCACTAAAACTAGCATGCAAAATGTTTATGGCAACTTTATCCATAATCATCAAAAATCAGAAACAATTCAAATTCCCTTCAACAGGTGAATGAATAAACTGATTGTGGTACATTCACACAATGGAATAGTACTACTAGGCAGTGAAAATGAACGACTGATATATGCAGCAACAGTGATGAATACCAGATGCATTATGTTAAGTAAAAGAAACCAAAATTAAAAAGTTACATACTACTAAACGATTGTACTTACACAGTGTTCAGAAAAAGGCAAAACTACAGGGATGGAGCATAAATCAGTGGTTGCCAGGATTAGGGCTAGGGTATTGTTGACTATAAAAGGGGAGACTTGACGGGAGAGGTGATGGAACTGTATTGTGTCTTGATTGTGGTGATGAGTTTTGTTTGTTTGTGGAGACAGAGTCTCATTCTAACACCCAGGCTAGAGTGCAGTGGCGCGATCTCAGCTCACTGCAACCTCTGCCTCCTGGGTTCAAGCAATTCTCATGCCTCAGCCTCCTGAGTAGCTGGGATTATAGGCATGTGCCACCAGGCCCAGCTAATTTTTGTATTTTTTTTTTTTTGTAGAGATGGGGTTTCACCATATTGGCCAGCCTGGTCTCAAACTCCTGGCCTCAAGTGATCTGCCCACCTCAGCCTCCCTAAGTGCTTGGATTACAAGTGTGAGCCACAATGCCCAGGCCCCCACCTTTTTTTTTTTTTTTTTTTGAGATGAAGTCTTGCTCCATCACCCAGGCTGGAGTGCAGTGGCATGATCTCAGCTCACTGCAACCTTCACTTCCTGGGTTCCAGCGATTCTCCTGCCTCAGTCTATCGAGGAACTGGCATTACAGGCCTGCACTACCATGCCCAGCTAATTGTTTTGTATTTTTAGTAGAGACAGGGTTTCACCATGTTGGCCAGGCTGGTATCGAACTCATGACCTCAAGTGATCCGCCCACCTCGGCCTCCCAAAGTGTTGGGATTACAGGCATGAGCCACCATGCCCAGACTGTTCTTTTTTTTTTTTTTTTTTTTTTTTTAAGAGGCAGAGTCTACTATGTTGCCCAGGCTGGTCTTAAACTCCTGGGCTCAAGTGATCCTCCTGCCTCGGACTCCCAAAGTGCTGAGATTTCAGGTGTGACCCACCACACCCAGCCTGTGGTGATGATTATGGGAGTATGCATTTACAAAAACTCACAGAACTTTAACTGTAAAAAACTGTAAAGGAGTGAATTTTACTGTGTATAAATTTTGAAATAAGTTAAATTAAGCTTTGGAATAAAGCTATCACTAACCACTAAATATAAAAATATCTATACCTAAATATGTGCCTTCTACACAATTTGTTCTTAAATGTACAAACACACAATAATATATTCATTCACTTGGGAAAACTAAGACACTGGAAGCAGAAAATAATCAATGATCACTTTTGGGTAGTGGGATGAAACCACTTTAAAAAACTCACCATTATGACACAGTTGCTCAGTGCTCAGGTAAAGGTTTAGTATTTAAGCAGAGGAGGCCCAGGAGACTTTTTGTTGCATACACTACCTGACAGTTTCTAAAAGGACACTTCTTAAAACTTCATGTCATAAGAAATACATTGCCCCAACATCATGTACCTGTGATGGCATTATAGGAAATAACATTATTTGCATTTTATTTATCTACTAGGTTTATACATTACTTTTATAAGTATGGAGGGAAAGAGGGGATGATAATTTAAAAACAACAACTACCACAAAAAACACAAAACCCTTTGAGCAGTTAACACTCTGACATTCTATCCTGTTTATTTTAAGGGTTTGACACAAGTAGCCAATTCCAGTCTCCAAAATACAACAAATCTAATACGGACTGACCCTTCAAGACTGGCCCTTCAACAACCACGACCTAAGGGGCAGTCTGCAGGGTTAAAATCCACATTTCCCAGACTCCCTTGCATCTAAGATTCTGGGTATAATTTAGGTCGCATCATAGATGCACTGGCAAGAGAGATGGATTTCATACTAAAGGCACCCTGCTGGTGGGGTTCAAGGGAGAGACAGCACGTTGGAGCCACAGGTAGAGTGTTAGCTTCCTACTTCAGCAGTTAGGTTTCTAATCACAGCAGGGACGGCAGTATCCTTAGCTGGCCCATTCTGAAGTGTGACTTTCAAAGTCACAATCTTGGAGGCCCAATCTGATGTATATTTCTTCATCTTCCCTAGTACTTAATGTTTCAATAAGCTCTCTATTGAAACAAGCTAGGGTAAAACAAAATAAAAACTAATATATACCATGCTACAAATCTGTAATTTTGTTAGACCATAAAGGCAACAAAAAAATCATCTAACAGTATTATTACTGTTATACTCATTTTCATAGTTAATTTTGTCTGATACCGATGCCAGCCTCTATGTCCAAGTATATTGCACTAACCTACAGTCCACAGAGTTATCTTCTAGTCCTGTGTTAAGTGCCTAGGAGTGCTGTAAGTTTCACACCTCAGTGTTTACCTTGCTATCTGCTCTTTTCTCTCTTTACCTATTAGAGACCCAGCTAAAATGCCAGTTAACTCCATGAAGCCTCTTCCACTTTGGCACAATGAATCCTTTTTAATATTCCTATACACTTGTTCATGTACTGACAGAAGTAATTAATTATATTTTACTTGGGTGTATATTTCAATCTCTTGATTTTAACTATGAACTAATTCCTTGAAGTAAGGACCACATTCAATTTTTGTTGCATGCCTAGTGCCTTTTTGCAAGCCTGGCATGTTACAGGTACTCAGTAAATACCACCAGAGCACAGAATGAGGTATTACATTTGGTGCAGGGAAAAGTATTTTCACTTTAGTGTTTCTCAACTCCTACTCCTTTATCAGATCTGTAGGTTTTATTTATCTTTTTTGAATTTTCATTGAGCCTCACAGTGTAGATTTGATTTGTTAGGTTTCATTCTTTGCAATTTCTATGTAGTTGTAGCTCTATTATTTTAATAACTGTAATATTAATAACATTGCTCTATTGTTATTCTGACCATTTGAAGCTAAATACCAATGCACTTTAAATTTTCAGCTGCACATCCTACAAATTTAAATCATGGCATGTAACAATTTAAGTATGAGTGAAGTTTTGCCAGAAGAACAAATTATCAGTGACACTAACAGTTTTAATTACTATGTCTGGGATTTAATTTATCAGCCCATATTGGTAAGTAATAACTTTGTGTCAAATAATTCAGTAAAGATGCAGCAACATAAAAGGCAGGCTATTGGCTCACATCAAATATGTAATGGTCTACAAAGATTCTATTTTCATAATTTAAAATAAAGGATGACTTCATAGAAAGCTATTTATGAAAATCTCAAATGGAAATTTCACCATTTCAAAGGAACTATAAGTTTAACTAAAGACAGTAAGTCCATAAACACAAAGACAAAACAAAGTACACACTATAGTTAGACAAGATGACCTGGTATTTACCCCACTGCATGGGGTAAGTAAGTGAGGTGATGAATGTGTTAATTGCGGTAATCATTTCACAATGTATATGTATATCAAATCATCATATTGTATACCTTGAAAATATGTATTTTCTACTTGTCAATTATACCTCAGTAAAGCTGAGGAAAAAAAATTTTTAATAATAAAAAATATACATAGGATACTCAGGGGTCCCCAACCCCCAGGTCATGGACTGGTTAGGAACTGGGCTGCACTGCAGGAGTTGAGTGGACAAGCGAGCGAAGCTTCGTCTGTATTTATAGCCACTCCCCATTACTCCCATTGCCCCCTGAGCTGTGCCCCGTCAGATCAGCAGCAGCATTAGATTCTCACAGGAGCATGAACCCTATTGTGAACTGTGCATGCGAGGGATCTAGGTAGCGTACTTCTTATGAGAATCTAATGCCTAATGATCTGTCACTATCTCCCATTACCCCCAGATGGGACTGTCTAGTTGCAGAAAAACAAGCTCAGAGGTCTCAATGATTCTCCATTATGGTGAGTCGTATAATTATTATATATGACAATGTAATCATAATAGAAATGAAGTGCACAATAAATGTAATGCACCTGAATCGTCCTGAAACCTCCTTCCACCCCCAGTCCATGGAAAAACTGTCTTCCACAAAACTGGTCCTTGGTGCCAAAAAGGTTGGGGACCACTCCTCTACATCATTAAGAAGAATCAAAGATCAAAAGCCCATAAAACAAATTCTCCTACTGTGCTTAGCAGAGGTCATTTCATTAAGGGTCCAGATCAAATTCAGGCTCAACAATTAGTAAGACAACTAGAAAAATACAGAAAACTTAAAGCAGAGCAACTAGTCTAAAAGCAGAGATAAGACTGTTTAGCGCAAATGGTGAGAAAAGCTGACCAGATTTTAACTTGGAACTCAGAGAGAGGTAAATAGGATAAATTAATATTGCCAAGGTTTACACCAAGAACACAGGACTTCCTGATAGTGTAGGGGTTTTTTTGTTTTGTTTTGTTTTTGACACCAAGTCTTGCTCTGTTGCCCAGGCTGCAGTGCAGTGGTGCCATCTCGGCTCACTGAAACCTCCACCTCCGGGTTCAAGAGATTCTCCTTTCTCAGCCTCTTGAGTAGCTCGGGCTACAGGTGCGTGCCACCACGCCCAGCGAATTTTTTATATTTTCAGTAGAGATGGGGTTTCACCATATTGGCCAGGCTGGTCTCGAACTCCTGACCTTGTGATTCACCCACCTCGGCCTCCCAAAGTCCTGGGATTACAGACGTGAGCCACCGTACCCCGCCTGATAGTGTGGGTCTTACTACAACTACTCCTCCAAACAATTATCAGTTTCTCCCTTTACAAGACTAGCCTTCATTTTACTTTGAGCAGATAAAAATTATTAACTCACAAACTTGCTACATGAATACTGTAAGGTTTACCAGATTTCTAAAACAGAATATTCCCATCTCAACATTTTATTTTACTCATAATTTTCTACTTACAAAGTCTTGCCGTATGTCATTGAAGTCTTTGCCATATTTTTCCAGTGCCTCTTCAAATAAGCTAGCTTCAGAGGCTGACCATTCCTCCATTTCATCTCTGCATAAAACAGGTCCTCCGAGTGGTACTAAGACACTAATGGCACTGCTCAAATCATAGCTGTGTCTATACAATGTATCCATAGCGTGAAACTAAAGAAAAGAAACAAAATGAAAATATCAACCAGAAATGCAAACATGCTACATTATGTAAGAATATAAACACTAAAATATATGATGTACTTAATTAACAATATACTTATTTACTTTTTTAACAAAATTTTAAACAGATTACTAAATAATTATTTAAGATATCATTTATTGCTTTAGAAAATGCTGACTTGTACCACCCTTATTTGGGGGGAGGGGAGCACAGGGTATCCCTCTATTCCCAGGCTAGAGTGCAGCAGCAGCCTCAACCTTCTGGGCTCAAGCAATCCTCCTGCCTCAGCCTCCTGAGTAACTAGGACCACAGGTATATGCCACTATGACTGACTAGTTTTTTTATTTTATGTAGAGATGGGGGTCTCGCTATGTTGCCCAGGCTGGTCTCGAACTCCTGGGCTCAACTGATCCTCCCACTATAGCCTCCCAAAGCACTAGGATTAGGTCTCCTTTATTTTTATTTTTTTATTTATTTATTTACCTTTTTGGTTTTTTTTTTTTTTTTTTTTTTTTGAGATAGGCTCTTGCTCTGTCACCCATGCTGGAGTGCTGTGGCATGGTCATAGCTCACTGTAACCCTGAAAGTCTAGCCGGGCCACACATGGTGGCTCATGCCTGTAATCCCAGCGCTTTGAGAAGCCAAGGTGGGAGGATCACTTGAGCCCAGGAGTTTTAAGACCAGTGTGGGCAACATAGTGAGACCTGTCTCTGCAAAAATAAAAAATTAGCTGGGCCTGGTTGTGCATGCCTACAGTCCCAACTACTTGGGAGGCTGGGGTGGGAGGAATGCTTGAGCCCAGGAGGTTGAGGCTGCAGTCAGCTGTGACTGTGCCACTGCACTCCAGCCTGGATAACAGAGTGACAGCCTATCTCAAAAAATAAAAATTAAAATAATAAAAATATCAAAGTCACTTCAGCTCTCGTGCAAGATATACAGCACAGCCATTCTTGACCAGGGAAAAATATACAGATTATGTATCAGAGAGTGAGAAAAAAATCTTCTCAGATTGGGTTGAGGAATCATGTACTAAGACAGAAAGAAAACAATGGAGCAGAGTATGATGTTTAAGACAAAATTATAAACATGCTGCACAGAAAAAGCAAAACAAAACAAAATTACATATTCATCTTAATATGGTAACTTGGTTGAGATTGTAGAAGACAAAGAATAGATGGCCAGGTTTGCTTGGAACAGCAAGGCCACTGTGGTTTTCTTATATATTTCAAGGGAAAGTGATTTGAAGCACAATTTGAAAGGAGAAAAGATAGATTAGAACACACAAGCACCATAACGTTGAACTCCTGGGCCCGAGGTTACTTCTGCAAAAGTTACTTAGGTCTAGCTTACTTAAAAAGCATTTTCTGGCCAGACACAGTGGCTCACGCCTATAATCACACTTTGGAAGGCCAAGGTGGGCAGAATGCTGGTGCCCAGGACTTCAAGACCAGCCTGGGCCAACACAGTGAAACCCCGTCTCTACAAAAAACAGGCATGGTGGCATATTGCCTGTAATCCCAGCTACTCAGGAGTCTGAGATGAGAAAATCACTTGAGCCCAGGGAGGTCGAGGCTGCAGTGAGCTGAGATCATGCCACTGCACCCCAGCCTGGGCAACAGAGTGATGCCCTATTTTTTAAAAAAGAAGGCATTTTCCTCCAATCAGAACAATGAATAACTAGGTTCCAAAACTTCGAGGTTTGAAAAACCTTTGATTTAAAGAGACTCATCCATAGCATGTACATACATGTGTATGTGTAACAGGAAAACTGAAAAACAACACAATCATCTCTGCCTATGTCGCGGATTAGCACATGGGTGCTGCAAGGTGATCTAATTCTTGCCCAAGTGAGAACTAGTTCTGTTTTTCTCCCCACCTCTCAACCCCACCCAGACTTTCTAACACATAAAGTCTTGCACCTTTTACGCAAAGTATCTCCTGCTACTTATTAAAAATTTCACAAATGGGGATAGCTTCACTTCTACGCAACAATAGAACTCTTAAAAATTTAGCTTTTGGCTTAAGTCGTGCATCTCCAAGCCCGCCACCAGTCAAGGTCTCAGTGCCAGCTATGCCACTGCAGCTGTCACTATGGCCCATTAGAACACTGCTAACTCCAAGATCAAGCAATTCTGGAGGTGCTTAGGGCTCTGGGGTGCTGAACCAAGGTGCTGGTAGCCTTAGAAAAGAACCAGAGAAACCTAATACTGCTTAGGTTTTTTTAAAGCATCACTTAGGAGTTGCTATCCCAGAAAATCCAGAAATAGAACTGCTTCCCCTAGAATTGACAGAAATGAAAGATAAATATGAACGACCTCAGGTGAAGTGTGCCAGATAGGATTCTTCTCAGTGGAAAAGACACTGAAAAATGGTTTTGTATAACTTGAATAGTTTGTATATTACATAATCTTTTCTAGATAGATGCTACAGAATTCTTTTAATCTGTTACATTCACCTACCACACTTTATTATAAACACACTTAGAATCATCTATAAATACTCAATGTAAATTGTTTTGAGTCTTAAAGAAAAGAATCCAAAGTGGGGAAAAAAAAAACAAAACACAGCCATCTAATTCATTGCCTTAAAAGATATTCTGTTTGTCTGATGAGGAATGATGGTGCTGGTTGTATTTTTGCCAATGAAGTTTAGCATGGAGGTAATCCTTGGTGTAGCTTAAAAAACGAGTACAGCCATTCTTTAAAATGAAGAGGGCACTGTTGTTTATATTTCCTGTAGGCAGCTGGAGAGATCTGTGTGACACGAGATGCTTCTGCATGGGTTCCCATGAATCTTCTGTTCTTGTTTATATAATGTGGAACAAATACCTCTTCTTTGCCACCACTGTGCCTTAGGTAACTGTGTGTGCCAGTCAGAAATCTGACACCACGTTTTCCTTCTAGGCTATCATGCCCTATCTGATCATCTTTCCTTGCTTCACTCTGTGCTTTAGTGAAGCCTAGCTGCACACTGGCCTTTCTGTGCTGTTTTCAATTTGCTTAATGATAGCGGTTACCCCAATTGTAACTTATATAACTTTAAACAGAATCACACTATTCCCCACCTTAGTTGAGCACAGAACAAAGGCAATATAAAATCTGGGGTTCACACACAAGTTGGGATGAGAAGGGGAGTGAGCCATAATATCATGGAAAATTGTACTTTCTAAGTATAATCGCAGTGATGTTTCTCTCCAAGTATTTTTCTAGCCTAGAATTCATTTTACCTTCATTATTCCTGTGAAGTAGGTAGGGCAAGTATGAGGGGAAGTTGGGTGCTGAATTTTTAGGTCAAAGACTGATATTAATACAAGGTATTTGCTCATTGTAGAACCTGGGGCACCAGATCAGTTAACTGCTCTGAGACTCACTTTCCTTGTTTGTTAAATGAGAAGAATATCCATGCTGCCTACCTCACAGGCTTGTGAGGGTCAAATGAGAATGTATGTGAAAGATCATTTCTTATTTGTATTTTTTTAAAATGGCTTTTAAGTGATCCCTCACTATCTGGTAGGAGACTGTAGGAGAGCTCAAATGTCAACTAACATCTATTAAAGTGAAAACATTATTAGCAAAAGTATGCATTAATATGTATGTATATGTATGTATACACACACACACAGTGATGCATTAACTAAGATAATGATAAGGGTACAGATTATGAATTTGTTCACCGAGTAACGGCAGTATTTAGAACATGTAAACATGTTTAGGTACAGTAAGTAACTGCTTTAACAAGGGTTGACATCTCACTTAAAATCAATCATTGGGGCCAGGTGCGGTGGTTCACACCTGTAATCCCAGCACTTTGGGAGGCCAATGCAGGTGGATCACTTGAGGTCAGGAGTTTGAGACCAGCCTGGCCAATATGGTGAAACTCTGTCTCTACAAAAATTAGCTGGGTGTGGTGGCAGTCACCTGTAATCCCAGCTACTCAAGAGGCTGAGGCAGGAGAATCACTTGAACCCAGGAGGTGGAAGTAGCAGTGAGCCGAGATCACGCCACTGCACTCCAGCCTGGGCGACAGAGTGAGACTCTGTCAAAAATAAAAATAAAAATAAAAATAAAAAAAATAATTGGCTTTCACAAAACAGAAGTAGGGATTTCATGATCAATTTCCGAGTTACAATCATAACAAAGGCCACTGGCCATGTGTAGTCTTCTGTTGTATGTGTCACAACCATGGAACAATGACTTCCAACTTTGAAGTGAATTTCCTCTCACTCTTCTGCAGCAGAGGTTGAAAAAAAAAACAAAACACAAGAATTGATCTTGGTTCTTCAGCTTTTGCTCTGCAAATTTCAGAATCAGCTAAATTCTGCAGCTAACCTAACTAGACAGACTGTGTAGTTTAGCTGTATTATGTACTTTTACACACTTCTGCATCAACTCCATTGTACATACAATGTAGTATGTACCCCATTATTCATGATTTTACTTTCCAAGGTTTCAGTTACCCGTAGCCAACTGTGGTCTGAAAATAGATGAATATAGTACAGTAAGATATTTGTGTGTGTGAGAGAGACAGGGAGGGAGCGCACTGTATTAGTCTGTTTTCACACTGCTGATCAAGACAAACCTGAGACTGGGAAATTTACAAAAGAAAGAAGTTTATTGGACTTACAGTTCCACATGGCTGGGGAGGCCTCATAATCATGGTGGAAGGCAAGGAGGAGCAAGTCACATCTTACGTAGATGGCAGCAGGCAAAAAGCGAGAGGTTGTGCAGGGAACTCCCATTTTTAAAACCATCAGGACGAGGTACGGTGGCTCACACCCGTAATCTCAGTACTTTGGGAGGCTGAGGCAGGCGGACTGCCTGAGCTCAGGAGTTTGAGACCACCCTGGACAACATGGCAAAACCCCATCTCTACTAAAATACAAAAAATCAGCCAGGCATGGTGGCACATGCCTGTAATCCCAGCTACTCAGTAGGCTGAGGCAGGAGAATCACTTGAACCCAGGAGGCGGAAGTTGCAGTGAGCCAAGATTGCGCCACTGCACTCCAGCCTGGGTGACAGAGCGAGACTCCATGTCAAAAAATAAAAAATAAAAATAAATAAATCAGATCTCATGAGACTTATGCACTATCACGAGAACAGCACAGGAAAGACCTGCCCCCATGATTCAATTATCTCCCCCGGTGGTCCCTCCCACAACACGTGGGAATTATTGAGTTACAGGATGAGATTTGGGTGGGGACACAGAGCCAAACCATATGAAGCACAGTCACATATCTTTTATAATGGTATATTCTTATAATTGTTCTATGATTATTCTTGTTGATCTCTTACTGTGCCTAATTTATAAATTAAACCTTTTGTTAGGTATAGCGTAGAGAAAAAAAAGTCTGATTCAGTGCCATCCTCAGCTTCAGGCATCCACTGAGGGTGCTGAAATATATCTTCTCATGGAAAAGAAAGACTACTGTAATTATTGTTTCTTAATAACTAACCTCATGAAAATGAAAAGAAAGATCAATAGCATTTAGGGACCTTTTCAGTTAATAATCCCATAAACAATTATTTTTTAAACCTTCTGAATTTACAATAAATGAAAAAACTAAAAGATTAAAAGATATTCAAAAATGCTAAAATTCCTAAAAATAAAAATAATTTATCTTTTTCTTTGGAGACAGGGTCTCACTCTGTTGCCCAGGTTGGAGTGCAGTGGCATGATCTCAGCTCACTGCAACATCTGCCTCCTGGGCTCAGATGATCCTCCCACCTCAGCCTCCCAAGTAACTGGGACTACAGGTGCATGCCACAATGCCCAGCTAATTTTTGTATTTTCAGTAGAGACAGGGTTTTGCCATGTTGCCCGGGCTGGTCTCCAACTCCTGGGCTCAAGCGATCTGCCTGTCTTGGCCTCCCAAAGTGCTGGGATTACAAGCATGAGCCACTGCATCCAGCCAAAAGAAATTTTTATACTTAACAGCGGCTCTGAAACCAGTCACAGAATTAAGTGCATTTTTCTCAGCTGATGCTACACCAACCACTCAAATCATGAATGGATTTTCAGTTTTGTGTTCATGTTAAATGAATGAAACTGCTTTTCTTATGGATACTTTTTTAAATGATGATGGGCTGTTACCTAAAGGGCTTCAAAGAACTGAAGTAGTATCTTAGCCTTCATCAAGTGATTATGACAAAAAATGATTATATTCATTGTTTCAAAGGTTCTACTCTTTAGTGTTTAGTTTGTGTTCCTGAACACTGAAGGAACCATTTGCTTTCAGAGGAGGAGCTCCTGTACTGTCTCAAATCAAATGAGAAAGAATACATTGGAATTACTGTTGACCAGGAGATATGAAACCTCCAAAGCGCACATTTATACCACAGACCAAAGGAGAGTAGAGTAAAGGTCAGAATGTGTAGAAAGTAAACACTCATCAGGTGTGTACACTGTGGAGTTACTAGGAAATAATTCCTTTGAAACTGATCAACTTCATAAAGGAAACCAGAGAATCATATTATGTGCCAGAAGTCCATATAAACCCCATCTTTCTGATACACACAGAAGTTTCTTTTAAATGGACTTTACGTAGTCTAATCTTACCCTTAAGAGCTTTACATGAATACAGTTTCTACAACAGAAGAGACAAAATCCAGTAGAGAAAATGTAGGGTAAATAAAGAAAATAAGCTAGGAAAAGACACAGTAACATAACACAGGACCAACGACTTGCGGTTTATCAGTAAGATAACACAAATTTGAAATGCCAGAGAAGTTTGAAAAAATGAACAACTAATTGATTGTTAGAGAAGGCAGAATAGTGATTTCCTAACTGGAGAGGAGCAGAAGGGAAGCTGTTGAGATACTGGTAATGTTCTTTACCATCTAGTGGTGGTTACACGAATATATACACAGGTAAAAATGTTTAAGCTGTGTAACAAACCGTAGGGCACTCTATATATGTTACCATATGTATACCTCAATTTAAAATAAGAAAAAGAATTTTGAGGCTGGGTGCGGTGGCTCACACCTGTTAATCCCTGCACTTTAGGAGGCCAAGGCAGGCGGACCACGAGGTCAGGAGTTTAAGACCAGCCTGGCCAACAGAGTGAAAGCCCATCTCTACTAAAAATACAAAAATTAGCTGGGTGTGGTGGCATGCGCCTATAGTCCCAGCTGCTCAGGAGGCTAAGGTAGCAGAATCGCTTGAACTCAGGAGGCGGCTGTTGCAGTGAGCAGAGACCGCACCATTGCACTCCAGCTGGGTGACAGAGTGAGACCTCGTCTCAAAAAAAAGAAAAAAGAAAAGAAATAGAAAAGGAATTTTGAAACTAAGCATTAAAAAGCTAAGAGTTGGCCAGGTACATTGGCTCAGGCATGTAATCCCAGAGCTTTTGAGAGGCCCTGGGAGGCCAAGGCAGGAGTTCGAGACCAGCCTCAGCATTAATTTTTTAATTTTAAAATTTAATTAATTAAAAATTTTTAATTAGCTGAGCACAGTGTTGAGTGCCTATATTAAAAAAAAAAAAAAGAAAGAAAACTAGGCCAGGCGCAGTAGCTCACGCCTCTAATCCCAGCACTTTGGGAGGCCGAGGCGGGCAGATCATCACGAGGTCAAGAGATCAAGACCATCCTGGCCAACATGGTGAAACCTCGCCTCTACTAAAAATACAAAAATTAGCCGGGCGTGTTGGCACGCGCCTGTAGTCCCAGCTACTCGGGAGGCTGAGGCAGGAGAATCCCTTGAACTCAGGAAGTGGCAGTTGCAGTGAGCTGAGATCGGGCCACTGCACTCCAGCCTAGTGATGGAGTGAGACTCCGTCTCAAAAAAAAAAAAAAAAAAAGAAGAAGAAGAAGAAAACTAAACTAAAAGTCTTCCCTCCAGATTAAATACTTTGCAAAGATACCATGTTTTCAATAGAGATACCAATACACATTGCACGATCCATTCAAATCTAAATTGTAAAAATCTTAAGAACCCAGCACAAGCTGTTCTCTCTGCCAAAAAGCAGTGAAGGTGTTGTCACATTTCATCTCATTCATAACAGATGGAGATGACAAAAAGAAGTATTTTAGGAGAAAGACTGACAAGGAAATCTTGGCAATGGAATTCTCATCTTTTGTTAAGCAGAACCACACTATGGGTAGATTGGACTATTGTTCAGCAAATATTCACTCCCTCCCCCACACCTCCACAGGAGAGTATTCTTCCACTCCACTGATGTTGGGCTTGGCCATGTGACTTGCTTGGCAAATAGGATGTTAGGATATGTGACATAACTGAGCCTTGACAAGCGTTTGCACATTTGGCCTTGCCCTCTTGTGCTACTCAGTTTTGTCCATGGAGGATGAGAAATACATGGAGCAGATCTGGACCCAACCTATAGCTTGGCACCTACCTCAGAGCCCAGTCTAGCTCAGCAGAATCCTAGACAATCTGCAGATGAGTGTATCAGAAATCAATGCTTGTTGTTATAAGCCACTGAAATTTGGGCAGTGTAATAGATGTGTTTTCCTCTTTGAGACTAAAGAACTTAATTCACCTAGTTGCCAGAAGTGTTGTGAATAAGACAGTCCTCAGCTGCTGATCTTTTTTGGAATTATTTCAATTCAAGAACAATTCATCATGAAAGTCCACACACTCTTCCTGGAGCAACCTGCATCCAATAATGCAGGGCTGTAAAGGCCCAGCTTTTCACCCTGATTTGGGATGCCACAAATCAGCTGGAGTCAGCTGAGGCCTTCATTCGATTGTATCCACCTCCTCCCACTAGTCAATCCTGCCTCCTTGCCTTTTTATTCCACAAGTGCTGATCCCAAGGGTAATCCCTAATAAATTTCCCACATATAAACTGCTATCAGAATCTGCTTCCAGGGAACCCAACCTGTAAAATGCAGTATTATGACAACAGCTAACTGATACACATATACTATATTCAATACTAACTGCAAATGCTCTGCAACTGATGGCTACGTCCCAAAAAACTCATCATAGGTTGAAAATATCATAAGTCAAAAATGCATTTAATACCCTGATAAACCCATTGTAAAAAACAAAACAAAGCAAAAATTGTTAAGTTGAACATCCTAAGTCGAGGGCCATCCGTACTGATTTGTTCAGTTACAATTTCACAAAAACTTCATATATATACCTCCGACAGGAATTACAGCATTCAGAATATCACATCTATTTAAAAATTAATAACCACATGTTTTTTTTCCAAGCAGAGGAAGATTATAATAAACTCTCATGAGTAAATCTCAAACTGATATGGACAAAGTTTTTCATATGCAGGTCTGGTGTGGTGGCTCACACCTGTAATCCCAGCACTTTGGGAGGTCGGAGGGGGGCGGGGGTGGATCGCTTGAGGTCAGGAGTTCAAGCCCAGCCTGGTCAACATGGCAAAACACCATCTCTACTAAAAATACAAAAATTAGCTGGACATGATGGCGCGCACCTGTAATCCCAGCTACTTGGGAGGCTGAGGCAGGAGAATCACTTGAACCCAGGAGGCAGAGGTAGCAGTGAGCTGAGATTGCACCATTGCACTCCAGCCTGGGTGACAGAGCCAGACTCCGTCTCAAAAAAAAAAAAAAAAAAAAGCTTTTTATATGTAAAAAAGTTTGCCATCCACTTTTAATGCATAGATATAACAAAATCCTTCATCCAACAAACTTGCTAAGGCTTAGCTGGCATCCACTCAAATCAACCTAAAAGACACCCTGAGTCATGTTCTTGTGTGTACACACACCTTTTGATTACTTTTTTTTTTTTTTTTTTTTTTTTTTTTGGAGATGGAATCTTGCTCTGTGACCCAGGCTAGAGTTCAGTGGCACGATCTCGGCTCACCGCAATCTCCACCTCCCAGGCTCAAGAGATTCTCGTGCCTCAGCCTCCCAAGTAGCTGGGATTACAGGCGCCCACCACTACACTCGGCTAATTTTTTTGTATTTTTAGTAGAGATAGGGTTTCACCATGTTAGCCAGGCTGGTTTTGAACTCCTAGCCTCAAGTGATCCACCCGCCTCGGCCTCCCAGAGTGCTACTATTACAGGCGTGAGCCACTGCACCTGGCCTATTTTTTTTTTTTTTAATAGAGAGGAGGACTTACTATGTTGACTCAGGCTGGTCTCAAACTCCTGGTCTCAAGCTTTTAAGTGATCTTCCCACCTCAGCCTCCCATGTACCTGTGATTACAGGTATACACCAACATACCTGGCTCTTTTTTATTATTATCACAAGAAAGCTACAGGGGACAATAGGTCACAGTGACCCCATGTCCCCAGATGTCATTTCCAAACTTACTATGAGCGTAATTAAAAGTTATTGCCACCTGGCTGTGATTCTTGGCACAAACCAGACAAATATGTGAAAACAACTGTGTGAAGACACTGGAGAACCAATACAGGCAAGGAGAGGTGATGATCCCTCTGAAAAGTGTAATAGTTGAGTTTCCACACTGATCTTGGCCTTTATCATGAGGGTATTTTCTAGACTGCTATAAGGTGAAATCGAGCCAAACAGCAAGTTTCCTTTTTTACTAGTCTGATGTGACAAGAATCAGACCTTGATGTTGCCAGAGTCAGTAAGGCCCAGGGAGCAAAATACTGGGGAGGATCCTATTCCAGGCCCTAACAGAAATCTCAAGACATGGAAAGAATTGGTAGCACACATGTTCTCTGACCACATTCTCAAAGGCAATTAAAATAGGTAGATGAGCCACACTTCCTTCTAAATTAACTCACAAGTTAAATTAAAAATTATAAGGCAAATTAGTAAATATTTAGAACCAAATGATAATAAAAATACTACATACTAAAAGATATGTGCTACAGCCAAGGTGATAATTAGAGGGACATTCACAATCTTGTATGTTTATCATGAAAAGTAATTTTAAAAAGGTCTTAAAAAGGCTAGCAAAAGAATATTAGAGTAAACCTAAAGAAAAGCAGAAGAAAATAAGAGTAAAAATAAATAGAATATGTACCACTTTTTTTTAATTAACAAAATTAAGTTCCCATTCTTTTAGATAACTAATAAAGAAACCTCAGGCAAAACAATCAAGAAAAAAAGGTTATGTGATACATATAAACAATAACAAGAATGAAAATCTATTTGTAACTACAAATACAGCAAACTGTTTAAAAATACTGTAAAAATGTTAACAAATTTGAAAATTTTAGGGGGAAATATATAATCTCCTAGATGGACATAACTGACCAAAGTGGACTTAAGTACAACAAAAATTTATTCTAATTATAAATCAGATTATAACCATAACCCACACTGAAGGACATTCTACAAAATAAGTGGCCTGCACTCTTCAAAATACCATGGTCATAAGACACAAAGAAAGACTAAGGAATCGTTCAGGAATGAAAGAGACTATGAAGATACAACAACTAAATGTCACAAGTGATTCACAAGGAAATCTTGGGCCAGAATTTTTTTTTCTTTTGCCATAAAGAACATTACTGGGACAACTAACAAATCTGAATAAAGTCTCTAGATTAGACAACAGTACTGTAACAAGGTTAATTTCCTGAGTCCGATTATTATACTGAACTAATATATGAGAATATCCTTGGTTTTATTTTTAGGAAATACTCTTTCAAATATTTAGCAGTAGAGGGACATTTATTCTGAAATTTTACTTTCAAACTGTTAAGAACTAATTCTATATATATATATAGTGTTAGAGTTTATGGAAGGCCATTATTTTGGACTGAGCTCCCGCACTAGGCCCCAGCAGATCAGACTAGAAAACAGTCACTTGTGCTTAGTGCCAAGATTCACAGCAACCAATCAGAAGGGGCCAGTTTACCTGAGTAGGCATAAGGAAGTCCTCTCTATTTTAAGGAAAGCAACTTTGACACAACCAATCTGCTTCTTGTTCCCTGTTTCTGCTTTTCTTCAGCCCTTTCCTGTCTATAAAGCCAATCACCTCTGCTCAGCTCATCAGAATGCTTATTCTACTTTATAGATAGAATACTAATGAAAGCCAATTACTAAATTCTCTAATTTGTGTCATTTGACAATAATAATAATAAAGCAAATGTGGTAAAGATGGTAACAGCTGGGGAATCTGGATGAAGTGAATACAGGAAGTCTTTGCACTATTTTTGTATTACCACAAAATACAAAGTTTTAAGATTTTTTTTTTTTTTTTTTGACACGGAATTAAGCTCTTGTTGCCCAGGCTGGCGTGCAATGGCGCAATCTCAGCTCACTGCAACCTGCACCTCCTGGGTTCAAGCGATTCTTCTGCCTCAGCTTCCCAAGTCGCTGGGATTACAGGCATGTGCCACCACGCCCAGCTAATTCTTTGTATTTAGTAGAGATGGGGTTTCACCATGTTGGTCAGGCTGGTCTCGAACTCCTGACCTCAGATGATCTACCTGCCTTGGCCTCAAGCCTGGATTACAGGCGTGAGCCACCATGCCCAGCTAGTTTTAAGAAATTATAACCACAAGCCTTCCACTAAGTCATACTTGTAAATACAAATCTTTCCACCAATTATCCTAGACAAAGTTGCTAAAACAATTCTCTTTCTATTTCTCCCAAGTTCAAATCTACAGTGCCTTTCTGATGTTTCTATATTCATGTGAAATTTGTAGGAGAAAAAGTAAAAGGCTGTATTTACCCCAAAAAAGAAAAAATCTCATTAAAGCTTAAATTTAAAAGGAAAAGATGGATTAATAGACCATAAAACACACAAACAATTCTCCTAGGATAGTCTGCAGCGTCTCCACACTCATCTGTAATAGATCATCAACAAAAAGACGTGTGTGTAATGTAGAATATTATGGCCTTAATGATGTATTTAGCAGGAAGAAAAATTTCGTATTTCCTATTTTTTACTGCAGTGCTAGTCCATTAGTACTAATTCTAATTTTATAGCCTTGGAAACATGAACAGTACCCATGATAAGTTTTTCATGGGTTTTTAAGTTATACGAATCCCCATCAATTTTATGTCCATTTTGAAGTCTAGATTTCTGACATAAGTCGATATCTAAAATGCTAATCAAAAGATTAATATTTTCCGGCCAGGCGCAGTGGCTCACGCTTGTAATCCCAGCACTTTGGGAGGCTAAGGTGGGCAGATCACTTTGAGGTCAGGAGTTTGAGACCAGCCTGGCAAACATGGTGAAAAGCCCGTCTCTGCTAAAAACACAAAAATTAGCCAGGGGGCAGGGGTGCTTGTAATTCCAGATACTCAGGAGGCTGAGGCAGGAGAATCGCTTGAACCCAGAAGGTGGAGGTTGCAGTGAGCCAAAAACTAACCACTGCACTCCATCCTGGGTGACAGAGCAACACTACCTCCCCAAAAAAAAAAAAAAAATCTGTATTTTCTGCTGTGGCTCCTAAACTATCCTCAATTCCCAGTACCCACAAGGCCCTAAATGAAACAAGACTCACAAACAAACAGAATGAAGTACGTGATTGATGGCTAGCATTTTTATAAAGCGTTAATAGCTGAAGAATAATAATACTGTTAGGTCAACTTTCCCTCATCCAAAAAATAAATTGTCTTTTCTAAGTTATTCTTGATGGGAAATTTTTTTTTGAAAAAATTATAGCTTGTTTTAAGAGGAAGATTATATGAAAGATTATATTAACAGCCTTCGTTCACCACTTTTAACTCTTACAGTGACTTCTTGTAACAATTATATTAAATGGTATGGCTAATCATAGCCTAATGACCATATTTAAACTTCATAATCTACTAAAATAATAAATACGGCATGACAAAATACCTATCAGACAATCAATAAGGCTATAAAATCAGAAGTAAATGAGGCTCAACAAAGATTATGGGTGAAAAAGACAAAAGCATCATTGTCGTCTTCTCAACAATAACAACTAATATTTATTGAGCTCTGACACTGTGCCAGATACTGCTCTGAACACTTTACAAGTAATTATCTCAATTCATCCTCAAGTTGATGTCACGTGGGAACTCAGCGGCAGCCTTTTTCCGAGGCTGGAAGGTCGCAGGGGTCTTGTTCAGGACCCTGAGGCATTGCCTGCTCTCTCCCAGTAAGGACAGGGCCTCTATGGGGCCTTAAGAGCCAGAAGAGCCCAATGTTTGCAAACATTACCTAAAATGAAGGTATATAAACTGCTGAATAAATCAGTCAGTTGTCTTCCAGCCAACCTGAACAGCTAATGTTGCAAACAGCTCTAAGCCCTCCACAGAATCCAAGGCCCCCAGAAAAGGAGCCCCCAACTGCCTCTACTTTGAGGAGCCACTGCAGTTCCACTGAGTTCTGAATCCTTGGTTACACGTATCAGCAACTCACAGTGTGGCTGCACTCCCTCTTCCTGCCCATCCATAACCTTCCTGAAGCAGAGCAAGTAGGTTTTCTTATTACTACCACTGCTGATGAGGAAACTCAGACAAAGGTAGGTTAAGTAACTTGCGCCGGGCTACACGGATCATACATGAGCTACAGATTGATGGGGGAAAAGAAAGAATCATAAAAATGTCTCCATTTGTACACCTTTGTTCATAGCAGGGTTATTCACAACAGTCAAAATAAAGAGGCAACTCAAGTGGCCACTGATAAAGTAACATAATGTGGTATATACACACAATGTATTATTACTTAGCATTAATAGCTGGGAGTGGTAGCACATGACTGTAGTTCGAGCTATTAATACTTGGTAGGCTCAAGTAGGAGGATCACTTGAGCCCAGGAGTTTGAGGCTGCAGTGAGCTATGATCACGCCACTGCATTCCAGGCTGAGGGACAGAGCAAGACTCTCTCTCTCTCTCTCTCTCTCTCTCTCTCTCTCTTTCTCTCTCTCTATACACACACACACACACACACACACACACATATCATTTTTAAATGATGGAAATTCTGACACATGGTACAACATTAATGAACCTTGAAAACATGCTAAGTGAAAATAAGCCAGTGACGAAAAACTTATGAGATACTGAGAGCAGTCAAATTCATAGAGACAAAAAGTAGAAGGGTAGTGGCTAGAGGGCAGAGGGGATGGAGAGTTAGAGTTTAATGGGGATGAGGTTTCTATTTGGGAAAATGAAAATGTTCCAGAGATGGATGGTGGTAATAGTTACCAACAATGTGAATCTATGTAATGCCAGAGTGAATCTACTTAATACATTTAAAAACGGTGAAAAGGAGTTTTGAAATTATAGTAAAATATATATAACACAAAATTTAAGTGCATCACAGCTGGGCATGCTGGCATACACCTATAATCCTAGCTACTCCTCGGGAGGCTGATGCAAGAGGATTGCTTGATCCCAGAAGTTCAAATCTGGCCTGGGCAACACAGCATGACCCCATCTCTTAAAAAGGATGAGGGGTATGTGGCAGCATGCATGGTATGCTTAAAACTTTCTACAGTTCATAGTGTTCAGACTGTGTGTGTACAGCTCTGGGGATATAATAAAATTAGAATTCAAATACACATATACACATCACTCTTAGTGATGAGACGCTCTCTATAAAACATAAAAATGCTTAAACAAAGGAACAGAAAACAATATATTGCAATGACCTATTTCAATAAGAACCTATGTCCCAGAGAAAGAAGCTAATTTACTCATTCTCAAATATTTAGTGAACACCTATATATATATGCCAGGCACTATGCTTGGTGCTGGGAATTCAATGGTGAGGAAAAACAGATGCAGTAACTACACTAAGAGATATAACAAGCTGGTATGCAGGGAATGGGAAGGAGAGAAAGAGACACAAAATAATCACAAAAATGAGTTTTTAATTATAGACCTGGCTCTCTACATAAGCACATCACAAAGCAACCTGCCCTAAAGTGATGGATTAGCCAAGATTTGGTTTTAAACAGAGTTAACTATGTGGGGCTATGAGAGCATCAGGGAAAGGGACCTGAACATGCAAGTCCTGTGGCAAGACACAAAACCAAAGGAAGGGTACAGCCTGGCTGGAGTCCAGAGGACGGAGGACTGTGTGGGCAAAGGGGCTATAGACAGAGGCCAGGCAAAACTCAATAGTTTTGTTGACTACAGTACCAGTAATGATCTAAGTTTTAACCCTACATGCAATTAAAAGCCACTAAAAGGATATAAGGTAGGAGGTAGCAAAATAAAATAACAGTTACGCTTTGTTTTGTTTTGTTTTTTTCAGATGGAGTCTCGCTCTGTCACCCAGGCTGGAGTGCAGTGGCACGATCTCGGCTCACTGCAACCTCCGCCTCCCGGGTTCAAGTGATTCTCCTACCTCAGCCTCCCGAGTAGCTGGGACTACAGGTGCGTGCCACCACACCCAGCTAATTTTTTGTATTTTTACTAGAGACGGGGTTTCACCGTGTTAGCCAGGATGGTCTCAATCTCCTGATCTCGTGATCCACCCACCTCAGCCTCCCAAAGTGCTGGGATTACAGGCGTGAGCCACGGCACCTGGCCAACAGTTACACTTTTAAAAGATCAGATATAACATAGAAATCAGAGGTGTTCCAGGACACAATTTCCTCCCTCCTAAATCAACACAGCTTGGCCTTTCTCAGAACCAGACCTGGCATTAGGCAACCTAAATTTCTAGTCCTGATTATGTCACCAATTAAATGTCAGTCCTTATACAATGTATTGTTTTGTCCCTTCGGCTCATCACCTGTAAAACAGTCTTCTCTAGAAGGCGCATCAGGCTCCAAACTAACTCAAAAACTTCTTTTTCTTTTATTCTTACCCTTCCTCCCCAAATTATTTAGTCTTCAAAGTCCAGGCAAAAGTGTAAGCCAGTACCTTCACTTTGGCAGGTCTAAGGCTTCGATCCAGCTCCCTCACAATGCTCATGACATTCTGCTCTTCAAGCCAGGGGAGTGCAGACCTTGCTCTGGCCAACACCACCAAACAGGGAGTCAGAGGCTAGAACTTCCATCAACTAACTCACTGCCACTTACTAACTAATGAAGGATTTCCTTGGTTCTAAGGAATTTTGTTCCCATGGGGGTGATGGTAGAAAGGATCAATGTAAGTACTGTAAACCTACTTTTTCTTTCTTTCTTTCTTTTTTTTTTTTTTTTTTTTTTTTTGAGAGGAATCTTGCTCTGTCACCCAGGCTGAAGTGCAGTGGCACAATCTCGGATCACTGCAACCTCCACCTCCCTGGTTCAAGCGATTCTCCTGCCTCAGCCTCCCGAGTAGCTGGGACTACAGGCACGTGCCACCACATCCAGCTAACTTTTGTATTTTTAGTAGAGATGGGGTTTCACTATGTTGCCCAGGCTGGTCTCGAACTCCTTTGACCCACCTGCCTTGGCCTCCCAAAGTGCTAGGATTACAGGTGTGAGCCACACTGCCCAGCCCTATATTCTTCTTTGTATATTGTGTAAAACAGATCTTATATTTTAACAAAACGAGTGAAACCTATAAAGCCCCCACGGCTTCAATGTTTTTTAACAATTATGAATCTTATATATTTTAGATTAGCTGTGTTTGAAATTCACAGTTCAACTATATTCATAACAGATTTCAAAATGAGGAAGTGAGAACTACTGATGTGCAAGCAGTTTAATTACCTGCTCCCAATACATTATTGGTGATTTGACAAGTAGCATAAATTGTCTTGGATAAATCGATGTCAGATTAGGAATGCTGACAGCCCATTGAAGTCCTCAGAAGAAAAGTCACAAAGAAAATCACTTAGGAAGGGCTATCAGGTTTCAGCAGTTCCACAACCCTGCCCTCTCTGCAGGCCTCTCAAAGAGGTCTTCAGATCCAAGGTTTGATCACCTAATAGAAAAAGGTGCTAAAGCGATCAGAATAGGACCATAGTTAGTCGGCAGTGGTGGCGGACGCCTGTAATCTCAGCTACTGGCTGAGGCAGGAGACTGAAGCAGGAGAAACACTTGAACCCAGGAAGCAGAGGTTGCAGTGAGCCAAGATCACACCACTGCACTCCAGCCTGGGCAACAGAGCAAACTGTCTCAAAAAAAAAAAAAAAAAAAAAAAGGTAAGGGGGGTGAGGGGGTAGTAGGACCATAAATACTCAAAGAAAAGAATTTGACTCCCCAAATTCAACTGAATGATGAATCCATTTTCATTTAATGGTACAAAACAACCAATGAACCTTTCATATGTTCTTTTTGGGAAACAATCTGCAAAGCTCATTATCAACATACTAATAATTAATTTTTAACCATACTACTCAATTTTATAAATGCCTCAGGATCTAAGAGTCTAAGTAAAGCTGAACCTAAAGCAGTATGAGAAGGAAACCATGGTATTTAAATGTTGCAAACAAAAAAACACATCTTCTTCAGTGCTGCCTCAAAGAAAGACAATAATGACGCTTAAATCCAAGTCATTCTAACAAAAATGAGGTGGAAGGGTAGATAGAAGAGGTAATCTGACAGAGGAGAGATAACTACTCAGGAGGAATCAAGTGCAGATCCAAACCCTATCTCTGAAACCAGCTATACAAACATGACAAAACACCACTTCCTGAGCCTCTGAGCCTACTTCTGCTTTAGAAAATAATTACGGTAATAAATAACTAGAAAGAATATATGTGATACAAAAGTAATCGGACCTCAAAATTACTAAGCTTCAGAATGGAAACAAAACAGGAGAGATAGAAAACACTGAAGGGTGTTTAGGTAACTTCCTAGAAGGAGCATAAGAGGCAAGTATTACAGAAACTACACATAAAATGATTATTTATGAAACAGAGTCTTACTCTGTTGCCTACATTGGGATGATCATAGCTCACTGCAGCCTCGAACTTCTCGGCTCAAGGGATCCCTCCACCTCAGCCTCACGAATAGTTGGAACTACAAGCACTCACCACCATGCCTGGCTAATTTGTTTTGTTTTGTTTTGTAGAGACAGAGTCTTGTTATGTTGCCTAGGCCTGTCTCAGACTCCTGGCCTCAAGTGATCATCCTGCCTCAGCCTCCCAAAGTTTTGAGACTACAGGCATAAGCCAGTGTACTTGGCCATAAAATGATGTTTAAAGGAATTAAGGTATATAGGTAGAATCCTCTTTAAAATGCTTCTTTAAAATATCACCTTCACTGACAACAAATACCAAACCTCTAAAACTGCCCTCTCCCAAAAGAAATTCACCTGCTGTCCTGCACATTCACCAGCAGTGGGAAGCAGTGAGCTGCTGCAGCTGTGAACCAAGAGCCCACACAGGCCCTCTCTACCTCAGGCAAGTCAGCCCAGCTGCCACGAGAACTCTCCACCAACTCAGGAACAAGCTTTTCCACTTGCACTCAAGCAGGGACCACATCCCCAGTTATAATCTGAGAAGCAGTATCTCCTAAGAATAGTGTTAAACTACAAGGGACTGGTTACATAAATAATAGTTTACCTATATAAGATCATGCAACATTAGGGTAAAACTAAGTTCTTGCAGTGATTTTTAAAAAGGTATTTATATCCGGCCAGGCACAGTGGCTCACACCTGTAATCCCAGCACTCTGGGAGGCCGAAGTGGGCAGATCACGAGGTCAGGAATTCGAGACCAGCCTGACCAACACGGTGAAACCCGTCTCTACTAAAAATACAAAAATTAGCTAGCTGTGGTGACGTGCGCCTGTAATCCCAGCTACTCGGGAGGCTGAGGCAGAAGAATCACTTGAACCCGGGAAGCGGAGATTGCAGTGAGCCGAGATTGCACCACTGCACTCCAGCCTGGGCGACAGGGCGAGACTCTGTCTCAAAAAAAAAAAAAAAAAGTAATTATATAATATAGTTAGGGAAAACATAGGGGCGGTGGAGGTCATTTAAAACAGTTAAAAAGAAAGTTCACATAAGACTTAGTTATCAAAATGTACTAAAATGTGGTGCTTGCACAGGGAAAAATAGATCTACAAAACAAAAGAGAATAGATTAAAAGTCTATAAACAGGCCTAAGTATATCTAGGAACCTAAAATATGATAAAGGGGCATTACAAATCATGAAGAAACAAATTCAATAAATGGTATTGGGACAATTAATTTAATATATGAGAAAAATTAGATCCCTACCTCACTCTATTCACAAAATTAAACTCTATATAGATTTACAGTCCTAAATATGAAGAAAACTTTAAAACCATTAGAAAAAACAAGACACAAGAAATATATAAATTTATATATATAAATATAACTCTAGTTATAGCCTAAAAACTCACACACATGCTCACAAAGGGATATGTGTGAAATTTTCAACATAGCATTATGAGTAACACAGCAAAAGAAAAACGTTTTGAAAGCACTCCAGATGTTCCCTGGTAACAGAATACATAAATAATGTTGTGTAGTATTATATACAAGAATATTAGAAATAATACAAAGCAGTTAAAATGAATGAACTGTGTTTATATTTATTAACATGGCTAGATCTCAATAATGGGCAAATGGCAAGTGTTACACAATAAATTTAAGCATATGCAAAAGAATATTTATGTTGTTTTGGATAAATAAATAATACAACTATAAAAACACAGACTACATACATAGCAGATCTGTTACAGTGGCTGGCTCTTGAATGGAGGCAGAGGTAAAGGGAAATAGGACTCAGAAGGGAATATTAGAGACTTCAACATTAACTATAATGGTTGAAAAGAAAGTTTTTTAATCTGAAGAACTAAAATACTAACATTTGCTTTAGGTGGCCTTATATGGAGTTTTACTACATTATCCTCTATACTATTCTGTAATTTGCTATTATTATGTATAATGCATAAAAAAGGGCTTAAAGAAAACAAAACAGTAAGAACATTCTACTCTGGGTAATGAGAACAAAGCTTTTTTTGGCTGCTGCGGTACTATTTTTTAATTTTTCATAACAGATATACATTAATTTTTAAATTGAGCAAAAATCACTTTGACCAGGAAAAATATATACAGGTAGTTATTAGATTCCACATAGTTCTGGTTCACATAAATATCTTTTTTTTTTTTTTTTTTTTTTTTTTTGAGACAGGGTCTCACTCTGTTACCCAGGCTAGAGGGCAAGTGGCATGAGCATGATCTCAGCTCACTGCAACCTCTCCTCCCAGGCTCAAGCAATCTCCCCATCTCAGCCTCCCAAGTATCTGGGACGACAGGCGCATGCCACCACACCCAGCTAATTTTTGTATTTTTTTGTAGAGACAGGGGTTTCACTATGTTGCCCACCTTGGTATCAAACTCCTGAGCTCAAGCAATCCACTGGCCTCAGCCCCCCAAAGTGAAATATCTGATTTTTAAAGTTCTTGCAAACATGACATCTGTACTCTTGCTTCTCTGATAAAATATTCTCGAAGCTCTAAACAACTGAAACACAAACCCATTTTGGAGATCCTAAAATCTGGGGTAAAATATTAATGTCCCAATGGAGAAAACAAAACTTTCTTCTATGAACAATTCTAGTCTTTGAGAAAGGAAAAGGCAAGGAGTTCCACAGCTTTAGTCACAATCTATAATTGTACAGAAGTACACAAAATGCATAAGAAACAAGGCTGGGAGCAGTGGCTCACAACAGTAATCCCAGCACTTTGGGAAGTCAAGGCAAGAGGACTGCTTTAAAGCCAGGAGGAGTTCAAGACCAGCCTGGGAAATCACATAGTAAGACCCTGTCTTTATTTTTATTATCTGATGTGTATTCCTCTATGAGTTCTTATATTATCAAAATAAATATTTTATGAAAAGCATGTCAAATTGGCATTATGATAAGAAAGTTAAAAACCTATATTGTATTCCATTTCATTAGAAAACAATATTGAAACTTTTGTTATATGTAATGAATACTGGTCAAATAACCTCACCAAACTCAGTTTTCTCGTGTGTAAAATGAGCATCCTACCGTGCCTATCACGAGGGGTAATAGGAATCAAATACAGTAAGTAACTTCAATCAGCAAAAAACTCACAGGTCCACTTTTCTGGAGTGCAGAGAAAGCAGTAAGTGCCAGGTCCTACGCCTGACCACGGCAGCCATTAGTGGTAAAATTAAACTGAATATAGGAAGCCTCATTTGATCACCAAAAGAAAAAAGTAAATAGATTTAAAAGATATCAACTATAATGTAATAAAATTATATAGAAAATAGCCCCTCTGGCCGGGTGTGGTGGCTCATGCCTGTAATCCCAGCACTTTGGAAGGCCGAGGCGGGTGGATCACAAGGTCAGAAGTTTGAGACCAACCTGGCCAACATGGTGAAACCCCGTCTCTACCAAAAATACAAAAATTAGCTGGGTGTGGTGGCACGTGCCTGTAATCCCAACTACTCAGGAGGCTGAGGCACGAGAATCACTTGAACCCAGGAGGCGGAGGTTGCAGTGAGCTGAGATCATGCCACTGCACTCCAGCCTGGTGACAGAGCAAGACTCCATCTCCAAATATAAAAAGAAAGAAAGAAAAAAAAAAAACAAACAGCCCCTCTTTCTAATGAACAGACACAAAAAACTCTCAACTCACAGACGAGTGTTATCATAACCCAGTCAACCAAGTAACCAAGCCAAATCAACCTAGCAGTCAGGAAGGCTAAGAGCCCAAAAGCTCCCGGTCTACAGTATTGCCACAATGGCTTTAAAATTAAACAAGTAACAGAAGGATAAATACCCACAAAATTTCAAACCATGTCTTACCAAGGTGATGTCTCGGGAAGCTGCAGCAGCACTCATATGCAAACTAGGCTGCCTCACAGAACTGCTGCAATCCAGGGCTCTGGCGAATGTCCCAACAGCACTGAATAAACCACAAACACAATAAGGAAGAATTAAGTATCTGTTTTGGTTTGTTTTTTTAACGTTTTAAAAAACACATTTGGATAGTAAATAAAAAACTGTAAAAGAAGAGGCAAAAACAAGTTTCTGAATGAGAATCAAACATCAAATAAAAAGAATTTTCACTCTATAAGATATAATAATTGACAAGCCAGTTTACTATAAACAGGTCGTTATCATGAAATCAAGAAAAAAAATAGCCTGTGCAGGGGGGAAAAAAGAAGGAAAGGGAAGCTCTGTTATAACATGTCATGGAGTAAAACATTTATTCAAATTGGCTCAAAAAATAAAAAGTCAGCTGCAGAGTTTGACTATTACAGCAAAGCAAGTTTTGACTACTTTTTAAGCCCAAATTGTGAAACTCAGTTACATTTTTCCCCCAATATATCATTAACTGTAGCAACCCCTTCCTGTGAGGATTCAACATGAAACAGATTTCTACTAAAATCTCATTTAAAAAGAAATTACCATAATGCTGATTTTAATGATTTGGAAGTCCTTCCAATATGTAAGAAACCCTAACCTTAACACATACAGCATAAAATGAAGACTCACTCCTTTTCCTGCCTGTATTTTAAACATGTTTGCTATGGAAGAGATTTTTTATTTTTATTATTTTTATTTTTTGAGACAGGGTCTCACTCTGTCACCCAGGCTGGAGTGCAATAGTATGATCATAGCTCACTGCAGCCTCAACTTCCTGGGCTCAAACAATCTTCCCACCTCAGCTTCCCAAGTAGCTGTAACTATAGGCATGCACCACCACGCCCAGCTTTTTTTTTTTTTTTTTTTTTGGCTAATTAAAAAAATTTTTTTGTAGACAAGGCCTCCCTATGTTGCCCAGGCTGGTCTCAAACTCGTGGGCTCAAGTGATCCTCCCGCCTCGGCCTCCCAAAGTTTTGGGATTACAGACATGAGCCATTGTGGTTGACCCCTAAGGAAGAAATTTTATAAATATTTTAATTAAAATACAACAAACATGTTGAAAAGTACACAGTGAACAGATAGTTACTGTAAAGTGAACACATGCATGCCACCAAAATACAGTTCAAGAAAGAACATCACCACAACCCAGAGGCTCCTCAAGTTCCTTTCCACAGGGAACCACCACCCTGGATTATAGCACCACAGATTAGTTTTGCTCAAATAGAATCACACAGCTGGATATTATGTCCAGCTTCTTTTGATTAAAATTACGTTTGTGGATTCATCCATGTTGTTAGCTACAGATGTATTCACTCATTTTCCCTGTTATGCGACATTCCGTTGTACGACTTCTCATCCCCACCTCCACTCTACTGCTGACAGACATTCCGTGTGTTTCCAGTTTGGGGTTACTATGAATAGTGCCATAAATCCATTTGTATACGTATCTTTTGGTGCAAAGGTATATGCATTTCTGCTGCATAGATATTTAGGAGTGAAACTTAAGAGATACTTGTGTTAGATGACAGCAAACAGTATTCCAAAGGAGCTGTACCAATTTACACACTCACCAGCAGGATATGAAAGTATTGGTTCTAAATCTTGATCAATGCTTAGCACTGTCAGTCTTTAAAATTTTAACCATTCTGGTGGATTGGCAGTGGTATTTGACTGTGGTCTTAATTTGCATTTAGAAGATCTTTTTTTTTTTTTTTTTTTTTTTGAGACAGAGTCTTCCTCTGTCGCCCAGGCTGGAGTGCAATGGTGCGATCTCGGCTTACTGCAACCTCCGTCTCGCAAGTTCAAGCAATTTTCCCGCCTCAGTCTCCCAAGTAGCTGGGATTACAGGCACCCACCATCATGCCCAGCTAATTTTTTTTGTATTTTTGTAGAGACGGGGTTTCACCATGTTGGCCAGGCTAGTCTTGACCTCCTGACCTAAGGTGATCTGCCTGCCTTGGCCTCCCAAAGCACTGGGATTATAGGCAGCGTGAGCCACTGTGCCGGGCCCTTTTTTTCTTTTTTTTAAGAGATGAGGTCTTACTATATTGCCCAGGTTTGTCTTGAACTCCTGGACTCAAACGATCCTCCTGCCTTGGCCTCCCAAAGTGCTGGGGTTACATGCATAAGCCACCATTCCCAGCCTACAAGATTATTTTTTAAAACAAATATTGAAAACAAAAACATACTAGGAACCAACTCCTTGGTGTCCTTCATGCTGGCTTTGAGGGGAAACATACAGCCCTTGGCAATCAGAAAAATGAAAATACAGAATACAAATCAAATTTGAAAACGGCAATATCTCCTAACCAATCCCCAATCTAGACAGTCTGTCTGGAGACTCTAGACCAATATTCTGTACTCAACAAGGGGCCACAAGATTGGCCCCTTTACAATGCTCATCAAGGGTCTCCATCCAGTCACTTAGTAGTTAGGTGATGGGCTCTGGACTCCAAATGCCTGGCCACCAATAAAAAGTGGGATCGTCCATGGTGACTGGCTCTATGAACAGTGATATCTAAGGATGAGCCAAGACTATTTTTTCCTCTGCATTGTGAAATAAGTTCAACACAAAATCAGACAATAACATAATGAAGACCCTTGCATCCACTGTCCAGATCTAACTCATAGTAATATTTTGCCATGTTTGGTTCATTCTTTTCAAAAATAAATATTATAAATTTGTTAGAGTTCCCTATATATACTCCTAGATCATATATACTATATATACCCATTTAATGTATTTAAAAATCCACTAATAAAATAGTTTTGTACACAGCAAACATTTTATAATTACTCTGTATGCACATAAATGATCACATGGTATATACCCTCAACACTATTTGTGATGTTTATCTCTTTGCTACATATAGCTTTAATTCATTCAATTGCCATAAAATAATATTTCACTATATGAGTATACCTCAGTTCATTCATCAATTGCTTGCTGATGTACTTTTACTGTTATCATTTTTTAAATAAAAATAAAATTCTGTCCCATTCATTCCCTTAAGAAAAGGGGAGGAAGGAAGCAAGCCAGCCAGGTAGCCAGGTTGAAAGCTCTCAAGGCAAAGTGCTATGCTTAGCAACAGGCCTTACCCACACATGGATGCGGTGAGCGAATTCCAGGTGCACATTCTTATTGATACCTGAATAATCCATGTCTAGAGTAAAGCTATGTCAAGTAAAAAGGATGACTCTTTTTATTAAGGATATGGGACTTCAGGTATTTTCTTCAGGTATAAAGAATTTCTTCTTTATACTTTTCTGTTTTCTTAATCAGTAAAAATTAATACAACTATTTTCATTTAAAACAGAAATTAATAAAATTAGGAAGCAGCATAATGTATTAAGCTTTCTTACCTAACTAAAAAAATAATACAATCAGTGGGAGAAAAGCAGAATACAAAGAAATAAAAATACATATACCTATAAATTCTTTTATATAAAGAAATTTATTGACTCAATAATGCCATACTCATACTCACCGTGCTACAACTAAAAACTGGTCAATCTGTCGATCCGTAAGTGGGCTATTTGGATCCCAAACTTTAACTTCCAATTTTGATTGTTCCCTCTCATCTGATTCTCCTGTCCAAAAATAAATAAAATGGAGTCTTGTTACTGACAAGGCATACTGTCTCATACCACTGATGACAACTGTCACCATAGCATTAGAAATGTTTATGTGTAAGGTAAGTGCCCATAGTTTTGGCATATTCTTTCAGACGTAGATGTACAACACCTCGTTAAAGTGAACACTGATGATAATGACACCAAACTAACCGAAAGGTATCTTCATTTAGTCCTTAATGTTTATTTCTGGAGTAGCTGTATGTGAGAGGCAGTAAGTGCCATGCTAAGAGACATAAAGATGAAAATGCAACAGGCTGGGTGCGGTGGCCCGCACCTGTAATCTCGGCACTTTGGGAGGCCGAGGCAGACAGATCACTTGAGGCCCGAAGTTTGAAACAAGCCTGGTCAATATGGAGAAATCCTGTCTCTACTAAAAATACAAAAATTAGCCGGGTGTGGTAGCAGGCGCCTGTAATCCCAGCTACTCGGGAGGTTGAGGCACGAGAATCGCTTGAACCCGGAAGGTAGAGGTTGCAGTGAGCTGAGATTGCGCCACTGTACTCCAACCTGGGCGACAGAGTAAGACTTTGTCTCAGAAAAAAAGAAAGAAACCATCACTTCCACAAGATGTTTAAACTATGCATAAATACATATGATATAAACCAAATAAATAGAATAAGAGACACATATTAATAGTTATAGCATAAGAATCTGAAGAGCAGAGAAATCATTTCAAGCTAGGTAAGAAACAATATCATGAAGGAGATGGCACTTCTGCTAAGAACTAAAGGGTACGAATGCACCAGCAGGGGAAGATTTTTTAAAAAAGAAATGAGAACATGAACAAAGTCATGGGGCATTAAAATGTCATAGAAAAGTAGCTCATAATGTCTGGAGTACTTTATGGAATGAGAGAAGATAGCTAAGAGAAGTGGGTTATGAACACATTACTGAAGATCCTACATAGATGTTTTTTGAAGAGACTTTATTTGGAGGTAATGAGAAGCCCTTGATTTTTCTGGTAAGGGAGTGACAAGAGCAGAACTAAACTTCAACTTTCAAAGCTAGTCATGGTTTATAATTTCCTCTGCAGAGATACCTGATAAGGAGAGAGAGAGACATAGCAGCCTCCTTTAAGAGTTCCCTCACAAGTAATGAGGGGCTGAAACATGGTTATGAGATTGGTAATAGAACACAAAGAAAGGAGATTTGGGAATGTCAGTGACAGACTGGATGTAGAGTGTAGATTTCAAGTTTTGTGAGCTGTACTCACAGCGTTGGCATTAGTAGAAAGAAGGAGGCTGGGCGTGGTGGCTCACACCTATAATCCCAGCACTTTGGAAAGCTGGGGCAGGAGGATTACTTGAGACCAGAAGTTCAAGACCAACCTGGGCAACACAGTGAGACTCCAACTCTACAAAAAATAAATAAAATTAGCCGTGTGTTGTGGCATATGCCTGTAGTTATAACTACTCAGGAAGCTGAGGTGGAAAGGCTGCTTCAGCCCAGGAGGTTGAAGCTGTAGTGAGCCATAATCATACCACGGCATTCCAGCCTGGGTGTCACAAAACAAAACAAAAAAGATACACAAACAGGAAATAAGGGCCAAGAGAAGACTGACAATAATGCCGAATGCTTTGCTTTAGAATGTCTCACAAAGGGATAACTATTGAACAAGAGTCAATGTTAGGACAAATGATTGTAATGAAAAGTTGGGAGCCAATGGAATTTTGATTTATAGCTATAGATTCTTACTAGAATAAAAGCTCTTTAATGATAGGGACTGCTTTGGCTTTGTTTTGCTTTTGATCACTGCATCTATAACATTAGGCTTGCAACGGCTGACATAATACTCTGAAGCCGACCATTCCCCAGTGACTGACAAACCCAGGCTATGGGCCGCCTAGTATAGGAGCAAGCAGGTATCAATGGAAAGGAGAGGACAGAAGCAGGCATTCCATCTGCAGCCTCTTAAGTCAGGCCACTGTTGTTAGATTAAAGACCTGCCCATTCTGTCCCTGGTTCAAAGGCAGGTAACCAGAGAGCCAACTGCCAACCCCAATATAAAATGACATAAACAGAGTAGAGCAGAGCTAGTACTAGGCCAAAAAGATCTAAGGTTTGAAAGGACTTCATTCTTTGTTTTGTTTACAATTCTTAGCATGCCAAGACAAGACACTCAACATTAGGTTCATTTTTAAAGACCAGTTAAAAATCAAAAAGTTGCAAGCCACATGAAACCTGAGAATGGAGAATGACACAATTAACCTGCCTATGTCTTTTTAAAAATAATTTAAATAAGGATAATAGTAGTGGTAAAACATTTGAAATCTACATTTTAAATAACACACAAGAAATGATGTTGCTATTCAGTCTTAAGCCCCTTCTGTTGTATACTCCTGAACGTAAGACTACAATTGATGTTTATTTTTCAAATTCAAGTCAGTTAAATTGATAAATTTTAATTCCACCCATACAGTCTGCAGCATATAGCAGAAGTAAGACTTAGAAGAATTCTAAATAAATTCACTGTAAACAATAATAAAAAACTCTTGAAAGCATTTAAACTAACACCAAAAACATAGACAACCATGGGCTGAGAAGAAAAATAGCAAGAACAAAAAATAAACATAGAAATTCTCTATATCAAACGATCATTTCAAACTAAGAGGAGATTCCCATTTTGAATAGACCAAATAATTACATTCATATCAGTTTGATCACTTCTTCACATGGAAAAAACTTTTAAAAAGCTCTTGAATGAAATTATTTAGAATTTTTATAATTAAGTTTTTTTCAGCTACGCTAGCAGCAATCTTTGGAATGGCCCTGGTAACAATGGAATGAGCCAAAAACTGAACAAAGATTAATTCCATGTTAATGTTCATTCCAGTCTTTATAATAATCTCCCCTTCCTCCTCCACGTACGATAATCTGGGCAATTCCAATCTGCTCAAGTGCCATATCATCAAAAAACACAGACCATGACGATCTCCCCTAACCTCTAAATTCCTACAAATGTATTTCCCAACTAAATGTGTGATTGTATACAGCTTCCTATTTTTGCTTCGTTTAATTTTGAAGAAATGTAGACCCAGCAACTATTTTAAATGTTAGCCCTAACCCTCCAGTTATATTTTTAAATCTCTACAAAATACTGACAAAGTACTTCTTAAGAATTTTGAGCACAGTGTTGTTCAAATACTCTGAAGAACTAAGGATTCCTAAAGGCCCTTTCCTAGGCAATTTGAAACATTCTTTGTTCCAAATACAATAACGTTTTCTTTGCACCAGACATCAGAGTACTATACTTTTTATATTATATGTAATTCAGAAACACACAAGGATGTCTTTTATCACCATTTTTGCTCAATATTGTCCTGAAAGTTCTGGCCAAAATATTAAGTTATGAATCAAAAGAATAACAAGTTACTATAATTTTTTAAAGTCACATTCATTTTGACAATAAAAATATAAAACACTAGGAAATAAAATTGGAGATTTTATATAAAGAAATTTCAAAATTTTCAAAAGAAGATCAGATGATTTGAGTAAATAAAAAAGCAAGGCCAGGGTGCAGTGGCTCACATCTGTAATCCCAGCACTTTGGGAAGCCAAGGTAGGAGGATCATTTGAGGCCAGGAGTTTAAGAGCAGCCTGGTCAACACAGGGAGACCCACTCTCTACTTCTAAAATAAAAATCAAGAAGTGAGGTAAAACCAGAATATTTCACCTCAAAATATACTTCTTCGGTATATTTCCAGATGGCTATTCTGAGATCAATAAACACAACAAGATTAGCCAGCCCTGAAAGGCTGTCTTTTACGTGGGGGGATGGGGGGAGATCTGCATATGTAGAGGAAATCTACATTAGTGAAGTAAACCGCAAATGCAAACAGGATTTCTCTGAGGCCCCTTTAAATGAATCTAAGAAAGACTAACTTACAGGAAAAAGAGACCAAAGATCTGACATAGACACTTCACCCCAAGCTACACCTTTCTGAAGGCAGCTTGGAGATTACCTCGGAGGTTCATCCACGTAACAAGGCAGCCATGCAACCTTTGCTAGCCCTGCTCTCCCGTAACCTGTGTCACTAACTCCCTTCACCCTACTCTTTTTTTTCTTTTTTTTCTTGTTGCCCACCCTGGAGTGCAATGCCGTGATCTCGGCTCACTGCAACTTCCACCTCCCGGGTTCAAGTCATTCTCCTGCCTCAGCCTCCCGAAGTAGCTGGGATTACAGGTGCCCACCACCATGACCAGCTAATTTTTTTGTATTTTTAGTTGAGACAGGGTTTCACCATGTTGGCCAGGCTAGTCTTGAACTCCTGACCTCAGGCGATCCACCCAACTCGGCCTCCCAAAGTGCTGGGATTACGAGTGAGCCACCATGCCCAGCCTCTCTTTTTTTTTTTTTTTTTTTTGAGACAAGGTCTCGCTCTGTCACCCAGGCTGGAGTACAGTGGCGGACAACCACAGCTCACTGCAGCTTCAATCTCCTGGGCTTATGTGATTCTCCGGCCTCAGCCTCCCAAAATAGCTGGGCCTACAGGCACGCACCACCATGCCCAGCTAATTTTTTGTATTTTTAGTAGAGATGGAGTTTCACCGTGTTGGCCAGGCTGGTCTCAAATTCCTGACCTCAAGTCATCCGCCAGCCTCAGCCTTCCAATTCCTAAGCGCTGGGATTACAAGCATGAGCCACCATGCCCAGCACCAATTGCCTATTCTTTTGGTAACCTCAGGATGGCAGTATTAAAAACTTCCATCATCTGGCTCTTCTTTGAGTCTCACAGTGTTTATATTTAAGTGTTTTTATAGAAGAGTCAAAAAGTTAAAAAAAAAAATAAAGTTGAGCAAGCTAATTTATTACTGAAGATAATTTTTAAATAAAATTAGTATAGCCTAAGTGTACAGTGTTTATAAAGTCTACAGTAATGTCCTAGTCCTTCACATCCACGTACCACTCACTCACTGACTCACCCAAAGCAACTTCCAGCGCTGCAAGCTCCATTCACAGTAAGTGCCCTACACAGTGGGTGCACCACTTATTATCTTTTTACTGTATTTTTACAATACCTTTTCTATACTTAGGTATGTTTAGATACACAATACTTACTATTGTGTTATAATTCCCTACAGTATTCAGTATAGTAACATGCTGTACAGGTTTGTAGCCTGGGAGCAATAGGCTATACCATATAGCCTGGGTGTTTAGTAAGCTGCACCTATCTAGGTTTGTGGAAGTACGCTCTATGATGTTGGCACAGCAATGAAATCACCTAAGGACACATTTATCAGAATGTATTGCTGTCATTAGGTGATGCATGGCCATAAAAGAATTAGTTCTGGAAGTAGATATAAAATGTTTTGAATATCTACAAATTAAATAGTTCTAAAATAAGGGAAAGGATTAACTCAACTGGATAAGATTACAATATATGGCAACAGTAATCAAAACAATGTTGTATGTACTACCATAAAAACAAACACAATCAAGGGTGCGGTGGCTCATGCCTGTAATCCCAGCACTTTGGGAGGCCGAGGCGGGCAGATCACGACGTCAGCAGATTGAGACCATCCTTGAAACCCTGTCTCTACTAAAAATACAAAAAAATTAGCCGGGCGTGGTGGTGGGCACCTGTAGTCCCAGCTACTCGGGAGGCTGAGGCAGGAAAATGGCGTGAACCCGGGAGGCGGAGCTTGCAGTGAACCGAGATCGTGCCACTGCACTCCAGCCTGGGTGACAGAGTAAGACTCCGTCTCAAAAAAAACCAAAAAAACAAAAAAACCCCAAACAAACACAATCAAATGTACAGAAGTAGACCAGACCATATAATCATTTATATTTGAAAATGTACATAGTATTATAATTATGTAAATATTAGCTAACATTTATTGAATAGCTACTATGTTCCTATAAATTTTTCATACCTGGCCTCTCTCCCCACTAGGTGCCCCTTCCCACCTCTACCCCCTCTACCAGACGTGACAACTAAAATGTCTACATATTGTCTAATTCTCCTGGAGGACAAAACTGCCCTATGGCTGAAATTCCTATTTTATATGATGGCAATCAATACCTGCTTAAACAATTCTTACAGGTCAGTGTTTCTAAGTTCACGACTATCCACTACATTGTTAAGAAGTTCATATTCTGCAAAACTACCAATTGAAGGTAATAGAGTTTATGAAAAAATAGGATAAAACTCTCAAAACCTAGGAGAGTTGGTAACCAGAGCATTCCAAAAAAAAGTAACAATCATAATAAAACAGTTAAATCTCTATTGCCATTTGCACCAAGCATAAAGGTCCGCTGATCTTTTATCTCCTTAAACCCCGGACTCATGCTTCTTCCACTGAGCTGTAGGTCCCTTTTTACAGCTTCAAATAAATTAAAAATCGAATGCAGAATGTAATTTTTCCCCCAAACACTGAAGGAAATATCTTCAGAGTCTCTTCATCTGTAACTCAAAGCTTCCCATATAGTTTTAACACAGTGGAAAGTGCCTCAGATTTTCAGACCACAAAATCAGCCACTGCTTAAATCAAAGGAAGGCACTTTTGTAAAAATTTCCACTTGCTCTTTCTTAAATTCTCCTTATCTGTGAGAACACTTGTTTCCCTTATTGCTGGGGAAAGCCACATATGAACTGACACAATTTTCACTCTGTACTAACATTTTCCTATTTGCCAACAGAACATGAGTTAATACAAGTTTTAAGTGCATACAATGTAACAAAAGATATACTATTTTAATTCTTTAACACTCAAAGAGTGTGACTGGTGATAACAGCTTTTTTTTTTTTTGGAGAGGGAGTCACACTCTGTCACCCGTGCTGGAGTGCAGTGGTACGATCTTGGCTCACTGCAACCTCTGCTCACTGCAACCTCTGCCTCCTGGGTTCAAGCAATTCTCCTGCCTCAGCCTCCCGAGTAGCTGAGATTACAGGCACCCGTCACCACACTCGGCTAATTTTTGTATTTTTCAGTAGAGATGGGGTTTCACCGTGGTTGGTCAAACTGGTCTCGAACTCCTGACCTCAAATGATCTGCCCGCCTCAGCCTCCCAAAGTGCTGGGATTACAGGAGTGAGCCACCACACCCGGCCGATAACAGCTATTAAATGAGTGGTACTAGAGGCCAGGGGGAGAAGACTGTAACAGCTGGGCGCTGTGCTAACTGCATGACAAGAATTACCTCATTTGCTCATCGCAACGATATAATGTATTACCTACACCATCATTCCCTGTTTAAAGAGAAAGAAACAGGAACTTGGAGGGGTTAATCATTTCCCCAAGGTTACTCAATTAAAACATAGTATAGTCAGGATTACCCAAACTTGTGAACCTAGAGTCATTTTCGTTTAATAATTTAAGGTTGTCATAACATACTTTAACAGTTAAAATTTAAATTTAATATGTAGAACAAATTTTTCTTGAAATTCCAATGTTATAATACATTTAAATAATGACTCAAAACTTCTCTTTTATGGAAAATTTTCTAGGTGGTTTATTCAAACTCAGTGAAAGATGTAAAATCTAAAAGACGCCTTTACTTTCATTTGTAAACTACATACTCTTTTCAGATCTCTAGAGTTTGTTAGGTGATGGGTAGCCATAAATGAATTTAAAAATCGAAAAGCCACAAAAAGATTTATTCCCTAGCAAGACAAATGTTGCAACAATCTCTCAGTATCCTATCCATCAAGACATGTTCACAAAGAAAGCAAGCCTGTAACATATCCTGGCAGAGTGCTGCTGCTGCCACCTACCCAAGATATTAATTCCAGTTCTACATTCCATGCCAATGCAAATTAGAATCTGGCCACTGGTGGAAATGTACCCACTCAGGAGTACTAAAAGGGTTAGGAAGAATGGATTCCAGCAAATCCTAAACATCTGTTCTTGAATATGGTACGTCCTACTATTTAACTTCCCTGCAATCAGGTACTAGCTACATATGGGAGTTTCTGTGATGGCAATGACCATGTTTTTCAAGTGTGGTTAATTACTGGTATACCTACTGGTATCCCCACTCCTTCCCCCCCAAAAAAATAGTCATTAGAAAAAAGAAGGGTGGCTGGGTGCAGAGGCTCATGCCTGTAATCCCAGCACCTTGGGAGGCCAAGGCAGGTGGATCACCTGAGGTCAGGAGTTCAAGACCAGCCTGGCCAACATGGCGAAACCCTGTCCCTGCTAAAAATACAAAAGTTAGCTGGGTGTGGTGGCAGGCACCTGTAATCCCAGCCACTTGGGAGGCTGATGCAGGAGAAAATTGCTTGAACTTGGGAGGCGGAGGTTGCAATGAGCCGAGATCACGCCACTGCACTCCAGCCTGGGCAACAAGAGCGAAACTCCGTTTCAAAAAAAAGAAGAGTTCTTTAAACCTTGCATCTACTCAGTTGCCTGATTACAAGTGAAAAGAAACATTCTGCATATGCTTTAATGCTTCAGGCTGAAATAAGAGTTCAAAATGGCTTCTACATTTATGATGAAAAATACAGTATTTTTCAATAAAATCGATAAATCTGTTGTTTTTGTTAGAGATGAATACTTAACAAAGAAAACTACCAAGTTATAAAATGTAAAAATAAATACCCAGAAGTAGCCTTGAAGAAAGGAAAGGCATTCCTTGTTTCTGGTTAAAACATTCCAAGACTGCTGGCAGTGGGAGGCGGGGTGGGAGGCAGGTGGGGTGGGGGGATGGCACACACCTGTAATCCCAGCACTTTGGGAGGCCAAGGTGGACAGATCGCTTGAAGTCAGGACTTCAAGACCAGCCTGGCCAACATGGCAAAACCCCATCTCTACTAAAAATACAAAAAAAATTAGCTGGGCGTGGTGGCACATGCCTGTAATCCCAGCTACTCGAGAGGTCGAGGCACAGGAATCGTTTGAACCCAGGAGGTGGAAGCTGCAGTGAGCCAAGATTGTGCCACTGCACTTCAGCCTGGGCAACAGAGCGAGACTCTGTCTCTAAAAAAAAGTTTTTCTCTGTAGCATGTGATGCTCAATAGCATTTTACCTATGGTAGACTTCCTTTCTTTTTTTTTTTTTCCTTTTTTAGACGGAGTCTCACTCTGTCACCCAGGCTGGAGTGCAGTGACGCGATCTCGGCTCACTGCAACCTCCGCCTCCTGGGTTCCACGCCATTCTCCTGCCTCAGCCTCCCGAGTAGCTGGGACTACAGGCGCCCGCCACCATGCCGGGCTAATTTTTTGTATTTTTAGTAGAGACGGGGTTTCACCATGTTAGCCAGGATGGTCTCGATCTCCTGACCTCGTGATCCGCCTGCCTCGGCCTCCCATAGTGCTGGGATTACAGGCGTGAGCCACCGTGCTCAGCCAGTAGACTTCTTTCAAAAACAGAGACAACCCTCTCAAACCCTGCCACTGCTTTGCCAACTAAGTTTATATAATATTCCAAATCCTTCGTTGCCATTTCAACAGTGTTCACAGCATCTTCACCAGGAGTAGATTCCATCTCAAGAAACCACTTTCTTTGCTCATCCATAAGAATCGACTACTCACTCACCCAAGTTTTACCACAAGATTGCAGCAATTCAGTCAGTCACATCTTCAGGGCCCACACTCACTGTAGTTTTCTTGCATATTATATCCACCATAACTACAGTTACTTCCACCACTGAAGTCGTAAACCCTTCAAAGTTATCCACGAGTGTTGGAATCAACTTCTTCTAAACTCCTGTTAATGTTAATATTTTGACCTCCTCCTATCAATTACAATTGTTGTTACTGGCATCTAGAACGGAGAATTCTTTCCAGAAGGTTTTCGATTGACTACTCAGATCCATCAGAGGAATCACTACCTATGGCAAGTATAGCCTTAGGTAATGTTATTTCTTAATAATAAAATGTGAAAGTCAAAATTTCTCCTTGATCCATAGACTCCAGAATGGATGTTGTCTCAGCAGTCATGCAAACAACATTCACCTCCTTGTACATCCCCATCAGAGCTCTTGGGTGATGAGGAGCATTATCAATGAGCAGTTTTTGAAAAGAATTTTGAAAGGAATCCTTTTTCCTAAGCAGTAGGTCTCAACAGTGAGCTTAAAATATTCAGTAAACCATGCTGTAAATAGAGGTGCTGTCATTTAGGCTTTGTTGTTCTATTTACAAGACACAGGCAGAGCAGATTTAGTGTAATTCTTAAGGGGTCTGGGATTTTTGGAATGGTAAACGAGGATTGGCTTCAAGTCACCAGCTACATTAGTCACTAATCAGAGAGTCAGGCTGTCCTTTGAAGCTTCTAGCTATGAAAGTCCTAGATGGCATCTTCTTCCAATAGAAAGCTGTTTTATCTACATTGAAACTCTGTTGTTCAGAGTAGCAGCCTTCATCAGTGACCTTAGCTAGATTTGGGTAACTTGCTGCAGCTTCTACATCAGCACTTGCTGCTTTACTTGCATTTTTATGTTATGATGAAGAATTTTTTCCTTAAACCCCATGACCCAACCTCTGCTCGCTTCAAACTTTTCTTCTCCAGCTTCCTCACCTCTCAGTCTTCATAGAATTGAAGAGACTTAGGGCCCTGCTCTGGATTAGGCTTTGGTTTAAAGGAATGTTCTTGGTGGTTTGATATTCTATCTACGCCACTAAGACTTTCTCCATGGTATCAGCAGTAAAGCAGTGAGGCTGTTTTGTTTGTTTGTTTGTTTGTTTGTTTGTTTTTTAGACAAAGTCTCACTCTGTTGCCCAAGCTGGAGTGCAGTGGCACAATCTTGGCTCACTCCAACCTCTGCCTCCGAGGTTCAAAGGATTCTCTTGCCTCAGCCTCCCGAGTAGTTGGGAATACAGGCATACACCATCACACTTGGCTAGTTTTTGTATTTTTAGTAGAGATGGCGTTTCACCATGTTGGCCAGGCTGGTCTTGAACTCCTGGTCTCAAGTAATCCACCTGCTGCGGCCCCCCAAAGTGCTGGGATTAAAGGCATGAGCCACTGCACCCAGCCTGTTTTGCTTTTTTTATCATTCATGTGTGTTCACTGGTGTAGCTTTTTTTTTTTTTTTTTTTTGAGACAGAGTCTCGCTCTGTCACCCAGGTTGGAGTGTGGAGTAGCACTTTTAATTTCCTTCAAGAACTTTTCCTTTGCATTCACAACTTGGCTAACTGGGGAAAGAGGCGTGGCTTTTAGCCTGTCTTGGCTTCTGACACGCCTTCCTCACTAGCTTCATTTCTTGCTTTTGATTTAAAGTGAGAGACATGCTACTTTTCCTTTCACTTGAACACTTACCGGCCACTGCAGGGTTATTAACTGGCTTAAGTTCAATATTGTTGTGTCTCATAAAATAGGGAGACCCCAGGAGAGAGAAAGAGGCAGGGAAGGGACAGTCAGTGGAGCACTCAGAACACACAGCATTTATCAATTCAGTTTATCCTTTCATATGGGTACGGTTTGTGGCCCCAAAAACAATTACAATAGTTACCTCTAAGATCACTGATCACAGATCACTATAACAGATATTATAATAATGAAAAGGTTTGAAATGTTTCAAGAATTACCAAAATTTGACACAGAGACACTGTCCTGTTGGAAAAATGGCACCAAATGACTTACTCAACAGGGTTGCCACAAACCTTCAAATTTTTAAAAAACTAGATATATATGAAGTGCAGTAAAAACAAAGTACATTAAAATGAGGTAATTTTGTACTTCTAAAATTGGAAGTGCTGGCCAGGCCACACCTATAATAGCATCACTTTTGGGAGTCCGAGGTGGGAGGATTGTTTGAGGCCAGGAGATCAAGACCAGCCTTGGCAACATAGCGAGGCCGCATCTCTATTTATTTATTTATTTTTTATTTTTTTACAAAGAACAGTAAAATTGCAAGTGCTTATAACTTTTAGACTTTGCCCTGAACATTGCCTCTTCTACATGAGGACATGTATATTTGAGTTTCAAGATATATTTGTTTCACAAAACTGCAAACACGCAGAAAAACGTACCTTCTAACAGCATTTCTGGAATGTCTGCTTGATATCTAGGTCCCACTCTGATTTCACCTTTGTCAGCTAATAGTGTTTTCAATGAGGGGTCATAGACCAATGAGTAGAAGAAGGTATCCTGAAAAATATGACAAAATACATAGGTATACTTAATTCCTTCTACTTTTTATAAAGCATTAAAATCAATGTTGCTATAATGAACATATAAACCCCAGAGAGTATATAAAATTTCATTTTGGTGAATAAACTCATAAATCTTTAAGGAAAGCATGGTGTTACTGTCATCATGTAAAACAGTACAAAATTAAATCAAGCCAAAAGAAACAGCTTGAAACAAAGTAGATTATAAAGTTCTATTATTTGTTTTAGTCTAAAAGAAAACCATTTGCTCTCTAAAGCAGAGTTTCAAAAGCTAGCAAAATTAAACCATAACTCCAAGGTAAGACACCTAAAGTCAAATCATCTTATAAACTTCTGAAGTCCACACCAAACAGAAGGGAAGACTTCACAGATACCAGGTACTCTTACTTTTGTAATGTCCATCCCAGCTTTTAGTCAAAAGATTAAAAAGTATACATATCTCACATTAAACTACACGAGTTGAACTTACATGTGGTTTACTGTTATAATAATACCACTTTGTAAATATTTAATTAAACATGTATTAACTATAATTCTGCAGTTAAGTACTGAGGCATACATATATATACATATAGACAGATATACAAACATAGCTATATACATGCTCACCAACAGCATACACACCAAAATTTCCAGTCCTCCCTTACAAAGCTCATATGTCCTTGTTTCTGAGCCTAATGGACAAAATGACCTGGCACCAGTCCTTTGTTGAATTCCATATAACCACTAGAGATTATCTGAACGAGAAGCAGAAGTCCCATCTTCTGCTTTCCACTATGATCCCAAAGGTTATCGGCTGCCCAATTCTCTGTATTATATCCTGGAAGGACCTGTCCCTACTACCAGAACTTTACCAAGCCCCAGCAAAGGAAACTGCAAATAAAAGATAATCTGTCAGACAGTAAAAATCTCTCCTATGGGAGCTCTTACATACTGTGATAAGGGGAAAGGGGAAAAAAACAGAGTTATTCCAATCACTGAGAAATTCTGTGCTGTATTTTATTCATTGCTCACTGTCAGGAAAAAAGTTTAAACAAAAAAACTGTTAAAAAAAAAAAGGGGGGGGGGACACCAATATGTGACAATTTATGCGTACTGTTAAAGTGCTATCTAAGTAAAAGAAAAAATCTGCAGGAATAGATAAAACAACCAGCTTAGGCCAGGCGCAGTGGCTCATGCCTATAATCCCAGCACTTTGGGAGGCCGAGGCAGGCGGATCACCTGAGGTCAGGACTTCGAGACTAGCCTCGCCAACATGGTGAAATCCCGTCTCTACTAAAAATAGAAAAATCAGCCGGGTGTGGTGGCAGGCACCTGTAATCCCAGCTGCTCAGGAGGCTGAGGCAGGAGAATCACTTGAACACAGGAGGCAGAGGTTGCAGTGAGCCAAGATTGCACCATTGCACTCCAGCCTGGGGGACAAGAGCGAGACTTCATCTCAAAGAGAAAAAAAAAAACCAACTTAACAAAGCTACAGGGGATGATCACTATGTAGTCAGAATTGTTTGATTTTTTTGTTTTGCTTTACAGACATGAGTAATAAATATTACTCAGTAACTGAAGTTATTGCCACTGGCTCAACATCAGATTTTTTCTTTTTTTTTAATAGAGACGAGGTCTCACTATGTTGCCTGGGCTGGTCTCAAACTCCTGGGCTCAAGCAATCCTCCTGCCTCGACCTCCCAAAGTGCTGGGATCACAGACATGAGCCCCCACATGCAGCCACCATCAGATTTAAACACAGAGATACTTCAGTTCACTTTTTATCTGTAAAACCTATTAGCATGGTACTCCAATAAAAACAGGAGCTTGCCATACTCTACAATATAATAAGATGAAATGATTATTTGGGTCATATAAGTTGCTTAAAATCCTTAGATTTGTATGTCCTGATATGGGAAAATATTCAAAATATGTTTGGTTTATAATAGAAGTTGTAAAAAAGAAGAAGAAAAGGTTCCAGATAGGCCAATTTCAAGAACACAGAGTTAAAAGTAAAGGATGATAATTAAAAAGTTATTCTTTGGGTTACCGTCTTTAACTATGCCAATCTCAATATTTTATTTTTAAATGTTTATATATTTAGGGGGTACAAGTGCAGAGTTCTTATATGCATACATTGTGTCATGGTAAAGTCTGGGCTTTTAGTGTACCCATCACCTGAATAGTGAACAGTGTACCCAATAGGTAATTTTTCAATCCTCACCCCTCTCCAATGTCTATTTTTTTTTTTTTAAGACAAGGTCTCACTCTGTCACCCAGACTGGAGGTACAGTAGCGCGATCTCGGCTCACTGCAACCTCCGCCTCCCAGATCCAAGGTATTCTCCTGCCTCAGCCTCCCAAGTAGCTGGGATTACAGGCATGCGCCACCACGCCCGGTTAATTTTTGCATGGCCCAGCTAATTTTTGTATTTTTAGTAGATACAGGCTTTCACCATGTTGGTCAGGCTGGTCTCGAACTCCTGACCTCGTGATCCGCCCACCTTGGCCTCCCAAAGCGCTGGGATCACGTGTGAGCCACCATGTTCGGCCGAAAAAAAAAAATTTAATACAATGAAATGCATTGAATGTTTTGCCTTTTTCTTTCTGCTTCCATGAAATAATGCTAATTTCTGGGCATTATCATTATCCATATTATAATCCATCATTCTTTGGGACAGACTAATGACAAAAGCCTATCTAAATTTTACAAAGGTAAGTTATAAAGTCTATTAGCCTTTTTTCTGCTTTGAATATCTCTTTTCCTGTTGGTTTTCTTATTTCCTATTAGGTTTTCTAATGTATAGTGGGTTCTGCATGATTGTATCAAACTTTTTCTGTTATATTTTCTTCATTTGAGATAAATGGGCAATACTTGAGTATAAGATTTAAAAAAAAAAAAAAAAAAAACACCGGCCAGGCACAGTGGCTCATGCCTCTGATCCCAGCACTTTGGGAGGCCGAGGAAGGCAGATCACCTGAGGCCAGGAGTTGAAGACCAGCCTAGCAAACATGGAGAAACCCCATCTCTACCAAAAACACAAAAATTAGCCGGGTATGGTGGCAGGCACCTATGATCCCAGCTACTCAGGAGGCTGAAGCATGAAAATTGCTTGAACCCGGGAGGCGGAGGTTGCAGTGGGTCAAGATCACGTCACTGCATTCCAGAATGGGGGACAGAGCGAGACTTTGTCTCCAAAAACTAAAACATACGTATATGTAATAAAGCTTTTGGGGGAGAAGAAAAAAATCATAAAGATTAAATACTGAAGCATCACTGATACTAAAATATGTTTCCCACCATACAAATGATGTTGCTTTAAATGTCACCTAAAACTATGCATACCATGGAATATTCTGCTTATAAAAATTTCCTCCTTTCAATGAAGCATATGCTCTATCTCAACTTGTTAACTACATTTCTTGTTGAGGTTTAGTGAAAAATATTTTTAACTGACAAAATTTATTAGGATTCCAGAAAGCAGACCACCAAAGGTAAAATCTCATCTGGAAACAGTCTAAAAGAAAAACCATTTATTCAAGAAATAAAAACAAAAACAAAACAGAAAGGGGAGCCAAGCACACTAAAGCATTGATTTCATAAAGTCAAAAATATTCATCTACTATCAACTAAATCCGTGTACCATTCTCTATAATGCCATTCATTACCAACTGAAAAACAGACACAGTTTTTGCTCTTATCTCAGATAACGAGAAAAACAAAACAACTATGATTGTGAATTACCTCCTTATCAAGATATGACAATACTGATTCTGTCTCATTCAGAAGGGCAACACTGCACTTTCCCCTGTTGAAAGAGAAAAAAAGAATAAATGTAACAAAGGCCACCTCACCTTCTCAGTGATGAGAAATACAAAGTTAAGAATGTGAGATTGGTATTAAGAAACTACATGGCAGTTAGGAATATATATTTTTTCAAACCATTTAGACCCACTTTACAATCCTAATGTCAGGTAACTTATAAAATAAGGCTGTCTTTATAGGCATTTCTTGAGAGGCTAGCCTGTTGGATTAATTGTGTTAGGCAATAAATCCTAATATGCAATACTTTATAGGTAGTTTCTACTTATTCAAGAAAAAAAAAGAGTACAATGAGAACTTCAGACTAAGAGTCAGTTTCTGAACCTATAAATAGATATTATGAGGTAATTTTATAAAAGGGATGTTCAGACAAAGACACCACACAAATGGCTAAATAATATTCAGATTTTTATGAGCAGCCACTAACTACATTTAAGAACCTAAAAATAATACACATTCATATCAGGATATAACTAATTCATCTATATTGAAATTACTCTAAAAACTAGTTAAAATTTAAACACAAGGAGCCTTCTATAGAGCAAGGGTCAAAATAAACATCGACAGATCCACGGACCTTGAGGTCTGACAGCACTTACATTTGATCTGAGCTTGGAAACTAACGTCTATTTTTATAAGGCTTGTCTAGACTCTGAGAAAAATTGAGGTTATGTAGGTAGAGGCATTTATTACGAGCACTTTCAAAATGATCCTAACCAGCCTAAAAAAATCAGTATAACTAATAGAAATCTGACGGGAGCATTTTGAAGATTATTCAAGTTACAAACACTGGTCAGGGCTCACACAATGTTTCTTTAAAATGTCGTAAGATCATTTGATTTTCTAAACAAAAATTAAGACATCTCCAAAAGCCAACATGCAAAAACAAATATATCACATATATATTAAATAAGAAGCTAGAAATTCGTGGGGTATGGTGGCACATGCCTGTAATCCCAGCTACTCAGGGGGCTGAGGCAGGAGAATCGCTTGAACCCTAGAGGCAGAGGTTGCAGTGAGCCGAGATCGTGCCACTGCACTCCAGCCCGGGCGACAGAGCAAGACTCCATCTCAAAAAAGAAAGAAAGAAAGAAAGAAAGCTAGAAAAGCTTGCTGTTGGATCACCAGAGTGAAATACAATTCAAAGAAAAAAATTACCAACAGCAAAATAAAATACTAAAAGTGCTAACACATTGGTCAAAACAGCTTGCTAAACATTTTGCAACTATATACTCTTTAAATTAAAAAAAAAAAATCCCCTTATAAAAATGTCTTTTTCTGGTAATCACTGTAGGTTAGAAAGCTTTCTTTGAGAGCATGTGGTATTTCCACATTATCCTGTCAAATCTCTAACGTGGTTACTGGAAGTGTTTATAAAGGTTTTCTTTTTTTCTAACATATTTTATTCAAGTAGATTAGTGAAGCAAAAAAAAAAAAAAATTAACATCACTTTAGCACACATAACAACACTGAAAAGACAACAATTGGGCCCGGCTCACACCTGTAATCTCAGCACTTTGGGAGGCCGAGGTAGAAGAATCGCTTGAGCCCAGGAGTTTGAGACCAGGCTACACAGCAAGATCGCAACTCTACTGAAAATTAAAAAAAATAAAATCAGCAGGGCATAGTCCCACCTACTCGCGGTTGGGGGACTGCTTGAGCCCAGGAGGTCTAGGGTACAGTGAGCTGTATTTGCACCACTGAACTCCAGCCTGGGCAAAAGAGCAAGACCCTGTCTCAAAAAAAAAAAAGAAAAGGTAACAATTATCTGACATGTTCTCATAACGGACAGAATTGCAACTAGGGAAATTGCTCTGCTGCCGTTAGCACATCGACAGCTGCCATAGAATATCTATGACCTGTGAATATGTGCTCACACATGCAATATGCTTAATAAATGAGGTTTCTCAAAATAGTTTTCGCTTACTTTTTTCCCCTCATTAACAGCTGACAAAGCAATATTTCTAACATTTGATAGTTAATCATCTAGAAAAAATAAAGCCCCCTTTTTAAAAAATAAGTTCTCTAAAGTCAGATTTGTTTGTTTTAATGGGGAGGAGTAAAACCTGCTAAATTTTATTTTAATAGGTACTTTTTTTTTTTAAGGCTAGTCAACTGAAACAGTGATAGTGGAGAAGAAACAAAGAAATCTGTAACTGGTTATAAACACTACTGCACTGTGCCCAGCCAATACCACTGTCTTTAATAGTCCCTTGACTTTTAAGGGTTAACGGACACTGAAAATTCAAACAAACAATATAGCATACTTTGAAAGTCTCTTCCATATGGTCTGAAATAAAAGATTTTAAATTATAAACCTTTATTTTCATAATTATATTAGGAAATAAGGAAACACAGGTTATAATGAAGTATAAATTGTTTTTGGAAATGCAGTTTTTATACAAAGATGAAAGGATAATAAGTGATCTAAGTTTTAAATTTTTCTTTAATATAGCTATATTGTACATCTCCCCAAATTAAAAATGAAAATCTAACATTTACAATTTTCATGTACATACATTAACAGCTAAGAGGTTGAGTCAGAATTATTTTATGAAGTAAATATGAATATGTAATTAACACATATATTACCATGCCAAGAGTTGTTGATAAAAGTGGTTTAAAAAGAGATTTAAAGCGTTAGTTTCCTTTATGCCAAACAAATCTTGGCTCATAGATAAAAACATGGTAAATTTTAAGCTAACCCCAACCTAAAGGAACTATTATCAAATTCTGTATACAGATACCATAGGCAATTTATACTGAGTCTCAAGCAATGAACCTAATCATGTGTCATGCACGATATTTTAATCCTTAAATAATAAAGATGCCCAAGAATGATATGAAGTGTATCAAAGACCACAACACAAAGATCACTCCAGGCCCATATAATCACTCGTACTACTTTTCTACACAGAACCACAAAGGAGTACAGAATTGCTATAAAGAAAACCTACTTTCCCACAGATCATTCAAAAGGTTTTCAAAGTATAATCTGTTTCAGAGACTGCGCAGGGTGCTGGGACACAAAGACGTGAATAAATAATTACGACAAAACAAAGTCACACGTTCAACAGCAGGCGCTGATCAGCCTGGAATCTGCTACTTGCTTAACGGTATGTCCCATATAATCCTACAGACTGAAAAACATGTAAAAATGTGCATACAGGTTATATATTTCTTTTATCTAAAGCTAGTACATATTTGTATAAATGAAAGAGGAGGGCCAGGCACAGTGGCTCATGCCTATGATCCCAGCACTTTGGGAGGCCGATGTGGGCGGGTCACGAGGTCAGGAGTTCGAGACCAGCCTGGCCAATACGGTGAAGCCCTGTCTCTACTAAAAACACAAAAATTAGCGGGGAGTGGTAGCACACACCTGTAGTCCCAGCTACTCTGGAGGCTGAGGCAGGAGAATCGCTTGAACCTGGGAGCCGGAGGTTGCAGTGAGTCGAGATCGCACCACTGCACTCCAGCCTGGTGACAGGGCGAAACTCCGTCTCAAAAAAAAAAAAAAAAGAAAAAAGAAAGAAAGAGAAGGAAGTTTAAATTAGTGGTCATTTACGCCCTGCCTGTAGACTTTCTTCTTTTGTTTTGTTTTGTTTTGAGAAAGGGTCTAGCTCTGTCACCCAGGCTGGAGTGCAGTGGCATAATCACAGTTCACTGCAGCCTCAACCTCCTGGACTCAATCAATCCTCCTACCTCAGCCTCCCCAGTAGCTGGGACTACAGGTGTGTGCCACACACAGAGCAAATTTTTTTAAAATTCTTTGTAGAGACAGAGCTTTGCTATGCTTCCCAGGCTGCTCTCAAACTCCCTGGCTCAAGAGATCCTCCCACCTTGGTCTCCCAAAGGCTGGGATTATAGACATGAGCCACCACACTTGGCCCAAACTTTCTTTTACCTTGATACAACCTGAAGCGGGGACTACCCACTTAGAAAAGTGCAGATATCTTAGTGCTGTACCAGACATACTGAATTTCAATGTCTTGGGATGGGTCCAGGAATCTACATGATTAACAAACATCACCAAGTTTAGTGAACTTTTTTAAGTTCACTAAACTTAAAAAACCATTCCTGGCCCGGCGCCGTGGCTCACGCCTGTAATCCTAGCATTCTATGAGGCTGAGGCAGGCAGATTGCCTGAGCTCAGGTGTAGTTCAAGACCAGCCTGGGCAACATGGTGAAACTCCATCTCTACTAAAATATAAAAAATTAGCTGGGTGTGGTGGTGCACGCCTGTAATCCCAGCTACTGGGGAGGCTGTGGCACAAGAATTGCTTGAACCTGGGAGAAGGAGGTGCAGTGAGCCAAGATCATGCCACTGCACTCCAGCCTGGGTGACAGAGTGAGACTCTGTCTTGGAAAAAAAAACAGAAAAATTCCTATAGATGCAGAGTTTGACATTAAACTTGCCTTGTTCAACAAACAGTATTATTGCTTCATTAAAGAAAGACATTTTTCTTATTGACAAGTCTTACATTTGCCACAAACTCTAGATTCTTTTTTTTTTTTTTTGAGATATAGTCTCACTCTGTTGCCCAGGATGGAGTTCAAGTGGTGTGTTCTTATCCTTACTGCAGCCTCCACCTCCTGGGTTCAAGTGATTCTGCTGACTCAGCCTCCCAACTAGCTGGGATTACAGATGCCTGCCATCACACCCAGCTCATTTTTGTATTTTTAGTAAAGACGGGGTTTCACCATGTTGGTCAGGCTGGTCTCAAACTCCTAATTTCAGGTGATCCACCCGCCTCGGCCTCCCAAAATGCTGGGATTACAGACGTGAGCCACTTTGCCCGGCCCAAGTTACAGATTCTTAATATTTCTTTGTATAAAGAACAGTGTCAAAATATTAGGTTCTGGGATTGGTAAATCAGTGAGTAGACAGTTTTTACAGCATTTAATACAATGAACACAATGAACAATCAAATAAAAAAATAAAGATCAGAGATGCAAAATGCTTTCGGAAGACTAGATTTCTCAAAAGCAACCGCATAAAACAGAATAGCACAGATTCAAAATTCTGAGAGAAGTGATTTCCAAACCAAAATTCTATGTCTAAACAAATCATTGGCCAAGTGTGAGAAATATTTTTAGATTTATGAGAATAAAAACTTTCACATTTTTAGAAGACTTAATCAAAAGGCAAAGGTAAAACAATGATAAACTCCATGGAAAACAAAGGTTTATACAAGAAAGAATACATAATACTGACATGTTCATAAAACACAAAGATTGTTTACTAAGTTAAATAAAATTTGTGATAATATTAGAAACAGATGGCAAAGGGAATAGGGAAGAGAGAAGTAAAGGTAAATTCCTAAAACTGAAAAATTAATAGTAGGAATATAAGAACAGTATAAATGCCAGAAGCCACCATCGAGAGGAGTTGAAAATGACTACAGAGTGGGAACCAAGCAAATGACTGCCTTGGATATTATTAGACAGCCATATCCATACACTTTTAAAAAAATAACAAAATTTAAATTTAAAATGAAAGGGGGTGATATGGTTTGGCTCTGTGTCCCCACCCAAATCTCATCTTGAATTGTGATCCCCATAATCCTCACGTGTCGAGGGAGGGACCTAGTGGGTGGTGATTGGATCACAGGGGCAGTTTCATGATAGTGAGTTCTCACATGATCTGATGGTTTTATACATGTTTGACAGTTCCTCCTCCTCCTTCTCTCGCCTGCTGCCAAGTAAGACATGCCTGCTTCCCCTTCCACCATGATTGTAAGTTGCCTGAGTCTTCCCCAGCCATGCAGAACTGTGAATCAATTAAAAGTCTTCTCCTTATAAATTACCCAGTCTCGGGTAGTTCTATAGCAGTGTGAGAACAGACTAATAAAGAGAAATCCTAATTAAAATACCTAATTAAAATACATAAATTTGCATGAATACCACACCAAGGGAGCAAGGATTATGTACAATGACTCTATATATCAGGTTTTCTCAACCTTGGCACCACTGGTGGACATTTTGGGCCAGATAATTTTTTGCTGTGGAGGCTGTCTCATGCATTACAGGATGTTGAGCAGCATCCCTGGCCTCTCTGTAGTGGATGACAGTAGCACCCACTCATCCATTTGTTAGAGTCAAACTGTCCAAATTGTCAAATGTCCCTGGGATACAATATCACTCCCGGTTGAGAATCACTGCTCTACATTAAGAAAACTATGGTTTTCTTAATTATATCTTGGTAACAAACATTTAAGATTGCATATATTAAGTGAAAGAATTTTTTTTTTTTTTTTTTTTTTTTTGAGACAGAGTCTCGCTCTGTCACCCAGGTTGGAGTACAGTGGCGCGATCTCGGCTCACTGCAAGCTCCGCCTCCCGGGTTCACGCCATTCTCCTGCCTCAGCCTCCAGCTGGGACTACAGGCGCCCGCCACCACACCCGGCTAACTTTTTTTTGTATTTTTAGTAGAGACGGGGTTTCACTGTGTTAGCCAGGATGGTCTCGATCTCCTGACCTTGTGATCCGCCCGCCTCGGCCTCCCAAAGTGCTGGGATTACAGGCATGAGCCACCGCACCAGGCCAAGAATATGATTTTTTACGGACTTTTTTTTTGAGACAGGATCTCGCTCTGTCACCCAGGTCAGAGTGCAGTGGCGTGATCTCAGCTCACTGCAGCCTCCACCTCCTGGGCTCAAGTGATCCTCCCACCTCAGTTTCCTGAGTAATTGGGACTACAGGCATGAACCACCAGGCCCCGCTAACTTTTGTATTCTTTGTAGAAACAGGGTTTCACCATGTTGCCCAGACTGGTCTAAAACTCCTAGGATCAAGCGATCCTTCTTGGCCCCCCAGTTGCTGGGATTACAGGCATGAACCATCAAACCCGACCCTGGACCTCTGCTTTTTTTTTTTTTTTTTGAGACAGAGTTTCATTCGGTAACCATGCTGGAGTACAGTGGTGCGATCTCGGCTCACTGCAACCTCGGCTCACCGCAACCTCTGCCTTCCAGGTTCAAACGATTCTCCTGCCTCAGCCTGCCGAGTAGCTAGGACTACAGGCATGCACCCCCATACCCAGCTAATTTTTGTGTTTTTACTAGAGACAGGATTTCACCATGTTGGCCAGGATGGTCTCGAGCTCTTGACCTCATGATCCGCCCACCTCAGCCTCCCAAAGTGCTGGGATTACAGGTGTAAGCCACCATGCCCGACTGTATTTTTTTTTTTAAAAAAAAACGAGGACAAAGAGAATTAAATCTGGAAATCTTTAAATATTTCTATTCAAACATAGATCTTTGAATAGAAGATCTGTTACTAATACTGCTTTAACAGATGCTCACAAATAAAAATTAAAAGAAGCCACACACAAACCACCCTGAAACATCTGTTTGTGTGTACACAAAGTAGAGGAATGAAAAGCCAAAAAGAGAAGTTTGGACTCAATAAAATCGATTAATCTATTTCTGAAGAAAAATGATTGACAAATTATGTTTTGAGATGCCCATTCCATCCATGAGATGTGGAGCATAGCAAAGACACCATAATTCTGAATATCTGATGACAAATATGAAAGAAATTGTCAAGGAGGAATCAAGTAGGAAAAATATCCTTCTCTTGATATCACTCTTCCCTCTTATAGGAGAAAGTGAAATGTTCCAAAAAGTCAGTACCTATTGGAAAGATCCTCCTCTCCTGGACAAGATGGCAAATGAATCACTCTGACCACCAGGAAAATCTCTCAGAGGTTCCACAACATGTGGAATACAGTACTTGTGGGGATGGTTAATAAGTACAAAACAGCAGCTGGGGGCTGGGCGCGGTGGCTCAAGCCTGTAATCCCAGCACTTTGGGAGGCCGAGGCGGGCGGATCATGAGGTCAGGAGATCAAGACCATCCTGGCTAACATGGTGAAACCCTGTCTCTATTAAAAATACATAAAATTAGCCGGGCATGGTGGCGGCCGCCTGTAGAACCCAGCTACTTGGGAGGCTGAGGCAGGAGAATGGCGTGAACCTGGGAGGCAGAGCTTGCAGTGAGCCGAGACTATACCACTGCACTCCAGCCTGGGCGATGAGCAAGACTCCACCTCAAAAAAAAAACAAAAAAAAACCCAGCAGCTGGGAAGAATGAATAAGACCTGATATTTGATGGTATCATAGGGTGAATACAGTCAATAATAACTTAATTGTACATTTTTAAATAACTAAAAGAGGCCAGGCCTGGTGGCTCATGCCTGTAATCCCAGCACTTTGGGAGGCCAAGGTGGGTGGGTCACCTGAGGTCAGGAGCTCAAGACCAGCCTGGCCAACATGGTGCTACCCCATCGCTATGACAAATAAAAAAACTAGGCAGGCATGGTGGCAGGCACCTGTAATCCCAGCTACTTGGGAGGCTGAGGCAGGAGAATCACTTGAACCCAGGAGGTGGAGGTTGCAATGAGCCAAGACTGGATCACTGCACTCCAGCCTGGGTCACTAAGGGAGACTCCGTCTCAAAAAATAAAAATAAAATAATAATACAAAATAACTAAAAGAGTATAACTGGATTGTTTGTAACACAAAGTATGAATGCTTGAGGGGACAGATAGCCCATATTTCATGATGTGATTATTATGCATCACATGCCTCTGTCAAAATATCTCTTGTACCACATGAATATATACAACTATGTAGCCACAAAAATTGAAAATCAAAAAAAAACACACACACAAGTACTTGAGACAATACACAGGACATACTTTGCATCTAACCCAAATGCTCTTGTGCACTGTGATTCTGGTTGAAGAAAACTACTTCAGCCCTTAAAGGGGTTAAGCAGTTAATTCAAAGGAAAGGTTATATAGTATAAACACACATCTTCCAAAAAGAGCATGCTAAACATGTACACTATAAAATGTTCAGCTGTGATAGGATTTTTCTCCACTTACTGTATTTTTCCTCTAGTTTTCCTCCTACTAGCAATCTTACGAGGCTAAGCATACTAACTAACTTTCTCATGTTAACTTCATTTATTAAGGAGCACTACTTATAGGTATCAACAGTACCCTTTTGGCTAATTCAAATTTTATGTATAGATTACCAAAAAAATTACAAAAGCCTAACACTTTAAAATACTGTCATAATTAAATGAGCAGGAAGAAAACCAATTATTTTAAAGATTCCAAATAAGTTTTTAACATTCACAGCCAAACTGAAGAGAGACTAATAATCCACAGTGGAGTTCTATTTTATTACTTATATACTTAAAAGTTAGCACTACTATTTTTCAATAAACATATCCATAAAAACTTGTTTTTCTCTGAATGTAGCAAAAAAGGTCTCAATAGACATAAATTAAATTTACAAATCCTTTCAGCTGAACCTCCCTGCTTTGACCAATGGAGAAATATGAAGAAATAAATACAAAATAAAAATTAAGATACTTTCAACTATTTTACTTGGTATAATTTTGCAGCTACACTCACAATCACACAACTAAAATGTCCTAGGCACAAGTTTATTCATTATAGTATTATTTTTAACAGCAAAAGACTAAAGAAACCAAAAATCCATTAGTTAGGATTAAACAAATTAGATATACAACACAGCCATAAAAAAGAATGAGGCAGATCTTTATGATCCAATATGGACCTATCACCAAGATACTTCATTTCAAAAGCACAACATAAAAGCATCATAATTTACTCCACAATTTACTTAGACATACAAACATACATACCTCATTGCTTCTATATGCATGGAATATTTCTGGAAGTACACCTAAGACTAAAACACTGAAGACCTGGGGGGACTGTGCAGGAGACAGACATTTTATTGTATACTTCATGTTTGTATATTTTGATTTCTGAATCATATATTACAAATCCCCCTCCACTGAAACTGTCCCCACAAGGTTGACAAGAATTGCATGCAGGTTATGGCCAGAAATGTAGTTACAATTAAGTATTAATCAGACTGCACTTTGGCTCACTTCTCTGCTATTGAAAGTAATGTAGCACAAGATACTGACGAAAGCCTTGATTCTAATATCAGAGATCAAGTGTATGGGGAGCCTACTGTTCCCATAGACAGGATCTCTGACATTAGAATCATAAGGCTTTTATTTAAGGATCGCTTAAATTGTTTTTTGCCGGGTGTGTTAGCTCATGCCTGTAATCCTAGCACTTGGGGAGGCCAAGGCAAGCAGATCACTTGAGGTCAGGAGACCACCCTGGCCAACATGGTGAAACCCCATGTCTACTAAAAATACAAAAAAAGTTAGCCAGGTGTGGTGACAGGCCGCTGTAATCCCAGCTACTCAGGAGGCTGAGGCACAAGAATTGCTTGAACCTGGGAGGCAGAGGTTGCAGAGAGCCGAGATCATGCCACTGAACTCCAGCCTGGGAGACAGAGCAAGACTACACCTCAAAAAAAAAAAAATTGTTTTTCAGGCCCCATGAATTCCAGCAACCAGTTTAAAGGCCCCCACAGAGGAACGAGATCAGAAGAATTCAGCTTCTTTATCCCCAACTTCATGACTTCACCATACAACTCTTGGAGCAATCAAAGATCTCCAAACTTCGGCCCACTCCAAAAGCCTTAAAAACCCCAACTGCAAATTCCCTGGGGAGATAGATTAGAGGTTTCCTCCCACCTCCTTGTTCGAGGACCCTACAATTAAACCTCCTTCTTTGCTGCAACCTGGTGTCTCAGAGTACTGACTGGCTGTGCTCAGTGGGCAGCTAACCTATCACAATTACACTACCAAAAAAAATTTAAATTTTAAAAGCAAGAGGGCATGTCATAAGTTTTCTGTGATCCTGAAAACAAAAAAAGACTGCTCTATCGGCTGGGCACGGTGGATCACGCCTGTAATCCCAGCACTTTGGGAGGCCGAGGCAGGTGAATCACAAGGTCAGGAGTTCGAGATCAGCCTGGCCAACATGGTGAAACCCTGTCTCTACTAAAAATACAAAAAAGTACCCGGGCATAGTGGCGTGCACCTGTAATCCCAGCTACTCAGGAGGCTGTGGCAGGAGAATTGCTTGAACCTGGGAGACAGAGATTGCAGGGAGCTGAAATCACATTACTGCACTCCAGCGTGGGCCACAGAGCAAGACTCCGTCTCAAAAAATATATATATATATTGCTCTATCATCCACTGCTTTTGGATCCCAGGTTGCACCGAGCATTTAACCAAACTGGATATACCATCCCTAAACACAGCAATATATAAATTCACTCTGGCAATCTATTCCAATCTACTCCCATCTACCGACTATTTCTTTGCCCAGTATTTGAAATATTTTTTGTTTAAAAAGAAAATTCTGCTTATACATAAAATATTTTTAGTTCATTTATTTGTTTCTGACACATAGGACAACCCGAGGAAAAATTTTCCTTCAAACACTAATTGCTCTAGGTAAAACATAAACCAAAAAAAAAAAAAAAAAAGGGTGGAAATGTTTTGTCAATACTCAATAACTCAGTTTTAAAAAGAGACAAGAAGAGATAAATCCCAGAATTGTATGGTATTTTTATTCAGTGAGCTAACTGAAAGAAGTTTTACAGCATCTCAATGCAGGGAGGAGAATGGAATAATATTTTCAGTCTCAACAGAATAATGAATTAAATGACAGGCAAAGCCAATGTGTTTATCTCCTCTTTTCTGAGATGCCTTTTAAATAAGAAGATGGCTGGGTTGGTGGCTCACGACTGTAATCCCACCACTTTGGGAGGCTGAGGCAGGCATATTACCTGAAGTCAGCAGTTTGAGACCAGCCTAGCCAGCATGGCAAAACCCCATCTCTACTAAAAATACCAAAAAATTTAGTCAAGCATGCTGGTGGGCGCCTGTAATCCCAGCTACTCGGGAGGCTGAGGCAAGAGAATCACTTGAACCCAGGAGGTGGAGGTTGCAGTGAGCCAAGATCACACCACTGCACTCCAGTCTGGGTGACAAGAGCAAAACTCCATCTCAAAAATAAAAAAATAAATAAATAAATAAATAAATAAAGCGATAAGAAAATTAAAAGAACCGCCAGGCACAGTGGCTCAAGCCTGTAATCCCAACACTTTGGAAGGCCGAGGCGGTTGGATCACAAAGTCAGGCGTTCAAGACCAGCCTGGCCAACATGGTGAAACATGGTCTAACCAAAAATACAAAAATGAGCTGGGCGTGGTGGTGCTCGCCTGTAATCCCACCTACTTAGGAGGCTGAGGCGGGAGAATCACTTGAACCCGGGAGTCGGAGATTGCAGTAAGCCAAGATGGCGCCGCTGCACTCCAGCCTGGGCAACAGAGTGAGGCTCTGTCTCAAAACAAAACAAAACAAAAGAACCTGGCAGGGAATGGTGGCTCATGCCTGTAATCCCAGCACTTTGGAAGGCCCAGGTGGGCAGATCATTAGAGGTCAGGAGTTTCAGACCAGTCTGACCAACATGGCGAAACTATGTCTCTACCAAAAATACAAAAAATAAAACATAAAAAAAATTAGCCAGGCTTGGTGGCACATACTCCCAGCTACTTGGGAGGCTGAGGCAGGAGGATCACTTGAACTCCTGAGGTGGAGGTTGCAGTGAGCCAAGATGACACCACTGCACTCCAACCTGAAAGACAGAGCGAGACTCCGTTTCAAATTTAAAAAAAAAGAAAAAAAGAATCTAAACCATAATAAAGAGAATGTGAGGGGGCCATTAGCAGAATAAAGATTTTCAGAAAATTTTGGAAGACAAAAGGGAAAGACTAAGAAGAAAAGACTAAGAAAAGCACATCTGGCCACTATCTAAACTACTACTAAACATAGCATTGCTGGTTTTCCCTAATATAATTAGGACAAGAAAAACAATTAAGAAACAAAGCTCAGGCCTGGCAGTGGTTTGGAAGGCCAAGGCAGAAGGATCACGTGAGGCCAGGAGTTAGAGACCACCCTGGACAACATAGGGAGACCAGTCGCTACAAAAAAATGTTTAAGTTAGCTGGGCATGGTGGCCAGCACCTGCAGTCCCAGCTACTCAGGAGGCTGAGGTGAGAGGATCGCTTGAGCCCAGGAGTTCAAGGCTGCAATGAGCCACGAATCGTGCCACTGCACTCCAGCCTAGAAAACAGAGAGAAATCCTGTTGCTAAAGGAAAAAAAAGAGAAAAAAGAAACAAAGCCCAAAATATGTATAAAGGGAAATGGCTGGGTGCAGTGGCTCATGCCTGTAATCCCAGCACTTTGGGAGGCCAAGACACACAGATCACCTGAGGTCAGGAGTTTGAAGCCAGCCTGGCCAACATGGTGAAACCCAATCTCTACTACAAATACAAAAATTAGCTGGGTGTGGTGCGGTAGGCCTGTAATCTCAGCTACTTGGGAGGCTGAGGCACAAGAATTGCTTGAACCTGGGAGACAGAGGTTGCAGTGAGCTGAGGTGGCACCGTTATACTACATCCTGGGTGACAAAGCAAGACTCTGTCTAAAAAAAAATTTAATTTAATTTAAAAAAAAGGAGCTAATACTAGGAAAAATGGAACTGACCTATCCAGGATAGTCCTGAAGAATTTTCTAGTCTAAGAGGGTAAGACTTAGAAAAGTCAACTTCACAACTGCCTGAAGACAAAGTCAGCCCATAAAACTGAAGCTCCTAGGCCAGGTGCGGTGGCCCACGCCTGTAATCCCAGCACTTTGGGGGGCCGAGGCAGGTGGATCACGAGGTCAGGAGTTCGAGACCAGCCTGGCCAACATGGTGAAACCCCATCTCTACTAAAAATGCAAAAATTAGCTGGGCATGGTGGTGGGTGCCTTTAATGCCAGCTACCCTGGAGGCTGAGGCAGGAGAATCGCTTGAGGCCAAGAAGCAGAGGTTGCAAGTGAGCCGAGATTACACCACTGCACTCCAGCCTGGGTGACAGAGTGAGACTCCGAATCAAAAAAAATTTTTTAAAAATGGAGCTCCTGTTCAGCCTTACTACCTTGGTTTTGAATAAGAATAGAAAACTATGGCCGGGCACGGTGGTTCACGCCTGTAATCCCAGCACTTTGGGAGGCCGAGGCGGGCGGATCACGAGGTCAGGAGATCGAGACCATCCTGGTTAACACTGTGAAACCCCATCTCTACTAAATATACAAAAAAATTAGCTAGGAGTGGTGGCAGGCACCTGTAGTCCCAGCTACTCGGGAGGCTGAGGCAGGAGAATGGCATGAAGCCGGGAGGTAGAGCTTGCAGTGAGCCGAGATTGCGCCACTGCACTCCAGCCTGGGCGACAAAGCAGGACTCCAACTCAAAAAAAAAAAAAAAGAAAAGAAAAGGATAACTGAATCATCTAATACTTGAGAACAAAATACAGCATAAAAGATAAATATAAAAAATCAACAACTGAACTTGAAGAAACAATTTAGGCAACAACACAGAACTGTGCATGCAGATAATAGATTTATTAAAATGACTGGTGAGGATACTGTGTTCAGAAAACAAAATTTTTTTTTTTTTTTTTTTTGAGACGGAGTCTCGCTCTGTTACCCAGGCTGTGGAGTGCAGTGGCGTGATCTCGGTTCACTGCAACCTCCGCCTCCCGGGTTCACGACATTCTCCTACCTCAGCCTCCTTAGTAGCTGGGACTACAGGCGCCTGCCACCATGCCCAACTAATTTTTTTGTATTTTTAGTAGAGACGGGGTTTCACCGTGTTAGCCAGGATGGCCTCAATCTCCTGACCTCATGATCCGCCCACCTCGGCCTCCCAAAGTGCTGGGATTAAAGGCATGAGCCACCGTGCCCGGCCCATAAAACAAATTTTAAAACATGATTGGCAAAATTAAAATATCACTAGACGTGCTAGAAAAATCAAAGATTTAGCTCAGGGACCTCCACCTCCAAAAAAGGGAAAAAAAGAAAAATGGAAAATATGAGACAACGGCCAGGCACGGTGGCTCACGCCTGTAATCCCAACAGTTTGGGAAGCCGAGGTGGGTGGATCACCTGAGGTCAGGAGTTCAAGACCAGCCTGGCCAACATGGTGAAACCCCATCTCTACTAAAAATACAAAAATTAGACAGGCATGGTGGCGGGCGCCTGTAATCCCACCTACTCAGGAGGCTGAGGCAGGAGAATCGCTTGAATCTGGGAAGCAAAGGTTCCAGTGAGCCGGGATGGCGCCACTGCACTCCAGCCTGGGTGACAAAGCAAGACTCCATCTCAAAAAAATAAAAAAGTAAATAAAGGAAAACAGATCTTCAAATTACAGTGGTGTATCAAATATCCTTACCATTGATGCATCACTGTAAAATTTTAGGATGCAACAAATAAGAAAATTCTAAAAAGATTTCAGAGAGGAAACAGATAACATGCGAAGAATGGAGAACTGATGTGGTATAAAACTCATGTTCAATGACAATGGAAGTCTGATGACAATGGGGTAAACATCTTCAAAGTTTTGAGGAAAAATCATTTTCAATCCAAAATTCAGCGCAAAGAAAGATCATGTATCAAGTGTCTACTATTAAAGTATGAATTTCATACCAGAATAGTATAGGAAGTTACAAAATATTTAAAAGAGTGATTGAGTCTGACAAAGTTGAGAAGCTCTGCTATAAGTTAATACACATTAAAAACAAAAAAAGAGGCTGGGCACAGTGGCTCACGCCTGTAATCCCAGCAATTTGGGAGGCCGAGGCAGGTGGATCACAAGGTCAGCAGTTCAAGACCAGCCTGGCCAAAATGCAAAATGGTGAAACCCTGTCTCTACTGAAAATACAAAAATTAGCTGGGTGTGGTGGCAGGCGCCTGTAATCCCAGCTACTTAGAAGGCTGAGGCAGAGAACTGCTTGAACCCAGGAGGTGGAGGTTGCAGTGAGCCAAGATCACACCACTGCACTCCAGCCTGGGCAACAAGACCGAGATCCCATCTCAAAAAATAAAAAATTAAAAAATTAAAAATTAAAGTTAATATACATTAAGATACAAAATGAAAATTAATAAAAATCCAAAAATAATATTAAAAATTATTGTATTTTATTATAAAAGTAATTCAGTTTTATTGAAATAAAAATAAAATCAAATACTAAACAAAGAAAAGTCTGAATTATGGATCACTAGGCAATAATCGACTTCCAGTAACATCCTAAAAAGCAACAACCAAACTATACACTTCTCGTTAGACATCACCATCTTTCTGTCTCTTGTGTTTGTTCCTCCCTTTTACCCCTCCAACCATACCTTTAAATCTGAACTACCAGACCAGGCGAAGTGGCTCAGCCTATAATCCCAGCACTTTGGGAGGCCGAGGTGGGTGGATCACACCTAAGGTCGGTGGATCACACCTAAGGTCAGGAGTTCGAGACCAGGTGGCCACCACGGTGAAACCCCGTCTCTACTTAAAATACAAAAAAATTAGCCAGGTGTAGTGGCGCACACCTATAGTCCCAGGTACTTGGGAGGCTGAGCCAGGAAAATGGCTTGAACCTGGAAGGCGGAGGTTGCCGTGAGCAGAGATTGTGCCACTGCTCCTGCCTGGGCGACAGACTCTCAAAAAAAAAAAAAAAAAGAAATCTGAACTACCAACATGAAAACTCAAGGGGCATGGTAAAATACCATGGGGATACAATCAGAAAATCCAAACAGTGAAAAGGAAACAAAACCCCAGTTTCTTCAACAAAAACTAGCCAAGGAAAAAGAAAGAGAAGGAAAAGGGAAGTCCTAACATTTCCCCTGCTGTGGCCACCTGTTGTGCTGGATTCCCAAGCTTGCAAGCTAGGAGAACACTGCCTCTAGAGGACTGAAGAAAAGACCCAAAGGCAGCGGCGTGACATAAGCTTTATTCAGGGAACTTATGTCCAGGGAGTCCAGGAGGGGAAGGCTGGACAGGAAAAACCATTCCCTTTTATAAAAAGCATGCAGGTTTTACAGCAAGTACCCTTCGCATAGCAACCACCACTTAGCAGCCTCCACCTAGCTCAAAACAATGGGCCTCAGAGTTCCTTGGACCACCTGCATTCCAAGGCACACGCCAGGATCCAGGTGTCCTTCACAGGTATGGCATAAACATCAGGGTTGGCCATTACTGGAACACTAAACAAACATTCATCAAGGAACACAGGATCATTCTCAAGGTATGCTTGAGTTATTGCTGTCTGGCAAGACACGCCCACCATATACCACCCAACTGACTTGGGACCATTTACTAAAACAACTACCTTTTCCTCATTACATTACCATGGAGACTTTGTCATAAACAAAGTTGCATTATACACGTGAATCTCTTCTGGCTTTTGTATTGTTTCATTGGTTTATTTTTCAATTCACTTACTAATATACCGTATCTTAATTATTCTAACTTTACAAGTGTCTTCCTATCTAATGATATAAGCAACGTAAGTCCTCCAGCACTTTTGTTTGTCAAGACTGACTTTGTCAACGCTTCTCAAAACTTTTGTTCTCAAGATTCTCTTACATGGAGGCCAGGTGTGGTAGCTCACACCTATAATCCCAGCACTTTGAGAGACTAAGGTGGGAAGATTACTTGAGGCCAGGAGTTCAAGATCAGCCTGGGCAACAAAGCAAGATCCCATTTCAAAAAAAAAAAATAGGCAAAAATTCTTTTAAAAAGATTCCTTTACGTTTATACCTATTGAGGTACTCAAGGAACTTACGTTGGATACATATCTATCAATATTTACCATGTTGAAATTAAAACTGAGAAGAAACTTAACATTTACTAATTTAAAATAAAAACATATTACAAATTAGCAAGTATTTGTTATGAATAATTACTATTTTCCAAAACAAATATAAAACTCTAATAAGATCCCTCTCCCTCCCCCTCCCCCTCTCCCCACGGTCTCCCTCTCCGTCTCTTTCCACGGTCTCCCTCTGATGCCGAGCCAAAGCTGGACTGTACTGCTGCCATCTCTGCTCACTGCAACCTCCCTGCCTGATTCTCCTGCCTCAGCCTGCCGAGTGCCTGCGATTGCAGGCACACGCCGCCACGCCTGACTGCTCAATGTTGCCCAGGCTGGAGTGCAGTGGCGTGATCTCGGCTCGCTATAACCTCCACCTCCCAGCCGCCTGCCTTGGCCTCCCAAAGTGCCGAGACTGCAGCCTCTGCCCGGCCGCCACCCCGTCTGGGAAGTGAGGAGCGTCTCTGCCTGGCCGCCCATCGTCTGAGATGTGGGGAGCACCTCTGCCCCGCCGCCCCATCTGGGATGTGAGGAGCGCCTCTGCCCGGCCACGACCCCGTCTGGGAGGTGAGGAGCGTCTCTGCCCGGCCGTCCCGTCTGAGAAGTGAAGAGCCCCTCCGCCCGGCAGCCGCCCCGTCTGAGAAGTGAGGAGCCCCTCCGCCCGGCAGCCGCCCCGTCTGAGAAGTGAGGAGCCCCTCTGCCCGGCCGCCACCCCGTCTGGGAGGTGTACCCAACAGCTCACTGAGAACGGGCCATGATGACGATGGCGGTTTTGTCGAATAGAAAAGGGGGAAATGTGGGGAAAAGAGATTGTTGCTGTGTCTGTGTAGAAAGAAGTAGACATAGGAGACTCCATTTTGTTCTGTACTAGGAAGAATTCTTCTGCCTTGGGATGCTGTTGATCTATGACCTTACCCCCAACCCGGTGCTCTCTGAAACATGTGCTGTGTCCACTCAGGGTTAAATGGATTAAGGGCGGTGCAAGATGTGCTTTGTTAAACAGATGCTTGAAGGCAGCATGCTCGTTAAGAGTCATCACCACTCCCTAATCTCAAGTACCCAGGGACACAAACACTGCGGAAGGCCGCAGGGTCCTCTGCCTAGTAAAACCAGAGACCTTTGTTCACTTGTTTATCTGCTGACCTTCCCTCCACTATTGTCCTATGACCCTGCCAAATCCCCCTCTGCAAGAAACACCCAAGAATGATCAATAAAAATAAAAAAAAAAACTCTAATAAGAGTAACATTGTTTCACATTTTTGCAAATTGCTTCAATGTCTACCTTAATAGCTTTACTGAGGTATAACTGACAAATAAAAATTGTATATTTACAGTGTACAACATGATGTTTTGATGTATGTCTACATTGTGAATGGCTGACAACTAGAGTTTCACATGAATATCTATGAAATAACCATGACTTTTCAAAAAAAGCTGATAAAATACCCATGTCTAAATAAACATAGTTTAGCTTTCAGTGATTATCTTGAAGTAAAAATGGTATTCCAAGAAAAAGGCAGCTAGTTCAGCTCACAATTCAAACAATCCCATGTTTTCTCGAGTTAACCAGTTGGGCCCAGTGGCTCATCCCCGTAATCCCAACACTTCGGGAGGCCAAGATGGGAGGACTGTTTGAACCCAGAAGTTTAAGAAACAACCTGGGCAACATAGCTAGACTCTATCCCTACAAAAAGTTTAAAAACTACCCAGGCATGGTACCGTGCACCTGTGGTCCAAGCTAATTAGGAGGCTGAGGTGGCAGGATTGCTTGAGCTAAGAAGGTCAAGGCTGCAGTGAGCCGTGATGACACCACTGTACTCTAGCCTGAGCAACAGAGCGAGACCCTATCTCTCAAAAAGAAAAGAAAACCATCACACATCAATATGCAACAGAAGTGGGTTTAGGTGTACTTCTGAGTTCACAGGTCAAGATGTGTGATGTCGGCAGGGCACGGTAGCTCATTCCTGTAATTCCAGCACTTTGGGAGGCCAAGGCAGGTGGAATCACCTGAGCCAAGATCGCACCATTGCACTCAGGCCTGGGCAACAAGAGTGAAACTCTGTCCCTTAAAAAAAAAAAAAAAATAGAAATGTGGAGAATGGGGCTGGGCATTGTGGCTCATGCCTATAATCCCAGCACTTTGGGAGGCTGAGGTGGGCAGATCACGAGGTCAGGAGATCAAGAACATCCTGGAGAACATGGGGAAACCCTGTCTCTACTAGAAATACAAAAAATTAGCCGGGCATGGTGGCAGGCACCTGTAGTCCCAGCTACTCTGGAGATTCAGGCAGGAGAACGGCGTGAACCAGGGAGGCAGAGCTTGCAGTGAGCCAAGATCAGGCCACCGCACTCCAGCCTGGGCGACAGAGCAAGACTCCATCTCAAAAAAAAAAAAAAAAAAAAAGAAGAGATTATTCAAATATCTGTGGTGACTTATTTCCTTAAAGAATAAAAGTAAAATTGGCCGGGCGCAGTGGCTCAAGCCTGTAATTCCAGCACTGGGAGGCCGAGGTGGGCGGATCACAAGGTCATGAGATCAAGACCATCTTGGCCAACATGGTGAAACCCAGTCTCTACTAAAAATACAAAAATTAGCTGAGCATGCTGGCGCATGCCTGTAGTCCCAGCTATTAGGGAGGCAGACACAAGAGAATCGCTTGAACCTGGGAGGCAGAGGTTGCAGTGAATCGAGATCGCACCACTAGGCCCAGATCCAGCCTAGGTGACAGAGCGAGACTCCATCAAAAAAAAAAAAAAAAAAAAGTAAAATTAAATGTAAACGCTATACAAGGTTCAAATCCTGAATGGCTATTGGATACAGTGTTCCACAGTAAACATTAAAAAAAAAAAAAAGAAAAAAACAGACGATCTTCAAGAACCTTATAATCTAAGATGAAGTCAAGCAATTCTCCTGCCTCAGCCTCCAGAGGAGCTGGGATTACAGGCACGTGCCACCGTGACCAGCTAATTTTTGTATTTTTAGTAGAGATGGGGTTTCGCCATGTTGGCCAGGCTGGCCTTCAACTCCTGACCTCAGTTGATCCACCTGCCTCAGCCTCCAGAAGTGCCGGGATTACAGTCATGAGTCACCACGCCCACCCTAGGTTTTCTGTTTTTTTTTTTTTTTTTTTTTTTTAAGACAGAGTCTTGCTCTGTCACCCAGGCTAAAGTACAGTGTCACAATCACGGCTCACTATAGCCTTGAACTCCTGGGCTCAAGCAATCCTCCTACCTCAACTTCCCAAATACTTCTGGGACTACAGGCGTACGCTACCATGCCATGCTAATTTTTTTATTATTTATAGAGACAGGGTGTCCCAATGTTGCCCAGGCTGGTATTTAACTACTAGGTTCATGTAATCCTCCCACCCCGGCCTCTCAAAGTGCTAGGATTACAGGCATGAGCCACTGCACCCAGCTGAATATTAGAATATTTTAAAGCCGAATTCACTATATTACACGAGTTATATATAAGACTGGGTTATATATTAATATAATGAGTACAACAGCCCAAGCATCACAAAGCAGATAATGGAACGGTAGGTTTAGAGATGAGATAAAAGAAATAGCTACATAATTGTGAGGAGTTGTGTTGCCCATCTCAAATTTACAAATTTTCAGTCTACTTATGAATGAATGCACAATGAAAAGATATTTGTAAGTCACATGATACAAATTTAAAAGTTATTGAATATTTGTAGTAAGAAAATCTATCAGGCTGGGCGCAGTGGCTCACACCTGTAATCCCAGCACTTTGGGAGGCTGAGGCGGGTAGATCACCTGAGCTCGGGAGTTTGAGACTAGCCTGACCAACATGGAGAAACCCCATCTGTACTAAAAATACAAAATTAGCCGGGTGTGCTGGCGCTTGCCTGTAATCCCAGCTACTCGGGAGGCTGAAGCAAGAGAATCACCTACCCCCGGGAAGCAGAGGTTTCGGTGAGCCAAGATCATGCCACTGCACTCCAGTCTGGGCAGCAAGAGCAAAACTCCGTCTCAAAAAAAAAAAAAAAAGAAAGAAAAAAAGAAAATCTATTAATGAAGATATTAGTCATACACACATATTGGAACTGAATATAGTAAAATAAATACATATGATATCTAGCAGCTGACGTAACAAGGCTTACAGTGCTTAATAATGTTTGCAACATATAATCTATTATTCAGCTACCTCAATCACTGTGCATAAATGAAGCATGCTGCCTCTCACTTCCCCTCAAAAAAATGTCCCAAAGGGATACTCACTACTCAAGCCCCATCTATCTCACAAACAAGAGATGAATCACTAACTCTACTCCGAAAAGTCCTGGGTCCTGTCCACTCTCTCTTCCGGTAGAATCAGAAGAAACAAAGAGTTTCCTCCCTGCCACTTTGGGAAGTGTTAAGCGTCTCATGAATATTATAGTTCACAGACTAAAAAGGAACTCAAGAATGCCTCAGTCAGGTTTTCTTCTATGTTCCAAAGACCACCAAGGAAATTCTGGGCACTTGATAGTGTCCCTGAGAGTAAAACATCAGTATTCACCAAATTACCCTCTTTGCTGCCAAAGAACAATGGGGCTTTGATAATTTTCTCCTTTTAAAGCCAAAAAGATAAGGCATGACTTCAACATTAGCAAAATGTCAAGACCACTCCAATGTGCACTTGTTCTACATCAGCATGTGGGCTGGTTAGCACAGCTCCATGCCTTGGCCAGGGACTGCCCCTAACCCCATTCAGCTGTTTAAAAATGATGGCTAAACAAAGCTAAAATGAGAAAACTCGGCTCTGCCCTATTCCTCCTCAATTTGGAAAAAAACAAAAAGCCCCAAATGTCTATGTCTCTTCATCATAATTCAAAGGAATTACCACCTGGTAAACTCACTAAATTTATAAGCCAGGTCACTTGTCTCAATTATCAAGCACTTATTAAGCTCCCTAAGCTAGTATATACTCAGGAAATGTGTTCAACAGTAACTAAACGATCATGTAGACTATGTAATTTCTATGTTCAACAAAGAAGTGTCTTGATAATTATATTTTAATATACTCTCTCAGTCCTTATGGAAGACAAAAAACACATCACTAGTTTTTCCATTCCAGGCAATCTGTTAAAAGAAACCAACGTTACTTATAAACAGATTTCAAGCTATCAGGAGAGTAAATTAAAAATATACTTGTGTCTTTTAGATACATTTTTAAAACCATTTGTCAGATTCTTGTTCTGGCAAGAGTCTTAAGACTGGCCACATAACTTCTTTTTCATTATTTATTTATTTATTTATTTATTTATTTATTTTTTGAGACAAGAGTCTCTCTTGTTGCCCAGGCTGGAGTACAGTAGTGCGATCTTGGCTCACTGCAACCTTCACCTCCCAGGTTTAAATGATTCTTCTGCCTCAGCCTCCAGAGTAGCTGGGATTACAGGCATGTGCCACCATGCTCAGCTAATTTTCGTGTTTTTAGTAGAGACGAGGTTTCACCATGTTGGCTAGGCTGGTCTCAGAATCCTGACCTAAAGGGATCCACCTGCCTTGGCTCACAAAGTGCTGGGATTACAGGTGTGAGCCACCACACCCAGCCCCACATAACTTCTTAAACTTAAAATTAATCTTTATATTCTAGTGTCTTCCAATTAAATAAATGGAGGCCATGCTCATGACTCACACCTGTAATCGCAGCACTTTGGGAGGCCAAGGTGGGCAGATCACTTTAGGTCAAGAGTTCAAAACCAGTCTGGCCACCATGGCAAGACACCATCTCTACAAAAAATATAAAAAATTAGCCAGGCATGGTGGCACAAGCCTGTAGTCCCAGCTACTCGGGAGGCTGAGGTGGGAGGATCGCTTGAGCCCAGGAGTTCAAGGCTGCAGTGAGCTATGATCATGCCACTACTCTCCAGCCTAGGCAACAAAGCAGGATCCCGCACAGTCAATCGATAAAAAGTGCATATGGCTCTTTAGCATCATTAGTTACACACAACTTTAAGAAAATGTCACGTTTTTATGTTCCATCTCTTTGAACAAAAATTAATCACCTACTATTTTTCTTTCTTGAAAAAGCATTATTGGTCGATAAAAAGACTATTCCCATATTACCTGGCCTAACTGTCTTTTCCAGCAAATGACTTAAGTTATACAGAATATACTAACCCTAGCAAATCTAACCATAGTGCCCCCTAATAAAAATCCTAAATAGCAGGCCATAGCAGAAAGCACTTGTAGTCCCAGCCATTCAGGAGACTGAGGCAAGAAGATTGCTGGAGCTCATGACCAATCTGGGCAACACAGCCAGCTCCATATCTCTCTATCTATCTATTTATCTATCTCACCTATTTATTATTTATTTCACATAGGGTCTCACTCTGTCCCCCAGGCTAGGGTGTGGTGGTATAACTGTGGCTCACAGCAGCCTCAAACTTCTGGCTTAAGCAATCCTCCCACCTCAGCCCCCCAGTTAGCTGGGACCACAGGCACACACCACCATGCTCAGCTAATTTTTATATTTTTGGTAGAGACAAGGTCTTGCTCTACTGACCAGGCTGGGCTCAAACTACTGGCATCATGCAATCCTCCTCCCACCTAGGCCTCCCAAAGACTGCATCTCAATTTAGAAAACAAAAACAAACAAAACCAAATAAAAACAATGACATGAGGTTTTCTATGGGGGTGAGGGCTCACATTATTTCTGAAAAGATTTGGAGACAAAGAAATTCCAGTATCTTTATCACATACTTCCTGCCATGGAAGATCTCTGGGTCCATTTCTATAAAAAAGGAGTTGTGCACAAAGGTATCAGGAATTGGAGCATGTGTGTGAGGGTGTGTGTGTGTGTGTGTGTGTGTGTGTGTGTATGTGTTAAGTACCAGAGCTTTAGAAAGTCTACAAACCTCAGCTGGGCACAGTGGCTCACGCCTGTAATCCCAGCACTTTGGAAGGCTGAGGCGGGTGGATCACGAGGTCAGGAGTTCGAGACCAGCCTGGCCAACATGGCGAAACCCTGTCTCTACTAAAAAAATACAAAAAATTAGCTGGGCATGGTGGCATGTGCCTGTAATCCCAGCTACTCGGAAGGCTGAGGCAGGAGAATTGCTTGAACCCGGGAGGCAGAGGTTGCAGTGAGCCAAGATCGCGCCACTGCACTCCAGCCTGGGTGACAGAGCAAGACTCCGTCTCAAAAAAAAAAAAAGAAAAGACAAGAAAAGAAAGAATGCATTTTATGTCTATATGTATAGTTTTTAAGGACCATTATGACCAGCAGAGGTGGACAAAAGAAATAGAAATACAGATTATGAACAAAAGTTGAAGGCATTTCTTTAACTTAAGAGGAGTGAAACACTGCACTTGCTCACACATCCTTACCCTGGTCACAAGCTGCTACTTTCATACACCCTATGCTCACCTGTGCCCTCTATTTGTGCCTCATACCCTCTGGAAGGCTGAGTAAGTACCAATTTCTCTTGAAGTTTTCCTGACCGAGGGTAAGAATCTTTTGAGCTCAAACATTTTGTAATACCTCTAAGATGCACTGATTATAGACTACAATGAAAAACAGCTCAACAATATCTTAAATTTGATCACCACCAGTAGATCATAGAAAATCACCGTTTTTCCTCAACAACTGCCAAAACGACAAACAAGGGGCTAGGTTTTTTCACTTTGTGTTTTTTCTGCAGTAGAAAAAGAATTTAATGGAAGGGTGGTCCATGTCAGAGAACCAGAGAGATAGCGCCCAAATCAGTCACCTTTTTTCTGCACATTTGTATGCTATCAATGCATACATCAGGTGTTATTAAGGAATAATAAAGAATATAAACTTTTCATCCCAGTGATCCTCAAAAGAAAACAAAAAGCCATATATCCTATAAGGTCAAGAGTCACCTGCCTGGGAAGCAGATTTTAGGTTCTAACCTTTGGCTTCTAATGGCTATATAATTTTCTTAGAACCTGGAAGACCAGCATTTCCCAAAATGATGTCTGCTAGACCCTCTTCTGTACCATTCTGAAAAGATATTCAAATCAATCGGGAAAGGCCCGATTTTTATTGTTTTATTGTTTTTTTTCGTTTGTTTTTAAAGACAGAGTGTCACTCTGTCATCCAGGCTGGAGTGCAGTGGCACGATGTCAGCACACTGCAACCTCTGCTTCCTAGATTCAAGCAATTCTCCTGCCTCAGCCTCCTGAGTGGCTAGGATTACAGGTGCATACCACCACGCCCAGCTAATTTTTTGTATTTTTAGTAGAGATGGGGTTTCACCATGTTGGCCAGGCTGGTCTCGAATTCCTGACCTCAAATGATACGCCCGCCTCAGCCTCCCAAAGTGTTGGAATTACAGGCGTGAGCCACTGCGCCTGGCCAGGAAAGTCTGTTATTAAAACAAAGTTAAAATGGTTACTTTACTGGAGAACTTTTGTGGGGCTTTAATATGGTAATACATATTATAAATTTCCAACCTAAAATTCCATTATGAAGCCTTTAGCAAAGTAGTTTAAGCAAGATCCTGAGAAGAGTCTGGAAAACGCTTCAAAGAAGTCTTTTGTTTTTTGGTCACCGTAGTACTGAGTACCTTAGTTCCTAAAAAGTTCTTACCTGATATGTGTTGCGGGCAGAGATTCATACTGGCGTGACAAAAAGAGTTCCCTATGTTTCAACTGATGTTTCTGCTTATCGGTCAAGTCAGCCTCAACTGTTGTTTCAGATTCTTCCTCAATTTCTTCTACACAAATAAAATTCAAAGAATTTATTAGTACAAAGCACATTATCTGTTTGGATATTGAAACAGATCAAATCAACATCTCATTCAATATTTTCTTCAAACTAATCAATTTTAAATTTAAACATTTGCCAGGTGCAGTGGCTCATGCTTGTAATCCTAAGCATTTTGGGAAGCTGAGGCAGGTGGATCACCTGAGGTCAGGTGTTTGAGACCAGCCTGGCCAACATGGCGAAACCCCATCTCTACTAAAAATACAAAAATTAGCCTGGCATGGTGGTGGGCGCCTGTAATCCCAGCTACTCGGGAGGCTGAGGCAGGAGAACTGCTTGAATCCAGGGGGTGGAGTTTGCAGTCAGCCAAGATCGTACACTTCACACCAGCCTGGGTGAAAGAGCAAGACTCTGTCTCAAAAAAAAAAAAAAAAAAAATTAAACACTTATCTTGTCAGTTCAACTATAACCATAAAATTATCAGGGCCTCAAAGGAAGAAAAATTCCAACTTAAAAATGGCAGATGGTACCCCAAAAATATATACAAATATTACCTATCAATTTAAAAATTAATTCACTTTTTTTTCGGAGATAGAGTTTGCTCTGTCGCCCAGGCTGGAGTGCAGTGGTGTAATCTCAGCTCACTGCAAACACCACCACCTAGGTTCAAGCAATTCTCGTGCCTTAGCCTCCAGAGTAGCTGTGATTACAGGCGTACATCACCACACCTGGCTAACTTTATGTATTTTTAGTAGAGACAGCGTTACACCATGTTGCCCAGCTGGTCTCGAACTCCTGGGCTCAAGTGATCTGCCTGCTTTGGCCTTCCAAAGTGCTGGGATTACAGGCATGAGCCACCACGCCCAGCCTCACAGAAGGGATTTTATCAAATATAATGCCCTTGTTGAAGTAGTTCTTTATGAATAGCATGAGGGTAATGAATGGAGTAAGTATCAGATCTTTTCTACTTTCAAACTTTTAAAACTGAATTGAAAATGAACCTTAAACAGTAACTTAGAAAAAGATGCACCTAGCTCAAAGCAAGAATAAAGCAATTTAAAATTCTTTGGATATTCTTTTTAATGAACTACTCAAAGAGAAATATAGCACTAAAAGGGCCATTTACTTGCAGGTCTAATAACATTTCACCAGTGAAGATCAATAAAGTTACTGCTGCATTGGCACTATTAGCACTAGAAAATATCACATACAAAATTACACTCTTTACCTAATTAGGATTTGACAAATTGTTGTTGTATAAGACACAGCTAACTGAATTCTAATGCATACCCTACAGAGTTAAAACAGCAACCAGCTCTACAACAGCAACAGTAAATCTTACGTTCTTATACGATCCCTTGGTTCACCATAAAAAGGACCAAAATCACTGAAATCCAACCTAACCAAAGACAAAAATCACCACAACGGCATCTCTCATGATGCAGATCACTAATGAAAACCACTTTTTAAAATTTACCAGTTAAATTCCAAATTTCATTTATATATTTGTATAACTTTTTTTTAGACGGAGTCTCGCTCTGTCACCCAGGCTAGAGTGCAATAGCACAATCTCGGCTCACTGCAACCTCCATCTCCCGGATTCAAGTGATTCTCCTGCCTCAGCCTCCTGAGTAGCTGGGATTACAGGCGTGTGCCACCACACCTGGCTAATTTTTGTATTTTTAGTAGAGACAGGGTTTCATCATGTTGCCCAGGCTGATCTCGAACTCCTGAGCTCAAGCAATCTGTCCACCTCGGTGTGAGATAAATCAATTAGTAGAGTGGATGAAGAGTAAAGAGAATTCAAAAGATAAATTTAAAGTTAGACAGGCCAGGTGTGATGGCTCATGCCTGCAATTCCAGCACTTTGGGAGGCTGAGGCAAGCGGATCGCTTGAGCCCAGGAGTTCAAGAGCAAACATCTCTACAAAAAATACAAAAATTAGCCAAGCCCATGGTCCCAGCTACTCAGAGACTGATGTAGGAGGATCGCTTGAACCCAGGAGGTGGAAGGTGCTGTAAGCTGAGATCGCACCACTGCACTCCAGCCTGGGCGATACAGCAAGACCCTATGTCGAAATAAATAAATAAATAAAGTTGAACAATGCCTCTGAGCCAGAGTCTGATCCATGAGACTCTCACCAATCTCCAGCAGGAGACTCCTCTTTGCTACAAAGCAGCACCCACATACGCTTAAGGTACTTCACAGTATGCCTTGCTCTACTCTACAGTTAACTGATTTCACTGCATCCCTTGAGAACAATGACAGGTCACTTATCTTTGTATCCACCCTATTTTACTTGTGGGGTAAAAGTGAACCTCAAGAAACATTCAGAGCAGACCAAGTAAGAATTATCGAGCAACACTAAATTCAACAGCAGCAAGGATAGACTCACAAAGTTACACCATAAAACACTGCACAACATAAACATCAATAAGTTACTGTAAAAGGGGCTTTATTTTTCACATTTCATTCCAGTGCTTTTCAAAATTCTTCTTTCAAGATTTAACACAAAGTGGATGGGAGACTAAACTTAACAGTTACACTTGACGCCGGGCGCAGTGGCTCATGCCTGTAATCCCAGCACTTTGGGAGGCCGAGGCGGGTGGATCACCTGAGGTCAGGAGTTTGAGACCAACCTGGCCAATATGGTGAAACCCCATGTCTACTAAAAGTACAAAATATTAGCTGGGCATAGTGGCGGGAGCCTGTAATCCCAGCTACTCTGGAGACTCAGGCAGGAGAATCGCTTGAACCCAGGAGACGGAGGTTATAGTAAGCCAAGATCACGCCATTGCACTCCAGCCTGGGCGACAAGAGCAAAACTCTGTTTCAAAAAGAAAAAAGAGCTGGGTGCGGTGGCTCACGCCTGTAATCCCAGCACGTTGGGAGACCGAGGCGGGCGGATCACAAGGTCAGGAGATCGAGACCATCCTGGCTAACACAAGGAAGCTCCGTCTCTACTAAAAATAGAAAAATTAGCCGGGTGAGATGGTGGGCGCCTGTAGTCCCAGGTACTGGGGAGGCTGAGGCAGGAGAACGGCGTGAAGCCGGGAGGCGGGGCTTGCAGTGAGCCATCACTGCACACCAGCCTGGGCAACAGAGCCAGACTCCGTCTCAAAAGAAAAAAGAAAGAAAATTGTGTTGACCTCATAGACCCCCTGGAAAGGATTTCAGGAACTGCTGAACTAAATGCAAAAGAAATCTTACCTAAAAGTATATATTAAATAAAAACCAGAAATTGGCTAAGTATGAGTTTTTTACTTTACTGACTTTAAGAAATTTACCACAGAAATTTTATTTTCACAGTGTGAGATACAAGGACTCATCAGTTATTCTATAGCAAATCAGGATCCCATCAGAAATTTAAGCTATTTCTGCTTTATATTTATTCAAAGAACACTGCATCGGGCAAAAGCTGCCCAATACTGTAATAAATTCCAAGTCCATATGGAATTTTATATAGTCTCAACATGCTACTGTACTATTTTTCACTTGCTATCAATTTTAAAACAAAGAATCAGAACCAAATTATCTAGCACCAACAGAGCACCATCCATCCTCTAATTCATTAACACCCCAGCAAGCAGCTTCCTAAAACACAATTTCTATTTCTCCCGTTTTGATAAAAAGGCCTCAATAACTTCCAACCAACCACCATTAGGGTAAAAACTAAACTTTCTTTTTTTTTTTTTTTTTTTTTTGAGACGGAGTCGTCTCGCTCTGTCGCCCAGGCTGGAGTGCAGTGGCACGATCTCGGCTCACTGCAAGCTCCGCTTCCCGGGTTCACGCCGTTTTCCTGGCGCAGCCTCCCGAGCAGCTGGGACTACAGGCGCCCGCAACAACGCGCGGCTAATTTTTTGTATTTTTAGTAGAGACGGGGTTTCACCATGTTGGCCAGGATGGTCTCGATCTCCTGACCTCGTGATCCGCCCGCCTCGGCCTCTCAAAGTGCTGGGATTACAGGCGTGAGCCACCGCGCCCGGCCAAACTAAACTTTCATGGCTTATACATCTAACAATCTGCCTTGCCACATGTTTTAACAAGGACCTGTGTTCTCCCTTCCACCCTACCTCCAGCAAAAAAAAAAAAAAAAGTAAATTTATTGATGTGCCTACCAACGTGTTCTGACGCTATGAGGAAGCCATAAAAGTCCTACCCTGAATTACAGTCCATCCTGGATTCCAGGCAAGAATATATACCTTCAGATTTGGTGAGTACTATAAAATTACACGGCATACCCTGGAAGCATGATGGAGGAAATTCATGTAGCTTGATGAGCCAGCAGAGGTTTCTCTGAAGAAATCAGTTTGAACGGACACCAGAAGGGAAAGGGGGTGGATGGCTGGGCCCCTGTCTTTGGTAATTAGAGAACACTCCTCTGGATAAGGATAGCCCAGGTATCTGTACTTGGGCTTGGTCTGACTGAGGGAATTTACTGCTTTTCCCTTCACATCCTGCTAACTCAGCTAAAAACCTCATTAGGGAGTGTCTCCCAGTTTTAAAGCTCAAAATCCCTCATTTAGAGAACCCCTCAGTCCCCAGCAAATGAGGACAGTTTGATCACCCTAGCCCTCATATTACCCAAATGAAGCATTAAACTTATGGTAACATAATAGTTAAAAATTTAAAAGACTGAAAGAACATAGACCAACTGGAGTTCTCATACATTAACAGAGGAAGTGAAAAATTGGTCCAACCACTTTGGGAATCTGTTTGGCAAAATCTACTGAAGTAAAATTTCTGTGACAAGTTTCTTCCACCACATGAACCAACAATGTTTCTCCTAGGTAATTACCCAAGAGAAATGAGAGCATAAGTACACCAAAAGACCTGTACATGAATGTTCATAGGAGCTTTATTTGCAGTAGCCAAAAACTGGAAATAAGCCAAATGTTCAGTAATAGGAGAACAACAACTAAGGCTGGGTATGGTGGCTCACGCCTGTAATCCCAGCACTTTAGGAGGCCGAGGCAGGTGGACAGCTTGAGCCCAGGAGATCCAGACCAGCCTAGGCAACAGGATGAAACCCCATCTCTACAAAAAAATACAAAAATTAGGACTGGGCAGTGGTTCACGCCTGTAATGCCAACACTTTGGGGGGCCAAGATGGGTGGATCACCTGAGGTCAGGAGTTCGAGACCAGCCTGGCCAACATGGCAAGACCCCCACCTCTACTAAAAATACAAAAATTAGCCAGGCAAGGTGGTGGGTGACTGTAATCCCAGCTACTCAGGAGGCTGAGGTGGGAGAATTCCTTGAATCCGAGAGATGGAGGTTGCAGTGAGCCAAGATCATCCCACTGCACTCCAACCTGGACAACAGAGCAAGACTCCATGGGATCAGACAAAAACAGCTGGCAGTGGTGGTGTACACCTGAAATCCTAGCTACTCCAGAGGCTGATGCAGAAGAATTACTTGAACCTGAAAGGTGGAGGTTGCAGTGAGCTGAGATCGCAACACTGCACTCCAGCTTGGGCAGCACTGCAAGACTCTGTCTCAAAAAAAATTAGGTGGGCTTTGTGGCGTGCACCTGGAATCCCAGCTACTCAGGAGGCCAAGGTGGGAGAATCCCTTGAGCCTGGAAGTTCGAGACTGGCCTGAGCAATATAGTAACACCTCATGTCTACAAAACAAAACTTACAAAGTTAGTCGTGTGGCGGCACGCACCAGCGAGAGGGTCACTTGACAGAGACCCTGCCTCAAAACAACAACAACAAAACAGACAAGGCAGTGCTCAGTGCTTACACAGTGTTGTGAGCAGTATTTATTTACAAACAGCCACACTGGAAAAACTTAATAGTTCATAGCGTATTGGATAGACTACACAGAAAGGTCTTGCCTCTGTAAGAGGGAATAATTAAGCCCCAGGCTGAGCACTGCTCCACACTCACTTAACAAATCATAGATGCAACAACTAAACATCAGGCTGTTTCCAAGTAACTTAAATGCATCCCAGAACAAAGTTCAAGTTGATTTATAATAATAAAAAATGGGTCAGGGATGGTGACTCACACCTTAATCCCAGCACTTTGGGAGGCCAAGGCGGGTAGATCGTGAGATCAAGAGATGGAGACCATCCTGGACAACATGGTGAAACCCTGTCTCTACTAAAAATACAAAAATTAGCCGGACGTGGAGGCGCATGCCTATAGTCCCAGCTACTCGGGAGGCTGAGGCAGGAGAATTACCTGAACCCGGGAGGCGGAGGTTGCAGTGAGCCAAGAACATGCTACTGCACTCAAGCCTAAGCGACAGAACATGACTCCATCTCAAAAAGAGAAAAAAAGAAAAAAGAAAAAATCCAGAGACAAACCCTACTCAGCAAATAAAAGATGTAAAAGAAATGAATCATTGAGCTAATCACAGTGGCTTACGTCTGTAATCCCAGAACTTTGGGAGGCCAAGGCAGGCAGATCAGCTGAGGTCAGGAGTTCAAGACCACCCTGGCCAACATGGCGAAACCCCATCTCTATTAAAAATACAAAAATCAGCCAGGTGTGGTGGCGCATCCCTGTAATCCTAGCTACTAGGAGACTGAGGCACAAGAATCGCTTGAACCCAGGAGGCAGAGGTTGCAGTGAGCGGAGATCACACCACTGCACTCCAGCCTGGGTGACAGAGCAAGACTCGGTCTCAAAAAAAAACAAAGAAACATGGGCCTGAATGGGAAAGGGGATGCAAAAAAAAAAAAAATAATCAATAAAAAGAAACATGGGCCATATATACTATAGGATGTAACCTTTTTCAAACCTTTAACCAGTTTGGAAACCAAAAGTCAGAAAATTAATAGTCTACCATGGACAAAATGGAAACAAGAATCAGTTGGAGGGTAAAGGATTATAATTTCACTTCCTGCAACCATCTGCTATAGTACATTTCATTCTGGGAGCCCTTCACTAACAAATTTCTTATAATCCTGTTGCCCTTTCCCCTTTACAGCTGTTTATATGAAAAGACAGACAACCATAAGCAAGTTTTTTTGTTTTGTTTTGTTTTTTTGAGACAGAGTCTCGCTCTGTTGCCCAGGCTGGAGTGCAGTGGCGTGATCTTGGCTCACTACAACCTCTGCCTCCTGGGTTCAAGCAATTCTCCTGCCTCAGCCTCCTGAGTAGCTGGGACTACAGGAATGAGCCGCCACACCCAGCTAATTTTTTTTGTATTTTTAGTACAGACAGGGTTTCACTGTGTTAGCCAGGATGGTCTCGATCCCCTGACCTCGTGATCCGCCCGCCTCGGCCTCCCAAAGTGCTGGGATTACAAGCGTGAGCCACCATGCCTGGCCCATAAGCAAGTTTTTTAAAAAGTCTTGAAATGGAAAACATTTCCCTAACTGTATAGAGAACAGAGTAGTCTGAAAACCACCTAAATAAAAGAAGTGAAACTCCTTAAGCTACAAAAACCCACCAAATGAGTCAACCATATTATACCTTAATGACAAAAAGAATTAAACAAAAACAGGAAATAAAATATTTTATTTTGCAATCTTTAGGGATATCTTTACAACATCTTAACCTTGAATAATTTTCTACCATGATGAAATTAATTCCTGTCAGGAACTGCAGTTTCACCCACATGAATTACCACTACTCTTTTTTTTTTTTTTTGGAGACGGAGTCTCACACTGTTGCCCGGGCTGGAGTGCAGTGGCGCAATCTCGGCTCACTGCAACCTCCACCTCCCAGGTTCACGCCATTCTCCTACCTCACCCTCCTGAGTAGCTGGAGGCGCCCGCCACCACACCCGGCTAATTTTTGTATTTTTTTTAGTAGAGACAGGGTTTCACTGTGTTAGCCAGGATGGTCTCGATCTCCTGACCTTGTGATCCACCTGCCTCGGCCTCCCAAAGTGCTGGGATTGGGATTACAGGCATGAGCCACCGTGCCCAGTACCACTACTATTAAATGTAAAGCAAGTTTGGCTAGCCAACTATTTTTATAATGTTGCTAGAAAGATGCACAAATCCCCATAATATGAAAACATGTGCAGCTTTAAAAACTCATAGAAGTCTTATAAACATGGACACGATGCAACACTGGCTCAGGAAAAACTTGCGGAAAGGAACTGGCATGAGGTACACTGAAAGGATATGGGACATTAGCCACCGTCCTGAGCCCTGAGCTGTCACCACTAGCAAACGAAGTTAAAAAGGAGAGCAGCCACAACCATTCTCCACATTCCTAGGTGTCAAGAAAGGGGCAGAGTGAACTAAGGCTTCAGATGACCATTTTCCAACTTCCTGGCTGGAAGGGACAACTGAAAATGCATGCCACTAGCACAACTCTAGAAAAGCCTCCAGTGGTACCCACTTCCCATGTATGTCAAGGCTTCTGTGTTAATGTGAAAGTCCTCCAGGGGGCCCAGTCAAAGCTACTGTTTTCTGCATGTCTTATGATTTGTAGGGGCTTTTATTCATTTAATCGCTACAAAAACCCTCAACACAGGAAGGGTAATAAGGTAGAAAGTATTAATGAGTCCCTTGTAAAGATGAATTAAGGCTCAACAACGTTAATTTATCTGCCCCATAATGCCAAATTATACAAACATATAACAAAATGCAGTATATTTATCTTATCCAAAATAAATTTTAAGGAGATAAATAAAACATACAAAAGAAGCATTTAGAGGACAGGATACTAATCCAGTTAGGTGACCTTAGACCTAACCAAGGACTCAACCAAAAAATACAGAGGGTTTAAACAGATTATGTATAAGGTCCTCACAGGTCTAAAATTCCGTGATTTGGAATGCTAAATGAAAAATACTTTGGACTACCTAAATATAGAGGCAATATATTAAGGTAAAAGCACTAGTTAGAAACAGAAGTAGTGGAGGCCAGGCGCAGTGGCTCACGCCTGTAATCCCAGCACTTTGGGAGGCCGAGGCGGGTGGATCACAAGGTCAGGAGATACAGACCATCCTGACTAACACAGTGAAACCCCATCTCTACTAAAAATACAAAAAATTAGCTGGGTGTGGTGGCAACAGTCTCAGCTACTCAGGAGGCTGAGGCAGGAGAATCACTTGAACCCGGAAGGTGGAGGTTGCAGTGAGCCAAAATCATGCCACTGCACTCCAGCCTGGGCAACAGAGCAAGATTCTGTCTCAAAAAAACAAAAAGAAAAGAAAAGAAATAAAAATAGTAGCAAAAAGATCCGGAATTCAGTGAATGTACACTATACTTCAATAAAAAGATTTGTTTTAAAAAGATAACTTGGCCAGGCGCAGTGGCTCATGCCTGTAATCCTAACACTTTGGGAGGCTAAAGTGGGCAGATCGCTTCACCCCAGGAGTTCAAGACCAGCCTGGGCAACGTGGCAAAACCCTGTCTCTACAAAAGGATACAAAAATTAACCAGACACGATGGCACACAACTGTAGTCCCAGCTACTCAGAAGGCTGAAGCAGGAGGATCAGTTGAGCCTGGGAGGCAGAGGTTGCAGTAAGCTGAGATGGTGCCACTGCACTCCAGCCTGGGCAACAGAGCAAGACCCCATCTCAAAAAAAAAGATAACAGGTGGGAGAGGTGGCTCATGCCTGTAATCCCAGCACTTTGGGAGGCTGAGGCGGGCAGATCACAAGGTCAGGAGTTTGAGACCAGCCTGGCCAACATGGTGAAACCCCGTCTCTACTAAAAATACAAAAATTAGCTGGGCGTGGTAGTGCACGCCTGTAATCCCAGTAACTCAGGAGGCTGAGGCAGGAGAATTGCTTGAACCCAGGAGGTGGGGGTTGCAGTGAGCCAAGATCATGCCACTGCACTCCAGCCTGGCCAACAGAACAAGACTCCATCTCAAAAACAGAAAAAAAAAAAAAGATAACTTGTTGGCCAGGTGCAGTGGCTCACGCCTGTAATCCCAACACCTTGGGAGGATTAGGCAGTAGGATCACATGAAACCAGTACTTTGAGACCAGCCTGGGCAACACGGTGAGACCCCATTTCTACAAATAATAATAATAATAATAATTTTTTTAAAAGATGGCCAGGTGTAGTGGCTCATGCCTGTAATCCCAATTCTTTGGGAGGCCGAGGTGGGCGGATTGCCTGAGCTCAGGATTTCGAAACCCGCCTGGACAACAAGGTGAAACCCCGTCTCTACTAAAATACAAAAAAAAAAATTATTCACCGGGCAATGCAGTGTGCTCCTGTTGTCCCAGCTACTCAGGAGGCTGAGGGAGGAGAATTGCTTGAACCCGGGAGGCAGAGGTTGCAGTGAGCCAAGATCGCACCACTGCACTCCAGCCGGGGCGACAGAGCGAGACTCTGTCTCCAAAAAAAAAAAAAGATAACTTGTGGAAAAATTTAGATTAGCTACTTCAAGTATAAACATGATTTTCAAAAAAATAAATAAATAAATAAATAAATAAATAAAAATGATTTTCATTCTGTAAGTCCACAGACAGCAAAAAAAAAATTAAGGATTTTCAATCAACTAGTCACATGAAAATATACAACATGAGCCTGTGTTCTTCCAGACCACAAATTAAGCCACACAATGACAGAAGTAAAGCTAACACAAGGCTTTCTAAAAAGCTTAAGAATATCTAATTGCTGGAATGCCTCATTTAATGATCAATAAGCAATGTGACATCAATTTTAAAGTATTAATACAGTACTTGCTTTGTTCACAAAAAATATAAACCATTAACATTCAGAAGACCAGATCAATAAGAAAATGCATATCATAAAACATAATTAACTTGTCAAATAATAAACCTTTGTAATATTTACAGTTGATAATAATCTGGTTAATGAGACACAAACTTGACATAACTGCCAATTACAAAATGTCACTTACAAAAATAAAAACTCCATAAAATAGCAAGAGAAAAATGTCCTTTTAAATGAAAGTTGATTACTTTAATGCTGTGATAAAAAATAGATTTTATGCCAACTCCAATCAAGGGGTAACAGCTGGCTAGAAAGGACCAAGTGGGCCCAAGGGCAGAGTAAGGACTCAGTATCTTGGTTGGGCCCTGGCTGCAAAAGGAGAGTAGCAGGCTGACTGAGGTCTATGTGCCTACACACTTCATAGACTAAGAAACAAAAAGCCATGGGCTATGTTCTCAAAATGTAAAATGTTTTAAGAAAATACAACACACATCTTAGCTTTATCTTAGCTAAACACACATGTTTAGCTTTATTCCTAATAAAATTTGTGACTGAAGTACAAAATTAGAAATCAGAAAAAGTTTTTCAAATGCCTGGATGACCTTTTATTGTTCTTTTATTTTCCCTTCTCTCTTTAGTATTTCTCTCGGAAGTATTAAGATTTCAAAAACTGTGCAGAATGAATCACAGACAAATGCTTTCAGAAACTTAGATGGGGACATATATAATGTAAGATGGACTTAACTTACATGTAGAATAAAATGGACTTACATGTAAAAGCAGGTAGAGTAAGTGTTTGGTATTATGTGTTAGCTCCTACTATTATTGTTAAATCATTATTGTAACTTATTACTAAGTCATAAGGTACTAAGTAAAAAGTTACAATAATAATTTTTAAAGTTTTTTCCAGTCCTATGTGATCTGAAAAAATATATATATACCCAAATACCATTTACTTAAACATGGGAAGGTAGAGGACAAGGAAAGAAGAAAATCTAAGTAAAATGTATTTCCTTGTTCTAATAGGAGAAGAAGTCAAGGAAAAATGTAAGGTTAAACACGTCAGTTTACAATTAGGAATATCTGCTTTACGTCCTTTATTGGAGTAACTAAAGGTTTCTTTTATTTTTTCCCCCTACAAATTAATTTAGCAAAAGTTAAACTCAGAATAGGCAAAGAATATAAACAGTTCACAGAAAAGGACACACGTGGCCTTTTAAAAATATAAAAAAGATGCCGGGCACAGTGGCTCACGTCTGTAATCCCAGCACTTTGGGAGGCCGAGGCGGGCAGATCACGAGGTCAGGAGATTGAGACCATCCTGGCTAACACGGTGAAACCCCATCTCTACTAAAAACACAAAAAAATTAGCCGGGCATGGTGGCAGGCGCCTATAGTCCCAGCTACTCGGGAGGCTGAGGCAGGAGAATGGTGTGAACCTGGGAGGTGGAGCTTGCAGTGAGCTGAGATCGCGTCACTGGACTCCAGCCTGGGTGACAGAGCGGGACTCTGTCTCAAAAAAAAAAAAAAAAAAAAAAATGAAGCTCCTGTTTAGCCTTACTACCTTGGTTTTGAATAAGAATAGATAACTATGGCCCAGTGTGGTGGCTCACACCTGTAATCCCAGCACTTTGGGAGGCCGAGGCAGGCAGATCATGAGGTCAGGAGATCAAGACCATCCTGGTTAACACGGTGAAACCCCATCTCTACTAAAAAATAAATAAATGAATAAATAAATAAATAAATAATTAGCCAGGCTAGTGGCAGGCTCTTGTAGTCCCAGCTACTTGGGAGGCTGAGGCAGGAGAATGGCGTGAACCCGGAAGGTGTAGCTTACAGTGAGCTGAGATCGCGCCACTGGACTCCAGCCTGGGCAACAGAGTGAGACTCTGTCTCAAAAAAAAAAAAATATATATATATATGTATATTTTTATATATGTATATTTATATATGTATATATGTATATTTATATATGTATATATATATTTTTATATATATATATAAAAAGATGTTCCACTTCAGTCATAAGAAATTTAAGATACAATCCCACCAAGGCACCATTTTTAATCTGTAAGATTAGTAAAGATTAAAAAATTTAATCCTAGGCCTGGTGCAGTGGCTCCCACCTGTAATCCCGGCACTTTGGGAGTCCGAGTTGGGTGGATCACCTGAGGTCAGGAGTTTGAGACCAGCCTGGCCAACATGGTGAAACCCTGTCTCTACTAAAAACACAAAAAATTAGCCGGGCATGGTGGTGCACACCTGTAATTCCAGCTACTCAGGAGGCTGAGGCATAAGAATTGCTTGAGCCCGGGAGGCAGAGGTTGCTATGAGCTCAGATCATGCCACTGCACTCCAGCCTAGGGACTGTCTTTTAAAAAAAAAAAAAAAAAAAAAAAGGGCCTGGCCTGGCGCATGGCTGCCTCCTAGCACTTTGGGAGGCCAAGGCAGGTGGATCATCTGAAGTCATGAGTTCAAGACCAGCCTGGCCAACATAGTGAAATCCCACCTCTACTAAAAATACAAAAATTAGCCAGGCATGGTGGTGTGCGCCTGTAATCCCAGCTACTCGTGAGGCTGAGGCAGAAGAATCGCTTGAACCTGACAGGCGGAAGTTGCAGTGAGCTGAGATCACACCACTGCACTCTAGCCTGGATGACAAAAGAAGACTCCGTCTCAAAGAAAAAAAAAAAAACTTAATCCTATACTGGTAAAAATGGAAGGGAATGGGCACTCATTCATTGCTGGTAGGTGTAAATTGGAACAATATCTGAAGCAATTAATTTGGTAATATCTGTCAAAATCACAATGCATATAACCATTTATTTTTTATAGAGATGGGGTCTTGCTATGTTGCCCAGGCTGCTGAAATGCAGTGGCTATTCACAGGTTCCATTGTAGTGTACAGAGCAAAACTCCGTCTCAATAAATAAATAAATAAAGACTCCATATCAATAAATAAATAAAGATAGATGCCATAGTCCTCCGAGTACTAAATGACATATATAGTCACACACCACATAACATTTAAGTCAACAGCAAACCACACATATGAACAACGGTCCCTTAAGGTTATAATGAAGCTGAAAAACTCCAACTGCCCAGTGACACTATAGCGGTAATGTCATGGCACAAAGCATTACTCACATGTCTGTGATGATACTGGTATAAACAAACCTACTGTACTGCCCATCAAATAAATGTATAGCACATACAATTATGTACAGTACTAACACTTGACATAGATAATGACTATGTTACTGATTTATGTATTTATTATACTATACTTTTTTTTTTTTTGACACAGAGTCTCGCTCTGTCACCCAGGCTGGAGTGCAGTAGCACGATGTTGGTCAGGCTGGTCTCAACGTCCTGACCTCAACTGATCCGCCCACCTCGGCCTCCCAAAGGGCTGAGATTACAGGTGTGAGCCACTGCACCTGGCCAATATACTATATGTTTTATTGTTGTTTTAATTCTACTTAATTTTTTTTTTTTTGAGACAGAGCCTTGCTCTGTTGCCAAGGCTGGAGTGCAGTGACATGATCTCGGCTCACTGCAACCACCACCTCCTGGGTTCAAGCGATTCTCCTGCCTCAGTCTCCCAAGTAGCTGCGATTACAGGCCCATGCCACCACACCCAGCTAACTTTTGTTATTTTTTAGTAGAGACAGGGTTTCACCATGTTGGGCAGGCTGGTCTCGAACTCCTGACCTCAACTGATCCACCCACCTCAGCCTCCCCAAGTGGTGGGATTACAGGCGTGAGCCACCGCACCTGGCCTATTGTTGTCTTAGAGTGTATTCTTTCTACTCATTAAGGAAAAAAGGTTAACTGTAAAACAGCCCCAGACAGGTCCTTCAGAAGGTATTCCAAAAGAAGGAATTGTTATCAAAGATGATAGCTCCGTGTGTGTTACTGTTCCTGAAGACGTTCCAGTGGGACAAGATGTGGACTGAGAAGACAGTGATATTGATGATCCTGACCCTGTGTAGGCCTAAGCTAATATATATGTTTATGTTTTCACTGTTAATTTAAAAAGTTTAAAAAGTGAAAATGAATTTTTTTGAGACAGGGTCTCCATCTGTACACCAGGCTTGTGTGCACTGGTGCAAACACAGCTCACTGCAGCCTCAACCTCTCAGGCTCAAGCAATACTCTGTCTAAACCTCCTGAGTAGCTGGGACCACAGGTGCATGCCACCACACCCGGCTAATTTTTAAATATTTTGTAGAGACGGAGTCTTGTTATGTTGCTCAAGCTGGTCTTAAACTCCTGAGCTCAAGTGATCCTCCCATCTCAGCCTCCCAAAGTGCTGGGATTACAGGTATGATCTACTATGCCCAGCCATAAATGAATTGGTTTTTTGTTTTGTTTTGTTTTGTTTTGTTTTTGAGATAGAGTCTCACTCTGTCTCCCAGGCTAGAGTGCAGAGGCATGATCTCAGCTCACTGCAACCTCTGCCTACTGGGCTCAACCAATCCTCCTGCCTCAGCCTCCCTTAGCTGGGACTACAGGTGTATACCACCAAACCCGGCTAATTTTTATATTTTTTGTAGAAACAGAGTTTCACCATGTTGCCCAGACTGGTCTCCAACTCCTGGGCTCAAGCAATCTGCCCGCCTCAGCCCCACAAAGTGCTGGGATTACAGGCGTGAGCCACTAAACCTGGCCAAATGAATTTTTCCTAATAGGAAAAAAGCTTAAGGCCAGGCGCGGTGGCTCACGCCTGTAATCCCAACACTTTGGGAGGTCAAGGTGGGCAGATCCCGAGGTCAGGAGATAGAGACCATCCTGGCCAACATGGTGAAACTCCGTCTCTACTAAAAATACAAAAATTAGCTGGACGTGGTGGTGTGCACCTGTCATCTCAGCTACTCAGGAGGCTGAGGCAGGAGAATTGCTTGAACCTGGAAGGCGGAGATTGCAGTGAGCTGAGATCGCGCCACTGCACTCCAGCCTGGGCCACTGAGCGAAACTCCGTTTCAAAAAAATAAAAATAAAAAATAAATAAAATAAAAGAAAAGAAAAAGAAAAAAGCTTATAGAATAAGGATATATGATGAAAGAAAATATTTTTGTATAGCCATTCAATGTGTTTGTGTTTTCAGTTGTTATTACAAGAGTCAAAAAGCTAAACAAAATTAAAAGGTTTATGAAGTTTAAAAGTTATAATAAATTGGGTTAATTTATTATTGAAGGAAAACGTTTCCATAAATTTAGTGTTGCCTAAGTGTACAGTGTTTAGTAAGTCTACAGTGGTGTACAGTATGTACTAGGCCTTCACATTCTACCACCACTCACTCACTGACTCACTTCAAGGCCTGGAATCTCCATTCATGGTAAGTGCCCTACACAGGTGTATCACTTTTTATCCTTTCTACTGCATTTTTACTGTACTTGTTCTATGTTTAAATATGTTTAGATACACAAATACCCAAAATTGGGTAACACCTGCATACAGTATTCAATACAATAACATGTGTACAGATTTGTACCCTAAGAACAGATAGGCTATACCACATAGCCTAGGTGTGTAATAGGCTATACCATCTAGGTTTGTGTAAGTACACTCTATGATGTCCACACATAGACAAAATCACCTAATGACGCATCTCTCAGAACATATCCTTGTCACAAAGCAATCATGGCTATGTTCTGCAGACTGCTCAATAGCAAACGATGAAAAATACCCTAATCCTCTACCAGTACACAGTGGTCAAATTACAGTACATCAAAGTGTGGAATAACACACAGTCATGAAAACTGGAACACAGTTTTAAAAAAAGCAAACAGGCGGGCAGATCACTTGAGGTCAGGAATTCGAGAGCAGTCGGGCCAATGTGGTGAAACCCTGCCTCTACTAAAAATACAAAAATTAGCCAGGCATGGTGGTGCACACCTGTAGTCCCAGCTACTCAGGAGGCTGAGGTGGGAGAAGTGCTTCAACTCAGGAGGCGGAGGTTGCAGTGAGCCGAGATCCCACCATTGCACTCCAGCCTGGGTGACAGAGCGAGCGAGACTCCACCTCAAAAAAAAAAAAAAAAAGCAAACATGAAAAAAAGCAAGCCCAGTTTCTCAGTCCATTTTGGGTTGCTATAAAAGAATATTTGAGGCTGGGTAATCTACAAAGCAAAAAGGTTTATTTGGCTCACAATTCTAATGGCTGTAAAGTTTATGACTGGGCATCTGCATCTGATGAAGGAATCAGGCTGCTTTCAGTCATGGCAGAAGGTGAAGGGGAACCAGTATGCAGCGATCACATGGCAAGAAAGGAAGCAAGGTTGGAGGTGTGCTGGTTCTTTTTAAAAACCAGCTCTCTAGGGAACTAACAAAGTGAGAAGTCACGTCTACTCCAGGGAGGGCATTAATTTAATCCATTCAAGAGGAATCTACTCCCATGACCCAATCATCTCCCATTACGCCCCACCTCCAACACCGGGGATCAAATCTCAACATGAGTTTGGAGGGCACAACATCCAAACCACAGCACGCAGGAAAAGGGCTATAGTGTACCCAAAGTCTCCAAAAGATGAACCTGTCTCTTGGGTGTATAAGAAGACATTCTAAGGGGTACACAGAAACGTAGGTTTAAGATCAACACCCACATGCTCCTACTGATCTGCCTGAGAACTAGCACAAGCTCAAGGCATCAGACTGATCTCTCCTCATCTCCACTTCTCACAACTGCCCTTGTCTTATATACAGGCATCTCCTCTCAACCACCCTAAATCTTACTGCAGAACTTGGGTGAAACATGGGGAGTAAAAACCTCCAGGATACCAAACAAAGGGACCATTGGTGACAAAAGAGAAATACAATACAGGTCTCTGAGAAGCCTCTAACCCAGATATCAAAAAGTTTCACAGTAGGGTTTTGTGTCCTATACATACTTCAGCCTGGGCAACATGGTGAAACTTGTCTCTACTAAAAACACAAAAATTAGCCGGGCATGGTGGCACATATCTGTAATCCCAACTACTCCAGAAGCTGAGGCAGGAGAATCGCTTGAACCTGGAAGGCAGAGGTTGCAGTGAGCCAAGATGGCACCACTGCACTCCAGCCTGGGTGAAAGAGCAAGACTCTCTCTCAAAAAAACAAAAATCCAAAAAGAGGTGGTTACCTTACAGATGTACAGTACTCATTTATTAAAATTGGAAAAAAGGAGTCAGACTTTCTGGCAGAAAATCAGTGTTATTTATTTAGCTGCCTGGTTTGTCAGGGAAGACTGGCTTTGCCATTAAGGTTACTGGTGTTAATTTTCCACAACTGAACAAATAAAATCCACAGTTCCAAGAATTAGATGAAAATATATTTAAATAGTTTATAATTATATTAAAATTTGCATCATGTATTTAAATACATATTTAAGTATGTACATGATCTAAGAGTTAAACATTTACCGGACATAAATTTAAAACACAAACGTTTATTTTAATGAACATTACTTCATTACTTCAACTTTCCCAAACCTTTGAGTATACTGGTTGAAATAAGGTGCCGATGATGGTTTTATGTGTCAAACTATCTAAACTATAGTACCTAGTTATTCAATCAAAATCAATTTAGATATTGTTACGAAAATATTTTGTAGATATGAGTAACATCAGCTGACTTGAAGTTAAGAAGATTGGCCTCCATAATCAGGGTGGGCCTCATCCAATCAGTAAAAGGCCCTAAGTGTGAAACTAAGGCTTCCCTGAAGAAGAAATGTCCACCTAACAGACAGCCCCCCTGTGGATTTCAGACTTGCCTAGCCAGCCCCAGCAATTATGTAAACCAGTTCCTTGCAAAAAAAAATCCCTTTATATGTATATAAACCTGTTGAAAATTTTATATAGCATATATATGTATTTATAATACATACACGTGTATACATGCATACATATGTGTCTGTATATTTATACACATACATAATCTCCATCTGGTTCTCTTTCTCGGGTAAAACACTAATTGATACACCTATAGGGATAGGTGAATAGCAAGAAGTATAATTAATAATCTTTTGTTAGTCTCAGTAAAACCTTTTTACTTTGCTTCTCAGAAAATGAGAATGCAAAGGGCCCTAATGACTTGTTAAAAAACCTAAATCTCTTCCATGTCTGTTGGTTTCAAATTATCTGCTTCTAGCAAAACTGAAAGAAGACCTAATTGAATTGTCAGCTGCTAAATCATTAAAAATCCTTTATTGTCAATGACTGCTATATGCTTTTTCAAACACAGTTGAGAAGAACAAAGAACTGACACCTTTATAAGCTCTAAGGGCAGAGATTTCGGTAGCTTTGTTCACCACTCATCACCAGTACTTAGTAGAATGTCCAGTACACAGCAGGAGCTCAAAATACATTTGGTAAATGAATACATAGTAAAACTCCACCATTCTGATCTACTTACTTACATGTAAAAATTTTGTTAGAATCTACATGTATATAAATCAAACATGAGGAACAGAATGAAAGCTAAACCTGTCTCATTCTAGCAATGAGGTATATTATTTCAAGGATTCATTAAGCTAATTGGAGTGAGAGGAAGCCCCACTAAGCTTAAGATTTCCTATGAAAATGTCACACTTTTAGTTTTACTAATTATCAAAAATTTTACAATGTATACTATTATTATAAAAATCCAAGGAAAAATGTTAAGACTCTGAGCCTTATGAACTCAGAAAATGTAAATAGTTTTACATTTTAATTTACATAGGCATTTCTGTTGCAGTGATTCATAAGATAATTAATATAATTTGCAAGCATAAAAAACATTAGGTTAGTATACCAGGCACACCTGGAACCCCAGCACCTTAGGAGCCCAAGGTGGGCAGATCACTTGAGGCCAGGAGTTCAAGACCAATCTGGCCAACATAGCAAAAACCCATCTCTACAAAAAATGCAAAAATTAGCTGGGTGTGGTGGGGCACGCCTGTGATCCCAGCTACTCGGGTGGCTGAAGCAGGAGAATCACTTGAATCCCTACCTCGAGGCAGCGGTTTCAGTGAGCTGAGACTGGGCCACTACACTCCAGCCTGGGTGACAAGAGTCAGATTGTCTCAAAAAAACAAACAAATAAATAAATAAATAAAAGAAGGGAAAATCGAGAGAAAAAAACAGAAAACATTCTAATCTGCTACCATTTTTGGAAAAAAAAAATATTGCAAAGGAAAGAACGTGTGTATACATTTTTGTATGTATTTTATTTCATACACAAGAATTCTCACTGGAAAAGACACCAGAAGCTAGTAATAATAATGACTTGTCGGGGAGAACTGGGTTTTGGGGGGTCCTGATATAAGGAGTTTTTACACTGAATACATTTTTGTATCTTTTAAATGTTTGCTCATTCAAATGTCAACTTATATTTTGGGAGGCAGGGTCTTGTTCTGTCACACGGGCTGGAGTGCAGTGGCGCAATCATGGCTTACTGCAGCCTCAACCTCCAGCGATCTGTACTAACGTTTTATTTTTTATTTTACTTTTTTTTTTGAGACAGAGTCTCACTGTGTCACCCAGGCTGGAGTGCAGTGACATGATCTTGGCTCACTGCAACCTCCGCCTCCTGGGATCAAGGTATTCTCCTGCCTCAGCCTCCTGAGTAGCTAGGATTACAGGTGCCTGCCACCACGCCTGACTAATTTTTGCATTTTTATTTTTTTTTGAGATGGAGTCTCACTCTGTCACCAGGCTGGAGTGCAGTGGCACGATCTCAGCTCACTGCAACCTCCACCTCCCGGGTTCAAGCGATTCTCTTGCCTCAGCCTCCTGAGTAGCTGGGACTATAGGCACATGCCACCATACCCAGCTAATTTTTGTATTTTTAGTAGATACGGGGTTTCACCATGTTGGCCAGGATGGTCTCGATCTTCTGACCTCATGATCCACCCACCTCAGCCTCCCAAAGTGCTGGGATTACAGGCGTTAGCCACCATGCCCAGCCAATTTTTGTATTTTTCCTAGAGATGGGATTTTGCCATGCTGGTCCTGGCCTCAAGTGATCTACCCGTCTCGGGCCCCCAAAGTGCTGGAAGCCAAAGCGCTCGGAGCCACAGTGCCCAGCCAACGATGTGTGTGTGTGTGTGTGTGTGTGTGTGTGTTTGTTTTCCTTCCTTGTGTGTGTTTTTCCTTCCTGTGTGTGTGTGTGTGTGTGTGTGTGTGTGTGTGTGTGTGTGTGTTTTCCTTCCTTCTTTGTACCGGTTTCTTGAAATTTCCTTTTTTTTTTTTTTCACTTTTAGATATGAGGTCTCGCTGTGTTGCCCAGGCTAGTCTCCAACTCCTGGACTCAAGTGGTCCTCCTGCCTTGGCCTCCAAAAGTGCTTGGATTACAGGCGTAAGCCACTGCCCCTGGCCTAAATTTTCTTTTTTTTTTTTTTCTTTTGAGATGGAGTTTCACTCCTGTTGTCCGGGCTGGAGTGCAATGGTATAGTCTCAGCTCACTACAACCTCCACCTTCCAGGTTCAAGCAATTCTGCCTCAGCCTCCCAGGCAGCTGGAATTACAGGCATGTGCTGCCATGCCCAGTTAATTTTGCATTCTTAGTAGACACAGGGTTTCACCACATTGGTCAGGCCGAACTCCTGACCTCCAGTGATCCACCCACCTCGGCCTCCCAAAGTGCTGGGATTAGAGGCATGAGCCACTGCGCCTGGCCCTAAATTTTCTTTTTATTTGTCAGGAAGTTATTCATCTTGTTTATAATTTTTTTTTTTTTAAAGAGACACAGGTGTCACTCTATTGCCCAGGCTGGAATGCAATTGCTCAATCATAGCTCATTCCAACCATGAAATACTGGACTCAAGTGATTCTCCTATCTCACCCTCCTTTGTAGGTAGAACTGTAATTATACATAACCAAATAAATAAAATAAAATACAGGATGGGGCCACGCAAAGTGGCTCATGCCTCTAATCCGAGCACTTTGGGAGGCGAAGGCAGGTGGATCACTTGAGGTCGGAAGTTCAAGACCATCCTGGCCAACACGGTGAAACCCGGTCTCTACAAAAATACAAAAATTAACCAGGCGTGGTGGCACGCACCTGTAGTTCCAGCTACTCAGAAGGCTGAGGCAGGCGAATCACTTGAACCCATGAGGCGGAGGTTGCAGTGAGCTGAGATTGCACCACTGCACTCCGGCCTGGGCGACAGAGTGAGACTGTCTCAAAAAGAAAAAAAAAAGAAAGAAAGAAAAAAGAATAATTTGGTCTTTCATATTGTTACTGAACTCAACTTACAACGTTTTTCTTTTTAATAATTGCCACTTTTCAGCCAGTCGCGGTGGCTCATGCCTGTAATCCCAGCACTTTGGGAGGCCGAGGTGGGCAAATAACCTGAGGTTGGGAGTTCGAGACCACCATGACCAACATGGAGAAACCCCGTCTCTACTAAAAATACAAAATTAGCCAGGTGTGGTAGCACATGCCTGTAATCCCAGCTGCTCGGGAGGCTGAGGCAGGGAATTGCCTGAACCCAGGAGGTGGAGGTTGCAGTGAGCCGGAGATCGCGCCATTGCACTCCAGCCTAGTCAACAAGAGTGAAACTCTGTCTCAAAAAATTATTATTATTATTATTTGATTATTATGTAATCAAAGTTACTTGGGAGGCTAAGACAGGAGAATTGCTTGAACCCAGAAGGTGGAGGTTGCAGTGAGCCGAGATTGTGCCACTGCACTCAAGCCTAGGTGACAGAGCGAGACTCTGTCTCAAAAAAAAAAAAAAATCTTTTGGCTTCTGGACTTACTTTCTAGGTCTCTTAATCCATTTTTTTTCCCCCAAGAGAAAGGGTCTCCCTTTGTCACCCAGGGTGGAGTGCAAACACACCCAGGGTGTGGCACGAACACAGCTCACTGCAGCCTCAATCTCCTGGGCTCAAGCAATCCTCCTGCCTCAGTCTCCTGAGTAACTGGGACCAGAGCTGTGTGCCACCACACCCAGCTAATCTTTTCTTTTTGTTGTTGTTAAAATGGGGTATTCCTGTGCTGTCCAGGCTGGTATCTAATTCCTGGGCTCATGTAATCATCCTGCCTCAGCCTCCCAAAGTGCTGGGTTTCTGTAATTTTTTTATTCAACTATGGGCAACAGAGCTAGACTCCATCCCAAAAAAAAAAAAATACACTGAAGTCTCCAACTTACTATTAAATGGTTCAGAAAATAATATATGTATATTTGCATTATATATAGAATGATAAAGCCAATAGGGCAAAATGTTAGCAACTCTTGAATCTGAGTAAATGGCATGGAGAGCTCCTTATACACTTGGACACTTTAAGTTTGAAAGACGTTATGACCTTTTAGAAGTAAGTACTGAAATATTTACAGATAAAAAGGTAAGGCTTCTTTGACATGCTTCAAAATAATGGGCTAGCGAGTAGAGGTCTAGATGAATCACAATTGATCATGTGTAGATTACTGTTAATACACAGTGATGGAAATACCAGGCATATTGTATTCTTCTCTGCTTGTACATGATGAAAGTTTTCTGTAATAAAAAGTTTTTTTTTTTAAGAGTCCGTAAGGTGGGCACAGTGGCTCACACCTGTAATCCAGCACTTTGGGAGGCAGAGGTGGGCGTATCACCTGAGGTAGGGAGTTCGAGACCAGCCTGACCAATACAGAGAAACCCCGTCTCTACTAAAAATATAAAATTAGTCGGGCATGGTGGCGCATGCCTGTACTTCCAACTACTCAGGGGGCTGAGGCAGGAGAATCGCTTGAACCTGGGAGGTGGAGGTTACGTTGAGCTGAGATCACGTGCCACTGCACTCCAGCCTGGGCAACAAAAGCGAAACTCCATCTCAAAAAAAAAAAAAAAAAAAAGAGTCCATAATGGCCAGGCACAGTGGCTCACACCTGTAATCATGGCACTTTGGGAGGCCAAGGCAGGAGGATCACTTGAGAGCCCAGGAGTTGGAGACCAGCCTGGCCAACATGGCAAAACCCCATCTCTACTAAAAATACAAAAATTAGCCAGGGATGGTGGCATGTGCCTGTACTCTCAGCTATTCGGGAGGCTGAGGCATGAGAATTGCTTGAACCAGGGAAGGCTGCAGTGAGACAAGATTGTGCCACTGCACTCCAGCCTGGGCGATAGAGCAAGACTCTATCTCAAAAAATAAAAAAAAGTCCATAATGAGAAGAGTTTTTTAAATGGAAAAACTAAAGTTCAGGAAAATTAAGTGGCATCCACACTCAGGACTCCAGTTTTGAACTCATTCTAATAACACTTTCTCCATTAATCCTCCCTAAAAAACTCCTCATAAAACATGAATTCTTCAGACAATTTTATGTGCTGTCTGCACCTGATGTTTTAGTCAATACCAACAGAAATACAGTAAGATACATCTAACTCCACCATTCCCGGATATATAGTTGCCTTTGAAAGTAAAATCAACAAATAATGTACATAGAAGTAATCCTTCTAAACAGATAAATATACATAGAAGTAATCCACCCATAGGGATAATCAACAAATTGCTGGGTAGGTAGAAAACAAACCATCTGACATTTATTACACACCCATTATGAGTTGTTCCTTATGTCATAATCCTCACATCAACATGGGTGTCTTTTTTCTCCCCGTTTTTTGGTGGTAAAATATATCAATAACACAAAATGAAGTAATTTCTCTACTCTCTATTTTACAGATGAGAAAAAAAGGAAATCACTAAGAAGTTATGAAATTTTCCTATGTCAAGCAGTAAAACAGCCAACCAGAATCTGAACCCAGGTCTTTCTTTAAAATGTGTGGTGAGGGTGGCAAGCAGTAGGGGGAAAAAATGAAAGAAAAAATGCATGATGGCTACTACATCATTTGCTTGATGCTAAGTTCCTTAAAATTTATTTTCTACGAGTTAATACCAACAGGCTAATCAATTATGAATAAATTAATTTTCTACATACCCAATCCTAAAATAGACAAGACCAAGATGCTGTCATGCTGAGACTCTCCAGTCAGCAGATGCTCTACCAACAGTGAGCAGACCCCCTAAAAATCATTTCCTCTCACTATTTTTGCAGCAATAATTTTTTTAAAAATAGACTCAGGGTCTTGCTAAGTTGGCCAGGCTGATCTGGAACTCCTACCCTCAAGCAATCCTCCCAACTTGGCCTACCTAAATGGTGAGATTACAAGCATGAGCCACCACTCCTGGCCAAGATATTGCTTTTTAGAATGACATACTAATCAGGTATTTTGGTTATAGCAAAAATCTATAAATTTAATGTATTAAAGTATATATGCAAACTTGTTTGGATTTTATTCACCATTTACAACATAAACTTAAAAAAGGTAAAATATCTCGGGCTGGGCGCAGTGGCTCACGCCTGTAATCCCAGCACTTTGGGAGGCCAAGGCAGGCAGATCACGAGGTCAGGAGATCGAGACCATCCTGGCTAACACGGTGAAACCCCGTCTCTACTGAAAATACAAAAAAATTAGCTAGGCGTGGTGGCAGGCACCTGTAGTCCCAGCTTCTCGGGAGGCTGAGGCAGGAGAATGGCCTGAACCTGGGAGGCGGAGCTTGCAGTGAGCCGAGATCGCGCCACTACACTCCAGCCTGGGCGACACAGCAAGACTCCGTCTCAAAAAAAAAAGATAAAATATCTCATATTGCCGGCCACGGTGGCTCATGCCTGTAATCCCAGCATTTTGAAAGGCAGAGGCGGGCAGATCACCTGAGGTTGGGAGTTTGAGACCAGCCAACCCCGTCTCTACTAAAAATACAAAATTAGCCAGGCATAGTGGCACATGCCTGTAATCCCAGCTACTCGGGAGGCTGAGGCAGGAGAATCACTTGATTTGGGAGGTGGAGGTTGCAGTGAGCCGAGATTGTGCCATTGCACTCCAGCCTGGGCAACAAGAGCGAAACTCCATCTCTAAAGAAATAAAAATAAAATAAAATACTTTTTAAAATCTGATTTATGTTCATATACTTTGGATTTAATCATGCTTGTAATCTAGCTTCTGAGGTTGTTGCTAGTTGGGTGTGGTGCCTCACACCTATAATCCCAACATTTTGGGAGGCCGAGGTCGGAGGACTGCTTGAGGCCAAAAGTTTGAGACCCACCCTGGCAACATAACAAGACCCCATTTCTACCAAAAAAAAAAAAAAGTTTTTTAATTAGCTAGGCACGGTGAGATGCGCCTGTACTCCCAGCTTCTCTAAAGACTGAGGCAGGAAGATCCTTTGAGCCAAGGCTTGATTCAAGGCTGCACTGAGCTATGATCCTGCCACTGCACTCTAGCCTGGGCAAGAGAGCAAGACCCTGTCTCCGAAAAAAAAAAAAAAAAAAAAAAAGCACGAAGGGAGGAAAAAAAAAAACAATTTGGGAGCAGGCATGGTGACTCACACCTGTAATCCCAACACTTTGTGAGGATCCCTTGAGGCTAGCAGTTCAACACCAGCCTGGTGCTTTTAAAGCAATATTTTGTTCTCATTATCAGTAGCAAATGTGAAGCCTTGATATGCTGAATATATAATTTGTAAACGTGACAGAACTCATATCATAATGAACACTTTTTTGTTTTACATGTCAGCAATTAATTGAAATAATGAACACTTTCTATACAGAAACAGAAAAACACAATGAACTACAGGAGAAAATACAGTAAGAATTTAACTTATGAGACAACTAACTTGCCTGGCTAAACGGATGACACAGTGGGCAACGACTCTCAAGCAAACTCAGAACAAACCTACGCAAACAGCAGCCTTCCTTACACCCATACCAGAACATTTCAAAAGCTTCAGGGTCCTCAAGACCATAGTGATTATAAATCAAAGTATCAAACTGGCCGGGCGGGGTGGTTCACACCTGTAATCCCAGCACTCCCAAGGTGGGCGGATCACTTGAGGTCAGGAGTTCAACACCAGCCTGGCCAACATGGTGAAACCCTGTCTCTACTAAAAATACAAAAATTAGCTGGGCATGGTGGTGCATGCCTGTAATCCCAGCTACTCGGGAGGCTGAGGCAGGAGAATCGCTTGAAGCTGGGAAGCAGAGGTTACAGTGAGCTGAGATCATGTCATTGCACTGTAATCCCAGCACTTTGGGAGGGTGAAGTGGGCAGATCATGAGGTCAGGAGTTCCAGACCAGCCTGACCAACATGGTGAAACCCTGTCTCTGCTAAAAATACAAAAATTAGCTGGGTGTGGTGGCACCCACCTGTAATCCCAGCTACCCAGGAGGCTGAGGCAGGAGAATCGCCTGAACCCAGAAGGCGGAGGCTGCAGTGAGCCAAGATGGCACCACTGCACTCCAGTCTGGGTGACAGAGCAAGACTCAATCTCAAAATAAATAAATAAATAAATAAAATTAATTAAATAAAATAATAAAACCTGCACATCCTGCACAGGTACCCCTGAACTGAAAAGAAGGGGGGGAAAAATGTGGCTGGGCATGGTGGCTTACTCCAATAATCCCAGCACTTTGGAAAGCTGAGGCAGGAGGATCACTTGAGCCTTTGGAAAGCCAAGGCAGGAGGATCACTTGAGCCCAAGAGTTCCAGACCAGCCTGAGAAATACAGGGAGACTCTATCTCTGTAACACGCTTTTTTAAAATTAGCCTGGTGTCGTGGTGCACACCTGTGGACCCAGCTACTCTGGAGGCTGAGGTGGGGGTATTGCTTGAGCCCGGGACATCAAGGCTGCAGTGAGCCATGATTGTGCCACTGCACTCTCCAGCCTGGGCAATAGAGCAAGACCTAGTCCCCTCACCAAAAAAACTAAGTATTATTCAGTTGTTTTAGCAGGGAGAAAACATCCTCCGAAACAGTGAAGTGTAAATTTCCTCCTATCTGTATCCTCACAAAACCACCAATGGGCCAGGCCCAGTAGCTCATGCATGTAATCCTAGATCTTTGAGAGGCCAAGGTGAGAGATTACTTGAGGCCTAGGGTTCAAGACCAGCCTGGGCAACATAGCAAGACTCCATCTCTATTCAAAAGAAAAATCCACCACTGAAAACAGGAGATGGCAAGACACTGCCCAGATCCTTTGCTAAAGCCTATTTACAAAGGCTTCTATGTCAACATTTTCACCAATTAATGAATGTGATACAACCTAAAAAACCATATACTAGGCCAGGCCTGGTAGCTCACACCTGTAATCCCAGCACTTTGCAAGGATGAGGCAGGAGGCTCACTTGAGCCTGTGATTTTGAGGCTGCAGTGAGCCATGATCACACCACTGCACTCCAGCCTGGGTGACAGAGCAAACTTTGTCTCCGGAAAAAAAAAAAAAAAAATATATATATATATATAGATATAAAATTACATATACACATATATACACATATACACTGAAACCAAACACCAGTGTTTGGTTTCAGTTAGTATCACTTATTTTACTCCCATCAAAACTACAAAGAAGATAAATGGACAAGCAAAAGGCTTCAGGTAAGAAAAAGCATGTTTCCACCTCATCATAAAAAACACAAGACTTAAACTTTTTTTAATCAGAGAAAAACAACTTACTAGCATGCTTATCTGCGAGCATTATAAGTGTGTTGGAAATATCACGTCGTCTATAAAAGCATACTACTTTTGCTTCCACGTTGCCACTTGCAGTCTAAGAGATAAGAAAAATAAAAGTCATTTGTACTGAATATTAGAGTCAAATAATTTATACAACGAAACTAGATACAGCACAATTATATGATCATGCTCATTAACACTGGTGCCAACCACAACTGCAGGATAACCACAGAGCTAAAAAATTCAAATAAGGATGAGCAACATTTGTTCTGCTTCCAAGCACAACTGGAATGTCAAACATATAATAACACTGGCATTAATTAAACTAAACTGATTAGACTGCTTTAATGATTAAAGCCAGACATAGTTAACACTGATTAGCTTTAAGAAACTAATCCCCCAACTGCTTCAATTAACTAGCCTTAAAAAAAAACAAAAGAAAAAGAAACTAATCCCACCAATTTTTAAAGCCACAACTGACGGAAATAATTTATTTCAGTCATTTAAACACACCTCGTCCAAACCCATTCCCAGAAAGCACTAGCTAAGTGTAAAATCACCAAGCCCTCCCCTAAGTATCCCATGTTCCATGGACAGTGAAGCTCTGCAGGTGGGAAGCAGCCATCATGCAGAATAGACCAGGTGACCTGGAAAAGCATTCTCTAGCCCAAGGAAGTCTATGAATCTCTAAGAGTCAATATTCTAAGCAGTACTTAGTTTACCTTCACATCTAAAAATATTAAAAACTTTGAGTTATGAACACTGAAACTCTCATTTCTTTTTGGCTACAATCTACAATGCAATCAATATTCAGTTAGGTTCTTCCAAAGTATGATGGCTTCAAAAAAAAATTCAGTTATGCTGTCATTTACTGCAGCTGGGGCCCAGGCTCCTGCTCTCCTATTCTCTAGAATTCTGAGAGCTCTCAAGAAGGTCAATCATTCATTACAAAGTTCCCTGTAAAAACACACAGATTATAATAAAATGCTATTGTGATTTCCATTTTCAAACAAGTGTGAGAACAAATTTTCAGAAATTTCTCTGGTCTTACAGATATACTCAAATACAAAGAAGAATATAAGTGCTGCAGTAAATTTGTCAATTTTATGAAGTCCAGCAGCCGTATTTTAGATTAAGAAATAGTCCTGTGGAAACAGTGCCCCTTAAAACTGAAATCATATTAAATTTCTAACCAAAGTGCTTCTATATTTCATAATATTGTGATCAAATACATTCTCCAGAAGTAATGATCCAGCAATCTGCTAAATGAACAGGCCAAGATTTCCATGTAAATAAAATAAAATCCATCAATGACTTCAAATATAAGCTCTTAGTCATTTCTGTCTTCTTGAGATATGCCTTGAAACTGCTGCTTTGGATTTTCAATGTGATTTTTGTCTCTTCTTGAGACACTAAAAATCCAGGCCGGGTGCGGTGGCTCACACCTGTAATCCCAACACTTTGGGAGTCCAAGGTGGGCAGATCACGAGGTCAGGAGTTCTAGACCAGCCTGGCCAACATAGTAAAACCCCATCTCTACCAAAAATACAAAAATTAGCCGGGTATGGTGGCACACACCTGTAGTCCCAGCTACTCGGGAGGCTGAGGCAGGAGAATCGCTTGAACCTGGGAGGTGGAGGTTGCAGTGAGCCAAGACCACACCACTGCACTCCAGCCTGGGTGACAGAGTGACAATCCATCTCAAAAAAAAAAAAAAAAAATCCAAATCAACAGTTTCAAGGCATATTTTTTTCTGCCTCACTAGTGAGTTCCTCCAATAGGGATGCTATACAAAGCTAATTAAATCCTTATTTAAACCTGCTTAGGGGGCGGGGAGCATAGTTCAAAATAAATAGTCTCTTCTTGACCATGCACTCACTTGGCTACTAGGTAGCTTACAGCTACCATATTCCTCTTCCCCTCTACAAACACACCCTCTCCAGCATTCTTCTGAAGCATGGTTACTCATGGGTCTACAGCCCAGTGCCAGTCTGCAACTGTTAATGGCATTTAATGAAATGAGTACAGGGTTTGAGACTAAGTGCATTACAGCAATTAAGAGTTTATATATATATATATATATATATATATATATATATATATTTTTTTTTTTTTTTTTTTTTTTTTTTTTTTTTAGACGGAGTACCATTCTGTTGCCAGGCCTGAGTGCAGTGGCACAATCTTGGCTCACTGCAACCTCCAACTCCCTGGTTCAAGCCATCCTCCTGCCTCAGCCTCCCAAGTAGCCTTTTTTTCCTAGCTTATCAATCAGAACAAAGTAAGTATTTTCAGTTTAGAGGTGGTTTTGTTTTGGTTTTTTTGTTTGTTTGTTGAGATGGAGTTTCACTGTTGCCCAGGCTGGAGTGCAATGGCATGATCTTAGCTCACTGCAACTTCCACCTCATGGGTTCAAGCGATTCTCCTGCCTCAGCCTCCCGAGTAGCTGGGATTACAAGCATGCGTCACCATGCCCGGCTAATTTTGTACTTTTAGTAGAGACAGGGTTTCACCACATTGGCCAGGCTGGTCTCAGACTCCTCTCAGGTGATCCACCCACCTCGGCCTCCCAAAGTCCTGGGATTACAGGCGTGAGCCACCGTATCTGGCCTTGTTTTGTTTTTTTTCAGAGATGGGGTTCTTATTATGTTGCACAGGCTGGTCTCAAATCCCCAGGCTCAAGCAATCCTCCTGCCTCAGCCTCTCGAGCAGCTGGGACTACAGGCCTGAGCCACCATGCCTGTCTTCAAGTATTTTTAAATCATTATTTGGATTTTCCCATCATGTTAACAACTTTCCCTACCTAGCCAATTTCACCTCTGATCTTCCCAGGGCCTTTATCTAGAACACTCCTGTGTCCTCTCTTCCCATGGTTCCCTCTTCCTCATCCTTTAGGCCTCAACTTCAATGTCCTGTCCCACCCTACCTAAAGGAAATGACCTGTCATTCTCTATGTCAAGGTTCTTGCCTTCTTAGAAGTTAATACAATTCATTACTATTACTATTTTCTTTATGCCCATCAACTTGTCTTTCCGGGTGTCTCCCTCATTAGAATGTAGACCCTGTATGGGTAGAGACCATGTCCATCTTGTTCACATTCTATCTCTGAGCCTAGCATAGTGCCTGGTACATAACAGGTACTCAATAATATTTGCTTAATGAATTATCTAAAATAAGATGTCTTTTTCACATCCCTTCAGAAATAAAGACCCTATGTAAATATTTCAATTAGCCATTCAAACTGCCATTTTGTGAAATTACAAAGAATCCCATCTCTCACAACACAACCCCAGTCCCAGAAACTCACTATTACATGGATGACTCTGTGCTGACAACAGGTAGGGGGAGGGAGGAGGTGAGGATGGATGAGGGGGGCATTTCAGAAATGAATGGCCATGAAATGATAAAGCAGTGTGAAATAAGCTATGTTCACCTAGATGTGCAACCCAATAATTTAGCTACTATGTGCCTCAAGAAAACAATGCATGATTTAGCTACCTTAAGGTGTATGGTTCTGTGAGGCTCAAAAGGGTAACAAATGTGAATCCTGGGTTAGGTTTCCAGAGCACCATGCTGTGACATTTCTAAACTTAGCACAGCTACAATTTTACTTTCACTTGTGGGACTATATGGTTGATGTCTGTCTCCACTAGACCTGTTTTTTTTTTTTTATCACCCTTGCATTCTCACTGTCTAAAAGTACCTGGCTGGTAGAAGGTCCTCAATTTTATTTGTAAAATGAATGAATCAAAGCAGTTTGTAAATAGTAAAGCTATGTACATATAAGCATTAACATCAGACATTTCAGAAATTAATTAATTCAACAAGTATTTAGTGAATGCCTTTAACTATGTGCCAGCCACTATTCTAAGGCACTCAGAATGCATAACTGGACAAAACAGAAAAGATCACTACAGCTGACACTCTAGGAAGACAGGTAATGAAAATAAACACAATAAGCATATTTGGAGGTGATAAATGATATGGAAAAAAGAGCAAGGGGTGAGGGGCAGGATGGACACAAATAAACGGTCCTCCTAAGGTGGTTGCAGGGAGAAACAGCCAAAAGCCCATTGTGCTTTGTGCCAAGTAAGCAAGGCAGAGCTCCCACCTGCTTTCAGCGAAAGTGGAGGTCAGAGAGGGGCAGTGACAGCCAACGAATATAGGGTCTCATAGGTCAAGATTTCTATTTCGATGTAATTAACTTTCTAATTAAACTGATATGGTAAATAGTTTGGAGTTGCCTCAATTCTTATACCTTACATCAATAACATAAAAGATCAAAATCACATGCCAACAGTTCCCATCCACGGACTGATCTAAACTTGAGGCCATTCTCTTCATTTGGTGGTCTCAAAGACTAACTAATTTTTTTTTAATGCAAAGGCAGTCAGCCTGTAATCCCAGTGCTTTGAGAGACCAAGATGGGGGACTGCTTGAGGCCAGGAGTTCTAGATCAGCCTGGGCAACATAGTAAGACCATGTCTACAAAAAATTTAAACATTAGGCAGGGTACAGTGGTTCACGCCTGTAATCCCAGCACTTTGGGAGGCCAAGGCGGGTGGATCACTTGATGTCAGGAGTTCAAGACCAGCCTGGCCAACATGGTGAAACCCCGTCTTCACTAAAAATACAAAAAAATTAGCTGGGTGTGGTGGCGGGCACCTGTAATCCCAGTTAATTGGGAGGCTGAGGGAGGAGAATCACTTGAACCCAGGAGGAGGAGGTTGCAGTGAGCCAGGACCTATGCTACTGCACTCCAGCCTGGGTGACAACTAACATAGGAAAATGCAGTAGCACAGTTATTTTGAGAAAAGGAGGCCGGGCATGGTGGCTCACACCTGTAATCCCAGCACTTTGGGAGGCCGAGGTGGTAGATCACCTGAGGTCGGGAGTTCGAGACCAGCCTGACCAACATGGAGAAACCCCATCTCTGCTAAAAATTAGCCGCGCATGGTGGTGCATGCCTGTAATCCCAGCTGCTCAGGAGGGTGAGGCAGGAGAATCGCTTGAACCCAGGAGGCAGAGGTTGTGGTCAGCGGGGATTGCACCATTGTACTGCAGCCTGGGCAAGAACAGCAAAACTCCATCTCAGAAAAAAAAAAAAAGCCGGGCGCGGTGGCTCACACCTATAATCCTAGCACTTTGGGAGGCCGAGGCAGGCGGATCACAAGGTCAGGAGATCGAGACCATCCTGGCTAACACGGTGAAACCCCATCTCTACTAATAAATAAATAAATAAATAAATAAATAAATAGCCAGGCGTAGTGGCAGGCTCCTGTAGTCCCAGCTACTCGGGAGGCTGAGGCAGGAGAATGGCGTGAACCCAGGAGGCGGAGCTTGCAGTGAGCTGAGACTGCGCCACTGTACTCTAGCCTGGTCGACGGAGCAAGACTCCATCTCAAAAAAAAAAGAAAGAAAGAAAGAAAATGCTGGCGCGGTGGCTCACGCCTGTAATCTCAGCACTTTGGGAGGCCAAGGCGGGTGGATCACCTGAGGTCAGGAGTTTGACACCAGCCTTGCCAACATGGTGAAACCCTGTCTCTACTAAAAATACAAAAATTAGCCAGGCATGGTGTTGGGCACCTGTAATCCCAGCTATTCGGGAGGCTGAGGCAGAAGAATTGCTTGAACCCAGGAGACAGAGGTTGCAGTGACCGGAGATCATGCCATTGTACTCCAGCCTGGGCAACAGAGCAAGAATCCGTAGCAACAACAAAAAAAAATTAGCCAGGTATGGTGGTACATGCCTGTAGTCTCAGCTACTTGGGAAGCTGAGGCAGGAGGACTGCTTTGAGTCCAGGAGTTCAAGGTTACAGTGAGCTATAATCATACCAATGAACTCCAGCCTGGGTGACAGAGTGAGACCCTGTCTCCCTGTCTCTGGAATAAAATAAAAATAATGCAAATTCCCTGGGATATTCCCAAAACAAACCAAGGTCTCAAGGCTCTTCAAACTAAGAATGTCCTAGGTCAGGCTTGCCTTCCCAAGACAAAACTGAACAAGTTACCAGATGGCATTTTGAGGGAAAGGTATTAGCTAGACAGACTCAAAGATTTTAACACTATGAAGTCTCATTAACCACACGACCCTCAGAGAAGTCTGGAGGAAAACAAAGCATCATTAGAAAATCGGAGGAAAACAAAACATCATTAGAAAATCTATGGTCCATGCAGCCTGACTGCTTTCTGGTACCTCCATTATAAATCCTGGCCAGGCGCAGTGGCCCACACCTGTAATCCCAGCACTTTGGGAGGCTGGGGCGGGTGGATCACCTGAGGTCAGGAGTTCAAGGCCAGCCCAACCAACATGGTGAAACTCTGTCTCTAATAAACACACAAAAAACAGCCAGGCATGGTGGCGCATGCCTGTAATCCCAGCTACTTGGGAGGATGAGACAGTAGAATCGCTTGAACCTGGGAGGAAGAGGTTGCAGTGAGCCAAGATTGCGCCATTGCACTCCAGTCTGGGCAACAAGAGTGAAAACTTCATCTCAAAAAACAAAAAACAAAACAAAAAAAAGTTTCTTCTCCTGCAATCATAAGGCTTCTGTTGTCCTAATAACCTACCATCTCGGACAAATCTTAATGTGAAAATTTTAATTGGGCCAAAGGTACAAAGCTACTTTATATTTATTACACCAAAACCATACTTTTTTTTTTTTTATTTCGAGACAGTCTGTGTTACCCAGGCTGGAGTGCAGTGATGCAATCACAGCTCACGGCAGCCTTGACCTCCTGGGCCCAAGCAATCTTCCTCAGCCTCCCAAGTAACTGGGACTACAGGCATGTGCCATCATGCCCGGCTATTTTTTTTTTTTTGTAGAGACAGGGTTTCCCTATGTTACCCAGGCTAGTCTGGAACTCCTGGACTCAAAGGATCCTGAGGCCTCAGCTTCCCAAAATGCTGGGATTACAGGTGTGAGCTACCACAGACAATTTAGCCTAGTCCAGAATTTTTTTTTTTTTTTTTTGAGACAGTCTCGTTCTGTCACCCAGGCTGGAGTGCAGTGGCGCGATCTCGGCTCACTGCAAGCTCCACCCCCCGGGTTCACCCCATTCTCCTGCCCCAGCCTCCCAAATAGCTGAGACTACAGGTGCACACCACCATGCCCAGCTAAGTTTTTTTGTATTTTTAGTAGAGACGGGGTTTCACTATGTTAGCCAGGATGGTCTCTATCTCCTGACCCCGGGATCCACCTGCCTTGGCCTCCCAAAGTGTTAGGATTACAGGCGTGAGCCACCGTGCCCAGACAGCCTAGTCCAGAATTTTACAAATTCCCTTCAAATTTTTTTTTTTTTTTTGAGACGTTGTTTCACTCTTGTTGCCCAGGCTGGAGTGCAATGGCGTGATCTTGGCTCACTGCAGCCTATGCCTCCCAGGTTCAAGCAATTCTCCTGCCTCAGCCTCCCAAATTGCTGGGATTACAGGGGTGAGCCGCCATGCCCAGCCTAAAATCTCAACTTTCAAAGAGTCTGGGACTGAAAGTAAAATCATCTCTTATGCCCCTTTACCCAGCTTATTTTTATTTTTTTATTTTTTATTTTTTTGAGACGGAGTTTATCTCATTGCCCAGGCTAGGGTGCAATTGCACAATCTTGGCTCACCGCAACCTCCGCCTCCCGGGTTCAAGCGATTCTCCTTCCTCAGCCTCTCGAGTAGCTGGGATTACAGGCATGTGCCACCATGCCCGACTACTTTTTTTGTATTTTTAGTACAGACGGGGTTTCTCCATGTTGGTCAGGCTGGTCTCGAACTCCCGACCTCAGGTGATCCGCCCGCCTCAGCCTCCCAGAGTGCTGAGATTACAGGCCTGAGCCACCGCACCCAGCCATATTTTTACTTTTTATATTAATTAAAAAAAAATAAGAGATAGGGTCTCACTATGTTGCACCGGCTGGTCTCCAACTCCTGGGCTCAAGCTATCCACTCGCCAGGCCTCCCAATTTACTGGGATTGCAGGCATGAGCCCCCACACCAGGCCACCCTTTACCCAATTACCCGTCAAGGGAAAATAAATATTTTTAATATTAAAATTAAGAACACTCAGTGTATACCTTGTTGAGTTCTTCTATCCTTCTTATTAGGTATGGGTTGCTGGAAGAATTCTCAAAGTAGACATAATCTGTAATTAAAGGAAGTACAGAACTTAATCTTTTTAACAGAAAGTTCAGATTTGTCAATCCAAGACTTTTTATGTTAGGCAATTCACGTTTGAAATTAAGCTTATAATTCATTCACTGGTAAAAGCAAACATAATAATGCAGCCTTAATATATCCTCTCACGTGCCTACTATTCACAGACCTTTATTTTCTTGGCATTTTCATTTCAATTAATGTTCTATCAGTTTCTCCTAGACTTCTGTCCCAATATGTCATTTCTTTAATAATAAACAAAAAAGACACCTCTTATCACTGTGTAGTCAGGGCACACTAAACATGTGTCCTCTGTACTATAACTACTTCCACATCTTTTTCCTCCAATACAATTTGCCCTGCAGGCTGCTTCTCACATAAAACTATTGACCTAAGACACATTCAGAGCACGGAGAAAGGCTTCACAGTCCAACCTACATCTCAATCACTACTTTAAAAAAAAAAAAAAAAAAAAATCTGATGAGCAGAACAGGTTAAGAGGAAGAACGCTGACAAACTTTTCCACAGTTCTACCTGGGAAGATGAGGGAAAAAGGGGGCCGGGGGATCACTTCTAAGAGGCAAAGTGTTCTGGGGGTGATATCGGCATCTTTTTTACCCTTTTACCATATTTAATCCAGATCCATTTAATGTCTTGTGATTAAGAAATTGCTGCAGGCTTTCAACTAAAAGGATAAAATTTTTCAAGTGTGGCTTTTCCTCTCATCTAATAGGCTCGCTGGAAACTTCCCACTGTGTGTTTATCCGAAAGGCAGCTGCATTGTTATTGTCTATCTTAGTGGCTCTTTCGCCGCTCTCTTCTGCAAAGTGGCCTCATTTAGCCAGGCCATTCCCACCACCATCCATCAGAAGCTCGGCTAATGAGCAGAGAAGGAAAAGCCAGTCTCTCATACAAACACGCCACTTATCTGAATTATTATTTTACCAGGAAAGAGGGAGGAGGGCGTCGTGAGTAGGGAGAAAGTTTGTTTGACCTTATTTCTCTCTTCCGCAGAAGACTGGGAAGGAGGCAGGCAGCAGAGCAAACGTCCAGGCAGAGCTCAACTCCCCACCTCCGGCTGAGGTTCCCAGCTCCCACGAAGCCCCATTCGTGGGGGGCTGGACCAGAAACGAAAAGGAGGGGGGCCGAGGAAGGGGAGGTGCAGGGCCCCGGCTCGCAAACAGGCCTGTCCAGCTGGGCCCCTGGCTGGGCCCCCACCGCCCCCACCCCCACCTCAGGCTCCCACTGAGTGGGGAAGCAGCAGGAGAGGGGATGTCCCCTCATCCTCTCCAGCGCCTAGAAGCCACGCAAGAAGGCCACCTTCTCAGGGGGCTCGACGGGCCCTACCCCGATGAGGGTTTCGTGGAGGGGGGTGTCTGGTAATTCGTACCCCCAAGTAGAGGCCTGGCCCTAAACACTGGGCGGGGTGCGAGGGTGAAGGTGGCCCCGGGCCCTCGCGAGCCCCCGTGGGGGGAGGGGAAGGGAGGGGTGGGGGTGGGGAGTCCCGGCCCCTCTGCGGGCCCCGGCGCCCCAGCCCCCTGCGACCTCAGCCCCGGCGCCCTTGGCTCCCGGCAGTTGGCGTGCACTCGCCCCGGCCCCCCGCTCCCGGAGCCCGCTCCCACACGGGCCGGGTCGGGCCGAGCCTGCCTACCTCCGACCCGGTACATGTTGGCCGCCATGTCCGCCCGCCCGCCCGCGGAGCCCGAGCCGAGCCCCGCCCGCCGCCGCCGCCGCCTCCTCCTCAGCCTCAGCCTCGACCGCCGCCGCCGCCGCCGCCGCTGCCTCGCCACGGGGGGGAAGGGAGGGAAGGGAGGGGACAGGGGGAGGGGGAAGTGAAGGGGAGGGGACGCCGAGGGGTGGGGGCTGGTGCCCGCCCCCAGCGCCAGGCTAGCAAGGCCGAGTGGGCCGGGCCGGGGGAGGCCCGGGGAGGCTGGAGCGCTGCGGGGCCAGCGGGAATTGGGGGGGAGGGGGAGGGGAAAGGGAGTGGGAGGGGAAAGGGAGTGGGAGGGGAAAGGGAGTGGGAGGGAGGGTGGGGGGCCTTGCTGAAAGTGGAGGGCCCTAGGGTCAGGGTCCTGGCTGAGGCAGAGGCCTGCACTCAAATGTGGACCAGGGGCTGTTAGAGAATTAGAGTGGGGGCTGGGGCTTAGCCTCTCCCCAGCACCTCTTCCCCCACCCAGGGTACCCCGTCACCTGTCCACCCCAAGACAGGTCCTCCTTCCCTACCTCTGTCCCTGGGGAACCCCCCTGTGGCTGCCCTAGTAGGCAAGCGCCAGTCTCAATGCAAACTCTTGGATGCAAATAAGTGCAGGCAGCATGGTGCCTTCCTCGCGGTGAGATCCAAGGGGCCGGCCTGGAGCCTGCAGGCTCTAGGGCCAGGAAGATCCCGGGTGCTTCCCGCCTCGCCAGAGACCCAGCTGGAGACAGAGGTAGAAAAACTCCCTTCCTAGGCCACCCTAACTGCGTCATCGTTTACCCCAAAACTGGGCTGAGCAGAACCAACTCTCCAACACCCAGATGGAGGCCCTGGCTCTAGACGGGCACTGTATATGCAGGGCCTGTTCTGCTGGGAAAAGGGACCTTTAGGAGTGAGGGGCTTCCTTTGTCCATGGGGGAACAGGGCCCTACAGTTCACAATCACCACCAACCCCAAACAGAGGAGATTGTATTCAATCAGCTTCATGTCGATGGACACTTAACTGGTTACGTGCCTAAAGCTTCTAAATGGTTATTGTCCCAGGCCAATTCTCTAAACAACCTCTGTTTTCACGGCCTTCCTACTCTCACAGAAACAAAAAAAAAACAACGTTGAATCTTAGCTGGCGATCCCCCAAAGGAACACAAATAACTTTCTTTAGAGAAGCCAGTCCATTCCAAAGTACTCCCAGGCATTGCTGCATAATAAACACGAAGAAGATTTCTTGGTGTGGTGGCTTGTTTGGAATGTGTGGTGATACACAGCTGTGTGCTGTCAACTCTGGGTTTAAGGTCTGTGCGGGGCTAAGAGGTGCCCCCAGAAAAGAAGGTTGTGTTTTGGTGGTTTGGTGATGACATTTGTGATGGTCACTTATCACAAAGTATTGAGATGAAAAAACTGTGCATAGCTGAGGTAAAATATAAAAATAAAAAATAAAGCACCATTGAATTACATTGACTCTATGACCTGTTTCCTCGTCTATAAAATGGGGACGTGAGTTCCCCCTTCACAGGTGTGGTAAGGATCAGTTGTGATGGTATCTGAAAATGCTTTGTAAACCAGGGAACACAGAGCACCATGCAAATAACAGGTGTCTCTTGCTTTCTTTTTAACCCCAGAAAACCACAGATTCCCAAGGGTTCTCTGCTGTGTGTCAAATTCTGAGCCATGTGTCAAATTCTGACCCAAAGAAGAAAGCAAAAGTGTTCTGTTCCACACATTGCATAGCTGTCATTCAACATTTACCAGAGATCCCACCAAAAACATTCTGACAAAACTGACATCACTCCATTTCTGAGCTGACACATAAATAGGTTGAATAATTCACCTGGAATCACACAGTAAACTGGCAGCAATTTTGGGATTATGAATCAGCCCTTTCCTCTGGCCTAGAATGTTCTGAACCACAGTGTTTCTCCAAGTACAAAAGCCACCTAGAAACCATAAAGTGCAAAGAAGTGGATCACAAGCTTTAGGATGTTTTCCCATTAATTTTTCATAAGCAATTTCTCCTCCTTCGAAATCTTTCCCTGTTTTTGTTAATTCATTGTGTGCCTGTCTCATTTCCCAAGCTTAGTGCTCTTGCCAGGTGTTTATGATGACTGTGCTAACCACAATAAATGGTGAAAGATGCCAAGAAAACTCCTCCCTATGTCCCCTTAGGAACAGCCTCATCCAGAAGCCCCCCGGGAAAGGCCTCAAAGACTTGAAGGGGACTAGCAGGAGGTAATGATGGTGGCAGGACTTAGAACCGTTTTTTGCTCTAGATTCTATATATTAGTCTCTTCCATGTCCAGCTCCTAGGCCAATGTCCTCTACATTTCTGAGCTGACATAGTAGATGCTCAGTATCTGAAGAATAAATACCAACAAATCATGGACTCAAAGAATCAGAAGAGCTGAATACAAGGACTTTGTGAAACTTTTATATGTCCTAATTCCAGAGAGGTTCACACATAAAGGAGTTCAGCAAATGTTTGTAGATTGAAAGAAACCTTTCAACCAAAGACAGGTGGAAAGCCTGCACCTTTAAAAAAGTAAAGGCACCTCTCCCTTCTTAGCTACATGGTTTAGACCACAAACTTGTCATCAACCAGCCCTAACTTCACTCCTAGTTTGGCAGTTTAACTATAAAGACCTTGAGCAAGTTACTTAAACCCTCTGAGCCTCAAGAGGGGTTACAAAATATGACTACTGGTTGATACCTACCTCAAAGGCTTATGGTAGAAAAAAAATTTTTTTTGAGACAGAGTTTCGCTCTCGTTGCCCAGGCTGGAGTGCAATGGCACGATTCGGCTCACTGCAAGCTCCACCTCTGAGGCTCAAGCAATTCTCCTGCCTCAGCCTCCCAAGCAGCTGGGACTACAGGTGCCCATCACCACGTCTGGCTAATTTTTGTATTTTTAGTAGAGACAGGGTTTCACCATGTTGGCCACACTGGTCTGGAACTCCTGACCTCAAGTGATCTGCCTGCCCAGCCTCCCAAAATGCTGGGATTACAGGCATGAGCCACCATGCCCAGCCTGGTAAAATTTAAATATAGAAGGTGTTTGGCACTTGTTGGGTGCTTCATATGTGTTAGGTCCCTTCTCTCTATTCCAGTTATTCTCATCACTAAGGAAGAAGTGTCTCTCAGGCCATGCCAGAAATCCCAGGGCAAATCCAGCCCTTCCATGGATGAAATTTCGTTGCACAGTTGTTGCAATTAAAGAACCACATACAAGGTAGTTCTTTACCATTTACTTGAAGAGAAGTGGATGCAGCAAGAAAGCTATAGGTGGCTAGGCATGGTGGCTCACGCCTGTAATCCCAGCACTTTGGGAGGCCAAGGCAGGAGGATCATTTGAGCCTAGGCAACATGGCAAGACCCCACCTCTACCAAAAAAAAAAAAAAAAGTTAGCCAGTTGGTGCGCACCTATGGTCCTGGCTACTCTGGAAGAGACTGAGGCAGGCAAATCACTTGAGCCCAGGAGGTAGAGGCTGAGCCATGTTTATGCCACTGCACTCTAACCTGGGTAATAGAGCAAGACTCTGTCTCAAAATAAATAAATAAACAAAAGAAAAAAAAGAAAGCTTTAGGTGAATAGGTAAAATGGAGAGTTGGTTTTTGTCTCAACATAGGGATGGAGTTTTTATATGTGCGAAAAAATAAAAAGAGATTGGTGCCGGTTGGCTGAGCGCGGTGGCTCACACCTGTAATCCCAGCACTTTGGGAGGCCGAGGCCGGCGGATCATGAGGTCAGGAGTTCGAGACCAGCCTGGTCAATATGGTGAAAACCCATCTCTACTAAAAATACAAAAAATTAGCCGGGCATGGTGGCAAGCGCCTATAGTCCCAGCTACTCAGGAGGCTGAGGCAGAAGAATCGCTTGAACCCAGGAGGCAGAGATTGCAGTGAGCCAAGATCACACCACTGTGTTCCAGTCTGGGCAACAGAACGAGACTTCGTCTAAAAAAAATAAATTAAAAGAGATTGGTGCTGGCCACAGTCTGGGAGTTCTGTCATACTGAACCCAGGACAGGAGCCTGGAGGTCTAAAATGTAATTAATCTGAAACCAGAGGCCAGGCTTTGGAAAAGGGACTTTATCTTGTTGGTTCGTGTTTTCCATGATTTATTTCTCTCTTCTTTTTCCTTTCATTAACTTCTTCTCTTATTTAGTAAAATTCTTTCAGAAAAGGCCAGTCTGTCTCATATTCTAAGGAGGGCCTGGGTTTTAAAGGCAGAGGAACATAACCCAAGAGAAGTGTAGACATATGATGGCAAGAATCAAAGCAGAAGAGCCCCAAGGAGAAAGGAAACAGAATTGGGAGTTCTGTAGCTTCTCTAGTCACAGAGATGGTTCTTCCATAGATTCCCTGTGCAAAAAACATGAAATCCCTAAAGGTCTTGGTTTCGGGCAGTATGTGTTTCCGGATCCCATAGTTCCCTCATGCCCTCACAGGGGAGCTAGCTCAGCCATCTGGCTGCTTCCACAAGAAGGTTCCTTCTCTAGTAACATTACCTTTAGGTAGTATAAAAGAGACTAAGTCATAATGGGGACAGAAATGAGCCTCTGGGTGGTTAACCTAACTGACCCTACTATTTCTCTTTTTTAACTACTGTAGATTTGAATAAGAAATGGTTGGCCAGGCACAGTGGCACACACCTGTAATCCCAGCACTTTAGGAGGCAAAGGCGGATCACCTGAGGTCAGGAGTTCAAGACCAGCCTGGCCAACATAGTGAAACACCATCTCTACTAAAAATACAAAAAATTAACTGGGCGTGGTGGCACATGCCTGTAATTCCGGCTACTCTGGAGGCTGAGGCGGGAGAATGGCTTAAACCCGGGAGGCGGAGGTTGCAGTGAGCCGAGATCGCGCCATTGCACTCCAGCCTGGGCAACAAGAGCGAAACTCCATCAAAAAAAAAGAAAGAAAGAAAGAAAGAAAGAAACGTTTGGTCCAGGCCAGGCGTGGTGGCTGACACCTGTAATCCCAGCACTTTGGGAGGCTGAGGTGGGCAGATCATGAGGTCAGGAGATCGAGACCATCCTGGCTAACATGGCGAAATCCCATATCCACTAAAAATACAAAACATTAGCTGGGTGTGGTGGCGGGCACCTGTAGTCCCAGCTACTCAGGAGGCTGAGGCAGGATAATGGCATGAACCTGGGAGGTGGAGCTTGCAGTGAGCTGAGATGGCACCACTGCACTCCAGCCTGGGCGAAAAGTGAGACTTCGTCTCAAAAAAATAAATAAATAAAAATAAATGGTTGGTCCGTGCAGTGGCTCACGCTCAGCACTTTGGGATGCTAAGGCAGGCGAATCACCTGAAGTCAGTAGTTTGAGACCAGCCTGGCCAGCATGGCGAAACCCCGTCTCTATTAAAAATACAAAAATTAGCCAGGCATGGTGGCGCACACCTGTAATCCCAGCTACTTGGGAGGCTGAGACAGGAGAATCGCTTAAACCTGGGAGGTGGAGGTTGTAGGGTCAAGAAAAAGAATCAATGGGAAGTGTTGAAGGAATGTTACAGGGAGTAAGGTGTTTGTATAGATGATTCAGACTGCAGTACAGAGAGTGGATTAGAAAGGGTGGAGATTCCAGACCAGATCAGTTGGGAGGTTGGTGAGAAGGGGAGGTGGTCTGGCCTAGGGTAGAGGCAGTGGGTTATGATAAGTAGATGGTTTTAGAGAGATGTAGGAGGCAAGAGGTATCGGATCTGGTGACTCTAGGGAGGCACGAGGTGAAAGGGTGGTGACAAGGCTTATGGGGAGCTGTAAGTAGAGATCAGTGAGTAAAGCATACAGGAGGAAAGGCAAGTTGGGGAAGAGGATAGTGGACAGGTTCTGTGCTGGAAGGGTTGTGTTCGAGGTGCCTTTGGAAATATCCAGGTAGATGTCTTCTCTTTGGGAAACAGTTGGATGAAAAGGCCTGGTGTTTAGGAGGGAGCTCTGAGCTGGAAATAGCCACTTCTGGTGTTACCATCAGCCCAGAGCCCAGCCAATCTAAGGAATAAGCCAAACCCTGGCCCCAGGGAAAGAAGCAGGTTCCCTGAGTCCTTCAGAATGGGTGGAAACAGGTTTGGCAGGTCAGGTTCAGGAGATCAGAGTCCAGGTGCAAATGTGCAAATAGGCAGAGCGTGGGCAGAGCCACATAAGCCACTGCCCAAGGCAGACCGGGAAGCCAAGGGGGAATGGCCTGTGCTGACCATCTCACTAGGACTAGCTAGAAAAATTGTCAGCAAGCATCCACAGAAGGTTCTGCCTCAACCCTCACTCCTTCTTCCCAGCCCTGAAAAGCAGCTGGGGTGGGGAGGGGGAGGGAAGATGGAAAGAACAGAAGGAGATGGAAAGGGACACAGCCTGAAAAAGCAAATCTGACTCATTCCTACCTCACCCTCTTGCCTCTAAGATGATGTAGTGGGTTGAATGGTGGCCCCCCAAAAGACATGCCCACCCAGAACCTGTGAATATGACCTTATTTGGAAAAAGGGTGTTTGCAGATATAATTAAGCTAAAGATCTCAAGATGAGATTATCCTGAGATTAGGATGGACCCTAAGTCTAATGACATGTGTCCTTATAAGAGACAGAAGAGGAAAGACACAGAGAAAAGGGGGCAGCCCTGTGAAGGGAGATGCAGAGATGGGACTTATGCAGCTACAAACCAAGGAGTGCCAGGGGTTGCCAGCAACCACTGGCTTGGGATGGATTGTCCCCCAGAGACTCCAGGACTAACCTTACTGACACCTTGCTTTCAAGCTTCTGGCCTGTAGAACTGTGAGAGAATGAATTGTTTGAAGCTACCCAATTTGTTGTAATTTGTTACAGGAGCCTTAGGAAACTCCTACAGATGGTATCCACCTTTCAATTTTAAGTAAACATAGAGTCATCCAGAAAACACTTAGAGCAGTATACAGTATACACAGATTAAGGGACACAGAAACAGAATAAGAGAATAAAGAGAAATACACAGAGAAAGAAGGGGACCCCCTCACCACTTTATCTAAGTCCTACTCAATCCCTTGAAACAGCTCAACATGTTTAACTCACCTTGGTTTGTCTCTCCTCCTAGCTGACATGGTTGGCTTAGTGCTAAGAGAAAAGGACACCTGGGGCCGGGCTCGGTGGCTCACGCCTGTAATCCCAGCACTTTGGGAGGCAGAGGTGGGTAGATCACGAGGTCAGGAGTTTGAGACCAGCCTGGCCAACATGGTGAAACCCCGTATCTACTAAAAATACAAAAATTAGCCAGGCGTGGTGGCAGGCACCTGTAATCCCAGCTACTCAGAAGGCTGAGGCAGGAGAATCGCTTGAACCCGGGAGATGGAGGTTGCAGTGAGCCAAGATTGTGCCACTGCACTCCAGCCTGGGCAACAGAGCGAGACTCCATCTAAAAAAAAAAAAAAGAATAAATAAATAAATAAACAGATATGCTAGTATAGAATGATGAATGTTACAAGGAGAGTAAATCAAGATCAGAGAACAAAAAGTGATGATGGTGGTAAGGGAAGGCCTTTTGCATATGCTAAGAACTGAAAAGAAACTAAAATAATGAAATTGAGTGAACACTTGGGACATCTGGAGAGCATCATTCCAGACAGAGGGAAAAAGTGCAAGTTCCCCACATCAGGAAGCAGCCTGACCTGATCATGACATGGAAAGGCCAGTGTGGAGAGCAGATGGGGTCAGGGAGGTGAATAGGGTCAGGATCCCATAGGGACCGGTGGGCCATGGTAAAAAGTTTGGATTTTATTCTAAATATAGTGGGAAGCCTTTAGAAGGTTTTAAACATGGAATAATGGAGACTTAATTTGGTTTTTGTTTTGTTTTTGAGATGGAGTTTCGCTCTGTCACCCAGTCTGAAGTACAGTGCCTAGATCTCGGCTCACTGCAACCTCCACCTCCCAGGTTCAGATGATTCTCCTCCCTCAGCCTCCTGAGTAGCTGGGATTACAGGCATGCGCCACCATATCCCCGCTAATTTTTTTTTTTTTTCAGTAGAGATGGAGTTTTACTATGTTGGCCAGGCTGGTCTCAAACTCCTGACCTCAGGTGATCCGCCCACCTCAGCCTCCCAAAGTGCTGTGATTACAGGTGTGAGCCACCGTGCCGCGCCCTGGGGTTTTGAGTGTGTGTGTGTGTGTGTGTGTGTTGTTTTTTGTTTTGTTGTTTTTTGTTTTTTTTTTTTAAGATGGAGTCTCACTCTGTTGCCCAGGCTGGAGTGCAGTGGCACCATCTCACCTCACTGCAACCTCTGCCTCTCGGGTTCAAGCCTTTCGCCTTGTTGGCCAGGCTGGTCTTGAACTCCTGACCTCAAGTGATCCACCCGCTCACTCCCAGAGTGCTGAGATTATAGGCGTCCACCACCAACCACAGCTTGATTTGTTTTTAAAAGCTCACTTGCCAGTGACGCAGTTTTAAAAAAAAAATCAGCCGGGCACAGTGCCTCACGCACTTTGGGAGGCTGACGCAGGCAGATCACCTCAGGTCAGGAGTTCAAGACCAGCCTGGCCAAAATGGTGAAACCCCATCTCTACTAAAAATACAAAATTAGCCGGGCGTGGTGGCGTGCACCTGTAATCCCAGCTGCTCAGAAGGCTGAGGCGGGAGAATCGCTTGCACCTGGGAGGCGGAGGTTACAGAGCAAAACTCCATCTCAAAAAATAAAAATTAAAATTAAAAATAAAAAAAAATCACTTGGACTGCTGTGCAGAATATGAACCCTCAGGAAGAGAAACAAGAAGGCTTGATAGGAGATTGACATAGTTCAAGGAAGAGAGAAGTAACAAAGACTTGGAGTAGAATGGTAGCTGTCATGGCCAATGGAGTTTTTTTTTTTTTTTTGAGATGGAGTTTCGCTCTTGTTGCCCAGGCTGGAGTGCAGCGGCTCAATCTCGGCTTACTGCAACCTCCACCGCACCCCCCTGCCCGCCCCCCGCCCCGGGTTCAAGTGATTCTTCTGCCTCAGCCTCCAGAGTAGCTGGGATTACAGGCATGCGCTACCACGCCTGGCTAATTTTGTGTTTAGTAGAGATGGGGTTTCTCCATGTTGGTCAGGCTGGTCTCGAACTCCCGACCTCAGGTGATCCGCCTGCCTTAGCCTCCCAAAGTACTGGGATTACAGGCGTGAGCCACTGCGCATGGCCAGAGATATATTTTTTAAGGCAGAGCCAGCAGCTCTTACTGAAGGATTGAATATAAGAGATGAAATGGGAAAACAAACTTTTTTTTTTTTTTTGAGACAAGGTCTCGCTCTGTTGCCTAGGCTGGAGTGTTGTGGCATGATCTCGGCTTACTGCGGCCTCCGCCTCCCAGGTTCAAGCAATTCTCCCATCTCAGCCTCCAGAGTAGCTGGGATTACAGGCGCACACCACCACGCCTGGCTAATTTCTGTATTTTTAGTAGAGACAGGGTTTCACCATATTGGCCAGGCTGGTCTCCAACTCCTGACCTCATGTGATCCAACCTCCTTGACCTCCCAAAGTGCTGGGATTACAGGCGTGAGCCACTGCGCCCAGCCCAAAACAAACTTGTTGGGACTCCCAGGTGCTTATAGACATCTGTTTGGAAATATTAGATAGACAACTGGATCTGGGCTCTGGAACTTAGCAGAGAGGCCTAGACTAGAGATACAAATCTGGGAGTCACCACCACATAGACAGTGGAGGAAGCTGGAGACTGGTGAGATTACCTGCCAGGAGAGGGAGTGTGGGTGGAGAAGAGGGCAGAGGCCTGAGCCCTGGGGCAAGCCAACATTGAGAGCAAAGGTTGGTTCTCTACTCTAGCTGCTCCAGGGGAACTACTGAGACAAGGCTGAGCTCCACCCCCAGAAATCCTGATTTAATTAGTTTGGAGTAGTCCATGGGTTTTAGTTTAAAAAAAAAAAGGCCAGGCACGGTGGCTCACACCTGTAATCCTAGCACTTTGGGAGGCTGAGGCAGGCGGATTGCATGAGCTCAGGAGTTTGAGACCAGCCTGGGCAATATGGTGAAACCCCGTCTCTACTAAAATATGGAAAAAAAAAAAATAGCCGGGCGTGGCAGCGTGTGCCTGTAGTCTGAGCTACTTGGGAGGAAGGAGAATTGCTTGAACCCAGGAGGCGGAGGTGCAGTGACCTGAGATGATGCCACTGCACTCCAGCCTGGTGAGAGAGTGAGACTCTGTCTCAAAAAAAAAAAAAATTTTTTTAAAAGGCTGGGCGTGGTGCCTCATACCTGTAATCCTAGCATTTTGGGAGGCCGAGGTGGGCAGATGGCCTGAGGTCGGGAGTTCAAGACCAGCCTGACCAACATGGAGAAACCCCATCTCTACTAAAAATACAAAATTAGCCAGGCGTGGTGGCACATGCCTTTAGTCCCAGCTAGTCCCAGCTAGTCCCAGCTACTTGGGAGGCTGAGACAGGACAATCGCTTGAACCCAGAAGGCAAAGGTTGCAGTGAGCCGAGATCATGCCATTGCACTCCAGCCTGGGTACCAAGAGCGAAACTCCAACTCAAAAAAAAAAAAAAAAAGTCCTCAGGTGATTCCACAGTGTAGCCAAGAATTGAGAACTATGCAGGTAGTGATCAGGAGGAGAGCCATAAAGAGAGACTAGGGAGCATTGAGGGAGGTGTGAAAAATGTCAGGGAAGTACCGGTCCCAAAAGCCAAGTGAAAAAGGGAGTGGTCCAACCGACAAACTGGAGCAAGAGTAATAAATCAACACTGGATTTGGCAAAGTGGTGGCCAATGAATACCAACTCCCCTGCCATCTTTCCTTGGTGGTTCTTGATTCTTCAGGTGCTAGGCAGCTCAAAATAAATTGGTAGGGTTGGCCCGAGATACCCAATGGTGTAGATGACTCCAAGGACACAGAGAGGGGACTCATGAATCCCCCACATCCCCTGCCAGACTGAGGAATAGAGACTAGAATTTGCTCTTTTTATCAGTTCCTTTTATCTTTATCTGTAGGTTTGTAGCTACTGCCCTTTCTATAAGAGACAGAGGGAAGTTTATTTGCACTCTTGATTTCAAAAAGGACTGAAAATGTTGGAGAGCTCAAAGCTAAACTTCGAAGTCCTAGATAAATAAATCATTGTTTATGTCTCCTTTTATCTCTGTAAATTTTTGGAGGAAAAAAGCATGAGTATTACAGAGACACTTCAAGGAGCTGCTTTTACAAAGCCAGGTCAGGACTGTATTATTAGTGGCAACTAATGCAATGTTTCACATTTAATTGCACAGATCAGAGCACTGAGCAGGGCACCTGGAGGCAGTTTGACCTTTTCGAGGCTTTGGTAAAGGACACCCAGAATCCGTCCAGCCAAACCCTGTCATTGGTTCCTTTCTGTAAGAGGAGACATAGTGTACATCTTCTGGAAGCCCTGACTCCCCCACCCTACCCCACCCCCTCCAGGCTTCTAGAACAATGAAGAAAAATCTGGACTGTGTTTTTTTTTCTTAATTTTTAAATTTTTATTTATTTATATTGAGACAAAGTCTCTCTCTGTCACCCAGGCTGGAGTGCAGTGGCGCGATCTCGGCTCCTCCCAGGCTGAAGTGCAGTGGTGCGATATCTGCTCACTGCAACCTCCACCTCCTGTGTTCAAGCAATTCTCCTGCCTCAGCCTCCCGAGTAGCTGAGATTACAGGCGTGAGCCACCTCACCTGGTCTTTTCTTTTAAATTTTGTGGGTACAAAGTAGGTATATATATTTTGGACTGTGTTCTTGAAGGGTGGAGTCCATGTTAGAAGCTAGAATTCTGGAGGCAGAAGGAGGAGAGAAGTTTCCAGCGTTTCGTAGGGCCTCCTTCCTCTGCCCTTGATCTTGGCTGGCTCCTGAAATCTGGAAATCGGGTGCCCTTGTCCTCTGCTCTATACTCACATAGAGCCTAAGTCAGACCTTTTCTAACGGGCCCTGAAGTCTCCCCATGAGGTCAGAGCAATGCTGAAGGTAAGAGTTGAACACTCTGCGGCCTTGGTGCTTCTACCTCTTCCCATTCCCCCCACCAATACAGCCCCTCAAAGGCCCCTCAGATCTGGGCTGGCATGGGGACCACTTGCTTATCATACTGACTCCCTCCAGGAGTGGCTTTCTGGCTGAAGGTTGCAGGGCTCAAGACTGACTTCTCCATCTTGGTCTAGCTTTACCCAAAGCGTCTGCAGCATCGGGCAGGCTGGGAGACTTGAGGGAGGGAGTGACTCCCGGCCAGTGGCATGTTGCTGGGATCGGATGCATTATTTATGATGCTGGTGTCAGCATGGCTCCCAGGCACTGGGGGAAATGGAAAAGGCACTTGGGCCAGTGCTGATTAAACTAAATATTTAAACAGGACTGAGGAGGCAAAACCCATTTTTCTTCAGTAAGGCAGAGAGCGTCACAAATGACTTCAAAGCTGGGCACTTGGTAAACACTTTCCAGAGCATAAGGGAAAGCTGGGGGCCCTGGTCTAGGGCTCTCCTCCAGAATCAGCTCCCAGCTTCCTCTCTGGAGCAGATCTATAGGCTTTCGGGAGACTGGAGTAGGAGTACAGGAGGGGAGATAGAGAAGCAGAAGAATGAGACTGGGAGACACCCAAACTGTCAGGCTGGCTGCATGCCTCAGGCTGCTTTTTTTTTCCCCAGGGAGCTCCATCTCCTTTTCTCTCTTTTTTTGTTTGTTTGTTTGCTTTTGTTTTTTGAGACAGAGTCTCGCTCTGTCGCCCAGGCTGGAATGCAGTGGCACTGTGTCGGCTCACTGCAACTTCCATCTCCTGGGTTCTAGCAATTCTCCTGCCTCAGCCTCCTGAGTAGCTGGGATTACAGGCGCCCACCACCATGTCTGGCTACTTTTTATATTTTTAGTAGAGACAGGGTTCCACCATGTTGGCCAGGCTGGTCTCGAACTCCTGACCTCAGGTGATCCACCCTCCTTGGCCTCCCAAAGTGCTGGGATTACAGGCGTGAGCCACCGTGCCTGGCCTTTTCTTTCTTTCTTTCTTTCTTTTTGAGACGGAGTCTCGCTCTGTTGCCCAGGCTGGAATGCAGTAGCACCCTGTTGGCTCACTGCAAGCTCCGCCTCCCAGGTTCATGCCATTCTCCTGCCTCAGCCTCCCAAGTAGCTGGGACTACAGGCGCCTGCCACCATACCTGGCTAATTTTTTTTTTTTTTTTTTTTGTATTTTTAGTAGAGATGGGGTTTCACCGTGTTAGCCAGGATGGTCTCGATCTCCTGACCTCGTGATCTGCCCACCTCGGCCTCCCAAAGTGCTAGGATTACAGGTGAGAGCCACTGCGCCCGGCTCTTTTTTTTTTTTTTTTTTGAGATGGAGTTTCGCTCTTGTTGCCCAGGCTGGAGTGCAATGGTGCAATCTCAGCTTACCACAACCTCCGCCTCCTGGGTTCAAGCAATTCTCCTGCCTCAGCCTCCCGAGTAGCTGGGATTACAGGCATGCACCACCATGCCCGGCTAATTTTTAGCAGAGATGGGGTTTCTCCATGTTGGTCAGGCTGGTCTCGAACTCCCGACCTCAGTTAATCCACCGCCTAGGCCTCCCAAATTGCTGGGATTACAGGCATGAGCCACCATGTCCGGCCTCCTTTTCTCAAAATAACTGTGCTACTGCATTTTCCTATGTTAGTTGTCACCCAGGCTGGAGTGCAGTAGCATAGATCCCGGCTCACTGCAACCTCCTCCTCCCGGGTTCAAGCGACTCTCCTGCCTCAGCCTACCGAGTAGCTAGGATTACAGGTGCCTGCCACCATGCCCAGCTAATTTTTTTGTATTTTTAGTGAAGACGGGGTTTCACCACGTTGGCCAAGCTGGTCTCAAACTCCTGACATCAAGTGATCCTCAAGCCTCAGCCTCCCAAACCATTATCCTTTTAATCAGCTCGAAGAAGGGTAGTAGGGTGTCAGGCAGCCATGAACCCATCCTCTGGTAGTGATTCTTCCCATCCCACCTGATACAGGTTCCAATCAGGAAGCTGACCTCCACCTGCTGCACACAAACACTGGGGAGACCCTTCTCAGAGAGGCTGTGAGGGAGCATGTCCCTCTATTTAGAATATCCACCACCCTCCAGATTTGAGGAAAGAGGAGATCTCAAAAGGAGATTTTCATGTAGAAAGAAACAGCTGTCATTCGGGCTGGCTTTCCCTGCTGTTTTTTTTCCCTCCCTGTGGGGTCCCTCACTTGCATCTCAACAGCAGTCACTATCCCTGGCCCCCAGGGATGTGCTTTTTCTCAGTCTCTGCATGAACAAGTGCCCTTTTCCTTCTTTCCTCTAAGAAAAGCTGAGACAGGCTGACATTTTCCAAATTAACTTTTATCAGAATTTAGGAAAGAAAAGGAAATAACTGCAGAAAATACAAATGCATCAGTTCAATTCAGTTCAACACTTATTGTGATTCTTACATCGAGCGCCATAGTCTAGGTTACCTTGATAAATGAAACGGAGTTCTGGGACTCAAGGAGTTCACCATCCAATGGAAGAGGAGAGGTAGGCATGAATAGATAACTAGTTTATTTTATTTTATTTTTTTTGAGACGGAGTCTTGCTCTGTCGCCCAGGCTGGAGTGCAATGACGCGATCTCGGCTCACTGCAAACTCCATCTCCTGCATTCAAGCGATTCCCGTACCTCAGCTTCCCGAGTAGCTGGGATTACAGGCATGCACCACAGCATCTGGCTAATTTTTGTATTTTTGGTAGAGACGGAGTTTCTCCATGTTGGTCAGGCTGGTCTCAAACTCCTGACCTCAGGTGATCCACCCGCCTCGGCCTCCCAAAGTGCTGGGATTACATGCGTGAGCCACCATGCCCGCTGATAACTAGTTTTTTGTTTTGTTTTGTTTTTCTTCTTCCTTCTTTCTTTCTTTCGTTGTTTTTTTTTTGTTTTGTTTTGTTTTTTGAGATGGAGTCTTGCTCTGTCTCCCAGGCTGGAGTGCAGTGGCACAATCTCAGCTCATTTCAGGTACTCATTTCAAAGAAGTCTCAAGTATGCATGATGCTTTTTAAGAAATTAGAGTCTATCTTTTTTTTGAGATGGAGTTTCGCTCTTGTTGCCCAGGCTGGAGGGCAATGGCGCGATCTCGGCTCACTGCAACCTCTACCTCCTGGGTTCAAGCCATTCTCCTGCCTCAGCCTCTCGAGTAGCTGGGATTACAGGCATGTGCCACCACACTCGGTTAATTTTGTATTTTTAGTAGAGACGGGGTTTCTCCATGTTGGCCAGGCTGGTTTCGAACTCCTGACCTCAGGTGATACGCCCGCCTCGGCCTCCCAAAGTGCTAGGATTACAGGTATGAGCCACCGTGCCTGGCCCAACACCCAGCCTAATTTTTTTTTTTTTTGAGATGGAGTCTCGCTCTCTCGCCCAGGCTGGAGTGCAGTGGCGCAATCTCGGCTCACTGCAAGCTCCGCTTCCAGGGTTCACGCCGTTCTCCTGCCTCAGCCTCCAGAGTAGCTGGGACTACAGGCACCCGCCACCATGCCCGGCGAATTTTTTGTATTTTTAGTGGAGACGGGTTTCACCGTGTTAGCCAGGATGGTCTCGATTTCCTGACCTCGTGATCTGCCCACCTTGGCCTCCCAAAGTGCTGGGATTACAGGCGTGAGCCACTGCGCCCGGCCCACCCAGCCTAATTTTTTAAAAATTTTTTTGTAGAGACAGGGTCTCCCTATGTTGCCCAGGCTGATCTCAAACTCCTGGCCTCAAGCAATCCTCTTGCCTCGGCCTTCCAAAGTGCTGGGATTATAGGTGTGAGCCATCATACTCAGCCTCGGAGTAGAACTTTCTTTGATTTTTTTTTTTTAAATTTTTTGAGATGGAGTCTTGCGTTGTCGCCCAGGCTGGAGGGGAGTGGCGCGATCTCGGCTCAATGCAGCTTCCACCTCCTGGGTTCAAGCAATTCTCCTGCCTCAGCCTCCCGAGTAGCTGGGACTACAGGCATGTGCCGCCACACCTGGCTAATTTTTGTATTTTTAGTAGAGATGGGGTTTCACCATGTTGGCCAGGATGGCCTCTATCTCTTGACCTCCTGATCCGCCCACCTCGGCCTCACAAAGTGCTGGAATTACAGGCATGAGCCACCACGCCTGGCCCTTTCTTTTTTCTTTTTCTTCTTCTTCTTCTTCTTCTTTTTTTTTTTTTTGGATGAGGAGTCTCTTCCATCACCCAGGTGATAGTGCAGTGGTGCCATCTGGGCGCTTATTGCAGCCTCAAACTCCTGGGCTCAAGGGATCCTCTCACCTCACTTCCCAAAGTGTTGGGATTACAGGCTTTAGCCACCACACCCTGGGGCTAGGAGTCTAGTTTTAAAAAGCCTTTTCAATAGTCCAAGTGAGAGAAAGTTTTAAGACAAGCATCTTCATAGTCTGCTCTAAATTTGCTGATGAGCTCAGATTCACTTGTATTATTCATTAATTTATCTAAGAAAGGGCAGGAAGGAATAACCAAATCCCATCTGATTCATACCTCTCCCCTTACTTCTCGGCTGTGGCCTTTATCTCTTTACCAGCTCACTGCTGCTCAGCCACACTGGTCTGATTATTCCCTAGACATGCCAGGCACACACCAGTCTCAGGGCCTTTGCAATTCTTCTTCACCCCAAACTTCCCTCACCGGCTTGACAGCTCAAATACATCTCCCACTTTGGGAGGCAGAGGTGGGAGGATTGCTTGAGCCCAGGAATTTGAGAACAGCCTGGGCAATATAGGGAGACCTCATCTCTATTAAAAAACAAACAGGTCAGGCACGGTGGCTCACACTTGTAATCCCAGCACTTTGGGAGGCCGAGGTGGGTGGATCAAGAGGTCAAGAGATCGAGACCATCTTGGCCAACATGGTGAAACCCCGTCTCTACTAAAAATACAAAAAATTAGCCGGGCGTGGTGGCGGGTGCCTGTAATCCCAGCTACTCTGGAGACTGAGGCAGAGAATTGCTTGAACCCAGGAGGCGGAGGTTGCAGTGAGCCGAGATCGCACCACTGCACTCCAGCCTCAGTGACAGAGCGAAACTCCATCTCAAAAAGAAAAAAAAAATTACCTCCTCAGTGCAGTCTTCCCTTCCCATCCTATTTAACATTGTAATATCTGCTCAACTCCCCAGCACTCTGTGTCACTCTCTCCCGCTTTATTCCTCTCCATAACACACCTGACATACCATATATTGTACTTACAATATGTTTTTCCCACTAAAATGTAAGCTCTTTGAGAAGAGGCATGTCTGTCTGTTTTATGTACTGCAGTCTCCTCAAGGGCACACCTGGCAGATAGAAGATACTTGAGAAATAAAGCCAGCGTGGTGACTCAGGCTTGTAATCCCAGCACTTTGGGAGGCTGAGGCAGGTGGTTTACCTCAGGTCAGGAGTTCGAGAACAGGGTGGCCAACGTGGCGAAACCCCATTTCTACTAAAAATGTAAAACTTAGCCAGGCATGGTGGTGTGCATCTGTAATCCCAGCTATTCGGGAGGCTGAAACAGGAGAATTGTTTGAACCTAGAAGACAGAGGTTGCAGTGAGCCAAGATTGCACCAGTGCACTACAGCCTGGGCGACAGAGCAAGACTTCGTCTCAAAAAACAAACAAACAAACAAACAAAAGAAATATTCATTGATCAAATGAATGACCCGAGCTCAAAGCTGTTTTGGAGAGAAAGTCTTCTTCATCTACTATTCTATCATAAATTTTAATTAATTAATTAATTAATTAATTAATTAATTTAGTCAGAGTCTGGTTCTGTCACCCATGCTGGAGTGCAATGGTGCGATCTCTGCTCACTGCAACCTCCCCTCCTGGATTCAAGCTATTCTCCTGTCTCAGCCTCTCAAGTAGTTGGGGTAGCTGGGACTACAGGTGTGCACCACCATGCCCGGCTAATTTTTGTATTTTTAGTAGAGATGGGGTTTCGCCATGTTGGCCAGGCTGGTCTTGAACTCCTGACCTCAGTTGATCCACCCACCTTGGCCTCCCAAAGTGCTGGGATTACAGGCATGAGCCACTGTGCCTGGCCCTCTATCATGAATTTTAATATCTTCATTGCTCCACCAGTACTTCCACCATCAAGTCCACATTCCTTAGCACAATATTCAAGGATAGCCCTTTACAATCTGTCCCCCAGTTCCCCTTCCCAGTCTCTTGTCCCAGCGCCTTTCTCCCCATGTACTCTGCCAAATCTGAGCCACCCTTAGCTCCTTCAGCAGGACGTGAGCTTTCCTTGGCCTAAGCCTTGCACCCACATTTCCACAACCTGACCTCCTTCCTTCTGCTGCTCCATTGGGTGAACCCCTCAGCATATACAAAGCCTCCTCCCCAGAGCACTAACACCCCCATTACACTACTGTATTGTACAGTAATCCCACCTTATCTTCGGAGATGCTTTCCAAGACCCCCAGTGGATGCTGAAACCAAGGATAGTACTGAACTTGATTGCTAGCAGTCAGAACACATTTCTGTTAATGTCTTCCACCCACAAATTTAATGCTTTTTCCATCTTAACTAAGCAATTATCATGCAGTGTGGCCATAATTTTTGCAGGTTGAGGTGTGACAGCAAAACCAGCATGAATTTATTTTTCCTTCTTAACAATTTCATAGCTATAATATTTGTTCTTATGGTAGATCTTAGCAACCTCAGCTTGCAGTTTTTTTCTTTCCTTAGTAAGCTGAGAACTTTCACCTTTTCACTTAAAGGAAATACTTTATGGCTGCTCTTTGGCATATCTGAATTGCCAGCACCATTATTCTTGTGCTTTGGAGCCAATATTAGGTAAAATAAGTGTTCCTTGAACACAAGTGCTGTGATACAGCAACAATCAATCTGATCAGCAAGAAGGCTACTAAGTGACTAATGAGCAGGTACAGCCTGGATACACTGGAGGAAGGGAGGATGCATGTGCCAGGTGGGACGGAGTTGGGTGGCACAGGATTTCATCTTACAGTGGGACGGAGTTGGGTGGCCCAAGATTTCATGTTACTCAGAGCTACACACAATTTAAAACTTCTGAATTATTTGTTTCTGGAATTTTCCATTATATACATATATAATATATAATTTATATAATATATAATATGTATATATAATATATTATATATTATATATGTATACATATATTATATTATATAATATATACGTATATATAATATTATATAATATATATTATATGTATATATAATATATAATTTAAATATATAATATATAATATATAATATATTATATGTATACATATATTTTATATACGTATATACGCATATATGTAATATATAATATACGTATACATATATACGTAGACGTATATAACATATAATATATAATATACGTATACATATATAATATATAATATATACGAATATAATATATTATATACATATATATATTATATATATATTTTAAGATGGAGTTTTGCTCTTGTTGCCCAGGCTGGAGTGCAATGGCACGATCTCGGCTCACTGCAAGCTCCGCCTCCCAGGTTCAAGCAACTCTCCTGTCTCAGCCTCCGAGTAGCTGGGATTACAGGCATGCACCACCACGCCCAGCTAATTTTGTATTTTTAGTAGAAATGGGGTTTCTCCATGTTGGTCAGGCTGGTCTCGAACTCCTGACCTCAGGTGATCTGCCTGCCTCAGCCTCCCAAAGTGCTGGGATTACAGGCGTGAGCCACCGTGCCCGCTGATATATATATAATTTTTTTTTTTTTTTTTTTTGAGACAGGGTCTCACTCTGTCACCCAGGCTGCAGTGCCATGGGGCAATCACAGCTCACTGCAGCCTCAACCTCCCCAGCTCAGGTGATCCTCCCATCTCAGCCTCCTGGGTAGCTGGAACCCCAGGTGTGTGCCACCACACCTGGCTTAATTTTTGTGGAGATAGAGTTTTCTGTAGAGATGGCGTTTTGCCATGTTGCCCAGGCTGGTCTTGAACTCCCGGGCTCAAGCAATCCTCTCTCCTCAGCCTTCCAAAGTGCTGGAATTACAGGCGTGAGCCACCATGCCCAGCCCATTTAATATTTGCATTTTAATTTTATGTATATACGTATATTTTGAGACGGAGTCTTGCTTCGTTGCCCAGGCTGGAGTGCAGTGGAGCAATTTCGGCTCACTGCAACCTCTGCCTCCCAGGCTCAAGCAATTCTTGTGCCTCAGCCTCCTGAGTAGCTGGGATCGCAGGTGAGTACCACCAAGCTCCGCTAATTTTTTGTATTTTTTGTAGAGACAGGGTTTTGCCATGTTGGCCAGGCTGGTCTCGAATTCCTGACCTCAAGCAATCTGCCCCTCTCAGCCTCCCAAAGTGCTGGGATTCCAGGCATGAGCCACCGCGCCCGGCCCCCTTTAATATTTTTAGACCTCAGGTTAACTAAAACCGCAGAAAACAAAACCACGGATAAGAGGGGATGATTGTAATGTCACGGGTTATTTGGGGTTGCCTCTCTACTGTATGGGTGGCCTCCAAACTGGGCTGACCATCAGGACCACAGGGCAGCTTATCTTATTTTTCATAGTAGCTTTAAAGCTAACTAAATATGGCCTTAGAAGGACTCCGTACTTCTTTATTTGAGTCCTCGTGGACGAACTGCAACCTAGCTTAATAGACAAGATTGAAAACCTAATTTAGGAGTATGCGCCTGTAGCAATAGCTAAGTCTTGGCCAGTCCCAGAAGCCATACTTCAACTGCTGGGTGTTCAAATAAGGCAAATGCCTCCAGGCGCGGGGGTTCACGCCTGTAATCCCAGCGCTTTGAGAGGCCTTGGCGGGCGGATCACTTGAGGTCAGGAGTTCAAGACTAGCCTGGCCAACATGGTGAAACCCTGACTCTACCAAAAATACAAAAATTAGCCGGGCGCGGTGGCGCGTGCCTGTAATCCCAGCTACTACTTACGAGGCTGAGGCACGAGAATCGCTTGAACCCAGGAGGTGGAGGTTGCAGTGAGCTGAGATTGCGCCACTGCACTCCAGCCTGGGCGACAGAGCAAGATTCAGTCTCAGAAATAATAATAAGGCAAACGCAGAGCTGTAACCAAGCCAGCTGTTCTGTACCTCACGTCCTATTTCTGTTCATCACTTCCTTTTTTTGTCTGTAAATCTTCCACCACGTGGCTGGAGTCTCTGAATCTGCTGTGATTCTGCCGGCTGCCCGATTGGCGAATTGTTCATTTAATTCAGCTGAGATTTTTATCAGTAGACTTCCAGACTCCACCCTAGACCTACAAAATCTGTCTCTGGGGGAGGGGCCAGGGAATCTGTATTTTATAAAGTTCCTCCATAGACTGTAGTCATCAGAGAGTAGTGGGGGGAACCTCTGCAGTTCAAAGTCCACATCCTCGTGAAGCCTGGCAGATTAGCCCCTGCTAGCTCCCTAAGCAGTTTCTTACCACCTCTGTAAAGCTCTAGCAATAAGATCCCTGTGACAATTGTCTCATTCTGCCACATTGTATCGTTATTTGCCTGCATGTCCCACCCTGATCACATTCATCCTCCTGTCTGCCCACATGTCCTATTTCCTACCAAAATGTGAGACATTGAGAATAGAGACCCCTTCTGTTACCGCCACAGATTATATGAACACGGATGCTGGGTGCAGTCTTGCAACATCCATAAGGAATAAAACCAGGAAATGCCTCTAAATAGAGTGCATGTAGGAAACTCTAAGTAATTTTTTTCAGTTCTTTTTTGTTTGACCAGGAAAAAAGATGACCAACTAGGAATGACCAACCTAGAAACGCCTCTAGTTTGACTAGAAAAAAAGTGACCAACTAGAAATGCCTCTAGATGGAGTGCGCGTAGGAAACTGCAAGTAATTTTTTTCAGTTCTTTTTGGTTTGATTAGGAAAAAGGATGACCAAAGTTGCCAGGTTAGATGGCAGAGGATGACCACCCCTGGATTTGATTATACACATTTTACTGAAAGAAACAGGTCCAGGGACACTCAGGGTCACAAAACCAAGTAGAACAGACAAGGACATCCTAATTCTGGAACCGAGATTGCCAGCATCCTACACAGGCTTCTTCCTCAGTGTGGGGCCAGGCCACACCCTCCACTAATTTCTTCTGGGGCCTTTGTTTGAGTGGAGCCACTTCATTAGCATGTAACAATGGAGAAATCCGAGGTGCCCTGTGTTTTCCATTTATATTTTAAGTGCCAGCAGTCACCAGGCGCCTCCATTGTTATTGCTATTAGCTGAAGTTAATGGTTTCTTATTAAAAATCTAAGGTCCTCCCTCCCTCCTTCCCTTCCCTACCAGGTTATCTAAAGAGTGAATTCCTGGATCAGCCAATTGCCCTTTCAGGAGTGGCTTAGGGAAGCTGCTTTTAAATAGTACCATTATCATTGCGATTAGTGTTAACGCGGAGCCTGTCTTTCATTTCTTGAAATCTTTCTGGGAAGGCACGTTCCAGATACCCATCTTAAGAGAATTTCAATAACCAGAATTTCCAGTCTGAAGGCCTTCCAACTGCAGCGTGGCACAGTGGGAAGTATGGAGATCTCAGGTCAGGGCTTAATCAGGAATCTTAACCTGAACCTCAGTCTGAAATCCATGAGCCTCAATGTCCATCCATGTATGTAAGCTATCTGCTTTTGTATCCCAAGCTTCTTTAAGGTACACATCATGCAATCTATTGAAAACGATGTGTCAACTTTAAACCCTCTTGAAAACCTGCCATGTGCCAGGCACTAAACTAGAAGCTTTACACATTTTATCTAATGAGGTAGGCCTTATACCCTTATTTTACACATAAGAAACCAGATTCCTCTGCTGTCCCACCCCCGAAACACTCACACATTTTTAACTCCAACTCATTGATTCTATCTGGGAACCTCCCACTCTCCCTTCCATCCCTCAAACATAGCCTTCCTTGCCCTAGTTCTTACCCAGAGCATTTCTCTCCCGAGTTACTGACAATGCCTTGTGTTTTCTTAGGTTCCTTTTTTTTTCTTCTTCTAATTTTATTTTTGAGACAAGGTTTCTCTCTGTCGCTCAGGCTGGAACGCAGTGGTATGATCACGGCTCACTGCAGCCTCAGCCTCCCAGGCTCAAGTGATCCTCTCACCCCAGCCTCCCAAGTAGCTGCGAGTACAGGCGTGTGCCACCATATCCAGCTAATTTTTGTATTTTTAGTAGAGACGAGGTTTCACTGTGTTGGCCAGGCTGGTCTCAAACTCCTGACCTCGTGATCTGCCTGCTTTGGCCCCCCAAAGTGCTGGGATTACAGGCGTGAGCCACCGCGCCAGGCCAGACTGTAACTATCTTAGAAGCATATACTGTTATGTGATAGCAGGAGACATCTGGACATTCTGCTGTCATAGGAGTTTGTCCTTGCAGGCGAACTAAACTGCTTCCTTAGTCATAAACATCTTATGACCATGGGGAGGACTGGCAAGGAATGTGTCTTGCTAGTTTAAAGATGGAGTTGATTTTAAAATGGTGTCACCTTGGCTCGGCTATATTCCTGTTTCTCTAACAGGAGGACCACTTGAGCCCAAGAGTTTGAGACAAGCCTAGGCAATATAGTGAGACCCCTGTCTCTAATTAAAAACAAATGAACAAAATATATATATATATATTTTTTAATGTATATATATGTTAGATACATAATTTTTTAAAGTGTTGCTTAAAGACCAGGCACAGCGGCTCATGCCTGTAATCCCAGCACTTTAGGAGGCCAAGGAGGGAGGATTGCGTGAGGCCAGATGTTTGAAACCAGCCTGGGCAACAGAGTAAGACCCTGTCTGTACAAAAAAAAAAAAAAAAAAATCAGTAACCTCCCGAGTGAGTATAGTCCCAGTCCCTTGGGAGGATGAGGTGGGAGGATTGCTTGAGTCCAGGAGTTCCAGGCTGTTGCAATGAGCTGTAATTGCCACTGCTCTCCAGCCTGGGTGACACAGTGAGACCCCGTCTCAAACAAACAAACATAAAAAGAACTGTTGGCTGGGAGCAGTGGCTCACGCCTGTAAACCCAGCACTTTGGGAGGCCGAGGTAGGTGGATCACGAGGTCAGGAGTTCGAGACCAGCCTGACCAACATAGTGAAACCCCATCTCTACTAAAAATACAAAAATTAGCTGGGCATGGTGGCGTGCACCTGTAATCCCAGCTACTCAGGAGGCTGAAGCAGGAGAATCGCTTGAACCAGGGAGGCAGAGTTTGCAGTGAGCTGAGATCGCGCCACTGCTCTCCAGCCTGGGCGACAGAGGGAGACTCTGTCTCAAAAAACAAAAAAAAATTGTTTAAGATGTTTTTCAGATCCTGAATTCCAGCAAACAGTTGATGCCACCCAGTTTAAAGACTCCCACAGAGAAATGGAATCAGCATGAGAATACAGTTTCTTCATCTCCCTGTCCTAAGAATTTGTCCTGAGCTCTTGGACCAATCAACACTCTCCACACTTCTGGCCTACCCCAAAACTCTTAAAAACCCCAGCCCCAAACTCCTCGGGGAGTCGTAATAGTTTGGGTTGGGGATTAATGCGTTTCTGGTTGTATGAAGGATAGTTGTATTATGTTAGGTGTAAATATGACCTTATTATTGTCTTTATTTGAAGATTATGGGCTGGGTGCAGTGGGTCACACCTGTAATCCCAGCACTTTGGGAGGCTGAGGTGGACAGGTCACTTAAGGTCAGGTGTTTGAGACCAGCCTGGCCAACATGGTGAAGCCCTGTCTCTACTAAAAATACAAAAAAAAATTAGCTGGGTGAGGTGGCAGGCACCTGTAATCACAGCTACTCAGGAGGCTGAAGTGGGAGGATTGCTTGAACCCAGGAGGTGGAGGTTGCAGTGAGCTAAGATCATGCCACTACACTCTTGCCTGGGCAACAGAGTGAGACTCCGTCTCAAAATAAATAAATAAATAAATAAAATAAAAGATTATGTATGATTTCAGGAGATGTGTATGGGTTTAAGCTGACAAGGGGTGTACGTGTGATGGTTAATACTGAGTGTCAACTTGATTGAATATATATATTCCACTGGTTCTGTCCCTCTAAAGAACCCTGACTAATATATCCTTGGTATTCAGTACCAGTCTTTTCTTCACATATGGGTATCTATAACAAGAAGTTCTCCATAGGATTACAACGTAACAGAAAGCCCACGACTTGCATTGTCTGATAACTCACCCACATTCCCATCCCCTTCGCAGAGATGGGCTCAGGGCCATGTGTATTATTTGGGACCCCGCTCCCCTGTCCCTAGCTGACTGGAGTAGGGGAAGACCCCTGACTCCTATGGGTCAGTTACTCAAGAATCTGGGAATGGAGTGGAGACTTGTGAGTCTATACTTGATCTAGGCATAGAGCAAACCCATTTGCAAAGAAAGCAGAATAAAGCAGGGATTATCAGTGTAGTTCCAGAAAGAAGGAGACAGCACACACACTGAAAAGCCCAGAAAACTGCTGCCTTGGCTCCTCACAACCCTCTAGTTCTAGATTTCAATCCCTCCTGAGGCTGGTTTTTGGGCCCATGGGTTCAGTATTCCTGGCCTGAGCAGGCTTCCATTGTTCACAGCCACGGAGCCCTCTCTAATTGACAGTAGCCATCTGGACAAGAGACTGAAGGGGAGAAGTGGTTTGAATAGGTATTACTGAGAAGACTTGGGAAATAACCTAAATCCCAGCAAGAGGCTGGAGCATATCCTTAGGACTGGAAGGGATATACTGACAGCTATAACCTGATCAATTGCTACTGTGACTGAAACAAGGTTACTGAATGGCACGGGACTCTACAGATGCCCCTCAACTGATGATGGGGTTACCACCGGGTAAATCCATGGTAAGTCAAAAACACACTTAATACACCTCATCTACCCAGTGTCACAGCTGAGCCTAGCCTACCTTAAACATACTCAGAACACATAGTAGTCTACAGTTGGGCAAAATCATCTGACACAAAGCCTGTTTTATAATAAAGTGATGAATATCTCATGGAATGTATTGAGAACAGTACACTGTAGAGTACATTACAGGTTGCGTATCCTTGTGATTGTGTGGCTGACCAGGAGCTACAGCTTCCTGCCACTGCCCATCATCACAAAATAATATCACAATAAGCCTGGGAAAAGACCAAAATTCAAAATTTGGGCTGGGCGCAGTGGCTCACGCCTGTAATCCCAGCACTCTGGGAGGCCGAGGCGGGCGGATCACCTGAGGTCGGGAGTTCGAGACCAGCCTGACCAACACGGAGAAACCCCATCTCTACTAAAAATACAAAATTAGCAAGGCATGGTGGTGCATGCCTGTAATCCCAGCTACTGGAAAGGCTGAGGCAGGAGAATCACTTGAACCTGGGAGGCGGAGGTTGCGGTGAGCTGAGATTGCGCCACTGCACTCCAGCCCGGGCAACAAGAGCAAAACTCCGTCTCAAAAAATAAAAAATAAAAATTTGAAGTAAGGTTTCCACTGAATGTGTATGGCTTTTGTACCATCATGAAGTCGAAAAATCTTAAGTTGAACCATCATAAGTCAGGGACCATGTGTAGTACAAAATTGGTGCATTGGATTGTTTACTGAATGGCTAACATTAAAAGGCAAATTATCAATTTGGGAAAAAACTTTTTTTTTTAATTTTTTTTTTGAGACAGGGTCTTGCTCTGCCACCCAGGCTGGAGTGCAATACCACGTTCACAGCTCACTGCAACCACAAACTCTTGGGCTCAAGTGATTCTTCTACCTCAGCCTTCCAAGTAGCTAGGACTACAGGCATGCACCACCATGCCTGGCTAATTTTTAAATTTTTTGTAGAGACAAGGTCTTACTATGTTGCCTAGGCTGGTCTTGAACGCCTGGCCTCAAGCGATCCTCCTGCCTCAGCCTTCCAAAGGCCTGGGATTAGAGGTGTGAGCTACTGTGCCCAGCTGGGGAAAGAATATTAATGACAAAGGGAAAATACTTTTTCAAAATATAGACATATCATTTTCCCCTGTCAAGGGTATTTACAGCCTGGGTATTGTGGCTTATGTCTAATCCCAACTCTTTGGGAGGCCAAGGCAGGAGGATTGCTTGAGACCAGGAGTTCAAGACCAGCTTGGGCAACATAGAAGACCCCATCTCTACAAAAAATGTTTTAAATTAGCTGGGTGTGGTGGCATGTGCCTGTAGTTCTACCTACTCAGGAGGCTAAGGCAGGAGGGTCACTTGAGCTTAAGAGTTTGAGGCTGCAGTGAGCTATGATCCTGCCATTGCACCACACCCTGAGTGACAGAGTGAGACCCTGTCTACAAAAAAAAAAAAAAAATCTACAAAGTTAATGCCCACTATTGGCTGTAATGGGCCCCCACCTCCTTCACCCGACTCAACTCCTGGTGATTGGACAGGGCCTGTGATGCACTGGATCCATCAGATCCCTCCCCTGTTATTTAAAAATTTCCAGCCAGAGAGAGGGAGGAAGGTGCAGCTTCTTTCTGGTGGCAGAGGAGTTTCTAGCTGAGGAGAAGAAGCCATTCTACAGCAGGAAGAGAGATATGTTCTCAGGAAACCACAGGCCATTTCCTTAAGGAATTTAGAGTGTAGCTTATCAAGAGCTTTAAAATGCTATCCAGGAGTGGTGGCTCATGCCTATAACCCTAGCACCTTGTGAGGTCAAGGAGGCAGAAACTCTTGAGTCCAGGAGTTCAAGACCAGCCTCGGCAACATAGTGAGACCTCGTCTCTATAAAAATTAGCTGGGCATGGTGGCACATGACTGTAGTCCCAGCTACTCAGGAGGCTGAGGTGGGAGGATCACTTGAGTCCAGGCAGTTGAGGCTGCAGTGAGCTGAGATCACACCACTGCATTCTAGCCCGGGAGACAAAGCAAGACCCCGTCCCAAAAAAAAAAAAAAAAAAAAAAAAAAAAAGCTTTACAATTGATAATGGTTTTGCTGTGTCCCCACCCAAATCTCATCTTGAATTGTAGGTCCCATAATCCCCGCATGTGGTGAGAGGGACCTGGTGGGAGGTGATTTAATCGTGGGGGCAGTTTCCCCCATGCTATTCTCGTGATAGTAAGTTCTCACGAGATCTGATGATTTTATAAGGGGCTTCCCCCTTTGCTCAGCTCTCATTCTTCTCTCTCCTGCTGCCCTGTGAAGAAGGACTTGTTTTTTTCCCCTTCCATGACTGTAAGTTTCCTGAAGCCTCCCCAGCCCTGCAGAACTGTAAGTCAATTAAACCTCTTTCCTTTATAAATTATCCAGTCTCGGGTATGTCCTTATAGCAGTATGAGAATGGACTAATACACAATATTCTTTTACCCCGTAATTCTACTCCTGACAAACTAAGGAACTAACCTAAAGAAATAATTTTAGGCACAGAGAGGGAAAAAAGCTTCATACATTGAAACACTTATAACATTTTTTTTCTTTTTCTTTTCTTTTCTTTTTTTTAGAAAGAGTCATCACATTCTGTCGCCCAGGCTGGAATGCAGTGGCACGATCTGGGCTCACTGCAATCTCCAACTCCCAGGTTCAAGTGAGTCTCCTGCATCAGCCTCCTGAGTAGCAGGAGTTACAGGTGCCCACTACCACGCCCAGCTAATTTTTGTATTTTTAGTAGAGATGGCATTTCACCATGTTGGCCAGGCTGGTCTCGAACTCCTCACCTCAGGCGATCTGCTTGCCTTGGCCTCCCAAAGTGCTGGGATTACAGGCGTGAGCCACCGCGCCCGGCCTAACATTTATTATATTTTTGCCAAACTTTTTATCCTAAAAAAGCTCAAATCTACAGAAAAGTTACAAGAACAAGATAATGAACACCCATATAGCTATCACCCATACTTACCGATTGGCCAATATGCTCATCTTTCCATTTATTGATATCTACACATTTATTATTGTCAGAATTATTTTATTTATTTATTTTTCGAGACAGAGTCTCGCTGTGTCGCCCAGGCTGGAGTCCAGTGGCGTGATCTCAGCTCACTGCAAGCTCCACCTCCCGGGTTCACGCCATTCTCCTGCCTCAGCCTCCTGAGTAGCTGGGACTACAGGTGCCCGCCACCACGCCTGTCTAGTTTTTTGTATTTTTTAGTAGAGACGGGGTTTCACCGTGTTAGCCAGGATGGTCTCAATCTCCTGACCTCGTGATCTGCCTACCTCGGCCACCCAAAGTGCTGGGATTACAGGCATGGGCCACTGCGCCTGGCCTATTGTCAAAATTATCATTGTTATTTGCTGAACTACCTGGAAGTCAGGTACAGATATCATGATACTCCAACCCCTAGCACCTCAACATATATCTCCTAAGAAGAAAGACACTTTCCTACAAACTCTAAAAAGAATGACCACATCCAGGAATTTCAACATTCCATAGTTTCATCCAACATATAGCCCCCATTAAAATGCTCCAATTTCCTGAATAATGTCCCTGATAGGTGATACTTATTCTTTTTGATTTATGATCAATAAAGGATTACGCAATGCATTTCGTTGTCATAGCTCCTCAGCCTCTTCTAATCCAGAACCATTTCCCAGCACTTCCCTGTCTTTAACATTGATACTATTTTATTTTATTTTGTTTATTTATTTTTTTTGAGATGGAGTTTCACTCTTGTCTTCCAGGCTGGAGTGCAATGGCGTGATCTCAGCTCACTGCAACCTCCGCTTCCCGGGTTCAAGCGATTCTCCTGTCTCAGCCTCCCGAGTAGTGGGGATTACAGGCACCCACCACTATGCCCAGCTAATTTTTGTATTTTTAGTAGAGATGAAGTTTTACCATGTTTGGTCAGGCTGGTCTCGAACTCCTGACCTCAGGTGATCTGCCCGCCTTGGTCTCCCAAAGTGCTGGGATTACAGGTTTGAGCCACTGCACCCGGCCAACATTGATAACTTTTGGTAGCTTGTTCCCCAACTTGGACTTGACTGGTTGTTTTTTAGTGACCACATTCAGGCCAATATCTTTAGAAGGAACACGACAGAGGTGTGTCTATGCTGGGATGAGTTTACAGAGTCCTAACAGGTGTAGAATGTGGAGGAGGTCAGCTGTACAGGGATGGGCATAACCTGGGGCTTACACTAAGGGTTAAGGCTGTATCACTGTGACAATGTTCTAGCCACATGCTACAATATATTGAAGACCTTGGATGTGTTCTACAGAGATTTTGGGATCCATTGTATTCCCTTTTAGAGAACCTTTTTTCCTTGCACCCAGGTGATCCAGGATACCTGTGTTGGGGTCAAACATGGGACATGAGGGACGGGACCACTATATACTCCCCCTTTTTTTTTTTGAGATGGGGTCTTGCTCTGTTGCCCAGGCTGGAGTGCAGTGGCACAGTCTCGGCTCACTGCAAGCTCTGCCTCCCGGGTTCACGCCATTCTCCTGCCTCAGCCTCCTGAGTAGCTGGGACTACAGGTGCCTGCTACCACGCCCGGCTAATTTTTTGTATTTTTAGTAGAGACGGGGTTTCACCGTGTTAGCCAGGATGGTCTGCATCTCCTGACCTCGTGATCCGCCTGCCTCAGCCTCCCAAAGTGCTGGGATTACAGGCGTGAGCCACCGCGCCCGGCCTCCACTATATACTCCTAATCACTCAGTTATCACTGAGGCAGGATTGCCTTGGAAATGGTCTCTAACCCCTCCATTTTCTTTTTTTCTTTTTCCTTTATTTTTGAGATGGAGTTTCGATCTTGTTGCCCAGGCTGGAGTGCAATGGCGAGATCTCAGCTCACTGCAACCTCCGCCTCCCAGGTTCAAGCAATTCTCCTGCCTCAATCTCCCAAGTAGCTAGAATTACAGGCATGTGCCACCAGGCCCAGCTAATTTTTTGTATTTTTAGTAGAGACGGGGTTTCTTCATATTGGCCAGGCTGGTCTCAAACTCCCGACCTCAGGTGATCCACCCACCTCGCCTCCCAAAGTGCTGGGATTACAGGTGTGAGCAACTGCGCCCAGCCTAACCCCTTGATTTTCATATGGCCCGGGGGAGACCGTTGTGGGATAAATGCTCTATGGCTTTTTTTTTTTTTTTTTTTTTTTTTTTTGAGAGAGAGTCTCACTGTTGCCCAGGCTGGAGGGCACTGGCATGAACATAGCTCACTGTAGCCTCGAACTCCCAGACTCAAGCAATCTTCCTGCCTCAACTTCCTGAGTAGCTGTGACAACAGATCTGCCTCACCACATCTGGGTAATTTTTTAATATTTTTGTAGAGACGGGATCCCACTATAATGCCCAGGCTGGTCTCAAACTCCTGGGCTCATGGGATCCTCCTGGCTTGACCTCCCAAAGTGCTAGCATTACAGGCATGAGCCACTGTGCCCAGCCAGTGGCTCCATTTTTATCTCCATGCTCATGCTGGAAGCTGTAGGACCACCCCCAGGATCCTTTCAGAGTGACAGGTCAACACTTACCCAAGGGTTATGCATGCGTTGCTTACTCCAACATTCATTCTCCTCTTCCTTCTTAACAACATAACCCTGATTTTATTTAAGGCAGCTATTTAACTAGCTAAAAGGCACTTCCCACCCTCTCTAGAAGCTAGATATACCATCTGACCAAGTTCTAGCCAATGAAATGTAAGTAGAAGTATTACATGGTATTTCTGGGTAGTCTTCTTAAAAGGAAGGAAGGGAGTTGGGTTCAGTGGCTCAGGCCTGTGATTCCAACACTTTGGGAGGCCAAGAGTTCAAGATCAGCCTGTGCAACATGGTGAGATCCCATCTCCACACACAAAAAAATTTTTAATAAAAAAAAAGTTTGTTTGTTTGTTTTTGACAAAGTCTTGCTCTGTTGCCCAGGCTGGAGTGCAATGGCACCATCTTGGCTCACTGCAACCTCCGCCTCCCAGGTTCAAGTGATCCTCCTGCCTCAGCCTCCCGAGTAGCTGGGATTACAGGCATTTGCCACCATGCCTGGCTAATTTTTGTATTTTTAGTAGAGACGGGGTTTTACCATGTTGGCCAGGCTGGTCTCGAACTCCTGACCTCAGGTGATTCACCTGCCTCTGCCTCCCAAAGTGCTGGGATTACAGGCGTGAGCCACCGTGCCCAGCCTGTACTGGGTCTTATTCCTTGCCCTTTCTCCTTTCTACTGCTTGAAATATGGGATTCTAATAGATAACAAGCCAATGACAGCTCCATTGTCATCCAGGATCTAGATTCCTTCAATCTTGTTTGTCTGCTTTCATTCACTCATTGTCTCAGGTCCAAGAAGGCTGTTAGAAATCCATGCAACAGGCCAGGTGCAGTGGCTCACGCCAGTAAAACCAGCACTTTGGGAGGCCAAGGCTAGCAGATCACTTGAGCTCAGGATTCAAGACCTGCCTAGGCAACACAGTGAGACCCCATTTCTAAAAAAAGGAATCCACGCAATGCTAATAGTTAGGTTCAGTGGCATATAATAGATGAAGTCCAAAATAACAGTAGAATAAACAAGACAGAAGTTTATTTCCCTCAAAACTTTTTTTTTCCTTAGGAGAGAAAGAAAGTTCTGACTTGTTTATGCCAGTGTTATTTTAGGGTTTGTCCATTTTATACAATTTTTCTTTTTCTTCTTTTTTTTAGACAGAGTTTCACTCATCGCCCAGGCTGGAGTGCAGTGGCTCGATCTTGGCTCACTGCAACCTCTGCCTCCCGGGTTAAAGCGATTCTCCTGCCTCAGCCTCCCGAATAGCTGGAACTACAGGTGCTCACAACCACTCCTGGCTAATTTTTTGTATTTTTAGTAGAGACGGGGTTTCGCCGTGTTGGCCAGGCTGGTCTTGAACTCCTGACCTCAGGTGATCCACCCACCTCGGCCTCCCAAGTGCTGGGATTATAGGCTTGAGCCACGGCACCCAGCCTCATTTTATACAATTAAAGCTAATCTTCCATCAAACAACCTAGGGTGGGCACTGAAGTGTACTGGAGAAATCAATGATGGGGCCAGTTCCAGGCAGGCTGTAGTGAAGGTTCCTGCTCCATGCAAATCTGCTCCCTACCTTCAGAATCCTACCGGACATGTTAGGATCTTCCACCAAGAAAAGTGGTTAGAGAGACTCCATTTCAGCTGCTTCTGAGTGGGTGTTTTTAACCTCTGCCTCATCCAAAGGGAAGGTTTCAGGTTTTCTAAGAAAAAGTCCCTCCTTCTTGATTTTCCAGCCTCAGGAGATCTCGCTAGGGCCCAGAGTCTAAACCACCATGCCCAATAATGTGAACGAGATGCAACTTAAACTTGTCTGGTAGCCACAACAAAAAAAGTAAAAAGAAAGAGAGAAAATTGGCTGCTCTGTCTATGGAATAGCCATTCTTTCGTTTCTTTATTTTCCTTTTTTTTTTTTTTTTTTTTTGAGACGGAGTCTCGCTCTGTCACCCAGGCTGGAGTGCAGTGGCACGATCTCAGCTCACTGCACCCTCCGCCTCTTGGGTTCAAGCGATTCTCCTGCCTCAGCCTCCCGAGTAGCTGGGACTACAGGTGCCCGCCACTACGCCCGGCTAATTTTTGTATTTTTAGTAGAGACGGGGTTTCACTGTGTTAGCCAGGATGGTCTCGATCTCCTAACCTCGTGATCCCCCCACCTTGGCCTCCCAAAGTGCTGGGATTACAGGCGTGAGCCACTGCACCAGGCCTTTTCTTTATTTTCCTAAAAAAAAAAAAAAAGAAAGAAAACAAAGAAAGAAAGAAAGGAAAAGAAACAGAATCTTCCTTTCTGCTGGAACCGCCATCTTCCAGTAACTCGCCAAAATGACGAGCACCCAAAATGTGTTCTCTAGGCCTTTTAGAAAACATGGAGTTGGCCAGGCGCTGTTGCTCACATCTGTAATCCCAGCATTTTGGGAGGCCAAGGCGGGCGGATCTCCTGAGGTCAGGAGTTCGAGACTAGCCTGACCAACATGGTAAAACCCCATCTCTACTAAAAATAGAAAAATTAGTCGGGCATGGTGGCGGGCGCAGTGGCAGGCACCTGTAATCCTAGCAACTCAGGAGGCTGAGGGAGGAGAATCACCTGAACCCAGGAGGTGGAGGTTGCAGTGAGCCATTGCACTCCAGCCTGGGCGACAAGAGCAAGACTCCATCTCAAAAAAAAAAAAAAAAAAAAAAAAGAATGCCCCACAAGTGTTACCATGGCAAAAGTGGAAGTCTGCAATGCCACCCAGCATGCTGTTGGCATTGCTGTAAACAAACAAGGGCAAGGTTCTTGCTAAGAGAATTAATGTGCATATTGAGCACATTAAGCACTCTCTGAGCTGAGAGAGCTTCCTGAAGCGCGTGAAGGAAAATGATCAGAAAAAAAGAAGCCAAAGAGAAAGGTGCCTGGGTTCAACTGAAGTGCCAGCCAGCTCCACCCAGAGAAGCACACTGTGAGAGAACCAATGGGAAGGAGTCTGAGCTGTTGGAACCCATTCCCTATGAGTTCATGCATAATAGGTGTTTAAAAAAAAAAAAACCTCTGGATTGTAAAAATGTTTCTCTTCATTGAGTAGAAGTGTGGTGTCCTCTCCCCCAAAGAAATATTTAAACCAAATTTTAATTGTGTACTAATTTATTGTGTAATGTCTTTACTATTCAAATTTAGTTTATGTCTTGCTGAAAGACGTGAGGTGGCTTATTGTGCAACAAATTACTGAATTGGTTAGAAAACAGCCAGATATACTTTTTTTCTTTTTTTGTTTTTTGAGATGGCGTCTCACTGTGTCGCCCAGGCTGGAGTGCAGAGGCGCAGTCTTGGCTCACTGCAACCTCTGCCTTCCGGGTAGAAGGGCTTCTCCTGCCTCAGCCTCCCAGGTAGTTGGGATTACAGTCACCCGCCATGACACCTGGCTAATTTTTGTGTTTTTAGTAGAGATGGGGTTCACCATGTTGATCAGGCTGGTCTTGAACTACTGACCTCAAGTGATCCACCCGTCTCAACCTCTCAAAGTGCTGCAATTACAGGTATGAGCCACTGCACACGGCCTAGGCCAGATATTATGTACGAAATATTTGTACTTGTTTGAAGATAGTCCTTCTAAATCATCATGGAAGAAATAAAATAATTTACAAAAATAAGTGGAACGTTATCTATTGGATTATGGCTAAGCTCAGGGAAAGTTTAATACTCATAATTGTAGCATTAAAAAGCTGGATTTTGGTCGGGCGTGGTGGCTCACACCTGTAATCCCAACACTTTGGGAGGCCGAGGTGGGCAGATCACGAGGTCAGGAGATTGAGACCATCCTAGCTAACACAGTGAAATCCCATCTCTACTAAAAATACAAAAAATTAGCTGGGTGTGGTGGCAGGCACCTGTAGTCCCAGCTACTCGGGAGGCTGAGGCGGGAGAATGGCGTGAACCCAGGAGGCGGAGCTTGCAGTGAGCTGAGATGGAGCCACTGCACTCCAGCCTGGGTGACAGAGCGAGACTCCATCTCAAAAAAAAAAAAAAGCTGGATTTTGGCCAGGCCCAGTGGCTCACTTCTGTAATCCCAGCACTTTGGGAGGCTGATGTGGACAGATCACAAGGTCAGGAGTTTGAGACCAGCCTGGCCAATATGGTGAAACCTCGTCTCTACTAAAAATACCAAAATTAGCTGGGCGTGGTGGCACATGCCTGTAGTTCCACCTACTCGGGAGGCTGAGGCAGGAGAATTGCTTGAACCCGGGAGGCAGAGGTTGCGGTGAGCCAAGATTGGGCCACTGCACTCTAGCCTGGGCGATAGAGCAAGAGTCCTTCTCAAAAAAAAAAAAAAAATAAATAAGAGTTTGCTTCTGAATCCTACTAAAAAAATAGATTGTTTAAAGCATCCACTCTTTGTGTGTTACATAGTTACATACTAGTTTGGAATTGCTTTGACCATGCATGAAAAAGGGCTCAGAAAATAATAGTGGTTATAGAATTTGTCTTAGGCCATTGTCTGGCAACAACAATATACCACAGACCCGGGTAAACAGTAGAAGCTTATGCGGGGTTTTGGAGGCTGTGAGGTCCCAAGGTAAAGGTGCTGGCAGGTTTGCTGTCTTATGAAAGTCCGGCTTACTTACCAACAGGCTCCACCTCTTAATACTGCCACATGAGGCCGGGCATGGTAGCTCACACATGCAATCCCAACACTTTTGGAGGCCCAGGTGGGCAGATCACCTGAGGTCAGGAGTTCAGGACCAGCCTGGCCAACATGGCGAGACGCCATCTCTACTAAAAATACAAAAATTAGCCAGGTGTGGTGTCGCGCACCTGTGGTCCCAGATACTCAGGGAGCTGAGGCAGGAGAATTGCTTAAACCTGGGAGGTGGTAGTGAGCTGAGATTGTGCCATTGCACTCTAGCCCGGGTGATGAAGTGAGACTCTGTCTCAAACAAACAAACAAACAAAAAAATACTACCACAATGGGGATTAAGTTTCTTTTTTCTTTTTTTCAGACAGAGTTTCACTCTTGTCGCCCAGGCTGGAGTGCAACGGTGTGATCTCGGCTCACCGCAACCTCCGCCTCCCAGGTTCAAGCGATTCTCCTGCCTCAGCCTCCCCAGTAGCTGGAATTATAGGCATGCGCCACTACGCCCGGCTAATTTTTTGTATTTTTAGTAGAGACGGGGTTTCTCCATGTTGGTCAGACTGGTCTCAAACTCCCGACCTCAGGTGATCTGCCCGCCTCGGCCTCCCAAATTGTTGGATTACAGGCATAAGCCACCGCCCCCAGCCCTTTTTTTTTTTCCTTTGAGACGGAGTCTCGCTCTGTCGCCCAGGCTGGAGTGCAGTGGCGCCATCTCGGCTCACTGCAAGCTCCGCCTCCTGGGTTCACGCCATTCTCCAGCCTCAGCCTCCCAAGTAGCTGGGACTACATGCGCCCGCCACCAAGCCTGGCTAATTTTTTGTATTTTTAGTAGAGACGGTTTCACCATGTTAGCCAGGACGGTCTCAGTCTCCTGACCTCATGATCCGCCTGTCTTGGACTCCCAAAGTGCTGGGATTACAGGCAGGAGCCACCATGCCGGCAATGGTTGTAATGTTTTTTTTTTTTTTTTTTTGAGATGGAGTTTTGCTCTTTTGCCCAAGCTGGAGTGCAGTGGTATGATCTTGGCTCACTGCAACCTCTGCCCTCCGGTTTCAAGCTATTCTCCTGCCTCAGCATCCCGAGTAGCTGGGATTACAAGCGCCCACCACCACGCCTGGCTAATTTTTGTATTTTCAGTAGAGACCGGTTTCACCACGTTGGCCAGGCTGGTCTCGAACTCCTGACCTCGTGATCCTCCTGCCTTGGCCTCCCAAAGTGCTGGGATTACAGGCGTGAGCCACCGCGCCTGTCCGATTGTAATCTTAATGAGAAGTTTTTGCCTCTCTGACAGACTCATCTGGATTGATGCATTTTTATGGAGTGCCGTTAAACCTTTTAGATTTTCTTTGCCTCCTGGTCCTTATGGTTACGAACCTGCCCTACACCATTCTGTGCCCAGCATTAACAACTTCAGTTGTGGGGCAGAGAAGTTCAGATGGCTGAAGTTCATCAGATGCTCCTCAAATATCTCACTGCTGGTTCACATTGCCCGTCTCACACCACTGCTACCCAAATGCCAAGAGTTAGGGCCTTGCAAAGGAAACAGAAAACACGTGGGAGGCAGACTCACCTGAGGAGTGAGGTTATGCTTGGTGCCAATCACTGAAGAAACAGTAAGTCCTTAGATTGGAAATAAAAACGAGGGTACAGGACAAGGTGAGGTGCAGAAGGTCTTTCTCTCTTGGCTCTCAGTTGCTTAAACAGTAGGAGGTTGTCTTATGGCCCTTGGCACCTAAGGACAGGTGAGGACCTGGAGCATGATGGACCAAGACCAGGGGCTGGTGAAGCTGTGCCAATTCCTTTGGTCTAGAGCAGTGGTCTTCAAACACTGCCCTGCGAAGCTCCCGGATTATAGAGTTCCTCTGGGAACGGCCTAGAATAGGATAGTAAAAGAGAGTAAAGAGGCCTAGCTGGTCTTGCCCTTTACTCTCTAAGCTCCCCCTAACCCAAGAGAGTTCCTTTTTATCTATTTATACATCAAGATTTTGCAAGCCATATTGTTTTTTTAAATGGCTCCACTGCTTAAAACAAACAAACAAAAAAACCCAGTAAATTAAATTTAGCCTAAAGCTGCCTCCTACATATTTTAAGTTCTGCCTAAAGGTTTCTTTTTCACATGGTAAACTGTAACTTAACGGGATGTGTAAACAGGCTACAAACTACTCCAGTACCAATCTCCAAGTTTTGCCAATCAAAGGTAACCAAATGTTTGAACCCTATTCAAATAAGGCAAACGCTGCAGGGTAACCAATCCAGCTGTTTCTGTGTGTCACTTTCTTTTTCTGTCCATAAATTCTCTGACCACACAGCAGCATGGAGTTGCTCTGTACCTCTTCTTGTTCTGGGGGTTGACCAAGTCACAAGTCATTCTTGCTCAATTAAACTCTGTTAAATTTAATTTGTCTAAAGTCTTTCTTTTAACAAAATGAACAAACAAAACTGAAAGTGGCTGAAATCAATGAAGAAACTGATGCTCAGAAAGGGCAGGCAATTTTCCGAAGATCACACATCTCTTCAGTAGTAAAGCCAAGATTCAAATGACCAGGTCTGTCTCTTAAAACTGTGCTCCTTTACAAAAGAAACAAGTAATTTCCCTGGCTCTCTGCAAAGACACATGCCATTTAGAAATTATGAGACCGTCCAGGCGCGGTGGCTCATGCCTGTAATCCCAGCACTTTGGGAGGCCGAGGCGGGCGGATCACTTGAGGCCAGGAGTTCGAGACCAGCCTGGCCAACATGACGAAACTCCATCTCTACTAAAAATACAAAAATTAGCCGGGTGTGGTGGCAGGTGCCTGTAATCCCAGCTACTTGGGAGGCTGAGGCAGGAGAATAGCTTGGACCTGGCAGGCGGAGGCTGCAGGAGCCGAGATCACGCCACTGCACTCCACCCTGGGCAACAGAGCGAGACTCTATTTCCAAAAAAAAAGGGGGCCGGGCACGGTGGCTCACATCTGTAATCCCAGCACTTAGGGAGGCCGAGGTGGGCAGATCCCGAGGTCAGGAGATTGAGATCATCCTGGGTAACACGGTGAAACCCTGTCTCTACTAAAAATACAAAAAAATTAGCTGGGCATGGTGGCACGTGCCTGTAGTCCCAGCTATTCGGGAGGCTGAGGCAAGAGAATCACTTGAACCCGGGAGGTGGAGATTGCAGTGAACTGAGATTGCACCACTGTACTGGTCCAGCCTGGGCGACAGAGTGAGATTCCGTCTCAAAAAAGAAAAGAAAAAGAAGTCATAAGACCAAGGAGAGATCTCATGCTATCTCATGGAGGACAAAACCCTTACTATGTTCGAGAAATAGCACTTGTTTTTGTTTTTGTTTTTTTAAAGACATGATCCTATTATATTGCCCAGGCTGGCCTCACCGTTCTGGGCTCAAGTGACCCTCCTACCTCAGTGTCTTGAGTAGCTGAAACATATGCACATGCCATCATGCCTGATACTCCTGCTTTTTCTTGATGCCATTCATCAGCACCTAATATATATTTAATTAAAAAAATTATTAAACTTTATTTAACACTTTTGAGGAGTACTGGTCAGGTATTCTGTAGATAGTGTAGATAAATGTCTGTATTTGCTTTTTAAAGTTATCATCTCCCTCCACCCCTAGAATATAAGGGCCAAAGCTACAGATTTTGTTGATTTTGTTCATTGCTATTGTGAACAAAAGTTCTCTGAAAAGGAATCTAGAGGAAAAAAAGAGTATTGCAGTGGACAGTTTGCAAACCTCAGAGATGCGGCCTTCACTATAAAAGAAGGTGTGGTCCAAAGAACAAAGGGAGGAGTTGGGTTTTATAACAAAAGTTTGGGCCCCATTTCCTGATCAGGTCCATTTATGCAAATGAAGGATTCAAACTTGCTTAGTTCCAATTGGGTGATGCAGCTGAGTGTTGATTGGTCAACACAGCTGAGCCTTGATTTGTTGATACAGCTGAGGCCTGATTGGTTGGTTCAGTTGAGCTTTGATTGATTGGTTCAGGTGAGCTCCAAAAGTCCCAAAGTTAAAGAAGTAGGGGTTTTCTGGAAACTCGGAGTACATTTGTAACCTCTAGTCCGCAAATGGCTGCTTGGATCTTTTTTTTTTTTTTTTTTTTTGAGACAGAATCTTGCTTTGTTATCAGGCTGGAGTGCAGTGGCGGGATCTCAGCTCACTGCAACCTCTGCCTCCTGGGTTCAAGTGATTCTCCTGCCTCAGCTTCTTGAGTAGCTGGGACTACAGGCAAGCACCACCACACTCAGCTAATTTTTGTAATTTTAGTAGAGACGGGGTTTCACCATGTTGGTCAGGATGGTCTCGATCTCTTGACCTCATGATCTGCCCGCCTTGGCCTCCTAAAGTGCTGGGATTACAGGCGTGAGCCACTGTACCCAGCCTGGCTCTATTTTAAATTTATGTCATTAGCCCATTGAATCCATCTTGAAGGACAGGCTCTTTCAGGTTCACTTTTATTCACCCTGTTGTTTCAGATATTAGAACAGTGCCTAAACACATACCAATTTCTCAGTAAATGTTGTTGAATAGAAGGAAGGACAAATAAATCATGGTCCCAAAATAGGGGATCATAGAGGTAAATAATGTCACAAGCCGTCTGCCAGGGTGCCCAGAGATGACGGTGGATGTTGACATCCGAGTGCCTGTGATGTATCTGGGTTCACACTGAGTGTTGGTAGGGCCAATAGACATTCCAAGGAATGTACTGATCATCTTGGCAGGACCCTGGGGGCTTCTGGAGAAGTGTGGGACACAGGGAAAGCCAGGAATCTTGGCCTCACCCAGAAGGCCAATCGGCCACGGTGGCATGTGCCTGTAATCCCAGTTACCCAGGAGGATGAGATGGGAGTCTTGCTTGAGCACAGGAGTTTGAGACCAGCTTGGGCAATGTAGTGAGACCCTGTCTCAAAAACAAAAACTAAACAAAACCCAGCAGGGCAAACAACCAGCTATAAGGGAAGGCAGCCACCCCTGTACCGGCCTTTCTCTGGGGCTTTATCTGGGTGATGGGACTCTTGGGATTAGAGCATTGTTACTGTTGGTTCTGGGCAATTATTTCTAGGTCAAGGTGGGGTTACCTGGCTGTGGGTTTCTTCAGGTGGCATATGAAGTTCCTGGGTACTCTGGATTCCAAGGAAGGCATTAACGAGGGGGTTCTTTCTCTCTGGCAAAGGATAGGTTGAAACTGAAGTGCTAGGGCAGGCGCGGTGGCTCATGCCTGTAATCCTAGCACTTGGGGAGGCTGAGGCAGGTGGATTGCCTGAGCTCAGGAGTTTGAGACCAGCTTGGGCAACGAGGTGAAACCCCGTCTCTACCGAAAAATACAAAAAATTAGCCAGGCATGGTGGCGTGCACCTGTGGTCCCAGCTTCTTGAGAGGCTGAGGTGGGAGGATCATTTGAGCCTGGGAGGCAGAGGTTACAGTGAGCCGAGATTGTGCCACTGTACTCCTGCCTGGATGAGGGAGTGAGACCTCATCTACGAAAGAAAGAAAGAAAGAAGGAAAAAAAAGAAAGAAAGAAAGAAGGAAGGAAGGAAGGAAAGGAAGGAAAGGAAGGAAGGAAGGGGAAGGAAGGAAGGAAAGGAAAGAAGGAAGGGGAAGGAAGGAAGGGGAAGGAAGGAAGGAAGGGGAAGGAAGGAAGGAAGGGAAGAAAGGAAGGGGAAGGAAGGAAGGAAGGAAGGAATTGATCCTAGCACTTTGGGAGGCTGAGACGGGCAGATTGCCTGAGCTCAGGAGTGCAAGACCAACCTGGGCAACACGGTGAAATCCCATCTCTACTAAAATACAAAAAATCAGCCAGGCATGGTGGTGAGTGCCTGTAATCCCAGCTACTCAGGAGGCTGAGGCACGAGAATTGCTTGAACCTGAGAGGTGGAGGTTGCCAGGAGCTGAGATCGTGCCACTGCACCCCAGCCTGGGCAACAAAGCAAAACCCCAAACTCAAAATTCAAAAAAAAAAAAAAAAAGAAGAAGAAGAAAAAAGAAATTGAAGTGCTGAAAAACAAACTTGCTGTACCTACCACACCTCAACTCTCAAGAGACCCACAGGTGGGGGAGGGGGGAGGGATAGCATTAGGAGATATACCTAACGCTAAAGGATGAGTTAATGGGTGCAGCACACCAACATGGCACATGTATACATATGTAACAAACCTGCACGTTGTGCACATGTACCCTAAAACTTAAAGTATAAAAAAAAAAAAAAGAGAGACCCACAGGCGCTTCACCTTTGGTAATTCAACTGTGTGGTCATGGAGTATTCGGTCCCCGCCAGGATGGCCTTCAGGCCTGGCAGGTGGCCTTACTGCAGGTGCCTCTTTTTTTCTTTTTTGGATGCCAGATAGGTTTTTGTTCTCTTCCACCAGTGTCAAAATACAAAGTTTTAGGGCCCTAGTGTTTTCAGGTCCTGAGACAAAGAAGCATCACCCAAAGATTGGGAGCATCTGTCTTTGGCATGAATCTTGGGCCAGGGTATGTGAAGAGCAATACAAGGATGAAGATGGTCTTCCACTTCCCCCAAATAATGGTTGCAGCTGGCAGGGCATGGTGGCTCACGCCTGTAATCCCAGCACTTTGGGAGGCCGAGATGGGCAGATCACGAGGTCAGGAGATTGAGACCATCCTGGCTAACACGGTGAAACTCCATCTCTACTAAAAAATACAAAAAAAAAAAAAAAAAAAAACTAGCGAGGCGTGGTGGTGGGCAATTGTAGTCCCAGCTACTCGAGAGGCTGAGGCAGGAGAATGGCGTGAACCCAGGAGGCGGAGCTTGCAGCAAGCCCAGATCAGGCCACGGCACTCCAGCCCAGGCAACAGGGCGAGACTCCGTCTCAAAAAAAAAAAAAATAATAATAATAATAATGGTTGCAACCATTGAAGCTGAACATATGCTCTTTTTCAGGAGGTCAATCAAAGGGAGTGGTGTGGGAAAGAGAGGAATTTTACCAGGGGAATAGTGTACAAAGCCCAGGAACTACTTTGTGTCTTCAATGGCTTGAGGAGTTTCCAATCTAGAACCACGGTTCCCTTTGTTAGGGTCAGCATAGCCTGGCTGAAGATGTTTCTTAGGATGGCCCCCCAGGTCATGGCAACACATTGTCTCTGTTTCTGGAGAGGCAATCATATTAGCTACTGGGAAGAGAGGGTTTGTTAAGTTACTGTTTTTTTTTTTCTTTTTAAAAAATATTCTATTCCAGTCCATGGCTTGCCTTTTTTATCTATTTATTTACTTATTTATTTTAGAAACAGGGTCTGCCTCTTTCACCCAGGTTGGAGTGCAATGGTGCGATCATGGCTCACTGCAGCCTTGACTTCCCGGCTCAAGTGATCCTCCCACCTCAGCATCCCAAGTAGCTGGGGCTACAGGCATGCACCACCACACCCAGCTATTTGTTTTGTTTTTGTTTTGTTAGAGACGAGGTTTCGCCACATTGCCCAAACTGGTCTGAAACTCCTGGGCTCAAGTGATCCTACTGCCTCGGCCTCTCAAAGTGCTGGGGTTACAAGCATGCGCCACTGCACCCAGCCATAAGTTACTGTTTCAAAGAGAATTTCAGAACGCGGTGGCTTAAAGAACAAACGCTGATTTCTGTCTCACACAGCAACTGAGATGAGCGTCTAGGTCGGCAGGCAGCTCTGCTCTTGAAGTCACTGAGGGGTCAGGTTTCTTCCTCTTGTAGCTCTTTCTTCTTCATCTTCCTGGTTGAGGCTGGATCGTTGCCTTATTCAGGCTCCAGCAGCAGGGAAGAGACCCTGACGAGAACATGCCGTTCAATTAAGGGCCTGGTCTCACTGCCGCTCTCTTGCCAATCATGAGGACTTAGTACTTGGCTATACCTTACCCAAAGATTGCCCAGGACATGCAGCCTTGCTATAACTGCTTCCTTACTCAGGAAGAAAGGGAGAGTGGATTTGGGGGGCATCTAGCTATCCAACCCCACGGTGGCAGGGAAGTCAACTGACATTCAGAACTATGAGGCCAAGTTCAAGGAATATACATTGAACTAAAAGCCCCTTTAGGATAAACACTGATGAAAAGTTCATCTTTGGGCTGGGTGTGATGGCCCACGCCTGTATTCCAGCACTCTGGGAGGCCTGAGATGGGAGGATCTCTTGAGCCCAGGAGTTCAAGACCAAACTGGGCAACACAGTGAGACCCTGTTTCTACAAAGAAAAAAAAAATTAGCTGGGTGTGGTGACGAGTGCCTGTGGTCCCAGCTACTTGGGAGGCTGAGACAGGAAGATCACTAGAGCCCAGGAGGTTGCAGCTGCAATGAGCTGTGATCCTGCCACTGCACTCTAGCCTACCTGACAAAGTAAGACCCTGTCTCAAAAAAAAAAAAAAAAAAAAAAAAAAAAAAAGACCACATCTTGATCTCCCTTCTTCCTTCCCTCCCTCCTTCTTTCCTTCCTTTTTTTCCCGTCTTTCTGAGACAGGGTCTCTCTCTCCCAAGCTGGATCCTCCTGTCTCAACCTCTGGAGTAGCTGGGACTACAGGTACACACCACCATACTCAACTAATTTTTATTTTTTTGTGTAGAGATGGGGTCTCCCTGTGATGCCCAGGATGGTCTAGAATTCCTGGGCTCAAGCAGTTCTCCCATTTTAGCCTCCCAAAGTGCTGAGATTATAGGCGTGAGCCACCGCGCTGGGTCCCTCCAGCCTTTCCCTAAGCCAGAAGTGTGTGTCCCCCAATTCTGTCAAGCAGTTTGCCTAGAGATATCATTCCAGAGGTGCTGATCATATTCCTTCCTGAAAGTGGGTGCAAGGAACGAAATTATTCCCAAGCAAGCCTCATAGCAAGAGCCACAGTTCACCTGCCCCTACCCTCCCAGGGATGCCACAGTGCTCTGATTGTACCCTTGACACAGGCCCTAGACACAGATAGCTCACATTCTACAGCAAGTAACCCCTGAGGATCCTCTTTGCATATCAAAGTCAGGGAGGGAGGGTGGTTGTAACTACTTCACTCTCCAAGTCTCCCCAGTTTGCTTTAGGACTAGGAAGACTACTGAGGCTGCCTCTATCACACAACTGGAAAGGTTAGGAAATTATGTATTTATTTGGACTTGGACTTGTACAGCTTGGCTTGCTGCCTTAGAAAGATTCAGGTGTGGCCAGGCACGGTGGCTCATGCCTATAATCCCAGCACTTTGGGAGGCCGAGGCAGGTGGATCACCTGAGGTCAGGAGTTCAAGACCACCCTGGCCAACATGGTGAAAACCCATCTCTACAAAAATACAAAAATTAGCTGGACATGATGGCAGGTGCCTGTAATCCCGGCTACTCAGGAGTCTGAGGCAGAAGAATCACTTGAACCGGGGAGGCGGAAGCTGCAGTGAGCTAAGACTGTGCCATTGCACTCCAGCCTGGGCAACAGAGTGAGACTCTGTCTCAAAAAAAAAAAAAAAAAAAAAAGAGAAAGATTCAGGGGCAGTTATCTGGACACTATCCAGCCTAGATTAGCCAGTCTGACAAAGGGCTTCTCAAACTGGCTTGAATTAATGAGAGGAAAGGGCTCTGCCTATTTTGAGAGCCACCCTTCCTTTCTGTGTGCCCCTGGGTCCATGGCCCTGTGTAGTAATATGGAAATCCATGTGTAACATTGTACTACAACTAGTTGGAGTTGCCCATGAAGGTGGTACAAGGGTTTAGGAGGTATTAGTTATCTATTGTTATGTGATAAATTACCCCAAAACTTAATGACTTAAGACAACAATTACTGTCTTAGTTTCTGTGGTTAGGAATCTGGGTGCAGCTTAGCTGTTTGCCCCTGGCTCAGGGTCTCTCACAAGGCTGCAATCATCACTAGGCCGATGGGGTGGGGTCTGCTTCCAAGTTCACTCACGTGGCTGTTGGCAGGCCTCAGGTCCACTCTGATTGCTGGCCAGAGATGTCAGTTCCTTTCTGCATAGACCTCTCTAAAAAGCAGCTCACGACATGGCAGCTGGCTCCCCTCAGAGTGAGCCAAGAAGAGAGCAACAGATATGCCCAAGAAAGAGGCCACAGGCTTTTGTAACCAAATCTTGGAAGTGACATCCCATCCCTTTTGCTGTATTTTATTCATTAGAAGTGAGCCACTAGGTCCAATCCCCACTCAAAGGGAGGTGATTACACAAGAAGTCACCTTACAGGCTGCCTACCACAGGAAGCCCCAGAGATGTGATGCCAACAAGGAGTTTGCCATTTGTTAGTTCTAAGAGATGCCGGGAGAGAGGAAAGAGATATTTATCAAAGTCGAGAACTTGAGGTCAGCAGTAGGGAGCTCCACTGGGGTGGAGAGGCTAGGTGGAAGAGGAACCAGGCTGGGCATGGTGGCTCACACCTGTAATCCCAGCACTTTGGGAGGACAAGGCAGGAGAATCGCTTGAGGCTAGGGGTTTGAGACCAGCCCGGGCAACATAGGGAGACCCTGTCTCTACAAAAAATACAAAAATTAGCCCGGTGTGGTGGTGCACACCTGTAGTCCTAGCTACTTGGGACGTTGAGGTGGGAGGAACACCTGAACCCAGCAGATTCATGATCAGGCCACTGGACTCCAGCCTGGATAACATAGTGAGACCCTGTCTCAAAAAGAAAAAAAAAAAGGAGGAACAAAAGAATGAGTGAGAGCCAATGATGGATGACCTGAGATGGGAAAAGGTATAAATGATTCATAAGGGGCAAGAAGGAAGCAATCCTGGGAAGCCTGCTCATTACACCCCACTGCTCTCTTATGCTTATGGGGGCAGCATCTTGAAGCATGAAGCTGGGCACAACCGAAGCAGGTGGATGGTGGTACAGTTCAACAAGACAGGAAATAAAGAGGGTCATTGGTTTGCTCTGGGACAAGTTGATTTTGTGGTGCCTGTGGAATGTTCAGGTGGAGAGGTCCTCTGGGCAATTGGAAAAGGATGGGAGATCTAAAGAGGGCCTACAGGTGCAGGGTTTGGAACACAAACACTTAGACTGTAGCACAGAGGCAGGAGCAGAGCATTAAGGGAGACTGAGGCACACTCAGTTCCATAGGGCAACTACTGCTGAAAATGGCTCTAGGACATTTACCATTCTTAAGATCTGTCATGACCCTGCTACCCTAAATTGTGTTTAAGTTTTCCTTGAACTCAATCACTTTATTTATTTTTTTTGAGACAAGGTCTGGCTCTTATCACCCAGGCTGGAGTACAGCAGCGTGATCTCAACTCACTGCAACCTCCACCTCCTAGGCGCAAGCCATCCTCCCACCTCAGTCTCCTGAGTAGCTGGGATTACAGGCATTCAACACCATGCCTGGCAAATTGTTTAGTTGAGACAGGGTTTCACCATGTTGCCCAGGATGGTCTTGAACTCCTGACCTCAGGAGTTCACCTGCCTCGGCCTCCCAAAGTGCTGGGATTACAAGTGTGAGCCACCGTAACCGGCCCTGGTTAATTTTTAAAAGAATTTTTATTTGTACAGATGAAGGTATTGTTATGTTGCCCAGGCTGGTCTCAAATTCCTGGGCTCAACTGATCCTCAGCCTCTGAGTAGCTGGGACTAAGATGCGTTCCACCATGTCTGGCTCTTTCCTTGTTTTTTTTTTTTTGAGACAGAGTCTCACTCTGTCACCCAGGCTGGAGTGCAGTGGTGCCATCTGGGCTCAATGCAACCTCTGCCTCCCAGGTTCAAGGGATTCTCCTGCTTCAGTTTCCCAAGTAGTTGGGACTACAGGCATGTGCCATCACGCCCGGCTACTTTTTGTATTTTTGGTAGAGAGGGGGTTTCACCATGTTGGCCAGGCTGGTCTTGAACTCCTGACCTCAGGTGATCTGCCCGCCTAAGCCTCTCAAAGTGCTGGGATCACAGTTGTGAGCCACTGCGCCTGGCTCTTTCCTTGTTTTTTTAATAACCTTGGCAGTTTTGAGGAGTACTGATCAAGTATTTTGTAGAATGTCCCTCTATTTGGATTTGTCTGATGTTTTTCTCATAATCAGATTGGGTTGTGAGATTTTAGGGGGAAGACCACAGAGGCAAAGTGCCATTCTCATCACATCATATCAAGGGGTACATGTGATCAACATGACTGATTATTGGTGATGGTGACCTTGATCAACTGGCTGGGGTAGTTTCCCAGGTTTCTCCACTGTAAAGTTACTCTTCTCCCACCTTTCCATACTATATTCGTGTGTGTGTGTGTGTGTGTGTGTGTGTTTTGAGAAAGGGTCTCACTCTGTCACTTAGGCTAGAGTGCAGTGACTCACTCATGGCTCACTGTAGCTTCAACCTCGAAGGCTCAGGTGATCCTCCCGCCTCAGCCTCCCAGGTAGCTGGGGCGACAGGCTCGCCCCACCATGCCTGGCTAATTTTTAAATTATTTGTAGGGATGAGGTCTCCCTATGTTGCCCAGGTTGGTCTTGAACTCCTGGGCTCCTGCCTCAGCCTCCCAAAGTGTTGGAATTACAGGAGTAAGCCACCACACCTGGCCTATACTATATTCTTTGGAAGGAATTCATTATGAGCAATCTACACTTCGGGAGTATGGAGTTATGATCAACCTCCTTCAGGGTGGAATATCTACATCAATGATTTGGAATTATTCTGCATGGAGATTTGTCTTTTCTTCCCATTTATTTATTTAGTCTTTTTCTATAAGTATAGACTCCTGGATATTTATTTTATACTTTGGCTTACAACGCAATACTACTTTGTTATTCAAATTGCTCTAGCTTTGGCCATGGGAAGCTCTTTCGGTTGGTTCTTCTGTGGCTTTGACATTTCCCAATCATTGTTTTATTTGTTTGTCTGTTTGAGCATTTCCTTACTTTCAGGCACTATAAGACACTCTAAGTTCATCTTGTATATTTCCTATTCTAGTCCTAGACTTAGTTTATTTTTCCAAGGAGCCCTAGTTCCTTTTATTGGAGAATTGTATTAAAGCCAAGATCTGGGTGCTTAGTGCATGCAACTCAACTGTATTTTCTTTTCTTTTCTTTTTTTTTTGGAACCGAGTTTCACTCTGTCACCCAGGCTGGAGTGCAATGGCATGATCTCAGCTCACTGCAACCTCCACCTCCCGGATTGAAGCAATTCTCCTGCCTCAGCCTCCTGAGTAGCTGGGATTACAGGCATGTGCCACCACACCCAGCTAACTTTTTGTATTTTTAGTAGAGATGAGGTTTCACCATGTTGGCCATGCCGGTCTTGACCTCCTGACCTCAGGTGATCCACCTGCCTCGGCCTCCCAAAGTGCTGGGATTAGGGGTGTGAGCCACTGCACCCAGCCTAATTATTTATTATTTATTTTTATTTTTTGAGATGGAATATCACTCTTGTCCCCAAGGCTGGAGTGCAGTGGCGTGATGTCGGCTCACTGCAACCTCCGCCTCCAGTGTTCAAGCGATTCTCCTGCCTTAGCCTCCTGAGTAGCTGGAATTACAGGCATGCACCACCACACCCGGTTTATTTTTGTATTTTTAGTAGAGATGGGGTTTCCCCATGTTGGTCAGGCTGGTCTCAAACTCCTGACCTCAGGTGGTCTGCCCGCCTCGGCCTCCCAAAGTGCTGGGTTTACAGGCGTGAGCCACCACACCTGGCCAAATTTTTTATTTTTTATAGAGACAGGGTCTCGCTATGTTGCCCAGGCTGGTCTTGAACTCCTGGGCTCAAGTATTCCTCCCTTCATGGCCTCTCAAAGTGATGTGATGACAGGCATGAGCCGCCACAGCTGGCAGATACTGCATTTTCATGCTTCATTATTTCCTGACCTAAGGTAAAGTGCACTATACTTTTGCACACACCTACATTTGTTTCTATTTTGGTTTCCTAATTTCTCTGCATAATTTAATATTCATTGACTTCTTTGTTTTCTCTATATATCTAAAGCTGCTTAAACAGGCTTTGGCTGAACTGTGTGCAGGGCTTGTCACCACTACATTCCTCAATAGTTCCAAGTCTAGACCTAAGTTCCTGCCGGTGAGCCATTTCCTTCTTTCCTAATGCAGGATATTGCCATTTTGTACAATAAAACTATAACAGTTGCCTTGGGTTTATAAGCCTGTGAACATTAGAATTCTGTAAAACCATTGTTGGGGAAGGAGAAAAGGAGTAACCTGGACACCTATGGAAGTGAGATGGGTTGGGACCTTTAGCAGAAAAGCTTGAGTTTCATGAAGATGTATCCATTTTCTGCGCTTAATAAAAAGCCTAGATCCAAGGAAAAGGTTGCAGTATTTCTAGTATTTTTCATAATTTATCTCTACTCTTGCCAACCTAAAATCCAAGTGCGGTCAAAAATCCCTTTCCCTTTACTTTAATATTGACTGAGTTTTTACAGAAACAGCTTTTAAAATAAACACTGCGCCAGGAGCGGTGGCTCATGCCTGATCCCAGCACTTTGGGAGGCTGAGGCGGGCAGATCATGAGGTCAGGAGATCGAGACCATCCTGGAGCTAACATGGTGAAACCCTGTCTCTACTAAAAACACAAAAAAATTAGCTGGGCGTGGTGGCGGGCGCCTGTAATCCCAGCTACTTGGGAGGCTGAGGCAGGAGAAAAATATAAAAAGTTAGCCGGGCGTGGTGGCGGGCACCTGTAGTCCAAGCTACTCAGGAGGCTGAGGCAGGAGAATGGCATGAACCCGGGAGGCAGAGCTGGCAGTGAGCCAAGATCGCACCACTGCACTCTAGCCTGGGTGACAGAGGGAGACTGTCTCAAAAAATAAATAAATAAATAAAAATACATAAAATAAAACAAAATAAAATAAAAGAAACACTGAAACGACCGGGCACGGTGGTTCACGCCTGTAATCCAGCACTTTGGGAGGCCGAGGTGGGCGAATCACGAGGTCAGGAGTTCGAGACCAGCCTGACCAACATGGTGAAACCCTGTCTCTACTAAAAATACAAAAATTAGCCGAGCGAGGTGGTGCACACCTGTAATCCCAGCTACTCAGAAGGCTGAGGCAGGAGAATCGCTTGAACCTAGGAGGCAGAGGTTGTAGTGAGCCAAGATCATACCACTACACTCTAGCCTGGGAGCCAGAGCGAGAATCCATCTCAAAAAAATAAAAAATAAAATAAAATAAAATACACAGAAGCTGCATGCAGCAGCACATGCCTATAATCCCAGCTACTCGGGAAGTTGAGGTGGGAGGATTGTTTGAGTCCAGGAGTTCAAGACTAGCTTGGACAACATAGATGCCATCTCAAAAAATAAAATAGGCTGGGCACACTGGCTCACACCTGTATTCCCAGCACTTTGGGAGGCTGAGGTGGGCAGATCACCTGATGTCAGGAGTTTGAGACCAGCCTGGCCAACAGGGTGAAACCCTGTCTCTACTAAAAATACAAAAATTAGCCAGGTGTGGTGGTGGGCACCTGTAATCCCAGCTACTCAGGAGGCTGAGGCAGGAGAATTGCTTGAACCCAGGATGCAGAGGTTGCAGTGAGCCGAGATCGCACCACTGCACTCCAGCCTGGGCACGACAGAGCGAGACTCTGTCTCAAAAAATTAAAATAAAATAAGATAAAATAAAATAAACACAGGCATACATATCCAAAGAAAAATATAAAAGTTTAGGCCGGGCATAGTGGGTCACGCCTGTAATCCCAGCGCTTTGGGAGGTCAAGGCAGGACGATCGCTTGAGGCTAGGAGTTTGATACAAGCCTGGGCAACACAGTGGGAACCTCATCTCTATAAAAAATAAAAATAAATTAACCAGGCATGGTGGTGCATGCCTGTAGTCCCAGCTACTCTGGAGGCTGAGGCGGGAGGATCACTTGATCCCATAAGTCTGAGGATGCAGTGATTTAAAATTGCACTGCTGTACTCCAGCCTGGACAACAAACAGTGAGACCCTGTCTCAAAAAAAAAAGGGGCTGGGCTCATGCCTGTAATCCCAGCACTTTGGGAGGAGCCTGAGGTGGGCAGATTGCTTGAGGTCAAGAGTTTGAGAGCAGCTTGGCCAACATGGTGAAACCCCATCTGTATTAAAAATACAAAAATTAGCTGGATGTGGTGGTGGGCGCCTGTAATCCCAGCTACTCAGGAGGCTGAGGCAGGATAATTGCTTGAATCCTGGAAGTGGAGGTTGCAGTGAGCCTCAAGACAGTGCCCCTGCACTCCAGCCAGGGTGATGAAGTGAGACTCTATCTCAAAACAAACAAAAAACCACATACACACAAAAAGAAAGAAAAATATTTTAAAAGCATATGTATTTTTTACAAGCATCATATAAATAGTGAGCTAACAAAGCACAATTTTCTTGTCCTTAGATAACTCTTATTTGACCAGTTTTCATATTGCAGACTTGGGATTCTTTTTTCGTTGTTTTTTTTGAGATAGAGTCTCACTCCATCGCCCAGCTTGGAGTGCAGTGGCGCGATCTCGGCTCACTCCAACTTCTGCCTCCCAGGTTCAAGTGATTCTCCTTCCTCAGCCTCCCAAGTAGGTGGGACCACAGGCGCGCACCAGCATGCTCGGCTAATTTTACATTTTTAGTAAAGATGGGGTTTCACTATGTTTGCCAGGCTGGTCTTGAACTCCTGACCTCAGGTGATCCATTCACCTTGGCCTCCCAGAGTGCTAGGATTACAGGCATGAGCCACCGTGCCTGGCCTAGACTTGGGATTCTTTAAGCTCTCATGTCTGTCTCAATTTGAGGTAGTGGAGGGGGGCCAGCATTGCTGGATTTCATGGGAGTCTGAAATCCTTCCAGGGCTTTCCTAGGTGTAAGCCCGTTTGCCCCTCAGGCCAGCCTGGGAGGCGTGGCAGTCCTGCACTTCCCTGTCCCTTTACGTTCTCCCTCATTCCCGGCTCACTGAGTCCAGCACTCTGGGCTTCAGGACAAGTGGGTCTGGTTTTCCAAATGTCCCTCCTGGTGTTTGTCTCTCTCTGTCCTGGAAGTTCTACCCTTTTCTCTGTCCTATGTGGCTGGCCAAATACTACTTCTGAGGGTCTTGATAAGCCTAGTTATACCATTCCATGGAGCTGGGTCTCTCGCTAGGTTTAGATGTGGCCTCACTATTGGCCAGGAGGCTTTAACACGGAGTCTGTTCCTTCTTCACTTGGAGTCTATCCCTTTTCCTGGGTGAAGTCGTTGCCCTTTCTTCCCAGCACCTCCTAGTGGTCCTCTCTGGAAGTTTTTTGTTTTGTTTAAGTTCCAGGGATATTTGTCAAACTGAAAAGACTGACCTACCCACCCCAGTGATTGCTGAATCCTTTCTCAGTCCCAACCTGAACAGGGACCAGTATCCCAAGTAATGCTCATTTCATTCCCCTCACACTCCCTCCAACCACAATAGGTTTTGCGGAATAAATCACTATAGTTTAATATCCAAAAAGTAACTTAAACATGTAACAAAGGGCTTGCCAACACAAAGATGAAATGGGGTTTCCCCTGCATGGGTAACCAGAAACACTAGCCTCTCGTATGCCCAGTTGGTTATTTAGCAAGTTAGCAAGTAAAGGCAGAGTGAACATTTTTATAGGGGATGCCATGGGGACTGATTTAAATTAAGTGGCAATATTATTTGTAGACCTTGCATTTTCACAGTCTGGGAGAATTGAGGGATGGTTTGATTGGTGCCATTAAAATTGGAGTTTTCTTAAGGGTCCTGTAAGTAGAGGATGTCTCAGAATGTTTATATAGAATATAAATGTCATTCTTGAGTTGGTGACTAGGGTGAAAGCACAAAGAACTATAAATTGAAAGTCTTAACTAATGCCGAGTCAATGGAAGTTATATACAATTTCTCCCTTTCCATAAGTATCTGTTGCTATTGAGGTAGACCACTGGTACAGTGGTTGAGTGTTTTCTAATCCCTTGACATGGTCTAAATTAAATACACACTGTTATCTAGAGGAGAAAATGTCTTCTTGGCATCATCAAAGGAAACTTGGTAAGCTTATTTTCTTCTTTCTTTGGAGATTTACACTGACATTTGTTCTAATTGTCCTTGCAGTTTCATCCCTCACAACAGAAGCTAGTGAAAGGGGATAAAAAGCTTCTCGGTGTCCTTTGCTATAAAGATTTTTGTTTGTGATTACTTTCCTCTGGAAAGGAAAAATCCTACTTGGAAGACATAGAGTACTAGCAAATGTTAAGCAGAGGGCAACACTCCTGCAGTCAGAGGAAGGTTCTCTTCTGGGGAGAGGACCTGCTGTTGCTTGGCCACACGGCAGCATGGAGTTACAGCACTGGAAGTGGAATCCCGAAAAACTAGGAAAGCTCCAGTGGGCACTCATCTCTGATCATTTTTGGCTGAGCCATAGGCTCTTTTTTCAAACTCAGGCCTGAGACAGGCTTACACACCAACCTAAATGCATCTTCTCCAAATCACTTTCAAAAACTGCCAATCATCAAGTTGAGGTTGATCTCTAGTATAAAAACAAAAACAAAAACAAAAAAAAAAAAGGAAAAAGAAAAAGAAAAAAAACCCTCCCAATCTTCCAGATTGCTATACTTCTCAGGTTTCCACAGAAAATATTATTATAATTATTTTTTATTTTATTTTATTTATTTATTTTTTTTGAGATGGAGTCTCGCTCTGTCGCCCAGGCTGGAGTGCAGTGGTGCAATCTCGGCTCACTGCAAGCTCCGCCTCCCGGGTTCACGCCATTCTCCTGCTTCAGACTCCCCAGCAGCTGGGACTACAGGCACACGCCACGACGCCCGGCTAATTTTTGTATTTTTAGTAGAGATGGGGTTTCACTGTGTTAGCTAGGATGGTCTCAATCTCCTGACCATGTGATCCGCCCGCCTTGGCCTCCCAAAGTGCTGGGATTACAGGCGTGAGCCACCGTGCCTGGCCTATTTTATTTTATTTTATTTTGAGAGAGTTTCACTCTTGTTGCCCAGGCTGGAGTATAACGGGCGATCTCGGCTCACTGCAACCTCTGCCTCCTGGGTTCAAGCGATTCTCCTGCCTCAGCCTCCCAAGTAGTTGGGATTACAGGCATGCACCACCATGCCCAGCTAATTTTGTATTTTTAGTAGAGACATGGTGTCACCATGTTGGTCCAGCTGGTCTTGAACTCCTGACCTCAAGTGATCCACCCACCTTGGCCTCTCAAAGTGTTGGGGTTACAGGCATAAGCCACTGTGCCCGGCAAAAATATTATTATTTGCAACCTGTGAGAACATGTATCTCAGAGTAAACTGAGGCAAATGCCTGAGGTTTTTTTTTTTTTTGACGTAGAAAGGTAATGAGATCACACACACCAGAATTGAATCATTTTATCTCCAGTTAAGAACCAGAGAAAAAAAAAGTATTTTAAATCCTGCACTTTGGAGAAAAATGCAATTACTGTTGAAGAGTATATCAATTATTAAGTGTGGAGTCAATGCTATTTTGGTTGCATCTACAATGAGAAGATCATTTCCAGGAATGCCATACACTTCACTTTAGTCAAACCCAGTCCCAGTCTTTCCTCTAAGGCAGAAATAGCAGCATTGAACATAGTGGGAGGAGGGCTAGGATTGCGGGGTTGGGAAATAGATTGTTAGAGGGACAGAAGGGTAAGAACAGCAGGTGTTTTTGAAACCTAACTCCTAAACTAGTTAATTTTGGTTCATTAATGTTGGTAAAGGGAGCTCTCCTCTTTGCAGAATGGATAGGACACAGTGGGGAACTTCCATTCAGTTTGAAAGTGTCTTTGATTTTTCTTCCGAACAGAATCCTTGCCCAGCTGTTTGAATATGTCCTGTGATGTGATAAGGGTCAGAGTGGGGGCATCCCCCTCTCTCTGCCTGGCTCTCCCACTTCCTTCCTGTCTGGGCTCAAGGCTTGCTTTGCTGGAACGCTTCTTCCCCTGATCTCCAGCACCCAAACAGTTGGATATCAGAGATGTCAATCTACCCTCAGGGCAACAGCCTTCTACATTTTTTTCCCCATATTTTCTATAGTTCCTAAGCCAAGATACTACAGGAAAGAAGCAGTTCTTTTGTTTCGTGACAGTGTCATGAAGATATAATTCACAATTTGCCCATTTGAAGTGTTCAATTCAATAGTGAACAGTTCTCTCCTTGTAGGTCCTGGTCTGCTTTCACATTTTCTCCTTCCTCCAGGGACAGAATGGGTGAAGGCGGGGACCCAGACATGATGGGAGCTGATCTCAAGAACTTTTGTGACTAAAGCATCTGCTGAGTAAGGAATAACAGGGGTACTCACTGACCCAGGATTGGGGCCTGCTAAATGAGGATTTCTGCTGTGCTTTTTTTTTTTTCTGAGTCGCCCAGGCTGGAGAGCAGTGGTGCAATCTCAGCTCACTGCAACCTCCGCCTCCTGGGTTCAAGCGATTCTCCTGCCTCACCCTCCCGAGTAGCTGGGATTACAGGCCTGTGCCACCATGCCCAGCTAATTTTTGTATTTTTAGTCGAGATGGAGTTTCACCATATTGGCCAGGCTGGTCTCGAACTCCTGACCTCAAGTGATCCATCCACCTTGGCCCCGCAAAGTGCTGGGATTACAGGCATGAGCCACTGTGCCCAGCTCTGCAGTGCTTTTAAACACGGGAAGCTGGCAGACACGGCAGGTACGGGGGGAAAGCAGTGCCAAGACCTTCTCTACCAGAATGCTAACCATTTAAGAAAACTGAAGTGGTTTTTCAGAAAAAGCCTAGATTTCCTAAGTTGCTCAATTCCAGCCTCACTATATAATGTATATATTAATATAGCCAGTTCAGCACTCAAGAGAACAGCATTTAAATCAACAGTAATATTTATTTATTCCTTTATTTTACTTTTTTTTGTTTTGTTTTTGCTTTTTGCGACAGGGTCTCACTGTGTCGCCCAGACTAAAGTGCAGTGGTATGATCATGGCTCACTGCAGCCTCAACCCCCCAGGCTTAATTGAACCTCCCACCTCAGCCTCCCAAGTAGCCGGGATTACAGGCTCATGCCACCACGCCTGGCTAATTTTTGCATTTTTTAGTAGAAACAGAGTTTTGCCATGTTGCCCATACTGGTCTCAAACACCTGGGTTCAAGCAAGCCACCCACCTTGGTCTCCCAAAGTGCTGAGATTACAGGTGTGAGCCACCATACCCGGCCAACAAATAGGTATTGAGCTTCTACAAGGAGCCAAGCACCGTTCTAGGAACTGGGAGTATTGGTGTGAACTGACCCCAGAGTCCTTGCTCTCAAAGGAAGTGAACAGCATCTTGTGGGAGACAGACGGTAAATAAGTAACAGGTGAGGCCAGGCGCAGTGGCTCTAACCTGTAGTCCCGGCACTCTGGGAGGACGAGGCAAGCGGATCACTTGAGGTCAGGAGTTCAAGACCAGCCTGGTCAACATGGTGAAACCCCGTTTCTACTACAAATACAAAAATTAGCTGGGCATGGTGGCGGACACCTGTAGTCCCAGCTACTTAGGAGGCTGAGGCAAGGGAATCGCTTGAACCTGGGAGGTGGAGGTTGCAGTGAGCCAAGATCACGCCACTGCACTCCAGCCTGGGCGACAGAGCAAGACTCCGTCACAAAAACAACAACAACAACAAAAACAAGTAACAGGTGAATAAGTAAAGTGATTTTTAAAAAATAGACTATTTTTTAGAGCAGTTTTAGGTTCACAGTGAAATCAAAAGGAAGGTACAGAGATGTATAAACCCTTTCCCCCAACATCTATATGTTGTATAGTATATATGTTGTATATATATTATATTTAATATATAATATTGAATATATTGAATATATAATGTATTTAATATATTACATATCATATATAATTATATATTATATAATATATTTAATAATTTAATATATTTAATATTATATATCATATATCATATATAATTTACGATATATTTAATCTGATATATTAAATATATTATATAATACAATATATAATATATAATATTATAAATATATACAACATATTGCCCCCTTAACTAATATCCCTCACCAGAGTTGTATATTTGTTAGTCAATGAAACTACATTATTGGCACATCATAATCATTCAAAGTCTAGGCTGGGTGCAGTGGCTCACACCTGTAATCCCAGTACTTTGGGAGCCTGAGGCGGGAGGACTGCTTGAGGCCAAGAGTTTGAGACCAGCCTGGGTAACATAGTGAGACCCCATCTCTACACAAGATAAAAAAAATTAGCAGGGCATAGTGTCACACGCCTGTAGTTCCAGATGCTCAGGGGGATGAGGTGGGAGGATCGCTTGAGCCCAGGAGGTCGAGGCTGCAGTGAGCGGAGATGGTGCCACTGCACTCCAGCCTGGGTGGCAAAGCAAGACTGTCTCAAAGAAAAAGAAAAAAATAAGTCTATAGTTCATATATAGGGTTCACTTTTGGTGCTGGAGATTCTATGGGTTTGGACAAGTTAGATTTTTAAAAATAGGGTAAGGGAAAGAAAAAAATAGGTTTATATGCTAGAATGTGTGGCTGGGGAAAGACTCTCTGAGGAAGTGACATTTGAACTGAGACTTGACTGACAAGAAGGAATGACCCACCTAATGCTCCGGGACAATGTGTTCGTGCTCTAGGCAGAGGGAACAGCAGGTGCCCAGCCTGGCCCAGGTGTAACTCAGAAGACGGGGACGCAGGAACGAGCAAGAATGGGCCTCAGGAAAAAGAGGTAATCTGGTAGAATGCTACATGCTCAGATTTTTTTTAACTAGGTTTCTTTCTTTCTTTCTTTTTTTTGAGACAGACTCACCCCGTTGCTCAGGCTGGAATGCAGCATCGAGATCTTGACTCACTGCAACCTCTGTCACTGCAATCTCTGCCTCCCGGGCTCAAGCCATCATCCCACCTCAGCCTCTGGAGTAGGTGGGACTACAGGTGTGCGCCCCCGTGCTTGGCTAATTTTTTAACGTTTCTGTAGAAATGGGGGTCTCACTATATTGCTCAGGCTGGTCTTGAACTCCTGCGCTCAAGTGATCCTCCCACCTCAGTCTCCCGAAGTGTTGGGATTACAGGTGTGAGCCACGGCACCTGACCTAGTTTTCCTTTTTTTTTTTTCATTGAAAACATAATCTTTTCACACAGTTAAAAAAAAAAGATGAAAGCTTTATAATAACCAACAAAAGATAGGTCTCATGTCTAACCTCATATTCCTAGTCCCTCGACCGAGAAATAACCACTCATAACTATTTTATGTATCTTTTTCAGAAATCTTATTCTCAGCCAGGCACAGTGGCTCATGCCTGTAATCCCAACACTTTGGGAGGCTGAGGTGGGAGGATTGCATGAGTTTGAGACCAGCCTGGGCAACATAGTGAGACCCCATCTCTATATAAAAAAATGACATTAGCTGGGTGTGGTCATGCATGCCCATAGTCCCAGCTACTTGGGAGCCTGAGGAGGGAGGATTGCTTGAGCTTAGGAGGTCAAGGCCACAGTGAGCTGTGATTGTGCCACTCTACTACAGGCTGGGAGACAAAGCAAGACCATCAGCAGTGGCTCACGCCTGCAATCCCAGCACTTTTGGAAGCCGAGGTGGGAAGATTGCTTGAGCCCAGGAGCTGGGGACCAACCTCAGAAACACAGTGAGACCTTCTCTCTACAAAAAATTAAAAAATTAGCCAAGCGTGATCATGCATGCTACTCCAGCTACTCGGGAGGCTGAAGAGAGAAGAAGCCACTTGAGCCTAGGAGTTCGAGGTAACAGTGACCTATAATTGCACCACTGTACTCCAGTTCAGGAGATGGAGTGAGACTCTGTCTCAAAAAAATAAAACAGGCCAGGTGCAGTGGCTCACACCTGTAATCCCAGCACTTTGGGAGGCCAAGACGGCCGGATCACCTGAGGTCAGGAGTTTGAGACCAGCCTGGCCAACATGGTGAAACCCGTCTCTACTAAATTTACAAAAATTCGCTGGGTGTGGTGGTCTGTGCCTGTAGTCCCAGCTACTTGGGACAGAGGTTGCAGTGAGCCGAGATCATGCCACTGTACTCCAGCCTGGAAAACAGACAGAGACTCCATATCAAAAAAGAATAATAAATAAATAAATAATAATAATAAGTAAATTATCTCCAATCCCTTACCCCCCGCCTACACCTCTCTACTTTCAGATCCAATCTGAAGGAATTAAGGAATCACAATCGGCATTCAAAAATAAGCTTAAATGAAGTCCAAGGTGTTAACATTTTATTTTTACTCAAAAAAAAAATATATATAGTATTTGAGACAAGGTCTCACTCTGTTGCCCAGGCTGGAGTGCAGTGGCATGATCATGGCTCACTGCAGCCTTGACCTCCTGGGCTCAAGTGATCCTCCCACCTCAGCATTCTGAGTGGCTGGGATCACAGGCATAGAGTACCACCACATGCAGATAATTTCTAAAAAATTATTTTTAGTAGAGACAGGGTCTCACTATGTTGCCCAGGCTGGTCTTGAACTCCTGGGCTCAAACAATTCTTCTGCCTCAGCCTCCCAAAGATCTGGGATTATAGGCATGAGCCACCGTACTGGGCTTTACTTTTTTATTATGGATAATTTCAAATACATATAAAAGTGGAGAGATTAATAAAATGAACCCCATTATCCAGCTTCAATAATTATCAATTTGAGGGGGCTGGGTGTGGTAGCTCATGCCTGTAATCCTAGCACTTTGGGAGGCCGGGGCGGGCAGATCATTTGAGGTCAGGAGTTCGAGACCAGCCTGGCTGACACGGTGAAACGCTCTATTAAAATTTCAAAAATTAGCCAGGCGTGGTGGCAGGCACCTGTAATCCCAGCTACTCGGGAGGCTGAGACAGGAGAATCACTTGAACCTGGGAGAAGGAGGCTGCAGTGAGCTGAGATCACGCCATTGCACTCCAGCCTGGGCGACAGAGCGAGACTCCATCTCAAAAAAAAAAAAAAAATTATCAATTTGTGGCCAATCTCGTTTCATCTACATTCCCACCCACTTGCCCTTGCTCTTGGTTGTTCTGAAGTACATATCAGACATTATATGATCTTCTCCTTAAATATTTCATGATATGAAAGTGGCTTTTGGAAGACTAATTATCTTGTATAATGATCCGCATTCTAGATTCATCTGATTGCTTCGTCTGGCATCACCTAACTGGTTCCTCCCTCCAGGGGGGTGCTTAGTGCTTGGTAGAGAGGAGAGGTGGTGCTGAGCCAGCATGGGAGGCAAGACAGCCTGCACAGTCTGTGGGTTTCAGTATTGGTTCTGGCACTTACTAGTTAGCTTTGGAACCTTAGGTGAGTCAGTCATCTCATCTCCTTTTTTTTTTTTTTTTTGAGATGGGGTCTCACTCTGTCACCTAGGCTGGAGTGCAGTGGCACGATCTCGGCTCACTGCAACCTCCGCCTCCCAGGTTCAAGCGATTCTCCTGCTTCAGCCTCCTGAGTAGCTGGGACTACAGGTGCATGCCACCACGCCGGGCTAATTTTTTGTATTTTTAGTAGAGATGGAGTTTCACTGTGTTAGCCAGGATGCCTTAATCTCCTGACCTTGTGATCCACCCACCTCAGCCTCCCAAAGTGATGGGATTACAGGCATCAGTCACCACGTCCCGCCCCATCTCATCTCTTGAAGCCTCATTTCTTCATCTGCAAAATGGGAGTAATAATAACAGTGTTTTTGTGGGCAGCAGAGTGCATGGTGCCTCCTAGAAGGGCTTAGCCATCGTACAGAGCAAGGTCCACAGAGTGGTGATGGGGAGAAGGGTCATCCCAGTCCAACAGGGCAGCATGACTGGAGTGAGGCTGGGGTGAAGATTACAAAGAGGGGCTGTTCCTATAATGGCACCTGTTAATGATTATACAGTGAGCTTTGCAAAGCTGGAAATTTAAGGAAGAGAGTGTTTCTTTTGCTTGAATAAGAGCAAAAGGGGGCCAACTGTGGTAGCTCACGCCTGTAATCCCAGCACTTTGGGAAGATGAGGTGGGAGAACTGCTTGAACCCGGGAGTTCAAGACTAGCCTGGGCAACATAGGGAGACCACATCTCTACAAAAAAAAAAAAAAAAAAAAAAGCAAGCTTAAAGGGTCCCAGAGCAGAAGAAAAAGCAAGGACATTGATGTGAGATGGTGTCATAAGTATGACATAGGAGCGACATGTCCCTCTGGTGGCTTCTCATCTTTAAGAATGTGGTTCATGGGGCTTGGTGTGGTGGCTCACCCTGTGATCCCAGCACTTTGGGAGGCCGAGGCGGCTGGATCACCTGAGGTCAGGAGTTTGAGACCAGCATGGTCAACATGGCGGAACGCCATCTCTACTAAAAATACAAAATATTAGCCAGGCATGGTGGTACATGCCTGTAATCCCAGCTACTCGGGAGGCTGAGACAGGAGAATCACGTGAACCTGGGAGGTGGAAGTTGTAGTGAGCCAAGATCATGCCACTAGACTCCAGCTTGGATGACAGAGCGAAGTCTTTTGACAGACTCAAAAAAAAATAATGTGGTTCATGGCTGGGTGTGGTAGCTCACGCCTGTAAACCCAGCACTTTGGGAGGCCAAGGCGGGCAGATCACCTGAGGTTAGGAGTTCAAGACCAGACTGTCCAACACAGCGAAACCCCATCTCTACTAAAAATACAATAAGTTAGCTGGGCTGGGCGTGGTGACAGCTGCCTGTAATCCCAGCTACTCAGAAGGCTGAGGTAGGAGAATCGCTTGAACCCGGGAGGTGGAGGTTGCAGTGAGCCGAGATCATGCCACTGCACACCAGCCTGGGTGACAAGAGGGAAACTCCATCTCAAAAAAAAAAAAAAAAAAGAATGTGGTTCATGGGGTTGGATGGGTCTGAGGGCAGTTTGTTTATTTATTTGTTTTCCTTTCTTTCATTTTGTTTAAATGATGGGGGCTTGCTATGTTGTCCAGGCTGGTCTCGAACTCCTGGGCCAAAGGGATGCTCTTGCATCTGCCTCCTGAGCAGCTGAGACTACAGGTACACACAACCACACCCGGCTTTGAGGGCATGAGAAGGAACAGGAGCCCCTCTTAGGGGCCTGCTGAGTACCCTCCACCTCAAAGCATAGAAATAAAAGGAAATTCTTGAGCTCCTTCAAGGTAAATTCCAGGCACCTAGCTAGTCCTGAGAAGTAAATAAACAACCTGACAAGCAAGAAGGTAACAGTAGTTTAAAATGTCAGAGGTGTTTGAACCAGAGCAACTCCATCTTCAATAAATAGGAGCTGGGTAAAACAAGGCTGAGATCTAGTGGGCTGCATTCCCAGACGGTTAGGCATTCTTAGTCACAGGTTGAGATAGGAGGTCGGCACAAGATACAGGTCATAAAGACCTTGCTGATAAAACAGCTTGCAGTAAAGAAGCTGGCCAAATCCCACCAAAACTAAGATGGTGACAAGGTGACCTCTGGTCGTCCTCAGTGCTACACTCCCACCAGCACAATGACAGTTTGTAAATGCCATGGCAATGTCAGAAAGTTACCCTATATGGTCTAAAAAGAGGAGTCATGAATAATCCACCCCTTGTTCAGCGTATCATCAAGAAATAACCATAAAAACGGGCAACCAGCAGCCCTTGGGAGCACCTGCTCTGTCTATGGAGTAGCCATTCTTTAATCCATTACTTCTCTAACAAACTTGCTTTCACGTTACTGTACGGACTTGCCTCCAATTCTTTCTTGTGTGAGATCCAAGAACCCTCTCTTGGGGTCTGGATCAGGACCCCTTTCCTTTTTTTTTTAATGTTTTATTTATTTGCTTTTTTTTTTTTTGAGACAGAGTCTTGCCCTGTCTCCCAGGCTGGACTGCAGTGGTGCGATCTCAGCTCACTGCAACCTCTGTCTCCCGGTTTAAGTGATTCTCCTGCCTCAGCCTCCTGAATAGCTGGGATTACAGGCGGCTGCCACCATGCCCGGCTAATTTTTTTTTTTTTTGAGACAGAGTTTTGTTCTTGTTGCCCAGGCTGGAGTGCAATGATGTGATCTCAGCTCACCACAACCTCCGCCTCTAGGGTTCAAGTGATTCTCCTGCCTCAGCCTCCTGAGTGACTGGGATTACAGGCATGCGCCACTACACCGGCTAATTTTGTATTTTTAGTAGAGACGAGGTTTGACCATGTTGGCCAGGCTGGTCTCAAACTCCTGACCTCAGGTGATTCAGCTACCTTGGCCTCCCAAAGTGCTGGGATTACAGGCGTGAGCCGCCGCACCCGGCTGGATTGGGACCCCTATCCAATAACAATAATAGCTAAGGAAATTAGAATCATGGCATGTTATTTCCCTATAGAAAGTAAAGATAACATCTGCACATGTGTCCCTGAGTTGTTTTTCAGAAACCCGTACCTCCACCAAACACATCCACTGGCACACAGACCTCAGATGGGGGACTAACAGCTGAACTCAGACTGCCATTCTTTGTTCTAAAATTCTTCCCGAGGGTCCTGGAGGAGGTCACACTTGCAGGCCAGAGCCAACGTTCTTTTTTGCTGATCCCAAATTTTTAGACAAAGCTTCAACTCCTTAATCAATTGCAAATCAGGAAATCTTTGAATCCATTTATGACCGGTTGGCCACCCCCAACACCCCCACTTTGAGATGTCCCCCCTTTTCAGGTCAAACCAATGTATGGCTTCCATGTATTGATTTATGACTTTGCCTGTAACCTCTGCCTTCCTGACTTTAGAAACCCTTACCTGTAAGCCATCAGGGAATTTGGGTCTTTTTTAAATTTAAATTTAAATTTAAATTTTTGAGATAGAGTCTCACTCTATTGCCCAGGCTGGAGTGCAGTGGCATGATCTCGGCTCACCTCAACCTCTGTCTACCAGGTTCAAGTGATTCTCCTGCCTTAGCCTCCCCAGCAGCTGGGATTACAAGCATGCGCCACCAGGCCCATCTAATTTTTGTATTTTTAGGAGAGACAGGGTTTCACCATGTTGCCCAGGCTGGTCTCAAACTCCTGACCTCAAGTGATCCACACGCCTCGGCCTCCCAAAGTGCTGGAATTACAGGCATGAGCCACCGTGACCAGCTGGGAATTCAGGTCTTAAGCATGGGCTGTCCGATTCTCCTTGCTTGGCACTCTGCAATAAATGCCTCACTTTCTCTCGCTGCAATCCTGATGCCAGTGTTTGACTTTACTGCATTGGGTAGTGGACTCAAGTTCAGTTAGGTAACTTTAATGTTACCTAAATGTTAAGTTTAATGAAGCCACAGTGTTAGGAGTGGGTTGGCTGACAATACAATAACGGCCTCCATGCCATATGCAGGGGATCAGAATATGCCTCCCAAAATATGCCATTTTGAGGTAAGGATTATTTTGAGCTAAAGGCAATTGAGAAGAATCAGACATAAGAAAAAAATTATGCCCTCCTCTTCTCTACTAGGAAAGGAAGAAAGATTCTTAACCACTGGAGACCCTAGCCTCTTATCAGCCTAGAGATAGCACCAGAGGAATCTATGTAATGCATAATGCATCTTATAAAACAACACTTACCTTCTGTTAGTTTCCTGACATGTTTACTTTCCCATAGTTTGCCACCCCAAAAAGCCTAAACTCCTTTTCCTTTAGCTGGTTACTTCATAGCAAATTTATTATTCTTTATTAAGATGCTATACAGGCCACGCGCGGTGGCTCACGCCTGTAATCCCAGCACTTTGGGAGGCGGAGGTGGGCAGATCATGAGGTCAGGAGATGGAGATCATCCTGGCTAACACGGTGAAACCCCATCTCTACTAAAAATACAGAAAATTAGCCGGGCATAGTGGCAGGCACCTGCAGTCCCAGCTACTCGGGAGGCTGAGGCAGGAGAATGGCGTGAACCCGGGAGGCAGAGCTTGCAGTGAGCTGAGATCACGCCATCGCACTCCAGCCTGGGCGAGAGTGTGAGACTCCGTCTCAAAAAAAAAAAAAAAAAAAAAAAAAAAGCTTCATAAAGCCTCTTGATTTTGATACTAACAACCCTTTGATTTTCTCGGTATAATGTACTATGCTGTACTTGTTAATAAAGTGTTTCTAATAAACTGTGTTTCTCTTGTTAATTTATCTTTTGTCAGTCTAATTTGTAGGAGCATAGGCCAAGAACCTAGGAAGGTAGAGGAAAAAATTTTTCCCCTCCCTTACACATATTTCTTGCCTCAGCCTTAGATATCTGAGAACTTTTACGTTTTTTCTTGTATCTCTCATTTCTGTTTGTCTGTTTATTTTTGAGAGAGCCTCTGTCACCCAGGCTGGAGTGCACTGGCATCCACCTCCCAGGTTCAAGCGATTCTCCTGCCTCAGTCTCCTGAGTAGCAGGGACTACAGGCACGTGCCACCACACCCAGCTAATTTTTTTTTTGAGATGGAATCTCACTCTGTCACCCAAGCTGGAGTACAGTGGCGTGATCTCGGCTCACTATAACCTCCGCCTCCCAGGTCCAAAAGATTCTCCTGCCTTAGCCTCCCGAGTAGCTGGTATTACAGGCGCCCACCACCACGTCCAGCTAATTTTTGTATTTTGAGTACAGATGGGGTTTCACTATGTTGGCCAGGCTGGTCTCGAACTCCTGACCTCAGGTGATCCACCTGCCTCAGCCTCACAAAGTGCTGAGATTATAGGCGTGAGCCACCAGCCAAATTTTTGTATTTTTAGTAGAGACAGAGTTTCACCATGTTGCCCAGGCTGGTCTCAAACTCCTGACCTCAAATGATCCACCTGCCTCTGCCTCCCAAAGTGCTGGGATTACAGGCATGAGCTACCATGCCCAGCCATCTCTCTCTCTTTTTTTTTTTTTCAAAAAAGAAAACACTTTATTGAGGTATGATTAACATACAAAAAACTGTACATATTTCATGTATACAACTTCTTGAGTTTGGAGATGAGTATACACTTTTGAAACTGTCATCACAATCTATGCCATAAACATATCCATCACTTCTGAAAGTTTCTTTCTGTTTTTTTATTATTCCTTTTTTTTTTTTTTTTTCCTCTGTTGCCTAGGCTGTAGTGCATTGGCTTGATCTCAGCTCACCGCAACCTCCGCCTCCCAGGTTCAAGCGATTCTCCTGCTCAGCCTCCCCAAGTAGCTGGGATTACAGGCATGCGTCACCACCCTGGCTAATTTTGTATTTTTAGTAGATACGGGGTTTCTCCATGTTGGTCAGGCTGGTCTTGAAATCCTGATCTCGTGATCTGCCTGACTCGGCCTCCGAAAGTGCTGGGATTACAGGCATGAGCCATCATGTCCCGCTATTCCTTTTTTTGAAATGATAAGAACACCTATAAGATCTACCCTCGCCGGGCGTGGTGGCTCACGCCTGTAATCCCAGCACTTTGGGAGGCCTAGGAGGGTGGATCACCTGAGGTTGGGAGTTCAAGACCAGCCTGACCAACATGGAGAAACCCTGTCTCTACTAAAAATACAATATTAGCCGGGGTGATGGTGCATGCCTGTAATCCCAGCTGCTCAGGAGGCTGAGGCAGGAGAATCGCTTGAACCTGGGAGGCGGAGGTTGCGGTGAGCTGAGATCGCACCATTGCACTCCAGCCTAGGCAAAAAGAGTGAAACTCCGTCTCAAAAAAAAAAAAAGATCTACCCTCTTAGCAAATGCTTAAGTATGCATTATAGTACTATTGAATATAGGTACTATGCCACATCGTAGATCTCTAGGACTTATTCATCCTATATAACTGAAACTTCATACCCTTTGACTTATACCTCCCTGTATTAGAGCTCTGTAAACAAGACCACTCTCTGAATCTTGGGATAACCTCATAGTGCTATTGAGTTACAGCTCTACCTTTGTAATCTGAGAGACGAAAATAGATGCCCCTTAATAAACTAAGACAGACCCTAAGATAAGGAAACCAAGTTACTGATGGGTCAAGGGCTCAGGGCTTGGCTGGCAAATTTCTAAATTACTGTGGCTAAACTCCCTAAAAGTAGGAGTTTTCAATTCTGTTATACAACCCAGATGACAACAACTCTGTCTGGATAGACAGCCATTACAAACATTCTTTTCTGATGAGCTGCTGCAGACCCCAGGTCAGTTTCAGCCAGCTTACAGAGGCAGCACACAAGCTGTCTTTGTGGCCTGTAGTTCACCTGTTGACATAAAGAGCCAAATTCCACCTCATTTTAATGCTAAAGCCCCATCACAAAGTGAACACGATGTATGTTACATATATGTGTACCAATTATGCATGTGTGCGCCTCCCCCATAAGTATGTACAGCTTTTCCCCCAAGCCTGCTGATTATGTATGGTACAGGCCCTGTGAGGCCTAAAACCCAACCTGTTATTTCCCTCTTTGAAGAGAGAGCACCTTCAGTCCACACCGGAGACTTTCTCTTCCTGGCTTGCAAACTGATAACAACAATAAAGCTCTCCTTTCTACCATTCAGCCATCCTGGTGGTCTTCTGAACACCTTCTACAGGGGTCATTCTGCACACTGGGCTAAGTCATTAGCCTTTTATTTATTAAAATGAGAGAAGTTTCCATTTGAATTTCCATTCGAAAAGCTGACTTTAAAAGTACCAACTGATTCGGCAGAGGCTGAGAAATAAACTGATGTAAATGCAAACATTGAAAAATATGAATTAACAGCAGGGCAAGGGCTTTTTAAAGCAGACAGAGTTGATAAGTAAGCTGCATGGAACAGTAGTGCCCACAGGGTATTTCAATTTCTAAAGCTGTGGGGCAAACAGGCTGTTCAGAGTCCTCGAACACATCCAGTTACGCAATGCAAAGTGATGGAAGAATCTGTGTTCAAGCCAGAGTCAGGAGTAAAAGGGTCACAACTTTTTACTGAATTTTTTGTTTCAGGTTACTCTGTTGTTGGTCACATGTTTAGACAAATCAATTCACTTATCCAATCTGTGTTTATTTAGAACCCAGGAATGAGAAATGAGCATGGCTGATTTGGGCTAAAGGAAGCATACATGAAGTGAGATTTTTCTAGTGTCATGCACTGAGCTACATACCACCTTCACATCAGCTTGTGATCTTTTCATTACCCCTTTGGATGTAGGTATTATTATCTTCATTCTACGGAGGAGAAAAACTGAAGATCAATGAGGTTTAAGGAACTGGCTCCAGGTGGCTTAGCAAATGAGTTATACAGCCAGGGTTTGAGCCTAGAGAGAGCCCTATAGACAATCTGGACTTTTTTTTTTTCTTTTGAGATGGAGTCTCGCTGCATCACCCAGGCTCAAGTGCAGTGGAGCGATCTCGGCTCACTGCAACTTCTGCCTCCCGGGTTCAAGCGATTCTCGTGTCTCAGCTTCCTGAGTAGCTGGGATTACAGGGGCGCACCACCACACCCAGCTAATTTTTGTATTTTTAGTTGGGACGGGGTTTCACCATCTTGGCCAGGCTGCTCTCGAACTCCTGACCTCATGATCCACCTGCCTCGGCCTCCCAAAGTGCTGGGATTACAGGCATGAGCCACCGCGCCTGGCCAATTTGGACTTTATTGTATGGACAATTTCTAATTATCTACTTTTATATACTCCTTTTAGGTTTTGTTTTGTTTTTTTTTTGAAAACCTCTAGTTTCAAGAGGAGTTTTGCTCTTGTAGCCCAGGCTGGAGTCCAATGGCACAATCTCAGCTCACTGCAACCTCTGCCTCCCAGGTTCAAGCGATTCTCCTGCCTCAGCCTCCCCAGTAGCTGGGATTACAGGTGTGCACCACCATGCCTGGCTAATTTTTTGAATTTTTAGTAGAAACGGGTTTCACCATGTTGGCCAAGCTGGTCTCAAACTCCTGAACTTGGGTGATCTGCCTGCCTCGGCCTTCCAAAGTGCTGAGATTACAGGCGTGAGCCACCACACCCAGCCACCTTTCAGGTTTTTGAACTTGGGAATGCCCTGATGAAAATGGATGGAAGGAAGAGCTCTGTGGTGGCCTTATTCAGAATTCATAGAGATACGAAAGAACTAGAATGCAAAGAGATGAGGTAGAAGGTTGTGGCAGCAATCCAGGCCCTGGAAACAGAGTGAGCAGAGTTTGACATGAGAAAACCTGATTCTAGCCTCTGCCAGGATGCTGCTGCTGGGAATGCTCGGGCTAGTTACAGCCACATCTCTGAAGCTTTGTAACTTCGGAGGGGAGAAAAAAATGGGAGTAATTTGCTTTTTTTTTTTTTTTTTTCTAGATTCTGAAACTAGAAAACCTCTAGGTTCTTTCAAACTCTAAAATTCTACCTTTAAATTGTAATGCATTCTAAAGATTTAGATATGAAGACCCTAAATACCATCCCGAGTCTAGGAGAGAATCTGGATGTAATACTTCTCAACATTATCTTCTCAAAGTACAAAGAATAGAATTGGCTTTAAGAATGCTCTCTAAACCAGATTATATTGAGACAAGCCTATCATTTCTGCATCACTGTTTTCTTTGTTTAAGAAAACGATTTGGGTATTGCTGCTGCAGCAGTGGTTGATGATATTAAAATCAAATAAAAATATTACTCTTGAAACAAATGAAATGATTTAAGCCTATCTCTCTAAGAAATCTTATGAAAATATACCTAGGAGGCACACATTGTATTGTCATCAAATTAATTTGTTTTCTAAGCTCAAATGTAATTTAAAATGAGATATTTCTTCAACTGGTTCAATCAACAGACAGTAGAGGGATTCTACGGAGAGAACACAGGAAATAAACCCTATAATAATGTTAGAGCAAACAATCGGCACTATAGTTCTGTCTTCTATTGCTTGTGATGCTTCTAGAAAGTATTTTTTAACGGCTTCCTGATGAATTGGCTCTTGGTATCAAGCCAGGCTCATCTCTGGCTCACATCTGCAAACTTTTCCCCATCCTCACGTCCTACAACAAATCCATCTTCAAGACCTGCAAAGTTCTTGGTCTCGGCGTTTCTCAGAACAGACCCTTCTTCATCTTCACAGACATGGGGTTGGGGATCCCATTCCTGGGTTGCGAAATGACCTTCTCCTTAGAATGACCCAAAGTGCAAAGGCATCTTCCTGAAATAAAGCTTTCATCAAGCCATTTCTGCTATGGAAACCTCCAGGGATTCCATTGCTTATGGGATCCAGTTTAAATGCTGCAGTTGAGATCCCCATTGTTTCAGTGGGCAAGTGCATTATATTTCTTCACAGACTTTAAACCTCCACATTCGAGATTTTGCTACTAGGAATGTTTTGCCCTTTCTCTGTGCCAACTCATGGCCATCAGCACCTCCAATTCTGTCTTGAAACTCACTTTCTTACAGATATTTTTCTTGTTTAATATCTACTTAGTAGATACTAAACAGCAAAGTAGCAGTATCTACCTAGTAGACACTAAATAGCAAAATAGATACTGAATAGCAAACTATTTAGTAGATACTAAGGTAGCAAATAACTCCTGTTTTTGAGCTTTTAATCACATTTAGTGCTCTTAAGATAAATTATCCAAGTCTGGGGATAAACAACTCACAGAGATTTTCATTCTTTAAGAAGCCACCGAGAGTGATTTTACTTTAAAGACAGCACTCACATTTTCAGTTGTCTGCCTTTTCACTAGGAATCCACTTAAGAACCAGCGCAAAAGGACTCCGTTTGGTGACCTCTAGCGGGCACCGGACAATCCTACAAAATTATGAAAAGTAGAGGGCAATGAAAAACTCTTCCCTTTAACCAGCCAGGTTACCCTGTGGTCAGATGACCGCATCTCACCCTACCCCACCCTTATTTTTTTCTTCTAGTATTTGTTTTGCATCTAACACGGTTCGCCTTACAACTCACCTGTCTCGCCTCCGGCGGGCTGGGCTGCCGGTGTCGGGTGTCAGGTGAATGAATTGCTGGTAGCAGTTTAAAATAATCCCTGCCAAGTGGAACCCGCTCTCTGGGCACGGACAAGAGCGCGGGGTAGATCGCTATGCGGAGCCTTCACGGGGCTCTTCCCGCTCGGAGGGCCGGTGCTGCAGCCGGGTCAGGGGTGCGCGGGGAAATCAAGATATTTTGAAAAGGAGGATGCAGACGAAGACCAAGAGAAAGGCTGTTTTTGCCGGTGACAAGGCGTTCCTCCCCAGACTTTCATCCCACTCTAAGGGCAGCATCTCGAGAGGGTCCAGGCGCGCTACATGTTAGGCGACTTCTCAGGACTCGCGCCCCAGAACGTGGGGGCCGGGGCCGGGTCGGGGACCGCTTCCCTCCGCGGGCTGGCAGGCGGCACCGAGGCTGGGGGATGGGGCGTGTAGCCGCCCTCGGAGCACGCGGTACGTGGGTCGCCCCGTGCGGCGGTAGGAAGAGCAAAGTCGGCAGGAAAAGCCGTGGCTGGGATGCCTTCCCTGAGAAATCCTTAGGGGCGATGTCAGAACCCGAGCTGGGCTCCGGACAGTTTCTGGAAAAAGCTCTCCAAACGCCGTCTGTCCCCGCACCCGAGTCCACACTGGGCTTTGAACCAGGGCTGTTAAAAAGGGCCCTGGGGACTGCCCAAGTCATCCCGATGGCCCAGGGCAGGACGCGGGAGCAGGCATCCCGGCCGCTGGGCTCCCCGCTCCCCCGCCCTGCGGACCCCTCCCCGCCACTACGGGCGGGAGCGGAGGGGGAGGACGGCGTCACGAGGCGGGGAGCCCGAGGTCCAGGGCGGGGCGCCCGGGAATCCCAGCCCGAGCAAGCCGGGGAGGTGCGGGCGCGGGCGGGAAGCGGAGGGCGGCGCGGAGGGAGGTGAGCGGCGCGCGCGGAGCCGGCGGGCGAGGAGGAGGACTGCACAGAGGCCCCGCCCCCGCCGCCGCGAGCCGGCTCCTCGCCGCCTCCGAACCCGCTCACTTTGCCTCTCGCCTCTGGACGGCGGCGGGGCGGCCGCCGGATCCGCGGCCGCAGGGAGCGCCGGAGACGGGGAGCTATTCCGCCCCGGCGCCTCCATTCGGCGCCCGCACCCCTCAGGGGGTCGGCGTCGCGGCTTGGGAGAGGGCACCGCGGCCTCGGTGTGCGCAGCCCTCGGGCGCGAGGGTCGGCGGCGCGGACACAGCCGCGTTCCCAGCCGGTGGGGCGCAGCGCTGGCGCCGGCGAGGACTCCCCGGCCACCCGCACGTACCGCCGGGCGGAGGGCGCGCTACTAGCAGCGCCGGAGATACTCGAGCCCAGGGACCCCCGGGCCAGCGGAGGGCAGGAGCGGAGCCCCGAGGGAGCGCGGGCCCCGACGGCGCGCTCCCCCGTCAGCCACGGGCAGGCAGGCCCCGCGTGGCGGCTTGGGGTGGGGGGCTGCAGCGGGGCCCTCGGGCCGAAAGTCCCCCGGGCGGCCAGCCATGACCTTCGGGCGCAGCGGGGCGGCCTCGGTGGTGCTGAACGTGGGCGGCGCCCGGTATTCGCTGTCCCGGGAGCTGCTGAAGGACTTCCCGCTGCGCCGCGTGAGCCGGCTGCACGGCTGCCGCTCCGAGCGCGACGTGCTCGAGGTGTGCGACGACTACGACCGCGAGCGCAACGAGTACTTCTTCGACCGGCACTCGGAGGCCTTCGGCTTCATCCTGCTCTACGTGCGCGGCCACGGCAAGCTGCGCTTCGCGCCGCGGATGTGCGAGCTCTCCTTCTACAACGAGATGATCTACTGGGGCCTGGAGGGCGCACACCTCGAGTACTGCTGCCAGCGCCGCCTCGACGACCGCATGTCCGACACCTACACCTTCTACTCGGCCGACGAGCCGGGCGTGCTGGGCCGCGACGAGGCGCGCCCCGGCGGGGCCGAGGCGGCTCCCTCCAGGCGCTGGCTGGAGCGCATGCGGCGGACCTTCGAGGAGCCCACGTCGTCGCTGGCCGCGCAGATCCTGGCTAGCGTGTCGGTGGTGTTCGTGATCGTGTCCATGGTGGTGCTGTGCGCCAGCACGTTGCCCGACTGGCGCAACGCAGCCGCCGACAACCGCAGCCTGGATGACCGGAGCAGGTACTCCGCCGGCCCTGGGAGGGAGCCCTCCGGGTAGGATGCACTGCTTCTCTGCCCGTCCCGTCCGTCCTGTCGCGTCTGTCCGTCCCGTCCATACGTCCCGTCTCCGTCCTGTCCGCCTCCGGGCGACCGAGCCAGCGGGGTGCGCGGCCCAGCGAGGCCCCAGGCGCGGCCAACTACGGGACCGGTCGGTCCCCACTCCTACCCCGTTGTCCGGGGCACCAGCGGGGTCTGGCCCTTACACTAGACACACCTCTTGAGGGCGAAATCCTCAGGCGTGGGGAGGGGCGTGTAGAGATAGACAAATGTCCCCTCTTTGTAGTTTACTTTTGCGCAGAGAGCAACCTGCTAATTACATTTTTCTGAACTTTTATTGTTAGGGTTCAACAATTAAGCCTTGAACTAAGCGCAGTTTGAATTATTTGCCAATTTTTGGTAGTGTTTGGAAAGATGGATTCTTGTTACGGTGAAATGTGCACTCTCCACACATTCTATACACTCTGCCCCCGGCATACTATGTGCTGTAATGGAATCGTTATATTATAAAGCAGGTTAATTTACCGATAGACTCTAAATAATGGATGTCTGTGCCCTTTTCTTTCCCCTTTTCCTACAAAGTATGGAGTTAGCAAACCTCTTGTCCACCGTTTGGTAGCAAAGATTCACACTGCGACTTTCAGAGGGTCTATGGTATGGGAAGGGAAAAAACCATTACCTTGAGAACAGAGAAAAATCTAAACTGTCCTAAATCCAGAAAACAGTATTTGGGTAAATTTTTTTTTCCACTTTACTAGGATGAATGGGAAAATATTGCAGTCTTTTCTTAGACTGTCTTACCTTGAAGTGGTGATAGCACTTTCCCGTTTTTAGTACAAGTGAGCATATTCAGTGGGAGGAATAAGCAAGCAGACTAAGGATGGACTTTCAAAGAAGACAGCCTTTTGGGGCACAAAACCCAAACTGCATATTATAGTTTATCTGTTTGACACTGTCTTAAGATCCTTCTTCCATTCATTTTTTAAATTTAAGGTTGTGCCCTCTCATGTTTTACTGATAGGCATGTACATGTTCGGAACGGCGGCCTTGCTATTGCAGTGGATTACTTCTACATAATATTCTTCCTGTAGGGAGTAAGGATTTTTATACAAATCTAAGAAGTAAATAAAATTGTCTAGTGCCACGGAGTCTATTATTTCTTCTTGGCTTGAAATCGAAGATACATGCTTTGAAAGGAAATTCATTAGGAAACTCATTTTGTTTAGTGAATTAGGTTCTAACAGTTTTGAATTTACAGATAAGAGTTACTTATTTGGTTCTCCAACAATACAATGAAATTAATTTATTTACCTAAATACATAAATGCCTTTTTTTTTTAAGGAGGGCTTTAGGAAAATGGACTTGGAATTTTGATTCTCCAGTAACTGTAGAATTCTAAGGTTAGTGAAGGTTTGAGCTACATTAGCAAAGGAAACAGGGGAATTGAATTATTATTAGTGCAGATAATGAGGGAGTTGACTGAACCAGTATATGAGCAAAACCAGTAAAATACCTCAAATATAATCTTGGGGGAGGGAGGGTGTTTTGGGAGAGGGAAAGGGCCATATGGAGATCATTAATGTAAAGCATTTGTAAAGAAATGAGAGAAATGCATAGTAATTTTAGGGAGAGAAACACAAGAAACAAAAAAGGGAAGACAGAGATGGAAAAGAGGGAGACTGCAAAAGAAGTGAAGGGAGAAAAGTAATGCTTATTTGTGTATATGTATTTTATGTATGTGTATAATTATTCAAGTCAGAGCTGTTTCCTAGATACTTAGATATTTCAGGCAAAAGCATGTTTTTCTTAGCTTAATGGCCCAGTTTTAGCTTCACTCTCTGAGTGTAGGTATATGAAAACCGATATCTGCAATCCCAAACAGATAAACTGCAGGATGGCCGAATGAGGATGCTGCTCATTACAGAGGAAGCTCCCCTCTGCCCTTCAACAGAGAGGGCCCTTAACCTGTCACTTTAAGTATAGTCGTTAAAACCCTGCTTGCTTGTGGTTGCTGAAATTAGTCTTTCTAAAACATCATTCTCGTTATTTGACCATATTTTGCATCTGCCAAATAAAGCCAAAACTTCTTTCTTGGCCTTCAAGGCTCTTTACAGTTTGATGACAACCTGCCGATCTTGACTTACTCCATCATAGTTTGCAAACATCTTTTGAATATCTATTATGTTCAAGGCACTGCTGGTGTTCCAAATATTGTAACTTTCTGTTGTAAAGAAAAGTTGGTGTCAAGTTGGTGGTGTAGGAATCAGAGGCACAATTGATCTCTGAGAGTTCTGTTGTTCAGAGAAGGCCTTCAGGGTGGTGGAGGATGGAAACAAACCATGGTTGGAAGGTTGCAGAGGTTGTGCACTGCCCAAACTAGCAGGGAGTGTCATTTATTTTATTTTATTTTATTTTTTGCATTTTTAGTAGAGATGGGGTTTCTCCATGTTGGTCAGACTGGTCTCGAATTCCTGACCTCAGGTAATCCACCCGTGTCGGCCTTCCAAAGTGCTGGGACTACAGGCGTGAGCCACCGCGCCTGGCCAGGGAGTGTCATTTATATAAATTCTAGTTAATGCAACCTGTACAACCATGTGTGCCCTGCCTGGGAACAAAATAAAAGAGATTTTTTAAGATAAAAGGAACATCATGGGCAAGAAACTTGTATATGATGTTTATGGAAGCTTGAGTCCAGTGATGGAGTGAGAGGTGGATAGAGAGCAGATGATAGAAGGCCTTGAATTCCAGGGAGAATAATTTTATTTTGCAGGCAGTGGCTAGCCATTAGCCAGTTTTGTGTTTAGGGTAAATGGGTTATGCATATAAAGTAGTACATGTGGTACATGTGTTCTGTGATTTGGAGAGAGGGAAGATTGTACACAGGAAGATGAGTTGGAGATCTTCCCAGAGGGAGGGGATGAGAGCTTGGATGGCTTTGTGGTGGTGGAGAAATGGAGGAGAAATGACAACTCTGGAAAATACCAGGAAGAGTCAAAATTAATCCAGGGCATTGGAAGGGCACAGGCATCAGGGACTGATGAAGTGGACTTTCCAGGAGTTAACAGTATCCTCTGCCATTTGCAGTCTTCATTTGTCCAGCCTGGCCTGCTTACTTCTTCCTGAGCCACTCAAATGTCCCTTACTGTGCAATGCTTAGCCTGGTGAAATTGGATTATTCATCAAGCCCAATTCAGATTCTATTCCTCTCTTGAAGCATTTACTGATTACCCCAGTGGATGTGATGTTTCCTCCTGAACTCCTTAAGGAATTGCTTATTTGTACTATTTATTTGGCATCTATGATATCCTTCTTAGCATGATGGTTATATTTTCATATAAACATATCCTGGCTCCTAAGCTGGATTAGATAAAAAGTCCTAGAAGGCAGGTAAATTCTCTTATACTATTTGTTATTAAAACATCTTTTATTTTGTATTTTTGTTGATTGATTGAGAAGAGATCTCATTCTGCCACCCAGGCCAGAGTGCAGTGGTGCGATCAAGCCCACTGCAGCCTGGAACTCCTGGAGTCAGGTGATTTTCCCACCTCAGCCTCTGGAGTAGCTGGGACCACAGGCGTGAGCTACCACGCCCAGTGAATTAAGAACATTTTTTGTAGACATGGGGTCTCACAGGCCAGGCGTGGTGGCTCACGCCTGTAATCCCAGCACTTTGGGAGGCCGAGGTGGGCAGATCACAAGGTCAGGAGTTAGATGTGGGGTCTTACTATGTTGCCCAGGCCTGTCGTGAACTCCTGGCTTCAAGCAATCCTACCACCTTGGCCTCCCAAAGTATTGGGATTACAGGTGTGAGCCACTGTGCCCAGCTGAAATACTAGGAAATAATTCTTAGTACTTGCCAGAGTTGTCATTTCTCCACTACCGCAAAAATTGCTATTCAGGCACCATAAATATCTATTGTTTATATAACATTTCAAAATATAACCTTCCAGAACTATGTCTTCTATTGCACAGTTTAAAATGCTGTTTGGGGCCAGGCGTGGTGGCTCACACCTGTAATTCCAGCACTTTGGGAGGCCGAGGCAGGCGGATCACCTGAGGTCAGGAGTTCGAGACCAGCCAGACCAACATGGTGAAACCCCGTCTCTACTAAAAATACAAAAATTAGCTGAGCGTGGTGGTGGGTGACTGCAATCCCAGCTACTCAGGAGGCTGAGGCAGGAGAATCGCTTGAACCTGGGAGGCGGAGTTTGCAGCGAGCTGAGATCACGCTACTGTACTCCAGCCTGGGCGATAAAGTGAGACTGAGTCTCAAAAAAAAAAAAAGAAAAGAAAATGAAAAAGGTCTATCAGGAAACAGCCTGTAGTCCCAGCTACTCCAGAGGCTGAGGTGGGAGGATCACCTGAGCCCAGGAGTTGAAGGTTGCAGTGAACTATGATTCAGCAACTGCACTCCAGCCTAGGCAGCAGGGAGACCCTGTCTCAAAACAAAACAACAATAAAAAAATCAAGGAACAATTATTTATCAAGTACTTAATGGTACGAAAGGAATAAAGATAAGAGTATGGTTTACTTATATGAACCTCCGAAATTTTGGCACAGTGCACAATCTAAAGTTTGGAAGAAATCTTAGGTCTTCCAAAGCAATATTTTAGAACTTTTTATGTATGAGGATAATCCTTTTAAATTGATTTGTTTTAGATGGTTAATAATCATATAAAAACGGTTCAAAATCTCAAAGCTACAAAACTAAGCCTTTCTCCATTCTTCCAGCCATTCAGTTCTTTTCCCTAGATGTAACCAAAGTTACTGGTTTTTGGTTTGTCATTTCAGAGACATTTTATATATTTGTAAGTACATTATATATATTTACAAAAGCCAGAAATACAGTGTGATACACAGTCCTGAAACTTGCTTTTTAACTAACAACGTGTCATGTAGATCATTCCACGTGAGTCCGAGAGCTCCCTGATTCTGCAGCTTCGTAGTGTTGTACTGTAGAGATGGCCCATAGTCACTATACATTTATGTCGTTTCTTGTCTGTGGTAAACGCTGCAGTGATTATCCTGTTCATATATATTTTACTTCTTTTATGCAGGTATATCCATAGGATACCTTCCTGAGAGTTAAATCATTGGGTCAAAGGAGATATGCACTTGTAATTTTCACAGATAATTCCAAACCACTCTCCAAAAAGATTGTACTGTATCAATTGATGCTTCCACCAGCAATATAGGAGAGAGCATGTTTCTGCATACTCTACAAAGTATTTGATCTTTACTATGCTGAAAAGGGAAAAATGGTATCCAGTAGTTTTGTTTTATTTTGAGCAAGATTTTGCATCTTTACATATATTGAGGAGTCATTCATCTTGCTTTTAAAAATGAGATATTTATACCTTTTTCTGGTTTTGTCAATGACTTTCTTAGTTTGAAGATTAAAAATAATATTAAGGTTGCAGTGAGCTGAGCTCACGCCACTGCATTCCAGCCTGAGTGACAGAGCAAGACTGCATCTCAAAAAAAAAAAAAAAGAAATTAGCTCTTTTTATGATATTAGTTGCAAATACTTTGTTTTCTAATTTAGGACCCCATTAAAAGACAACTACAATTGCCTAAAACATAGTAGCTGCACTTTCACTATCTATTTGTTGAGCAAAAATGCATAATGATTAAAAAAAAATTGTGAATTCTTTTTTTTTTTTTTTTTTTTGAGACAGAGTCTTGCTCTGTCACCCAGGCTGGAGTGCAGTGGCACGATCTCAGCTCACTGCAACCTCTGCCTCCTGGGTTCAAGCGATTCTTCTGTCTCAGCCTCCCAACTAGCTGGGATTACAGGTATCCGCCACCCCGCCCGGCTAATTTTTGTATTTTTAGTAGAGATGGGGTTTCACCATATTGGCCAGGCTGGTCTCAAACTCCTGACCTTGTGATTCACCTGCCTCTGCCTCCCAAAGTGCTGGGATTGCGGGAGTGAGCCACCGTGCCCGACCAATAATTGTGAATTCTAACCATTCATCAACTCTTGAGTTCCTGTGATTGTGCCAGGTGCTGTGTCAGACAGTATGGGCACAGAGGTTCCTACAAAGGGTTCCTGCTGTCATGGAGCTGGGCAGTTAGTGGTGATAGTAGCAGACAGCACAGTAAGCAAATCATTTCAGATTGTGAAAGGTGACATGAGTTGAGTGAGAAGAGTGTTCTGGGTAGAGGGAGCAGCTAATGCAAAGATGCCACTGAGATGGCAATGGGCTGGGCTTGTCTACAGGACAGAAGGAAGGCCCATGTGGGCTATAGTTTTGTCCAAGGGTAGATGAGGTTGGAGGGCAGTGGGGCCTATCAGGCAGGGCCTGTGTGCCATGGGAAGGAGTTTGGATTTTCTTCCAAATGTGACAGGGAGGTCTTTGGAAGGTTTTAAGCAGATGAAAGCTATGATATGTGTTTTAAAAACACCACTGGGTAGAGAATGAAGGGAGGGTCAACAGCAGATGTGGAGAGACCTGGCAGCTGAGAGCATATGGACCTTGATCTTAGGGAATAGCAGTGGAGACGGTGAGAAGTGACTGGATTCAGGTGAATTATGTGGGTGTTATTATGTCATTAATGACAGCTCACCTACCAGGACTAGGAGAGTGTATGAGATATTTATTGTGTGAAGCTGTGCTAGGGCCCACAGGCACTGGGGTCCCTCTCGCTTGACTACTTTGGCTCACACACAGTAAGCCTGAATCCAGTTCTTTTTCTACAGGATCTGCTTCCCATTTGGGGATATTGTGGGGAGCAGACTCTGGAAGAGGGATCTCCAGCATGTTGGTGGGAGAAGGATCATAGACGTCTTTCCTTACTTTACAACTGAGTTTAGTCTTCATTGAGAGGACTGTCTCACCTGTTAAAGATAATAGTGAGCACGTTCACAATCTCCCTTGATAAACAGTTCTAGTAACGAATTAATCTTAGAATGGTGATGTTCTTAATGTTTTATCTGATTATTAAGATAAACTAGATTTGTCAGGCAGTTTGCCTTCTAGTAACATCTGAGTATTATTCTGACACTTCCAAGGAGATTAATGTTCTTTTTCTCATTTTAACATATAGACAAGTTGTTTTTTAAAATGACTAAGCATTTGCCGGGCATGGTGGCTCATGCCTGTAATCCCAGCACTTTGGGAGGCCGAGGCGGGTGGATCACGAGGTCAGGAGATCGAGACCATCCTGGCTAACACGGTGAGACTCCGTCTCTGCTAAAAATACAAAAACAAAATTAGCTAGGCATGGTGGCGGGCGCCTGTAGTCCGAGCTACTCGGGAGGCTGAGGTGGGAGAATGGCGTGAACCCAGGAGGCAGAGCTTGCAGTGAGCCGAGATCACACCACTGCACTCCAGCCTGGGTGACAGAGTGAGACTCCGTCTTAAAAAAAAAAAAAAATGCTCTTTGCTGGCAGCATTTGAGAAGTTGTGACTTCTGAAAGGTCAGACATAAAGTAGTGGCCCCTTTGTTTTTTGCTCCCTTTTGCCTGTAGACTTTGTCCCCTTAGTCAATCTCAGCTGAAGTGTTCTTGTTTGAGTTTTAAATCTCTTTAGCAGGCAAAGTCTTGCTATAATTTTGATCTGCTCTTTAGAAATTTTTTTCTAAAAGTTGCTTCATGTTGGAATTTTGATCTTTAATTGGTATTGCTTTGTGTTGTGGTGGTGAGAATTTGAGATTTTTAAAATGTTAAAATTTCTTGTGTTATTTTAATCCTCAATTAAAAAAATTAAATGATCAAAATGAAACACCAGGTGATGGAAATTTAAATTCAATTATATTATTTTGATTGCCTTTCAGTTCAATACTGTATAAATCCAATAGGTTTTAAGTACTTTAAAAATAAAAAGCAGTATTTGAAACTGAAGATGAAAGTCTTAGTGCTTTTACTGTGCAGATAAGGTGGATATTTTCAGAAGTCAGTAATTACTAGATCTCTGATAGGATTGTACATAACCCAGAACCTCAGTTAAATTCTGTTCTTTCACAGTAGACTGTTTCTTTTAATGTGTACAGGCTGCTGCCAATTTTAGAATTCAGTGGAAACTTTCTTTTGTCAATGCCCTTTCTGTAACCAGAGTGCTTCTTTTTTCCCTACCTTTTGGCAAGCAAGTTATTTTCAACATTATTCTTTTTATATTTGTAAAATTAGAACTTTCTTCATCGGAAAAAAAGTGTTAAAATGTGAAAAGTTAACTTGCCCTATCTCTTCAATCCCACCACTCAGTTTCTGGGTATTCTTCGAGAAACTTTCCATGCACATATAAACATATATACACATGTGCGTGTACACACACACACAAACACATACATGCAAGTGTATACAATTACATATATATACACACATACGGATTTTCTCTTTTATTATTTATTTATTTTTTCTTCAGACGGAGTCTCGCTCTGTTGCCAGGCTGGAGTGCAGTGGCACGATCTCGGCTCACTGCAACCTCCGCCTCCCTGGTTCAAGCAATTCTCCTGCCTCAGCCCCCCGAGTAGCTGGGACTACAGGTGTGCACCACCATGTCCAGCTAATTTTTGTATTTTTAATAGAGATGGAGTTTCACCATGTTGGCCAGGCTGGTCTCGAACTCCTGACCTCACGTGATCCACCCTTCTCGGCCTCCCAAAATGCTAGGATTACAGGTGTGAGCCACAGCACCCGGTCAGATTTTCTCTTTTAAATACATAATTGGGATTGTTCTATGATCTTGTTCAGCAATTGGCCTTTTTTACTTAATGATACATTTTGAAACTCTTTTCATGCCAGGAGCAGGGGCTTAGGCCTGTAGTCCTAGCACTTTAGGAGGCCTGAGGCGAGAGGATCGCTTGAGCTCAGGAGTTCGAGACCAGCCTGGGCAACATGGCGAAATCCCGTCTCTACAAAATTTAGCCGGGTGTGGTGACGTGCTCCTGTAATCCCAGCTACTCAGGAGTCTGAGGTAGGAGGATCACTTGAACCTAGAAGGTAGAGGCTGCAATGAGCCGTGATTGTGGCACTGCACTCCAGCTTGGGTGACAGAGCAAGACCCTGTCTCGAAAAGAAAGAAAGAAAAGAAACTCTTTTCATATTAGTTCTCATAAATCTCCCCCATTCTTTAAATATTTGTATAGCATTCCACTGCATGGATATGCCATAATTCATTTAATAAATGTCTCATCTGATGATAATAGTAATGATTGTAACAGTTAATATTTATTGAATACTGACATGTGTTTTGTCGTCTAAGTCTCATTACAGTCCTATGAAGTAGTGCTGTTACCCAGTTTTATGCCTGAGATTTAGGTACTTTATCCAATATGTCCAGACTCACACAGTGGGTCAGTGGCGCCCTGGGCTCTGATTCCCATGCTCCCACTCTACTCTGCTGAGAAATGCTTAGTTTGATACTAGTTTTTCAAAAGTGCAAACAGTGGCGCAGAGCACGATCATTTCCACATATCCTTGCAAATTGGTGTGAGTATATATTTAGGCTAAATTCCAAAGTGGAAAATAGCTGAGTTAAAAGGATTGTGCTTTAAACATTTTTTGATAGATACTGCTAAATTTCCCTCTAAAATATGCAAGTCAGAACTACTCTTTATTGATGATAACCATCATCATATGCAGTTAGTAATGAATAGGATCCTATATTAATAACACATTTAATAGCACATTTAATAGCAAACATCTGGAAACAACGTAATTAAAAAAATAGAACAGCTGTTTTTTTGTTTTTATTTTTTTTGAGACAGGGTCTTGATCTGTCACCCAGGCTGGAGTGCAGTGGTACAATCTCCTTTCACTGCAACCTCTGCCTCCCTGGCTCTGGCGATCCTCCCACTGTAGCCTCCCAAGTAGCTGGGACTACAGGGACACACTACCGTGCCTGGCTAATTTTTATATTTTTTGTAGAGATGGGATCTTGCTATATTGTCCGGGCTGGTCTTGAACTCCTGGACTTGAGTGATCCATGTATCTCGGTCTCCCAAAGTGTTGGGATTATAGGCATGAGCCACTGTGCCTGGCCTAGAATAGCTTTATTGAGATATAATTCACATACCATAAAATGCAGTGGTTTTTGGGATATTTACAAGATTGTGCAACCGTCACCATCTAGAGTGTTTTTGTTTTTGTTTTGAGGTGGAGTCTTGCTCTGTTTGCCAGGCTGGAGTGCAGTGGTGCAATCTCAGCTCACTGCAACCTCAGCTTCCCGGGTTCAAGCGATTCTTGTGCCTCAGCCCCCTGAGTAGCTGGGATTACAGGGGTGCGCCACCATGCCCAGGCCTGGCTAATTTTTGTATTTTTAGTAGAGACGGAGTTTCACCATGTTGGCTAGGCTGGTCTTGAACTCCTGACCTTGTGATCCACCCACCTTGGCCTCCCAAAGTGCTGGGATTACAGGTGTGAGCCACTGCATCCGGCCTACTGCCTGGCTAATTTTTAATTTTTTTGTAGAGACAGAGTCTCTCTGTGTTTCCATTCTGGTCTTGAACTTCTGGCCTCAAGCAATTCTCCTGCCTTGGCCTCCCAAAGTGTTGGGATTATAGGCATGAGCCACTATGCCCGATCTGTAGGTTATATTTTTAAAAATCAATTGCAAGTTGGTTTTATGGCTCCCTATTCATGTATTCATTAAATTCAACAAACATTTATTGAGCACCGACTATGTATTTAGGACTGTTTTAGGTGTTAGGGATATAGCAGTGAATAAAACAAAGTCCTTGCTTTCAATGACCACCTATTCTATTAAATAAACACATAACACTGTAGTCCCAGCTGTTTGGGAGGCTGAGGCAGGCAGTTTGTTTGAGCCCAGGAGTTTGAAGCCAGCCTGGGCAACATAGTGAGATCCCATCTCAAAAGAAAAAACACAATGTAAGTTATCTTTCATGGGATTAGAGAAAAACAACAACAAGAAAAACCCAGAGGGCGATAAGTGTTATGAAGTAATAAGTCAGAATAAGGGGTGTGCAGAGTGTAAGTGTGCGCCATGATTAGGACAGGCCTCTGTGATAGGTGATGCCTGAATAGGGTCCTGGAGGGATGCAGGAGGCACCTGGGAAGATAGCTGGGTGAAAGAGTTTTAAGCATAGAGAAGAGGAAGCACAAACCAATCCCTGAGGCGGATATGTCTTTGGTCAATTGGAGCAACAGGAAGGAAACCGAGAGAGGTGAGAGTGGTGGGGAATGCGGGGGAAGGCAGGGGACGTGTAGCCCAGGAAGCGCCTTATAGATGCACCAACTAAAAGGATTTAGGTTTGATTGTTTTCTTTTTACCATTTGGTAAGGATTTTGGATTTATATCTGAATGTGGGTTTTGAGGAGAATAGAGAATTTGGCTTAATTTTAAAAGATCGCTTTGGTCTGCGTGTGGAGTATAGACTCCAGGGTCCTGCAAGGGTGGAGCCAGTGAAGCCAGTTAGAACCTCAGTAAGAGATGCAGGGTGGGTTTCTTGGCTAGCTCACAGAAGCCTTTGGTACTGGTATTTGGTTTCTCCTGGATGGTCAAGGACTTCCTTGAGTCCTGGGTTCAGACAGCTAAAGGTCCTGTTGATCCAGGCTGTGGTGTCAGGGTTTCCCTTTTTCTGGGTAAAGATATTGTTATAATCAGCCAAGTGAGCCTCTGGCCTCATGGTATGACAAGGGTCTCTACTCATCCCCCACACACTTTGTTGCAGGACCAGTGGGAGTCTGGAGCTGGGGTGGGCAGACTATAACCCGCAGACGAACTCAGGCCCACTGCCTGGTTTTTGTGTAGCCCCTGAACTAAGTAAGAATGGATTTTGGCCAGGCGCGGTGGCTCATGCCTGAAATCCCAGCACTTTGGGAGGGTGAGGCGGGCAGATCACCTGAGGTCAGGAGTTCGAGACCAACACGGCGAAACCCTGTCTCTACTAAAAATAGAAAAATTAGCCGGGTGTGATGGTGCATGCCTGTAATCCCAGCTACTAGGGAGACTGAGGCACAAAAATTGCTTGAACCCAGGTGGAGGTTGCAGTGAGCCAAGATCACGCCACTGCACTCTAGCCTGGGCAACAGAGCAAGACTCCATCTCAAAGAAAAAAAAAAGGATTTTACTTTTTTTTTTTTTTTTTAAGATGGGGTCTCAATATGCTGCCTAGGCTGGTCTTGAACTCGAGCTTAAAGGCTCTTCCTGTCTCAGCCTTACGAGTAGTTATGGTTTTTACATTTTGTAAATGTTGAAAAAAAATTGAAAGAAGAATATTTTATGACTCGTGAACACTACATGACATTCACATTTTAGTGTCCATAAATAAAGTTTTATTGGAACACAGCCACACTCATTCTTTTACATATTGTTTATGGCAGCTTTCCTACTACTTTGGCAGAGGTGGGTAGTTGCAATAGAAACTGTATGGCCTGAAAAGCCTAAAACATTTACTATCTGGCCCTTTATAGGAAACATTTGCCAACCCCTGATTTAGAATGGTGGTGCCACCCAGGCCTGGACTTAACACTTTACCACTGTCTAGCTACAGGACCTCAGGCATGTTCTTTCCCTAAGGCTGAGTTTGCTTGTCTGTAAGATGGGGATAACGAGAGTACCTGTGATATTTGGTGGCTTCCAGGATCAGGAAGTGATGCCTGATTCTAGTCTTCTAACCAGCCATGCTAAGCGCCCTTGGATCCAACTGAGGACCACCCTGACTTACAGAGTGTTCTATTTCCCCAAAGTACTAAACAATAATTAGAACTTATTGAATCATGATAGTTCTGGTAGAACAGGGGCTTTTATGGTTGGTGTGGGATATCAAGTATTTAGAAGTTAAGGACTATCTGTGTGTGTTTTTGTTTGTTTGTTTTTGTTTTCTAATTTGAGACAAAGTCTTGCTCTGTCACCCAGGCTGGAGTGCAATGGTGCATGCAATCTCGGCTCACTGCAACCTCCACCTCCTGGGTTCAAGCAATTCTTGTGCCTCAGCCTCCTGAGTAGGTGGGGTTACAGACATGCACCAACACGCCTGGCTAATTTTTGTTATTTTTAGTAGAGACAGGGTTTCACCATGTTGCCCAGTCAGGTCTCGAACTCCTGGCCTCAAGTGATTTGCCCGCCTTGGCCTCCCAAAGTGCTGGGATTACAGGTGTGAGTCACCCCGCCTGCCTGATTTGTGTTAATTTCAAGAGATGCTTAAGCCTCATTTATGCCACTCTTTTTTTCTTTATTTTTCTTTCTTTTTTTTTTTTTTTTTGAGACAGGGTCTCATTTTGTCACCCAGACTGAAGTGCAGTGGTGCTATCTTGGCTCACTGCAGCCTCGACCTACTGAGCTCAAGCGACCCTCCTGCCTCAGCCCCCCAAGTGGCTGGGACTATGAGCATGCACCACCATGCCCAGCTAATTTTTTTGAGTTTTTGTAGAGATGGGGTTTTGCTCAGTTGCCCAGAACTGGTCTCAAACTCCCTAGCTCAAGGGATTTGCCCACCTTGGCCTCCCAAAGTGTTGGGATTACAGGTGTGAGTCACTAAGCCTGGCTATTCCACTTTTATATGACGATATTCATGCTTGAGCTCCACCTTGGAAAATACCAGGATTCACTACTTGGAGCTGGTTGTGAGATGGCAAGGTACTTCTGGGTTCTAGTAAGTGCTTTATTCTTTGTATCTATCCTAGAGAAAGAAAGTTTAGCTATCCTTGAGTCTGACTTAGTAAATCTGGTGGCTGGGGAGGCAATGGGTGATCAAAACTCGGATTCAGGAGATAGGTCCTACAGATTGAGCATCCCAAATCTGAAAATCCAAAACGTGCCAAAATCTGAAACTTTTTTAGTGCTGACATGATGCTCAAAGGAAATGCTCATTGGAGTATTTTGGATTTCGAATTTGAGATACTCAAGTGGTATTATGCAAATACTCCAAAATCCAAAAAAAAAAAAAAAAAAATTCAAACTCTGAAATACTTCTAGTCCCAAGCATATTAGAAGAGATACTCAACCTGTATTAAATCAGGGACAGCTGTTTTAGTAATGTATTAAAAGTTTATGATTTTATATGAAATAAACTGGGATGCACACTTTAAGAAAGGAAGTGAGTTATGTGTGTTAATATTACCCAGTAACTCTTGAGGCATAACCAAGACGGGACCCTTGCCCTCAAGTAGCCATAGAGCCATCTATGAGAGAAGGTGAGATGGTGCCGCTGTGGAAGGGAGTGCAGGTGGGGGACAGAACTAACACAGCCTGGGGTGTCCCAGAAGGGCTTCTGAGGTTATGTCATTTGAGTGACACCAAACTGTGTTAGTTTTTATATCCTCCACTACCATGTACTCAATTTTTTTTTTTTTTTTAAGCTTTACCTAAGAATGTCTTTGACAGGCCAGGTGTGGTGACTCAGACCTGTAATCCTAGCACTTTGGGAGGCCTAGGTGGGAGGATCACTTGAGCCCAGGAGTTCAAGACCAGCCTGGGCAATATAATGAGACCTCTTCTCTACAAATTAAGAAAATTAGCTAGGCATGGTGACGTGCACTACTCCCAGCTACTCAGGAGGCTGAAGTGGGAGAATTGCTTGAGCCCAGGAGGTCAGGGCTGCAGTGAGCCATGAAGGTGCCATTGCACTCCAACCTGGGCAACATAGTGAGACCCTATCTCAAAAAAAATTCTAGTTTAATATATAATATGATAAATATAGATAGATGTAATTTACATAAAACAAAAGCTCCTTTAGATCCTCAGGAGTTGAGTGTAAAGGGGTCCTGAGCCCCAAAAGTTTGAGAACCATGGTTTTAAAGGCAACCAGTTTCCAAGTCCTCAACTTCAATGTGGACACCTATAACAAGTAGGCCTGAGAACGTGCTTGTGATAAAGGCTCCAGGCTCTCCTTTCACAATTCCAACTCCCACTTTACAAATGAAAAACACTCCTCTCACTCATCCAGAACCTTACTAAGGTGCGTTGTGTCAGGGTATAAAACCCTGTGGGATGCCCGTGAAAGAGGTGACTCAAAAAAAAATATATATTTTTTTTGAGACGGGGTCTTGCTTTGTCACCCAGGCTGGAGTGCAGTGGCACGATCTCGGCTCACTGCAACTTCTGTCTCCTGGGTTCAAACGATTCTCTGGCCTCAGCCTCCCTAGTAGCTGGGATTACAGACATGCACTACCATGCTTGGCTAATTTTTATATTTTTAATAGAGACGGATTTTCGCCATGCTGGCCAGGCTAGTCTCGAACTCCTGACCTCAGGTGATCCACCCACCTCGGCCTCCCAAAGTGCTAGGATTGCAGGCCTGAGCCACCATGTCCGACCCCGACACAAATATCTAATAAAAATTTTGTATTGACCAGCTACTCGGGAGGCTGGGGCAGGAGAATGGCGTGAACCCGGGAGGTGGAGGTTGCAGTGAGCCGAGATTGCGCCACTGCACTCCAGCCTGGGTGGCAGAGCAAGACTCCGTCTCAAAAAAAAAAAATATATATATATATATGTGTGTGTGTGTGTGTGTGTGTATATATGTGTGTGTATATATATGTATATACACACACATATATATAGTATTGAAAAATTTGTCTTGAAATATTTTAATGTATCGTCCCTTTCTGCCTTTAAGCAGAAGAGTAACTAGTGTATTTAGCAGTCACTGGAAACCTTTTGATCTAAGTATTTTTTTTTAATCAGTACTTTTTTTTTTCTTTTTTTTTTTTTTGAAACAGAGTCTTGCTCTGTCGCTCAGGCTGGAGTGCAGTGGCGCAATCTCAGCTCCCTGCAACCTCCGCCTCCCGGGTTCACACCATTCTCCTGCCTCAGCCTCCTGAGCAGCTGGGACTACAGGTGCCTGCCACCATGCCCGGCTAATTTTTTTTTTTGTATTTTTTAGTAGAGACGGGGTTTCACCGTGTTAGCCAGGATGGTCTCGATCTCCGGACCTCGTGATCCGCCCGTCTCAGCCTCCCAAAGTGCTGGGATTACAGGTGTGAGCCACCACGCCTGGCCTTAAGCAGTACTTTTGAAGAAGTGAGAAAGTGAATGACTCTAATGATGGGCAACAAATTCTTTTGCAAAGTTATATGATTATCAGTTCTTTGCTTTTTACAAATGTTTTATTTTGTCCGGGCATGGTGGCTCACACCTGTAATCCCAGCACTTTGGGAGGCTGAGGCTGGCAGATCACTTGAGGCCAGGAGTTCGAGACCAGCCTGGCCAACATGGTGAAACTCCGTCTCTACTAAAAATTCAAAATCATTAGCCAGGCATGGTGGTGTGCGCCTATAACCCCAGCTACTTGGGAGGCTTAGGCATGAGAATCTCTTGAACCCAGGAGGTAGAGGTTGCAGTGAGCTGAGATCGTGCCACTGCACTCCAGCTGGGGTGACAGAGCAAGATTCTGTCTCAAAATTTTTTGTTTTTTAAAATTTTTATTGAGAAGGATCTCACTCTGTTGTCCAGGCTGGATTACAGTGGCATGATCTCAGCCCACTGCAGCCTTAACCTCCTGGGCTCAGGCAATCCTCCCACTTCAGCCTCTCAAGTAGCTGAGATTCCAGGCCTGTGCCACCGTGCCTGGCTAATTTTTTGTATTTTTTTTTTTGTAGAGACTGGGTTTCTCTATGTTGCCCAGGCTGGTCTCGAACTCCTGAGTTCAAGCAATCCTCCCACCTCGGCTTCCCAAAGTGCTGGGATAACAGGTTTGAGTCACTGCGCCCGGCCTGGTTGTAAAATTTGTAACAGATAAATTTGTAACAGACATGAATAATTGAAAAAATTTTAAAAAACTGTACTTACTTTATTTAAAAAGTTTCAATAGAATTTTAATGTTTTATTAATTACTATTATTATATGAGACGGAGTTTCACTCTTGTTGCCCAGGCTGGGGTGCAATGGCACGATCTTGGCTCACTGCAACCTCTGCCTCCCGGGTTCAAGTGATTCTCCTGCCTCAGCCTCCCGAGTAGCTGGGATTACAGGCATGTGCCACCACTCCTGGCTAATTTTGTATTTTTAGTAGATACGGGGTTTCACCATGTTGGTCAGGCTAGTCTCAGACACTCCTGACTTCAGGTGATCCACCCACCTTGGCTTCCTTAAGTGCTGGGATTACAGGCTGAGCCACTGTGCTTGGCCCGATTTTATTAATTTTATACTGAATTTTGTAATATTCATGTTTTGATCAATTGCATCCTATTAATACTTGGAGTGGTAACTTGATGAAAAAATTTGACACAATTTACAGTCCCAGGAATTTTTTTTTTTTTTTTTTTTTAAAGAGACAGAGTCTCAGACTGGGCGCAGCAGCTCATGCCTGTAATCACAGAACTTTGGGAGGCTGAGGTGGCAGATCACTTGAGGCCAGGAGTTCGAGACCAGCTTGGCCAACATGGCGAAATCCCGTGTCTACAAAAAAATAAAAAAATTAGCCAGGTGTAATGATGTGCACCTCTTATCCCAGCTACCCGGGAGGCTGAGGCACGAGAATCAGTTGAACCTGGGAGAAAGAGGTTGCAGTGAGCCAAGATCGCACCACTGTACTCCTCCAGCCTGGGCGACAGAGCGAGACTCTATCTCAAAAAAAAAAAAAAAAAGAGAGACAGAGGCTTGTTCTGTCACTCAGGCTGGAGTACAGTGGTGTGATCATAACTCACTGAAGCACCAAATTCCTGGCTCAGGCTATCCTCCTGCCTCAGCCTCTCAAGTAGCTGGGACTACACTGCACCCAGTAGCACAGGAAATTTTAAACAGTTAAATTGTAAGCCTATTTTTTGTTGTTGCAGAGAAAGGTAATGGGTGTTTACAAAATTTCAAGTATCAAAATATATTACAGTTGGTCCTTTTAAACCTTGGTTATAGAAGTTTGTTCAGCAAATATACTGAACACCTGTGTACTGTGTGCTAAGGACACAATGATGAGAAGAGAGGAAATAAGGTAGCTTCCTTGCCCTTGTGTAGCCTGGTCTAATTATGATTAGTTTGCAGAAGTCGTGTACATTGGGTCAGCTGCCACTGGAGTAAGGCAGGCTGGCCCCTCCCAAACCTATTGCTTTCAAAAGGATTCATCAGAACAAAAGAATTCCCCTTTATGTGTTCTCTTTAATTTGTCCATATGTAATTTTCTTTTTGTTTGTTTTACAACAAAAATTTTAAGTGAAAATTACAATGTAGTGCATAAAACTTAAGTGTAAGATTTGATAAAATTTGACAAATGTTTAAAAAATATATCAGGGCAAAATTAAGTGGGAGAAGCAGAATAGAAATATATGAGAAGAAGTAGCAACGTAAATTTTCTGTTAAAGATTAGTATATATTTTTTAAAATGAGAGTTGGTAGGTATATCAAAACATAATATTTGGATTCATAACCGTTTTTAAAATATATTTATTTTTTCTTTTGAGATGGAGTCTTGCTCTGTCACCAGGCTAGAGTGCAGTAGTGCCATCTTGGCTCACTGCAACCTCCGCCTCCTGGGTTCAAGCGATTCTCGTGCCTCAGGCTCCCGAGTAGCTGGGATTATAGGCACGCGTCACCATGCCCAGCTAATTTTTGTATTTTTAGTAGAGACAGGGTTTCACCACGTTGGCCAGGCTGGTCTCGAACTCCTGAACTCAGGTGATCCGCCCACCTCGGCCTCCCAAAGTGCTGGGATTACAGGTATGAGCCACCATGCCTGGCCGAACAGTGTTTTTTTTTCTCCCCGAGATGAACTCTTGCTCTGTCGCCGAGAGCAAGGGTTGTGGGATCCCACTGCTCTAGGTCACTAAGTCAAAATAGCATCACCAAGAGTCAGAAGATAAGGATGGTCAGCAAGGGGTGATCTCGGCTCACTTCAACCTCTGCCTCCTGGGTTCAAGTGATTCTCCTGCCTCAGCCTCCCAAGTAGCTGGGACTGCAGGTGTGTACCACCACACCCAGCTAATTTTTGTATTTTTAGTAGAGACGGGGTTTCACCATGTTGGCCAGGCTGGTCTCGAACTCCTGGCCTCAAGTGATCCAGCTGCCTCTGCTTCCCAAAGTGGTGGGATTACAGGCGTGAGCCACCGCGCCTGGCCTAACCCGAATAATTTATTTAAATGTTGGTGCTAAGTCATTACAGCAAATGCTCTGAAGATTTTTTTTTCTAATATAAGTGTTGAAAATAAAGCAAAATTTAAGCATTTAAAAACCGAATTCCTTATGCCAATCAAAATGTGTTTTTCTTGACTACATCTATCAAAAACCTAAGAAGCAGAACAAATCAATCTGTGAAATAAAAGAAACACATGCTTTACAGCCAGCCATGGTGACTTACTCCTGTAATCCCAGCACTTTGGGAGGCTGAGGCAGGCGGATCACTTGAGGTCAGGAGTTCGAGACCAGCCTGGCCAACATGGTGAAAACCAATCTCTACTAAAAATACAAAAATTAGTCAGGCATGGTGGTGTGTGCCTGTAGTCCCAGCTACTCAGGAGGCTGAGGCAGGAGAATCCCTTGAACCTGGGAGGCGGAGGTTGCAGTGAGCTGAGATCGGGCCACTGAACTCCACCATGGGAGACAGAGTGAGACTGTCTCAAAAAAACAAACAAACAAAAAGAAACACATGCTTTACAATGGTAGAAGAGGAAGTTATGCATAAAAGTCATTATAAAGTCTTTCAGGCATATAAAAAACAATAGATGATAACACAATTAACACCTGTTTACCCACTACCCAATTAAAGAAATAAAACATTAAAAATATTGTTGAGGGCCGGACGCGGTGGCTCACACCTGTAATCTCAGCACTTTGGGAGGCCGAGGCAGGTGGATCATGAGGTCAGGAGATGGAGACCATCTAGGCTAACACGGTGAAACCCCGTCTCTACTAAAAATAGATTAGCCAGGCGTGGTGGCGGGTGCCTATAGTCCCAGCTACTTGGGAGGCTGAGGCAGGAGAATGGCGTGAACCCAGGAGGCGGAGCTTGCAGTGAGCCGAGATTGCGCCACTGCACTCCAGCCTGGGCAACAGAGCGAGACTCTGTTTCAAAAAAAAAAAATATATATATATATATCGATAGATCTATATATATATATTTATAGATTATATATTTACATAGATATCTGTATATAGATATCTAGATATATCGATATATGTATAGATCTATAGATATATCGTTGAGCCTGTAATCCCAGCACTTTGGGAGGCCGAGGCGGGTATATCACCTGAGGCCAATAGTTTGAGACCAGCCTGTGCAACGTGGTGAAACCCTGTCTTTACCAAAAAATACAAAAATTAGCCGGGTATGTTGGCATATGCCTGTAGTCCCAGCTACTGGGGAGGCTGAGGTGGAGAATCGCTGGAACCCAGGAGAGAGAGGTTGCAGTGAGCCGAGATCGTGCCAGTGGACTCCAGCCTGGGTAACAGCGTGAGTCCTTGTCTCAAAAAAAAAAAAAAAAATGCAGTCGAAGTTTACTGAGTGCCTCTTTCCCATTGAAATCCCTTCATTTTCCACAGAAAGTGGCACTCTCCTGACTTTGATGTTATTCCCATGTACTTAAAAATACATTTAATATATGATTATGTACACGAAATATAGCATTGTTTTGCATACACTGTTTTTATAATGGTATAATCAATGGAGTCCAGAGCTTGCCTTTTTAGTTCAACTTCATGTTCACGTTTGATTTCTATGGCTGTAGCCCTTGCATTTTAACTGTAATGTAGTAGGAATTGATTTATTTGTTCTTTTGTTCACAGAAATTTTGCTATTACTGTAGTGCTGCAATGAATAGTTTTGTTCATGTCTCAGTGCACATGTAGGAGACCTTCTTTAATGCATCTACCTAGGATTGGAGTTGCTGTATTGAAAAGTATGCACATCTCTCCTCGATGTTGCTAAATAGCTCTCCAGAGTAGTTCTACTGATTTATATTCTTAACAGTAGTGAATAGAAGTCCTGTTGTTCAATATCCTTGCCATTTCTACATGTTGTCAGACTTTAACACTTTGCTAATCTGGTAGGTATGAAATATATTTTGCTTTTTTTCTTTTTTCTTTCTTTTTTTTTTTTTTTGAGATACAGGGTCTCGCTGTGTCACTTAGGCTGGAGTGCAGTGGTGCAGTCATGGCTCACTACAGCCTCAACCTCCTGGGCTAGAGCAATTCTCCTGCCTCTGCCTCCCAAAGTGCTGGGATTACAGGCATGAGCCACTGTACCCAGCCTCATGGCTGGCTTCTTTTGATGAGCATAATGTGTAAAAACATTTATCTGCATGTTGTTTGTATTGCTCATTCCTTTTTTAAAAATTGAGATATAATCCATGTAACAAAATTTACCATTTCAAGTATACAATTTGGTGGTTTTTATGATATGCACTACATTGTACAACTATCATCACTATTCCAGAACATTTTCATCACCCCAAAAAGAAACCTACTTGTTAGTAGTCACACCCTGTTCCCCCTCCTCGCATACCCTGACAACCATCTGCTATCTATCTCCATGGATTTGCCTATTCTGGACATTTCATATGAATACAGTTATACAACATGGAGCCTTTTGTGTCTGGCTGCTTTCACTTAGTTTATTATCAAGATTCATCCATGTGGTATTTTATTCCTTTTATGATTGGATAATAATCTATTGTATGGTTATGCAACATGTTGTTTACCCATTCATCGGTTGAACATTTGTATTGTTTTTACTTTTTGATTATTATGACTGCTATAAACATTTGTGTCCAAATTTTTGTGTGAATATACACACACACACACACACACACACACACACACACACACTTTTTTGAGACAGTCTCACTCTGTTGCCGAGGCTGGAGTTCAGTGGCACGATCATAGCTCACTGCAGCCTTGAAGCCCTAGGCTCAAGTGATCCTCTAGCCTCAGCTTTCCAAGTAGCTGGTGCTACAGGCATTTACCACCACGCCTGGCTAATTTAAACATTTTTTGTAGAGTTAGGATCTCACTGTGTTGCCCAGGCTGGTCTCGATCCTCAAGTGATCCTTCCACTTTTGCCTCCCAAAGTGCTGGGATTACAGATGTGAGAGCCACGCCACCTGGCCCCCCACTTCTTTTTTTTTGAGACAAGGTCTTGCTCTGTTGCCCAGGCTGGAGTGCAGTGATGTGACCATGGCTCACTGCAGCCTCAGCCTCCCATGTCAGCCTCCTGAGTACCTGGGACTACAGACATATGCCACCACGTCTGGCTAATTTTTGTACTTTTTTGTAGAGACAGGGTCCCACTGTGTTGCCCAGGCCGGTTTCAAACTCCTGGGCTCAAGCCATCTGCCTGCCTCAGCCTCCCAAAGTGCTGGGATTACAGTTGTGAGCCACCATGCTTGATCCTGACTTTTCTTTTTCTAAATGGTTGATTATACATCCTAGGTACTGATTGTGTATTGCAAATATTTTGTCTTATTTATTTATTTTAAAATATTTGTAGAAACAGGGTCTTACTATGTTGCACAGGCTGGTCTTGAACTCCTGCAGTCCTCCTGTACTGACCTCGAAGTGTCTGGAGTACAGGCGTGAGCTACAATGCCTGACTGCAAATATCTTTCTGACTGTGGCTGGTATTTTTACTTTGTTTATGGTGTTTTGGGGCTTATAGAATCTGTACATTTTTAAAAAATTTAAACAATTATTTTATTGCGTGAGTACATAGACAAATTTATGCGACCAGGACAGAGGCTGTAGATGACTCATATTTCCAATTGGGAGGGAGGACTCGCTTTGTCTTATAATATCAAGCCAAATGGTGAATCTGACGCTGTATCAGAATCAGACAGAATTTAGCATCCTTATCCTTTCTATTCCTCTCAAGATGCTTTTGAACAGCAACTGCTTTCTTAATTAAATGGTAGAGATCTTCAGGGAGATCAGGAGCAAGTCCTTTGGACTTAAGAATTCTTAAGATTTTATTGCCTGTCACAAAACGTACTTGTGCAACACCATGTGTCTCTCCGTATCACACCGGTTTGTGAAGGAGTCAGGCCTTGTTGGCCAGTTTGTAAATCTCCTTCATTTCATCAGATGTCAACTTTAGCCAAGTGGTGATGCTGCAGTGTTAGGGCAGAGCCAACCAGGACAGGCCCTTCCTGGGAGCATGCATGCAACCCATGATGGCAGCAGTCAGGCAGCGAAAGAAAGAAGCTGTACATTTTAACAGACAAATTTATCAAATTTTTCTTTATGATTAGTGTGATTTTTAACTTGTCTGAGAAAATATCCAATATCGTCTCCAAGATCATAAAGATTCTTTTATATTTTCTTTAAAGTTTTAAATATATTTATAAATAATTTACTTAACTTTTACATTTCAAATTGAGTCTTTAGTCCACCTATTATTATTTATGTGAGGAATTTAATTTTATTCACGTGGATAACACTTTCCTTAGCACTACAGAATAGTCCAGTATGTACTTCACTAATCTGAAGAGCCTCATTTGCCATTTATCTTGTTTCTGTGGGTATGTGGATCTACTTCTAGGTTCACTATCCTATTTTTTTTTTTTTTTGAGACAGAGTCTTGCTCTGTCACCCAGGCTGGTGTGCAATGGCCTGATCTTGGCTCTCTGCAACCTCCGCCTCTTGGGTTCAAGCGATCCTTCTGCCTCGGCCTCCTGAGTAGCTGGGATTACAGGCATGCACCACCACACCTGGCTAATTTTTGTTATTTTTAGTAGAGATGGGGTTTCCCCATGTTGGCCAGGCTGGTCTCCACCTCCTGACCTCGTGATCCAGCTGCCTCGGCCTCCCAAAGTGCTGGAATTACAAGTGTGAGCCACTGCGCCCGGCCTGCCATCCTATTAATTCCAGCATTCACACTATACTGTCTTAATTACTGAAATAATATAATCAGCTTATTAATTACCATGAAAACCCTTCTTGGGAATTTTGATCACATTACACTAAAATTTTTTGCATTAAATTTATGGATTTAGAGAGTTGGCCTTTTTTTTTTTTTTTTTTTTTTTTTGGAGACGGAGTCTTGCTGTGTCGCCCAGGCTGTAGTGCAGTGGCATGATCTCAGCTCACTGAAACCTCCGCCTCCCAGGTTCAAGCAATTCTCTGCCTCAGCCTCTGGAGTAGTTGAGATTACAGGTGCCTGCCACCACGCCCAGCTACTTTTTTTGTATTTTTAGTAGAGACGGGGTTTCACCATCTTGGCCAGGTTGGTCTTGAACTCCTAACCTCGTGATCCACTTGCCTCAGCCTCCCAAAGTGCTGAGATTACAGGTGTGAGACACTGCGCCCAGCGTGAGAGTGGGCATTTTTACATTATTTAGTTTTATTATCCATGAACATAGTATATAATTCCACTTACTCCACTATTCTTTAATGTCTTTCAATAAAGTTTTATGATTTTCATCTAAAAATTATTTTATATCTTTTGTTAGATTTATATCTAGGTACCTTATAACTTGTGTTGCTATTGCTGATTATATCCTTTTTAAAAATTATAATTTCTGCCTTTTGCTGATATAGCTGTACAGTTGATTTTGTACCTTCATCTTACTTGTAGCAGTATAGACTGTCCCTAATTTATGATGGTTCAATTTAAGATTTTTTGATTTTATGATGAGTTTATTGGAATTTAACTTCATTGTATGTCAAAGAGCACCTGTACTTTTCATTTATTCTAATAATTCCAAGGGTCTATTTTTGTTGTAATGTAGACAGTGATACTGTCTGGAAATAAAGACAGTCTTTGCAACCTTTATAATACCTTTGTCTTGCTGCAGTGACTAAACCCTCTAGAGTTGTACTGATGAGAAATGGTGACAGCCGGCATTCTTGTCTTTTTATTTTTATTTTTAAATGCATTTTTGGATCACATTTGCTAATTTATGTAGAATTTTTGCATCTGTGTTCCTAAGTAAGATTGGCCTACAGTTTTTCTCTCTTGTACTGTCTGTCTGGGTTTGGTATCAACATTTCAGTAACTTTTTTTTTTTTTTTGAGACAGGGTCTCATTCTGTCACCCAGGCTGATGTGCAGTGGCATGATAATGGCTCACTGCAGCCTCAATCTCTCCAGGCTTGGGTGATCCTCCCACCTCAGCTCCCCAGTAGCTAGGACTATAGGGGCATGCTACCATGCCTGGCTAATTTTTGTATTTTTTGTAGAGACAAGAGTTTCGCCATGTTGTCCAGGCTGGTCTTGAACTCCTGGGCTCAAGCAGTCTGCCTGCCTTGGCCTCCCAAAGCGCTAGGATTACTGTTGTGAGCCATCACACCTGGTTCTAATTTTTTTTTTTTTTGAAACAGAGTCTCACTCTGTCACCCAGGCTGGAGTGCAGTGGCATGATCTCAGTTCACTGCAACCTCCACCTCCTGGGTTCAAGTGATTCTCCTGCCTCAGCCTCCTGAGTAGCTGGGATTACAGGCATGTGCCACCATGCCTGGCTCATTTTTGTATTTTTAGTAGAGATGAGTTTTCACCATGTTGGCCAGGCTGGTCTTGCACTCCTGGCCTCAGATGATCCACCCGCCTTGGCCTCCCAAAGTGCTGGGATTACAGGCGTGAGTTGCTGCGACTGGCCTTTCACTGACTTTTTAAAATGAGTTGGTGACTGCTTTTTTAATTATTTGGGATAGTGTTATATAAAATAGGGATTATTCATGCTTGGTATATGATAGAACTTGCCTGTAAAATCATCTGGACCCAGTATGCATCTTTTGGTGAATAGATGTCAAAGTGTAGATTCAATTTTTTTCATGATTGTAGGACCGTTCAGTTTTTACAGTTATTCTAAAACTGAAAATTTTGGTCTGATTCATTTTTCTGGGAAATTGTCCATTTCACCTAAATTTTCACATTTATCTTCATGGAGTGGTTTAATATATTTTTATGTTTTTATAAAAGATCTGTTTTTGGCCGGGCGCAGTGGCTCCTGCCTATAATCCCAGCACTTTGGGAGGCCGAGGCGGGCGGATCACCTGAGGTCAAGAGTTGGAGACCAGCCCGGCCAACATGGTGAAACCCCATCTCTACTTAAAATACAAAAATTAGCCAGACGTGGTGGCAAGTGCCTGTAATCCCAGCTACTAGGGAGGCTGTGGCAGGAGAATCGCTTGAACCCGGGTGGCAGAGGTTGCAGTGAGCCGAAATCGCACCACTGCACTCCAGCCTGGATGACAGAGCGAGACGCCATCTCAAAAAAAAAAAAAAAAAAAAAGGAAGAGTATTTGCAGTTTTTGCCACTAATTCCTATGGCAAAAACCACAATTAACTTTTGTACCAGTCTACCATTCTGTACTCCCACCAACAGTACACAGTCGTGTGTCGCATAACGACGGGAGATCTTGGGAGATTTCTTTGCTCTGTGAACGTCATAGAGCATCCTCACACAAACCTAGATGGTACTGCCTGCTACATACTTCACCACTTAGGCTGTATGGTATAGCCTATTGCTCCTAGGCCACAAACTTATGCAGAATCTACTGAATACTGTAGGCAGTTACAACACAGTGGTAAATACTTGTGTATTGTATTTCGTTTTTGTTTTTGTTTTTGTTTGTTTGAGACAGAGTCTCTCTCTGTTGCTGAGGCTGGAGTGCAGTGGCACATGATCTTGGCTCACTGCAACCTCCGCCTCCTGGTTTCAAGCGATTCTCCTGCCTCAGCCTCCCGAGTAGCTAGGATTACAGGCAGGCACCACCACGCCTGACTAATTTTTGTATTTTTGTTAGAGACAGGGTTTCACCATGTTGACCAGGCTGGTCTCGAACTCCTGACCTTAGGTGATCCGCCTAGCTTGGCCTCTCAAGGTGTTGGGATTACAGATGTGAGCCATTGCGCCTAGCCTATTTGTGTATTTAAACATACCTAAACAGAGAAAAGGTATAGTAAAAATGCAGTATTATAATCTTATGGAACTACTGTCATATATACGATCCATTGTTGACAGAAATGTCATTATGTGGTGTATGACTGTATACGGTTTCAGTTACTTCACAAACTTGGTGTTATTGGTTTTACAAATTTTTGTTATTCTGTCTGAAGTGTAGTAATATCTCATTGTGGTGTTAATTTCTCTGATGACAGAGTTGATCATCATTTTCATTAGCTTATTGGCTTTTTACATAATTTATTATGTGAAATGTTTGTCCACATAGTTAGCCTATTTTTTAAAAAATGGGTTATTTTTGCTATTGAGTTTTAGGAGTTCTTTGTACAATCTGGATACTAGTCCTTTGTCAGATAAATGTGTTGTGAATATTTTCCTCTAGTTTTTTGGTTTGCCAATTTATTTTCTTAGTGGTGTCTTTTACTATACTAAAGTTTTAAATTTTGGTGAAGTCTAATTTATCAGTATTTTCTTTCTTGATTACTACTTTTTGTGCCCTACGTAAGAAAGTTTGCCTACTTGCTCAGTCACAAACATTACTCCTGTGTTTTCTTCTAAAATCTTTATAGGCTGAGGACAATGGCTCACTCCTGTAATACTAGCACTTTGGGAGGCTGAGGTGGGTGGATCACTTGAGCCCAGGAGTTCAAGACCAGCCTGGGCAACATGGTGAAATCCCGTCTCTGCTAAAAATACAAAAACTAGTTGGGCGTGGTGGTGCACACCTGTAGTCCGAGCTACTTGGGAGGCTGAGGTGGGAGGATCACCTGAGCCCGGGAGGTAGAGGTTGCAGTGAGCCATGATCGTGCCACTGCACTCCAGGCTGAGCGACAGAGCCAAACCCTGTTTCAAAAAAAAAAGAAAGAAAGAAAGAAAGAAAGAAGTTAAATACTCTTAAAAAAATAAAATCTTAAAGTTTTCACTTTTAAATTTAGTACTACACTCATTCTCATTAATTTTTGTGTGTGGTATGAAGTAAGGATAGTAATGCATTATCTCTAATTGTTAAAATCAACACACCAAATATATCATTTTGTCCTAAATATTCCATTAGACTGATAAAACAGTTGAACTCTCTAATGATTAAATTTTTTGTACCATTAATTTAGTCAAACAACGTATTTTCTGGGTACCTATTAAGTGCCATGATTAGGCAATATAGTGTTTTTTGTGTTTTTTTTTTAAAGACACACAGCCCTGCTTGCTTCCTAGCTGGAGAGACAGACGGCTGAATGTACAACCACTACACGATGTGCTATGTGCACTGCTAGAGATAAGGACTGGCTGCTGTAGGAACATCAGGGAGAAGCTCAGCCATGCTAGTGGACCTAAGATAAGGATTCCCTGGGGTGGTGATCCTTGAGCTCAGACTTGAAGGCCTGGTTGATGCTGGCCAAGAAGGGAGGGTAGATGTGCAAAGGCAAGAGGCGTGAGAAGACTGGGGACTGTGTTACTTTCCATTAGTTGGAGCAGATGGTACAAGGCGGAGAGTGGCAGATCTGAAGCCTTGGATGATAACTCATGCATTTTAGCTGTTATCTGTGGAGAGTTAGGAGTCAGCAATACCTCAGTACTCGGAGTATTCGAGTATTGCTGCTTTTAGTACTGCGAATGTTTTTGTATTCATGACTATAGACTAAAACACTTAGCTTATTGTTTCAGGAAGACCTTATAGTCTAGATACTTTGAAATATCCCTTTGTTTAAATCTTTTGTTTTGGCCAGGCTCAGTGGCTCATGGTCTGTAATCTGAGCACTTTGGGAGGCCAAGGCAGGTGGATCACTTGAGGCCAGCAGTTCTAGACCAACCTGGGCAACTTGTTTTAATGTACACGTTGGAAACTTTGTGTGCGTAGAAGTACCATTGTCCTAATGTTTGCAGTGAGTACCTAGTACACAGTAGTTAAGTAAAAATAATCTGAGTTGAGCACTGGACACATTAGTTACCTGTTGTTAGGAAATAGCAAATAATGGTATCAGAATGAACTACCTCGCTTTTCAAAATGTCATTTGTTGAGGCAGCCCCCGCTGCAGCCACCACCGAGCCTGCCACCACCACTGAGCCCACTGCCACCGCCTCTAAGCAGAAGATGGTTAAGCCTCCCACGTACGCTGATCTTGGCAAATCTGCCAGGGATGTGTTCACCAAGGGCTATGGATTTGGCTTAATAAAACTTGATTTGAAAACAAAATCTGAGAAGGGATTAGAATTTACAAACTAGGCTCAGCCAACACTGAGGCCACCAAAGTGACTGGCAGCCTGCGAACCAAGTACAGATGGACCAGATATGGCCTGACAATTATGGAGAAATGAAACACTGACCGCACACCGGGCACCGAGATTGCGTGGAGGATCAGCTTGCATGTCGACTGAAGCTGACCTTTGATTCATCGCTTGTCACCTAATGCTGGGGGGAAAAATGCTAAAATCAAAACTGTTATAGGCAGGAGCATATCAACCTGGGTTGCACCGTGGATTGTTGAGGCTTCAATCTGGGGTGCCCTAGTGCTGGGTTATGAGGGCTGGCTGGCTGGCTACCGGATGAATTTTGAGACCACAGAGTTTTAAGAGAAGCAGAGGGACTTTACTCTTGGCTACGAGATTGATGAATTCCAGCTTCACACTTATGTGAATGACGGGGCAGAGTTTGGCACCTTTGTTTCCCAGAGGTGAATAAGAAGTTGGAGACTGCTGTTAAGCTTGCCTGGATATCAGGAAACAGTAACACTCACTTCAGAACAGCAGGCAAATATCAGATGGACCCTGATGCCTGCTTCTTGGCTAAAGTGTACAACCCTAGCCTGATAGGTTTAGGGTACACTCAGACCGTAAAGCCAAGTGTCAAGCTGATGCTGTCAGCTCAGCTGGATGGCAAGAACGTCGATGCTGGTGGCCATGAGCTTGGTCTAGGACTAGAATTTCAAGCACAAATGAATACTGTACAGTTGTTTAATTTTAAACTATTTTGCAGTGTAGCTACCTTCAGAATTTAATGTATCTTTTAACATATATTTGAGATGCAAGTATTGCTACATTTCATGCTAGACCTCCAGGTTAAAGATGATTCAAAGAGTGCTACCTTTTCAGACATACAGAAGAAACCCAATTCCAAAAAAGGTCCTTTTAGCTGTAGACTTGGGGGGAATTTGGTAGCCCTTCTAGAGATGCCAGGTTTTAAAAAAATCTTGCAGTGGCTGCAAGTGGAAGATGATTATGTACAGGCACTTTGTAAATTTGTATTGAATAAATGAATGAAACTGTGACTTCCTGATAATTGAACCTTGGTTTCCTAACCCCAGTTGATCAGAGGCTCATTGCTTCATGGTGTGTACAAATTCACCTGACAAAGACTTTTTAATTTTTATTATTAATTTATTTATTTTTGAGACGGAGTCTCACTCTGTCGCCCAGGCTGGAGTGCAGTGCTGTAGTCTCAGCTCACTGTAACCTCTGCCTCGTGGGTTCAAGTGATTCTCGTGCCTCAGCCTCTCCAGTAGCTAGGATTACAGGCACGTGCCACCACGCCCGGCTAATTTTTGTATTTTTAATAGAGACGGGGTTTAACCATGTTGACCAGGCTGGTCTCCAACTCCTGACCTCAAGTAATCCAAAGTGCTGGGATTCCAGGCATGAGCCACTGCACCCGGCTAAGGGATCTTTTTAGACAGATCTTCATGACCTGTTCCCATCCCAGTCCTTCATCACCTGTCTTATACCAAAAGGTCTGCAGGGTGTGATAGCTGCTTCTTTTCTACCATTTTGGGGTGGAGAGGGTGGATCTGATGAAGCTGATAATTCAGGACTGAATTCCTTCTCGTTGTGCTTTTTTGCCCTTGCACTAGAGTATGAAATAGCTTCCAGGAGCTCCAGCTATAAGCTGGGGAGAGGGTGTGTGATTGTAATCACATGGTGACAACACTTAAAATCTAAATTGGACTTCTGTTGCATTCTCACCACTCAATTTATTTTTTAGCAGTTTAATGGGTACATTTTAGAGTCTTTCATTTTGTGTGGAATTAGATCCTCCCCTTCAAGTGCTGTAATTAACATCACTTAAAATAAAACTTGAATAAAATATTGAAACCTCAAAAAATTAAAAATATCATTTGTTGAAATTCATCTTCCCAAGTTGTTCTGTAGATAAAAACTATCTTGAAGCCAAAATGGTAAAATACTATTAAAGAAAAGAATTGTTATCACTTTTTGTAAGGTGATCTTGTTTGAAGAGGTAGATCTTGATATCCTTTCTAGTCTCATAATTCTTTTACTAATGAACTGCCAGTTAAATAAAAAGGGAATAGAACCCATGTGGTAGTCATATATGGAATAGGAACAGATTATTGAGATTGATCTTCTTGTATTATTTAGGCAAATATATGTACATTGGGGTGGTGGTGAAGGTGCAGGAAGGGATTGTGGCACCTGAAGATTAAGGGGGCCCACCCGGAGTGGAGAGTGTGGGGCCGGGGACCACAGGTGCTGTCAGGCCTGGGTTTCTGCTGCTGTCATCTCTGGAAAGTTTTTAGCAGTGAGAGTCAGAACCACAGATTTTTGATCTCTTCGCCTGTATGCATATGTCCTCTACAGCATGGTAGTCTTCTGAAAACACACTCCCTGGCTCTGGTGAAGAGAAGTGCACCCTGATTTCTGGGTCAGTCAGAAATCTTGAGAGTCTCTGACTCTCAAGAGCCTCAGGCAAGGCGCACACAGAAACACCTCTGGTTTGTCCATGGAGCCAGTTCAGAGCTAAGGAAAAAGCAACCCAAGTCCTCTGTTAGAGGGTAATGAACACGAACACTGATGCATGGGATGGATGAAATTCTTTATGTAAATTAGCTCCTAGAAGATGATGTCTACCTTTTTTTTTTTTTTTGAGACAGAGTCTTGCTGTGTCACCCAGGCTGGAGTGCAGTGGCGTGATCTCGGCTCACTGCAAGCTCTGCCTCCTGAGTTCACGCCATCCTCCTGCCTCAGCCTCCCTAGTAGCTGGGACTACAGACGCATGCTGCCACGCCTGGCTAATTTTTTGTATTTTTAGTAGAGATGGGGTTTCACCACGTTAGCCAGGGTGGTCTTAATCTCCTGACCTTGTGATCCGCCCACCTCGGCCTCCCAAAGTGCTGGGATTACAGATATGAGCCACCGCGCCTGGCCTACCTTTTTATCAGTTAAGAAAATCGAAGGAATAGTCAGAGTAGCCATTTTCTTGTAAGATGTTTTGGGGTACCTTTTGTTTTCTTCACTTGCCTTTCCATTTAGGGGAAGCCTAAACACTGGTCAGTGGCCCAGTGTCGTGCACCTGTTTAATCTATGTAGGGCATCTGCTCACATCTGTGTTTTGTTTTGTTAACTTTTTAAATGTAATTGCTTTTACTTCATCAGGTATCTGGCACTTTCCTGATTTTGTTTTTGCCAAATTAAATCGCCACTTTCTCAAAGAAGCCTTCCGTGGTCTCCCAGATGAAGAAAAACTTATCTTCTTCTGAACTTAATGCACATCAATTATAGCATTTATTACTTTCTACATTCTATTTTTGAGTTTTTAAGGATTGGATTGTTGTTAGGGAGGGTATATCTTACCCTTTGCTAGGTCGCAAACTTTCAGTCTGTTTTATCTTCTTTTTAAAATCCTTTTATTTTGAAATGATTTAATTATTAATTAATTAGTTAATTGATTTATATTTAGAGAGAGTGTTGCTTTGTTGCCCAGGCTGGAGTGCAGTGGTATAATCATGACTCACTGCAGCCTCAAACTCCTGGGTACAGGCAATTCTCCCACCTTCTGAGTAGCTAGGGCTACAGGCGTGCACCATCATGCCTGCTATTTTTTTTGTAGAGATAAGGGTCTTGCTATGTTGTCCATGCTGGTCTCATACTCCTGGCTTCAAGAAGTCCTCCCACCTCAACCTCTCAAAGTGCTGGGATTACAGATGTAAGCCACCTTGCCTGGCTTAAAATAGTTTTGTACTTGCAAGAAGTTGCAAAAACAGCACAGAGAGTTCTGTTTTACCCTGCATCTGGTTTCCCCAATGATAACATCTTTTTTTTTTTTTTCTTTTTGAGATGGAGTCTCTCTCTATTGCCCAGGCTGGAGTGCAGTGGTGCAATCTCGGCTCCCTGCAAGCTCCACCTCCCAGGTTCACACCGTTCTCCTGCCTCAGCCTCCCGAGTAGCTAGGACTACAGGTGTCCGCCACCATGCCCAGCTAATTTTTTGTATTTTTAGTAGAGACAGCGTTTCACCATGTTAGCCAGCATGGTCTCGATCTCCTGACCTCGTGATCCACCCGCCTTGACCTCCCAAAGAGCTGGGATTACAGGCGTGAGCCACCACGCCCGGCCGATAACATCTTACATAACTGTGCTTAAGTTCTATCTTTAGTTTATCTTTATGCACCTCTCTGTGGCTCTGTAGAGCCTGACATACATTAGGCAGTCACTCATGAGCTTTGTTGCATGGTGAATGAATTAATGGGCTCCATGGGCTTACAGCCACATCCAGGTTAATATGTTGTCATCCCATCCTGACTTGAGGACATTGCATCATCCTGGCTACAAGTGACCTGTCTCAAGAGACTCAGACTGAAGCCATGCACATTTCGTGCCTCCTTTGTGCACATTAGTTGACTTGCCAGGCAGGGAGGGTGAGAAAGGACTCTGGGATAAATGCCCACACTCTGAGATTTATTTCAAAATAAGACATGAGGGAAGTAGATGAGGATGTGGAGCGGGGCAGAACTGGCTTTGGGCTGATGGTAAATGGGGCTGGGTATCTGGGGGGTCATAATACCATAATACCATTCTGTCTTCTCACGCTCTCTATTTTTTTTTTTTTTTTTTGAGACGACGGAGTTTCGCTCTTGTTGCCCAGTCTGGAGTGCAGTGGTGCGATCTTGGCTCACTGCAACCTCCACATCCCGGGTTCAAGCGATTCTCCTGCCTAAGCCTCCCGAGTATCTGGGATTACAGGCGTGTGCCACCACGCCCAGCTAATTTTGTATTTTTAGTAGAGACAGGGTTTCACCATGTTGGTCGGACTCGTCTTGAACTCCTGACCTCAGGTAATCCACCCACCTTGGCCTCGAAAAGTGCTGGGATTTCAGGCGTCTGGCCATTCTGTCTTCTCTTGTATGTTGAATGGTCTCAGTTCTTCATCTCTAAAAGTTTAAGAAACAAAAGCCTACCCCACACTGACATAATATCAAAACTGTTTCTTCCTGAGGTTCCTTTTTTTTTTTTTTCTTTTTTAAGTAATGGGGTCTCCTATGTTGCTTCTTTCTGAGGTTTTAGAGTCTGTCTCTACAAGCTCACACTAGCAGGACAGAACTCCTTGCAAGACACTACCTTGGGCTACACTGCAGACACTCCAATGCACTTAAGTCATGTATTTGGGTTGAATATTGAATTATGCCAAAAGGAGTCAGAAAAGATAAGGGTTATTTGTAGTAATTGCCTGTAATTTTTCACAGAAACACACTTTGATGGAGATTTATATGTGATGGATAGCCCCTGTCTTAGCAGGACAGGTATTGTTGCCTTTGCATTTGCAGTCAGGAACTTGGTTGTTTCTTTGTAGGGGGTCATCAGTCCCTGTTTCCCAATAAAGAGAGAATGTGAATCTGGTACCTCTGTTGCCAAAACAGAGGACAGAGGAACCACAGAGGGTAAACTGTGTTTAGGAGGCAGAGGCCAGATTCCTCAGGCAAGGGCGCATGTTCCTGTCTGCTAAGGGAAAGTGAGAAAAGCAAAGGTGGAGGTGATTGCAGGAAAAGAGATCCGACAGAATAATAGCAGCCCCTTAAAAACTGTGGGAGGAGCCCAGTTCTCTGTGGCCAATCCCAATGACTTTGAGAGAGTGAACTTTTCATTCATCATTATCGTTGTCCTGCCACATATCCTAATGAAATGGCCGTCCAAATGTGAGCATGAGGAAACAAAATAGTATCAAGTGAGGAATGTAAAAATTAACACATACATTGACTGTAGCTATATAGGGACATCCATGAATCCCAGGCGTGATTCAAGGTATGACTTAGTCAGTGAGTACATATATTTTGTTTGTTTAAAATTTACTTATTTATATATTGAGATGAGGGGTTTCACTATATTGCTCAGGCTGGTTTTGAAGCCTGAGCTCAAGTGATCTTCCTTCCTCAGCTTCCCAAGTAGCTAGGAGACTACAGGTGCGTGACACCACACCTGGCTTTGTACATTTCTTTTTTTTTTTTAGAGATAGGGTCTCACTCTGTTACCCAGGCTGGAGTGCAGTGGTGTGATCATAGCTCACTGCAGCCTCGAACTCCTGGGCCCAAGTGATCCTTCTGCCTTGGCCTCCCAGTGTTGGGATCAGAGGTGTGAGCCACTGCGCCCAGCCTTGTGTGTGTGTGTGTGTGTGTGTGTGTGTGTGTGTGTGTGTGTGTGTGTGTGATCTGCCTGCCTCGGCCTCCCAAAGTGCTAGGATTACAGGCATGAGCCACCGTGCCTGGCCAGCCTTGTAAATATTATTAACCTGCCATTTATTATCTGTGTGACATGATCTAGTTACTTCTCTCTTTTTTTTTTTGAAACAAAGTCTCTCTGTCGCCCAGCTGGAGTGCGGTGGCACAATCACAGCTCACTTCAGCTTCAACCTCCCCAGGCTCAAGGAACCCTTTTACCTCAGCCTCCCAGGTTGCTGGCAGTACAGGCGTGTGCCCCCATGCTTGGCTAATTTTTTTTTTTCTTCTGTATTTTGCAGAGGGAGTTTCGTCACGTTGCCCAAACTGGTCTTGAACTCCTGGGCTCAAGCAGTCTGCCTTTCTTGGCCTCCCAAAGTGTTGGGATTATGGGCATGAGCTACCGCACTTGGCCACTAATTAATTCTCTTTGGCTTAGTCTCCTCATTTGTAGGTGGGGATCATAACAAAACCTATTGCATACAGTTGTGAGAATTAAGTGAATTAGTATGTAAATGTATAGAAAGATGTTTGGAACTTGAATAAGTGTTCAATTATGTGTTTTAATTTATTATTGATCTAGGTTGGAAGATAAAGAGGTACGAATGGTATATATTTTTTCTCTGTAAGATAATTAAAGTGTGTAAGAAAAAAATCATGTTTTTTTCTCTCAAAAAAACCCTACTTTTTTCCTATTTAACCAATTGTTGTGGAGAAAACTCTTATAAGGACATGAAAGACTCTAGGTAATGAAGTGGCGGTTGATGTGCAGTTTGCTGGAAATTTTTATTGTGCCTTGTGTTATTACATTGTACATGCCTGTTAGAAATGTGATTGGAAATGCTTTGTACATTTAAATCTGAAGGCTTGGAGTAAGAAGGGTAACTTTTCCTTTTGTGGCACTCCTGGGGTTGTTAAGGCTGATTTAAGCTGCTGATGACTTGATTGTGGTGATTGCTCTTCTAGTTGGGCATACTGTTTACTTTCTTTTAAAATGTTTTTAAGTTGGACTTGAACTGAACTCCTTTTGTAAATAGAAGGCTCTGAGCTCAGAGATGGTTTGCAGTAATAATAATAATGGTCACAAATCTTTTTTTGTTTGTTTTTTGAGGCTGGTCTCACTCTTGCTTAGGCTGGAATATATGGTGCGATCATGGCCCACTGCATCCCTGGGCTCAGGTGCTCCTCCTCAGCCTCCTCAGTAACTGGGACTGCAGGCATGCACCATCATGCCTGGCTAATTTTTGTATTTTTTGTAGAGACAGGGTTTTGACATGTTGCCCAGACTGGACTCGAACTACTAAGAAGATTACTCAAGTAATCCTCCTGCCTTGGCCTCCTAAAGTGTTGGGATTACAGGTGTGAGCCACTGCACCTGGCCATATTATTTTTGGAGAGGTTAAAAAATGATTGCAGTCTATGCCTTTCATCTTATACTGATGTGTCAATATTTATGGCTTCAAAGAAGTTGTAAATAAATTTCATTTTTCCCTGCCAAAACTGTTAAGTTTTATCTTAAAATTCTATTTCAGTGTAAATATGATTAGTAAGTAACAAAGTTATTGGAGTTTGGATTCATATAACATTTCCTTATTTTATATTCTTACACATTATGATATTGTACTATATTTAAAATATACTATATATTATTTTAAGTGTAATATAATTATATATGCACATATTATAGGTATATAATAACTATATGTATATAATTATTATTTTAGGTGGTTTTCTGTGTTGGCCTATTGCTTGTGTAATTCATTTAGCTTTTCCAAGTCAGCTATTCAGATTCAGCTTTCAGCTGTACATACATATATATAATTTTTTAATTTTTAATTTTTTTTTTTTTTAAGAGACAGGATTTTGGTCTGTTGCCTAGTCTGGAGTGTAATGGTGCAGTCATAGCTCACTGCAGCCTCAAGCTCCTGGGCCCAAGTGATCCTCCCACTTCAGCCTTCCAAGTAACTGGGACTACAGGCACATGCCCCACACTGGCTAATTTTTTGAAAATTTTTAGTAAAGATGAGATCTGACTATATTGTGAGATCTCGCTATATTCCAAGATCTTCTGGGCTCAAGCAGTTCTCCTGCCTTGGCCTCCCTAAGTGTTGGGATTACAGACATGAACTATTGGGGCCAGCCACAGCTGTTTTTTATATTAATTTTCATAGTTGTCCTTGTAATATTAAATTTTAATCAGGTTCTGTTTGGTGTTAGTGACAGGAACAATCTCCTTCAATTCTTCTGGGGTAAAGCAGAATGTAAGTCAAAAATTAATTAATGTCAAAGTCAGTACTGTTTTTGTTTTTGTTTTTCCATTGACCCCACGGGTAGTGTGGCTGAGCAGTCTAACGTGCTGGGCGTGGTGGCTCACACCTGTAGCCTCTAGTACTTTGGGAGGCCAGGAGTTTGAGACCAGCCTGAGCAACATAGCGAGATCTCAGCTCTACAAAATATAAAGAACATAAAAGATAAAAAAGTTCTGTATTAAGGCTCTAGCCTTCTTGGGGGCATAGATTTGTATTCCATCACTGCTCATATGTTTGCTCTTTAAAATTGTAGTAAAATATACATAATATAAAATTTACCATCTTAACAATTTTTAAGTATACCATTTAGTAGTGTTAAGTATAATATATTCATATTGTTATGAAACAGATCTTCAGAGCTTTTTCATGTCATCTTGCAAATCTGAAGCACTGTACCCATCAAACAACTCTTCTCTTTCACCTTTTCCCAGCTGCCTGTAACTACCATCTTTTTGTTTCTGTGAATATGACTAGTTTAGATACCTCATGTAAGCGGAATCACATTGTATTTGTCTTTTTGTGACTGGCTTATTTCACTTAACGTAATGTCTTCAAGGTTCATCCACGTAACAGGATTTCCTTTCTTTCTTTCTTTCTTTTTTTTTTTTTTTTGAGGCAGAGTCTTGCTCTGTCGCCCAGTACAATGGCATGATCTTGGCTCACTGCAACCTCTGCCTCCCCGGTTCAAGTGATTCTCCTGCCTCAGCCTCCCGAGTAGCTGGGATTACAGGCACCCACTACCACGCCTGGCTAATTTTCATACTTTTAGTAGAGACGAGGTTTTGCCCTGTTGGCCAGGCTGGTCTTGAACTCCTTACCTCAGGTGATCTGCCCGCCTCGGCCTCCCAAAGTGCTGGGATTACAGGAGTGAGCCACCACGCCCAGCTATATTCCAATTTTAAATTCAATATTAAATTCCAAATAGATTTCTTTATTTATTCTTTTGTCAGTGGACATGAAGGTTGCTTCCACATCTTAACTATTGTCAGTAATGCTTCATTTGTATTTGTGAAAGTGGGTGTGCAAATATTTCTTTAAGACCCTGCTTTCAATTGTTTTGGATGTATACCCAGAAGTGTGATTACTTCAGCATGTGATATTTCTATTTTTAATTTTTCAAGGAACCTCCATACTGTTATGCATAGTGGATGTACCCTTCTACAATCCTACCAACAGTGCTCAAGACACTTGTGATTTTCTGATGTGATTTTTTTTTTTTTGATATAGTAGCCATCCTGTAGGTATAAGGTGATATCTCATTGTGGTTCTGATTTGCATTTTTCTGATGATTAATAATGTTGGGCATCTTTTCATATGCTCATTGGCCTTATTAACTTTGGAGAAATATCTATTCAAATCCTTTGTCCAGGACAGTCTCTTCAATAAATGGTGCTGGGAAAACTGGACATCCATATGCAAAAGAAACTAGACCCTTTATCTCACTATATTAAAAAAATCAAATCAAATTGGATTAATGACATAAATCTAAGACCTCAAACTATGAAACTACTACACGAAAACATTGGGGAAAATCTCCAGGACATTCGAGTAGGCAAAGATTTCTTGAGCAATATCCCACCAGCATAGGCAACCAAAGCAAAAATGAACAAATGGGATCACACCCAATTAAGAAGCTTCTGCACAGCAAAGGAAAGAATCAACAAAGTGAAGAGACAACCCACAGAATGGGAGAAAGTATTTGCAAACTACCTATCTGACAAGGGATTAAAAACCAGAATGTATAAGGAGCTCAAACAACTCTATAGGAAAAAAAATCTAATAATTTGATTTAAAAATGGGCAAAAAATCTGAATAGATATTTCTCAAAAGAAGACATACGAATGGCAAACAGGTATATGGAAAAGGTGCATGCTCAGCATCATTGATCATCACAGAAGTGCAAATCAAAACTACAATGAAATACCATCTCCCTCCAGTTAAAATGGCTTTCATCCAAAAGACAGACAATAACAAATGCTGGTGAGGATGTGGAGAAAAGGGATCCCTCATACACTGTTAGTGGAAATGTAAATTAGCACAACCACTATGGAGAACAGTTTGGAGGTTCCTTAAAAAACTGAAAATAGAGCTACCATATGATCCAGCAATCCCACTGTTGAGTGGGTGTATACCCAACAGAAAGGAAATCAGCATATCAGAAAGATACGTGCACTCCCATGTTTGTTGCAGCACTATTCATGTTAGCCAAGATTTGGAAGCAACCTAAGTGTCATCAACAAATGAATGTGGCCAGGCACAGTGGCCCACGCCTGTAATCTCAGCACTTTGGGAGGCTGAGGCAGGCAGATTGCCTAAGGTCAGGAGTTCGAGACCAGCTTGGCCAACATGGTGAAACCCCATCTCTACTAAAAATACAAAAATTACCCCGGCATGGTAGCATGCACCTGTAGTCTCAGCTGCTCAAGATGCTGAGGCAGGAGAATCTCTTGAACCCTGGAGGCGCAGGTTGCAGTGAGTCTAGATCACACCACTGCACCCCAGCCTGGGTGATAGAGCGAGACTTCATCTCAAAACAAAACAAAACACACACACACACACACACACACACACACACACATACACACACACACACACCCCCAGTTGAATGTATAAAGGAAATGTGGTACTTACACACAATGGAGTACTATTCAGCCATAAAAAAGAATGAGGTCCTGCCATTTGCAACAACATGGAACTGGAGGTCATTTTTTTCAGTGAAATAAATCAGGCACAGAAAGACAAACTTCTTGTGTTCTCACTTATTTGTGGGAGCTAAAAATTAAAACAATTGAACTCATGAATATAGAGAGTAGAAGGATGGTTACCAGAGGCTTAGAAGGGTAGCGGGGGTGGTGGAGAAGTGGGTATGGTTAATGGTTAAAAAAAAAATAGTTAGAAAGAATGAGTGAGACCTAGTATTTGCTAGCACAACAGGGTGACTATAGTAAACAAATAATTTAATCTTACATTTTAAAGTAACTAAAAAAGTATAATTGGATTGTTCGTAACACAAAGGATAAATGCTTTAGGTGAATTTGAGGCTGCAGTGAGCTATGACTGCTCCATTATGCTCTAGCCTGGGTGAAAGAGCAAAATTCTGTTTCCTTTAAAAAAAAAAAATATATATATATATATATATATAAAATATATATATATATTTACCACCCCATTTACCCTGATGTGATTATTATGCATTGCATGCCTGTATCAAAATATCTTATGTAACCCATAAATATATACACCTACTATGTACCCATGAAAATTAAAAATAAAAAATTAATCTAAAAAATCCTTTGTCCATTTTTTAGTTAGGTTGATTTTTGTTGTTGTTGTTACTGAGTTGCAGGAGTTCTTTTATATCCTGTACATTAATTCTTAATCAGATAAATGACTTGCAAATATCATCTCCCATTCTGTAGGTTGCCCTTTCACTCTTGATTGTATCTTTGTTGTTGTTGTTGTTGTTGTTGTTTTTGTTTTTGAGGTAGGGTCTCACTCTGTTGCCCAGGCTGGAGTGTAGTGGCAAGATCATGGCTCCCTGCAGCCTTGAACTCCTGGGCTCAGGGGATCCTCCCACCTCAGCTTCCCAAGTAGCTAGGACTACAGGCACACACCACCACTCCCTGCTAATTTTAATTAATTAATTAATTTTTTTTGAGACAAAGTCTTGCTCTGTCGCCCAGGTTGGAGTGCAGTGGCACGATCTCAGCTCACTACAACCTCCACCTCCTGGGTTCAAGCAGATTCTCCTATTTCAGCCTCCTGAGTAGCTGGGATTACAGGCGTGCACCACCACGCCCAGCTAATTTTTGTATTTTTAGTAGAGACGGGGTTTCACCATGTTGGCCAGGCTGGTCTCGAACTCCTGACCTCAAGTGATCCACCCACCTCAGCCTCCCAAAGTGCTGGGATTACAGGCGTGAGCCACTGTGCCCGGCCCCATGCTAATTTTAAAACATTATTTGTAGTAGAGATGGGGTCTTGCTTTGTTGCCCAGGCTGGTCTTGTACTCCTGGGCTCAAGCAATCCTCCCACTTCAGCCTCCCAAAGTGCTGAGATTACAGGTGTGTGTCACTGCCCCTGGCACAAAAAAAATGCTATTCTAATGTAAACCCTGGAGACCAAATGGTTGACATATACCATTTAATCTTTTTTTTTTTTTTTTTTTTGAGTTGGAGTCTTGCTCTGTCACCCAGGCTGGAGTGCAGTGGTACTATCTGAGCTCACTGCGACCTCCGCCTTTCAGGTTCAAGTAATTCTCCTGCCTCAGTCTCCCGAGTAGCTGGGATTACAGGCGCCTGCCACCATGCCCAGCTAATTTTTGTATTTTTGGGAGAGACAGGGTTTCACCATGTTGGCCAGGCTGGTCTCGAACTCCTGACCTCAAGTGATCCACCTGCCTTGGCCTCCCAAAGTGCTAGGATTATGGGCATGAGCCACTGCTTCTGGCCCCATTTAATCTTAACAATGGACATTGTCATAAAATCATTTGCATTTCCAAATGCTCCTTTTAGCTTTAAAATCTTGTAGATCTGGGTTTCATTACCTGTGTAATTGCAGCTTCTTAGTTGTGTGACCTTGGAAAAGTGCTTAACCTTTCAGCCTCAATTTTGTCATCTATAAAGTGGAGATACTAGGGGAAATACATATTTCATAGACTTCTTGAAAGGGATCAGACGAGATGATATCTGTAAATTGCTTAGCACAGTGCCCAACTGAAAGGCATCAGTCAGTGGTGAATATTTTTATTAGGCATACATTCATGAACATCTGTATGTTTGGAACTCAGAAGAAATCAGAATGGGCTTCAAAGGAATGTGATGTATCTTTAGTTTCTTTTTTCCTGTTTAATTTTACAGAAGTAACCTCCGGGAATACCCAATTGTTTGCTCTTGTGCTCAGTGAACAGTACTCAGTTTTTCAGCAGTTGTCAGTGGTGGCATTGGTGAGAGTGCCATTTGGAAACATGAGGAATTTTGGCAGGCTTGGTGGTGTTTGTTGCTAGAGACTGCCTTGGCATAATTGAAGGTGAAAATGATGCCTGGGGTTTCTCACTGATTCATCCCTTTGGTGTGCAATTCTGAATAAACTGCATCTGACCTAAGGTGTGGGCAAGCAGAACCCTGAGGACCTCATTACAGACGAGCTTACTTGTTTGAAATTCCCTTATTGAGAGATTATTCCACACCATTTGGATTTCCTCCTTCTTAGTCATAACAACTTTGGCTGCTGCTGGAAATAATTAGACAGAAAATGTTCTGGTATTTTTGGCACAATTGACATTTTTACTCTTCTGAAATTAATAGAATCTTAGGATTTTAGAGCTGAGAAGGTCCTTATAAGATCCATGTAAATCTGCCACTTGATGGTGAGGCTTGTCCCTCAGAATGGAAAGAGCACAGAGCCTCTGACGTCAAGTTCAGTGCCCTTGCTTGTGTCTGGCTAGATAAGAGACAGAGTATGTTAGCTGGAGAACTGGTACATCTTACCCACAAGCCAATCTAAGGAAACTATTATTATCACTGCTGCGTGCTCCTGCAATCCCTTTTAAGTGCACATCTTACTACTACCTACTATATTTACCAGTTTACTACCTAGGATAGCAACCAATTTAGAAATCCCAGGCTGGGTGCGGTGGCTCATGCCTTTAATTCCAGCACTTTGAGAGGCCAAGGCGGGTGGATCACTTGAGGCCAGGAGTTCAAGACCAGCCTGGCCAACATGATGAAACCTCATCTCTCCTAAAAATACAAAACTTAGCCAGGTGTGGTGGTGCGCGCCTGTAATCCCAGGTACTCAGGAAGCTGAGGCAGGAGAATTGCTTGAGTCCGGGAGGTGGAGGTTGCAGTGAGCCAACATCGTACCACTGTGCTCCAGCCTGGGTGACAGAGTGAGACCCTGTCTCAAAAAAAAAAATAAAATAAAAAAGAAATCTCAGTGGCTTGACGCAACAGCAGACTTTTTTTTTTTTCAATGATAGTAAGTACTTTAGGTTTTGCAGAGCTATATGGTCTCTGTCATGACCACTCAACTTTGCTGTGAAAACAGCCATAGACAATGTGTAAATGAGTGAGCATGGCTGTGTTCCAATAAAACTTTATTTATGGCCACTGAAATTCAAATTTTACATAATTTGTACATGTCATAAAATATAATTCTTTAGATTTTGTTTTTTCCCCCCAATCATTAAAAAGTATAAAAAAATAAATTTTATGTTGGAGCAAGTGCTTACGAATAACCAGGACAGTCTTGAAAAGGAAGAACACAATTGAGTGATACATTCAACTAGACATCAAAACAAAGTACACTCATTTCTCGGTACATGTAGGATGTTGGTTCCAGGACCCCCCACATATACCAAAATCTGCACATACTCAAGTCCCTCAGTGGGCCCTGGGAAACCCAAGTATATGAAAAGTTGGCTGTCTGTATAAGCATGTTTTTTTGTTTTGTTTTTTTTTTTGAGACGGAGTCTCGCTCTGTCACCCAGGCTGGAGTGCAGTGGCGCGATCTCAGCTCACTGCAAGCTCCACCTCCCAGGTTCACGCCATTCTCCTGCCTCAGCCTCCCAAGTAGCTGAGACTACAGGCGCCCGCCACTGCACCCAGCTAATTTCTTGTATTTTTAGTAGAGAACGGGGTTTCACTGTGGTCTCGATCTCTTGACCTCATGATCCTCCCACTTCGGCCTCCCAAAGCGCTGGGATTACAGGCATGAGCCACCGCGCCCGGCCATAAGCGTGTTTTACTTCCTGCGAATACTGTATTTTTGATCACATTTGGTTGAAAAACAAACTGCCTATAAGTGGATCCTTGTGATCAAACCCATGTTATTCAGGGGTCAACTGTAATGAAAATTGAGAGTAGCATAATATAAGATAGAATGGATCGATCAGATATACCTGAGTGAAGTTCTGAACTTTCCACTCTGGAAAGTGGAAAATCCAGAATTTTACTTAGGTGTGATTGGTAATTTAATGTATGATAAAAGCCACCATTTCAAACCAGTGGGGGGAAAAAATTAGGAACCATTCTTAGGTTGCATGCCATACAAAAATAAATAAATAAATAAATAAATAAGTGGGAAGTGGGCAGGATTTAGACCCCGGGCTATAGTTTGTCAAACTCTGTTACTAAGAAATTTATAGGCAAAGGCTCTGGAATCATTTTGTAAAACTGGTATTTCAAGGAACAGTAGTCCTGGCCTTATACTCTGAAGGATATTCCTACTGTTTCTGAGCAGATTAAAGCCTTTGTGAGCAAGGGATACAGACAGGTCACAGAGCAGGCCGTTAAACATGTGCAAAGATGTTCAACATTGCTCAAAATAAGCTAGCACTTTTCATCTCTCAGAGTGGCAGAGACCTCCAAGTTCAACGATACTTTACATTAGTGAGGCTGTGGGGAATAGACACTCCTATGCATTGCCTGTGGGTGGGTAATTTGGTACAACCTCTGTAGGGGTAGCTTGGCAAGATCTATCAAAATTACAAATACATATGTGTCTTCTTTGATCCAGTAATTCCAAGTCTCAGATTTATTCTACAGATATATCTGCTCATGTGGGAAATGATATACAAACGTATTCATTGCATTGGCTGGGCTCATGCCTGTAATTCCAGTGCTTTGGAAGGCCAACGTGGGCAGACGTTGCCTTTGGAAGGCCAACGTGGGCAACGTGGGCTCAACGTTGCTTGAGCCCAGGAGTTCGAGGCCATTCCAGGCAACATAGCAAGACCCCATCTTTACAAAAAGTAAAAAAAAAAAAAAAAAAAAAAAAAATTAACCAAGTGTGGTGGTACGTGCCTTAGTCCCAGCTACTTGGGAGGCTGAGGTGGGAGGATCGCTTGAGCCTGTGCATTCGAGGCTGCAGTGAGCTGTGATGGTGCCATTGCACTCCAGCATGGTTGACGGGAGTAAGACCCTGTTTCAAAAAAAAAAAAAGAATATTCATTGCATCATTGTTAATGTTCATCTGGTGGACTGGTTAAATAAATCACAGTACATTCAGTGGAACACTGTGTCACCATGTTTAAGAAATGAGGGATCTCTCTATTTACTGATTTGGAATGACCTCCAAGATATATTAACCAAATGAGGCAGGACAATTAGTGTAACATGCTACTATTTGTGTAAAAGGAGATACATACATATATATGTGTGTATGTATCTGTATATATATACATGTATGTACATATATATACACATATAAGTAAAAATTTTTGTTTGTTTGTACATACATCAAATAGCTCTGGAAGGATGCATAAGAAAGTGATTATATTTGTTGACTCCAGGAAGGGGAACTGGGTGGCTGGAATAGTGTGAGAGGTGAGACTTTTCCCTTCCCCTTCCTCATCCCTTTTTTTTTTGAGGCAGGTGTGCTGTCTGTCACACAGGTGGGAGTGCAGTGGTGTGATCATGGCTCACTGCAGCCTCAATCTCCTGGGCTCAAGCAATCCTCCTGCCTCATTTTTTGTAGAGAGGAGGCCTCACTATGTTTCCCAGGCTGGTCTTGAATTCCTGGGCTCAAGCAATTCTCCCACTTTGGCCTCCCAAAGTGCTGGGATTACAAGTATAAGCCACCATGCCTGGCCTGGGACCTTTCTTTCTATATTCTTTTTTAAAAATCATGTGATTTAAGCCATGTGAATGTGAATACCTTTTCAGAAAATAAAAGTTAATAAATAAAGTTAATCTTTACAGCCCTGTAAAGCCCTACAATAGGGAAACATGGTTAATTGTATTTATTCATTTTTATGAGTAACATCAAGTACCACTTATGTTCTGTGGAATGCACTTTGAGTAATTCTTTTCAAAATGTTGCCCCACCTACTCTCCTCCCACTTACTCCAGTTTCTTCTCTCTCCATTGTACTTCTGATGTTTGGGTTTAAGTTAGTGGTGAGAAAGAATTATGTGGAGAAAAACAAGTGATGGTATAATAATTATAAATTTTAATTTAGAATGTTAAAAATTTTGGGCCGGGCATGGTGGCTCATGCCTGTAATCCCAGCACTTTGGGAGGTCGAGGTGGGCAGATCACTTGAGGTCAGAAGTCCGAGACCAGCCTGGCCAACATGGTGAAACCCTGTCTCTACTAAAAATATTAAAAAATTAGCCAGGCGTGGTCGCGCGCGCCTGTAGTCCCAGCTACTTGGGAGGCTGAGGCATGAGAATTGCTTGAACCCAGGCGGCAGAGGTTGCAGTGAGCCGAGATTGTGCCACTGCACTCCAGCCTGGGTGACAGAACGACACTCCATCTCAATTTAAAAAAAAATAAAAAATGTTAATTAAATTTAAAATTACCTTCAAATTACAGCTCACAGGGCCAGAGGTGCTGAAATTTGATTTTCTCAGCTTTGGGGTTTATGGGCTGAGGGCTGGGGGCCTAGAGCTCCCAGGATGCAGGCTTCTTCAAGAATCCTACCCGTTGGCTGGGTGTGGTGGCTCATGGCTGTAATCCCGACACTTCGGGAGGCTGAGGTGGGCAGAACAACTGACGTAAGGAGTTCGAGACCAGCCTGGCCAAAATGATGAAACTCCATCTCTACTAAAAATACAAAAATTAGTCACGCATGGTGGCAGACGCCTGTAGTCCCAGCTACTGGAGAGGCTGAGGCAGGAGAATTGCTTAAACCCGGGAGGCAGAGGTTGCAGTGAGCTGAGATCGTGCCACTGCCCTCCAGCCTGGGCGACAGCGTGAAACTTCATCTCAAAAAAAAAAAAGGAATCCTATCCCTTGACTGCAGTGTGCTGTATAAATGCGATTATTTTCAGTGCATGCAGTAATGCAGAAAGGCTGGTAAATATTGCTCTAGGTAAAATGTGGTCTTTTAAAAATATGTGCTGTGTAAAAATGATGATGGAACACAAAGTATTTGTGGTCTTTGGGAAAATCCTAGCGGCCATTTTGCTCCAATGTGGGAGTTCTCGGCCTCGTTTCTGCTGGGACCTTTTTAGGATAGTTGTCACCTGGTGAGTTTCTGGTGAGGGCACTCACCCAGTGCCCCATAAACTTGCTCGGTGCCAGTATCTCCCATACAAGCCTATTGGGAAGGAAGGACGATTCACGTTTTAGGAAATGATCTTGCATTGACTGTAAGTTACCAAGAAATAGCCCATCAAAAAACTTAGATAGGTCCACATTCTACAGGAATAATGCCCTTCCAATCCACCTCAGAACTCATATCACAGCTGAGAACCACTGTCCTGCAAGAGTAAGTTAAATTTCATGTTGTGGCCAACTGAGGATTAGTTAATTTCAAACTACCAAATAAGAGAGATATTTTTTAAAAGTATTAGTGACAAGTAAAAAACAAAATTTAATAGTATTGTAGCATAGAAGTAAGAACTTTATCAAGGTCAATTTTATTTTTTTATTTTTTTATTTTTGAGACAGGGTCTCTTTCTGTCATCCTGGCTGGAGTGCAGTGGCATAGTCATGGCTCACTCTGGCCTTGACCTTCCCAGGCTCAGGTGATCCTCCCACCTTAGCCTCCCAGGTAGGTGGTACTACAGGTGTGTGTCACCAAGCCCAGCTGATTTTTGTATTTTTTTTTGTGGAGACGGGGTTTTGCTGTGGTGCCCAGGTTGGTCTCGAACTCCTGGGCTCAAGCGATTCACCCACCTCAGCCTTCCAAAGACCTGGGATTACACGCATGAGCCACTGCACCTGGTCTCAATTTTCATCTGAATTGATTTCTTGTTCTGTTGCGTGCATCCTGGTGGTCTGATGATGTTGGTAATGTTGTCTGTTCTTTATGTTTTCTGGAAAAGTAACTGAATCAGTATGTCAGTGTAGTACTATCTGAAGAAATCTAAGAGCTATTAAAATGCTTAAAAATAAAATGATCAATTCTTCTTTTGTTCTCTTGACAGGATAATTGAAGCTATCTGCATAGGTTGGTTCACTGCGGAGTGCATCGTGAGGTTCCTTGTCTCCAAAAACAAGTGTGAGTTTGTCAAGAGACCCCTGAACATCATTGATTTACTGGCAATCACGCCGTATTACATCTCCGTGTTGATGACAGTGTTTACAGGCGAGAACTCTCAACTCCAGAGGGCTGGAGTCACCTTGAGGGTACTTAGAATGATGAGGATTTTTTGGGTGATTAAGCTTGCCCGTCACTTCATTGGTCTTCAGACACTCGGTTTGACTCTCAAACGTTGCTACCGAGAGATGGTTATGTTACTTGTCTTCATTTGTGTTGCCATGGCAATCTTTAGTGCACTTTCTCAGCTTCTTGAACATGGGCTGGACCTGGAAACATCCAACAAGGACTTTACCAGCATTCCTGCTGCCTGCTGGTGGGTGATTATCTCTATGACTACAGTTGGCTATGGAGATATGTATCCTATCACAGTGCCTGGAAGAATTCTTGGAGGAGTTTGTGTTGTCAGTGGAATTGTTCTATTGGCATTACCTATCACTTTTATCTACCATAGCTTTGTGCAGTGTTATCATGAGCTCAAGTTTAGATCTGCTAGGTATAGTAGGAGCCTCTCCACTGAATTCCTGAATTAATGCATTGCAAATCAATTCTTGCATACACTTCATAGAAAGACTTTGATGCTGCTTCATATTTATGTGTTTCTTGCTGGGTGAGCACTGCAGTGGCATTGTCATCATCTTGGTAGGGTAAAAATTATCCTTCCCAGCCGAAGGGATAAAACAGTTTACTTGTTATGGAGTAAATAGAATTGAGACTGCAAAGGAAGAATAATGACTCCTAGAGTAAACTTTAGGACCCGGTTTTATTTAGACTTGTTTTCCTGTTTCCTTGAATGATTACACATTTTTAAAAAATACATTATTTGAACATTTTAAAACAGAAAGGTACTATTTTCCAAATGTTTTTCCATCTTATGAATTCAGAAGAAGCTTGGAACTTATAGTGTTTTTTGTTTGAGAGTAACATTTTCATTTCTAAATGTTTTATAATTTCTCATATCAATGTCAGAAGTATCCTGGAAACATATGTCACATACGGGAACTGTTTAACAAATACTTTAAAAATTTGGCCAAAATTTAAACTGTATAATGGAGCTAGATACAAGCAAGAATAGTATTTGAAAGACTTTTCCAGCATACTTCTCAATTCTTTGCTTTATTTTTGTGCCAATTATTCACCTTATCGTGCCGCTTCATGGAAGCTTGAGTATGTTCTCCCTTTTCCATTTTGGATTTATCTCTTTACTGAAATGACTCAAAAGGTATTTAAGAATTGACAAGAGCTTGTGTTGTTTAGCATCTTACTGGATAATATTTGAATTCATTGCTGTTCCTAGGTGATAACTGTCCTAATATTTAGATGTCCAAACAATAATACTTCCAACATAAAAATTATAATAGGAATAATTTGAGATGACTCAATATTACAGCCTCTTCTTCTCTTAACCTCCTCCCCCAAACTCTAGAGGTTTAATAAGACTTATCAGATGAAAGGATATTTATATAGCCTTTTAGTAGCAAAGTCATACTTATGTGTTGTCACTGGATTATCATAAAAGGGAGAAATTAAATATTACTGTACTCTTAGTTGCTGTGTAGCTAAGTCAATTTTAAGCCAGTAAAAGCGATGGATACATAATGATTTGATCTGATCTTTAACTATTGTGAATCACAGCTACACCAAAACTCTTCTTGTAAGAATACTGACTAATATGCCATGTTAATCTGGCTAGATTATTAGGACTAGATAATGTAAAAGTGATGATTGTTTAGTAACTAAATTTTAGCAACAGGAATTAGAATTTTGCTTTTTCAACCAGTTACCATAAAGAAGTTAGTGTATATATAAACACAAATAATTAGTGACAGATTCATAAAAAATTGAATGTTGTACACAGTAATTTTGTCAGAGGTAGAGAAGACAGGGATTGGGAAGTGGTGGGTAGGATGGAGGACCTGGATATATTTATCAAATAAAGGGTTACCAGAAGTGTTCATTAAAGGAATTTTAGCCATCATCTAGTTCAAACCTCAACTATTACAGGTAGAAAATCAGGGCAGGAGAGAATATAATTGTGAAGGAGTCAGGGCTAACACCTGGATCTCGAGAAACCTAGCCCAGCAGTTTAATCTTCACACACCTCTGGGTTCTGAGAGAAGCCTGGAAAAATCACACTTCTTTGTCATTGTCATGCTGAGGTAATAATAGCAAAACTGTTTTCTTTCCCTTAATTTCCTTTTCTAAGCTTATGTAATAGTTTGGCCATTAAATATCTTGCCTTATTTTCCCTACTACTGCTAGTATGCTACTTCTTACATACTCAAAAGAAATTCAATTATTTATTGTATATTTATTGTATTCTAATATAATTGAAATAAATGGCATGGATTTATTTTTTCTTAACTATTTGGATTAAAGCTTTGTGGTTCATGCAAACAATGTGCAGATGATAGCACTTCCATATTACTAATAAAAATATGATAACCATCAATTTTACTGGTACTGGGACCGCTTTATGTGAATATGTCCTATCTTCCCAAGTAAATTATAACTGTCTTGAGAGCTGGGATCCTCTCTCATGCATACACCTTTGTATCCCCGACAGTGTCTGTTACAGACTTGGGCACAAACAGTTGACTGATTTGAGGGGAGAAACTTCTGTGTGAAGAGACGAGGAGAAGCATATACCTATAGGTATATATATACACACACCTATATATATATTTTATATATACATATAGGTATATATAGGTGTATATATTTTATATATACATATAGGTATATATAGGTGTATATATTTTATATATACATATAGGTATATATAGGTGTATATATTTTATATATACATATAGGTATATATAGGTGTATATATTTTATATATACATATAGGTATGTATATATGTATATATTTTATATACACATATAGGTATATATATGTGTGTATATATGTATATATATTTTATATATAGGGATATGTATACATATATATACATATATATATATAATGTACATGTGGAAATATACACACAGACTTCATGCTACCCTTAGGTAACAAGTGTGAAATCTCTCGTTGGTGATTCCAGACTTTCCATAGGACCGATTTTCATAAAGAAGCATGTTGGATAAATACTAGTGGCAGTTAAGCTACCCATTTATAAGGAGACGATGAGACGTGATAGAGTAGTTCATTCATAAATGAAAAAATATGTATTAGGGTTTTGTCTTCATGGATGTTGTGTTTTTTTAGGAACAGCATTTTATTGTAACGTTCCCTGAGTGTTGCTACTTTTATCATTATTTATCTATTTATTTTTTTCTAGAGATAGAGTTTTGCTTGGTTGCCTAGGCTGGAGTGCAGTGATGTGATCATAGCTCACTGCAGTTTTGAACTTCTGGGCTCGAGCAGTCCTCCCACCCCAGCCTCCCAAGTTGCTAGGACTATAGGTGTGCATCAACATGCTGGTTAATTTTTTAATTTTTATTTTTTTGTAGAGATAGGGGTCTCACTATGTTGCCCGGGCTTGCCTCAAACTCCTGGCCTCAAGCAGTCCTCCCACCTCAGCCTCCCAAAGCTCTGGGATTATGGGCATGAGACACTGTGCCTGGCCTGTTGCTGCTTTTTAAAAAAAAACATTAAGTATCACTTCTTTCTTAGCTATACTTACAGACATCTCATAACTCAGTCTTTTCATGGCAGAAATGTTTTCATTAATATCTGTATTGGTACCAGTAAGTCAGACATTATCCTAAATTAAAATACCCAAAGAGGAAAAAAGCCCTAATCTCCTAATCTTTAATCTGATTTTACCACACCTGAATTTACATGACTTGATCTAATAAGTAACTTGTTTTGTATTCTCTAAAATGGGAGTTTTAGGATTACAAACACAAAATTAGGGAATATATTTGAAAGTGAACAAACTAACAATTCAAGGCTTTCATTACTGTATTGTCCTTGTTGCTAACTGAAACAGTTGCATTTGTTCTTGGGTTTGGTCATTACCTATAAGTACCCATTTGTAAGTTCATACTTTCTGAAAAGTTATTTCCACAATGGCTGTCAATAAGTTAAAATTATTTGTCTCTTTTTAAACCTTTGTCCAGATATCCTGTGATCTGGAAGAGGTGGAGATAGGGTTAATTTGGATGTTGGTGTTGGGAGAATTTTCCCTGTTGGCTTGGTATTTGCTAATAGCAGCTTATTTTCCTTTTTTTTTTTTTTTTTTTAAAGCAAACAGACGAAAAGATGCAAAACAATATTTGAAATATTAAAGCCTCAGGATAGAATTTCAGACATCCCTTCTGTCCACTTCACCTCTTTTCCATAGAAATGAAAAATAAAACATTGAAAGCTCCTAGCTCTGTATTACTGTACAGCTGTGTAACTCCAAACTTAATGCATAGTGTCATAGAATATTTCGAGTCCTCTGACCCTTCATAAATGTGCATTCCCTTATGGTGTGTAATATACAATTCAATCAGACATAGTCTAATCATTTTATAGGGTCATAGGAAGTTGGAACTAGGGGTTGTGGAAACCTTCTTGTCTATTTTGGCCCAATTGTATGCCTTTTGTCCGATCCAAATATTAGCAACCAGGGAACTCTGCTCCCAGTGGGTTGTAATTTAGCCATGGTCACTCTAGTGTCAGGTTAGGTCCCAGAAGCTTGATTTCCAGACTTTTGGCTTAGTACTCTGGATATACTTCCTTTAAGAATCTTGTAACTTCGGAAGCCATGAAGGATTTCTTTTAAAAATATTTTCTTGGCCAGGCATGGTGACTCACGCCTGTAATCCGAGCACTTTGGGAGGCCGAGGCGGGTGGATCACCTGAAGTCAGGAGTTCGAGACCAGCCTGGCCAACATGGTGAAAACCCATCTCTACTGAAAATATAAAAACTAGCTGGGCATTGTGGTGCCTGTAATCCCAGCTACTTGGGAGGCTGAGGCAGGAGAATCACTTGAACTAGGGAGGCAGATGTTGCAGTGAGCCGAGATCGTGCCTTTGCACTTCACCCTGGGTGACAAAAGTGAAACTCCGTCTCAAAAAAAAAAAAATTTTTTTTTTATTTAGGGCTTTGGCGTTCCCTGTATTTTTCCTTTTTCTTTTTCTTTTTCTTTTTTTTTTTTTACGTTTGAATTAAAAAGCAATTATTGCCGGGCATGGTGGCTCACGCCTGTAATCCCAGCACTTTGGGAGGCCAAGGTGGGCAGATCACTTGAGGTCAGGAGTTTGAAACCAGCCTGGCCAACATAGCGAAACCCTGTCTCTACCAAAAATACAAAAAATTAGCCAGGCTTGATGACACGTGAATGTAATCCCAGCTACGCAGAAGGCTGAGGCATGAGAATTACTTAAACCTGGGAGGTGGAGGTTCCAGTGAGCTGAGATCGTGCCACTGTACTCTAGCATGAGTGACAGAGGGAAACTCTCTCTCTCAAAAAAATCATATATATATATACAATAATATATAATTGACAGTTTATTTTTATAATAAAAATATAAAAGATATATATATATATATTGCTTTTAGAAGCCTTAGATGTCAAGAAGGAGGGCTTGAGACAAATGCATAAGGAACTCAGATTTTCTGTAGAATTTTAAAAATTACTGTACAGTTGTGCACTCATCCACATGTATACAAATAAGTACAGGTATTTGATAGTTGTACTGCATTATTCAGGACATTCTCAGTACCAGGCCGAGAAATGTCAAGTAACATGGGTTGAAGCTTTGATGGAATGTTCTGGAAAGTTCCATTTTGGTCAGGAAAGGTTGCATCCATTTACTTCTGTGTCTGTTCAGTGTTCTTTCCTATGGTGTTTCACTTCCTGATTTTCCAGAGCCCATCTGCACTCAGAAGCCTGGGCATATCAGTTCTGCTTCTGAAAGTAGACTAATGATTTACTGCCTCATTTGCAGTGAAGCCTTCCATAGATTTGTGAAATGTTATCCAGAAGCATGATTATATTGTCCCATTCTGTGGTTAACTTATGCCCAAACTTTCAGATTTTTCTAGATCTTCCAAATATTTTCAGTAAGTACTGGAGCTTTTGACTGTTCGCATAAGCTCAATTGTCAGTTTACTACTATTTGCTTAGAAAATTGAACTTGATAATCTGCATTTATGCTGTAATTTAAACAAATACATTTTAAGTAGCTTTGGTGGGAATTCTTTGGTTTATCGTTTAAAATATCAATAAGACTATACCAAATATAATAGTAACATTTAGTACATGAAAGTGAAGGGAGAATATTATTTGGCTTTCACCTACCCAGGAGTAAGTGATTCTATGTTATTTATATCTGAAGGAGTGCTTTGATGTACTTATTTATGCAGCATTGTATTAAAACTAAAACTAAAATTTCCCATAATTTTATATTAGATAGGATCACTATTTCTGTTATTTGGAAATAATTCTATAGTTCTGCCCATGACCGAGTGGAGGCGGTTTGTAGTGTGTATTGGTTTGTTTTTGTTTTGTAGTAGAGACAGGATCTCCCTATGTTACCCAGGCTGGTCTCAAACTCCTGGGCTCAAGCAGTGACATTTGCTGTAGTAATATACGATGATTTGTTCAACTTAGGTATTGTTTTTCAACTGCATATTACAACCTCGATCTTATAACTCTGATGGAATTCCATGCTTTCTTTCTCTACAATATAGAGGGCAAGATAATTTTACTTTCTTAGTAGAGAGTAATATTTGTAGTTACAAATTCTGAGCTGTGATAAAAATGGAACGTTTATTATGTGATTGTAGTGACACAAAAATTTTTTTTTTTTTTTTGGAGACAGAGTTTCACTCTTGTTGCCCAGGCTGGAGTGCAATGGCACAATCTCAGCTCACTACAATCTCCACCTCCTGGGTTCAAGCAATTCTCCGGCCTCAGCCTCCCAAGTATCTGGGATTACAGGCGCCCACCATCATGCCCTGCTAATTTCTGTATTTTTAGTAGAGATGGGGTTTTGCCATGTTGGCCGGGCTGGTCTCGATCTCCTGACTTTATGTGGTCTGCCCACCTCAGCCTCCCAAAGTGCTGGGATTACAGGAGTGAGTCAACACACCCAGCCCACATATTTATTTTTTAAAACCATACCTATGTCAGTGCTGTTTGGCAAAATAAAAAAAAATTAAACCATATCCACGCTTTTATACTATACACTCTGAAGTAAAATGCAAATCATAAAATCTGTGTAAGGCTTAACTTTCAGATCTATGTGAAGGTTGTTTATTTTTGTTCCTAAGACAGAGGTAGAAACTTTAGATGTTTTGCTTTGAGATAAACTGCTTAATCTCTTACCTATATTTTTTATTCAGTAATTCTTACCATTTGGAAGGCTCTTAAAAACAATGAATCATACAAATCACATAAATATTCTAGTTTTAAAGTTAGAATCGTGGGTCATGGTTGCTTTCCTTCTAAGATTCGACTTATATTAATTTAATCAAAACCACTTTTTATTAGATTCCCAGTTAACCCTGTTTAAAAAGATCAGAAACTGGGCACACATATGTTTGTGTGTCTTTTTCTTAAATATATATTTTTTATGTATGCATCTTTTTGTGCTGTAGTACAAGGTGGAGATAGGAACACTATGGCATGTAAGAAATAATTAGGTGCACCCCACTTCATGTAATAGATAGGTTTCCAGACATTCGTATGGGAAAAAAGGGTTGTAAATGTCTTCATATTTTACCTAATGGTAGATATGTACAGGAACTCAATTAGGGAATCTAACTTGTGGGTCACCCTTCTGTTGTGTTACCTATCATCCCCTAAAGGAGATTTTTTTAAAATTTTCATTTTTCATGCATGTATGAAAGAACAAGTGCTTTTGAGAAGGGCATTCTTGTATAAGGGTCAAAACAGAATCAGATTTTATTAAAAAGCCAGCGTGTGTAAAATCAGATTTGAGGAATTATAATGTTTGACCTAAGGATGAGGAATTTTGTCAACCGAGAAAGTGTGGTTTTTATGGTCCTCACAAAAGTTTTCTAAGGGGTAGCTGGGATGATAGATGGATACCTTCTTTTTATTCCCTGTTCTAGCTGTTTTCTGCTTTGCCCTTTCTCAGTTCAACGACTCACACTGTATTCTGTTTAATCCCACACAAGTGAGTGTTAAGCATATCTTCACCATGCCAAGAGGCAATTGAGTGGCCAGAGAAGAAAATAAGGGTAGTTCCTGGGTACATGACTACCTTGACCAGTCAGTGTTATTGGCACTGTGGCTCTGTAGACAAGCTTTAGTCTATCTAGCAAGAGTTTTTAGGGAAGTTTAAAAATGGAACTAAATAAATATGGGGTGGTCCTAACAATGCCTTTTTTAAAAAAGATGAGACATAATTCATATGTCATACAATTTGTTATCTTAAAATGTACAGTTCTGTGGTTTTTAATATATTTATAGAGCTGTATAACCATCACCACTATCTAACTCCAGAACATTTTCATGTACCCTGTGCCCATTAGCAGTCACTACCCATTTCCACTCCATTCATCCCCTGGCAACCACTAATCTACTTTCTGTCTCTGTGGATTTGCCTATTCTGGACATTTCATACAAATGGAATCATATGATATGTGGCTGGCCTTTTGTGTCTGGCTTCTTTCACCTAGTGTCATGTTTTCAAAGTTCATCCATGTTGTAGCATGTATCAGTACATCATTCCTTTTTATGACTGAATAATATTTCCTTGTATGGGTAGATTGCATTTTATTTATCCATGCATCAGTTGATGGACACTTGTTTCTACTTTTTGACTGTTATGAATAATGCTGCTATGACATTCATGTACAAATTATCATGTGGACATAGGGTTTCTTTTTCTGTTGGATATAAACCTAGGAATGGAATTGCCAGGTTAGATGCTAATGTTTAACTTTTTGAGGATCTGCCAAACTGTTTTCCAAAGCAGCTGAGCAATTTGATTCCCACCAGCAATGTGTGAGGGTTCCAGTTTCTCCACATCCTCCCCAACTCTTGTTATTTTCCTTTTTAAAAATAATAGCCGTCACAGTGGGTATGAAATGGTTATCTCCCTGTGGTTATGACTTGCATTTCCCTAATGACAATGCTGTTGGTCATCTTTTCATCTATTCTTTGGAGAAATGTCTACTTAAACCCTTGCCCTTAAAAAAATAGGTTTTTTAAAAAAAGTTGTTGGATTTTAAGAGTTGTTTATTCTGGATACAGATCCTTTTCAAATATATGATTTGTAAATATTTTCTTTTATTCTGAGGGTTGTCTTTTCACTTTCTTAGTGGTATGTATCATTTGCAGCACACATTTTAAATTTTGATGTTTCCCAATTTATCTGTTTTTTCTCTTGTCTCTTTTGCTTCTGGTGTCATATCTAATAAAGTGAAGGTCATGAAGATTTACTCCTATGTGTTTTCTTAAGAATTTTATTTTATTTTTTGAGATGGAGTTTTGCTCTTGTTGCCCAGCCTGGAGTGAAGTGCAATGGGGCGATCTCGGCTCACTGCAACCTCCGCCTCCCTGGTTCAAGCGATTCTCCTGCCTCAGCCTCCTGAGTAGCTGGGATTACAGGCATGCACCACCATGCCTGGCTAATTTTTGCATTTTTAGTAGAGACAGGGTTTCCCCATGTTGGCCAGGCTGGTCTTGAACTCCTGACCTCAGGTGATCCACCCGCCTTGGCCTCCCAAAGTGCTAGGATTGCAGGCATGAGCCACTGCGCCCAGCCCTGTTTTCTCTTAAGAGTTTTATAGTGTTAATGCCTGTCTTTAGGTCTCTGATCCATTTTTAGTTAATTTTTGCATCTGTTATGAAGTAGGAGTCCAATTTTATTTGTTTATTTTTTGCATGTAGATATCCAGCTGTTGAAAAGATCAGTCTTTCCCCATGTAATGGTATTGGCACTTTTGACAAAAATCAATTGACCATAGATGTGTGGGTTTATTTCTAGACTCTCAATTCTATTCTAGTGATCTATGTGTTGATTTTTATGCCAGAACAAAAGATTGTATCTTTGTAGTAAGTTTGGAAATCAGGAAGTGTGAGTCTCTCTTACCTTTTTTTTTTTTTTTTTTTTTTTTTGAGATGGAGTTTCACTCTTGTTGCTTAGGCTGGAGTGAAGCGGTGCGACCTCGGCTCACTGCAACCTCTGTCTCCCGGGTTCAAGCAATTCCCTTTTTAAAAAGTTATTTTGGCTATTCTCGGTCCCTTGTATTTCTTTGTTTATTTTTTATTATCTTTTTTTCTCTTTCCCTCTCTCTCTTTTTTTTTTTTTTTTGAGACAGTGTCTCACTCTGTTGCCCAGGCTGGAGTGCAGTGCTCTGATCACAGCTCATTGCAACCTCAACCTCCTCCTGGGCTCAAAGGATCTTCCTGTCTCAGCCTCCTGAGCAGCTGGAAGCACAAGTGTGCACCACCATGCCTGGCTAATTAAAAAAAATTTTCTTTGTAGAGATAGGGTCTCCCTGTGTTGCTCGGGCTGGTTTTGAACTCCTGGGCTCAAGCAATCCTCACACCTTAGCATCCCAAAGTATTGGGATTACAGGTGTAGGCTACAGTGTCTGGCCATTCTTTGTATTACTATATGAATTTTAGGTTTGGTGTGTCCATTTCTGCAAAAAAATTTAGTTGGAATTTTGACAGTGAATACATTGAATCTGTAGATAAATTAGGGGGTAGCATCTTATTCATATTAAGTCTTCTAATCTATGAATATGAGGTGCCTTTCGATTCACTTATGTCTTCTTTAATTTCTTTCAACAATGTTTTATAGTTTTCAGTGTACAAGTCTTGCATTTGTTTGGTTTAACTTATTCCCAAAGTATTTTATTTTTGTTACTGCAGTCCAAAGGCCAGAGAGCCTGGAATACTGATGTCCAAGGGTAGGAGAAGAGTGTCCCCAGCTTTAAGGAAAAGAGAAGAAATTACCTTTTCTCTGTCTTTTTTGTTCCGTCTGGTCCTTCAGCCAATTGTTTTTTTGTTTTGTTTTGTTTTGTTTTGAGACAGAGTTTTGTTCTGTCACCCAGGCTGGAGTGCAGTGGCACCATCACAGCTCACTGCACCCCCACCTCTCGGGTTCAAGCAATTCTCCTGCCTCAGCCTCTCAAGTAGCTGGGATTACAGGGGTGCGCTACCACGCCTGGCTAATTTTTGTATTTTTAGTAGAGACGGGATTTCACCATTTTGGCCAGGCTGGTCTTGAACTCCTGACCTCAAGTGATATGCCCCCCTCAGCCTCCCAAAATGCTGAAATTACAGGCACGAACCACCACCCCTGGCCCTTCAGCCAACTGGTTGGTGCCTGCCCACATTGATGGTAGAGCTTCCCCCACTCAGCCCACCGACTCACACACCAATTTCTGGAAACACCCTCACAGACACACCCAGCAGTAATAATTTACCTGTTCTCTAGCTATTCCTTAATCCAGTCAAGTTGACACCTAAAATTAACCATCATACTTGTTGAATGCTTTATTAGCTATAATAGGATTCTTTAGGTTTTCTATATCTGCAACTGGAGATAATTTTACTTCTTTCTTTTCAATCTGGGTATCTTACGTATTTCTCTTATCTAATTGCCCCAGTTAGAACTTACAGTACAATGTCAAATAGAAGTGGACATCCTGGCCTTATTCCTGATCTTGGGGGAAAAATTCCAGTCCTTCATTGCTAAGTATGATGTTAGTTGTGGGTTTTTCCATAGATTCCCTTTACTTGGTTGAGGAACTATCCTTCTATTCTCGTTTGTTGAGTGTTTTTTTTTTTTTTTTTTAATCATAAAAGCGTATTGATTCTGTGTTTTAATGAAGAAATGGACAGATTTCGTGAGTTGAGTTGTTGTACTGTCTATATCAGGAAATACATTTTGTTGAAGTTTTAAAATCTCTGCAAGAAATTTACCAAGTCGAAGCCATAGAAGTACTTGTTGATGGTTTTTAAACAGTTCTTCAATTGGTATATATTTAATGGTTTCTAAGTTCATTAAACTGATTCTCTTCATTAACCCAAGTTAATTTGAGTTTGTGTTCACTTGCCTAAAGATATAGAGACACACAGACATGAGAGATAAAAGATTACTTGCTTCTGTTGGTTGGTTTATTGTAATACCTCTTTTTTACCTGACCTCATGCTTCTCAAACTCAGTTATTTCAGGTTCCTGGGAGAATGCTGGAGGTTGTAGATACAAGGTGCCTCTGTGTCCTTGAATCGTCAATGTTAGAGCTCTTTCAGTTCTCTTCCTTTACCTATCTTGGGGATATTTTGGCAGAAGAGCTGAGAAACAGCTCTGAATTTCCGGGAACTGGATTTCCCAACAGTGTTTAATTCTATCTTTGCATAGTACTTACAGTAAGCACAAGTACCACTGAATTACTGGGGTGGAGGAGGTATTCCAAAAACAAGACTTGATGGTTAATTAACCTTCAGCATTGCCCTAGGAAAAGTTTTGGGTTTTCTTGTTGTTGTTGTTGAATTTTAATCCTTTGTGTGCACAAAACAGGAGCATTTGCCTAACAAGTGTCACTTCTATGCTTGGCACTGTGGGGTATACAGAGATGACCATCAACGGGCCTTGCCCTGACGCTCTGAGAGATTCTTGTACCTGCAAAAAGCCCTTGAAAGACCCATTCTGAGGGTCCTTTACAGTAAGCCCAGATTTTTTTTTTTTTTTTTTTTTGATAGAGTCTTGCTCTGTCACCCAGGCTGGAGTGCAGTGGCATTATCTTGGCTCACTGCAACCTCTGCCTCCTGGGTTCAAGCGATTCTCCTGCCTCAGCCTCCCGAGTAGCTGGGATTACAGGCATGCACCACCACGCCTGGCTCATTTTTTGTATTTTTATTAGTGATAGGGTTTTGCCATGTTGGCCAGGCTGGTCTCGAACTCATGACCTCAGGTGATCCGCCCACGTCGGCCTCCCGAAGTGTTGGGGTTAAAGGCAGAAGCCACTATGCCCTGCCCTAAGCCCAGATTTTTTAATGTAATTCATCATCATGCGTGTAATCATTGTGAAATTCCTTTAGGGAATTATGTTACTAAGATCAGTGGAGGAAAAGCTTAATATTATCTGCAAGCAACATTTCCTCAAATGGTTGGAAGCTCACTTGCGAGTTTTCCGGTTTTGACTAACTTTTCATAGATAGAGCCCCACTAGCATTTTCTCATGAGTAATATTTCTAATGTTGTTTTTGAGTGAATACTTACAGTTCTCTAATTTTGTACATATGCCCCAAAGGCCTTTGGTTAATGGCTACATTTTAAATAAATCTTGTGAATGTTCTAGGCAAATATTAATCTTCAATGCAAATGTGTATATCAAACCTAACGGAGTTATGATTCAAGATTTTGGGCACACTACATTTTTAATGTTACATATTTATTTAAAATGCTCAGGGAAAAAAAAAAGCTTTCAAAGAGAGATGTACTTTGCCATAACTGTAAAATAAATGTATTCAGTACTATTCATAACAGCTATTCTTAGGAATAGCAGGATCCCCAATTATTAGTCATTGGCTGCTTGAATAATGGCTACAACTCCTAGTAATGAAAATTATAGCAACTTTTTCATTAAAAATGTATAAATGTTTTATAATTTTTTTTTTTTTTGGAGACAGGGTCTCGCTTTGTCTGCCCAGGCTGGAGTGCAGTGGCATGATCTTGGCTCACTGCAACCTCTGCCTCCTGGGTTCAAGTGATTTTCATGTCTTAGCCTCCTGAGCAGTTAGGATTACAGGTGCATGTACACCCAGCTAATTTTTGTAATTTTAGTAGAGACAGGGTTTCACCATGTTGGTCAGGCTGGTCTCAAACTCCTGGCCTCAAGCGATCCGCTCACCTCAGCCTCCCAAAGTTCTGGGATTACCTGTGTGAGCCACCACTCCTGGCCTAAAAATCGGTCTTTTATTTTTGCTTAATACTTTCTTTGGTTTGTTTTTTTGTTTGTTTGTTTTGTTTTGTTTTGAAACAGAATTTCATATGGTGGCCCAGACTAGAGTGCAGCAGCATGATGTCTCATTGTAGCCTCGACCATCTGGGCTCAAGTGATCCTCCCACTCCCACCTCAGCTTCCCAGGTAGCTGGGACTACAGGTGTGTGCCACCACACCTAGCTAATTTTTAACTTTTTTGTACAGACAAGGGCTAACTAACTATGTTGCCCAGGCTGGTCTCAAACCTCCTGGTTCCAAGTGATCTTCCTGCCTTGGCATCTCAAAGTGCTGGGATTACGGGCATGAGCCACCTTACCTGGCCTGCTTAATATTTTTAAGTATTTTGAAAATAAACCTCTGATCCTAGTTGGTTAGCGTATTTATTTATTTATTTATTTTTAAGACAGTCTGTGTTGCCCAGGCCTGGGTGCAGTGGCACAATCACAGCTGACTGTAGTGTCAACCTCCTGGGCTCAAGCAATCCTCCCACTTCAGCCTCCCAAGCAGCTAGGACTGCAGGCGTGCACCATGATGCTCAGCTAATTTTATTTATTTTTTGTAGAGATGAGGTCTCACTGTGTTGCCCAGGCCGGTCTTGAACTCCTGAGCTCAAGTGATCTGCCTGCCTTGGCCACCCAAATTGCTGGAATTACAGGCATGAGCTACCACGTCCGCCCCCCCTAGTTGGTTACCTTAATAAAATTTGCTTAGAGAAAAAAATTGTAGCCAGCAGTCTCTCAAAAATATATCTTTCTCTCTGTATTTATAGACTCATTAGTTACAGGAAAACACAGGTCACTGGAGGTAATGGGGTGATTATTGTAAGGACACAACAGCAGCTGCCTGGCTGAGTCTGGTGGCTCTGTTCTCTTCCTCCTCCCTCTCAGGGTCTGGCATCACTCTCACCCGCATTGTTTCTCTTCTTCTTTTCCCGTATCTTCTCTACTTGAGGTCCACTGCTTGATTCTCTTCATACTTTCCATCTTCAGATTCCAGAGTAGCATTAGCTGAGTCTTACCATCACCTGGGTTGGGGAGAGGTTTTAAAAGCTAGGCTCCCTGCCCTGGGGGAAGCAGTCTTTTTGGGTGAGGTGATTGCTGTGGGCATGGCAGTTTCTTTTAGAAGGAAGTGTTGGAAGTACCATCCTATGGTCCACAGAGACTTTGTGCAGTGTCACACCCTGGCCCACCATGTTAATGACATTTTGCTGATTCGACATGATGAGAAAGAAGTAGCAAGTACTTAGATGTCGCAGTGATTGACCTGTCTGGTATACTCAAGAGTAGAAAATGAATTTTACTCTAAGCTCAAATTGCTGTTGGGATTAGCCACAGTTATAACAAAAATAAATCATTCTGTGGGCAGAGGCCATGGCTGATTTGTGGCAGTCTCTAGAAGGGTGAGTGTTTGAATTGAAGTCATTGGCATGTTCAGCTAATTACTAAATAAGCAGATTTCTAGATCTCTTCAAATAAAGGAGCACCTACCTTGGTATCTACACTTAAAGTTCCTCTCCCCTTGTACCACATTCTTTCCCCAACTGTTAGGACATTTTTGCAAAGGAGCAACTCTGTGAGATTGGCACTTGAGGGTGCTTCTTGCCTGTTTTTGTTTGTTTGTTTGTTTTTGTTTTTTTTTGTTTTTGAGATGTAGTCTTGCTCTGTCACCCAGGCTGGAGTGCAGTGGCATGATCTTGGCTCACCGCAACCTCCCCCTCCTGGGTTCAAGTGATCCTCCTCCCTCAGCCTCCCAAGTAGCTGGGATTACAAGAGTGCACCACTACACCTGGCTGATTTTTGTATTTTTAGTAGAGATGGGGCTTCACCATGTTGACCAGGCTGGTCTCAAACTCCTGACCTCAAGTGATCTGCCCACCTCAGCCTCCCAAAGTGCTGGGATTACAGGCACAAGCCACTACACTCAGCGTCGTGCCTGTTTCTGTAGGAATCAGCAGGAGGCCCCACAACCAGGTGACACCTGACATCACTGTGGAAGTGGTATTTGAGTTGTGGATCTTTCTGATTACTTAGTATGCAGCTGTTTTAATGTTTATTGTTATTATTTATTAAGCTAGCTAGTCTTTTTGAATCCCCCTTTTTTCCCTTCTTTTGATCTAATTTGGAAATGTAGTAAGAAATTCCTACCAAACTTCCCATTAGAAGAACATTTTTCTGGAGTGCTTGATTAAATTATTAGGTGAAAATAATTAGAGTTTTTTTCTCTTAATGTCACTGAGAGTTTGGTAGAGGAAATGAGTGCAGTAATTGTCAAACTTTTTCTTTTCTTTTTTTTTTTTTTTTCCGAGACCGGGTCTCTCTCACCCCATCTGGAGTGCAGTGGCACAATCTTGGCTTACTGCAACCTCTGCCTCCCAGGCTCAGGCGATTCTCCTGCCTCAGCCTCCTGAGTAGCTGGGATAATAGGCATGCACCACTATTGTCTGGCTAATTTTTGTATTTTTAATGGAGATGGGGTTTCACCATGTTGGCCAGGCTGGTCTCGAAGTCCTGACCTCAAATGATCCACCTGCCTCGGCCTCCCAAAGTGCTGGGATTACAGATGTGAGCCAACATGCCCAGGCTAAACTTAAAAAAAAAAAAAATCTACCTTGTTATTAGTTCATATTTGGGATGATGAATACTTTCTATTTTAATTTTAAGGAAAATATTTTGAACATGAATTCAGTTAGCACTGAATGTCATTGCATGAGACTATTTAATAATTAAAAATACATAGACACTATAAGTCTTTGGACTAGAGCATAAATCTGGAGTACATTATTTTCCACTTTTTGTAGTAGTTAATTATTTTTTGCTTTTAGGGCCCCAAACTGATGGCTTACATGTTAATGTACCAAATGACCTATGACTTAGATTTGTATTATCCTTCATTTTAGAAAGCCATTGACTTGAAATCTCCAAAGATAAACTTTTAGGCCATTTTTAACTTGAAAGTAAAGAACAGATTTACTTTTGTAAAGGTAACAGAATGTAGATTTTTAAAATATATTATGAATACCAAGTTATGGATTATATTCTATTTAAATTATTTATGTAAAGATAAATGTATGTCTGTTTTGCACTAAAAAATATCTTATGCATTCAACCATTTTTATACAATGATAGTTCAGTTTTATGTTGAAATAATTTTTTTTTTTTTTTTTTGAGACAGGGTCTCACTCTGATGCCAGGCTTGAGTCCAGTGGCGAGATAATGGCTCACTGCAGCCTCAACCTCCTGGGCTCAAGTGATGCTCCCACCTCAGCCTCCCAAGTAGCTGGGACTACAGGCACATGCCATGACACCCAGCTAATTTTTGCATTTTTTAATAGAGATGGGGTTTTGCCATGTTGCCCAGGGTGGTCTCAAACTCCTGGGCTCAAGCAAATCCACCTGCCTCAGCCTCCCAAAGTGCTGGGATTACAGGCATGAGCCACCACTCCCTGTCAGGAAACATTTTTATTTTGTGCATTTTAAATTTGATTTTTAGCTTAAGTTTGATCAATAAACTAACCACCTCACTATCCCTCGCAAGACCAAGACCTCTTTCTTTAGTTTCAGAATACCTTGAATTTTGGTGCACATTTTTGCTATTTTCAGAAAATACATTGAAGTAGCCTTATATCAAAGGTAGCCTTATATATGGAGAGCCTTATGCAAAGATATTAGAGTATTTAATTTCTAGTTATTTTTTCTAGAATTGAGAATCTCGGATATTTCTGAGCATATAAGAACTTTGAGAAGGGTTCTCTAGTTATGGGTAAAATATATTAAGTACATTGAGAATGTCTTTACATTTTCTGACATTTGTACTTATATTGAGTAAAGTTATACCTCACTTTCTTGGTTGATACTGTCATTTGATAAAATTCATCAGTGGATAAATTGCTATGTATGTGTGTGATAAAGATACTTGCCTTAAAATAGAACACTTCTGTCTTGCAAACAATTTATGGTCAAATTGCCTTTTCAGTTACTGCTCTTTCCATGCACCTAGTGAATTTAAGTCTGATAAAGTCCCTGGATGTAAGAAAGAAGATGAAATGTCTTTTCATTGTTAATTATCTGCACCTGGATTAAAAAGTATTTTCAACATGTGAAGACTTTATGGAAAAAAATAATACGTGTGTGTTGTTTGACTTTTACTGCTAAAGACAGCAAGTGATTGAACAGATAAAATTATGTATTGGTTTTAAACATTATTTTTATTGACCCTATCCTCAATGAGAGTATTCAATTGTGTGTGTGGTCAGTTGTACTATTTTCACTGTATATACATAACTACTGTTAACTGTCATCCTTAATGGCCATTGTATATGTCATGGAAGGATCAGATGTACTGTATCAACCAATGGGGAAGATAATGTGGATAGAAAAGTTTGTATTATCATTTGGGATTTAAGGTAATAATTATATTGTTTGGTAGGCGTTTTAGGAATGATGGTTTAAATGGACATAGCTTTTATTTTCTAATAAAAATATTTCAAATCAGCTCAATTTATGTGACATTTTCTATTTTAATATGGGATTATTAAAGTATGCAGTCATTTGGGTCATAACTTTCCTCATTCAGCTGTGTTATTTAGTATTTGTCAGATCTTTAATAGTATCTTTAAATGGGCATCAAATTTGATTAATTTATGGTTGGAGCTTTTTAGCATCTTCAGTTCTTAAGGAAATAATATTTTATAAAAATTAACTTTGTTATAAGTATGTTGTATGCACATCTGAAAAAAGTCTGTACAGCTTGAACATTTGAATAGTTAATAAATTTTGACTTTGAGAACCACCTACAGCTGATACTAAATACATGCTACTATCTATTGCGTCAACTTCAATAATTTGTGTACAGTAGTTCATTCTTAGTGGACTTACTTCCCTTTTGTTCTGAACCAAAACTTCACTTTGCAATAAACTACTGGTGAATGAAGCACAAAGGTGTCTCCTGGCTGTGACAATGTCTCTGTTGGTCAGGTAGCCTTGAATCAGTCATTTGATCTTTGACCCGCTTTCATATTCTGTTTTTCTCCCTTTTAATTACTCTTCCTCTCCGTGGTAAGAATATCATTAATCAACACGAGGCAAGTTTCCAGGTCATGATGATGGGTACCTATAGGCACGTAGTACATGTTGAGTTGAATCAAAAATCTTGGAAATTATACCTTCTAAATGCTGCTGTTTGTTTATAGTATGTTCTCTGTTTCAAAGATGCCTGCCAGCCGCTTTCAGTTCTCCTAGTAAAAAGACCACATGATCCTCCTCCCACTCCCCATCATCCCTCTATTTCTCTTCTGCCCACACTCTACACCCCGCATCCCCACTTCCTGGAGGAAATAATTCCTGATTTGATTTTTTTTTTTTTTTTTTTTTTTTTTTGAGACGGAGTCTTGCTCTGTCGCCCAGGCTGGAGTGCAGTGGCGGGACCTTAGTTCACTGCAGCCTCTGCCTCCCGGGTTCAAGCGATTCTCGTGCCTCAGCCTCTCCAATAGCTTGGACTACAGGCGCGCCACCACGCCCCGCTAATTTTTTTTTTTTTTTTTAGTGGAGTCGGGTTTTTGCCATGCTGGCCGGGCTGGCTGATTTGATATTCTTGCGTTGACAGTGGCCCACCGGTGGAGCAGCTGCCCCCAGACCCCTTGACCCGGTGGTGCTTCCACCCTGCCGGAAGCACCTTGTGTGGCCCCGCCAACAGCATGGCGGTAGCATCCCCAGGAAGCAGGCCCGCAGCGCCAGGAGGGGGTTTCCTGAGGACAGAGGCCCTTCTTGTCCTGATTGTCGCAGCAGGCCCTGTCGATGGACTTAACTGTGAAAATCACCCTTTCAGGGGTGGATGCAAGGACTTCTCAGGGCGGAGAAGTAGATACCTTCCTGGATAGCTGTGGAGCCGGGGTCCTGCATTTCCCTCTGGCGTCTCTGCTGACTGAGATGTGAAGCAGTCGGCCCATGTCCCGAGAAGAGGTTTCCTTTGATTTATTGCTATTAAAGTTGTTGCTTTGAGAGCTGGGCATAAACCATAAAAACAGTGGGGAATCACAAGAAATTTGTGATAATTGCATTTAAGACAGGAACCCATTCGTCAGGTAACACTTATGTGCTATTAATCAGAGCAATGGTTTCTAAGCCACAGGGTTTGCTTCTTATCTGAGTTCTTCTTTATATTTTATTTTTGGAACTAATCAGGTTTTTGTTTTCTTTTGGGGAAAAATAATAGCAAATGTCAGACTGAACATTATGTGGTTGGATTATTTTCACAAATTTAAAAGAATTAAGAGCCAGTGTGCATGGTTGAACTTTTGGATACCTGAGAAGATAATTAATGTTTTGGGGTTTTTTTTTTTTTTAAAGGGACGGAGGGGGAATTCTCATAGTCTATCCTGAACCCCCATCTTTCATTGATGTCTTAAGCTGACAAGGTGATGGATATACCAGTCAGAAGTCCCATCATCTCTGTCCCCTGTAAATCTGTGGCAAGGTTGTCAGAGCACCTCATTTTTTTGTGTTCAGGCTGTGAATACAGTGAGGTTCTGACGAATGTTTGGACAAAAATGAGTTTTGGCACTCAGCTACAAGAGCAATGTAACCTTTTCAAGGCCACGGAATTTTTTGGTGTGTGGGTGGTCCTTCTGTCTGCTAAAAATGTTGAAATAAGCCGTTTTACTTTGCAGAAAGTAGAATCCTGAAGGATTTGTGGAAAGTAGAATCCTGGATTTGCAAAGCTGGAGGTGGGGGTCTTGAGCCTAAAGGCTCTGGGGAAAGAGGATCTTGAAGTTGACTTTACTTGGGCAGTAAGTTATTTTACAGGAGCTAGCTTGGAGAGATTGGACATATCTTCAAAATGAATTGATTTTTTAAAATGTATCAAAATAGTATAATCCACATACTAGACAATATGGAAAACGGGGAGGAAAAAATAAGCACATACTTCCCTGTCATTGTAATAAGTTACTGTCATCATCTGCTTTTTTTTTTTTTTCCCTTTCACCTCATTTCCGACTGTGCGAGGCTCTAGCGACATATGTGGAAGGTACACTCCCCATTCATAAAGAGCTCTTGGGGGAAAGTGACCAGTAATAAAACATTGAAGACGTTTACAGGTAGGGTAAAGATTATGAAATAGATGCTGTGAGATCGCAGAAGACAGTTCAGGAGTCAAGGAAGGCTTCCTAGAGGAGTGATTCTTAAATTCAGTTCAGGGAGACAGACCCTTGACGATCTGTGACACTTATAGGGTTCAGCATGTACCAAAGCAAGAGAAAGTGGCATGTTTTGGCAGTTGCACTTGGTTGGGTAAGTGCAGAGAGAAGAGAGTGTGTGAGGAGTGCTGTTGGGTGGGCAGAGGTCAGATTAGGAAAAATCTCATGTGCCAGCCAAGAAGGTGGGCTTCACCCTGCAGGCAGAGAGCCATTGAAGGACCTAAGTCAGGAAAAACAGGGTTTGTGCTTAAGGAGGATTACTCTGTCAACTGTGTCAAGGGTGGAGAGAGACTGGGGACAGTGGGACCCATTAGGGAATTACTGTGGTCATCATTCAAGTAAGAGGAAGCGATGGGAGTGGTTTCAGTAGCAATAATGAGAGAGAGATAGAAAGAGAGCAGCTTTTGGTGGGAAAGAGTTCCATTGTAGATTTAATGATTGGAGGAGCCTGGGAAGTATCCAAATGGAAATATCAAGCCGACTGTTGGCTCTGTGCACTGGGGAGAGGTTCTGTCTAGAGTGGTCCAAATGGTCAGGATTTTGGAATCCTTGGCTTGTAGATGGAAGTGGAAGCTAGTTTGGAAAAAGATGTGAAAAATCCCTCTGTAAGAGTGTTGAGGGAGTGGAGGAAGTAACCTAGGCTTGGTCCCTGGAGACCACCAAACTGGATAAGAGGAGGAAAGGGGGTTGAAGGGCCCAACAAGGAGGTGGGGTGTTAAATGGCTCCTCACAGTCAGATGTTCACTGGTTTCAGCAACTAGGCACTTATGGGAGCTTTGGAGAAAGCCATTCTGGTGGCTTAGGGTGCAGATGCAGGTTACAGGCTTCTTCATAACTATGGCTATAAATATGGTGGAAATATAAACATCATCCATATTAAACCCTGAGCTCTTCCCTCCTACTATAGAGTCCTCATAGCCATTACTTTTAATTGTCTGCCTTTAGGTATACCAGAAGTTATCTATTTCTTTAGATAACAGAGTCTAAAGAAATGGACCAAAGAGTCCTATCATTTTTATGGCTTTTGAAATACATTACCACACTGATTTTAAGTTGGGATGTACTGATTAGGAGTATTGTCAGTGTCTTAGTTCATTCTTTCTTGCTATAACAGAATACCAGGGACAGGGTAATCTGTGAACAATAGAAGCTTATTTGCCTCACCACTCTGGAAGCTGGGAAGTCCAAGATTGAAGGCCCTCTGGTGAGGGCCTTCTAGCTGTATCACAACATGGCAGAAGGCATGGGCAAGAGAGAGAGAGGGAAGAGAAGCCAAGCTCATCCTTTTATTAGAAAACCACTCTCAAGATAACAGCATTAATCCATGCATGAGGGCAGATCCCTCATGTCCTAATCACCCCTTAAAGGTCCCACCTCTCAACACTGTTACACTGAGGATTAACTTTCCAACACATGAACTTTGGGGGACAAATTCAAACCGTAGCAATTGGTAATGTTTGATACTGTCGGTTTTACCACACCCTCATAAACATTGGCTTTTACCTCATTAAATTGTTTTCTGGTTTTACCACACCCTCATAAACTCTGGCTTTTACTTCATTACATTATTTTCTTAATGCAACAGATTAACAATGGCTTCTCACTGTGTGTCTTGTAATAACATCTTGGTTACCAATGACTATATGTTACAATCACTTTTAGTTACTAACCAACCAGATTAAAAAAACACATATTGGATTGGTAGTTTAAAGAGGAAACAGAAAACAAACTTGTTAAAGCATTTGACCATTGTGTGGGGCTGACTGCTCTTCTGCTGTGGTCCTGGATAAAATGCTTCATCTCTCTGGGTCTGTTTCTTGACTAAGATAATTTGTTGATGTTTTCTCTGGGTTTTTTCCCCAATTCTAAGATTCTGAGGTATTTTGCTCTGTTCTCCATTTGCAACTCCTAGTGACTAGGAGGGTATGGGGCCCACAGCTGGCCCCAAATAAACACTGAGAAGTTGACTGAAATTTTTGATATGATCAGAAAAACATATTAGGCCTTACAGTAGGAAGATATTACCAACAGAACAATAAGAACTCTTGTTCATTAAGAAAAAATAAATAAATTATAGATAATAAAAAAGAAGAAAATAAAAGTAATCTGTCATGCTATTTCCACGATCCTGCTCTGCTGTTTGACTCACTCATGCTTATCCTTTAGGTCTTAGTTTAAATGTTCCTTTCTTGGGGACTTGTTGACTGAACCCTATAATAGATTAGGTTCATCTTCTCTCATCCTATTGATCTTTCTTTATTATTGTCACTTCTGAATTATAAATGCTTTACCAGAACAGCAGCCTTATATGTGTGATTAATTACTGTATCCCCAACACTTAGCACAGAGGCCAGCACATAATTGTTGCTCAGTAAATGTCGAATGAACACATAAATTCAAGTAATCATTTTTAACATTTTGGCATATTTCCTTTTGTGCTTTTTCTCTGTGAATATGTCTGTATATCAAGATAAAACATCTCAAAAATGAGATCAGTTTATACTATTGTTTCATGATTTGTGTTCTACTCTCATTGAGTCATTTTTGTGTGGTAGCCTATCGTTTTATGGTGATTCATTCTTACTCATAAAGCTGCCCTTTTTGTTTCTAACAACATACAGTTGAGCAATGGGTGGTCTGGGCTAAGGATACAACCTGGAACTTAGATTGAAGAAATTGGTCAATTCAATTTTTTTAAATGGTCAATATGTCTAAACTGATAGGTTGTTGGAGAGGTCAGAATGATTTGTCACTGAGAATACTGGCCCTGTTGGTTTCTTTTTTCTTTCTTTTTTTTTTTTTTGAGACAGAGTTTTGCTCTTGTTACCCAGGCTGGAGTGCAATGGCATGATCTCGGCTCACTGCAACCTCCGCCTCCTGAGTTCAAGTGATTCTCCCTTCCTCAGCCTCCCGAGTAGCTGGGATTACAGGCGTGTGCCACCACGTCCGGCTAATTTTGTATTTTTAGTAGAGATGGGGTTTCATTGTGTTGGTCAGGCTGGTCTGAAACTCCTGACTTCAGGTGATCCACCTGCCTCCCAAAGTGCTGGGATTACAGGCATGAGCCATCTCACCCGGCCGCCTGTTGGAATCTGAATCAAGTGCCAAGGAAGTTGAGGAAGGGCAATGATGACTAGCCTTTCTAGTGCACTTCCACTCATGTGATACTGCATAGTCTTTGCATTAATTCTGTAAGGTAGTTATTATTAACCCCCTCTTACAGATGAAGAAACTGTCTCAGGGTAGTTAAGTAACTTGTCCAAAAGCACACTAGCTCTTTGTAGCACAGCTGCAATTCAAACATAGATGTTCTAACACTGAGTCCTCTTTTATTTTATTTTTATTTTTTATTTTTTGAGATGGAGTTTCGCTCTTTTCACTCGTCACCCAGACTGGAGTTCAATGGTGTGATCTCAGCTCATTGCAACCTCTGCTTCCCGGGTTCAAGTGATTCTCCTGCCTCAGCCTCCTGAGTAGTTGGGATTATAGGTGCCCGCCACCATGCCTGGCTAATTTTTGTATTTTTAGTAGAGATAGGGTTTTCACCATGTTGGCCAGGCTGGCCTCGAGCTCCTGACCTCAGGTGATCTGCCCGCCTCAGCCTCCCAAAGTGCTGGGATTACAGGCATGAGCCACCGTGCCCAGCTGGGTCCTCATTTTATGTAGATTATGCAGATAGTAGTGTGGAAATCTCTGGTTACAGACTGACCGGCAGTCTCTGCTCTCTTGCTAGTAGTGCTGGCCTTGAAATCAGTTCTGCGATTTAACCCTGATGCACATGACCTGTTGTCTCCTCATTGCTGCTGTTTGTTAGTTTTGGATAGTTATTTTATTCTGTTGAAGTTATGTCTACAGAGCCAGAACATGAAATAAGTAGATGATCTTAGTTTTAATCAGAAGGCTGAAAGTTCAAGCTGTATTGAGTAGCTGAGTGCTAAGGTTGGGCTTTCCAGCTCTGGTTTAGCAAACCTTTGATTCAGTTTCCACTTCCTTAAGTCCAGCCTTTTGCAAGGATATTAAGAAATACCATCTGAGGGCCGGGCGTGGTGGATTACAGGTGGGATACGCCTGTAATCCCAGCACTTTGGGAGGCCGAGGCGGGGAGATCACCTGGGGTCAGGAGTTCGAGACCAGCCTGACCAACATGGCGAAACCCCATCTCTTTAACTAAAAATACAAAAAATTGGCCGGGCATGGTGGCAGGTGCCTGTAATCCCAGCTACTTGGGAGGCTGAGGCAGGAGAATCGCTTGAACCCAGGAGGCAGAGGTTGCAGTGAGCTAAGATTGCACCACTGCACTCCAGCCTGGGTGCCACAGAGTGAGACTCTATCTCAAAAAAAAAAAAAAAAGAGATACCATCTGAGCTTTATTGTGACCACCTGGGAAATAGCAGCACATGCGAATTTCCACAGGCCTGTCAGGAACATGACACGGTCTGAACAGCTAAAACGCACGGTAGCATTTTTCAGTTAAAAACCAAGAGCAGTTACACAGGGTAGCATTTTACTACTGAAATGAGGCTGAATTTGAGTACATTCTTAATCATATTTAGACTCAGAGAATGCACTGCTGGGATAAGCTTCAGCTTTGTTCAAAAAGGACTGTTATTACTAATAATCATTAATCACTATGAGCCATAAAATCTGATACAGAAGACTAAGGTAATTAAAGGAAGAAAAAAGTGAATATTATGTGCAAGATTCTCATTTGGTTATATACAGCTTCCTGTGGTGTGATTTTAATTTTTAATAACTACTCTTCATTTATGGTGATTCTGTGGCTGGCTGGCTACCAGTGGAGCCTCCCTAGGTTTTTCCTAATAATTTAAAAAATCACATTTGTGTGCACACTTCAAAATAGTTAAGATGGTAAAATTTGTGATACATGTTTTTAACCACAAAAAACCCTAAACCCACACATTTGCAATGATTCATTATCTCTCTTGAGCATCTCTCTTCTGATCAAAAAGAAGCATTTATTTTAAAAACTCTTTACTAGTTTTAAAAATTACATAGAAATTGTTGCAACATATTTAAATAATAAAGAAATATACAAAATGAAGAGTGAAAGTTTTCCTCATTCCAGATTGAACTCAACAGGCATCCACTGGTTGTGGTTTATTTGCAGTATTTTTTCTCTAATAGTATGTTTTTGGGTACTTCTAGATCAAGAAAGCACAGTGACAGTAGCTGAAATGTGGAAAACAACCCAGCTGTCCATAAACAGATGAATGGATAAACAAAATGTGGTCTATATATGCAATGGAATATTAACCTTAAAATGGAATGAAATTCTACATGCTACAACATGGGTGAACCTTGAAAACATAGTAATATGTGAAATAAGACATGTAAAAGGACAAACATTGTATGATTCCACTTATGAGGAGTTATTGTATAATGGCTATAGAGTTTCTGTTTGGAATAATTACAGAGTTATGGAAACAGATAGTGGTGATGGTTAAACAACATTGTGAATATACTTAATGCCACTTAATTGTTCACTTAAAAACAGTTAAAATGGTGATTTTGTGTCAGTATATATATATATTATTTATTTATTTATTTATTTATTTTTATTTTTTGAGATGGAGTCTCACTCTGTCACCCAGGCTGGAGTGCAGTGGCGCGATCTCAGCTCACTGCAACCCGCACCTCCTGGATTCAAGCAATTCTCCTGCCTCAGCCTCCCAAGTAGCTGGGACTACAGGCACACGCCACCAAGCCCAGTTAATTTTTGAATTTTTTTAGCAGAGACAGGGTTTCACCATGCTGGCCAGGCTGGTCTCAAACTCCTGACCTCATGATCTGCCTGCCTTGGCCTCCCAAAGTGCTAGGATTACAGGTGTGAGCCACCACGCCTGACTTTGTGTCAGTATATTTTACTACACAAAATAAGAAAAACAATGAGCACGTAATTTTCTATACTATTCTGTAAACACAAATGGTGGCTCACGCCTGTAGTCCCAGCACTTTAGGAGGCTGAGATTGGCAGATCACTTGAGCCCAGGATTTCAAGACCAGCCTGGGCAACATAGTGAAACCCCTGTCTCTAGAAAATTTACAAAAATTAGCCAAGTGTGTTACTGCGTGCCTGTGGTGCCAGCAAGTTGGGAGGCTGAGGCAGGAGGATCACTTGAGCCTGGGAGGTCAAGGCCCCAGTAAGCCATAATCGTGCAGCTGGACTCCAACCCAGGTGACAGAATGAGACCCTGTCTCCAAATCTTCCTCCCACCACACACCTACAAATGATAAATACTATGATAAAAATGCAAATATTTTTTAAATGCAAAAAAAAATTTTTTTTTTTATTTTTTGAGATGGAGTCTTGCTCTGTTGCCCAGGCCGGAGAGCAGTGGTGCAACCTCAGCTCACTGCAACCTCCACTGCCCAGGTTCAAGCGATTCTCTTGCCTCAGCCTCCCAGGCAGCTGGGATTACAGGCACCCACCATCACACCCGGTTAATTTTTGTATTTTTAGTAGGGTTTCACCATGTTGGCCAGGCTGGTCTCCAACTCTTGACCACAAGTGATCCACCCACCTCAGCCTCCCAAAGTGCTGGGATTACAGGCATGAGCCACCGTGCCAGGACAAATTTATGTTTTTATATAATTAATATATTTGTGGGGTATGACATGATGTTTTGATTCATGTATGCATTGTATAGTGATCAAATCAGAGCAGTTAACATATCTGTCACCTTAAACATCTATCATTTCTTTTTTCTTTTTTTTTTTTTTTTTGAGACAGTGGACTCACTCTGTCACCCAGGCTGGAGTGCAGTGGCGCAATCTCAGCTCGCTGCAACGTCTGCCTACTGGGTTCAAGCAATTCTCCCACTTTGGCCTCCTGAGTAGCTGGGATTACAGGCATGAGCCAATGCACCCAGCTAATTTTTTTGTATTTTTAGTAGAGATGGTGACCAGGCTGGTTTTGAACTCCTGGCCTCAAGCGATCCACCTGCCTCGGCCTCCCAAAGTGCTGGGATTACAGGCGTGAGCCACCGTGCCCAGCCTAAATGTCTATTATTTCTCTGTGATGTGCACATTCAAAATCTGGTTATTTTGTCTTTGCCATTGTGTTTTTCATGAACTTTAGGTTGTGTTTTGTTTGTTTTAGACTGCATCTTGTTGTGTTGCTCAGGCTGACCTTGAACTTCTGGGCACAAGCAATCTTCTTGCCCAGCCTCCCAAGTAGCTGGAACTACAGGCATGCACCACTGTACCTAGTTTCTAGTTATTTTGAAATATACAATATATTATTGTTAACTCTAGTCATCTTGCTATGCAGTAGAACACCAGAACATATTTCTCCTATCTGTAGCTTTGTACTCATTTATTAACCTCTCACTATTCCTCCTGCCTTCCTTTGTCTCCAGGCTGGAGGGCAGTGGCATGATCTCAGCTCACTGCAACCTTCACCTCCCAGGTTATAGTGACTCTCGTGCCTCAGCCTCTCAATCCCAGCTGATCCCAATCAGCTGGGATTACAGATGCACGCCACCACACCCAGCTAATTTTTGTACTTTTAGTGGAGATGGAGTTTCACCATGTTGGCCAGCCTCGCCTCGAACTCCTGACCTCAAACGATCCACCCACATCGGCCTCCCAAAGTACTCAGGTTACAGCCATGAGCCACTGTGCCCGGCCTCTACTCTCTACTTCTATGAGGATAGTGTTATAGATTCCACATATGAGTAAGATCATGCAATATTTGCCTTTCCATGCCTGGCTTATTTCACTTAACATAATGTCTTTCAGGTTTATCCATGTTGCTGCAAATTTTTTATGGCCAAGTAGGGTGTTTTGTTTTGTTTTGTTTTGAGACAGAGTCTACTCTGTCACCCAGGCTGGAGTGCCTAAATCGTATTTTTATATAGATGGCTTAAAGTTTATGTCAGACTTTGGACTAAGTTATGCAGTAGTAGCTAACAACTTCCAAGTCTTAATGCCTTACAACTACAAAAGTCTATTTCTTGTTCATGTTACATGTCTTTTACAGGTTGGCCACAACTCTGTGCCACATCCTCTTCATTTTAGAATCCAGGATGAAGGATATGCCCTTATCTGGTATGTTGCCATTCTGTGTCAGAGGAAAAAATCATGGAAGCATGAGACTCTTAAAGCTAGTCATATAACCTAGCCTGACCTTATTGGGATGAGAAAATACAGTCCTCCTATAGGAAGGGGCAGTGATTATTTGGGAGCAATAATACAGTTACTATAGGGTTATAACCAGAAATAAGACACTTGTCTTGGCCATGGAGGAAGGGAAACATCTGTACATATGAGACCTCACTATAAGGTAGTGCATGATCTGGAATCATGCTATCTGATTGGGGCAACACCTCTGAGCCCTAATGTGGGGCCCAGCTCAGATCCCTGTACCTGCTTAGGATGGAACACAGCACCACAGAAATCACTTAATAAGAAAGGGCACAAGGAAAAAACTCCGAAGATAAGTTCTCAAACATAAATTACAAAGTGTTTGAGGAGGTTCAGCCCTATCAAGGAAAATCTACAAATCCAACAAACAGGAGAATTTCTATCAAGAAATATAAACAATAGGCCCATCTAAAAGGCATTAAAATAAAAAGTGTGCTTAAAATGCTTAAAGATATAACAGATGAACTGGTATCAGTGAAGTAAGATCAGGAGGCAGTGAAACAAGAACAGGTAGATGTGAAAAAGATAGTCATTGAAATTTAAAACTTCTAGGCTGGACATATTTGAAGAGAGAATTTGTAAATTGGAAGATGGAACTGAAGACAACTCTTAGAGTATGGAACAAAAAGGTAATCAGTTGATGTCTTGGAGGATAGACTGAGATATTTTAGCCTACACAAATGAGGGTTTCCTAGAAGGAAATAATAGAGTGAAGACAGCAATATTTGAAGATAGAATAGCTAAGAATTTTTCAGCATTTAAAAAGGGCACAAATTGTCAGGTTGAAACCACTAAATGCTGAGACAGAGTGCACAAATATAAAAAAAAAAAAAGAAAAGAAAGTACATTTAGAAGATTGCAGTGAAATGACAAAATATTGGAAATAAAGAGAATCCTCTTAAAAGCTACCAGGAGGTAAAGACAGATTATCTACAAAGGAATGACAATCAGAATAACAGTATGCTTATTTTTAGCACAAACCATTGCCAAAAAAACAATGAAATAACAACTTCAGAATACTGAGGGAAAATAATTTGAACTTTGAATTTCATACCCAGCTAAACTGTCAGTAGAGTGTGCATAATAGAGATATTTTAACACACACAAGGACCAAAAGAACTTCCTACCAACAGACCTTCACTGAAAGGACAACTAAAAACTGCTTTGGCTAGAAGAAAAATGAATCCAAAAGGAAAGAGCATGATGCCACAAGAAAAGGTGAAAAAGAGAAATTGGTAAAACATGTTGACAAACTTTAAATAAAATAATAATTATAATAACAACAACAACAGTTTTTGTGTGTGTATTTAAAGGCAAGCTGATAATTACATTCTAGGCCAAAAACAAGTAGGTATTTCAGAAGAAAGCTAAAGAATGTTAAGATCATTGTTTTGTTCAGAAATACTGGTTGGCTTTAGACTTTGCTGGAAAAATACTGATATGGTTTGGCTGTGTCCCCCGCCAACTCTCATCTTGAATTATAGTTCCCATAATCCCCGTGTGTCATGAGAGGGACCCAGTGGGAGGTAATTTAATCATGGGGATGGTTACCCTCATGCTGTTTTCGCAATAGTGAGTTCTCACGAGATCTGATGGTTTTATAAGGGGCTTTCCCCACTTTTGCAGGGCACTTCTCCTTGCTGCTGCCATGTGAAGAAGGACATGTTTGCTTCCTCTTCTGCATAATTGTAAGTTTCCTGAGGCCTCCCTCCCGTGGAACTGTGAGTCAATTAAGCCTCTTTCCTTTATAAATCACCCAGTCTTGGGTAGTTCTTTATAGCAGTGTGAGAACGGACTAATAAAAATACAAAATAAAAGGTTTAAAATGTAAGTGATATGACTAGAAGACTAGAAATAGAATATATAACTTCTTAATCATTAGAAGAAGAAAAATGGAATAAAGAAAATTTTATCAGTCTGGTAGAATGCAAGAGAGAAAGAAAAATGCGATAAAAAAGAACAGTAAATAGAAAAAAACAAGATGGCCAATCTATATCCAAGTATGTCTGTGATCACTATTAGTATATTGCTATTAAATTCCTCTATTAAAAGCAGAGACTCTGACTGGATTTTAAAAATACTATTTATGAGGGACACTCCTTGGCTATAATCTCAGCTACTCAGGAGGCTGAGGAGGGAGGATTGCTTGAGCCCAGGAGTTTGAGACCAGCCTGGGCAATGTAGTGAGACCCTGTCTCTAAAAATTAAAATAGAAATAAATTACCCAGGCATGGTGGCACACACCTGTAGTCTTAGCTATTTGGGAGGTTAAGGTGGGAGCCCAGGAGTTAAAGGCCACTGTAAACTATGCAGGAGTTGAGCCCTGGGGATAAAAGCTGCAGTGAACTATGATTGCACCACTGCACTCTAGCCTGGGTGCATTCTAGCCTGCCTGCACTCTAGCATGGGTGACAGAGTGAGACTTCATCTCAAATAAATACAAATAAATAAAAAAGAAAGAAACATTTCTAAAAAATGTGACGTAGTAATTAAAAATAAAGGAATGGAAAAAGGTATTTCAGATGCCAGCAGGGAAGAAAACTGGGTAGCTGGGGGTGAGGTGTGGGAAGAAAACATCACTGAATACCCTTTTAAATTTTGAACCATGTGAATGTATTTCTTTCTCAACAAACAAAATTCTCAATTACTAGTATAAAGAAAGTTGGTGTAACAATATAGTATAATATAAATGATAAAATAATGTTATCAGGCCAAATAACATTTAAGCAGAAATATGCACAAAGGTTATTTTATCTCACAGAAAGAAACAGTCTACCAAGAAATAAGAATCATGCATTTCTTTACATCCAATAAAAGCGTTAAAATATATAAAACAAACCTAATAGAATTTGACAAATTTACAATCATAATGGGAGATTTTAACACACTATCTAAAAAATCGATGTCTGTTTTTACACATACAAACATAAGGTATAATGACAGAAGGTGACCTTAGTACTATAATAGTCACACTAAAGAACCTTGAATCAGTTTAGGAAACCAAAGTCACTCCAAGAATTTCAAGTACAAAAGAAGATGGGGAATTAGCTGCTTCCAATATCATTAGGCCTGGAATTAATTTAAGCCTTCACATATATAATTTTGAAAAATTGCTTGTAACAGTTTCTGGCAGCTAGTATGTATTAAATGAGTGTTAGATAAAATTTTAGAAGATACATAAAGTTGAGGACTGTTGTAGGATTAATGATTTCAAAGTCATATCATCATAGCTGTAATTCAGATGTCAGGAAGCTGTCACTGCTGCTGCCACCACAATCTTCTCATGTCCACAAAGGTAGTGACTAGACACTGGAATATTGAGTCCAGGGGTAGTCAGTTCGACCTGGCTTGCCAGCCACCACAGCAGGAGGACAAGGGGCTCCACGTCTTTTCCATCTTCCTGCTCTTGTATGTATGTATTTGATTCATCAAAGCTAAATCATATCTAGAATTTGCTGTCACATAGTCTTGGAAATGTGATTTATTTATTTAGCCTTTCAGCCCTTGTATTTCAGTAGGAAACAGAGAAGTAGATGAGAATGAAGGTCAAGTACCAATTGATGGTAGCAAGTACAAATAACTAGGAATCAGTTTAATGAAAAATGTATGAGACCTGGTTGGGCGCAGTAGCTCATGCCTGTAATTCCGGCACTTTGGGAGACCGAGGCAGGCAGATCACTTGATGCCAGGAGTTCGAGACCAGCCTAGCCAACATGGCAAAACCCTGTCTCTACTAAATATACAAAAATTAGCTGGGAGTGGTGGTGCACACCTGTAATCCCAGCTACTAGGGAGGCTGAGGCATGAGAATTGCCTGAACCCAAGAGGTGGAGGTTGCAGTGAGCTGAGATCACGCTACTGCACTCCAGCCTGGGTGGCAGAGTAAGGCTCTGTCTCTCAAACAAAAAAAAAATAAGACCTGTATGAAGAAAACTTTAAAAATAGCACTGAGGGACGCTAAAGGAGACCTGAACAAATGGAAAAACTTTGCGTGTGCTTGGATCAGAAGACTAAGCCTCATAAAGACTTCAGTTCTCTAACTTAATTTATAAATGTAATGTAGGAGCAATAAAAATGCTGACACTTGTTTAAAACTAGATATGCTGATTCTAATATTCCTATGGAAAAATAAACAAGAATGGCAAGAATAAAATTGAAAAAAGTAAATCAATGAAGGGGAACTGGACCTACCAGATCTTAAAACACTCAGCCCTCAAAAATGAAAACAGTTGTGCATTGATGAATGAATAGACATATCAATAAAACAGAACAGAAAATCAAAAAGATTAAAATGCATGAGAAAATGTCTATATATGTTAAGAGAACTATCTCAAATCAGTGAATAAAAGATAGACTACTCAATAAATTGTATTGAAACAGTCAGAAAGTTATATGGAAAAAGAAATTGGCTCCTGCAAAGCATACACCAGAAAAACTCCCAGTGGTTAAAGGTTAAAGATAAATGTACAACATAAAACCATAAAAGTACTAGAAGGAAACATAGGAGAATTCCTTCTTAACTGTGGCATAACGAAGTAGTCTTTCCAACCTTGACTGTACAGTTTTCCATTGCAGAAAGAAAGAAAGAAGCAAAGTCAAAAGACAAGTGAAAAGCTTAGGAAAAAGAAAAACAACTTGGAACTACATCCTAAAGGACCAGGCCCCCTAATTTATATAAAAGCTTAAAAAAATTTTTTTTAAAAACTAAAAGAGCTTATGATCAATAATCAATAAAACAAGGATCAACAACCAAATAGGAAAATGAGCAAAGCATATGAACAGTTTTACATAGAAAATATAAAGTCCCTAGAAAATATAAAGTCCCTTACTTGCATGAAAATATACTCAACATCTTTCAGAATAAGAGAAAAGCGATTTCAATCTAGACTAAGGTGCCATTTTTCACCTATCAAGTTGTCAAAAATTCAAAAGTTTAATAATATACTCCATAGGTAAAGCTTTGGGGAAAACAGTGGATGGGATTATAAATTGTTTCAACCTCTCTAGAATTCAATTTGACAATTTTTGTCAGAATTGCAAATGCATGTATCCCTTGATCAAGCAGTACCACTTCTGATAATTTATACCACAGATATACCCACACATGTATGAACTGACATACATATAAGGTTATTCATTGTGCATTGTATATAATAGAAAAGATTGTAAATAATCCGATTGCCCCCAAAATATGACCAAGTGAATAACATCTGAGACATCCAACAATGGAATACTAGGTAACAACAATAAAGAAGTAGGAAGCTCTTATCCACCTATGGCAAGATCTCCAGGAATTATTATTGAATGGAGAAAGCTAGGTACACATCAGTATATATAGTATGCCACCTTTTGTGTGGGAAGGGGGTGGGAAAATAAATATAGATTCATATTTGATTATGAAACCCAAAAGTTCTAAGTGGGGCCCAAAAATTGAGTGGTGTAAATTATGTGATCACATTACTGTAAGCTTCATGAAATGACTGCAATGAGTGTAGTAGGCAGCTGGCTGGCTAGGAGACCTGGAGGTCCAAAAGTCAATTGTCAATCACGTTATAGCCAAATAAGTATTATTGGGGAAGAATAGAGGTTACCTGGGAGTGGGATGCATTGGGTTTAAGGAGACAGGGTGGGAGTGCAAGCATTTTCACCGTATAATTAAAAAAAAAATTTTTTTTTTTTTTTTGAGACAGGCACTCTGTCACCCAGGCTGAAGTGCAGTGGCACAATCATGGCTCACTGCAAACTCTGCCTCCTGGACTCAAACAATCCTTCTACCTCAGCCTCCCGAGTAGCTGGGACTACAGGTGCACACCACCATGCCTGGCTAATTTTTGTACCTTTTTGTAGAGACAGGTTTCACCGTGTTGCCTGTGCTGGTCTCAAACTCCTGAGCTCAAGCAATCCTCATGCCTCAGCCTCCCAAAGTGCTGGGAATACAGGTGTAAGCCAACTCGCCCAGCCTTAAAAAAATGCTTTGAATGGATTATCTGTTAAAAATATTTGAAAAATAATTTTTAATTAAAAGATCACCAGGCATGGTGGCTCATGCCTGTATTTCCAGCACAGAGGGAGACTGATTTGGTGGCAGCAATTATAGGATATTTGGGGTGTCGTTTTTCTGGCAGGAAACCTCTGTGGCCGGTGGTACCTTTCCCCAAGTTTTGCTCGGGCCCGCTGGAGTCATTTCACTCACTTGGCCTGGCAGGCTGCATTTGGTTCATGCTGCCAGCCTGGATCCCACACCACCAAGGGCAAGTCAGACATGGAATGGCAAGGGGTGTGTGAGTGTGGGGTCTGGCCACTGCACACAGTCAGACATGCTGGCTGCTGCAGTGGGGTGGGCAGCTCCAGGTGCCAGCACAGGAACTGGCTCTCTGTGAGGCTGCGGCGGGACCAGGTACCACCACAAGCAGCTTCCATGGCTTGCATCGGGGAACAAGCATTCAGAAGCTTGGAGACACCAGGAACAGCAGGGCCCCAAAGAGGGAGTCACAGCCCTGCCTCAGGGAGCTCCCAGTTTTGGGCTCCGCAAAGGACTGCAGCTCTTCTCTACTTCTCTTCACCAGCAACGTGGTGAGCAAGGGGCATGTTTCAGCCCTGTTTGTGTTACAGCTCTTTTAGCCTCATCATTCCATGGTCCCGAGTTCTTGTGCTGCAACCAGGAAGAATAAGGTATGCAGACAAGCGGAGGGTGAGCAGGAGGGTGAGCAAGATGAAGAGGAGCTTTATTGAGCACTAGAACAGCTCAGTCTACCACAGGGGGCAGCTCCTTTCTGCAGCCAGGGTGTCCCAACAAGTGTTCAGCTCCTAGCAAAGAGGAGACCCTGGGGTGGGAAGCTCCTCTTTGCAGGTAGGTTGTCCCAAAATCTCTGCAGCTCTCAGCAGAGAGGAGGCCCTGGAGTGGGTAGCTCCTCTCTGCAGCTGGTCATCCTGAGGTCTGTCCAGCTCTAGCTGAATCTGGGCTTTTATGGGCCTCTGAGGGGAGGAAGTGCACACCAATCGCTCCATTAGCGGCCATGAGTGGGCCCAGAAAAGGCACCACAAGTTCCCATTCTGGTCTGCGGGACAGGCAGCCCAGCCCCTAGCCTTCAGGCCTTATGTGGCCTGAAGGTGGGGCCTCACCGGGGACTCGCCCTCTTCCGCCCAGGAGCCTGTCTTGCCTCCCGCTGCTGTTCATGGCGCCCAGGCTGTTCCTGCCAAGAGGCTTCTGCAAGCCAGTGCTGAGCTGCCCTCAGCCCCCACTTGGCTTCCCACCCATGCTCATAGGCACCCAAAGTCCAGAGGGGGCCAAGGTGGCAGGGGGCTAGCATGTCAGCACTGCCCTGAGCGTGTGCACACCTGGCTGTCTTCACCCCAGCTTTGTTCTGAGATCGGCGTGGGCACCAACAGCAGGGAGAAGTCAGGCAGTGGGAGCAGGCATTTCCGAGCCTGCAAGGTCAGGTGGGGCTTTCTGGGCCCCCAAGAGTGTAGGGATGCCTTGGTCCACAGCCACGGTTTGGGTGGCTGCAGCTGCCCCAGAGTTGGCGGGGATGGGGTTCCTGCCTGCTGCATGGAGGCCCGGGTCTGAAGCTGCACCAGGGAGGGCAGGGCTCCTGCTTGCTCTTGGCACCTGCAAGAGCACAGGGAGGCCCGGGTCTGAAGCTGCACCAGGGAGGGCAGGGCTCCTGCTTGCTCTTGGCACCTGCAAGAGCACAGGGAGGCCCGAGTCTGAAGCTGCACCAGGGAGGGCAGGGCTCCTGCTTGCTCTTGGCACCTGCAAGAGCACAGGGAGGCCCGGGTCTGCAGCTGTGATTTGGGCAGCTGCAGCTGCCCCCCAAGCGGGGCTCCCTGGAGGAGCAGGAGGCCTGGGTCCACAGCCATGTCTTGGATGGCTGTGGCTGCACCTGGGGAGCTCCCACCCCACCAATTCAGAAGAGGTGGGGCTCCCACTTGTTGTTGGCTCCACAGGGTGTGCAGCTCTGGCCGCCCCTCCCTACTGCAGCCAGTGTGATGGCAGCAGCTGCTCCAGACAGGCTGCTGTTGCCATCACCAAGGTGGGAGGAACATTTGAGTCCAAGAGTTCGAGACCAGCCTGGGCAACATGGTAAAGCCCCCGCCTCTAAAAATATTAGCTGGGTGTGGTGGCACACGCCTGTAGTTCAAGTTACTCAGGAGGCTGAGGTGGGAGGATTGCTTGAGCTCAAGAGGTTGAAGCTGCTGTGAGCCATGAGCACCACTGCACTCCAGTCTGGGCGATGGAGTAAGACTCCGTCTCAAAAAAAAAGATCAAGCAGATAAAAACAATGATATTAATGACTTGAAAAGACAACTGACAAATGTATTCTGGTAGATTTGTATAGAAGCATGTACCCAACAAATAGAGAATATGAATTCTTATCAAGCATGATGTGAAGTGTTTTATGTTGTTTTTTTTTTTAACAGTGGACCACTCTCTGATGCAAGTTAGATAATTTTTTTTTAAAAAGCGTTGGCTACAAATATTAAAGAAATTTTATCATATAGAATGTTTCTTATCACAATGCCATAAAATTAGGAACCAACAATAAAATGAAAGCCCAGAAATCACACTATATTTGTAAACCAAAAGCCTCCTTCTTTTTTTTTTTTTTTTTTTTTTGAGAAGGAGTCTCACCCTGTCGCCCAGGCTGGAGTGCAGTGGTGCGATCTCAGCTCACTGCCACCTCTGCCTCATATGTTCAAGCAATTCTCCTGCCTCAGCCCCCCAAGTATCTGGGATTACAGGCATGTGCCACCATACCTGGCTTATTTTTTTTAATTTTTAGTAGAGACGGGGTTTCACCATATTGGTCAGGCTGGTCTCAAACTCCTGACCTTGTGATCCACCCGCCTCAGCCTCCCAAAGTGCTGGGATTACAGGCGTGAGCCACCGTGCCCAGCCTGCCTCACTTCTTAATAATGCATTAGGCCTGGTGCGGTGGCTTATGCCTGTAATCCCAGCACTTTGGGAGGCCAAGGTGGGTGGATCACCTGAGGTCAGGAGTTCAAGACCAGCCTGACCAATATGGAAAAACCTCATCTCTACTAAAAATACGAAATTAGCCAGGTGTGGTGGCACATGCCTGTAATTCTAGCTACTCCAGAGGCTGAGGCAGGAGAATTGCTTGAACCCAGGAGGCAGAGGTTGCAGTGACCCAAGATGACTTCATTGCACTCCAGACTGGGCAACAAGAGTGAAACTCCATCTTAAAAAAAAAAAATTAATGTGTTAAAAAATGACAGGGAAAGGTACCAAATATCTGGAACTGAATGACAATGAAACCCTGTAAAATACACTAGCAAAGTATCAAACATTGTGGGATGCAGATAAAGCAGTGTTGTTACTAGTAAACAACAATATTGAAAACATGTCATTTAGTGCTCAACTTAAGTCTAGAGAATGGGCTGGGCATGGTGGCTCACGCCTGTAATCCCAGCACTTTGGGAGGCTGAGGCAGGTGGATCACCTGAGGTCAGGAGTTCAAGACCAGCCTGGCCAACATGACGAAACCCTGTCTCTACTAAAAAATACAAAAATTAGGCCGGGTGCGGTGGCTCACACCTGTAATCCCAGCACTTTGGGAGGCCGAGGCGGGCAGATCACGAGGTCAGGAGATCGAGACCATCCTGGCTAACATGGTGAAACGCCGTCACTACTAAAAATAAAAAAATTAGCCAGGCTTGGTGACGGGCGCCTGTAGTCCCAGCTACTTGGGAGGCTGAGGCAGGAGGATGGCGTGAACCCGGGAGGCGGAGCTTGCAGTTAGCTGAGATTGCGCCACTGCACTCCAGCCTGGGCGACAGAGCGAGACTCTGTCTCAAAAAGAGAAAAAAAAAAATTAGCCACATGTGGTGGCAGACGCCTGTAATCTTAGCTATTCAGGAGGCTGAGGCAGGAGAATAGATTGAAACTGGGAGGCAGAGGCTGCAGTGAGCTGAGATCACGCCACTGCATTCCAGCCTGGGAAACAGAGTGAGACGCCGTCTCAAAAAAAAAAAATGCTACAGAATGAACAAAAAGCTGAACCCAATGAATGCAGAAGGGATGAAAGAATAAAGATAAAACCACAAATTGATGAAACAGAAAACAAACACAAAGGAGAAATCAACAAAACCAAAAGCAATTCATCTGCCAAAAGTGAGAAAAAGAGAGGAAGAAAAGGTAAATAATATTAGGTCAAGAGAGTGCACATAACTGCATGTATAGTAGAGATCTATAAAACGTGATTCCAGACGTATTAGATAAAGTTGATTGGAACTGGATAGTTATTTCCATCTCCTTCGAGGGCATTTGCCGAACTACAGAGATTACAAGGCTGAAAACTGCATTTCAATTAGGTTTCTAGATGAGAATCAGATTTTGCTAGTTAGCTGCAGTTGTGTGAGATTTGGTTGGAAGAAGGGAAGCAGTGGCCATAATTCTAAAACTTTGGACTGACTTTTTTTGCTGCCAAACTCAGAGTCCAGGATCCGGCTTTGGGGGTCTGGGGAGTTGTTTGTAGCAGCAGCAACAGCAGCTGGAATCAGCAGTGCCATATCTAGTTACAGCTCTTAAGAGTCAGTGGTGGTTTTAACCATGGCTTTGTGACCTTGGATTGCAATCATTGCCGTGTATACTTGAACTCAGTTGTATACACTGAGTATACTCCCTCAATGGCAGCATCTGGTTCCCTACTTTCCATTGTTTTTTTGGTGAGATGGGGTCTTCCTCTGTTGCCCAGACTGGAGTGCAGTGGCACAATCTCAGCTCACTGAAACCTCCGCCTCCCGGGCTGAAGCAATCCTCCCACTTCAGCTTCCTAAGTAGCTGGGACTAAGGTGTGTGCCACCACGCCCGGCTAATTTTTGTATTTTTAGTAGAGATGGGGTTTCGCCATGTTGCCCAGGCTGGTCTCAAACCCTTGAGCTCACACAATCTGCCTGCCTCGGCCTCCCAAAGTGCTGGGATTACAGGTGTGAGCCATCGCGCCTGGCTCCACTTTACTAATGGTGCCATACTTGGCAGCTCTTCTCGACAGCTCTAGACTGTTCTGGGAGTCATTTCTAGAGCTCACTTCTCTAGCCTTGTCAACAATTTTGTAAGCTCCCAGTTCCCTTCATTGAAACAGGGGTTCTTGTTCCTTGTATCAGGCACAACTGATGAAAAGAATACTATCAACAATTCTGTGCCAAGAAATTTGAAAACTTAGGGGAATGGATAATTTCCTAGAAAATATAAATTACCAAAATTGTCCCAACTAACACTGAAAACCAGAATAGACTAATAAAATTAACTGACTAGGTATTCAAAACTGCCTCCCAAATGCCCATGCAAAGGTTACTAGGCCTGGACTGTTTTATGGGCCGGTTTTCCCAGAAAAAAAGGTAACCTTTATATTATGCAAATTGTTCCAGAGAAAAGAAAAACAGAAACAGTTACTTAGCTTATTTTGTGAAGATAGTATAACTTTAATATCAAAACTGGATAAAGAGAGTAAAACAGAAGAAAGTTAAAGTACAATCTTAAGAACATAAATGCAGCTAGGGCCAGGGTAGCTCATGCCCGTAATCCCAGCACTTTGGGAGGCCTAGATGGGGGGATCACTTGAGGTCAGGAGTTCAAGACCAGCCTGGGCAATATAGTGAGACCTCATCTCTACAAAAAACTAAACAATTAGGCCGGGCACGGTGGCTCTCGCCTGTAATCTTAGCACTTTGGGAGGCTGAGGCAGGTAGATCACTTGAGATCAGGAGTTCAAAACCAGCCTGGCCAACGTGGTGAAACCCCGTCTCTACTAAAAATACAAAAAAAAAAAAAAGAAAAAAAAGTCACGTAGAGAGACTGAGGCAGGAGAATCACTTGAACCCAGGAGGCAGAGGTTGCAGTGAGCTGAGATTGTGCCACTGCACTCCAGCCTGGGTGACAGAGTGAGACTCTGTCTAAAAAAAAAAACAAAAAACAAAAAACAGAAAAGAAATAGCCAATTAGAACAGAAACAATAAGCCAGGTATGGTGGCTCATGCCTGTAATCCTAGAACTTTGGGAGGCCAAGGTGGGAGGAACCCTTGAGTCCAGGAGTTCGAGGCCAGCGTGGACAACATGGCGAAATCTCGTCTCCAGAAAAAAATACAAAAATTAGCCAGGTGTAGTGGTGTGTTCCTGTAGTCCCAGCTACTCGGAAGGCTGAGGTGGGAGGATCGCCTGAGCCTGGGACGGTTGAGGCTGCAGTGAGCCATGATCGTGCCACTGCACTCCAGCCTAGGTGGCAGAGTGAGACCCTGTCTCAAAAAGGAAAAGGCACATAAACAATAAGAGAGAGACCATTCACATTAACAAGACAAATAAAATACTTAGAAATAAAAGGCAAACTCCCATTTTAAAACCTATAAAAATACATTTAAAGTCACATACGAAGAACCAAATCATGTTTATGAAAGGGAAGATTCAGTAATCTCAAAATGGCGATTCTGCCCAAATTGATCTATAAATTCAATGTGATCCTAACAAAAATTCCCAATAAATTTTTTTGGTAGCCCTTTGACAAACATTTTTTACATTCATATAGAAGATGAACAGCTGTGACAATTCAAACGTAATTCTGAAAAGGAAGAATTAGTACCAGAAATCAAGGCAGCATAAGTCTAGAGTAATTTAAATGGTAGATATTGATACAGAATAAACAAATAGATCAGTGGAACAGAACAAAGAGCCCCAAAACAGAGCCCAAATATTGTGAGATCTTGTTACATGATAGATGTGCTCTGTCAGATCAGTGGGAAAGGGTGGATGTTTAATAAATGGTAATAGGAAAATTGATTTTCTATAAAAAGATAAAATCTCTATCCCATACCATACACAAAACGAATTCCAGCTGAATTAAACATCTGTGCGTGAAAAAACAAAACTTTAAAACTTTTATTTTTAGAGATGGGTTCTCACTATGTTGCCCAGGCTGGTCTTGAACTAGTGGGCTCAAGCAATCCTCCCACCTTGGCCTCCCAAAGTGCTGGGATTACTGGCATGAGCCACCACACCTGGCCCAAAACTAAAATCATTAAAAGGAAAGTATTTGTATTATTCAGAGTTCTCCAGAAAAACAGGCCAATAGGATTGATTTACTTATTTAGGGAACTGGCTCATATGATATTGGAGTCCAAAAAGCCCCACGATATGCTGTCTGCAAACTGGAGAACCTAGAAACCCAGTGGTGTAATTCAGTCTGGACCGAAGGTCTGAGAAGCAGGGGTTCTGCTGTCCAAGGGCAGGTAGATGTCCCAGCTCACAGAGAGACAGCAAATTTACCCTTCCTCTGCTTTTGTGTTCTATTCAGTTTCTCAGCAGATTAGATGATGCCCATCCACATGAATGAGGATGATCTTTACTCAGTCTGCTGATTCAGATACGAATACCTCCATAAACACCCTCAAAAATAATGTTTTACCAGCTATCTGGGTATCCCTTAGCCCAGCCATGTTGACACAGAAAATTAACCATCACAGTATTTCTCTGGTTTTTTGTTTGTTTGTTTTTTGTTTTTGTTTTTTGAGACGGATTCTCGCTGTGTCACCCAGGCTGGAGTACAGTGGCGCAAGCTTGGCTCACTGAAACCTCCACCTTCTGGGTTCAAGCAGTCGTCCTGCCTTAGCCTCCCAGGTGTCACAGTATTTCTTTTAAAATATTTTTAAAAGGAGGCTGGGCATAGTGGCTCACGTCCGTAATCCCAGCACTTTGGGAGGCAGGAGGATTGTTTGAGCCCAGGAGTTCAAGACTAGCCTGGGCAACATAGTGAGACCCTGTCACTACAAAAAATTTAAAAATATTAGTTAGGCGCAGTTGTGTGCACTTGTGGCCCCAGCTACTGAGAAGGCTGAGGTAGGAGTATCGCTTGGGCCCAGGAGGTTGAGGCTGCAGTGAGCTGTGATTGCACCGCTGCACTCCAGCCTGGGAGACAGAGCAAGAACCTGTCTCCAAAAATACATATATGTATATATATTTATATAAATATATTTTTCTCTATATAATTCATCTATTATAAATATTTCAGCTCCTTTTTCTTAGTCTATTGTCTTTTAATTTATGGACAGTGGCTTTTGTTAGAACAAGCTTTATATTTTGATATTAAATGTATTGTTTTCTTCTTTTTAAAATGTGTGTGGATGTATACACATATTATACATATATACATACCTGTATTTTCATATGTGTATATATTATATATACATATATTTTGCTGTGTGTGTATACATATAAACATGTATACACCAGAGGAAAAAAATATGTATATATAATATATATGCATACATTTATATATACATATAGACAAGTGTATAATATATAAATATACATTTTAAATATAAATATATGTATGAATATTTATATACACACATATATTTTTAAGACGAGAAAACAATACATTTAATATTAAAATATAGAGCTTATTTTGACAAAAGTCACCATTCATAAATTAAAAGACGACAGACTGAGAGAAGAGAGATGAAATATTTATAATAGATGAATTTTAGTATATTGGACAAGCATCACTGGTGAATAACCAAAAACAACTTCTTTTTTTGTTTCCAACTTCCTTTAAAAATTTCAGTGGGTTGGTTGCTGTAACAAAAATACCATAGGGAAAAAAAAAAACCCATTTTTTCCAGTGGGATAATCTTTTTTTGCTCCTGGATAAAAACTCTGGCAGGTCCAAGACTTTTCTGTTCATTCTTAGATAATAAATCTTAGAGTCACTTAGTCACAAGACATAAGCCTAGTCTCAATTTATATATTGAATTATCCATCCAAGATCTTAATAAAAACCATGAACTTAATTTACTGTCTAAATTTCTTTCCTCCTCCAACTTAGGTCTGCTTCAGGTGGGTGACAAGGAGGGGGTGTTTGGTGTTTTTCTTTAGTTCATTCTTGTGGGTTCTCTCAACTCCTCCAACTTTAAGCCTGCTGCCCAGTTTTTATCTTTCCAAGGTCCAGATGTAGGAACAGAGGGATGGCAAATGGGATAGAAAAGTCCTCTCATAACCTGGCTTTGAATTCTGAGCTTGGTAGAGTTTAAAGCATGTTTTGTTGTCTCATGGGCACTGTCATGGTCTCTTAGGAAATTCTCTTCCTAGGGACCTCCATCCTGCAGGTCCCTTGACCTTGACAGATGGGTTTTATTGTGAGTGGTTGCTTGTGTTTCCTTCCAATTGGGCTTCATCTCTAGCTTCTTTCTACTGGGTTCCCTTTGCTCCTTCAAGTGGACCTATTGGACAGGACTAAGACCACCCATGCCAGCCCTCTCCCACACTGCCCATATTTTTATTTTTTGAGACAGGGTCCCGTTCTGTTGCCCACACTTGAGTGCAGTGGTGTGATCATGGCTCACTGCAGCCGCGACCTTCCAGGCTCAAGCGATCCTCTCTTCTCAGCCTCCTGAATAGCTGGGACCACAGACACTGCACCCAGCCTGCTCACATGTTGTCCATAGAAACACTGATGCATCCTTTGTCCTGAAGAATTCAAATAGTGGAAGGTTGCTGGTACTTGAGTTTCTAAGGCAGGAGTCAGACCCTGGTCCATGGTGACCCCCAACTGTAGGGAGAGACGTATCAAGCTTCCTGAGTAGTGTCATAGAAGCCCATTCTCCCTAGGATTCCGGCAAAGGAGAAAGCAACCCTGTGCACCTAAGCTGAGAGGGGATGGGAACTGCTCACAGTGCAGCAACAAGTTTCTCTCCATCAAAATCTCTTCAGAAATTTCTGTCTCCACACTCTTACCCTTTAATTATTCTTGATCTGACTGAGGAGTCTAAGAATTATTGAACTAGTTTGTTTCTGAAATTTTCTTTGTAAATTCTGCATGTGTTTCCTGGTCAAAAGGCTAAATAAATAAATAAATAAATAAATGCTGCATGGGAGAGCCAGCCTCACTCTCACTTTGGTATTTGCTATATAACATGTCAGTAGCTCTGACCGAAGACTAGAATTGAAGCTGAAAGAGCCCTATTTTAACATCACGTTACTCAGAGGAATAGTATCTACAATAGAGAACTTCCACAAATAAAAAAGAAAAGGACAGGCCGGGCGCGGTGGCTCACGCCTGTAATCGCAGCACTTCGAGAGGCTGAGGCAGGGCAGATCACTTGAGTCCAGGAGTTCAAGACCAGCCTGGGCCGACGGGGCAAGATCCTGTCCCTATAAAAGGCACAAAAATTAGCCAGGTGTGGTGACATATGCCTATGGTCCCAGCTACTCGGAAACCTGAAGTGGGAGGATCACTTGAGCCCAGGAGGTCAAGGCTGCAGTGAGCTGTGATGCAGTCACTGCACTCCAGCCTGGGTGACAGAGTGAGACCCTGTCTCAAAAAAAAAAAAAAAAAAGAAAAGAAAAGAATAAAAAGAACAACCCAATATTAAAAAACAGGCCAGGGATGTGAACAGGCAATTCACAAAAGATGAGCCTTACAAGGCAATGAACATTGAAAAGATGCTGAGGGTGAGGCGATTCCTGCCCAGGCAGAGCTCCCAGTGGTTGAGGCACCCTTGGTCTCTCTCTTCGAGTCAGTAATGTTCACAGTGCTGACATGTCAAAAATTCCTTTTCCATTTCTCCCTGGAGTTCTGGGACCCTACTGTAAGCAAGATTTGTGAAGGTCTGTCCTCTTATCCCTGAGTTCCCAAAATGAGCCCGGCTCCTGTCCCTTGGATACGTGAGAACATTTCCCCTTGCCTCTCGCATCTTTGTGTGCATGTTCACAGCTTGTTGACATCTTGTGAATCCCATCACTTGCAGAGTAAAAGGAATGAACCTTCTACTGTTGCAAGTTGTATTTGCTCCTGGGCCGTTTCAGAATTAATAACAAAAGATTGGTTTCTGTTGGAAGACGGTGTATTTACTCTGGAAGGTTACAATGCTTATCAAAGCCATTCTGAGTCTTCCATAATGCGTGTGTCTCAAAACTCACCTGCTTAGATTTTTCATGGGATTCCCAGGGCTCTTCTTGGGACACTGTCATCTTACCTCTGGCCAGAGGAAGAGACTGGATGCTCAGAAGTTGAGCAAAACAAGGGCCACCAAAATGATGGAAGCAACCATGGCAAAAAGCACTGATCTCAGGGTCCAATTCTCAAGTATTATTCTTTCTTCTTGATTTTATTTTATTTTATTTATTTATTTATTTATTTATTTATTTATTTATTTATTTATTTTTGAGACAGAGTCTCGCTCTGTCACCCAAGCTGGAGTGCAGTGGCGCGATCTCGGCTCACTGCAAGCTCCGCCTCCTGGGATCACGCCATTCTTCCGCCTCAGCCTTCCGAGTAGCTGGAAATACAGGCGCCCGCCACCATGCCCGGCTAATTTTTTGTATTTCTAGTAGAGACAGGGTTTCACTGTGTTAGCCAGGATGGTCTCGATCTCCTGACCTCGTGCTCTGCCCGCCTCGGCCTCCCAAAATGCTGGGATTACAGGCGTGAGCCACCGTGCCCAGCCCGTCTTCTTGATTTTAAAGACAATGTCTGCCTGTTAGAGTTGTGAGAATTAAGTGGCTAGCTACATATGAGAGTGAACAGACTCTAAAAGGGCCATACAAATGCCAGATTTTCTCATGCATAACACACACATGTCTTCTTAAAAACACATTCTTATTTTTCAGCATTATTAAGTGAACTCAGACTCATGAAAGATAATTTTGAAAATACAAGCAAGTAGAAAGAAGAGGAAAACACCCAGTCCCATTCTTCAAAGCAACCACAGAGCATTGTAATGTACCTCCTCCCAGTCAGTATCCCATGCAAAGGCTTGAACATAAGATGTGTGTCACCTTTATACCTAATATCACAATACTTTCTTACATTATTTCAGTCCTTATAAGCCTGTTTTTTCTTTTCATTTAATTTTTGAATATGTAAACCATAATTCCAAAGTTGAAACTATAATATATAATAGGCATATGTATAGGTAAGCTTCAATCTCTTTCCTCTGTCAGTCTCTTTCTCCTCCTGTAAGTAATCGTGCTTATTTGTCTATGGTGTGTCTTTCAGGTACTTACATATATTTCCCCTTCCTTCCCACATGAAAAGTAACATATACTATACTATACCTTGCTTTTTTCTGCCAGTATATCCTAGAAACCATCCCATTTCCGTGATTAGAGTTTTTTCTCATTGCTTTTTTTTTCTCTTTTTTTTTAAGATAGAGTTTTGCTCCTGTTGCCCAGGCTAGAGTGCAATGGTGCGATCTTGGCTCGCTGCAGCCTCCATCTCCTGGTTTAAGCGATTTTCCTGCCTCAGCCTCCTGAGTAGCTGGAATTACAGGTGTCTGCCACCACGCCTGGCTAAGTTTTGTATTTTTAGTAGAGACAGGGTTTCGCCATGTTGGCCAAGCTGGTCTCAAAATGCTGACCCACTTTGGCCTCCCAAAGTGCTGGGATTACAGGTGTGAGCCACCGTGCCCAGCCTCTCATTGCTTTTTATGGCCACCCATTACTCCATTGTGTGGCTTTATTTTAGTTTATTCAACTAGTTCCCTAAACAACTAACATTCTTTTAATTTTTTTTACTATAACAAATCATGCCCCAATGAGTGACTTGTGTAAACATAATTTTTAGTGGTTACAGCATGTGCCTGACCTCGCCTACCCATCCATCAGTTTTCAAAGCAATTTCCTGAAACTCCATCCTTGGCTTTGAATTCTCACTGCCAAGCTCTGAACCATGCTCTGTGACCCCCAACTTCAATCTGTCCTGCCCTGAACTTGAAGTTTGGGCGTGAACTTTCCAGGATTAGAATCTTGACTTTCCCAGGGGTCTTGAACTGGTTCTCCCCAGCTCTCACTGGCCCTTGTGGACTCAGGTAGAAATGACTGCAGGAGCCACCAAACTGCCCTCTTCTTGCCTACTTTTCTTCTGGTGGAATTTGGAGAAGTTCCGTCATAGTTTATTTTGTCATTCCCTGACTGTTTTTGGTTGGTTGGACTTTTTATTATGAAAAGGAAAAACTAGAAAAGAAAAAACAGAAGAAATAGGACAATGAAATCCCAATACTTCCCCACACCTAGATTTAAAAATTCTTAACATTTTGGCATATCTGATGCATCTATTTTTCCTGAGATTTTTAGAAAAATGGACAAAATTTTAAAGAAATTTATGGACATTAGATGCTTCACGTATAAATACAGATGGTCCCTGGCTTATATGGTTCAACTTAATGATTTTTTTGAATTTGCAATGATGCAAAACTGATATACATGCAGTAGAAACTATACTTGGAGTACCCATATCACTATTCCATTTTTACTTTCAGTATGGTATTTGATAAATTACATGAGACATTCAATACTTTATTATAAAATAGGCTTTGTATAAGATGGTTTTGCCCAACTGTTGGCTAATGCAAGTGTTCTGAGCATGTTTAAAGTAGGCTAAGCTAAGCTGTGACGTTCTGTGAGTCAGGGGTATTAAGTGCATATATTTTTTTTTTGAAACAAGGTTTTGCTCAACATGTTGCCCAGGCTGGAGTGCAGTGGCTTGATCACAGCTCACTTCAGCCTCAACCTCCTGGGCTCAAGTGTCCCACCTCAGCTTCCCAAGTAGCTGGGACTACAGGTGTGTGCCACCACACCTGGCTAATTTTAAAATTTTTTATAAAGATGGGGCCTTGCTGTGTTGCTCAGGCTGGTCTTGAACTCCTGGCCTCAAAGAATCCTCCAACCTCAGTCTCCCAAGTATTGGGGTTACAGGCGTGAGCCAACATGGCTGGCTTAAATGTATTTTCAATTTACAACATTTTCAATTTATGATGGGTTTACTGAAACGTAATCCTGTTTTAAGTCAAGGAGCACCAGTGCTTATGCATACAATCCAATAAATAAGGACATTGTCCAACACAGACATCATTATTACATCTACCAAAGTAAACAATACAGTAAAACTGCACACCTGTAGTTCCAGCTCCTCCTGCGCACCTGTAGTCCCAAAGTGCTGGGATTACAGGTGTGAGCCACCGCGCCTGGCCCCAACTCCTTCTTAAACAGCCTTTCCACCAGTCTTCCTGTTTCTGGCTCCCCACTCACTGCTACTACCCAATCCTGGCCTTTGTGAGTGTGCTGTAAAAGGGAGTGCTGTGTGTTTTTTTTCCACCTGCTGGGTTATCACTCAACTTTCTTGGAACTGCCTAAATCATGGACCACTTCTCCATGTGCTTTCCAGTTTCCAGAACATTGCTGTTGTCTCCTCTCCAGTTCATTGTTTGTCCCCATGGGCTTGTATTCTTTATAAATCTATAACCGATGAATTAGAGGAGTTGGAGAGGGGGCAGGAGTAAATACCTGTATTCAGTCCACCAGCTTCAGTTATTCTTTGATTTAGAAAAATGCTTTGGTTGCTCTGATGAGCATTTTGGTTGAGAAAGATTTGTCCCAGCCATCGCAGGGCCCCTTGGCATTCAGATACAGGTGAGGGCAGTGTCAAGAGGAAGCTGAATTGCTCAGTACTACACCAAGGAGAATTTGGAGTTTCTGGAGTGGTCTGAGACTAGAAAGTGTGAACCCCAGATATCTGAGACAGGTCTCAATTAATTTAGAAAGTTTATCTTGCCAAGGTTGAGGACATGTGCCGGTGACAGGAGGTCGTGACAACATGTGCCAAAGGTGGTCAGAGTACAGCTTGGTTTTATACATTTTAGGGAGACATGAGACATCAATCATCATATGTAAGATGAATGTTGGTTCAGTTTGGAAAGGCGGGACAACTCAAATCAGGGAGGGGCTTCCAGGTCATAGGTAGATAAGGGTTAGCCTCTCCAACGGAGGCAGTCACATATGCATTTATCTCAGTGAGCAGTGGGCTGACTTTGAATAGAATGGGAGCAGTTCCCAGCTTGACTTTTCCCTTTAGCTTAGTGATTTGAGGACCCCAAGATTTATTTTCCTTTCACAGAAAAAAAGAGGAAGATGTGAGAAGGGTTTAGGTGTAACAAGGGTCTAGAGAAGACCTGAGCTAAGTAATACAGGTAAGTTAGAACAGAAGGAGAGAATGGTAGCTGATGAAAACTCCCCTGTGGGAGGGAATGGCTGAGGAGCTTTGGAAAAGAGAAGCCTGATATCCACCCTTAGGCTGTTTGCTGTGCTGTGGTGTCGGCAGACTGTGTCTCCCTATGTCTACTCTTCCCTGCCTTTTTAGCAGTTTTTGTTGGGCCCCTTATCACTTGGAATAAAGAGCTTCCAAGCTTCCCCTGCAGCATGTCATGGTCATGTGACCCAGTTCTGGTCAATAAAATTTAAGAAGTGTGATCAAGTTCTGGGCAATAAATGTAAGCAGAAGTGTTATGTCAGAATCCCAGGAAGACTAATTAAAGGGAGTTTATGGCCTGGCATAGTGGCTCACACCTGTAATCCCAGCACTTTGGGAGGCTGAGACAGGTGGATCACCTGAGGTCAGGAGTTCAAGACCAGTCTGGCCAACATGATGAAATCCCATCTCTACTAAAAGTACAAAAATTAGTTGGGCATGGTGTCGGGCACCTGTAATCTCAGCTACTTGGGAGGCTGAGGCAGGAGAATTGCTTGAACCTGGGAGGTGGAGGTTGCAGTGAGCTGAGATTGCACCATTGCACTCCAGCCTGGGTGACAGACCGAGACTCTGTCTCGAGAAAAAAAAAAGGGGGAAGTTTACTCAGTCAAAATAACCTCTTTTGGCCCATCTGCCTTTCCTCCTTCTTCTAGACTGCAATTTGGATGCAATGACTGGAGCTCCAGCACTTACCTTGTGTTATGAGGTAATCTTGAAGAAGCAACAGAAAGATAGGAGTCTAAGTCTAACAGTACTATGAAGCTGCTGTACCAGCTCTGAACTTCTTATGTTTGGACAGTTTGTTTGTTTGTTTTTGAGACAGAGTCTCACTCTATTGCTCAGGCTGGAGTGCAGTGGTGCAATCTCAGCTCACTGTAACCTCTGCCTCCTGGGTTTAATCAGTTCTCCTGCCTCAGCCTCCAGAATAGCTGGGATTACAGGTGCCCGCCACCACGCCCGGCTCATTTTTGTATTTTTAGTAGAGACAGGGTTTCACCATGTTGGCCAGGCTGGTCTCAAACTCCTGACCTCAAGTGATCTGCCCACCATGGCCTCTCAAATTTCTGGGATTACAGGCCTGAACCACCATGCCTGGGCATTTTTTTTTTTTTTTTAATGTAAGAGATAAATAAAATTCTTTGTTTTTTTTGTTTTCCTGTTTTATCATAATAATCACTTATTGCATGTCAAGTACTGTTTTAAATGCTTGGATTATGTACTAAGTTAATTCTCTTACTACCAACTCTATGAAGCAGGTACTATTATTATCCCTATTTTACAGATAAGAAATGAGGCACAGAGAGATTAGCTATTTTGCCCAAAGTTAATTAATTTGGGCTTAATATAATAACAATTTGTGTTTGTAAACTTTGTGCTAGACTGACTGACTTAAACTGCATCAACATAGCTGAACCCAATCCTAACTGATACGGCTGTGAAATCAACCCAATACTCCCATAGACAGTTTTGTTTTGTTTTGATACACATAGAAATTGACGCTTCTGGTCTTAAAGCTTGAAACTCACATTGTTGTATCTGAGTTCTTTCCTCAGGAAAGGATCCCCAGGCCTCTCAAAAGTATCAAAGAACTGAAGCTTACTAGATCATTGCGTCCAGACGATGAGATGCCAGGACCCTCATTCATCGAGATTACTTCCTTACCCCTCCTGAGTTCCTATTTTCCCATATATATTTACATTTTTTCCCCGCTTTATAAAGCCCTAATTTTAGTCAGTCAGGGAGATGGATTTGAGACCGAGCTCCCATCTCTTTGGCTGTAGCACCCAACTAAAGCCTTCTCTTTGGCCATAATTGTTGTCTCAGTGATTGGCTTTCTATGCTGGCAGCAGTAGGACCTAGACTGAACCCTGGTGTTTCAGTAACAGTTGTGCACTACCACCCCTGAATCTGCTACCACCACAGTGTTGTATTAGAGAATCAGCAGGTGGGGGACACCCTTCCTCCCCTGGCATTACCCACTCCCTGACACCCAGGATGTGAAGGAAGGAGATCCCAAAGTTTCAGGTTGTAACTAGTAGTGCAACAAGCAAAGGGCCAAGGAGAAGCAGAGACTAGAGGAAGGGACCAGGTGACCTGGCAGGGCAGGGAGATGTGGGCTGCAGCATGGACTAAGAGCAGACGGGAGACAAACTCCCTTTCCCTGAATGCATTAGAGGAAGGTGGCAGGGAGAGCCTCTTGAGTTCATGCCTATAAGGCATTTCTGACATTTAGCATCATTTTCTTAGGCATAGGCTTTGGTACATCTTGACTTTATTTGAATTGAACTGATGAAATAATTATTTAGCGAATTTCAGATGCTCTAATTGTTATGAATAAAGAGATCCCTTAGATTTTGCTGTATCTTTGGTAGGAAAAATAGGGGGCCAAATTTTAAGATACTGATATGAGTGCCTGGCACCGTAAAAACATCTTTATTGATGGAATTCATCAAAGACAAGAGATATAAAATGTTTAAAAGAGAGACAAGTGTATGCTAGACATCTACTCTTGATTAATGAGAAGGCTGGGAAGGACAGCTTTCTCAGGAAGCTGTAGAGAGAAATTTGGTCTGTTTCTGTTGCCACTTTGTTTCAATCCTTGGTCCCCAAACTGGCTGTAAATAAGCCAATCTTAAGGATGCTGTTGCAAGCTAGAAGGTGCTGGAAGCAGAGTTTGAGCTCATGCTAGTAAGCTGTGAGTTATGGGTGTTGAACCAGGTAGGTCACTTTGCCCTGGGTCTTTAGGCAACCATTAGGGGCTTGTCTTCTGGTCATAGAAGTGAGGACAATGTGGAGCGCTCCATGAGGAGGAGATGGCTTGCTGGGGGATTTCAATAGCACCATGTTAGAAATGTTCTTCTGCTCTAATTTCCCCTCATTCTTAATAAAGACACAAGACATAATGAGGCAAATGGGCCCTGTATTTGGAATGCAAATCTGGCCTGCAGAGCCACATCCTGGCAGAGCTGTCTGGGAGGAAAATAGTCACAGCAGCGCTCTCCAGAAGAGTCCTTCCTGAAGATTCCCCAGCTGAACCTGGGAGCTCAGCCTACAGCACTTTCTTCCGGAATGAGAGTTGGTGACTCTGGGGGAAATCCTAAGGCAAAACTGGACTGCCCAGAGAAACAAATAGGTGTCCCCAATGAACCTTGCTGAAAAGAGTCCAAATTGGACTCTCAGAGAAAATGAGGGGAAATGAAAATATAAGTGAATCAATCATGGTTTCAGACAGATTTGGAGCTAGGAAGATAACAGTCTGTGAATGCTGGTGGGAGAGCTGTTCTAATAGCTCACTGAATATTTGTTAAGTTTTCGAGTCATCTAAGAGAAACAGGCCTCTCTAAGGAAAGAACAAAGACTTTTTCAGTTTGACGGTTCTGAGAAAGGTGAGGAATAAGTCCACATGATCAAAATGGCCTTATTCAGAGGAGTCTGATAAACAACACAGCAGCCTTGTTTCCCTGGGTTTTAAAATTTTTGTCTTCCTCCTGATCATTCACGTATATCATTTCTCATTCCTTCGTTCACTTTTGCCCCTGGGGATTGGGTCATGCAGCAATCAGGAATACATCCAGGAACAAAATATTAAAGGCACCATCCTTGTTCTGCATTAGAGAGTGAACATTGTAGAGCTACGGAAAATGAAGCCAATCTTTCACCCAGGATGGCTCAGAATAGATCATTCCCTGGGCTCTGCATCCACCATTCATAAATGAATCCAGAGCTTTTCTAAAGGAGCTTAAAAGATTTTATTCCTAATCCATTTTTTTTCTTAGAGCTTTGGAAATATGGCTCTGTAATTTAATGATTACAGGAGATGAGCAAAAGAATGAACTAAATAAGATAGCATCAGCTTGCTTTGTAATGAAGGGCCAAATTTTCCAAATATAGAGCAAAATCCAATTTTGGTGCTGTTGTTTATAAATGTTTCCTGCATGACATTCACATGGGAGATGCAGTAGGAACACACATATGTCCTTTCCCACATAGAGAGCCTTCCCCTTGGCTCTTTACAAAGTTAGGGTGGGGGCAGTAAGCCACCATGGTCAATTTGTCTAAATCTCTGGCACTGCCCTATACAACAGTAAACTTTGCTGATGAAACAAATATAGGCAGAAACAAGACATACCCCAAAGCAATGACTAACCACTAGTTAGCATCACAGACAGCAAGCCCCCAAAGCACCAGGGACTTTCTTGCAGTTGATAACAAATAAGATTTAAAAAGTGATGCCACACAAAATATGGTGTGGTGTCCTGGACTGGATACTGGAACAGTAAAAGAACCTTAGTGGAAAAAACTGGTGAAATGTGAGTAAAGTCTGCAGTTTAGTTAATTATGACATACCAATTTAAATTTCTTAGTTTTGACAAATGCACAATGGTCAGGTAATATATCAACATTAGGATAAACTGGGTGAGGTGTTTTCAGAAACTCCTCATGCTATAATTACAACTTTTCTGTAGATACAAATATATTCCAAAATAAAAAGTTTATTCTTGAAAAAGTGAAGTCACATTTTTATTTGTTACTACTGGGAGCATAAATGGGTACAAATGTTCTGACACTGCTCATTAAAATCTTTAGAAATGTATGTGCCCACTGACCCATCATTTCATTCCCAGGAAATAGTCAAGGGCCTTTCTTTCAGCACTCTGAGTAAAGTTGGTAAGAAACCAGAAGTCCAAATTTAGGGACCATAGGAACAATAGTATAGCCATGCCAGAGAATTTACAAAGTTACTAACAGCGATGTTGGGGAAATGTTTGATGATGTGGAAAGACTATGATCATACACTGTTAAGTGATAAAAGCAGGTTACAAAGTAATCTACATGGGGCCGGCAAGGTGGCTCATGACTATAATCCTAGCACTTTGGGAGGCTGAAGGGGGAGGATCACTTGAGGTCAGGGGTTTGAGACCAGCCTGGCCAACATGGTGAAACCCTGTCTCTACTAAAAATATAAAAATTAGCTGGGTGTGGTGGCAGATGCCTGTAATCCCAGCTACTCGGGAGGCTGAGACAGGAGAATCGTGTGAACCTGGGAGATAGGGGTTACAGTAAGCCGAGATCCTGCCACTGCATTCCAGCCTGGGTGACAGGGCGAGACTCCCTCTCAAATAAAATACAAACAAAAACCAAAACAAAGTAATCTACGTAGTATGATCTCATTCAAAAAAAAATTATGTGCTTAGAAGAAGGAGACAAGATATACCAAGGTATAAATAGTGGTTTTCTCTAGGCGGGTGAGACTATTAGGTGCCATAGACTGAATTGTGCCCCCTACCTCCAAATTCATATGTTGAACCCCTAACTCCCGGTGTGACTGTATTTGAGGATAGGGCTCTTAGGAAGTAATTAAGGTTAAATGCAATCATAGGGTTCTACTCTAATAGGACTGGTGGCCTTACAAGAAGAGACAAGAAGAAAGCTGTCTCTGTGCACACACACCAAGGAAAAGCCATGTGAGCACACAGCGAAAAGGCAGCCGAGCCCACAAGCCAGGAAGAGAGCCCTGCACCCCAGAACTCAACTGTGAGAACATACATTCCTGTTGTTTAAGCCACCAGTCTGTGGTATTTTATGGCAGCCCAAGCTAAGACAGTGAGTATGTGCATTTTCTTGTTTTTGCTCTCTGTTATTTTCTGTAGTGAATATCAATTGCTTTATTATTTAAAGAACAATAAATGTGAAACATTTATTCTTAGGGCTCACTTCATTATCGACAGAAAGGAACACAGCTCTCTGGGTCTCTTTCGGGAATAGTATTGAGTGGGAACGGTGAGATCACCCAAAGATCATTTCCTCGCGGTGTCCACCTGCTGTCAGGCTCCTTATGCCAGGTGCTCAGGGAGGGCGCATGGACCCCCACATCCCTGGCATTGCCAATAATTTCTAGCTGAGCTTGCACAGTGATTTAGAGTTTAAAACACACATCTGTATATGTTAACTTAGTTGACTGCCACAAGCAGTAAGCAAGGCAGGCACGAGCAAGGCTTAGGGAGGTTAGGTGGCTTGCCCAATGTCACATGGCTAGTGGCAGTGGACCCAGGTCCAGGAACTGGGCTTCTTGGCTCCAAGAACAGTGCCCGACTCTGCTACCAGTTACTGCCTGTCTAGTTCTTTCTTTTGCATCAGTCCTGGTTAATCTTGTGAGTAAGATTTGGAGAGCAGTCTCAGTCCTCCAGAGTCCCACTCCAGGTATAAATTTCATATTGGAAATAGAAAGGTGTTACATTCTCCTACTTCCTTGCCAACCATGAGCTATTTCTGGGCCATGTGTTTTCCAGTACCCCAGAGGGTGTGCAGGCTATAATAGAGGCTCCAGCAGCCAGCCTTGATTTATTCCTGTGCATCCACCTGGTGGCAAGGTGAAGCCTGGATGCTGGGCCCCAGAAAGAAGGTGGTGCTTGTGACAATGGCTTTGCTGCAAAAGCTAGAATCTGTCAATGTTGAAATCCAGCTTCAGACTTATCTATTTATGAATTTGTTCTGCATTGACAAGTATGAGCTTGGATAAACATCTTTAAATCCTCTTAGGGATTTTGCTGTTTTTGCATTAGCGAATAAGAACTGTTGCAGACATCGGCACTCTTTGCTAGATTTCTTAGTGTTCTAGGAGTTAAGTAAAATTTAAGGTGACTGAGTGGAAGAACTGGGAAGAGTTTGTATTGGCATGAGGATTGCTACTGCTCTCTTTGACTATGGAACTTAAAAATAATATTTACATATAAGGTAGAAAAATAAAGAGTATTGTTGGCCGGACGCGGTGGCTCACGCCTGTAATCATAGCACTTTGGGAGGCCGAGACGGGTGGATCACCTGAAGTCAGGAGTTCAAGACCAGCCTGAAAAACATGGCGAAACCCCATCTCTACTAAAAATACAAAAATTAGCCATGCATGGTGGCGAGCGCCTGTAATCCCAGCTACTCCGGAGGCTGAGGCTGGAGAATCACTTGAACTCAGGAGGTTGAGGTTGCTGTGAGCCAAGATTGCGCCATTGCACTCCAGACTGGGCGACAAGAGCAAAACTCCATCTCAAAAAAAAAAAAAGTATTGTAATATGTGCACTCAACAGATGTATGTCAGTGCTCAAACTGTGCAAGGCATCGTGCTAAACTTGAAGACATGCAAAGCTGAAGACCAAAATAACACCTGCTGTTAAGGCAAGTACTGTCCACTAGGGGAGATAGACATGCACACACATTATCATTACCCAAAGAGGGTGGAAATGTGGAGGATTCTTTTAATTGTTATAATCTCTAGGGGCCATCTCTGGCATTTGACCAGAGGAGAACTGACCTGGTGTCACAAAGCGGGGCAGTGTGATCAGAATCAGGACCGACCCAGATGTACAAACCCTCAGCCCCAATTCCCTTGAACTTCAACTCCATAGAAGAGAGTGCTGGAGGCTGGGCTGGCACCTCTTCCTCTCTACTTCACCCCTTACATCTGGAAGGCAAGAAGGCCCACAGCAAGAATGGGAGGGAGGCTTCTGTCAGAGGAAGAGAAGTGATCTGATAGAGGCCTTCCCTACTCCATAACTTCCAATCACTGCCTGATGAGGCAGAGTCAGGGCCAGACTCTTCAACATGGTCTCCAAGACCCTCCCTAAGTGGCCCAGCCTGTGGACATCAAGGATCAAGGAGCCCATCTCTCCTTGATCCTTTCCACCATCCTTGCTGACTTTCCTTCTTGGAAGACCAGAATATGCTGCCCCCAAATTTGAAGGATTGATGAGCTGAAGATAAGAAGAAGCAGATGCAGGAAAGCTCTCTGCCCTTCCTGTATTTGCCTAAAAGCATGACACAGATTTACAGGGACAAAAGGTTTCCTGGACCCCTCTTCTTCTTTTTTTTTTTTTTTTTTTTTTTTTTTTGTTTTTTGAGACCAAGTTTCGCTCTTGTTGCCCAGGCTGGAGTTCAATTGTGCAATCTCGACTCACTGCAACCTCCGCCTCCCAGGTTCAAGTGATTCTCCTGCCTCAGCCTCCCTAGTAGCTGGGATTACAGGCACCTGCCATCACACCTGGCTAATTTTTGTATATTTAGTAGAGACGGGGTTTCACCATGTTGACCAGGCTGGTCTTGAGCGTCTGACCTCAGGTGATCCACCCACCTCGGCCTCCCAAAGTGCTGGGATTACAGGCGTGAGCCACCACGCCCGGCCCCGGCTCCCTCTTCTACTAGGGAGGACAAAGTTTAACTGCTGAAGACAACTTTGGACCCTTATCGGCATGGAGATGGTACCAGAAGAATCTACATTAACAAGCCTTGGTAATTTGCCTTATCTGCATGTATTTGCTGCCCCCCAGCGTGCTCCCCCTAGAGACCCAAAGTCCTTTTCTCTTGTCTTGTCACTTATCTAAAAATTTACTGTTCTTTGTTGAGAATAAGCTGGAATTCAAGGCTGCCTCTTTGAGAACTCTCATTGCCCGGGTGTCTCCCATGCATATGTGAACTCTACATGTTAATAAGCTTCTGTTCGTTTTTCTCTTGTGAATCTGTCTTTTGTTACAGGGGTCTAATGGGGGTTATTCTTTCCTGACACCTTGAAACCCTCCTGCATTTTGCTGACACTGTGACTTCCTGCATCATGTTCTCGTGTCACCTTCTTTCTCCTGAAATCTTAGGCATCATAGTCCAGCTCAGATGCTTCTGCCTCCCTCTTTCCACAGTCCCTGCCTTTGGAAGGGCTCCCTCTGCTGCTCCCAGTGCTTGGCTCGGCCTGCTGTCACAGCAGGTTGGTGGTGGCCTCCCATCAGTCTCTGAGGCTGTGTGTTCCTTGAGGGTAAGGACTTGGTCTTCCATCGGCATCTCAAAGGCAGCGCTGGCAACATTCATTTTGGCATTTTTAGGGCCAGCCTCAGCCTTGCACATCCTCAGTGATGATAAATTTTTTATTTCTTCACTGGGATTGCACTTTCTCTCTGTCACTGTTTGACGCTTAGTAACTGGCCAACAAATCTTTGTTGAATTGATTTGAGGAAGGCATGAAGTAAGACTAGCACTGGGGAGAGGCACTTGTTCCCCAGTTATTTACCAGACGTAGTAGAAGCCTGAGGTTTTAAATGACAACTGGCAGCCCAGCTGATGGCCTGTGTGTCCCAGCTTCCTTGCAGCAGCAACAGCCTTGCTGACGACCACAATCCAGAAACTGGCAAGGCTGGCACCTTGCAGAGCTGGGGGAAGGCAGGTGGGCAGGAGAGGGAAAAGGAGGCTTGGAGAGGCACCCAGCTGCTGTATATTTGGAAGGGAAGTGAGCATTTCAGCTTGAATGTTACAGTGTACTTCTCTTTGAACATTTCCTCTCACAAAGCCAGTAATAGAATCATTAATGATGTTTTTTAAATGTAGACAATCCATTCACCTGAGCAATTGTGAGGTTTAATGACCAGTAAGCTGATGGCTTAGGAGGCTGCTCTAATAACTTTATTTTTGCAAAATGAAAGAAAACTGCCCCAAAGAACTAGGTAGTTTTTAGAGAACTGCACAGTAAATTCAGTCACACCAGGACTGGAGATCCAATGGACTCCCAGTTAAAGTAAACCCACACAGCTGCTCCAGTCTGGAGAGCTAAAAGTTGTTGTTCATATATTCGAGCGCTAAGAAGTGCTGCAGTGTGCATTGTGCCAAATTCTCAGGCCTTTGCCCTTCACCGGGGCTGTCCCCAGAGAGTCCCTGAGGAGGAAAGGGGCTAGGAGGATGGCTTACTGACCTGCAGTGGAACACTGTGTGTGGTCCTTACACCCAGGTGTCAGGCCTGCAAACACTCGGGTGGCTTTTCCATCTGTGTGGAAGCATTGTCCATTCACAGCCCTAAGACCCCTTAGACCACTAGCACGGCCAGTCGGGGATTCTGGGTTTATGAAACCAAAGGAAGCTAACCAAGGATGAGCGGTTTCAGGCTCTATTTATCTGACCGATTGGCTCCACACTGGTGGTAGAGGAGGTTTAGGCCACCAGGAACTGGTTTATATCACCAAGAGGCGACCAGAGACCAAGGGAAGAAGGGGATTGAGGCTGGGCCGGAGACCTGGGGTGTGATTGCTACTCTTCCTTCTCTAAGGACAGACGCAGTCACATGCTCATCGAAGTTGGCCTTTAAACGCCAGCACTTGATTTCTGGGCCAAACTGGCCTCTTCCCCTAGCAAAGCATGCCATGTGCTGCAGCTGCTTACCTCAAAGCTGTTGAAAAAGTTATTTGTTCTAAAAGAAAAATCATTTTTTTAAAAGACTGCAGTGTGTCCCACCACCCAGGGTGTATGTCATGGAACAAATATGAGCCTGACATCGTTTGGGTTCTGTTTCAGGCCATTAACTTAATGGCTTTGGTTCTTAGAAACTCTGCTGCAGACAAGAGTTACCCTCTTACATAAACATATTCATCTGGCTGAAAAATGTGTTATTGTTTTCTGAGTAATGGTCATTTAAAGTAATGTGTGTGTTTTGCCCCTTCTGATCATTGTGAATATTTAGGCCCTTTGGGAAAATGGTAACAGCCCCAGGAAGCTCAAAGAACTGCACAATTTCCTTTTCCTCTCAATCAGATTGGGTATTATAATCATTTTGCACAAGTTGAAGACTGGTACCAGGCCATCACTGCTGAGAAGATAATTAGGAGATAATGTCAGTGGCAGAGAAAGTTGTCAGAGAAGAGTGGTCTCCTGCCGCTCTCAGAGTGCTCAGAGTTGATGTGGGAAGGGTGGGGGGAGTGAATTCTTTAGTGGAGATGAATGTGGAGAAGAGCCAGCTATTCTTTTGCCGCTAAGGAGATGATCATCTTGCAGCTCTATTCTGCCAACAGCATATCCTACCTAATACCCATCTCGCTCTGCCTCCAACTTCCTTACCTAGAGATCAGGCGGAGGTGCTGCTGATTATTACAGGCACAGCTAAGATAAGGAGGCAGCTCACTGAATTTAATTCACTGAGGCAGCAATCAATTTTGTGCCAAAGCTTAACTTCCATTTGGTTAATATTTTGCACTTGGGCGGGGCGCGTGGCTCACGCCTGTAATCCCAGCACTTTGGGAGGCCAAGGTGGGTGGATCACGAGGTCAAGAGATCAAGACCATCTTGGCCAACATAGTGAAACTCTGTCTCTACTAAAAATACAAAAAAATTAGCTGGGCATGGTGGCGTGCACCAGTAGTCCCAGCTACTCGGGAGGCTGAGGCAGGAGAATTGCTTGAACCGGGGAGGCGGAGGTTGCAGTGAGCCGAGATCGGGCCACTGCACTCCAGCCTGGGAACAGAGTGAGACTCCATCTAAAAAAAAAAAAAAATTGCACTTGGTGCTCATCCCCTGAAAACTGAACACCAACTGTTGATGCAAGACAGATTGTACAGTTGAAGGGCAGAATGGTGGGCAGTCAGAGAACAGCTGGCAGGGGGCCCCAGACCTGAGGTCTGGCCCACCTTAGTGGGCTGGCCTCCCCCCACTCCGCCCCTGCTGTATTAGGGACATACGCGTGACAGGGCCCAGTGTCTGTGAGGCAGGCCTTGTGATGAGATTCTAGATTCAAATTTAGATTTTCCAAAGTAAACAAAAATCCACTGTATGTGGTAAGCTAGCAGAGCATTCCGGACTGTGAGTGTGTGTGATGCTTGCTTATGGAAACACTGTGTTCCTGAAGGTTTTTGATGGAACGAGATGCCATGTGCTTCCAACTTTGTCAGTCACCACTGGTCAGCCAGCTGGCTATGGGCTGTGGCCCCAGTGTTTGTCGTGGGTGGGGATTATTTGCTCCCTCTTCCCTTTTCTCTCTGTTTCCTCCTCACCTCTTACTTGTTCCATTTCTGGGCTGACCAGATAGCATCGCAGGCATCATGCATTTTATTCCTTTGGGGGAAAATAATTCATATTTAATCTCTGATTGGGCACTTAGCACAGTGCCTGCCCATAATAGACCCTTAACAAGAATCCGTGGGGTGAATGAGTGAAGAGAAATTTTCCATATTCTTTCTCTTTCGCATCAAGAAACTAGACAGGTGACTCCAGTGCCTCTGAGTTGCAGACTTTCTGGTTTAATCCACCAACCGATATCCACCCAAAGTGGGATGTCTTGGGAGGACTGCTATCCTGGATTTGCACCTGGGAGCAGCCCTAGGGATGGCTGGCAGGGACCAGCGATCTTGTCATCATGGACCCCACAGTGAAGCCTGGCAGCCCACTTGAGCTCTTCACACACAGAAAGCTCTTGTCACCTATGATAGCTTTCTATGGCCCTTTTTCCCTTCATGATCCCAACTCAAAGACCAAAGAATGAATGCAGATATGGTATACACATGGTCTGAAAACAGCCAAAGAACACAAAATTCATTGAAACAAGAACATAAAGGGAAACGAAAGTTCATCCTAACAGAATGAACTTGATGAATTTATAATGACTGGGATTTATTTTCTTTTGAGAGGAAACCATTAATGATCAGAGATGGACCCTGACGTACTGTGACTGGAAACTGATAACTGGTTAAAGATCATGACAAGCAGGCAGGCGCGGTGGCTTACGCCTGTAATTCCGGCACTTTGGGAGGCCAAGGCGGTCAGATTACCTGAGGTCAGGAGTTCAAGACCAGCCTGGCCAACATGGTGAAACTCTGTCTCTACTAAAAATACAAAAATTAGCCGGGTGTGGTGACACACGCCTGTAAACCCAGCTACTTAGGAGGCTGAGGCAGGAGAGTTGCTTGAGCCCGGGAGACAGAGGTTGCAGGGAGCTGAGATCATGCCACTACACTCCAACCTGGCCGACAGAGCGAGACTCTGTCTCAAAAAGAAAAGAAAAGAAAAAAAGACCATGACAAGGAAAGGGGTGGGGAAAGAGGATAATTTTAGTGAACCCAAATCAGAAATGCCAATGGGTGTTTTCTGTACATGTATCAGATTAGGAGAGTCAAGGTGGCAGCTGTCTTGGAGGTTGAAAAGCAATCTTTCTTGAGAAGCCTAGCCACAGCATTGGACTTTGAATGGTGAGGCATGAATATTTCCTACAATTACCTATATATATATATTTTTACAAAATGGAAGTATTCTTAATTGCAAAATTTAAAAATGTTACAAAATAAAGTTAAGGTATACATCATTGCAATTCACCTCCTAGTAATAACCATGTTGAACAGATAATGTTGGTGTCCCACCATATCCCCCTGGCTCCCCACTCCAGTCACCTGTAAACAGGTCTGCTCCCTCACTGAGCTACCTGGGATACTCTCTCAAAATGCTTACACCTAGATCCTTGCCTCGGGGTGTGCTACTTTCATAACCACCTCCTAAATGTACCCTGTCTGCACCTAGGACCCAGGGAGGGGTCACAGTTTGGGGTGCTCATCTCCTTCTGCCTCATTCTTTTCTCTCCTACCTGAGTCTCTCTGATCACGGTGTTCCATTTGCTGCTCAGCTCTCTGGTCCTGACCCCATCTGTCTTCCCAAGTCCACATTCCCACCCAATACACTCTCTCTTGTTCACTTCCATAATATAAATACATGGTTAGAGGCACACCCTAATCTGCAATTTAATATTAATTCAATCATCATTGGCTCAGGTGCCTACTGTGTGCCAAGCACAGGGCAGCCTGGGATAAATGAGTCAGGAGACAGAGACAGAGGGATGTAAAATAGTCACAGTAGAATATGCCAAGTGCTATTATGCAGATAGAGGAAGAAAGTTGGTTTTGGAGTTTAGAACTCGGAATGTTTTTTGCAGTAGAAGCAATATAATGTATGAAGATTACCAGGCAGGTGTAGTAGGCTGAATAATGGTCCCCTAAAAATGTCTGTGTCCTAATCTTCAGAACCTGTGGATAGACTTTACATGGTAAAAGGGACTTCGGACCGGGCGTGGTGGCTCACGCCTGTAATTCCAGCACTTCGGGAAGCAGAGGTGGGCGGGTAACTTGAAGTCAGGAGTTTGAGACCAGCCTGGCCAACATGGTGAAATCCCATCTCTACTAAAATACAAAAATTAGCCAGGCGTGGTGGTGCGCACTTGTAATCCCAGCTACTCAGAAGGCTGAGGCAGGAGAATGGCTTGAACCCAGGAGGTGGAGGTTGCAGTGAGCCGAGATCGTGCCACTGCACTCCAGCCTGGGTGATAAAGCGAGACTACATCTCAAAAAATAAAAAATAAAATAAAATAAAATAAAAATAAAAAGGGACTTTGCAGGTGCAATTAAGGATTGTGAGATGGTCTCCTGGATTATCTGGGTGGGCTCAGTGTAATCACAGGGGCCCTCATGAGAGGGAGGCAGAAATGTCAGAGTCAGAGAGGGACAGAGAGAGATCTGAAGATGCAACACTGCTAGTTTTGAAGATCGAAGAAGGAGCCATAAGCCAAGGAATAAGGCATCCTCTAAAATCTGGAAAAGACAAGGAAACAGATTCTCCCTTGGAGCCTCCAGAAAGAACTAGCCATGCCTTCATCTTGACTTTAGTTCAGTGCGACTGATTTGGGACTTCTGGCCTCCAGAACTATAAGAGAGTAAGTCTGTACTGTTTCAAGTCACTATATTTGGGTAATCTGTTACAGCAGCAATAGAGAACTAATACAGCAGATTAATAAAAAACCTAAAGTAGCTGGTAACTAGGGCTACCAGATAAAATACAGCACACCCAGTTAAATTTGAATTCAGATAATGAATAGTTTTAAAATAATTTCTTTAGTATAAGTATATCCCATCTAATATTGCTATCCTTGTTTAACTGATTTCAATTTCTTATTTTTTTAGAGATGAGTGGGGAGGAGGTCTCACTATGTTGCCCCAGCTCAAGCAATCCCCCCACCTCAGCCTCCCAAGTAGCTGGGACTACAGGGTGTGTCACTATGCCTGACTCTGAACTTCAAATTTAGCAGAGTATCCTGTATTACTATTTGCTAAGCCTGGCAACTCTACCATAGGTGACTTGAGCAGTGGTCCCATCAAGGGTAGGCGTGAGTCTCTAGGCCTCCTGAGACCCTCCCTCAGGTTCCCAGTGTCTTGGAAAACTAAGCCTCTCTGATCTCTACTACCTGAGGTATCCCTGCCCCTTTTTTCTCTTTTTTTTTGAGACGGAGTTTCACTCAGTCATCAGGTTGGAGTGCAGTGGTGCGATCTCAGCTCACTGCAACCTCTGCCTCCCTGGTTCAAGTGATTCTCCTGCCTCAGCCTCCTGAGTAGCTGGGACTACAGGTGCACACCACCACACCCAGCTAATTTTCGTATTTTTAATGGAGATGGGGTTTCACCATGTTGGCCAGGATGGTCTCGATCTCTTGACTTTGTGATCCGCCCGCCTTGGCCTCCCAGAGTGCTGGGATTACAGGAGTGAGCCACTGCGCCTGGCCGCATCCCTGCCCTTTAAAGTCCAGTCACAGTGTGGCCTTGAAGGTGAAGGAGAGGGGATCTGGACAGTGAGGCAGGCCCCCTGGGGGTGCAGCTGTGGCTAATAGGGGTCTATTCTGGGTCAGTCTGGGGCACAGGCCTGTATGATAAGGCTCTGCAGAGCACTGTAATGAGATTGGCATATTGGCCAAATACATAATACATCGTGGGGAAGCCAGCAACACTCTCAGGAGAAGTTGCCATAATCATTTTAGTGATTCCAGAAATGCAAATTAAAACAACAATAAAATATTACTTTTTTGCTTATCAGATTAGCTAAAATTTAAAAGATAATAATGGCAGCTGACTTTGTGAGGTGACTACTACATCCTGGGCACTGTGGTAACATCTTTGAGATGTGGATCCTTCTATGTCCTACTCACAGCAACTTTTGCTGTAGGTTCTGGCCTCCTCATTACTGACTGGGAAATAAGGCTTAGGCTAAGCTGATGGCATAGACACGGGGATGGTACTGGGGACTGGGACTCCTCACTGCAGCCTACAGCCTGCCCACATAGCCTAAGGGGGGCTGGGAAAATGGCTGTAGCCTTTTTGGAGGATAACTTGACAGTATCTAATAAAATTCAAAATTTAAATGCATATCTTTACCAACCCAGCAATCTCACTTCTAGTATGAGAATGTAAAGGCATATGTGCAAAGGCATATGTATACACACACACACACACACACACATTTTTTTAGAGATAGTGTCTCAGTTGGTTGTCCAGGCTGGAGTTCAGTGGTGCTATCATAGCTCACTGCATCCTTGAACTCCTGAACTCAAGCAGTTCTCCTGTCTCAGCCTCCTGAGTAGCTAGGATTACAGGTGCTCACCATGCCCAGCTAACTTAAAACAAATCTGTAGAGATGAAGTCTCACTATGTTGCCCAGGCTGATCTCAAACTCCTGGTCTCAAGCGATCCCCCTGCCTTAGCCTCCCAAAGCACTGGGATTACAGGCATGAGCCACCATGCCTGGCCCAAAGGTATTTATTATAACACTGGTTATAGTGATGGAGTGGAAAACAATTGTTGATAAGTAGGAACCTGTTTAAAATAAATTATGTCACATACAAATGGGATATATTGATAAGGCGAGTGTGCTCATGCACATGTGCATTAGAGTGTGTGTGTGTGTGTAAAGAGAGCAAGACCTTGATGACATACAAATATCATTGAGAAAATGGAAAATTGTAGAACAGCATAACAACATTTTATTTTGGAAAAAATAGTACTTAATATGTCCATATCTATATAGACATAGATACTATATGGATGCTATAGATATGAATATGGAAAGATATTACATTTAGTATAACTATAGAAACAAATCTCTCCATGTTTGTGCCAAATCATTTACTCACAGAGTTTAGCTCTGGGATAGTGGGAGGATCTCTCCTATTCCTATTTTACTTTACATGTTTTACTTTACATGAGAAGGGAGGATAAGGGGGTGGAAGGATAGGTGTTTTGCTTTTATTTTTGTATTTTTCTGTATTTTTCAATATTCCTATACTGTGTTGCTCTTGCAAAAAAAAAAGATATTTTTTAAAAGCAACCTTGGTAACATTTGTAACTATGTTTAACTTTATAGGTTAATAGGTTCAAGGAACACAGACCAAGAGATGTAACCCATAAGTAGTTGAACTGAAACCCTTCTACTGTTCCATTGCATCGTCTTTGACAAAGGCAAGCCAGAAATAACAGTCTGTGGCTCCGCCTCTCTGTTCAGGGTCAGCTGGGGAGCCAGTGGGAAGATCACAGCAGTGTAATGTAGCCACCTGCCTTCCAGGCACTTCCAGTCTTGGGGCTTACATAAGGCACCGTGGTAGGGGGTGGAAGTGGACTGCAGAGGGCTTAACAAAGGTACGAAACTGTGTATGTGGATGTGATGTGGTTATTTATTTTATTTTATCTTTTTGAGACGGAATTTTGCCCTTGTTGCCCAGGCTGGAGTGCAATGGCGCGATCTCGGCTCACCACAAGCTCTGCTTCCTGGGTTCAAGTGATTCTCCTGCCTCAGCCTCCTGAGTAGCTGGGATTACAGGCATACGCCACCATGCCTGGCTAATTTTGTATTTTTAGTAGAGACAGAGTTTCTGCATGTTGGTCAGGCTGGTCTCAAACTCCCGACCTCAGGTCATCTGCCCGCCTCGGCCTCCCAAAGCTGGGATTACAGGCGTGAGCCACTGCACCTGGCTGATGTGGTTACTTTTGAGACAAGACTGCCCAGAGCCTGTGACAGTTGGGGAACTTCTCCTGGAGAAGCAGGAGTGCAGGTGGATGGATCTTGAACTGATCTTGAAGGAGGAGAACTGAATGGGGATGCTGGGGGAGGGGGTCAGGCAGCACTCGGGGCCCTAGGGACAGCATGATTAAAAGACTCTGAGGCCAAATGAGCCAGGGCTGTGCCGGCACTGCAAAGACCCTGGCGTGGCAGGAAATGAAGCAGAAGTTCAGGGAGACTGGAATAATTAGAGAGGAAATATGGTAACGTTTTTTGCCTTGACTTCAAAGGTAGTACATGTTCATTAGAGTATTTGTACAGAAAAGCATAAACCAAACAGAAAAATCACCATTTAGAGATGATCACTGCTGAAAATTTTTGGCATATGTCATACTGTACATGCGCCGTTTGCTGTCTGCTGTGGGAGAGGCTGCTTGTTATTCTCCAGGCCACTCAACCTGAGTCCTTTTGTAATCAAAGATCTTTACTCTCACTGGGCATAGCATCCATTTTCTCATCTCCCTTGCAGCGAGGCATGGCTGTGTGATTAATTTCTGGCTAATGGATGTGAGCAGAAGGGATGTGTAGGAATTCTGGCTCATGCCCTTAAAGGATGGGGGCTTGCCCCCTATGCCCACTTCTCTTCTCCCCTGACGGCTGTGATGACAGGAGCTGTAGCAGCCATTGGAGATCATGAGGCAGATGACAGAGGGACAGGAGGGGAGGAGCCTGGGTCCCTGACCCTGTGGACCCTCATCAGCCCTACAGTCCATTAACTTCTATCTTGTTTAAACTACTATCATTTTGACTTTTGATTTAGCATTTGAAACTGTATCTTAACTAATACTCCTGTTTAGATAAAAATGTATCAGTGTGTTAATAAAGTTTTCCAATAGCAAGAATTCTACTACAGCATAACTTTGTAATGGGTTCAAAGTACTCATTTTGCAAATGTATCATAATTTATCAATTGCCTATTTTTGATCAGATAGTTTATTTGTACCTTTTTAAATTTTTACCACAATGCATATCCTTGAAGATACATCTTTGGATATAATTATGATTATTTCTTTGCACAAAGTCATGGAATTTCTGGGTGAAAAGGCTTATACTTTTTTTTTTTTTTTTTTTTTTTGAGAGGGAGTTTTGCTCTGTTGCCAGGCTGGAGTGCAGTGGGGTGATCTCGGCTCACTGCAACCGCTGCCTCCTGGGTTCAAGCGATTTTCCTGTCTCAGCCTCCTGAGTAGCTGGGACTACAGGCATGTGCCACCACGCCCAGCTAATTGTTGTTGTATTTTTAGTAGAGATGGGGTTTCACCATGTTGGCCAGGATGGTTTCAATCTCTTGACCTCGTGATCCGCCCACCTCGGCCTCCCAAAGTGCTGGGATTACAGGCGTGAGCCACCGCACCCGGCCAGATTTACACATTTTTAAGGTTTTAAATTCCAGAAGGAATACCAGAACTATATAAAGTGAGTACAGATTCCTCCGGACCCTCAATAAATTTGAGTGTCAAGAGTTAATATTTAAAAAACCCTGTAAATCTACATTTTTTTAGGACTTAGAAAATTAGACCAAAAAAAAAATTCAGACTTGATAGGCATCGGGCAGCAGATTCTTTTATTTATTTTTTGTTTTTCTTGACATAGGGTCTCACTCTGTCTCCCAGGCTGGAGTGCAGTGGCTCAATCATAGCTCACTGCAGCCTCGACCTCCAGGGCTTAAGCAATCTTTCCACCTCAGCCTCCTGAGTAGCTGGGATCACCGGCATGTGTCATCATGCCTGGCTAATTAAAAAAATTTTTTTGTAGAGACAGGGTCTCACTGTGCTGCCCAGGCTGGACTCAAACTCTGGGGTTCAAGGGATCCTCCCACGTTGGCCTCCCAAAGTGTTGGGATTATAGGCATGACAAACCACGCCCAGTGGGGAGCAGATTCTTAATGGGGGAAAATGTGGGGAAAGAGGACTTGATGAAAAAGGTTTGGAGGTAAACTGGAGGGGAAGGGACTACAATCTTGGGCACAGGTGGAGTAGCCCAGGGCTAAGGGCCAGCCAGGGAAAAGAAGAAGGTTAGGAGAGACATTTCTGTGAAAAAAGTAGGAAACAGACAGGATAAAGGTAGAGAAGAGAGAGAAGTCAGAGGTGGAATCTAGACCTATGGCTGAGAGAAAACATGTGGAGGAAGAACTAAGCCCTTCAAGTGGAAATGCAGAGATGCAATTCATCCATTTGCTTAACAAATATTTACTGAGCTCCTGCTCTGTACCAGGCAAGAGAGACACAGTCCCTCCTTTCATGAGCTAACCCTCCAGAGGAGGAGACAAACATTTAAAAGGTAAGCATGCCAGGTGCAGTGGCTCGTGCCTATAGTCCCAACACTTTGAGAGGCCAAGGCGGGAGGATCACCTGAACCCAGGAGTTCAGTACCAGCCTGGGCAACATGGTGAATCCCTGTCTCTACAGAAAATACAAAAATTAGCCCGGCCTGGTGGCGGATGCCTGTAGTCCCTGCTGCTCGGGAGGCTGAGGCAGGCAGGGGAATTGCTTGAACCAGGGAGGTGGAGGTTGCAGTGAGCTGAGATTGCACCACTGCACTCCAGCCTGTGCAACAGAGTGAGACTCCGTCTCAACAACAACAACAAATCCTAAGTATTAAATTCGTAGATACAGAAAGTAAAATGGTGGTTGCCAGGGGCTGGGAGGAGGGGGAAATAAAGAATTGGTGTTTATGAGTACAGAGTTTCAGTTGGGGAAGATAAAAAAGTTCTGGAAATGGATAGTGGTGATGGTTGTACGATAATATTCTTAAGGCCACTGACCTGTGTACTTAAAAATGGCTAAAATGGTTATATGTATTTTCATACACACACACACACACACACACACACAAAGCTTTGTCTTTTTGAAGAAGTCAAGGGTAGATAAGCCAAGCGTGGTGGCTCACACCTGTAATCCAAAAAATACAAAAATTAGCTGGGCGTGGTGGCACACGCCCGTAATCCTAGCTACTCAGGAGGCTGAGGCATGAGAATCACTTGAACCTGGGAGGTGGAGGTTGTGGTGAGCAGAGATCATGCCACAGCACTCCAGCCTGGGCAACAGAGCAAGACTGCCTCAAAAAAAAAACAAAAAACCCAGAAAAAAAAAAGTCAAGGGTGGTGTTCTGTTCCACAAAAAAGTGCAGCTCTTCTAGTAATAAAGTCTATCATTTTTGAGTCTTCAGTATGTGCCAGGTAAGCAATTTATTAATATATTATTTTATTTTCTCAATAACCCTGAGGTAGGTACTGTCATCTGCATTATACACAGAACGCAACTGAGGCCTAAAAAGGTTAAGTTCCTTGTTCAAAGTCTCGAGCTGATAAGGTGCAGTCAGGGATGGAATCTGGCTGGTTGGCTTCAGAGTCTAACCTTTAGCCCTCTTGCTGCATCCTCTTTCTAGTAAAAGACAGACAGATTAGCTGAGTAGGCAGCAGCTCTTGGAAAGGAGCTAAATGCAGGTTCTGGGAAATGTGAGCACCAGCAGTCTTGCATTCATGGGACTTGAATAAGTCAAAAGCATTTTGCTGAGTTCTGGATTTCTGCACCCTCCACAGGGATTCTTCTGAGCAGGGATGGTGGTTCCCTGCACTTTCCACATCACACTATAACACACTGTCACTTCTCCCCTGCAGCCCCCCTCCCTTTTCTTAGAACCCACTGCCTTTTTGACATGAAAAATGTACTATAATGAGTCTACTGGCTAATTAAATAAAAGGGAAAAAAATCCCAATCTTCACATATGAAATGATTAATTACATAAGCATTAACGCCTCTGCACACTCAGAATGGCATGTCTTCAATTTAAACTTTTCCAGCACATTATTTTCTGCTGATATGTGTGTTTTATGCCCATACAAGGCTAATTTCTCATACACCCCAGCCCATTTCACAGCAAATGGCCCCAAATGGTGTTTATCCTGCTCATTAGGAGCCTATATCAATGAAGCAGGCCTGGCTGAGCTGCCTGTCCAGGCCTGCAGAGCCTAGTCTGGTGCATCTGCTCTGTGCACCCTCCAGCTGCCTGGGATGTACCAGCCCCCACCCCACTATTTAGGGACTGGCTGCTGCAGGGTGAGTCCTTGGTGCTTTTCACAAGGCCAGGGCAGAACTCTGACATCAGAGAGTGCTGTTATGCAGTGCTTGCCCTTTATGGATTTTTAAAAGCTTGTTGTTTGGCCCAGACATGTGGCTCCCAGCTGCCTGCTTACTGAATCTTTCCCTTGTTTGTTCTTAACCTGAAAAGTCTCATCTCCCTCTTCCTCCCCTTCTTCCCAGAGCTTGGTCTGCTGCTGCCCACCTGTGCCCTGCTTAAAAACACTTTGCTTCCCCTTACCTGTGACCCCTTGGCTTGACCTTTGCCCCTTGCAAGGGGTGAGGCCAGGGCTTCAGGGCCTGCTCTGCGGGGCTTGCTGGGGGATTGGGCTGTGAGTGGGCAGCCAGAAAGACTTGTGTACTGCTCCTTCCCTGGTGCCCACCGTCTCAGGACAGAGGCCACTTTATCTTCAGGGGATTCACCCAGGCCTAGGGATGGCGCTCAGATCTGCGAATATGAACTGGTTGCTGAACAAGCAGCAGCATGCGAAACATTTCTCAGAGGAATAAGTCGCCACGTCACAAATCAGAAATGTTGAAATGCAGTGAACTGTTGGATTGAGTGGTTGCCTAAATTAGGGTGAGAAACGGACCTGTCATTAGCAATAGAAGAACTTGCCTATGCCTCTGGCTATAAAAACCATAATATGTTAGAAGCCTACAGAGGCAAAAACCCTATGTGGCTAAAAGATGAAGCTATTAATGGTGGGCACATGCTGAGGATGGCACTTCTAATCTCCAGAAGCATATAATGGTATTTTCCCCACTGAAATTATAAAAAAGAGAAGCTATTATGGTTCAACATTTAGACAGGAAATAAAGTACTTTTCAAAACAAATTGAAATTATTTTACTCCTGTAGTCTGAACTCATTAGCAAATAAGGTGGAGTTCCTTCTTCTTCTTTTTTTTTGTTTTTGGCCTTTTTTTTTTTTTTTGAGACAGGGTCTTGTGTTCCCCAGGCTGGAGTGCAGTGGTGTAATCTTGGCTCACTGCAACTTCTGCCTCCCAGGCTCAAGTAATCCTCTCACTTCAGCCTCCCAAGTAGCCGAGACTACAGGTACGTGCCACAACACTTGACTAATTTTTTAAGGTTTTTGCAGAGACGCGGTCTCGCTATGTTGCCCAGGCTGGTCTTAAACTCCTGGGCTCAAGAAATCCTCCTGCCTCAGCCTCCCAAAGTGCTGGGATTACAGGCGTGAGTCACTGCACCCAGCCTGGATCTCCTTCTTTCGGGACTTGGACAAATAGGAAGGCTGCTCTTACACTGGCTTTCTCCTTCACACCTTAATCTCCTTACACCTGTGTTATCCAATATAGCCACTAGCTGTATGTGGCTATGTTAAAATTAAATTAAAAATTCAGTTCTTCAGTTGCACTAGACACATTCCAAAGGCTCAGTAGCCACATGTGGATGGTGGCCACCATACCGGCCAGCACAGGCACAGAACATGACCATCATCAGAGAACATTCTATTGGACAGCACTGCTCATCTACTTTTATTGTTGAATTTAACTGTGCATTTTTGGTAAAACTTATTGAACAGCATTTTTGCATCCTGTAAGGAATTTAACACCAATGCTCCTTCTACAGGGTTACATGATGTTGTTTCTTTATTTCATGGCCTTTCTTAGAAATGAAAAGTTCCCCATGATTTTCTTTTTTTTCTTTTTCTTTTTTTTTGAGATGGCGTCTCACTCTGTTGCCCAGACTGGAGTGCAGTGGCGCGATCTTGGCTCACTTCAACCTCTGCCTCCTGGGTTCAAATGATTCTCCTGCCTCAGCCTCCTGAGTAGCTGGGACTACAGGTGCCCGCCACCACACCCAGCTAATTTTTTGTACTTTTAGTAGAGACGGGGTTTCACCGTGTTAGCCAGGATGGTTTCTATCTCCTGACCTCATGATCCACCCGCCTCAGCCTCCCAAAGTGCTGGGATTACAGGCGTGAGCCACCGTACCCGGCCACCCCATGATTTTCTGAATCAGAGTTCTGCAAGGCCAGGAGATGGTATAAATGTCTGATGGCAGCAGACCAGCCTCCGGCCTCCTTCCGCCAACTGCCTCACTGTTCCAGGGCCACTGCTGCTGTCCCCTCCTAACTGCCCCAGTTCCATCCACCCCATTACCTTTTCAGCTGACTCTATCCATTTTCCCTGGGGACCATCCCCTTACGGGCACGACAGTGTCAAAACTGAGCAGCCTGCAGAGGCCCAGCCCCATAAGGGCATGGTAGCAAAGTTTCATTTGTGCCCATGATGGGTGCTGAACAGTTGCAGGCCTCCAGTGGCTGTCAACTCAGGTGACATGTGATGTCATCAAGGGAATTTAATGGAAATAGATTGGAAAGAAATTCCTTCCCACAATATTTGCAATCAATATAGGTTTGGTCTTTTTTGCTTTGTTTTTAATTCTGAGGTGCAAAATCCTCACCAAGAGTTACTCTTCTCGCATCATTTAACTTAGAATCCTACCGGGCTACTCACCCTGAAGCTTGCAGGATACATGGCACTTTTACAACCCACCGGAAATTAAGTGCTAGTTGATTGACAGCATTACAGCTCTCTTAGAAGAGTCTATACCACCCCTCCCCCAGCTCTCTAATTTGATCAGCTCCTAGAGTGTGCTTAGCTGGAGATGGACAGCCCCTGGCAGTCCCAGAGCCTGAAGAAAGTAGGCCTGGTAACCTGGTTTGGATTGCTGTGGTTAAGACCTTGTCCTGGACACTAAGTGTTGGCTGGGCAGGCTTTCAGAACAAAAGGCAAAGTGCCTCTTGTGGAGACTTGTAAGACCCTCCTGGGGAAAGCATGATTTGAAGGCCCATGGCACCCACTGAGTCTCCTAGGTCTTCTCTAGGACCAGCCCTGTCCTTGCTGGGGAAGTTTCCTTGGTGCCTTTTCGTGTTGGGGGTAAAGCCTGAAAAACACTATGTACAGGCAGTCTCATTAGCCTACTGAAAAGCAATAATACTCCACTGTTTGTGGAAGAATCCTTTGCAATTAAAGCAAGCAGAGGAGAAATTATTAGGGAGCTAAGTTATTAGATCTGTTCCATGGAACTTTTTTTTTTTTTTAAACCAAGCTCATTTTCCTGAAAAAAAATTTAATGCAATCTCTCCCTCTTTTAAAGCCACCTGATGCCACCATGTTCTGCCTGTAGCAGCAAGCAGATGCCCAAAACAGGAGGACATCACGGTGATAGGCCACAGAGAACATGGCTGGGGCGTGTCCCAGGCAGGACAATGCAGGGAAGCCAAAAACAGTGGGAGAAAACACAATAAAGTGAGACCCACCCAGAATGGTAAACACAGCAGCAGAGCTACCACACACTTCCCTTCTGGGAGCGGTGGGGAAAGCAGCCAGGGAGGTCGGGAGATGGACGGAAACTGCTGGGGATGTGAGAAGCCTGGGGCACTAACTGGAGTTGTTATTGACTTGGTAAGTCTAAGAGCTACCATTTACTGGGTGCTTGCTATGTGCCAAGGTTGGGGTCTACTGGAGAAGAGGATTGATAAGATTTGGCAAAATCCTACTCCATCCAGTCTGCTCAGTTGCTGCAACTACTAGTAATAACAGTAACTGCTGCAGTTTAATGAGTGCTTACTGTGTCCTAGGCATTCATATGAATAAACTCAATCCTCACAAAGTAGATATCATTCCCATTTTATAGATAAACAGGCTCAGTGAAGTGAAGAATCTTGTGGCAGATACATAAGCCACTAATTAAATACTGCTGATAATTAGCATCACAAGAACTTTCAATTCACTGGGTTAACAAGGTCCTCATTGCACAATGGTGGAAAAAGGAAAGTGATTTTTATGATTAGGGAACAGTTGTTATGAGCTTTTTAAACAAACACACTGTTGATATTCAACTGTTACCTGTGTTATTACTAAATCATTTATTTTGACTAAATAAATGGAATTGCTTTAGAGAGACACTTAATGTAACCCATTCTTTAAATTCACAGAGATTTTTGTAATGCTCTCAATATTTCTTTTTAGTGGGTGTGGGAGAGCTGGGGACAGGAAGGAAGGTGGGGTGTTAAAAGGCAAACATAGAAAAGATTCTTCATAAAAAAAAGAAAACACGTCTAGAAATGATTGCTCCATAAACAAAACATGAGTGCACACAGCAATTTCATGTTCTTGTTCCACCCACTCGGTTGTTCTTAATGATTCAAGAACAGAACTGCCTGGGCAGATTTACAGGCTCTGCATTTCTGACATCTGTGCCGAAACAAGGCTATGTGTGTTACAGAGTGCTTGCTTCTTCCCAGGGGGAGAAAACACAAACACCTTGATTTGATTTTTACCTTTGCCATGGTTTAAATTAAAATAGATGTGGTTATTCTCCAATATGCATCTGTGGGCTGTTAGGGTATAGGAGTGGTGCCAGGGAAGAGGACACGGTAGCCTTGCAGTTTGTGGGTGGAAGAGATGTGAGGATCATGCAATGAAACGCCAGCAATCCTGTCTGCATTGGGCTCTCCCTGCTGTCAGAAAGCTGAGCTTCAGCATAAGTCTTTTGCTGGAAACCCCTGGGTTGTTTGGAATTGCTTTTCAGCAAATTTCTCCCCTGGCTCAGAGTGCCAATCGGTGGTCAGTGGAGGGCACAGCCATGCTAAGGGCAGGCGTGTGGCTGGAAGTTCCAGGGCCAGGGCCAGTGCCCCTTGACTTGGGCTTTCCAAGTTTCTCAGTTGTGCTTTTGGGAATGTCATACCCTCTCCAGTTCCCTTTCTTTTAAGGAGGAGATTTGCCTTCCATTAGATACTTTTCACTGATTGATAACTTCCTCCTAGCTTTTTTTTTCTTTATAGGTTTTGTTTCCTAGACTACAGACCTGTCCATTTCTCGGAAGAAGACCCCAGCTCTCCTCCCCAAGTTAGCCATTTTGGAATCACTTGGCAGGCCTTGCCTAGGCACTAGTGGACACACGCTGGTACCTTTGCTACCTGGTAATACGTGGCTAATCCTCTGATTTAGAACATCATTTCACCTCTGAGACTCAGAATGGGGAAGTAACTTATTCAAGGTAACTGAGCTTGTCAGTAGGAAGATCTGGGATCCAGACCCAGGTTAGTCAGGTACAGCCTATGTACTTGTCACCCTCTTCAGAAGGCAGATCTTAGGGCCATGACTTTCAGTTTCTATGGAGCAGAAACAAGAAATGCCAAATCTCCACCATCTGAGAATCTGAGGAGAAAGGGGAAGCAAGTAAAATTATGTATTTGGCACTTGGAAGTGATCTGATTTTTAAATTTAATGCCAATGCTAAAAGGTTGGCTGGTATTTTAGTGGGATACCCAACTCCTCTCTTTGGTCTTCAAGCTTTATACAGATTCCTTATCTTTGATGGCTGTTTTCATACCAGGATCCACCTGACAGCTCTAGTCTGACTGTCCCACAGCCTTAACTGATAGTTACTACTTCTGGGGAAGGGAGACTGAAGAGGGAAGAACAAGAGAGAGAGAAAGGGAAGGGGGCTGGGGAAATGGAGAGATTTGTAGATTATAATTTTTCTTATAACCAGCTAACTTTATACAAACATAGACTAGACTCAAAACTCTAATGCTTTACATCATGCTAAATTAATTTTTGGGCAATATCAGTGACTGCAGATCCAGTTTTACTACTTTTACAAAATGTATTTCCTATATAGACTTCCAGGTATTTACATATTTTCTTTAAGCTTTTTCAGTACATACCATCTTATTTAATCTTTGCAATCATGCTGTTAAACTGAAAATTTTATCTTGTGACTAAGAGAGGTTAAGGAACTAGCCAAAGGTCATAAATCTAGTGCAGGGTTGGAATCTGGACATCCTGACCTTCAATGGCTAGCAGAGCACCCTATGTTTTTGTTTTTTTGAGACAGGGTCTCATTCTGTCACCCAGGCTGCAGTGCAATGGCACGATCTTGGCTCACTGCAGCCTCAACCTCCTGGGCTCAGGTGATCCTCCCACCTTAGCCTCCCAAGTAGCTGGGACTACAGGTGTGCAATCATGCCCGACTAATTTTTGTATTTTTTCTTAGAGATGGGGTTTCACCATGTTGCCCAGGCTGGTCTCGAACTGCTGGACTCAAGTCATCCGCTGGTCTTGGCCTCCGAAAGTGCTGGCATTACAGGTGTGAGCCACCACACCCAGCCCGCCCCTTGTTTTGATACTGAATAGATTCAGGTAGCTTTTCTATAGACAAAAAGTTCTACTACCTCAAAAGAAAATGATCCATTGACATTAGCCTCCTTAAGACCCAGGTGTATGGTTCTTAATCTTTTCCACTTGATCACTAATTTCCACGGCTGTCTGGGCACTAATGTAAGTAACTACCCAGAGTGGTTGCTCATTTCTCCAGCAATGTGTGGAGGTGATATGTTTGTTCTTATTCATTTGTTCATTCATTCATTCTTTTCTCCAACAGCACTAGGAAGAAGAACCACTATAGTGTTAACTGTAATGGGCAGAATGGCCCTTTAGTCACCCTTCCTGTGGCCTAACACTTGGACACTGTCACTTAAGAGGCCCCTCACATCTATGCAGGAGGTGATTAAAGAACATTCTAAATTACCTGGTAATTTGGGGGTGTAAGTACATGAAAGCATTTTTAAAATTCTATTTGTATGTTTTTGGTGGACTTTGTGTAATTTCTTTCTTTTTTTTTTTTTTGGGACGGAGTTTTGTTCTTGTCGCCCAGGCTGGAGTGCAGTGGCATGATCTGGGCTCACTGCAACCTCTGCCTCTTGGGTTCAAGCAATTCTCCTGACTCAGCCTCACCTGTAGCTGGGATTACAGACGCATGCCACCATGCCCAACTAATTTTTGTATTTGTAGTAGACATGGGGTTTCACCATGTTTGTAAGGCTGGTCTCGAACTCCTGATGTCAGGTGATCCACCTGCCTTGGCCTCCCAGAGTGCTGGGATTACAGGTGTGAGCCACCGTGCCCAACCAACTTTGTATTTCTGTGTGTGTCTGTGGGCTTACAGAACTCATGTATGCTCAGTGTGAAATATTTCAACACTGCAGATGTATGTGAGGCAGAGAGTGGGAATCCTCAATGATGAGAAACCACCACCCGTCCCCCAAACTGGAGGCCACTGCTAATTCTTTCATTCTATGCATAAGACAACACTGTGTGTACTGTAATTTTACAGATGATGTCAATGTAAAATAGCATGAATCTGGTTCTGGATCTCAACTTTTTTCTATGCATAATTAAGTGTATTTAAAATGATTTAAAATAAATTATGAGTCATACCTCAGCCTTTCTTAACCAGTGAGATGAAATGTGATGTGTCAAAATTGAGTTAAATCCATATTCTCTGTGGATGTGCTTTTGACTTGCACATAAGGAAAAGCAGGCAGGCAAAAGTGAGGCAGTTTCACACACTGTATTGACATTCAACAACGAGAAGGTCAGAGTAGGGAGTTGATGTCAATATGTTCATCCTGTACTGCAATAAAGCTGTCCCGGCAACTGCAATCCCAGCTGCCATTTCCCCTCCTTTGGGTGAGAAATGAGCCATTCAGACCCTCAGCTCTTTAGCTATGAAAACACCATGCTTTAAGAAAGATTTGGTTTTCAATATCAATATAATCTAGGTTTCAGGCTTGGAAGATAAAATTTCCACACCAGATAGGGCTTTATTTGACAAAAACAGTAAGAGATGACAGCTGAGATTTCTGCCACATGAAAATTACCAAATAATTGCATGGCAGGTGTCATCATTCTGAGTATCATAAAGTGAGTTTAGCACTCCATTTTGCTTTCCAGTATTTTACTGGGGATGCTTTTCTTGGGGTTATCACTAGCAGTTTTAAATGTTGGGAAAATGTTAAAAGAGAGAGTAGACATAAACAACAATGGAAAAGGTAACACTTCACTATAACATTGCACTATGTATGTTCCATTTTCCCTCAGGGAAACGATCGTAGAATGGGCAAAATCCTTCAGAAACGGGAGCCCACAATGACCTCAACTCCTGCAGGCCTACATGTTTTTTAACTCTGCCAGACCCACTGTCAATTTTTTAAAAGTCAGCTTGGAAAAAATGAGAGAATTTAAAAAATTAACAACTATTTCACAGTTGGTTCCTATCTCTAGTCAGTATTACCCAATTTAAATTTTATGTTGGTTTTCCATCCATTCCCCAAGCGCTTTCACAGAGTGGCCTGCCAGAGGCCATTAGCACACACCCCTCACAAATGGAGAAGCAGCGGCATTCAGATTCACCAGGAGCTGGACTGGCATTTGCACTCACTCAGTTCACCTGGTGATTGTCAAGCTTCTCTGTACTCTGAGTCGTGGTCACTTCCCTTCAGAATAGAATGTGGGGAACAACCTGAAGGGATCGTGATAAAAAAAGATTGTCTTTGATGTTGGATGGGATATGCAAATACGAATGGGAATAGGGTGCCTTAGTACTGTCAGAGTGTGCTGTGTTTTATTTGGGAAATGAGACAAAATCTTCCCATGATCAGCCATTCCATGTGACATCCCAACCCACACTCTGCTACTGACATTTTATCTCCCACTGAACAGCCTGGCTGTTGTAACATTTTCAGGATTCTTAATTTATGTCTTGCAGGATCTAAAATCAGATGGCAGGAACTTTAAGAAAATAACCAGTGTTGACAGGCACCTTATAAAAGAAGCTGGTACACCTTAGTGCTGCTAAAAGTTAGAGAATATTCTTTGGTTTCTTCTTCCAAAATATGTCCAGAAGTCAGTGGGATGGAGACAGTAGCTGTCCCAAATCATTTAATTTCTCTTTTCAATCTAAACTCTATGAAAGGCTTTTTCTTTCACTCAATATTTGCTAGCGCCTGGGACTCAAGAAGGCTAATGTCAATGGATCATTTTCTTTTGAGGTAGTCGAACTTTTTGTCTGTAGAAAAATCTTCCTGAATCTATTCAGTATCAAAACATGGGGTGGGCCTGGCACGGTGGCTCATGCCTGTAATCCCAGCATTTTGGGAGTCTTGAGTTTGGCAGATCACTTGAGCCCAGGAGTTTGAGACTAGCCTGGGAAACATGGTGAAACCCCGTCTCTACTAAAAATACAAAAAATTAGCCAGGCGTGGTGGCGCGCATCTGTGGTTCCAGCTACCCGAGAGACTGAGGTAGGAGAATCACCTCAGCCTGGGAAGTCAAGGCTGCAATGAGCCGAGATCACACCACTGTACTCCAGCCTGGGACAGAGTGAGACCCTGTTTCAAAAAGAATTTAAAAAAAAAAAAAAAAAAAAAAAGGAAATCACTAGTCCCAAACCAGTTATCCTTGGAGAAATATGGACATAAACCCAAATTGCATATTCTTTCCATTATATCACAATGTCTCTTTGTAAAAGTGGCAACTTTGGGCTGGCTTACCTGAATTCGCTGAAACCTTTACAACATATTGGCGGTGCTGAATACTTGGGGCTCTTGAACGTAGGCCTGCAACCAGGATGCTGGTGTACACCCTCACCCTGGAATGCTCAGCCTTGATCCTCCTCTTTTCAGAATGGCTTCATATCTATTTATTTGTAACATAGTGCTTAACAGTAGGAAGTCTTGAGCCAAATGCCTAGCTCTGCCACTTATCCCTGACCTGAGCAAGTTACTTAGCTTCTCCAGGCGTCATTTTCCTGTATTCTAAAATGGAGATGATAATAGCACTTACCTTATAGGATTGTTGTGAAGATTAAATGAGTTTAGGGAAATGCTATATATAGGTTAGTATCATCCATCAATTTGCAACATGATTTCATAAGTGCATCTAGAATATGCTTGTGTAAACCTATGGTTAGATGATGAAGCTAAGAAAAGCCTGAGTCCATCCCTGGAGAGTAAGAAACTAGTATACTCTTTTTACACAGTACCTTGCACACAGCACAGGCTTAACAGACATATTTAAATTGAACTGAAGCGAATACTACCAGAACTGAAAGTGGTAGTTCCAGATCTTTCAGGCTCAAGGTCCAGATTTTACAAGTGTTTCTGATCACCCTCCCCCTACCTCATTTATCTCAAAGAGCAGAGGCCAGGAAAAGGATGAATAATCAATGACCTTAAAACTCAGGTGAGAATAAAAACCAGTTCTGAGAAACCGTGTGACATTTACATCCTGGTACCTGAGCTTTAGATCACTCTGCATGTGTATTTCCTCTGCACAAAGCCCAGGAGGCTACTTTTATATTATTGGGGCAAATCTCCCAACAGCCCTCGGTACTAAACAGCCTTCAGCAGGTGCTTCCAAATTTTCTTATTTGCTTCAACTCCCAGGTTGCCAGGGGAAGCTTGGCCGACAAGTCTATACTCCTGGGCAGACTGAGCAACAGCAGGTGGTTGCTTCTGGATAAGAGGTGCTCTAGGTCGGAAGGAAATAAATGAGACTACGATCAGTTAAAGTTCGGTAAAGCAAGAGACGCCTTCACCCCGACGACCAGACGGTGGCTCCGCAGCACAGACTCTCTCGGATGGTGGAATTCCCAACAGGCTTCGATGTAGCCCCGCCCCTACCCAGACCACGCCCACCAATCACCGCCCTCTCCCCCCCAGGCCCCGCCTAGAGCCTGCCCCTCCTAGAGCATGCTCCACCTGACTCCGACACTGCCGGGCTTAGTCCGCCGGGCTTAGTCCGTGGGGCGCTTGCGCATTTCTTGAGTTGTCGTGGCACTGCCCAAATCTGAATGGGGGAAAGAGGGAACTTCATATTTCCTACAGACTCCGCCACATCGACTTTTCGTGCTCTCTTAGAGCTGGTTTTGCCTTTCGTGGTCCTGAGAACCCTGGCTTTTGGTTCCCCAATGCGGCTTAAGTGTGCAGGTTTTAAGTTAGGCGATCTTCGGGCAGCCCTAGTCCCAGCACCGGGTCCTTGCGCTGAGTCTCGGGACCACAGCCGGGGAGGCGGGGTCCTTCTTTGGGGCGGTCGCGTTGGCAGCGGATGCGGGAAGCCGGACCCTGGGCGTCATGTACTACAAGTTTAGTGGCTTCACGCAGAAGTTGGCAGGAGCATGGGCTTCGGAGGCCTATAGCCCGCAGGTACGAGTGGCGCCTGGCCAGCTCGGACATGAGAAGTGGCGGCCCTAGCCTCGGCGACAGGCAGTCGCGGCGCTGGAGCCAGGGGAGGCTTCTGCCCGCGGTCGAGTTCGTCTCTGTTCTCCTTGCACCTCCCGGGGCCTCTCCACACCAGCGTACGGTGGTCACTGAGGCTTCTTTTTGTGTACCTGCTCACCTGGCGGGGGCTGGCCTGGCGTGGAAGTTTGGTCTGGCTCACTGCAGGGGTCAAGGTGACCCCCGGGGTCACTTGTCTAAAAGGGATGGTTTGTGGGGGTCCCCAGTGTGACCCGAGTCAGAGGTCCGGCCTTCTCCCTCTCTTCGAAGACATCTGGCTTTCGGCTTCCTTGTCGTTTCTTTGTCATCTGCCAGAGCCCCATAGGCAGCCTCACTTGAGCTCGAGATTAGAGAGCGCGGGGATAAAGGCGTTTAGAGAAACCATGGTGCAGGGGGTTGGGGGGGTTATGATCTGGATTGGGAAATTTAACAGGTTACTTAACACGTCCAGGGAGGGAAGTTGCATGCAGCGAGGTTACACTTTCCCGATTGTAAAATATTTGACAGATGCTCGTTGTTTGGGTTGTCTGAAAAGTATTCCATTTCACGCAGGTTCTACCAATTGGAGTTTGAGTCTCCAGCATGTGTTGGGGGTAAACATGAGGAACTTTAGAGCCCCAGACGTGCCTTTTCAAATCATGGCGTTTTCTGCTTTAATTGTGTGACCTTGGCCAAGTTAGTTAATTTATTGTGTGCTCAGTTTCATCCAGGGCGGCGTTAGTACACATTAAATGAAGTGTGTCGAGTGACTAGCAGTTTGGGCAGGTGGTTGGTTCTGGATAAGTGTTAACTGTTCACCAGAAGCTGTCTGAGATCGTATATTCCCTCCTAATCCTCTAGAGAAGTGTGGGAAGTGTCGGTGAGATACGCAGTTAGACTGCAGTAGTGAGGGGCCCAGATGAGCTGTCAAGGATACTTCATTACTGTTGCTTCATTTCCTTTTTCTGTGGGACACTGCAGCTTGCCCAAGAGGCAGATGTTTAAGAAAGATTTCAGGTCTGGTACCGTGGCTCACGCCTGTAAATCACAGCACTTTGGGAGGCCGAGGCCGAGGGTCACTTGAGCCCAGGAGTTTGAGATCAGCCTGGGGCAACATAGTGAGATCCTGTCTCTAAAAACAAAAACAGATGATTCGAATCTCAGATAAGAAGGGCAAGTTTTTTTTTTGTTTTTTTTTTTTGCGGGGGTTAGTGGGGGAGTTGCGGTGGGAACGGGAAGGAAGAGTTTAGGGTTTATAAATGTTGAGCTTGTGATATGTCATGCTTGGTAGCAGCTAGATTTTTGAATATGGAGTTTAATAAACTTGGGTGTCTTCAGCCCATAGGTGGTAATTTGTAGGGAAGAAAGGTCGGATTATAGTTAGAGTATAGAAACATGAAGGGAGGGTGGAGAAGGAGAATGTGTTTAAAGAATAGTCCGGATGAGAACGGAAACCAGTGTGGTGTCACTGAAACCGAATTGGTAATGACTTGTAAGGAAGGAATAGTCAGCAGTGTTGCACTTCTTTTACAGATTATGTGAGAAAATGGCCATTTCTATCATCTGCTTCTATGAAATGTGTTCTCCAGTGTATGGATATTAAATGTTACAGTTTGATGAGTTTGGACAAACCCATGTACTGTATAACCACACCTCCCTCAATATGCAAGATGTTACATCATCCCAGGAAGTTCCCTTGTACCCTCTGTCAATCCCTGCCACCTTCCTATTCTGACTTTTATCGTCATAAATAGATAGTTTTGCCTTTTTTTGAACTTCATGTAAATGGAACCAGCTCTGACCCAGGCTGGAGTGCAATGGCACAGTCACAGTTCACTGTAGACTTTCACTCCTGAGCTCAAGTAATCGTCCTGCTTTTGCCTCTGAAAATGCTGGAATTACAGATGTGAGCCACCGTGTGTGGCTGCTCAAAAAATATTTTTGAGGTTAGTCCGTGTTGTACGTATCAGTAGTTAATTCCTTTTATCCTCTTATTCTTCTGTGGGATTTCATTTTATAAATATATCACAGTTTATTCTGTTGGTGGTAGCAGATGTTCTTTTATTTATTTTTTTAAAATATTTTTTGAGACAGGTTCTTGCTGTGTTGCACAGTCTGATCTCGAACTCCCCGGCTCAGGCAGTCCTGTCACCTCAGCCCCCTGAGTGGCTGGGGTTACAGATGTGTACCACCACACTTGGTTTATGTTCTTTTAATGTATCTTCAGCATAATCTAGGTTTTGTTGCTTAGTAAGAAAAAAGTAAATTTTTCGACTAAAAACTGGCATATTGTAATAAAATGGGCGCTCAGCAGAGATTACCTTGCGATGAGTTTGATATAGATAGGGCTTTCAGATTTCTAGTACCTCTCCTCGTGAATCGTGTTTCTCTTGAGAATTTGAACTTCTTAGTTACTTAAAGATTTCTTAAACTATGTTGAAAAGAAGTGATACTGTGTAGGCTTTATATGAATTGTAAATTTCTGAGTGATTGTGACAGGTGCCCTCCCAACTAGGTGCTCTGACTTTGGTAATTAGGAGTACTTCAGCTTTTTCCTTTCCTGGAAACATACGATGAAGATGTTTGTAATTTGTAGTAGTAAGTAAAGTGAATAATTTGCCATGCACTAAATAACATAATATGGAAAAGGTGGTTCTGTAACAATCGCACAGGTAGAGATTTGTAAGTCAGCTTGACAGCAAGCAGTTGGTGGGATGGCATTTTCCATTGGTTGAAAAGCATCTTCCTTATCTTTCTCTGAATTGCGTCAAAAATAAATTGAGGCCAATAAGCACATGAAGATGTTTAACATTTTCAGTTATTAGAGAAGAGCAAATCACAACCACAATGAGGTACCATTTAGTATCCACCAGAATGCCTAGAATCAAAAAGACAGATGATAACAAGTATTGGTGAGGATGTAGAGAAACGAAACATGTTACATTTGTGGTGGAAATGGTAAAATGACGCAGCCACTTTGGAAAACAGTTTGGCAGTTTGTTAAAAAAGGAAACGTAATTTTACTGTGTGATCTAGGAATTCCTCTCCCAATTAAGATGGCAGAATGGTATTCTAGGTAAAGGGAACTGTGAGAGTGAAGGAAGGGAGGGGGTCTGGAGGAGAAGCATTGAGTAGGTAAGTTTGACTGTGGAGGATGGGGGTAAATCATGAAAGGCCTAGGATGTAAGGACTTAATTTTGTGAGGCACGAGTAGGAAGTTGCAGAGCAACTTGATGCAGAGTTGTGGTAGTTTATCCTTTCAGATGAGACAGATGTTGGGGATGAGGAGGGAGGGCTTCAGCATGATTGGTGAATTGGTGCTTTTCACAGTGACAGGGTGTTCCTGAATGGGCTTAGGAGTGAATTTTGGACATGATGAGTGTGAGGTGTCAGAAGGACATGGAGGTAGGTGGTGATGTCTAGCTTACCGTTAGAAATAAATAGAGGTCAGGTGCGGTGGCTCACACTGGTAATCCCAGTGTTTCCGGAGGCCAGGGCAGGAGAATTGCTTGAGGCCAGGAGTTTGAGACCAGCCTGGGCAGCAAAGTGAGACCCCATCTCTAAAAAAAAAATAAGAAAAATTAGCTGGGTATGGTGACGCATACTTGTAGTCCTAGCTACTCAGGAGGCTGAGGCGGAAGGATCACTTGAGCCTAGGAGTTTGAGGCTGCAGTGAGCTGTGATCAATGCGTTGCACTCCAGTGTGGGTGACAGTGTGAGATCCTATCTATAAACAAAACAAAACAAAAAGCCAAATGAATTGAGTCACTGCAGATTGAAACTGGTCTCCAGTCCTAAATCACAGTGGAAAAGTTCATACATTTCTATCATTTAAAAATTAAAATTATGGGGATCATCTTTTCTCTCCACCCTCTTCCCCAAACCTAAGAGGTAGAAGAAAAGGAAAATGTTACAACCAACTTTTAGAGGGAAAATCATGTTTACTTTTCTCTTTAAAAATTTGGAGCAATTGAAATAAACTAGGAAGAACTTAATTACTAAACGTGGTTAAGGTTGAATGGCTCGTAATTAATTTTGGAGGTGGGGCATATTTAAGCAGCTAAGAGATTCAGTATTAAAAAGTAAAGTATGTGATTTTTCTTGATCTATGGTCCACTTATTTTTAATTTTATTTTGAGACAGAGTCTCTGTCGCCCAGGCTGGAGTACAGTGGCGTGATCACAGCTCACTACAGCCTCGACCGCCTGGGCTCAAGTCATCTTCCCACCTCAGCCTTCTAAGTAGCTGGGACCACAGATGTGCACCACCTGGCTAATTTTTTGATATTTTGTAGAAACAAGGTCTCACTACGTTGCCCAGGCTGATCTCAAACTCCTGAGTCAAGTGATTCTCCCACCTCAGCCTCCCAAAGTGGTGGGACCACAGGCATGAGCCATTACGCCCAGCCTGTCCACTTTTTATAAGAACAGCTTTCAGCTGTTTTCTTATTGCTATGGGAATTGTGGATGCCCTGCCATCAAATGCCAATTGATCAGACTTTGTTTCTGAGATACTCAAACCTACATTGTGAAGCTATAGCCTTCTTTAGTTTATTTGAACATTCTGCCTATATTTACTGAATGCGCTTACTCTGCCAGTTGCTTTTCTAAGTCTTGGAATATAGGAGCAGTGAACAAGATGTGCCAAAATCCTGTGCTTGTGGAGCTTCCATTATAGTGCAGGGAGACACAGTAAGCAAAGTAAAACATAGTATGTTAGGTGGTGATAAGTGCTGTGGAGAAAAATAAAGAGGGTAAGTTGTTAGTAGGGCAAGGGGGAGGACATGCAGTTTTTAAAAGGGTGGTCAGAAAGATCTCTCTGAGAAGGTGACTTATGGGGTTGGGTAAAGACCTGAAGAAGGTGAGGGTATAAGCCACGTGGACACCTGGAGAAGATCATTCTAGGCAGAGGGAACATGGCTGTGCCTGGGAGGTTTCAGGATAGCTCCTGAGCCAGGATCACGCCACTGCACTCCAGCCTGAGTGACAAAGCAAGAGCCTAGCTCAAAAAGGAAAAAAAACAGAATGGGCCGGGTATGGTGGCTCACGCCTGTAATCCCAGCACTTTGGGAGGCCAAGGTTGGTGGATCACCTGAGGTCAGGAGTTCTAGACCAGCCTGGCCAACATGGCAAAACCCAGTCTCTACAAAAAATACAAAAATTAGCTGGGCGTGGTGGCGCGCACCTGTAGTCCCAACTACTCAGGAGGCTGAGACAGGAGAATGGCTTGAACCTGAGAGGCAGAGGTTGCAGTGAGCCGAGATTGCACCACTGCACTCCAGCCAGGGCAACAGAGCGAGACTCCGTCTCAAAAAAAAAAAAAAAAAGAACGTAGGATTTTACACTGTGACTGTTAAATTATTAAACCTGAATAAACATTGGAGGAAAAGTTACAATTTATAACAATTAATGGGATAAGATAATGAGATTATAGGTAACTTCAATTCTATAAAGTTTTACAATATTATAAAGGGAAATACGGAATTAATTTAAAATTAAGATGGTTGATATTCCTGTTTTCAGATGATACTGTTCAAAAACTTTGCTGTAGTTTTGAATCACTGCATGCTTGGACAAACAAATACAATCCCTTCAAAAATACTCTCACATTAGTCCTGTCGAAACATGAATTTACTTTCAAGCCATTTTTGGAGATCCTTGGTAGAAAGAGTTTTTACATTTTTGCATTCAAGAAGAAATTTTTGCATTTCAAGGAGAAAATATGGTGAGCTCACAGAATGATATAAAGGAGTATCTAACATTCTCCATCCAGTTCAAACCATGATCCTTGTTAGCCTTTTGATCTTGATAGTAGAGCCCCTGTTTGCCTCTCTGACTCCTCTGAGTCTCTGTTTTGAGTGTGTTGTATTTCTAAATGTAGGCCAACATCTTACTGACCAAACTTTCTCTTTAAATGGGCTGTTGTTTTTAAGCAATAGTTGATTGGGAGGGTGGGGTGTGAGTTGTGGAATACTTAAAAGCCAGGGCTCTGGACTTGAGAAAGGCCTGAGTTTGAAAACTTGACTTGCTTTTCACTATTTGATCTAAGGCAAGTTATTCTCTCTCCAGTGTTTTCCTCTGAAAAATGGGAATAGTAATATCTTCATAGGGTTGCTGTCAGAATTAAGTGAAGTAATGCATGTGAAATGTTTGACATGATACTGACACTTCACAAGGGTTAAATAGATATTAGCTGCTGTTGGTTTATAACATTAATATCCATGGTGGCTGAGACTGTGGCAATGTTATTCATTGTGTATTTCTAGTGTAGAGCAAGTGATCAGTAATAAATGTTGAATGAATGAATACGTTACAGAAAACAGGCCATGGTTCATTCCCATTTACTGTACTGTGTCAGAAGAAATAGAAGCCAAGTTTACTTTAATGCTTCTTTTTATTGACCTGTTCATCTAGTGCTTGCCTGGTGGGAGTAGCATTGAGGTTTTCAATATCTAATCTTTATACTATGCCCTGTCAATTATAGGTAAATTTAGATTTCTTTGAGACAAGAATCAGCGGACTGATGACTGTATTTGGGCAAGAGGTTTCCTTCTTTGTCTGTAAAAGGAAAAGGCTGGGTTTGAATTATGCTTTCTGACTTTAAATTTTTATTTTTATTTCTTTCTTTTTTTTATTTTTTTATTTTATTTATTTATTTTTTTATTGATCATTCTTGGGTGTTTCTCACAGAGGGGGATTTGGCAGGGTCATAGGACAATAGTGGAGGGAGGGTCAGCAGATAAACAAGTGAACAAAGGTCTCTGGTTTTCCTATGCAGAGGACCCTGCGGCCTTCCGCAGTGTTTGTGTGTGTCCCTGGGTACTTGAGATTAGGGAGTGGTGATGACTCTTAACGAGCATGCTGCCTTCAAGCATCTGTTTAACAAAGCACATCTTGTACCACCCTTAATCCATTTAACCCTGAGTGGACACAGCACATGTTTCAGAGAGCACAGGGTTGGGGGTAAGGTCACCGATCAACAGGATCACAAGGCAGAAGAATTTTTCTTAGTACAGAACAAAATGAAAAGTCTCCCGTGTCTACCTCTTTCTACACAGACACGGCAACCATCCGATTTCTCAATCCTTTCCCCGCCTTTCCCCCCCCTCTATTCCACAAAACCGCCATTGTCATCATGGCCCACTCTCAATGAGCTGTTGGGCACACCTCCCAGACGGGGTGGTGGCTGGGCAGAGGGGCTTCTCACTTCCCAGTAGGGGCGGCCGGGCAGAGGCACCCCTCACCTCCCGGACAGGGCGGCTGGCCGGGCGGGGGGCTGACCCCCCCCACCTCCCTCCCGGACGGGGCAGCTGGCCGGGCGGGGGGCTGACCCCCCCACCTCCCTCCCGGACAGGGCGGCTGGCCGGGCGGGGGGCTGACCCCCCAACTCCCTGCCGGACAGGGCGGCTGGCCGGGCAGAGGGGCTCCTCACTTCCCAGTAGGGGCGGCCGGGCAGAGGCGCCCCTCACCTCCCAGACGGGGCGGCTGGCCGGGCGGGGGGCTGACCCCCCCACCTCCCTCCCGGATGGGGCGGCTGGCCAGGTGGGGGGCTGACCCCCCCACCTCCCTCCCCCCCACCTCCCTCCCTGACGGGGCAGCTGGCCGGGCAGAGGGGCTCCTCACTTCCCAGTAGGGGCGGCCGGGCAGAGGTGCCCCTCACCTCCCGGACGGGGCGGCTGGCCGGGCAGGGGGCTGACCCCCCCCACCTCCCTCCCGGACGGGGCGGCTGGCCGGGCAGAGGGGCTCCTCACTTCCCAGGAGGGGCGGCCGGGCAGAGGTGCCCCTCACCTCCCGGACGGGGCGGCCGGCCGGGCGGGGGGCTGACCCCCCCACCTCCCTCCCGGACGGGGCGGCTGGCCTGGCGGGGGGCTGACCCCCCCCACCTCCCTCCCAGACGGGGTGGCTGGCCTGGCGGGGTCTGACCCCCACCTCCCTCCCGGATGGGGTGGCTGCCGGGCAGAGACGCTCCTCACTTCCCAGACGGGGTGGCTGCCAGGCGGAGGGGCTCCTCACTTCTCATATGGGGCGGTTGCCAGGCGGAGGGTCTCCTCACTTCTCAGACGGGGCGGCTGGGCAGAGACGCTCCTCACCTCCCAGACAGGGTTGCGGCCGGGTAGAGGCGCTCCTCACATCCCAGACGGGGCGGCGGGGCAGAGGCGCTCCCCACATCTCAGACGATGGGCGGCCGGGCAGAGACGCTCCTCACTTCCTAGATGGGATGGCGGCCGGGAAGAGGCGCTCCTCACTTCCTAGATGGGATGGTGGCCGGGCAGAGACGCTCCTCACTTTCCAGACTGGGTAGCCAGGCAGAGGGGCTCCTCACGTCCCAGACGATGGGCGGCCAGGCAGAGATGCTCCTCACTTCCCAGACGGGGTGGCGGCCGGGCAGAGGCTGCAATCTCGGCACTTTGGGAGGCCAAGGCAGGCGGCTGGGAGGTGGAGTTTGTAGCGAGCCGAGATCACGCCACTGCACTCCAGCCTGGGCACCATTGAGCACTGAGTGAACCAGACTCCGTCTGCAATCCCGGTACCTCAGGAGGCCGAGGCTGGCGGATCACTGGCAGTTAGGAGCTGGAGACAAGCCTGGCCAACACAGCGAAACCCCATCTCCACCAAAAAAATACGAAAACCAGTCAGGCGTGGCGGCGCGCGCCTGCAATGGCAGGCACTCGGCAGGCTGAGGCAGGAGAATCAGGCAGGGAGGCTGCAGTGAGCCGAGATGGCAGCAGTACAGTCCAGCTTCGGCTCGGCATCAGTGGGAGACCGTGGAAAGAGAGGGAGAGGGAGACCGTGGAAAGAGAGGGAGGAGAGGGGGAGGGGGAGGGAGAGGGGGAGAGGGAGAGGGACAGGGCAAATTTTTATTTTTCTTAGTTAGAATTTAACATAAAAGGATGATTTTTATTGGCTTATAACTCTTAGCTCCTTATTTTAATTTACAGGTTATTTTGGATTACTCTATATATTTGTCACTGTAGGTTTACTCCTTTCAGATAAAAAACCAGAGATCCCCCCACCTTTTTTTAAAGCAGCTTAATTGAGATATAATTTGCATAGCATACAAGTTGCCCATTTAAAGGGTACAATTTAGGGGTTTTTAGTGTATTCACAGATATATGCAACTACCACCACAGTTAATTTTAGAGCATTTTTTTAATCACCTTAAATGGATACCTATGTACCTTTTAACTGTTACCTCCCTAGCCCCCAAGCCCCCACCTGAAGCAACCATTAACCTACCTTCTGTCTCTGCGGTTCCCTCTTCTAGACTTTCCTGTGAATGGCATCATACACTATGTGGTCTTTGGGACTGGTTTCTTTGACTCAGCGTAATGTTTTAGAGGCTTATCCGTGTTGTAGCATGTGTCAGTATTTCCTCCCCCTTCACCTTGTTTAAATTTTTACTGTGTGTGTTTTCAATTTATGTGTTTATTTATGCTGGAAAGTTCATTTCAAAAAGTTTTTTGTTTTGATTTTGTTTTCTGGTCCTGGAAGGCAAGTATTGTTTGTTTGTTTAGTTTTGTTTTAAACCAGTAAGCCTGTTCCACATTGAATATTTCTTTATTGTGTGTCTGGAAAAGTTTCTGAAGTCTGCTCTGGGGTTAGACATTCCATGTTACTAGATTAACTCATTTAGAAGAAAAAAATGGCAGACAGATCCCTCATGAAAGCTAATGACAAGTTCATAACAGATTATAAATGTTTTACTGGTTGCTAAGAAGATAGACACACCAGGTATTTCTGGAAGCTCAGATTGGGCCTCTGTTGGCGTCCCCCCGACCCTCACCCGCCCCCTGCAATCGTAATGGCAAGGGGTTCTTGACAGGGTTTGCTCTGGGAAAGTTGGAGAGACTTTCTTTCTCTCTTGTAGTTGAATGGCTGCCTCCACTATTCCAGACAGCCTCCTGAGACATACTTTCAACTTGCCATTTTCGTTTTTTTCTCTACAGGGATTAAAGCCTGTGGTTTCCACAGAAGCACCACCTATCATATTTGCCACACCAACTAAACTGACCTCCGATTCCACAGTGTATGATTATGCTGGGAAAAACAAAGTTCCAGAGCTACAAAAGTTTTTCCAGGTGAGGGAAGATACTCTACAACAGAGAAGCCTGTGAAATAAATAGGCTTAAAAAATCCCTTATGAAACTAAATCTTAATCTAGTTTACTACCCAACCTCCTTCTTTTTCTTTAAGTAGTATTCTCTTGATTTTAGTTTGAGCCATAAACGAATAGAACTTTATATAGGTAGATACTGATAAAAGAGGGGAGGGTGGTTAATTTCCTCATTAGTATTTAAGGGTGTGAGGGTTTTGAAATGGCATGAATAGCTCTTGATCATTTATTGCATGGAAGAAGCAATAGCCTCTATAACTGAGTAGCCTGTATAACTGAATGACTCAATATATATGTTTGACTTTGTGACACATGTAGTGACTTGGCAGTGGGTTTTTTTCTCATTGTTTTTTGCTTGCTTGATATTAAAATTCACTGAGCTATTGCTGAAAGTAGAGGAGGTGCTTATGGGTTTGCACATCAGTAGAGAATCCAGAATCAGAATTGAAAATGTTTTTAAAGTGAATCTACCTGCAAATTATTGAGAAATTAGTGACCTGACCAAATCTTAGGTGCCATGGGAGTGGCAGTGCTTGCTACTGCTATTGCTGTAAGGTAGCTTCCCCCTCCTCAAAAGTAGTCCAGATCCAGACCCATCTTGAGGATAGAGCACTTTTGTTTTGATCAGTTTAATCTCTTTTTATCTGATAAGTAAGGCTTGAGAGAGCATTTAGAATCTCAAGGTGCAGTGGGGAAGGATTTTGGACACTGCAAAATATGAGTTAAACAGGCCAGGTGTGGTGGCTCACTTGTGCAGCCCCAACACTTTGGGAGGCCAAGGTAGGAGGATTGCTTGATCAGCCTGGGCAGCATAACGAGACCCTGCCTCTACAAAAAAACTTAGGTGAGTGTGTAGGCACGCGTCTGTAACCCCAGCTACTCCAGAGGCCGAGGCGGGAGGATCACTTTAGCCCAGGATTTTGAGGCTGCAGTGAGCTATGATTGAGCCACTGCATTCTAGCCTGGGTAGCAGAGTGAGACCCAGTCTCTAAAATGATGATGAAGATGATGATTTAAATATCTCATGGAATTTGATTATTAAATGGGTTTAACAGTGTGACGGAAAGAAGGCAGTTGAATGCCAAATGGACTTGAACCTATTGACATGATGTACTCCGACCCCATCCACTTATGATCACAAGCCAAACTAAATGGAGAACGTTTCTCGTGCCAGCACCTCTTTTTATCTTTTTTAAGACAGAGCCTTACTCTGTCACCCAGGCCGGAGTGTAATGGCACACTCATGGCCCACTGCATCCTTGACCTCTTGGGCTCAAGCGATCCTCCCACCTCAGCTTCCCTAATAGGAAGTCCCTAATGGGACTACAGGTGCATACCACCACACCTGGCTAATTTTAGTTATTCTGTACAGACAGAGTTTTGCCATGTTGCCCAGGCTGGTCTTGAACTCCTGGGTTCAAGCCATCTGCCTGTCTCGGCCTCCCAAAGTGCTGGGATTACAGGTGTGAGCCACCGCGCCCAGCCTCTCCTGCCTGCACTTCTTTTAGCTACTGATTACCTTTGCCTTTTAAAAAATGCACCAATGTTCCAGTTAAGCAATATGTGATAAATGTCTTAGACATTTGGAATCTTTTGCATGCATGCTTCCTGAGGCAGCATTTTGGAGAATGACTTTGGATTTACAAGCTTTAGCTACATTTATAGGAACATCTACTAGCATTCCATGGATTAGTGCTTTTCCCACTGTCATGTGTTGATGAATTACTTACTGAGTAGACAAATTTGTTTTTTTTTAAGAGTAAAATTGTAAAATATTTTTCTTCTCAACCATGCCCTTGTTAATTCTTGCTTTCAAGAAAGCTGATGGTGTGCCCGTCTACCTGAAACGAGGCCTGCCTGACCAAATGCTTTACCGGACCACCATGGCGCTGACTGTGGGAGGGACCATCTACTGCCTGATCGCCCTCTACATGGCTTCGCAGCCCAAAAACAAATGAGTTAGGCTGCAGAGGACTGGTTTGTTTTTTGGCATAAACCCTTTGAAGTTCCTTTTTCATTGTTAAATTAAAAATTTTTTTTTACTTGGATGGCTTAACATTTTTACAAGAAAAAATAGGAAGATATGAAGATGATGTTTTGGTTTGTTTATGAAATGCATATGGCTTGTCAGAGCTCATTTGACAGTTAAAGCCATTGTTTAAAGAAATGGTGCTTTGCTCTGTGTTTGTGCTCCTGATTTCCCTGGAGGTTCTGGATGAAGGCTGAACACAGGCTTGTTAATGTCAGTCTGTGCTGAGGACCTCAGGGACTTGAGGTTGCGTTTTTGAGCATGGGGTGCAGAAGCCTTTCTGGATTTGGATGTGGCTATGGAAAGAACACAGAAGCCAAGGTCATGTGCATGAAATGAGGAGTTTGAGTTAGTCATCTCGCGGATTTTTTCCATTTTGCAGTAAAATGTTAAATTAATGTAGCCTGCCTCTATTTGTTGGGCAGGTAATTTCAAAGGGTTATTTGCCTCATCTCCTATCTTTAGTGAAATCTTATGTGTAATTGTGTGTATTTATTCCACCGTGGGAACAGAGAACACCTGTTTAGTGTTGCACTTTAGACTGGTGTCTGTTTTGTTAATGCAGCTGTGCCACAAATTCTCCTTTATCTTTTAAAAATGTTATAGCTTTAAATTTTGATTTATTTTGACTGTGGAATAAATACATGAATGAAAAATTTTAAGTTTGAAGTTCTTTGAATGACCTTTCAGAGTAATTTCAGAACACCAGCAGCATCTTAAACCTGAGTCTAATTTCTTTCTTGTTAATTAGGCACCAGATAATCTTTATAAAATGGTTCTTAAAAGTCTAGAAATAGGAGTCTTAATGGCATATTGATGATTACCACATGGTTTTTTATAAAAACCTGCCTGCCCCTTAGTGAAATGTACCTGTAACTCACAGTTCATTTAGACACTAATTTCCTTTGCTGTCATGATTGGTAGACTTCACTTACCCTATATTAATTTTGAAAAAAGGTGGAATTTTATTATATATGAAGGAATAGTTTGTATCTTACCATAGCACAGAACAGTGACCTCTTGCTCAGGATAAGATGTGGTGATTTGAAAATACTCAATAGTAGCCTTGCAGTGATATCTCTCTCTGTCTCTCTCTGCAAATCTAAATTTTATTCTCTGTTATTTCCCCCAAGTTTTTATTTTGAAAATTTTCAGACTACAGAAGGACTAAGCACAGTACAATATACACCTGTATATCCTTCACTTAGATCACCAGTTATCAATATATTGGCACCTTTGCTTTTTCTTGTTCTCTCACACAGGCACACACAGTGCATATATGCACACACAGATAGATCTGTTTTTTGTTGAGTCATTTAAGATTGTTATGGAATTATGATAAATCAGCCATAGTACTTTAGCAGGTATCTTCTGAGTAAGGACATGTGTTCCTTTATAACCATAATGCAGTTGTCAGACTCAATAAAGTTAACATTTATAACAATACTACCATCTAATACATAGTTTACTTTCAGATTTCCCCAGGTGTTCTAATAATGAGTTCTTCATAGTTGTGTTTTTAAAAAATAACAGCTTTATTGGGATATAATTTACATACTGTACAGTTCACCTCAAGTGTACAATTCATTGGTTTTTAATGTATTTGGAGTTGTACAGCCACCATGAGAATCAATTTTAGAACACTTATATCACCCTAAAAAGAAACCCCATACCCATTAGCAATCACTTGCCTTCCCTCCCACCATCCCAACTCCCACCTCCTAGCCCAAAGCAAGCACTCATCTACTTTCAGTCTCTATGGATTTGTCTTTCCTGGACATTTCATATAAATATAATCATATGATGTGTGATGTATGTGACTGGCTTCTCTCAGTGTCATGTTTTTAAGGCTCATCCATGTTGTGGCATGAATCGATACTCTATTATCTGAATAGTATTCAATCGAATGGATATACCACATTTTGTTTATCTATGGTTGGACATTTGGGTTCTTTCCACTTTGGGGCTGTTACGAATAATGCTGCTATGAGCAATAGTGAACATATGTTTACATGGACATATGTTTTCATTTCTCTTGGGTATCTACCTAGGAGTGGAATTCCTGGGTCATATGGTAACTCTGTTTAACATTTTGAGGAACTGCCAGACTGTTTCCAACTCAGTTGTACCATTTAACATTCTCACCAGCACATGCAGTTCCTTTTTGTTTTTGTTTTGGGTCCAGGATCCAGCAAAGGATCATACATTGCATTTAGTTGTTGTCACTTTTTTTTTTCTTTTGAGATGGAGTCTTGCTCTGTCTCCAGGCTGGAGAGCAGTGACGTGATCTTGGCTCACTGCAATCTCCGCCTCTTGCGTTCAAGCGATTCTTTTGAGTCAGCCTCCCGAGTAACTAGGACTACAGGTGCACACCACCATGCCTGGCTAATTGTTTGTAATTTTAGCAGAGATGGAGTTTCACCATGTTGGCCAAGATGGTCTCGATTTTCTGACCTCATGATCTGCCCGCCTCAGCCTCCTAAAGTGCTGGGATTACAGGCGTGAGTCACTGTGCCCAGCATGTTGTGACTGTTTAGTCTCTTTTTATCCAGAATAGTCAATCCCCAGTGCCCTTCCTGATAGTGGCCTATTTGAAGAGTCCAGGCAAGTTGTTTTGTAGGACATTCCTTAACTTGGATTTGTCTGATTGTCTCATTGGTGGTTTCAGGTTAAACATTTTTGTCAGGAATTTTTTATAGGTGATATGGTGTCCTCATTATGTCAGGTGGCACTTGATACCAGTTTGTCCCATTATTGGTGATTTGAAGTTGTGTCTGCCGGATTTCTCCCTTGTCAAGTTGATACCCTTTCCCCTTTGCAGTTAATAAGTAGCCTGAGGGGCAATATTTGAGACTAGGAATATCATGTCCTCAGCAGTTTGCACTCTGTTCGTTGGTCATTCTTGACTGAATTATTACTAAGGTAGTTGTAAACTGATTTTTTCTCTTGTCATTCCTTCTGCATTTTTGATATTTCTTCTGTGAAGATGAGCCTTTAAAGAAATTTGATAGAATTTCCTGATTTGATGTATAGTAAGCATTTCTGCCATTATTGATTTCGATGCTGAAATGTGGCTTCTGTGTTCTGTGAGCATCTCCTATCAGTCTTTGATCAACTCCCTACTTTGTGACAGACAAGATGGCTTCCATGCTGACCTTGTGTTTTCCTTACCTCAGTTTCCTCTGTTTATTATGATATATTCTATGAACATATATAGATGCATTTTCTTTTTTTTTGAGATGGAGTTTCGCTCTTGTTGCCCAGGCTGGAGTGCAATGGCGCCTTCTCGGCTCACCGCAGCCTCTGCTTTCCGGGTTCAAGCAGTTCTCCTGCCTCAGCCTCCCGAGTAGCTGGAATTACTGGCATGCGCCACCATACCCGGCTAATTTTGTATTTTTAGTAGAGACGGGGTTTCTCCGCGTTGGTCAGGCTGGTCTTGAACTCCTGACCTCAGGTGATCCACGTGCCTTGGCCTCCCAAAGTGTTGGGATTATAGGTGTGAGCCACCACGCCTGGCCAACGCATTTTCTTTGCCTGTTTTATTTTTGTCTAAATGGTAGTTAGTATACCTTCCAAATCTCACTTGTAGCTTAGAGATTGTTCTGTCTCATTTTTCTATATTGGATTTTATTTTATGAATGTACCATAGTTTAGTCTCTTTTTGAAGGGTATTCAGTTTCAAATTTTTTGCTTTTATAAATATGACTTTAATGCATAATCTTTAGCTGTCATTTAATACAATGTTAGATATATTTCTAGGATCATTTCTAGACGTGAGATTTAGGAGGTGAGGGGGATGTGCATTTCCAATTTCAATAGTGCTAATTACTAAAAAAAAAAAAAAAAAAGGTGCTGGTTTACATTCCTATCTAGCAGTATTGAGAGTGCCTGTTTCTTTTTACCTTTGTCTACATAAAATATTACCAAACTTTTTGATCTTTGCCAATCCTCTAAGTGATAACATTTCTTTGTGGTTTAAATTGCCTTACTAGGCCGGGCGCCATGGCTCACGCCTATAATCCCAGCATGTTGGGAGGCTGAGGTGGCAGATCACTTCAGCTTAGGAGTTCAAGACCAGCCTGGGCAACATGGTGAAACCTTGTCTCTACAAAAATACAAAAAGGGCTGAGGCAGGAGAATCGCTTGAGCCCAGGAGGTCAAGGCTGTAGTGAGCTGAGATTGCACCACTGCATTTCAGCCTGGGCGACAGAGCAAGAGCCAATCTCTAAAGAATTTTAAAAAAAAAGTACTCTGGAGATAAATGGGCAAAGTACATGAATAGATAGCTCATAAAAAAAGGAAATATAATTTACCTTTAAAAAGAATAAAACATTTTTTTAAAAAAGATATTCAACATCACTAATTATAATGAAAAGCTAATTTCCTTTTTTTTTTTTGAGACAGGGTCTCACTCCGTCGCCTAGACTGGAGTGCAGTGGCTCGATACTGGCTCACTGTAGTCTTGACCTCCTGGGCTCAAGGGATCCACCTCACCCTCCTAAGTAGTGGGACAATAGGCGCTGCTGCAGTAAGCTTTTGGGAGAGACGAGGTGTTGCTGCTGTGTTGCCCAGGCTGGTCTTGAACTCCTGGCCTCAAGCAATCCTCCTGCTGTAGCCTCCCAAAGTGTTGGGATTACAGATGTGAGCCACTTGCCTGGCCCAGGGTACTTATTGATAATGCTAAATGTATTGGTCTATTGGGCTGACTTCCTCAGGAATAGTCTCTAGTGACTCCTGAGCCAAACCTCTTCTGATTGCAAGCTCCAGAAATTCATTAAATCCAGCTGATACACAAAGGGAGATTTTTCAGAACCTGAGCGAAGCTGGGCCTCACAAGGACTGCCTTCGAGTCCAAGGTACCTGTCCTTTCTGTCACTCTCTTGATTATGCAGCTGTTTAATTCTGTCTCTGCAGACCAGCTTTCTCTATTTCTCATTGGATTTGGAAGGAAATTGTTGTCCAGCTGCTGGCAACATGCCCTTAATTCCAGGAGAGAGAGAATGTTATTGTCCCATTTGGGTGAGGTGTCCTCCACTGGGCCAGTCAGCTGTTTGGTGCCAGGCTGTGGGGGCAGATGCAGGGAAGGAGTGCAGGCTGCCGTATTCTTGGATGTTAATTGACGGTGCAGAATCTTTTGCTTTATTCTCAGAGTTAGGATTATGCCTTCTAAGCATGTTACTCTGAACCCTTGCCAGGTTGGTTTGTTTACTCAGAGGAAGACCCTCCTCCCTCTCACCGGCTCCTCTCTTCTCAGTGCTGTCTGGATGAGATGCTGTTAATACAGGGTCCTTCCCTCTACTCACCTCCTCCAGGCCATGCAGTGAGGCCACGGTGCTGAGTAAGTGCGGTCCTACTCTTCACAACAGTGCTGTGGGTTCACATGACCCCGGGGGTATGAAGACTTCATGGGGTACCCACACAAGGATAGTTTAAGGGAATTATTTTAAGTCATCCTCCATTATACCTCCTAAAATTAAGCTGCTGCAGAGCACACCTGGCTTAAGGGGGTCCTGTATGATGGTCTTTCACTCTGAAAGGAAGGCAGACCCTCAGCCATTCTTGTCCCACCAAGGGGTGTTGCCCTGGAGAGTGAAAACCATCCCTGGGGCAATGTAGGAATAAGTGCAAATATTGGTAACATTGAGGAAGTGTGTGTCTCTAATGACTGACAATTTTTTTTTGCAATTTAGAGGTTTTTAACAAAATTGAAGGAGGAGCCAGCTAAGTTGTCACTTGATCATTAAAAATAATTTTGTTTTTGTTTTTGTTTTGAGACAGAGCTTCGCTTTTGTCACCCAGGCTGGAGTGCAATGGTACATTCTCGGCTCACTGCAACCTCCGCCTCCCGGGTTCAAGTGATTATCCTGCCTCAGCCTCCTGAGTAGCTGGGATTACAGGTGTGTGCCACCAGACCTGGCTAATTTTTGTATTTTTAGTAGAGACAGGGTTTCTCCATGTTGGTCAGGCTGGTCTCGAACTCCTGACCTCAGGTGATCTGCCCGCCTCAGCCTCCCAAAGTGCTGGGATTACAGGTGTGAGCCACCGTACCTGGCCTAAAAGTAATTTTGATGATAGATCACACATGACTTATAACTCAGGAGTTCAAAGAATTGTGATTTTGCTATCACGAAACTTCATTCCCTTCTGTTTATGAAAACAAGGTTTTTCAGTGCTTATATCTGTAAAAATAAAAATGGGAATGGAATTGATGCTGAAATTACCTTATTTTAACAGTAAGCAAGATTTATCCATGGAAACCGGAACCAGCTCCCTCCCTCTAATTGCGATGCCTTTTTTTTTTTTTTTTGAGGCGGAGTCTTGCTCTGTAACTCAGGCTGGAGTGCAGTGGCGCAATCTCAGCTCACTGCAAGCTCCGCCTCCTGGGTTCACGCCATTCTCCTGCCTCAGGCTCCTGAGTAGCTAGGACTACAGGCGCTTGCCACAACGCGGGCTAATTTTTTGTATTTTTAGTAGAGATGGGGTTTCACTGCCTTAGCCAGGATGGTCTCCATCTCCTGACCTCGAGATCTGCCCACCTCAGCCTCCCAAACTGCTGAGACTACAGGCGTGAGCCACCGCGCCGGGCCTGCGACGCATTCTAAGACAGATTTTCTCATACTTTGTTTTGGTCAAATATGTACTAATAGTAATTGTAATAATTCATTCTAGAACAAAAGTATTTCTAACACTTAGAGTTTATGGTCACAGGAAATTTAAACAAATTTCAATTTTAGAGTGTTACAGAGAATTATGTATGAGCAAAAGGAGACTTTCATTCCTAAAGTTGTAGTAGGGTAAATGTTTTGGGACAAAGTTGTAGGTATGGGAGTGGAATGGAAAAACACGTGTAAGCAGAGGTTTCTGACTGTTGTATAGATGTGTATTTTTAACCAGATGAAGGTGGGTGTCCAACTGCAGTGGAGTTTACATTCCGTTGGATACATTTAGAACTGATTTAATAATTTAGCTAATATTTATAACAATAGAAACTATACTTTTTGCAACTATTTAAATTTAAAATGAAGAATTTTAGGTATTAAGCTTAGATATGCATAGATGTAAATTTTTTTTTAGGGTACACAAGGGTAAGAAAGGTTGAAAATGGCTACTTTACACTTGTCCTTGTAAAGCAGTGCCCACTTATCCCTGGCTTTGCTCTTTCTGTCAGCCGGATTCCCTTTCAGGGTCTGACTAGCTTTCGCTCTCCTTCTCGGCCCCTTCATCCAGTGTGACTTTGCTGTGAAGCTGTTGGGTAAGGTGAAGGTTGGTGTGGCTTTGATAACACTGGCCAGCTTTCGTTTATTTATCTGCTTTTTTCTTCTCTTCATGTGTGTGGCCTTGGGCAGGCTCCCCTGGCTTGTCTGACATTGAGGTCTGTTCATCCCCACGTCTTCCTTCTGATTTTCCTCATGGTCAAAAGCTTGGTAAACCTCTCACTTTCTGTCCCATTCATCTTCAATAGCTAGAGGTTATACCTGGGGCTATAAAAATTGGTTGCTGAGAAATTCTGATACTGCCTGGTCCCAGTGATTTAATACATATATTTGACATTTTGCCTCCACACCTCCTAGGCTGGGTCACTGTTTAGTACCACAGACTGCCCATGTCGGGTTGGCTGAGAAATGGGGCCCTGTCCCTAGAGCTCCTCTTGTCGGGATCATTGGCCGGTATCTTTGGCTCCTCAGGGACTCCCTAACCCACAGTCTTCAAGGAGTTGCATTAATTCTCTGTTATTCTAGACATTTAATTAGTGCGCAGAAGCACACACTATTAGGTGCTGGAGCCTCAGAGATGAATCATGCTTAGGGTCATTTTCAGGGTGTCTCTCCACCTCTTAGGGTTGATAGACCACATGGCTAGCAAACGGCCTTGTTATTGAGGAATTCTGCAGTTATCCTTCACCTGTTCTGATCTGGGAGCTCTCTGTGACTGGCGGGGTTTGGTGGCTTTAGAGGAGGCTGCCCGGGTGGGTGTGGTGGAGGGAAATCTGGCTGTGGCTGCTGTTCTGGGAACCCATGTCATGCCTTGGTGGTAGCAGGTCAGGCCTGGTAGCCTGGAGGGCAGCAGCAGCTGACTCTTGCTCTAATGACGTGAACAAGAGCAGTGAGGGTGGCTCAGCACCTCCTGAGGTAGGAGGGGAGTGGGACGATCACTTGCAGTCTCCTCTGCCATCAGCCACTGTCACTTGCATAAGCTGGAATCAGGCCTCCTGACCTCTGTGGCTCCACGGTGCCCGGGTGCGGCACTGCTGCAGGATATGTTGGGATGGGCAGGTGGGGGGGCCCAGATGCTGCTTGCCCAGGGTCCCAAGACTGCTGGAGCTGACTTCCCAGGGGAAGTCTGCTGCAAAACCCGAAACGGGGGGCGCTGAATGGCCAGGAAGAGCATTCTTTAGGTCATATTTTTTTCCTTGAGTTCTGACACAGCCCTCCTGGGACATCCTGCCTTCTCTTGTTCTGACCTCGTCTATGACATAGATTAGTCATGGTCACATGGCTGTGCCTCAGGGCCAAAGCACAGGTCTCTACACTGCCTAATGTGTATTAGCCAGATTGGAATCTTTGCTGACTCCAAATATCACATTCCAAGCTGCCCCAGGCTGTGAGAAATGGTGGCGTTGCCTCCTCTTTGGCAGAGAAGGTTTTAGGAAGAAGCCTTGGAAGGGCTGTAAAGTAAAGCAGATGGAGTTAGGGACCTGGGTTTTCCAAGGCAGGGAAGGAGAGGCTGAGTCTGTGTGGGCCGTACCTGGTGCCTGCCTGAAGGGCCAAGGAATAAGTGGGTGCAGAAATTGGGGTGATTTCTGAGGGCATCTTGCCAAGCAGAGAGCTCAAGTCCCTCGTCTCAGCTCTCCTAGGGAGAGGGAGAGAGCAGGGAAGGGCAGCTAGGCTAGGGTGGAAGAGGCAGGCTCTGCTGGTCCAGGGCCCCCTTCAGGGTTCCAGCTGTACCAGGCTTAGGCTTCAGTTGTGAGTGTGGAGCCCTGAGCTCAAGCATGGAGGCAGCGTGGTTGCTCAGCTCAGCCTCTCATAGGAAGGCCTGGCACCAGTTCCGGAAGTGCCTCGCCACTAGAGAGGGTGGGGAAGGTCAGATGCTCTAGAATCAGTTCATACCTGGGAGGGCTTTAACCCCATCTTCCCCTCCCACCTGCCCCCTGCTTAGGCCACAAAGCCTCCATGTTATGTGGGAGATTAATTTGAAAATTGAGTTGCAGCTGAATGAGTTGATGTCTTCAAAGTTCAGTGGTGTTTGATTAGAGCCGTCCAGAGACTAGACTTGCTCCCGGGAAATGATTCTGACTGAATAATTAAAGTGAATAAAGGTTAGATTTGTGTTTCAGGCCAAATCTGTGTTGCATTCAGCATCTCCAAAACATGAATTCCATTAATCTTTCATGAACTAGCATGAAATTACTTTCAATTAGTTATCATTCTAATTAAAGTTGAGTTACACAGAGCAGCCTTTGTTTATACTTGGTAGCTGTTCCCTTGCCTCCTCTGGAACTAAGTAGTCTTGAGCAAATTGTCATTTGGAAAGTTGGTTTTATAACTTTGTGTCCCCCCACCCATCACTCTGAGTCAGGACCTGTTCTTTGAGCTGAAGGATGTGGGCGCCCACGGCAGCAGGAGGGCTAGGGGAGCACTGCTGGCTAGATTGAACCATGTGACTTGCAAAAAGCAATCCCATGGCTGTGGGAAAGGAAGTTAAGGAGTGTTTAAGGTAGGCCACCCAGCGCAGGCAAGCTTGGGCAGGCCTTGGGGTACCAAGTGAGGCATGGTCTGCCCAGGTGGGACTTGGGCAGGTCGGGAGGGAAGTGTGCTGCCCCCTGCGATGCCATGACCTGGCTTATTCTGAGCCTTTATGCCTTAGGTGTGGGTGGCCTTGCTCCTGCCAAGGGGTAGATCTGAGTTCTCATCAGGGCCTGTCTGCAGCCTCAGTCTCCTGAGGGCCAGCATTCCACGCTCCTGTCTAGTGGCCACAGCAGGAGGGGTTGAGGGAGGACTGAAATAAACCACTGTGTCCCCCTGCGGGACTCACCCATAAGTTGTCATCCAGCATATTTTTTCTGTTTGTTTTCTCCGTTGATTATGGATGTGACACGTTATAACCAAGACAGAATCTCTAAGCCAGCGCGGGGATTCTGCAGGCTGGGGCACTTGAGGCCCTTCAAACCCAGGATGCCAGAGGTGAGCTCGCTTTCTTTGGCTCCAGGTCTGAACAGAGGTTAGAGGTGCCGACCATTTGCCCCACCTTTGCCATCAGTAGCCCTTGAAGCACAAATCATTCCTTCTGCAGTGTGCTGCGCAGTGGAGACATGGAGAAAGGTGACACTGCTGCTGGCCTCCCGTGCTTGCAGAATGATGAGCACAGTCAGAGCGCAGTGGAGCGGCCCAGTGCAGGGCCAGGCCCCGGGAAGGTGAGAGGAGGAATGGCAGGGAAGCTCCCACTGGGGCGCTGTTGAACTTGCACCTCACGTGAGTAGGTGATTTCCACTAGAGGACATGGGGAAGGCATGCACCGAGGTGTGAGGGCATCTCGGGTGCGCCTGGGGGGTCGGGGAGAAGAGAGGAAAGGCAGGATCCAGGATGAGAGGAAGAGGCTCAGGCCTTACGGAGCACATTCCTGGGGCCAGGCCCGAGAGCTGGACTCTGGCTGGTGAGCAGGGTGTGTGTCGGGACTAACCACCTGATCCAGCAAGGATGTTTTTGTTTTTGTTTGCTTCTTTTGAACCCACAGTGGCAGTGTGGAGGACAGAATGGAGAGGAAAAAGACTTACAACAATTGATAATTAAGAGTTGTTATGAGAGCTGATGGGGGCCTGGGAGTGACAGCCGAGGGCACGAGAGAAAAGAATGGATCCCAGGGGCGCGAGGAAGGCAGAGTGAACTCAGTGTGACAACTGCCCGTCCCTGGAGAGGGGAGGTCGTCTCTGGGGTACCCCCAGGATGGTGCAGCTTGGCTTCTGGGTGAGTGGGGAGTGGAGTACAGAACCTGGGGGTAAACAAGGCAGGGCGTGTTTCTTTGGAGAATGTGGGTTGCCTGTGGGTCTTCCAGGTGAGGAATCCCATAAGCATTCGGTCTGAGGAGAAGGCGAGGGATCTGGACTGGAGTTAAAACTCGAGACCGAATATACAGGTGGCTGCAGAAACCAGGGGTGTCTGCGACATTGTTCAGAGGGTTGTGTGGGAGTGAGGAAATAGAATGGGGGATAACCAAGACTGAACAAGGTGGGTGGAGAGGAAGAGAGCAGCGAGGTTCACGGGTTGTGTGAACAGAGGAAGGTGGACACGACAGAGAGCACACTTCGGGTTCCATTCATGTAAAAGCCAAAACCAAACCAAAGTCTTCAGTGGCGACAGGAGGTCAGAGTCGAGGCCGCCCTGTGGGAGTCCCTGACAGGAGCGGGTCACAGGCCGACTTCTGAGTGCTGGCAGCATCCCAGGTCTTCCTCCAGGGGTGGCGGTGTGGGTGTATATGTGTGCACAATGCACTGAGATTTTGCACTTTATTGGAAGTAATAAATTTAAAAAGTGTTAAAAATAAGAAAGGAGGAAAGCAAGGAAGGAGGGAGGGATAAAGGGAGGGAGGAAGGGCAGAAGGGAAGAAAGAAACCAGGAGGAATGGTGGCAGGAGAGGAGGGGGTTTCAAGGAGGATGATGGCCAGTGTCGCTCACATGCCTGGAGCTCAAGCCACCACGCCAGCTCTGTAGAGGCAGTAGTAACGCCTGTGGCCTTGGAGGCTGCCCCGCAGTCCTCTTGGTTCACCACTAGTGTGTGTCCTTCATGCTTCGAGTGAGTGGTGTGGAACGGAGCCTAGCGTTGAATCAGGACATGGAGGAGCAAGAGCCGCTGGGGGGATCCTGTGCCCGAGAAACCCCTCAGCTCCTGGTGGTGCCAACGGCCGCGTCTGTGGTTTCCTGAGTGCCCTCCCTGGCAAATCCTTGTGTTTAAACTTGATAATGGTTAATAAAAAAAGTAATTAACTACTAAAATTTGATTAAAAAAACTTCCTTCTATTTTATTGTGAGAGTTTCCCATAGAAACCACTTCAGTTTTGGCATGGTGAACGGCAGCTTTATTAACGGAGCCACCTGCAGGGTTTCCTCACAATCTGTTGCGTTGCCCATGGCTTCCAGTGCAAACACGGGTGACTGTGATGCAGGCTCCAGCCAGTGATCAGAGGGGACAGCCTTCCTGGCGCTCTGATGCAGGGACAGCTAATCTCTCGTTCTCTTACGTGCCGAGCTCGCCAGGATGTCTCTCCCCTTTGGATTGGATGTGGGCAAGGCCTTCATCTTCTCTTTTTCCTTTCTAGACATGGGAGATGGTACCTCTGCCACACAGATAACACCTAAACCCACCTCCACTCACTGGAAAATGCTTTCATGGGAAGCAGTAATTCTCCCTGCGAGTGAAAACTGTTTCCTGAGGCCTTTTCCACCGTAGCCAGTGGTTAGAGTCCTGCTGTCAGATTCCTCACTGGCCCCTCGACAGGCTGACTGCCAGGTGGGGATGGAGGTGAATCACACTAAGGCTGTACGGTCTTGGTGAGGGCTGAGTCCTATCGGGGGGATTCTTGGTTCATAATTAATCATCTTCTCCATGGAAGTGTCCAAGCCTGGCAAACGTTTCTGCTAATGATTCTGGTGAGGAGATGTTCACGGGCAGCACATGGCAGGCCACATCAACACAGATCTTGCCGGCAGAGCTGGGGCCTGTCGCTGTCGGAGAAAGCCTGGTCACCTCATCTCAGTTCTGCGGCAGTCTTGGGAGGGCTCTGCTAGAGAATGAAATTCTGCTCTTCCTTTCCATTTGATTAATTCTGAATAAGGGAAGCTGATTCAGCCCAGACACGCAAGGAAAGGCAGAGGCTGGATGGCTTCAGGAGAGGGCATCCGAGGAGGAGTACCAACGACACATCAACCGTAAGCAAGACGAGGAGCGGCTCCCTGGCCGCTGCGGCTGGGGGAGAAACACGGAACGGCTGTCTCTGCCTTGCATGTGGGCCAGGAGCATGGGGAGTAGGGTTATGGACCAACCAACCGTCATCGGAGGGGCGGACCAGAAGATGAATTCTTAGTGCTCCCGGGTCGTCTCTTGTCCCTATGGTCCCAGATGCTGAGCTTCACAGTCATACCCCAGACTGACACCCTCCCTCGCCTAGGCTTCCCTCATGGCCACGCCATGCTAGGGGTTCTCCCACAGGGACCCATGATAGCAGAGCGGGCGCTAGAAAGCCAGTGGGCACGGCTTGGTCCCACGGTCCGCGCTGCCTCCTCTGACTGGTCGGTGGAGCACTGCAGGTGCACACGTGCAGCGAGAGTTTCAAAAGGCTTCGTGGTAGTAAGGCTCATTTTCTTCTCCATATTCCCTTCAGAAGCATAAAAAGAAGGTAAAGTTTCTATGTCAGTATGTACATTTTTTATTTTGAGACTCTGAGGAAGTTGCAAAAATAGAGTCTCATGAACCCTTCCCTCTGCTTCCCCCAGTGGTGACATCTTACATTAACTATATGAGACCAGGAAAGTAACATTGGAAGGACACAGTAATCCAGACCACAGGCTTCCTTGGTTTTCAGCAGTTCAGCGTGCACTCTATGGAATTTGACCCCACGTGTAGATTCATGGTGGCCGCTATCCTACTCATCGTCACTGCAGAAGAATCCCCTTGTGCCACCCCTTTGTAGTTGCCTCGCCTCCCTTCCATTCCTGTCCCCTGAAGTCACTAGTCTTTTCTCTGTCTCTGTAGTTTTGTCATTTCAAGAATGGTGTATCAATGGGATGCAGTTTGTAGAGTTTTGAGATGGGCTGTTTTTCACTGTTGCTCATGCCCGTGAGCACCATCACGTGCATGTGTTCACAGCCCTTTTTCTTGCTAAGTAATATTCCACTGTGTGGGTTGCACATTCACCTTGGTTTTTCTGTGAAGATTCCAGAAGTAGCAACATCACTTTTTAAATATTGAGATTCAGCCTTTTGGAGGTTGATTCTAGAATTTAAGCAATGGGTGGATGGTTTCAGTGCATGAGTAATCCAAGATTCCTTAGGAATAATTTACTTTGTACATTTACTTTGTACGTCCATTATACATTATAGCATCTAGTTACAATTTTCTAATTTTCAGGGAACCTGACTTTGCTCTAATCCAATTCTAAAATATACAAAGTTTGTTTTTACAACCTTTCTAGAGTGTATGCTCCGTGAGGGCAGGGGCTAATCTTTCTCATTTTGGGGTTCCTTGCTGAGCCCCACACAGTTCCTTGCACTAGGCAGGTTTTTAATATATATCTGATGAATGAGTGCCTCCTTTGGATCCTGAGTCCCACATAAACTCCCCAGGATTCACACTGCCTGCCACTTTGAAGGTGGTGGCAACACAATGCATGTTTCTTGTAGAGAGACTGAAGTCCGTAGAAGAGGAGCTGCTGTAAGGCATCTGACTTGCATTTGTCAATTGAAACAGAGCTCTACGGTGACGGCTCCAGCTTCTGGTTTCCCTGCTTCTAACCAGGTTATCAAATCATTCCAACCCAGTGTCAGCCAAACGGGCATCACTGTTGACAGTGGCAGGCTCCGGAGTCTCCTGTGACCTTTCCTAGGAGGCACAAGGGCTTGGTTACTGTGATCAGTCAAGCTTGAGATGGGATGACCAGGCTGAGGGCTTTGCGTATTAAGAAATTCCTTTTCCTCCCTGAGGCCCTTTCTTCGGGCACTCACTTTCTTCTCAGTGCCTTCAATGAGATCTGGTGAAAGGACACCCTGTCAGGAGTTGATGTCGGCCTCTGGAATCGATTTTGTTGAATCCCACTGAGATACTTAGTCATCATCAGCAGTGGTCCATATTCATCTGTCTGTCAAATGAATGGCTCCTCAGGAAAATCTATTTTCAGGACTACAGGATTATATTGCTAACAGGGAGAAGGGATGGAAGATCAAAATTCTATGGCTGAGCATGGAGTTGGCCCAACTTCCCAACACTGGCCACAGAAGTGAGGGATGGGGAATGAGGACCAAGTGGAAAAAGCACGTGGCCGATGACGGAGAGAAGCTGCCACGCTGAGCTCAGTGAAATGGAAATTGCCCAAAGCCTGGATAATAAGGGAGTGGTGTCTTCACACCAATAGGTTTAAACTGAACATTAGGGACTGAGGACTTCTGTGCCCATGGTCAGAGAAGGCAGGAAGAACAGGCATTTGCTGGCAGCAGGTGCCACAGTGAACCAGCCTAGCGGTTCTTCTGCCCCATGCTGTGGTTGTAGGGATAGTAGGGAAGGATTTGTGCATAATCCCCCCTTCACCTCTGACACGATTCAAAGTCCAAAGCCTCATCATCACCTTCTCTTCTGCCAGTCTTAAATTCTTCTACTGGAAGTTTAACTGATTTCATTCTTATTAACAACCATTGTTATTTTACAGTGCATATAACCTACAGCAAGCGAGCATGGCAGCTGGCTGCGTGGACTCCGGAGGCGGGAGTACCGGGCTTCAACTCGTAACTCAGCCAGTCGGCTTCTCTGTACCTCAAGTTTCTTCATCTGTGAAATGGAGATAATCGAATTTAGTATTTTGAAAAGATTGAGTTAATACATGTTAAACACATGAAGTGTTAACTGTTTTCATTGAGTAACATCTAGTCATGGGGCTGGGCCATATTTTAATCATTGAACACCTTGGTTTTATTTCAGCCTATTTTTTCATGTTTTTGTCCTTTGAGACATAGAAGTGGTGCCCTTTAGGTTTTCTACAAGATTTCTGAATTGTTATTTATTTTCAAGTTAAGGATGCTTTTTAAAAAACTGCATTCTATTATCACATTTTAAACTTTTTTACTTATTTTTTTTTTTGAGACACAGTCTTGCTATGTTGCCCAGGCTGAGGTGCAGTGGCGTGATCTTGGCTCACTGCAACCTCCGCCTCCCAGGTTCAAGTGATTCTCATGCCTCAGCCTCCCAAGTAGCTGGGACTATAGGTGTGCACCACGAGATCTAGCTAATTTTTGTATTTTTAGTAGAGACAAGGTTTCACCATTTTGGCCAGCCTGGTCTAGAACTCCCGATGTGAAGTGATCTGCCTGCCTCGGCCTCCCAAAGTGCTGGGATTACAGGCATGAGCCACGACACCTGGCCTATTGTCACACTTAAAATAATTGCTTATGAAATATCCAGTGTTCACAATTCCCCAATTGTCTCAATGTTTTCTACCATTTGTTTGAATCAGAATCCAACAAGGCTCATGGTGGATGTTTAAATACTGATGCTTTGTGATACACAGGGGAGAGGATGTGGGAACAATTGTTTGGCCTTTAAGAGCATACATCAGGCCTGTAATTCACCACTTTGGGAGGCCAAGGCAGGCCGATCACCTGAGGTTGGGAGTTCAAGACTAGCTTGGCCAATAAAGTGAAACCCTGTCTCTACTAGAAATACAAAAAATATTATCTGGGCATGGTGGCGCATGCCTGTAATCCCAGCTAGCTAATTGGGAGGCTGAGGCAGGAGAATTGCTTGAACCCAGGAGGTGGAGGTTGCAGTGAGCTAAGATCACGCCATTGCACTCCAGCCTGGGTGACAGAGCGAGACTCTGTCTCTAAATTTAAATAAATATAAATATAAATAAAAGCATACATCAACATCTAGTAATGAATGTGGTCCTGTTTGGATTGGCAGTTTCTTTAAAAGTGGTCAGTTCAGTAAGCCATGGTCTCTTGAGGACATCACCCATGAAGAGATAGTGGATAAAGAAATGAAACAGGCTGATGTTCCCAGGAGACAAACTTTTCTATTTGTTCTTCTTCCTTTTCCTTTGTCTAGGAAATGTTTATTTTTGAGATAGGGTCTCCTCTGTTGCCCAGGCTGGAGTGCAGTGGTGCAATCTCAGCTCACTGCAACCTCACCTGGGTTCAAGCGATTCTCCCACCTCAGCCTCCCTAGTAGCTGGGACTACAGGTGCACGCCACCACACCTGGATTTTTTTTTTCTGTATTTTTGGTAGAGATGGGGTTTCACCATGTTGCCCAGGCTGGTCTTGAACTCCTGGGCTCCAGTGATCACCTGCCTCAGCCTCCCAAAGTGCTGGGATTACAGGTGTCAGCTACCGTGCCCAGCCGGAAATGTCTTCTTTACATCAAAGCTTTTAAGGCTATTATCAGGATCTATTAATGAAGGGAAGGTAGAGCAGAAATTCAAGTTTCTTTTGGAAAAGGTGAACCAATCAGCACAAAATGACTAACATTACATGAGTCCCTGTGAGGAGAGCAGGAGCTGCCCCTTCACAAGGAGATGCACCTGTTTATTTTTAGGAAACATACCTACAGACCATTCTGTTTCTGTGGCTGCTGGAGACTCCAGTCGTGGGCATCTTGGACAAAGGGACTTTTCCAGCAGAGCTTCAATGATGGTGATACAGATGTGCAGCACTGCTGTGTCGTGGACTCACCTCGTCCCAGACTGAGGACCAAGACTGACACAGACTCTCTTCTGTTTCCCTTATCTCCTTTCCAAAGTAAGTCTGTGAATCTACCCTGGTCCTTTCCTTCTATGTCTAATGAATGTCTTTCTCCTAGTGTAGTGGAGGAAGTACAAATTTTGAAGTTCTAGAACATAAAGTCTCAGCATGGCCATGATCTAAATGAACATAGGCTGGTTACTAAATCTCCCAAACTCATTTCTTCATCTACAGTCACCTCCCTGTATCCCTGAACACCTGGGTATTGGGAGATGTTGGGCCCACAGTAGGTACTCCTCCAGGGGCAGCTCTTCTTGGTCCATATCCTGCCCATCTGCTCTTCAGCCTTCGTGGTCCTAAAAACATGTACTTATCCTTTATTTCCAGCTTTAAGCTGGAAAACTAGTTCCTTCTATAAGTTACACTAATACAACACCTCAATGTGCCCAAAATCTAATTCATCATTTCTCCATAGAAGTAGTTTTGGATTTTCTTACTTGTAAAGAAAAATCACATTGTTGAGTGGGTTTGTTTTGGTGCCCACTAGCCATTCTGTCTCAGAATCAGTGAAAATGGAACTCCTACCCCAGGATAGCCTCTCATGGATTAGTATATGTAAGTGGCTGTGAATATTCAGTCACCAGGGACGAGTAAGGCAATAATGAAAACCCCATCATTTCTATGATTGTAAAACTGGGGAATGTTTGGAATACTATCAATCAACCTATTCTTTATAAAGAAACATTTGTAGTAGCCAATTTGTGATTGTGGTGTACAGAAGATCTGCGTTACTAAGCAACATGGGAGAGATGGGAGAACGCAGAGAATGCCATGGCCTACTGAGTTCAAGTACTTCACAAAGGCTAACACTGCGAGGCGGCCTAGTCGGATGGGTAACGAAGATTATCAGGATTATCCAATATTAAACATTAGAGAAAGTGCTGACATGAAATAAGTGAAAACGAAGCTATCCACATATTCAGTGGGAGCATAAATCAGAAGTAATTTCCTCTAACATTATGAGATGGGAGTTTGTTACTACCAGAATGATTTTATCCACAGCAGCAGCAGTAGCCCACTGATAAATGTTGTCTTCTGAATTGTCATGCCTTCTGATAACTGGATACTCATGGAAACTCTCAGTATAAATGAAGAAAGAGTTAAGACGCACTTAGAAAGAGGAAACATTTTGATTATTTTATTTTTTAATCTTCAAAATTTTCTGCCATGAGACAGGAATGCATGATAGCAATGGCTCAACATCTTCACATGAAACACTTGGATTCATTTTCATTCACAAGTTTTTCTAAAAACATCTACAATTTCATAACCCCACCCACTTCCAACCATTATCACAGATTTAACTGACCATTAAACAGTAGTTGCCAGCATTAAATAGCTGGAACGCTTCCTGCGTATTAGTAGTGTCTTTTGAAACTACCACCGAAGAGTATCATGATTATAAATCTCATTGTACATGGCAACCCCAAAGGTGACTGATGTCCTCAAATAAACTCCCTGCTGATCACCGAGAGCTGTATTCCCCAGGTACTTAAAGAAATGCTCTTTCTTCTCCAAGAACTGCCTGTTCATGTCAGTATATTTCTTGCAGGGAGTATAGCACATGCTGATCTGATGATGTAATAATCATTGCTAACAGACAGATATATATGCCTGATACTTACTGGCGCGCTCCGATAAGTATGTACAGAACATACTGAAGAAAGATGGGTTGCTTGGAATCTCTCTTCTTTTGAAGAGAACTATTTTGAGGTTTTTTAACAGTTGTAAACAAAAGGAAAGATATACAGATACCTATACACATAGAGATCTACACTGAGTATTTTCAACGTGGTGCATATCTTCTTATCTAGAGATACACACAGTGTCTCCACTCGCCCCTTCACACACACCCACACCCTTCCATACAGCGTGTGAATATAAATGTTGTAAATGTCCTTGGGAGTTCACTGGAGTTTTCATATTACCAAATGATGATGAAATACCTGATTTGTATTACTCCTGAGAAGATATTAGAAGGGAATGACAGTTCTGATGCACTTTGGAATGGCACAATCACGTAAACGCCTGCATACTTAAGACTTCTTAACTCATCCAAAGTTTCTAAACATGATTTGACCAAAAAAATAAAAAGTATCAAAACAATGCAGCAAGTTAAAAAATCAAAACAAAATACTTTTTTATAATCAAAGTATAAACATACAGGAAATACATATTTGTCAGTAATTACTCTTAAAGTAGGAAATGTACTGAAAACCATAGCTAGCCAACAGAACTTAAAAAAAATACCTTTCCAATGCATAATACATGCATTGCCCAAAAGAGTAGGATAGCCACATTAGACTTACAAGACTTACAGCAACTCCACCAGAAAAAAACTGCTACACAGCAAGTCTGTTAAGTATGCTGTTGGTAAAAAAAAACTGCTGTGACTGTTATCCACACTTCTGTAAAAAAAAGAATTTGCAATTTGATGAGTATCTTATCCCTCATATAATCTGTATAAAATTACAACAAAACCAATAAATTTCAAGCACCAATTCAATAATCTAAACTTACTGTATTTATATTTCTCCTATTACTGAGGGAACAAATTATGATGAAGGCTTAGCTGAAATTAGCCAGGTAATTATTACAGTTTAGTTTTAAAGGCATGTGGTTTTCCTTCCATCCACTTGAATCTCAAACATTTGAGAATGTTTTTAGGCTAGTAAAGGACTCCTTGGAGGAATCCATCATTTCTGAGTATTGAAGGTTTTAATATACATTGAAAGCTCTTTAACAAACCAATGCTCTCTTAGTTCTAGGATAAAACAGAGTTGCACACAAGAAATTAAGGGACTGTTCCTCATTATGACTTAGAAAAGGCAGCACCTCTCTAGTAGACTAAGAGCATGTCTGGACATCCACTGGTAGTGTAAGAAAACGGCATTTTTTAAAGAAGGCAACACCATTGCACTTGGCAAAACTGAAGTTTTTCTTAATTAAAAGTTTTCCATTACACATTTGGGGTGAGAGGGTATCTCAGTAAGAGTACATTTTTTTCTGGTTTCTTTTTCAGGAAAAAAAAAAAAAAAGTAGTACAGTCTGAGCCAGTAGATGAGTAACAGTGTTTGTGATACCTCTGGTTGTTCCTGAAGAAAACATGTTCAGATAACAAGGGGGTTTGTTTTCAAAATCAATGCAACTGCTGTTTTTGTTTCCAGTATTTACATCACACCACTTAGGTACACAGTAATTTGTGAGACATCATTAATGTTTCAGTCTTCTCCTAGTATTAAGTTTGGTTAATTTTCAATAAACACCAAACTAAAACTTTAAAGTTGGCTGCATTTGAGAGACTGAAAATAAGACTATTGAAGAAAACAAATCACATAGAAACCAAAATCTCAATCAACAGTGATTCTCCATCACTGCCCATCCTGTTACCTGAACTTTATCACAAAATCACATGCAGCTGAAGGAAAAGAGTTGCACTGAAGCCAGGGTGTTAGGACGAGGGCGAAGGGTCTTGCTGGTCCTCCAGAAGGGTGGCTTTGGCCTGCTCCTTGCTTATCTCGTTGCATGGCTCTTCATAAAGAGGCTCACCAAGGTCTCCGCTGCCCCCTTCACTCTCCTCCTCGCTGTGGTCTTCACTTGGCTCCACAGTTTGTTCCAGGCTGTTCTCCAGAAGTGTGGGAGAACTGCTTATTCTACTTTCCTCTTCAGCTGTCTCATTTAAGGGCTGAGAAGGAGGCGGTGTGGGAGTATTAGATTGGATGACACTTTCAGTGGAAGAGACGGGGGCTTTGGTTAGAGTAGTATCCGCTACAGTCTCATTCTGAGGCAAAGATAACTTTTCCACAAGTTTCCACTGAATGATGCTCATGTCTTTTCCACCAGTTGATATCAGGTGACTGTCATTGTGAGTAAAACTGACATTGGTGACATGGCTGCTGTGGGCACTGTACTTGTGACTGGGAGCCTATATGAAATAAATCAGACAGGAAAATTAAACTCATTCTTGACATGCCTGTTTCAGAAATGGAGGTGATACGTAAGGGGGGTAAACTCAGCTTGTGAAATGGGCAATCCAATTTAAAGCCAGAAGTCATCAAATCTCAGGAATAAGGCTAGCCGTTATTTCTTTTTATTATCACTTTACATAGGAAAAACAAAACAGAAGAATTGGACATCTCTGTATTTTCACACTATATGTTTAAAAAAATAGCTAAAAGTCTGTCTCTTCTAGATGTTGGTCGTATACTTGCGAGAGCTTAGTAATTATTCTTCTGAAATGGTTAGGGGAACATTTACTATGTTGGTAGGATTACAGGACATTCGGGAAACAGTTCCATTAGTTTTATAACGTTGAATATGTATCCAACAAATAAAATATTTTAAAATATTTAGGAGAGATTTTAAATTGCCAACAAATCAAAATAAAAAGCAACCGGACAATAAAGAAACAGGAATAACATCATCAGTCGTCATTTCTACAGCTCACTTCTCCTTAGCCTTAGGAAGGGGGAGAAGACAAGCACTGCCTGGCTGGATGCTCACCGATGGCCCTTATCTCCCTCTGTGCACTGGAGTATCATGGAGAGGAATCAGTAACCTATATTTTCTTGCTATGGATGCAAAATCATCCCTGGACAGAAGGCCTTATAACATTAGTTTCTATTAAAGTGAGTTTACCTTTGCTTTGGAGCAGGGATACTGAAACAGATGGACTTTACAAAAGTCATCGGCAACAGCTATCACCTTTCTATTGTGGGATCGCACCAGTGCATTGATATCTGTCCCATCAGATCCTTCTGGCCAGACACCTTTGATATGGAAACACAGGGATGCAGAAAAATTAGCTGAAGAAATATAACTGTGATGCTATATATGTTTATTTTATTTTAGAATCTGTTTAGCTTTTATCTATGTTCAAACTCTTAGCTGTTAACATTTCCTTTACAAATTTCTCAGTGGCTCACACTGTTCTTCATTCAAATCAAGTCCTGTCCAAAATCTAACTAATAAAAAACCAAAATAGCCCCCAAATGGAAAACTTAAAGACTCAATGGTACTCAATGGTAACCAGCAGGTGGTGCTAATAATTTATTTTACTTTCAGCTTGACTTACACCTCAGCAATAAGCTCTTCCTTTTTAAAGTTTCTGGATGGAGGGAATCAGTTACTTGTATAGACAAGGTTCAAAAACAAAGCCATAACACCAAGTCTTCAAAGTGGAGTCTAGGTTTTCTTTCAGGCAAGCACCTCCAAGAAAACCTCAGAGAGATTATTTCTTTTAGAAAGCATAGGCCATCCACTAGTTTAGCATGCTATCCCATATAATTTTCCTGGAAAGATTATGTCCCAAGATAAGACACGTCAAATTTAATTATTCTGAATCATTATGCAGCACTAATGACCATGTCGAACATAATTTTCACAAACCTCTATTAGGCTAGATTGAAACTATGGAAGATTTAAGGGTTGAGATGTTGGCCACTTGTGGTTGAATGCTACTCTAGAGAACAAATATGTTTTTGGTAAATTTGCTAAAAACAAGTCAAAATACTTTAAAATTGGTCTCTCTTAATAATTTAAATAAATAATGTCTTCATTAAAATAACCACAGAAGCTACCAGCTATGGGTCACTGCTTCATTTTCACCTAGAATAATGAAATTGTTTATGGACAGAATTATTTTGTTTTTAATTTCTTCCTGTCCTATTAGGCTTCTCTGTCTTGATAGCACTTGTGTTTAGAACAACCACCTATAATGGATTATTTTCCTAATGCACATAGCATAAAGAAATGTTCAGATCTATGATCAGGCTGGAGAACCCAATTTTCAGAAGGCAGAGATATATTGTTAAAGAGAAAATATTAATTTTTGTGTATTGCTTTAGGTATTGGTGCCACATCCATATCCAGTATTTTAATTACCTGAGCATAACACTTCTTTTTAATTCTTTGCAAATAACGCTTTATTATTTTAACTTTTCCATCTATCTTCTAACCCTTTCAGAAGGATACCTAAATACTGAGGAAGGCTTAGAAAACAGTCATAGAGGTCAGATTTCCAGAAAGTTACAAAACGTCAGATTAGGAAGAAGCCCGACATAGTTATCTTTATATAATTCTCCTAAAAATGCCTTTGTATTTCAACAAGTGGTGTAAGGCAACTAGACATCCACACGCAAAATAATAATAAAATACACTGACAAGGACATGGAGGAACCGGAACCCTCGTACACTGCTGGTGGAAATGTAAATGTAGTCACTGTGGAAAACAGTCTGGCAGTTGCTCAAAAGAGTAAACATACAGTTACCATTTGACTCAGCAATTCTACTCCTAGGTAAATACCCAAGAGAAATGAAAACATGTCTACACAAAAACCTGCACATGACTGTTCACGGCAGTGGTATTCATAATAGCTGAAAAGTAGAAACAGCCCAAGTGTCCATCAACTGATGAATGAATTAACAAAATGTCATCTATCCATACAATGGGATATTACTCAGCCATAAAAAGAGTAAAGTACTGATGTATGCTACAACGTGGATAAACCTTGAAAACGTTATGCTAAATCACAGAAGCTAGTCTCAGTGGATCAAATATTGTATGATTCCCCTTATATAAACTGTACAGAAAAGGCAAATCAATAAAACAGATTAGTGGTTGCTGGGGGGTGGGGTAGAGGATAAGAGAGATGGGGTAACTGTTAATGGGTACAGAGTTTCTTTGTGGGGTAATGAAAATGTTCTAAAATTAGACCTTGATGGTCACACAACTAAGTATACAAAAACCACTGAATTTTACACTTTATTTATTTATGAGCTGGAGTCTCACTCTGTCACCCAGGCTGGAGTGCAGTGGCACAATCTCAGCTCACTGCAGCCTCTGCCTCCCAGGTTCAAGCAATTCTGCCTCAGCCTCCCATCTAACTGGGATTACAGGTGCACGTCACCATGCCCAGCTAATTTTTGTATTTTTAGCAGAGACAGGGTTTCACCATGTTGGCTAGGCTGGCCTCGAACTCCTGAACTCAGGTGATTTGCCCACCTCGGCCTCCCAAAGTGCTAGAATTACAGGTGTGAGCCACCGCGCCCAGCCTGAATTTTACACTTTAGGTGAATTGTATGGCATGTATCTCAAGCTATTTAAAAATGCCTTTCCAAATTTAATAACTTCAATTTTCACTTAAAGAAAAACGGGAAGGTAATCTGTACTACTATGTAAATTCCTTGTCTTTCATATTAAGGACCAAAAGTGCTGGATTCTGCAAAATACAAATCCCATGTTGGTTCAATCCTAATACATTTAATTTCTCTGAGGCTGACATTAATAGTGATAAAGCTAAAGAATACACAGACTATTTTTCATTTATAAATTTAAGCAAGTAAATATTACATATAAAAACCCCACAAACCACTTCTTTACATCAGGTGTCGTGTCCTTACCAAATACTTGAAATCCTAGCACACAGGTATATGTCGTCCAATCAATGTCCTTACAATCCGATCGATTCCTGATTAGTTTGCAGCCATTTGGAATGTCCCCTTTAAATTTAGAAACAGGAAGTATAATCATAGTGCTTGTGTACAAATGTATTTGAAAGTGCATCTTGATTCAAACTAGCCACGTTTACTTGTATTTATAATCCATACACTGAAAAACATTAAGACACATTTAAAAAGGAAAAGAAAGTGTTCACTTTAACAGGGTTTATAAAACTACAAACTGTTTCCCATGGAAGTTTTTTTTTTTTCCTCTAAAAAGCATAAATGCCCATCTATCATATTCCTCCCTGCCTCCAGGAGAAGTAATTAAATGAAAAACCATTCAGAGCAGCATCAATTTGACAGAGTAATTTCTTATTACTACATGTGCCTTCTGTTCTACACTATTAACATTAATTCATTACTCTTGGAGAAGTGAATCACATTTGAGATTCTCATTACCTTAGCTCAGCATAACATATGCTTTGTCAGGTTAAAGAGGTTGGCAAGCATTCTCTGCACAATTCAGATTCCATGCAGCCTGTTCATTAGCGCCCCTGACAGACACATCTTAGCGCATATATATATATATATATAATCATAGCATATATATATATAAAATCATTCATACTTACAGTACAATATTTCATAGTCTCCCGAGTTAGACATTATATACTTGTTGTCTGGGGACCAGTCAAGGTGTGTGATGTAGCTGGAATGTCCCTAGAAAATAACAGATAAATTGTTAGAAAGCATTTAGAGTTCTGAATGATAAACAGTTCAACAGCTAGCCAATACTGTTTCTGAATACACATTTGTTGGAATTTCTAAAGGAGAGGAAGCAGTGTCACACCCTCTAGAACTGAGCAGGCTCACAGCAAATCCTCAGCACTTGAAACCTGGGAGAAACTTTCTGGCCTATCTAGATACCAGAAACTAGTACCTACTACCTGTATGAGACACTTCCAAGAAAGACAGTCTCTTAAACTTGTATCTTACAGGACATTGCAACACATACTACACCCTCTGGCCTTATTTCACGTCACTGGTGTCCCCATGAGAGTGACTCCATTTTTGAGAATGAAGTGTTGGTTATAAGTTGTGCATAAGGCATAAGGAATACAGTTTTCCTGGGCTACTTCTGAATTATCCATGGTACAACTCAGAAGCTGAGGAATACAGCACCCGTATATGGTCTATGGAGGTATCCTAGAAAGACTATCTCTAAAGAATGTTTTGGGGAAAATTCACCCAACGCTGTACTCCATCAGAACAGTAGGTCTCAATATAATCATGATTCCTTAAAACATTCCTTAAGCAGGAAACAACGATCTTTTTCTGCTTAGGTTTTAACACTGTGGGAATTAAAACAAAAAAACTACGAAACACTAATTTTTGTTGGCTTCACGTATAAGCACTTAAGCATTTGCAATAAACTATTTCAGATAAATTACACAGATCTTATGGTTCACCAAAGCTGACAGAGGCTTGAATTTGCTTTGACCTCCTACAGTCTGTGGTGAAACACATTTAATTTCTACTGTGCTTTTTCAATTACTAACTTTTTTTTTGAGACAGGGTCTCACTCTGTTGCCAAGGCTGGAGTACAATGGTGCTATCATGGCTCACTGCAGCCTTGACCCCCCTGGGCTCAGGTGATCCTTCCACTTCTCAGCCTCCTGCATAGCTGGGACTATAGGCACATGCCATCACTCCCAGCTAATTTTTGTATTTTCTGCAGAGACAACGTTTCACCACATCGCCGAGGCTGGTCTTGAACTCCCGGGCTCAAGCGATCCTCCAGCCTCAGCCTCCCAAAGTGCTGGGACTACTGGCATGAGCCACTGTATCCGGTCAATTACTAGCTTTCTGGTCACATGATTTTATTCTTTTTATTTTGAGACAGAGTCTCTGTTGCCCAGTCTGGAGTGCAGTGGCACAATCTCAGCTCACTGCAATCTCCACCTCTCAGGTTCAAATGATTCTCATGCCTCAGCCTCCTGAGTAGCTGGGAATACAGGTGTGCACCACCATCCCAGCTAATTTTTTCTATTTTTAGTACAGACGGGGTTTCCCTGTGTTGGCCAGGCTGGTCTCGAACTCCTGGCCTCAAGTGATATGCCCACTTCAGCCTCCCAAAGTGCTAGGATTACAGGTGTGAGCCACTGCACCTGGCCTTTATTTTTTTTCACCTATTCTTTTCTTCCTCTAAGACTTTTTCTTTTTTTTTTAATTGAGACAGAGTCTCACTTGTTCACCCAGGCTGGAGTGCAGTGGCATAATCTTGGCTCACTGCAACCTCCGCCTCCTGGGTTCAAGTGATCCTCCCACCTCAGCCTCCCAAGTAGCTGGGACTACAGGTGCGCATCACCACGCCCCACTAATTTTTGTTTTTTGTTTTTTTTGGTATAGACGGGGTTTCACCACATTAGCCAGGCTGGTCTCGAATTCCTGACCTGAAGTTATCCACTTGCCCCGGCCTCCCAAAGTGCTGGGATTATAGTGAGCCACTGCACCTGACCAGGATTTTATTTTGTAAGTTAACAAATTCAGTGTACCTTAGGGATAGTTTTTAATGATTTACATTAGAACAATGACTCTAATTCTACTGATCTAATTCTGAAGTCTACCGATGTGTCCCCAAACCTTTCTGGAGCCATAATCTCCACCATAGTGCTGTATGGGAAATAAACATATTTAAACCAATTTAAATTATATGAATCTGAGAAGTGAAGCTTTCTGAAATCACTAGAATTAAGCAGTATATTGGAAAACATGTTGGGAATCACTTGCTAGGCATACAGGGGACCTACTAACTTAAGAAATCAATTTTCAGAGACAGCAAGATGCACATGGATGTTGGCTATTTTCCGAGTATGGCAGGGTTCATACATCCTTTTCATAGTGCACATGAGCCTGGCTCTGGCGTCTGGGGAAGCCATGCTTCTGAAATTAAAACTTGCTACATGGATGAAGATTTAACAAGATTGGTCATGGCAAAGTACAGGCCTCTGAGAATTTCACCCTAATGGAATAGTATTTAAAAATACTATCTGCATCTTTGTGCAAAGCTTTGTGCAAAGCTTTCAATAGTTCAATTAGAAGAGCATCAAAAGCATTGTATATATACATAATATTCATGCAAAAAACATCTATGTTGGACACAGATTATTTTCAGAAGGTAAATCAACATAAAGTATTCTCAAAAAGGACTCTTGAGTAGGAGAAGTCCCCAAATTTAGAAAAGATCTTAGGAAAGTTATTAACTCATATTTAGAAATGAAAGTATTTTCTGCCTGGCATCAATTCCAATAAATAAGCAAAGAAAAGATGAAATGCAGCTGTTGGGGTCTATGTTACCCTCCCCACAAATCACCTCAGTGTCCTTCCTCTACCCAACTCGCAGGCTAATGCAAAGTGTATGCACAGCTTAGAAAAAAGCCTCAAACTTTACTCCATGGGCACAAACACAGGAGCAAATTCTAGTATATCTCCTTGAAGACAAACAAAAAAGTATTCTAAGCTGGCCCTTTCATTATTGTCATTAAATAGCCATATGGTGTTACCACAAAAATAATCCCAAGTGACAAAGTGAAAGAATATGGCTATGGAGAAAAAATTCAGAAATATTTGAGTTAAATCTTTGTCAACTGCATGATGATTATCACCTGAATCAGTGGTTTGCAACTGGTTTAAAATTACCTGGGGAGTTAAAAAACAACCAAGCAACCAAGCAACCAAGGTCTCAATTTAGGACCTAACTTTTGTCCATTTAGAGCTATGCTGTTCAGTGGAACTTTCTGCAGTGATAAAAAATATCTGTATCAGTGCAGTCCAATGCAGTAGCAACTAGTCCCCTGTGGTTTCTAAGTAACTGAAACGTTGCTGCACTCTCAGGGAACTGAATTGCATTTAATGATATGAACAGAAAGTTGTGGCTAGTAATTGCCATATTGGAAAATACAGGTAGAGAAGTCTATTCTTTCTCTACTGATTTGAAATACCCTTTTTATTACTTAGTAAACTTCATAAAACATAAATCTGTTCCTGGATGCTTTTCTGTTCCATCAGTCTATCTGCTTATTCCCAACCATGACAGTTGTATGATACGTGGAAAATTTCAGATGAACTAGAACTATTTTATTAATCCCATAAATATGTTGAAAATCTGAAGATCATATCAAACTTAGAGAAGTTTGTAGAAAACATATCTTTATCAGGTTATCTAGAAACATGCTATGTCTAATTCTTTCAGATCTTAGTTATGTCTTTCAGCAATGTTTCACACAGCTTCCTGTGCTTTTGTTGCTATGTTTATTCTCAAAGCATCTAGTTTTTGTTGCTATTGTGAATGCATTTTTTCTCCCACATTTTTGATATGCTTTTGCTGGTTTGAGGAAAAGTGGTCTTTACCTCGTGACTAGAGTGTAGCCTGCTAGTTGCCTCTCCAATCCACATTATCCCCCTTCTGTTGAGTGCCCAGCTAGAACACTATTATTTCCCAGCTCCTTTGAAGTTAGGGGTGGCAGAAGTCATTGTGTGGGGCTTCCAGGAAAACTCTTGAGAACTGACTTAGTGGAAGGAGTGCTCTTTTGTCACTTGCTCTAATCCCTTCTGCTTGGAACTAGGTGATGATGGCTGGAGTTCCAGCAGCATGTTATGATGTTGAGGATGGAAGCAACATACTAATAAGATGGCTTAGAAAGAAAGGATCCCAGTTCTTGATGGCCTCTTTTAAATGAGACCATATCCCTGATGTGTTCAAGTGAATAGGTACTACTTTTTTTTTTTTTCAGATGGGAGTCTCGCGGTCGCCCAGGCTGGAGTGCAGTGGCGCCATCTTGGCTCACTGCAAGCTCCGCCTCCCGGGTTCATGCCATTCTCCTGCCTCAGCCTCCCAAGTAGCTGGGACTACAGGCACCCGCCACCAGGCCCGGCTAATTTTTTGTATTTTTAGTAGAGACGGGGTTTCACCGTGTTAGCCAGGATGGTGTAGATCTCTTGACCTTGTGATCCGCCCGCCTTGGCCTCCCAATGTGCTGGGATTACAAGTGTGAGCCACGGCGCCCGGCCTGGTGCTACACATAATTCTTAACCGTCACAGTGATACTGAATTCTATTACCTTACTGAAATCCTGCATTAACTTCAGGATTTATTTTCTTGGCGATTTCTAGGTAGATAAAGTGTTTACTCTTTCTTTTCCCCCTCTTTTTGATGTGTATTTCCAATTAACAAAATCCTGGCAAAAAAGCAAACTTACTTTTACCAGCACTTCTTGCCTACTCCAAGAGATTTTGTAATGCTTTTTAGGATATCACTGCAACTTAAATATACTGTCTCCTGGGCTAAGATCTTCGAGTAACAGTGTTAAAAGGTACACAGGAATTTGAGTCAAGCAGAAAGCCATTATGTTGACACTCAGGTACATAATAAAACAACCTTAATATTCCACTGAAAACTGAGTAGAAACTTTAGGTCAATCAGGACACTTAAAATCTTTCAAGGAAAATACACAATGCTCATCATTGTAAAACTATTTTTGAATTTTAATAGATTACTGTTAAATGTTGAAAAATACCCATAGGTACAACCCAGGCTCATCTAGTCATGGAAAATAATGCTAATAATAATACCTAATATTTACTAAGTACCTTGCATACATCATCACATCTAAATCTCATGGCAACCTTAATGAGGATGTCCACTTAGTAGGTGAGATGGTTAGGATGCATAGATAGGTTAAGTAACTTTTCTGAAGTTACTTAACAAAAAATTGGTGTACCCAGGGTTCAAAACTAGGTCAGATGACTCTGGAGCAAATTAAGCACAGCTTTTTTTTTTTTTTAAATACAGACAGGGTCTTGGTTAATTGCCCAGGCTGGTGTCAAACTCCTGGACTCCAGTGATCCTCCCACCTTGGCCTCCCAAAGTGCTGGGATTACAGGTGTGAGTAATAACAAGCTTGTTTCTTAGCTTATGAAGTTGAGAGCAAGGCCCTGGACTATAATGATGTCATCATTCATTAGGGGACCCATGCATCAGCTAGCTGCCCTCTACCAAGAAGTGCTGTTTCACATCTTTGGGTACCAGCCATCTTTTCAACTGACATTTCCACATAAAGAGAGCTACTGTGAAGAGAGACTCCAAATGCATATAACTTATAATTTGTTAGATTGTAAGTTATAAGATTTACTTTATTATTTTTATTAGAGACATTTATAATTTATAGACATTTAATTAGAGATATCATAGTTTATTAGTGACACTTCCTAAAGCTCTAAGCGTACTGTGCTTCTGCAGCTATAACAGTCACCTAAATGTTGAGTAGTTAACAGGAAAATTACTAGAAACAGAAAATAGCATTTGTATTTGGAACTTTGAGAGTAGTTCTAGTTGTTATGTTTTAAAAAGACCTCATCTTTACAACAATGCTATAAAGTACGAACTATTATAAACTCCAGTTTTAAGATAATAAAATTAAAACTCTGAGAAGTTAACTTGCCTAAAGTCACAAACTAGTAAGCAGCAGAGACAGTGTTGACCCAGTTTTGCCTGTCCTATATAACAGCAGACAATAGATAAAAGCAGGGGACTGACTATAAGACCAGCCGGTGGAAATAGGCAGCAAGAACTGAAAGCTAGAAGCAAAGCACAAAACCGAAGACAATTAGGAATGCAGAATAGCTGAACCTTTCATTACAACCTCAAACGGTACTGCAAACTTTTAACAGTTCCTATGGGTATCTCAAATTAATACTTTCTTCAAACGCTTCAAAGAACTGCCTAACTGGATTAGGACAAGTCTCATGCATTTGACAAACTTGCCATTTCTCAATACTTCCAAGTCATTCTGATTATTCCATGTCACACATTGCTCTCTCTTCTGGATCAGTTGTACAGTAAAATAAGACACGTAATGAAAAACCTGAGGCATTACTGTACATTGGAAAGTCGGCTCTACTAAGAGTTAGTAGAACTGTGTTCAAGTCCTTGATCTGCCATTACGTCACAAGATGACACCAATGACAAGTCGTTAATCTTCTCTGAAAAGTGGGCTAAGTGCTACAGGGCTACCTGTAAAATCTTGATTCTACAAGATTAAGTCATATTTGATATACTGTTTATTAAGGTATGGACTTTTTTTTTAAAAAAGGTTGAGATTAAAAACCGGACAGGTGCAGTGGCTCATGCCTAATCTCATCACTTTGGGAGGCTGAGGTGGGAGGACTGCTTGAGGCCAGGAGTTTGAGACCAGCCTGGACAACATAGGGAGACCTCATCTCTATGAAAAATAAAAAAAGTGAGCCGGGCAAGGTGGCACACACCTATGGTGCCAGCTAGTCAGGAGGCTGAGGCAGGAGAATTGCTTCAGCCCAGGAGTTTGAGGCACTGCGCTCCAGCCTGGGTGACAGAGTAAGACCCTGTCTCAAAAGTGAAAACAAGATTTAAAAAACAGAAAACAAAACAAAACAAAAAAAATTGGGGGTCTGGTAGGGTAAACTTCAGTGATCTGAAAACTTCTTTGGTGGAATATCTCATTTAATCATGTTGTGTACTATTCCATAAGACAAACATTAAGTTGATAAATTAAAAGATAGATTTAAATAAATTAATGGATAATGATTCACTATTGTCAAGGCAAACAAAAATATTTTGGACAAATTCTAAACTCTGAAATTGTTTGTAGACTAGTTTACAAATGGACTCTGGTTTTAACATATGGTATAAAATATGCAAAAAGGCAAATAAGTCTGCTTCCTCAAATAGTACATGGCCTAGTTTTTGCTTAAATATAATAAGCAAAATAAATTTCAGACCCATATTGAAGTTTATTTTGCTTATTACAAGATGTATATGCTTCTAAAAACTAATTCTTTTAAGTGTTTCCCTAAAATGAACTGTTTTGTGGTGAAGACTGTTAAAGAATTCAAATTCAGGTAGTCTGGCTCAGAGTCTGTGCTCTTAACCACTGTGCTACACTGCCTACCTTTCTCTTCCTGGCCTGAGCTGGACTGTACTTCTTGAGGACAAAGGAACACATGTTGTACATATTCCTGGTGCCTAAGCCATTTCGTTTGCTAGGGGAATACCTGCTGTACATTCAGTACTTGTCATGCTTACAGAAATTTAATCCAATTTTCATTCTATAATTATAACCCAATTAAGGCAGAAGTAGGCAATAAATTACAGGAAACAACCTTTCTGTTAACTCTCTTAAATGCAGACAAATATCCATATACATTCTTTTATTTTCAGTGGCAGAGAAGTGATATAGGATGTTGTAGGGTGTTGAGGTGGGCAGAATCATAGGAGTTAAGATTAAACATGAGATGTTCTTTTATTTCTGACCCACTCAATTTTCAAAAAGTGTTATTCTAAAGGTTTCCTATGGAAATAGCTTTAAGAAACGGTTTTAAAACTAGTCACAGAGTGACAAATATTACACCCCCATCAAAAGGAGATGTCTTTTTAGAGCACACAGGGAACTCTAATGTTCTGCTATCATGTATTACCAGTTCCAATTTTCAAAGACAGAGATTAAAGCAGCTAACGACATGAAACAACACACACATCGATGTAAAAATTTGTTTTTAACGGAAGTAAAATTTCCCAATAATTTTACAACTTGTTCTACTTCACTACTTACAGTGCACCTTCCATATCTGCTATATTTTCTTCCATTTTCAGAGACTACATAGAGGTAAATAAAGTTGTCATGAGATCCTACAGCCAGGAAGGTACCATCTAGAATAAAATAGGTCAGTGTTGACTAGAGAAATATATTGACAAATTTATTTACTGTTATTTTACTGATTTTACAAATGCTGTTAAATCTCATCAATTTAACTATTTGGCAATTAATGAATGAATCCTATCCACTAAGTACATTTGAAAAATAAATGGTCATCCAGTCTAATAAACAATCCCTTCTTGGAGATGCTTACAGGCCTTGGACTCTAGGCCTCATCTTCTAGTTGGTTGAAAACCGGCTCCAGAGGTTATCCTGCCTTCTTGGGTGGAAGGATACAGTGTTTACATGGCAGGCTGAGTGGACAGGGGCTTAGTTCAGCTAGCATATATGATCTGTCCAATTACAGAACAGGTGCTCTTGGGAAGAGACCATATTCCTTTCTTTTGTGGTGTCCTTCCCTGTACCCACCACAGTGCTAAGCATGTAACAAATGGTCAATAAAGTCCACGTCATCTCTGGAATTCGACAGCTATATTTGCAGTGGTTATTTGCTACTACAACACTAAAAAACAATAAAACAAAACAAACCCCAGAAAAATGTTAAAATTTTTGTGCTTCATGAGGACTCAAAAGGCTTATAGCTTAAAGTACATACTTTTCCTTCCTTGTTCAATTTAAAGAATACTACTCTCTGTGCTTCCTTTGAAACAACTGAGAAGCAATCAAAAAGATTCTCTGGATCCCGTGCTAATGCAACAACTATTGGCATATATTTTCAAATAAAGACAATGTCAGACTAACTCCAGGGAAGAGTGGTGTGAATCAAAGCTACATTAATAACAAGAAAAGGTAACTGGAGTATTATCACAGAAACTTAATATTGTGAATAAAGTACAAATAATTATTCTCAAGCAGGCTAAAGGAATATATCAAATTCTTATAGAGAATTGCTAAGTATTTAATTAACAAACCAATCATTACTATGTAACCGAAACAATGCACTAGATTCTAAAGGACTTGAAGGGCCTATACAATTTGCGTATTTTGAATTTCGCGGTAATTTCTTTTACATTCTCTTATAAATAAAGAAAAGCTTGCTAACCAGATGTGACATTTAGCCTAATACCTATTCAAAATTCTAAGTATGTGTAGTTCCGGAAAAAGGGGATCTGACTGCACTTTATTCTGCTTTCAATTGCAAATGCAGCTGTCCATTTTAAATTTGATGATTCAGAATGTTGTTTAAACTTTAGCAGATCTTTTGCAGTTTCTGGCAGCAGAATTTAATTTGATGTTGGGGGAAACAGATTTAATACTTAACAACTCTAAAGAGAGAAAAAAGTAGTCAGCCTTATCAGAAGTAAAACTATGCAATTGCAGTGAAGTGCTGCGAATGCCATGCTTGGGAGGTGGGAGTAAATTTGCCTACCTATTGAGTAGCGCATCACAGAGAGCTGTTCATTCCCGTCTGTGTGGATAGAAACTAGATCTCTGGTTTCTGCATCCAGAACAAACCACCTGTTAAGAAGTAAAAATCAAAATTTTCTTCAGATATTAGCATTTATAGAAAAAAAAAGTTGTTCTTTTTCTTTTTTTTTGAGATGGAGTCTTGCTTTGTCATAACGCTGGTGTGCATGGAGTGACCTAGCTCACCACAGCCTTGAACTTCTGGGCTCACACCATCCTCCCACACCTCAGCCTCCTGAGTTGCTGGGACTACAGGTGCATACCACCGTGCCTGGCTAATTTTTAATTTCTTTTTTGTTTTTAGAGATGGGGTCTTACTATGTTATCTGGGCTGGCCTTAAACTCCTGGCCTCAAGCGGTCCTCCCACCTCAGCCTCCCAAAGTAATGAGATTACGGGCATGTGCCACTGTGCCCAGACAGGTCTATTTTTTTAATTTTAAGAATTTTTAATAATGGTCCTTAAGTATGATATGTTTTCTTCTTCTAATGAAGGATAAATTCATTTAGCAAAATGCTGCTAGATAAAATATACATAAATATACATGGGCCTAGACATATTCTCATGTCTATTTGGGTATTCATTGACTGCCATTCCTGTCTCTTTGCTAGGCGCTGTTTAAATAGAAAACAGAAATACAGGATCAGTGTTCTTGAAGAAGACACTAGGTTGGGAGAAAGGAAATGAGTCAATTGAAACAAAGAATGAAGAAATGCCAACCTCAGTGATGGTGATGCAATATAACAGAGGAACTCATAGGAGGAAAATGAATGATAGCAGCAGAAAAACATCCTTAGGGAAGATGTAAGATGTGGGCTGAGCTGAACACTGAGGGAATGTTCAGACATTTTAGGCAGGAGGAACAGCAGCTGTATAGCTAAGGAGGTGGGAAAAACCACGGACAATATGAAGGTGGGAGGGAACAGTAGCAAGCCATTCATTTGGTGTGATTCAAAAGAACCAGCAGGGAGAACTCTCCTCCCTAAGACCTCCAACACTTGCACAGGGAAGCTCTAAATTTTTTGAAAGAGGTATCTTTTCATTCACATTTATAGGAAAAGTCAAAATGTAAATGCCTCTTGAGAGGTAAAACAACGACTTAAATCCAACTACATTATAAATCACTATTATCAGACCTTTTTCCTAAAAGTATCTGAAGGAAAGGATGGGTACTTCAGAAGAGCGTGGTAAGACCAGGGATATAAAGCAAAGATGGGAACCATGGACAGACAAACTTAAGGCTGCATAAGAGAGAGGATGGCAGCATGCACAGCCGGTTGGAAGAATTCAGAGTTGAGCACTGCCCAGATCAGAGTAGGCACTAAATATCTGCAGAATGAATAAGTGAACAAATACATTAAAAGTAAGTCTTGAACATGACAAAAACCAAATTTTAGCAAGAAGTATTTAATAGTAGTGCAGTGTGCAGGAAGAAAATGGATGGGATGGAAAAAACAGGACAAGACTAGAAAAACAAAATCACTACTTACTGGCCTTTAAACTCAAGTATTCACATATAAATTCTGTTTCTCTTACCTGAGTAGATGACAGAATTAGGTTAGCTGCCTAAAAGTTTCAGCCCATAGCTTACAAGTTACTAAAAATTCATTCATGAACTGAACAGGGCAAAAAAAGCAGCAATTTTTTTTTTTAGACAGAAGCTTGCTTTCATCCCCCAGGCTGGAGTGCAGTGGCACGATCTTGACTCACTGCAACCTCCGCCTCCTGGGTTCAAGCGATTCTCATGCCTCAGTCTCTCGAGTAGCTGGGATTACAGGTGGGCGCCACCACGCCCAGCTAATTTTTGTATTTTTAGTAGAGACGGGGTTTTACCATGTTGGCCAGGCTGGTCTCGAACTCCTGACCTCAGGTGATCTGCCCGCCTCAGGCTCCCAAAGTGCTGGGATTATAGGCATGAGCCACCATGCCCGCCAAGTTTTTATTTTTAATCTTTATTTTTTACCTGCTCCTACCATCTGAGTCAAGTTTCATTTTTAATTATTCAGATGGAAAAAATTCCACCACTAATGTAAGCCAATAAAAAGAATCGTGATGGTAGGCTTTTTTTTTTTTTTTTTTTTTTTTTTGAGACGGAGTCTCACTCTGTCACCCAGACTGGAGTGGATGGAGTGGTGTGGCACTATCTCGGCTCACTGCAACCTCCGCCTCCGGGTTCAAGCGATTCTCGTGTCTCAGCCTCCCAAGTAGCTGGGACTACAGGCATGTGCCACCACGCCCAGATAATTTTCTGTATTTTTAGTAGAGATAGGGTTTCGCCATGTTGACCAGGCTGGTCTTGAACTCCTGACCTCAGGTGATCCCCTCGCCTTGTCCTCCCAACGTGCTGGGATTACAGGCATGAGCCACTGCATCCGGCCAATAAGTTTCTTTTCATTTTAAAGCACTATAACTAATATCTGGGAAAGGGACCATTTCCCTCTTAAATTAAAAGAAATACTTAGAAGAGAGAAAACGGCTTGAAGGATTTTTTTTTTAAAGCTTAGTGGTATGGTTTAACGTGGCTTAGTGCATTCAAGGTAGAACTGAAGACTCAAAGATACCAATTTTTTACCTTGTCTACAAAGAGTCAAACTCTGTAAAATATTTGAAGAGATTTATTCTGAGCCAAATATGAGTGACCATGGCCCATGGTGAGAGAGCCCTCAGAGAACATGTGGCCAAGGTGGTCGAGGCACAGCCTAGTTTTATACATTTAAGGGTGATATGAGACATCAATCAAATACATGTTAAGATATACATCGGTTCAGCCAGGCGTGGTGGCTCATGCCTGTAATCCCAGCACTTTGGGAGGCCGAGGCAGGCGGATCATGAGGTCAGGAGATCGAGACCATCCTGGCATCCTGGCTAACCCGGTGAAACCCCATCTCTACTAAGAATATAAAAAATTAGCCAGGCATGGTAGCAGGCGCCCGTAGTCCCAGCTACTTGGAAGGCTGAGGCAGGAGAATGGCGTGAACCCAGGCGGTGGAGCTTGCCGCAAGCTGAGATGGCACCACTGCACTCCAGCCTGGGTGACAGAGTGAGACTCCATCTCAAAAAAAAAAAAAAAAAAAAGATATACATTGGTTCAGTAGGGAAAGGCAGGACAACTTGAAGGTAGGTGGGGGCTTCCAGGTTATAGGCAGATTTAAAAGTTTTCTGACAGGGAGGCCGGGTGCAATGGCTCATGCCTGTAATCCCAGCACTTTCAGAGGCCGAGGTGAGTGGATCACGAGGTCAGGAGATCGAGCCCACCCTGGCTAACAAGGTGAAACCCCATCTCTAGTAAAAATACAAAAAATTAGCCAGGCATGGTGGCACGCGCCTGTAGTCCCAGCTACTTGGGAGGCTGAGGCAGAAGAATCATTTAAACCCGGGAGGTGGAGGTTGCAGTGAGCCGAGATTGCGCCACTGCACTCCAGCCTGGGCGACAGAGCAAGACTCCATCTAAAAAAAAAAAAAATTCTGATTGGCAATTGGTTATTATCAGTAGAAAGGAATTGTGTGGGTTATGATATGGGGTTGTGGAGACCAAAGTTTTATTGTGCAGATGAAGTCTTTAGGTAGGCCTCAGAGAGAATAGACTGTAAATGTTTCTTATCAGACTTAAGGTCTGTATTAATATTAAATGTTGGTTGGCTTTTCCTGAATTCTAAGAGGTTATAACAAGGCATGACCTTCCCTTCCTGTTATGGCCTGAACCAGTTTTTCAGGTTAATTTTGGAATGCCCTGGCAGGGACGATGGTGGGGGGGGCTTAGAATTTTATTTTTGATTTATAACCTATCAGTGAAATCTCTAACTAAACACATTCATAAATTTTAGTAATTTTGTGAGCTATGAGCTGAAGCTTCCAGGAAGCTAACCGAATTTTCTTATCTACTCAGGTAAGATAAATATCTTTCATATGTGAATACTTGAGTTTAAATGCTAATAAGCAGGAAAACTGGCACTTTGAAGCCACATGCTTCATGTTTACCAATTATTTTCATTTCAAAAACTGCATAGGAAGGCCGGGCATGGTGCCTCATGCCTGCAATCCTAGCACTTTGGGAGGCCGAGGCAGGAGGATTGCTTGAACACAGGAATTCAAAACCAGACTGGTCAATGTAGCGAGACCTCATCTCTGTTTTATTTTAAAATAACATTGAAAGTAAAATATAAAATAAAAAAAGCACATAAGACATACACTTTATTGCAACTGGACAGTACCCATAGGTTATGTTTCTTCTGAGAATGTAACTCATTAACCAATTTTTATGAGTATCCCTCTGAAATTCTTCTGGGCCTAGAAATGCCAAAGCTGATGCCAAGTGCCTTTTTAGAGAAAGGGAACAAAATAATATCCCAATTCAGACTGAACTGACACACCAAAATGACAAGATACAGAACTGCTCTGTATCAGGTGAGTTTTTAATGAGTTTATAGAAACTTTATGACACTCTCATGCATTTAAAAATTATTACCATTTTTTTTTTGAGACAGGGTCTCGCTCTGTTGCCCAGGCTGGAGTGCAGTTTACTGCAGCCTCAACCTCCCAGGCTCTAAGGTGATCCTCCCACCTTAGCCTCCCGAGTAGCTGGGATCAAAAGTATGTGCTACCACGCCTGGCTAATTTTTTGTAGAGGAGGGGTTTTGCCATGTTGCTGGTCTCAAACGCCGAGGCTAAAGCAATCCTCCCACCTTGGCCTCCCAAAGTGCTGGGATTACAGGTGTGAGCACCGCACCAGCCCAATTTTTATTTTGGAGAAGCCCCAACTAATGCTGTTTTAAGACTGTTTCAAAGTCAGTTTAATCTTCCTAGGAAAACTATGTAATTTTATCTCTTTGGACACTCCCTGAGAATGTAATGAAACCCTAGAGTGTCTGTGTTTCGGTAAAATGTGTAGAAACCTAAAACTCTTAAGTCATTTACTGGTTAGAGATAGTGACTATCAAAAAAGAAACCGAAAAACCCCCACCAAAACCGTGCCTAAGTTTTCTATTTCTTTAATTATTAATACATTATTAGACACTAATTCTTCTACTTTTGGCAAATCATTTTTAGTAGTAATTCAATGTTTGTTATTAAAGATATACAACTTCCATATATAATTTTGGAGTTCTCACCCCTTTTCATTGCCAAGGACTATGTTTTACCTTCAGAAAAGACTTTTGGGCTCAGAGGCTCTATCTCTAACAACAAATCCTCTAGCCAAGGGGATTTTCTACAAATTAAAAAAAAAATGTTTTTTAAATTTCACTCCTGGCTTCAAGAGATCTTCCGGCCTGGGCCTTGGGCCTGAGCCACCATGATGGCCAAATAAATATTTAAGTTTTTACTATTTCACTGTATTCTTATTCTAGTCTAGAGTATATACATTAGAACCAAGCTTCTGGCTGGGAGTGGTGGCTCATGCCTGTAATTCCAGCACTTTGGGAGGCTGAGACAAGCAGATCACTTGAGGTCAGGAGTTCAAGACCAGCTTGACCAACATGGTGAAACCCTGTCTCTACTGAAAATACAAAAATTAGCCAGGCATGGTGGTGCACGCTTGTAGTCCCAGCTACCTGGGAGGCTGAGGCATGAGAATCACTTGAACCCAGGAGGCAGAGGCTGCAAGTGAGCTGAGATTATGTCACTGCACTCCAGCCTGGGAGACAGAGCAAGACTCTGCAAAAGGGAAAAGGGAAGGGGAAGGGGAAGGAGAAGGGGAAGGGAAAGCGAAAGGGGAAGGGAAAGGGGAATGGGAAGGGAAAGGGGAAGGGGAGAAAGGAAGAAAGATCCATTAGGCCTTACAGAATCCCATAATGATTACAACTATGGTAACTGGCATAAGCACAGATATATATACATATTTATGGAACAGAATTCAAAGTCCAGAGAAAATCTCATGAAAATCTCATACATCTTTGGTCAATTTGTTTTCAAAAATGGTGCCAATACTATTCAATGGAGAAAGAGAAGTCTTTTCAACAAATGGTGCTGTAACTGAATATCCACATACAAAAGAATGAAGTTGGACACCTACTGGGCCATACTATATATGAAGATTAACTCAAGACGAATTGGAGACCTAAAGGAAAGAGCTAAAACTATAAAACTCTTAGAAGAAAACATAGAAGTAAATATTTATGCCTAAGAAACAAGAGAAAGAACAGATAAACTAAACTACATCAAAACTTAAAACTCTGGTGCTATTAACAACATCAAGAAAGTGAAAAGACCACCCTCAGAATGAGGAAAATATTTGAAAAAGATCTGTAAGGAACTGTATCCAGAATATATAAAAAACTCTTACAAGAACAGACAACCCAATTCAAAGATGGGCACAGGATTTCAACATACATTTCTCTAAAGAGGATATACAAGTGGCCAATAAGTACTTGAAGAAATGCTCAACATCATTAGCAATCAGAGAAATGCAAATCAAAAGCATAATGAAAAACTACTTCACACCCACTAGGATGGCTATACTCAAAACACAGATAATATGTACTGGCAAGGATGTGGAGAAACTGAAACCCTCATACATTGCTGGTAGAATCATAAGACAATATAGCTGCTGTGAAAAAGTTTGGTAGTTCCTAAAAAAAAAAAAAAAAAATTTTTTTTTTTTGTGGTGGTTGTTTTGGTTTTGAGAAAGGGTCTCGCTCTGTCATCCAGGCTGGAGTGCAGTGGTGCCATCATAGCTCACTATGATAGCCTTGACATTCCAGATTCAAATTATCCTCCCACCTCAGGCTCCTGAGTAGCTGGGACCACAGGCATGTGCCACCATACCTGGCTATTTTTTTTTTTTATTTTTTGTAGAGGCAAGGTCTTGCTATATTGCCCAGGCTGGTCTCGAACTCCTAGGCTCAAGTGATCCTCCTGCTTCAGCCTCCCAAAGTGTGGGGATTACAGGTGTGAGCCATTGTGCCTGGTCTTAAAATGTTAAACATGGAGTTTTAACCCAACAATTCTACTCTTTTATATCCCAGAGAGCTGAAAACATATATCCACTCTAAAGCTCATGTATGAATGTATGTAGCAGCATTATTCATAGTAGCCGAAAAGTGGAAATAACCCCTACGTCCATCAGTTGATGAAGGTGGTATATCCATACAATGGAATGTTATTTGGCCATAATACATGCTATATATGAAGTACTTAACGTGGATAAACCTTGAAAACATTAAGTGAAAGAAGCTCATCACAAAACTTCACGTTATATGATTCATTCCATTTATAGAAAATGCCCAGAACAGACAACCTATAAAAACAGAAAGTGGGTCAGTTGCCTAGAGTAAGGGGGAGGTGGGTGGGGTCATGGGGAATGACTATTAATGGGTACAGGATTCCTTTCTGGGTTAAAAATTGTTCTGAAATTAGACTGTGAGGATAGCTGCATAACCCTGTGAACTTACTGAATTATATATCTTAAATCAGTGAATTTTATAGTATGTGAATTATTTTTTATTTCTTTTTTTGGGGGGTTATGTGAATTATATCTCAACAAAGTTGTTAAAAAGAATCCTTTCTATGTGAGCATTAACTTTTGTTTTTTGTTTTGAGACAGTGCCCAGGCTGGTGTGCAATGGCGTGATCTCAGTTCATTGCAACCTCTGCCTCCTGGGATAAAGCAATCCTCCTGCCTCAGCCTCCCGAGTAGCAGGGACTACAGGTGCACACACCACCACGCCTGGCTAATTTTAAAATTTTTCTTGTAAAGACAGGGTTTTGCCATGTTGCCCAGGCTGGTTTCAAACTCCTGGGCTCAAGCAATCCACCTGCCTTGGCCTCCTCCCAAAGTGCTGGGATTACAGGCATGAGCCACCGTGCCCAGCAGCGTTAACGTGTTAAGGAAGTACTATGTCCACTTAAGGTATACGTTTAATTTTTTTCTCTTAAAATTACATTAATAAGACATTATTTTAAAATGATAATTGTACTTATTTGATGCTTTATTCACACTGTGCTTACTCTTTAGTTACATGAAGTAGAAGATATCTAGATCTGGACATGAAGACATCATTACTTTTTTTTACTAGTCACTTTTTTTGGATCATGCACAACTTGGACATGTGTTGCATTCTACTAGAAAAATGTCCTTGGCTGGGTGTGGTGGCTCACGCCTGTAATCCCAGTACTTTGGGAGACCCAGGCAAGGTGATCACTTGAGGCCAGGGGTTCCAGACCAGCCTGGCCAACATGGCGAAACCCTGTCTCTACTAGAAATACAAAAATTAGCTGGGTATGGTGGTGGGCGCCTGTAATCCCAGCTACTCAGGAGGCTTGAGGCTAAAGAATCGCTTGAGCCTGGGAGGCAGAGGTTACAGTGAACTGGGATCACGCCATTGCACTCCAGCCTGGGCAAAAGAGGGAAACTGTCTCTAAATAAGTAAATAAATAAAATAAAATAAAAATTTCTTAACCCTAGGTGTGACTTTTTTCAGGCTTAGGGTCAGTGATAATAATAGAATGGCTACATTAAGATTTTTCCATTTTAGACAATACATTCGGGTATTCATAGATCCAAGGCAAAAATAAAAACAAATGAGAAAGTTCCCCAAGAATCAACAGAACCTAACCAGATCTGAAACCAAAGACAGGAGTTACATACAGAATGAACACTGACAACTACATCTCCCCTAGATTCTAATCAATCCCCAAATGGACTGCCAGCACTTTCAATTTAGTTATCACATCACTCTCATAAAGTGTTTTCTACTTACAACTCCAAGAGAAACCAATTGGCTTACCTTTAGTTTAAGTCACTAAAACTGAGTGACTTTCCATTTTAAGCTTGTCAATGATGACTTCACAGCTATGTAAATGTTGGAAAGTAATTTCAGTGAGTTTTTCAGAACAATTTTCCCGACAAATTGGGGCTGTGTATGTATATTTGTAAACACACAGTGTTTTCTTCAACCAAAGCAGTTTATCTTCATGATTCAAACCCCGCTAGCCTTACAATCGCCCATTTAGTGTTTAACTCCCTTGTATACATAGTATGCTTTAACAATGTCAATCAGTGATTTAATTGTCAAAGATAAACCTTCCTAACAGTATTTCTAAGTAATGCTGTAAATATCTCAAAGAGTACTGTTGGATTAGAGGAAAGGACAAGCTTTGGAACCATGCAGAACCTGAGCTCAATCACAGGTAATAGAACTCTATGGGTCTTGGTTTCCTGTCTGTGCAATCACGATATTAATAAACACTATGTTACATTCTTGTGAAGAGTAACATATAAAAAGAATTTAGCGGCCAGGTGCGGTAGCTCACACCTGTAATCCCAGCACTTTGGGAGGCCAAGGCGGGAGGATCACGAGGTCAGATTGAGACCATCCTGGCTAACACGGTGAAACTCTGTCTCTACTAAAAATACAAAAAAAAAAAATTAGCCAGGCGTGGTGGCAGGGTGCCTGTAGTCCCAGCTACTCTGGAGGCTGAGGCAGGAGAATGGCGTGAACCCAGGAGGCGGAACTTGCTGTGAGCCGAGATCATGCCATTGCACTCCAGCTTGGGTGACAGAGCGAGAATCTATCTCAAGAAAAAAAAAAAAAAAAAAAAAAAGGATTTAGCACAAGGTCATCAGACACTGAATAAATGATATCTCTTACTTTTATTATTTCAAGGACTTTAGCATTTGTGATATCTGTTTAGCTGCCAAAAATAAAGATCTGAAGTGAATTCCTTTGTGGTTTTCTGAAAACTAGATCAGCACTACACCTCAGATGGTTTCCTATGTGCTTAACCATTTTTTTTGGTTGAAGAAAATAATTTCCTCCAAATCCTACAGTTACCTGTCATGTGTCTTTCTCAAAGAGAATGGACCAAACTCGGTCCAAATGGACAAATGTCCAAGTCTAAGTGCTTTTAAACCTCATCATGATCTATTACTAACGTGTTTTGGGGAAGATCTGAGCTAGCCTTCTATATTTGCAAAGTATCACCAACTGCTCTCTCAAGCAGCCTAATTCTAAAATTCAATGATTTCACTCAATAGCATCTCTAGTTTCACATTCATAATTCAATTATCTTTAAAGACCTATTTTTCCATTATTCTGAAAGATTCTGCAGCACTATATGTAAGAAGAAATTGGAATGTTTTCACATTTCAGGTGTTAATTTGTATCTAACAGCCAGAAGGAAAAATCGCTATTAAAAAAACCCCTCTAAATGACTAAATTTAGTTAGAATTAAATGAATTAGTTGGTTTAAAGTATTTAAGTCTTATATAGAAACAAAAATATTTACATAAGCATGTTCACAATAGTCTCACCCCATTAAAAATCAGCATTCCACATTTTTTAATGAGTTTAATTTTGGGAAAATTGACTTCATGTTTTTCTTTGTCTCCTTAAAAAATGTGAGAAGGACTACTTACTAGCAGAGGCAATAAAGTTGAGTCAATTAAAGATATATAAATCATAAACATGTTAACCTTAGGTACTGTACAAGGTCTGCAAGACAGGTCTTAAATTATTTTAGAAAATATATCTTTATTATATATCTGCGTAGCATTTAAAAAAGACAGGATGGCAAAAGGTATAGCACAAACAACTTATAAATGCTCAATGGTGTTACATCAGCTTCAAATCCTTCCCCTGCATAAAAGATGAGGAGAGAAATTTTCTGATTCTTCTCATTTCACAAAGGAAAAGTCAAATCTGCAACTCCTTTTCAATGAAGCCCATAATGACCACTCTATCATTTTGCAACTGCACTCCCTCTTAATCTCCCATCATTTTCCCTATCCTCACATGGTTCTTAACATTTTCTAATATAATTCGTGATAATGTTTATTATTTTTATTTTTTATTTTTTGTAGAGATGGTGTCTCACCCAGGCTGGTCTGAAACTCCTGGCCTCAAGCAATCTTCCTGCCTCAGCCTCCCAAAGCACTGGAATTACTGGCGTGGGCTACTGCAACTCGCCTTATTATTATTATTATTATTATTTTTGAGATGGAGTCTTGCTCTGTTGCCCATGCTGGAGCGCAGTGGCACAATCTCGGCTCACTGCAACTGCCTCCCAGGTTCAACTGATTCTCCTGCCTCAGCCTCCAGAATAGCTGGGATTACAGGTGTGTGCCACTACGCCTGGCTAATTTTTGTATTTTTAGTAGAGACAGGGTTTCGCTACATTGGCCAGGCTGGTTTCGAACTCCTGACCTCAGGTGATCCGCCCACCTTGGCCTCCCAAAGTGCTGGGATTACTGTGCCTGGCTGCGTCAGGGCTTATTTTTTATTCTGTCCCATACACGCTAAAATGTAGGCTTCACAGGACAGGAATTTTTGTTTTGTTTTCTGATGTATTCTGAATACACACAATAGCATGTAGCAAAAGGCAGGTGCTCAATAAATAATTGAATTCTATGAATATACAAAACGGATAAGAACAACAAGCATATTAGTGTGCCACTTAAGAGATTAATTCTCCAGATCAGATTGAGAACATTCCTGAATAGCATTTAAACATCCCACCACTTCAGATTACTCAGTTCACTTAAAGACCCTACCTGCCTGAGTGCGTTCCTATGGCCACCACTGTGCCACTTGGATGAAAATCTGCACAGTGTCCTGGTTCCTAGAAAAGAGACAGACAGCTGTTGGGGAGTATATGAGAAAGTCTCCCTAGATCTATGGGGACAGTAGCAAAAACTTCTGAAAATAACCTGTTTCATTCAAACATAAAATTTCAATCAACTTTGTAGCTAATGAGAAATACCACACAGATATGAGAGGAAAAAGAATTTCAGAGCAGGAAGGGGATATGCTGGCAGAGTGGTGAGGGAAAGGGACAACCAGCTTGTGGCTAGGGAGTGGAACAATAATAAGGATAATAACAACAAATACTGGTACGGTTCTTTAGCATCCACAAAGAACTTATATACACCTCTTGGGCTAGAGAAGGTGGATATCTGGGTTGGGTAGAGAGAAAATACAGTAAGAGACCACCCAGAAAGAAGACAGTAGAGCCTGTTAGTGAGCAGCACTTACTGAATCCAACTGCAATGCCACCCGAGGCACAAATGTTTCCATAATAATTAATGCTATGTAGATATGTGAAATCTTTATGATTTTACTACTGAAGCTGATGGACAAATTGAGCTTTTACGCTGCTAACTTACTTCTTTTATTTTTTATTTTTTGAGACGGAGTCTCACTCTGTTGCCCAAGCTGGAGTGCAGTGGCACGATCTCGGCTCACTGCAAGCTCCGCCTCCCGGGTTCATGCCATTCTCCTGCCTCAGCCTCCCGAGTAGCTGGGACTACAGGCGCCCACCACCATGCCTGGCTAATTTTTTGTATTTTTACTAGAGACAGGGTTTCACCGTGTTAGCCAGGATGGTCTCGATCTCCTGACCTCGTGATCCGCTGCCTCGGCCTCCCAAAGTGCTGGGATTACAGGCGCTCTGAGCCACCTTGCCCGGCCTAACTTACTTCTTTAAAATCGGTTCATGTTCACACTTTAAGACTAAACGCTACCCTCTTATCTCCAGCCTCTATTACTAAACCATATGTTTACATTTGGTTTGAATCAACACTTAGTCCTTTTTACTTCGCTGCTCTCAACTGCCAGTGTGAGGAGTTTCTGTGGGGAGGTTAATAATCACATCCTGCTTCACTCACATCTACCAGCCTGGTCCATTCCAGCCTGTGTTCCATTGAGTTCCACAGGCAAACCTGCCTGTCCTGAGCACATGTCAAGAGCAAATCTTTGAAGGGATGTGTGGCAAGACCCCAAAGCTCATCTGTATGACCCTGAAAATGAAAGACACTCATTGTTATAAGAACCAAAGAATATCATAAAAAATATTCAGTTAACGGTTAATATCACACAGCTTACCTGTACTTCTATTTGGAAGCCATCATTAAATGTTCCTCGTAAAATAAAGTTTCGTGATGTGCCTACTAAAAATTGATCTGCCTTTCCTTCTGCTACAGCTCTGATTGTGCCATACTGATCAGGAACCTAGAAAAAAAAGTGTAAAGTCACCATATACATACTAATATGCATTAATTACTACTCGAAGGCTGCATTTATAGCTGTAAGCAATTATGAGGTAATTATGACGAAAGCCCAAATTTGGATATGGTAATCTCATACTACTACTAATTTATTTGTCCAATTACATTTTATTATACAGAAGTTATAATAATTATCAACATTCTTTGCTTCAGTTAATTTTAAATGTATATTTTATATGACTTTAGGAGTTAAGGGTTAAGAACAGGGAAAAAAGGCTGGGCACGGTGGCTCACTCCTGTAATCCCAGCACATTTGGAGGCCAATGCGGGTGCATCACCTGAGGTCAGGAGTTCGAGACCAGCCTGGCCAACATGGTGAAACCCTGTCTCCACTAAAAATATAAAAATTAGCCAGGTGCGGTGGCGGGTGCCTATAATCCCAGCTACTCAGGAGGCTGAGGCAGGAGAATTGCTTGAATCTGGGAGGCAGAGGTTGCAGTTAGCCAAGACTGGGCCACTGTATTCCAGCCTGGGCGACAGAGCAAGACTCTGTCTCAAAAAAAAAAAAGGCAAAAAGAAGTAAGTTCTATTAGATCACATGAAATCACATGAAGAATGTGGTCGGGTTTTGTTACTTATTAGTTATATTAGTTACATTACTTTGGGTAAGTTACTTAGCCTAAGAAACATTTTCTGTAATATAAGGATAATAATACGTGCCCTACCTACTCTTGATTGTTGTAAGGATCAAAATAGAAAAATATTCTCACCACAAAAAAATGATAAATGCATGAGGCAACAGACATACTAACTACCCTGACTGGATTACTATACAGCATATCTGCATCAAAACATCAGATTGTATCCCATAAATATGTTCAATTACAATGTGTCAATTAAAAAAATGTAATGTGGAAGTTCTCTGTAAATTAAAAAACAATATATTGTAAAGTATTATAATAATAGGATTCCTTGGGAGAGCAATTTCATTTAATGCAATACATGGAACAATCTCAGTGAATGCTGTGTTAATACATTTAATAATAATCTCAAAGAATGATTCTGAAATAATGGAATTATAAATCCCACTTTATCAAGTGGGATCTAAAATTACTCCTAAAAATACAAATAACTGAACTCTAAGAGGAATCCATATTTACATTAGAAATGGGAAAGGAAGGAGTGAACTAGATTGTATAGCTTTTATTAACAAAGGATATGAGTTATCTGTGAAGAAAACAGTGATGGAAGTTGCATTTTCAGTATGAACTGAAGGTTGTGATTAAGCAACTCTTTATTATCTATCTTCCTGGAAATAAAATCCAAGAGCAGTACTATCAGGATCCTCTTTTTAAGAGGATTTTCCAGAAGATTTTCTCTGGAAAGAATGCTACATGTAGAAAAAAAAACACTAAGCATAAATCCAAAATAGAAATCACCAAAAAAGAGAAGAAAAATTAAACTTTGTGACATTTGCTCTGGTTTTAACAGGCAAATTATTCTGCCTAATCTTTAAAAATATTCTTTCAAATTATTTTAATGGTCTTTTTTTTTTTTTGAAAAAAGTTATCTTAAAGGCAACAACAAACTCCTTTCTTGAGGAAAGGAAATGAAATTATAAGAATTTAATAAGTTTGCCAGAAAAGTATAAGTTATCTTAATGTGGGACAAAATACCTGAGTTTAGAGTATTTAATATTTTAATATTCAGTTTCCATCCTTACCTCTATTTCTCTTTCAGGATTCAGATCATGATCCCACAGAATTATTTTTCTGTCTTTCCCTCCTCCAGTTAATAACATCCCATTTCTCATCTGACAAAGTGTGAACACACTGCCATCATGAGCTTTGATTTGTTTGCTGATTTGATATACACCTAATATGAGGGAAAAATAAAAACACTAGTGATAATACTTTTCTTCAGATTTTAGTGTCTATATGGAAGAAAACTTCAGTAGAACTAGAGTTAATAATCAGAAAGTTCATATGACTCAATCAAAAACCTATTTTCAGCAAGTCTTTTGTGCAAAGCGGTAGTAAAGTTTAGGGTATAATACAATCTTTTGCATTTATGTCAATATTTATTTACTCTGAAAATATTTCAAAATATTTTCCTACAAAAAACCAAAGCAAAAGTAGTGATAATTCCACAGACGAAAGGGGATATAGTATAGGTTTCAGAACTTTACTATCTCTCATAATCATCTTGTATGGTAGCTACGGTAGGTGTCACTCTTCTGATATGAGAGCTCAAGACACAAGAGGTACAGGAGCAGCTTAGGGGATACCACATAGTTAGCTAATAACAAAGCTGTGACTAGGCTCAAGTCTCCCACCTTGATGTTCCTTTAACTTTGCAAAAACATCTTTGGTTGACCTTCTGAGGTAACAGTCACAACGTTTAACGTTTTACAACCATTGTTAACCCAGAGGCCTTCTGCTGTGCCAAGGAGTACTCCCCTTTATTTGCTGAGATATGGGGGCACTACGGAAGTTATTGGGACAAAGGTAGGCAATGGATACCTGCAGTGATGGCTTTTGACCTACTAGCAGAGAATAATTTCAGTATTTTAAAAATTGATTCAGCTGTACCAATGTGATGGCTAAATAACAGCCCAGTTTTCTTGTATACCCATAGCACACTTTGTTAAGTACCCAGGGAGAGACCAAGGGGGTACATAAAAGGTCTTTTAGGCAAACACATGTGATTTTTTAAATTATATTTTGCCCCCTTTTAAGGGTGAGAATAAGATGATAGTACTCATACCTTTTTCTTTGGTATTCATAAATGCCTTACTCAGAGAAGCTCTTTAGCTAGATAGGCTAGCAGAGCAAGAGTAAAGCTTTTTGGAAGATGATGTCCTACAGAATTAGCTACCAGGTTCAAAATGGGAAGGTAGAACCTTATTGAAATATGGCCAAAGTTAGTCAATAAATAGCCCTTAGTCCTCTTGAAAAAATTCAGGTTTAACAACTATTCATTTTCTAAAACTGTTCCTCAACTGATGAATAGATTTTAAAAACATAGTATGTCTATACAATGTGATATTACTCAGCCATAAAAAGGAATGAGGTATTGACACATGCTACCACCACATGGATGAATCTTAAAAACATAATGCTAAGTGAAGGCTGGGCGCCGTGGCTCACACCTGTAATCTCAGCACTTTGGGAGGCCGAGGTGGGTGGATCACCTGAGGTCAGATGTTTGAAACCAACCTGGCCAACATGGCAAAACCCTCTCTACTAAAAACACAAAATTAGCCGGGCATGATGGCACATGCCTATAATCCCAGCTACTTGGGAGGCTGAAGCAGGAGAATCGCTTGAACCTGGGAGGCGGAGGTTCAGTGAGCCGAAATCGCACCACTGCACTCCAGCCTGGGCAACAAGAGTGAAACTCCATCTCAAAAAACAAACAAATAAAACAAAACAAAAAAAACTAAGTGAAAGAAGCAAGTCATAAAAGACCACACATTGTATGACTCCATTTATATGAAATGTCATGAACAAGTAAATCTATAGAGACCTAAAGGAAATTGGTGGTTACCTAGGGGCTGAGGGGAGGGAGAAGTAGAAAGTGACTACTAATGGGTACAGGCTTTCTTTTTGGGGTGATGAAAATGTCCTTAGGTCAGACAGTGGTGATGGCTGCACAACCTTGTAAATATACTAAAAACCACTGAACTTAAAGGCATACTTCAACAGGGTAGATTTCATGGTATGTGAATTATATATCGAAGCTGTTACTGAGATTGTTCTTTTTTACTCATCTATTTGAGCTGCTATTATACTTAACAAATTGACTACAATTTCTAAGGCTTTGGTATCCTAAAAAAAATTATGTCTCAGTTTGAGTATGCTAGTGGTACAAATACTTAACAGATGGGTATATATGGCAGGGAGACAGGAAAGGGCTTGCTTGATTTGGAGGAGAACTTGCCCAATTCAGCAGAGCTGGAAGTAGAACTCCAACAAACTTGCTGTTCAGGTCAACCGTCTCCACTTACATCAACATTTATCATCTAAAAATACCTTAAAAATTGAACAACACAACTGTGTTCACTGGCATAGGTAGATAAGTATCTATCTCTGTTCTGATGTTACCACGAGAGGGAGGACACCTGAGAGATGAGAATTTTCTGAGAGTACTACTGGCTTTATTTGGATAATTAAAATAGAGAAAAGCAAATTCTAGGCTTATTTCCCTGTGCATGGTCAAACTAACAAGAGTAGCCTGAAGGTATCATGTAAGAAAACACAAAAAGCAAAGGTGTGGGAGTTTCATAGTTCTCTATCAGAATGTAAGAAAATAAAGCTTTTCTATGCTTAAGTCTGCTTTCCGTATTTCTAAACATGACAAAAACCTTGTTAAACACTTAAAATCCTCCCAGAATGATGGAAAACTGGAAAAAAAAATGAAGAAAAAAATGCTTCATCAGAAATAAAAATACTCTATATAGTGATCAAGTCAGTGAGTCCTTCTCACTCCAGGAAAGTTATTTCCTGAGGTGGACCTAGTATCGACTTAGCTTAAAAAATTTAGTGTTTCTAATTTAAACAAATTATCAAAGTTTCCTTTATATAGTATTTACCTGTAAAACAAATTTATAGCCAAAGATGTCTTTCTTATGGACCTGTATTTCTGATATTTCAGTTGCCAAATAATGTTTGAAATCCCTGCCAAGGAAAATAATTATCCTTGAATTAAAAAAACCTACTCTGCCTTCAGGCTTACTCATATGGTCAAGTCCATCCAAACTTAATCACAAACCTCACCCTTTCTTCTCATCTCTAACAGACACAAAGCTTCCATAAAAAGCAAGTTTACACTGCCTGCCAAATAAAGATGTTTGGAAGGCTTTCTGTGCCTGTTTAAAGAATAAAATATTAGGGAGACTTTGAAATTTATGTTGTATTCTTAGCGACTGGGCCCATTTGATTATCTGGAGAACACATAAAATGGCAGTGTTTCTTAGCTCCTTTCCAAGACTTAAGAATGGTGAACATTTTAATGGTTCTGTAGATACTCTCAACTTCCACTTACTCACTTAAAAGATTACAAATTATTTTGCATAAGAACAATTTCAATCTATTTCATATGTGTAGGAAATAAATAACAAATACCTCATATCTACTTAAGAAACAGAAAACACTAATTACTTTGAAGATTCACATTAATTCATGTTTAAGGAAGAAATGGTTTGGAAACAAGAAAAAAATATATAAAAGCACTTTTAAGACATAAAATACAGTTTTGGTTTGTCTCCTATTACAAAAGTAAAAGGATTAGTTGTGAAATTATACTTCTGCCATCCAAAAATCTCCTTTTATCAGACAGGATGTCACAGTACACTCAAATTTTGGTTGGTAAGACTGCCACAGGTGCAGAAATGTCATAGTTGGGAATATGTAAATTGGATCTACTGAAATCTGGGGGCAAGAATTAAAAAATGGAAACTGTGGACACTTATTCTGGTCTGGACTTCCATTTATTTCACTGCGCTCACCAAATTCTTCCCAGCCAATTGAAAACCTCAAATTCTTAGCAACTTTGCCCATAATAGGGTTAGTCATGTGGCAAAGTACAACACAGGCCATTTCATGTGCCCAGCAATTTACAAGATTGGATTTCCTGTTTCCTGTTTGTGCATATGTAGAGAGGTTGAGCCACAAATTTTTCAAAGACCAAAATAAAAACCTCTGAACCTCTTCTTCCTGTCCCCAACCTGAACACAAATATTAAGGCTAACAAAAGGGTATATTTATACGCAAATTCTGCTCAGTGTTGGAGATTCGTGAACAATTTAAAAGTCACTGTTTTAATAGACTATGCTGTTCCTGGCATTTCTGATACTAAGTAAATGTGCCCAGGAAAGAAAAATAAGAAAAAAAGAAAAGAGAAATAAATGGGAAAAGTAGTTGATAATATATTGTTGTTGTAACTCTATTTTTTAAGAACCCTCAACCCACTGCCATTCTTCTCGTATGTAAATTTTGAACCTAAACTGAATGAAAGAGGCTAAGAATATATGGCCAATGATTGAGATAGGAGTCAATGGTAATACAATTTAAGGCTTCTTGTTTTAAACTTCTTAATATGTCTAATTCAACTGCCAAGCTTAGACATTCAGGTGAATGGATTTGAAATACATTTAATTAAAACATTAATTTCGTACAGATAGTCCCTAACTTATGTTGGTTCAATTTATTATTTTTTGACATTATGATAGATTTATCGGGATATAATGCCATCCAGAAGTCAAGGAGCATCTGAATATCTGTCCTAAAAAATACAGTATGAAACTCTGTGCAGTCATAAGAAAATAGTAATGCGAAATTTAAATGCCACATTTCGGTGAAAACAGTGCTTTCATCAATACTACTCAACTTTTACTCCTACATTGACACCCAAAGTTAAGATGAAAGTTATTTCCTTAATGTTTGACAAATAGTTTTCAAACAGCTAATAGCAAATGCCGGACACTGTGCTAGCCCAGGGAAAGCTTATTGGGGAAGGCAGATATGTAAATCGGGTCTTTCTGAGCACACGAACAGGGATTCCCTTATTCATAAATCACTTAGGGTGATTTTCATGGTCTGATGCAAGGACTCCAGAAAGAGAGAGGTAAGGAGTTGTTTCAGTGTGTTTAGGGGAGGCGAATGAACAAGAGAAAGGACATGTTGCCCTGCCAATCCCCAGGGGAAATGTCTCAGAAAACTCAGGGTGATTTCCCCATTACCTCCTTTCTTACTTTTTTTTTGGTGAATTATTGAGGACTGGCTGACCTAGCTAGTTCTATTTCTACTGTTACCACCTGTTGCTGCTAAGAATCTCTCTCTTCTCCTGGCCCACTGGTTTTAGAACCAGGTCTCCAATTTTTCTCTTAGAACGTCCTACTCTGAAGGAAGTACATGGTACTCTGGACATTTTTTTCAAAGTTTGATTATTCTTAAATAGTAACGAAAAACGGGGTTTAAAAAAGGTTATTTTCCATGTCCTTCCTCTAATTTTTTTCATTTACCATAGAAAAGGGCAAAGAGGACCTGTATATTTGGGTGCAAATAAAACTTAAGAATAAATCTGTGTTTTTTAGGAAAACTGATTTGAGGTAAAGCTGAATGGATGCCAAGGACCCCTACACTAAGGTTGGGAAGAAGGGCTGCAGTGAGGAAAAGAAAAAGGAGAAGTGGATTGAACTATGAGTTTATTCCTTTTCTCTCCACTCTTCCATTTTATCACATGGCCATGCATTCTGCTCTAACAGATATCCCAGAACCAGCTCAGGGGAAAGTGAGCCTTTATACTTTTTAAACTAACATATATCCATATCATTTCTTTCTAATTATTAACTTCCTAAAGGGAATGGTTCAGTATAGTCAAATGTGGGTTATATAAGCTTAATAAATAACTGGATAAATAATTTCATTAAAAAAAGATTATGAAGAATGCTGAAAACAAAAGGTATGTTGGTGACTTGCTCATATTGTTACACTGCAGCTCTTTCTCTCCTGGTCTAAGAGATGGGACTGAAAGAGCACTATGTGAGAATTACCAGAAATGAGTTTAATATAAGAATACTGTACCTTTAGGTCCTTTCCCAGGTGTGGGCTCTACAGTAGTTTTGCTCCATATAAGCATGACTCCACCTGAGTCTCCAGTAAGAACATCTCCATTCCCCAAGAATGCTAAACACTGCACAAATTTTGGCTTTTCATATTTCTACAAGGAAACAATAAAACTTTTCAGTTTTCTTTTTGCCATGACAACTTGATGCTTATTAAACAATTAAAAAAATTAAAGTTTTATACACCTAATGACATTAAAACAATCTGATTCTTACCCCAAAAATTCCCTGTTTTCTTGTTAGTGAATTGCTGCTCCAGGTCCAGAAGAAAATATGAGATTTACCGCATGTAATTATGGTATTTGCATCTGTTGGGTGAAACTCCACAGCCAAAACAACTTCATTTGTTGTCTATGAAAAGGGAAATAAAGCTTTAGATGAATGTATATCCTTATCTCCTTCAAGTATCAATTCAATTACTGCTACTTACAATTAACGATAGGGCAAGATTTTGAGAAAATGCCTCTTCTTCTAAGACAATTTTCCTGAAAAATTTTGATAATGTATTTTTTGGGATGATTTAAATTTGATGTCCTTATATTATCGTATCATCTTTTATGCTATTTATAAAAACGCTGCATTAGAAAGACACTTATATGAATACCTTTAACTTCTTGCACATGCCAGAAAAGTACACTTAAAACTGTCGAATTTAAGAGCAATGTACATTCTTTCTTAAAGACACTGCTATTTGTATTGAAAGAAAGAAAAGAAAGTCTTATCTTTCTTTGTACTATTATTATGGAGCATTCATTCACGCAACGATTTTTTTTTTTTTTTAAGATACAGTCTTGCTCTGTCACCCAGGCTAGAGTGCAAATGGAGTGATCTTGGCTCACGGCAACCTCTGCCTCCGGAGTTCAAGTGGTTCTCCTGCCTTAGCCTCCCCAGTAGCTGGGACCACAGGCACCCACCACCATGCCCAGCTAAGTTTTGTATTTTCAATAGAGACATGGTATCACCATGTTGGCTAGGCTGGGCTCGAACTCCTGACCTCAAGTCATCCGCCCACCTCAGCCTCCCAAAGGGCTGGGATTACAGGCATGAGCCATTGCGCCCAGCCTCAACAAAATGTTTAGAGATTAGGACTAATTTAGAGATATGTCCTTCAGGCTGAACCCTTAAAAAGTAGATTTAGAATGGTCACTACTGATTCCTACAGAAATTAAAACAAAAACATTCCCAGAGAGCTTTTATGCTCTTTTCCCTCAAAAAATCTAGCAAAGACAGGCATTAAGTTTAAAAGATTTATGGTGGACTAGGAAGAATACAAGCATGAGACTCAAGAAGAAATTACTAGTTTTTTCATTAAAATGATTTCAATTGAGGATATTATTCTAAAACAGTGTATTTCTATAATTTCAGTAAATCATAATTCTCACTAAATTGATATTTTATAGTAAAATCATCTACTCAAACTTAACACTGAGGTGAAACCTAACTACATGCCTGTAAAGCTACTTATTATTAGCTAGTGTTTATTTACAGGGTGATCACTAATGTCCACTTTTTAACTTAGCAAAGAACTTTACGTGTACGGAAGCATTTCCTTTTGGCAAAACAACATGGGCCGGGCGTGGTGGCTCACGCCTGTAATCCCAACATTTTGGGAGGCTGAGGTGGGTGGATCACGACGTCAGGAGTTCAAGATCAGCCTGGCCAAGATGGTGAAACCCCGTCTCTACTAAAAATACAAAAAATTAGCTGGGCGTGGTGGTGGGTGCCTTTATCCCAGCTACTTGGGAGGCTGAGGCAGAGAATTGCTTGAACCCGGGAGGCAGAGACTGCAGTGAGCTGAGATTGCACCACTGCGCTCCAGCCTGGGTGACAGAGTGAAACTCTGTCTCAAAACGAAACAAAACCAAGATAAAGATGATAGTCTTATGAACCGTGTTAAAAATAATAAATTTTATGTTATACTAATAAAATGACACTTGAAACGGTTGTTGTAAATTCTTTTTTTTCCCTCATAGTTCCAATATTTCCATGAGTTTTACGTTTCTGTTACTTAACATTTGGGCTTAAGGGCCTTTGCATAAGCACATAAATAAAATTCAACTAATAAAATCTAATCTAGGCCAGGTGTTGTGGCTTATGCCTGTAATCTCAATGCTTTGGGTGGCCAAGGTGGGAGAACTGCTGAGGCCAGGAGTTAGAGATCAACTATGCAACATAGTGAGACCTGTCTCTACAAAAAGTAAATTAGCCGGCGTGGCGGTGCGCGCTGTAGTTTTAGCTACTTGGGAGGCTGAGGCTGGAGGATTCATTTGAGCCCAGGAGTTTGAGGTTGCAGTGAGCTGTGATTAAGCCACTGCACTCCAGCCTGGGTGAAGCGTGAGACCCTGACCAAAAAAAGAAAAAAAAAAAAAGTTGAAGATAAAGTACAGCACATCTTGCTTGTTACATAATTTCCCACAGTGATTCAGTAGTATAGAACTATATACATATTTAGCAAGTCTAAGTAAAGTTTAAAGATTGACTGAACAGTCTTTAGTTTTCACTCAGACAAATCAAAACTACATGACAGTTAAATCTTAGGCCAAATTAAGATAATCAAAGGGTTGTAAAACTAACTACAAATATTCCCAGCATACCCATCATGCTAGTGATAAGACAGTCAAGATATAAACTGAAGAAATCTATGAGTTTAAATCACTTTGCGTATGAGTATTGCCTTACAGGATATATCCTTTTAACTTTTTATTGATATATATTTTATATATATATATATGCACACAGATTTTAAGTATATAGCTCAATAAAGTTTTATAAATTGAAAACATCGCTATTCAGCATTCAGAACAAGAAACAAAACATTACTAACCTTCCATAAATACCCTAGATCCCCTTTCCAGTCACTATCCCCTTCCTCTATTTAACCATCATCCTGATTCTTAGCAGCAAAGATTATTTTTCTCTGTTTCATTCAAATGGAATTATACACAATGCATTCCTTCATGTCTGGGTTATTTTGTTAACATTTCATTTCTAAGATCCATTTGTGTTGGTGCATATAGTTGTACCTTGTTCATTCTATTTGCTCTATTGTATTCTTTTGTATGAAAATATCACATTATTGACTTAACCATTCTCCTGCTGATGGGCAGGGTAGTTTCCATGTTTTTGGCTACCATAAACAGCACTGCTATTTGCCTTCTAGCAAACACATGTATATATTTCTGCCGAGATGAACAATTTGGGCCAGAAAGCATGCATATGTTTGACTTTAGGTTATGTCAAATAGTTTTCTGAAATTCACTAAATTGTTCCTAAATTCACTAAGGAACAATTCACAAAGTTCCTAAATACACTAAAATTTATCTTTCTGCTCTAAAAGTGTCCTTTCCTCCATGTCCCACAAAACTCCTATAATTCAGAATACAGTTGCCAACGCCTAAGAACTGAAGAGATAATATGGCTATTACCAACTTACATGCCCAGCAGCACTGTGTGAGAGTTCCAGTTACTTTGCCTCCTCAGCAACCTTAGTATTTTTGTCTTTTTCACGTAAGATATTTTGGTAGGTGCATAGTGGTATTGCCCTTGGGTTTTAATTTGAATTTCTCTGATAATTAATGAGGTTGTGTACCTTTACATATGCTTATTAATCACCTGGACACCCTGTTTTATGTAGTGCCGGAAGTCTTTTGCTGTTTAAAAAACTGTCTTTTTCTTACTGAACTATAGATGCTTATATATTCAGAATATGAGTGTTTTGTTGGAAGTATGTATCACAAATATTTTCTCACACTCTTAAAGGTGTCTTGATAGGCGGGGCGTGGTGGCTCACACCTGTAATCCCAGCACGTTGGGAGGCTGAGATGGGAGGATCACTTGAGATCAGGAGTTTGAGACCAGCCTGGCCAACATGGTGAAACTCTGACTCTATTAAAAAAATACAAAAATTAGCTGGGCATGGTGGCACACGCCTGTAATCCCAACTACTCAGGAAGCTGAGGCGGAAGAATCACTTGAACCCAGGAGGCGGAGGCTGCAGCATTGAGCCAAGATCATGCCACTGCACTCCAGCCTGGGTGACAGAATGAGACTGTCTCCAACAACAAAAAAAAGGTGTCTTGATAAAGAGAAGTTTTTAACATGATTTATCTTTTTCTCCCATTATGGTTAGTACTTTATATGCCTTAAGAAATCTACTTATAAAGGTGTTCTGTATTTTCTTCTAAAAGCTTTACTGTTTTTTACCTTTCATGCTAAGATGCATAATCCATCTAAAACTGATTTTTCTGAATGCTGTGAGGGAGGGGTCAAGGTAATTTTTTTTTTCATATGAGTATCCAATTAAGCCAGCACCCTTCAGTGAAAACATTATTCTGCGCCTACTGCATCGCCACCTTTGGCATAAGTCAAGCAACTGATTTGTGTAACCTGTTTCTATATTCTCTTCCACTGATCTATGTTTGTATCACAATGTCTTAATTACATAAGTCTTGATATTTTATATTTTATGTGCTTTGACCTTATTCTTTTTCTTCACAATTGTGACTATTCCCTATTTCTTCCCCTTCATATTTCCACATATATTCAGTTTGTCAACTCCTATGAAAGCTGAGTTTTGACTCTGCTGAATGTATAGCTCAATATGCAAAAGTGACATCTTTATCGTCTCCTATCCATGATTATGTAACATCCCTCCTCTTTAATTTCTGTCAGTAAGGTTTTTAAGTTGCCTTACTGAATTTTATTTTTATTTTGAAAATTAAAAAAAAATTTTTTGAGACAGGGTCTCGCTCTGTTCCCCTGGCTGCAGTGCAGTGGCACAATCTCAGCTCACTGCAGCCTCAATCTCCTGGGCTCAACTGATCCTTCCACCTCAGCCTCCCAAATAGCTGGAACTACAAATGTGCACCACCATACCCTGCTTTTTTTTTTTTTTTTTTTTTTGGTAGAGACAAGGTCTCATTATGTTTGCCCAGGCTGGTCTCGAACTCCTGGACTCAAGTGATCCTCCTGCCTTGGCCTCCCAAAGTACTCGGATTATAGGCGTGAGCCACAGCACCCAGGCCCTTACTGAATTTTAATGTTAATTTTTTATTTTTTTTCATGAGAGGTCCCACAAGCTCGGGTCATCTGGGCTGCCCTCGCCTTACTGAATTTTAAATTTACATAAATTAAAAAGTTATATATCAACTCCCCAAATCCTTGTGACTTAAGCAAGGATGGAGCTCATCTATAGTAGAACAGAATAAGGTCAAGACAGGGAGAAGAGGAGAGACAGTCAACCCGTAATCCAGCCCCCGAATCAAGTCATTTCTGAGTCAAAATCTCCCTCTGACCTTTACTAGAGGTTTTCTCTTCCTCCCTAAACAGGAGTCAATACATCCTCTGTTTTGATTAAGTTAACTTTATTTTTATTATTTTTTGAGACGAAGTCTTGCTCTGTCGCCCAGGCTGAAGTGCAATGGCGTGATCTCGGGTCACTGCAACCTCTTCCTCCAGGGTTCAAGCAATTCTCCTGCCTCAGCCTCCAGGGTAGCTGGGGTTACAAGCAACTGCCACCATAACCGGCTATTTTTTTTTTTTTTTTTTTTTTTGTATTTTTAGTAGAGATGGGGTTTCACGATGTTGGCCGGGTTGGTCTTGAACTCCTGACATCTAATGATCTACCCACTTTGGTCTCCCAAAGTGCTGAGATTACAGGTGTGAATGACTACCCCTGGCCAGATTAAGTTAATTTCAATTGTTTTGCAGTCGCTTGTACTAGAAAGTGCTATAATGCAGATATTTGGGACACGGTGTTTAGAGAACTTCCTGACTACCTGGATGTGAGAAGTGAGGTAAAAAGAGCCATGAATGATGTCCAAGTTTCTAGCTTAGGTAGCTAGGTGAAATGCGGAGTCAATCACTAAGGGATGAAACTGGTGGTTGGGGGCTAGGAAAGATGATTATGTACAGATTTGAACATGTTGATTTTCATTTGTGGTAGAGGACATTCAAATAGATGTCTAGGATGCAACTAGAAATATGAGTTAAACCTGTTAGAGATCTGGGCTGGAGATAACTGATACGGGACTCAGCAGATAGAAAATGAGGCCATGGGAGCAGCATATAGTATCAGTGGAGCATCTGGAATAAAACTCTGAAGAACACCAACATTTAAAGTCCTGGAAAGGAGATCGAGAAATCGCCAGTAGGAGGAAAACCACAAGACTTCATCTGGTAAACCTTACTATGAAGAATCAAAATTGATATATTTCATTTTCATGCAACTTCCCTATGTTTCAATGTTAAATTAGTCTGAATAACTGGAAGTCAATCTATATCTTCATTTATGTTTTTTAAAGTTTGAGGTTTTCTGACAACTTATATTCCTTTTAAGTACAATCAAATCTACTTCTTTCAAAATGTTAAGTTAAACATCATATAATCTTTTTGCCCAACAAGCTAAAAGCTTGAAGCTTACTCAAAACAAAACTGTTAAGAGAGGAGTTGGAGAGTAATGTGATGTTATTTAAGAGTATGGCAAATATTACACAGACTTTTTAAAGCCATTCTATCACTTTGAATCTTTTTAAATGCCTGTCAGAGGGAGAAGTCCATTTCTGGCTCATATAAACCCAGCTTCAATGCATTTTACATTCTTCTCTTACAACATACAGCTTGATCAACACAGAGATCAACCCTTGTACTGTAAAGAGTTATAATGCAATTATAGCAATTATAAATGCTATTGAATTTTCTAAAATAATCCTACAAACACAATTAAGACCAAAAAACTTATCATAAGCCCTTCAGTTACATCAGTCGTATTCCTACTGAATTTTTCCTCTAGATTTCTAAAGCTTTAAAGATGGAATGAAATTACATGTTTTATTAAAGAAGAAAACCAAGAAGTGTGTTCAGTCTTAATTATGAGATCACACATCCATCTACTCTGGCATTTCAGGACTATAGTAATGTCTGAAATACTGAAATTGCTTCAAGTTGCTTGACTATTTTATCTTGTATAACTATAGTGTTAATATCTTAACGATTATGACAAATCACTAAATTTGCTGAATTTGGCTAGTAGATCTGCTTTTGCGACTTAAGAATAGATAGTTCTAATACCAATATAGTTCCAAATACCTGCAAAACAAGTAACGTACTCTAAAAGACAATACTCGATTTTTAAAAAATTTACCTTTATTTCTGCTCCTTTTGCTTTCTTCTGCCAGTCCCATACAGTAAGCATATGCTCATTGGAGTCATCAATAACACATAAATGAACACCTGAATCCTAAAGAAAAGTCAATTAGAGGCATTTTAAAATTCACTGATAGGGCTAACATTCTAAGAAAGAAATACCATATTATTAAAACTGCTAATAGTAAGATAACCCAAAATCCTTTAAACTCATCGCTCTTTGAAACATAATGAATACACTATTTACTACAATTGTATTTTCCTCAAAAATATAAAGATTCTTTTACAAAATATTCTATTTAAATCCCCTCATCCCTCCAGGTTATTTCCACTTGCCATCTAGTCACTCCTATTATTCAGAGATAGTGACTAATTTTGAGGCTATCCTAGTCCCTTCTGCATCTTATGCTTCCTTCTTGTTGCCTGTATTAAGCTATTTTTCCTTGTGGTAGGTAAGAAGAAATGTACACAATTTCATAACTTTGTTCCTCATTAAATTTTGACAGTTTGACAGAATAAGCTAAAATTCATGGCTATTTTAGAGTTTGCTGATTTCAGTTTTCTGTGAGATACCTGACTTAAATTAACTTGAATAAACAACCTAAGTAAAATTATAATGAAATTCCTTTTTTATAATGAAATTTCCTGTTTTTCTGAAACCATTCTCATTCACGTATTTTAGGTATTCCAGTTTAAGAAAAATAACTATAGATGATATTAAATGCTTTTTAAAAATAGTATCATTTGTGAAATATGCTTTACAATGTTATGGAACAGAGAAACATTGTAGTGAAGAGTGAGAGGCACTGAGAAAGGGCAGAGCTTACTCTCTTCTCCTCTTTATCTCTTAGCCTAAATTGGAATATTATCTGAATTAGAAAAGATAGAGTTATGAGGCAATTCAAGATGGTCTTAACACCGTAACAATGGTTATCAACAACCTGACAACAGTTCCTGCTATAGAGATTTATGGGAGAAAATAAAGTAGCAAAAGTATTGCCTTTATGACCTCTTATCTCCTTTTCTAAATGTCCTTCTCCCAATTCCTGACTTGTTGGACCCTTGACATTCAGTGCCTTCAAGCTAGCAAAGTTCCTAAATTCACTAAAATTTATCTTTCTGCTCTAAAAGTGTCCTTTCCTCCATGTCCCACAAAACTCCCATAATCCAGAATACAGTTGCCAATGGCTAAGAACTGAAGAGATAATATGAAAATATAACTGAGGTCACATAAAATCTACAGGGGTATTTATCTTTGAAATTAAAAAAGTATGTATCCTAAAATATAGAAGGTTGCCTGTATACTTTATAATCATAATTACATACAGTTCAAGAAAAAACCAGAATGTTTAAATGAGTAAGATCTTGTCTTATTTTACCCTTAGAATAAAGCCTCAACACTTAGAAAGGACTGCTGGGGAAAATTTTAAACCCATGTTGTCATCAATTCAAAACCAAGATAATTCAGGACTTCAGGAAATACAAAGGTCTGATTGTTTCTGCTGCTCAAATATGACATCAAGAAAAGCCAATATTTGTACAGAATTGGCCAAGTTTGCTGTGAATTTTTAAAATAAAATAGATCTTTTCTATGATTCAAGGTAAGGCAAAAATGCATCCTATTGCTTGTCTGAAATTGTACTATGCTTTGTATATATTCCTCCAACCACTTCCTGCTACTACATGGGAGCTCTACCTCAAGGCAGCATAATTCCAAGAATAATTAAAGTAAAATATCTTGCATCCTAACTAAACCAAAGTACTTTAGCACTTAGGTCAAAATGCTAGCCATTTAGCAATAGCTAATATGTTAGCAATAGCTAGCATCTCATTTTTCAATTCAGGATTATCACTTCATGGCCACATAAACACAAAACTGAGCTTAACTTCTTTCCTGCTTTTTTGTTCAGCTTGCTTACTTCTCTAAAAATTGTTACTTACTGCTTTTGAAAAATCCAGGCATCCTACTCCACGTTCAAAAGTGCCAAGTCCAATAATCTGCAGTGTGGATAGAGTAACAGAATCCCACACTCTGACGTGGGGTTGTAGAGGCTGCAAAAACACAAGACAGCAGGGCAACTGGACAGGTGGATGCAAATAAACACCAATAGCACACAAAACTAATGCCATTTAAAAAAGTAATAGGGATGGATAAGCTTCTAATAAATTACTAGATTTAGACATGCCTCCAAATGAATCTTAAGTAGGTATTTTCTTATACTGTGAAAATAAGAAAATAGCAGCAAATAACTTGTGTATTTACGATGTTACACATACTATTCTAAGTATTACACATATTAATTTATTTAATCCTATGCACTACAGGTACACTATTATAATTATCATTTAACAGATGAAGAAATTGGAATACAGAGATTTAAATAACTTGCCCAAAGTGATACCGCTATTAAAAGGTTGAGTCGGCCAGGCACGGGGGCCCACACCTGTAATCCTAGCACTTTGGGAAGCCGAGGCGGGCGGATCATGAGGTCAGGAGATTAAGACCATCCTGGCTAACAGAGTGAAAACCCATCTCTATTAAAAATATAAAAAATTAGCCAGGCATGGTAGTATGCGCCTGTAGTCACAGCTACTCAGGAGGCTGAGGCAGGTGAATTGCTTGAACCTGGGAGACAGAGGTTGCAGTGAGCCAAGATTGTGCCACTGCACTCCAGCCTGGGAGACAGAGCAAGACTCCGTCTCAAAAAAAAAAAAAAAAAAAAGAAAAAAAAAAAGGTGGAGTCAGGATTCTAATCCAGGCAAATCTGCTCCGGATACTTTGCTTTTAGTATTACTAATCTTCATTCCTGAGAAAATAACACTTTTTATCAATGTCCAATAATATTAAATAGTAACTGAAACTCTTTAAGTTGTATCAGTTCTAGTCACACATAAAATCAAGAGTTAGCCGGGCATGGTGGCACACACCTGTAGTCCAGCTACTCACTCAAGAGGATCACTTGAGCCCAGGAGTTTGAGCCCAGCCTGGGCAACGAAGTGAGATTCCACCCCTATAATTAATTAATTAATTAAGAAAGTAAATAAGAATCAACAGGTTCATCAACTAAGGGAAACTGCAGTACCTTCCCGCAGACACTGGTTACTTTATATGTTATTTTATATAAAGAAAATGTAACGAGCGTATCAGTTTTCCCATTTTTACAGTAAATAGCTTCTTAAGGGAGAACACTTATTTTTTAGAAACAAAATTTATTAGTATGACTCTGTCTTTTAAAGTGTTCTTATATCCTAATGTTTTTTCCATGCTTATACTAGAAATTCCTCAGTACTTAAATTTTAAAAGAATAAAACAAATGAGTTGTGGTTAAAATTACAATAGATTCCACTCTAACAGCAATGTCTCTAGGTACAGAAGGCATAACACTATGCCACTCACCCTTCCATCTTTATCCACGCCAGCTATCTGTCCAGTTGCAATCCTAATTTTGTCAGGATGTATAGCAAGGCTAAAAAGCAGTATTAAGAATGATTTTAAACATAGGAAACATGAAACAACAGAATACCTTTGTACTGACATTTTTCAAATAAGCAGTTTTTAATCGTTAAAAAACATACGTTTATCTGTTTTCTTCAGCAAATCAAACAATCATCAAATATCTGAAGATTTCTGAATTTTCAGCTGTACTTTTTACTTGTTAAGCTGCACAGATTAATGAATCACTAAGTTCAAAGAAAATATTTATAACTGTGGCATGCTAACGAACTGTTTTCATTTGCTGAAGTTCCTTTCTAGTCCACGCACAATGGCATACAAATCACACGACTTTATTATAGTGAAGATGCAATATTGTGCTGTTTAATTTTAATCTATTAAAGTACAAGCATTTTTTCCTTTTGCTACATAATCCTCATACATGCTGACTTGACAACTCTTCCATCTTTTAGGCCATTTCTTACTTTTCAACAAAAGAAAACAGCAATGAGCATCTTCACACATAGTGCTTTCAATCTTTTAATTAGTTCTTAGCGCTAAATTCTTGTAAGTCAAACTGAGGCAAGGAATTTTTAAATAGAAATGGGAAGTAGCATAGCATATGTGCCTAAATTACTCACAGCACGTATATGAGTGACTAGCAAATTTCTGAAAAAGACATGTTTATGTCCATATCTAGACTCTTTCAACAACGGTTGTACACTGTGAACATTCCCTTGCTCTTAAATATTTGTACTTAAGAATACATCAGAGGGATATTTACATATTAATACATAAAGTGCTTCCTCATTCTTTACAGCTACATGGTGACCTATAGGTACACTACAACCTCACCAGTAGTCCCCAACTGAAAAATACTTAGGCTGTTTCTAATCTTTATCACAAACAATGCTGCAGTAAATAGTTTTGTACATACATTATTCTGCAAGTGTAAAAGGCAATATTTTAATCAACTCCAAAAGTTCAATATCTATATATTATAATAGTCATCTATTAATTTTTTTCTGGATAAAGATACAGGTGCCAGCATAGTACAGACATAAAAGCTTTTAAATGTTGGAAAACATCCAGTCAGTCCTTGGATCTAAGTGGGGAAAAGGGTAATAAATAAAAAATAAAAGTTGGAAAATATTAATAAACAATAAATAATTGCATTTAACTAAAAAGTAACAAAATAATTTAAAAGCATTTAAAAGGAGTTCTCACATTTGTAGTCTGACATCCTACGGCATACTTATGATCCTTATTCAGCTAGATTTCTTTCTTCCCAAAAGAATAAAGCTTCAAGTATAAAATTTATCTACATAGGACAAATCCTCAATAAATATCGAGTAACCAATAATCACTTTCAGAAACCTGAAAATGTCCAGTCTGTCCCATATATGTTTCATACTACAGACCAGAGAAGAGAAGGACTGTACGACATGAGAAAGCAGAAGAGGTTCCAATCATGATTTATGGAGGATGTGTTTTGTTGCTGCTGATACCACACCACCATTTTGGAGGCCGAAAGTCCTTTTTTTCCTTTTAAAATATATTCAACAGATGACCCATAATATTTTTACATTCTGAGCTTTCCACAAGAAATCACTTTCAATAAAACCCAAATTTAAAAAACACAAAATGAGGGCCTGAAAGAACAAAAATGAACCAATGTTAAATGATACCAACCATTTCACACAGTCTGTATGACCCAGGTAGTGTCGTTGAGTTCTCTCCTCATAATTAAATAGTACTACTACTGATGCAATGAAATAAACTATTTCCCCGGTCGGAAGAAGGTAAACATTAGCTCTACAGTCCTTTCCTCGATAACCGTATCTTAAAAGAAAAAGAGTCAAGGTTTTAAATAAACACAGTTTTCAAGTTGTTAACAGATTTTTCATGGATACTTAAGGAATTAGGAAGGTACAATGAAGAAGACTGAACTAGAACTAGAAAACTCATGTCCTGGACGGGCAGAGTGCTCACACCTGTAATCCTAGCCCTTCAGGAGGCCAAGGTGGGAGGATCACTTCAGTCCAGGAGTTTGAGAGTAGTGTGGGCAATAGTGAGACCCCATCTCGACAGAAAATAAAAAAAATTAGCCAGGCATGGTGGCCTGTGCCTGTAGTCCCAGCTACTTGGGAGTCTGAGGTGGGAGAATCACTTGAGTCCAGGAGGTCAGGTCAAGGCTACAGTGAGCAGTGATCGTGCCACTGCACTCCAGCCTGGGCCACAGAGACCCTGTTGCCGCCCACGCCCACCCCTCCACCAAAAAAAAGGAAAACTCGTATCCTGCCATTATCCCTAGCGTAACCTGACTCTTTTAGTATGTTAAGATCTTAGTTTCCTCATTTACCAGACAAATATGTATTGAAATCCTAATGTGTATCAGGCATAATGGTGAACATTCAGTTCTGAACAAAAAAAATGTAGGCCCTATGTCTCTAGAGCTTATCCTCTGGCAAAGAAAAAAAAAAAATCACCAAATATAAAATTACAAGTCGTGGGGGGGTAAAAAAAAGACTGCTAGGAGAAAGCCTAAATGGAGGACCTAATTTAGATGGAGAGAAAAAGAGAGAGAAGGGGGGACCAAAAGAAGGCCTATCTGGAAAAGGGATATTTATGCTGGACCTAAATGATAAATAAGTAATAGCAAGGAACAGTTTGGTAGGCAGAATGTTTGTTAAAAATATGTTGTACAAAACGAAAGGATTGGTGAGTGTGTCCAAGCTGATATCTGCCTAAGAAGGGAATAATTCAAGGGACGTGGGAGGAAGTGCAGGAGAATGGAGGCAGACAACAGAGTTCAAACTACCAACTCCTTTTGTTTCACTGAGTTTCTTGGAGGTTCTAAAAGAAGTGAAAATTTCTAGGTGAAATTAGGAAAGCTCTCCTTTAACAGTCATTTAAAAAAAGTCTGGCTGAAAAGTTAATTCTGAATTACAATCAGCCTTGTTAATTTGAGGTTACAAAATGCTTAACTGATGTGTTCTTATTTAATTCCTACAACAGCCCCTGTGAGGTATGGGTTATTAATTAACCCCTTTTATAAGTAAAGAAAGTTAAGGTTCACGGAGAGTAAGTGGCAGGGCCAAAACTCAAACACTAGTCTTCCAGTTCCAGTCTAGTGCCTTTTCTAGCAAGTACTTGCCATGATGTTCACAAAATATTGTTTATCCTTTCCAAAGATATAAACTTTGATGGCTTTAAATTGCTAACAGCAAAGAATTAGAGATAATGTCTCCTTTTTTTTTTTTTTCTTTTGAGACAGAGTTTTCCCCGGTCGCCCAGGCTGGAGTCCAATGGTGTGATCTTGGCTCACTGCAACCTCCGCCTCCCGGGTTCAAGTGATTCTCCTGCCTCAGCCTCCCGAGTAGCTGGGATTACAGGCATGCACCACCACACCTGGCTAATTTTTTGTATCTTTAGTAGAGATGGGGTTTCACAATGTTGACTAGGCTGGTCTTGAACTACTGACTTTGTGATCCGCCTGCCTCAGCCTCCCAAAGTGCTAGGATTACCAGCGTGAACCACCGCGCCTGGCCTGATGTTTCCTTTTTAATTTTTTAAGTAGCTGTTACTTTTTTTTTTTTGTATAAAGACAATTTTGACAGAGAATACGTTAACTAATTTGTTAACTAGAGACAAAGCAAATGAATTTGCTGTCATGGTAGAGAAGGATACGCCCACTCCAGTTTGAGCTTCTCAGGAGGCAGTTCCGTTCTGATGTCATCATAGTTGTCAACATCGGAAGGAATGAACATGGTAATTGGCCGACCGCGCATAAACATTTTAATATATTCTCCTTCTGTTGAAACACAAGACAAAAGTTAAGTCATACGTATTTTCTGTATAGTCATACAAAAGTGGATTATTAACGGGATACAATAAAAACAAGACAAAAATGACTACTTCAAAGTTTTAGTCTCATTATATACAATTGTTTTTGTTATATAGTTGTCCTGTATCCACGGGGGACTGATTTTAGGAACACCTTCCTCAGATACCCAAATCCATGGATGCTCAATTTCCTGATACAAAATGGCATAGTATTCACATATAACCTGTATATTCTGAATCATCTCTAGATTACTCATAATATGATGTGAATGCTATGTAAATAGTTGTTGTATTGTTTAGAAAATAATGACAAAAGTCTGCATATATTCAGTATAATAGACAATTTTTTTCCCCAAATATTTTCAACCCATGGTTGGCTGAATCTGTGGATGTAGAATCCATGGATACAGAGGGCCAACTACATTACACAGCATACAGAAAACAAAGTGATACTATAAAGTCCTAGTCTAAAACATTGTAGGGAAAAATAAAGCAATGGCCATTTCCTTAACTGAGAATAATTTTTTGATAATTAAAATATAATTTATCTAAGTTGACACATTTCTACAAGACGGTCCAGGAAGGCTGAGTAGAAAAACGCTAAAGAAAATTTTGTGACAGCAGTTTTTCTAACACTTGAAAAGAAGAGTGAGATTATTTGGATAGACAACAACCATGTCTACCACACTACTGGATGAACCTACAGATGTTAAACGGCATAACTTTTTCTTATGCCAGGAAACAATCAACAATAAAAAGGCCACCTACAGAATGGGAGAAAATATTTACAAGCCATATATCTAATAAAGGGTTAATCTCAAAAATATATAAGGAACTCAATAGTTAAATAACAGATTTTAAAATGGACTAAGGACATCTTTTCTTTTGTCTTCTCTCCAAAGACACAAAAATGGCCAACAGGTATACAAAAAACTGTTCAACATCACTAATCATCAGAGAAATGCAGATCACAATCACAATGAAATATTACCTTATACCTGTCGGATGGCTATTAATAATAATAATAATAATAATAATAATAAAAGACAGCCGGGCGCGGTGGCTCACGCCTGTAATTCCAGCACTTTGGGAGGCTGAGGTGGGCAGATCATGAGGTCAGGAGATTGAGACCATCGTGGCTAACACGGTGAAACCCCGTCTCTACTACAAATATGAAAAAATAAAAAATAAAAAAAAATTAGCCAGGCATGATGGCGGGCACCTGTAGTCCCAGCTACTTGGGAGGCTGAGGCAGGAGAATGGCGTGAACCTGGGAGGTGGAGCTTGCAGTGAGCCAAGATCGCGCCACTGCACTCCAGCCTGGGCGACAGAGCAAGACTGTGTCTCAAAAAAAAAAAAAAAAAAAGACGGCAAGTGTTGATGAGGATGTGGAGAAACTGGGACCCTTGTACACTGCTGGTAGGAATGCAAAATGGTATAGTCGCTATGGAAAGCAGGATGAAGGTTCCTCAAAAAGTTAAAAACACAACTACCATATGATGCTGCAATCCCACTACTGGGTATTTTCTAGAAGAACTGAAATTAGGATCTTGAGGAGATATCAGTATTCTCAGGTTCACAGCAGCACTATTCACAATAGCCAAGATGTGGAAACAACCTAAACTCAACTGAATAAGGAAAATGTGGCATGCACATATATATATATACACACGCACATCTTGCAATAATAAAAAACAAAAACATGACCTCAAGATTTCAAATATAATACCCTGAGATTTCAAGACAGTGCTAAGAAACAGTTTTCTTATTGGCAGCATAGGTATCTTATATTTACATAAACCAATAGGTGTTTATAAGATCTGCGACAGTCTAAAACTAAAACGTTAAAAAACACAAGTCTAGAATCAAATCAATACATTTTTTTTTTTTTCCAAGAGAGTTTCGCTCTTGTTGCCCAGGCTAGAGTGCAATGGCGCCATCTTGGCTCACTGTAACTTCCACCTCCCGGGTTCAAGTGATTCTCCTGCCTCAGCCTCCCGAGTAGCTGGGATTATAGGCAAGTGCCACCATGCCTTGCTAATTTTTTTGGATTTTTAGTAGAGATGGGGTTTCACCATGTTGGTCAGGCTGATCTTGAACTCATGACCTCAGGTGATCTACCCACCTCAGCCTCTCAAAGTGCTGAGATTACAGGCGTGAACCACCATGCCTGGGCAATATTACACATCTTTTACAAAAGAAAATACTTCACTCAACTGATGGAATTTTTTTTTTTTTTTTTTTTTTTTTTTTGAGATGGAGTCTCGCTCTGTCACCCAGGCTGGAGTGCAGTCGCATGAGCTCAGCTCACCGCAACCTCCGCCACCCGGGTTTAAGTGATTCTCCCCACTCAGCCTCCCAAGTAGCTGGGATTACAGGCATGCACCATCACAACTGGCTCATTTTTGCATTTTTAGTAGACACGTGGTTTCACCATGTTGGCCAGATTGGTCTCAAACTTCCGACTTCAAGTGATCCGCGCCCCCTCAGCCTCCCAAAGTGCTGGGATTACCTGCATGAGCCACCGCATGCGGCCGCAATTGTTTCTTAGTCCTTTGAAAACAAAAAACCAAAAAAACCCCACCCCAACTTAACCCTGCCTCTAGCATCCCAGTGACCTACATACAACAGGTTTAATAATATTGATGGTGATTGTGAAATGGTTACAAAAGGAGCTAAAGGAGAGACAAAGACTTAGTACAAATACATGGGAAATGTCTAGCACTTGCCAACTTGTCTGGCATGATATGAAAATAGCATTAAAACCAGACTGAAAATGTGATCATCAACCAGAGGCTGATACAACCTTAGGATCTCTAATAATGACTTAAACGACCTAAGGAGAAGAGTATGTAATAATGCAGTTGTTTATATGATGCAAACCATGAAGAGGAAGGAAAGATTAATTACTTCTTGAATGTCTGCAAGTATTTCTTCAGTCAGATTAAAAGGTTTGCTTGGGCTGGGCATGGTGGCTCATGCCTGTAATCCCAGCACTTTGGGAGGCCGAGGCAGACAGATCACGAGGTCAGGAGTTTGAGACCAGCCTGGCCAACACGGTGAAACCCCGTCTCTACTAAAAATACAAAAATTAGCTGGGTGTGGTGGTACATGTCTGTAATCCCAGCTACTCGGAAGGCTGAGGCAGGAGAATCGCTTGAACCTGGGACGCGGGGGTTGCAGTGAGCCGAGATCACACCACTGCACTCCAGCCTGGCGACAGAGTGAGACTCCGTCTCAAAAAAAAAAAAAAAAAAAAAAAAAGGTTGTGCTTGTTATGGGTGAGAAGTTCAAGTTATTTTTATTATTATTACTCAGTGTAGTTGGCCTCAGAGTTTGATCTAAGAACAGGCTAAGGCCTCCCACACGATGGTTTCAACATCACATGATGTACATCTTCATTACTTCTGAATCTAAGAGTGGGCTCTGCTTCCTGATGATTTTTAGCATAGCTGAAATTTGATAAGAAAATGACCAGCTGTAAATATTCCCTACTTCTGCAGTCATCCTGATGTGTATTTCCTTGTCCTTATTTGTATAGTTTACTCTTTTAAGTGTCAACTTGTTATATAATTTTTCCTCTAGTTTTTAAGATTACAAACTTTCTGAAGGCAGATATCTCATCCTTTGGAATTTATTCCAGGATCTTTTATCAGAGGTGTATATCATAAATACTTTCTGAATAAAAAAGACATTTAATAGATGCTTCTATCACCACCTAGAAAGGAGTGTAGGTATAGCAAAGGGGGAGGGTTAGTGATAGTATCAAGGAAGAAAAAAAAAATGCCCTCCTTTTTGAACAGGCACAGCTCAGAACACCATATTGGGCATCAAGTGGCAAGCAGCCTAAGAAACCAAGTAGAAAAGCAAAGGCATGATGTAGTGCTTCTAACTTTTCTGATATGATATAAAAATGGCAATGCATATTAGGATGACAATGCTTTCACTATCTATAAATTGGTCATATATGTTGGAGATCAAGTATATAACCTAAGCACTTCAAACAATTTCTGGCAATACATTATAGTGAAAACAGCATGAGCTTTGGAAAAGATTACGACTTGAATCTTAGCTTCACGCTTTGTTAACTACAAGACTGGCTTCGTTTTCTCAATACACAAAGTGATAATACTACCTACTGTTTGGAATTATAAGTGATTAAATAAGACATCACACTGTAAAGCATAATATGAGGTTCTTGACATATTTATCCTTTTGCCTTTGAAAGGGATTTATGACCACTCTAAACACTGTTTAGCAATTGTTTATGATTTAGTACACTATAGTATCTTTTCATAAGCTTTAAAGTGACTGTCCGCAGAACAGCAAGTAAGCAAACTAGAATTCTGCTGAGTCTATTATGTACACTTTAAAACAACACAAATTCATTTGCAGGAAATGAAAATGAGAGAAGTGGGAGAGTACATGGTGACTGAGGGTGGGGACACTGTATTCGAATACCCCATACCCCATCTCAGCGAGGGAGCGGCAAGGCCACTCCATGAAGAATGTGGACCTAGTGGTACTAGGTCTTCTTATTTTTCAAAAGAAATAGAAAATCCATAATTTATTGTGAAACCTGCCAATTTTAAAATGTTTACTCCTCTACCAAAAAAGGGGAAACATCATATGAAAACATACCTTTGGCCTGCACACAACACCAGTTTGCAACCTCTTCTTTTAGGAAGACACTCTTTACCTTGGGTATTAGGTAAAATATATAGATGAAGAAGAGCCTCTTTTCTCCCCAGTCATTGTCAAATTCTCACTGCACACTTTTTCCTGAGATTCTCGGGCTTCTTGATCTTACAATCATAAAACTTGTAGTCAGTATGTATTATCCCAATGCTACTTTCTACCTGTCTTCACTATAAACCACCAGGAAACTCAATAAGGGATGGGCGATGGGACTGATCAAAGCAGAATACGAGATCAGTAACAATACAAAGTCTGGTGGTCCAGAAAAGGAAAGTGAGGAAAACTACCTGCCTCATGATAGTAAACACAGTATGAGGTATTCAATAATGAAGCTGATGCTAACTTAAATATAACCAGACTCAACATTTTATCTCCAACCTTGGTATGGTGAAAATTTCTGGGACTGAGAGGGAGTGAAGAGAAGACAAGCTTTGTGATACAGACCTTGGTTTGAATCTCAGCTTTAGCACTTACTAACTTATGTTCAAACAACATAAATATTCTTAAGTCAATCTGATCAGTGATAGAGTGGTTTAATTATTAAAGAAGAAATTCTGTAGGATATTGTTCATAAAGGCTGTTGTTCATTTCCCCAGACACATATAATGTTGGGGCTGGATGAAATCTTATAGCTCTCCTAGTCTAACCTCCTTTTACAGAAGGGGAAACCAAGGCTCAGACAGGTTAAATAAATTTTTAGACTTTGTTCCAAAATTCTATTACTTAGAACTCGGGAAACATTTCCACTCTAAAACTATGATCTAGACCTGCTCTGTCTAAAATGACAAGACACTGATTACTGAACACTTACCATGTGGCTAGTCTGAATTGAGATATACTGGAAATATACAAACCAGATTTTGAAGACTTAGTATGAAAAGAAAAGTAAAATATCTCACTAATAATTTTTTTATACTGATCACACATCAAAATGACAGTATTTTGGCTACATTGAGTTAAAAATATGCTATTAAAACTTAATATTACTTGTGACTTTTTAAAAATTTGACTAGAAAAATTTCAATTACATATGCGTTATACATTGTATTTCCATTAGGCAGTGCTGTTCAGATACTGGTAAGGGCCTCAGGCTAGTCCAGTTACCAGGTGACAATACAGCTTCCTTTTAATCCAAATAGTACTAGCTTGAGCTCTGAATCCCAACAGCTGGAAATCAGGGAGTACAGTAGAAGAGGAAGATGTTTCTGCTCTACTATCTTTGGAAAGAGTGATTGTTAGGCAAAAAATTGAAATACTTGATGTTGCACTTTCCCTTCTGTGTCCTTCCCCCATTCCTCCTAATGCTTCCCCTTCAGTTTCCTTGGGTTTTGCTCTTCTACTTTTGTATCTCCCTTAGGCCATCTGATACTCCGAGGTGTCCCAAATTGCAAAGTGGTTATCATATTCCCTAATCAAAACTCTCATTCTTTTGGGACAGTTATCTCAGGTGTTCTGAGCAAAGCCATATTTTCAAAATGGTTCATACTCACGTATAAATAATGGTTTTTAAAGTAATTTAAGATCCTTATAAAAACGTATTAATCGTTCACAAATTGTAACAAAGGAAAAGGAAAAATTCAGGCAGAGTGGAGAAGGGAGATGGCTCTGGGCATACTCCATTCCAAGATCAGTTCCTCCAGTGATTTTCTTTTTAAGCTTGCTTTATTTCTGGACTTAGAGATTGTTTAAAAAGAAAAAAAAAGCCTTTCAAAGGCAACAGCAGAACTTCGGGGATTTGGACTGTGATTGTAATTATTTGTGTAATGGGTACTACCTGTAGAAAGCCTTCTGAACGTCTAGATTGCTTACAACTTAAAGCATCTTTCTCCTGAAAGTTTCCATTTTAGGAATCCATTTTTTAATCTGTATTTTACAATCTTTAGAACTAAAAAGCCTCCCCCAAACTGGAATTTGAGTTTTATATTTAACTGAAAGGTAGGAGAGTATGATGCTACTTAATTTCTGCAAACAGAAAATTAAAGAATCTTTACTTAATTTGAGCCTTTTTTCTGATACTATCAGTCTCTACTTCCCAAAACCACAGAGTTAAACAAAAGGACAACCAAAATGCTAGAAATATTAACTGTAATTTTATAGTAGAAAGTGACAAGGACCATTTTTGGAAGGCTAAAATCTTTTCTTAAAAAGGTTCTTTATCCAAACAAAAGACTTCAAGTCCCAGTTAATGATCCAGTTATTTTCTGGTTATAATTCAATATTTTAAAATTCCAATGAAACAATGGAATCTGTAAGCATGTTTGGATTTTGCCCCCTTTCAATGATCTAGCTGTAAAAATAGTTAAATCATAAAATGTAGATAACCAAATAAACTAAAAGGGAATTTAGAAGGGTATAATCTAACTTTCTTACTTCACAGATTTAAAAAATTTTTAGTTCCAGTACTTGCTAAAGATTAGTAGTTTTATTAGCTAGCATAAAACTTGGGTCTGAAAAATCTGACTAAGTACAAAATGCTACTTTAATTTTTTTCTTCTATTGGCTGATAAAATTTCCTGAATTTTTAATTACATAGTGGGGTGGGGGATGCACAGTGTAAAAGATATGAATCTAACCTCTTAAGAGCTTAGATTGGAGACATAACCATGTCTTGTGCACCTGTTAATCAACTCTTATACTAATTACAGTAGCAAGCCAACTTACAGTTACCCACCTTCTTGAACCTAAACTCCTTTAATCAGATTTCTCTTGATGTTTTGTTTATAATTCTGTCATAAAATTACTTGAAAATATCAGATATGAGTTTGCTTAAGCATTTTAGATTATGTTTACTGCTTGAAATGACATTTTTGGGAAAAGATGGAAAAGAAATCTATTTCAACAATATGAGACACATAAAACTGCTAAAAGACTAACTATACTGCTTAAAACTTTTCTGTAGGCAAAATATGGTTTTATTTTTAAAATTCTCCCAACTCATTCACTTATATCCTCAGGAAAAATTATTTAAAGCACTAAATAAATGAAAAAGCTTTTCATTTTATATGAATATACCAAGTAGCACTTAATTTTTTAAAAATAAGAAATTTGAAAAGGAAACTTCAAATGTCAAAATATTTAACACCCTGGCTCTGCTTTCTCAATTAACTATAGCAGGGAGGCAATCAGGAGGCCTCAGCAGAACATTAAAAACCTGTATATAAAAATTCTGATTAAACAGGATTAATGAGAAGTTTCAACTATAATGTTATTTCTTAAAATATGTTTGAAGGCTGTCCAACTTTTTAAAATAGAAACTATCCCAACTTCTAAGAACATGTTCTTGACATCCTCTTTCCTTATTTTCAGCGAAGAAAAAAGCCCCAACTGCCTTCTCTGGACATCAAGTATATGACTTCATTAGAGAACGTTCTAATCTTATACGTATTTATTGTGGTTAAAGTCTTTTCATTCAAATTATGTGTATTTTTGCTATACACATACTTTTTAAAAAAATCTAAACTAGAAAATGTAATTAACCAGAAATTTTTCAGTCTTCAAGTCTGCCAGTTAACTGAGTGAAATATTTTCATAGTTAGAAATCTGTGCTGTCCAGGCCAGGCACAGTGGCTCATGTCTGTAATCCCAGCACTTTGGGAGGACAAGATGGGCAGATCACCCGAGGTCAGGAGTTTGAGACCAAAACAAACGAAAAAAACCCCTGAATCAAATAAAGCAAAATGTAAAGATCTGATAAATCTGGGTGGTCAGTATAGAGGTGCTCACTATATTATTTGAATATATTTTTAGAAACATTAAAATAGCTCACCAAAGTTTAAAAAGCATTATTAAAGGAAAACAATAGAATATTTTTGGTGAAACTGTTCTTTGGAGAATTGTGAGTGTAGTTCAGGGACGTGGCACAGGATTTACTATGCTTTTTCCTTGAAATCTTGGTATATGCCACTGATCAACTGCAACTCTTCCTGGCTACAGCTAATCACAAATTTTAGCATTCTTTTCAAAGTGCTTCTAGAAAACAATAACAATTACTAGAGTTAGAAATACAATATAGAATATAACTGCCATTTTTGGACAGGGTTTTTGTTTTTTTTTTTTGAGATGGAGTGCAGTGGTGCGATCTCAGCTCACTGCAAACTCCGCCTCCCGGGTTCAAGCGATTCTCCTGCCTCAGCTTCCCAAGTAGGTGGGGACAACAGACAGGCGCCATCATGCCTGGCAAATTTTTGTATTTTTGTAGAGATGGGGTTTTGTCATGTTGGCCAGGCTGGTCTCAAACTCCTGACCTCAGGTGATCTGCCCACCTTGGCCTACCAAAGTGCTGGGATTACAGACATGAGCCACTGTGCCCGGCCTGGACAGCACAGATTTCTAACTATGAAAATATTTCACTCAGTTAACTGGCAGACTTGAAGACTGAAAAATTTCTGGTTAATTACATTTTCTAGTTTAGATTTTTTAAAAAAGTATGTGTATAGCAAAAATACACATAATTTGAATGAAAAGACTTTAACCACAATAAATACGTATAAGATTAGAACGTTCTCTAATGAAGTCATATACTTGATGTCCAGAGAAGGCAGTTGGGGCTTTTTTCTTCGCTGAAAATAAGGAAAGAGGATGTCAAGAACATGTTCTTAGAAGTTGGGATAGTTTCTATTTTAAAAAATTGGACAGCCTTCAAACATATTTTAATCTGGAAGACTGCTACTAACCACAACATTATGAAATCAGATCTTTGCTTTATAGGGCTTAAAAAAAATCTCCAACAGAGGAAAGGTCCCCTTTTTTGGGTCTCCTTTTAAAATACAGATGGCGAGACCAGCGGCCTGGCGGGCCTGCTGTCCTTGGCAGTGCCTTCTCTACCCTCTTAAATAAAATAAATAAAAATACAGAGAATACTTGGACAAAGCCCAGATGTAGGGATCCAAGTTATAGTTATACAGGTTATTAAAAGGGACAGTATGTAAATTTTAGAACTAGCCAGGCACAGTGGCTCATGCCCATAATCCCAGCATTCTGGAAGGCTGAAGCAGACGGATCACTTGAGCCCAGGAGTTCAAGAACAGCCTGGGCAACATGGCGAAACCTTGTCTCTACTAAAAATATAAAACTAGCTGGGCACAGTGGCACATTCCTATGTGCCAGCTACTCTGGGGGCTGAGATGGGAGGATCAACTGAGCCCGGGAGGTCAAGGCTGCAGTGAGCTGTGATCATTCCACAGCATTCCAGCCTGGGCAACACAGTGAGACCCTATCTCAAAAATAAAAAAGAAAATAAGTAAGTTTTAGAATTAAGTATGTGTCTCCACTGGAAATGCATTGGTCTTCCGTCCTTTCTGTTTATCCACACTCAACAAACTTCTTCCTAAATTCTGGAATTGCCAAGTTTGGGATACCATCTTGGTAAAAAGGAAAGAATCTGTCTGTAGTTCGATTAAAGGCTTTTGACTTTTTTCATTTGTTTCAAACTGCACACTCTCTCAGTAAATGACAATATACACCCTCTCAATAGGTGACACAATATACAGCGTCAGCAGGACACTGCTATTATATATCTTTATTGATAAATTTTAGCTATTCTTTCAGATACAATGCTCAGTTTGCACAGGTGTGAACAGATTTTAGGACTAAACGTGCCTGGAGCCAAAAGGTCAGAAAACATAATGCAAGGCTCTGAACAAAAGCACCTGCATTCAAGCCATCCTCCCACCTCAGCCTCCCAAGTAGCTGGGACTACACATGTGTGCCACCACGCCTCGTTAATTTTTTGTATTTTTGGTAGAGATGGGGTTTTGCCATGTTGCCCAGGCTGATCTTGAACTCCTGAGCTCAAGTAATCCACCCACCTTGGCTTCCCAAAATGCTGGGATTATGGGCATGAGCCACCCCACCCAGCCTTTAAGTTCTTCAAAAGGTAGTTTACAAGCAAGTTAGTGAAAGTATTGTGGGGACAGGAGGAAACTGTCCTTCATTTCCTGTTTGCTGCAAGAAAAAGCTTTCAGAAAGTTACCAAAAAGACCTTAGTGATATCTAATCTAAGCCTAAATATATGTAAGGAAACTGAGACCCAAAGTCTCAGGGTAACAGGAAAAATTTTATCAGACAACAATGTTTAGTTTTCTAAAATCATTTCCTTTAGCAAATGGAATTTTCAGCTTCTCCCAAAGTTATGAGTTATCTAACTCATAGTGTAGAAGTGTGATTCTTTAATTTTCTGTGATACAGGTCATTTTACCCCTAACTAGGTCTCATGTTTACTACTCATTTGCCCTTTCTGCTATATCACTTTGCTTCCCTTTCCTGCATGAGGTACCTCATGAAACTTCTCTTGCTTGGAATGAATCTGTATTTTATAAATGTAATTGCTAAATAATACAAAATTGTATGTACTCTACGATGAATGACCTCCTTGCTATTCCTTAATAGAGCAAGAAAGTTCCTGCCTAGAGGCTTATATACTTATATACTTTTATGAACGGCTTCCTCTGTTCATAAAATCCTTTTTACAGTTACTTACATACTTCATATTTCATTCACTTCCTTCAGGTCACCATATCAGAAATGTCTTCCCTAACTACTCTATATAAAATAGCAATTCTCTACTCTCCTTATTCTTTCCTCATATATATCACCTTCCTGACATATGAAGTATTTATCTGTTTTGTCTATGGAGCATGAATGTAAGTTCCACACAGTTCAACACTGTAACTACTGTAACTCTGAATGCCTAGGACAGGGTCTGACAAAATAAGCACTCAGTAAATATCTGTTAAATGAATGAATGAATGTATAAAATGTATATCTGATAAAGAACAATAAAGAAACACATCAGAACTGTAACCTGTTAGAATGACAAGACTATTCAGGTTTTTTCCTTTCCCCAATTTTATAAATGAGTTTGTTTTATTTATTTTTAAATTATTTGATAAAGCATTTGGCTACAATAAATTACTGAGGGATTTTAGACAGTATATAATTCAAAATGACTTTTCAAGTATTTTTAATCTGAAGCCATTTTTGGACAGGTAGCTAACAGTCAATTACTTCTCAATTTTCTAAGATATTATAACTGTCCTTCCATTTTGATATACCTGTACAGTTAGGATATTACTGTACTGAAACGGTAAATAACAATGAATCTAATCCTAGAGCAGGGAGGCAGCACAGTAAGAGGAAGACTTGGATTTAGTGATTGATGACTTCCTTTTTCCTCAAAATAAGCAGATTTCTTTCCAGTAGAGATCTGAGTCATTCAGTTTCTCAACATGACCAGGTAATTATGTGTTAAATCTAAACAGGCCTAGTTTGAAGTTCTACAAGAGAAAAATTAAATTTAAGATTATTCAAGTCTGAAAAAAACATTTTGAGGACATTCAGATTCTCCTCCAGAAATAATGAGATCATGTGACACTTATTTTCCATCTCTAAAAAATGTAGGCCAGGTGCGGCGGCTCACAGCTATAATCCTAACGCTTTGGGAGGTAGAGACGGGAGGACTGCTTGAGGCTAAAAGTTTGAGACAAGCCTGGGAAACACAGTGACACCCTGCCTCTATAAAGTAATACAAAAATTAGCTGGGTGTTGTGGTACGTGCCTGTAGTCTCAGCTACTTGGAAGGCTGAGGCAGGAGGGTCACTCAAGCTCGGAGTTCAAGGCTGCAGTGAGTTATGATCGTGCACTGAACTCCAGCCTGGGCGGCAGAGTGAGACCCTGTCTCTAAATAAATAAATAATAAATTTGAAATGAAATAAATAGTTGGTCCCTTGGTTTCCATGGGACACTGGTTCTAGGATCTCCTGCAGAGAGCAAAATCTGTGGATGCTCAAGTCCTTGATATAAAAGGTATAGTATTTCCATGTAATCTATGACTATCTTCCTGTATACTTTAAATCATCTTTAGATTACTTATTAGTTGTTATATTGTATTGTTTAGGGAATTATGACAAAAAAAAGTTTATACATGTTCACCACAGATGGAACTTTGTTTTCCTTGAATATTTCGAATGCAGGTCGGTTGAATCCAGGAATGTGAAATCCGCAGATATGGAAGGCCAGTTGTACTTGATAACTATTTCAAGGATGACCTTAATGGCAGTATCATTTTGTTTATTAGAAAATTTGTCAAATTGTTATCTATTTTCCACAATAAGCAATTTTATACATGGTGCTTCAAGTCCCCCAACTTAGCTTGGAAAATTTTTTAAAATCAGTAACTCACCAAAGTGAATATTATTGTACTAGAACCTAACTGCTACCTCTAACAACAGATAGTCCTACATGGAACTTATTCAAATTTTAAGTTGACATGCTAGGACTTTATCTCTGCTGTATCTGGAGCACAACCCAGCAGAACTAGGGAAGAGAGTAATGAAAAAAGGTTTAGGTTTCAGGGTATAAACATATAGGTCAGTAAGAGCCTCTTTTTAGTGGCATAACCTGCCCTTCCTCTCACACCTAACCTCAGAGATTGCCCTGTGTACATCTCATTTCACTTTCTATTGCTTTCAACAACCAGTTTCCTGACTTCTGCCTAAGTGGTGACTGGAATATGCAGCTTTCTAGCTTTTCTCCTACTCTGCTCTGTCTGAAGGACACAGGCCTTTCAGGTAAAGTATTCTCTGTTACCACTCACCTAAATGTACCATATGTAAATAGGCTTCTTCTCAAATCAAAGCAGATGATTTGGAACAAGCCACAGCTATCATTGTCAAAAAGAGGCTAAATTAATGTCATATTTTAAAAAGAATGTCAAAAAATGACAAATATTAGCATTAATAGCTGAAATACTAGAAAATGTGTTGTGAATATGCCATGCAAAATGAATACCACACTTCTAAAACAGCTATACAACTTACAGTCAATGACTCTCACCTATTTAATAATTATCTTTTCATCTGATAATACAAATCTGAGTGCAAGGTTTTACTGCCAAATTCATATATTAATAACTAAAACTTACTTGGTATTGTATGTCAGGTACTGGGTACACTTTATTACTATAATTTTTACAGTAACCCTTTAATGGCTTATTATTATCTCAATTACAGACGAGAAAACAAAGACTTAGGGAGGTTGAAGTAACCTGCTCAAGGTCACTATAGCTAAGTCAGTGGTAAAACCACTCTCTGGACTCCAAAATCCATGTGTTTACACATCTACATGACATTGTTTGCTATACATCTCTACATGTAGGTTAAGTTTTATAGACAACTCAAATGCAATTGTCCAAAGCCAAACTCCTTTTCCACAAATCTCCTTCTCCTCAAATGTTCCCTATTTCAGTAGATGCCACTATATTTCAATTTATATTTCATATATATTATTTCATCCTTCAGTAGTCATGTGCAATAAGCTTTATAGTTACTATATTTAGAGTAGAAAACCACTCAGAGACATTGTCATTCAGCCTAGGTCATAAGGCTATTATGCATAAGAGCCAGGACCAACCACTAAACACAGTTATTCCCCATTCACTGCTCTTCCTATCACATACCGCCGCCTCTATTTAAAAAAAAAAAAAAAGTTTTCAGACCAGAAGTGGTGGCTCACGCCTGTAATCCCAACACTTTGGGAGGCTGAGGCAGGAGGATTGCTTGAGCCCAGGAGTTTGAGACCAACCTAGGCAACAAAGTGAGACCCCATCTCTATGATAAATACAAAAATCAGCCAGGTATGTGGTGCGTGCCTGTAGTCCCAGCTACTTGGGAGGCTTCAGTGAGAGGAATGCTTGAGCCCAGGAGGTCAAGGCTGCAGTGAGCCAAGGTAGTGACTGCACTCCAGCCGGGGCAACAGAGCAAGACCCTCTCTCTTAAAAGTTTTGATATATAATGTATTAAGAATTATCTTCATAAATAAAATTTCATTTTTCCCTTTAAAGTATCTCAAACATTACTTAATCTATGTTGTATTATAAAGAAGGGAGAAAGTAAGACCTACTAAAGAAGAATGCCAGCAAAATTCAACTTCATTTAGAATGTCTACGTAAAAACAAATGACCTAAAGACTATTACAAATATTTCTTTCTTTTCTTTTTGGAACGAAAGAAGTAAAAATCCACAGAAATCAAGTTAAATCTCTAAAAAAAAACTTTAACCACGTTGTAGTTGGTTACTATAATAGACCAAAAAATAAGGCTAACTATGACACATAGAAATGAGCTGTGAAAACCATGCACAGAAAGGACATGCTTTCATTAAGAACAGCATGCTTCAATTAAATTTGCAGGCAATCTAAAGAGAATGTAAAACTGATGTATAAAACTTACCTACAGTGCAATTAAATTAAATACGCATTCGCCAAAAGTCTGCTCTCTTTTTTTGGTCTGAACAAGCCAACAACAGCAAGTAGCCAGAAGTTACAATCAATATAAAAGAAAAACTTAAGAGGAAATGGATTTGCTAGACTCATCATATTTTCAGTCTTAGCATCAAGAAATGAGTGATTATTTGCAATGAAGTTGGCAAGACAGGAAATTGAGTTAAAATTTCTCAATCTTTTAAATGGCTTTTCTAGGTAAAACTTTTTTTTAAGGGAAAAAACTCCCTCTAGTATTTTATCCCTTTTTGTAATACTGTATTTTTACTGTTCACCTTGAATCTTCAGATTTCTTAGAAATAAGATGGATTTTTAAAAATGTAGCCGGGCCAAGTGTGGTGGCTCATGCCTATAATCCCAGCATTTTGGGGGGCTGAGGCGGGAGAACTGCTTGAGGTCAGGAGTTTGAGACCAGCCTGGCCAACACGGTGAAACTCCATCTTTACTAAAAATACAAAAATTGGCCGGGCGCCATGGCTCATGCGTGTAATCCCTGCACTTTGGGAGGCTGAGGCGGGCTGATTATCTGAGGTCAGGAGTTTGAAGCCAGCCCGGCCAACATGGTGAAACCCCGTCTCTACTAAAAATACAAAACAAACAAACAAAAAACACCAAAAATTAGCCGGGTGTGGTGGTGCCTATAGTCCCCAGTTACCTGGGAGGCACAAGAATCACTTGACCCCAGGAGGTGGAGATTGCAGTAAGCCGAGATTGCACCACTGCATTCCACCCTGGGCAACAGAATGAGACTCGGTCTCCAAAAAAAAAAGTAAAATGTAGCTGGATTCATCTAGCTCAAATCACTGTATTTCCTTTGTAAGGAAGAAAGTCAGGCAGCATAAATAATAAAAAGCCAAATAAGAGATCCAGGAAAAAATTCACTTAGAAGGCAACCAACTGCGTAGCTTATTCTTACCTTGGCTGTTTTTTTCGCGAGTTGACATTTTTGCTGGTTGAGACAAAAATGACATTACCTTACAATAAAAACTCGGTTTTTTCCTACATGACTATAGTAACGCACTTTTCTTTGATTACTATGAACTGATAAAGTGCACTGGATGAAAATATTCTTTTCAATTAGCAAAAATTAAACTAAGAAGGGCAAAATAAAATTTTTAAACGGATTTTTAATTTACCTTGGTTGATGATGACATCTTTATGCCTAGAAAAGAAATTTAAGAAACACATTTATTTTATAAGTTTATATGGCTAACCATTAAAATCACCTCAAGAAACTGTAAAAGTTTTAATGCTTAGGCTATAAACTAGATAAATCTCTGGAAGTGAAAGTAAGAAATCAGCATTTTTTAAGGCTTCTCACTGATGAACTACTAATATACACTATTTTATAAAACAATGAATATCCCACAAGAGCATCTAAACAGTGAAAGCATAAAAATAACTTATGAAAAATACTCAAATCTTATATGATTATTAAGATTTATTATTTGGCTGGGCACAGTGGCTCACACCTGTAATCCTAGCACTTTGGGAGGCTGAAGCAGGTGAATTGTTTGAGCCCAGGAGTTCAAGACCAGCCTGGGCAACATGGCAAAACCCTGTCTTTACAAAAAAATACAAAAACATTAGTTGGGCATGGTGGCACGCGTCTGTAGTCCCAACTACCCAGGAAGCTGGGGTAGGACAATCACCTGAGCCCAAGAAGGTGAAGGCTGCAGTAAGACATGATAGTGATGGTGCCATGGCACTCCAGCCTGGGCGACTGAGACACTGTCTCAAAAAAAAAAAAAAAAAAACACGTATTATTTGAGTTGGGAGCCTTAAAAGGTAGATACAACTTTTTGTAGAAGACTTGAAAGAAAACATACACCAGGCTGGCACGGTGGCTCACGCCTGTAATCCCAGCACTTTGGCAGGCCAAGGCAGGCGGATCACGAGGTCAAGAGATCGAGATCATCCTGGCTAACGTGGTGAAACACCATCTCTACCAAAAATACAAAAATTAGCTGGGCGTGGTGGTGCACACCTCTAGTCCCAGCTACTCGGGAGGCTAAGGCAGGAGAATCGCTTGCACCTGGGAGGCGGAGGTTGCAGTGAGCCAAGATTGTGCCACTGCACTCCAGCCTGGCAACAGAGTGAGACTCCATAAGAGAAGTATAAATTATAATACAGAGTTTTTAAAAAGATTCAAACCAAGGCCGGGCGTGGTGGCTCACGCCTGTAATCCCAGCACTTTGGGAGGCGAAGGCAGGCAGATCATGAGGTCAAGAGATCGAGACCATCCTGGCCAACATGGTGAAACCCCGTCTCTACTAAAAATACAAAAATTAGCTGGGCATGGTGGCACGTGCCTATAGTCTCAGCTACTTGGGAGGCCGAGGCAGGAGAATTGCTTGAACCTGGGAGGCGGAGGTTGCAGTGAGCCAAGATGGTGCCACTGCACTCCAGCCTGGTGACAGAGCAAGACTCTGTCACAAAAAAAAAAAAAAAGATTCAAACCAGACATACATAACTGTACATGCAAACACAACAGCCAAATAATTATTACTTTTCAGATATAATGAAGAAAGTGCAATACTTACTTGTCTGCTGTTTTGGTAACTTTTGGTATTAATTTGGGTGTTGAAGGTATTTTCGACAATTTATTACGGCTATCATCTGAATTTTCCCAAGAATTATGTGACTTTTCAGCTGGTGATGGTCGTTTTATGCTAGAAGGAACATTAATTTCTTAGAGAAAAATTCTGAGTATCAAAGACATGTAACTGACAATTTAAACAGAACACAAAAGCAGCAATTAACATTTCCTTAAAGCTAATCCAGAAAAGAGAAGGATTAGTTGAAAGACTGCCTGGATGAGTGAAGGAGTTAAACAAGGCAATTCCCAAATCTGTATTATAATTTTCTGTATCACTCAGAAGATTCACTAGAACAAATATTACCTGATTTTTTTTAAAAAACACTTTTGTTAACAGAAAAAAATTATTTCCTTACATCTGAGTAATGTTTCTTATAATTTGTAATTACAAAAAAACCTGTATTTTTTCATAGCCATTGAATTTTATAAGGCTGCCATTTTCATTTTTTGTGCAATTACGTCCTCAAGTAATTACATTACATATGGTACAAATGACAATTTCTAAATATAACAAGGTATAAACTCTTGTTTATAACTTTAGGGACAATTTTACCAATGATCAGAAATAAACAAGACTTTATATAAGAATGTGGTTATTGGCAATCCTGATTCCCTATACTTATAAGTGAAATTTGTTTCTTTACAAATGATTTTTTCATTGCATTGCTAACTATCCTCAAACTCATCCAGTCTCCAATACTTCTTGCAACAGTATATCCAAAGAGCAATTTAGGAGGGCAAGCACATTTCCAGGAGACCTCAAGAAGCTGAAAAAAAGATGCTGGGACAAAGAAGATACCAAGTGAAATCAGAACCTTAAAGAGACTGATTATAAAAAGCCACCTTAAACCACACACAATCCAAAGTTATGTAACATTAATAAGCTATATCCAAGAAAAACTCCACAGGAGACCAGGCAGATAAACTACAAACCATTTATATTGGGTAAGAATCTGCATGAGACACACAGACAAAGCATTTTGTAAGTGGTAAACATGCATCGATCAAGTGAAGGGTATTTTGGTTTTCCCAATTTCCATTAGCGATTTGAGGCAAAATATTAAATTGATCAAATAAAAATATAAATCTTTTAGGAATGGTTGTCATTTATTTTATTAAAATTCTAGCCAGTTCTGGAAATGGTTTAATAGTTTCCTAAGATTTCCAAGCAGAAGTACGATGATAAAATATGACTATTCCTAATCACAAGGCTTGAATAAGCATTTCTAAACAGGCAAATTTAATTAGATTGGTCTCAATATTTGATTAGGAGGCAGCTGTAGCACTGTACTCCCAGCATGCAGGTTTAGATTCTCAATTTAGGCTCACACACATTGTTAGAATATTTCTCCCTTTTCCCCTTCTCATAACTTTAAAATATTAATTATTACGGACACAGAAGCCCTCAAGCAAGCCTTTAGCATAGAAAAGACCAGGTGAAATGGATTCATTTCTCTACTCAAGCAAGAACTTATCCTCCCAAGACCCAAAACTGAAACTGAGATGCAGCCACAATGAAGAGCCACTTGAGATGGGCCCTTGCAGGTTGAAGGTTGTAATGATGCCAAAATACAGTGAGGACAATTACATATGGCCATTTTCTATCGATGGCTATAAATTTATGCATAGTTACATACATATTTTAAAAGTATTCAAAAATTTGGTTAAGAAAATATTGTTTGGTTTTCGACTAAGTTATTCCTGCCTTCTTTTCATCAGATTGTTTATAACTTAGTTTTTTTTTTTTTTCCAGTTTTAACTGAGAAATTGTGACCTTAATTCTTTATTCCCCAATGGGCTATAAAGCATAAATTATAAGCAATGAAGAAGGGAAAAATAAAGCCACCAGCTTTTTCTCTCAGAATCCTTGGATAGCTAACTTTTTCCCAAGTCACAGAATTTAGGTATCATTACAACCATTCCCTAGCTCTGTACTTGGGGACAGTTAAAACCTTTTGGTGGGAGTAGCATTCTTGCTTTCTGGAGTTTGTCTGTGTATTTGGAGAGGTTGTGAAGAGGGCTGGGGAGAAGGTGATGCTCGAATTTGTGGACTTTGATCATTAGAATGAGATTCCTCTTTTTTTTCTCTCTGTCCTTGTGGTTTTTCTTTCTTTTTTTCTGTACCACTGTAAAATAAAGTATAACATGGAACAATACACATTTAAACAAATGAAAAAAAAATCAAACGATAGAAAAGTGATTATTATATAATTCAAAACCCTAAGTCATACAGCTAATACAATTTGCACTGTTTTCATTCAATAAGGACAATATTTCTTTGAAAATTCCAGAAGCTATTAACATCTTCAGTAAAGAATTTATAAAAATTCTAAGGCGATATATCCCATGAAGACTGCCCCTTTAGACAGAAATGGTCTCTAATAAACTTTGCCATCTTGGCAGATTTTGGGGGACAAACGAAGGTCTCTTAACTGACCTCAAGTTACCCAAATCAGAGGACTATCTGTATAAAGCATACCGACTGATGCCAAAAGAACACTAAATATTCATGTTTAATAGGTTATTCTCCAATTCCTGTTTTTTTTCTGTATACTTCTACTCCACTCAATTGAGTTTTAAACTTACCAAGAGTTTAAGTTTTCCCCAAGTCTGTTTATGCCAGTTGTTATTTTAATTATGTAAGTTAATTAAATACAGAGAGAACTGCAATTTCTATGAAAACTAAGTTTAACGTTCTGGAAAGACTACAAAAAAAATGAGTTATCAAAAAAAATTGCTGTTAAATTCAGTGTGAGTGACACAATTTAAAAAAATCACAGAGGCGGCTGGGCGCACTGGCTCACGCCTGTAATCCAAGCACTTTGGGAGGCCGAGGCAAGTATCACCTGACGTCAGGAATTCAAGACCAGCCCAGGCAACATGGTGAAACCCCGTTTCTACTAAAAATACAAAAATTAGCTTGGCGCAGTGGCATGTGCCTGTAATCCCAGCTACTCGGGAGGCTGAGGCAGGAGAATCACTTGAGCCAGGGAGGCGGAGGTTGCAGTGAGCGGAGATTGCACCATTGCACTCCAGCCTGGATGACAGTGCGAGACTCCATCTCAAAAAACAAACAAATCACAGAGCCCGGGTGTGGTGGCTCACACCTGTAATCCCAGTACTTTGCGAGGCCAAGGCAGGAGGATTACTTGAGCCCAGGAGTTCAAGACCAGCCTGGGCAACAAAGTGAGACTCTGTCTCTTTAAAAAAAAAAAAAAATTGGTCAGGCACAGTGGCTCACGCCTGTAATCCCAGCACTCTGGGAGGCCGAGGTGGGTGGATCACGAGGTTAGGAGATCAAGACCATCCTGCCTAACACGGTGAAATCCCGTCTCTACTAACAAATACAAAAAATTAGCTGGGCGTGGTGGTGGGCGCCTGTAGCCCCAGCTACTTGGGAGGTTGAGGCAGGAGAATGGTGTGAACCCAGGAGGCGGAGCTTGCAGTGAGCCGAGATTGCGCCACTGCACTCCAGCCTGGGTGACAGAGCGAGACTCCGTCTCAAAAAAAAAAAAAGAAACAAAATCATAGAAAGAGAGATGGGTTCTAACATACTCTTCTGCTAGAGTTTTAAATTTCTTACTCATTTCATTGCTGAGAAATCAAACTAAAAATTTTAGAAAGTTATTTATGGATATATTTTATGAAGGACAGTCAACAAGGAATTTGATCAGAGATATATACTTAGAGGGTAGGTTTGGTCTTTCATTTAAAAACTGATGAATGAATACAGGTGAATATATCTTATGTTAAAATATTTCAGATATTTAAGTATAAATTCTTTTGATTCTGTACTTTGACTCTTGGTTAATAAACCACCTGCTATTCCTAACCAGACTGGATAAGCATACTTATACTGAAAACACTCTTGACAATATTATAAAGCTGATGGAATCAAGACTTGAATTCCAGTGATGAAAAGGTAGGAAACTACTAAATGCCTATTTCTTTTCTCCGCCGCCCCCCTCCCCCCCCTTTTTTTTTTTCAGATGAAGTCTTGCTCTGTCATCTAGGCTGGAGTGCAGTGGTATGATCTTGGCTCACTGCAACCTCCATCCCCAAGGTTCAAGCAATTCTCCCACCTCAGCTTCACCAGCAGCTGAGATTACAGGTGCCCGCCACCACACCCAGCTAATTTTTACATTTTTAGTAGAGATGGGGTTACACCATGTTGGCCAGACTGGTCTCAAACTCCTGACCTCAGCTGATTTGCCTGCCTCAGCCTCCCAAAGTGCTGGGATTACAGGCGTGAGCCACTGCACCCGGTCCTAAATGTCTTTCTTAATCAAAGGACATTTTGTAATTCGATTATAATCAACAAGAAAGCTTGTTCAAGAACTTTTTAAATAAATGTACATAGTATATACAATTTATCACATTATAATAGTTTAAAATGTTATAGATATTTTAATGTCAAGTGACATTTCTTAACCTGATGCACTTCTGATAACTTCTGACTTCAGACTGGCCCTTGACGATCTACTTTGTGTTCAATTTTTTTAAAAGCAGGTGCTAAGAAATATAATTTTGGCCAGTCACAGTGGCTCACACCTGTAATCCCACCACTTTGGGAGGTTAAGGCGGGCGGATGACCTGAGGTTGGGAGTTTGAGACCAGCCTCACCAACATGGAGAAACCCTGTTTCTACTAAAAATACAAAATTAGCTGGGTGTGGTGGCGCATGCCTGTAATCCCAGCTACTCCGGGTTCTGCAGCAGGAGAATCTCTTGAACACGGGAGGTGCAGGTTGCGGTGAGCCGAGATTGCGCCACTGCACTCCAGCCTGGGCAACAAGAGCAGAACAACATCTCAAAAAATATATATATATCTTAAAAAATAAATAAAAAAAGAAATATAATTATACTTCAAGAATATCAGATTAACTCTGAAATTAAAAAACTGAGTTCCAATATGTCCAACTCTCTCAAAAACAAAAACAAAAAACATAAGTTACTTCTTCCTTGCGATTCTTCAACAAGACTACAGAGGTCACTAGTTTTATGTGGGCCCAGTACAACCTAAAAGAGCCATTTTCCTTCTGGGTTATTTAAAAGCAAAATACAGGGACCCTGGATCATAAACTAACAAACTCAGCTGGCCTTAGATTGTTGAATCACTAATGTGCATAATACTGATCACTACACAGCAACAAGCAACAGTGCAATAGCTATGTAAGAAAATGGGCTGAATCTGAACCACTACTGGATACAACATGGAAATTTATTTAAAATTGTACTAAAATTTTCTAACATTTTCTTAGTTTCCCTTTTTCTACTCAAAGTGGAGTACAGGTAATAAAGTTTAGCATCCTTTGTAGGGGAAAGTCTAGATTCTGTAATGACGACGACAAAGATTGAGTTCTAGAAGGAATTTTTTTTTTTTTTGAGATGGAGTCTGGCTCTGTCACCCAGGCTGGGGTACAGTGGCGCAATCTTGGCTCACTGCAAGCTCCCCCTCCTGGGTTCACGCCATTCTCCCGCCTCAGCCTCCTGAGTAGCTGCGACTACAGACACTTGCCACCATGCCTGGCTATTTTTTTTGTATTTTTTAGTAGAGACGGGGTTTCACCGTGTTAGCCAGGATGGTCTCGATCTCCTAACCTCGTGATCCGCCCGCCTCAGCCCCCCAAAGTGCTGGGATTACAGGCATGAGCCACCGTGCCCGGCCTCTAGACGGAATTTTTAAAAGGGCTGAAGATCTTGGTATTTCTTCAACATTCTTGTCATCAACTGTTTGGTTAAGTATCTATGAATCCACACCAATGAATAATTCGGTCACTAGCATTAGTTTATTGAGGTAAGCATTTTCCATCAGTACATTGTTACACATGATCTTATTACTTAAGATTTTTCCTCACTCATTCTTTGAAGAAAACGGTTTTAAGATTTTGTAGCTGATCACCTATGGTCTCTCCAAACTCTACATCGAATAATTTGCTAGAAATTACAAAAGGGGGAAAATCCTGTGAGCACTTTTATTGGAGTAAATTAGTTAACTGATGAAAAGAACATAAAGAATGCAAATCTGTAATCCACTGAAACATATTGCTGTAATTCCACAGCCCTCCTGCCCACCATCCCCTAACACACACACACATACACCCCCACACACCCCAGATAGTACTGTATTTTTGAAATAAGCCTTAATTTTATAGTTATGGTTAAAAAATAAAAGTTATAATACCATTTGACCTCCCACTAACATAGATATATCGAAGATTCTGTTTTGCCTTTAAAAATGCTGTATCAAATATATCACTTGCTATGGAAAATTCAGTTATATAATTTCTTTAAATATAGTGATGCTTTCAATAAATACTTGTTACAAAGAAACAAAACAAAACCAGGAAATGAAACTGCTTTCTTTCTTTAGTGAGAACGGAAAGCTTCCTCACACAACTTGACAGGCATGATGAGTGCAAGCTGAGTGAGCACAGGCTAAATGTCTCTACTTTCACAGTTTAAGAATTCAAAGGACATGCTCACTTGAATTCAAACAGCTCTATTTCATATTCTTTCTAAAGGGAGACCTCTACCACATTCAGACAATTCTGCAATGTTAGTTTTTCCCCCTTTCATAAATGGGTACCTTTTAGCAGCAGATGAAAGAGTTTCTTTTCCTGCAATTGAGACAGCACTGGTATGACTTGGTTTTCTGTTTGCACCACTTCCATTGGTTATACAGGACATGGGAATAGCTGCTCGAGGGCTTGGTTGGCCTAAAGATAATTAAGGAAAAAAATTATATCAAATTTGAATATATTCCTTAAAGATCTAAATTTTAAAATTAACTCCATTTGGAAGGAGGGGGTGGTAGAAAAAAAATTAAGTATATTATTGTTTATAACTCTTGAGCAGAATGCCCCCATGGTATGCAGCACATGATATTGTCTCAAGACTTAATCCCATCAAAACAGACCTATAGGAAAGCCATACTAATTTACTAAAACACAGTTGGGCTAGTTCTCTTAGCTAAATGGTTTGCTTTACCACACACAGCAGCCTTATAACACATGATTCAAACGTGTGCCTCAAGTAATCCATAAATCCCATGCCATCAGTCTTCAAAAACAGCTTGTTAAAACCATAAATTTTAAATCCTAGAAACCGTAAATATTAAATTCTAGACTGTTACTCCATATAAATAAAGCATAAGTATATAAAGTTAACCTCTCCTTTAACTTACACAGTACATATACAAGGAGTGGAATAAATGTGTGACTGGTATATTAGTGTGGTCAGAAGACACAACATCACAAGATAAAACAGTCCTATCTATACTAAGAGTCAAGTAAAGATTTGGGAATAGAGAACATTTTTATTTTTTAATTTTTGGACTCAGTTTTCTCACGTGCACACAAGTAATATCTAGTACCTTAGGAAGTTCCACACATGGTGGTATAACACTGCATTTTTGTCAAGAATAAGATGTTGGAGGTCATTTGTGTCATAATCACCTAACGTGCTTCCTTAATATAGATTCGTAAGTCCTACATTAGATTGAATGAATTAGAAGACAGGAAGCAGGAGACCTGCTGCATTTATTTTTTGAAACCTCTTAAGAAATTTTTTTTTTACATATAAGTTACATTAATCCTCAAATTATGCAAATATCACTGGTCATCAGATTTAGTTCTAGTACGTCAAACAAGTTACTTATTGTTATATCAGTAGCTTTTTAACAACTGTGGTAAAACAGTCCTAAAATTTATCATTTTAACCATTTAAAAATGTAGAATTCAGTGACAATTAGTATATTCACAATGTTGTGCAACCATCACCACTACCAAGTTCCAAAACATTTTCATCACCCCAAATAGAAACCATGTATCCATTGGCTGGGCGCGGTGGCTCAGCCTGTAATCCCAGCACTTGGGGAGGCTGAGGTGGGCGGATCACGAGGTCAGGAGATCGAGACCATCCTGGCTAACATGCTGAAACCCTGTATCTACTAAAAATACAAAAAATTAGCCAGGCGTGGTGGCGAGCGCCTGTAGTCCCAGCTACTTGGGAGGCTGAGGCAGGAGAATGGCAGGAACTTGGGAGGCGGAGCTTGCAGTTAGTGGGGATCGCACCACTGCACTCCAGCCTGGGCGACAGAGCAAGACTCCGTCTCAAAAAAAAGAAAAGAAAAAAAAACCAAAAACCACGTATCCATTAAGCAGTCACTCCCTGTACCCTACCCTCCAAAGAAGCCATACCTTGTTTGGCTTCTTTTATATAGTACAATGTTTTCAAGGTTCACCATGTTGTAGCACATATATTTCATTCTTTATGACAGAAAAATATTCCACTGTATAGATATATTTTGTTTTTCCATTCATCTGTTGATGATCATCTGGATTGTTTCCACCTTTTGGCTAATGGGAATAGTGCTGCCATAAACATTTGTGTAAAATTTTTCATATAAACACCTGTTTTCAATTATTTTGAGTATATACCTAGGAGCGGAACTGCTGAGTCACGGTTGTTGTATGTTCAACTTATTGAGGAACTGCCAAACACAGTGGCTGCGCCATTTTACAGTTTCACTAGCAATGTATGAGGATTCCAATGTCACCATATTCTTGCCAACACTTGTTATTTTCAGGTTAAAAAAAAAAAACAAAACTCAAGAGGGTATTAAGTGTTACCTCATAAGTTTTGGTTTCACTGATTCTATTGTTTTTCTATTCCCTACTTCATTTTGCTCTAATCTTTATTTCCTTCCCTCTGCCAAGCCTTGGATTTAGTTTTTTCTTCTTTCCTAGTCTTTTTTTTTTTTTTTTTTGAGACAGAGTCTTGCTCTGTTGCCCAGGCTGGAGTGCCATGTCACAATCATGGCTCACTGCTGCCACGGCCTCCCGGGGCTCAATCCGTCTGTCTACCTCAGCCTCCTGAGCAGCTGTGACTACAGGAGCACACCACCGTGCCTGGCTAATTTTTATATTTTTTTCGTAGAGACAGGGTTTTGCCACATTGCCCAGGCTGGTCTCTAACTCTTAGGTTCAAGCAATCCACCTGCCTCTGCCTCCCAAAGTGCTGAGATTATAAGCATGAGCCACTGTGCCCGACCACCAATTACAGGCATTTTTACCATTCTTTTACCAACGCCTCAAATGGCATAACAACTTCGATTGCTCAAACATTTTGCTCACTTTAAGAATGGGCTTTCTTCTTAATAACTGAGGCATATGAGTTCTTCAAACATTCTACATAAAAGTCCTCTGACAAATACATGTCTGGCAAATATTTTCTCTTATTCTATAGCTTGCCCTTTTATTTTCAAAACAGTTTTTGAAAGAACAAGATTTTTTAATTTTGATGAAATTCAATTAATTGATTTTTCTCTTACAGCTTATGCTTGTTTGTGTGCTACTTATGAAATCTTTGTCAAACTCAAGGTCACTAAGATCTTTCTTACATAAGTTTTAGCCCTTACACTGAGGTCTATGATCCATCTTGCTTAATTTTTGTTTATGGCGTGAGGTGAGAGTCAAGGTATTTTTGTTTTTTGTCTTTTTTTTTCCCCTGGCATATGACTTTAATAACTCGAATTAGGGTTGAAATAACTCTTGAGCACTCTGCCTAGCACACAAAAAGTACTTAATATCAAAACAACTAAATGGATGCATCTTCACTACCAAATTTCTCCCTTGGATTATGCTGAGTTTATCTCGAGTCTCTCTTCTTGCAGTTTTACCCTACACTATGGCATCGCTACACTGTGCCAGAATGACCTACCACATGCTATGTATCTTTAAATTTAATGCCACTAACTGTAATATGCCCCATTATTTTAAGTACCATTAGAAAGAAGTATTTCCTATTAGAACTATAAGACACTATCAATTGTAATATGCATCGTAATTTCAGAGATGTTAAAATGTCAAAAACATAGGCATCTTGGACCAATTACTATAAATCTGCCTGTCAGTCCTCAGCTTAAGATTCTTTAGTGGCTCTCCACTACCTTCAGGATGAAAACTAAATTCCTTAACAAGGTGTAAGAAAACCTTCCACTATGGGCCCTACCAGTCTAGGTTCATTTCTTGAAACTCCCAATCTTACACCCTATGCTTCAGTTTATTCTGAATTCCTAAACTAAGTACTTTTTACTCTTCTGCACTTTTGCACCTGGATGATCCTTCTCTCCAGCATATGCTAGTCACCTCTGCTTGCCTAAACTGTAACATATTCATCATCCATGCACCAATCAAATATTTACTCAGGACCAATTATAATCCTAGTCTTATGTTTACAAACATATATAAGGCAGTTACTGACATCAAGGAATTCAAAATCTTCAAGGAGAATCACATTGGCAATGAAAACGTGGTAAGTACAGTAACAGAGAGATATCAATGGAGTATCATGGAAGTGCAAAGAAAGGACAGATAATTCTATAAGGATTAGGGACACAGAGCTCAAGAAAGGCTTCCTTGAAAAAACAGAGAATAAGGCCTTAAAGAATAAGAAAGAAATAGACAGCTGAAAGGGCGGTGATAAGACACTGGGATCCTATTGCAGTATGTGTAAAGGAACAGAAACACTCTAACAGCAAAGACAGTGTATGTATTTGCGGCATTGAGTGGGTGGTGGTGGGGAGACAAAAAGTTCCTTGATGTGGCCAGCACGTAGAACAAAAGAGGGGATAGTTCAGAGAGAGGAGTTAAGTAGCATTCAGATGATGCAGACTTTATCTATAAAGAATAAAGAACCACTAAAGGGTTTTAAGCTGAAAAGCAGAGTTCAATTTACATTTTAGAGAATACCCTCTAGTAGCCATGTGAAGAACTGATTTCAGGGCAGTGGTCTGAGAATAAGATGGTGGGGACCAAGAGCTATGTAGCGTGAATGAAAAAGTGAAGGAAGTTTTAAGAATCACGGTGGAAACCATCATAATGCCAGGATGAAGGTCAATAAAAACTTTTACACTTGATCATGACAAAAGAATGCTATTCACTATAGTTTACACTCCTTAATGACAGACTCAAGTAGACGACCTTACTGACATCTTAGCCTGACAGTTCCTAAATACAAATAAATTTCAGTGTACTGTATGTAGACTAACACAGTAAAGTTATCACTAAGAACTGCTGCATATTCCAAAGCTCAAAATCTGAAATCCTTCTTGCTACTCCGGTACATATTATCTTCTTATTCTTGCATCTATCCCAATCTGTCTCTCTAAAACTGTAATTTCATCACAACTTCCTGTTTCTATAACTAACTTCTTCTGGCATTCAATTTACAAACAATTTATTGATTTGTAAATTGAAATTGTTTCTCAGCTAGCCTTGGGATGACTATGTTAGTGACTGTCCCTGCTTTCAAATAGTGTATCATCTAGTGGGAGCAACAAATATATATGCCAAAAGAGATGTACAAACAAAAATTTAAAATCATTCCAAAACGTGCAAAAAAATAGATCATTTTCAGGAAATAATTTCTGAGGCCTTTAAGATGGTTACAGTTTTGATCAGAAGGGTAGAGATAGTCTAGTTGATATTCCAAATCTTCTATTTATCTTGAATTCTCCATCACATGCCTCAGGGCTCCAACTGTATACATACTTCTTCCACTCCTCATTTTCAAGCTCTTCATCACTTTTCTCAATTGGCTGATTACTCTTGCTTCATTCTTTGAGAAGATTGAGGACTACACGTACTCCATCAAATTCTATCTTCTCCATTTGGAATTTTATCTGTATACTTCTACCTTCCTCTTATTTCACAGGAAGATGTACCCTTAGGCCTTTCAACTTGTGGCCACTACTTAAAAGTATATTTTGAGTGGAAGTGACAAAGAAGCATTTGACTCTCATATAGAAATGGCACTCTGTAAACAGTAATTGTTACCTGGTCTGAGGCAACACCTGCCAATATACAGTCATGCACTGCATAATGTCTTGTTCCACGATGGACTGCATATACGACAGTGGTCCAAGAAGATTCTAATACCCTATTTTTACCATATCTTTTCTATGTTTAGGTTTGTTAGATATACATATACTTACCATTGTGTTACAACTGCCTATGTAACCTAGGAGCAATAGACTATACCAGGGGTCCCCAACCCCTGGGCCACAGACTGGTACCTTTGTGGCCTGTTAGAAACCAGGCCGGACAGCAGGAGGTGAGAAGCCAGAGAGTGAAGCTTCATCTGTATTTACAACCACTTCCTATCACTTGCATTACCACCTGAGCTCAGCCTCCTGTCAGATCAGTGGCGGTATTAGATTCTCATAGGAGCACAAATCCTATTGTGAACTGTGCATGTGAGGGATCTAGGTTGCATGCTCCTATGAGAATCTAATGCCTGATGATCTGTCACTGTCTCCCATCACCCCAACATGGGACCATCTAGTTGCAGGAAAACAAACTCAGGGCTCCCAACGATTCTACATTATGGTGACTTGTATAATTATTTCATTATATATTACTATGCAATAAGAATAGAACAACAAATGTAGTATGTTTGAATGATCCCAACACCTCCCCCCACCCACCCCAGTCTGAAGAACAATGGTCTTCCATGAAACCAGTCCCCAGTGCCAAAAAAGGTGGTGACCACTGGGCTATGCCATACAGCCTAGATGCATACTAGGCTATACCATCTAGGTTTGTGCAAGTACACCCTATAATGCTCAAACAAGGAAAAAAATGCCCAATGATGCATTTCTCAGAAAGTATCCCTGTTAAGTGATGCATGACTATACTTCTACACACAAAATAATGAGACACTCCATCATCCCCTTCCACAATTACTAGTCATTTTAGTGTAAGGGTCCCACCAAGGCAATTCATACCTTCCTAAGCTGATGGAGGTAATGTGCTTATCAATAACATTTACAGCAAACCTATGATAATCACTGAATCCTCCCAAATGTTATTTGGACCAGGAGCTGAATGATAGAAATCTGTGCCTTTAGAGTATCCCAGATTTTACATAATTAGCAATGTTTCTTTTGGAGAACTGACCCCTATATTTCAATTTTGCCTTTGGGTTCTTTCATTTCTCAAGTGGCAATTACAATGCTTCACACTTTGGCTTAACCAGCAGTTTCCTGGTTTACATGACTGACTGCCAACTTCAGATAAATTTAACTTTTTAACTTCCGTATCATTGTGTACTAACAGTTTGTCTTCACATAATGCCACTGGGCTGTGTTCTCAAATTACATTCATTTGGTCACCTCAAGAGGTCCTAATGAGTTTCCCAGGCACTAGCTGTGACATAATTCATCTTCTTGGCAGCTAAAACTTCCAGTGTTCTCTGGGCCTTCCCTTTTGCTCCGAAGTACAGGTAATATTTTCTTCTTTTGGCAAGGATTCAGCTGCAACTGGTGCATATATTATGAACACATGCCGTCAAAAGGAAAGAATTCTCTGACAGAGGAGAAGGTATATGAAAAATTTAAGTGACTGGCCACCTTAAAAACTCATGGGAAAATTTTCTACCTCAGTCAAGTGTCCTGCATAATTTACTCAAGAAAAAAATGGGGCTTAGCTTTAAATACTGCCGGCACACTGGAGAAGACAAACTAAGACAACGAAATATATTTAAAGGTTAGGTGTGTTTCTGATTTTGGTATTTACTGAATGGCAATACTACTATGAAGCAACGTAGCAGAATTTCATTAAGCCCTTAGCACACACATCATTAGCATTTACTTTTGGTTATATCTGATGACAACTTATGTCCTTCCCATATCACCACCATCTAGCAAAACCATAAAATAGCTCTCTTCAGTAATAGGGAAGTTGACTTGTCCTTTGAACCACAGCTTCATAAAAGGATTCTACCCTATTTATCCATAGGAATTTAATTTGACCTCTAAAGAAAAATCCTCTAGAAAATGTAAACACCTTAAGATGATAATGATCATTTTCCTGTCAATAAATTATGTGATACTCGATACTATAAATTCTAATTTCACAGGGGCTAAAAAAAAAAAAATCACACATAAAACTGTCTATAGTATAAAAAATGACTTTACTTTTTAATTAAAGAAAAAATACAAATCCCTACAAGATAATTTCATTTTTAATGTTATGAAAAACTTCATTTATTTGAAAATACTTTGCTTAAAATGTTTATTCCAAATTTTCTTACCACTAATTTATCAATCCTGTTTAATATCAAAACTGAGATGATCTATTTTAGGCTGTACACAAATGTCAATAGTGAAGAGTCACTTAAATTCCAATTGCTTTCAACGATATGCTATAAATAAACTCCAAGATAAAGCTGTTCAGAGTTGCCAATAACATTATGAAACTTTACATATGTATTTCTCTCAATGTCTTAATATCACTATTGGAAACATAATTAGTTGGACATATTTTTCCATTAAAGGAAAATACAGTAATTAACATGAATTATGCTCATCTATGAAATAATTATTTTCTCAAATTATTATATAATCAATACCCCCATCAATCCATTTCATAAACTGTCTGTGTTCCAGGTAACAGAGTAACTCAAAGAATGAACCATCTTAGCATATTATAAAATAGCAAAGTTAATTATGAAGTATAATTTAAAAATCAAGGAAAAAAAATCTCTAATTAATAAGGTTATTAAAAAGAATTAAGTTAGTGTTATGTGAAAAGAAAAAGTTCCACAGAGATGGTTCTGTGGCTCCAGAAAAAGAGCCATTAACAAAACTGATCCTAGACTCACTTTAGAGACATAGGAATTATGACTAAGGACAATTAGAAAAGGACCAGAAAGGACAACTTACAGAAAATAAGTTCCTGGGGAATAGTAATTATAGCTAGTTAACTGTATTTATATTTCATGACATTGAGAAGTAGGTGCTAAATAACTCATGTATCATATAAAATACTGTGTATATGCTGGGAAAAAAGCAATTTTTAAATTTCTTTAAAATATTTCAGAATTTTCTTTACTGAAATACCTTAGTAGATACAATATGAGAGAAAATATCTTTAAAATTTTTCTCAATTTACATAAAATTACAATGTACTGTTTTTTCAGCATATTAAAAAGACTTTGGAGACCAAGGTAGATCACTTGAGCCCAGGAGTTTGAGACCAGCCTGGGCAACATAGAGAGATTCCACCTGTACAAAAAAAAGAAAAGGTTTTAGCAGGGCATGGTGGTGTACACCTGTAGTCCTAGCTACTCCAGAGGCTGAGGAATGAGGACCACTTGTGCCCAGCAGTTTGAGGTTACAGTGAGCCTGGGTGACAGAGTAAGACCGTGTCTCCTAAAAAAGTTTAAAAAAACTAATATAAACTATTTAAAATAAGCTTTTAAAAATGTGAATAGCAATCAAACATCGTTATCATTTTCTATTATAGGTTTTAAAATACTTATATGTACCCTCGGGTTCTGAGTCTGTATATTATATATAGGAAATTTGTTCTTCCCTCTCTATACAAAGCTTATATTCCCTATAAAGCCCATATACATTAACAGATCTAGCTCCTTATCCTACTCTAAAAATCCAAAATCCTCCTATAAAAATCAATTCATAACCAAACAAAATTTTTTTCTGGCTTGATCTTGGCGGTCCTCAAAGTTGACTCTCTAAATAAATAAATAAATAAATAAATCAAGCAAGCAAGCAAGCATAATATAACACTTTTATTAGTCAAAGTGGTTTTTATCAAGTCTTTTGCCAAACCCTCAGGTCCCTTATCCTTTGTCGTTGACATATTTATCTCACTATCACTAATGAAAAAGATCAATCCTTTCTTCCATCTAACTCCACTGTAAATACACAGACCCAGAGTACATGAGGCCGAGAGGGAAAAGAGTGGGAATCACAAAACCGGGCAGAATGATACTCACCTTTCCTCCACAGTAAGTTTCCCGCCTCCATAGCCTCAGGGTCTCTCAGCATCTCTTTCAAATGTCTATGGTCTTCTATTCTCCGCTTTAACCATTTCAAACATGCATTCTCTTTTTTTCTACCACTGACGACCTATCTTTGCATCTAAAGGTTATCATTATCTCGATATATATTCACAGTTATCAGGGCTAGAAGTTGTGGTTCTCAAAGATCCCTTCTCAAATTGTCAGGATACTTGCCTCATCAATTACCACCCCATTTCCCTGTATTGGTCTTCCTCTCTGCTGCCTTTTTGTCCTCAACCTATCTTTGTGTTCAAGTCTATCACATATTTTTAACAAATTTTAAAAAGTAATTAAAACTGGCCTTCAACATAGCATCCTCTCCTAGCTATTACCACCGTCTTCCACTCAGGTGAATTTTTTGAGAGTGGCTATATTTGTTCCTCTCAATTCTACAATTCTTCTTAATTGCTGCTTCTCAAAATACTGGTATTTGATTTGCAGTTCTGTTACTCCACTAAAATTGCTTTTGGAGAGGTTTCTAATATTGCTGTAAATGCCAAATCCAATGGTCATCTCTCAGTCTTTGTTTTATTTGACATCTCTGTAAGCAGCTGGCAATGTGCATCACTTTTTGTGCTATGCTGAAATGTTGGAGCTCCCAGTGGAACTATGCTGGACTGCCTTCTCATTTTACATCCTCTATGGCTTCAACTATCATCCATAAGAGGAACATTCCCAAATTCTTACTGCTAGCCAAGACTAACATGAGCACTAGATCCATATGTAATTCAGCTACCAATATGTATCTCTACATACCATATACACCCTAAACAACATTCAGAAACTGAATTCACAATCTTTCTTCTAAATCTGCTTCTCATTTGCTGGTTGGCTGACTGCACTATCTCCTACTCAGCTAGAATTTCGGAGTTATATAAAACTCCTCCCTAGGTTAATAATTTACATTGACATCGAAGTAGGAAGGCAAGCCAATAAATGTCCTCACTTTTCCCACTGCCAAAATGGGCATAATCATGCCTATCCCCATATACTCTACCAATAAATCAGTAAGAGACATCAAATGATATGTTCAAATCTTGATTCATGTGAAAGAATAATAAATTCTTTCTTGGTGGTTGAAGTAAGGGAAAAGGTACACTACATCTGCTCCAAACTCAGAGCAACAGGGTCTTGATGACTGTTTGTCTCAACCTTGAAAACTCCCAATACTGGAAAGTTAGAAGTCCCATGTAGGGCTCGTAAGCTTCAGAGCTTAAATTAATTTTTTCAGGATTCTGCTAACAACCACAGAGGGTTCAGAATAAAGCTATTTAAACTATGATGATTTTAATTATGTTTCTGTATTCACAACAGAATTTTAAGAACACATGAGTGCCTACCACCTATGTTCAATATGAAATGAGAGACACAAAACGATGATTCAGTTCCTGCCCTGAGTAAACTTATCATCTAGTTGGAAGATACTAACTTCACACAAATACTGTAACATAAAAAACCTGTAAGTATAATCAGTGGATTACACAAAAATTCTTTATTTTAAATAATAAAGAATAAACTTTCAGAACTTTTTGGGAATTAAAAAAACGAAATGGAAAACAAACTATAATCATAAGTAATCCACATAAGAAACTAGTTTTATATTTCCAACTTCAACTTTCAAAGAAAATATTGCAAAAAGCAAGACTCTTTTTAACTTTACAACACAATTACCTTTACTTGAGACTGATTTTTTCACTGAGGCCACATGATCTTCAGAGATTGCAAGACGCCTCAAAACATCAGCCAAAGCCGCCTTTAGCACAGTGATTTCATCTTCTTGTTGCTGAACTCGTGACTCAAGAGCTGACAGGCGATCTTGAACATCAGAAGTACTTGCAGCAGAAATACTATCATCTATAAAATAAAATAAAATATGGAATATTTTTAAGTAAACTGCTTGAGAAGTAATTTCTGATAAGAAAAACCATCCCAGATAAGACTTACAAAAGATGAGAAAAATTCTGGCTAGGTGAAGTGGCTCGTGCCTGTACTTCCAGAACTTTGAGGGGCCAAGAGAGGCAGATCACCTGAGGTCAGGAGTTGGAGACCAGCATGGCCAACATGGTGAAACCCCGTCTCTACTAACACCACAAAAAATTAGCCAGGCATGATGATGTGCTCCTGTAATTCCAGCTATTTGGGAGGCTGAGGCACAAGAATCATGTGAACCCCGGAGGTGGAGGGTGCAGTGAGCTGAGATTGCACCACTGCACTCTAGTCTGGGCAACAGAGCAAGAGTCTGTCTCAAAAAGAAAGAGAAAATTTCAAAACAAAAAACTCCATAACATCTCATCATGTTGACACATATTAACTTCTATAAAGACTTTTATAGCTATCTTAATTTAAAATAAGTTAATAAACTTCACAAATCATTAAAATGGTGACAATTGTCCCCATGGTCAAATTTCCCCTATTTTTACAACATCATCTTAATTGGTTTTCTCACGAAAAGGCTCCCTAAATACATCATCTTGTAGACATCAGGAAACTTCCAAGACAGCAAACTATTTAACCTTTCTTAATTACATTATTATCACAGTTCTCTATGAAAACAGAAAAGGCATATACATCACTTGTTTGGTTTTATGTATCAGATAGGGAGTCTATCACCTTAACCAACAATGATGAGGAAGCATCTTTACTACTTTACTTTTTACTATCATACTCTCCCACACCCCACAGAAGTCAGTATTGCTATGTAATTAACAAAAGACCTTTTGCTGCTCCTTCTCTCCACTTAACACCACAACCTCTCTTAAAAAAAGGTTTTTATGAAGTAAATACTTAATATTTGCCTTAGGTATGTAACAGCAACAAGAGAAAGACTATTCAAATAAGGCTTAGCTATACCACAGCAATTACAAAGGACTTGCAAAGTTATGTAACTTTAGACTATACTACTGTATTTGTTGGGTCAATAAGAATCCAAACATATAGAAACATCAATTGCTGGCTGGGCGCGGTGGCTCATGCCTGTAATCCCAGCACTTTGGGAGGCTGAGGAGGGCAGATCATGAGGTCAGGAGATCGAGACCATCCTGGCCAACAAGTCTCTATTAAAATACAAAAAATTAGCCGGACATGGTGGCGTGTGCCTGTAGTCCCAGCTACTTGGGAGGCTGAGGCAAGAGAATTGCTTGAACCCAGGAGGCAAAGGTTGCAGTGAGCCGAGATCACGCCACTGCACTCCAGCCTGGCAACAGAGCAAGATCCCGTCTCAAAAAAAAAAAAAAAAAAAGAAACATTAATTGCTATTGGTTCATTCAGTATAAGCAGGAAAATTCAGGGAAATAACTAACTGTTAAAAACACCCTTGGCTTACACTGAGGGCAAGTTTTAGATTCTAATGTAAGAGCTGTTTGGACCACACTGAGATCATTTAAATGACTGTTTCAGTCATTCAGACAATAAAGCAGAATGTACTGTTTTTTTCTCACACTGAGATAATATGCTATGGAACTTAATTTAATTCAAAGTTTAAAACCACCACCACAACATTTAAAAACCAAAGCTATCACCATTACATTATGGAACAGTAAACAATATTCATATTTCATATTTAAGATGATATACACCACCAGACCTCCCATGCATACACATGTACTCTCTTCTGTCTTTACTGGTATTTCACTGACAGTCTTATCTTTGAGACGTAGATATTGAAGGAAAAGTTGGGTTTCATCTTTAATCTAGACTTCAAATTCTGGTTCCATATTAACTAGTTACATAATCTTAGGCAAGTTCTTTGAGCATTAATTTCTTCACCTTTAAATAGGATTGTTTTAAGGAGGGTGTGCCTAGGATATGTACAAAGTACAAAAGTTAGAATTTGAAAACTTTGAGCACATTTGTTACTTAAAGGCACATGTGTCCAACTCTGAGATGCTTAAGGAATGATAAGAACAATTCAGTCTCTCGCCTTAGAAATTTTTATATTTTAAGTATTTTTCACTTCCACGGTGGTCTAGCTGAATTCTAGCTGATCTATATTCTTTGTAAGTATGTTAGACTATGGTCACTATTCTTTCTACCCAAAATTCTTTCCTATTCTCCTTCTTCTCGCAGGAAGAATAGCCACTCTTGTCTTTTGTGAAACTCCACCATATTTCTTGGTCCTAGTAGAGCTGTCAATCTATGATGCTTCACTTTACCCTCTGCGCCCCATACTATGAGACTGAACCATATAAAATGACCTTTTCAGTTGTATAAATATTACTATTAGAAATTTCAGCTGGACAAGGCATCTCACGACTGTAATCCTAGCACTTAGGGAGGCCAAGGTGGGCGGATCGCTTGATCCCAGGAGTTCGAGACCAGCCTGGGCAACGTAGTGAGAACCCATGTCTACAAAAATGGAAAAAATTAGCTGGGCATGGTGGCACGTGTTTGTAGTCCCAGCTACTCAGAAAAGTGAAATGGGAGGCTCACTTAAACCCAGTCAAAGATGGGCTGAATTCAAGGATTCAGTGAGTTTTAATTACACCACTGCACTTAAACCTGGGTGACAGAGGAAGACCCTATCAGAAAGAAAAGAAAAAAGAAAAGAGAAAAAAAGAAGAGAAGAGACAAGACGAGAAGAGAAAAGGAAAGAAAAGAAAAGAGAAAAAAGGGAAGGAAGGGAGGGAGGAAAGGAGAGAGGGAGGGAGGAAGGAAGTGAGTTAGGTAATATGGCTCAATCTAATACTACCACAGGAGTAGTAGTCATGAGATATAGGATAGGCCAAATGAAGCCCTCTTGAATTTCCCAGAGGAAGAGTTATAGCCCATCCACCTTGGTTCTCCAGCTACCAGGATGTCACCCTAGGACTGTCAAAAATAAAGGTGGTTCTAACTACCTTGTGTTCCAGTTATAGTCTCTGAAGCCTTGGCCCTTCAATTCTGAGAGCTGCTCCAATATTCCTCCCAGCTAATTATGTAACGTAATAAATTCACTTTTTGCAAGCCATTATTTGTAAACCAAAGGCCGCGATTAAGTCAGTAAACTATATGGATATATTTTTCTAAAATGTTCTCAATTCATGAAAGATGAGCTATATCCTTATATTATGACCACAGATAAAATGCTTATATGATTTTTGTAAACATATAACCTGCTTAATTATTCTGGGAAGGCAGCTGAACTACTAGATCATCAGGCTATAATGCCAAGGTTAGGGTGCTAGGTTTTAGTACCAGCTTGGTAACTTACCTTCAGCAAACTTTTACAAACTTTGATTTTTTAAAAAATGACTAAGGTGTTTAAGTTGTGTGAAACTTGGATACTGACAAGAAAGGTGGTTCAGCTTGTAAAATTCCTACCAAACCCTGATAGACACTGTGAGACACAAGAACAATTTTTCAAAGGGCATAACATATACAAAGTTAACAATTGCCTGCATTTATATTGTGGCTTTCATATTTATTACCTCAGCTCCCCCCCCCCACACACACACACATACACACACAATCTATATTTTATACTGGAGGAAATAGCTCAAACTAAATAACTTGCTCAAGGTCACCAAACTAATCTAGGTATCTCAGACTCAAAGACAAGTCTTTTGACTCTCACCTTATGTGCCTTTTATTTTATTCCATGCTGCATTCTAACAATAATCACATGAGGACCAAACAAATACATCCTTTCACAAAGCCACGCAAGGGGCTTAAACTACTGAGTGATTTAATCAGTTTTTTGTTTCAGGAAGATCATTTTGGTCGCTGTGTGAAAATAGATTGGAACAGGATAAGAGTAAACACAAGAACAGACAGGAGGCTATTGCAGTAACCCATGTGAAAGGTGATGATGGCCTATGTTAGGGTTAAGATGTTCAAGTATCTCAGTTTCTCCGGAACAAGTATGTCTCCTATCTCAGTATAAATATTATCATAATGCCCCCTCTTTCACTCTCAAGTTTCCTGACTTGGATGATCAATTACAGGGTCACTATAGCCAAGGCAACAAGCAATGGCAATGTAACAGAGCATAGCAGTTATCACCAGAGTTCCTCATAGCTCTAATTCCTTCCTGTCTAAAATCCTGGCTCTTAACCCTTTCAGGGGCATGAATTTCTTTGAGAATTCAATAAAAGCTGTGGTAGAATAGTGCATTAACTCTGGTATTACACTGACTAAATAATCTATCTGTTTGCTTTTTTTTTTTTCTTTGAGACTCACTCTGTCGACCAGGCTGGAGTGCAGTGGTGCAATCTCACTGCAACCTCCGCCTCATGGGTTCAAGAGATTCTCCTGCCTCAGATTCTATTAGCTGAGGCTCGGAGTAGCTGGGAGATTACAGAGGCGCATGCCACCACACCCAGCTAACTTTTATTTTTTTGTAGATATGGAGTTTTGCCATGTTGGTCAGGCTGGTCTCAAACTCCTGACCTCAAGGGATCTATCTGCCTGCCTTGGCCTCCCAAAGTGCTGGGATTACAGGTGTGAGCCACCACGCCCGGCCATCTGTTTGCTATTTACCAACTCTGTGACTGCTTTCTTCATGTGTAATTTACTCATGTGAACTGGTACTTACATCAGGCTTGGGATGATTAGATGAAATAATGCATGGCATGGCAATACAGGATGGTTTCAGTAAGTTACTATCCTATAGTGATGTTCTTTATTGCACTGTTTATTATTGCCACAAAATTAGAAATGACCTAAAGTCTAAGGATGAGGTTAAATAAGCTGTAATCTGTCCATACCATAGAATATCATGGAATAATTTAAAATAACAGATTAGGAGCATAAGCTAAAAATTTGAAAAATCTACAAGATGACTTAAGTGGAATAAGCAAACTGCAAAACAATATGTACTGAATAATTTATAGACACACACCAAAACACACTTTTAAAAAATTAACACAAAAAACACATATATATACACACACATATGTATATATAATGTACACAGAAAGAAGTTGTGAAGTACACACATCAAACTGGTAACTGGGTTACCTCTGGCTAGGAAGGTGAGATTAGAAAAGAGGAAATAAAAAGAAATTTTTGCTTTTTAGTGTATGTATTCCTGTATTATTCGAATTTCACAATAAGAATGTGTATTAATTTATGCCCTTTAAGGTAAAATGCATTGCTTCTGAAGCTTAACTTCTTAAAACAAGTTTCCTCCAGTTACAGTGTTCCAGTGTTATAAGGAACATAGCAAAGGAGAATGCAAATAACTTAAATTTCTATCATAGATTACTAAAACAAGAACAGACACTATCTTGAAGTCCAACAACCCCTCTCATCATTTTATAAATAAGTAAACTAAGACTCTGAGACATCAGGTGAGTTACCCATGGCCACACAGCAAACGAGTCAGAGTTCCTTCCTCTGATGACTGTATTATCCATTGCTCTTGTTCTTTCCATTTTGAAAACTTTGCTCTTATTTTTTTTCCCTCCCAATCTCTAAGATGCCCCCATTCTCATTCACAATAAACTAAGGGATATAACTGTTCAGTAAACGAATATATTTCCTGAGGGCTATTAACATTCCCTTTTCTTGATCAAGTAGATTAGATCATTTTCCTTACACCCCACCCCCCCGCCTTTTTATAGAGTAGGAGTATAAGCTAAAAATGGTAATCCCCTCCCTTTAAACATTTTTTGGTAATTGCCCCCTGGTTTTTAAAAATTGTTGCCCCTTCTCAAAACAGTTTCCAGCTTTGAAGGTTAAAATATGAAATACAAATGAATTCTCAAGCGTTCTTGAACTCATTAAGAAAAAAAGTAAAGAATGAAGAGAAAACGGAGATCCAGAAACCTCTGACTATCAGTCTAATCTATTTACCGGCATGAGTCAGTCTCTTTTTAGAAATACAAGGAAATCTACATGTGACTTCGTAAACTTTATAAAGTTTGAAATATTACAGTTTAAAGAATACAATGATAGCTATTCATTATGCTTTTATTACACTGAATCACAGTTAATTTTTTTCTGAACTGTTGAGAAATGTGTCACCTTTGCAAAGGTAAGTATATTGTGTTTCATTATAAATATCCAAAAGTTGGCAATCCAGTATCATATCAGAATAAGACATGCCTACACATTCTAGTACCTTTGGATTTTACCGATTTTATATCTTTCTAAAACAGAATACTTACTGTCTTGTTTTCTTAGTGGGGGCATACAATCATAATGTAACCACTTCTCGGTGACTCAGTCTTCATTTAGAATATTAATTACTACGTTGCAAGCACTGTGGTGAAATGATGCCCTAGAGGCTATTATACTTCTAATTAAATAATTGAGAACCATGGCTCAGGCCTATAATTCAGCACTTTTGAGACGTTGAGGCAGGATGATTGCGTGAGCCGAGGAGTTCAAGACCAGCCTGGGCAACCTAGGGTGACCCTGTCTCTACAAAAAAAATTAGCCAGGGGGTGGCAGCACACACCTATAGTCCCAGTCCTGAGGCAGGAGGATCACTTGAGCCTAAGAGGTCACGGCTGCAGTAAGGCATGATTGTGCCACTGCACTCAAGTCTGCGTGACAGAGCAAGACCCTGTCTTTAAAATAAATAAATAACAATTTTTTAAAAGTTAGCCAGGTGTGGTGGCACATGCTTGTAATTGAGGGGCTGAGGCAGTAGAATTGTCTGAGCCCAGTTCAAGGCTGCAGTGAGCTATAACTGCATCCTTGCACTCCAGCCTGGGCAAAAGAGTAAGACCCTATTGCCAAAAAATAAAAAATAGAAAAATAAAAAAATAAAAACAAAATTACATTTTTAATTTTCTTTTTTGTAGAGATGGGTCTCACAATATTGCCCAAGCTGGTCTTGAATTCCCATCCTCAAGCAATCCTCCCCTCTCAGCCTCCCAAAGTGCTGGAATTACAGGCATGAGCCACTGCACCAGACCACATTTTTGGTTTTCTAATCTTTCTTTCTACTTTTCTCCTTACCTCTTTGCAGTTGGGATTAGCTATGCCTATCCATAGCAATGCTCCCTTTCCAATCTAATTTCCTATATTATGGGACATTGAATAAGCTTTTTGAACTGTTTATATGAGAAGTCTCTAAAATGAGGACCTCTTCTATTTTAAAAACATATTACAGGTTGAGTATCCCTTATCTGAATTGCTTGGTACCAGAAGTGTTTCAGGTCTCAAATTTTTCAGATTTTGGAATATCTGCATATACATAATGAGATATCTTGTGGAGGGGATCCAAGTCTAACTACAAAATTCATTTATGTTCCACTTACATCTTACATACATGTCCCGAAGGTAATTTTATACAGTATTTAAAAAATAATTTTGTGCATGAAATAAAGTGTATACTGAACTATCAGAAAACAAAGGTGTCACTATCTCAGACACCCACGTGGACAACTGGTTGTTTTTTGGCATAACCATCATTCCTGACTCTGAACTTACATGCTACCAATAAGTAATCACTTTTTAAAACTTATTCATACTTAAGTACTTAACAGGAAAATGCAAGCCAACCTCTCCTCTTCCTCCTCAACCTACTCAACTCATGTTGAGTAGTTGAGATGACGAAGAGGAAGGTCTTATGATGATCCATTTTGATTTAATGAATAGTAAATGAATTTTCCTTATGACTTTCTTAATAACATTTTCTTTTCTCTAGCTTACTTTATTATAAGAGTACAGCATATAATATATGTAATACACAAAAATATGTGAATCAACTTGTTACCAGTAAAGCTTCTGGTCAATAGTAGGCTATCAGCACTCAGGTTTTTGGGGAAGCAAAAGTATACGTGGATTTTCGACTGAGCGGGAGAGGGAGGGAGGTGGCCCCCCAAACCCCCATGTTATTCAAGGGTGAACCATATATTGAAGTCCATATCTCCATCACACACAAAAATAAAATCCAAGAAGATTAAAGAATTAAAGGCAAAATCATAAAATCTTTAGAAAATAACTGCAAATGTCTTCATATCCTACAAACAGGAAGGTCCTAAAAAAGATACCAAAAAAACCATAAAATACTGATACTTAACTACAATGGAATTCAGATGTTTGGTCTCCAAAAGACATAATAAAGAGAGAAAGTAATCCATAAACATGGAAAAGATAGCTGTAACACATAATGATAAAAATTAGTATCCAGACTGGGCATGGTAGCTCATGCCCACAATCCCAGCACTTTAGGAGGCCGAGGGAGGAGGACTGCTTGAGTTCAGGAGTTCGAGACCAGCCTGGGCAACATGGCATCCCTGTCTCTACAAAAAATACAAAAATTAGCCAGACATGGTGGCACACCTGTAGTCCCAGCTACTTAGGAGGCTGAGGTGGGAGGATGACCTGAGACCAGGGAGGTTGAGACTACAAACAATTCTATAGTTAGTCAAAGCTTTTGCCAGTCTTTCTAAACACCTCATAGAAAAGGAAACATAAATGGTCAACAAACATAAAATGAGACTCAAGCACCTCATTAATAATCTTGGAAAGGAAAATTGAAACCATTCAAAATATTATCTTATGCGTACCAGACTGGCCAAAAACGTAAAGTGTGACAACATATAGTGTTCCCAAAGATATGGAGGGATACAAGCTCTCAAACATCACTGGTAGAAAGTGACCTGTTTCAATGACTTTAGGGGGAAAAAAAACCTTGGCAATATCTAGTAAAACTGAAGACACACACATCCTATGACCCAGCAATTCCACTGTGTTACCCTAACCTAAAGTAGGAGTCAACAAACTTTTCTGTAAAGGGGAAAATAGTTAAATATTTTAGGCTTTGCAGACCACACAGTCTGTGCAGCAAACTACTCAGATGTGCCTTTGTAACACAAAAACAGCTAGAAATATGTGTATGAATGGGTGTGGCTATGTTCCAATAAAACTTCATTTAATAAAACTTCATTTATAAAACAGGTGGCCTCCCAGGCAGTCTCCCAGTCTCTGTTTTAGAGAAACTCCTGCAGACATACATACATCAAAAGACATGTCCAAGAATATTCACAGCAGCATAGTTCATCATAAAAACAAATTGGAAACAACCTAAATATCTATCAATTGTAAAATGGGTAAATTGTGATATTAACAATCAACAGAATATCAGAATAGTAAAAGTAAACTATGGCGATGTGCAACATCATTTTGAATCTCAGGAACATGATGAATGTAAAGAGCAAGTCAGGTGAAATTTATATAAAGTTCAAAAACATACAAAAGTAAATAATACAATGTTTAGAATAAAACTACTGAAAAACCAAGGGAATGATATACACAAAGTTTATGACAATAGTTACCTCTGATGGTTGTATGACAGAGGATAGGATAGTGAGACACTCACACATAATGGAACATCTACGTGATTAAAACATGTATTATAACTTTTTAGGGAGGGGGAGGGAAGTTCAGTGATGTTTCTCTTCTGTAAAAGTAGATGGGGGATATGATAACTGGTCTACATAACTGATTTATTCACTTTATTCTTTGGAGAACAATGAATCCATTTTTTGTGAATTAAGTTCCAAAACAAAAATGAAGTTGTATTTCTAAGAACCCTGGGGTTTTGTGGCATAAAAACAACTATACTAGATGGTCTTTATGACAGTTTTGAGGCCTAACAGTATGACTCTAAGATTAATTATCTACAAACCTAAGGAAAAAAACAGTCCTTTATTTCAAAAAGTTACATGATATGAGATATAATATCATCCCAAGAACAAATAAGTTGTTAAAAAATTTGAAATAGTCTCTGATCTCCCCTTCCTAAAGCACTTATGCTGAGATACTGGGCAGCCCTTATAGGTTAGAATGGTAATGGCAGAAGATTAGGTTAGATTAGAGAAGCTAACGTTGAGTGAAGACCATGAGAAACTAGTAACAATACCACACACTGTGTATAGTGTTTTTGTTTTGTTTGTTTTGAGACACAGTCTGGCTCTGTTGCCCAGGCTGGAGTACGGTGGCATGATCTCAGCTCACTGCAACCTCTGCCTCCCAGGCTCAAGTAATTCTCGCGCCTTAGCCTCCTGAGTAGCTGGGATTACAGGTGCACGCCACCATGCTCTGCTACTTTTTTTTTTTTTTGAGATGGGAGTTTCGCTCTTGTCACCCAGAGTGCGGTGGTGCGATCTCGGCTCACTGCAACCTCTGCCTCCCGGGTTCAAGCGATTCTCCTGCATTAGCCTCCCGGGTAGCTGGGATTACAAGCACCTGCAAGCACACCCGGCTAATTTCTGTACTTTATTAATAGAGATGGGATCTCACCATGTTGGCCAGGCTTGTCTCAAACTGCTGACCTCTGGTGATACACCCACCTCAGCCTCCCAAAGTGCTGGGATTACAGGCATGAGCCACCATGCCTGACCCGCTAATTTTTGTATTTTTAGTAGAGATGGGGTTTCGCCACGTTGGCCAGGCTGGCCTTGAACTCCTGGCCTCCAGTGATCCACCCGCCTTGGCCTCCCAAAGTGTTGGGATTACAAGGCATGAGCCACAGTGCCCGGCCTAGATAATTGTTTTTGATGACGTTTTTTGGTTAGAGTTCACAAAAGTAAAAGTCAAGCTTAATTATACAATTTCTGATGTATTATTAAGGCAGGCACTTTTAAATTATTTTCCATTAAAAGCTGCTGTTTTATATACATGACCATCTTTTTTCACGGAGAACAAGAACAAGCTGAGCAAAACCCACCCTGTCCTCTCAAGAGGAATATATTTGTTTATAAAGTAAGTAGTTTTAAGTACTTTATACAAGTGTGTAGGCAAATGTTTATCACATTACTGACACATATATTTACAGGGAGAAGGGGGCTAATGGAGGGAGCAAGGAATCTAGATTCATTCCCAAGTCCTCAGACTTCTTTTGTCACAAGTTTGTGAGACAGGACTGAACTCACAGGAATGGAGAGATAGTTTACCTGGTCAGAAATTCTTAAGGGTAGAGGAACCCCACACTGAAGCGAGACAAGGCAAGCTGTCTTCCATTCCCACCACCGATGTTGTAAGCAATATAAACCAGTTCTGTCTACGTTTCCTACCACCTTCCCAGATAGTTTCAAAGCAAATCTCAGCTCTCTAAATCTCACAACATACTTTACATTCTGAGGAAATCCTCTCAGTCCAGATGGCCTACCACACAAACTACTTCTATGTTGGCACAAATAAAACTTAAGATAGCTCTTCTCCTGCCCTTTTGCTCTCTGAACTAAAGAAAGTGTTCTATTTTATAAAAGGGGACAAACTGAAGGACAGTGAGCACACAACACACAGGCAAAAGCAGGCAGGATACAGACAAAAAACCTGGGCTGCTTTGAGGAGTGGCTAAACCCTAGGCAGCAGAAAAGCATGAATTAATGCACTATGCAAATATTCACTAAAATTATTTGGTTGCCCTTTGGCACTACTTTTCAGATCTTCTTTAAACTGGTTAACAATAAGGTACTATTGCTTAGAGCTTAAAGTCCCCAAAGTAAGTATTTTTCCTAGTAGGAAATAAACAATGTGTATACAAAGTAGCAAGTCATATTTCCTTTTTCCTTTTGTTTTATTTAAAATACAATGAAATCCACATGAATTGTAACAAAACTAAAGGAATTATCACTTTTCATTGATTTTTAAAACCAAAATATTAAGATATTAAGATTTATTATAAACATTTTGCTAAGTTAATGAATATAATTAACAATGAGAATCATTTTTCTTAACTAAGTTTCCAAGTTGTTTGAAAATATTAACTGCAGTACTAGTATTAAGAAACCTGTAATAGGGGCTGGGCGCGGTGGCTCAAGCCTGTAATCCCAGCACTTTGGGAGGCTGAGGCAGGCGGATCATGAGGTCAGGAGATTGAGACCATCCTGGCTAACATGGTGAAACCCCGTCTCTACTAAAAATAAAAAAAAAATTGGCTGGGCATGGTGGTGGGTGCCTATAGTCCCAGCTACTGGGGAGGCTGAGGCAGGAGAATGGTGTGAACCTGGGAGGCAGAGCTTGCAGGGAGCTGAGATCGCGCCAGTGCACTCCAGCCTGGGCGACAGAGTGAGACTCCATTAAAAAAAAAAGAAAGAAAGAAACCTATAATAACAAACAATTTATCTCTTTTTGTTGCTTTTAAGCTTTACATTTGCACTTTATAAATTTAAACCAACTCAAAATAAAACATTAACAACATAACAGCTATAAACACACATGCACCAAAAACTGCTGTGAAAGGATGAAACCTAAACCAAACTAAATGTGAGGAGCTATGAACATGAAGAGATTGAGCTAACGATAAACTAACAGCAAAAGCTGATAAAAGACATTGGAATGAGGCAAAATGATCCAGATTAATGCTTACAAAAGGGCTTCACAGGCCAGGCACAGCGGCTCACACCTGTAATCCCAGCACTTTGGGAGGGTGAGGCAGGGGGATCACGAGGTCAGATGGAGACCATCCTGGCTAACACAGTGAAACCCCATCTCTACTAAAAAATAAAAAAAATTAGCCGCGCGTTGTGGCGGGCGCCTGTAGTCCCAGCTACTAGGGAGGCTGAGGTAGGAGAATGGCATGAACTCGGGAGGCGGAGCTTGCAGTGAGCCGAAATCCTGCCACTGCACTCCAGCCTGGGCGACACAGCCAGACTCCGTCTCAAAAAAACAAAAACAAAAACAAAACAAAAAGGCCTTTACAGAAAAGTAGAAGCCATCAAAAGAGTGTTTCTACAAGTAAGACTCAGGAAAGCACTTCTCTTTTGATTAATACCTGGTACAGATTCATCAAAGTATAGGAGTTACTTGAAAGATTAACAGGAGTGAGGTGGGTTGGGGAATATACAATGTGTTTGAAACATTACAGGCTAGGAAGGACTTCAAATTCTTGCTATTGACTGGTGAGAGGCTTGAAAGCAGATTGTATGTCGTTATACTTTAATCACCAGACAAATGTAAGGCTGTAGTTTTATAATTCAGGTGTCAACTATACTCTTCTTTACAATAAATGGACCCAAATTAAATGATTGCTTAGAGGTTCCTAAGGTTAGAAGGGCTGCCAAAAAGTTCTGTAACAAAGTGCTTTCTAATTAGCATATAACAAAAAAGGTCCTCTTGCACATCAAAGTATATAGGGCTTTTTTTCCCACCACCTCCCATTTGTGCAGTGCATTACTAATTTGTATATTATGTACCCTGGCCATTTCTTTCTTCTCAAATCGAAATCTAATTTCAGGGAAAAAGCTTGTGAGACCCAGTCTCAGCTGTTTCTATGATTAAGAATCATCTTCTCTCTTTTCTGTTACAGTCAAATCTCTTTTTCAAAACTCCTATTCATCCAAATATTTGAGTACTACTGTATATAAAAAATTTTCAAAGTGCTGAGAATTAAAAAAATAAAATTACTGCCAGAAATTTATCTACCAGAAATTAGAAATAAATAATTTTTTTTTTTTTTTGAGACGGAGTCTCACTCTGTTGCCCAGGCTGGAATGCAGTGGCTTGATCTTGGCTCACTGCAAGCTCTGCCTCCCGGGTTCACGCCATTCTCCCACCTCAGCCTCCTGAGTAGCTGGGACTACAGGTGCCCGCCACAACGCCTGGCTAATTTTCTGTATATTTAGTAGAGACGGGGTTTCACCATATTAGCCAGGATGGTCTGGATCTCCTGACCTCGTGATCCACCCACCTCGGCCTCCCAAAGTGCTGGGACTACAGGTGTGAGCCACACTGCCCAGCCATAAAGGGATAATTTTAATAGATGATACTCAAGACAGAATTGATGGAATATGGTCATTGATTACATAAGAGGATAAAAAGTACAGGAAGATCCCTGTTTTTCTATTTGGATGACTGAATAAATGGTTCAATAACATTCACTGATAGAGAACAAAGGAAAAAAAAAACAGGGTGGGGAATGAGGGAGCAGAAAGATGTGTGGTTTTGGATCTGCTGATTTTGAGGTCATTATAACAAAAGTATAACTAGGTCTTGGGCTTAAGATAGAGGCCTGAATTAGAGATTACATTTCGGAGCTTTATTAGGACATATCTGATAACTGGAGTTGTGAGAATTGATGACTTGGAGTGAGAAAGGAATAGGGCCAAAGTTATCCAGCAGAGAAGACAGAATAAAAACTGTCAGAAAGCTAGTCATAGATTCAGGAAAGGAGACATAATGTTAGACTGCAAAGATATCAAAAGACAATGACTAAAAATGGTCCATCTGATTTGGCCAGTATTAAGGAATCTTTACCAGAGAAGTTTCAGTGGAGTCATGGGAACAGAAGCATAACTGCAATGCACTGAAGTGAGGCTGGGAGGTAAGGCAGTCTTTTAAGGAATCTGATTGAAGATGGAAAGGGTTTAACCGGATGGGGGTGAAGAGAGTGTCTGCAAAGCTGACAGTGGTGTTTTTATTTAAATGTAAGAGTAATAGATTTACAGGGTTGAGGGAAGGAACCAACAGAGTTATTTATACTAACACGTAAGGACATGCAGCAGAGCTCCAGCGTTAGAGATGTGAAGGGCTAAAATAGAAAAAACAAGACAAAGAATGAGCCTTTTCTGAGAAGAGATACTTTTATCTAAGAATGAAGGGAAGAAGATGAGAGGAGGTGAAGATATTTGTCTACCTAATTTTTCTGTAAAGCAGGAGACACAGTGCCCTGCTGAGAAGAGCTGGTTAAAGAGCTTGAGCTGGCTGGGCACAGTGGCTCACGCCTGTAATCCTAGCACTTTCGGAGGCTGAGGTGGAGGGATCGCCTGAGGTCAGGAGTTTGAGACCAGCCTGGCCAACATGACAAAACTCCATCTCTACTAAAAATAAAAAATTAGCTGGGGATGGTGGCACACACCTGTAGTCCCAGCTACTCGGGAGGCTGAGGCAGGAGAATCACTTGAACCTGGAAGGCGGAGGTTACAGTGAGCCAAGATTGCAACACTGTACTCTAGCCTGTGCAACAGTAAAAGACTCTGTCTCAAAAAAATAAATAAAATAAAAAATAAGAGGTTGAGCTAATAGGTAAGTGTGGAATTGTATATACCACACAACTCGTAATATTGTAGGATATTGCTAATTATCTTTTAATAAAGTTACATTTAAAATTCCTAACTAGATTGTAAAACCCTCTGGGGAAGAAGCTATTTTTCATTTTCCTCTACACCTGCAAAGCATCACACATTGCAATAACTCTCCAAACAGGGGTTGATTTGTTGTTGTTGTACTTCAGAATAAGCAGCAAAGACAGGATAAAACAGGGAATGAAAAAAAGACACTTATTAGTTTGGTGACATGCATAGGACTAGGGGTTGCTTTAGAAGATAAGAACCCCCTTTATTAGAAGTTTCGTGTAGCTGAGGGGGAATCTGGAAGAAGCAAATTTAGCCAATAATTGCATGATAGAAAAGATCGGTATCTCTCTCCTCTTCCCTCACCATCTAGTATTTCTTCCTTTTTATGGTTTTTTTCTTTCTCTGAATATCCCCCTTTCCTTTCTTGTACCTGGATTTTGAGGCTATCTATCTTCCTGCCCTCCTTTCCCCTCTGCCAGGATATGACCAAAATGAAGTATATTTTTGTTATTCCTATCAGTTTTAGAGATTTAGCCCAACCAAGAGGTTAGATGTTCTCGCATTAGTGGGCCTCAACCTAGACTCTAGATTTATTTTGCTAGAGTTTTCCTCTTATTATTTTTTACAAGCAAATGAGCTAAATGCTTTTACTTCTTATCCAAGAAAAAAAATCTACTTTACTTCCCTCCCTGATTCCTCTGACAAACTCAGTATTTGCATGTATTTAGCCCTAAACTCACTCACTCACATTTCTTTTATTCTTCTCTCTCGTGGTGAATGGGTGACTCTTCCAAGACAGTTATCTGTCTTGCTTTATGAAAAAATTCTCTACCATTTAATATTTTACTAACATAACTGTTCCTGGAATACAAAGTTCATGTGTAAGCTAAAAACTTACTTAATATGCATATGGTGCTTAAGAGCACAGTGCTGGATTTAGACTGTCTGGGATTTAAAAACTGGCTTCATCATTTAGTAACTATATACCCAGGAAAGTTTCTTAACTTCTTCATGCCTCAGATTCTCCATCTTTAAAATGAAGCTAAGAACATCTAGATGACATATAAAGTTATAGAAAATTAAATTAGATAAATTAAACAGCATGTAAAAACGACAAATAGTGAAATTTTCCTTTTTATAAATGTTAGCTACTACTATAATCATCATAAGATTCCAATACAAAGTTCTGCTAAACCCACACCTAGATCACCTTAATCCTTAAGGATGAGTAACATTTGCAGTCAGGTACCTAGGGTACACAATCAAAGTTTTACTAAAACTTAGTTTCTAATACATTAGCAGAAAGAGATATTATATTTTACTGATTTGTTTACTCACTAAATTTCATTTAATCATCAGAAAATTAAAAATGGACTAAATTGGAATTAGCAGGAGACAGTGAAAACAACACAAAGATATATGTTATTTATTTGATAATCATTTTTAACATTAAGTGACCTTCTAATTATTAATACATACCATGCATTGTTAGGATTTAAATAAGACTGTTTCCTAACCCTAGCAAGCATTGTGGGGGACAGAAGAAGGTAAATAAATAAATAAAATAAAGTACAATACAACACTTGCCCTGACAGATATATACAGAAAATTGTAGAACTCACAGAAAGTCAGTCAATTTTTACCAGGAGAGAAAAGAATGAAAGCCTGGTCTCTGGAGCAAGTTATTTCTCTGTTAAAAGAAAAATACTGATGAGAAATTTTTTAAAGCAGTGCCATTTTAAGAGCTCACTGTGTAGGCCTATAAAACATTATAAGCAAAGCTATACCTTCTAAATTATAAGACTACAGCTATATTCCAAATGATATAAGTATTGAATACTAAATTTTAAATGACAAGCTCTAAGAACATGATGTTTTAGCCTATTTCAAATAAAAAAGAAGGCAGAGAAAGACCCAGAGGAAATCTATCAATCAACCACAAGCTATATCAGCAAAACTCATCAACTTCATTCCTAAAACTATGTCGATCCTTGAGCAATGTAGGGGTTAGGGGTGCTGACCACCCACTCATTTTTCTATGAGGAGAATTCTTTCTACTCTCTTAGCAATTTTCAAGTATATAAATTCATGTATACTTTTTTTTTTTTCTTTCTTTTTTTTGAGACAGAGTCTCTCCCTGTCACCCAGGCTGGAGTGCAGTGGCATAATCTTGGCTCACTGCAACCTTGGCCTCCCAGGCTCAAGCAATTCTCATACCTCAGCCTCCTGAGTAGCTGGGATTATAGGTGCGTGACACCATGTCCAGCTAATTTTTTGTATTTTTTGTAGAGATGGGGTTTCACCATGTTGGCCAGGCTGCTTCTGTACTCCTGACCTCAAGTAATCCGCCCACCTCGGCCTCCCAAAGTGTTGGGATTACAGGTGTGAGCCACCGTGCCCGGCCTATGTATAATTTTTGACTCCCTACAAACTTAACTATTAATAGCCTGCGGTTGACCGGAAGCCTTACTGGTAACAAACAGTTGATTAACACATATTTTGTATGTTATATATATTATATACTATAGTTTTATAAAGTGATATGTTAAAAAAATCATGAGAAAATATATTCACTATTCATTAAGTGGAAATGGATGTTCATAAAAGTCTTCAGCTTTGCTGTTTTCATGCTGCATAGGCAGAGGAGGAGGAAGGGGGCGGGGTTGTTCTTGCTGCCTTAGGGGTGGCAGAGGCAGAAAAAATCCTTATATAAGTGGACCCACACAGTTCAAACCTGTGTTGTTCAAGGGTCAACTGTATTTGAAGGGCATATATATTGCAATATGTCACACAAAATTGAGTTGCTGGACCAGAAGCAAATTTAAAGTTTTTCTTTGTGGAAGAGGAGTGGTTTAAAAAAAAAAAAAAAAGCCTTAACAGGCTCATATTAATTTTGAAAGCAGGTAGGATGTAATTCTTTAAAAAAATAAGAATGGAGGCTGGGCACAGTGGTTCATGCCAGTAATCCCAGCACTTTGCGGGGCTGAGGTGGGAGCATTGCTTGAGGCCAGCATGAGCAACACAGTGAGAACCCCATCTCTACAAAATTAAAAATTAAAAAAACCAGGTGTATGCCAGTAGTCTCAGCCAGCTACTTGGGGCAGGCTGTGGGGGCTGAGGTGGAAGGATCTCTTGAATCTGGGAGGTCAAGGCTGCAGTGAGCCACAACTGTGCCACTGCACTCCAGCTGGGCAACAGAGCGAGATCTTACCTCAAGGGGAAAAAAAAAAGAAAAAGAATGAACATCATTTCACATGCACATAAAACTAAAAGTGGAAAAAAGTCTGGATTAAACAAGTTCAGTACAAGGCTCAACAAAATCTTGCTTTCCTTTTGAGAGGATTCCCTTTGTTGAATTTCATGGAAATTTTGTGGGATACTGCTACTATAATCAAAATATATATATATATTTCTAGAAGTAAGCAGTTCTTTTATTTTTTAATCTCATTTCACATTTTTAAATTTACTTTTTAATTGACAAGTAAAAGTTGTATATATTTATGGTGTATAACATGATACTGTGATACATGTAAATACTGTGGAATGGCTAAGTCAGACTACTTAACATATGCATTATCTCACGTAGCATTTTTCTATGAGGAGAAAGAACACTTAAAAATCTACTCTCTTAGCAATTTTCAAGTATGTAATTTATTTTATTTATTTTATTTTATTTTATTTTATTTTGAGACAGAGTCTTACTCTGTTGTCCAGGCTGGAGTGCAATGGCACGATCTCAGCTCACAGCAACCTGCGCCTCCCAGGTTCAAGTGATTCTCCTGCCTCAGCCTCCCGAGTGGCTGGGATTACAGGAATGCACCATCACGCCCAACTAATTTTGTATTTTTAGTAGAGACAGGGTTTCACCATGTTGGCCAGGATGGTCTCGATCTCCTGACCTCATGATCCGCCCGCCTCGGCCTCCCAAAGTGCTGGGTTTACAGCCATGAGCCACCACGCCCGGCCCATAATTTATTTTTTTATTAACTGTAAAAACTATGATTTACAATAGATCTCTTCAACTTATTCCTCCCATCTAACTGAAATTTTGTGTCTTCTGGCCAACATCTCCCCAATCCCTGTCCCTTCAGTGTCATGGCTAAGAATTACATGAGTATGTATATTTTTATCTCAGAATTTAAGTGTATCTGGAAGATCTAATAGATTCAATCTACTATAAATGACTATCATACCAAGAAAAGACTGGTAACTATTTTTCTAGTCCACTTACAAATGTGTCTACGGCATGAACAATGGAAGATCCAATACATTATTTTACCATAAAGGTATGAGTAACACATTTTTTGCACAATTAGAGCTCATTTGTTATTTAATTTGGGTAGCATTATTTGCTTAAAAATAAAACAAATTTTTAGATGTTTGTAAAATATTTATACATTTTATATTTATTGAGTGACTAATTTGCCAGGAACTATGTTAAATCCCAAGGACATAAATTCAACTTGCTTTCTTCTCACTTCAAAAAACAAGTTTTTAAATTTCTGAAAAATTGAGAAAATTAACATATGTAAGAAATATGTCAATATTGCCTATAAAGCAATAAAAAAGACATCAATCCAATAGAAAAATGCAAAAAAGACATGACTAGGCAAACTTCTATCTGCAGGGAGGGAAGAAGGGTGGATCAAGCTCACTAGTAATTAGGCACATGCCAATTAAAATCACAAAATACTATTTCACACATCCTTGGATAAACAAAAAATGTAAATAAAGTCTGGCAACGTTAGTTGGATTTAGAGCATCAGAACTTTTATACATTCTGAAGGGAAGTATATATTGACAAACTCTTCCGGAGAATAATTCAGCAAGACTTACTAAATGTGAAAATATACTTGGCCTACAATCCAGCAATCCGGAAGTAGGCAAAAAAATTAAATAGGCATTTCTCTAAAGAAGATATACAAATTATCAATAAGCACATGAAAATACGTGGAGAAATTAGAACTCTTGCGCATTGCAGGTAGGAATGTAAACCTGTTTAGCCAGCATAGAAAACAGTGGGCAGTTCCTCAAAAAATTAAACAGGATTACCATATGACAAAGCAACTCCACTTACAGATATAATCCAACAGAACCGAAAGTGTGGACTCAGATACTTTTATACACCAATGTTCATAGCAGTATTATTAACAACAGCCAAGGGGTGGAAAGCACCCAAATGTTCATAAACACATGAATGGATAAACAAAATGTGGCATATACATAAAATGGAATATTATTCAGCCTTAAAAAGAAATGATACTCTGACACATGCTAAAACATGAGTGACCTTTGAAAACATTATGCTAAGTAAAATAAACCAGACACAGAAGGACAAATGTTGTATGTTTCCACTTACACCAGGTACCTAGAATAGGCAAATTCATTGAAACAGAAGAGAGAATAGAGGTTAAAGGGGACTGAAAGGACAGGTCAATGAGGAGTTACTAATATGATGAAAAAGTTCTGAAAACATACTGGTGATGGTTGCACAACACTGTGAATGTGCTTAATAACAGTGAACTGTAAAGTTAAAAATGATTAAAATGATAAATTTTATGTGTATTTTATAACAATAAAAAATCATAATGAGATGCCACTTCACACCATCAGGATGGCTATAATCAAAATGACAAAGTGTTGGTGAGGATAAGGGGAAATTGAAACCCTCATATACTGCTAGTGGGAATGTAAACAGTACAGCCACTTTGGAAAACAATCTGGCAGTTCTTCAAAAGGTTAAACAGAGGCACCATATAATCCAGCAATGCCACTCCTAAAGTATACACCTAAGGGAAATAAAGACAGATGACTACATAAAAACTTGCCCATGACTGTTTATAGCAGCATTGTTCATAAGAGCCAAAAAGTAGAAATAACCCAAATGTCCATCAAATGTTGAACAGTTATTTGCTCACACGGTTATACCCATATGACAGAATATTACTCCAATAAAAAAGAACGAAACAGTGATACATGCTGCAACATGGATGAAATCTTGAAAACATACTTAGTGAAAGAAGCCAGTGACAAAAGACTACATACTGTATGATTCAAATTACCTAATGTCCTGAATAGGCAAACCTGTAAGATAAAGTAGATTAGCAGCTGCCTAAAAACTATAGGGATTGGGAGAAACAGGAAGTGACTGCTAAAGGATACAGGATTTCTTCTTATTGCGGTAAAAATATTCTAAAATGGATTGTGCACAACTCTGTGAATATATTAAAAACCACCGAAGTATATGTTTTAAATGGGTGATTCATATGGCATGTGAATTGTATCTCAAAACAGCTGTCACAAAAACAACAAAAAAACCCTCATTCAATAAGCAAGAAAAACTTTCATAATCTAAACTGTAAATTCCCTCAGAAGGTATAAATAGAATTTAAATTTTCCCAAGGGTAAAGGAAGGAGAACCCGTAGTGGTATTATTAGTATGTGAAAAGGCCAGAATAATCACCTACATGAGGGCACAAATGAAGGGGTAAAAAGAGTCTGGAGTAGTAAGGGCAACTTCAACTTTTTCATAATATAGCCTAGAGCCAGCATTTCTTAAGAGACTATTATGCATATTTATTCAAATTGTCCAAAGATTAGTGAAAATGTAATGGTCTTTGTAAACAAAGATGTTTCTTACAGTATCTAGATGTGTTTTCATGGGGATGTTTTCAATATACATTAGAGATCTGGGCTAAGCAGAGCAAAATTTCTCACATTGTACTCTTGTCATGGGGAAAGACTAAAAAATGGTTACTTCCTTGTAAGCAAGGAGAAGAAAGATGACTTGCTACAGTAAAATTTGTAATTTGTAACTACTGACATTTAAGAGCTCTTAAAAAACAGAAACCAAACAAAACAGAGATAATCGTTAAACTTCAGCTACTTCAAAGCATGTCTTTACAGGTTCAATTGATTTAGCTTCATTACTTGACAGGGTCTTGCAAATAAAAATAATTTTTACTGATCTTATGAGCAAACAAAAAAATGATAGCAAATAATGGCTAGGAAGTTAGGACATTTGTAGTGGTGCATTTGTGAACTGCTACAAATCTCAGTTCTGAACAGTAATCTGTAATCACTACAAAAATGAAAAATACACATGCTTTGACACAACAATGTATGTAGCAGGGAGAGAGGGAACTATAAACCTATCAGACCTATCAAAATGGGATCAAGTGAATGAAATATGTTATCTAAATATGGAATCTGTGCAGCTACTAAAAATACATTATATTGGCCAGGCACGGTGGCTCACGTCTGTAATCCCAGCACTTTGGGAGGCCAAAGGGGTGGAGGGCAGATCACGAGGTCAGGAGATCGAGACCATCCTGACTAACACAGTGACACCCCATCTCTACTAAAAATACAAAAAAATTAACCGGGTGTGGTGGCAGATGCCTGCAGTCCCAGCTGCTTGGGAGGCTGAGGCAGGAGAATGGCGTGAACCCGGGAGGCGGAGCTTGCAGTGAGCCGAGACTGCACCACTGCACTCCAGCCTAGGCGACAAAGCGAGACTCCATCTCAAAAACAAAACAAAACAAAACAAAACAAACAAAAAAACCGTTATATTCCTATATATCAATGTGGAAGGCTATGCATGATCAATGGATATATATTTTAAGTTAGTTTCCAGTAAGCAAAAAATAATGCATATTCACTGTTTACACAGTACAGTTTATGTCCTGTTTTTGAAAAAGCAAACAAGAAAACAGGTGTACATGAAGAACAGGGGTTGGCAAACTTTTTCTGTTAAGGACCAGATAGTAAACATTTTAGGCTTTGTAGGACAAAAGGTCTTTGTCCCAATTACTGGACTCTGCTGTGGCAGCACAAAAGCAACTACAGACATTAACTATACAAATGTGTATGGCTATGTTCCAGTAAAGCTTTATTTATGGACACTGAAATTAGAATTCATATAACTTTAATGAGTCATGAAATATTCTTTTGATTTTTTCCAACCATTAAAAAATATAAAAACCATTTTTGGCTCACAGGATACAAAACAGTGAATTTTGCCATAAAGTGCTAAAGTTTGTCAACCCGATATGGAAAGACACAAATTAAACTGTTAACAGGGGTTATCTTGCAAAAAATTTGTTAAAATAAGCAAATATGCCATTTGATTTTAAAATATATAAAATAATTTTAAAAACTATCTCCTCTCAAATGAAAATGTAATTTTTATTAATAGGGCTGAGAAATTATCTTCTCCATAATCAGAAATCACTGGCGTGTTAATTAACATGACTCAACTTCTCCATGGCTACAGAGAGAGAAGACTAAGGAGAGAATAAGACAACTTTAGGCCAGGTGCAGAGGCTCACACCTGTAATCCCAGCACTTTGGGACCAGGCAGGCAAATCGCTTGAGCCCAGGAGTTCGAGACCACCCTGGGCAACATGATGAAACACTGTCTCTACAAAAAATTTATTAGGCTTGGCGTGGTGGCTCATGCCTGTAATCCCAGCACTTTGGGAGGCCGAGGTGGGTGGATCACCTGAGGTCAGGAGTTCGAGACCAGCCTGGCCAACACGAAGAAACCTTGTCTCTACCAAAAATACAAAAATTAGCTGGGTGTGGTAGTGGGCACCTATAATCCCAGCTACCGAGGAGGCTGAGGCAGGAGAATCCCTTGAACCCAGGAGGCGGAGGCTGTGATGAGCTGAGATCACACCACTGCATTCCAGCTTGGGCAACAAGAGTGAAACTCCATCTAAAACAAAACAAAACAAAACAAAACCCAAAAAAACACCACAAAAATTAGTCAGGCATGGTTGGGTGTGCTTACAGTCCCAGCTACTCAGGAGGCTCAGGTGGGAGGATTGCTTGGGCCTGGGACATTGAGGCTGCAGTGAGCCATGATAGCACTACTGTGCTCTAGCCTGGGTGACAAAGCAAGGTCCTGTCTCAAAAAAAAAAAAAAAAAAAAAAAAGTAAACCATGTTGTAAACAATGTGCTGTCATCTAAGCTTTGTTGTTCCATTTCTAGAGCATACACATGCGCAGGGTAGAATAATCCCAAGGCCCTAGGATTTTCAGAATGGTAAATGAGCACTGGCTTCAACTTAAAGTCATCAGCTACAATATCCCCTCAACAGTCAGCCTGTCCTTTGAAGCCAGGCATTGGCTTCTCTTCTCTAGCTATGAAAGTACTAGGTAACATCTTTTTCTAATATAAGACAGTGTTGTCTACACTGATAATCTGTTGTTTAGTGCAGCCACCTTCATCAATGATCTTAGCTAAATCTTCTAGATAACTTGCTGCAGCTTCCACATCAGAACCTGCTGCTTCACCTTGCACTTTTATGTATGGAGATGGCTTCTTTCCTTAAACCTCATGAACTAATCTCTGCTAGCTTCAAACTTCTGCAGCTTCCTCACGTCTCTCAGCTTTCATAGAAATGAAGAGAGTTAGAGCCTTGCTCTGGATTAGGCTTTGGTTTAAGGGAATGTTGTGTCTGGTCTGACCTTATATTCAGAACATGCAAACATTCTCCGTATCTGCAATAAGGCTGTTTAACTTTATCATTCATATGTTCACTGGAGTAGCACTCTTCAAAAACTTTTTCTCTGCATTCACAACTGGCTGTTTGGTATGAGAAGCCTAGCTTTCAGCCTATCTCAGCTTTTGACATGCCTTCTTCATCTAAGCTTCATCATTTCTAGCTTTTGATTTAAAGTGAGAAACGTGCACTCTTCCTTTCACTTGAACACTTAAGAACCACTGTAGGATTATTAACTGGCCTCATTTCAATATTGTTATCTCAGGGAATAGGGAGGCCTGAGGAGAGGGAGAGAGACAGAGGAACAGCCAGTGTGTGGAGCAGTCAGAACACACAACATTTATTAAGTAGGCTATCTTAAATGGGTGTCACTCATGGCACTCCAAAACAATTACAACAGTAACATCAAAGGTAACGGATCACAGGTCACCGTAAGAGATATAATAATAGTGAAAAAGTCTGAAATACTGTGAGAACTACCAAAACGTGACATAGATGAAGTGGGTACACATGCTGTTGGAAAAACGGGGCCAATACACTTGCTCAATGCAGGGTTGCCAAAAACCTTCAATTTGTTTAAAAAAAAAAAAAAAACAGTATCTGCAAAGTGCAAGAGTATGAAGCACAATAAAACAAAGTATGCCTGAATTTGATATGGATAATTGGTATTTTTTCAATTATGTGTTATACACGTATTATAGATAAGTAAAACAATTTTTTGAGAATTTTGCTGTTTCCAATGATCTATGACATACACTATGAGTGAAAATAATGTGCAGCAACAAAATAAATCTTCAAGACATACTCCCCTACCCAAACTGCCACCCCTTAAGCCCTTCCTATACAGAAATTTTCAAAGCAGCTATTCCTGGCAAAAAAGAGTTTTCCTTTTTTTTTTTAGATGGAGTCTCCTTCTGTCGCCCAGGCTGGACTGCAGTAGCACGATCTTGGCTCACTGCAACCCCCACCTCCCAGGTTCAAGTGATTCTCCTGCCTCAGCCTCCCAAGTAGCTGGGATTACAGACATGCGCCCCTTACGCCCGGCTAATAATTTTTTTTTGTATTTTTAGTAGAGATGGGGTTTCACCATGGTGGCCAGGCTGGTCTTGAAGTCCTGATGTCAAGTAATCTGCCCACCTCGGCCTCCCAAAATCCTGGGATTACAGGCGTGAGCCAATGCACCCAGCCAGAAAGGGGTTTTCAATGCATTGTCCTGCACCAAAACCAAAACAAAACCACATACATAAACCTTTTGATTTTTTAAAATTTTGTTAAATGCAAAATGTCATTTTCTAATCTATGAAAATCTAAAAGAAAAATTAAATATAGAAACTAAAGCAAGCTTAAGATTTACAGAACTTCAGGTAGACCTTTTCAAAGACATCTACAGTCATCCCTCAGAGATGCAGGAGGGTGGTTACAGGACTCCTACATATACCAAGTCCGGGCATACTCAAGTCCCATAGTCAGCCCTGCACAATCCACATATACAAAAACCGAGGCCTCTGTATACACAGGTTTGGCATCCCTGGAATACTGTATTTTTCAATCCACGTTTGGTTGAAAAAATCCACATATCAGTGGACCTGCCCAGTTCAAACTGGTGTTGTTCAAGGGTCAACTGTATTTCCTTATGAAGGGGGCTCTTCCTTATTTGATGCCGTTTCTGCTACAATTAATCAATTAAAGGTCTACAACTAAACTTTCTATGTTCACTGTGGGTTCTTCATGGCCAAGAGTCATTGGTGTGTAAATGATGTCACTGATGAAACAAGCAAATGTGTTTCAGTTAAATTTTGGAGTAAACGCATAACAAGCATTAGTTAACTGCATTATACCTTACATTAAAAGTTTTTACTAAGTCAAGTGCTGCAGTGCATGTTTGTAGTCCTAGCTGCTTGCAAGGCTGAGATGGGAAGATTGCTTGAGCCCAGGAGTTCATGTCTAGGCTGGACAACACAGCAAGACCCCCTCTCTTTAAAATTAAAAAAAGAAATTTCACTGATTTTGAAAAGAAGCCACTACCATACTACTGGTTAAAATCCAAAATTCAAATATTCTTGTGGTCAAAGTAAAGCATCTTCAGTACTTAAAGGAGGACTCTTGTACTTTAGTATGGAATTGTATTGTGCTGTATGGATAGGAACCGAGTAGGAAAGGCTGACACTGAACTAACTATGATAGGGCAAATTTAATTCTCCTTTCCTCCACTACTGTATTCTCTTCAGACAGGCTCAGGAAGATCCATATACATGAGAGATCCAAGTAGTAATTCTCAAGTACAGAATATCTGGAATACTCTAGGGCAGCAGTCTACAACTTTTTGATACCAGGGACAGGTTTCGTGGAAGGCAATGTTTCCACAGACTAGGGGCAGCGGGGGAGGGCTGGGATCATTCAAACACATTACACTTATTATGCACTTTATATTATTATTACATTGTAATATATAATAAAATAATTATATGGCTCACTATAATGTAGAATCAGTGGGAGCCCTGAGCTTGTTTTCCTGCAACTAGATGGTCCCATCTGGAAGTGATAGAAAACAGTGACAGATCAGGCATTAGATTCTCATAAGGAGTGAGCAACCAAGATCCCTTGCATGCACAGTTCCCAACAGGGTTTGCATTCCTATGAAAATTTAATGCCACTGATCTGACAGAAGGCAAAGCGTAGGTGGTAATGAGAGTGATGAGGAGCGGCTGCAAATACAGATGAAGCTTTGCTCACTCACCCACTGCTCACCTCCTGCTGTGTGACCCAGTTCCTACCAGTCTGTGGCCCAGGGGGTTGGGGACCCCTGTTCTACAGCCCACTTCATTACAGACTACACAAACTTCTAGGATCACCCCATATCTGACTGAGACCCATAAATTAATCACAGGATCAATCCAATACCCTACGGATGTTCCAAAAGTGAGATGATCAGCACCCAGATCAAATTCCCCATGTCTTCCCCAAAGTAAATCTACATATTCAAAAGGAGATCAAATTCAGACCATTTTTGCTAGTGAGTTTGGTTATAATATTGGTTGACACATCTGATATTTGGACATATCCTCTAAAAACTACAGTTCAGCAATCAAGCAATGTAGTTCAAATTACCTAACTACTCATTAAGACAACGAATATGTGGACACACAAACATGACCAAATGTAGTCCAGAAGCATATTTTAAGAATCCTCAGAAAGCATCTTTTTCATGGGTACAGTATTCCACAAAGAAAACTCTACGTTTAAGTCTGCATTATGTAAATAACATAATTCAAACACAGCAAAGCCTAAAAGACAAATATTAGGTTTCAAGTATCTAAAGTTACTAAATGAAAAACAGTAACCATCTGTTTCCACAGAGGGCCAAACAAGAAATGTACTGAATCTATAACATGAAGAATGTGGGTTATATAAGAATTTTTTTTACAGTAAAGGTTAATTCTGAGAAGAACGAATCTTGACAATCAAGAATTGCTTTCTCTGAAAAAAAACTTAGAGACTCAACTGCCTTGATGGGTTAAGTATAATCCTGTTCAGTACAGGAGGACTGTATCCCTAAGATTACAATTTGTTTGTCTAGAGTTCAAAAAGAAGTTCCACTACAAAAACAAATAAAATTCATAGTAAATATACATATCTCATAGCTCTTGAGCTTGACACCAAAGGTTTCTAATATGCTTAAATCTGCAGGTAAACTTTAAATAAAAAATTTACTTAGTCCAACTATGAGAATATTAACTGTCAGAATATTGGTTAAAAAAATGAAAATTTACTTAACAAAAATGTTTTATTACAGTTGAAAATTGTATATATTTTTTCTAACTTCCTTGTTTGTTGCTTTTGCAGTTTCAAAATCAACCAGGAACCAAGTAGATCTTTATTCCTTCCAACTACTTTGTTTCTCTGCCATTTCATCACTTTCAACTCTTACTTAAGGGTGTGAGTCAGAGGGGTAGGATAAACTTTGGATATAACCAATTTTAGACAATAAGCAGTATTTAATTTGGTTCAATAGCTTTCCTCCATTGCAAAGAAAGCAACTCAATTGTTGTGGCATGGTTAAAAATAGCAGTCCAGCCATTCAGTGAAATAGCAAGCACTCATTGTTTGGCTATAATAATCTTTAAAATGTCACACATTCAAAACATGTTTTAATTATATACACTAGCAACAACTGTAGAGATATGAAATGGAAAAAGAACAGGTAACATATTAATGAGAGTAGCCATACTCATACTAGGATTGTGGATGATTGTTTTTATAATTAAAAAAGAAATGGGCTGGGCCTGGTGGCTCACGCCAGTAATCCCAGCACTTTGGGAAGCTGAGATAGGTGGATCACGACGTCAGGAGTTCAAGACCAGCCTGGCCAAGATGCTGAAACCCCGTCTCCACTAAAAACACAAAAATAAGCCAGGTGTGGTGGCACACACCTGTAATCCCAGCTACTCAGGAGGCTGAGGCAGGAGAATCGCTTGAACCCGGGCAGCAGAGGTTGCAGTGAGCCAAGATCGCGCCACTGCACTCCAGCCTGGGTGACAGAGCAAGACACCATCTCAAAAAAAAAAAAAAAAAAAAAAAAAGAAGTGTGCCGGGTGTGGTAGCTCACGCTTGTAATCCCAGCACTTTGGTTTGGGAGGCCAAGGCAGGCAGATCACCTGAGGTCAGGAGTTTGAGACCAGCCTGACCAATATGGTGAAACCGTGTCTCTAATAAAAATACAAAAATTAGCTAGGCATGGTGTCACGGGTGCCTGTAGTCTCAGCTACTTAAGAGGCTGAGACAGCAGAATTGCTTCAACCAGAAGGTGGAGGTTGCAGTGAGCTGAGATCGTGCCACTGCACTCTACCCTGGGTGACAGAGGTAGACTCCGTTTCAAAAAAAAAAGAAAAAAAAAGATAAATGAGTTTCTCCTTTTCTTACAAAGATCTTAGTGACACTATCAGGAGTAAGAGTTGTGGAAAACTACACCAAAGTTTGGCTGGGTATGCGATAAGGCAGATTTAAAAGTTCTGAGGAAATAAGTTCTCAAAGGGAGAAGGTATAGCAATAAAGATTCTTTATATTTTCTAACCATCCTTTAAGGTTTGGATTGGAAGAAAAAAGTAATTTAACTCTGTATCTGAGTACCCACAACTTACTTTTAAATTCACCAGAAAACAGGTTGATAACAGACAGATATATGGTAACCCAAGTATAGCAAAATGTTAATTACAGAATCTAAGTGGTAGATAATTAGGTATTCACTGCAAAAAAATTTTTTTTTTGCTTCTTAAACATTTTTTATAATAAAACAGAAAAAAAATCTAGTCTGAGGCCAACACACTTCAAGAGAAAATGAAATAAATTTGCAGAGTACCCTGGAAGCTTTTATAGGTACATAAAATATTAAAGTAGTTGGATTTTATGAAAATCAGCTTGGATTATAAGATTTGAATACCATTCTGTTAAAAAGTGGTTTAATGGCTGGGCATGGTGGCACATGCCTATAATCCCAGCACTTTGGGAGGCTGAGGCAGGCTTGATCCCAGGAGTTCAAGACCAGCCTGAGCAATATGGCAAAACCTCATCTCAACAAAAAATATAAAAGTTAGCCAGGTGTGGTGGCACACACCTGTAATCCCAGCTACTCAGGAGGCTGCGGCAGGAGAATCGCTTGAACATCGGTAGTCCCAGCTACTTAGGGGGCTGCAGTGTGAGGATCACTTGAGACTGAGAGGTTGAAGCTGCAGTGAGCCATAATCACGCCACTGCATTCCAACCTGGGTGACACAAAGAGGCCCTGTCTCAAAAAAAAAGTTTTACATCTACCATGCAGAGTTATAGATCTTGTAGTATAGCTAGTCTCCACAGATGAACCCCCAATGAAACACGCCTACCAGTAGTCATGCTCTTATGTAGTTCTCTCCTTTGAATCTAGGCTGGCCTCGTGACTTGCTTTTTTACCAACAAAAGTTGTGTTACTTCCAAGACTAGATATGAATAAGTCTTGCAGAATCTAAGACTGTTTTCCTGGAATACTTTCTCCAGGAGAACTGAGCTGCCCTTTAAGAAGTCCATCTACTCTGAGCCACCATACCAGAGGCCACAGATACATACTTGGTTTGACAGTCCCAGCTAAGCCTAGCCTTCCAGCCATCCCGGCTAACGCACCAGACATGCAAAAGGTACGACCCTCCAGCTGCATATCACCATGTATCCTTAATGGAAAAGAAGAATTGCCTAGCCAAGCCATGCCCAAATTCCTGACCCACAATAATGCTGGATATAACAACAAAATTGTTGTTTTAATCCACTAAGTATTAGGTGTTTGTTTTTTTAACCAGAATAGATCAATAAGGGTATATTAATCACTAAATATTTAGCCCAAATCCTTCATTTTTAGCAATTCATTCATTTTCAATGAATTAAAAAATGGGGGAAAAAAATCCGCTGTAAACTCTAGGCTAAGTAGGTGAGGAAAACAAGGTAAAGGAAAAAGCTACATAGTTGGGAATAACTGCCTAGCCTATTCAAATATACAAACGCCTTATAATAAAAACTCAGGTAAGCATCAAATAACAGTCCATTTTTTAAAACCATTAATTTTTCATACTTTGGATGATATTCATATGAGTAAATGTACTAGACATAAATTTTTTTCTATTTAAGTTCATACCGAATCCACTATCTGACATCTTGTCAGTGATCTGTGACTCCCGCCCAAGCTGTTGTCTTAATAAAGAGTTAACAGAGAAATGACTGAATTTAAAACAGTAAAATGTTTTAAACTTCTACATTTTTGTTTTCATTGACATGTTAGGAAAAATCGGGGGATCACAAAACATATGTTACCCACCGTTTACCATAATATTTGATATACACAATAAGACAAAGTTCTCTGACTACACACATAATAGGTACTCAGTAACTGTTGATGGAATTAATTTTAAAATCCTATACATTCAGCTTACAAATTATAACTGCATAAAAGAAACTTAAATTGATGTATCTAAACAAGTCATCAATATCCTTAATTTTATATGTTTTAAGAAAACACAAAAGTACTTTCTAGCCAGTTGTAAAATATAAATGTAAACTGTTCTTGTATCTTTCCTAGACCTAAAAATTTTAAATATTAAATTATTGCCATTATTTTTTCCATGCTTTTAAAACCATTAGAAAATTATTCCTGTTTTCTAGTCAAGGAAGCAAGGAAAGATTCATATGGCTGCTGGGAAAAAGAAAAAGGGAGACAATAGGCTAACAAAGTTGAAGCACACATCTGCAATCTGAATGCTTATTTAAATAGTACATAAAAGTATGCAATGGAAAGATTCAATCATTAAGTATTTTTAAACTACCAGAATTTCTTAACCCTAATGTAGTTCATTTTATTTTATTTTTTCTTTATGGTTAGTCCAACAGGAGACTGGGTAAATGGACTATGATATATTCATAAAACTCCACATAGCTATGGAAATGTAACTACACAAATCGTACAAACATAATACTGAGCAAAAGAAGCCAGACACAAGAAGCCATACTGTGTGATTCCAAAAACAGCCAAAACTAACCTATGGTGTTAGAAGTCAAGAGAGTGGTCATCCTTAGATGTGGGAGGGGGAGTAGTAGTGACCAGAAGGCATCACCAGGGAGCTTCTGGGATTCTGGTAATGTTTTGTGATCTGTGTTTTATGTTATCATGAGTGTACTTTTTCTGCACGTTAAGGTAGACTTCAATTAAAAGTTTACATTTTTAAGAAGTGAGGGCAAAGCTGTAAGATTCTAACACTTTTACAACTGAAGCAGAGGTATTCCAATATTTCATTATTGATACTATGTTACACTAATATGCTCATTTGTTTGCAGAACCATGGCACAAATGATATAATTTTGGAAAGTGACTTAGAGATCACATAAGCCAAATGAGAATGCAAAAACTGGCTTCCAAGATTACAGAACGCAGGGCAGAGCCAGGACTGGAATACAGGTTTTCAGACTCTTAGTCAAGTGCTTTATCACTACACAATACTGCCAATTCCTCTTTCTCTAGTAGTTACTTTTAAAATATCCACAGGTATACTTTTATATTCTCATGCCCTACCCAATAAATGGTACTCTGGTGCCCTGGGAGAAACACTGGAAAATGTGATAAAGATATAGAAATGCATGAAGGGGACTATCTGCCTTACTGTAGCAGTGAATAATGTGGACATACAGTAAGTGTGTCTGTGGGTGTCATGCCATTTTATCTGTTAAATGGATAGAAAAGAGATCTAAATTAAAAGAAATTAAGAAAGAATTTTAGCAGCGACTAGCTGAGGAAGGGAAGGTTTTTTAAATGGTCTCAAACATTAACAAAATATTCTATTTCATGCAATGAAACATGTATTGCTAAAAAAAAAAAATCTACTGCCGAGTTTGCTTTTAATGTATTTCCTGTCCTTTTCTTTAAAACGCTGAAGGAATTAAGTAAAAACTTTTAAATGGCTATTAAAATATGGAAGTATAATATTTAATTCATTAAAGGTGATATTAAATATACCCTAGTTCAAATTTCAAACAGCATGCATTACTTTGAAAGTAAAATACAAAGTAAATTAGAAATTTTTCATTAGGAAATTAGAAACCATCAACAAAAACATTTTTATCTTAACAGATGATCAGAAAGTCTCCAAAATAGCTGAGTACCACAAGGCTTAAAGAAAGCCATTACATATATTTACATACAATTTGAAAGTGGGGATCAGGCACGGTAGCTCACACCTGTAATCCCAACACTTTAGAGGGCTGAGGCAGGCAGATCACCTGAGGTCAGGAGCTCAAGACCAGCCTGGTCAACATGGCAAAACCCCATCTCTACTAAAAATATAAATAATTAGCTGGGCGTGGTGGCATGAACCTGTAGTCCTAGCTACTTGGGGGGCTGACGCACGAGAATCGTTTGAACCCAGGAGGCAGAGGTTGCAGTGAGCCAAAATTGCGCCACTGCACTCCAACCTAGGCGACAGAGTGAAACTGTCTCGAAAAATAAAAAAAGAAAGAAAAAAAAAGAAAGAAAGAAAAAGAAAGTGGGTTATTTTGTGTCTGGGAAGAAAATACTACGTTTGCTGCCAGGCTAAGTTTACATTACCCACCCAGACAAGGGGTAAATTTTACCCTACTTAAAACATTGGCAACACACGATGCAGTAACAGGAACAAAGTTACCCAACTTAAATGTCACTGTTTCAATAAGAAAGTATGAAACCTTCCGGGAAGGATAAAGTTTTCAACCTCTCTAACGACATTTTATCTGCAGGTTGAAAACATCTAAGTCCTTTCATAATTAGAACTGACCACTTTAGGCATATCACACTTGTTAACTACAGAGGGGACTAATCCACAGGTTCAGACAATTTCCGACTACTCCAGTTTATAGCAACACAAGATTCCACCCAAGCCAATTTCCTCATTCATTGTTCTGTAGATAATGTTCAATCAGTCTCTGATCAGAAATGACCTCGCCCCCCTACCCAATATCCTACCTTCAGGATCTACTATGGGTTTAACCTCTAAGAAGTTCTTCCTTTTATTCTATTCAACACAGAACCCTTCCTTTCCTAAACTCATATAAGCCTCACACCCATACCATTTTGTACAACACACAGGAGTATGTGATTTTTTTTCAGCCATGCTTACAGACTTAACAAAGTCCAACTGTATGCCCCTTCATGATGGGAGACCATATTTCATACTGTTATATGTTCCACACTATCTACTGTGGTAGGTACACCAAGCACATTATAGGTATTTCAATCAATGTTAAAGCAAATACTAAAAAGAGTTATAGTTGCAAAGGAGACAGGATGCTCCAGTGAAGTGTGTAAGAGACAGAAGATTACATGGACCTTCTGATTACTTTGAGAAGAAAGTCTCAGTTCCTAATACCTCTCTAACATTTTGCTAATATTTAAACATAACCAATTTTTAAGGTAAACACAAGTATTTTCCATAAACTGATTTTCTATCTACTGAGTGGTATAAAATTAATCTTAAAATAAATCTCTAAAAACTAAATTATTCTATAGTGCCAGAAAGTAAGGAAGTTCTCAAAAAAGTTTTTATTTTTAAAAAGGTGGGAGTATGTCAAAGGAACATAGGAGCCAACCTATGGCCAAAGCTGGAACAATCTGAATAACAAAATAAATAAAACAGTATTGGATCTTAACCCAAAGTACAAAATATCCATGAGTCCATATTGAAATAAATAAATGACTGAAAAAATTATCTAAGGGAACAGAAGAATTCTAAATAAATGTAAATATACTGTCTTCAAGAAGTGAAGCATAACTCCACACCCACTTCTTAAGTGTGGGCTGTGCATAGTGACTTCCTTCCAAAGAGTACAGTACAGAAAGGGGTTGGGAAAAGTAATTTCACAAAGGAGAAACCTAACAAACAGTACCTCAGTGAAGTGATCAAGTTCAACAACATCAATGATGTCATGTTGCTCACATATACTTCTTTTGATGTGATGAGGAAGGCACTTTCCCTCTGTGGTCCTCCTCCCCAAAACATCAGACAAATTCCAAAAGAGGGACATTCTACAATATATCTGATACACCAATGCTGCTACAATATACCAATACTGCTCTTAAAACTGTCGAGGTATCAAAAACAAGAAAAACCTGAAAAAATGGTCATAGCCAAGAGCCTACGGAGATATGACAACTGGATGGGACCCTGGAAGAGAAAAGAGGCACTAGGTAAAAACTAAGTAAATCTTAATAAACTATGGATTTTAGTTAATACAATGTGTTATTGGGTTTTAAATTATAATGTACCATACTAATATAAGATATTAATAAGGGAATGGGGGGTGTGTGTGGAAACTCTGTATGATCTACTCGATTTTTCTGCAAATGTAAAACTGTTCTAAATGAAGTCTATTGGTTTTTTTGTTTGTTTGTTTGTTTGTTTTTTTGGTTTTGAGACGGAGTTTTGCCCTTGTTGCCCAGGCTGGAGTGCAATGGCATGATCTTGGCTCCCTGCAATCTCCGCCTCCTGGGTTCAAGCAATTCTCCTGCCTCAGCCTCCCAAGCAGCTGGGATTACAGGCACTCGTCGCTATGCCCAGCTAATTTTGTATTTTTAATAGAGACCGGGTTTCTCCGTGTTGGTCAGGCTGGTCTTGAACTCCTGACCTCAGGTGATCCACAGGCCTCAGCCTCCCAAAGTGCTGGGATTGCAGGCGTGAGCCACCGTGTCTGGCCAATCTTATCAGTTTTTTAAAAGTCATTTTAAATAAAATTATTAAGTAAAATAGTAATAGTTTTAAGAGACTGGGAAAATCATGAAGGCAGTACTCAGATAACTAAAGTTTGAAAAACATTTATGAGGAAATCCTTTTTAATCAAAGGTCCAATCAAAGTTTCACCACCTACTAGTTACATTATCATTTCCTCATCTATAAAATGGAAAGAAGAATATGCCTACAAGACTGCTGTGAGGATTAAATCAGATCATGAATATCTGTTTTAGAAACTGAAAAAGCCCTTCACAAATGATAACCGACATAAGAAGAAATACAACATATTATCTTGGAAAAAAGACGGGTATTGAAAGAAAGTTAAAGTACACTTCTGCTTTGTGGTATTTGTATAAAAGGAAAAAAACCAGAAAAGTGAACATAATTGTCTAAAAATTATTTCATGTTTTGAAACCATGTTTTTAGCTATGTAGGGCCTTGAGTTTCCAAATAACTGCTTTTAGTATCATATTAGTGATTTTTTAATATACTGTAATTTCTCATTCCTTTACAATTAGATTATAAAGATGCAGTTTAAATACTTTATTTTAAAAAGGGAAGACTAAACTCTAGTGTCTAGCGATGGACTCTCAGGGGATAAAACCATAAGGAAATAGGAAGTGATTACTACCAAAGCTAGGAGTAGACAATTTGGGAGGAAAGAGACTGTAAATGGGATGGGTACCTATAGGGACTTCTGAAGTGACTAACTTCTATTTCTTGTTCTAGACTGTGGTTACAAGGATGTCCATTTCATAATAATTTACCAAGCTTTAAATTTGTTCTATGTGGCTTTCTGTGTCTGAAAAAAAAAAAAAAAAAAAAAAAGCCAGACAGAACGAGACCCTGTCTCAAAAAAGTAAAAAAATAAATAAAAGGAGTAGGCTTCCAGGCCAGGTGCAGTGGCTCACGCCTGTAATCCCAGCACTTTGGGAGGCCAAGGAGGGTGGATCATGAGGTCAGGAGTTCAAGACCAGCCTGGCCAAGATGGTGAAACCCCGTCTCTACTAAAAACATAAAAAATTAGCCAGGTGCGGTGGCAGGTGCCTGTAATCTCAGCTACTTGGAGGCTGAGGCAGGAGAATAGCTTGAACTCAGAGGGCGGAGGTTGCAATGAGCCGAGATTGCACCACTGCACTCCAGCCTGGGCGAAAGAGATTCTGTCTCAAAAAAAAAAAAAGAAAAGAAAAGAAAAAAAAATTAAAGGAGTAGGTTTCCAAAATAAATCTATTGTAAAGAAAACATTTAACATAAAATAAAAATTTTTAAATATAAATTTTAGTTCTTTGATTATATATACAAAATCAGAACTTTAAAAAAATCTGGTTCTAAATGATGTAAGGCAAAATTACTCAGATTCAAAGTAGGTTTGAGAATGAAAATTTATCTCAAAATCTGAATACTCACTCTGCATCTACTCACCTTATGGCCACTGTCCTTTATTCAGAAGACATAAGACCTCCCTCCCAGAGTGGCCAGGAAGAATAAACGAATAAATGCAGAAACATGAGTTGAAAAGGTAGTAAACAAATGTAATTTGTACCTGTCCACCAAAGAAGAGGTGAAATAGAAAGTGTGAGCTGCTATCACGAAGTACGCTCTCACATACTGATGTCCGACTTTCAGAAAGTGTCAATACTGTAGCGTACTCATATCCAAATACTGCCATTTTCAGGACTCTCAATTACCAATCTTCACTGCAACATTTAAGGAAAAACTTCCTATAAATAAGATAATGTAACTATAGCTCAAATATGATTGTCTAAAACACAGAACAATTAGGAAATCAATTATTCATCAGTGAAGCAAAGGTGAATTCGCATTTAATATTATAAATTCGCATTTTATATTATGCCAAACTCAGAGACAAGTCACTTATTTTTCAACTTCAACCAATCAGAACTGAGTGAAGACCAGAAAGTAAGCAGAAAAAGACCCCAAAACAATCCAAACTAAAACCATAAGTATAAAGACCACTTACGTTCAGGAAAGTTCCTCTGGCCCTCATAAGTTGCCTGTTAACTAAATTTATTAGAACTGGGTAGGAACCAAAAAAATCTGGCTTTCCAATTCACAGCAAATAAAAAGCAAGAAATTAAAAAGTGGTTCAGGTAGAGCTGCTAAGGTAATCAAGAAACTGACAACTCATCCATCAATGAGAAAATCATATTTTTAAAAAGATACCAATAAGTGAAAAGGTATAAGGTCCTAGGTCATACAGTGCAGAGGCAAACAACCCTAAGACACTTCAATTACCCTTAAGGTACTAGTTACATTCTTTAAATTACTTATGTGAAAACTAGTTATATCTAGTATTATATTAATATATATTTGGAGGTTGTATGTGTATACATAGATATATTTTAGTAAAAGATATACATTTATAAAAGTTTTGGTTGTATTTAAAAATTACTTTTATAAAACTACAAATGATAACTGATAATATCAAATAGAGGAGGTGTTATACATCCAACTTAAAAATAACTTTATTTTAGAATGTAACCAATAATCACGCTGACATATTTCTACAGAACTATATCGAAAAGTAATCTATTACTACAGTGTACTGAACACATATTCAGTGACAGCTGCATTGTCTCATTTCATCTCACAAATCCATAAATATTAAATAGATCCCTATAAAACTGCCAATATGCAACTATTTTTGACCAACCAAAAGGTATTAAAATTATCTACAATTACAGATGTAGAAATTAGCTAAAGAGAGGTAACACCCAAGATTACATGATCAACAAATGGTAAGGTCAGAATTTGAACCCAGGACTGTCTTGATTACTGTGTTATTCAAACTAACCAGCAATTATTGTAATTCACTGTGATGATTTAAATTTTACTATTTACCAAAAATAATATACATGATGCACTGAGAACACATCACTTATGTATTATACGTGCCAAAAATGCATATCCTAAATCTGATCATGAAGAAATATCAGACAAAACTAAATTGAGAGACAGCCTACAAAATAAATGGCTAGTAATCTTCAAAACTGTCTATGTCATAAAAGGAACAAAAAAGGCTCACGAACAGTTCAGTTCCAGATTAAAGTAGGCAAGACGACTAGACATAAAACTAGGCATAAAAACTAAATGCAGGCTGGGTGCAGTGCCCACGTCTATAATCCCAACACTTTGGGAGGTCATAGCAGGAGGACTCTTGAGGCCAGGAGTTTGGGACCTGCCTGGGCAAGACAGTGAAATCCCATTTCTCCCCCAGAAATTCAAAATTCAGCTGGATACAGTGGAGTACACTTATAGTCCCAGCTACTTAGGAGGCTGAGGTGGGAGGATCACTTGAGCCCAGGAATGTGAGGCTATACTAAGCTACAATTATGCCACTGCACTCCATCCTGGGTGACAGAGTGAGACCCTGTCTCTAAAAAATATATTAATTAAAATTAAAAACTAAATGTAATGCCTGATTCTGGATTGGATCAGAGGGGGGGAATGCTATATGGAACAAATTTGTGAAACTTGAATAAGGTCTACAGATTTAAAAATATCGTACAAACGTTTACTTACTTTTATAAGAAATGTCACAAAGCAGAACAAGAGTAATTGTCAAATGAGTGATAAATGCAGTAAGTGCTAGAAATTCAGAGGCAAAAATGATCATGATTAGCAAGAGTGGTCCTAGGGAAAGAAAAAAAATTGGGTCTTGAAATCTAAGCAGAAACCGGCTAGGTAGAGGAGAGAAAGAAGAAAATTCCAAAGTGGCACAATATTTGTGGATAAATGACTGAGTAATGGAAACTGACTACATAGTCTGTTAACACAGGAGAGTAAAAATAAGACTAGAAAGGAAGGCTGGGGCCAAATTAGGGAATTCTAACCCAAAGAAAATAGGATTTCATACCATAAGCTATAGCCAACCACTAAATAATTCTGACATAGTATTAGTTTAACAAACAATTTATCCATTTCTGTCTAAAATCTAAGTTGATACTTCCTTAAACAAACAACAACAACAACAAAAACCCTTTCCTTTTGCACTAACAGATCTTCCACCTCCTTCATTTAAGTGCCTACTGATTCAGGCCACACCGCACAGCTTCTAAGAGCAAACATTTATTGAGTGCTTACTGTGAGTTAGGTAAGCCAGGGAAGCTGACTGAGGGCAGGGGCATTTAATTCAACACCATCTACACCTATTGTTATTATTATTGGGCAAGCTGAAATTAGTTTACTTTTAGAGTATATCTCTTTTCCCTACCAAATATAAAAATGTCAACTTTTGCTGATAAACTTCACTATGTGTAAGGACAGATTATTTGATTAGTGTTTATCTGTCAACACTAGAAGTTTTCATTAAGCATTTTAATTCAGAATTGTATCAGTGATCACATCTGGAAGTGTTTTTTGTTGCACATAAGCCAACTTATACTAAAATTCTACAAGGTCAAGTTTATAAATGTCAAATTGTAATCTAAGAGGCAAACTTTGTAAAGTCTGCATGAATCATCTTTGTTGAGAACCCTTCATTTTATTTCCAATAAATTTTTCTCTTAATAAAAGAATCAAATTACCTCAACACGTAATATACAAAAAGACCTCGAATCAAAGTTCTTTGGATGATTATAGAACAAAATGGCAATGTATTGCAAATGATTAAGAAATGAATATTTATGATTTCTAAAACCATATGGTATAGTAATAGGAAGAACTGTAATATTAAAGGGACCCCATAATCTTAGCATTCATGAATATCTGAGGCAAAGAACATTTACACAGATTCATTACTAGCTTTTAACTCTACCTACCTAACTAGGTTAACTAGTTAACTAGGTCTAACTCTAGCTGTAACAGTTTTTCTTTATTCTGAAAAACTGTTAGAAGAATCATCCATTTCTGTTTATCCTAGTAGGGAGAAAAAACAAATACAGCAAGCCATTCAGTAGTTGTTGGCACACTACCGCCCACAAGCCAAATCTGATCCCATCACCATCCCTTAGTTGTATGGTAAGAGAACTAAGAATGATTTTTTACATTTTAAAATAGCTGAAAAACAAATTCAAGGAACAACAGCTATTCGAGACACATAAACATTACATGAAATTCAGTGTTGATAAATAAAATTTTGTTAGAACATAGCCCCGGGACATTCTTTTGGGTACTATCAATGGCTATTTTACAAAAACAGCAGAGAGGAATAGTTCCACTGGAGATGTGTGGCCCACAAAGCCTAAAATATTTATTATCTGGCCCTTTCCACAAAAAGTTTGCCAGCCCCTGCCATAAACCACAGCAGACAAGAGATTAAGCTGTAGGTACTGAAGCCAGACCAACCTGGGTTCAAAACCTGTCTTTGCCACTAACTGCTTATATAGCTTGTCGAAAGTCATCTAATGGTTCTAAAACTAAAACTTCTAATTTTTTTTAAAGAAAGGCCAGGTATGGTGGCTTATACCTGTAATTACAGCAATTTGGGAGGCCAAGGCAGGAGGATCACTTGAGCCCAGGAGTTTGAGACCAGCCTGGGCAACAAAGTGAGACCCATCTCTATTAAAAAATTTAAAAATTAGCCCGGGGTAGTGGCATGTGGCTGTAGTCCTAGCTATTCGGAGGGCTGAGGTGGGAGGATCCCTTGAACCCAGGAGTTCAAGGTGCAGTGCACTATGATTGTGTCACTGCAACCTAGCCTGGGCAAAAGGGCGAGACTCCATCTCTTTGGGGGAAAAAGAAAGATAACAGTATCGTATAAAGGAGTAAATACAGAGTGCTTAGCACTATACCTTATAGTAAGCACTATATTTTCATTATTATTACCACTATAGTTACTATAGTTACAGGGGACTCTTTCCCTATCAAACTGTTGAGGTCCAGGCCTTTTTGTGCCTATACATGTGGCATAAAAGTATATTATCAATTAATCCTCTCTGTTTTTTTTTCCCCCTCTTTATGTTCAGGCAACTGCAATTCACACCAAAACATGTGGGGGTAGGCAACTTCTACAAAAAAAAAAAAAGGGGTGGCTATAAAGTCTGAAAAAATAAGTATATAAACGGCTGTTAGTATTAATCTGTGATTCCAGACTAGCCATCTTGTATAACTGCTTCCATAGGTAATGATGCCGTCCACTGTACTACAAATAAAATCTATATAAAGTTCATGTGAACTTTGTTATATTAATAACTTTAATTACAGCTATGTCAATACACTTTGCTGAAAAATGACAAACCAAATTTATTCAAGTTCAGAAAAACTCTATCACAGAGTATTCAACATGGATTCAAAATGTTTTTATTTCAGATCCTCCGATAAACAAAAAAGGGCTACCACAGATGGAAAGATAAACTACGTCTACTGGACCATGAGGGGAAAAAACCAAACTTACCTTCATATACTTATGGAAAATGTTAGGTTAAGTTTTCTTTTAACTGGTAAATAATAATTATATGTATTTATGGGACACAATGTGATGTTTCAATATATGCATACGTTATAGAATGGCCAAATCAGGCCAACTAACATATCCACCAAACCTCAAATACTTACTTCTTTATGGTGAGAACATTTAAAATCCACTATTCTATTCTATTTTGAAATATGTAATATATTCTTCTTATTATTATTAGAGTTAGGGTCCCACTCTTGTCACCCAGGCTGGAGTACACTGGTACAATCATGGCTCAATGCAGCCTCAAACTTCTGGGCTCAAGGAATCCTCAGGTCTTAGCCTCCTAAGCAACTAGGACTACAGGCATACACCACCCCACCAGGCTAATTTTTTTATTTTTTGTAGAGATGGGGTCTTGCTACGTTGCCCAGGTGTGATGGTTAATGCTGAGTGTCAACTTGATTGGATTGAAGGGTGTTGCCAAAGGAGATTAACATTTGAGTCAATGGATTGGGAAAGGCAGACCTACCCTCAATTGGGGTGGGCACAATCTAATCAGCTGCCAGCACAGCCAGAATAAAAGCAGACGAAAGAACATGGAAAGACTAGACTGATGTAGTCTTCTGGCCTCCATCTTTCTCCTGTGCTGGATGTTTCCTGCCCTCAAACATCAGACTCCAAGTTCTTCAGCTTTGGGACTCAGACTGGCTTCCTTGCTCCTCAGTGTGGAGATGGCCTATTGTGAAACCTCACTTTGTGATCATGTGAGTCAATACTCCTTAATAAACTCCCTTTTATATATACATGTATCCTGTTACTTCTGTCCCTCTAGAGAACACTGACTAATACACCAGGCTAGTCTCGAACTACTGGCCACAAGCAATCCTTCTACCTTGGCCTCCGAAAGCACTGAGATTATAGGTGTGAGCCACTGCACCTGGCCTACAATACCTTATTACTAACTACAGACATCATACTGTGCAATAGATCACCAGGATCTATTTCTCTTGTCCAAATGAAACTTTGTACTATTTGACCAACGCCTCTCCTTTCCCTGTCTACACCCCTCCAAGCCCCCGGCAACTCAACTGTCATTCTACTTTCTACTTCTTTTTTTTTTTTTTTGAGACAGAGTCTCACTCTGTCACCCAGGCTGGAGTGCAGTGGTGCAATCTCAGCTCACTGCAACCTCTGCCTCCCGAGTTCAAGCGAGTCTCCTGCCTCAGCCTCCTGAGGAGCTGGGATTACAGGTGCGCAGCAGCACACCCGGCTAATTTTTTGTATTTTTAGTAGAGATGGGGTTTCACCATGTTGGCCAGGCTGGTCTTGAACTCCTGGCCTCAAGTGATCTGCCTACCTCAGCCTCCTAAAGTGCTGGGATTACAGGCCTGAGCCACCATGCCCGGCCTATTTTCTGAGTTTGACTTTTTTCCAGTTTCCACATATAAGTGAAATCATGTGTTATCTGGGTATGCGTCTCTATGTGCCTGGCTTAATTCACTTAGCAGAATGTCTTCTAGGTTCATCCATGTTGTGCAAATGACAGGCTTTCCCCCTTTCCAAGGCTGAGTACGTTTTTCTTATCTGTTCATCTATTGATGGGCACTTCCATGGTTTCCATATCCTTGCTATTGTGAAAAATGCTCCAATGAACATGAGAGTGCAGGCATCTCTTCAATATAATGGTTTCAATTCCTTTGGATATATACTCAGAAGTGGGACTGCTTCATCACAGAAAGCGTTATACTTTTAACTTTTTAAAGTTCTATTAGACTTATGTTCAACTTCCTAAATCAAGCTAAAAATCTGCATACATTAAGCCTAGCTGTGCGCTCTTGGGCAAGTTAATTAACTCATCCCTTAGTTTCCACCTCTGTAAAATGGGGATAATAATGCTAACTCCTTCATAGCTTACTATGAGGATTAAATGAGCCAATACACATAAAGTACATCAAACAGATTCTGATACAGAGTGATGCCTGATAAATTAGTTTTATATATTTACTTAATAGCTAGATTTTGATGGTAATGCTTTCAGAGTTATAATTTCCAGCTAGCATGTAGCCAACAAAAACATTTTGAAAATTAGCACAGTTGACAAAATCTTCAGAAATTCGACTTGATTGATGGAAATTAGAATACAGGTATCCTTCACTTAAAAGAACTTAAAAGTACTATATTTCTGTCATATTACTGCTATAGACAACAATTAGAGGATGCAATTCACTTAATTTCTTAGGGTCATCCTTAGGAGAATACAGCAGGCAGCCCATGGAGAACAGGGGAAGTGGAAAAGACTTGGAATAAACTGCATTCTAAGTGGGCCCTCATTTCCTGCCTCATTTCCCCTACTGTCCCCTGCAAAGCGCTGGAAATTTCAGTCCTTTGCTTTACATTCTTTCTCCCACCAAAGATTCAATAGAAGGCATGCCAAGACTATGAGTGTCTGCAAAAACTCTTTAAAAATGCCAAAAAAGATTTAAAACATTCCTCTAGATATGAATTTAGAATTGTTATGATATTTAGAGTCAAAATGCTGAACTTGAGGATTACTGTCTCTATAAAGAAAGTCTGTAAGTCTGAATTAGTGCCAGAATTTCTGAAACTATCTTTTCAACTGGAGAATGGGAGTTCAAGCCAAAAAGAGAGCTTTTGATCTCAATGACCAGCAAATAAGAAATCAGCATTTGTTGAATTAAATATGCCTGACAACCACAATACCTAACAACCTCAAATTAACATTTATCCATAAAAGCATTTATGCCAAATTCAAAAAAGACTGCTCTCTACAGCTTACAGGTCACATGTGGAGCAAAGGCCATAATTTTTGTTGAAATTCTTTCTTTTTCCCCTTGTCTACACAGTGCTGATATTCCTCTTTTTTTGAGGCGTAGTCTTGTTCTGTCGCCCAGGCTGGAGTGCAGTGGCCCAATCTCGGCTCACTGCAAGCTCCGCCTCCCCGGTTCACACCATTCTCCTGCCTCAGCCTCCCCAGTAGCTGGGACTACAGGCGCCCACCACCATGTCCAGCTAATTTTTTTTTTTTTTTTTTTTAGTAGAGATGGGGTTTCACCATGTTAGCCAGGATGGTCTCAATCTCCTGACTTCGCGATCTGCCCGCCTTGGCCTCCCAAAGTGCTGGGATTACAAGCGTCAGCCACCGCGCCTGGCCGGTATTTCTATTCTACATCTCAGCAACCTTATTTACCCGGCCACTGTTCATCTCATTAAGGAATGATCCAATGTCAAAACTGTTTTTTAAGACTGGCATAAATGATACCCCATATACTTATCCTTTAAAGCAAATGGTCTCTTTCCATGATTCCACAATAACCCACAGATGACCTTCACTTCCCTGATACATTTACCATCTGACTAGTAAATTACGGCCTCGGATTTCTGTGACGCTTCGGTTCCTTCTCTTGCTTACCCGCTCACTCTCCCAAAAGGTTACCCTCTTTTCCAACCTTTTTCACTACTGCCATTTGCAATGCTTCTTATTTTCAAATAAACTTCTCTAGATCCTTTACAGAACCTCAGTCTACCTTTTGGCTCTAATTGAAACCAACTTTTCCACACGACACCACTTCCATTCCAGCTGAGTCAAAACGGCAACTATTCTTTCTCTTATACCTCTCAACAGAAAACAGGGAGATAACAGCATTGTCCTGTCTTCTTTCTATTGCAGCACACATATGATTACTCCAAAAGTCTCCTGCAAAACCTTCCTCCTTTACTTATAACTAGGATCCAACAACTAACCTAATTATTCATCATTATCATCAATCAACTTCTCAGTCACTCTCCAAATTACATATAAGTTTTGATCTTACTATCTAATTTACCTTTTCAGCCACCATTAGCCTGGGCAAATTCCAGATCCATGTGAACATCCTAGCTGCTCTCCTCCTTAAGGAGTGAAGAGATAGCCACTACCCAATTGAATAATCCACCTCTATAACCACTCGCTTTATTACCCACAACAATTACTCATCTGAAATCTTAAAACTCATTATCTTGGCCCATAACCCCAAGCCCTTATCCTTTGTCTCTTTCACTCCTATTCCCCATCACACTTCACCCTTTAGCTTCATGGAAACTTTTGGTGTTAATATTCTTCCACTTTCTCCCCACCTATCAACCTTGTCTTGGCTTCAATGTGTTCCCTCTCCAGCCTAAACCCCCAAGATACATAACTTCAACCACTCTCACTGCAATACTTTCAACTTTTGGTCCCACACCACTCTCCTTTGTCAAGTCCTGCCTCCACCAATACCAGAACATTTTGACTGCCCAGCTTTTCTGTTTCTACACAATGGCTGCTGGGTACTGCAGAGAGAGACACAGGGAAGGAATGAGAATACATACACACAACAGAAACCACCACAAAAACCCATGGTCATCAAACCCATCTTGGTCTCTCTACATTTTCCAAGTGAACTCCAACTCCCATTGCCTCAATAACTATTCCAAATCCTCACAACTCTCTTCCAGCTTTCAATTCCACCACCTCCACCTCATACTTCTCAGAATGTGTCCTCACTTCCTCTTTCAAAGAGAAAATAGCAGACTTCAGGTAGAAATATTCCTCCCCAAATTAGCATCCTTACCACCTTTTCCTTTTAAAATTTTTCTTCTTTTTTTGTAGAGATGGAAGTCTCACTATGTTGCCCGTAAGACCAGGCTTGAACTCCTGGTCTCAAGCAATCCTCCCACCTTGGCCTCCCAAAGTGCTGGGATTACAGGTGTTAGCCACCACACCCAGCCCCTCCCAACTCATTAAAACAGGTGCCTCCTGAGTTAAACACCAAGCCTTCCCCCAGTGCTTTAGAGTGTCTCCCCTATTACTTTCTTTAGAGACATTAGGTCAATCATACATGCCCATTCTCTCTCACATCTGATCTATCCACTGGTCATTTTCCCTCAGGATAAATATATATTCACATCTCTACCAACCAAAAAAGAAAAAAAAAATTCAATTTTAAGTCAGACTCCCTCTATCTCCCTTAAGAAGTTCTGGTAGGAGCAAGCTACAGGTGTTTGGACATTCTCTTTTTCCATTACTACCTGACCTGTAGCAAACTGGTCTCTGTAATTCCAGTAAAGTCACTGATAAGCAACCCTATCAACTAGGTACTTGTATTAGTACCACTTTACAAATGGGGCACACAGAAAGATTAAATAACTTGCCCAAGGATACAAACTAGTAATTGCAGGTGCCAGGATGTACACGTAGGCACTGTGACTCTGGAGCCCAGATTCTTAACCACCACCCTATGCTTCAAATTACAAACATATATATTATGCTTCTAATTCTATTTTATAAATCCTGGCTAAAGGAGTACACAAGGTTTGGGGTGGAGCACATCTGGAGTTATTTCCAAAACTGTAATTTTTGTCAATAGCTAATGACACACTTACTGGCTTAACTGACATTTATTCACTATTTTGCTACACGTTTACTGGTTTCTTCTGAAGTGCCAATAAATGATCATTCTCGAATTTTTGCTTTTTAAGATAAAATATTCACTACCAATATATATTTCACAGATATTTAAAATTACTCATTTGTAGAACAGATTCACAATTTATGTTGAGTTTACACCATTTTGTTTTTTTTTCTGAAGACTATTGTTTTGGATTTACTGATATTTTCATTTAAAAAAAAATTCTAGTATTTAAGCAGGTGTCTTAAATATATCTTTGCAAACAGAACTCTTATCACCTCCTGCCAATAGATGACTTGTGATTTTTATTGCCTATATCTATCTTTTTGGGGGGTTCTTTTTCTTTACCAACATCAATTTTTCTATTAACAAGTTTAAAAGATGGGGCGTGGTGGCTCATGCGTGTAAACCCAGTATTTTGGGAGGCTGAGGCAAGCGGATCACTTGAGCCCTCACAGTTGGAGACCAGCCTGGGAATATGGCAAAACCCCATCTCTACAAAACAATACGAAAATTAGCCAGGAGTGGTGGTGCGTGCCCGTGGTGCCAGCCACTCGGGAATCTGAGATGGGGGTATCACCTGATCCTGGGAGGTCAAGGCTGCAGTGATCGCACCACTGCACTTCAGCCTGGGTGACAGAGTGCGACCCTGTCTCAAAAAATAAATAAAGACACAATTTACTTCCTTAAACCAACATTTACTTTGATTCCTAGCATGGCTTTTCATTTCTGCAGGGCTCTTCTACTGTATTTATTCTATGGGCCTACAAAAACACTGAACATAAGTGAAATTTACTTTTTCAAAGTAGGGGGCACTCTTACACTAATCTCCTATTATAAAGAATGAGACTTCCCTTCTCTTTCCCACAGTAGAGGGCAGGGTGGAGGCAGGGTGGTTACTGTATTAGGTATTACAGAAAACTCTCCCAGTCTCTCTTCCACAAACTCAAGCCACAAACTCCTGCATGGGCAGAGGGGGAAGGGAAATTACTAATTTGGTGGGTTAGATTTAGCTTTCCTTGGACCTTATTTTTAATAAGAAGGAAATTAGGTTACTGCATAGAAAACAAGGCCATCTTTCCCTTTCTCACTCCAGCTCTTTGTTAGGCTGATAACTAGATACATAAAGTAAGCCTCTAATCTTCTCGCCAGCTGCCAGATTAAGTGTAGTCAGAGCAGACATGGCAGACGGAACTCTTACCATAGTCTCACAGTCTAGATTTGTTGGTGATTGCAGCCGACTCTCAATTTATCCTTAGATCCATGTTATGGTCTCAAATTCTCCTGTTATCAGACAGTCTAAATTTTAGAAACAGATGCTGTGTCCATTATTTATCTCTTAGAACCTGGAGACAGAAGGGCTAAATGATTGGCACTCCTAACCTCAATATATACCATAAGCAAGTGTCAACAGATGGTGATCATCATTAAGCACATATTAAGTGCTAATACTTTTATATGTCCTTTTAATCTGATCTTGCAAGGTAAATATTTTTATCCAAATTCATTAATAAATCAATGTATTAATTCACTCATTAATGACTGAATGTATTAATTCACTCATTAATGACTGAATGAATGCTAGGGTTCAGAGAAGTATTTGCACAAGCTTCCAAAGCTAGTAAATTTTACAAACAAGGTTCAATCTCAAATCTCTCTGATTCCAAAATTCTCAGTTAATGACCACACTCAATTTGATGAGAATAAAATACTACATCTAAGTCTGGTCAATGTATAGTATAGAAGTATGACCAATATTTAAACAATCATCAAAGATATATTTGTCTGCCATGAAAAAGGAGTAAATGATCCTCCTACAGTTGGTTAATGAAGCACTAGGTTCCACAGGGAATTCAGTTATTGAAAAATAATTAACTTTAATAACACTTGGTACAATAAAGATTGGAGAAAAAAATCTCCAATAACCTGATGCTCCATTTCCATCCAGGCTTCCTGTAGTAAATATGTAGTGTTGCAATAAAGCTCCTTGAAAAATGAGTCATCTTGAACCAAATATAATCAACAAGATAATGATTAACCAAAAGCTGGCACAAATCCTAACAGAGTAATATAATTCAAATTCAGCCTCTTAAAAGATAACTCATGTTTAATGCTGGTATCTCAGAAATGTAAGCCAATGATTGGGTTTATGGAATGGTCTATATATTGGCACAAGCATATGCAAACGTACATTTTAAATTTTTCTATGTCTTGTATTTTTATACTTAGCATTATTTACCCACAAAACCTAACAAATGGATTTCACAGTGTCAGATCTACATTTCCCACTCTATACAAAACTCTGAAAAATTATTTCTAATGTTTACTAAAATCAATTTATTTTTGCTTATTTTAGTATGGCATAAAAACTGAGTATGATACATTAAACATTATAATACTATGAATACTGTATCCTTAAAATGTAATAATGTAATCTCTCTCACACAAAATAAAATTAGTTAATAGTCGTGTAAGGCATATGCTCTAATGTTTTATCTGGTAGCATGATGAAGTTATCATATACCCTCTTACTTGCAATGAAACAAATCTAACAAATGACTAAAACAAGTTAGGAGAAATACATTCCATGGCAACAAAACAAGGCCAAGTTAACTGGATCCTGAAGGTATAAACCCATAATTCTGACCTAAAAAATACAGCTTCTGTAATCAATGAGCTAGCTAACCATGCAACTACTTTGAAAGAACTAATAATTTTATAATATAATACTGATTACCTGATTTGGAAATAAAGCAAAGTCTTTGCCAAACAATGTTGTTTGTTAGCATTTATAAGCATATTTGTAAGAAAAAAATTAACTTTTAACTCTTATCTTACACCATACACAGAAATTAATCTAAGGTAGAACATAGACCTAAAAGCCAAAGCCCTAAGGAACAAATGATAAATCAGACCATCAAGATTAAAGATCCCGGCCAAGCAGTGGCTCACTCCTGTAATCCCAGCACTTTAGGAGCTGAGACAAGTGGATTACTCGAGCCCAGGAGTTCGAGACCAGACTGGGCAACATGGTAAAAATACCGTCTCTACAAAAAATACAAAAATAAGCTAGACATGGTGGTACACATCAGTAGTCCCAGCTACTTGGGAGGCTGAGGTGAGAGGATCGCTTGAGCCCAAGAGGTGGAGGTTGGGCATCACATGAGCTACTGCACTCCAGCCTGGGCAACAGGGCAAGACCTTGTCTAAAAAAAAAAAGAAATAAAAAAGGTAAATTAAAAAGTCCTACTCAATCAAAAGATATCACTAAAAAAGTAACCAGGCAAGCCACAATGTAGGGGAAAATATTCAAAAAATATTTTCTGACAAAAAATTTGTTTCCATAGTACAAGTCAACAATGATATAAATTATCCAGTGCAAAAAAAAAAAAAAAAAAAGAGAGAGAGAAAAGTGAAAAATACAGATCTGGATTAGGATTCAGGACTAGATACAAAAAAAAGAAAAGAAATATAAAGAAAATAATTGAAAAATATACAAATATACTTTGCCTAATCTTATTTAAAAGGACTTGATTTCCTTAACCAAACACCACAGGATATCCCATTTCAAATAAGCCATTAACATTACACATTAAAAATTTATGATGACTATCTTTTTGAGTATATTTATATAGGCTATAAAAACAATGATTAATAAAATTTAAAATGAGCAAACATGAATTACCCTAAAAATGGTAAAAGGGAAATTCTACAACTATTTCACAAAAAAGTAATGTTAACACATTTTAAAATAAGACTGCAGGTCAGGCACAGTGTTTCAGGCCTGTAATCCCAGCACTCTGGGAGGCCAAAGGGAGAGGATCACTTGAGCCCAGGAGTTCCAGACAGTACAGGCAACACAGTGAGATCCTGTCTCTACAAAACATAAAGATACTAGCTGGGTATGGTGGTGCATGCCTGTAGTCCCAGCTACCCAGGAGTCTGAAGCAGGAAGACTGCTTGAGCCCAGGAGGTCAAGGCTGCAGTGAGCCATGATTGTGCTGCTGCACAACAGCCTAGGTGACATACCAAGACCCCACTTCATTAAAAAAAGGAAAAAAAAAAAAAAAGAACGCCTATAATGACTCAATAGATAGATGACGAAAGTGAAAACTTAAAAGCAAAATATATCAACAATGTCCCTTTAAGAAATCTCAGAAATGAAAAAGGTCAAAACTTAAAGGAATTTAAATCATTTTAGTTCTCATTATAGCATCAGATTGGGTTTGGCCCTAAGAAATAAAATTGCAACAGCAACTTCTTTGCTAAGAAATTTTCCACTGTCAGTCTAAACAATCACACAGCAGACACCATTCTAAATGCTTTTCCTCTTTTTATTGTTCATCTGAAAACCAGCTTCTACTAATTTTTCCTTCAGCAGAATAAGCTGCATGCACGTTTTGCAGTACAGACAGACATGTGTCAGTTCTGAGAAATGCATCACAGGCAATTTCATTGTGCAAAATCACAGAATGTACTTACACAAACCTAGATGGTATAGCCTACTACAGACCTAGGCTATACGGTATAACCTATTGCTCCTAGGCTATAAACTTGTACAGAATACTACTGCACTGAATACTGTAGGCAATGGTTAACACAATGGTATGTAAGCACAGAAAAGGTACAGTAAAATACAGTATTAAAATCTTATGGAAATACCCTCATATGTGGTATATGACTGTTCTTTACTATGAAACATATTGTACTGCTGCTAAAGACTAAGGTTTGGCTAAATGGAGCCAACCAGCCAAACATGTCAGTTTCCACCACCTCCCTGACATACCCTATACTACCTCAGAGTCTGCAAAGCAGTTTCATGACTGTTGAGTTTCACCAATCACTCCTCCAGATTAGCAAAACCCTAAATGCTTTCTGCAGATGCACCAAGAATCTCAGGGTCTCTAGATAAGGACCACAGAAAAGTGAAAATCATGATACTGGAATCAGTTGCTCTGAAGACTCAGAAAAGAGCAACTGCTTCATTTATCACTGTTTTTCTGGGTTTTTGAATTCTAGTGGGAGCCAGTTATTCTAGCAAAATCCTTCATGCTTTAATGTCTGGGGTTTCCAAATGATGCTCACCTATTTCTCATCTAACTCTTCATATTGCAATCAAAGAGGCAAGAGACGACCAAGATTTTTTTCATAAAAGGACTCTAGTATTTGAGGGACTGGAGTGGTCAGAATATGGTCTTTTAAAAAGAAAACAGTAGGCTGGGCACAGTGGCTGATGCCTGTAATCCCAGTACTTTGGGAGGCTGAGGCAGGTGGATCACTTGAGGTCAGGAGTTTAAGACCAGTCCGGCCAACGTGGTGAAACCCTGTCTTTACTAAAAATATAAAAATTACCCAGGCATGGTGGTGGGTGCCTGCAATCCCAGCTACTCAGGAGGCTGAGGCGGGAGAATCTCTTGAAGCCAGCAGGCAGAGGTTGCAGTTAAGCACCAAGATTGTGCCACTGTACTCCAGCACGGGCAACAGAGGAGCAAGACTACACCTCCCCCCCAAAAAAAAAGCAAAGAAAAGAGTAACTTTCACTGAGGTATAAGACCCAGACTCTTGGGGAAATGACATTCAAAACTAGGGATTTTTTTTTTTTTTTTTTTGAGACAGTTTCCCTCTTATTGCAATGGCCTGATCTTGGCTCACTGCAACCTCGCCTCCCAGGTTCAAATGTTTCTCCTGCCTCAGCCTCCTGAGTAGCTGGGATTACAGGCATGTGCCACCATGCCTGGTTAATTTTGTATTTTTAGTAGGGATGGAGTTTCACCGTGTTGGCCTGGCTGGTCTCAAACTCCTGACCTCAAATGACCTACCTCAGCCTCCCAAAGAGCTGGGATTACAGGTGTTAGCCACCGTGCCCGGCCAGGTTTCTTACTGACCTCAGGTGATCCGCCCGCCTCAGCCTCCCAAAGTGTTGGGATTATAGGCGTGAGCCACCACGCCCGGCAAAACTAGGGATTTTTAAAATTCAGTTTGAGGTGGTGAAAAACGTAAAGTGGCAACGGCAAAGAGAACTGAGCATAATACAAATAGGTAAATGAAAAGAGCATAAAATTAAATAATTTTAAGTCAATATTAAACAATGTCAACAGACACAATTTGGGGTGGCTAATTCATAATTCCCCCAGGTGGCCATGTCTGCACTACCCTATCCTTCATTTGAGAAACTATCCACTCTCCCTCCTATTTTTCTAAACATTGCTTCTAAATGAGAACTCTTATCTTCCTACATGACCCTGCCCTTTCAACACATAATGATTAACAGGGGGATGAAATTTTGATGTAACAGGACCAAAGTCCTGCCTTAGAATTTCTCAAACTAGTGTTGAGGGAGGGAAACTTTGAGGATGTTGTTCCAGAGCTACCGGTAGCCATGACCACTGCTGCTGGGGGAAGATCATTTCAGAGAATAAAGCCAACATATAGAGAGAAATGGAAGAGACAGAGTTCTAATGATAATGTATAACTTCCCCTCAATTATGTACATAATACATATTTTACTTTATATTAAGCATGACACACACTTCCCATGGTTATTCTAAGAATTAAAAAAAATAATGAACATAAAGGCACTTTGTAAACTAAGTTTATCAGGGCTTACTATTCAACGAATGCAATCACTTTGTCTTTCAATTTAAAAAGTATGCACATATATAAAGTAGAAAAGGTAGTTAATAAAATTCAATGTAAGATATGACTATAACCATAAAACAAATGCACAAGACCAGGGGCCTGCAAACTGGCTACACAGCCAAATCTGGCCTGTCAACTGTTTTTGTGTGGCCTGCACACAAAGAATGGTTTTTGCATTTTTCAATGTTTGGGGAAAAAAATGAGTAAAAGAATTTTTTGCAATATGTGAAAGTTACATTAAGTTCAAATTTCAGTGTCCATAAATAAAGCTTCACTGGAACACAAGCACGCTCATTTGTTTACATATTGTTTATGGCTGCTTTCATGCTACAACAGAGTTAAGAAGCTGTCTTTACAGAAAGGTTGCCAACCCCTATACAAGACTATAAAGATACACACCAAAACACTTAAAATTATTGTGTCAGGAAGTCAGGATCATAAGTAATTTCATCTAGTCTCTACCTTTCCAATGTCTGAGATGTGATATTACTTTTTATGAAAACAAAACTTAAAAAAATAGCTTCTATCTGATTTCCCATCATTCACTGTATAGCTCATCTAATTCATCTAAGTCTTCCCCACATCACTAAATAGTACTACCAAGTTGATAAAGCTGAAAAACTAGGAGTTATCCGTGATTCATTCGTTTTCTTCGTCCCTTACATCCATTCATCAAGCACATCCACAGGCCCCTCAAAATATATCCCAAACCCTACCGTTTCTTTTGCCATCACTACTCAAACTCTAGTCACCATTATCTTTCATCACTACTCCTGCAAGAACCTCCTAACTATGACATGACATTGTGGGGGGACTCAGCAGGAGGAGGGAATGGGAGGGAAGAGACTTAAGGTTGCAAAGAATAGAAGGTCTGGCAACAAAAGAGAATATAGATAACACATACACACTCAAATAGTCTAAAGCTTAAGTTCTATCATCCTGACAAGAACATCTTTAATTCTTAAAATAATTTTTTCAAGGAATATTTCTGCTTTCTTTTAACAAATCTTGCCTCTTCCCTGCATTTCTAAATTTAAAATCAAATTATAAGCACCTCTTCTGCTTGTAAAACACCATCACCTAAAAAAAAAGAGCCCAATTTTGATGACTTTTTTTTTCCTCTTTGCATTTCAGATTGGGAATTTTGACTTCATAATATGTCTCATGGTGTTAGTAACCAAGGAAATGGATTAGCTGTCTTCATACAGCTACATAATTAAATAAAATTTTGTGATTGAATTATTCATAAAACACTCTTTCTTCAATATTCAACATAAGAGAACAACAGCAAATGAAAAAAGTATCGTATAGTGGAAAGCACCGTATTTTGAAAGGCATGACTTGGGCTTCAGTGCTTTATCACACTAACTGTATGATATCAAACCAGCCCTCTTAAACCTTATAGTTTCCTCTTTTATAAAATACGGATATTAATGTCTGTTGTAATTCCTAAGATTGTTAGTGAATTAAGGAGTTCATGTTTTTGAAAGTAATTTTATTATCATTTATTTGAGACAGGTTCTCGCCCTGTCACAGAACCTGGAGTGCAGTAGCAAGATCATAGCTCATTGCCACCTTGAACTCCTGGTCTCATGCAATCCTCTTGTCTTGGCCTCCCAAGTAACAGGGACTGCAGATACGCACTACCACGCCTGGCTCATTTATTTTCTCTCTAGTAGAGACATGGTCTTGCTATGTAGCCCAGGCTGGTCTTGAACTCAATCTAGGAGAGACAGGATAAGGGCCTGAAACAGGTCTCCTCCTCTCTTCCCTTGGTAGTGGGATAGGAGACATGGACAGATTTAAAATTAAAGAGGAAAAATCAACAAGACTCTCTTATGAATCAGGCACTTCATGAATATAATTTCAGGTGCTCCCCACAGTAACTCTGAAATATTATCACTGTTTTAAAAATAAGGCTCATGGTTGGTCATGGTGGCTCATGCTTGTAATCCCAGCACTTTGAGAGGCCGAGTAGGGAGGACTGCTTGAGCCCAGGAATTTGAGACCAGCCTAGGCAACAAAGTGAAATCCCATCTCTTAAAAAACTTAAACAAAAAGGCTCAGAAAAGCTGTAAGTGGGATAACTGGAGTTTGAACTTTAAAAAGTCTATGCTCGTTTTACTGATTTTGCTATGTCTATTTTTACCTGGGAATAATGCTGCCTACCTGGGCTCAAGCGATCCTCCTGCCTTGGACTCCCAAAGCGCTGGGATTACAGGTGTAAGCCACCATGCTTGGCCCTTGAAAGTAATTTTAAAAGTAGGCTGGGCATGGCGGTTCACGCCTGTAATCCCAGCCCTATGGGAAGCCAAGGTGGGCAGATCACCTGAGGTCAGTAGTTCGAGACCAACCTGGCCAACATGGTGAAACTCCATCTCTACTAAAAACACAAAAATTAGCCAGGCATGGTGCAGGTGCCTGTAATCCCTGCTACTCGGGAGGCTAACACAGGAGGCAGAGGCTGCAGTGAGCCAAGATCGCACCACTGCACTCCAGCCTGGGTGACAAAGCAAGACTCTGTCTCAAAAAAAAAGTAATTTTAAAAGTAAACTCTAAAATATAAGTACCCAGGAGCAGTGGTTCACAGCCTGTAATCCCAGCACTTTGAGAGGCTGAGACTGGCGGATCACTTGAGCCCAGGAGTTTGAGACCAGCCTGGGCAACACGGCAAAAACCCTTCTCAACAAAAAAATACAAAAATTAGCCAGGCATGGTGGTGTGCACCTGTAGTCCCAGCTACTCCGCGAGGTGAGTGGGAGGATCACCTGAGCCCAGGAGGTCCTCTACATTATTTTCCATTTCCTCTACATTATTTTTCAAATATATAAAAATTTTAATTGAAACCTTTACTATGCAGCTATAGTAATTAAGACAATGTGGTATTTGCTTAGTGACAAACAGAGACTGACATAACAGAATACAGAGTGCAGAACTCCATCTACACTTATGTGGTCTGTTGATTTTCAGCAAAGGTGCCAAGGTAATTCAACGGAAAAAGGCTAATCTTTCCGATTAGTTCAATTGTGCTGGAACAAAAATCATCAGTGTGCAAATAAACGAAACTTGACTTTCTACCCTATACAAAAATTAACTCTAAAGAGATCATCGACCTAAAAATAAGCAAAAACTAAGAAATAATAAGAATCTTTGTGACCCAGGGTTAGGCAAAAATCCCTTAAGTAGCACACAAAAAGTATAAACTACAAAAGAAAAAAATAAGTTGAACATCAAAATAAACTGATAAATGGATTTCATCAAACTAAAAAACTTTCACTCTTCTAAAGACTGTTAGTTTATGAAAAGGCAAGCCACAGACTGGGAGAAAATATTTGCAAACCACATTTTTTATACAGGACTTGTATCCAAAGCATATAAAATACTCTCAAAACTTAAGGCAACCATTAAAAAAAAAAAAAAAAAAAAGAGCACCAAATAGGCAAATTCATAGAGAAAGAAAACAGATTCATGGTTGCTAGGGCCTGAAAGAATATGTATACTCAAATGTTCACTGCAGCTTTATTCGTAACAGCCAAAACTAATAGCAACTGAAATGTCCATCATCTAGTCAATAAACTAAGTGTGGTATATTCATACAAAGAAATATTACTCAGCAATGAAAAGGAATGAACTAGTGAAACAAACAACATGGATGAATCTGTAAAGCAATATGCTACGTAAAAAGCACAAAAAAGACCACAGATTGTAAGATCCCAGTCATGTGAAATTCTAGAAAAGACAAAATACGCTGGATGTGGTGGCTTACCCCTGTAATCCCAGAACTTTGGGAAGCTGAAGCAGGCAGATCACTTGAGCCCAGAGTTCAAGACCAGCCTGGGCAACATGGCAAAACCCCATTTCTACAAAAAATTTTTTTAAAAAAATAGCCGGGCACGGTGGTATGTGCCTATAGTCCCAGCTACTTGGGAGGCTGAAGTGAGAGGATCACTTGAGCCCAGGAATTGGATGTTACAGTAAAATGAGATCCTGCCACTGCACTCCAGCCTGGGCAACAGAGCAAGACCCCGTCCCCCCCAACCCCCCCCCAAAAAAAGAAGGAGAAAAAAAAGACAAAATACAATGGAAAAAAGCAGATCAGCAGTTGCCAAGAACTGGAGTCTATGTAGAGGGAAGGGGCTGACTACAAAGAGGCATGAGAGAATTTTTTTGGTAATGAAAATGTTCTGTATCTTCATTGTAGTAGTGAATACACAATGATATAAATTTTTAAAGACCCATTGTACTCCTAAAATTGTCATTTTATTATACGTAAAGGACAGCTCAATAAAGCTGATTTAAAAATTTTGAAGTCTGAAAACTACTCTGTAGTTCTACTCTTTCACTAAAACCAAGATATGAAATGCTCTAATGTTGTTTTAAAACAAAGGACTGTGAGAATTTGCTATCGAGAATGCATTTGATAATGAAAATGCCAGACAAATCCCCAAAGGAGCAGAGTATACCCAGTTTTAAATAAGTCCAATGAAGTCTGACACAAATAGCTAACTGCCTTATCCAGGGTTAAAACAAAATGTCAGTGATGTGAGGTAGGAAGAGATTAATAAGCAAAGAAAAGAAAATGATTCTCAAAAGCTTGCTCTAAAAACACTTTCTCATACATTTCTTAGGAATGTGTCTTTATCTTATCTGTTGTTTTTCAAATTCCATAATCTACCCTAGGGTATACAGCAAGTTTGTCAAGTTAAAGGCATTAAAAATACTTACCTTACAGTAAAAAGTTTTTTTTTTCAAGTATAAAGACTTTCAAAAAGTCAAAAATCAAATTCATTGTGGATCCAGAACGAACAAACCTGTGCTTAATACAGGGAAATAAAAGTGCATAGTAACGTAGTTCAGCATCTCCTTATTTTGGCTATGTATTTTTCTGTGGCAATTATAAGCTATTTGGAAAATAGGAAAACTGATTCAATCCAAAGTAGGTAGGCAGCATTATTCCCAGGTAAAAACAGACACAGCAAAGTTCAGTAAAAAAGCATAGACTTTTTAAAGATCAAACTCCAGTTATCCCACTTACAGTTTTTTGGGGCCTTTTTAATTGGTATTATAAAGTAATGACATTTCAGAGTTACTATGAACACTTAAAATCATATGCATAAAGTGCCTGATTCATAACAGAGTCTTGTAGATTTTTCCTCTAATTTTAAATCTGTCTTTATCTCCTATCCCACTACTGAAGAAAACCAGAGGGAAGACCTGTTTCAGGCCCTTCATGTCTCTCCTAGATTACTGCAAAAACTCCACACTGATATTCCTATTTTCAATATTGTCTGCTCCAATTCATTCTCCCCAGTACCAGCAGACTAAACTTTCTAAAATCCAAACTTGATTACATGTCCTTTAGTGGTTTCCCCCATCACCTTCAGGCCCAAAGCCAAACTCTTCAGCATGACGCTGAAGATAATCAGTGATATGGTCCTCTCCTGCCTTCATCTCTCATCTCTATACTCAATTATTAATATTTACTTAGCAGTTCCCCAAAGACCCCATGCTATGTTCAGGAGAGTATAGTTAAAGAAGTCTCTCTAACTGCCTAGAAGTAAATCATGGCTCAACCTTAAGCCAAGGCTGAACAAGTTTCAACCTTAAGCAAGGGTTGAAAACTTTTTTCTATGAAAAACCAGACAGCAGAGATTTTTAGGCTCTGCAGGCCATTTGGTCTCTGTTACTACTACTCTACGCTGCCAGTGTCATGTGACAGCAGTTACAGACAATCCCTAAGTCAATGAGTACGGCTGTGTTCCAATACAATTTTATTTATGGATATTGAAATCTGAATTTCATATAATTTTCACGTGTCACAATATTTTTATTTTTCAACTACTTAAAAATGTACAAACCATTTTCTCAGACAGAACGAAAAAGAGACCAGGCTGGCCAGAAGGTGGTAGTCTGTCAACCCCTAATCCTGAGCAAATTATTTTCTCTCTCTTCAACTCAGTTTCTTTATAAAATGAAAAAAAAAATCAATATATGCTCAGGTATTATATTATTCCAGGACCAATGATTTTGCCAATATGTCACAGATGTATCATTGCACAAAGGAGAGAAAATTAGATTACATAAAAACAAAAAGTTAAAGAGAATTTTATCAATCCACTGATCCTATGGTTTTCCCATCGGCCAAAGTGGTTAGGCACTGGATATGAGAGCGTTACCACTCAAAAGGCAATACATTCAATCTAGTATAAGGCACATTCTTGTCCTTAAGAAATGTATTTCCTAATTGAAGAGACAAGATAAACATGAAATACTTAAAGGGCTATATATGACTTAAGAACATAAGGCAAATATATGATTGATCTCTGTAAGGAAAATCAAATGTGCTAGATTTCAGAAAATAGGACAGAAAATCCCTGTGGATTACAGTGGTCAAAAGAAGAGATGGACTTAAACTACTTTGGATAAACAGGAATTAGTAAGAGAAAGGAGAGATATTAAATAAATAACGGTATAAGAAGAAAGCAGTTCACAAAAAACTAAGCAAGAAAAGCGATACAGAGGGAATCCATGTAGGGGGCGCAGTAAGGGGTGAAGCTGGAAAGGTAGGTGAGAGCCAGGTGGCAGGACAACTTGGACACCATACTAGAGTTTATGTCATAGAAACTTGAGATGAAAGTTCTTAAACCAGGGAGTGACAATGAAAATGGTGTGTTAGCACCGGGGCCTGTTGTGGGGTGGGGGGAGGGGGGAGGGATAGCATTAGGAGATACACCTAATGTTAAATGACGAGCTAATGGGTGCAGCACACCAACATGGTACATGTATACATATGTAACAAACCTGCACGTTGTGCACATGTACCCTAAAACTTAAAATATAATAATAATGAAAAAAAGAAAACAGTGTGTTAGAATGAATAACCTGGTGGCCATATACAGGTTAAGTAAGAATAGAGTGAGGTAAAAACCATGTCAATGGTTTTCAAACTACTGAAAACAACTCTTTCTTTGTTGCTGTGACACAGACTCATTCAAAAAACATTTAACACCATCTTATAGGTGCTACTACTAAACAACACTTCAGAGCACAGCAAATAGCCCAAATTGCTTTAAGTACCAAAGTAGGTGTTAAAGTCCGGAAAGAAAGAGGGCCAGAAGGTGAAAGAGGTGACCTCATCCTGGTCGTACAACCCACATTTTGCCTCTACCAACACAACCACCCACAAACAGCTGTTTTAAGACCTCCCCAGCATCCTGAGAATTCTCTAGTGACTGGATATAGGTCCTGAATCCAGATTGATAAACAGTGACCTATAATGATTAACCTGAAAAAAAAGATTTTATTGAAATACAGCCAGATTATTTAATAAGAAAAAATTACTAAAAATAAAAATATATGTCCAACCATAAAGGTAGCATAGTATATTATTTATACTTGTATACACAGTATTATATTTATACCTTAAATATAAACGATTTAAAAAAAAGGAACTGAGAATGGAAGCCTGCAAAAAGCATATGTGTATTTTATACATACATACACATATACCAAAAACCTATCAAAATCAGATACAGTGACTAAGATGTATGATAACAAAGTAGTCCTAGGACAGCTATCAATGTTGTAACTACCTGTTTTGTATCCCCAAGATTACTTTTCTGTATAATCTGACATAACCATATCCCACACAGGTTGTATCACCACCATCTAAGAAAAAAGGATCATGTGCTTATAACCGACAATGTACACATCAATTGTTTATACAGAAGCCACTGACCTCCTAACAGTGAATAATTTAATTAAAACTCTTTATTGTCTATCTCCCCTCATGATAATACAAGCTTCATGAGAGCAGGGATTTTTGTTTTGTTCACTGACATATTCCCAGTATGAAAACAATGCCTGGCATGTAGTATTTACTTAATAAATATTTGTTAAATCATTAGATTTCCATTCTCGGAGCTATAATTAGTTTCAGTCACCACTCCGTCACCCAGGTTGGAGCACAGTGGTGCGATCTCAGTTCACTGCAACCTCCACCTCCCAGGCTCAAGCAATCTCCCCACCTCAGCCTCCTGAGTACCTGGTATCACAGGCGTGCACCACCATGCCTGGCTAATTTTTTGTACTTTTGGTAGAGACAGGCAGTGGGGTGTGGGGGGGCCTCATCCAATACAGCTGGTATCCTTATAAGAAGAGGAAATCTGGACACACAGACACCAGTGATATGTGCACACAAAGAAAAGGCCACATGAGGACACAGAAGATGGCAACCTACAAGCTAGGGAGGAAGGTGTTATAAGAAATCAAACCTGATGAAACATTGATTTCTGACCTCTAGCTTCCAGAACTGTGAGAAAATATGTTTCTGTTGTTTAAACCATCCAGTCTGTAGTAATTTTGTATGGTAGCTCTAGCAGACTAATAGACATGTAAACAAGATTTGGGAAGTGATATAAAATAAATATTTGTGATATTTGGTGGAAAAGCTATAGTTTTCAATTTTTTCATTAAAGCTATTGTTTTCTCTAAAAATGATTAGGCTTCTCCTCTTCCCCCATAGTTCAGTCCTAAAGCTATCAAGGCAGCCAGTGCAAGGCAAGCGTGTAAGGAGGTCATTCTGGCAGAGGAGCAGCACAGTATGGGGTGTCAGTTTAATGCAGGGTATCAACAACCAGGTGGATGAGAAAGGCAGCCTGGCATAGGATGCTGGAGCCCTGGTGGGATGAGAATGTCTGCACAAGATGAGGGGGCAGCCCAGCACAGGTTCAATCAGAACCTGAACAAGCAAGGAAGTAGAAACCAGTGGAGGGGGGAGGGGGGAGGGATAGCATTGGGAGATATACCTAATGCTAGATGACGAGTTAGTGGGTGCAGTGCACCAGCATGGCACATGTATACATATGTAACTAACCTGCACAATGCGCACATGTACCCTAAAACTTAAAGTATAATAAAAAAAAAAAAAAAGAATTTTTCTACATAAAAAAAAAAAAAGAAACCAGTGGAGACAGAAGATTGATTATGTAGGGGAGGACTCATCAAATAAATAAATACGTTAAGCATAATGGAAGCCAGGTTTCTGTTGGGGAAGTAACTATATGTAAAAGGAGGAAACTAAAATTAACCCTACGCTGTTGTAAAAATATAGCTGTAACTATATCTATATATTGCCACACACATATGTACATAAATATATTCCTTAATTTTAACTACTGTGACGAGGACTCCAGCAGCATTGAACACAACTAGCACATAGAGCTTGGTTTCTAAATACCTTTCTCCATAAAAGAACTAGGGCTCCTTGGCAAAAATGGCTGATTCTAGGGCTGGAGCAAAAAGGGCACAAGATGAACCTGGATCATCTTACTGTGTCACAAAACAAGAAAGTCTTCAAAGAATGATGAGAACATGGCAAAAGAACAAAGAAGACAGTTTAGAGGGGTATCTGCTTGCCAAAACAGGGTCAATTTAAGAATCAAAATAAATAGTAATGGATTATAACCCATCAAAAAAATATGAAACCTGGCCAGGCGTGGTGGCTCACACCTGTAATCCCAGCACTTTGGGAGGCTGAGGTAGGTCATTTGAGGTCAGGAGTTTGAGACCAGCCAGGCCAACATGGTGAAACCCCATCCCTACTAAAAATACAAAAATTAGCCAAGTGGTAGTGGCGTGTGCCTGTAAACCCAGCTACTCAGGAGGCTGAGGAGGAGAATCGCTTGAGTCCGGGAGGTGGAGGATGCGGTGAGCCATGATCGCACCACTGCACTCCAGTCTGGGCAATAGAGTGAGACCCTGTCTCAAATACAAAATAAAATAAAAATAAAAAAATAAGAAACCTGAGTCCATACAGATATAAACCAATAAACTGAAGGTCTGATGAAGAACTGAATATTTACATAGTTTCAAAGCACATTTTACAAAATAGCTATTAACTACTAGCTAAAACAAGTAAAACAAGAAAAATAATTTTGCAATTATTAAAATTGTAAAATTGTGGGCAAGTCTAGCAGACACCAAGTGATCAGAATGGACATCATCAGTAATGGGATAAATAAAAATTGTCTGCCACCTAATAGGATGCAATGAGACAAACACAGCTTCACTTCTGTGGCATTTCTCCCAAAATTGCATAATTTGAATCTAATCAGGATGAAACATCAAATTTAGGGACAGTCTACAAAACAACTGGAGGGCAACTTTCCAAAGTGTCAAGGTGACAAAACCCAAGGAAGACTATGGAACTGTTCCATATCAAAGAGACTAAAGAGACATGAAAACTAAATTCAACATGTAATTGTGAACCAGATCTTTTTGCTATAAAAGACATTATTGAGACAATTAGTGAAACTAGAATGGGTCTGAGAATTCGTAATGTATCAACATTTCCTGATTTTGTTGGTTGTAATACGGTTGTGTAGGAGAAAGCCTTACAGGAAATAAACACTAAAATGTTAGAGGGTGATAGGGCATCCATTTAGCAATTTAATTCTCAAATTGTTATAGTATAAAGAAGACAGGCACTTTCATCACCTCTTGGGCTAGGTAAAGGTTGCAAAGACAGGTCTATAGAGGCCAGGAAAGAAACGACTAAAACAAGCTGCATTTAAGGTAGGGACTGAGGGCACCTGGCACACCACTTAGCAAATATACAGACCATCTGGGATGGAACGCAAGTCCAGAGTGGCAAGATCACCCTATTTTTCAATAGAAACCAAACATCCACATTGTTATGTGAAATCTCCCTATTTTTAAAACACTCAAAAGGGCCAAACAAAATATGTCTGTTGGCTAAATCTGAACCACAGCTACCTCTGGTCCAGAGACATGTTTCTCAAACTGAGGCTTAGGGATAAAAGGAAGCCACATGATATATACACGGAACATATTCTTGGAGCCGCAGTTTTATCTCAAGGGTTTGCCTGGAATTTTCTGGAAGACAGGATAGTTCCAATTTTTTTTAATGCTATACTATGAAGTATAATGCAAAGTTCACACAATTTTTTTAAACTTTTCATTTGAAAATGATTCCAAACTCACAGAAAAGCTGTAAGAACAAAAACAGTACAAAGAATATCCACATAGCTTTCACCAAATTAACCTATTATTAACATTTCACCCGTTGGCTTTACTTACACACATGCACATATGCATGCTCTGTCCCTCCCTCCCTCTATATGTACACGTATCTGTGTGTATATATAAAACACATATGGCCGGGTGTGGTGGCTCATGCCTGTAATCCCAGCACTTTGGGAGGCTAGGTGGGTGGATCACTTGGGGTCAAGAGTTCCAGATCAGCCTGACCAACATAGTGAAACTCCATCTCTACTAAAAATACAAAACTAGCCGGGCATGGTGGCATGTGCCTGTAATCCCAGTTACTCAGGAGGCTGAGGCAGGATAATCGCTTGAACCCGGGAGGCAGAGGTTGCAGTGAGCCAAGATCATGCCACCGCACCCCAGCCTGGGCGACAGAGCGAGACCCCATCTCAAAACAAAACATATATATATTACCTTTGTTTCCTAAACCATTTGAATATAAGCTATAAACATCATGGACCATTCTCCATAAAAACTTTGGTATGTATTTCCTAAGAATAAAAATATTATCTTACATAACCTGAAGACAAATAAACATTAATGCAATACTTACCACCATCCACATTCCCATTTTGCCAAGTGATCCAATAGTATCCTTTATTGTATTTTCCCCTCTATACAAGATCCAGTCTAAAATCAGGTAGTTCATTTAGTTACCACATCTCTTAAGTCTTCTTTAGTCTGGAATGTTTCCACAGACTTTGTCTTTGTAATATTAAAAAAAAAAAAAAAAACCCAGCTCCCCGACGTTTTAAAAAATAGGATGTTCCCCATCTGGAGTTTAAAATTTCCTCATGATTAGATTCAGGCTATGAATTCATGGCTGAAAAACACTGTAACTGATGTGCTCTTTTCAGGGTATCACATGCAGAGACACACAAATCCATTGGTGATATTTATTTTGATCATGCACACAAGGTGTTGTCTGATTTCACCACCATATTGAGTTACTGTTTCCCCACCTTACAAGTAATAAGCATTACATGGGGAGAAATTTAAGACCATGCAGACATCCTGCTTCTCACCAAAATATCCCCCTAGATTTAGCACCTATTGATGATTCCTGTCTAAACAAATCTTTATTATAATGGATGCAAAACAATCATATAAATTTTAAAGTTAAATAGATTTCAACTTTTGCCTACACTCCCAGATCCCTTAGGTGTAAGTGCTCAGCCCCCTCCACTTTAGAAGCGCTATAGTGCAATGGTTTGAGTGTACCCATCAGGGACAGCTTCCTGGGGAAAAAATGTATTTCAGCAAATAAGTGGGGAACCAGTCAAGACACAGACAACTCCAACAGATCAGCTTAAAAATAAAATACAGCAATATGGTAAATCCTCTTTTTTGCAGTTGTTGTTTTTGGCTCCCAGGGATCTCTCACGTGACAGGCATCACACGGGGGATACTCACCACACTACAAACAAGGAAAGTCCTCTTTCTTATTTGAGACAAGGTCTCGCTGCTCGCTCTGCTGCCCAGGCTGGTGTGCAGTGGCATATCATAGCTCACTGCAGCCTCCACCTCCTGGGCTCAAGCGATCCTCTCACCTCAGCCTCTCAAGGAGCTGGGCATGCACCACCACGTTCAGCTAATTTTTGTGTTTTTTTTTTGGTAGAGACAGGGTCTCACTATGTTGCCCAGACTGGTCTTGAACTCCAGGCCTCAAGTGATATTCCTAACCTGGCCTCCCAAAGTGCTAGGATTATAGGTGTGAGCTATACCACCTGGCCTGAAAATTCTCTTTCAAAGTAAAGAATTGATTTGCAAGGTAAACATACCCTAGCCCTACCAATTTTATAAAATCACTTCTTTACATACTGAGTTTGCCTGAATTACACTGATTCTAGAACTAATAAACTTTCTGCTGCTGCTGCTGTTAAACATTATATTCAGATTCTAAAAACTTGTCAAAGACATAGCCCGCAATGATTACTTCTGATTGTTCATCCACCTTTTCATGTATGTCAACCTTTCCACCTATTCTCTCAAAGATAGGGATTAGCCACTAAAAATGTATCTTTCATCTGATTGTGACCAACAGAAATTTTACACTGAAATCTAAGACAAATATATGTAACTGAAATTAAATGTTCCATGAAGCAATATCACACGAAGTACTGATATTTTACATTATCTCTTCCTTTTCTCCTCATTTTTCTAATGTTGGTCCTGACCACTACTAACCTGATTTCAAAAACCATTAATAGGTCATGCACATGACTTGTACTTGAAAATACCCTAGAATCTGGCACAGAATTCTTTATCAGATTCCCAATAAAGTCTAGAACATTTCACTTATTTCAGGTGAAATGAGAAATAAGAACATAATGAGTTTTTGTTTGTTTGTTTGCTTGTTTGAGACGGGGTCTCGCTGTGTCACCCAGGTTGGAGCCCAGTGGTGTGATCTGAGCTCACTGCAACCTCCACCTCCCAGGCTCCAGCAATCCTCCCACCTCAGCCTCTCGAGTATCTGGGACCACAGGCGTGCACCACCATGCCTGGCTAATTTTTTTGTACTTTTGGTAGAGACGGGGTCTCACCATGTTGCCCAGGCTGGTCTCAAACTCCTGAGCTCAAGTGAGCCGCCCGCCTCAGCCTCCCAAACTGTTGGGATTACAGGCGTGAGCCATATTTAATTTTTAAAGTAATTTTACAATTTTTTATTCTGAGATTGTGTATTACAATCTTTTGGTCTTCAAATGTCATTTCTTTAAAAAAAGAGAGGTATGAAAGTGAAGGTTAAGTTGTCAACTATATACTAGTCCCTAATTTATTTCCTCCACATTTTACTGGATCATGAAATCTCCACTGCAAGACTTCAAAGACACATGAGAGTTTCAGCCTTCAATAAAACCTTCAATACAGCCTTCAAGAGGTTTATAATTTGGCTTAGGCATGGTACCTGCAATCCCCCAGCACTCTGGGAGGCCTCAGCGGGCAGATCACTTGAGGTCAGGAGTTCGAGACAGGCCTGGCCAACATGGTGAAACCCGTCTCTACTAAAAATACAAAAATTAGCTGGGTGTGGTGGCATACACCTGTAACATCACCTAGTCGGAAGGCTGAGGCAGGAGAATTCCTTGAACCCAGGAGGCAGAGGTTGCAGTGAGCTGAGATCATACCACTGCACTCCAGCCTGGGCGACAAAGCAAAACTCTGTCTCATAAAAAAAAAATAAATAAAAATAAAACCAATTTGGCTCAGGGAAATAAGACATAACAATTTTAAGATCTGTAATAATTACTTTCACCTTATAACTATTGGAATAAACATTCTGCAATAAGTACCCCAAGAGTGGTCCTATCAAGTGTTCAAGGAAGAATACTTTTGGCTGGGAATGAAAAGAAGTAAACATTTTTAGAAAGGAAATAATATTTGAGTTGAGCCTTGAAGAGTATTGAGAATAGTCATCAAGATGAAAAGATGAAAATGTGAGGAATAAGAAATAGGTCATTTTGGTCAGAACATGGTAAGACAGTAGAAAGAGATGACAGAGGACTTGAGAAGATGTTAAGAGGCTAAGATGTTTGAATGTAGTCATTAAAGCAATGAAGCAATCTGAGAGGGTGAATGGCACAATCAAAGCATGGCTTTAGGAAGATTAATCTGAGGGCCCTGTACAAAATAATCTGGACAGGTAGAGATTCTCGACGCCATGCAATAATCCATGCATCGAATAATAAGTACCTGAACTATAGCGGTGGAAAAGAAAAGGGATGAGAAAAGGTGACAAGAATTGACAAGTCTTAGAAGAGATTCTAATGCCCTAGGCAAAAATGGCAAAGAATCAAAACATGATTCTGAAATTTCAAACTGGGTGATACAGTCAGTGGGAAATAAGGAAAAGAAGCTGATTCAGGAGAGAAGTTCAGATTCAGGTATGTACCTGAGGATTATAAAGAGTCAGTATTGGAGTAGAGAAAAGACCACTGGACTCCATCAGAAAAATCTGAGTTCAAGTGGAAAAAAAAAAAAAGGTTAGGATCCAACGAAAAAAGCAGAATGCAAAATTATGTCTGCAGTATGATTTTAACTATTAAAAAACTAAGCATAGGAAAAGACTAAGAACAAGTACATCAACATGTTAACATCAGCTGCATACAAATGGGCTAAAGATAATTTATTTTTCTATTCTTTTTTCCTTTGTATGGTGTTTTATTTAAAAATAATATGATGCTGGGCATGGTGACTCACACCTCTAATCCCAGCACTTTGGGAGGCTGAGGTGGATGGATCACCCGAGGACAGCAGTTCAAGACCAGCTTGGCCAATATGGCAAAACCTCATCTCTATTAAAAATACAAAAATTAGCTGGGTGCGGTGGTGCACACCTGTCATCTCAGCTACTCGGGAGGCTGAGGCACAAGAATCGCTTGAATCCAGGAGGCAGAAGTTGCAGTGAGCCAAGACTGTGCCACTGTACTCCAGCCTGGGCGACAGAAACTCTGTCTCAAAAAAACAAAATAAAATAAAATAAAAATAATATAGATACAAACACTCCCAACCATACAAAAAAAGAAAAAACCTGGACTTAACCTTTTAAAAAAATAACACACTCTTGGCCAGCTGCGGTAGCTCACGTCTGTAATCCCAGCACTTTGGAAGGCAGAGGCAGGCGAATAACAAGGTCAGGCGATCACAACCATCCTGGCTAACACAGTGAAACCCCATCTCTACTAAAAATACAAAAAATTAGCCAGGTGTGGTGGCGAGTGCCTGTAGTCCCAGCTACTGGGGAAGCTTGAGGCAGGAGAATAGCTTGAACACGGGAGGCAGAGGCTGCAGTGAGCCAACATGGTGCCACTGCACTCCAGCCTGGGCAACAGAGCAAGACTCCGTCTCAAAAACAAACAAACAAACAAAAACAAACAAACAAAAACACGGCCAGGCACAGTGGCTCACACCTGTAAGGGAGGCCAAGGTGGGTGGATCACACAAGGTCAGGAGTTCAAGACCAGCCTGGCCAAGATGGTGAAACCCCGTCTCTACTAAAAATACAAAAATTAGCCGGACATGCTGGCGGGCACCTGTAATCCCAGCTACTAGGGAGGCTGAGGCAGATAACTGCCTAAACCCGGGAGGCGGAGGCTGCAGTGAGCCGAGATCGCGCCACTGCACTCCAGCCTGGGCAACAGAGCAAGATTATGTCTCAAAAAAAAAAAAAAAAAAGAAACCACTTTCTAGACCTTTTTCACCTATAAAAGTATAATAATTTATCTCCCAAGGTTAGTATGCAGATTAAATGAGATAAAAGCTCTTTGTAAACTGTAAATAAGGAATGCTTTAAAATAATATTTAAAAATCATATACAGCATGCAAAATTAAGGCATTATAAAAGCCTAAGACAGCTAAAGGACAAGAGATCATATACAGACATACAAATATACTATAGGGTCAGGCACAGTGGCTCACACCTGTAATCCCAGAACTTTGGGAGGCCAAGGTGAGTGGCCATCACCTGAGGTCAGGGGTTTGAGACCAGCCTGGCCAACATAGTGAAAACGTGTCTCTACTAAAAATACAAAAATTAGCCAGGTGTGGTGGTACACAACTGTAATCCCAGCTACTCAGGAGGCTGAGGCAGGAGATTCGCTTGAACCCAGGAGGCAGAGGTTGCAGTGAGCTGAGATCATGCCATTGTACTCCAGCCTGGGAGACAGAGCAAGACTCCGTCAGACACACACACAAAAAGAAATATACTATAGATTTGGGAATCTTCCACACTGAGGTAATACTAGATGAAGTAGATTCTTTCCCCAAACTTTTTACAAGTATTAGAATCTATTTTAAAAATCAAAATATTTTTCTAAAATTTCTTATGAATATTGAAGTTTTACATGTTACAGAAATGGACTCCCACATACAAAATACAGTATTTTGCTACATGTTATTCCAACTTACACATAAAACAGAAAAAGACTCCCTAGAATTTAAACTGCTAAATTATTTCATTGTTTTAAAAAGCCAAGCTCTGCAGAGATAAATCTAGCAATCAACAAATGTTCTCTCAGAAGTTACTTGCTTGAAACATACCACAGCATTCTAAATGGTGCTTCCTCCCTTCATCCCCATTTCTGGTACTTAGGCTTAATAATAAACATCTCTACATACAGTACATACTTTATTTATTTATCTATTTTTTAGAGGCAGAGGTTTGCTCTGTGGCCCAGTGGAGTGCAGTGGTACAATCATAGCTCACTGTAACCTCGAACTCCTGTGCTCAAGTGATCCTCCTGCCTCAGCCTCCCAAGTAGCTGGGGTTACAGGCACATGCCACTATGCCTATTTTTGTTTTTTTGCAGAGACAGGGTCTTGCTATGTTGCCCAGGCTGGTCTCAAACTACTGGGCTCAATCGATCCTTCAGCCTCCCAAAGTGTTGGGACTACAGGCGTGAGCCACTGCACCTGGTCATGGTACTTATTTAAAAACCAGGCAGTAAGCTCCTAAAGGGCAAAAAGCATGTCTTTTACTTGTCTTTCCCATAAGAACCACCAAGCATAGTGCTAGCCCATGTTCGATGTTAATCCATACACATGTTGAAAAACACTCTAGCTAACTCATGTTGAAGATGCTCTACTAACCATTTAAGAGTTACTACTCATGTCCGGTTACACAACTTGAGTCTATCTTGAACACTTCAAGAGGCAACCAATAAAAAAAGTTTAAAAAAAAAAACCTCTCCAAATATTACATGAAAAACATTTTCATGTAAATAAGGAATGCTTTAGATTAATATGTGAAAATCATATACAGCATTGTTCCTTTAAGAAAGCAAGACTATTATCTGTGATGAGAAATCACAGTTCTAACAATGTGATGTTAAAAAGACTAATTTCTGAAGAGTCCATAAGTTGAAGCATACTGCTATACTTGTTCACATTTACAACCTGTACCCAGAATGTTGTTTCTTATAGATCCTAATCCAACAATTTCATTCACTATGATTTTTCTTAGGGGGAAGAAGATTTTAAGTTTTGTTGTTTAACTTTTGAGGCAGAAAAATTTAAAGCTGACTGGTTAGGTATAAGGTTTCTTTCAAGTGAAAACAGACTAATCTCTAGGTTAATTCCAAGATAAAAGTCTTAAAATTAAACCTCTATTATGAAAGAGATTCTAAAAAGATTAAGCATGAAATGCACCCAATCCTTGCCTTATAAAAAATCGGTAAAAGCTGTATGAAAAGTTTCCCACTTTTGCAGATAGACCTGAGATTTAAAATATATACAGTATATACATTTTGCACATGGGTATCTATATGTAGTGATTTAGAGGCAAGACATCAAGGTAATTGAGTACTTTTCTCTCCTAAGTTTAAAAAAAAAAAAAAAGGTTTCTAAAGTGCTGCCTTAAGTTACCATAAATCGTGGATTAAAAGATATATTAATAATACCTAAGGGAAATTCCAGAGTACAAGCACCTGCCAGCCAAGTTGCCTGAAATTCATCAGCTGCGGAGATTAGAAGAATTCTTCACTTGTTTTTTACGTAAAACAAAGATAACATAACCAGTACCATGTAACTTCAATATGGCATTTATAAAATGGCCAATCACCTATCATTCCTATGATTTAAAAAACCACTACCTAGTCTTAATTGCCATTAGACATCTTATAAAATGCACATAACACAGTGGATTTCTTATCTAAACATGCAACAATCAAGGGTACAGTTTGAATTTTCAGTTTTCACTTCACAAAATGAGTCACCATAGGATTCTCTTAAATAATCTCTTCTCTAAAATTATTCTGTTTATAAAGTACTCAATTTTTCTGCTTACAAAAAGGTAGTTTTTTCACCATTTTTCAAGAATGTATCTAATATGTAAAAGGAAATACACACATACTTCCTTGAGAATAAATGCTTTCAATACTTGTAACCCCAGAAGAACTTCACGTTTTGACCTCTTGTTTGTTTAAAAAAAAAAAAAGTTTTTAAACATCTACTAGAGTAGAAGTGCTTGCCTTTATATTCATGGCTCTCCTGATGATAAAATAAAGATCAATGTAACTCTAAGCTCTAGGCTAATTAACTGCACAGAACAGAAACAAGCAATTTGGCAAGAGCTGAGCAAAGCTCCGCTTAAAGACTACCAGTAAAATATACCAGCACTACTCCTCCCCCACCCCTTTAAGGTTTCAATTAAGATGGGGCCTAGTTTTACTCTTGCAAGGGGGACAGAAAGAGAAAGCACAGAGCTCCCACTGAGAAGTATCTTCATCAAGAGCAGCTCCAGAAATACTGCCAGGAACCATTTCCTTCCCTCTCTGCAGATGCAGGTTCCTCTGATAGGCATATCTCCTCTACTCCTGATTAACACCATATCTAAAGAAAAGTCTCATCACATACCACCCAAAGCATGGCATCAAATGAATTTTTTAAATCCAACATTAGGGTCAACAATGACGCTCTTTATGAAAAGTGTGAGCCCCAACTGCAATTCATCTTCATCTCTCGGTCTTTTGTATCACTTGCCTCATAAACTGGTTAAGAAAGAAGAAAGCTATTACAAAGCATAATCAATGTTTGAAAATAAACATTAAGTGCCCCAATTGGTGAGAAAGACTCCTTCTAAACACTTACAGAAGATGAAGCTTTAACAAGCCCTCCAGAAATCTTTAGAGCCAACACGAAAGAAGTTAAAGTGAGCTCACCATTCCTACAGGATGAGGACCCAATACAGTATAAAGATAGCACAGCTCTCCACAACATCCCCTAAAAAGACACTCAATTTTTACTTTAGTATATGATCAGCCCTTCAGCGGACATATAGGACAAGTTTTTCGGTCCAACATTTACTGTGAATAAACCAACGCATGGAGCTAAAAAAGAACCAGGGAAAAATGGATGTCTCTCTAAAAAGAGCCCAACCTAAGTAAGGAATTACAAGACATCAAAGGTTAGATAATGGACAACAGGTGCCTTTGAGGAGGAAAGAGTAACACAACACTCAGTTGCCTCCTATTTTAGGATTTCCACTCTGAAAGCAATATAACGACAATTTTTTCTGCCCAAGAAAAAGGGAAGGCCAAAATTATAGGTTTTACTATTTAATATCTATAATAGGCCCATTGCTCTTTGACTTACTTTTTTACTTTAGATTTTAAAAATCCATCTCATCTCGATATTATCTGGATATAGTACGGCCTATGGCCAGATTGCTCACTGATCAGTGAACATTAACTAAGTAGAGACTTATTATCAATAAATGTAAAAGAAAGGCGTCTGAATACAAGCTACCTGCACATAAAAAACTCAAAATACAGTTCCAGCAGTAGGTATCACATAACTGCGTTATCAGCCAGAGCTGAAACTGTTTCTCTCACCATTCTAACAGTTTAACTTAATCTTTTACTAGATTTCAATGGCCTCGAAGAATAGTAATTCCAGATTCAGCTTCTAGGGCAGCGAATACTAGCCTGGAGTTTTGATTTTCCTAGCCAGAAGATTACCTTCATCTGGTGAAAGGAACACTGAAAAGGCACTTCAGCCTATTTAATAACCTCTTCCCTTTCTCCATTCCACAAAGACAACATCTTCCAAAAATGGAGAATCCTTTCCTTCCCTGATAGAGGCCCCCTTTCCTATTGATTCATTGGGCAGAATCACTTCTCCCCAGCATGCATGCAGAGCCAGAAAACACTTCTGCTTTCACTCTTAAAGAGGGTCCCCCAACACAGATGCACCTCTTCCTTTCCTGCATTAAGCAAATGATGCTCCGATGCTTCTAGGTCTCTCCACCACTGCAAAATGCTCAGAGAAGTGGAGGGAGTGAAAAGGAAGTTGCCTACTACTCTTAAGGATACTGGAAAGTCGCCTTCAAATCTAAAGTGAAGACTTGGGGGCGGGGGATGCCCCCTTCCTGAAGAGGGAATGAGGGTCCCTCCCCTAAAAACGAGCCTCTGTTCGGGTGAAGGCGATCCCCACCCTGAAAAAGAGGCGTGTATGTGGAAAGGTGGTGGAACGTTGTACCCTGAAGAGGAGCCTGGATTTGAAGAAGTGTCCCAACTCTGAAGGGGGGTAAGTGGAGGGAGCCGTGAGTGTACGGGGAGGGGTGTGCCAGCTATTGGGGGGCCTGAGAGGGAAGGGGTTCCCACTTTGGGGGAACGAGGGCCCCGCACTGAAAGGGGCTCCGGGAGGAAAGGAGGGTCTGGCACAGAGGAGAGTTGGACATGGGGGAGGGGCCCTCAGTCCACCGGAGTCCGCGGAGGGGCGGCAGCCTCGAAGGGAACATGTGCAGTGGAGCCGCTGCCACCCCGAGGGGCAGGCGGGAGGGCAGGGCCTGGGCTGTGTGCGGAAGGAAAAAAGTTCCTACCCTTCGCAGAAGAGGCAGGACTCCCCAGCCGTACTCACCGAGACTGCCGGCGAAACCGTCCATCTTGCGGGGAAAGCGCCGGGCTCCGGGCTCAGAGGGGCGGGCACTTCATTCAGCGGACCGACAGAGTGGCCGACGCTGAGCCTGACCCGCTCGCTCTCTAGGTCGCCCGGCTCGGCTACCGGCTCCCGCCTCCGTCGTCCGTCCGTTCGCCCTGGGGTAGTAAGCCGCGGCCGCCCGAACCACTTCCCCGTCAGGTTGAGAGCCGCGCCGCTCAGCCGCCTGCCCGGCCTCCCTCCCAGGCAGCAGCCGCGAGCGCCGCGCCGCGCCGCGCCCCGCCCCCGCGCCCGCGCGCAGCAGTAGCCCCGCCCCGCGCACGCCGTCACACTTCCGACTCCGCCTCCCACGGGACGCCACGGAGGCGGGGTCTTGCCAGCCCCGCCCTCTCACCTTGCCTCGGCCTCGGCGTTTGTCCGCCTCGCGCCAGGCTGGTGGTTGCGCCTGCGCGGTAGGCCTGCTGAAGGCTGGGGACCACGGTTTGGAAGCTGGTTCCAAACAGGTGGGGATAAGGCATAGACTCTGGCCTGCGATACTCTGATGCATGAAGGATCCTCTCCCTATGTGGCCCCTGGGAAGCCTGCAGAGCCAAGTCTGGACACCCCTGACGGGAGATGACCACCACGTGGGTCCTACAAGGACACTAAAGAAGCAACCAAGAGGGAGAGGTTCTCCCTCTCCCCCAGTAGGGTGGGGGACAAATAGGGGCGAAGCTTCTTGACTAGCTCGATACCACCACTGCCACAGCCGCAGGGCCCGGGACAGATCAGAAGCAAGGAATTTTAGTGCTGGACATGACCCAAAAGTTGATCTTGTCTAACCCTTCTTATGAAGAAAAACACAGAGCCTTAGAGAGGACAACCTGCCCAAGGTCATCCAACCTAGTAGAAGCAAATACTCAGCCTTCCTTACTCTCCCTAGCGTTCTGTCGTCTAGGGGTGCAAAACGACCATATATGGCAGGCTATAGGATGGCCTGCTAGGGAACCATAATAAGGGTTGTTTCAAATGAAGTAACACTGAGTTCTAGGCCCAACTCCGTATGACTCAAGAGTTTCAAATCACCTAATTTATTTAGGCCTCACTTTATTCATTTGCAAATTGGTTGTCTGGACATGTAACCAAAACATGTAAATATACATAGCGTTCATATTCTTCCTCCCTTCCCCAACACGATTTCCCATACTTCTAAAGACTTTCTCATGGTTTGTCAAGTCCCTCCTGGGGCTCAGTTGTGCAGATTAGAGTAAGAGAGAGAAGAGCTGTAAGGTACTGAAGAACTGAATTGATCTATACATAATAAATTGATAAATATATAATAAAAAGCTGAGTTAGGGGAAAACAGAGTCCTACGACACAGAGTTGCAGGAGAGAGGGACAAACAAGAAGGGAGACAAGAAATATGTAATGATGAGAGAGACTTAGAGGAATTAAATGATTGAAAGGATTGTTAAACCTTCTTGGGGTATACGTCTCCCTTTGTTGCCTCTTTAAAAATCTTCCCTAAAAATGTAAATTACTTTGCATTTCTTATTTGGATATAAGACCTGTATTTCTTCTGAATACCATACTATATGGAGACTGGCCATAACGCAGCCAAGATAAATTCAGGTTACAGACTAAACGGTGTCTAAAATTTCCTTCTCTTCAAACTTAAATGATTTACCCAATGTTCCTTCTGCTATGGGCATTTTCATATGTGTAAGTTTCTATTAAGCCTAAGTAAATGTTTGAGAAGTTCTCAATTCTGACAGCTGTTCCTTTGTGTCTTCAGGCCACACTCTCTGCCTTAGGTCGATTAAAAGAATAAGAACTTGGCATATTGGTATACATATGTTTTATGGTCCAGACCTGGAAGTGTGTACCTCCCTTTTGTCCACATTCCACTGGCCAGAACTTGGTCACATGACTGCAAGGGAGGCTAGGAATGTAGTCTGTGTATCCAGAAGGAAAAGAGACATATTTTGGTAACAGCTCCCTGGCTTCTGCCACACTCCCCTTCGTGGCATTCATCAGAGTTAAAATTTTTCATTTGCTTGAATGATTTATTCAATAAGCATCTCATTCATTATACTGTATACTACAAGGAAAGCTGTTAAAATATAGGAGAGTTAGTATATCCCAGCAGTTAAGAGTGCAGACTCTGGAATCATGCTGCCCAGATTCACATCCCAACTCATCATGTACTAGCTATGAAACACTGGACAAATTACCTAACCTCTCTGTGCCTCCATTTTATTGACTGCAAAATGGAGATGATAACACTTCTACTTCTTAGAGTTTTTGAGAGGATGCTATGAGGTAATATATGTAAAGCACTTAAAACAGGGCACAATATGTTATAAGTGCTCAGTAGGTATTAGCAGCTCTTATTTTGTACCTGTTTTTGCTCTCTATTATATACTTAGTGCATATTACAGAACAGCTTTTTGATAAATATTTATTGAATAATGAACAAACATAGAAGAATTCTGAAAACTAGTCAATCTGAATACATTGTTTCAACAACCAGTGCCTGACTGTTTTAAAGCAGCCAGAATTTTTGTTTTATATTTATCAAAGTAGATCTTGCAATCTAAGCCTCTAATACTACTATGATAAAATAAAATTTAACATACATCTTTCAAAAGTGAAACCATAGCTGAACATTATCATCAAACACACACACAAATACAAAGGTTCTAAACAGTTACGAATTACTGGAGGGTTATTTTGGTTATTCACCTTAACAAAGGATTTATCTTTAGATTATTTTCAATGTGGAGTTCCATTGCCCCTTTGAGCTCCTTAAGTATAACTTAATTCAGGCAAATGCAAAATATGTGCCGTTTTTCAGGATCCCAGTTATTGGAAAAGGCTAAATATAGCTATATCAAATAATAAAAACTTAGAACATTCCCTTTATGGTTTTGGTTTTTGAAACCGGGTCTCGCTCTGTTGCCCAGGCTGGAGTGCAGTGGCACGATCTCAGCTCACGGCAACCTCCGCTTCCCGGGTTCAAGCAATTAGCATGCCTCAGCCTCCCAAGTAGCTGGGATTACAGTTGTGCACCACCACGCCCAGCTAATTTTTGTATTTTTAGTAGAGACAGGGTTTGGCCATGTTGCCCAGGCTGGTCTCGAACTCCTCACCTCAAGTGATTCGCCTAGCCTTGGCCTCCTAAAGTGCTGGGATTACAGGCTTCAGCCACCATGCCTGGCCAGAACATTCTCTTTATACATCGAATCTTGACTCTGCATACTTACCTTCCCCTCTATGTCAAGATAAGTATGTTGTGGGAGGAGTTTCAGAATACTTGTGAAGATACATTGTCAAAGTCTTGACCTAATGTTTGAAGAAAAATAAGATTCCTATTCAATCTCTTTGTTTTACTCTCACTAGCTAGATGATCTTGAAAAGTAACTATAAACTGTTTTTGTCTGCTTGCTTTTCTCTCCCGCAGACATTTTAAAATAAATGTCAAGGAAAATTAAGGGGTTTTTTTACGTATGCTGGGTCTTCAGTTCCTTTTATTTCATTATTTGAATGTTATTTAAAAAATGAAACCCTATAGTCATGGAACTATATAGATTGTATAAACCTGTAGTCCATGTAAGCATAAATATGATAGAAAAAAATCAGAGTTAATACCTGAGTGGGGGAAAAAAGTGATTCTTCATTTTTATAATATGTTTAATGTAAGCAATGTGTAAAAGAATTCCAAAATCTATAAGAAGCTAAATGGCAATGTTGTTCTAGCTTCTAACCATAAAGAATGCCTAGGGAGAACTTCAAAATTATTGCAAGAGAAGTAAAAGGAGTTGGAGAGGAGATACCCCAAAGTGTCAAAAGTAGCTGCCTCTGAGAAATGAAATTAAGTGGAAGAAGGAAAGGGTAGAGGAGAGATATGGGGGATTTCACTCTTATTTTATTTTAATCATATAAGTGTTCATTTTTTGAAAACATTAAAATGCAAAAACAAAAAATATATTACACTGCATATTCAGACACTCATAAACTGTGTCTGTAGAGACTGGTTTAAAATATCATACTTATTAAATAACTGTTTTACCAATCTTGGCATGATAGTTATCTCTCTCGTAAGACTTTCCAGACTTGCTGACTTCAGAAAAGAATCAAGCAATTAGTAGTGCTGTAAATTCTTGGTGAGAACTTATGAGACTGAAATCTATCCTGTGGGGATCACAAGCCATACCTCAGTTGGAGGACCTGCTGCATAGATGCATGAGTGAGTGAACGAATGCCTATTGAGGTTAATTTTGGCAGTTCTCATGGTGCCATCCATGACTAGCAGAAAGAAGACAACTAGCCTTGCCTGCAGAGCTAAGTTTTCCCAATGCTAATTCAGAATTTATGCCATGAAATGAGATTTGAACTTGTTGAGATTGTGGAACCAACTTTAAAGTTTCTTTTTATGTGTTATAGCTTTACTACATTTACTGGATGTTGGGCAAGCCTTAGAGATAATAGCTAATAATTTTCATGTGTCCATCATAAATGTAAAATTTTTCTCCGTGAAGAGTTCATAGCAACCCCTTACAAAATTGATATTCTGCGGGGAAATACTTTTAAATAGAAATATTAGAGTGGAAAGCAGCCAATCAAGGAAATTCAATTCTCAAAATTAATAACACAGGAAGTTCTCTACTTGCAAATAAAATATTTCCGAAAGGTCATTTGTAAGTCAGCAGTTTGAAATTAGGAACAATGCCATAATTGGTGGTTAGATTGCCACTTAGCCCCAAAAACATGTAGCATGCTGATCCTAACCTGCCTGTGTTAAACCACACTGATGACAGCCTTACTTAAGGTTTTGAACCAGACAGGTCTGAAATTGAATATTGCCTATTATAAGCATCTGTGGGTTGATGTTGCAACCTAAATACAACATATAATACCATTTCAACTTTCAAAGTTCTGACTTATGAATGTCCTTAAGTGGTAGGTTTCATTATCCCCATTTTTCAGACAGGGAAAATGAGCCTCAAGAGTATAAAACTATAAAATGGGAAAATCAAGTTTTGAACCCATATCCATCTACATCTGAAAATCAAACTCTTCGCTGCACCAGTTTGCCTTTTGGTCTCAATGGGATTCTGTTGTGGAGATCCTTGAACACCAGACTGAGACGCCTACCAACAATGCAGTTTTAGCAGCAAAGTGATATGATCAAAGCATTGCTTTAGGAAGATTAAACCAGGTGGACACATTGGAAGAGGCACTGGAAGTGGGGAATCCAATTAGGAGACTTGCAGTGAAGCAGTAGCTGCAGAAAGCACCAAGAAAAAAAAAATCGTGTGAAGGAAAACAAATGAATTAACAACAAACAAAACCCTCGCAGGGCTGGGTGGACTCATTGCCTCAGAAGCTAAGGAAGAGGAGGGAGTAAAACAGGTTATCCAGGTTCAGCTCCCAGTGATGGAGAGAATAATGGCAGCATTATATTAAAATGGGAACTTAAAGAAATGATGTGACTGGAGAAAAGAAAATACAGTGATGAATTAACCTTTGTGGGAAGCTGAAGGGAATCAGAGGTCATCTTTGACAGCTGGGGCCCAGGCACATGACCTAGGCCAAGTGAATGCCTCAACCCAGGTCTTTTAATGGCAGGGATGAGTTGGAGGGCAGTGATACAAAAACTAGCAGTCAGAGACCATGCTTGAAGATGGTTGAGAAATTGAAGAGCAACAGTGATGGTGTGCAGAGGTAGGAAGTAGGGCAGCCCACTCCAGGGCAGCGTCCTCACTAGACTCCTAAAGAGTAAACTTGCCCATGCTCTCTGTGCCCTACACTGCCTGGGTTTCTGCCCATTTTCTGTGCCTGGCCCTCTGATCTTCCCATCGACTGAAGGAGCTACCTGATAGCCTCCCAGTGAATTTGTTTTCTGCTTGAGTCAGCCAGAGTGGGTTTCTGTTGTTTGCAATAGAGAACTCTGAGTGGTACAAGTGCTGCGTTCAGTTTTAAACAGATTGTGCTTGGCGTCATAACCAGATGTCCAGATGGAAGCCTCCAGCACACAGTTTGAAATGTGGACTGTGGTTTAGGAGAGGGTTGGGTCTGGGAATATACACGCAGGAGACTTCTCAATAGAGCCGATGGTTTAAGCTATGAGAAATCTTAGAGGAAAAAGATTTAAGGGAAAAAATGGAAATGAGCAGAATGTAGAACTTGAGGGACCTCCAATATTTAGGAGGCAAGAGAAGGTGTCAGAGAAGAAACAATAACAGCAATAGAAGGCAAATCCTGCTAGTGCCCTATCACAGAACCAAAAGGAGCCAAAAGGTTGTTTTTTTTTTGTTTTGTTTTGTTTTGTTTTTTTTTTTAATGATGGAAGTTGGAAGCTGTTAAATGCTACAGAGTCCAAGGAAGATGAGAAGTGAGAAACGGATACTAGATTTAGTGATTACAAGATCACTGGTCTTTAGAGAGTTGTTTATCTTGATGGTGGAGGAAAAAATCAAGTTGCAGGGGATTAAAGACTGAAAGGGGGGTCTGAAAGTGGAAAGAAAAAAATGCAGGCTACAGTTTAAAGGAATTTGGCAGGATTTTGTCTGTTTTGTTCACTGCTGAATTCCCAGCTCCTAGAAGAGCACCTGGCACATGGTAGGTGTTCAATAAATATTTGTTAAATGAATGAATAAAGAAGATCAGAAACAGAAAATTGAGCTGAAGTGTGATGAAGAGGAATATTTTATTTTATTTTATTTGAGACAGGGTCTCACTCTGTCACCCAGAATGGAGTACAGCATTATGATCTTGGCTCACTGCAGCCTCAACCTCCTGGGCTGAAGCGATCCTCATGCCTCAGCTTTCTGAGTTGCTGGGACTACAGGTGCACACCACCACACACGGCTAATTTTGTGTGTGTGTGTGTGTGGTTTTGTTTTGTTTTGTTTTTGGTAGAGATGGGGTTTTGCCATGTTGCCCTGGCTGGTCTTGAACTCCTGGGCTCAAGCAATCCTCCTGCCTCAGCCTTCCAAAGGGATTGGATTACAGGCATGAGCCACTGTGCCCAGCCTAAAGAGGCAAATTTTTAGAATTGAGATTACCTCAGTATGCTTGCAAACAAGGGTTACCAAGTTCTCTCTCCCATCTCCATAGGCCAAAGAACCTGATTTCCTAGGCTTTTCTTGAGTTATCTACTGGATGCTCTTTCCTCACCCATATACTATCCTCATTACTCCATTCAGTTTGTCTGTATTGTAGGCTAATATAGTACCAATTTCCTGGATAACAGTTTCTTATTCATCATGTCTTATTCTTCTTTGAAAAGTCTATTTTTTATACTACTTCACGTTCCACACAAAAATAAGTCAAATATTCCTCATCTATGTATATTTTATCCCAAACCACAGTTGAACCTCAGTAAGCTTTTAAGGATTTGATAAAACATTCTGATTAACCAGAAACAGGTGTATCATTAGATGACATCTCAATTGCACATTTTAAAAAAATCATTAGTTTGCGGTCCTTTACAACACAAACTTTATATCCAATAACCAAACGATCAAATGCAGTATCAAAACATTGTAAAGAAGCTATATAAAGACAAAAAGTTAAAATTGCCTCTGACTTAAGTAATAATAACAATAAAACCTAAGATTTATTTTGTTTTACTTTAAACCCTTCTGTTTCCAAGTCTATGGACTTTTACTTAGAAGTCTATGAGTAAAAAAACAAAAACAAAAACAAAAACCATGCATTTAAAAAATAAATTTTAACTAGAAATGTAAGAAGTCATAAGTGGTTTTCAAGTGCAATGAAATACTTGGACTACAACAATTAAGATTAAAGACATGGAAGTTTCCCACCCTGAGTTTATGGTCTTTGGTGGATGTAATTAAAGCACGCAGAGCCTTTACAATGGGTGTAAGAAATTGTTTCTTTATTTTGCTTGCAGACTTTAGTAAGCAATCTTCTAGTGCCTGTCATAGGTTCATCAGAGCAATCAGCTGTGACTTTAGGGTTCTTTTGGTGTTACTGTATTAATTTGCATCTAGGCAGTCTGCAATTTTGGGGAGAAAAGAAATAGGAAAAAAAATAAAAAATGCATAATTGCTTTTGTGCATATTATTCCCTTTAGTTTCTTTTAGAATAATTATATGTGCCTATACGTGCAAACAGAAGGCACATGTGTGCACATACATGAGTGTGTCTCCAGATACATGGTCAAAAAGCTTTTTGTATCATTCCTCACTCTCTTCTTAGGCTAAAACTTTGCTTGGCCCAAACTGAGTGTTTGATCAAGATGTGAATGGTCTGTAATAACAGAGCATGTCTAGTTGCATAAAGCCAATGATGCTCATCATCAAAGTCCTCCCAGTCAGAATAGGGACTTTTCCTTCTTGAGTACCTGGGAGACTTGCACTTAGCTGAATGACATTTTCAGATAAGGCTTCCCTTCCATTTAAACTGTGATGATTGAAGTTTCTAGAGGATCTGTTATAAAACTAAAATGAGTACGAGGTTACCTCAGAACTGAAACCTGAATTCAATTCCAAAATGTGACTTTGGTGGTGTTGTAGAGATGGGGTCTCGATATGTTGCCAGGGCTGGTCTCAAACCCTGGCCTCAAGCAATCTTTCCACCTCAGCATCCCAGAGTTCTGGTATTACCGGTGTGAGCCACCATGCCCAGCCATGGTGGCATTTTTGCATCAGCCCATGAGGTGAGCCATGACCCAGGTCCAGAGAGTCCTTCATGTGAAATGGGCTGTCCTTACCCAAAAGTGAGAAAACATTCCCGTGGAAGAGCCCACGTTCCTCCCAGGGCCAAAATTGTGGGGGAAGCATCTTCCTGTTATTGCCAGCAGTTGCTGGTCTCAGTTATCCAGTATCCTGCATGCAACCAGGCTTATCAAGTTGGCCAGACCACAGGTCAATAAATGTAGGCAAGGCCGGGCACAGTGGCTCACGCCTGTAATCCCAGCACTTTGGGAGGCCAAGGTGGGTGGATCACCCGAGGTCAGGAGTTCGAGACCATCTTGGCTAACACAGTGAAACCCCGTCTCTACTAAAAATACAAAAAATTAGCCAGATGTGGTGGCACGCGCCTGTAGTCCCAGCTACTCGGGAGGCTGAGGCAGGAGAATGGCTTGAACTGGGGAGGTGGAGCTTGCAGTGAGCTGAGATCGTGCCACTGCACTCCAGCCTAGGCGACAGAGCGAGACTCCATCTCAAAAACAAAAAAAAAGAAAAAAAATGTAGGCTTGAAAAAGGATGTGAGCAGGCGTTTCATAAAAGAAGAAATACAAATCACTAATAAGTGTATATAAGAACATTTAAAAATCAGTACATCCACACAAAAATCTCTACATATTTATACCAGCTTTGTTCATAATTGATAAAACTTGGAAGCAACCGAGATGTCCTTCAGTAGGTAAATGAGTAAATAAGCTGTGGTGTATCCAAACAATGAAATATGCAGTGCTAAAAAGAAATGTGCTATCAAGCCATGAAGAGACTCAGAGGAAACTTAAATGCATATTACTAAGGCTACATATTGTATAATTCCACTATGTGACACTCTGGAAAAGGCAAAGCTAAGAAGACAGTAAAAATGTCAGTGGTTGCCAGAGGTAAATGGGGAGGGAGGAATGAATAGGCACAGAGGCTTTTTAGGTCAGTGAAAATACTCTTTATGATGATATAATGGTGGATACATGTCATTACATATTTATCCAAACCCATAGAATGCACAACACTAAGAGTGAACCCTTATGTAAACTATGGACTTTGGGTGATAATGATGTGTCAGCGTAGGTTCATTGATTGTAACAAATGTACCCCTCTGTTGCAGGATGTTGATAATGGGAGTCTATGGATGTGTAGGGCAGAGGGCATATGAGATATCTCTGTACTTTCCTGTCAATATTGCTGTGAACCTAAAACTGCTCTAAAAAAGTCTAAATTTGGCCGGGCACTGTGGCTCATGCCTGTAATCCCAGCACTTTGGGAGGCTGAGGCCAGTGGATCACCCGAGATCAGAAGTTCAAGACCATCCTGGACAACATGGTGAAACCCGTCTCTACTAAAAATACAAATATTATGGCCAGGCGTGTTGGCTTACGCCTGTAATCCCAGCACTTTGGGAGGCTGAGGTGGGCGGATCACGTGAGGTCAGGAGTTTGAGACCAGCCTGGCCAAAACACCCTGTCTCTACTAAAAATACAAAAATTAGCCAGGCATCACTGTGGGTGCCTATAATCCCAGCTACTCAGGAGGCTTGAGGCAGGAGTATCGAACTTGGGAGGTGGAGGTTGCAGTGAGCCAAGATCGTGCCACTGCACTCCAGCCTGGGTGACAGAGCGAGACTCCATCTCAAAAAAACAAAGTCTAAATTAGCCAGGCATGGTGGCGCATGCCTGTAGTCCCTGTTACTCAGGTGATGAGGTGCTGAGGTGGGAGGATCACTTGAGCCTGGGAGGTTGAGGCTTCAGTGAGCCCTGATTGTGCCACTGAACTCCAGCCTGGGCAACAGAGTGAGACCCTGTCTCTAAATGAATAAAGTCCCAAAAAGAAAGAAAGCAGTAAAAACTAAAATGAGGAGATAACATCTGATGGAAATCAAATTTGAAAAGTTGGGCTTTTTCTAACTTATAATTTTAATTTTTGTGGCTACATAGTAGGTGTATATATTTACGGGGTACATGAGATCTTTGATACAGGCATGCAATGCACAATAATCACATCATGTAAAATGGGGTATCCATCCTTAGTGTGTTATCCATCCTTAGTGTTACAAACAATCCAATTATTATCCTTTTTTTTTTTTTTGAGACCTCGCTCTGTCGCCCAGGCTGGAGGGCAGTGGCACGATCTTGGCTCACTGCGAGCTCCACCTCCTGGGTTCACACCATTCTCCTGCCTCAGCCTCCCAAGTAGCTGGGATTATAGGCGCCCGCCACCACGCCCGGCTAATTTTTTGTGTTTTTAGTAGAGACGGGGTTTCACCGTGTTTGCCAGGATGGTCTCAATCGCCTGACCTCGTGATCTGCCTGCCTTGGCCTCCCAAAGTGCTGGGATTACAGGCATGAATCTTTTAGTTATATAAAAATGTACAATTAAGTTATTAGTCACTATAATCACCTTGTGGTATAACATACTAGGTCTTATTCATTCTGGTTTTTTTTCTTGTACTCATTAACCATCCCCACCTCACCCTTACCTCTCCCACTACCCTTCCCAATCTCTGGTAACCATCCTTCTACTCTCTATCTCCATGAGTTCAATTGTTTTTATTTTTAGATTCCACAAATAAGTGAGAACATGCAGTTTGTCTTTTTGTGCCTGGTAAAAGGTGTTTTTTTAAAAAATTCTTAGCCAGGCACGGTGGCTCACTCCTATAATCCTAGCGCTTTGGGAGGCCGAGGCGGGCAGATCACGAGGTCAGGAGATTGAGACCATCCTGGGTAACACGGTGAAACCCCGTCTGTACTAAAGATACCAATAATAATAATAATAATAATAATAATAATAATAATAATTAGCTGAGCGTGGTGACATGTGCCTGTAGTCCCAGCTACTCAGGAGGCTGAGGCAGCTGAATCGCTTGAACCCAGGAGGCGGAGGTTGTAGTGAACCGAGATCGTGCCACTGCGCTCCAGCCTCGGCGACAGAGCGAGACTTTGTCTCGAAACAAACAAACAAAGAAAAAATTCTTTAGCATAGATGAGAAGACAGTTAAACAGATACTCTCATATACAGGTGTGTGAAATATTCAACATTTCTGGAGAGCAAGTTAGTACTGTTTATCGAAAGCTCCAAAATGTGACTACCTTTAACTAAGCAATTTCACACTAAGGAATTAGCCCAAGGGAAATAATCAGAGCCATATTCAAAGATTTGTCTAACAGTAAGTCTTCTCACAATATTATTTTTAATGGTGCAATAACATAAACAACTTACAGGTACACTCAGATGGTCATGATTAAATAATTAATGCTACATCCATAGGTTAGTATACTATGCAGCTGTAAAAATCATAGTGTAGGCCGGGCGTGGTGGCTCATGCCTGTAATCCCAGCTACTTAGGAGGCTGAGGCAGAAGAATCACTTAAACCTGGCAGGTGGAGGTTGCAGTGAGTCGAGATTGCACCACTGCACTCCAGCCTGGGTGACAGAGAGAGACTCCGTCTCAAAAAAAAAAAAAACAAAACAAAAAAACCCACATATTGTAAAAATGGTTAATGATGTGGGAAAATGTTGACATTTTGTTAAATGAAAAGAGGAGATTACAAAATAGTACTACTGTATGATCTCAGAATTACAAAAGAGATGACCATGTGTCTATAGATCTATGGATAAATGAATAAAAACATTTACTAAAATGTTAATGGTGGTTATCTCTGGGTTCTGGGATTGTGGATGACTTTTATTCCTTTTTCTATTTCTACACTGTACTGCATTACTTTGGTAGTCAGCAACAGTGTTGTTTATAACAAGTAAAAGAGCTCTAATGTACTTCTAGAGAATTACTTCCCATGAATTAATGAAGTCAGAGAAAAACTGCTACGCCTAAAACATGCTCATTGAACAGCTTGCATAGATGCTTTCCCTGACCCATACTTTCCCCATGTGGGAATAGGGTCAGGAACAGGGTAGAGGTTTCAAAGTGGCCCGTGCCCTACACATTCCTGCCCACCTGGGGTGCTGAGGGCTCTGAGCTGCTCATGGTTATCCCTGAACTGAGATATGCACTTAAGGGAGAGCCAGGACAGCTGGTGTGAGTATGAACATATCACTTGCAACATTCATCTCATGGCTGTGACATCCACTCGGCCTTGAAACCCTTCATGTTCTAGTGGACATCATTCCATGTCAGCCCAGTCCTATAAATGGTCTCCCTGCCCCCATCACATTTCCCCTTTGATATTTCCATGATGACATTTACTCTATATAAGGTGGAAACTATTAGTGAGAACACTAGTTCTGGGTTTCAATTCCATTGCATTTAACATAAGGTCATGGTCACTATAATATGTTATGTAAGCCTAGTAGGCATTTAGCTTGAGCCAGGATACCTACTTGTAGGGGTAAATTTGAGAGTTGGAGAGAAGGTTTTCCCTCAATCATGACACCAAAGAATGGATTATTTCACCCCGCCTCCAAAGTAGAAAAGGTAGAATTAAGAATTAGCTCCCTGTGAGGAAAGCTAGAGAGCTCTCTTTATAAGAAATACTGATGGCCTGGCGTGGTGGTTCAAGCCTGTAATCCCAGCACTTTGGGAGGCCGAGGCGGGTGGATCACGAGGTCAGGAGATCGAGACCATCCTGGCTAACATGGTGAAACCCAGTCTCTACTAAAAGTACAAAAAAATTAGCCGGGCGTGGTGGCAGGCGCCTGTAGTCCTAGCTACTTGGGAGGCTGAGGCAGGAGAATGGCGTGAACCCGGGAAGCGGAGCTGGCAGTGAGCCGAGATCGCGCCACTGCACTCCAGCCTGGGTGACAGAGTGAGACGCCGTTTCAAAAAAAAAAAAAAAAAAAGAGATACTGATGTTTCTCTGCTGCCAAAACTGCTAAAGAGAGACTATTGTGCAAGTAAATAAAAGCGGTTCTTCTGACATGAAAACTGAGGTATATTTTGTTAGTGAAACCTCTTGGTAACTAAGCAAATGCCTTCCTGTGTCCATCATATTCAGCCTCTCTCTCTCTCTCCCTCTCTCTTTGGATACAAGGTCTCTCCCGTGTCACCGAGGCTCGAGTGCAGTGGTGTGATCATGGCTCACTGCAGCCTCAAATTCCTGGGCTCAAGCGATCCTCCCACCTCAGCCTCTTGAGTAGCTGGAACTGCAGACAGGCACCAGCATGCCAGACTATGTTCATTTTCTTTAAATGAGCACACCTCATCCCCTAAAATCTGCAAGTAACCCCATGATATGATGAAATGTATGCCTATATAATTTCAGGGTGGGAGGCTGGGGGTGCTTATGGAGTCCTTCAAGGGTATGATCTTTCTTTCTTTCTTTTTTTTTATATGGGGTCTCACTCTGTCATCCAGGTTGGAGTGCAGTGGCACAATCTCGGCTTACTGCAACCTCTGCCTTCCAGGCTCAAGCGATCCTCCCACCTCAACCTCCAGAGCAGCAAGGACCACAGGTGCACACCACCACTCCTGGCTATTTTTTTTTTTTTTGGTAGAGACGGGGTTTCACCATGTTGTTGCCCAGGCTGCTCTTGAACTCCTGAGCTTAGGTGATCCCCTGGCCTCAGCCTCCCAAAGTGCTGGAATTACAGGCGTGCACCTGGCCCTAGGTATGATCTTTCTAGCCAGCAATTTGTTAATCTACCAAAAGCCTTAAAATTGTTCATACCATTTGCCATAGAATATACACTTCTGAGAACTCAAAAAATGAGTTATTTAATATGCAAAGAATAGGTAAGAATATTCACTGCAAGTATTATTTATAAAAGTGAAAAACTGCAAAAAATCTAAATGTCCCATAATTGACCTCAGCTAAATAAATTATAGCATAATCATACAATAGGTTATTGAGGCCATTATTCATTATATACTTGAACAATATTAAAGAATATTAAGAGCCGGGCATGGTGGCTCATGCCTGTAATCCCAGCACTTTGGGAAGCCGTGGTAGGCGGATCACAAGGTCAAGAGATCGAGACCATCCTGGCCAACATGGTGAAACCCCGTCTCTACTAAAAATACAAAAATTAGCTGGGCATGGTGGTGCGTGCCTATAGTCCCAGCTACTCGGGAGGCTGAGGCAGGAGAATGGCGTGAACCTGGGAGGCGGAGGTTGCAGTGAGCTGAGATCGCGCCACTGCCCTCCAGCCTGGGCGACAGAGCCAGACTCCGTCTCAAAAAAAAAAAAAAAAAAAAATTAAGAAAGGCTCATGATATAAAGTTAAGTGAAAAACAAGGTGAAAAACTATCTACATATCCTATAAACCCAATGTCGATATATATTCTACACATATACACAAACACACGATTCATGTATGGAGAGAGAGAGAGAGAGAGAGAGATCCTCCAGCTTTCCCAGCCTCACTGGATTTATGTACTTTCATATGCCGTAACTCTTCTCTTCATTCTCTACGGTCACAGCAGTCCAGTCCCCTCTCTGGGTATTTCTGAGACCCTCCAACACATGTCTGCATATTCCCCAACTCATCCTGTTACCTGATCCCCATGCACTCCACAGCATTGCCCCAGCCTCCTTCCCGAATCACTTCTCACATGTCTCAAAATGGCTTTTCCAGCTGACTGTCATTCTCTATCATCTGGCTACAATTTTAACAAACCTTACAAAGTCTCAAGGATTACATGGAGAATTACAGTGCAGAAAAAAACTTTAACACTGAACATTAGATATCATTTGCTCCTAAAGTTCCCTGTAAGCCTCTTTCCAGGGACTCTCCACCACAGGCCCACTCCTTTGTTTTCAGCCTGCCACAGTTGTGCAAAGGTTTGCCTCACCCTCCCAGAGGGCATCTCCTCCTATTGACTCAATAGGAGTTCTTGTTTCTGACCATCAGCAGAGGAAACTCGATAGTCTGGACAGCTATACCTGCTCCCAATAAAAATGGCTTTTTGCATTGTGAAACGGAAACCTCAGTGTCTTCATCTAAAACATTTGCGTTTGGATTACTCCACTGGTTCAGGGACTTCCAGGCACAGTTGTTTGTTATTTCCTTTGGGTCCTCAAGAATTTAAAAAGAGTTGCCCCTGGCCTGGAGCAATGGCTTACGGCTGTAATCCCGGCACTTTGGGAGGCCGAGGATGGTGGATCATTTGAGGACAAGAGTTCAAGACCAACTTGGCCAACATGGTGAAACCCTGTCCCTACTAAAAATATAAAAATTAGCCGGGCATGGTGACACATGCCTATAGTCTCAGCTACTAGGAAGGCTGAGACAGGAGAATTACTTAAGCCCAGGAGGCGGAGGTTGCAGTGAGCCAAGATTGTACCACTGCACTCCAGCCTGGGTGACAGAGTAAGACTCTCTCTCAAAAATAAATAAATAATAGAATAGAATAGAATAGAATAGGCCGGGCACGGTGGCTCACACCTGTAATCCCAGCACTTTGGGAGGCTGAGGTGGGCAGATCATGAGGTCAGGAGTTCGAGACCATCCTGACCAGCATGGTGAAACCCTGTCTCTACCAAAAATACAAAAATTAGCTGCGTGTGGTGGCACCTGCCTGTAATCCCAGCTACTCAGGAGGCTGAGGCAGGAGAATAGCTTGAACCCGGGAGGCAGAGGTTGCAGTGAGCCGAGATGGCACTACTGCACTCCAGCCTGGGCGCAAGAGCGAGACACTGTCTAAAAAAAAATAAATTAATAAAATAAAAAGAGTTTCCCCTAAAGACAAAGTAATCTTCCATCCTTAGAATATTCAAGAAAGGATGCAGAAACACTGGAATGCAGTTTCAGATACATAATAACAGCTAATAGTGAGTAAGTACTTACCAGGAACCAGGCACTATACTAAGCACTGGACATGTATTAACTCACTTAATCTTCATGAGAACCCTCTGGTAAGTGCTATCATTAACCATATGGATGAAAAAATTAAGACAGAGAGCAATTCAGTACTTTTCCCCAAAGCCACAGATCCAGAAAAATGGTAAAGGTAGGCTATATCCAGGTAATGTGGTTTGGCAGTGTCCGCACCCAAATCTCTTCTTGAAATGTAATTCCCATAATCCACATGTGTCAAGGGAGGGGCCCACTGGAAGGTGATTGGATCATGAGGGCAGTTTCCCCATGCTGTTCTCACGATAGTGAGTGAGTTCTCATGAGATCTGATGGTTTTATAAGGGGTTCTTCCCCCTTCACTCCTCACACTTCTCTCTCCTGCCTCCAAGTGAAGAAGGTCCTTGCTTCCCCTTCTCCTTTCACCATGATTGTAAGTTTTCTGAGGCCTCCCCAGCCATGTGGAACTATATGTTAATTAAACCTCTTTCCTTTATAATTTACCCAGTCTTGGGTATTTATTTATAGCAGTGTGGAAACAAACATACACCAGGTCATGTCATTCTAGGGATTTAGCCTCTCTTATCTACTACACTTTATTGCCTCGAAAGATGGGAGGAAGGAAAAAAATGGGAATTAAGGAGGAAAGGAAGTGCTAAAAAATGGTGACAATTTTTTTTGTATTTTTCAAATTGCCTACAAGGAACTTTAGAATTAGGAAATAGAGCATGTGTGTGTGTGTGTGTGTGTGTGTGTGCGTGTGCGCACTAGGCATTGTACCTTCATCTCTCTAATTCATAATGACCCCTAATATTTAACCACTATAGTAGACATCTTTCCTCTCAGAAATGCTGTTGACTTACATGGATAGGCCCCTAGGAGACTGTATCTATGCCCTGTAACCTCATTCCTTGATGTCAGTTGACTGAACTAGGAAACCATCTGACACCGTTTGAGATAATATGATTTTCTCACTTGAGGATTTCAAATTAGAATTGAGATTAACCCAGTCAATCTGAGTTAGTCTCCTATACAGAGGATACATATGTATTGGTCAGAGAAGGTTAACTGCTATAACAAACAATCTCCAAATCTCAACGGCTTCAGTTTATTTCTCAACCATATCATGCTTTAATGTAGGCCAATGGAGGATGGAGATGAGGGAAATGCTATGCTCCATAAATTTTACTAAGTGCCCAGGTTCCTTCCATCTAGTGGCTTCACTATTTTCTAAGACCTTAGTCAAGGGAAGAGGGAGAGGCTGAAGAGGTGCACAGGAGATTTTTTAAATGGGTTAGACCTGAAATAGTATGCACCATGCCCCCTTTCTACTGGCCACAGTTCGTCACATGGCCCTACCTGACAGGAAGGGATGCTGGGAAACACAGTCCAGTTGTATGCCCAGAAAGAAGAGAAAATGGGTAGGTGACCATCTAGTCAGTCTCTATCACAACATGTAAATTTTGAATGGTGGGGTAGCCATCATCTGTCTACCATGTGCATGTAAAAGCTAAGATTTGTAGAGTGACAAGAATGAAACAGGTGTCCACAGGGACACAGAGAGGAGAGAGAGTGTGAGAAAGTCTTGTGTGGTTTCTTCCTGGCTTTCCACTTTGTGACATTCGTTTTTTGTTTGTTTTGTTATATATGTATATATAATTATAAAAATTATATATATAAAAATTTTTTATAATAACAGCTTTATTGAAATATAATTCACATGACATAAAATTCAACTTTTCAAAGTGTACAGTTCCGTGGGTTTTAGTATAGAGTTATGCATCACCATGATCCAATTCTAGAACATTTTCATCCCTCCACAAGAAACTCTGAGCTCACTAGCAGTCACTGCCCACCATTCCCCATTCTACCCAGCCCCTGGCAATCATTAATCTACTTTCTGTCTATATAGATTTGTTTATTCTGGACATTTCATATAAATGGAATCAATCATACAATATGTGGCCCTCTGTGTCTGGGTTCTTTCACTTAGCATTACGTTTTTCAAGGTTAACCCATTTTGTAGTATGTATCAGAACTTCATTTCTTTTTATAACCGAATAATATTCCATCATATGGACATACCACATTTTGTTTATCTGGTTATCACTTTGTGGGAATTTGAGTTGTTTCTACCTTTTGCCTATCATGAGTAATGCTGCCATGAACATTGGTGTACATTTTGTGTGCACATATGTTTTCATAGGAGTGGAATTGCTGGGTCATATGGTAATAACTTTATGATTAACAGTTTGAGGAACTGTCTGGAACTAATGTTTAAGAGTCCTGGCTGTCCTTGAGCTACTTCAGTATCCTCCACATGAATATATGAATTCCTTTTTTTCCTTCTTCTTTCATCGACTTGAATTGATTTCAGTAACATTATTTGCAACCTCATGAGCCTTAACAAAGTCACCCACTTGTATTACTTCTGGTTTAGACTTTCCCGATTACTCAGTCTCCTTTATTTTGGCTCCATTTTTGCTTGCCTATTTGATAATGCTTTAGTTTGGCTTTATTTTGGCTGCAAGTATCAGATACTCATTCCAGTTAGCTCAAGTATAAGAACATTCAGAAAAATACATGATAAGATAATGGAAGCTTTTGGAAACCCAAGAACAAAAACCATAAAGGGCTAGCTTCAGAGAAACTAGTGCTAAAAGCTAGTTCTCAATTTGAGGTGGCTATATACTTTACCAATTACAAATTTGTAAGTCTTCACTGTATTTCATCAGTATAGCTATAGTTCAGCCATACTCATTTCTGTCCTGCTATGAACTGGTAATTTCTCTGCTTTCATGCCATTCTTCTGAGAGAGAAGCTCTGATGGGTCCAATGTATCTTTTCATATCTGATTACAGGTCATGGGAATCTAGCCAATCTATGGTTTGGTTGCTCTTAAATCAGGTGCCCACCCCGATCCAATCATTCATGAGTCCAGAGAGCTAGATCTCATGGTACAAAACATGGCTGCTGAGTCTACTTCTTTAACAGGGGCCAGGAGGGCATGGTGATTGATTTTTTGTGTGTGTGATTGATTGATATTTTGTTTTGTTTTGTATTTTTGAGAGACGGAATTTCACTCTGTCACCCAGGCTAGAGTAGAGTGGAGTGATCTCGGCTTACTGCAACCTCTGCCTCCCGGGTTCAAGCGATTCTCCTGCCTCAGTGTCCCAAATAGCTGGGACTACAGGTATGTGCCACCACACCCAGGTAATTTTTGTATTTTTTAGTAGAGATGGAGTTTCACTATATGTTGTTTCAGGCTGGTCTCAAACTCCTGACCTCAGGTGATCCACCTGCCTCGGCCTCCCAAAGTGCTGGGATTACAGGCGTGAGCCATCATGCTTGGCCGATTGATTGGTATTTTAATTAAAAAAAATGGATCAACTCTTTTGCAATCAACCTCTGTCTTTGGTCTTTGGTTTTTTTTTGTGGGGGGGAGGGTGTGGGGGACAGTCTTACTCTGTTGCCGAGGTTGTGGTGCTATCTTGGCTCTCTGCAACCTCTGCCTCCCAGGTTCAAGTGATTCTCCTGCCTCAGCCTCCCGAGTAGCTGGGACTACAGGCAAGTGCCACTGCGTCTGGCTAATTTTTGTATTTTTTGTAGAGACGGTTTCACCATGTTGTCCAGGCTGGTCTTGAACTCCTGACCTCAGGTGATTCGCCTGCCCCTGCCTCCCAAAGTGCTGGGATTACAGGTGTGAGCCACCGTGCCTGGCCTGTCTTTGGTCTTAATAATCTGCTGCGACATCATTTCCTGTATTCGATATCCAGCTTTATGTGCTGTGATCAAGGGTAAGACTAGCCTATTGTTCCATCCCAAACCAGTCTACACCTTGCTCAACTATCTCTCTGTGAGAGGAGTTGGATTAAACATATGTTGTAAAGGCAGTTTGTCCCTTTGGATGATGTGAACAGTAAAAGTAGAAAGGAGTCCCTGAACAGGACCCATTCCCTGTTCCTATCAGAGCCTCTCCCCATGATTCCCTCTTGATACAGTTTTGGATATTTGTCCCCACCCAAATCTTATATTAAATTGTAATCCCCAATGCTGGAGGTAGTACCTGGTGGGAGGTGTTTGGATCATGAGGGTGGATCCCTCATAGCCTGATGCTGTCTTCCTGATAGTGAGTTCTTGTGAGATCTGGTTATGTAAAAGTGTGTGGCACCACCCTCCCACTCTCTCTCTTTCTCTCTTCCTCCTGCTTTTGCCATGTGAAGTGCCTGCTCTCGCTTTGTCTTCTGCCATGATTGAAAGCTCCCTGAGACTTTACCAGAAGCCCAGCAGATGCCAGCATGATGTTTCCTTTAAAGCCTGCAGAACCATGAGCTAATTAAACCTGTTTTCTTTATAAGTTACCCAGTCTCAGGTATTTCTTTATAGCAATGCAAGAATGGCCTGATACAACTCCCTGTCTCCTACCTTATTTCCTAAAATGCAAAGGAGTAGAACCACAGCAAAGATTCATAGAGTATAGCAAATTGTCCACAATTTCCAGGTCTACTTTCAACATGTCACAGCTGGAACAGGATAGGAAGCTCCTTGAGCCAAAAGTTAAGCTTTGGGATGAGTGAAAGACTGGCTTTTGGTACTTCTTTTCATAAGGACACAACCCAGAGATAGAAGTATATTTATAAAAGGAAAAATGCAGGTTTTAATATGTTAGAATGAGCAATAATATTTGAAATTAAAATGTAAACTCTTATCATTAATGTCAGAACTTTCCAGAATATTAAATTACATGTGTCTGTGAATGTATATTTTTCCATTAACAAAGCAAAAGAAAAAAAAATTAAACCCACTGAGTTTCATGAAGTTTTCCACTTGGAAAGATATTCTGATTTGTAAGAAGGGTAGGCCCATAGTCTGCCCTAATTTTATTTGTTGCTCCGATTTTTTTTTTAAATGTGCTTCCCTGTGGCTAATGCCAAGTGTGCATTTGCCAGATTGTCTGGACATACTCCAAAAGAAATAGCTCACCCATATCTTTAAAGAAAAAAGCATTTCATGCATGTTTGAAAGCTAAAGTAGCTTGAGGGTAGGGGTGGGGGATAGAGGACAGAGAAGACAGAGTTTCATATTTTACTAGCAAATTTTGACCAGACTTTCTGAACCTTAGCATTTTAGGAATTTGAGTTGGCCAAGTCAGTTGTGAAAGACTCCCACATAGCAGGAATTGAAAAAAAAGGACAGATTATTTACATGAGTTTTCTACTACCTAATTGGATAGATACTGTTCCCTAACCAGGCACAACAAAAAGATGTTTGTTTATTTTAAGGCTGTCTGCTGCCCTGCATTGTGAGTTTGCTCAGTGGGCCAGCGTGGCACAGAAGCACAGTTGAGAGACCAGACCCGGGGCCTCTGGAGGAACGTGCTGGTATCATCACTGAAGAGCTTTCTCAGTGCTGGCTGGCTGTTGTCAGGAGCAGTCCTTAGACAGGCTCGCTTCTGGTAGTTCAAAGAATCGGGTTGGTTTAGCAATCATGTTATCCCTTACATTACTTGTATATTCCTAAGTGTATTCCAAAGACGGTGAATTCCCATCCACAGTATAGGTGCAAACTGTGATGAGATGAGGCTCGGGGTTCTAATGAAGTGCAGGCTACAGATTTTAGAACACAGAAGAGAGGTTCTGAGTGTGGTGGTGAAGAGCATGGACTCAGGAGCCAGACTGCCTGGGTTGGAATCCTAGTCCCCAGCTTCCTGGCCATGCTATCCTGGGCAGGTTACTTAACTACCCAGTGCCTCAATTTCCCCATCTGTTATATAGGGATTAAATAGCCCCTACTTTAATAGAGTTAATATAAGTATTAAATGAGTAAGATGATTAGGAAATTGACATGTAGTAAGTGACATATATGTTTGTTAAATGAAGTGGAATATACTGATGACTGGTGTTCACTCTAGAATTCTACATTCTCACATGAGAAAGAATACAAATGCTAGAAACAACCCAAATTGGGGCAAATCTAAATAAACTACAATATGGTTGTACTATGAAACACTATGTAGCCACTTTTTTTTTTTTTTTAAATCTTGAGACAGGGTCTTACTGGGTCACTCAGGCTGGAGTGCGTGGCACCATCTTGGCTCACTGCAACCTCCACCTCCCGGGTTTAAGTGATTCTCCAGCCTCAGCCTCCCAAGTAGCTGGGATTACAGTGTGTGCCACCATGCCTGGCTAATTTTTTTGTTTGTTTGTTTATTTATTTATTTTTTTTAAGAGACAAGGTTTCACCATGTTGCCTAGGCTGGCTGGTCTTGAACTCCTGAGCTCAAAGCAGTCCACCCACCTCAGCCTCCCAAAGTTCTGGGATTACAGGCATGAGCCACCCTGCCTGTCCTATAGCCGCTTTTAAATGAGGCATTTTTATATATGCTGTTGTGGGATAACCTGTAAGATATATTGTTAAAGAGACAGAGCAAGTCCCAGTACAGCACATGTAGGAGTAATTATAAGAATTAACATTTACTGAATATTTTTTGTCTCGGGCACTGTTTTAAGAGCTCTACATATATTAACTCATTTAATCTCCATAATAAGTCAGGTACTTGTCATTTTTCATTGTGGAAATTAATGAGAAAACTGAGTCTCAGAGGTTAGGGTACTTGTCTAAGGTCACACAGTGGGTAGATAGATGAGCTGGGACTTGAATTCAGACAAAGTTGCACCAGTGTCCATTTATTAATCACTATGCTAAGCTACTCTCCCAGTAGAATAATCTCAGTTGTGTACAAATAAAACTACATACGTATAAAGAAAAATGCATGTTAAAAACAACAAGGTCTGAAGGCATAGACACTAACCATTAATCTATAAAGGGAAGAATGGGAATCAGTGGCGTCAGGTGGTGGCAGAAGCTTAAGGTGAGGGGGACTTTCATTTATTATTATATATATCTGAATATTGTTTGAATTATTGAGTATTATACAAATATGAATTTGTATATTGCTTTTAGAATTATAAATAATTGTAAAATAAATGAATAACAAACACTTATGAAAAATTTACTTGATGTCAGGCGGTGTTCCTTAGTGTTTTACAAATATTAAATAACCTAATCTTCTTAAAAGTCTCCATTTTGCAGATGACGAAACTAAGGTAGTCATTCCACAGTTGGTAAGAGACAAAGGTGGGATTTGAACCCATATAGTCTGACTGCAGGTTCTGTGTTCTTAATCATGATTACACACACACAGACACACACACACACAGACACACACACGCATGTGGGAGCTGAGATCTGAGCCAATGGTCTTCACACATTTTCAAATTCTAGACCAGACTACTAACCACCCTGTGCCATGGGGAACACCCTTTAGTCTGGTGCTTAGAGGTATAAATTCTCAAATTACACAAACAGGGACTTGAATTCCATCTCTGCTAGTTACTAGCTGTGTGATCTTGGGCTAGTTATTTGACAGTTTTGATCTCTGTATCCTCAACTATAAAAAACTGAGATAATAGGCCAGGCGCAGTGGCTCATGCCTGTAATCCCAGCACTTTGGGAGGCTGAGGCGAGTGGATCACCAGGTCAGGGGATAGAGACCATCCTGGCTAACACGGTGAAACCCCTTCTCTACTAAAAATACAAAAAATTAGCTGGGCGTGGTGGCGGGCGCCTGTAGTCCCAGCTACTCGGGAGGCTGAGGCAGGAGAATGGCATGAACCCAGGAGGTGGAGCTTGCAGTGAGCCGAGATTGCACCACTGCACTCTAGCCTGGGGGCCAGAGCGAGATTCCGTCTCAAAAAGAAAAAAAAAAAAGAAAAAAAAAACACCTGAGATAATAATAGTCACTCTCATAATGCTGTTACGAGGATTTAAAAATATTAGTATACATAAAGTGCTTAGCACAGAACCTGGCATACAGTAAGAAATAAATCAATGTTAATTATTGCCATTATAATTATTAGTATATTATCTAGGCACCCCCTTTTCAACTTTTATTAAGGTTGAGGGTAATCTTTTTCTCCCATCTTTATTTGGGACACTAAGACACATCTTTGGTCTAGCAATATCTGTAAGGAATCTACTTTTTATTTTTTATTTATTTATTTATTTTTAGTAGAGACAGGGTTTCACCATTTAGGCCAGGCTGGTCTTGAACTCCTGACCTTGTGATCTACCAGCCTCAGCCTCCCAAAGTGCTGGGATTACAGGCGTAAGCCACTGTGCCCGGTCAGGAATCTACTTTTTGATGTGATTGCAAAAAGTTTACCAAGATATACGTTTAAAGATATTCACTGAGGTGTTATTTGTTCTAGCAATGAACTGGAAACCACCTAAACATCCATCATTAGGAAACTGATTGGTTGGGTGTAGTGGCTCACTCCTGTAGTCTCAGCACTTTGGGAGGATGAGACAGGCAGATCGCTTGAGCCCAGGAGTTCAAGACCAGCCTGGGCAAAAAAAATTAGCCGAGTAGGGTGACATGTGCCTGTAGTCCCAGCTACTTGGGAGGCTGAGGTGGGAGGATCATTTGAGCCTGGGAAGTCGAGGCTGCAGTGAGCCAAGACTGTGCCACTGCACTCCAGCCTGGGCGACAAAGCAAGACCTTGTCTCGAAAAAAAAAAAAAAAGGAAACTGATTAAATACATTTTGATACATACAAATAAGGAATAACATGTGAGGACTCTGAAAAGGCCCAATACATAGCAGCCTTCTTCCCTGTTCAGAATCTGAACAAACTGAGAAAACGGCAGATGAAGGCAGAAATCTCTCTGATGAAGGCTAATTTGCATGCTGCACCATGTGTTATCTCATACTGAGAGACAAATAGGCTTCCTACTATGGAAACCCCGAATTGGATAGACATTCTCCAGTTCTGCCCACTTCTGGGGGAGTGGTAGGCAACTCCATCCTAAGAAGAAAAGGGCAGAATTGAACCTGAAAGGTTCAATTTATATAATCAGATAAATCACTCTGCACTCAAGGGGTGGTGGAAGTAAAGGGACAGAAAGGGGCCAGGAATGACGTTAGCTGAGTGCCTTTCACTTGGAAGGCACATTCTCTCCTAACAAAGATTGTGCAGACATTAAAAGTAGAGAGTATGGCTGGGCACTGTGGCTCACACCTATAATCCCAGCACTTTGGGAAGCTGAGGTGGGTGGATCACGAGGTCAGGAGTTCAAGACCAGCCTGGCCAAGATGGTGAAACCCCGTCTCTACTAAAAATACAAAAATTAGCTGGGCGTGGTGACAGGCACCTGTAATCCCAGCTACTCAGGAGGCTGAGGCAGAAAACTGCTTGAACCCGAGAGATAGAGTTCGCAGAGCCAAGATCGCGCCACTGCTCTCTAGCCTGGGCGACAGAGACTGTCTCAAAAAAAAAAAAAAAAAAAAAGAGAAAGAGTATATCTGCAGCTCGTGTTTGAAAGATCTCCGAGATGGCGTTTAACGTGAAAATAATGAGATGCAGAATGATTAATACAGTCAGATCTCCCTCATGGAAAATTTTGTTAGAGGACATACATAAATATGTCATAATAAGGATGCACACACAAAAAATAGTAACACTGGTTATATTTTAGGGGAAAAAGTCAGGGCAGAAGAGGTATTTTTCCTTTTATACCTTTTTTTACTGTTTTAATTTTCTTCCCCTGTGTATGTATTACTTTTATTTTTAAAAATACTGTTAGGGGTTATCTGGACTGTGGGATTAATGACCATTATTACTTTCTTTTTCATAGTGCTCTGCAAAAGTAAGTTATAATAAATGTTATCTTAAAAAATAAAAACAAGGCAACTGTTTTTTTTTAAGTGCCCTCTCTAGCCTTGGGAGTCCTAATGAGCTATAATCACAGAGACGCCAGACTAGTCAAAATTGGAAGAAAGAGCTATAATCACAGGAAAAGAACTCTCTCTACAATTTGAAGTATCCCAGAAAAAGCAGCAGCAATGAGGACAGACTTCAAGACAAGCAGAGAGGAGCAGCCATGGCGGGGCCTGCAGTGGCTACAGGGGGCCTCTATAGCGTGAAATGACATCAGAAAAGGACCTGAGTAGCCCAAGAAAGGGAGGACGGAAAGTCAAGGAGGAAAGTAAGCAGGAGTTGAATTTAGGAGTAAATGCTACGGTGATTATGACTCACAGCCTCATGGTCCTCAAGGCTGGAGTGGCCTTGGAGAAACCAGGTCATAGTTGTATAACCAAGGTACTCTGCAGGATGGACCATGGAGCTGCCTCCTGCAGCCACAGGTGATCAAAATGAGGTCTGTGTGATGGAGCCTGCAGCGAGGCAAGACAGCTGCCTCAAACAAGTCCATATTTCATCTCTCCTCCTAACCTCCTGCCTGCCAAAGCTCTGGCAGGGAAGTCGTTACAACAAAGCATGCATGCACCCTAATTACCTGTCATACTTCTCTGTTGCTGGACCAGACCCTATAAGAGAATTCCAAAGAATTTATTTTTATGGGAACAAAATGCAGTAATTGATGTTGCAATCCTGCCCAAATCACTGAACAGATCCTTTAACATCCAAATTCCCTAAAACAGCTTTGACTTACTACACACTTCACATGCCAGCTAGTGTTTGAAGTGCGTGTAGCCGCCCCCATGAAGCCCTTTCTTACTGTAAGTGCTCAAGAACAAAGATATTTCTTAAACTTCCTTTGATTCTCATAAAATAAAAATAGCCATTACATAATAAAGCACAAAGCTCCATGGGTTAAGAAGTCCCTGATGTTTTTCCTGCCTTCGGTCATTTTCTTTGTTTAAAGCATTTAGAAACAGTGAATGTCCATGAAGAAAAAAAAAAAAATCTCCAGCGGGAAAATGAGTGTGAGAGTTAGTCAGCAGCTAGACTCACTCATACGTCCATGAGGTTGTAACTTAATCTGAAAATATAGTCTTTCCTGGAAGAGACTTGAGCAGCAATTTATCATTTTATAATTTGTGGTTTAAATTTGAGCCATAAACCAAGCAGCTGTATTGGTTTGAGGCACTTTTGAATCTTCTTAAAACCCCAGGAGGCAAGAGGACAGCTTTAAACTTGAGGCTCCAAACTCTTGGGGTTTAACTGAGAGAACACGAAGGACAACGTTTCTGTGTGCCCTCTCTTTTCTTAGGAAATGTATGGAATGCGTGCCTTTGTTTGTTTTAGACTTGGGAAGAAAAAGCAGACTTTGATAGCTGGAGCCACAAGCCGGCCCCTCGTATCTTATGACAGCGGGTTTTCGTACATTACAGGGTCCCCTGGGAAATGAGAAGCTGGAAGCCCGAGAGACGGGGAAATGGGTGGAGAAAGGGGAAGCAAGGGGAAGGGAGGAGTGCCGGAGATAACTCTGCTGACTTCACAATTTTCCACCGGGGCCTGCCCTGCCTACCTTTGTTGACATCAAAGCTCATTGAGAAGCCTCTGTGTGCTGGCTCAGTCAGCCCTGCCTGCTGCCAGTGGGAAAAGGAATTGGCAACTAGCCCTACAACAAAACTGAGAACATAATTCCTGAAATTAACTTTTCCTTAAAAAATTTTTTTTCCATCTTGGTATGGCAGCTCTGGGTCCCGTCCGCCACCACTTGCTGGGGTTCAAGCATCCACCAGGGAGAAAAGCAGCTTTTACAGAGATATCTCCAGAAACTCGGGCAGCCTCCCAAGGTGTCTCACTGGTTCTGCAGCAGTGTTGGCTTTCTGTGGGCTGATGGGTGTGGCTTTTGCAATCATGTTGGGGCGCCTGGATTTGGGAAGCCTGGGCTCCTTTATGCAGAGCAATGCAGAGCATCAGATTTTGGCTGGCAGCTGAGCTCTCAAGTCGGCTGCCATTTCGTCTCTCCTCCCTGCTCCCCTGCTGGGATTCGTTTGTTTCCATTCCCATCTCTCTTTTCTTTGGAGTCCTCTGGCCCCTCTCCAGGGAGAAAGCAGAGGAAATAAGATGACCATCCTGTCTGCTGTCACTTATGACCTTCAAATCTGCTTATCACTTGAATCCCAGGACAAAAAGAGTCACAGCACCCTTACTGAGCAAAAGCAACTTGCCATAGATTCTACATGTTAAAACCCAGTTGGACAGCACAGTTAAAATATATGCCTGTGTGGCTGGGCGTGGTGGCTCATGCCTGTAATCCCAGCACTTTGGGAGGCCAAGGCGAGCAGATCACAACGTCAAGAGATTGAGACCATCCTGGCCAACATGGTAAAACCCCGTCTCTACTAAAAATACAAAAATTAGCTGGGCGTGGTGGCGTGCTCCTGTAGTCCCAGTTACTTGGGAGGCTGAGGCAGGAGAATTGCTTGAACCAGGGAGGTGGAGGTTGCAGTGAGCTGAGATCCCACCACTGCACTCCAGCCTGGCGACACAGCGAGACTCCATCTCAAAATAAATAAATAAATACATAAAAAATTAAAGTAAAATATATGCCTGTGTGTTCTATCTCACAGCTCTCTGCTCCAACAGCCTCAGGCAGTATGAGGCATGTTACCCTTTACCATCTTCTCCTGTTCAATATGAATCTAAAGATAAGCCTGGGCTAGAAGTAGGTTCCCTGGCAATCCAGCTCCAGCAACAAAGAAAGCTGAGCATAAAAAGCAGTTTACAGTTTCTGCAACTGGTTATAGATTGTATTTATTTGTTTATTTAATTTAATTATTATTATTATTTTTTGAGATGGAGTCTCGCTCTGTTGCCCAGGCTGGAGTGCAGTGGCACAGTCTCGGCTCACTGCAACCTCTGCCTCTTGGGTTCAAGTGATTCTCATGTCTCAGCCTCCCAAGTAGCTGGGACTACAGGCACACACCAGCATGCCTGGCTAGTTTTTGTATTTTTAGTAGAGACGTGGTTCCACCATGTTGGCAGGCTGGTCTTGAACTCCTGACCTCATGTGATCTGCCTGCCTCGGCCTCCCAAAGTGCTGGGATTAGAGGTGTGAGCCATTGTGCCAGGTCAGATTGTATTTACAAGTCACAGGATGTCAGCATCCTCCCGTCTTTTTTTTTTTTTTTTTTTTTGAGACAGGATCTCACTTTGTCACCTAGGCTGGAGTGCAGTGGTGTGATCTCGGCTCATGGCAGCCTCGACCTCCTGGGCTCAAGTGATCTGCCCACCTTGGCTTCCCAAAAGGGTAGGATTACAGGCATGAGCCACTGCACTCGACCTATTTTCCCTTTTTTAAATTTACCACTGCTAGGCCGGGTGCGGTGGCTCATGCCTATACTCTTGTCCTTAAGGGAAGTAATAGGAATGGTCACATTTTAGATAAGAAATTGGTGAGCACAGTAATTCAAACCCTATATTTTGAAACCAGGGATTTTAAAATTGGGAAATGAGAACTTAAACAACTTAATTAAGAGGCCTGCCTAAGGTAAGGGTTCTTTAGTTAATCCCATGAACAAGAATTAGCACCTGAGTCAGTTTGGAACTATGCATCCTCAAGGACCCAAATCCAGATGAGACAGGTGAGAGTGTTACTCAAAACTAAGCTTACTACAAGAGATGCAATTAGCCAGGTGTGGTGGTGGGTGCCTACAGTCCCACCTACTTGGGAGGCTGAGGCAGAAGAATGGCTTGAACCCGGGAGGTGGAGATTGCAGTGAGCTGAGATTGCACCACTGCACTCCAGCCTGGGAGACAGAGTGAGACTCTGTCTGAAAAACAAAAAAAAGAAAAAAAAAGAAAAAAAGAAAAAAAAAGAGATGCATTGAAGTTATTTTCTGCTTAAGAGAGCTGAAACCCTGCCCTTGGTTATCTAGACTCACATTGACTCCCCCAGACTGCCAATGCATTTGAAACTGATTCAAAATGCTTTTTGGAGATCCATCTCAATTCAGCTTGCAGGCATTCTTGGGGCCCCCTTCCAAGAAGAAATGGACCGGCATTCTGTCTGGGCTAGACCCAAGTTAGGCTCTGTCTGCCTGGGAGAATGTCATCTCTGCTTTTGAATGCCTGATGGCTAAAGCTCCAGGCTCTTGCTCCTCAATCAACACCACCACATATTTGCAGTGTTGGCTCGACTTGCAGACCTTAATCTTTAGCTCCCACATAGATGAGACAATTCTTTTTTAAAAGACATTAAGGATATATTAAGCTTCTCTTCCCTGAATTCTGTTTCTCAAACTTCCATCATCATCCCCTACTACTGCTTACTGAGTACCTAGTATGACCTAGATACTGGGGCAAACAAGGGAGACTTGGTCCATGCCTTCATAGGCCTTTAAGTACCATAGGTAATAATCGTATCATTGTATAACCAAGTTAGAGATAAAAAAAAAATGACAGACAGCTCACAGCCTTCTGTCTCATTAATATTGCATTCACCCCACCTAACAAAGTAGGAGATCTAATAGTCAAGTTCTTCAGTGTTCTCTTGGCTCACTTCCCAGCTGTGGTCAAATTCTCTGCATGCTCTTTCCTCCTTTTCTGGATTACTTGAGGAATTGCCAGGAGAGCAGAGGCATGAAGAATGCAGGCAGCGAAAGAGAAAAAGCATCTGCAAATGACTGACCGAAGCCAGTTGTAGTTAGACAGAATCAGGGTTCTCAGTTGCAAGCAACAGAAACCAACTCTGATTGATTTAAACAGAAAAACAATTTGTTGAAATGCTATTGGGCAACTCACAGAAAAACTGGGAAGGCTAGAGAAATAGGCTCAAAAAACACAGGAACCAGAAATTCAGGATCACAGCCAAGGCTATAGGTACAATCACAGCACAGGGCCTAAGATGATGATACCACTGTTGCCACTGCCCAGTGCTGGACCACAACTTACATTGTCACCATCTTCAGCTGCAGACACTGGATACCACCATAAGCACCACTGCACTGGGAGCTTGTATATTTTTGCTGCCCTGCAGTTTCCTGTGAAAAGGGATCCATATTTGTTGGTGCCAGTAATTTCTGATTCCTTCTGGAGCAGCTGCACCTGTTGGCCAAGTCTCGGTTATGTGTCCATATCCTACCTTTAAAAGAGACTAGAAAGGAGAGTATCTGGGCCAGGCGTGGTGGCTCATGCCTGTAATCCCAGCACTTTGGGAAGCCAAGGTGGGTGGATCACCTAAGGTCAGGAGTTCGAGACCAGCCTGACCAGTATGGTGAAACCTTATCTCTACTAAAAATATAAAAATCAGTCGGATGTGATGGTGGGCACCTGTAGCCCTAGCTACTCAGGAGGCTGAGACAGGAGAATTGCTTGAACCCGTGAGGTGGAGGTTGCAGTGAGCTGAGATCACCCCACTGCACTCCAGCCCAGGTGACAAAGCAAGACTCCATCTCAAATAAAATAAGATAAAATAAAATAAGAGAGTATCTGGTCCTTAGGGCTCTTTCTTAGGACACCAAGATTCATAAAAAGGTAAATGTCCTAAACATGTGAAGGGAGTTCAGATGCTGAGTAACCGCAAATGACTCTACCTAAACCTCCTTCCTCTAATCCCATGTGATAGGGAGGGCCTGGGTCAACATTGCTGAAGAGCCAGAAAATCAGAAATGAGTCCAGTATCCACATTCCAGCACTAAGCCCAGTATCTACCAACCCGAGAAGCAACTGCCCTAGGCAAGCAAGGGCAGCACAATCAGGTTGACCTCTCCTCGGGGACGAAGGAAAGATGGCCCCCTCTCTCCCACAGGAGACTCCCTCAGCCCCAGTGAGGAGAGGAGAGGGAGCAGTGGGCAGGCTGTTTGATCCTCCCCACCTGCACCTGGATCAGCCCTGCCTGCTCCAGTCATCCTTTTCACACCAGCAGGAAGGAAATTGAAGCTACTGCCATTGAAAAAACAAAAGACAAAAGCCCCTGCCAGAGGTTTGTACCTTTGGCCTTGACCTCTCATCCCAGGCCTGCTGCTTAGATTTTTGATAACCTACAGACTCATCATGATTTTGCCACAGCTAGCCACCAAGCCCTAGGGGTGTTACCTGAGATGGGAATGGGTGGGCACGGAGAGGGACATGTGTGTTAATCAACAACCCACAGCCCCTGGGCCTCAAATAAAACAAACAAAAAAATGGAAACTCTGTTTTGAGTCATCTAATTATTTGTTCCCTGCCTTTGGAGGAGAGGCAAACTAACCCAAAGTGTAGCCCTCATTAGAAGGTGATCCATACCATCAGGGAGTCTCTCAAGTCATTCTCACGATCCTATCCTGGGGTGGGCCCTTGGTGACATCCTGTTTTCCTCTATTGCTTTACTGGGGATGTGGCTGGGAAGCGCCTTCTTGGCAGGGTGCATAATTCCCACTGTCTGATTCTAGCTTGGGGAGAGGAGGGTAGGGTGACAAGTAGAGTGCGTCTGTTCCCATTCTTTCCTCTACCCCTAACCACAAACTTAGCTTCCACCCCCACTCTTTCCTTAAGGCTGTCAGAAGCTCCTGAGGGAGCCACATATGAAGGCTTCATAACAGCTCTGGGCTGTTGAAAACTTCTGAGTACCCGTTTATTAATAAAAATCACTAGAAACCATTATATTTAGAATACATTAGCTTAATTCCTTATAAAAATTTTTGCACTGAGCCAAGGTTCAATACTGGAGTTCTGACTTCTTTTTTTTTTTTTTTTTTGGGACAGGGTCTCTCGCTCTGTCACCTAGGCTGGAGTGCAGTGGTGCCATCTCGGCTCACTGTAACCTCCACCTCTGCCTCCTGGGCACAAGTGATCCTCCTACCTCAGCCTCCCGAGTAGCTGGGATGACAATGATGCCTGGCTAATTTTTTTTTTGTATTTTTAGTAGAGACAGGGTTTCACCGTGTTGCCCAAGCTGGTCTCGAACTCCTGAGCTCAAGCCATTTGCCTGCCTCGGCCTCCCAAAGTGCTGGGATTACAGGTGTGAGCCACCGCTTCCCACCAGTTCTGACTTTCTTAGAGGGTAATCACAGAAAAACAAACAAACAAACAAACAAACAAACAAACCCTTTTTGTATATTCTGAAAACTCAATTGGAGACATTGCTCATTCTGTTTCTCAGAATCCTGTCTTTTAGGATCTATGTAATAAATTTCACTTACAATTTAGCATGAGGGAAAAGATTACATTTCCTCATGAGCTGATATTGCTTCCTTTTTTCAGACAGTAAGAGTGATGTAACCAATTGTGTTTCACTTTTTGATTGAGCTGTCAGGAAGCCCAGACTTCAATTTAGTATCCATTTACAGAATTATCTTATCTCTGGTTCCTGATCTTCTCCTTCCTCTGTATGGCTTCTCATCTCCCCTTTCATCTGTATGTCAACTGTCTCCCCTATTTGCACATGTCAGCTACACCCAAGGCCACCCAGAAGTTGATCTCACTTTCCTGAGTACCCAGGCTAGTTGGAGAGAAAAACTCACAGGCTGGCACACAGGGAACTATTAGCAGAATATGTTCAAATGTTAAATTAGAAGAAAAAGAGTTTTAGGGATTGAGCAGACAGATTAGTGAAAATTGGAGCAGTCAAAAGAAAGCTTCCCGAAGGAGGTGGTACTCAGAGCAGACAGATTAGTGAAAATTGGAGCAGTCAAAAGAAAGCTTCCTGAAGGAGGTGGTACTCAGAGTAAGCTTCGAAGGCTTGGAGTTCGTTTCAGGGGTTCATTTCAGTGGACCAGCTATATGCCTTGGTTTGGACCATAGGAGGCTTTGGGGCAAATACCTGGGACGTTGATTGTCTCTTCCCTTGAGGGCAGGTTCTGAAGCTCTCTGACTAGCTGGTGCACTGCTTTCTGGGAATCAACTATGTGAGGCTGATAGAGTCAGTCCTCAGTAAAATGGTACAGCAGGTGGCACTGGTCTAGGTGCTATTGGTGTTTAAGATGGGACAATTCTTCATTAGAACAAAACTTCATTGGAACTATACCTAATGTACTATATTTAGCATCTTGATCCGCATCTGCCAAATGCCACTAGCAACCCCTAATTTTTGGGACAACCCCAAATGCCTGTATGCTTTCCCTGCAGCCCCTGGGGGACAGTTCCACACAGATGAGACCCACCACTCCCTCAAATGCCTGCGGTTCTCCTCTCTAGCCTGCCACCCAAACTAGGATTTCCAGATTTAGCAAAAACACAAAACAAAACAAAACAAAACACAGATCATCCCGTCAAATTTGAATTTCAGACAATGAATTTTTTATTATAAATATATCCCAAATATTGCATTAGTTTTCTATAGCTGAAATTAAAATCTAACTAGGGGTCTTTATTTTATTCATTGCCCTACCCACAACCCTTCATCACCACAGACAAACCTGCTTTCCAGAAATTTCCATTCAGTTGATCATGCTCTGTGTACTGAATCATTCCCTACTTGTCTGTTAAGACTCATCTATTTTGTATTTCAGTCACGCATATTCACTGTCTGTGCTAAGTCTCAGTTGGATGGTAAATACTTTTTTTTTTTTTTTGAGACAGAGTGTCCCTCTGTGGCCCAGGCTGGAGTGCAGTGGTGTGATCTCGGCTCACTGCAACCTCCGCCTCCCAGAGTCAAGCGATCCTATCCTCCCACGTCAGCCTCCTGAGTAGCTGAGACCACAGGCACACGTCACCATGCTTGGGCTAATTTTTTATTTTATTTTTTGTAGAGACAAGGGTCTCACTATGTTGCCCAGGCTGGTCTTGAATTCCTAGGCTCAAGCGGTCCTCCTGCCTTGGCCTCCCAAAGTTCTGGGGTTATAGGCATGAGCCACTGCACCTAGCCGGTAAATACTTTTAATCGGAAGAAGAAATTCTTCTTAATATGTAGGCTAGTTATCCCATCCAGATAATATTTTGCCTTAAGTGGTTAAAGTACACATCACTTCTTAGACCCTTCTGAATGGTGGTGGGAGGACAGATAAGAACCATTGTTAGGGCTTTTGGCTGATGGCCTACAACCCCAAGATCCCAATGACTTCTAACTTTGGCTGCACAATGGGAGCTTTTCTTTTTTCTTTTCTTTTCTTTTCTTTTTTTTTTCGGAGACGGAGTCTCGCTCTGTCGCCTAGGCTGGAGTGCAATGGCGCAATCTTAGCTCACTGCAACTTCTGCCTCCCAGGTTCAAGCGATTCTCCTGGCTCAGCCTCCCAGGTAGCTGGGACTACAGGCGCGTGCTGCCATGCCTGGCTAATTTTTTGCATTTTAGTAGAGATGGGGTTTCACGGTGTTGCCCAGGCTGGTCACGAACTCCTGAGATCAGGCAATCCGCCCGCCACAGCCTCCCAAAGTGGTAGGATTACAGGCATGAGCCACCGCGCCTGGCCACAATAGGAGCTTTAAGCAGTACTAATGCCTGGTCCTACGCTCAGGACTCTGATTGAATTAATCTGGGGCACAGTCTGGGACTGGGGAATTTTTTTTAACCACACCCCCTTCCCAGGGTGGTGCTAACATGCAGCCAAGATTAGAATCACTGCTATCCTTCCTGAGAAAAGAGAGAGAAAGGAGAGAGGTGGAAGAGAGGGAATGAGAAAGCAGGAGACCAGATTTCAGGTGCTCTGCTTGGCAGTGGTAATCGAGGGGATTTGGAAGAATCAAGAGACAAACGCATTCCAACCAAGCAGGGAAAGAGCGGTTCAAAAAAGTAATATACTCCGAATGTGTTCCATTTCAAGCAAAACAGATGTAAAAGAGTACTTCTGAAGAACCCAGAGAGTGCTTCATTTTGTGCCAGATGGCGTCCTTAGAGATGCCCCAGTTTACCAAAAAAAGTCCCCCAGGGAGAGTCCCATTTTTCTTTATTACCCCGTGATTCTAACCAATACCAGCAGCACGTTCAGAGCCCAGGCTGCTCACACGCATGGCCTTGCTGGTGTTGGCTGAGGAGCAAGCTTCTGATGTCACCATGGGCACCTCAGCAAAAGAGGCTGCCCTCTCGCTCCGTGTAGCCTGTGAGCCCGGGATGTCCCAGTGCCATTAGCACATGCCTCCCTCCCCACTGACAAGTAGGTCAGCACAGACGCAGCTCCAGCCGCCACTGAGAGCTGGTTGCTGCTGGCAGGAAGCTGCTTCTGCAGAATTAAAAACCATCAGAGTTGATCAAAGGAAGTGCAGGGTAGGCTGGCGGGCGGGCCAGATCCTAATCTCTGCTCGCTGGCCTCACACATCACTGCACATGAGTCACCCCGCTGAGCTCAGCGGACATGCTGTTTGGATTAGGCTTTTACAGGCAAGCTTTGCCAAACTTGCCTTTGCCGTCTTGCTGCACAGAGCAGCTGAGAGGCAAGGCGGGAATGTGGGGATGTGGGTTAGATGTGGCTGTCCAGGTGTCAAAAGGAGGTGGTCAGCTCCCCAGGCATGCGTGATTGTGTCTTCAGGGGGTGGCTGTTAGTCCTAGTGCCCCCAGCCCATCTTCTGTGCTTAGCTCAATGAACCCTATTAGGAATAACAGAGCCCGCAGCAGGCCCACACCTCCTTCCTCTCTTGCCAGCTCTCCAATTAAGATGTACTATTACAGGACATGCATCTTGCCTTCACTCAACCATTTGCCTCTCAACCAGAAGGAATTCCTTTTCTCAAAAGCAAGCAACACTTCACCACTCAGGCATCTTGCCTCAAAAAAAGTGGAGTCCAGTGAAAAAGGGATGGAAGTCAGAAAAATAAAAATTCCTAAATGAAGAGCCAACCCATAAAAGCAGGGCTTCCCCTAGTGCCTGGTTGGCGTGACATCACCATGAATTACTCAATGAAAATGGTGTCAGAGTGGCAGCTAGATTATTTGGGGAAAGTTTCCTCAAGAAACAGAACTCCACAGAAAATAAGAAGGGGTAGGAAACTCCAGCCCTGCACTTAGGTCTTTTGGTGCTTCCTCTAGAGGGGCTGATTTTCCTTAGCAGACGGCAAGGTGAGATTCTCTTCCAAGCAGGGTCTTGGTGCTCAGGAGCCGGAGTAGATAGAACTCAGTGGTTTGTTTTGCTTCCTTCTCTGGAAGCAATGGTAGGAACAGGATCAAAATCCTCTGTTTCAGATACTGCCAAGTTTTGCTTCTGTGCGTGGTAACTTGGGAAGAAGCAGCCCCCACTATTTTGTAAGCCAAAGATTCTTGGCTTGTAGCCTCTCCCGGGATTCTCTTTAGAGTATTTTAGACTTTCATGTATTAAAGGCATCTAAATGGAGGTGGCAGTCCTTGACGCTTTGCAAATAAATGTTGCCACCAGTCCCTACACCAGTTTCGACCATAAATCCCAAATTTCTGCATTTACCATTGCTCAATTCGATGTGATTTTTAAAGTTTGTTGTTGTCATTCATGGCTTTTCAGGTTTCTTCCTATCTATCCATAATTCTCATAGTGGTCAAATTTTGGTCATGAACCTGTCTTTTTTTCCTCCATTCCTCCTTCAGCATTTTCACTTTAAAATGGAAACAGAGATGGAAGGTGCCACCCTGGATAGGCTTCTAACTGGAAAAGCATTCTACAGCAGAATGGCAGGGTGGTTAGGGTCTGGCTGTCAGGCAAACCTGTGTTTGAGTCCTGGCTCTGCCACTAAATAGTAGTGTCATCTTGGAGTAATTTTCTTAGCTCTTCACAGCTCAATCTTTTCATATGTAAAATGTGAATAATAATAGTCCTAAGTTCATTGGTGAGGATTAAATGAGCTAATACAAGTAAAATATTCAGCACATGTCCCTAGTACTTAGGCAACATATAAGAAATGTATTATTCTTTATATCACAATAATTACTCTACGACAAGCGTTATTATTTTTGGCAAATTTAATCAGAGTCTACAGCAACAATTCTTCCTTCTGAAATTCCTCTGCGCCCGAGTTAAAGTTTGTTTTAATCGAAAGTATTCACTTGAAGTGCCTGTGCTTAATTGGAATTGTCCTCATTTTTTGTTAGGAAAAGACCATGAGAGAGGAGGAGGAGAGGATCGTTTATAAATGATTAAAAGGAGGTACCTGTACTTGGGGATTCCTGTCTGTAACTAAAAGAAGAAAAATCCCATGACACTAGAGGGCTTGCTATAGATGGGGAAAAGGGAGTTTCTCATTCACTTCTAGCAGGGACTGTTAGTAGAGAGGAAGCCCTGGGTAGGAATTTGCTGTGGCTCAGTGTATCGAAAAAGCACATCCACTCAGCTTCTATCAGTTCTCTGGATAGCCAGGGTGATGCTCACAAGTGGAGGCCTTCTGTTTAGAAAGGCACAGTGATGGTCTGGGCTCAGTGGCTCACGCCTGTAATCCCAGCACTTTGGAAGGCGAGGCGGGCAGATCACCTGAGGTCGGGAGTTTGAGACCAGCCTGACCAACATGGAGAAACCCTGTCTCTATTAAAAATACAAAATTAGCCAGGCGTGGTGGTGCATGCCTATAATCCCAGCTACTCGGGAGGCTGAGGCAGGAGAACCTGGGAGGCAGAGGTTGCGGTGAGCCGACATGGTGCCATTGCACTCCAGCCTGGGCAACAAGAGTGAAACTCCGTCTCAAAAAAAAAAAAAAAAAAAGGCACAGTGATGGGCAGCATTTCCAGTGCCAGGTAGGCCCAGGGCATAGTCTACAAGTGGTGGTGGGGGGCCAAAAAAAGGGGACTGGAGCCACTCTGAATAACAAAAGCAAAGTCATATTTTAATTTAGTTGGACGGAATATGTTGCCTTTAGAAAGACCTCCTCACTAATACAGAATTAGGTTGAGAATGATTGTCTTTGGGGTGTGTGCATGTGTGTGTGTGTGAGAGAGAGACAGAACGAGAGAGAGAGAGATCTAAGAGTTACTCATAGGAGATCAGAAAACCATAGGAAGAGTGAGGAGGAATATTTTGACCTCAAGCTGGCGGAAGAACCCTGAAAAGAATAAGAAATGGAGAAATGAAGCCTACTATGGATTATTTTGGGAATCATCTAACTATGTGGCATGTTTCCTATCTGAGTAACTCAGACTGTGAAAAATGTATTGCTGTGGATTATCCATATATTACAGATTAGCCTATTTGGGGAAGAGGGGTAGAGATTGTGAACCCTTTTGAGTGGGAATATCATAAAAGAGGGTTCCATTAAAATGTAAGCACTGTGAGGGCTTGGATTTTTGTCATTTGTGTTCACTGCTCTATTCTTGCACCTAGAACAATGTGTCATCCCTGTGTCACCTCTTGTATCAGTTCCCTATTGCTGGTGTAACAAATTACCACAAATTTAGTGACTTAAAACCACACATTCATTATTGTCCTGATCTGGAGGTAGAAGACCTAAAATCCAGGTGTTGGCAGGGCTGCGTTCATTCCCGAGGCTTTGGGGGAGAAGGAGTTTTCTAGCCCTTTTCAGTTTCTGAAGGTTGCCTGCATTCCTCGGTTCCCGCCTCACATCACTCTGACCTATGCTTCCATCCTCTCATTTTCTCTGATTCTGACTCTCCTGCCTCCTTCTGTCCCTCATGAGGATCCTTGTGATTACATCATGCTTACCTGGATAAGCCAGGATCATCTCTCCATCTCAAGGTCTTTAACTTAATCACACCTGCAAAGTCCATGTAAAGTAAGATATTCACAGGTTCCAGAATGTGGACATTTTTGGGGATCATTATTCTGCCTACTACACCCCTGAGGCCACCATCAGTGTCATGTCAAGGGAAGAGGGCAGCCCTGAGTCCTGGGGCAGGACCCACAGTGCTGTGAGCGGAGGTCCCAGCTGAGTGTGGAGTTTAGGGACAGGTAAGAGCAGAGGGACAGGCTGCCATGTGGACTGGCTTTGGGAATAAGAAACTTACTCCCTGTGTGCAGATATACTGGAGGAAGGTGCTTTTCAGTGACTGAGGCAGAAGGATAGATTCTGCTGTTATGACTACAAGGGCTGTCCAAGCAGCAGACACTCAGATTACAGCTCTTTTCCGGTTTGGGTGTTAAGAATTTGAGACAATTTGAAAAGCGTAGTGTCTGCTTTATGGCAGATGTGCAACTCACTAAGAGCCATCTATTATTAGTACCAGAGGGTGAGGGGCCAGGGAGGTTCCAGGGCCCCAGCTGTCTGGGGAGGCGGGTCACATGGCTCTATATCCCCAACCCTGGGGAAACAGGAAGAAGAACTGTCAAAAGGGAATAAGGTATGGGGCAGGTGTGCAGAGGTAGAGTTTCAAATGCTCTTTATCTTAACTTCTTCCCACGCAAGCTAGGAGGAAGCATCTGGCCGGTTCTTTAATGAAACTTGGAACTCACTGCTGCAGTCAAGAAGGAAATATTCCTGCGGTTTTTCTGTGAGGGAAGAAAGTAATAAATCTTTCTGTTGTTGAAGCAACACCTTTCAGTGGTGTAGCTCTGAGAGGGATATATTATTCTTAAAGTGTATGTGCTTGAGAGTTTGTTAGCATCAGGCCATCGGGAAGCTTCACAAAGATCCTGAAGGTCAGGAACAAAGGATAGGAACAGAATGCATGGTTAGGAGCTGGTAGTCACAAACTCTGGAGCGGTCACAGACGATGCAGATTTAAGAAATCTACATTCCTTTTAGAACAGTTAGATTTTTGGGGTGAGTGCTGGCTCTGGAAAGCCTGTTTGTATCTCCCTTTGGATTTCCTGAGGAGCCCCTCCTCCAAAATGGGGCATTCCATAATTAGCGCCTGCTTAGATCAGTCATGTGTGGTAGAAGAAGAGGACAAGATCTCAGTTTTAAGGAGATCACTTACTCTGCAAAAATGTGTTGAATCCTTGCCATATGCCTGGCACTGTTCTAGGTGCAGGGGATACGGTAGCGACCAAAACACAAAACAAATAATAAATCTGTTGTATCTGGTTGTGATAAGGAGGATAGAGGCAAATAAGGCAGAATAAAGGGCTCAAGAGTAGCAGTGGGTGTGCTGTCTGACATAGTGTGGCCAGGGATGGCCTCCTCAAGAATGGGATACTTGTGCAGAGACCTGAAAGAAGCAGAAAGGGCTGAGGGGCAAGTCAAACAGACATCTACAGAGTGCTCCAGGCAGAGGGAACATCCACCAAAGCATATGCAACAGCTCAGTTTTAGTGAGTGCTCTGTGCAGTGCTGGCCCAGATCTCAACATCCATTCCTCTTGTTAGGCATAGCCCTCAACCACACTGCAGCTCCTGGCAACTCCTTGGTGTAATACATCCCAGTCCCTGGCATAATCTTGCATAAAGTGATGAGAACCTGGAGGAGGGCAACAGCAAGAAGGCATAAGAGTTTTTGAAGGGAAAATCAACAACATGTTGTGACTATATATGGGGGCTGACTTGGGTTTTGCATCTAGGAGCCTGGGGTTAGAATGTCCAGCCGTAAGGTAGCAGCCCAAAGCCTGTGTGGCATCTTTGTGACTCAGGATGGATTTATCAGTCTGTCCTTGAGGCAAAGGCTCGCTCCAAATTCCATGTTTGTGTAGTCCCCACCTTTATTCGGTAAGTCGACCCAATGTAGCTGCTGTGCCTAAATCTCCTGAGCTTTCATGTATAAAGGACAGAGAAGACAAAGTTAGAGTGCACAGCAAACAGAAATGTTTATACTGAGATTGCTTTTGTGTGAAGCAGCATTTTCCCTCTGCTCCATTCACAGACAAGCCTGATTAGTGGAAATGTACATTGGATTTTTCAAAAACTTTTTTGCTGAATGGTTTCTATTTTCAAGGTACTATCTTCCCGAGAAGTGTGTTTCTATCTTGACAATATAACTTCAAATGATAGGTGTAAAGTGGTTTTTTTGAAAAAAAAAAAAAAGGTGGTTTTCAAATGAGGAAGTAATGCTCTTTTAATACCTTGACTACTCAGGGGGGATGGAGCAAAGTCAGGCTCTGACATGCCTCTTGTTTCAAGTTCTGAAGGCTCTTGGACTGCAGCCTTTCCACAGCTTACCTCGAGTTGGCTAAGCACCTTTCCTCATGAGTAAAATGCAAATAGCAAGGTTGTTAGGGCCCGGGCATTTCTTTCTTTCTCCTGGGGAGTTTGTGAATTTCTAGGGTGTTTCTTTGCTGAGCTGAGATTTTATGAAATAAACAGTGTAAAGAGTCTTACTGTAATGGCTCCCACTAATACTAAATGCTAAATAGATACCAATAGATACCAAATAAATAAATACTAGTGTCTACAGAGCTTATGTTAAAAACGAAAGTCCTGGCCGGGTTCGGTGGTTCATGCCTGTAATCCCAGCGCTTTGGGAGGCCGAGGTGGGCAGATCGCCTGAGGTCAGGAGTTTGAGACCAGCCTGGCCAACATAGTGAAACCCCATCTCTTCTAAAAATACAGAAAATTAGCCGGGCATGGTGGCAGGTGCCTGTAATCCCAGCTACTCAGGAGGCAGAGGCAGGAGGATCGCTTTAACCCCGGCGGCAGAGTTTGCAGTGAGCCAAGATTGCGCCATTGCACTCCAGCCTGGGCAACAAGAATGAAACTCCATCTCAAAAAAAAAAAAAAAAAAAAAAAAAAGGAAAGTCCTTATTAGTTAGAGATGCATGCTGAAGTATGTATTAGTGAAGTGATGCTGTGTCTGGGATTTGCTTTTTAAAATTCCAGCAAAAAAAAAAAAAAAAAAAAAGAATAGTATACATAGTTGTGGGGGTGAGGGGCAATAGATGAAACAAGATTGGTGTATATTGAGATTATCCAAGCTGGATGGTGGGTACATGGGGGTTCATTTTTACGTTTCTCTCACTTTGTGTGTGTTTGAAAATTTTCATGACAAAAAGTTAAAAGAGAGAGAGAGGGAAAAAAAAATGTCAATGTCTGATCCACTCTTTTCCCTTTTGACTCTGTTGTTACATAATAAACAGGGATCCTAATGTGGGGAATTTGATTATGGGAGTTTTTGCAGTATGACTTCAACGAAGAGAAAAGTCTGATGGATTATTTCTGGAGAGCAGAGTAGTCAAGGTTTCCAAGAAAAGTGATGTTGAAATGAATAATGAAGATTCCCTGCTCAGTGATGCAGCCCTTTCAGGCTCTTGACAAATGTTCTGGGAAATTGTGGAAGTGATCAGTGTCACCTATGCAGCTCAGCACTGATTTGTGCAACATGGGAAAGACCCGCATACCCCAGCAGTTTCACTCAGTCCCTCGAGGACTTCAGTGAAATCTACTTGTACCTGGTGCCCAGTGTGGCAATTGCAGGTCAGTCCTGCATCCTGGCCATCTGGACGTGGTATTCTTAAAAGCCTCAGTGTTTTCCAGCCGGGACACCATTGAGGGAGGTGTATGCAGTGCAATCAGGCAGCTTGCAGCCAGTCTTTGGCAGTCTCACTAAGCCCAATCAGAAGGGCTGGAATGCAACACGGGAAGTTCTTCTTAGCCCCAGTCGCTAGGTCTGTAGGGTGGGGTGGAAATTGGCTTCTGGGTGACCACACCCAGCTCCCTATCCACTCTGTCCAGAGACTTTACATCCTCAACAGCTGCTGTCTGTGTTTGGCTTTCAACTCCTCTGCCTTGACCCAGCTCCCAGAGACCAGTTTACAGGAGACAACTGTGACACTAGCGTTCCAATCATATCTGACCTGAGCCCCCTCCCCATGGCCCCTCCTGCCACACACATTGTATGCCTTCATTTCCTTTCTAAGACAAGATTTATCTCAGAAAGTGGATCTTTGGTTAGCTCATGGCTTTGCTCTTGAGTTTCTTGAAACTTATTCCAAAAGCTCGTCACTTAAAATACAGCAAAAAATTGGCTAATTTTCTTTTAATGGGCTTCAGTAGAATAAAGAATAAGACGATGTAGATATATTTATTGTGAATTGCTTGGACTGCTCTGGAGTATGAGAATGGACAGTTAGTGATGCTTTATGAAGTTTCTTGGCCCTTCTGTATCATCATTAGTTTTATTTTTATTTATTTATTCATATTTATTTATTTATTTTTGAGACAGAGTCTCGCTCTGTCACCCAAACTGGAGTGCAGTGGCGCAATATCAGCTCACTGCAAACTCCGCCTCCTGGATTGAAGTGATTCTTCTGCCTCAGCCTCCCGAGTAGCTGAGATTACAGTCACCTGCCACCATGCCTAGCTAATTTTTGTATTTTTAGTAGAGACAGGGTTTCACCATGTTGGCCAGGCTGATCTGAAACTCCTGACCTCAAGCAATCTACCCGCCTCAGCCTCCCAAAGTGCTGGGATTACAGGCGTGAGTCACTGTGCCAGGCCCCACCATTAGTTTTATAAATCAAGATATAACATGTGTTATGAACTTCTGTGGTACTGCCTTTTTAAGAGCTCATCATCCCTGAAAATCATTCAAACCCTTCAACATGGCAACAGCCCTCCTGGACATTTCTACAAAGGAAATAATTAAAAAGAAGAAAAGAAATCTTTGCATGCACTAGATGTTTATAGAAGAACCACTTATAATAGTTATGGCCAGCTCACGCCCATAATTCCAGCACTTTGGGAGGCCAAGGTGGGCAGATCATGAGGTCAGGAGATTAAGACCATCCTGGCCGACATGGTGAAACCCTGTCTCTACTAAAAATACAAAAATTAGCTGGGTGAGGTGGCACCTGCCTGTAGTCCCAGCTACTCGGGAGGCTGAGACAGGAGAATCGCCTGAACCAGGGAGATGGAGGTTGCAGTGAGCCGAGATCATGCCATGCACTGCAGCCTGGTGACAGAGCGAGACTCCATCTCAAAAAATAAAAAATAAAAAAAGAACCACTTATAATAGTTAAAAACTGGAAATAACTTAATGCGTAGCAGCAGGGGAAATGATTAAACAAGTTATGGCATATCCATGGGAAACCACGAAGCCACAAAAAAAGATCATTAGGAAGACTATGTAAGGACAAGAAAGTGTTTATTAAGTGATGTTAAACAAAAAGTGGAACACAAAAATTACATGAACATTATAATTATGCTTACATAAAATATTTCTATATCTGACTGAAGACTGGAAGAAAATCTGGGAGAAAAGAAAGTGGTTGTGGTAAGTGGCAGAAATATGACTGATGTTTTTCTTTTTGAATACTTCTAGTGTTGTTGTAGACTTGTCTTAGTAATAAATAGCTCTTTTTTGGAAAAAAAAAAAAAAAAAAAAGGATAGCCAAGCCGTAACTTGTTGTGTTCGCTTTTTACTTAGGGCAGTAACTGAGAAAACATTTCAAACATAGAGGAAGTCACATCAGCAACTATGAAGTGTTGAGGTCAAAATATGACGTTTCAATAATGAGGACAGTCAGGTGGAGAGATCTGAAGATAACAGATACAGGAATACAGGAAATGGGTCAAAGAAGACAGTTTTGGGGGTAGGATTTGCATTGCTGAATACTTACGAAAAGAAACAAACTCACAGGCTTACAGGCTTAGATTTATTAGTCTATATTAGGGCTGAGGATACCAGTGAACCAAAAATAAATAAATAAATAAAAACAGAGAGAGAAAGTGTGTGTCAAAGAGATGCCTCATTAGCTTTTCTCTTTATCTCTTTGGAATGTCAAAGAGATAATGTCATCTCTAAGACATTAATTGTCCACTTTTTTCAACTGATCCTCTCCCTGGAGGCAGCTGAGCAACTCACTTGGAGGAACGATTCAAGTCATTCCTGATTTTTAAGAATTAATCCTTAACCAAGTTAATTAATCATAGTGTACCAGCACTTGGAATCACTCAAACAAAACAGCCTTTACATATAGGAGATGCATCCACCCCAAGCTTTTCTTCACCCATAATCTTGCCTCAAACTTGTGTGGGTAGCTCAGGGCAAAATCTGGTTTCTGGCTGCCAATGGCATGCATTAATGGAGAGAAGCAGGCTGACAGTGCAGCCTGGGAAGGTTTCTGTAGAAAAGCCTGTGTGCTAGAGTTAATTACAGCCTGATTTAAATCTTAGATTGTGGAGGGACCATGAAAAAGGCAGACTGATGACTACTATGTGGTCAGATAAACCCAGATACTTAGATCTCTCAAAAGGAAAAAGAAAAACCCTAGAATCGTCTTCTGGGTACAGACAGTGCGGTAGGTCCAGTGAAAATTATAAGGTTTGGGTTAGATGGGGCTCCTGCCCACAACCCAAAACACTGTATACAGGGGACAAAAGAGAAATGCAGACAGAATCCAAGTCAATAAACACATGTCACAGAACAAAATATAAGTAGCTATGATATGCTAAAAAATAGCAATAAACTGGCCAGGCGCAGTGGCTCATGCCTGTAATCCCAGCACTTTGGGAGGCTGAGGCGGGCAGATCATCTGAGGTCGGGAGTTCGAGACCAGACTGACCAACATGGAGAAACCCCATCTCTACTAAAAATACAAAATTAGCTGGGTGCGGTGGCGCATGCCTGTAATCCCAGCTACTTGGGAGGCTGAGGCAGGAGAATCGCTTGAACCTGGGAGGCAGAGGTTGTGTTAGGCCGAGATCATGCCATTGCATTCCAGTCTGGGCAACAAGAGCGAAACTCTGCCTCAAAAAAAGAAAAAAAAAGAAAAAAGAAAAAAAAACCTGTATATATATACAGCAATAAACTTTGACTTAGGAAGCCTGGGTTTAAATCCCAGCCATGGCCGGGGGCAGTGGCTCACACCTGTAATCCCAGCACTTTGGGAGGCTGAGGTGGGCAGATTACCTGAGGTCAGGAGTTCGAGACCAGCCTGGCCAACATGGTGAAACCCCATCTCTACTAAAAATACAAAAAATTAGCTCGGTGTGGTGGCGTGTGCCTGTGGTCCAAGCTACTGGGGAGGCTGAGGCAGGAGAATCGCTTGAACCCAGGAGGCAAAGGTTGCAGTGAGCCAAGATCATGCCACTGCACTTCTGCCTGGGTGAGACTCTGTCTCAAAAAAAAAAAAGCATTGTAGGCTGGGCATGGTGGCTCACACCTGTAATCCTGGCACTTTGGGAGGCCAAGGCAGGCAGATCACCTGAGGTCAGGAGTTCAAGACCAGCCTGACCAACATGGTGAAACCCTGTCTCTACTAAAAATACAAAATTAGCTAGGTGTGGTGGCATGTGTCTGTAATCCCAGCTACTCGGGAGGCTGAGGCAGGAGAATCGCTTGAACCCAGGAGGCAGAGGTTGCAATAAGCTGAGATCGTGCCATTGTACTCCAGCCCAGGCAACAAGAACAAAACACTGTCTCAAAAATAAAAAAATTTAAAAAATAAAAATAAAAAGCATTATAAGGAAATATTTACTGGTGCCTACAATACTGATATTACTCTGATCTCTGATATCAAACCCAGACAACTATATAACAAGAAAGCAAAACTGCAGACTAATATCCTTCATGAGTATAAATGCAAAAATTTTTAGGAAAATATAGCAAATAAAATATAACAATATATAAAAGGATAGTACATTATAGCCATAGCCCAGGAATGCAAGGTTAGTTTAATATTTGAAAGTCACTCAGTGTAATTCACCACAGTAACAGGCCGAAAAGGAAAACCATATGAATATCTCAATAGATGCAGAAAAAGAATCTGACAAAATCCAAGATCTCTTTCTTTCTTTCTTTCTTTCTTTCTTTCTTTCTTTCTTTCTTTCTTTCTTTCTCTCTCTCTTTCTTTCTTTCTTTTGGTCTTTCTGTCTTTCTTTCCTTCTCTCTTTCCTTCTCTCTCTCTCTCTCTTTTTTTTTTTTTCTCATTCTGTTGCCCAGGCTGGAGTGCAGTGGTGTAGTCTTGGCTCACTGCAACCTCTGCCTCCCAGGTTCAAGCAATTCTCCTGTATCGGCCTCCCAAATAACTGGGACTACAGGCATGCACCACTACTCCCAGCTAATTTTTGTATTTTTAGTAGAGACAGGGTTTTACCATGTTGTCCAGGCTGGTCTCGAACTCCTGACTTCAGGTAATCTTCCCACCCTGGCCTCCCAAAGTGCTGGGATTACAGGTGTGAGTCACTGTGACTGGCCTCATTTCTGATTTTAAATAAAGCAACTCTCAGTAAAGTAGGAAACTTCTTCAATTTGAGAAAGGGCATCTGTGAAAAACCTAAAGCTAACATCATACTTAATGGGAAAGACTGAATGCTTTTCCTTTAAGACCATGAACAAAGAAAGGCTGTCTACTGTCACTATATTTATTCAGCATTGTACTGGTTGTAGCCAGTGCAATAAGTCAAGAAAAAAATATAAAATGAATTAAGATTGGAGCAGAAGAAGGAAAACTGTTTTTATTCTCAGATAACATGACTCTCTATGTAGAAAATTTGATGGACTCTACAAAAAAGCTACAGAACTAATAAATGAGTTTAACAAGCCTGCAGGATAAAAGATCAATATAAAAAATCAACTATTTCTAAATGGTTTCAATAAATACTTGGAAATTAAAATTATATAAATAATAACACTTATGATAGTACAAAATAATTAAATATTTAGATAAAAACCTTACAAAAGAGCTGTAAGATCTGTAAACTAAGAGAACGTTGCTGAGAAAAATGAAAAAAGACTTTGTGCTCATGGATTGAAAGACTCAATATTGTTAAGATGTCAGTTTTCCCCTAATAGATCTGTAGATTCAATGCAATCCTCATCAAAATTCCAGTAGGCTTTCCCCTCTCAGAAACTGGCAAACTTATTCTAAAATTCAAGCTTAATCTAGAATTCATACTTTTCTTAGAAAAAGAATAAAGTTGGATTTCAAGACTTGCAATAAAGCTACAGTAATCAAGACAATTTTTATTTGTCTTGACAAATACCCAGACAAATTGTATTTGTCTTAATACAAATACCCAATTTGATATTTGTATTGAGATAGAAAAATAGATCAATGTAACAGAATAGAGAATCCAGAATAGACCCACAAATATATGGCCAATTGTCAATTGACTTTCAACAAAAGTGCAAAGACACTTCAGTAGATAAAGATCAGTCTTTTCAATAAATGGTGCTAGAACTATTGGATATTCATAGATTATAGACAAAAAACTAAACATCATTCTAAACTTTGCATTATATACAAAAATTAACTCAAAATAGACTTAAATATAAAATCTAAACGTATAAAAATTTTGGAAGCAAACAGGAGAAAATCTCTGTGACCTTGGGTTAGGTAAAGATTTCTCAGATCACCAAACGCACCATCCATGCAAGAAAATTAATAGGCTGGGCATGGTGGCTCACGCCTGTACGCCTGTAATCCCAGCACTTTGGGAGGCTGAGGCGGGTGGATCACCTGAGGTCAGGAGTTTGAGAGCAGCCTGGCCAACATGGTGAAACCCCATCTCTACTAAAAATACAAAAATTAGCCAGGCGTGGTTGTGTGCGCCTGTAGTCCCAGCTATTCAGGAGGCTGAGGCAGAAGAATCATTTGAACCCAGGAGGCAGAGGTTACAGTGAGCTGAGGTTGCGCCACTGCACTCTAGCCTGGGTGACAGAGTGAAACTTTGTCTCAAAAAAAAAAAGAAAAGAAAAGAAAAAAGAAAACTAATAAATTGCATTGCATCAAATTAAGAATTTCTGTTCTTGAAAGGCATTGTTAAGGAAATAAAAAGATTAGGAGAAAGGATTTGCCAATCATATATCTTACCAAGGAGTTGTTTGCAGTATATATAGACTCTTAAAACTCAACAATTAAGAAAAAGCAAAACAAAACCCTGGTTAAAATATAAGCAGAAGGCATGAAAGATTCGTCACCAGAGAAGATATAAGGATGGCAAATATGCCCATGAAAGATTTTTTCAACCTCAGTAGTTATTAGGGAAATTTAAATTAGTACCGTAATGGAATACCATTACACAGCTATTAGAGTGGTTAAAATAAAAAAAAAAACTGAGAATATCAACTGCTAGGAAGGATGTGGAGTAACTAGAACTCTTACACATTTCTGGTAGGTAAGCAAAATGGTACAACCACTTTGGAAACATTTTGGTAGTTTCTTTTCAAGTTAAACATACACTTACCATACCCACTTCTAGGTATTTACCTTGAAAAATGGAAACATACATGCTTATATCTGTACATGACTGTTTATAGCAGTTTATACTGCTTATTTTCAATTGCCCCAAATGAGAAACAACCCAAGTATCCTTTAGTTGTGAATGGTTAGACAACATGTGGTACATCCACACAATGGGATACTACTTACCGATAAAAAGAATAAACTATTAACACATGCAAACACGGATGACTCTCAGAACAATTACACCAAGTGAAAGAAACCAGCTCCCCCTGCCCTCTCCCTGCAAAACATGCACATCATATGGTTTCACTTATTTAAGCTTCTAGAAAATACAAATTAATCCATAGTGATAGAAAGCAGATCAGTGGTTGCAGAAAGAAGGGTGGGACAACAAAGGGGCACGAAAATTTGGGGGGTGAATAGCTTGATTGTGGTGATGGTTTCACAAGAATATAACATGTCAAAACTCATCCAATTGTATACTGAAATATGTTTGTCTTATTATTTGTCAGTTATACCTCAAGAAAGCTCTTTTTTTTTCAAAGTCCAGGTGATTCTAATGGGCAGCTAAATTTGAGGACCACTGAAACACACATACGTAACTCTCCTAAGTCCATCAGGTTTTGACTTACTGCCACAGAGTTTTCTATTGTTCGGATTCCAGTCTTGTTACAAATATGAAACTTACAGGATAACTACAGAATGACCATACATAAAAATCATCAGATAATTTCACTTCAGAAATTCCAGGGCCTTCACTTTAAGCCATAGGGAAGCCCTAGATAAAAATTACTAATTTGAAATGAAATACAGCAAGAGACTCAAGCCTCTAAGCTTCGAGGGCTATAAATCATCTACAGTGCAGAGATGATTTTGGATCTGATAATTTGGTAAATTGCTTCTCTCATCCCTCAGACTCAGCTTCTACACTTCCCTTATTTTGTCAGACTTTTTTACTTGAACTCACTCCATTTTTTGCTTCTCTTTACTTTGACCTAACCTGTAGGGCTTCCAAAAATAGGTACTTGAGTGTATTGAAGAAGTTACTAACTTTGTTAAGTTATGCAAGACTTCCCTAAATAAGTATTATTTCCTCTTTCCTCTCAGTGACTCACACAGTACACTCTATAAAGGATTTGAAAGTGGCTGAAGGAAACTAGTTTGTCCCTTGTGCCCAGTTTTGCTCAGAAGCAGGAGAAAGACCTAGGGTGGCATATTTTAACCTTGAATATGTGTGTGACTCACCCAAGGATCCTGTCAAAATGCAGATTTGGTGTCAGCAAGAGTGGAGTAGACTCAAGCTTCTGCTTGAGTTTCTCCCCAGTGATGCTGATGCTGCTAGTTGGGTCACAAGACACATGACCTTTCAAAGTCCTTTCATCCCTGGGACACTGCAAAACAATAATGACCCTAATGGGGAGGAAGTCATTCAAGTCAAAGAGAGGAGCACTGCGTTACTACTGCCTTGATTACACTCTCCAAGTGATGAACCTCCTGCCTTATGTAAATGTTTATACATCTGGTAAGGGTAAAGATTCACTTGCTGCGAATAGCTCAGGATGTTTAAAAAGTTTTGGTTGGATTTTTCTTACCTTTTTCTGGAAATAATTTGCAATAGATAGGATGGTTTTTCTAGGTTATATTTAGTTAACCCAACTTAAGCCACTTTATAACTGCTGCATCTAGCCACTTCTTGTGTGTTTGCTTACTTTATTTTCAAAAATATGTAATATCAAGGTATGAAATACCAATGTTTCATATACTATTTAGCTGAGGTTTTCAGTTCTTATGACAAATGGGCTGATTTCTCTCCTAGATCCTGAGGGGATTATATTGTATGTCCTGATTTTTCCTCTTTTTGAGGCAAAGATAGCACTAGTAATAGCAGCAGTTGCTTCTAATGATTTAGAGTTATAGTAAAATCTGTTGGAACGAATTGAAGGACAGTATTGTGGCATGGTTATGAATCTTCCTGGGGAAGCTGGCTGCAGCCTTTGGATGGGTCTTTCTCACCCACTACTTAGTTCCCCCTCTGCTTTGTAAATCAAACTGCATGGTTTTTTTCCAAAGCAAATTCCTGATTTTTGGAAAGGAATCAAATAGTTTAGTTTTGCCTAAAACTGACACATTTAAACACATTTCAAATATATGTGAATTTGTAATTTAAACAAAACAAACTCGATGTGCTTTAAAGAGGCCAATCTATATTTTCAGAAAACTCTTATTATCGGTAATTTTCCATCTCAGTTTACCTTGATATTTAAATTAGTTCATCATGATTTTCAGTGAAAGTAACTGAGAAAGAGGCATCCATAAAGGCTAAGAGTAAATCCATATTCATAGCTCTGTATTCCTCATCCAAGATTCCTTATTAAGTGATTACAGGAGCAGTTTTCTGTCTTTCAAGTCCATTTCTGCAGAAGAATTTGAATCACCACTGGAATGAATGTGGTAACGGGAGTAGTTCTGTCAACAATATGTGACACAAGGAAGGGAGTGCAGAAACTGGGCTGTCTGGACTACGGTTTTGGATGAGGTTTGGGATTTTTGTTGTTGCCAAAAAACTCAAAAGTTCAAAGAGAGTAGAAAAGCATATTGATTAGCTCTGGACTGGTCAAAGACTAGATTTATATCTGAACTTAACTAATGTTTTACACATGGTCTCCTTTGTGTTTTAAAATTTTTGTACCCCTGGTTAGTTAAAGGCAAGGACCAGCTGAAAGCAATTCCTCTTCTTGTCTTCTCTCCACCAAATCAAGGCCATTTAGTTGGTAGGTAGATATTAAATCTCTAGGAACAAAGAGGAATGTTACTGGCCCAAATGTCCCATGATCCCTGAAGTTCATGTTGGTGCCAGAAGAGCTTCATGGCTTATTTTTCTCCCTAAGTCTTCTACTCCAGAGGCCACATTTGCAGGGATATCTGGAGAACTGAGATGAACACTTGCCTCTATGCCAATTCATCTTTCTTTTGGCCAGTTTATCAAGGATATTTGGATCTGCTGATGCACATTTCAGCCCCATCAGTTAATTTTCGTTACAAAATTATGTTGCTAACATTATCAAGAGCATTGTGCCAAGCACTTTACACATATTACCTTATTTATTCCTCTTGATACCCATATTACAGGTGAGGAAACTGAGGCTCAGGCAGGTCATGTAACTTGCCCAAGTCCTCAAGGCCAGGATCCAAAATACAGACAGTTTAACCTCAGAGCATGTGCTCTTAATCACTATAGTATTCTGCTTCCCTTATCCATTGATTCTTTCAGGACTTGGGAACTAAAGGAGTTTGAGAAAGAGACAAGGACATGGACTTTCTAATAAACTTCCTTTAAAGCTTCATTAGTTATACATCCATTCAACAATAATCCACTCCTCTTCAACTCTTCTAGAAGCTTACTTTCAATTTAAAGTCACAGTATCACTTTACAGCAGACCCCTCTGCCTGGTAAGCGGCTCCCCCACTAATTCACACGGTAAGTCCCTATAGACATGTTTATCTTCTAAAATCTATCCCACTGGTCATAACTCAATGAGTCCCAAGCTGGGTGAACAAGATTCTTTCTATTAGAAATCTCAAATTGGGAAAGAGAGGTGCAGAGGTCGTTTCTGATATGGCTAGAAATGTAAGATGTAAACTCAGTGTAACATGCAAACTCAGTAACTATAGAGAAGGTGGAGTGCGATGGCTCACACCTGTAACCCCAGCACTTTTTGAGGCTGAAACGGGAGGACTGCTTGAGCCTAGGAGTTTGAGACCAGCCTGGACAACATAGTGAGACCCCATCTCTGAAAAAAAATTTTTTTTTAATTAGCTGAGCACTGTGGTTTGCACCTGTGGTCCCAGCTATTCAGGAGGCTGAGGTGGGAGGGTCACTTGAGCCCAGGAGATTGAGGCTGCAGTAATTAAGCCACTGCACTCCAGCCTGGGTGACAGAGGGAGACTCTGTCTCCAAAAACAAACAAACAAACAAACATAAAAAAACCAAAAAACAAAAAAAAAAAAAAAGAGAGGAGGGAGGTAGGGGGTAGACAGGAAAGAAAAGAGGAGAAAGATAGTGTATGTAGTAGACACACAGAGAAGCTGAGATCAGATGGGGAACTTTTTGTTGATTTCCAGTACCTAGATGCAGTTCTTTGTGACACATCCCTATTTCCCTAAAAATGGTCTTTTTGCTTTAGCTGGTCCAAGTTGATTTCTGTGCCTTACAATCAAACTTTTGACTGATGCTCATTTGAACTCCTACAAGACCCAGGAACTCTGACACTTCTGTATCATCCCAGGATCCAACAGAAGACTGTGCATTCAATCAATGCTTTTGCTCTCCATTCTCTGCTCCAGTGTAGTGCAACCCACCCCCTAATCTTGAGCCTTTATCCAATCATCTGATTGTGTTGCCTGAATCCAGGCTCTTTTCTCTCCTGTTCACCTTATATTCTACCGTGAGATCAATCTTCCAAAACTTTGTTTTCCCCATGTGTCACTTTCCAACTCAAAAGTCAGTGGCTCACTAGCCCCTAATTGTGTCTCATGGAACACTGGAAATGTTCCATGATAAAAAGAGTTCTGTGGCCAAAAATACTTGGAATATCAAATCTTCCCCTCTCAACACTGCCACATATATAAGCATATTAAAAGCTTTGAGAAGTCCTGCTTATAAATCATCCCCCCCACCACCAAAAACAAAAACAAAAACCCAGCTTAAATTTGCTTGATTCAATGTGTTCTTTCTTGGTGTAACATCTATGGCAAAGGGGAATACCTATAGAATTAAGGCCAAACATCTTTTTGGCCCTCTGCACATGTGCCCAATATATGAGTTATCTGATCTAATTTACTATTTCTCCCTCTGCTGCAGCCAGATGAGCCTCTTTCTTGCTTCCTGTGCTTTCTCACCTCTGTGCCTCAGCTGTAGTGTCCCCTCGTCTTGAAATGTTCCTTGCCCACCTTGTGTCCAAGCTCTACCAGGTCCTCTCTGGAGTTTTCTCAACCACCCAATTCCACATTGCACTTATACTTTTCTCACTTCCTAAGGCACGTGTAATCTGAAAAACATAGCATTTAGTCACAGTTGTTTCATCATAAATACAGTCCTATGTTTCTACCTGATTCTTTTAAAATTATGTTTGTCACCCCAGGAAGATGGCAATCTTTTCTTTTTTCTTTTTGAGACAGGGTTTCACTCTGTCACCCAGGCTGGCATGGAGTGGTGTGATCACAGCTCACTGCAGCCTTGACTTCTTTGGCTCAAGTGATCCTCCTTCCTTGGCCTCCCAAAGTGCTAGGATTACAAGTATGAGCCACAACACCCCGCCAGCAATCTTCTTCTTCTTTTTTTTTTTTTTTTTTTTTGAGATAGAGTCTTGCTCTTCGCCCAGGCTGGAATGCAGTGGCGCAATTTCAGCTCACCACCACCTCCGTGTCTCGGGTTCAAGCGATTTTCATGCCTGAGTCTCCTGAGTAGCTGGGGCTACAGGCATGCACCACCATGCCCAGCTAATTTTTATATTTTTAGTAGAGACGGGGTTTTGCCATGTTGGTCGGGCTAGCCTCTAACTCCTGACCTCAGGGGATCTGCCTGCCTCGGCCTCCCAAAGTTCTGGGATTACAGGCATGAGCCACTGCGCCCAGCCTGGTCAGCAATCTTCTTAAAGGTAGAAACCATGCTTTTCTTCTATAATACCATTTTCAGGAGTGGCGCAAAATATGTTTTTAAGAATTATGCAATTGAATTGAATTGAGCTACTTCCCGGATTTAGAATGACAAATGCTTTCTCTCCATTTGCTTAAGAATGAACTGGCCTTCCCATTTAGAGGCAAGCATGCCCAACGCCCAATGCTAGGCTTTCCCTGGAGAACACAGGACAGCTGAACGCTTGGGGAAGAATTACTTCTGCTATGGCACGATTCTCTTGAGCAGAGAACTTTAAAGGGATCATTATCTGCTTGTAAGGAATGGAGGTCAGCATGCCTGAAAACAGGAGTTGTGCAGATAACCTTGCCATATTTAGAATTCTATGCCTGGAAACAGCCTAAGTGCTCTTCCATATAAAATTGGGTAAGCCTATTATAGCATATCTATTGCACAAAATCATATATAGCTGTAACAAATCATATTGCAGAAGAATATTTAATGATTTGGGAAAAGATTTATGATGTAATGTATGAGAAAGAATTTCTTTCTTTTCTTTCTTTTTTATTTTTTGAGACAGAGTCTCTCTCTGTTGCCCAGGCTGGAGTGGAGTGCAGTGGTGCGATCTTGGCTCACTGCAACCTCCACCTCTCAAGTTCAAGCAATTCTCCTGCCTCAGCCTCCAGAATAGCTGAGATTTACAGGTGTGTGCCATCATGCCCAGCTAATTTTTGTATTTTTGGTAGAGATGGGGTTTCACCATGTTGGCCAGGCTGGTCTTGAACTCCTGACCTCAGGTGATCCGCCTGCCTTGGCCTCCTAAAGTGCTGGGATTACAGGCATGAGCCACCATGCCCAGCTGAGAAAGAATTTCTAAAATAGCATATACACTATGTTTCTAACTTGATTTTAAAAAGAATATGCATTGAAAACCACACTGGAAAGGTAAACTAACATGTTAATCTTGATTAAATCTAGGTGGTGGGGTCGTAAGTGTTTTTTTTTTTTAACACCTTCTTGTATTTTTCAGTATCTTCCTGGTTTTCTACATTGAACATATATTACTTTTGTAATCAGAAAAAAGTCAATCAAAATACAATTCCATGTTTTCTCTCTTCTCCTAGCTCCTATCTTCATACTGAATGATTGTACCCAGATTCAGAGGTCCGGAGAACTCTCTCTGTTTTCACTTGGTTCCTTACCCTCTAGTTGACTATGGTCAGCTTGCTTTTTTTGATTAGTCATTGGGCTAATATGGGAGTGTCCCCAGAATTCAGTAATAACCTAGACATTGCCCAGGGCAGGCATCTGAGATGATTATAAAGAGCAGATCGAAATAACCTCTGCCTCTTAGTTTCCTTAGACATGTTTCGATTCCTCTCACTTTCTTCTCCCCATCTCACTCCCTTCTCCCCTAGGGAGAAGATGCTGGTGGATGTGGATATTAAAACCTCCCCTCTGGGGGCTAAAAAGAGACATCAGGAGAGGCTCAGGATCAAACAATATCTCCATATGAGTAGGTACAGCTTACCTGACTACTGCCTAAGAAATAGTCCAGGTCAGCTGGTCTGCTGCTGTGCTGCTGGGGATAATACCTAAGAAGAGCCAAGGCTTGGAAGGAGCCAGAGACAGACCAGGGACCTGTGTGTTGGGAATGGAGCAAAGAAAAGGTCCAGGAGGAAGAGAGAGGGGGAAAGCATCAAGGGCTGGAGAGAGAGAGAGTGTGTGTGTGTGTGTGTGCGCGCATATGTGTGTGTGTTTGTATATATGCGTGCATGTATGTGAAGTGTGCGTATGTATGTACGTGTGTGGCAGATGCAGGTGCAGAGGGGAGCTGGGGAACATGGGCTGAGTTTTGGGAGAGTGAAGAGGAACAAAATAAGACAACTGTGAGTGGAAGAAAGAGATGTTAGACTGTGTATGAAGAATACTCTTACCCCTTTGACTTTTTTCTCTTGAAACTGGGTAAATATATATACGTATATATGTATACACACACATATATAGATACGTATATATATACACACACATATACGTATATATATACACACACATATACACACACACACACACACACTTATATATACACACACACATATGAGAGACAGTGTCTCACTCTGTTGCCCAGGCTGGAGTGCAGTGGTAAGATTTCGGCTCACTGCAACCTCCGCCTCCCAGGTTCAAGCGATTCTCCTGCCTCAGCCTCCTGAGTAGCTGGGATTACAGGTGAGCGCCACCATGCCCAGCTAATTTTTGTAATTTTAGTAGAGACGGGGTTTCACCATATTGGCCAGGCTGGTCTCGAACTCCTGACCTTGTGATCCGTCCACTTCAGCCTCCCAAAGTGTTGGTATTACAGGCGTGAGCCACCACGCCCTGCGAGACTGGGTAAATATCTTAATGGATTTAAATTACATTTTTTCTGCAGGACTGCTGTTTCTTTTACTGTGTTTTTTGCTTGCACTGAACCACATAGGGCTCTCTGTCATGCCTGGTTTGCACAAATATGAATGCCTTTCTCATGAATGAACTTATCCATTTTATGGAGAAAATGATACGGGCTTACCCCACTTCAAGGCTTATTGGCTGCTCTCTCAGCCCTAGGTGATCGCCAGTGATGCACGTATATTCCTTACATGAAATGAAAGGCACAGCTTTAAATGAAAAGGCACACCGTAAATGAAAAGCATAGCTGATTTGGTTTGAGTCCGTTTTGGCAAAAGGCAGTGCGATTTGGTTTGAGTCCTTCTTATGAGCTGGGGTATAGTCAAGAGGGACCTGCTGGAACTTCTGCCAGGAGTCCTGTGGCAACTAAGAGATGCCTGGGGCTGGTTGGGTGTGTTGTGAGGTGAAGCCTCCAGACTGAAAAGGCTCTGGGATTCTATTTCCCTAGGACGAGTAAGGCCTCCTGGCCCAGACCCTGCTCTGGCCTCAAGCCCTCGGGGCAGCAACACAGCTAATACTGCAGGTCTGTAACCAAAATGTCTAGGGGGCTTTAGGAGCTCCTTTAACTCGGTTTGTGCTGAGTGCAGAGGCTCCTTGCACAGCATTGGCATCTTGGAAGAAAGATATGTTGGCAGTCAGCCTGGAGGCTGCAATCCCTGTGAGAAAGGAAGGCAGGCCGGTGTTACAATGCTATGCTGGGGGCCAGGCAAGCAGCACTGTTAACTCATCTGCATCCAGTGATCACAGGGCTCCGATGAAATGGGCCTGGGGGCTGCCCAAAATATCTGCTACTGCAGAATCTTCTACTGAGAAGGCATTTGGGGGAATAGGAGAAGAGAGCAGTTTCTTTTTCAAAGAACTCACTGTTGGGGTCTTCTTCTTTAGACTTTGTTCTCTCCGGTGCCTCTCTGTTGAACTGTGTCATTAGCTCACTAAAGGCTGGTAGAGAAGCTAAAAAGCAACTGTCTGTGATGGGAACTGGGTAAGCCAGTGTCACTCGCCCAGGCCTTTATCTACCTTATATGTGCTAAATGAAGTCGCTCTATTACCTACCATATGGGAAATCTCATCTCATCTCTCTCTCGCTCTCTCTCTCCCTCAGGTTAATTATACATACCTGATTCGGTTGTTCATTTCAACTCTGCCTAACTTTACTCCCTAACCATGCATTTATTTTCGGTTCTAGTTGCTCTTTCTAGTTCTGTTTTCGCCTTTGCCCTTGTCCCAGCCACTTCCCATGAATGAAGAAATAACTCACTCTGACTGGATTCTTTTCACTCATTCAAAAAGTTTTTATTATCTGCCTATGATGCGCCAGACACTGTTCTGGTCATTTAGGATAGGTTTGTGAACAAAATAGATAAAGATCCCTGCAGGGAGGGGGAAGAAAGATAATCAGCAATACACATAACAAATATATAAATTACAAAGTATGTTAGACTTCTTAAGTCTAACTTTTGTTAGACTTTTGTCCATGAGGACAAAAAAGAACAAGATTATACAGGTTAAGGGTGATCAGGAGTGTCAGGGAGTAGGGGGAAGGGTGGGTGGTCAGGGTGGGCCTCACTGAGAGGGTGAGATTTGAACATTGCAGGAATGAGAAAGTTCATCAAGTAGATATCTGGGGCAAGTGTATTCACGTAGAGGTTACAGCTAGAGCAAGGACACAAAGGTAAGTGCATGCCTAATGTGTTTAAGGAACAACAAGGAGACTAAAATGAGTGAGGAAGAGTGTCAGAGAAGAAGATAGAGAGGTGCAGTAGGCAGATAATGTAGAACAATTTTGGCTTTGTAAACTCTTTTTTTAGCTTTTTTTTTTTTTTTAGACAGGGTCTTTCTCTATTGCCCAGGCTGGAGTGCAGTGGCATGATCATCCCTGGCTCAAGATATCTTCCCACCTCTGCCTCCTGAGAAGCTGGGACTACAGCCATGCACCACCATGCCCAGCTAATTTTTTGATTCTTTCATAGGGTCAGGGTGGTCTTGAACTCTTGGGCTAAAGTGATCCTCCCTCCTTGGCCTCCCAAATGGCTGAGATTACAGGCATGAGCCACTGTGCCCAACCTAGGACTTTAGTTTTGAGAGAAATGGGAGTTATTGAAGTGTTACCTTAAGAGAAATGGGGGGCAGCGATACTGAAGAATTTTGATTAGAGAAGGGATATGATCTAAACTACTTTTTTTTTTTTTTTGAGACAGGGTCTCATTCTGTAGCCCAGGCTGGAGTTCAGTGGCCCCATCTCAGCTTATTGCAACCACAGCTTCCTGGACTCAAGCAATCCTCCCACTTCAGCCTCCAGATCAGCTGGGTTTACAGGCACATGCCACCACACCTGGATCATTTTCATATTTTTTATAGAGACAAGGTTTCGCCATGTTGCCCAGGCTGGTCTTGAATTCCTGGGCTCAAGGGATCCTCCCTCCTTGGTCTCTCAAAGTGCAGGCATCAGGGGTTACAGGCATCAGCCACTGTGCCTGGCCTCTCGGGTGCATTCAAAAGGGATCACTGTGGCTGCTGTGTTGAGAGCAAGAGTAGATTCAGGCGAGAATCTACTAGGTGAGAGATGATGGCGGCTTCAGCTAGATGGAGGCAATAAAGGAGGCAAGAAGTGGTTGGATTCTGGATGTATTTTGAAGGTCGTATTAATAGTTGCCAGATGCCAAATCTGATGTGTGTGTGAAAGGACAACAGGTGTCAGGGATGACTCTAAGTTTCTGGCCTAAGCAACTGGAAGAATAGAGTTGCCATCAGTTGTGACGGGAAGGCTGTGGGTAGGTCAAGTTTGGGGGAGCAGATCAAGAGTTCAGTTTTGGACATGTTGAATTTGGAGATGTGGAGCAGACAGTTGGATACGTGAGTCCAGGGTTGAGGGAAGAGATCTGGAGCTAGAGATATAAATGTAGGGGTCATGGGAATATTGATAGTATTGGAAATCATGTATTAATATTTGTATGAGACCATTGAAAGAGGTGGATAAGGAAAAGCAGAGAACTGAGGTCTGAGCCCTGGGCATTTCAACATTTAGGGGTCAGGGAAAAGAGGAGGAACGAAGAAAAAAGGCGAAGAAGGTTTGAAGGAGTGAGGTACCAGGAAAAAACCAAGCAAGTAAGATGCCCTGGGGTGAACCTCAGTGAAGAGACTGTATCAAGGAAGAGGAAGTGGTCAGTTATATCAGATGCTATTAATCAATAAGATGAGAGCTGAGAATTGACCCTTGTATTTAGTAACATGAAAGTCATGATAACTTTGACAGGAACAATCTCTGTAGGCTAATGGGGACGTAAGCCTGATTTGAAGTTGATTTGAGAGAGAACTGGAGGAGAGGAATTGGACATAGCAAGTATAAATGATTCTTTTTTGCTCTAAAGAGGAGTAAATAGGGCAGACGCTGCTGATGGAAGTAGTCATTAAAAGACTTTGTTGTTTTTTAAGATATGAGAAATAATAGCATGCTTGTGTACTGATGGAAAGGATCCAGTAGAGACAGAGACAGAGAGAGAGAGAATTTGGTGGAAGAGAGAAAGGGAAGCATTGCTGGAGTAATGTCCTTGAGTAGGTGAAAGGGGCAGGATTGTGTGCACAAGTCGAGGAATGTGCTTTGATGGGCAGGTAATAGGTGGAAAGTGTGAAGATGCAACTTCTGGTCAGGGGATAAATGTGGTAGTGGGAATCTGTAGAGTTCTTTCCTGGTTGCTTCTATTTTCCCAGTGGAGAAAGAATACAATTATCAGCTGAAAGTAAGGGTGGGAAGGAAATGCTAAGGGTTTGAGAAGAGAAAAGAAGGTATGGAACTGCTGTCTAGGAGGAAAAGTGAATGAATGGATCAGGGAAGATGACCTGATCAGCATTAAGGGCCCATGGAGTTTCATCATCATGAATTTAAAGTGAATCAAGCAGTGTGGCTGTGTGTTGTTCTCCAGCCATGTTCAGCAGCAGATGTGGAGGTATGAAGTAGGTGCAGAGTTGGATTTGACTAAGTCTGCCTCAGGCTAGGTGAATGTGACAAAGGAAAAGAGAAGCAAAGAGCTGAAGGTGGACAGAAGGGGCAATGATGATAACGGCTGAACCATGAAATTGACACGGTCAGTAGGGGAGTAGGAACATCACAGGGTAGGCAACAGTGTATGGCTCGGATGGGATCAAAGGATGGCTGGGATGTGTGAGATGAACTGGAAAGATAGGAGGTTGCAGTCAGAGAGTGGAATGCATGAAACTGAGATTATGGAGAGGTTGCAGTTGTAAGTAATCACAATTATGGGTTGAGTAGAGGAAAGATCATTGGAGGAAAGAAGTTCAAGGCACTGAGAGGCTCAGGTGTTGAAAGGGTTATCTACATGTACATTGTAATCACCAAGCATTAAGACAGTACATATTAGAGAAACAGTTAGCCAGGCCCTAAAATAATTGAAAAATGACCTCTGGGCATCAGGATAAGACAGTAGTGATTTATGTAATCTGAAGATATAAAATTCAATGTGGGGTGCAAGGGTTTGCAGAGGAGCAGGGAGATATTTCTGAAAGTGACCATGAGGAGTAAGAAGGACACCTATGTCACCTCTCAGTGAGAAGCCTGTGAGAGAACAAAATAGCCCCTGCTTGAGAAGGTGTTGGAAAAAGCAGTGAGCTCAGGGGACAATCAGGTGCCCCTTAGGGAAAGAAGTGAGGCAGATGTTGAGAGAATAGATTGAGGATAAAACAGATTTTGCTAATCATGGATCATGGACTCCAGAGGGCATGGAGGATGAGTTTCAGGAGTTGGGGAGGGTGGAAGAAAGCCCCGGGATAGGGAAAATACGTAGCCTCCTGGGGATTCGTGGGCTGAGATTAGGTGAGCTGGGAACCAAGCAGCTCTTAGGACCGATGTCAATAGGGGCAAAGGCACGATGAGATGAGCTTCTTTGGATGCAAGGCAGATGATGGTGGCGAGGCGGTGAGTGTTGGGGTCGAGGAGAAGTTTCAGGGGCTCCTTCTTCCCACCAGATGGTGAAGGAGAAGGTTAGGGGAGTGTCTCTGAGTGATCCCAGCTGCAGGGGCCTCTCCTCCTCCTCTCCTATTCTCTCATCTTTCATCTTTTCCAAAGCTGCCCCCAGCGGTTGTGACAATTCTGACTCTGCTACATTATTCACTGGCTTTAAAAGAGATTGAATAGATTTTTTGCTCTCTGATTACTGAATTTCCTGTTTCTCTGAAAGCCTGAAATGTACTTGATCACATCCACCCTCCTCCCCACCCCAGAGGGCACATCCGGGGCTCTGTTGACACACTTGTCACATGGGCGACTTTCAAAAACAGTCGGAGTTCAAATATCCACAGAGCTGAATGCCTCCCCACCCCCCAGAGAGGCATCTGGGGATGGTTGAGGCTGTCCCAAGGGCTATCAGATAGATCCTTTTAAGTAAGGCCTTTTCATTCATTCCCACATTTCCATACAAAACCTTCCCTCACTCTGCCTCCTCTCTGCCTGCGCATTAAACTGCTTTGGCAGGAGGAGCCTCCAAATTGGCGGAAGACAATTTTTGCTCACGTGGTCTGTGTTTCAGAGAACACAGCTGCTCACCATCTTGGTGAATGAGATCGTGCTTCCATCCTGGCTGCTCAAACCCAAGTTTATCACTGGTGCCTCCTCTTCACTCAGCTTCTCCTCTGGATGTAGCTTTGTCCTGATCAAAAGCCAGATCCATTCCTTTGGACTCGCTTATAGCCTAAGTCGGCAGCCATCTAATCACCTCCAGACTTTGCCTCTGACTATCACCCAAGGCACTGCCAAAGAAGAGTTGCAGGGAAGGGGGCCCAGGATGCTAAGAAAAGCTTGGTGTTTGCTGAATTAAGTGAGAGGATGAGCTCTTGGGAAACAGGTGATGTTTCTGTCACACACCCTAGTTTCATAACAGCTGTTTAAACACCAACTTCTCGTCTTGTGGTTTCATAGAACTGTAGAAATCTTTTCTGCTGTGCTCTGGCCATGGCCTGACGCTGTCTGGCGGAGCAATGCTTTCTCTCCGTAATTTACCTCAATTAATTTCCCTTAACCAGCTCTCAAAATAAGATCTCCATGCTGGGATGTGACTAGTTAGATTCAATAGTTACCTCTTTAGGGAATATTTGCATTTTGGTGTGAGAGGAGGGGTGGGCCAAGCAGTTCGTGACAGAAAGAGACAGGATGGGATGGTGGAGCCTGTGGTAGACTGCAGAATACAGGTCAGTGTGGCCAGATTTTTAGTTTTGGGGAAACTGTTTACAAATCCAGATATTTCGGTATAATCTTCCAATTTAAAATTTTTGGTAATTCGTTTTTAAAAAAACGCTAGGTGTACCAGATAAAATACATATTTGAGTCACCTTGGACCATGGACCAAGGTGAGGTAGCAGTGACATGCATAAATGGAAGCACACTTTTGGATTAAATGGGTTTGGTGTTAAGCACCATGGTTCTTTTATGGTTGATTTTTGGCAAAAATGCCAGTGGCGCTGCCCTGTGGTCCTGAAATCATACTGGAAAGGCTGGCCCAGGACTGACTCTGGCCTTGGTGACTTGCATCTAGTTCATTTGGAATCCAGTTCCTAGGATAGTTTCTTCCTCAGTATAGGTTGCCTGGGTCCCTCAGGAAAGCCATCGAATTCAATGTGAATGCAATCACTCAGGTCGACTAAAGGCAGGTGAGTGTAACAGGAAGGTCTTCCTCACTGTGAAGGATGGCTGAAGACTGCAATAGAGTCCTTTCCATCTCTGATCAGAGAGACTGGCAGAGTTTATTGTACAGCACAGGTTTAACACCTGACCTCTGGAATCAGATCCGTGGGTTCAAACTTCTCCCCTATTAGCTGGGTGTCCTCGGGCAAGTTAATTAGTCTCTCTAACCTCAGATTTTTAATCTGTAAAACGGGGAGTTAATAGTTCCTTCTAAGTAGTATTCAGTGAGATGGCGCTTGCAAAGTGCTTCCGTAGCAGTTCCTAAAGTGTAAGCTTCTACATCAGAAATGGGGTGTGACTTCATGTTTAGAAGACTCACTCACTATGTTTTAAATTTTGCTGGGGCTCAGAAAATGATAAGTCAAAGTATAATGCCTTGGCGTGCTGAGTACTTTGAACTAAAGGAGATTGGAAGGCCTTAGAAGCAGTCTCAGAAGTAAAATCTCTCTCTGAACTTCTCTTGCCCTATTTCCCACCCCTTCTTCTCCCTGAATTTATAGAAACTAGAATTCCTCTTCCCTATGGCAGGTCATAATAACTAGAATCCCTTTCCCCCAAAGCAAGCCATAAAATCTAGAACTGTTACTCTAAGTTCCCCCTGCCTTTCTGTGTAGGCACTGGCCATGAAGAGATTCTCTGATCTACCTCTGACTGTGAGTTATAAGACCCGTGCTCCAGAAAACCCCTGCCCCACACCCAGGAGGAAGGACTGCTGCTCAGAGAGGCCAAGAAGAATCTGAACAGACAGGCCTTGCTGGGTTTCTCCCCTCAGTCTATTACCATTAGATCGTATCCTTTTGTCTATTTTTATGCTTAGGTTCAACGAAGAATGGACAGTGTGTATTTCTACCTAAGCATAAAAATAGACAGTTTTCCCTGGGTCACTGGGTTTTCATTTCTGAAGGCTCCTGTGTCCCATAAAACTTTGATTCGGTAAATTTGTTATGCTTTTCTCTTGTTAATCAGTCTTTTGCTATAGCAATGACCCTTATGAAGGGTGAGGAAAGGTATCTCACATCTTTTCTACCCCCCCACAATAGGGATTTATTGAACTGCACCACACCAAGTCCCAGACCCAGGAGACTGGGCTCAGAAAGTCCCACTGAGTTCCTAGGTACCAGCCTTCTGGTAGAGCAGCTTTCTTTTCTAGTGTGGCTCTATCTCTTCTTTGCATATGCCTTCAGCTTCTTCTTTCCCCTCTTTTAGGTCTACTCTGCCTCCAGCCTGTGTTTTAATCACATAAAAAATGCTATTAAAAATGTAGAATCAAGGGCTGGACAGAGTGGCTCAAACCTGTAATCCCAGCACGTTCGGAGGCTGAGGTGGGCAGATCGCTTGAGCCCAGGAGTTCGAGACCAGCCTGGGCAACATAGTGAAACCCCGTCTCAAAAAAAAAAAACAAAAACAAAAACAAAAACAAACAAACAAACACAAAATTAGCCAGGCGGGCATGGTGGCACGGCGCCTGTAGTCCCAACTACTAGGGAGGCTGAGATGGGAGGATCGCTTGAACCTGGGAGGTCAAAGCTGCAGTGAGCCATGATCACGCCACTGCACTCCAGCCTGGGTAACAGAGCAAGACTGTTTCAAAAAGAAAAAGTTTAGAATCAAATTTTAAATTGTAAACTCTGATTGAGGTTGTTGCCTTCCAACTATGCTTATTCATCTAGAAAGAGAAGTCAGCATTTCTTGAAGTCTGGTCGCAGTATGGGGTCCCTGAGAGAAGGCCTCTCTAAAAATACCAGGGGGAGGGAGGGAGAGGTATGCGATTGAGAGTTAGGGAGGTGGTTCCAGAGAAGAGGGCAAGCCCTCAGGTTGGGCCGCCAGAGGCTCCCAGGAGAAGAAAGAAAGGGAAGCCAGGCCTGCATCCTGGTGGAGCCCGCTCCTCCCACCGCGGGGAGATCCGCCCTCAGCGCTGTGGTGGCCGGAAGTGCTGGTCTCGGGCGGGTGGGGGCGAGGGGCTGCCTGGGAGCTCAGTCTCCCGGCTGGGCTGGGATATTTATAGCACCTGGGTTTCTGGGTCTGCCTCCACCTGGATTTATTTATGCGGCCTGTGGCGCCTGTGGAGAATGAGGGGGTGGGGGGGGGGGGGCGGATCTCGCTGCAAGGGTCTAGTTCTTGGCCTTGGGACTCTAGCTGGACTGGAAACGACAAATCACAACCAGGGGCTGTCTGGGGGAAGACAGGCAGAGCAGCACTTGGTGCTGCGCCTGCAAAGCCGCCGATGGTTGGGCCTGTTGAAACTCGGGGCTTTCCAGATTCACGCGGTGTCGCCTTTGCGGCCGCCGTGGGCGTGGGTTAGGCAGGTGTGGGCGACGGGGAAGCGATCCCCTCCCCCGCAAGTCACCCCGGGCTCCGGTTCTCACGCCTTCCTCCGCAGCTCCTGGGAAGAATTAAAGGCGGAACAATGTTCCCTCTCCGGAGGGATCTGTACTTGGAAAGAGAACTCAGAGAGCACGTGGTGGCCGGCCCCATCTGCAGACCCAAAACTAGAGAGTCCACGTTTGCGAACCCATCTGCACTTTCGACTTCCCCTGATCACTACGTGTCTGGCTGCTCCCAGACTGCGATGACATCATTTAAAAAAAAATGTAAATAACTGTCCTTTGGGTCTTTCAAGAACCTAGTGATTGAGGAGAGGGCAACGGTGAATCTCGAGGAAGGCTGTGTCGTGGGACCTTCAGGCATTGTTTAATCTGTGCAGGGCGCAGTCTTGGGCAGGCCCCAGCCCTCTCCTCTGCCCACTCGCAAAGCCCGGCCTGCTTGCTCCACCGGCAACTGGGCTGGAGGAGAGGCGAGGGGCAGGGTGGGCGCTAAGATCCTGTGCGAAAAGCCAGGACCCTCGTGGTACCTAGGGAAATGAAAATCGCGTTGACAGTAGTCAGACGCTTTCCTTTTCTCATTCACCCCTCGGGCAGCACAACGAGACAGGCACTCCTGCCAACGTCCCCATTTCACAGATGGAGAAACTGAGGCTTAGGCAAAGCAATTTGCCCCCCGGTGACGGAGCAAGCATCAACTTCAGTTTCCAGCTCGGACGCGAGGGGCCGTCGGGGGCGTTCCGGGGAGGGGGTGCCTGGGCCGGGGGCGGCCACGCGGGGCTGGGAGAGGTTCCAGCAGCGGCGCGTGGTGTAGCCGGCGTCCGGCGGGACTGCACGGGCCTGGAGCTGCCAGAAAGGCCGGTCTGGTGGCCCGGGACGAGGGGGCGGCCTGCCCGGAATCCCGAGCAGTACGGCGGAGCCGGGGCAGCTGCCAGGCGCGGCTGGGGACCGGCTCGCGCTGCGGTCGGCGGCGGGCAGGCCACATACCGCGCGGCGTGGAGGAAATGGCTGGGATTCCTCCTGCGGCGCCGCGCGGGCCTCGGGGAGGGCGGGGCTCCCCCAGTGTGTCGGGGCGGGGGCGGGGGCGGGGCGCGGCGGAGGGTGAGCGGGGATCCTGGCGCTGGCGGGGGCGCCCCGACCTGAGTCCTCGTCCCTGGAGCGCTCCCGCCACGTTGCCAGCATCTGGGCCTCCAGAGCCCCGTGAACCCTCGAGAAGGGGAGCACGTGAAGGGGCTCCCCGGCCACGCCCAGCCTCCTGCCCAGTCTCTGCCTCAGGCCTAAGGGTTCAAGAGGGGCCTGAGTCACCCGCCTGCAGAGCGGCCCTGCAGCCCCTGCTGATCCGAATCAGGCCCTGCCTTCTGGGGTGGCGCACGACACGCGTGGGGCCCAGCGAAGAGGATGCTGAGGACCTGGACTCTGCTCCGGACAGTGAGGCCTCCGCAGGTCCCAGTTTCAGCTTTGGAAAGTCCTGGCCACTGACGTCCTCAGTGTTCTAGGCCCAGCCTCGGGCCTTTCTGCTGCAGGCATGGTGGGCCAGGCGGAGTCGGCTTCTAGGGGATGAGGCTTGCCGTGAGAGAGAGGCCGGCCCCTCGTGAGATTGTTGGCTGCATTGGGGTGGGTGAAGTTTAGAGGCAGAGCCGGGAGGGTGGCACTGAGGTCAGTCTTGACCTGGGCCTGAGTGAGGAGGCTGCTTTACACTATACTGGTGAGTGGAGGCATGAGAAGATGGAAAACCTGGGGATTGGGTTAGCTTGAGAAAGCTCCCAGCTTCCCCCGGACACAAGCAAAAACATGATTTGGCTGGGGAATTGGAAGAGGGGAAGGTGAATTGAGGGTCTTAGATTGGGTCCCCTATAACATCTGCTAGGAAGGTGGCCCCTGGCACTTGGAACAGGGACTGATTGATGGATCCATGATCTCTTTCCTCCATCAGTCTCCACTAGGATGTCAGATCCAGTCAAGAGTGGCGTTTGAGAGGCGTTACCATCTGCCCTGCACCCCTAAACCCTTCCCGCTGCAGACTGCTGTACTGACACCCTCCTGCCCTTCTCTGGTTTCCAGCTCCGATGGCGTCTATTCTCTATGAATTATTCCTTGACCCCCGCAACTTCTACTCCTTCCATCTGCTTCCACGGCCACGTGATCGCACTTTTCACACTGAATCATGAATATTTGCTTGTGAACTTATCTCCCCAGCTTGACAATAGCTCTGTAAGGGCAGAGATTGGCTAAATCTTATATTAACTTTGTGGACCTACTGTCTTAGGCCATTTTCCCGTTGCTATAAGGAAATACCCGAGACTAAGCAATTTATAAAGAAGAGAGGTTTAATCGGCTCATGGTTCTGCAGGCTTTACAGGAAGCATGGTGCTGTCATCTGCTCAGCTTCTGGTGAAGCCTCAGGGAGCTTTCAATCATGGTGGAGGGCAAAGGAGGAAGCGGTCATCTCACATGGCCAGAGGAGGAGCAAGAGAGAGCATGGGGAGAGAGGTGCCACATACTTTTAAATGACCAGATCTCGTGAGAACTCACTATGGTGAGGAGAGCACCAAGCCATGCAGGACCCACCCCCATGACCCAGACACCTTCCCACCTCCAACAATGGGGATTACGATTCATTATGAGATTTAGAGGGGATACACATCCAAACCTGCTGTCTAGAATTGTGCTTGCCTTACAGTAAATGCACCACCTGTTTGTTGAATGAATGAGAGAAAGAGGAAGGAATTGGGTGGGGACAGTATAAATGAAAGCAGAGACCAGAGGAAACACAGGCCAGATGTGAAACTTGCTAGAAAGCTCTCATCTTTGCTTCCTGCATACACAGAGAACTTGCTACCCAGACCCTGCCCTGCCCTTTCTTACCTGCCATTCTGAGGTGGGCCCAGTCCAGAGGGTCTAGCACCACCACTTCCCCAAGACCACTCTGAACTGCACACCTTGATACTAACTTCAATGCCAACCCCCACTCTCTCTCTCTTTCTTACCCTGGCTTGAGGCTCTGAGTTTGGCTTAGTTGCTTTGCACCTGTTTCCGTAGCCCACCATCCCCCCACCTCTGCTCCCCATGCTGGTGTACCTCATTTCTCAGCTTAGGGCTCCACAAGGTGGATGGATCCATGATCTCTACATGAAGTGGTGTTGTCCAGCCATTTCAAATAAAACCAGGGCTTGGGAGGTATGCCCTGGCCCAAGGCTGGGGGCAAGCATGGTGGTGGCTTTGTCTGCCTGCCTCCAGGGTAGGATGGCTTCAAGCTCGGAAGCAGAACAGAGATGGAGTTTCCCAACTTAGCCCACATCACCTGAGCCCGAGTGGCCTGCTGAAGTTTCCACCACTTCAGGGACTTCCAAGTAGCCCGATCTAGGCCTGGGGAGGGGCTCCCTTCAGAGCAAGTCCTCTGCCAGGCCCTGGGAGGAAATAGGAGACCTGAGCCAGGTCTGTCCTGATGCACTTGCCCCTCCTCAGACCGGCCTGATGGGCGTCTGTGGGACTCAGGAGCGTCAGGGAATGAGATGTCACTTCCAACATTGCCTCTGGACAGTCCTCCACAAGGAGCAGGCCTAGGAGGCCCTGGCAGACCTTTCACACAGACACAGGCAGACAGAAACGCAGCCAACTCACAGTGACAGCATTGGTTCCGGGAATTTTGAAAGTCAAAACCCCAATATTTTTTCACAAGAAAAAGGAACGGATTTTGGCATCTTTGCTTCAGAAACAGGAACTGACCAAGACAGTGACCTCTGATCATCACTTCCTCATTGCACTGCTCAGAAGCGGGTGGGCTCCCTCAGCCCTTTGACTTTCCCCTTAGGGTTCTCGGGGCAGAAGCCCCAGGGCTTTAAGGAACAGCAGAGGAAAGAAGAGAAGGGGAAGGAAAGGCATGGCAGAGGAGAGGCAAGGGAAGGAGAGAGATTTTCTAGGTGGTCAGTCCTTGAGGAATGAGGAGGCCAGGAGCCTGGTGGGAGTGGGGGGAGTTGGGGCCAGGAGGTACCTGGCACCTGGTAGTTGTCAGTGTGGCCTTATTTTTATCTTGTCATGGAAAGAGCATCAGTGTGTGGACCCTTTGAAGCTCACGGTTCATTGCTCCTGTGTCTTGTAGCATTGAAGTACAGCTGTCCACATTCACAGCAGACTTAGCTGTAGCACCTCTGAAAGTTGTTTTTGTTTTTGTTTTTTGTTTTTTGAGATGGAGTCTCATTCTGTCACCTAGGCTGGAGTGAAGTGGCGTGATCTCAGCTCACTGTAACCTCTGCCTCCCAGGTTCATGCGATTCTCCTGCCTCAGCCTCCTGAGTAGCTGGGATTACAGGTGCCCGCCACCATGCCTGGCTAATTTTTTAATTTTCAGTAAAGATAGGGTTTCACTATGTTGGCCAGGCTGGTCTGAAACTCCTGACCTCAGGTGGTCTGCTGGCTTTGGACTCCCAAAGTGCTGGGATTACAGGCGTGAGCCACTGCGCCTGGCTGCTCTGCATGTTTTGAGCATCTACTCCATGTCAGATGGGTTGCTGGATGCTGGGTGAATAAGAAACAGATTTTTCCCTTGCAGTGCTTAGCGTCTAATAGAAGGATCTGGTATTTGAATAATAAACATTAAAATAATGAAGCTGAGGATGACAATTGCCAAGAGAGGAGGGAGAGGCTACACTGGGTTGGGGTGGAGCATGAAAGGCATGAGGAAGGAGGTGGCATTTGAAGTGGGCCTTGAAAGGCCGTGGTCATTTGTCAGGTGGAGATGGGAAAGGAGGACATTCCAGGGAAAAGGAGCCGCCTCAGCAAAGGTGCAGGGGAGAGAAAGTGTGAGTATATCTGGGGAGCTGAGAGTGTGGGGTGCAGGTGGGTACAGAGGAATAATGGGAGAAGTGGCTGGAGCAGGAGGTGAGGTCCACTTTGCAGAGAGCCCTGAGTGCCAGACTGAGGTATGTGGATTTCCTCAGAGGTTCATGGGGAAGCCTTGACCGGCAGTGGCATCATATATCCGTCACCAAGTGCTGCTGGAAGCTCGGAGAAAGGACCGAGGCAATGGGGAGGACTGAGCAGCCAGACCCAGCCATGATGACAACTCAGCCTTTTAGCATGTTTGGCATTGCCAGCCCTCATAATGCGCAGCGACCTGAAATTGGTCCCATTTACTAGTTCTTTGTTCGTTCAAGGTTTTTGCTACAAAACTATGTTTCAGTTCCCCTATGAAGTGAGCAAAGAGAATATTGATGGTGGTATCTATGTTCTTGTGTGAAATGACCAGAGCAGGAGTCACTATGGGCAATCAGAGGCCTTCTTTCTCCTGGACAGGCTATGGAAGGGTGCCAGGGTGGGGAGGGGTTAGGAAAGAGCCAGGGTGGGGAAGGGTTAGGGAGGAGGAGCCAGGGTGGGAAAGGGTTAGGGAGGAGGTGCCAGGGCCAGATGTGCACTGGGCAGAGACCTCTGGATCAAAAGGTCCTTAAGAAGACCAATTGGACCCTCCTCTGGCTCCATGGCTCTGTCCTTAACAGAGCACTTCTCATACGGGGTGCAATGGAACTTCCTCAGCAGTAGGCAGAGAGGGTTGTACTGGTTGTTATTTATTTATTTGAGACAGGGTCTCACTCCGTTGCCCAGGCTGGGGTGCAGTGGCACGCTCATGGCTCAGTGCAGCCTCTACCTCCCATGCTCAAGTGATCCCCCCACCTCAGCCTCCCTAGTAGCTGGGACTACAGGCGTGTGCCACCACACCCAGCTAATTTTTAAATTTTTTATAGAGATGGGATTTTGCCATTTGCCCAGGCCGGCCTTGAACTCCTAAACTCAAGTGATCCTCCTTCCTTGGCCTCCCAAAGTGCTGGGATTACAGGTGTGAGACACTGTGCCCAGCTCTGTTATTATTATTATTTTCTTAATAAGCTTTATTTCTCTTCGTAGATTGTAAACTCCTACAGGGCAGAGGTGGTGTTTCCCATAGGTCCTAGTACTCACTAGGCACTAAATAAAAGTGAGTTGAAGGAAAGGGTCAGGGTTAGATGCCCCATTATGAGGAGGAGAAGTCTTAGGGGTGATAGCAAACAATACGTTTTATTGTTTTCTCATACATCCCCCTGCTGACCCCTCTGTGACTTCTATGAGTGTGACCATGAATCCAACAGACCCCTTGTGGGGGTCTTTGCTGACGGGTCAGCCTCTCTGAACTTCTCTCCTTCCTCCATTTCTTCCATGGGGCATATTAGCATTTCATCAACTCATTCTATACATATTTATTATCTTCAATTTGTTAGAGATGGTGCTGGGTATGGGAATACAATGGTAGAATTTTCCTTGCTAGTTATGATTTTGGGCGCCACCTGCTGGGCATATGTAGGCACATACACACAAAGTTTTGTGTAAATGTACACATTAAGATGCCAACTAAAACATACAAAGGGAGACACAGCTGTGTACACAGAGTAAAACATATACTTGTTCACAAACAGGCACACATATGTGAAAACATAGAAACACAAATGTAGAAATGTAGGCTCCAGCATAGTACCTCCACCTTAGTAGGAGTCCAGTAAATACTTGCTAGTCTGTAAAAGAAGATGCAGTTCTTTGGATCTACTTCTTCCAGGCTTATTTTTCACCACCCTTTCTAGCCAATTAGACAAGAATGCTGTGTTGTCACTTGCCCCCTTCCTACATTCCTCCCACCCCCATTCTATTAATTCTTTTTATTTTTATTTAGTTATTTATTTTGAGACAGGGACTCACTCTGTCGCCCAGACTGGAGTGCAGTGGTGTGATCAAGGCTCACTGCAATCTCCGCCTCCCAGGCTCAAGTAATCCTCCCATCTCAGCCTCTTGAGTAGCTGGGACCACAGGTGCGTGCCAGCATGCCTGGCTAATTTTTTTTTTGTAGACACGGAGTTTCACCATGTTGCCCAGGCTGGTCTCAAACTCCTGGACTCAAGCCATCTGCCTGTCTCGGGCTCCTAAAATGCTGGGATTACAGGCATGAGCCACTGCACCCGGCCTATTAATTCTTTAAGACCTAGCTCAGGCTGGGCGTGGTAGCTCACACCTGTAATCCCAGCACTTTGGGAGGCCGAGGAGGGTGGATCATCTGAGGTCAGGAGCTCAAGATCGGCCTGACCAACATGGTGAAACCCTGTCTCCACTAAAAATACAAAAATTAGCTGGGCCTGGTGGCAGGGACCTGTAATCCCAGCTACTCTGGAGGCTGAAGCAGGAGAAAATCACTTGAACCTGGGAGGCGGAGGTTGCAGTGAGCTGAGATTACGCCATTGCACTCCAGTCTGGACAACAGAGCGAGAGTCCTTCTCAAAAACAAAACAAAACAAAACAAAACAAAACAAAACAAAACAAAACAAAAGAAGACCTAGCTCAGATGCCACCTTCTGCAGGCGCAAGCCTGTAGCAACTGAGATGAACCTTCTACCAGCTAAGGGAATGATTTTCTCTTCTGAACTTTCATAACTTTATATTTGCCATTTTACTAACTTGCATTTTGGCTCTTTGGGGATGCGTGTTTTCTCCTTTTCTGGTCTGTAATCTCCTTGACGGTAGAATTTGTGGTTGACCCACGTTAGTGTTCCCCCATAGTGCCTGGCATGCTGCCTTGTACAAAGGGAGGGGCTCAATAAATATTTGCTAAATAAATGACACAGTTATGGACACAGAGGAACATGAATTTACAGAAATGCACATCTACTTATATACATTTCTCTATCTTTGCAAAAGTTATACACATTTACAAGAAAGCACAGAAAAACATCTCTATGCCTATAGCTGTGAGTAGACACATCCCTTCAGCTAAGCCCTTTTTAATTTCTGCTGTCTTCATTTCAATTCAGATCTTCATCCTATTTACTTCATCAATTGCCTCTTAATGTGCTTGGTTGCTAGTTCTTCTCTTTCCACTTTTTCTATTATCCCCTGGGCTGTACCCTCCTAAAATACCTCTTTGAGGATGTTATTCCTCAGCTCAGAATTCTAGCAGTTTTTGCTGCCCTGCATGATAGTGTCTAGAAAAAGCTAAATCTTTTCTTGTCTGCTCTCCCTTTAGGAAAGGGAGTCATAGTTACAACCAGTGAAAATGGTGGATGTGGTCTCTAGAAACACGTGCCATTGCCTGTTAAAAGAAACTTGCATATCTTCCAATCTGATGAGGTGGCTGGTGCCACCTGTTCTCCTTCCTTACTGCCATGAATTTGTTTACAGAGGAGCTGCAGCAGCCATTTTGCAACCAGCAGGGAATAACCAAGATGCTGCTCTTGACCTTGAGCAACTGAACAAATGATACTACTTCTAGATTCCTTGTTTATGTAAGAAAAATAAACCTTTTTTTAAGCCACTGCAAGTTGTTTTCTATGACTTGCATGTGGATGTAATCCTAACTTGTGATACTTAAATATCCCACTTCTCCTGATACCCACAGTACAAAACCTAATTTCCTCAATCTGATATTCTAGAGTATTTGTGATCTGGCCCCGCTCTACTCATCCAATCATGTTTCCTAGTATTCTTCTTATAGCCACACCCTAGTCCAAGCCTCCATTGTCACCTGTTGTCTAGACAAGTTGATTAACTTCCCAGCTCATCTCTTTGTATCCACCACAGAACTCCTCCAATCCATTCTGCTCACAACAACCAAGAGAGATCCTTTTAAAACATGGTATCTCTTCTGTGCTTAAATCCCTTCAATGGCTTTTTTTTTTTTTTTTTTTTCGAGATGGAGTTTCGCTTTTGTTGCCCAGGCTGGAGTGCAATGGTGTGATCTCAGCTCACTGCAACCTCTGCCTCCTGAGTTGAAGCGATTCTCCTGCCTTAGCCTCCCAAGTAGCTGGGATTACAGGCATGCACCACCACACCTGGCTAATTTTGTATTTTTAGTAGAGATAGGGTTTCACTATGTTTGGTCAGGCTGGTCTTGAACTCCTGACCTTGGGTGATCCACCTGCCTCAGCCTCCCAGAGTGCTGGGATTACAGGCATAAGCCACCTGCACCTGGCCTCAATGGCTTTTTATTACACTTTAACTCAAATCTGAACTCCTCAATAAAACTCAGACTCCTAGGAGGCTCTGGCAGCCTCAAGATCAGTGGTCTTCGACCCTTGCTGCATATTAGAATCACCTAGGACTATTTCAAAGATTATCAGAGGTTGAGTTTCACACCTAAACATTCTGATTTAATTGCTCTGGGATGGACCTAGGGCACTGGTATTTTTGATATATTCCTGTGGTAGATTCTAAAGTACAGCCAGGATTGAGGTCCCTGATTTAGACCTTGCCTATTAACTCCATGCTTACCTAGCACCCACACGGTCACTATGCTTTAACCATGTTGATTTCTTAATTCCTCAAAATGTGCCAAGCTCTTTGCTGCCTCTGGACCTTTGTAGATGTGATTCCTTCTGCCTGGAAGGCTCTTGCCTTTGCTCGCCATATGTCTGCTTGTTCTTATCTGTAAGACTCAGTTTAAATGTCTCCTGTCCAGAGAAGCCTCCCCTAACTACTTAATCTAAAATTGTCCCCCATGTCATTCTCTGTTGCAATTTCCTAATTTCTTTCTTGATACTTGCTGCCACTTAAAAATGATATGTTTGTCTTTTAAAATCTTTGTCTCATACTAGATTGTTGTCTGCAGAAGAGCAGTTTATAATCTATGTTTTCTAGGGTACCCCTCTTACAATCAGAGCCTCACACATAGTAGGTATGTCAAGAATTGTGAGGGAGTCTGAAATTTACTGTATTTGCAAGTTAACAAGTTAGCTTGCTACCATTTCACGGATGCTGGCAGAAGACAAAAGACTTCTAGGTCAGAGACAAAGGGCTTTATTATTCACAGCAACAGCAGCGGCCAGAGTACAAACATTTGCCCTGGTTCCTGTGCAACTTCCTGAGACTCAAAGAACCAGGGCAAATGTCTGTACTTTGGCCACTGCTGTTTCTGTGAGTAATGAAGAAGTCTGAGTAGCATGTGCCCACGTAGAGGGCTGCATTACAGAAGAGGAACCCTGAGCTTAGGGAACCACGAGCATTCAAAATGGGCACTTTGCCTACTTGAACTTTGTCCTGGGGGGAGACAATATCTTTCTAGCAGTGGACAATACACAAACCTACCCTTTCCTCCACAGGGAGACCTAATCTCTATCTTTCACAGCTGTTTACTGTACAAAAGTTCTTGAAAAGATAGGAACAGAGGTGGTTAGTGCCTTGGCTTGTAAGATATGCAGAAATGGGAGAGACGCGTGGAGAACCCTTTGATCACTCAGGCTTTCTGCCTGGAGGCACTTTTCAGAGCAAGCACAGGAGAGGGGAACCTAACAGAGTTGGGAGTCCTCATTTAGTTGATGTGTTGAGATTGGAGGTCCGCTAGGCTGAGGCAGCTGGAATTTGTGGACAGAGTACTGGAGAGAAGGGAGGTGTGCAGAGAAGGAGCTTCAGCAATCTGCATGGGGTTTCCTTGAATTTTGGCAAAACAGTAAGCTGTGCGTGTGTGAGATAAGACTCCGCTAAGCCAGGTGAACAACTTTTAGCAACACAGCTACCGGGAAGCCATAAGCTGAACAATTTCCAGAGCTCACATCTCATCAGATTGGAAGATGTGCAAGTTTCAACTAGCCAGAGTGGAGTGTGGAGAGACCTTGTTGCATATTTGGAGCATTTAGTAGAGATCTTAGTAGTAAGATATCTTAGTTTTGACTGCTATAACAAAGTGTCACAAGATGGGATATAAACAATAGAAATTGTGGCTTATAAGCAATAGAAATTTATTTCTCATAGTTCTGGAGGGTGGAAATCTGAGATCAGGGTGCCAGCATGGTTGGGTTCCGCTGAGGGCCCATCCTGGCTGCAGACAGCTAACTTCTTGTATCCTCATATTGCAGAAAGACAGCAAAATAGCTCTCTGGGGTCCCTTTTATAAGGACACTAATCCCATTCATCAGGGCTCCACCTTCATAGCCTAATTATGTCCCCAAAGCCGCACTTCCTAACACCATCACTTTGGGAGTTAAGATGTCAACACGTAAATTTTGGGAGGACACAACCATTCAGTCCATTACATAGAGTAAAACTGGCCTGGGTGAAGGTAGAGTAAAACTAACTGGGCGAAGGTACTCTAGATCAGGGTTTCTCAACCTTGGTACTATTTATATTTGTGTGTGTGTGTGTGTGTTTGAATAATTATTTGTTGTAGAGGGCTTTCCTGTGCATTGTAGAATGTTTAACAGCATCACTGACTTCTATCCATTAGATACCAGTAGCATGCTCCTAATTGTGACAACCAAAAATATCTCCAGAAATTGACAATATCCCCAGGGTTGGGGTGGGGACAAAATCACACCCAATTTAGAACACTGCTCTAGAACCACCCCAACAAAGCACAGAAACAAGCCTCACAACCATTTAGCTTCTCTGTGAGTAGCTCAATGACCTGATACCCCACTTCTGTGGTGCTTGAGTTTCTTCCTCCTTTGCTCTGCCACAGGGGAGCTCATGCTTGCACCCATCTCTCCCTGGAGGCTCCCATCTTTCCTTAGATTTCAGGCTGTTCAGTTGCATTGCAACCTCAGCTCCTGATAGACTCAAGAAAAGTCAAGAATTTTGTAGATTATCCATTTTTCTCTTGTCATTAAGGTTGGAACAATGCTCTTCCCAGTTTTCTACATCCTAGGCGGAAGAGCTAATCTCCATTAGATACTTCTGCTCTCCTTCAAGTCGCTACCTGCCAGACCCTGGGCCTTTCCCCTTTTCTCCTGCACTCCTCCCAGTGTCTCCTCCTTCCCTGGCCTTCCTCCTTGTAATCTTAGCCTCCTTGCTCTACAGTTCTGAGCAGTCATACTCTGGCCCTAAATGTGCCCTCCATCCAGTTAAACAACAGCTTGTCTCCTTAGAGCATAGCTGGACCCTATCCTGTGTCACCTGAGCATCTGTTGTTATCCTCAGCAGTGTGCCTCAACCACCTGCCCATACCTCCACCCAACCAGCTTCTCGGAGTGTTCTTTCCATTGCTCATTCTGCTCCTTGGAAGGAGTGCTGAGAAATGCAGTTATCTCCTTTCTGTTACGCACACATATGAGAATGTCTGTGCCTGAGGCCTGCCTCCATGGCAGGACCTGAAGGTTCCTCGCCCACAGCACTTCAGCTGGGATTGTTTGATGAGCTTCTTCCCTTCTATTTTGGTCCTTAAAGTGCTTTCTCTGTCAATGGTATTAGCTTCGTCACCTTAAAACAGACACATGACATTCACTTTTATGTTTTTAGTTGTTTTTTATTAGAGAAAGGGCGGTGAGTATGTGTGTGTTTCAACATAGCAGAGTTATTTTATTAATCGACCAATTTTTCTTTTGCTGTGATTTATTTTATTTATTGGTATTAATAACTTAAGATCTTTCCACATATCTGGCCTATTTACAGTAAGTGTTCCCTAGGGAAGCTGACTGTTATCACCCATGGTAAGAATTGCGGGATACAAGGATGAAATATTGTGGGTCTTCTGGGAGGAACAGTGACCAAAAATTTGAGATCAATGGTGAGGACCCAGTTGACTGAGAAAGGTGGAGAATGACGTTGTGGACAGTCTCTCTTGGCATTAACTGCTCTGGTGGGGGAGCACTTAACCCTGAGGTAGGGAAGGATCAAGATGCTGGGTACCAGTTGAAGGTGCTCCAGAAGATGCTTTTAAGGTGGAATGAGTGGGTGGTATTCTATGTCCTTCAACTTTGGCCCGGGGGGAAGATTTTAAAAGTCATTGAAGAGAAAGGGCTCTAGTGAAATTAAAAGAATCGGGCCACCCTTTGGAAAATTAATAAAGGCATAAATGCTAAAGGGTGCCTTTTCCCGACCGCGGCGGGCGTTGGTGGCAGTGCTGACTTGGGCCGCGCTGGGTGACAGTAGAGTGGTGGCGCGGGAGCGCGAGGAAATCCAGTGACTCCTGAGCTGCCCAGGATGTGGGCCGCCCACTAGGGGGCAGCATTCTGCTGAAGAACACCCAGAGATGCTCCACCCTGGAGCATCTGGCCATGACAACTCATACATGGCCCATGACATACCCCCTGGCCATGACTACCTCAGAATTCCCAGATAGAATGGGTTAGGGGCCAGCAACAGTTAACTACTTTCAATGTTTTGGTAATTTCCTTCTAGTTGTTTTTTTTTTACCTTTTTTTTTTTAAAAAATAAATAGGTATGAATTTATTATGTATAAGATTTTGCGTTCTACTTTTGATACATATTTTCCCCCATGTCACAAAAAATTATTTGTGACTTTTTTTTTTTTTTTTTTTGAGACAGAATCTCACTCTGCTGCCGAGGCTGGAGTGCAGTGGCATGATCTCGGCTCACTGCAACCTCTGCCTCCTGGGTTCAAGCGACTCTTCTGCCTCGGCCTCCTGAGTAGCTGGGATTACAGGTGTGGGCCACCATGCCCGGCTAATTTTTTTATTTTTAGTAGAGACAGGGTTTCACTGTGTTGGCCAGGCTGGTCTTGAACTCCTGACCTCAGGTGATCCACTCGCCTCGGCTTCCCAAAGCGCTTGGATTACAAGGCATGAGCCACCGCACCCGGCCTGTGACATCATTATTAATGACTGCCTACTTTTACGTCATACCAATATAACATAATTCTCTGTTGAATGTTTGTGGACTCCATTTTTTTGCTATTGTAAATTATGCTAAAATGAAAATCTTTGTGCATAAATCTTTAAGATTATTTTGTAGTGTAGATGTCTTCAGAACTACTAAATCCGTATGTATAAATATTTTTCAAGGTTTTTAAAATATATTGTCAGATTGATTTTTAGTAATTCTAACAATTTTCAGTGCTAGCAGCAATACATAAGGAGTGCTGATCTCTCCTAATATCTCTGGTTGTGACTAGTATCATAGGCAAAAATATATCTTCTAATTTGATAGTGTTAAATTAAGTTTGGCCTAGAGCCTGTCTTTTTTTTTTTCTTCTTCTTTTTTTTTTGAGACGGAGTCTCACTCCATCACCCAGGCTGTAGTGTGCAGTGGCGCGATCTCAGCTCACTGCAAACTCCATCTCCCGGGTTCGAACGATTCTCGCGCTTCAGCCTCCCAAGTAGCCGAGACTACAGGTGCACACCACCATGCCCAGCTAATTTTTGTATTTTTATGGAATTACAGGTGCGTGCCACCATGCTTGGCTAATTTTTGTGTTGTTAGTAGAGACAGGGTTTTGCTATGTTGGCCAGGCTGGTCTCTAACTCCTGACCTCAAGCGATCCACCCACCTTGGCCTCCCAAAGTGCTGGGATTACAGGCGTGAGCCACTGTGCCTGGCCCTGGACCCTGTCTTTGTACATTGAGTTTCTATGTAATGATCTGTGACCTAACTTAGTATGTACTGAAACCTAACTACTGTACTTTTTCTAACAGATAGCTGGGTTTCAGCGAGTCACGAGCAGCTGAACTTCAGCCTATCATAGGTTGACAGCTGACCAGACCACGTCCAAATAAAGCAAATGCCTAGCTGTAATTAATCAAGCTATTTTTTTAAGTTACTTCCGTGTTCTAAAGTACTCACTGCCCACATTACAAAGGGAGCTCTCTGAACCTCTTCTGGTTCTGAGTGCTGCCTGATTAATGAATTGTTCTTTGCTAAAATAAGTTCTGTTAAATTTAATTTGTCAAAAGTTTTTCTTTTGACAATAAGTTAAAAAAATGTGTTAGGGGTCTGACTGGGGAGTAACAAGGCAGCTGCCATGCATCTGGGTTTGCTTAGTGAATGCAGTGTTTGTACTCAGCTGGCATGCTTCTATGAGATGGCCTTGGGGCACTGCCACTGTCCCCCACCCAAGTGACATAATGCAAATAAAACATGTTCCATAAAATATAAAGACAATTTAAATATACACTCCATTTATAGAGCAGCTGTGTTCCTGTGAAGCCGTCCTTTCAATGTTCAGTCCTCTTGTTAAGATGTCATATGCATATTGCTAGGTGAGGTAGTGAGGAGGGTGCTGATGCTGCTCCTGCTTTCAGGAGAGGACACAGGATAAGGAGCTCCATGGTGAGAGATGCTCCATTGGAATGTAGACCCCTTTGAGCTGGAGTTTTATTCACTGCTGATTTCCTTATGGCTAGAAAGATGCCTGGCACACAGTAGGAGCATAACAAATATTTGTTGAATCAGTGAAACTGTAGTGACTCACATTGTAAAGCAATTCATCCTTTTATATTGCAGACTAAATCTCCATTTTCTCTGTTTTGTAAGCTTGATTTCAATGTTGGACTTGAAAAAAGTCTGGGCCACATTGTCGTGTGAGCCAAGCGGTGTTTGGTTTCAAGGCAAGGACAGAGGAGAGAAAGAGGAGGAAAAGGTTAACTTCTGGGGAATATACTCATCTGCCAATGACAGGACATGATATAGAAACAAGTCTTTTGTCTCCAAAATCTCCATCAGTGCCCACCATCCAGAGTAGGTCAACTGGATTGACCAAAATAAAATCTTGGATGATGAGAAATTTCTCATATGTTAATTGTGGAATCAAACTTCATTTGTGGCTCCTGCCCCCACACTGGGCTGCTGCTTTTCAGGATGAGCATTTGGGTTCAAAGTTAGGAAGGAGTGAGGGTTCGCCCATGATGAGCAGGGACCTGAGAGCCGACTGGAGGGACTGATGAAGGGGTAGTCCAGCACAGGGCCTGAATGGTCTCTGTTTTCTGAACTCTTGCTGCCTGACTTCCCGAGGCAGTGGGAGAAGATGGGACTGATTTCTGTGCAGCTGGGGCTGAAGGCTGGCTGACGGTCACCGGGCGGGTAGTCAGTGGAGGCTGCTAGAACTGGAGTAGATGGAACTTTCTCTCAGTGTATTTCTCCAATTTGGCACCAGATGGCAACACCTCCCTTCAAATGAAACCAAAGTCTCCAGATTCAATAACAAAACCGTTACTTATTCTGAGGACATTGAGCAACCCTGCAGGATTTGGGTCTGGAGTTGGGGAGGGGGCTTGGCCACCTTGATGATCATGGAGCTAAGCTAGTTCTAGATCCTGTCTCCATCCATTCTTTCCATGAGTGATTATTGAGAGCTTCCTATGTGCCCAGTCCTGGGCTGTGTGTTGGGGCGGGGAGGAGAATGGGGTACAGTAGTGAGCAACACCCATGCCTCCCTCCATGGCAACAGCCCCGACAGCTTTTACAGCCTAGTAAAGGAGATAGACGTTAAGCAAATAAGTACAAAACAATGGACTCATTTCAATTGTGGGAAGTGTAATAGATGATAAATATGATACTATGAGACCATATCAACAGGAAGAATCTGATCTCATCTGAGCTGTCAGGAAAGGCTGCTCTGTCAATGGATTATCCTATCGACCCCCACCCCACACATACTTTGTTATATCTACCAACACACTCCCATTATATTCCCATTTTACGGCTGCTGGACCAACCCAAAACATCCCATTATATCCCCAACAGGCAATCCCATCATAGCCTCCACTGCAGGTCTTAATTAAAGACCACATGCCGTCCTTCACACCTCATTCCTGGAACTTTTAACAAATGCCTTTACAATCCTTTCCCAGTCTCCTCTGCAATCCCTGTTGCAAATCCCATGGCTCACCCCATTGGAATATCCCACTGCAAACTCTCACAGAACCCTGGTCTTATTCACCTTTGCATTCCCAGTGCCTCCCACTGTACATGACAGGTCATATGTTCTTGAAAATACTTGGCAAACCAATGACAGGACCTGTCAATACCCCAGCTCACATACTCTATCTCAGGCCTGTCATGGCTCCTATGGCACAGCCAAGGTCACAGCCCCCACACTGGAAAGGGTCAGGTCTCTGCTGCCCTTTTTCCTGTAGGAAATTCCTGAGAAGAAGATTGTGTACCTCTGGATCCTCCCTTCCCCTCATCGAGCTCCATCAGCCTAGATAGGCTCCCAGAAGCTAGGTCCTGCCTGGGCAGTGGCCCATCCTGAGGTCTGACTTGGTCCATGTCACCCCCATCCCAGAATCAGTGGAACACTCTTTGTGACCTCCTTGGAGTGTACCAGGCTCCTGATTATGGGCCTGCCAATGGGGCCTTTAGTAAGCAGCTTCCCCTCTCTCCTTCTCTGAAGGGCCAGATAACTCAGAAGAAGACATCCTAGGGCAGGAAGAGACTGCAAGGGCATCATCTAATTCTTTTTTTGTTTGTTTGTTTTTTTAGACAGAGTCTCACTCTGTCACACAGGCTGCAGTGCAGTGACGCAATCTCAGCTCACTGCAACCTCTGTTTCCTGGGTTCAAGAGAATTCTCGAGCCTCAGCCTATCGAGTAGCTGGGATTACAGGTGCTTGCCACCATGCCTGGCTCATTTTTGTATTTTTAGTAGAGACGAGGTTTCACCATGTTGGCCAGGCTAGTCCCAAACTCCTAACCTCAAGCGATCTGCCTGCCTTGGCCTCCCTAAGTGGGAATTCATCTAATTCAACAACCCTCCTCCTTATTCTTCTTCCGCATCTTCTTCCCCTGCCTGCTCCTGTTTATCTGGTCTTTCTTTGGGGCATATAAAAGCACAGCCACCTCACTTAGCAGGCAAGGGCTGAAAGGAAGCACAAAGACCAAGTCTAACTCCTTCATGTAACAAGGGAGGAAACCAAGGCCCAGAGAGCGGAAGTCACTTGCCCACACCCAACAGTGGTCAGGGCAGAGCCAGATCTCCCCACGGTGCTCCATGCAGTGTTCTTTCAGAGGCTGCCCCTTCCACATCCTCTTGTTCATATTAGCCAAGCAATGCTACTTCCATCAAGGAAGGCACGTCCAATGCGAACCATTCCAGAGACTGCATTTCAAAGATTGATAGACATGGCTTTCGCATTATCTGCTGTTTCGGATTAGCTATGCCGTGGCTTCATTCTTTGGGGCTGATATTGGGGGTGGGAGGGATGGAGAGTGGGGGAGGGGAGCCAATTCTGAGTCACTCTCCATGCCCTGGGCTCCAGCCTGCAAGACTGGGCCTGAGAAGGACAGAGTGATCCATCCTATATTTTCAGTCCGTCAGGAGATTTCATTGTTTAAACAAACATTTCAGCGAGGCCATCCAGCTGGGCAGTGATTTATGGCTCTGGCTACAGTTTTTCCCCAACAAAGATAAACAATCCTGCAACTCTTGGGACTCAGGCTGGGACTCCTGGTTCTAACAACTTGGAGTCAGCTGGACCACACCAGCCATCGCCTGGTCTGGGGTTTGGTTAGGATCTGTTCGCACTGGTCCTGTGGCTGAGCCACAAACCTTGGGGGACCATGTTGTGTTTGGAAGCTAGAAGCATTGCCTTCAGGGCAGAGGAGAGCAGCAGGAAGGAGCAAAATAGCTCAGAGTTGGTGCTTCAGGCCCATCTCCGTCTTTCAGGAGGGCAGCAATGTTCTCCATTTTGTGCGGTAGATATTTGGTGTTTTTGGTTAACAAGCATCTGTTCTTCCTTCTTTTGCTAACATTACATCAATTTCCTTTTGTGGAATTATTCCAGGTTGCACACTGCACCCATGTGCTTACAGAGTCTACTCAACTCTTGGATCTGGGCTCAGGCGTGACCAATCAGAACAGTACATTCCTGTGATCTTAGTAAAGTTTGGATACCTAACCCAATAAAAGCTTGCAAAAAGCGGAAAAACCTTTGCTGGGGCTGCTGGGAGAGAGGGAAATGCTCTTTCTCGCTGGACTGGAATTGGGGATGATGTGGAAGGATGAATGACTGCTAGAGCTGTTGCTGCCATCTGCCTGCATGGGAGAGCATGTCTGACAACAAAACCAATACCAATACACAGGAAGTGAAGCCAAAGGCTGGAGAGAGACCAGCTCCAGGTGACAACATTGGAGCCCCAGAATCTGCCCAAATCTTATTTAAGGATTGGGTATTCTTTCACTTGCAACTGAAAGAAGGGTAACCAGTATCCACTGTCTGACATAGCAGAAGAAACTGGCTCAGTAGGCATCTCCTGCAGCCCCCAGCCCAGCTGTCTGGATGTGATGGTTTAGTAAAAGAACAGTAACTCCCTCATATTCCCCTCTCCCATTTGATCTGATGGCCTGTGTCTACCATACTTCACCAAAAGGATATGGTGCTGTGACAGATGCAGAGGTAACTGAAACACAGCTCACATTTTTCATGGAGTTCTTGTAAGCAGGGGGGACACACCATAGCCTATTATTTAAGGCAGATTGAGATGCATGTCTCGGGAAAAGAACAAACAAGGTTTTTTTGAAGATGCAAGGAAAGAAGAGCTCATATCTGATTGGTGGGGACCAGTGGATGCTTCATGGAAAAGGGCTATTTGGGACGAGTCTTCAAAGATGAGAATTTTAATGGGCAGACATGGGCAGGAGCCTTTGCAGGTAGATGAAATAGTGTAATGAAGGTCAGGGAGGTGGGAAAGATGAGGTGAACATTGAAAAGTAGAGTTGGACTGGAGGACAGGGGACATTTTGGGGAATCACCAGCCTGCAAAGTAAATTGGTGTCATCTAGGAAGATGCCTCTAATGAGAAGCTTGTTCTTAGTCCAGTAGGTGATGGGGAGTTATTGAACATTCTTGAGCAGGGAAGTGGCCTCATTGGTGCTACTCTTGAGGGGCCTGAGATGGAGGTGGGGAGAGATCCAGTGTGGAAAAACCACTGAGGTGGGATTGGGAGGTAACCTTGACTCATCCACAGGATGGGGAGAAAGCCAGGGAAGGAAAGGCAGGGAGTGAAAACAGGAAGTAGTTCTGGTTTCTCTTCATTCATACCTCAAGCAGTGAGGTTTCTAAAGCACAAAGTTCAAAAGTCACAAAAGGAAAGTTTGATATATTTAATTACATAAGAATTAAAAATTTCTACATGGCAAAGTGCTTTAAATGAAGTCAAAAGACAAGGACAGATTGGGGAAAACATTTGCTACACAAATGACAGAGGATTAATTTCCTAAATATATAAAGAGCTTTTATATTGCAGAAAGAAAAAATAACAGCTAATGGAAAAATGGTCAAAGGATATGAATAGACAGTTCACAGGAAAAAATGCAAATGGTCATTAAACATATGAAAAAAATAATAACACTTATATAGAGCTTTATTTTTGTTTATACATTTAATTTTCACAATAACTATATGAAAAATGTTATTCTTCTGATATCATTTTACTGATAAGGAACCAAAACCATAGAGAAGTTAAGTGCATTGCCCACAGTCACTCAACTAATAAGCAGTTGGGTAGGGATTTGAGCCCAGGGACCAGTTTGTTCTCTCAAGCACTTCCTGTTCACACTCATCTATTCTACAAGACATCCAGGACAGGTGCGGTGACTCGTGCCTGTAATCCCAGCACTTTGGGAGGCAAGGATTGCTTGAGGCCAGTAGTTCAAGACTAGCTTGAGCAACATAGGGAGATCTTGTCTCTACAAAAAATAAAAAAAATTAGCTGGGCGTGGTGGCGCACGCCTGTAGTACCAGCTACTTAGGAAGCTGAAGCTGCAGTGAGCAGTGATTGCGCTGAACTCCAGCATCAGTGACAAAATGAAACCCTGACTCAAACATAAATCCAAAACAAAACAAAAATCCCAAAGAAAGAAAGAAAATAATTAAAACTACACCAAAACACCATTCTTTATAAAAATCACATTGGCAAAAAGCAAAATGTTTGGTGGAAGGTTGATAAAACTGTTGAGGAAACCAAGACTCACATATTGTTGGTACAAGTGAACTGGAACACCATTTTGTAGGGCAATTTGGCAATATTTATCAAGATTTTATTTTATTTATTCTAAGAGACGGGGTTTTGCTCTGTTGCCCAGGCTGGAGTCCTGTGGTATGATCATATCTCACTGAATCCTCTAACTCCTGGGATGTCTCGCTATGTTGCCCAGGCTGGTCAAGATTTTAAATACAAATTTGCTTTAACCTAGAAATTTCATTTCTAACATTTTTATAACAGATGTACAAAAATATCTATATTTCTAACAGATATATTTATTGTAGCATGTTTGTAATAGCAAAAGACTAGAAACAAGCTAAGTGTCCATCACTGGGGGACCTGATGTACAGATTACAGTTCCTAAAGCTGATAGGAAGAATAAGGCCGATCTGTATGCATGCTATGAGCAACCTCTAAGATATATTGTTAGGTGAAAAAGGCAAGGAGGGAGCCTTGGCGCAGTGGCTCACGCCTGTAATCCCAGCACTTTGGGAGGCCGAGGTGGGTGAATCATTTGAGGTCAGGAGTTTGAGACCAGTCTGACCAACGTGGTGAAACCCCATCTCCACTAAAAATACAAAAATTAACTGGGTATGTTGGCACATGCCTGTAGTCCCAGTTACTTGGGAGGCTGATGTGGGAGAATCGCTTGAACCTGGGAGGCGGAGGTTGCAGTGAGCTGAGATTATACCATTGCACTCCAGTCTGGGCAACAGAGCAAGATTGTCTCAAAAAAAAAAAAAAAAAAAAAAAAAGCAAGGAGGGGAACAGGGTGTGGACTGTACCCCACCTCAGCCTCTCCATATATGCTGGCAAGGGGACAGTGTCTGCCTCTGGAGAACAGAGTCAGATGCTTAGGTTAGGAGCCAGAGGGAACTACTAGTTTTTTGACTGTATATGCTTTGGTATTGTTGAATGTTTTTTAAACATATTCAAGAATTACCTTTTCAAAAATAAAAATGTATAGTAAGATAAAACATAGTACTAGTTGGAACAACCACCACAAAGAAATAACATGATTGCCATTATTCATCCAAAGGGCCAGCTTGTTGATCCACTTGTCACGGTGGGAAAGAGCAGTGAGCTGTTTTGGGGGGTTGCTCACTGAGCTGAAGGGCAGGGAGCCAGGGCCTGGGGGCTCAGTGAACTTTATCAGGGAAGAGATATCTTGCCAGGTGCTCATTATGTTAAGATAGGCAACACACAACTTCATTTGTTTCTATTTTTAAAAATTGTTTCATATATTAGAATTTATCTCCCTCCTCATTAAAAATAAAAACCTAAAACTCAAGTTCTTTTTGAAAAATGCTAATCTGTTTCAGGTAAACTCAGGAGAAAAGGATTTTTTGCCCATGCCTGGGTAGAGCAGCGCAGCGAGGGTGGGAGCCAGGGAGCCAGCATGCCTGGCAGGGACGGCTCTTCCTCACCCTGCCATGTTCCTTCCCAAGACCTACTGTGTGTGCTGCTCATAAGCACGTTCTCTTTTCAAGGTTCTCTCTTGATATTCTCTAGGTGACTTCTGGAGGGTCTGAAATAGGTTGAAGAAAATGGAGTGGGATGAGAGACACGGGGGAGGACAGTTTAGGATGGAATGTGGAGACTTTTGGGATAGGAGAGAAGGAGGGAGAAGAAAAAGCAATGGAAAGAAGGCCAGAGTGGCTGCAACCCAGAAAGCAAAGACGGGACAAAAACAAGACTAGAAGAGTGTGTTTTATAAACAGCAGTGCAAAGACCATCCTTGTGGATTTCTCATTTTGTGGTGCACTTGTCTAGTTCTTTTCCTTCTTCCTTCCTTCCTTTTCTTTTTCTCTCTCCCTCCTTTCCCTTTCTCTCTTTCTTTCTCTCTTCTTCCCTTCCTCCCCCTGCTTCCTTCCTCCCTTCCTTTCTCTCTCTCTTTCACTTTTTTAGAGATGGAATCTTGCTCTGTCACCCAGGCTGGACTGCAGTGGTGCAATCACAGCTCACTGCAGCCTCTAACTCCCAGGGCTCAAGTAACGCTCCCACCTTACCCTTCCAAGTAGCCAGGACTACAGGTGCACACCACCATACCCAGTTAATTTAAAGTTTTTTGTTTTTTGTAGAGACATGGTCTTGCTATGTTGCCCAGACGGATCACAAACTTCTGGCCTCCCACAGTGTTGGTATTACAGTTGGGAGCTGCTGCACCCAGTCTGATTCTTTAGAATATGTTTTTAGACGTTGAATGGCTAGGTCAAAGGTTATACACATTTAACATTTTGCTACATGTCCCCAAACTGCACCCCAGTAAGATTTTATCAATCTCACCCAGGCAGTGTGTGAGCCTCCCCCTTCCCCCACAGCTCTTGCCAGTCATTTGAGAAAGATTTCGAGACAGAGGGATGGGAATTTGAGGGCGTTGATATCAAACATTTTTCTTCTCAATAAGGTAAGAGGCAAGATCCTGGCCAGAGTTCAGAATGAGGGGCGCAGTGGTAAGATTGGGGCTGGAGGAGAGTGGTGAAGGCAAGAAGAATCAAGATGGCGGGACTCGGTGCAGCTGCTCTAGCAAACACGAAGCGACATTAAGAACATGGGAAATCTGAGGATGGTTTACCACATTGTGTTTTCTTTAATTGTTTGTTCTTTAGGATTATTTCCATTGCTTTGTGGCTGCTTTAATGAGGAATTCTATTTTTTCACTTTAGAAAGGGAATCGGGTGGACAATTTTATTTAATGATACAAACATTAGTTGAGTACCTAGTATGTGTCAATGACAGTCATGCATGCAAAAAGGAGTTAGACTTGTGCCCTGCTCCCAAAATGCTCCAGTCTCATAACAGAGACCATCAGTAATAATTACGGTGCAGTGCAACATGGAGAACAATAGAAAGAAGAAAAGTTCACAGACGAAACACCGAGGAAAGAGTAACTACCTCTAAGATGTTGAGTAGTTTTATCAGGAAAGGCTTGGTGGAGAGGGTAAGTCCAAGGCCCGGTTTTAAGGGTGCACAGGAGGTGCTTGCATGCCTAGTCTATCAGTAAATATGATAAGGCATGAAAAGCCCTAAGTGGGTGCCTGTCACCTAGCGAGCACTCGGTCTGTGTCCCAACTCGTGTGTGTTCAACCATCTTCCAGCCTGTGAGTGGTGAGTGAGGGTTTGAGCTGGGGATTGAGGGTCCAGTTTCTTTTTCCTGAGGATCCAGGTGTCCTGGGATGTTGTGGGGCTGGGTGGGGGTAACTTGGTTGGGGAGAGAGGTGCTGAGGGAGGAAGAGCTACTAGTGGGCCCTCCAAGAAAGGCAACCATGGAGTCCCTGGGTACTGGCGAAGGCCGGTGCCCAGAGTTCTGGGTGGCAGCAGTGCCTTTTGCTGCCCCTTCTTTATCCCACCTGCATGAGCCCTTCATGTTGGGGCTGTAGCCTCTCTCTGCCCTGCACCTTCTTCCTGTCTCTTCTCCACTCACCATTTCCTAGGACTCCTGACTGTTTGGTTTTGGTGGGGGTGTATAGGAAGAGTGGAGAGAAGCCCTGCCCACACTCAAGATGTTTCTCCTAAACATTTAATCTTGTCCAGACATCAAAGCTTGTATTTTCCTTTTTTTCTCCATCACATCCCTCCCTTGAGGCAGAGAGTGTAGAACAATCTAGCTGCTTGAATATAAGGTTGCGATGGAGTGGGGTAGGGTGGAGGGCTGGGAGGATAGAAGGAAGTTTGGGGTAGAAAAAAATTGGTCATTATCTCAAAAATGCTTCCTGCTACATTGGAGTTATTGGCCTGGAGACCACCACCCATCTGGTAGCTGAATATGCTGCTTGCAAGTAATATGGTAAATAAGAATAGCTTAGGCACCTATCTTGCAACCAGGGTGTCTAAAGTGGCATTTATATTCACAAACAAAAGTAAGGATCAAGCTATGCAGATGAATCGTGGCCCGTGGCCCAAGTCCCACTGTATCCTTTTGTTTTCCCACAGGACAGTGGGGGCAGTTGGTGGGAGATGCAGGCTCAGGACCCCCTGTGGTTGTACAGCCCAGCCTCAATGCCTTGGATCTCTGGTCACTTAGTTTTGCCCGCACGGTCACCCACTTCCTACAGAGGCAAATTTGGTGGGGGAGCTTGTGTTATAAGGAATGGGGCCAGGTGGTCAGGAACATCGTAGGAAGAGGGTGCATATTAGCCTGGGGTTTTGGACCCCTCTTTTCCCAGCTGGGGAGATGGGGAGTCCTCTTCCTGACCAAACTCCAGCTTTCAGCAGCCTCAGGCTGTGCACTGACTTGGGTTCCTCCTCTAGGGGCTGCCCATGTCATGGGTTTCAGGGCTGGGCTTTAGGTGGGAAAGGATGGTGTGACCAGCAACTGGGAGAGGGATTCCTGGGGCACAGGAGGATTTCTGGGAGGCAAAGACTGAGGAGAGAGAGAGAATAGGGGTTGCAACAAGTTGCCAAGCAGAAAGGAGGGCTGATGAAAGTTACAAAGCCTGATAATCTTCCATCCTCAGAACTTTTCATCTGTAGCACAGAATTTAATCTGATGTTTAAAGATCCCAGAGAAACAAATGAACAAACACAAGAGTAGAGAACAGAATTAGAGGACAGGTGCAGTGTCTGCATTATTATGACAGTAAAGACAGATATTCAAACTGGCTGTGAGATTGGTTTTGGAATTCTATTATGTTGCTATGGGTAAAGAGGCCCATTTCCTGAGATAGGAAAGGTAGGAATGGGGTGGGAGGAAGTGGTCATGAATCTCCGGAGACAGCAGTATCCGCATCCTTATTAGCCAGGAAGATGCAGGTTGAAGCCAGATGGCAGATATTTCATCACAAACAGCATCTGTCAGAGACAGGGCATGTTGTGGGGTAGGGGCCCACGTGTCTGGTGCCAGCATGTCAGGCCAGCGAGCAGCTTTTCTTGAGCTGCTAGTGTGTGCTCAGCCATTATTGTGGTGTCACCCAACTCAGGACATTCACATTGTATCCTAAGTGAATGCCACTCCTTGAAGCACGTCTCAGTTATTTATTGTTACATGGGCAAACCACCACAAAACTTCATGGTTTTAAACAATTTATTCTTATTTTTCATGGTTCTGTGGGTTGACTGGGCTCAGCCGGTTGGTTCTTACTTGGGTTCTCTCATGTTGATAAAGTCAGATGTCAGCTGGGCTGCAGTCCTACAAGGGCTTAAGGAGGCTAGATGATCAAGGTGTTCCATTCACCTGACTGGCTGATGCTGGCTGTCCATGTGGGGCTCAGCCCGGGTTGTTGACTTACATGTGGTTTTTCCATGTGCCTTGGGTTTCTCAGAGCACGACGGGTTCTGAGAGAGAGTGTCCCAAAAGCAAACATTCCAAGAGGTCCAGGCAGAACCTGCAGGGTTTCTTGTGACCTAGTCTTGGAGGTACAAGGATATTGTTTCCATTGAATTCCATTTGTCCAGTTCAGATTCGAGGGAAGGAAATTAGACTCCATCTCTTTCTCTTTTTCTTTTTCTCTTTCTTCCTTCCTTCCTTCCTTCCTTTCTCTTTCTTTTCTTTCTTTCTTTCTTTCTTTCTTTCTTTCTTTCTTTCTTTCTTTCTTTCTTTCTTTTTCTTTCTTTCTTTCCCTTCCTTCCTTCCTTCCTTCTTTCCATCTTTCTTTTTTTTTTTGAGACAGAGTCTCGCTCTTTTACTCAGGCTGGAGTGCAGTGGCATGATCTTGGCTCACTGCAACCTCTGCCTCCTGGGCTCAAGCAATCCTCCCACCTCAGCCTCCCAAGTAGCTGGGACCACAGGTGCATGCCACTACGCCCGGCACGTTTTGTATTTTTTGTAGAGACGGGGTTTCGCCATGTTGCCCAGGCTGGTGTCAAACTCCTGGGCTCAAGTGATCCACCTGCCTTGGCCTCCCAAAATGTTGGCATTACAGGCATGAGCAACTGCACCCAGCCCAGACTCCACCTCTTGGTGTAGGAGTAGCATGTGGGCACAGAGAGGTGAGGAATTGATGGTGGTATCTTTGGAAGCAAGCTACCACACACACCACCTAGGACCAGGGCTGGCTCCATCGTTATGCAACCTGTGCAGTTGCACATGGCCCTGGGCTTGGAAGGGTCTTGCACTTGGCTTAATGCTGTATGGCCACCATCTTGAAATTTTTAACAATGTTTAATAAGGAGCCTGTATTTTCATTTTACACTGGACCCCACCAATTGTGTAGCAAGCCCTGCACAGGACTTACTGTGAAGGTACTGCTTGGATTTGTGCAGCATGATGAGGGGAGGGCATCTGCAGAACTCTGCACTATACAGATCTGGCTCCTGCCTATGGAGAACTTACAGACCAGCTGAAGAAACAAGACTTACTTGAAACACTGAAACTAGTAAATGCCAGTATCTGGGCAGGGGTTAGGCTGTGATTGCCCAAGGAGGGCGAAGACAGGGTGGGAAGAATCCTCCATTTTGCATGCTCTCTTGGAGTCATATTCAGATTCTGAACCCGTGCTGGGCTCAAAGCCTTCCTTCTCTGGGGCCAGAAAAGCTTCCAGGAATCTTAGAAATGTCTTTTTCCTCTCCCCACCCTACCTCTTCCCTTACCCTTGTTCCCAGGATTCTTCATCTGGGGGCCTTGAAGGGAGGGGCTTCCAATATCAGGACTGGCTCCTGGGGTGGCTAGGGGGAAAAGGGAGTGTGGGGTGCCTGGGAAGAGTGTAAGAATGTAAGTGGAGCTTGCAGGAGCTCCATGCACGCTCAGGCCAAAAGTCTCAGGTGAGACACTGGAAGAGACCTGAAGGAAGCTGGGCCACATGTGGCCTTGGTGTGGGGGAGCACATGGAGGGGTGGGAGGAGGAAGCTCTCTGGTCTTCTCCAAGGAACATGCTGAGTGCTCTGGTGTCCTGAACAATGCCTCCCACATGGTCCGCAGCCAGATACCTCACCATTCCCCAAGGCACAGGGCATGCCTTTTTCCATTGTAGGAAATGACTCAAAGAGCCCCCTAGTGCCTGGGCTCAGCCCAGCCCCTAACCAGGGCGTGAAGACAGTCCCTGAGGGACGCACCACTTGTTTACAGACAATGCCTGGTTTCCTTCAAAGGTGTCATCCTACTGTGTTGAGCCTGCAAAATAATCTTCTGATTGTGCACATTAACAGGACATACTTTTCCACCAGAGACAGCTGACCCATTTCCAATTTTGTGAGACTGAGAGGGTGAAGGAGGATGCTGCTCCCTGGGCAGCTGGCTCTAGTATTTCTCAAAAACAGAGACACTTGCAAATGGTTCATACAAGGCCCCATAGATAGTCATTCTTGGCTGTGCTGGCAATTGCCTGTTTGCTCTCAGATTGGTTCCTTACCCCTCCAGGATTCCTCTGCAGGAACTACATTTCCCAGGCTCCTTGCCCATGGCTTCCAGGGTGAGTTAAACCAATGTGGGGTCCTGGCAGGAGACTTTAAGGCAGTAGGAGGGGGAAAGTTAGGATGTTCATTTCTCTTTGCTGCTCTCTGCTTCCTGTGGTGTCTTTGGCAGAATCTGGATTTCTTCATGGTTCCAGCTCACAACACATGTTGCCTCTCTCTTTGGTTGCCAGTTCCCACTGGGCAGCCTTGGCTTTGGGCTCTGGTAACCCCACTTCCTCTCTTTCCTCACCCCCTCCAGCCTGAGGGCAGAAGTGGCTCCCTGCTGCTTCTCACCTCTGGATTGGCTCATCATCTCATATGTGGCTTTTCTTTTTTGTTAATTCACCTATGTAACCTCTTCTCTCTATTACATTTCCTGCTGGGAAGATCTAAACTAATCTAAATTGTTGGTCATTCTGCTTTTTGCGTATCCAGGAAGGCCTGGAGGTCAGGGAAGGTCTGTGACTCTGGTTACTCCATCCCTAACTCCAAATAGATTCCATGGAATTCAGCTCCAGCTGGATCCATATGCTATGCACATCAGTAACCGTATTCTAAAGCCAACAGCAAACTGAGAAGGCAGCCTGGCCTGCTCCCAGCAAGCCCAAGTCACTTCAGACCATTTTGCTAGGGAGGTAGAAGAACAGCCAGAGCAGGGTGGACAATGTGGTTGACATGCCAAGAGGTTGGGGTAAGGGGTGATCTAGTGACTACAGTCTGCCCTTGTGGGGCACCCCAATATGGTGTCCATTCTCATTGCTCACACCCTTAAGTTTTGGAGGCCAGTGATTAAGAGCACGCATGTGTGACTTGGGAAACCATAAAAATGTGTGTGAAGCTTAGGAGCTAATGTACATGTACAAGCGAGGCTTAACATCTTATGGAGATGAATATAGGTTCATTTCCTCTGTGAAGTTGTGAGTTTAGAATAGATAAGCTTGAGCCTGGCTCCCAAGGTCACCCAGTCTCCAAGACAAAGTCTTCTGGGGTCATTGGCATGACAGAGGCCCAGAATGGAGTCTATGGAGGGGGTTGTTAGCCAAGCCTAAGGAGACATATGGGAGATGAACCCAAGTTAGGGGCTATGGGGACCCTCACCTTCCTTCCTCAATTGAGGGAGTCTAGCCCTCTCTAGCCACGTCCCCTCCTGCAGACTGCTCCTTCCATTGGGGCACAGAGCAGAAGCCTAGGGACCTGTCACTTACCAGATGACTGTTGGAGGGCTGTTTAGGTTCTGATAGAGTGGGCTTTTCATTTTGAGAGTTGATTCTATTTCTTCATCAGTAAGTAGGATCTAGGGAAGAGAAAGCATGCAAAAGGGCAAGAATCAGGAGAATTGATATAGTAGCTGGACAGAACTCTAGATGTGTGTTTGTGTGTGAGAGAAAGAGAGAAAGAGAGGCAGGGAGAAGGAGGGAGGAGTTACCCCCACGATGACCTCCAACTTCCCTTTCTGCACCCTCATCCTGGGGATAGCACAGGCTCAGGCCTGCCCTGGTTGCCCTGGCGATTGGCCTGGCCTGGGCTCGGTGGGTGGGCGGGGGGGCTGCACCACATTAGGACCTGCCGTACTCCAATCCCATGCAGCCCTCCTGCTCCTGCTGCTGCGTGCCTGGGCTCTGGTCATGCCAGGCTTCCTTGTGTCCTGCGTCTGTGGCCAGGTCCTGCCAACCTGTCTAGTCCTTTCAGGCTTGAGGCCCTGCATTGCTCTTTCTGGTCCTCTCCCCTCCTTCCCGCTCCCCATCTAGCCTTTTTTGGGTTCCGGGATCTGCTGACAGACTTTCTTCTTGATGCCTGCCTGCTTACATTTCAGAAGACCCCTCTGGAACTGCCCATGGCTGTGGTCCACCTGCTGGTAGCAACGCCCTGTTACCAAATGCTAGATAATCTGCCACTCCCCTCTGCAGCCGCCAACTGGTGCTGAGCTGCCACCTGTTGTCTGTTTCCACACCCTTGTACGCTGCATTCTGCCTGTCACTCTGGACAGCTGCCCAGCAGCTGCAGCTGAGGCCGTCCTGCCAGCACCTACCGCAGCCCCATGGGTGGTCCTGTCCAGTTCCTGGCGCTCGCAGCCTGCCTCATCTGCTGTACTTACAGAGCCACATCTGGTTGAATACAGAGCTGGGGTAGCCTGGATGGGCCCATGGCACACTCACTCCCAGAGAGGCGGGCATCCTCTCTCTGGACCTCTAGGGAAGGGCGGGGTCTGGAGCCCAATAATAAAACACAGTAATGATAATCATAGCTAATGTTTACTGAGAACTTAGGATGTGATAGGCTCAATGATTTACCAGAATTACTCTATACTGCATAACTACCCTATCAGGTAAGTACTATTAATATCCCCTTTCCCACATGAAGAAACTAAGGCTAAACAATAGAAATGAACCTGTGTAAGGTCCCATGGGCATAATTCATGGAGCCAGGATTCAGAACCAGGCGCTTTACTTCAGGGCTGAAGCTCATAACCACTAGACCAAAGCGCCTCCTCCGTGACCTCTGGGGAAGGCCCAGCAACATCCTTTATTGCGTCCAATGACTTCTCCCTGGTCTGAGATCCACTGACTCACAGGGGTAGGGTTAACATTAAGGCCAGAGTCTCAGCTAAGCTTTGGATACTTTCTTCTGGATTTGGAGAAGGCTGGAATAACTGAATTTCTGCTCATCTTCAGGAGCGGCCTACTGGAGCCACACATTTCCCAGCTCTCCTTGTGTGTTTCCCAGACCCTTATTCCATCGTGTCCTCTCCCTTAGGCTCCTGGAAAGTTTTCAGAGAGAATCACCCAGTGGTAACATTGTTAAACAAAACAGGAAAATGCGACTTGTGTGTATATATGATTAAATTATTAATTGATGGATCTACCTTCTTAGAAGGGTCAAAGACTGAATGAATAGAGAAGAAGAAAGGAGAGGGTCCCCTGGAGGTGGCAAAAGTCTTTTTTTTTTTTTTTGAGATGGAGTCTTGCTCTGTTGCCCAGGCTGGAGTGCAGTGGTGTGATCTCAGCTCACTGCAAGCTGCACCTCCTGGATTCATACCATTCTCCTGCCTCAGCCTCCCGAGAAGCTGGGACTACAGGCGCCTCCCACCATGCCTGGCTAATTTTTTTGTATTTTTAGTAGAGATGGGGTTTCACTGTGTTAGCCAGGATGGTCTCGATCTCCTGACCTCGTGATCCACCCGCCTCAGCCTCCCAAAGTGTTGGGATTGAGCCACCGTGCCCAGCCGGCAAAAGTCTTTTTTGTTTATTATTTTATTTATTTATTTATTTATCTATCTATCTATTTGAGACGGAGTCTCACTCTGTCACCCAGGCTGGAGTGCAGTGGCGTGATCTCCGCTCACTACAAGCTCTGCCTCCCGGGTTCATGCCATTCTCCTGCATCAGCCTCCCAAGTAGCTGGGACTACAGATGCCCACCACCATGCCCGACTAATTTTTTGTATTTTTAGAACAGACAGGATTTCACCATGTTAGCCAGGATGGTCTTGATCTCCTGACCTCGTGATCCACCCGCCTCAGCCTCCCAAAGTGCTGGGATTACAAGCATGAGCCACCGCACCCAGCCTATTTTTTATATTTTTTGAGATGGAGTCTTACTCTGTTGCCCAGGCTGGGGTGCAGTGGCATGATCTTGGCTCACTGCAACCTCTGCCTCCCGGGTTCAAGTGATTCTCCTGCCTCAGCCTACTGAATAGCTGGGATTACAGGCACCTGCCACCACGCCTGGCTAATTTTTGTGTTTTTGGTAGTGACAGGGTTTCCAGGCTGGTCTTGAACTCCTGACCTCAGGTGATCCACCCATCTCGGCCTCCCAAAGTGCTGGGATTACATGTGTGAGCCAACGCGCCCGGCCAAAAGTCTTTAAGGAAAAGAGGGAGGGGCTTCTTGGAAGAGGCAGTGGTGCAGATCACCTTGGCTTTAGCCCTGCCTCAAAGCAGCTATGGGGAGAGGAAAAGGAAGGATACGTGCTGGATTGGGGGTACTTCAGTTTCTAACAGAATAATTACATACAGGTGCTCCTTGACTCATGACATGATTACATCCCAATAAATCCATTGTAAGTTGAAAATATTGTAAGTTGAAGATGCATTTAATACACCTAATCTGCCAGACATCCAGCTTAGCCTAGCCTATCTTAAACATGCTCAGAGCACTTTAATTATCCTACAGTTCGGCAAAATCATTTAACACAAAGCCTATTTTATAATATGGGTTGAGTATTTCATGTAATTTATTGAATATTGTACTGAAAGTGAAAAACAGAACGGTCGTATGGGTGCTCAGTGTACAGTTTCTACTGAATATGTGTAACTTTCACATGTTATAAAGTTGAAAAATTGTAAGTTGAACCATCATCATTTGGGGACCGTCTGTACTGTGGATTGGTGAAAGGGATGGAGATGGTGTAGGATGGTGGTTTGGAGGGGTTAGATATAGGCATGACTACAACTGGGTCAGTTCACTGTTTCGTAGCGAAACAATGTTTGGTGATTTTTGCATCCCATTTATTCTTGGAAAAACAAGTTCTTGAGAAAGATATCAAGGGGCATCTCCTCTTCTCTTAGCAGCTTTCAGTTGTCATTCAGAAAGGAGACAGGTCTATTTTCTAGGAAGCCAGCATATGGGCTGCAGCCAACTCAGTCATACTCATATTGTAAGTCCTCAATCCTACAATATGAGTACGTGGCTCTGCCCTGGGCCTTTCTCATTTGCAAGGCTCCTCCAGCCTGGCTGGGCTGGGCTGAGCTGGACAGGGAGCTGCTGCTCATCCCTCCCTCCTCCCGGGTTCATTTCTGTTTGGGAGTATGGGCAGGTTATGAGCTTCTGCCTTTTGGTTGTGCTTCCTGGGCACCAAGAAGGAAAAAGAAAAGGAAGGTATCTGTAGGCTCTAGGTTATTAGAGCCCAGGAGGGCAGAAGGGAGAAGGAAGGCAGATGGAGAGGAGGATGGACTAAACAGGCTGATGGATGGACAAATGAGCAGGCTCTCCCTCCTTGTCCAGCAGCAGAGGTAATGGTGGCATAAGGTGATGTGGATCAGGAACTGTCATTCAAAAGATGTGGACTGTAGGTAACAGCCTGCATGTCTTTGAAAGAATCTGGACCCTGGTGGGAAGAACCTGCGTTTGCACTGGCCTCTGCCATCAGCCTCAGCTCCCCTTGGCCACACAAGATCCCACCAATTCTAATGGACTTTGCAGGCTGAGAGGTGTTGCTGCAAATAGGTCAGGCTTTGTGGGGTTCCAAGGTTAGTCTTGGGGTAGTACCATGGCCATACCTGCCAACAGTGTCATTTTCCAGCAGCTCCAATAATTCAAAAGGTAATTCTGCCTTTTGATCTTGTCAAGGAGGGAGCTGTTTTAAAGGGCCAGGTGAGAAGGGGACTCTGCAGTGAGAGTCCCGGTCTGAGTGCGGGGAGGGCTGGTGGAGCCCGGCGTGACCTCGGAGTTACATACGTGCACACCACATGCTGGGCCATATGTGCTGCTGCCTGGGCTCTGGAGGCTGTCAGGCCCTCCATGCTTGGAATAGTCGGGATCTGCTGACTTGACAAAATGGGGTAGGGGCTGGGCCACATCTGGAGGGGAGCGGGAAGGAGCTCCCAGTGACTGGGCTGTGGAGGGACTTCCCAGCTTCGCAGCCCTGAGCTCCCCCTTCTTTCTCCACAACCACAAGAGTGGTGTAATTCTCCTCACGTTAAAAGTAAACATCTGGCAGCATCTGCAATGCCCCAAATAAACAAAGAACTAATAGGAGGCATTCGTAACCACAACGGGTCCTGCATGGAGAAGGGAGGGACGCTTCACTGTACAGAAGCTAAAATGACTAAGTGGTGAGCCTCAGCTCATTCGTTTATTGATTGGTGATTAATTCATTGATCAGTGCACAAGCTCCTATAAGACCATGCTGATGCAGTTTTCCAATGCCCCCAGGGCAGCAGAGATGTCACGTCAACCTCATGGCACCAGATGGTCCTTGGTGTGCTGGGGACTGGGGATGATGGTTAGTCCTGGGGTGTCTGTTGCACCTTACTGCAAGTCCAGGGGCCAATATCCAGGGATCCGAGAACAGTGGGAAATCTGTGTGGCAAAGCCCTAGGGTCACTGCAGGGAAAAGGATCATTTTCTGGAAGTGGAGGTTGCCTGAAGCCTTTCATGAGAGATCAGAAGCAGACGCCAGCATAGAGGCAGATAGGATCCCTCCGTGGCGGAGATGCCAAAGATGCTCCCAAGGATGAGAGGGGGAGGGAGACAGGGGAAGTGGAGCTGGAGCAGAAGAGGTGGCCACCTCTTAAGGTCAGTCCTCTGAAGCTGGCCAGTGTGCCAGACAGGGCAGTGGTGTTGGAATAAACAGTGACGAACACACTGACTGCTGAAGTCAGATTGACAGCAAACTGGAAACAGAGCCTAGGACTGGCTGGCACCATCTGACAACTGAGAAGGGCTTAAGGATGAAATTGGTCATATTTGAACACCATCAAATTCATTCCTCACAGCCACACTAAATGTAAGCAACAGACAGAGAAACGAATTAATAACAAAAATGTCTCCAGCTTTCATGTTCTGGCAGGAGAAATGCTTCCAAGGAGGGACAGATTCACAAGCCTTCCTAATTCTCAGGACCAATATTCTTCATCACCCTCGTCGCATGGTCGGGAGTGGTGCAGGGCTCGCCAAGGAAGAAGGGACGGAAGGACATGGAGAAGGTTTGGTTGTCTGAGTGCTAAGAAATCAGGCAGCTGGTTATAACTTCAGAAATGGGTCTCATGCCAGAGGTCATAAAATCACTGCCAGCCGGTTGAATCCAGCTTGTAGACATTTTCTGTTTGGCCCACAAATGTCTTTTTATTTCATTTTAATTTTGAATTTGAACAAGTAGCCAAAGTGTACAAATCAGGAGAGTCACAAAAAATTCCAGCTTTCTTGAAATACCTATGCAAATCACGCCTAAGTTCTCCAGGTGGCCTTAGGCACCACTGATTCCTTCCCTGCTGGCTCTATAGTCATTTGTGATTTCAGCTCCTGTATTAGGCCATCAAACACTTGTTAGGCATCAAAGAATTAGTGGGGCTGACTTTCCAACAGTCCAGGATAAATAAAGGTTATATAACAAAATGGGAGATTTTGGTCCCATTTTAGGTAGAAAGATCGAACTTCTTTTTTAAGACGTTGAAAGACAATATAAATAAAACCATTTGTATTAACCAGACAAAATCATGACACAGCCGGGCACAGTGGCTCATGCTTGTAATCCCAGCAAGGATTTTGGGAGGCCAAGGCGGGTGGATCACCTGAAGTCAGGAGTTCAAGACCACCATGACTAATATGGTGAAACCCCATCTCTACTAAAAATACAAAATTAGCCGGGCGTGATGGCGCATGCCTATAATCCTAGCTACTTGGGAGGCTGAGGCAGGAGAATCCCTTGAACCTGGGAGGTGGAGGTTGCAGCGAGCTGAGATCACGCCATTGCACTCCAGCCTGGGCAACAAGAGTGAAACTCCATCTCAAAAAAAAAAAAAAAAAAAAAAAAAAAAAAAAATCACAACACATATAAAAGGTTTGGCAATAAAGAAAAATACCTTTGTCAAAAACAAGAAATGGGGAAAGGATTCCCTATTTAACAAATGGCGCTGGGAAAACTGGCTAGCCATATGTAGAAAGCTGAAACTGGATCCCTTCCTTACATCTTATACAAAAATTAATTCAAGATGGATTAAAGACTTAAATGTTAGACCTAAAACCATAAAAACCCTAGAAGAAAACCTAGGCATTACCATTCGGGACATAGGCATGGGCAAGGACTTCATGTCTAAAACACCAAAAGCAATGGCAATAAAAGCCAAATTGACAAATGGGATCTAATTAAACTAAAGAGCTTCTGCACAGCAAAAGAAACTACCATCAGAGCAAACAGGCACCCTATGGAATGGGAGAAAATTTTTGCAATCTACTCATCTGACAAAGGGCTAATATCCAGAATCTACAAAGAACCTCAAACAAATTTACAAGAAAAAAACAAACAACCCCATCAAAAAGTGGGCAAAGGGTATGAACAGACACTTCTCAAAAGAAGACATTTATGCAGCCAACAGACACATGAAAAAATGCTCATCATCACTGGCCATTAGAGAAATGCAAATCAAAACCACAATGAGATATCAGCTCACACCAGTTAGAATGGCGATCATTAAAAAGTCAGGAAACAACATGTGCTGGAGAGGATGTGGAAAAATAGGAACACTTTTACACTGTTGCTGGGACTGTAAACTAGTTCAACCATTGTGGAAGACAGTGTGGCGATTCCTCAGGGATCTAGAACTAGAAATACCATTTGACCCAGCCATTCCATTACTGGGTATATACCCAAAGGAATATAAATCATGCTGCTATAAAGACACATGCACACGTATGTTTATTGCGGCACTACTCACAATAGCCAAGACTTGGAACCAACGCAAATGTCCAACAATGATAGACTGGATTAAGAAAATGTGGCACATATACACCATGGAATACTATGCAGCCATAAAAAATGATGAGTTCAGGTCCTTCGTAGGGACATGGCTGAAGCTGGAAACCATCATTCTCAGCAACTATCACAAGGACAAAAAACCGAACACCGCATGTTCTCACTCATAGGTGGGAATTGAACAATGAGAACACTTGGACACAGGAAGGGTAACATTACACACTGGGGCCTGCTGTGGGGTGGGGGGAGGGGGGAGGGATAGCATTAGGAGATATACCTAATGTAAATGACGAGTTAATGGGTGCAGCACACCAACATGGCACATGTATACATATGTAACAAATCTGCACATCGTGCTCATGTACCCTAGAACTTAAAGTATGATAAAATATATATATAAAAGAAAAATACCTTTGTCATCCTTGCAAAATTACTGGTTTTTGTGTATTTCCTTCCAGTCTTTTCCACTTTTTTTTTTTGAGATGGGCGGGGGGGGGGTCCCTTTTTTTTTTTTTTTTTTTTTTTTTGAGATGGAGTCTCACTCTGTCACCCAGACTGGACTGCAGATCACTGCAACCTCCGCTTCCCTGGTTCAAGTGATTCTCAAGTCTCAGCCTCCTGAGTAGCTGGGATTACAGGCGCATGCCACCATGCCCAGCTAATTTTTTTTGTATTTTTCGTAGAGACAAGGTTTCACCATGTTGGCCAGGCTGGTCTGGAACGCCTGGCCTCAAGTGACCCGCCAGCCTCAGCCACCCAAATGCTGGGATTATAGGTGTAAGCCACCGTGCCCAGCCTCCAAATTTATTCTTACATAGTTGAATATATGGGTTGCATACTGCTTTTTCATTTAACAGTATAATTTATACATTTTCTCATATTGCCAAACAGTTCTCATTTTTGTTATTCTAAATAATGTTGCAAGGAGCATCTGTGTGCATTTGAATCTTTTCATATTTTGAATTATTTGCTAAGAATATATTTTCAGAAGCAGCATGAATGGATTACATAAAGACTTGAGCATTAAAGAGTTAACCTGTAAGTTCCTAACCCAGAAGTACCCTGTAGAAATCTCTTCATCTCAGCACATTGTTGGAGAGCCTATAGGAAAAAAAAGGTCACTTCAGCATATGTGATAGGATTGTGGGTAATTTCTAAAAAAATTCGGCATGCGAAGTCCATTCCGGGAATAGCACTATCTTGAGACCCAAGTCAAATAGTACTAAATGTGCTAAGCAGAGGTCTGTGTTTAAAGAAGAAATTCATTTGCTCTTAATAACTGCAGAATGCTGCATAGCTCAACGATGGAGTCAGAAGACTCCGCACGGCATCAAAGCCTGCTTCAATAAGATACGGGAGGCCAAGGTACAAGATAATCTGTCTTTCTCAATTAAAGTAGCTTTGTGCCCTAAGTGCAATAGTCATTTCTTAGAACAATGGTTGCCTTTAAAACTTTTTATTGATGGCAGAATAAAAGGACTAAACAAAACCAGAGTGTTTAAAGGTAATCTATATCCCATATACAACCCAAAGAGCGGTGTAAACAAGGTGATATGTCATAAAATGAAATGTGATACAGATAACCTTACTATTATCTTCTGCACAAGTTCAGATGAATTACAGTGCCTGAAATGTCCAAGCAATGGAAAGTAAGGCACACTGTATGTTTTGTTTTTGTTTTGTATCCCCTCTCCGTACCCCCTGCCACCCCCCAGTCCAGCCTGCTGCCAATAAATAAGAAGATTGACATCATGGAAGCACAGGACAAAATGAGAGCCTTTTCTTGAGACTGACCCTCGTGCTGAAGAACCGAAGGCACAAGAGGGGTCTCTGGGAAATGGTGCGAGAGTTAGTTTCCATGCCAGGCAAGCTGACAGAACCTCTAAGGGCAGGATTACGAGTGCTTGAGAAAACTCCACCTCCTGTGGAAAGGCAGCCTGTCTTTGGTAAGGAGAAATCATGCTTCCCTAATCTACTAGAGCTTTGTGAAGGGTCAAAATAAGTGTGCGGACAAGGGGGAAACAGGAGACACAATCTCCTTACACTTTCAAGCATCCTCTGAGAGTTGCCACACCAAAGCGTGTTTTAAAGGAGTTGAGTCACCATGGGAATGGGGAGAATGTCGGAAACAAATAGGGAACTGGCTTAGAGATAAGGAATAAAGAGTAAGGATAAACAAGTCTTTATCTGGATGGAAAAATGTGAACTGTGGGGCTCCTGCTGGGGAATTGATGCTCCTGGGGGGACCAAGTTAACTGGCCCTTAGTGATTTGAGATGTGACTATCAAGCCCTTTTGCTTTCACAAGTCACATGTGGAAATCATCCCCATCGCCATAGAGTCATGGATCATATATCACCTTGAATTGTGACATCTCCAGTGACTTAGTGGGCTCCTGAAACGCAGAGCATGGTTGATATTTCTGGATTCATTACAGTGACTAGCATCCAAGAAATATTTTGTGGCTTGATCAGTTGAGAGAAGAATGAGTGTACATTGAAATCTTCTGGCTTGCCAATGACCTTGAGCTCTTCCAAGTAGGCAAATACCAGCAAAGGGCTGTGAGATGCAGGAAGATACAGAGGGCTCAAGAATGGCTGAAGATGTTCCCCATGGGCAAGGGCAGGTTGAGTAAAGCATTTGAATTGCAGTTTTTCTTTTTTTTTTTTTGAGATTGAGTTTTGCTCTTTTTGCCCAGGCTGCAGTGCAATGGCAGGATCTCAGCTCACTGCAACCTCCGCCTCCAGGGTTCAAGTGATTCTCCTGACTCAGCCTCCCGAGTAGCTGGGAGTACAGGTGCCTGCCACCATGCCCAGTTAATTTTGTATTTTAGTAGACTTGGGGTTTCATCATGTTGGCCAGGCTGGTCTCGAACTCCTGAACTCAAGTGATCTGCCCGCCTCGGCCTCCCAAAGTGCTCGGTTTACAGGCGTGAGCCACCGCACCCAGCCTGAACTTTGTTTTTGTGGATGTGTAAAGAGAATACATGTAAATACATCATATATATCAGTTTAGAAAATAATAGTGAATACATCATATATACCAGTTTAGAAAATAATAGTATAAGCTGCACCTTTGAGGATGAGAGATTTGAAGCTCTCAGTGACAGCCCAAGGAAAGATTTTGGGTCACTATAATCCAGTGCTTCTCAACCTGTTTTCCATTATTATCCCCCACCCCCACCAAGTACTTTTTTTAACCTACCTTTCCCCCAGTTGCCACCACCTTCCATGAAATTTTAATAGCATGGAATATTGCATTTCTGTTTATGTCCTGTGGCCCTTTGCAGGGCCATAAACCATTGTAATATCTAAGACTTTCCATCTCCCAAGAACCAAGTGTTGTCTCCTTGGGAATGATGGTAGCTCTGTTGAGAATGCATGCTGTAAGGGACTTTCTGCAGGATTGGGCCCAAAAGTGTGACTTCATTCAAACAACAACAAATTGCTGAATATCTAAGGATGGAACTGGGAACAAAAAAGTCTTCTCTTGCTTTCCCCTCAAGCCAAACAAAATCCCAAAGATGTGAGGTGAGATGGGGTGCTCCTGACCAGCTCTTAGGTGATCACATTGAGTTCCTTAGCCCTCTGCCTTCAAGTTGAGTTTGGCCAATGGGGAGCTCAGCAGGAGACTGGGGGAGTGAGGAGGGAATGTGTGGTGAGAGTATATGTCCCACCTTGTGGGGTCACCCTGTCTGGTGGTGTCCTTTGGTCACTTCTTCAAGTGCCAACTCTACATGACTCCTGGGTTCTTCTTCCAGGTTCTGAGTTCTGGTAATAGCTCCCACTCCCTTCCTTTGGTGGGGGATAGAGATGGAAATAGCTTGGCTGCCACTGGCTCAGGTCATAGCTATCCTTTGGACCTACACATTTGTAAATGGGTCTTATGCACACTGTGCTTTCTGTTTCCTGTTGGGGCCTTGAATGATAGAGGGAAAAGTTCTTTTTTCTGCATCCTAGGAGAGGCTTTCTGGAGCTGGAATGAGGCCAGAGGGCCTAGGGCTGGGTAGGATGGGCCAGGACAACAAGTCGTTAAAATGCTGAAAAAAGGAGACTGACAGGGCCCTTGACTGGAATGAGAGTGGGAGAAGGAACTTCCCCCAAACACAGTTGTAGGGATCCTCTAGAGCTTAAGAGGCAATTATTAGAAATATCTTGGTCTATCTCCTTCCCGTAGGTGGGAATGATGTGGCACTTTGTCTACCTCAGGGGGTAGCCTTGGCTGGGGTTCACGGAGAGGTGAACAGAGAAACATAAAAGTTCTTCACATAGACCTCAAAGGGGTCCTTTAAGGTCAGGGTCCCTGGGACATCCTCACTTTTGTGGATGACCCAGGGGAGGTGGCAGGTGTGAGTGGATCATTGCTCCTATGGGTTTAGGGCAATAACTGGGTGTGCTTCTGGGTGGAGGGAAAGGAACACAGGCTTTTGGGGGCAACAGCCTAGGCTTGGATCCCTGCTCTTCACCCCTCTGGGCCATCACCCACCTCTCAGAGCTGCCGTAAGGATTAAATGAGAAAGTGCACAGAAAGTCACGCAGGCCTGGCCTGCAGCCAGCTACAGCCCTGCCCCTCTTCCTAGTCAACTGAGTAGTCTCATGCTCAGAGTCCAAGTCTCCTTTCCTGGCTCTGCCCTCAGGAGCAGGGACAACCAAGTCTTACATGCTTCGGGCTCCAGAAGCCACAGAGTGAAAGCAAGAAGCTGTTGTCATGGATGGGGGGTGGGTGGGCACATTATCCTGAGGCCTCCTAATCCCATTTTCTGCTTTCATGTTAATCCTCTTCCTCCTTCTGTCTACCACACACTGAACTCCCAGGGCACTGACCCAGAGAGCCAGGCCCCACCTCCCGCAGTTGAAGGCCCTATTCCCTATGGTGGGAGGGCGGGGTGGGGCGGGGGCTGCAGAGTCAAGGGGTGGGCAGTCCAGCTCGTGCCTTCGTCCTCCGCAGTTGACCTGGATGTTCTTCCAGGCCAGGCCATGGATAACACTGAGGGCTTAGCTCGCTAATAAATAATAACAATGACAGCATCAGCCAGTATTTCCTAAGCATGTACCGTTTGCTGACGCTGGCTAAGGCAGGATTTTATTCAGTTTCCGTAAGGCTGCTGTGAAGCAGATTATCCATCTGAAATTTGCAGATGAGGAAAGGGAGGCTCAGGGAGGTTGTCATGAACCAGATCACACTGAGCAAAAAGCAGAACTGTCTGGGACTCCTGCCCAGCTCTGGCTGGCTCCAGAGCCTCACGGGGAACCACTAGGTCACACTGCCCTCCTGCATTGCTTCCTCAATTCGGGAACACAACTGGGGGATCCTTTCCCCAATTTGGAAAAGGATCCCTTCCCAATCCCCACCCTTGCCTTCCCTCCTCAGGCGCATGTCACCTGAGGCTTCAGTTGGGTGAATATATTTTTTCTGTTCACTACACCCGGGTATCACTAGCATTGCAGTGGGGTAGGAAGAACGTGGCTTGGTGGGTGGAAGGGGAGGTGGCGTTGTGTTTCTGGCTGAAACAGGTGGCTCTCTGTGAAAGGTCATCTGGGAGAGGAATGATTTTGCTTCAGGCTTTCCTTTACCTCCCCTTTCTTTCTGGCACTCCATCCCTTCTCCATTCCCAGTTGCAAATGCCCTTCTCTTGACTCTGCAGGACTGAATCTGGCCATTTTTGCCCCCAGAAATAGGTTCTGGGACAAGGCTCACTCACTAAGGAAGGAGCCGTCCACCATCCCCTTCAGCCACTGTGTGTCAGTCTTTCTAAAAAGATGTTATGCCTTGCGGGACCTCCATTTCGGTTTGTTACACACTCACAGGAAGGAGGCGCTTCCCTAACTCTAGCTTACACTCTTCCTGCTGCAATGGGTCCCTTCTCGGAGGCAGCACTCCATACTACCGGACAGAGCGCAGGCTTGGAGGGAGGCTGGATTAGAATGCTTGCTGAAACACTTAGCAGCTGTTACCTGGGCTTCAGTTTTCTGGGATAGAATTGGAATAATTTTGTACCTTGCTGAGGCCAGAGCCTGGTCCTCTGGAAGTATTATTTCCCTCTGTCCCTCTCCAGGGGCTGGTGAACCCCTCGTCTGGAAATCTCTCAAAGCCAGGAAGGCAGTACTTGGTTCACTTTGGTCTTTTTCCCCAGCATCCTGTGGTTCCTGAGCCCTGCGGGCCTCTCTCCTGGTTATTACTGGGTCCTTGGGTCCCTCTGGACTGTGCAGCCCTCGCAAACTTCCTGGCCCAGCCCCCTCCCCTCAGGTTCTCATCACTTCTGGCCCTGCCTTGTGCCTCCTTGGTGGATGCGGTTCCTCCGGCCCTCAGAACCCCACAGGCCATATGACAGTTGGAGGGTAATAGAGGATTGTGTAAAGTCCAGTACTGGATTGCGTGGGGTGGGCTATGCATGTTGCATGGAGTGAGTTCAGCTAGGGAAGGAGGCCCGAGGGTGATGGAAGCTGAGGTCCTCCTTCGAGGGTTAAGGATGGTCTGAGGGTGGTGAGCATGGCAGGATTCGGCTGCATTGTCATGGTGTGAGGCTTTGTGGAGGCTCTGCCTCTCCCCTCCACCCACAATCCCACAATCACCAAGCCCAACACCAGAGGCAAGATGTGGGGCGTGTGGGCTGGGGATGGCGGTGGTAAGCTGCAACCCTGAGGGTCAGAGCGGTGACTATGACGAGGGCTCCAGAGCAAATACGGCTCCTCAATCACCTCGAACTACAGGGACATCTTGTTATGTGAGAAATTACACCAACCACGTCTGTTGAGGAGAAATCAGGTTAAAGTTTGGTTATTCTTTTTAAAGCCTCCAAAGGTTTGTGCCCATCCAGAATATTCTAGAAGTAGAATGGTGTATAGGAGAGAAGATATGGGTTTCAAGTCAGAAGCCCTGCATTCATGGCGGAGCTCTCTGGCCTCCGTGTGATCCTGAACCCGCAGGTTCTTGTTTTTGCTCTGGGCTTCGATACAGCCCAGCTAGACCTTCCCTCCTAAAATTGACAAAGTGGAAGCTGGTCTTTCCACAGACCCTCCTTTCTTCTGAATGTTCATATATTTCATGTTCAGGGAAAGACTCAGAAAAGCTTAGTGCCCATGACCTTGTGGTGGGCCCAGGCCAGGTCCAACCCTGGGCAGAGGTAAAGCTGACCCACCTGCAGGTTGTTCGGGTGCTCCTGGTGACCCCTTCATGGCTGACATCTCACCATGAGGACATTATTCCACTGGGTTAGGGCTTCATACATAAGAAGCTGGTCTGTAAAAATGAGAACTTCCTTGGGGGAAAAGGGAGTCCCCATGTCTTTTTAGGGGACACGATGTGGAAGACCCAGCAGGAGGTGGGCACCATGGGTGGGAGCAGGGCCTGAAAACACTTTGTGATGACTTCAGGGTTTGCTGCTGAGATTTCACTCATCTTCCCCTGTGACACACGCATCCCCACAAACATATACCAAGGATATAACTGAGGACCAAGAAGTCACAACCTAAGAAACGGTCATTAGGGAAGAGTTTGCTGTGAAACATCATTTTATTAACTAATTTTATTTTATTTTTTACAAAAATAAACAATTTAACCAACAAGAAGTACAAAAGATTCTGGATATTCAAACTCGAGGAAGGGGGAAAGCCTGGTTTTGGCTGCTTTGCGGCTTTCATTGAAAGCAAATGAGGCAGAAAGGCCCCGGCCCCACCCCCGCCCCAGGTCCTGGCTCAAACCACACCTGCTCCCTGACCCCAGTCTTGGCTCATGCTGAGGTGTGCACCTCTGCCCCTGACCCCTGGGCTGGCCTGGGAGTGTCCCCTGTCGGGAGGTCAGAGATAGCCTCCCCAGGTACAGAATCACCCACATCCTGGAGCATCCCCCGCCAAGTCTCCTGTCCAGACCTAAGCTGAGAGAACACTCCACGATGGATTGTCCCCACGCAGCCCCCCCCGCCTGCTGTGGCATGTGCAGCAGCAGCAGCAGGGGCTTTAGCTACATTCTCACACTATTGAACACAGTGATGGGGCTGCCCACGGAACCGTCCCAGGGAGGGGCACAGCCCCCAGTGGGGAGACTAGCCTGAGCTTGCTTACAGCCCAGAGGGTTGGAGAGGCAGTCATACCCCCATGATTCCTGGACTAGGAGCCAGCAGTCCCATAGCTAGGCTGGTAAACTCACATTTTAACATTTGGCATTATTGCACGTTTGTCCTGGTCACATCTGTCTGTCTGGGATGTTAGCTTTGTCTGCAGGGGTTCCCAGGTGACATGCAGTGCTGCCAATGCAAGTCACTCCCTCCACAGGCAAGCCCAGCTGCTGAGGATAGTCAGCTGGTCAGCAGAGCCCTCAGATAGGTCAGCCAGAGGCCTTCACATATGTGGTCTTGTTGGGATCAGGGACCACTTGGCTCCATCCAGTCTTGAAAAAGACCAGCTGCCGACCTGGGGGGCAGAGGTGAGAGGTAACAGGGCTGGATGTTTCTCTTTCTGGAGGCAGGACCATTCTCCCTAATTTGACTGCCTTGAAGACACGTATACCTCTCTCTCATCACCTCAGCACCCCCTCTGACTTCCGATGGGGGATCACTATCTATCAACCTCCAGAGGGGACCTGCCATCTCCCTTGGAAGGGCTTCTCCCACTGGCTCACCTGTCCAGGTGGTCTGGTTGGTGACCACAAAGGCCCGACACTGGGCATGGCTCTCACAGACATCCACGGCCTCAGCCAGGTTGAACACTGAAAGGAGGCAGCTCCCGTGGTGGTAGGATGGCCAGCAGCGGTAGTCTTCCTGGGGGATGGTGCTGTCTGGGATACACTGGTACTCTGTGGGTTGGGGATGGAGTAAAATGAGAATTCTGTATGCCCAGGTTTGAGTGCCCAAGGATGTGTCACTTTCTGGAAAGGGCAGCAAGACTCATTTCCTAGGTGAAAGCTGAAGTCCAGCCCAGCCCTCTAGCACGCAGATGAAGGCAGCTACCACTGTTGAAACAGGGCTGACTGCTCAATAAAGACAAAGCACAGACTTGATTTTCAGGAGATACATATTTCCCAAATCTAAGGGCACATAGCTTGGTCAGGCAGTACAAGATAGCAGGCACATGAAAGGGGTACAGACATATACAGGGACACATGGAGTCCCAGCTGTCTAGGCTAATTGCTGAGGCCAGGACATTTTAGACAGTTAGAGCCAGGCTTCTCAAACTTCAATGTGCATGTGAATTACCAAGGACTCTTGTTAAAATGCAGATTCTTTTTCTTTTCTTTTCTTTTTTTTCTTTTTTTTTTTTGATGGGGTCTCACTCTGTTGCCTAGACTAGAGTGCAGTGACACAATCATAGCTCACTACAGCCTTGAAATCCTGGGCTCAAGGGATCCTCCCATCTCAGCCTCCTGAAGTGCTGGGATTACAGGTGTAAGCCACCATGCCCAACCAAATGAAGATTCTGATTCTGTAGGTCTGGGGTAGAACTGAGAATCTGTACTTCTAACCAGCATTCAGTGTGGCCTGCAAGGGTTCAGAGCAACCCTCATTCACATTTTCTCCTGGCCTTGGGGAGAGAAGTTAGGCAAGTTCCTCAGAAGGGCCTGGGATGGAAGGGAGTCGGGGTTTTTGAAGTTAAGAGGCATGCAAATGGACTAAAATGCAAAAAACCCATGGCTAGAGTGGGGAGGGGGCTGGAGGGAAAATCTGAGATCTCATTCTACAGAGAGAGCCTCAGAAGCTCTAAAAACTCACAATCAGTGAGCTCCTCAGCTGCTGGCCTCTTGTTTGCTCCTGTCTTTCCCACTGCCTGGAGAGCCCCAGCTCTGGACTGATAATGCAGAAGCCCTGGGCCTCTGGCCACCCCACCCTCCTGCCTCCTTCTACCAGGGACTAGACCAAAGTCCAGGGCTGACTGTGATTTACAGCCCCATAAACGGCATCCTCAGGGACAGAGCCAGCCATTGTTCACCTCGTTAAACTTTATTTACAGGGCTAACAGGGCTCCCCCACCCCTAAGACTAGCCAGAACTCCTTGAATATGAAACCTGCTCACCCCTCAACCCCTGCCAACCCCAGCTAAACCCCAGGGCTTCAGCAGAAGGACCACAGCCTGAAACCAGTGGCCAGAATTCTCCCCCTGCCCTGGGGCTTCTTGGCTGGTTTCAGTGTGTGCCTTCCCTAACATGCAGTGCCCTTCTAGCCCCGGGAGGTTAGAGGAAGGAAAGGGAAGCAAACATATACTGCGTTCCAGCTGTGTCATAGGAACTGCACTAATTGCTTTCACACATTTCACTTGACATTTAATTCCCATAAGAATTTGGTGAGGTGGGTAATAGTGAACCCAATTCACAGATGAGGAAAGTGAGGTTCAAGGGGTAACTTGCTCAAAGTCATGTAGCCAGTACATGATAGGGTTTGGAGCCATCCAGAGTAGGGGTATCAGTGCCCAACCCCAGGTTGAAGGCAGAATTATAGTTGCTCTAGCTCAGCTAGAGATGGAACCTCAAATTAGTCCATGTCAGCCCCTCCATGATTCTATGTGAGCCCCTACAGTGGCCTTTGGAGACAAGGGTCCCCAGAGAAAGGGTGAGCCACTTAGCCTAATTGGGCGGGGTCATTCACCCTCCCACCTGTTTCTTGCTTCCCTGTGGATCAGGTTGGGGCCACTCACCGGTACTGCTGCTTGCCGTGGAGTTCTGCAGATACTGCCCGCTCCGGTACAGGTGCAGCACCTTCTCCAGCTGGGCCAGGGTCTCGTCCACCCCCCAGGTGAGCTCTCCTGCAGAGTGCAGTGTGGCTAAGACAGGATGCCTGGGGCTCCCACTCCTCCCTGAAGTCAGCAGCCAGCTGCTCCCACCTCTGCCTCCAGAGCCTGTGCCCCAGTGAACAGAGGGCGGGGGAGCGGGGAGGTTGCAGCAGAATGCCACCTTAGGAAGTGATGGTTTCTAGAACCCCTGCTGCCCTGGGTTATTTTTCTCCCCACTTTTGCTGGCGGGTGGGGGTGGGGTAGGTGCCTGGAAGCAGATGGGCCCTGGAGAGCTCACCTGTGGCGTTGACGATGCTGTCCAGCAGAGGACGCAATGAAGGCGGGGCACTGTGAGGCAGGAGGTATGTGAAGAAAAACCTGTGGCAGAGGGAAACCAGTGGCTCAGGAATCCAGCCTTTGGAGACACATCCTTCCTCTATTCCAACCTGGGGCAGAACGCTAACCTGGCCAGGGAGCCGGATCCCTCAGGCCTAGCAACCAGGCAGAACGCAGTGAAGTCTACTCAGCCTCGGGGGAGGGTTCTGGGCACATGCTAACACCACACCTAACTTCATACTAACCGAAACCAGGGGCCTGCTTCCCAACCCTTCCCAGGACTTGCCCACCTCCCAGCCCCACATTATCCCCTGACTGACCCCCGGTGTCGGAGCAGCCCCATGGCTGGGGCCCAGTGAGGAATTTCCCAGAGCACAAGGGCCTGGGTGGGAAGGGAAAAGTGCCAGTTCCACCAGCCCTAGGCTCTGAGTCCAACACTATTTTAAGAAGCCTCCAGCTGCCACCCCCTAACCCGGATTCTCCTTGGAGCTGTCTATTTTTAGCCTCTCCATCAGAAGCCTGAATGTTCCCTTCTGGACAGGGTAGAAGCCTTCCCTTGCTCTGGTCAAGGCTGAGTCTCCCTGCCCAGCTGGCCTCCACGTTGGCTCTCTTCCTGCCATGCCCTCCTGGCCCATTCTCCTTCGATGGAGTTCCCGAGTCGGGGGTGGAGGTCACCTGTAGGCATTATAGAGGTTCCGCTTCTCGTTCATGCCCTCGCACCAGCCCTGGGCTGAGCAGGGCAGGGTGAAGTTCCTGGCCGGAAACTCGAGTATGCAGTCGGTGCTGCCTGCACACGGCGTCTCCTCCACACGTGCGTCGTCCAGGTCCGTCACTTTGAGCTCCCCATCCACCAGCACAAACTGCCGAGGGCGGAAGTCCAGCAGAGTGACGGAGCCCAGTGGGGAGTGGGCCAGGTGGTGGAGGAGGCGGCCCAGGCTCAGGCAGATCTGAGGGGCACAAGAAAAGACTGCTCACTGCTTTTCTCCTGGGTTGGGGGTCTGTGGGACTCGAGGGCACCCTCCTCTTGGAATCTGAACTTTGCTTGTGGGGGTTGGCACTTCTCTTCTATAGGCCCCAAGGCTCCACAAAGGCCAAGGTCAGCAGCCTTAGAGAGGAGGCCAGTGATTTTCTATTAACTCTCGGCTGGCCTGACTCTGGAAATGATATGGAGTGGGTGGGAAACTGCAGCAGCGAGGGTCTGGGGATAATGCATCTCTTCCCTGAAGTTGCATCCTGAATGTAGTTTTAGTTCAGTGTATGGAAATATCGGGAGGGTCAAGATGGTATTAAGGTCTTTCCTAGTTCTAGGACACTGGCCCTCCTGCAGTCAGGCTGAGTGTGAGTGTGTGAGTGCTCCCCTCTTTAAGGTGCCAGCCCCCACAAGCTGGTGTGTACACGCGCACAAGGAGGGGTGAGGAGGGCAAGAGCACAGCATGTCGGGATCCTTTAAGTCTTGCTTCTTTTTTGAACCCTTTGGCCGGTGGCTGAGTCAGCCTGTGCGCCTTCCTCCCCTCCCTCTCCCTGGGTGGAGGAGGAGTGGGAGCTGCTTTGGAGGGCTGGCCTTCTAAGGCAGAACCATCCTTGCAAGGAGCCCAGGGCCCGAGCCCTCCTCTGAGCTCACTCGGAATCGATCCTCCCAGGAAGTTTGCAGCAGCTGGATCATTTCTACAGGGGCGCCCAGCTCCGTGATGGTGGTCAGGGTGTCTGGGATGTCCTCGCTGTCCTGGTAGCAGTAGCCATAGAGCTGGGGAAAGCCGAGGGCAGGTCATTAGGTCACAGGGTGGGGGTGGGGACAGGGAAGGGCTGGACTGTCAGGTTCCCCCTCTCTCTCCTCCCACTATCCCCAGGCCTTTGCTTCAGCTCAGGCCAGAAGAGAATGGCAGCGTTGCCTGGGAAGCATGCCCTCTCTTCCCTGCAGTCAGACTTCCTACTGACCATGTCAGCCCCTCACCCCTTCCGACTCAGGTAAATAGGCAGGTCTGGCCACTGTGAATTAACCACGTGCCAGGTACCATGCTAAATTGCTCTATGTGCATAACTCAATTATTGTAATAACCCTAATGGGCACAGTAGGTGCTATTATTATCTCCAACTTCAGGTGAGGAGGCTGACTCAGAGAGGTTAAGTTGCTTGCATAAGGTCGCACAGCTGATCAGTGTAGGAGTTAAGATGTGAATTTGTGCCACTCGGATTCCACAACCTATTTTTATTTATTTTTCTTTCTTTCTTTATTTTTTTTGAGACAGCCTCGCTCTGTTGCCCAGGCTGGAGTGCAGTGGCATGATCTCAGCTCACTCTGCTTCCTGGGTGCGGGCGATTCTCCTGCCTCAGCCTCCCGAGTAGCTGGGATTACAGGCGCTTGCCACTATGCCCAGCTAATTTTTGTCTTCTTAGTAGAAACAGGGTTTCACCATGTTGGCCAGGCTGGTCTCAAACTGCTGACCTCAAGTGATCTGCCTACCTTGGCCTCCCAAAGTGTTGGGATTACAGGCGTGAGCCACTGCGCCCGGCCACAATCTGTTTTTTCTAAGAATGCTGTTTGGTAATACACAAGCGAGCATACGGTTGGACATTATCCTTCCTCCCCTCCTCGAATCTGTATCTGTCCCTCATCATTTCTACCTTCTGGCAGCTTCAGTTTTCTCTGCGTGGGTCTTGAGAGAGGAAAAGCAAGTTCCCTTAGACTGGTAACAAGTGTTGATAAGAACAAGGTACCTGAGGGCACATCCCCAGGTGTGTTTTGCATATGAGTGATGTGTATCAGTGGGGTTGGTAGTGAGTGATGATTCCTCCTGGAAGATCAGTTCTTTTGGGGTTACGGTCACAGGGAACTGCCCACTCTATGTCATCTGGGGAGAAGCTCCGCACTGCCCAGGGACTTCTGGGAAGCAAAGCCTGAGTGTCACTACCACCTTAACAGCACCCACAGGCTTCCCCCTGGCTCTTCCAACATACTCCACAGCAGCTAGGGGCTCGTATGGTGCTCAAAACAACCAGCACCCTGTGGGGTAGAAACACGAAGGCTGAGTTGTCCAGGCCCGACTCAGGGAGAGGAGAGCTATGCGGTGGAGGGGTGGATATCCCTGTGCACTGTCACCCTCATACCATCATTCACCCTCCCCAGAGCCACTCCAGGTCCTCACATGTCCTCTTCCCGCCCTAGGAGTGCCCCCTCAGCTCCCCGTCATCCTGCTGGCATGGGGGAAGGCCTCACTCTTGGGCTGTGACTTGGGGGGCCAGGGCAGTTCCAGGCACCCTCTTCTCTCTCCACCCCCTCCCCATCAGTCCAGGGAGGCCCCAGACCCTGGTGGGGTGGGGGGAAGGTAAGGGGAACAGCCCTGGGGCCTGGTTCTCATTTTCTTGCCCAGAGTCTGAGCCTTTGTGGGAAACTTCTGAAGGTTATTAAACACCCGGAGGTCGTTAAATGCGCTGTTAACGAGGTATTAATCAACACCCCTCAGGAAAAAATAAAAAGACACCATTAACCCCCCCCAGGAAGCGTGAGGCTGAGCATTTCAGTCACATCTTTTGTTTGGTTGGGAGAAGAAATATACTCTAGCAGGGCCAGAATCTGGGCCCAGGCAGGCCTGGGGGCCCATCCAAGGCCTGGGGGCCCCAGGATGACTGGGGGAGGGGGAGGTGGGGAGAGGTTGAGGGGAGGGGAGACCCTTGTGCCCTTTGGCCCTGGGCTATAGAGGAGTCAAGTCACGTGAGGGAGTGTGTATGCGTGTGTCAGGGGCGGGATGGGGAGGGGTCAAAGAAAATGGATAGAAAGATCTCGCCCAGGCAATCCCCATGACCAGAGAAAGCCCTGGGAGGTGCAGAATGGGGCCTGCTAGCCTGGGCATTTTCTATTAGAATCCACAGCACCAATTCTGGGCTGCTCAGAGAGGGAGGGTGGTGAGCCTGCACCACTAGGAACTTTAGAAATGTTCTCTAACTCCTCCCCAGTTCAGCAAACAGTCAAATGGTTTTGAAATTTTAAATAACTCAGAGGTATTAAAGCAGCATTATTTCTAGTTCCCTGTACACCTGCCCTGAAGCCTCCTGGGCAGGAAGACCCCACTGTAGGCTTCCCTGCCAGCAAAGATGGCCGTGTTTAGGAGGCCAGAGCGACACTGGCCTGATGGTCAGAAGATGAATGGGGGAGAGCCACCATCAAAGCAGTCCCTAAACTCACACTAAAGGGCCCCCCACTTTTCACTTTTCCTGGGTAGAAAGGACCTGTGACCCTCTCTCCCTTAGCAACCCTTGTGCCCTGGGGCCACTAACTCTCGTCTGGGACTCTACAATAAAGAGTCACACAGCTAACCCCAGACAACCCTGGTCTTGGTTCGGTGAGGGAAGGGTGAAAACTATTCTGTTGTAATTTTTTCTTTGGTGCCTTCAGAATTGGGTTGGGGGCCTGACATTTCAGAGGAGGACCATCATGTGATATAAATGTGGGGCGTTAGCTGAATGCTTGTCAGGAAGTTTGAGCTGGCGGGAAGAGTGAGGGACAAGTTTCTTAAAAGATAGGAAAGCACGTCAAACATCAAACCTGTCTGAAGGGAGAGGGGTCTTGAGTCAAGTAACTAAGACTTTATGTCCTGCTAAGTCACTCAAGACCTCTCCACTCCCTCAGGATCTGGCTGACACCCTAGAGTTTCCAAAAAGTTCCCAAAAGTCCCTGGGAAGGAAAGAGTACAAGATCCTCCCAGTTAGAATGGCCACGTAACCAGGGGCTCACTCCCTGAAGCTGCAGACACGGTGTGAGCTGTGCAGCCAGGCTTCACTACACCCAAGTGTTGGTTCTGCCCGAGCTCCTGAGACCAGTTTGGGGCCCAGGGCCCAGTCACAAGTGTCTGACCAGGGTTGGGGAATACGATGGGGGAGGGGGAGACTGGGAGCCAACAGGAGTATAAACAGCTTTTGGGCCAGTCTCTCCTGCTCTACGACGCCCACCCATCTCCCTCCAGGGCTGGGATGCCATCTCACTCCTAAGGAAAGGAGAGAGGGACTCCTGGGTTTCCAGTCATTTCTGCTGGGTGCAGAAAGGTTAGTTTGAGTGGGCTGGTAGGTGGAAGGTGTGTGCAAGATTTCATCCGTTGGGGAGGCTGCACACACCCATGTTCACCTGGCCAACAGCGGTCAGGGATTCCCCTCTGTTTGCTCAGACATGTGCAAAGGGAATAGTCTGTCTAATCTTAGGATGGAGGGAGACCTGAGAGAGAGGACGTGGAGTGTTAGGGCGGTGCTGGGACTGTGAGAGGCCCACTCAAAGTCTAGCTTGGAGGGGACAAGGTGGGGGTTTCAGCTCTCGCCTGTGTCTCCAGCGAACAGGCGAGGCAGAGTCCCGTTGAGTAGGAACCTGAGCATTTGGCCTTCTCAACCTTCCAGCCTCTTGGCTATCTATATACACTCAGACAGTGTGAAATTTAGATCCTCAGGCCGCCAGTCTGTCCACTGAGCTGAGACCTTGAGGCTTCTGCAGGGGCTCAAGGACCCACTTTAAGGCCTGGGGAACCCTTGGTTCACTTCTGGGAAGGACTGTGTTCCCATTTTCTAGCCTGCTCCCCAGCCCCCTTCCAGTGTCTTCTGGGTGGCGCTGGAGGTGGGTGGGTGGGGAGACTCTATAGGAATCAAGCCTGACACATGGTCTCTTTCCAGCTCTTCCCAGCCCCATTGCTGTCCCGTCTCATTTTCAAAACCAGACAAATCACTGGAAGTTGAGAGAAGTTCCATCAAGAAGGGGGACTTTATCACACAGTTGGAATTCTGACTCAAGTGTCTTGGCTTAGGGTCATTTTGGCTTGGGGTAATATCCCTGGTGTTCAACCTCCTAACTCCAGCCCGGAGTAGACTCCTAAATCCTAATGGACTGCCCCACCCCCTGAGTTCTGGGAGCCTCTGTCCTGGCCTGTCTTTAAGAGATGTGTGGAAGCCGAGAAACCCAGGGGTTCTTCGGTAAAGGGACGCCCACCCAGGAGTGAGAAGCAGGGTGGTGCAGTGGGAAGGGCCATGGTCCGGTTTCTGCGTCTAGCTTAGCCTGGGTGCAGTCACTGGCACTCCAGATCAAGGGGTTCTCTTCCAGCCAGGTTGACAAGGTCTTGGGCACTCCCAGCCAACACCGTTACCCCCGCGTCCCCACCCTCGTACCTGCAGCACGTTGGGGTGCCGCAGCCGCTCCAGCAGCACCATCTCCTTAAGCAGCTTGTGGGCCGCCAGCCGATAGCAGCCCCTCCGTACCCCGAACTCGCGCACGCAGCTGCCCAGATCGTGGCCGCTAAAGTCCACCGCCTTGAGCGCCACCGCGGCGCCGCCGGGCAGGCGGACCCGGTACACGGCCTTGGTGTAGCCTGAGCCCATGTACTGCGCGCCGGACACGTTGCGAAGCGCGGCGCAGCCCAGGCGCGGGCCCGGGCCGGGGGAGCCTGGGCCGGGAGCCGGGGGCCAGCCTGGGGCGCCGTCGGGCAGGGGCCTGGCCCAAGGGGGCCGGGGGCGCGGCAGGCCGGGCCCGCCCGGAGCCAGGTCCATCAGGCGCCGCCGCTCCGGCCGGCCCGCCCCGGGCCCGGGGCCCCCGCGGGAATAGCGCTGCACCTCCTCGTAGCGCGCCCGGATCTGCCGGGCCAGCTCCCCGCGGCCCCCGCGACGGCCCGGACCCGGGGCCGGCGAAGGCTCAGGGGACTGGCCTGGCCTCGGAGGCTCCGAGCCCGGAGCGAAGAGCACGTTGAGGACGGAGCCCAGCAGGAAGGAGGCGCAGAAACCCGCGGCCACTGCCGCCCGCCGGCGCCGCATCGCTCCCCTCCCCCCGGCCGGCCGGCCCCGCGCGGCTCCCCGGCCCCGGCCCCGGGCGGCTCAGGCTCCGAGGCGGCTCCGCTCTGCGCCCCGCCGGCCCCCTGCCCAGCCCGCGCGCATGGCCCCGGCGGCCCCGACCCCGGCCCCTCGCGGGCGACACATCGGCCTGACACTTGCCTCCCTGCCGCCCTGCCCCCGCCGCTTATAAGGCCCAGAGCCGCCCTCCGCCCCCGCCCCCGCCCCCTCCCCCGCCCCTCCGCCTCCTCCTCCGCCTCCGCCTCCACCTCCCAGCTCCCGGCCCGAGCCCGTCCTCGGCGCCGCCCCCTCCGGCCGCCCGGCCCGGCCTTCCCCGCTGACTGACAGCGGGACCTCCTCCCGCGGCCGTCCGGGCCTGGGAAGCGGCGCGGAGGCGGCTCCGGTCCTGCCCAGCCCGCGGTCCCGCCCAGCCCGCGGTCCCCCGAGCTCCGTCTGGGAGCGGGGGAGGGGGCGGCGGCGGCCAGGAGGCGCGCGGGGGCTCCGCGCCCAACGCGAGGGCGGATAACGGGGCCGGGGCGGCCGGATAACGGGATTGGGAGGTGGATAACGGAGCCGGCCGGGCGGAGTGGGGGAAAGATAAAGGGGCGAGGCCGGCGGGTAGCGGGCTCCGGAGGGGACGAGCAGCTAAGTCCGGGGTGCGGAGATCCGAGTGATCTCAGCGCTCCCTCCTGGGACTGGGGGCCTCGGGGCGGTTTGGGCGCAGGGAAGGCGCGTGGACCCCGTCTCTCGCGGGTGGGGCCGGGGGTGGCGGCTCCTCGCTCAGCCCCGGATTCCGGATTGGGGCGATGGTGAGGGGGAAGCGGGCACAGCCGGGCCAGCACCTGCGAGCGCGCGTGGGACAGGAGCTCTAGGCATAGAGGAATGTTCGTGAGCTCGCCGAGGATGCCCTGTTCAACTCCTTTTACCAAAGTGTTTCTGATTTTCCTTGCCTCTAAAGCCCCAAATGCAACTGGGGGTCGCTCCCTACCCCTCAAGATGCCTGGGGTCTGACGGGGTCAGCCGCGTATAAGAAACCATGTGCATGCTAGTAGCTTGGGCAAAGAGTGCGTTTGTGCCCACGGACGGCTGTCTGTGGAGTGTGTGCCTCGGCGTGTCTGAAGGGGCCATTGTGTCCGATGAAGGGAATGTGTACCTTGTGTGTAAGTTGGTGCTGACGCCACCAAAACTTCGGTCCCTCCTCCTCCCTCCCTGATTGCATCATTAGTGCTAATTGAGGGGCTTTCACACGCCAGTGCATTAGCTGTTTGGAGTGAGCTCCCCCCTCCTGGGAGAGATAAGCCGCTGCCCCTCCCCCTCGCAGCTCTCCTCTTCCCCGCCGCTCTGAAACTGCCCACCTAGATCCTCTCACCTTCCTGGGCAGCTTCCTGCCTCCCTCTGGGCCAGGTTAATCTCTGTCCTCCTCACAGTGTCAGAGATTGGCTGGGGAGGGGTCAGGGAGGAGAAGGGTCCACAGCCTTTTTTCTGGGGGTGGGGGTGGGTGGGGGGGTATCCAGGGAGGGGAGATTTTCCCTGAAGAGGTCTGGCGCTCCTACAGAATGCAGTGTCTGTAATGAGAAAGGGACAGGAATTTCTGCCCTGTTCCTTTGGACATGGAAGGACCGAGGAGAGAGCTGAGTCCCTGATCTCCAGCCTATGATCCCACTGAGGTGGGCCTTCCAGCCCGGACTCCTTGTTCTCTATGGCTTGGGGAGTTGGGGCCCAGTCCGACTTGGCAAGCATGGAAAGGCAGGGTGAAGGAAGCCATGATTCCTCCGAGAACACTGGGTCTGGTGGAGTCAGGTCTGTACCGACAGAGCTGTTCTGCCCCACTCTGGGCCGTGGCTGCAGTCTGCAGGGTGTCGGGGGAAGGCTCTGAGCAGATGCCCTCTCCCCAGCCTTGCACCAGATGTCTTTGGTCTAATTAACTGTGCTGGGAAAACCAACCTGGGTTTGTAAACAGAGCTACTGGCTAAAGTCAACAGGGAACAGCAGCAAACAGCAAACATTCCCCTCACACTCAGCCTTGGTCCAATTCAGACCCCTGGGGAAAACGGGGAGCTGGGTGGATTAGGAGGCCCCCCGGCCCACAGCTGAATCAGGAAAAGCCTGTCTGCCTGTGTCACCCCAATATGGCTGCTAGTTCCTTATCAGTTCCATGTCTTCTCTTCTGGGGAGGAATGAGGATTTTGGGAGGAACAGTTGCCATCCCAAGATAGGCTCTGTCCTCCTTCCAGCAATTTCCCCATAGACATCTACCCAGCCAAACGTCTTAATCCGTGAGGGAGCTGTTGTGGGGGAATATTCCCTGAAGAACTTTCTTTGGGGCTTGCTCTGCCCTTGTGTCTTGGAGAAACTTCTGAGGGTAAAACTTGGCGTTGTGAGTCTACAGCTCAGAGTAGGTGAATATAACATGAACATTGTTAAGTTCGTTACACATCATGTAGGTATTATAATAACATGTTCTGAAATTAGATAATTATTCCTGTGATATCTTTGCCAAGCTTCAGTGTTTCTGTTATGGTTTGAAAGTTCAAGGCACACAGGGGCCTGAGAAACAGGCACAAGTGTGCGTGCAACACACACAGGTCCACGGAGCAGTTCAGAGCAGTAGCTCACACACAGGAACAAAGGCATCTCAGTGGCCTCCCTCGCATACTCACTGTCTCCCTCACCAGCTCTCAGACGCAGACATATACAATCTGAGATGGAAATGGGTTTTTGGCTTCTGAAAGAAAGGGATTGAACTTTTTGAGCAGATTAGAGTTTCTGAATTGGCAGTTCTTGAGTTCTTAACTATATTTTGCTTGTTTGCTTTTTTTTTTTTTTCCTTTCTGCCACCCAGGGAGAGGAATCATTTCAAAGAATTGAAATACATGAAATGCTGCTGCAGGCCCCTGATCTGCAGTCTGCCCACACACTCAAAGACCAGGTGGAGCCCATAGCCTGGGCCTCACAGGCCAGAGTCTGCAGGCCAGTGTCCAGCTCAGAGCCCTCAGTGCCATCTTCATACAGGAGCCATCAGATGGCAGTCCTCCCTGTCTCCCCCAGGGCTTCTGGCGGCCCTCAGACCACAGTGTCTGTGCAAGGTCTAGAAGGCTCAGTACGTCCAATGCTCTATGCTTTCTTGCTCCCTCTATCTTTCTGCCATGCTCCTACCCCACTCAAAACACTTACTTGGATATTAATCCTTGGGAAGAGGGCAGATGGCCCAGACTCCAAAATGCTAAATTTTCTTTAAGGTGTCTTTTAAATACCTTCTTTCTGCATGTTTCTGTCACATCATCCTAGACTGTCTGAAGGGTTATTCTAGTCTCCCATCTGCCTTCTTTATTGTCCATCTTTTTCTCTGCAGGCCAAGGCTCAGACACCTCTTTTGGAGTATTACTGTCCTACTCAAAAACCTGGAGGATAAGCTGAACTGGCCTTCAGGTCTCCATGAGCTGGCCCCAGCCCCCCACCTAAGCCTGTGTTCCCCTTTCCATTCCTCCACACAAAGTCAGACTCCTCCTGCACCAGCTCCTGCCCCAGCCATCATCTGCGTTTTCCCATCAGTGCCCTCTCTCCCAGTTCCTCTTCCTGAAATACCGTCTTCTAGCCTTTCCGCTTAATCTTTGCCAAGTGGTCCTTCAAGGCCTCCCAGAAAGTGTTGAGGTAGAGATAATGCTTCTGCAACTGGGGTCGTGTTGCAGAAGGTCCTTGGGATATTGAGTGTCTATTCTTAGAGTTTTGTGGAGAAAGGAAATGTACATAATACATTTCTCAGGTCTTGGAAAACTTGATGTAAAGAGCTTGGGATTTGGAATCAGGGATTCAATCTCATTGACTGAGTGACCTAGTATTTACACAAATTTCAAACAAACAAACATCTGTGACAACATCTTATACAACTTGGTTGGGTATAACTCTGCCAGGGGGCAGAAATAACTTGAACCTCTCTTCTTTTCTTCTTTCTTTCTTCCCCTTCCTTCCTTCCTTTCTCTCTCTCTGTCTCTTTCTTTCTTTCTTTCTTTCTTCCTTCCTTCCCTCACTCCCTCCCTCCTTCCTTCCCTCCCTCCCTCCCTCCTTCCTTCCTCTCTCTCCTTCTTTTCTTTTCGTTTCTTTTCTTTTTTCTTCTCTTTTCTGATAGGGTCTTGGGTCTTGCTCTGTTGCCCAGGCTGGAATGCAGTGGCCCGATCTCGGCTCACTACAACCTCCACCTCCCAGGCTCAAGTGATTCTCCCACCTCAGCCTCCCAAGTAGCTAGGACTATAGGTGTGAGCCACTATGCCCAGCTAATTTTTGTATTTTTTTGTAGAGACAGGATCTCACTATGTTGTGGAGGCTGTTCTTGAACTCCTGGGCTCAAGCAATCCTACCTCATCCTCCCAAAGTGTTGGAATTACAGGGTTGAACTACTTTCTTTTGTTTTCTTTTCTTTTTTTTGAGATGGAGTCTCACTGTGTCACCCAGGGCAGTGGTGTGATCTTGGCTCACTGCCACCTCCACCTCCTGGGTTCAAGCGATTCTTGTGCTTCAGCCTCCTGAGTAGCTGGGATTATAGGCGCCGGCCATCACGTATGGCTAATTTTTGTATTTTTAGTAGAGACAGGGTTTCACCATGTTGGCCAGGCTGGTTTCAAACTCCTGACCTCAAGTGATCTGCCCACTTTGGCCTCCCAAAGTGCTGGGATTACAGGTGTGAGCCACTGCGCCCGGCCTGAACCACTTTCTATCCTGGTTCCCATAGGTGAAATCTCTTAACCTCCTGGGCTCTTTTGTGCCTGGAATTTCCCCTTTTTCCCAAATCAGCAAACCAGTAGTCCATCACAGGAGGCCTCACCACTTTCACTACACTGTGGTAAGCTTCAGAGGGAAGACCATGAATCAGGACCTGGGCTGAACCTCCTGATGCCAGAGTCTGAGAGCAGGGACGGCCCCAGCTTGTCCTCCCTGGAGCAAGACTGTAGGGGAGGGGACTGATTCTGAAAAGAGGGGAGAAAAGGGTGGAGCTAGGCAGCCCGCTCCTCCACCCCCACCTCCCTCAGGTAGGAAGTGAAGCTGACATTTCCAAAATATAAAAAACAGATGATGAAGGTCAGGTTTCCCGCATGCTGGAGAGCGGGAGCCCCAAGGCAGAGTCCCCAAAAAATTATCGGAGGCAGAGACAGAGGAGAGAGCAAGAGAGTGTGCAAGCGTGAGTGCAGAGATAGATAAATATGAAGAAACATATAGACAAAGAATTCTGAATCCTGAGAAAAGTAGTCAAACAAAGATGGAGGAAGCCGTGGCTCAGGAGAGATGCTTCCACCCGTTTCTGGAAAAGAGCTTAGTTCCCCTCCATGGGTTTCAGGATGGGAATATGAGCCATTTTAGCTCCACGACCGTCAGAGGGGGAGGCCCTCCTGGAACCCAGAAACCAAAGGGCTCTGTGGGCTCTCAGAGCCCTCACCGCCTGGGCTGGCTTCTCTATCTCTGCCTCGGAGTCTGTGGCCCCCAGAGTCTCTCTCAGACCCCTTCCTGTGCCTGGCTCTCTCTTCCTCCTGCCTCCCTCCTACTCAGCCTCACCCGCCAGCCAAAGAGATGCTCTGTGACACTTTGTCTTTCTGTCTCTTTTCTGGCTTTCTGAGCTGTGTCCCCCTCCTTCACTTTTTCTTGAGATTGGAGGAGCTGGGGGTGGGGCTGAGGACTGGAGAGGGGGTTGGTGGACCCAGAGAAGGCTTAGAGGTACCTGTTTAAAGCTCTCACTGGAGAGAAGGGGTGAGGGGGCAGCCTTGGGGTGGGGACCCTGTGGTGATTGGGGACTGTGTTCTGGAGACTCTACAGGGGAGTGGGAAAGGTGTGGGCTGCTCCCCTGGGCCTCTGTAGTCCCTGCCAGATGACTACAGCAGGTAGATGAGCAGCAGGTAGAGGGATGGAGAGTTGGCCATCAATCAGCGAGTGACAGATGGACTCAGGCGGCTAAGGTTGATGGAGCAGAGGCCTTTGTCTTTGTCCAGAAGTGATGGGGATGGACGCATAGGGGCTGGGTGGTTAGGAGCGAACATATCAGACCTTTTCTGACAAAGCCAAATGTACCCTGAGTCAATGGGGCCATGTTTCTAGGCCATGGTCAAGTAGAAAGAAGCAGTTTATTTCAAGTGGCCTCAGGGCTGCAGTTTGGGAAATGGAAAGAAAAGAGGAAGAAAAGAGGGGCTGTTGAGTTTGTACCTTTCGTTCTGAACCTCTAGGGGGCTGACAATTCTCTCCTTCCCTGCGTCCCCCAGGAGCCCAGCCTGGACCCAAACCCAGAAGAAAGACTGCTCTTTACAGTTAAGAAGGCCTTGCCCCTGCTTCTGCCCTCAGGAGCTTACAGTGTAACTGGAAAGATTCGCCCCAAACCATCAGGGGCTAATACAAAGGAGAATGTGGAAGATGGGGTGGGTCGTGGGGCGGGAGTGGATAGGCAGGAAAGAACTCAGAAAGGGCTGGTCCCTTCCTGGAACCCTGATGGAGAACTATGGTGTCCTGAAAGCCTGCTGTGCACCAGGAGCTGTCTAACCTCTTGACACATACTGTGAGGGCAGAATGATTATACCCATTGTATAGATGAAGAAATTGAGGTTCAACTGTCATACCAATCCTAAGAGGCAGAGAAATGAAGAAGCAGTGACTCAGGCCCCGATTCAGGGTCTTTTTTCAGCTTTTTGTTGGTTTGAGAAAATAGAAAATTCCAGTCAAAGGGAGAGGCAGAGAAGCAAATACATGTCACCAATGGGAACCAACATGGAAGTTCATTAAGGTCATTTTTGCCTCCAAGCAACAACGTTTGGTCATAAAGATTTATTATTTTATTGTTCTTGTTAATACTAATAAAAAGCACACTTATTAAATGCCTTTCATTATCACTTAATCCACTTACCACCTCTAGGAGATAAATACTGTTATTATCTTCAATTTTCAAGATGAGAAAATTGACCCAAGAGAGGTTAGTTAGGTAAGAAGGCCAAAGAGACTGTTAGGAGGCAGAGCCCAAATTTGGATGCAGATGCCTCTGACCGCAGAGCTTGTGTTCTTTCTGGTTCTGTCCTGCATTTTATTTCATGGTCTAAGCTGGGTTGGGCTTCGTTCAGCTACAAAAATCCCAAGGTCAGTCTTTCCAAGCCCAGCGCTGCAATCGTGGTTCAAAGATAAGTGTCTGACGATGTGTAAGCCTTTAAAGGATAGAGGCAGGCCCTCCTGGAGCAGTAGGGGAAAAAAGAGGGAGACAGGAAGAGGCACATTGAAGGGAATCCTCCCCTGTCCCCCCATAAAGAAAACCACAGACTCAGGAGCTAGGACCAGACACCTATGAAGTGTTTCTCGGAGACTCCAGAGGGCGCTGGGGGGAGAGAGAAGAAATCAGGAGTGATGGTTTATAAAGGGTTAACAACACCCTGGGAGTCTGTGGAATTAAAATAATTATTTGAAAAATTCCAAAAAGCACAAAAAAGGAATAAAAATTACACAAAATCCCTCCATTAAAAGAGATTATCTATAGTAAAGTGTGCGAACTACCTCGTCTGCCCCTCCAACCCCAACCCCAGAGGTAACCTCTGTTAACCATGTGGTGTGTAAAGGCTCTCTTAGATCCCACACGCACTCATCATCTCCTTCCCTCCACCACCGTCCCATGGTGATTGTTTTTTCTGTACCACCAGCTTCAAGCTTAGACATCTTGGAGTCTCTTTGATGTTTCCAAACTCAAATTCAAGTCCTGTGCTTTAAAAAAATATCTCTTGGATTTCCCCCCTTTTTCCTCATTGCCGTCCTCCCAAGTCTTGGCTCTTCCTCTCACATCTGCTCTGTTGATTGGTTTCCTAAATGTTCTCTTCCCACCTCAAAGCATGTATGGGCACCAGATTCATCTGCCAACGACACCGCTTCCAACACATCATTTTCCTGTTCTAAAATCTTTGATGATTCCCCATCATTTGGAGGATAATTTAGCCTGGCATTTAAAGTCCGTTGCAACCTACCTCTTCACTTCTTGTATTCACAAGTGCTTCCTGACTCTGTTTTGAAGCCTGGCTGGTTGCCTTACTAATCTTAGGGCAAACTCTGCAACTCTTGCCTGACGATGACCTTTCTCCACCTAGCCAAAGCTTGTCCATCCTTCAAGGCCTATCTCAAGGCTTTCTTTTTCTTTCCTTCTTCTTCTTCTTCTTCTTTTTTTTGAGATGGAGTCTCACTCTGTTGCCCAGGCTGGAGTGCAGTGGCATAATCTCGGCTTACTGCAACCTTTGCCTCCCAGGTTCAAGTGATTCTCCTGCCTCAGCCTCCTGAGTAGCTGGGATTACAGGCGCCCGCCACCACGCCTGGCTAATTTTTGTATTTTTAGTAGAGGCAGGGTTTCACCATGTTGGCCAGGCTGGTCTTGAACTCCTGACCTCAGGTGATCCACCTGCCTTGGCCTCCCAAAGTGCTAGGATTACAGGTGTGAGCCACTGTGCCCAGCCTCAAGTCTTTCTTTTTCCTGAAAGCCTTCCATGACCTCTCTAGTCCACATCCATTGCTTCTTTCCAAAATGCCTGAACACAAGAAGGCTATGCTTCATGGTTTAGAGAGGCCCCTTATTGAAAGGGATCTTAGGTATGGGTATAGAATAGTAGTTCCCAGCTTAGGTCCCAAAGGTTTCCAGGAGTCTACAAATGTGTTGGGAGGAGGGTGGCTACCAGCTATTGTCAATATTCCAGAAAGCCTATAGGAAATTATATGTATTTCACAATAAGCCGGTCCAGTCAAGAGAAACGCCAGTCAAGAGAAATGTTAACTTTCTTCGCCTATGGCCAGAATTATATCATGCATTGGGCATCTCATCTTGACAAATGACATTGGTTTTTCCTTAAGAAAAATTTGGAAATACACTGGGCATGGTGGCTCACACCTATAATCCTAGCACTTGGGGAAGCCAAGGTGAAAGGATTGAGCCTGGGCAACATAATAAGACCCCATCTCTGTAAAAAATTTAAAAAGTAGCCTAGTGTGGGGGTGCATACCTGTAGTCCCAGCTATATGGGAGGCTGAGGTGGGAGGATCACTTGAGCCCAAAAGTTTGAGTTTGAGGCTGCTGTGAACCATCATAGTGCCATTGAGCTCCAGCTCCAGCCTGGGCAATAGAGCAAGATCTTCATTTCTGAAAAAAAAAAGAAAAATGGGGAGATAAGTTTGTTGTTATGTAAATGTACCCAGGTAGGTGGGCTCTTTCAAAATCTGGGGTTTGTGGGGCAGGAGGATGAATAAAAGGGACCCTTTAAAATTATGTTTAAAAATGTTTTTTAGAGATGGGGTCTTGCTCTATTGCCCAGGCTGGAGTTCACTGACATGATCACAGATCACAGCAGCCTTGAACTCCTCAAGCAGTCCTCAAGAGATTCTCCTGCCTTGGCCTTCCAAAGCATTGGGAATAGAGGTGTGAGCCACTGTACTCAGCATAAAAGGGATTATTGGTGGTGAAAAAGTCGGAGTCACTGGTCTCAACCAATCTCCTTACCAAAGCAGGACTCTTCCCTAATGGACAGACAGCTCAATCACTCCTCGTGATGGGCAGCCCTATGTACCTGTCCATTGCAACACTCATTGTGGTTGTGATTTCTCTCATTTATGGGTTGTTTGATTAAAATTAGTCTACTCTATAAACTTCATGAGGGCAGGGCCCTGTTTGATTTCTTCTCAACATACATTCCCTATCGTCTGGCACAGGGTCAAGGCCCATAGGCAATTAGTCAATATTTGTTATTTTCTGTTTCACAAGGCTGTCAGAAAAAGTAAATGTATGTAAAAGTGTTTTGTAAACTATAAATCCGGGCCTATAACAATCTCAGGAGCAGTTGTTATTACTGTTTCTTCAATTAAATGTTGATCTCCTGAATGGACCCAGATATGTACCCCCCATCCCCTCCCCTTCACTCTACCTCCTTAGCTTGGTAACAAATGACTTAGTATGTAGACTGAGCTTTTGTTCGTTTGTTTTTCTCTTCTCTTTTAATCTCTTGTCAAGATAAACAATAATCTGACTAAGGCTGGGCACGATGGTGCACATCTGTAATCTCAGCATTTTGGGAGCCAAAGTGGGAGCATCACTTGAACCCAGGAGTTTGAGACCAGGCTGGGCAACATAATGAGACCCTGTCTCTAAAAAAATAAAAAATAAATAACTGGGTATGGTAGTGAGCCTGTAGTCCCTGCTACTTAGGAGGCTGAGGCAGGAGGATCGCTTGAGCCCAGGAGTTCGAGGCTGCAGTGAGCCATGATGGAGCCCCTGTACTCCAGCCTGGGTAACAGAGTGAGACCCCTCTCTAAAAACAAAACAAACAAAACCAAAAAACCTGACTAAATGTAGTTCCCCCCAAGTGTTGACCTTTCCCTTCCCTCTCATTCCCTTCCCCACATTCCATCCTACCTTATTGATCATTGACTCTGTGCTAGACACCAAGCGAATAACCAAAAACACAAAGATGAATGATGCAGCCTTAGTCCTGAGGCATTTCTTGAAACATTCTTGCTGAAAGAGGTCTTTGAGGCCCCTCCCTCTATCACACTCCTCTGATTACTTAGTAGTTTGGTGATGCTCCTCTCCAAATGCAGCCCCAGGATCTCTGCACTTGATGCTCCCTCTGCCTGGAAAGGTCTTCTGAGGCCTCAGACCTTCCTGTGTCTGGCTTCTCCGTATTCAGGCTCAAATGTTATCTCATCAGACAGGACTGATGGTCCACAGGCAATTAGTCAATATTTTTTATTTTGTATTTCTGGTCACTACACCACATTGCTCTGTTTTAAGTTCTCAGAGCACTTAACATTCTCAGAAAGTATCTTACTACGTCTGTCGTATTTTTACTTTTTTGTTGTTAGTCTTTCTTCATTAGAATGTAAGCACCACGAGAGGAGGGTCTTTGTTTTGTTCACCGATGTATGCTCCAAGAACCAAGCAGTGGCAGCATATAGTAGGTGCTCAGTAATAAATGTAGAAGGACTGAACATGACATTCCAGAGATCTTCTGCCAACTCAAGCTGAGCCCTTCCCCTCCTGTGTTTTGGACATCATGCATCTAGTGATACACTCATCCTCTGATTTTTTTTTTCCAGGGATATCATTCTTATATCAGAGGCTAAATGGCAAGTGTCTCTTCACCAGCAGAAGAAAATCCTCTCCTCTGTCTTTTTTTTTTCTTTTTGAGACGGAGTCTCACTCGGTCGCCCAGGCTGGAGTGCAGTGGTGCGATCTCGGTTCCCTGCAAGCTCCGCCTCCTGGGTTCACACCATTCTCCTGGCTCAGCCTCCTGAGTAGCTGGGACTACAGGCGCCCGCCACCATGCCAGGCTAATTTTTTGTATTTTTTTTTTTTTAGTAGAGATGGGGTTTCACTGTGTTAGCCAGCATGGTCTCGATCTCCTGACCTCGTGATCCGCCCGTCTCAGCCTGCCAAAGTGCTGGGATTGCAGGCATGAGCCACCATGCCTGGCCCCTCTCCTCTGGATTAACCAAACCCAGCCTCTGTATCAGGAGCTGAGTTTCCTGTTTCCTGCAACTGTGACCCGCCCTGCTCTTCAGAATTTACCTGCCTTGTGTTGTATTTGCACAGGGCTCTCCTTTGTGACTTTGAAGGTGACAATCAGTTAATCCAATAACAGAATCCTGCTAATGTGCTAACGGGAAAGGGTGAAAAAAAGGCACCCATATCCCTCCCTTCTGACTCAGGTAACATCTGTGCATTTAACAGGGCCCTTCTGGAGACAATTAAATAAATGCTTTATTGAAACAATAAAATTAATAGGGGTCTCATGGAACTCAATGAAAGGTTTTTAAAAATTAACTTCATTGTTTTTTAAGCTTCCAATCAAGCTTTGCGAGGCTAGGGGGTTGGGCAGGGCCAGATTCTCGTTAAAACAGGTCTCTGCGCAAAGGGCTGCACATCAGGGGTTGGGAGCCCAGGCCTGAGCTTTCCATGGGGAAGAGCCACTGCCACTGTTCTGAGGGCCTGGCTCTAACAGGCTCCCCCAGTAACAGGTAAGGTTTTTCTAAATCATAGGTCTGATTCTGTTCCTGGGGCACTGTGACCTTGTACGTTTATAAATCCCAGATCGCATGGGATTTGGGTGCCCTAGATTAGGTGTCCCATCAAAAGAAATGTCATGATGACATTTGTGATGTTGAGTGAATAAAACGATGAAAGCTGGGGACACTCACTCTGCTAGGAAGTGGGCAGGACATCGGTCTGGTCTGTGTTTGTGGATCCAGGCTTATTGACCCCACCACATTGCTCCACACCCCTTTCCCAGCCTATAACCCCCGGCTAGTCATTTCTCCCTAGCAATCCTTTTCAGCCTCAAGAAAGGCCTAAGAAGTCAGAGCTTGTGAAATCAGAAGGCCAGAGATTTTGGAAAACCTGTGGGTGGTTCTGCTGGTGGAGGCCAGGGAGCAGGTGTTGATGTGGGACCAGGGACTTCCTGATGAAGCATTTGCCAGGCTTAGGGGATGATGGGACCCTGGACAGGGAAACTCTTGTGGAAGAAGTGGTTCTGTGTCCAGATGGATGAAGCTGGCATAAGACTGTCTTTGGGACTCCTCATTATTCCTATCAAGGTAGCATGTTGATTCAAACCATCTGTGGGCTTGTGAGGTCTGATTAGACTTGGCGTTTCCAACCCTGGGCTCCCGACTTACGCCCTATGTGAGTGTGAGGAGTAGGCTGAGGGTGTGGTTGAACTTGGGGGTGGACCCTCTCTCCAAGCCCCAGACTCCTGGCCCCCAGTGACTCAGGGCACAGGCAGCTCCAGGCCCCTCCCCTCCCCTGGTCTGGTCGGCCAATAGGCACTGGGAGGGGTTCTGAGCTGAAAGTCAGAGGCTTCTGCTCTCAACTCAGGCCTAAACTACTTATGTGACTTTGAGCAAGTTATTTAGCTTTTCTGGGTCTCAGTTTTTTTCGTCTGCAAAATGGGGATAATGACACCTGTGGTGGTTGTTTTGCAGATCAAATGAGGCATAGGTGTGAATCCCTTTGAAGTGCATGAAGAACAAATTATACAAAGGTTGTTTTTGTTAATGATGTTCCCAGTCGCAATGAACAGGGCCTTCCTACCCTGGAGTTACTGTTCCCTGAGTACTGGGTTCAGGATATCTTTTGACTCTGGAAGAGAGAATGAAGTTTTTGGGGGATTTACTTATTAACTCCTCTGGCTCCCCACTTTCCCTCAAGGGCAGCTTCCATTCCCCTTCCCCCCTCCACCACCCTTCTGTCCTCCCAGATGAGAGATTTTGGAGGTGTCTTTGACTCCCTCCTATATTATCTCATATATATTCTGTCAACACACCTTGTTTCTTCCTTTAAAATCTATCCCAGACTTACCTTCTCTTTCCTAGTCCCACTGCCATCATCTTAGTCTAAGCCATCATTATCTGAGTTTCTGCTGGAGCTCCTCAGCTGGTCTTTCCACCTTTGCTCTTTCTCCCCTCCATGACTTCCTGCATGGGGCTACCACATTAATCTGCCCAAGGGCCACCTTTTATTCGGTCACTTCCTGGCTCAAGATGGCCTATTGGCTCCTTAATGATCTCATCAGGGCCATTTTCCCTATGTGCTTTTGTCAGAGATGTTTGAACCAGAGCAACTCCATCTAGAATAGGGACTGGGTTAAATAAGGCTGAGATCTACTGGGTTGCATTCCCAGGAGGTTAGGCATTCTAAGTCATCGGATAAGATAGGAGGTCGGCACAAGATACACGTCATAAAGACCTTGCTGATAAAACAGTTTGCAGTAAAGAAGCTGGCCAAATCCCACCAAAACCAAGATGGTGACGAGAGTGTCCTCTGGTCATCCTCATGGCTCATTATATGCTAGTTATAATACATTAGTATGCTAAGAGACACTCCCACCAGAGCCATGACAGTTTACAAACGTCGTGGCAACCTCAGGAAGTTACCCCATATGGTCTGAAAAAGGGAGAAACCCTCAGCTCCAGGAATTGCCCACCCCTTTCCTGGAAAACTCATGAATAATCCACCCCTTTTTTAGCATATAATCAAGAAATAACTGTAAGTATCCTTAGTCCAGCAGCCCAAGCTGCTGCTCTGCCTATGGAATAGCCATTCTTTATTCCTTAAATTTTTTTTTTTTTTTTTTTGAGATAGAGTTTGGCTCTGTTGCCCAGGCTGGAGTGCAGTGGCATGATCTCGGCTCACTGCAATCTGTGCATCCTGGGTTCAGGTGATTTTCCTGCCTCAGCCTCCTGAGTAGCTGGGACTACAGGCACGCGCTACCATGCCCCGCTAATTTTTTGTATTTTTAGTGGAGATGGGGATTTACCGTGTTGGCCAGGCTGGTCTCAAACTCCTGACCTCAAATGATTCGCCTGTCTCTGCCTCCCAAAATGCTGGGATTACAGGTGTGAGCCACCGTGACCAGCCTGCTCCTTTACTTTCTTAATAAACTTGCTTTCACTTTACAGTATGGACTCGCCCCAAATTATTTCTTGTGAGAGATACAAGAACCCTCTCTTGGGGTCTGAATTGGGACCTTTTTCCGGTAACACTTTCAAAGTCTTTCACTCCTCTGTTCCATCTGCTGTACCCAACCTCATTTCCCTTAGTTCGCTTACACGCACCCTTCTCCATAACCAGACCCGCTTCCTCCAAAGAAGCTGTGTCCATTCCTTCTGTGCCTTTGCAGATTCCATTTACCCTGCTTGGCGTGGGAGTACCCTCCCCTAGTCTTTCTGCCAGTCTCCCCAGTCTGCAGCATCCAGCTCAGGTCCCAGGCAGCCACCCCCAGTATTTTCTTAGAAGATTGTCTTATGGACCTATCTCCCCACTCTATTTATCCTAAGTTCTTAGTGCTTGTATTGCAGGACTGATTTTGTGTGTGTGTGTGTGTGTGTGTCTGTGTGTGACGGAGTTTCACTCTTTTGCCCAGGCTGGCGTGAAGTGGTGCGATCTGGGCTCAATACAACTTCCGCCCCCGCCCCCCCCGCCCCCGCCCCCACCCCCGGGTTCAAGCGATTCTCCTGCCTCGATCCACCCACCTCATCCTCCCAAAGTGCTAGGATTACAGGCGTGAGCTACCGCACCCAGCCTGCAGGACTGATTTAATATCAATTATCTTTCATTCTTCTCCCCCTGCCCTGTTTTATCTAGATTATGAACTGGTTGAGGGCTGAGACTCTTTCTGTCTTTCCTATAACGTCAAATAGACGGCCAAATGTCCAGTAAAATCTTTGTGGACTAGGTGCTGAAAGAGGTCTGGTTTGCATATGGAGACCAAGTGTGGAGAATCTCTATTCCAAATAGAGATTTTTTTTTGCCCCCTCCACTCCTTTCTCAGCTCCCCTCCCCCTTCCTTGAGACTCTGCCCCCGCTGCTATGTCTTCATCCATCAGTAATAAAGCGGGAACAATAGGGGGTTTCTTTCTAATTAAAGGGAGCAGTTAGTGTTTCCACTTCAAAGCCCTGAGAGAGAAGACTTTTGTTTCTTGGGCCTGGGAGCTCTGGGAGCCCCGATTGGGTTGGGAAGTGGAGCTCCAGACCCAGCCAAGCATTAAGCTCGGGAACCTGAGAGCCCCCCATTTGCAGGCAGAGAAGCTCAAATTTAAAACAACAACGTAATTTGGTAACTTCGGCTCTGATAAAACAGTTGGGGGAATTCCTTCTCTCCTAGCGTCTGACGCCAATGTTATTACAGGTGTGTGCTTGTCTCTCTCACACCCTTCCCGGCCTCTGTCACCCCAACACACACAGCACACACATGTGCCACACCATGCACTCTCATGTATGTGGCACTCAAAATCACATGGTGCACACTTAGTGGGTCCGTCCCCACACTCTCGTTCCTGGAGTCCTCTGGTCCACACTCTCCCACACACCCACACCAAGTTACTCTCACACATGTCATCTCTCCGCCCTCAATGTCCAGGAACAAAGGTCTCTGGCTTGAGAACTTTCCATTCTCTATTCAGTTCCAAGTCAGCTTGGCAGAGATGTGTTCTCTTCCTCCAACTTACACCAGCTACAGACTGATCCTCTAACCTAGCCCCAGACTGATTCCCACCCTGATGATCAACTGGGTCTCATCTCTGACCACACCCTGAGACCTAAGTGGACACAGATGGTGCCCTACCTGTAGTCATAATCTGAGACTCAACGAAGAGCATAACATTTGTCTTTGGTCTAACAAATCCTTTCACAAATTTGACTCATTGATCATAAAGGAGGTGGGAAGAGTTTTTGGCTCAGCTCCACTGCTGAAACTCTTCAGAGCACACATCATCCATCTATCCAGCCAGCCAGCCATCCCATATATTGAGCACCTATTCTTTGCCATGCTGTGGTAAGCAAGGCTAAGGTGCTGTCCTCAGGTACCTTAGTGTCAGAATAATAGCATGTGCTATGGCATTTTACAATCCTGTGTTTAAGGTTCCCTTCTTTGATTTACTAGTTGGGTCACTGTGGACAAGTTACTTGACCTTTCTCAGTCTCAACTTCCTCATGGGTAAATTGGGTATAATAATATGAATGACCTCTAGGATGTTAAAAGGATTAAATGAGGTCATCTCTCAAGGGCTAACAAGTGCCTGGCACATAGAACATGCTCAGTAGATAATAATGATCATTCATTTAGTTATTCATTCTGGTAGGGATAAAGATATAAACACCTACAATTACAGAACAGCATGATAAAAGCTGCGCTGGTTACATGTACCAGATGAAGGGGGAAACTGGAAAGAGACTCTGGGTCTTCTGGAGACTGAATGGGGAACCCAGAAAGAGACTCTGGGTCTGCTGGGGACTGAAAGGGGAACGCAGAAAGAGACTCTGGGTCTTCTGGGGACTGAAGGGGGAACCCAGAAATAGGCTCTGGGTCTGCTGGGCACTGGGGAAGTCTGGAAGGCTCTGGAGATGGGGAGGGAGGCAGCCCAGGGACGGAGGCTTGAGGGAGTAGGAGCTTGCTTGGCTGATCAGACTCACTGGGTCCAGGAGGAGGAAATAAGCATGTTCCACTGAGGCCAAGAATGGCATCCCCCTGCAGACTAAAGACAGTGTATTTTGAAGACCCCAGAGAGGCCCTATTCCCATGACACTCTTAATCAGCACATGCCACTAACTGATGAAGGTGGGTAACATTCTGAGCATCCCTGGGTCTCAAAGGGCATTTGATGATGGTGATGGATGGTGATTGCGGTGAAGCAATGGCATGATTAGGAAACGATGGCTGAGGGCTTTGGGCTGCACATCTTCCCTTTGCTCTGACCTTGCCTTCTCCTCTCCTTTTCTTTCCTGATCTCCCCCCCGCCTGCCTTTCTTCACTCTCCTTTGTCTCTGTGGAGCGCAGAGGGGCACCGTTGTCCTCGCTGCTTGATTCCCTTGTCCCCCCAAGGCCCCTCTGGTCTGGGGTCTGCGGGGCTGTTCTGCACACGTGATCCCAATGGCGTGGGGCATGGCCATCCTGCTGTGGCCTGCTTGCTCCCCTGATTATTTCTCCTTAATTGAGCGTAAAGAATGTGAGGAATGTGGAGTAGACTGCCTGAGGAGGGCTGCTGCAGCCGACCCCCTCGGGGATCAGGGGATCCGGATTCTGGGCCCTGGGATGGGAGAACTGCAGATGGCCCGCTGAGCCCCACATCGTGTGCGTGTCCATTTCTGGCGCCCCAGCCCTTCCCCACGGGTGTGGCCTGCTTCTCCAGACTTGATCTGGTCCGTTCTCTGCTCTGGGGCTTGCTTCTCCCTGCTTTCTGCCACAGAGAATTTCACTTCTTTGTAAAACTGGCCATAGTCTCTTCTCTTCCTGGAAGCCTTCCTTTGTTTAAACCCATCTGACATGAATAATCCTTCTAAATCTATAATTCCAGGTGGAAGTCTAAAAGCGATTCCTTCTTCTCTTAAGATAAAGGAGGAAGCAATGTTTCTGGCTGCCCTTTGACCTTGCTGGGCTGCTGAAATCCTGTTCCCTGGGCTGTGAGAAGGTGTGAGAGCTGGGGTGAACCCAGATGCTGGCTTGTCAGGAAGGCAGCCAGGGGAGTCTCAGCTGAGCACTGTGACTGCATGTGTGCCTCCTCTTTCCTCTGCCCACTCAGCGAATGTCGGGTCCAGCCCTCCTGTCTCCTCAGGTGGGAGGAGAAAGTGTAGGTTGAGGGCTCAGACCTGGGTTCCTATCCTGGCCCTGTCATCTATCAACTCTGTAACCTCAGGCAAATTTTTTATTCTCTCTCAGGTGGTTTCCTCACGTTCAAGATGTTGGTGGTATTTTCTCACTTGTAGGGTTGTAGAGATGAAATTAAATGTGCTAAAGTATATAAAGACTGGGCATAGTAGCTCACGCCTGTAATCCCAGCACTTTGGGAGGTTGAAGCGGGAGCATAGCTTGAGCTCAGGAGTTTGAGACTAGCCTGGGCAACATGGCGAAACCTCATCTCTTAAAAAAAAAAAAAAAAAAAAAGCTGGATTTGATGGCATGTGCTTATGATTCCAGTTACTCAGGAGGCTGCAGTAAGCAGTGATCATGCCACTGCACTTTAGCCTGGGTGAGAACATAAGACTCTGTCTCTCTTTCTCTCTCTCTCTCTGTATATATATATGAAGCACCTAGCAGACAAGTATTTGTTTGGTTCATTGGAGATGACTGGAAGAAGAGGATTACTTTTTCTAAAAGAGGTCATTGCAGAAAGCCTTCTCTAGGGATCCCCACGAAGAGACAGGGTCTTGCTGAAAAACCCAGTCCTAGGCTGTCCACTCAGAGGCAGGTTGATCTGAGAGCTGCACTCTGCGAGCAAATAGGTCTATGTAGCATGCAGACAAGAAGTGTGTTAGTTGGGGGACTTGGCAAGCTCAGCACTGTGGCTGTGGCTCCTTAGCGGAGGACAGGGACAGCTGTCTTCTTCCACCTCCCCTCTCCTGAGGCCTGACCATAGGAAATGACTGATTCTGCAATAGGAGGGGTTCAGGCTATATTTAAAGAAGAACTTCCTGCCCAGGAAAGATGTTCTATGTTGAGATAGCTAATCCTCCCAAAATAGCAGAGTGTGGGCTGCTCACCTCATTTTCACAAACAGGACCCAGATGGGGGCTGGGCAGGATGCAGGCCAAGCTTACCCAGAGGCAGGGGCTGGGCCAGGCTCCCTGGCTTCTTCCCATCACAGGCTCTGTTGGCTACGTTCAGCCTCCTGCCTCCTCTGCTCCCTGATAGGTGACTCCTTGGGGAAGCTCTGTCTGAGCGTGACAAATCTGAGAATGCACTGATTATATTCTACAACTTCCGGAAAGTTCCTGCTGTTAGCGATTTGCAAGCTTCTCCTGAGATGAAAATTCAAAACAAAGTAGAAAGTAAATGGGCCTCGTGTGCAATGGTGTAGGGAGCTTTATCAATGGGGGTGTTTATGTGCAGGAGCTGGTGAGCAGGACTGTGGGACCCTTCATCTTTATGGTGCCTGGAATGCTGGGTATTAGCGAGGCTTAGGACAGAGGCTGACCTGCCAGGCCAAAACTGACATTTCCCTCCATTTTCCAGAGATGGAGGCAGTTGTTGCTGCCCTCCCTTCTGTGGCAGGAAGTGGCCAAAGAGGCTGCCTTGGCCACCAGTGGAGAAGGGTCCTAATGAAGTTGAGGTCAGGATGGGCAGCAGGAGTTGGAGGAGAGATTAGAACAGGGTAATGAAGCTGGGGTGGATGAGGGTGGAATATCTATTTGCAGCAATCTATTTTCCCGAGGAACAGGCTGAGCATTTTTATGAAGTCAGACACAAGACCCCTCTCTTTCCCAGAGCTGTGTTCTTCCTGGAGCCCCGAAACAGCTCTGTCCCCTCCTCCAGCTCCCATCCCCACCCCCATCTGGGTTTACATTCCTGTTCATAGTCACAGCAGCCCTGGCGGCGACCATGGCTGAGCCACATCTGGGGTGCTGATGGCCACATCTGCATCCACCCCTCTGGGAGCTGGTTATTTCTATTCTTTTATCTGCATCTGTGGAATCGGGAGGGGATCTGGGCATGGTGGGTTCCCAGCCCTAAGAGCTGTCAATTTCTACAGGAGGGCTTGGGAAGACTCCATGTCACAGGCCACCATCTCTTTGCAGACATGGATTCCTAGCTCTTAAGTTTCAGACAAAGACAACCAGGGAGCCATTCCATGAGAGCCCCTGCATCTCCCTCTTCAGGTCTTCTCCCTCCTCTAGGTCTACTCTGCTTAGCCCACTCACCTCTCTCCTCCAGGAGCCAATTATACTTATTATTATTACTGACTCCACTTTATGGGTCCCGAATGACAAATAAGGATAAGGGCAGAAGAAAAGGAATGCTCAGGTTGGATATGAGAGGGAGATGAATGTGGGAGGTAGGAGGAGGAAGAACAAGATGGGATTGGACGCAGGAGGTAACCCCAGGCTGTCTTGGGGTCCCCAGCCTGGTTTGGGAGAGGCTGTAAGTCATGCCAACATGCAACACATGGGCCAAGGGTTGTGTGGGCAAGAAGTCCAGTGCTTGCAGGCCGGTCTCCAGTATCCATGAGGGACTTCTGTTGGCTTTTAAGCCAGAGCGCTTCGGGCCATAGGCTAGGTCCCTCTGCTGGTCTCTGGATAGGTTTCTTTGCATCCAGGGTGTCCTGGCTGGATCACATTTTCCAGACTGATGGAGAGTGGTATGGGTCGGGGCTCTGAGCATGTCTTGATGTGGTCCTTCATGGTTGGACAGATATCCTGGCCATAAAAACCCTGACTCAAAGCCTGACCCAGGAAGGAATGGAGGACTCCAGAGAGTAGATGCCTTTCTTCTAGTCTGGCCAGACCTGCTGATATCCATGGATTCTTGCAGGCCAGCCTGCCCCTGAGTGAGGTCTTCTAGGATGAAGGAGGTAGACCTGCTGTGGGCTTTCCTCATTGTACTAGAGAAACCATAAGGTTTGGGGCAGAGAAAAGACACTGGAGAGGACCCGACCAGGACAGTGTATGAATGTATGAACAAGCCCATCTGTGCATGTGTGCATGGGGTAAACACTGTGCTTAGAAGGTTGTCATCCTTGTCCTGATGAAGGACTCTCCTCACTGTGTACTGGAAGGCTCGGGGAACTTGTGATTTAGAATGCCATTGTATCTGGCTGCTTTTCCAGGGAGGTTTGGAAAATTAGCTGAGCCCAGTTAGATTAGAAAGAGGACCCCCAAAGTGGTGGAATGGGGACTGCAGTTGTGGGATCCTTGGTGGTTCCATGGAGCTGGGGGCTAACTAGCTTTGGGGTGATTTCTCTGGATTCGATCCTGCCTATCTGTGCTATGATTCTTGTGTCACTCTGCAGTGTGTTTCCGGGCTCTGAATCCTCAGGGCCAACTCTCACTTGATATCTGAGCAGAGACCCCATATGGATCTCATCTGACAGGGCTTGGTGTGGCTTCTACGGCAGCCATAATATTCCCTATGCAGATTGAAGTTCTCCTAGCCGAAGCCTCTTATTCACTCTGCAAGATACTGCTGGTGGGAGTAGATCATTCCAGCAGTCACCTCCCAGGCTAGAGGCGCCTTACCTGAGTAACTAGCTTAATCTTTTTAAGCCTTGGTTTTCTAATCTGTAAAATGGCGATAATAGTAATGTCTAACTCATAGGGTTGCTATTAAGTAAATATGGCAATAAATAGAAGAAGCCTTATATACTGCAAACACCTTATAACTGTACAATACATGTTAACTTTTCCTTTTTGTTAATTCTCACCTCACAACAGATACCTATAGTAGTCAGGTTTGTGATGCAGATCAAGGTGACAGTCCGGATTTGGGGTGAGAGTAATGTTTAGAATTTGGATGAGGATAAATGTGTGGGATTAAATTCAGTGATTTTGAAATGTTTGGGTTGAGACTGGTGTGGAGTTCCTGTGAGGGATGGTTTTAGGATTGAGCTAGGGGTCAGGATCATATGTGGGATGCAAATCTCTGGGAGAATTAGGGTTAGAGAGGGAGTTGGCTTTAAGGAATTTCTTTCTGTTAGAAATAGAATGCCTACATCTGTCTATATCTCAGCATACACTCAGGAGACACACTGGGGCTCTAAAATTCTGGCTTCCTCAGGGGCTGACCTTGTCTACCTCAGCCTGAGCTATTGCCAGGATAACTCCTCCAGGCTCTGTTTTGGGGGACAGAGCAGTGTACAAGGTCAAGGCCTCCCTTGTGGAAAAGCCTAGAAGATCAAGGCTGGAGAGAATGTAGGGAACTCACTGTGGCTGCCCAGCTGCTTCAGTTCTGGTAGGTTCATTCGTCCTACACCTAAGCCCCAGGCCTCCCACCTCCAGCCAGCTTTCTCCCTAACACACTCCACATTCTCCCTGGACTGGCCTCTGATTCCAGGAGTCTGTGTCCCCAGAGAGTCTGATCTGACACAACTCCGATCTGATAGCTCCCTTCCATGCTTTACAGGGAGCAGCAGGGAGAAACCTTGGCCTGGCCTGGGTGCCTGCTCCAATGCCCCTGCTCCAGTCTCCAGTTCCTGGGGGAGGGTAGGACACAAAAGCCGGATCTCCCTGACAGCCCCATCCTCCTCCCTCCAGCCCCTCTCCCTCTCTCTGAGTTCCCTCCAGGGCTGGAGGAGGCCAAAGAAAACAGAGCGCTTCCCTAGCTCACTCTCCCTCTCTCCCTCACTTCCTGCTGGGGAAGATGGTTTACTCCCTCCCCTGCCCTGGCTCAGGACCTGGCCTTGGTGTCAAGTTTCTCCAGAGCTTCCAGAATCAGAGGCCCTGCATGCACTCAAGTTAGACCCCTCACCTCTCTCAATTTCACCTTTTTCATGACTTTTCTCTCTCATTCCAAGGCTGTTTAGCCCAGTCTCCACTCCCTGTAGTAAAGTTTTATTTTTCAGATGGTGGAAAAAATCCAATGGAAGGAAGGTTTCCTTGGGAGTGTCGGGCATGTAGGATGATGGTGGGGTGAAGGAGGACAGATAGCTGCTATGGAGAAGGGGTATCTGTGCAGCGGATAAGAAAGAGTCATGTGGACACAGGGATCAAACACACTTCCCTTTAGGCCTGCTGATCATGTGGGAAAAAAGCTCCTTCTTGCAGTCCAGTAAGAATGGCCTCCCTGGTGCTGTGCAACATGGTGACCCTGGCCAGTGGGCATCCTTAAAAGACCCTCCAGTAACACCAGAGGGACAAGAGGCCCCAGGTTCATTTGTGGCCAGCTCAGGAGGTGCTTTGTCAAAGAGCCTGAACCCCTGGGAATTATGGAGCCTCTGAAGCCCTGGACATTTCCTACCCCTGCTGAGAAAGCAAGAAAAAGAGAGAGGAGGGAGCAAGAGCAGAATAAGTACAAAAAGAGAAGACGAAGGACAGTCTTGGGGAGCCAGAAGAGAGGACTGCTTATGGAGATTATTATTACTGTTACCATATCTTATGATCACCCACCTGCACCTGCAGGCAATTCCACAGAGACTGTTCAAGGATGATAGAAGAATCAGGGTTCCTTTATTTTATTTTTTATTTTTGAGACAAAGTCTCGCCCTGTCGCCCAGGCTGGAGTGCAGTGGCACGATCTCAGCTCATTGCAACCTCTGCCTCCTGGGTTCAAGCAATTCTCCTGCCTCAGCCTCCTGAGTAGCTGGGATTACAGGCATGTGCCACCATGCCAGGTTAATTTTTTTTGTATTTTTAGTACAGATGGGGTTTCAGCATGTTGGTCAGGCTGGTCTCAAACTCCTGGCCTCATGATCCACCTGCCTCGGCCTCCCAAAGTGCTGGGATTACAGGCATGAGCCACTGTGCCCAGCCTCAGGGTTCCTTTTTATAGGACTGAGGCAGGACTCCTGGCAGGAGTCCTGGGTTTGCAAATCTACCACCGTGTAATGCCTGTCTTTGCATTTAACACAAAATTAGGGCTGCCTTCTTTGCTTCCATCTTCCTTCTTCCCTCCCTCCTTCCTTTCTTCCTCCCTCCTATATTGATTCTTCCCTTCCATTCCTCTTTCCTTCCTCATTCTTTCTTTTCTGCACTTAATACTTATTAAGAATCTAATCTGGCCCAATACTTTGCTATGCACCAAGTAAATGATAATAGATAAGAAAGAGACAAACAACCTGAAGTCTGGTCTTGGGGATGGGGAGACAAGCATGTAAGCCGGAAAATACAATGTGGTGTTCTAGCTACCTATAGTAAAAGGACACCCAGATAGGGTGGAGCATAAAAAACCTGAGTTAGTAAAGCTTAAAAGCTGAGGGGTTCAGGGCAGGTTTTCAGGCAGAGCAATAACAAGAAGGTGAGAAATACCATATTTTATTGGGAATATGTTTTCCAGCTTGGAGTTGAAGACTGAGCATGAACATGGGATCTGTAGAATAAATTTTTCTTCTGGAGAATGTTAGAAGAGCTAAGTTTGCTTGCTCCCTCTAGAATTCATCTGGGAAAGCTCTTCTTCCAGTTACCTTATGGCTTGCTCCTCTTCTCCTTCTAGTCTTTACTCAATTGCCACTTTCCCAGTGAGGTCTTTCATGACCATCTGGGAACTGCAACTTGCCTCTCTGTTAGTCCATTCTCATGCTGCTTATAAAGACATACCCAAGATTGGGTAATTTGTAAAGAAAAAGAGGTTTAATGGACTCACAGTTCCACATGGCTGGGGAGGCCTCACAATCATGGTGGAAGGCAAAGGAGCAAAGGCAAGTCTTACATGGCAGCAGGCAAGAGAGTGTGTGAAGGGGAACTACCCTTTTTAAAACCATCAGATCTTGTGAGACTTATTCACTATCACGAGAACAGCATGGGAAAAACCCATCCCCAAGATTCAGTTACCTCCCACCAGGTCCCTCCCTCAACACGTGGAGATTATAGGAACTATTACATTATTCAAGATGAGATTTGGGTGTGGACACAAAGCCAAACCATATCACTCCCTCCATAGCTCTATTCCATACCCCTGCTCCCTGCAAATCCTTTGACTTGCTTAATTTTTCTCCATAGCACTTATTGCCTTCTAGTGTTCCTTACATTTTATTTTTTGTTTTATTTGTCTCCTACCACTAGAACATAAGCACAATGAAGAAAGGGATTTTTGTCTGTTTCACTCTTTGCTCCATTGCTAGTGCCTGAACAGCCTGGCACATAGTGGGGGCTCAATAATTTGTCAGATTGGTACTCACTCCTTGATTCATGTAGGAAACATGTTTGGCTATCTGTAAAATGGGCCAAGTGTGGTGCTGGTGAGCTGTAGCCAATGACTCTCAAGTGCAAATTTCATAGACTTGCTGTATCAGAATAGGGTGTTTATTAAATATACAGATCCTGGAATCCTACTCAAGACCTAATGAATTAGAATTTCCACAGGTGAATGATGCATTTTAGCAAGGATGCCTGGTGATTTGATGTGCAAGAAGGTTAGAAACCACAGCTAGACAATCTGAACAACAGAATAAGCTTCCTTTCTCAGTAATGGTCAATAAGAGAATGGAGCCTCAGGTTTTGAGACCAGTCAGGAGGCTCTTGTTATAGTCTAGGTCAGAAAACAAGGGGGCTTGGACTAGGTAGGGTTGAGGCATTAGAGATGGAGAGAAGTGAATGGATTCAGGGGATGTTCAGGAGCTAAAATCTTGAGGATGGATTGCATATGGCAGGCAAGGGAGAGAAGGTGTCAAGAAGGACCACTATATTCTAGCTTGTCCAGATGTGTAGAAGGAGGGGCCATCACTCAAATGAAGCTACTCTGGAAGAAGACCTAGTTTGACAGGTAAGATATAAATTTGTTTTTAGACATATTAAGCTTAAGGTGTTTCTGGAAATCAAAAGGGGAAATGTAAAGTCAACAGATATATGCCCAGGCTAGGAGATTTTCAAAGCCAGTTCTCCAAAAATATGATGGTCAAAATGGAAGAAGACAACTTTCAGCTAAGCAAAAAAAACTGAGATCAAAGGAATTAGCATGGACTATCTCGGCATATTTACTTGTCATGTGAAAAAATATGCAAGCGTGTATAGTTTCCATTGTGAGAGGCAAATAGGGCAATGAACCTAGAAATTACACGTGCTCTAAACTAAAAAAAAGAAAGAAAGAAAAAAAGCAGGAATGTTACAATTGTAAAATGCATGTGTAGCTCTTACTGCAAGATTTAAATCTTGTTGACACCAATATGAAATGATGGGTTGTGATTCACAGGGAAGGTAATGTGATTTCTGCACATGGGCTCTGACCTTGGGTGCCCCAGCCAAAGCTTGGAGAGTGAATCAACACTGAACTGGGTGGGGGTGGGGTGGAGAGAGAATGCTTACTAGGACTGTGGGAAGACGCTGCACTTTAAACAGAAAGAAAAAAATGGGTCCCCAGACAAGAGGTGGTTCACACGGAAAAAGGGCTTCAGAGGAGCAGGATGTGCAGCCTGGCCTCGGAGGGGGGTGCATAGGACATGAAGAGCAGTCTGGTGACAAGAGGGTGTTCATTGCTGTGGGGAACGAGGGATATTTCACTGATGTCTCCCAGGTGAAGGGAAATTATCTCCTCAAGGCCTCTTTGTTCTGATTCTGGGCTTGCCAAGCAGCCTTCTGGTGAACTTGACTTAATAATAGAGAACACTTTCTAAGCACATAGGAAAGAGCAGAGAACATTCTGCTCAGTCTGGTACATGCATTATCTCATTTAATCTTCACAATAACCAATGATATAGGTGGTTATGATGATCTGGATTTTACAGATGATGGAATTGAGGCACAGAGAGGTTAGTTAATTTGCCCAAGGTCACACAGATAGTTAAGTGAGAGAGCTGGGATTCAGACTTGGGTAGCTGGGCCCTCAGGTCTCCTCCACTTTTTCTTTTTTTTGAAACAAGGTCTGGCTCTGTCACCCAGGCTGGAGTGCAGTGGCGCGATCTCAGCTCACTACAACCTCCACCTCCCGGGTTCAAGCCATTCTCCCACCTCAGCCTCCCGAGTAGCTGGGACTACAGGCACATACCATCATGCCCGGCTAATTTTTTTGTTATTATTATTATTATTTTTGTAATGGAATTTCTCCATGTTGCCCAGGCTGGTCTTGAACTCATGAACTAAAACCATCTGCCGGTCTTGGCCTCCCAAAGTGCTGGGATTACAGGCATGAGCCACCACGCCTGGCCTAGGTCTTCACTCTTAACCACTTCCTTGCATACTCAGGTGGTGGCTTTGACTGGTTTTTGGTGCTGGAGTGAGGAGTCAGTCAATTTAGCACATTGGAACCCTTGTTTCCATAGCTGCTTCCATGAATTTTGATAGCCTGAGTCTGTTGCTGAGAGACTGTTAAAAGACTAACCAATTTCTGTCCTGAGGGGTGTGGGCCAGACATTAGAACGTGGTGTCCCAACCTAGTTGCCATTCCTGGCAGTTAATCCAGTGCCTAGTGTGTGAACGGCTCTGGATTATATGTGTGTGTGTGTATATATATATATATATATATATATTTTTTTTTTTTTTTTTTTTGTGGGTTGTGGGACTGAATCAAGTAAAGGCATAGCCCAGAGGACTTTGAAGAGTCCCTGGGCAGTATTCCATTAGTGGCCCCCAGCCAAAAAGATGATACTCTCTTTGATCATTTTTAGCAAATTTCCAATATTAAAAATTTTTTTCCTGCTTTTTTTTTCTTGCAAACTCAGGCTGCCTAAATGTACATTTGTTAACACAACTCCATCCTTGTATTTTAAACATAGCTATGGAAGAAAAAAAAATTTACTTCCAGATATAAATAGAGCCAAAAATGTGCAGAAAATGTAGAGCACAGTGAGGACTTTCAATGTAATCCTTTTGTGGAGAAAAGTTTCCAAAAGCCATCCCCTCCTCGAGGTTTCAAATAGAAGAAAAGTAGATGTTTTGTAAACTCTTAAGCCTTGAATGGCTGAAAATGTCTATAATTTTGAATCATTTTTTTGGAGGCTATATTTCTATACTGTCCTCGGGAATGATAACAAAGTTATGGAAAGTGGTGGTTTTTCAGCTTCGGTGTCTTCAAAATGCCATTCAGAGTCTTCAGATGATGTTGAAAGACAGAATGAGATGGAGGGGAACTCCAAGTCGACAGGGCTACTTGCTATTTTAGTGTTATTATTTTTGAACTTTTAAATTTTGAAATAATTATAGAGTCAAAGGAAGTTGCAGAAAAATGTACAAGGGCTCATGTACCTATCACTCAATTTCCCTCAATGGTAATATCTTGGATATTATTATTTTTAATTGAATAGAGAAAATGTAAAAGTGGGCCAGGCCCTTCTGTGACAAGCTTTCAGAAAACTATTTTGGATATACACTTGAAAGAACACATTGATTTGGACAATGAGGGAAAAAATTATTTTTGTTTAATAATCTAATTTGAAGAAGTTTAAAATATATTTTAGAATTTTATTTCTTTTCTTAAAAAAAGTAGAAATTGGTTCATAGTCAGAGGTCAGGGAACATCCCAGCTGCTTACCATGGCTTAGAAGGTTCTGTAGAATCTGAGCCAAGGCCACTGGTCCAGCCTCATCTCTTCCTTCTCTTCCTTCTCTCCCCTACCCTCTCCTCCTCCATCTCCATGTTCCAGCCACACTGGTGTCCTCTCTTTTTTTCTTTCCTAAATCCTAGTCCATCTGTTTAGGACACTTTCTCTTCATTCTTTGCTTGGCTAGCTCTGCTCAACCTTCTTAGTTCATCTTAAATGTCAACTGCTGAGAGCTTCCCAGCAATTTAATCTAAATATTCCTTCCATAATTGTCTCTTGTTGCACTCTGATTATTTTCTTCATAGCATCTATAGAATTTACAATATTTGTAATCATATTGATTGCTGATTTTCTTGTTTATTGTCTTTCAACACAACTAGATTGGGAGGAAGGACCATTTGGGATGTTCAATAAATATTTATTGAATGAATGCTTGGATTGTGAGAAACTTAAGTGACAAACCAAAGTAGCAGTCATTTTCTTTTCTTTTCTTTTCTTTTCTTTCTTTTTTTTTTTTGAGACAGAGTCTTGCTCTGTCACCCAGGCTGGAGTGCGGTGACTGGATCTCGGCTAACCTCCACCTCCCGTGTTCAAGCACTTCTTCTGCCTCAGCCTCTGGAGTAGCTGGGATTACAGGCTTGCACCACCAGGCCTGGCTACTTTTTGTATTTTTAGTAGAGACGGGATTTTGCCATGTTGGCCAGGTCGGTCTTGAACCCTTGACCTCAAGTGATCTGCCTGCCTTGGCCTCCCAAAGTGCTGGGATTATCTCACCCGGCCAAAGTAGCCACCATTTTCTATATCAATTTATTTCTTAATCTTTTTTCATGGAAGGATTTGTAGTACTCCCTGGGATCAAGTGTCCTTACTGAAACTCATCAACACAGCACATAACAAGTACAATGGCATAGCAGTAATATTTAACCTTTTCTTAAAATATAGCTTTATAAATGGAATATTCCCTCTGCTACTCCGTTCATACTTATTATAGCGTGAACATCTACTATGGGCCAAGCTTTGGACTAAAGAGCTTTTTACACAGTTTAACTCATTTAATCTGTACAAGACCCTGGGAGATGGTCATTATTGTCCCCATTTTACTGATGAGAAAACTGAGCCCAGAGAAGTGAAGTGACCTGGGTGCAGATAATACAGCTAGTACAAGACCCTGGGAGATGGTCATTATTGTCCCCATTTTACTGATGAGAAAACTGAGCCCAGAGAAGTGAAGTGACCTGGGTACAGATAATACAGCTAGTACATAGTGGATATAGTAACATCCACTGTCTTTTTCTCTTTCTTAAGAACTCCATAAGGTGGGTGTTTTACCCAAGTGTTTCCAGTGACATTTATGACTTGTTTTAAGTGTTCTCAATATATCTCTTTAACAATTAAAAAAAGTCAGCCCCCATAGTTGAAAGTTTGTAAAAAAAAAAAAAAAAGAAAGAAAACTAAATTAACCATGAAAGCTTCAGTGATACTTTGGGCTCAAATGAGTTCTCAGGCATTTTCAGTAATATAAGGACTCTCATTATAACAGCTGAGAAATTCATAGCAAAATTACTGACTGTGGTTATGTATGTCACTTACTCTCTCCCCCCTTCTTTTTTTTTTTTCTTTCTTTTCTTTTTTTTATTATACTTTAAGTTCTGGGATACATGTGCAGAACGTGCAGGTTTGTTACATAGGTATATAAGTGCCATGGTGGTTTGCTGCACCCATCAATCTGTCATCTACATTAGGTATTTCTCCTAATGCTATCCCTCCCCTAGTCCCCCACCCCCCGACAGGCCCTGGTGTGTGTGATGTTCCCCTCCCTGTGTCCATGTGTTCTCATTGTTCAACTCCCACTTATGAGTGAGAACATGTGGTGTTTAATTTTCTGTTCCTGTGTTAGTTTGCTGAGAATGATGGTTTCCAGCATCATCCATGTCCCTGCAAAGGACATGAACTCATCCTTTTTTATGGCTGCATAGTATTCCATGGTGTATATGTATCACATTTTCTTTATCCAGTCTATCATTGATGGGCATTTGGGTTGGTTCCAAGTCTTTGCTACTGTGGACAGTGCTGCAATAAACATACATGTGCATGTGTCTTTATAGTAGAATGACTTATAATCCTTTGGGTATATACTCAGTAATGGGATTGCTGGGTCAAATGGTATTTCTGGTTCTAGATCCTTGAGGAATAGCCACACTGTATTCCACAATGGTTGATCTAATTTACACTCCCACCAACGGTGTAAAAGTGTTCCCATTTCTCTACATCCTTTCTAGCATCTGTTGTTTCCTGACTTTTTTTTTTTTTAGACAAAGTCTTGCTCTGTCACCAGGCTGGAGTGCAGTGGTGTGATCTCGACTCACTGCAACCTCCGCCTCCCAAGTTCAAGCAATTCTCCTGCCTCAGCCTCTCCAGCAGCTGGGATTACAAGTGTGTGCCACCATGCCCAGCTAATTTTTGTATTTTTAGTAGAGATGGGGTTTCACCATGTTGGCCAGGATGGTCTTGATCTCTTGACCTCATGCTGCCCACCTTGGCCTCCCAAAGTGCTGGGATTACAGGCATGAGCCACCGTGCCCAGCATATTTCCTGACTTTTTAATGATCGCCATTCTAACTGGTGTGAGATTGAGATGGTATCTCTTTATGGTTTTGATTTGCATTTCTCTAATAACCGGTGATGATGAGCTTTTTTTCATATGTTTGTTGGTTGCGTTTAAGTCACATTTGTGTCTTAGTATGTTTAGGAAAAAAGACAAGCATTTGCTAGCTGAAAGGGTCTTTCCACCTCTTCTTCCACATGAGGGACATTTTATGCAAACCTTTTTTGGTATCATGCTTTTTTTGTCTTGCTCTCTCATAAAGTAATTTGCTAACAGGAAAAGTGCCAACATTTTCTTGAAACTGTAATTGGTTCTAAGAGAAGACTCAGTGGGATGCCGCCATGATCTCAATGTCTGTGTCCCCTCCAAATTTATATGTCAAAATCCTAACCCCCAAGGTGATGGTATTAGGAGGTGGGCCTTTGGGAGGTGATTAGGTAATAGGGGCACAGCCCTCATGAATAGGATTAGTGCCCTTAGAAATGAGACCTGAGGCCGGGCATGGTAGCTCACGCCTGTAATCCCAGCACTCTGGGAGGCTGAGGCGGGTGGATCATCTATCAGGAGTTCAAGACCAGCCTGGCCAACATGGCGAAACCCTGTCTCTACTAAAAAAATATACAAAAATTAGCTGGGCTTGTTGGCAGGCACCTGTAATCCCAGCTACTTGGGAGGCTGAGGCAGGAGAATTGCTTGAACCTGGGAGGCGGAGGTTGCAGTGAGCTGAGATTGTGCTACTGCCCTCCTGCCCTGGCAACAGAGGGAGACTGTGTCTGAAAAAACAAAAGAAAAAGAAAAGAAATGAGGCTTGAGAGAGCTGCGTTGCCCCTTCCACATGTGAGGGAGGACACAGCTAGAAGGTGCTGTCTGTGAATCAGAAAGTGGGACGTCGTTAGACACTAAATCTGTCGGCACCTTGATCTTGGACTTCCAGCCTCCAAAATGGCAAGAAATAAATTTCTGTTGTTTATAAGTTTATAGTATTTTGTTATAGCAGCCAGAGTAGACTAAGACAGATGCCTTTAGAATTCACCTTTGTATTTGCTTGAAGTAACTTTTTTAAGGTGATATTAATATTTTTTAGGACTTCCATTGGAGGTGAAAATATCACACCAACTGACTGTGATGCCTTAGCTTCAGAGAAGAAAAATAATCATCCTTGTTTAAAAAGTCCATCAGTAATGAAACATCATCTTAGGTTTTTTGTTTTTTTTTGTTTTTTTTAAATTGCGACAGGCTCTCACTTTGTCATCCAGGTTGGAGTGCAGTGGTGCAATCATGACTCACTGCAGCCTCGACTCCCCCAGGCTGAAGCAATCCTCCTGCCTCAGCCTCCCAAGTAGCTTGGGACTGCAGTTGTATGTCACCATACCCAGCCCCAATCTTAGTTTTTAGAAACAATTTTTTTTTTTTGGAGAGACTGTCCTTTAGTCATAAAAAATTACAAGACATTAAAAACTTACAAGTGATTGGAAACTACTCAAATGTCCAGAATAGGAAGCCTGTGGCATGTTCATACAAAGGAATACTATACAGCAATGTAAGTAAATGAACTGCAATTGTGTACATGGAAAATATAGATGACTGTATCTATATATATACATATACATATAATATATATACAAATATATAACTATATTTGTAACATAATGTTGAGCAAAAACTTTATGCTGAACAAAAAGTCCAGATGCAAAAGAGTACATGCCCTTTGATTCCATTTATATAAAGTTTTGAAACAGGTAAAACTAACCAGTGGTGTTGGAAGTCAGCTTTTTGGGGGTTGGGTAGTGTAGTTACTCAAAGGGGACAGTAGAGGGGCTCCTGGAATGCTGGGAATGTTCAGTTTTAATATTGATTTCTTGGATATGTTTGATTGTGAAAATTTATCAAGCTCCATATACAATTTGTGCACTTTCAGTGTTGTAAGTTATACTTTCATAAAATATTGGGGGAAAAAAAGCCAGTAAGTGCAATGGACTTATGGGAGAGCCTGGGTCTCTGGCAGACATCCCAGCATCCTTCACTCCAGACATGATGGCAGCCTGCTTACAATTCTGTCTCAGACTGGATGGTGGATGGTGGAGGAGGAAGAGGCTCTCTGGAGACAGCATGAGTGATCTCTAATTATACTTTTCTTTTTAGAAAAAGAATTTTTTTTTTCTTCTAAAAGAGTGACTTTAAATGATAGTTCATGAAATAACCTCCTTGGTGTCATCTACTCGTGAAATCCTTTTTTTAACCAACAAAGCCTTACATTCTATGTGACTAAACCCGTACACACATTTCCAGCCCAGCACCATACCACCAGACAGGGTGGGGCAGTGGCACCCAGAAGGCTTGTGATACCACAGATCTGGATTCAAACCTCAGCTCTACTTCTCACCTGTTCTGTGACCTAGGGCAGGGAACTCTCCCTGATACTCAATCTCCACCTCACAGGTTGACACTGGGAATTACATGAGGCCTCCCCAGGGATTTGTGCCTAGTAAAATGCTAAACACAAAATGGCAGGTGTTTGAGGAGTTGTTCTTTACTTATATCACCTCCAATGATAATCCTACATAGTAGGCAATATTTCTATTTTGCAAAGGAGGAAACCAAGATTTTTGAAGCAAGATTATAACTACTGAGTGACAGGGCAGGATTTGAACCCTATCAGCCCTGAGCTCAAGTGTCCAACCCTTCTGCTATACTGCCTCTGCACCTGCAGCTGGCCACACCGATATGGTTCCAGGGACCCTGGGGGATGAATGGAGTAGAGTCTCTCCTGGATCCCTGATTGTTTCATTTCCCAGCTCCCCTGGCTGTAGGCCCTGAAAGCCCATTTCTCTTCTCTTCCACCTTCCTCCCTAAATCACAACCTCTTTCTGCCCTCCCTCTGTCCCCAGAGTCCTAGATGCCAGGGATCCAGAGAATTGAACTGTGTCCTTCCCTGGGCCAGCCCTGAGTTGCCCCTTAGGACAGCAGTGTTCAGCTCTGTGGGTGGGGAGTGACGGCAGGGAGCACTTCTGCCCAGACCAGGCCTCCAAGATCTGTAATTGGCTCCTGCAAGACCCAAGAAGAAAGTCTAGGCCATAGAAAGAGCAGCACTGTTGGGTAGGACCAACCACACAATCTGCATGACCTGGTATGAAATAAAAATGCAGGGCTCCTTGTTAAAAAAAAAAAAGAATTTTGGCCGGGCGTGGTGGCTCACGCCTGTAATCCCAGCACTTTGGGAGGCTGAGAGGGGCGGATCATCTGAGGTCAGGAGTTCGAGACCAGCCTGGCCAACATGGTGAAACCCCATCTCTACTAAAAATATAAGAATCAGCCAGGTGTGGTGGCAGGGGCCTGTAATCCCAGCTACTCAGGAGGCTGAGGCAGCAGAATCACTTAAACCCAGGAGGCGGAGGTTGCAGTGAGCCAAGATCGCGCCATTGCACTCCAGCCTGGGGGACAAGAGCAAGACTTCGTCTCAAAAAACAAACAAACAAAAAAACCCATAACCAGGCACGAGCCCTTCTGAGCTTGGGACCTTGGGCCTGCCCCTTTGAGTCCTATCTTGTGATTTTGCTAAATGGAATCTTGAGATTTGTGGCCCTGGGCCCTGGTCCAGACCACAGAATCCATGCTTGTTTGATTCCCTAGTCTCAGAAGGGACTAGGTTGTTAATGAAGTCAGTGGCCTGTGTGTGCTTAGGGCCTGAACAGAAAGATTGCAGTGACCTGGGGACTTGCAGCCCCAGTGATCTAAGGCTCTTAGGTCATGCTAACCTCTAGGGTAAAGCCTCTGCAGTGTGGCCTCAGGCTTTAGGGCTGTGGCCGGCTGATGGAGCCACTTTGTGGTCGAGGTGGGGGTATTAGAGGGATGGATGGTTGGGGTAGTGATGGGGAGACGAAGTACCTGAGTAGTAGATTAGAAGGCTAATGGTGGGGCTGAAGGGGTGCTCGGGATCTGGGATTTGGAAAAAAGAGGGAGCTGTGGCCTCCAGGGTTAAGAATGCCACAGGCCAGGACTTCAGAAAGCTGGGGCTGTTGCCCTACAGACTCTTAGCTTAGAATGGCCAGAGACTTCCAGGGCTCTGTAGGCACATCCTAGTGTTTGAGGAAGGGGTTTAGGGACATGCCGGCCCCTTTGGACCATGAGGGAGGTTGATAACTGCCCTTTCTTCTTCAGTAGGGACCTCTGCATGCCTAGTGTTCAGGGCAAAGCCTTTAGTGTGTGGGCCACCCCTTTTACTAACCTCCACCCACAATGTCCCAACCCCTTCCTCCAGACCCTCTTAGCCCAGACTCAGACAGGAAGAGCACAGCCTTTGGCATTAGAGAGATCTGGACTCCAATTCTGACTCAGCCATTTGCTAGCTGTAAGACCCTAGCTAAATAATTTAACCTCTCTGAGTCTTGGTTTCCCCATTTATAAAAGGGAATAATATAAGAACCTGTCTCATATGAGTGTGAGGATTAAATGAAATAATAGAGCCAGAATGACTGCCATACAGGAAATGCTCAGTGTAGGCGATATAAGACAATTGATGCCAACAGGCAGCCTGGTGTGTGGGGCTAATTTTTTCTTTCTCTCCCTCCCTCCCTTCCTTTCTTCCTTCTTTCTTTCTCTCTTTCTTTTGACAGGGTCTCACTCTGTTACCTAGGCTGGAATGCAGTGGCATGATCATGGCTCTTTGCAGCCTTCACTTTTCCAGCTTAAGCAGATACTTTCTATCCCAAAGTGTGGGTGTGAGATTCAAAATGAAAGTGCTTGTGGCCAGGCACGGTGGCTTTCGGCTGTAATCTCAGCACTTTGGGAGGCTGAGGTGGATGGATTACCAGCCTGGCCAACATGGCAAAACCCTGTCTCTACTGAAAATACAAAAATTAGTCAGGCGTGGTGGTGGGCGCCTTTAGCCCCAGCTACTCGGGAGTCTGAGGCAGGAGAATTGCTTGAACCCGGGAGGCAGAGGTTGCAATGAGCCGAGATCATGCCACTGGACTCCAGCCTGGGCGACAGAGCAAGACTCCATTTCAAAAAAAAAAAAAGAAAGTAAGTACCTGTGGTGCAGAAGCTCCTAGCGCAGTGCCCAGTGGGGGCACACATTTAATCTATTTGTTCACCTCCTCTCTGAATGTCCCCTCTGTTCTGCATAGCACTTGGGGTCCCCTTGGAGCCTGTCTTTCAGGCTTGTCCCTAGACCGCTTATGTCATATGGCAGCCTGGCTCAGCGAGCAGCCCTGATTAGAGGGTTTTGAGCAAGGATGAGTGGAAGAAGGTCAGGGGAAGGGCAGGAAAACATGCCCTGAGGGGAGGCCTTGAGACCTTGGGTGTACTCAGAGGGGTGGTCTATCTGGCTGCTTTGCCCACTGGTCCTGCCTCTAGTCTGACACCCCAATGTCTGTATCTGCCACCCACCCAAAGCCAGTCTAAACCTCTCTGCCCCACTGACCCCAAAAAGGGGCCTTATCTCTCCACTCCTTGGCCAATAATTCAGGCCCAAGCGGGCAGCCCCCCACCATGGTCTTCCTTACCTGCATGTCTTCTCAATCTGACCGTAACCCTCTCCTCTCTTGATTCATCCCAGGCTTCAAGTTTTTCCCACACCTATTTAGCTCCCAACCCACCACCATCACACCACGTTCTAATCCAAACCGACCACCCCATCCTCAGTATAGCCTTTCTGCCTCCCCCTCTGCCCCCTTCAGGGCTCTGACAAGGTTCCTGGGCCCCCTCTGAGATCTCTAGAGGACAGTGCCCTTCTGACAGGAGGAACGCTTGCCATTCATTCCATTCTGGCGAGGGCAGAAGCCTCAGGCTGGAGCGTGGCCTGTCCCCTCGCCTCAGGCCTCCAGACGCCCCTGAAGTGCCCTTCCATTTGCCCTTCTCCATCCCCCACTGAGGGCCGCACAGCCCTTGGGTACAGTGAGTTAGGTCTCGTCCCCACCTTTGTTTATGTAATCCTTCCCTGCAGTAACAAGGTGTTTACTGTTGCACAAACACATTTTGGTTTAATGGCTGACAGTAAAACTGTCTGATAAAGTTTGATTTAGCGAAAGAAAGCAAAATAAATCTGGGGGCACAGGGAGCTGTTGGGAGGAGAGTCTCCTAGGGCTTCTAGAGAAGGGGCAAGAGAGCGTGGCCGGAGGGGCCCTTCTGCACTTCCCTAGCCACTCCTGCCTGTCTTTTAGCAACACCTCTGACAGCTCCACTTCAGGAAGCTGAGATCCCACTGAAGCTGTGAGCTCATGGCCCTGGCACTTTCTTGCCATAGCATTTGCTTTTGTCTGCCCTTGGGCATTGCCTCCATCCTTCAACCTCCAGTGTAACTTGTTCCTCCCCTGTAGAGCCTCCTGATTGCCTCAGCCCAGATGCAGCTGGCAGTGTGTCATGCGAGGGAGATCCCTAAACTAGAAGACCTGGGAACTAGATCTAGCTCTGGTATTTACTGGCAGTGTGGACTTTAGGAAGTCACATTGCCTTTAGAGATCTCTGCTCCCTCTGCTGCAAAGGGGTATGCATGGAAAGTACTTGTTTTTTTTTTTAAATTTTATTTTAAATTTTTTTTTGAGACGCAGTCTTGCTCTGTCACCCAGGCTGGAGTACAGTGGCGTGATCTTGGCTCACTGCAACCTCTGCCTCCCGGGTTCAAGTGATTCTCCTGCCTCAGCCTCCTGAGTAGCTGGGACTACAGGCGCCCACCACCACGCCCAGCTCAGTTTTGTATTTTTAGTAGAAACGGAGCTTCACCATGTTGGCCAGGCTGTTCTCAAACTCCTGATCTCAAGTGATCCGCCTGCCTCGGCATCTCAAAGTGCTGTGATCAGAGGTGTGAGCCACCGTGCCTAGCCAAAGTACTTGGTTCTTAATAAAACCCTACCCACATTTAAGACACTGCTATCTTGCCTCCTCTGAAATCTCACGAAGCACGTATTGGCTGTGAACTCCCTTGTACTCCACTGGCAAAGCAAGGCAGGGTGAGGATTTGTTCTCGTATGTGGGCGATGATTCTGCAGCCCGTTGCCAACTACTGTCTCTCCCTTCAGGGCTGTCTCCTATTCCTGATTTGTCACTATGGTACTGGGGCTGGAAAGTAGGTACCCACGTAATATTTCTGAATGTTTCATTGAAGTATAAACATATACAGAAAAGTTAAAAAATCATAAGACTACACCTTGATGAAATTTCACAAAGTGAACACACCCATGGGACCAGCACCCTGAAAATTTCTCCCACTTCTTCCCAGTTGATATCTGCTCGAGGGTGATCACAGTCTTGACTTCACCATAGATTAGTTCCACCTGGTTTTGTACCTTGTGTAAAGTAAAACTGCAGTTCTTTTATATTTGTTGCTGTGTAGTATTTCATTACATGAATATAACACCGTTATTTATCCATATTGTTGATGAGTCTTTGGGTAGCTTTCAAGTTTTGTATTGTGAATAATGCTGCTATGAACACTCCTTTTTTAGGAGACAGACTATCACTGTGTCGCCCAGGCTAGAGTGTATGAAACTCTTGTACATGTATTTTAACGAACACATTTCTTTTGGATGAATTCCTAGGATAGAACTGTTGGGTCAAAGGGTATGCACAGGCGCATCTTTAAAGATATTGCCAAGTAGTTTTCCAAAGAGGATGCGCCAATTTACTTTCCAGCCAATGTTTGGTGTTGTCTGTCTTTTTCATTTTAGTCATTCTGGTGGGTGTGTAGTGGCATCTTATTGATGTTTTCATTTGTATTTCTTATTATTTAAAAAGTTGAGCACATTTTTATATGATTTTTGCCATATAGAGATGCTCTTTTATGAAGTGCTTTTTCAAGTCTTTTGCCCATATTGAGTAGTTTGTCTTTTTCTTATTAATTTGTAGAAGTTCTTCATATATTCTGGATCTGAGTCCTTTGCCATATATATTTGCAAATATCTCATCCCACGCTGTGGATTGCCTGTTCAATCTCTTAATCATGTCTTTCAAAGAGCAAAAGTTCTTCCTTTTAATGTAATTCAACTTATTTATGTTTCCAGGAAATATGTTTTGGCTGGTTAAATCTAGTCAAACTGGTTAAATCCAGTTTTCCATGCTGTCTTGTATTTTGGGGGAAACAAAAAGATGATTTCCAAGGAAAACCTCCCAGTTCAGGTCCAGTGGTTCTCCTGGAAACATTTTCCATTTGTAAGCTTGAGCACCCCTGGTTCCTATGCCTGGAAACCTCCCAACCCTTTGGACTTTCCTAGGAATCAAGATTAATTAAACAGACGGCTCTTCCCTCTTCCATTTTAAATCTGATTAGCTTACTCCAGAGAATCTAAAAGGCCAACAAATATATAAAGAGTTGCTCCAACACATGAATAATTAGATAGTTGCAAATTAAAGCAATAATGAGATACCACTTTACATCTATTAGACTGGCAGGCATAAGAAAGCTGGATAACACCAAGTACTGGCAGGGATATGAGGGTATATGACTGCTCATCCTCTGCTTCTGGGAATATCTCAGGGAGCAGAGCATGCAGGCACTACTGAATTATGACTATATCCTATGAACTAGCAGTCTAACTCACACAGGCCCAGGAGGGGACATGGCAGGCATGTGCATCACAGCATTGTCTGGGTGTCATCCCTGGGGAAGCAGATGGGTAAGATGTGGTAGGTACACACCATGTTATGTAATAATTAGAAGCGATGGATTAAGTGTCCATGCAGTAACACACATGAATCTCAGACACAATGCTGGGTGGAAAAATTAAATACACAACATAATATTATTTGCATGAATCAAAACACTTATGCACAAAAGAAAAATAAGCACTTTGCAAAAGCACAAAGAAACAAAATGATACTCATCAAACACATTGAGAAGGTTGCCAGTAGGGGGATGGGAGTGAGGAATGAGGATAAAAAGGGATTTTAAAAAGCTCTGACCCTCAACCTTCTCTTGCCTACTACATCTTCTGGCTCAGTGTTTAAAAAGCTCCTTCTTCCATCATCTCTTCCGTTCTGCTTCCCAGTGATCTCAGCCCTCACTTGTCAATCTCCTTTCAGACCAGCCACTCTCAGGCCATGTCTGGACAACACAAGTTAACACTTACAGTATCCACATTTTACCCTGGATGAGTACTCAACACACAGCAGTGGCCAAGGTTCAGCCCCACAAGACTGGGGAGCCAGAAAGCTTGAGGCATTACATCCTATTAGCTATTGTGTCTGGTACCTGGGAGTTGTTCAGCAAATGTCTTTTGAATGAACTGAAGAATGGTTCTGCTGTTCACTAGCTGTGTCAACCAGGGCAAATACTTTTGCCTCTCTGAGCTTTGATTCTCATATATGTCAAAATGGAGATGATAATTACAATTCTTCTTTCCCAGGGTTATTGTTAAGGTCAGATGAGATCATTGCGTCGAAGGCATTTTGTTAACTGTAAAGAGCTATCCAAAACAATGGAGAAAGTGTAGAAGAAGGATGTTGGGGGCTTGAATCCCAGCACAGCCTTGCGAGGCCTTGAAAAAGATAGCATCTCCTAGTCTCAGATTTTAAATTCTGTAAATTGAGAAACAACAGTGTCAACCTTGCAGAGTTTTTATGAGGATTAACAACAATGCAGGCAACGTATTTGCTTTGTAATAGTCATTAAAAGTAATGGCTGGATGCATGTGGTGGCCCAGGCAGGCTGATCACCTGAGGTCAGGAGTTTGAGACCAGCCTGGCCAATATGGTGAAACGCTGTCTCTATTTAAAATACAAAAAATTAGCTGGGTGTGGTGGCAGGCACCTGTAATCCCAGCTACTCGGGAGGCTGAGGCAGGAGAATCGCTTGAACCCGGGAGGCGGAGGTTGCAGTCAGCCGAGATCACGCCACTGCGTTCCAGCCTAGGCAACGAGAGCAAAACTCTGTCACACACACACACACACACACACACACACACACACACACACAAACATAATGGGAAAAACCACAAGTACTTTGCACCAACCAAATAGTAGGTGTTTGAGAACATGGGAGCTCTGTATCTTCATTCATTAATTTATTAAATGAGTGCTTGTTGAATGCTGCTGAATATATGTGTCCCCCCAAATTCATATGTTGAAATCCTAACCCCCAAAGTGTTGGTGTTGAAACTGGCACAATTGTCCCATAGAACTGATGTTTAAGGTTTCCTTTGAATGAACATAGAAATAGACCCTCTCTGTCTTAAAACTTATGAAAGTTACAATAGTTTTATCTGAGTTCCTTTCTCAGGAAACCAGCCATCAGGACTGCTAGATAGTATCAAGGAACTGAAACCAGATCACTGCATCTGGACCATGAGAGGCCAGACCCTTTAGCCATCATGACTGCCTAACTAACCACCTGCTTCCTGTTGACCAACTCCTCTTCTTTATCCTTCTCTAATTCCTGTTTCCCCGCATGTAGTTACATTTCTTCCCTGCTATATAAACCCCTGATTTTAGTTTGTCAGGGAGATGGATTTTACACTGATCTCCTATCTCCCCAGCTGCAGCCCCTGATTAAAGCCTTCTTCCCTGGCAATACTCATTGCCTCAGTGACTGGCTTTGTGTGTGGTGAGCAGCAGGACCTAGATGGAACCCCTGGTGTTTCCGTAACAGTGTTAGGAGGTGGGGGCCTTTGGGAAGTCATTTAATCATGGAGGTGGAGGCCTTAGGAATGGGATTAGTGGCCATATAAAAAGGCCCCAGAGAGCTACCTTGCCCCTTCCCGTGTGAGCACACAGCTAAAAGGTGCCACCTATCAACCAGAAAGTGGGCCCTCACCAGACACCAAATCTGCCAGCACCTGGATCTTGGACTTCCCAGGCTCCAGAACTGTAAGAAGTAAAAATTTCTATGGAATGTTATTATAGAGCTTGAATGGACTAAGAAAAATCCCTACATTGTGCCAGACAGGGTTCTAGACACAGAAGGGAGCAGTGAACAAAACAGACACAACCCTAAAAATTCCTGTCCTTTGGCCTGGGGAGGAGAGAATCAAACAAGAAATAAAATGAGTAAGATAGACAGTATGCGAGATGATGATAAAGGCTATGGCAAAAACTGAGCAGGAAAGGGGAATAGGGAGCCCTAGGGGTGAGATGGAGGTTATTTATTTATTTAAGCAGAGTGGTCTGGGAAAGCCTTTTGAAGAGGTGATGTTTGAGCAAAGACCTGAAGGAAGTGGGAGAGCAAGCCCTGGGAAGTGCAAAGGCCTTGAGTCGGGTCATACCTGGTGTGTTCAAGGCACAGCAAAGAGGCCAGAGTGGCTGAGATGAGCTCAGAGAGGTAAAGGCAGCAGTGAGGCTGATGGTATAAGTGCTTAAAGCTTGCTGTAAATTCTATCTGACTGCACAGGAATAGCCCATGGGAGGAGAAAAGATTGAAGAAGCTGTAATTTTCAGTGGTGGAAAAGGAGCCAGGTGGGTGTATTAGTTACCTATGGCTACCCAAGAAATCACGTAGCAGCCCCCAAACGTAGCAGTTTAAAACAGCAAATATTATCTCACTATTTCTATGGGATCAGGAATTTAGGCACAGCTTAGGGCTTTTCTTAAGACTACAACTGAAGTGTGACCTGGGGCTGCAGTTATCCTGCCTTTTTTTTTTTTTTGAGACGGAGTCTCGCTCTGTCGCCAGGCAAGAGTGCTGTGGCGCGATCTCGACTCACTGCAACCTCCAACTCCTTGGTTCAAGGGATTCTCCTGCCTCTGCCTCCCGAGTAGCTGGGATTACAGGCATGCGCCACCATGCCCGGCTAATTTTTTTGTATTTTTAGTAGAGATGGGGGTTTCACTATGTTGGCCAGGATGGTCTCGATCTCCTGACCTTGTGATCCGCCCGCCTCGGCCTCTCAAAGTGCTGGGATTACAGGCGTGAGCCACCGCGCCCGGCCCAGTTATCCTGTCTTGGTGGGAAAGGTCGGCTTCTACTCTGGCTCCAGGGGCTGTTGGCAGGATTCCATTCCCCGCAGGCTGTTGGCTGGAGGTCTCCCTTGGTTCTTTGCCATGTGGTGCTCTCCTAGTTCATTCAGCTCACAAAATGGCATCTGGCTTCCCCCAAAGCCAGAGAGTGCCTAAGAAGGAAGCCACAGTCCTTTGGTGACTTAATCTTGGAAGCGACATCTCATTGCCTCTGCCAGTAAACCCAGTCCTTGCTGGGCGGAGGAGATTACGCAGGAATACCAGGGGAAGGGAACCAACCAGGTGATCATTTGATCAAATCAATTAATTTAGAGGCAAAGTTGCCTGCCATCAGGGAGCTGTAATTTTCAGGTGTGGTGAAGTTGCCGAAGACTACAGATAGGTGAGAGATTATTTGTCCATATGCTGGAGGGATATTTGGGCCTTACTTTGCAAGTATAATCCAGTAGTACTTTCTACAAGTGTTAGGCGTAATTGAATAACTAGGAACTATGTATTTATTTACTTATCTTTGTGGTCCTAGCTAACCTGGCCCATTAGGCCTCTGGCTGCTCATTCTGGGCCGTTTCCACTTGCAGGGAAGAGCATTTATTTATGCGTGTGAGGGTGTGTTATTTTAGTCCGTGTAAAGCAGCAAGTGCGCATGCGCGTCTGTGCTTACTTGGTATGTGTCTGCATCGTGGGTCCTACTCTTCCCTGGGCCTACAGACCCCTGGGTTCACCTTTCCTTGGCTCCCCGCTCTGCACTTTGTCGGGAGGTCACGTGTGAGGAAACAAGCCCCACGTGGTTTTAATCATTTTGCTATAAAAGCTGAGCTGCTCTCCGCTTTGATCCAGGCTGAGCTGCCGGAGGAAGGGCTGGGGCTGAGCTGGCCTGTCCGCGGAGTGCTCCGCACACAGCTCCCACATCAGACGGCAGCCGTAAAATGGAGCACAGCTCGTTAATTCTCCCTCTTAACCAGGGCACCTGACAAGAAGTGACTTTGAAAACCCGGAGGACGGATGGGCGGGTGGGCGGCTCTTGGTCTAGGCAAGGAACATCTGTTTCCACGTCCCTGGCTGTTAAATTGACATCTTTTTATTTGAAAAGTTTCTTTTATTTCCCAACTTCCTGCAATTGGCAAGGTCTCTGTGCCAGGGAACAGAGAGTCATGGTTTTGCAGACAATACCAGCTGAGTGGCATCACTGTCCTGCAGGACAGACGTACAAGTGCCAAGGTAGGATGTCTGGTGCTTTGTCAATTGTTAAACCTATGTTTGTGCAGAGAACATCAAACCCCATTTTAAAAAAAGCAAAAATGGCCTTGAAATTGAAAACCCTGTGAACGTTGTGAGCCTCCATCTGAGAAATATTAACGTTTCTGAGCTAGAAAATTCACGGGGAGCCTGTTGTGTTCCATTGAGTGTTCTCTTCCTGGGCTCAGCAGTCAAGTTTCCTTAACAAGAATGACCCACATGCCTGCTGTCTGCAGCGTTCATCCTGTTTGGTGACCAAAGACCCCAACTTTGACCTTTAACCCCTAATGGCAGAAGCCACTAGCAAAGGCTCGGTTGGCTCTTCTCAAGGTGAGAGCCCAAGACCCTTAGGATGGGAGACTGAAAGTGATGGCTGGAAGATTCTTTTATCTCTACTGTTTCTGGGAGCCTTTGGATCATCTTGTGTTCCTGGCCATCTGATCCATGTGCTTTATACTGCATCCTTTAGGATCCACCCTTGGCTAGGTGGATCATTGTCAGTAGGACAGACAACAGTCAGTATTTGAGAAACAAAGGCATGGCAGAATCCCAAGGGATCATCAAGAGATAACTGCATCTCATATCCCCCTCAGCGTGCACGTGTGTGTGTGTGTGCATGTGTGTGTACATGTGGTGCCAGAAGATGTGAGTGTGAATGTTGGCGCATCTGTGTGAATGCATTGGTGCCATAGTGTTTCTGAAGCATGTGTCTGTGAAGTGAGTAGATGAGTGCATAAAATATCTTTGTCAGAACATGCTTCTGTGTGTTAAGGTGCATGAGGAACCACTGGGACGAAGTGGCGGTGTGCACTTGTGGGACGTGCATGAGAACGCGCATTTCCTCATAATCATGTTTCCTGAAAGTGATGGAACTCTCCTTACTGGTTCTGCTTTAGCAGTGATTGAACACTCATGCCTCTCAATTTTCAAGGCCTCTCATATTCCCATCCCCATCTCTTTGTAGCCTCCATCAAAATTGTAGTCTGTCCAGTCAGATTGCCTGGGTCTATCTCTTTCTAGTCTTGGCGAGTTGCTTAGCTCTCTACACCTTAGTTTCCTTATTTGTATAAGGGCAACATAGTACTAGATTGGAGAATCCATGAAATAATTCATGTAAAGCAACTTGAAATTGCCTGGCACAGAGTAAGCATTTGGTTAGATGTCATCAGTACCACCCTTTGTCACTTCTGTCACTCCTACCTCTTATCTCAAATCATGTCCTTCCATTGTGCGTTGGTAGTCTTCCATTCTCTCCCATCTCCCCTCATCACATTATCAACCCTCATCAAGTTAATGACCCTGGCACCTTCACCACTGCTGCTGCACACCGCCTTTCTAATCTAGACGACCAAATTAGGGAGTTCCCAGAAGGGTGAGACCAGCAGAGTGTGACCCTGCCAAGATGGGTCAGTTGAGTGGCAGAATCAGAATGTAGAGACTCCTTGATTTCTCAGTGTTTCGAGGGCAGATCAAGAACAGGAGAGTGAAAGTAGGAAGGGAGCCACCCAAAATGGCCCCTGTAGCATGCTTGCTCTCCCCTTCTCCCATCCCCTCTTTGGACTTGGCTCGGGGTGAGGAGGGAGGCCCTGGGGCAAGGCTATGCCTGTTATCAGCTTGGGACATCCAAGAAAGAAGTCAATGTGCTGGTCACTTTGGCTTTTCCATTCCAATTTGAATATATTAAAATGCAACATTCCAGCTGTGCAAATCCCCAAGCCCTTAAAATAAAAGGTTTTTAACTTTAACCATTAAAGATTTAACTAGCCAATAAATCTAAGTATGTGGGGGGTTGTTAGCAAACGTTTATTATATTGCTCTTGCTTTTAACTTAAGAGAAAATGCCAAGTACGGACTTCCATGAAAAAGACATTCCCTTGTGCTCAAAAACGGATGTCAAACCCCAACCAAAAAAAGTAAGAGGTGGCTGTTTCCGGAAGGATCCACTCACTTTCCTCCAAATCTCTTTAGGAGTTAAAACGGCTATATCTGTTTTACAAACCAATTTGCTTGCTACAAAAAAATAAAATCAAATAATAATAATAAAAAAGCCTGTAATAGCCTCTCGTTGCCACAGTCAGAACATGACTGACTAAATTAATCCAAAAGTCTACTTGCAGTTTGAGCATCTTGGCGCCAACTTTTCCAGAACTAGATTTTATAAAGGCACAAAGGGGATATAGCTTTGGTGAAGAAAATCACAAGATCTTTCTCTTTTAGTATCTTCTGGGTGAGTTGGGTAATCCATGTCTTGGATTATAGTGCTTAGCTTTGCCATTTTTACATTTAAGGCAAGCAAGCAGCAAGCCATCTGCCCAGTAGTGAAATATGGCTTTTAATTTACACAAATGTAAAAGTATAGAAGTTAACAATCATATTCACCCTGGACTTAAAAAATGAATAGAAGCCAGATAAATCTTGGCCATTAAAGAAAAAAAAAAAAAAGATCTGACGTACATGTTGAGTTATACCAGCCAGCACGGGGACAGAGCCGCATTCCAGATGTGCTATTTTCCTGCCCATTGACAGCTCTCCAGCCCACTCCAGCAGTAAAAAAGTCCTGAAGTGGATTTTTTTAATCTGGTGTAGACTCCTTTTTGCCCGTGAGGCCTGCTGGGTGGGTCCGCTGGGTTTCATTTCTCACAGAAGGAACCAGTGAGCCCTGTTTGTGGGAAATACACAGTAAATCCTGGCCTTTGCTCAGGAAACCTCCCTCTGGAGCATTTTTCACGTCTAAATAGGAGCTGAATAAAGTTGATAAGCGGTTGTATTTTTTTTAAGTGATTGTACTTTTCACTCAAAGCCGTTTAGCTCAAAGATTTTGTGCTCTAAGAGGCCTTACCCTCTGCTCCCTAAATTAGAAGCCAGAGTAGCATGACGATGGTAAAGCACATCCACAGCCTGTTCAAATTGCAGGGGACACCTACATTTTCCTTTTGAGTAGCAACCCGTCTCCCTGGCCTCAGTAGAGGAAGGGCTGATTCCAGAGTTGCCTCTGTTCGTATGATACATTTCCTCCATTCCCCTGCAGCTGCGTAGATGGAAATGTGACTCCCAGGGTTCTGGGGTGCGGAAGTATTTCCCTTGGAGGTCCCTAGCATTGTCCTTTGATGTGAGTGTGACAGGGAAGGGCTAAGCTTGCTAAATTTTAAGTCTCCTCCATGGATTGGGAGGTGGAGGCGCTGGAAGAGTTATTTTCAAACCAGCCTGGAATATAAGGGAAGCTGTGGCCGATTTGCTGGAGGCAAAGCCAGAAACTTCAAAGACCTGTTTTCAGCCTCTAAACAGCAAGGATATTCAACACGTGGGGGAGGCACAGGGTGGTCCCTGCCAGCTTCTCCCCAGGGAGTTTCCAAGCGGACTTTGCTGTCCCTTCTGCCTTCTTTAATTTTCAAATCCCAGATGGTTGAACTCTGGAGAGAGACAAAGCAAGAGACAGACTCCTCAATTATTATTAGAATGCTTTGCTTCCTGAATGATAGGCTGCTTTGAAAGGAAAAAATTTTATTTGGATCCCTAGTACCTGTGGAACTGTACATGGCAGTGCTGTTTTTTGGGGGAATAATCTTGGTGTTCTTGGAGAAAAGGCACCCGCACTTCCTGTCAGAAGGATTACAGTTGTTTAGAAACTGCTCATTCCATTTGTTCATTCATCCATTCATATATTAGCTCATTCATTCATTCAATAAATATTTCTGGATACTTCCTATGTGTCTTACTCTCTGCTTGGTTCAGGGCTGTAGGCAGAACAGGACCCAATGCCTGGGTAGACAGCCAGAGCCCTCTGGAATGAGAAAAGTGATCCTTGACTCTAACCCTAGAGATTACTGAGTGGGCCTGTCCTCTCTGAGTGTTCAAAACAGAAGAGTCTTGCACGTTAGAGGTCGATTAGTCCTTCGGCTTTGGTTGTCCCCTTGAGTTTTTCACTGCTCTATTTCAGATCTCCCTACTGTCCATAACTCCAACTCCATGATCTCCTCCATATTCAATTCCTGCTTTTAGAGAAGGCAGGCAATGTTGGCTCCGCCTCCCCGGTAGCTTCAACCCCCCTGCTCCCACCAATGCCCTCCCACCCACAATCCCAGCCACAGTGTCAAAGTGGATCCCTCCTATTTCCCTCTTGATCCCTCTGCTCTCACCTTTTCCAGAACCCCCCGTACCACAAAATTCCTCTCTCTTGCATCTGCTCAGTCTCTCCTCCGACCAGGACTTCAGAGGCCTGTCCCCATGCTGTGGGCTTTCCCCTCCAAGGTTCAGCATGGCCAGTCTCTTGGTGGCTACGACCTCCGACTGAGGGAAGGGACAGACTCCATCTGCACGAGCTGGGATCATTCCCTCTCCCGCCATGACACGGGCCCCAACACTTTCTCCCGCTGCTGCTTTTTCCCTTCCCCTTCTGAAAGTAGCCATTTAAAAAGGTTGAAATGGGCTTCATGAGGTTTAAGGGGTTTATTAGTTTGAAAAGCCATGTTCCCTGTTTGGAGGAAGGGGAAACAGCCGCCTTCTTTTCACATTACGTCAATCCGCAGCGTCTGTAATTTACATTTTTTTAACTCAAATGTTCAGAAATAATGGAAAGGCTGCTTGAAAAAAACAGATGAAATAAAAACTGGGGGAAATGTGTATTATACAAAAACCAGACCTGTGAGCCTGAGGCGAGACGCGCCGATGACCTGGGGAGCTGATTAATGAGGCAAACCAAAGGAAGCCCAGGTGAGCGTGGATGCCACGCTTTCTTCACAGTTGCTGACACCCACGGGCTGGCATTTCATTTCCCACGCACAACTTCATGGATGGTTTTCATTGGGAAATTTTAGAGCCATTCATATTTCAACCCTAGGAGAAAAGACCCCTGAGCTGTGGAAGTTGGGCAGATGGGGGAATGTGGAGAAAGGACTTGGAGGTCAATAGCACCCTGCTGGGTCCCAGCTTCAGTTTCTCTTAGTCCTCAGAGTCAATCTTTTCTGATCCTGCCTTGCCTTATTTAGTCCCTTCTTCAGTTTCTCCTCTTTTCCTCTGCCTCATTCTCTGAGAAAAAGATGAGGGTCAAATGGTTAAGGCCACAGTAAGATGTATTAACAGTTTTATTTTCTGACAACCTTCTAAGATAATCAATTAAAAGAAAGAACCCAACTTCTAATTACAAATCAAATAATTGCTTACAAAATAACTTATTCTACTTCTGCATATAGTTTTTTTCCCCCATATAATATGTCTCTAAATGCTGCGTCATTTAACATTCCTTTGGCAGATATTTAAAGCACATACCATATGCCAAGGACTGTATTGACTTAGGGGATCCAAGGAGACAAAAACAGACACAGTCTATGCTGCCTACTTTGGTGGGGACAGCGGGTTAGACACAGTGGTCAGTGCAAAGTGACGAGGTCTCTGATAGCGGGAGTAGCAGGTATTAGAGCGGGACATGTAGGAGTGGAGGGGTGGGGACGAGGGGGCTAGGAAAGGTACCTAGGAGAAGTGACTTTAGGTGCTGGCAGAAAGAGTGGGAATGAGCTAGGTGAAGAGGCTCTGGAAGGAATGATTCCAGCCAGTGGAGAGACTGTGTTTGGGCCCAGAGGTAGAGGGTATTGTGAACACATGTTCTGTTGACTGCAACTGGCAGGAGATGGACCTGGAGGGGTAGTCAGGGACCCAACCAGGCAGCCTGTTTCCAAGGAGCTTAGACTGAATCCTGTGGGCAATGCGAGGCCTCTGGCAGGTTTAAGCAGCGGAGTTTACAACTCTTGGAATCACTTCCGTACAGTGATGCAAGTGGCTTGAGAAATCATTTGATAAAGTTGAAATCAGATGATAAAGTTGAGGCCCAGGGAGGTAAATACAGTCACGCCTATTACTACAATTGTTACCAGCTGATGTTAATTGAGAGCTTACAGATGCCAGCACTGTGCCTGGTGATTCATATGCCTCAGCTCACTCACCCTCACCACAACCCTCTGGGGGAAGTACTAATGTCCCCATTTTTCAGATGAGGAAACTGAGGTCCAGAAAGATGAAGTAACCTGCCTTAGGCCACTCAGCTAGCAAGGGTTGAAGCCAGTATTTGAACTAGGTCTGTCTGGCTTCATAATCTGTGCTTTCCCAAGTTTCCAGAATTCATAGTAGGGCTGGAAATTAAATCCAGGCCTCCTGATATTGGCCTGTACCAGCACATTAGCTGCTGCATTGCATGTACCAGGCCTGCTTGCTCTCTTAGAAAGTGGGCGACCACCCTCACATCATCTTCTCTGCTTCTGTTGACCATGTCTGCATGGACTCCGTGGACTTTATCGTCATCGCCAACACCTCTGAATATACCATTTTTACATTGTATTCTTCATTTATCGCTGGTTATGTATTTCAGAAAGACAGTCACATACATGAAGTGTCACTGTTCTGAGGACAAGAAATTTACTCTAAGGAAGCTGGAGGCGGGACATTCCAAGGAATAGGTTAAACAATTTTGCGGGATTCCTGAATCAGTTGGCCAAGGACTTGGGCTCAGGTGGCAGGGCTAGCTCCTTTCAGCCCAAGCTTGTGAGCTGGCCTGTCTCTCCTGAGTTCAGCAGTCTTCAGGGCTGTGACCTCCCAGGGCCTTGCCATGGTAGGGCCAGCTGTCCACCCTGGGACTGTCACCTTCAGGTTCTGTGGGGGCCCACGGCTGCCAAGCCTGGGGAAGCCTCAGGCACTTGTCATTGCTTCCCAAGTAATGATCTCCTGGCCTGGCCACATCTCAGCTAATTTCTGCAATTAGGGGGGCTTGTTTTCAGAGGCTGAAACAGGAACTTTTCTGAATTAGCTTTTATGGTTCAGAGCCTTTAATTTGAGATTTAAAAAACATCATAGCTCACCAAAACCAAATAAACTGCAGCTAATGAAATTCACAGAAGTTCTCAGAGAATGCTTCTCACTGGTGCTCCTGGATGATTTATTGACAGCTGGTTGTAAAAACAATCTTATTAAAGGTCATAATGTTGGGTAAAAAAAAAGCCCTTTAATTTATAGCATAATTAGGCTTCCCCCAATAGCTCTGCTGCCAGGGCTGTCACTTAGGGCTCCGAGGAAGCACTTGGTGTTTTTCATTATATCACAGTGAAGGAGCGCCATGCTCCTAGAGGGCCCACTGACTTGCTCTTTATGGCCCTTTTATTGCTGCTAAAATAGTCAAAATAGGGGGTTGATTAGAGCCGACTGATGCCTACTGATTATGGAAACACCTCTTGTGCGGGGAGGGAGAAAAGATGGGAGGGGGCTCAGGACTTCAGGACGTGCCTCCGACAGGAAGACATGGGCTGTGAAACATGCTGGGGAAGTGTGACCTGGCCTCTAGGCTCTTCCCCAGACACTGTGTGGATTGAAGGCTGACCCCAGGCAGGCGGGGCTGGGGTGAGAAAGGGGAAGGGAAGGTGCTAATGCCTCAAGGAAGAGGACAATCCCAGGGCAGGATGTGTATGGGAATAAGAACCTTAAAAATGCTAATGCGTCCCAAGGTGGAGCACAGCTCTCAGCCTGGTGGTGGGGAAACAGCCCCAAAGAGTAGAAGGTCTTGCTTGCTGCTGCCTTCTTGCAGAAAGAGAAGAGAGGACTCAGTATTGGTGTATTATGGTGGGGGAGGGGGACGTGGGCAAGTCCTGGTCTCTGGAAGCTTAGCCTGGGGACAGAGTCAAGTTCCTAAGCATGATGTTGGAATGGGAGCTGCCCCCCCAGGGCTGTGCTTGTGTGTGAAGGTGCCTGGGAGGGGTGGGAGTTTGTGTGTGGGGGTGTCACACAACCTCAGCAGAGCATCAGGGATGGCTAACGATGGCCAAACCCAACAGGTATTGTGACAGGGAAGGGGTGGGTGGCTCTGAAGTTATGCTGGTATTCCATTTGGCCTGGACATGGCCTGGAGCTGACCTGACACTAGAAGGTTGTGGGAATAGTGGGGCTTTAGCAGCCCCAAGGATTGGACTGCTGCTTCAGAGTGCACCTTACAAATGTTGGAGTGAGTGCTCTAGGGTGCATCTGGGGCCATCCCTTCCCCTCCCTTCCCCTCTCTTTCCCTCCCTTTCCCTCCCTTCCCCTCCTCTCCTTTCTCCTCCCCTCCCCTCCCCTCTCCTCCCCTGCCCTCCCCTTCTCCGTTATTCCTCTCTCGTGCCCTCCCCTTCCCTTCTTGCCCCTTCCTCTCTCCTCTCCTCCACTCCCCTTCTCCCTCCCCTCCCCTCCCTTCCCTTCTCCCTCCCTTCCCCTTCTTCCTCCCCTCCCTTGCCCACCTCCTCCCCTTCCCTCCCCTTCTCCCCCTCCTCTCTCCTCCTCTCCCCTTCTCCCCCGCTTTCCCTCCCCTGCCCACCTCCTCCCCTCCCCTCCCCTCCCCTTCTCCCTCCCTTTACCTCCCCTGCCCACCTCCTCCCCTCTCCTCCCCTCCCCTGCCAACCTCCTCCCTTCCCCTCCCCTCCCCTCTCCCCTCCCCTCTCCTGCCTTCCTCTTCCCCTCCCCTCCCCTGCCCTCCCCCTCCTCCCTCCTCTCCCTGCCTTCCCCTCCTCCTCTCCCTGCCTTCCCCTCCTCCTCTCCCCTCCCCTTCCCCTTCTCCCTCCCTTCCCCCTTGCTCCTCCCCTCTGCTTATCTGCCCTCCTCCTCCCTCCTTCCCCTCCTCACCTCCTTCCCCTCCTCACCCCTCCCCTCCCCTTCCCTTTCTTCCCCTCCCCTCCCCTCCCCTCCCTCTCCTGAGATTTATCAGCTGCTCAGTCTACCTACCATTCTGCATGGAACTGGTGAGCACATCTCAGTCTCTTGACACCTGCTCAACCTTCAGAGGGCTGAGAAATCAGATTTCTGGCTCCTTGAAGCCAAAGGTCAGACCTAGGCCTGTGGCTCTCACTAATGGGTGCATGCCATGGAGATGCAGCTAGTCTTTCATGCTCCTCTTCCTCCTTTCCCTCCCACTCCTTCTTTTGGAGTTGTGTGCAAAAGGTTTACTGGGGAGTAATATTGTGAAAAGAAAAAGGGAGAAATGGGAGAATCGGGCAGGGACCTTGAGACCACCATGCAGATCTGACAAAGTCTCTCCTGCCTCTTCTCACAAGGTCATTGGCTTCCCTCCAACAAGTGGGACAAGCAGAAAGGATCACTGGGTGCTGTAGAGCTGAGCTGGGAGAGCCTTGTATTAGAACATTTGCTGAGGGGCTCCCTTAGATGTTTTTACCCCTTAACTCCAACTCTAGCCAATGGGGGAGAGGGTGAGACTTGCTCCTTGGACCAAAGTCCGTAGTGGAGGCATTTGAAGTTCATGCAGTGAACATTACTGAGCACCTGCTATGTGCCAGGCACTGAGCAGGAAGATGGGCTTACAGAAATGAACTTAGGAAGTTTCCAGGTTGAGGCAGAGGTGGAGGAGAGGCATGATGTAATTAATCACATTACAGTATGGTAAATGCCACAGCTAACTTTACACAGGAGCTAAGGGAGTGCAAAGGAAGGAGGAGATAACTGCTTCGTGTGTGTTTAGCAGTTACTGCATGTGTGACAGCGTGTTGTAGGAATGCGTGTGTGTGTGGTGAGTGCATTGCATGTGAGTGTGTAGTCTGTGTAAGTATATGTCAGTGTGATGTGATGTGGATATACGGGTGTGTGAGTGGGAGTATCTGTGGATGATTGTGTATTCGAGTTTGCAAGTTGTGCGTGATGCTGTGGTGTGTGGGGGTGTGTGAGAGTGCGTGTGGGGGTGTGTGAGAGTGCATGTGGGTATGTGTCAGGGATGTGCTGTAGGAATGACCTCAGGGACCACAGCAGCCTTTGCAGAAGGTGTAAGTGCCCCAAGGGAAGGGATGGCATCTGCTGTGCTGGAACCCAGGGCCTAACACAGTGCCAGACACAGGAGATGATCAAGAACCCTTTTCTGAATGAACAGCTGCCTCCCCTTTTCTGGAGTGCAGGAAACAGAATCTGGTCTGTTAGCATGAGCTGTGGCCTTGACTTCCTTTCAGGAGGCTTTGTCCTCTTGGACAAAGTAAGAGAGCTGTATTTTTTTTTTCTTTCAGATGTTAGTAGCTGAAACTTGAGGGTAAAGGGATCAGTTCTTGAAACAATTTAAGTCCTAGTAATGTCCTGCCTCTTTAAATGAGCATCACTCAAGTCAAGGGTAGTAGTTCGTTTTACTTGGCGTCTATACACTTTTTGTACTTTCTAAATCTTCTAAATTTTTTGAGTCTGAGAAAGGAGTTATTAAAAAAGGAATCTGACTTTTCCATGTGCACTTGTGCTGTAATTGTGTAAAAGCTCTTGGGGTGCTGCCTTGGACCCTTGGGTTGAATTCAGACTGCTTGCCTTCCCCCACCCCCACCCCATTTTCCTGTCCCAACCCGCTGTTTCTCCTTCTGGCCCTGATGGCTCCTGCCATTCTGCCTTTGGGCTTTGTGTCTCAGCCTCTGTTATTTCTCTTCTGTTTGATTGACAGCCCATTTTGGTGTCACATTTCTAGGCTGACCTCTGCCTTCTCCAGCAGAGTGCAACTCTGGGACTTACCCTGGGGCCTCACGCTCTGAGCCAGGCTCAGGAGCCCTCATTTACCCTACGGGCCACAGGCTGGGCACCCAGCACCAGCCTTCCAGGCTCAGGAGGAGGCTGAACAGTAAGAATTAAACATGCTGGTGTCTCTTTTAAAAATCTAGCTTCTCCCTTTGTATTCTCCTGTCTGTGACACAGTACCCCCTTCCTCTCTCTGCTTAGAACTGGCAATTATTCATCATTTATAAATTGAAGATAATCCCATTTCCTGATGACTCCTGCAGATCAGGGGTTGGAGGAGAAGAGTTTCTTAAGAACTTCCATCCCTGTCTACTATTCACAGAGGAAATAACTCAAATGCCTCTATTTCTCAGCTATGAACTTCTAAGGTCTGGTTCTTTCCAAAGAGATTTCTGTGTATTAAATCCTTTCATAATGGCAGTAGTCTTCTATCAGATTTTAAACCCAAAGGACAATTGTTCCAGGTACATTTCAAGCTACATATGGCAGAGAGCTGTCGATCAAGACCACCAGACTGTGGGGCAGCAGCGCTTCTCTCCCCAGAGACCATTCCTTTCTGTGTTTCCTTTGACCTGGGGTGAAGTTGGAATCGGAACTAAAATTAGGGCTGAGAGGCAATCTAAGATTTATTGGAGTGGATGTTGGTGTTGAAGTTATTTTAGTTATTTTATTCAGGGTGAGCATCGGGTTAGTGAGGCTGGGGACTTGGATTCAGATTGCTATGGTATTAAAGCACAGTGGGGAAGGGTCCGGTAAGGTTAGGGTTAGGTCGGATTAGGGTTCCATGCAAGGCTGGGGTCAGTGTGTGGTTGCTGTTGGGGTCAGCATTAGGGCTGGATCAGGTGCTTTGCTGGACTGTTGGATGCTCATTGGTGGGGAAACTCCATCTGGGGGTTTTGCCACCTGATAGGGTTTGGCTGTGTCCCCACCTAAATCTCACCTTGAACTGTAGCTCCCATAATCCCCAAGTCTTGTGGGAGGGATCTGGTGGGGGGTAATTTAATCATGGAAGCCGTTACCCTCATGCTGTTCTCGGGATAGTGAGTTCTCACAAGATCCGATGGTTTTATAAGGTGCTTTCCCCCATTTTACTTGGCATTCTCCTTCCTGCTACCATGTGAACAAGGAGGTGTTTGCTTCCCCTTCCGCCGTGATTGTAAGTTTCCTGAGGCCTCCCTAGCCCTGTGGAACTGTGAGTCAATTAAGCCTCTTTCCTTTGTAAATTACCCAGTCTGGGGCAGTTCTTTATAGCAGCATGAGAAAGGACTAACACACCACTCCTCAATGTTCATTCTCATGGAGCCAAACCCTTGGTCCTGCCATGCAGTTTTAGGCTGAATGAGGCAAGGGCATGCTGTTTTCCCTCTGGGATTTGGGGTTTAGATGCCACATATTAACTCGTAGGAAGCTTGGCAAGACCCATCCTTGGGGTTCATCTCTTCTGGCTCCCACAGAGGCAGGCAGGCGGGTGAAGGCAGCAGAGGGTTCAGATGTTTGTCTATCCTCCTCCACTGCCAGGAAGTTAGGGTAAGACTAAAGGACTTAGTCTCAGGATCTGAGGCACACAGTGGGCCTGCTGGGTCCCCATGAGCGTTAATGGCCAGATACAAACTCCTCCTGTCCTTGTACCTGGTGCCCGGATGACCAGTTTGCTCTCTTCAAGCACTTTGAAGAAGTACCTGAGAATGGCAATAAACTCATTCTGGTCCTCTGTCTCTGTGAAGGGCTAGACAGGCAGCATCTCAGTGCCTTTCTGGGCTATTTCTGCAAAAGGACAGCAGGCAGACCCAGATAAAGAGCCCACATGCCCCCAGCCCATTGCCTACCACTGTAGACATTGCCATGGCCTGAATGCTGCCCCTTGGGCTTCTGCTCTTGCCAAGCCCACTGTTCCCCACACTCTAGTCACACCGATGCTACCCTAAGCACCAACCCGAGATGCCTCCATAGCTTTGTGGATGCCACTCATCAGCCTGGAATGTGCCCTCACATGCGTCTACAGGGTCCCCTCATCTCCCAGATCCAGCCCTTGTGACACTGCATTGCATGTCTTTGTTTATGGATTAAATGTAGGGACAGTGTCTTGTTCATACTGTATCCCCAGAGCTTGGCACAGGGACTGGAAGAGAATGGATGCAAGGTCAATGTCAGTTAAAAGATAGAAGAGCAGGAAAGACCAGGCCCTCAGGCTAATGCAGTTACACTTATTTTATTAGGACTTAGATCTTTTTATAGAGCATCTTCAGCTCCTCCATACTTCAAACATCTCTATGCATTTTTATTTGCTCCTGTTTTTTCACTAGTATTGAATTCAGTAAACCTAGCAAGTAACCATATCTAGGTGGTATGGGAGTATGCAACACTCCAAAGTACATTACAGCTGCAAAGTTGGAAGCTTAAAATGCCTCCTCAACATCACTGACAAACAGAACACATAGATAGAGGGAACCTTTCCTATTTCCCCTAGCAATGCCTTGGCTTTCTGACGAAACTTGACTCCTAGTAAGTTTTATTTATTTATTTTCCTTTAAGAGCTAATATTTATTGTACCCTTATATACCCAGAAACTGTTTTAGGCTCTTTTCCCCCATGTATTAATTCATTTAATCTGCTCAACAACCCTGTGAAATAAGTACAATTATTATACCTATTTTAGAGATGAGGAAACTGAGGACCAGAGAAAACAACTAGTTTTCCGGAGCTCTCACCATTGGTATGTGGCAGAACAAGGATTCAAAGCTAGATGATGTGGCTCCATAGTCCATGCTCTTACTGTTCCTTTCTACTGCTTCCTAAAATATCTCTCAAATTCATGCCTCCTTTTCTCTTCCAGTAGATATCATTTAAACCCTCTTTTTTTGTATTTTTATTTCTATTATGTTCTGAATTATCTCCCTAGGCATATTCCATCCTTTTTCATCCTTTCTGGGCACTATAGTCAGGATGACCATTGTGAAAGGATAAAAGTCATTCCCCTGTCCCCCTCCTCATTGTGGTGGCTTAGAGATGCCTGCAACGTCTTCGACATTCTACACATGGGAGTTGGGTTCTAATTCCCTCCCTTGATCCGGGATCGCCTTACTGACTCGCTTGGCCAGTAGCACGCAGTGGAAGTCAATGTCTGGAACTTTCAAGGTAGGTCATACATGACTTTGAAGCTTCCACCCAGGTCTCTTGGGATCCTCCCTCTGAGCCACCTCGTAGAAAGTTTGACTAACCTATTTACAGCAACATACTGGAGAAGCCATTCACATCAGTAGTTCTAAGTGAGTCTGGCCCCCCAGCCATCAAGGCACCAGAAATGTAAGCAAAGCCAGCTTGGACCCTCCAAACTAGACCATTTACCATCTGATGCCATCGAATGACCTTCATGGAGACCATAGAAGACATGAATTGCCTAGCTGATCCCTTCACAAATTACCAGCCCACAAAGTTGGGGGATAAAATACAATGGTTACTGTTTCAAGTTGTAAAATGTTGAGATGGTTTGTTGTGCAATGGTAGATAATTGGAACTTCATTATTTTTTCTTCCTCTCTTTCTCTCTCTTTCTTTCTTTCTAACTGATACAAGTTTTTGATATCATCATAAGGGATACAGTCATGAGCAAAACATATTCAACCTTGCCCTCAGGGGCTCTGGCATTAAACAATAATACAAATAAATATATTCTTTAAAAGGTATAAGTCATCAGTGCTGCCAAAGTAAAAAGTGCCAAGAGAAACATTAATGGGGAGTCAAATTAGGTTTCTGTAAGGCAGTAATAGTTGAGCTGAGACTTGAAGGATTTAGTTGGGTATAGGACTGGGGAAAGGGGTAGGAGAGCATTCTGGGCTGAGGGAAGAGCTGGTATGATGGTCCTAAAGGCTGGAAGTTGCTCGATGCTTTCGGGCCCATGTGGCCGGAGTAGAGTGAGGAGGAGAAGTAGCCAGATATGAGGCTTGACGTGAGGGGCATGTGGCTGACTCTGGTGCACAACTCTCCATGCTGCATTGAAAGAGCTCCACGTCTGTGTTCCCTACCACATGGGAGCTCCTTGAGGCCCTGTTCCAAAGTTTTAAGTGATACCTCATTCTAGAACAACAACAAAAAATACACATATTAAAGTAACATTAACCAGTTCCTTCAGGATCTGCCCCATGTCTAACTCTGTGGCCTTGTTCCCAGACATCTCCCTTCCAACTCTTGGCGCTTCTGCTATCCAGAACCACATCAGCTTCCTGAACAGACCAATGTCCACCTGCACCTGGGCCTCTGCATGTCTCTTTCCTCTGGTGGGTTGCCCTTCTTCTAGTGTTGCTTGGCTAACCTCTATGTTTTCTCAGACTTCTCAGCTGTCGCCTCCCACATGGCAAGTCCAGTGGCGCTGGGGGCCTATGTATCTGGGCTCCCATAGTCCCCATGCATCCCTCTGTGGTAGCGTAAGCCACAGGTGCATCATAATTGTGTCCTTGTTGATTATCTTTGGACTCTGAGCTCTTGTAGGAAGAAGTGCCTTTTATCCACTTAGCTTCTTCCTTTAGAAGCTTTTGATAAAAGTTTATAAATGGAAAGGCCAATAATTCCAGCTTGATATTGTATACGAATTTAGTAAACATGCCATCAGTTTCATCCTCATTGCTGATACAAAGTTTGAACAGGGCCGGGCGCGGTGGTTCACACCTGTAATCCCAGCACTTTGGGAGGCCGAGGCGGGCGAATCACGAGGTAAGGAGATCGAGACCATCCTGGCTAACACGGTGAAACCCCGTCTCTACTAAAAACTACAAAAAATTAGTTGGGTGTGGTGGTGGGCGCCTGTAGTCCCAGCTACTCAGGAGGCTGAGGCAGGAGAATGGTGTGAACCTGGGAGGCGGAGCTTGCAGTGAGCCGAGATGGTGCCACTGCACTCCAGCCTGGGCGACAGAGTGAGACTCCGTCTCAAAAAAAAAAAAAAAAAAAAAAGTTTGAACAGAGTAGGACAAATGTGAACACAGAAGCATCTTTGAATCTTCAAATAATCCCTGTCATTTCTTCTTTCCTATTCTAAGAAATTTTATCAAGAGCTTGCAGAAATTCAGATGAACCATGTCCACTCTCTTCTCCTAATCCAGCAGTATAAACAGTCTATGAAAAAAAGTGAAATGAACTTGGCAGGACAGAGGAGCCTTTAAAGAACCCACTCTGTGTTCAAAGACCCTGTTGTTCCTTTCTAAGAACCCCAAATGATTTTTAAATCTGTTTAAAAATTTTTTTATACTGTTTAAAAATTTTTAAATCTGTTGAGGCTCAGGTGCCTGTCATGGTTTTCCCACATACCTAGGCTCTATTCCTCATTTTCCAGGGAGTGGCTGAAGATTTCTAAATCGAGAGGGATTCCTTTTGGCTTGAGTGCTGTGCTCAGAATCTGTCAGACCCTTCTCAGGAATGGGACAGCTGTGCACGAAGAGCTCATGAATCACACCCTGCTCCCATGGGCATCTCTTGATACCTTTTGATGAAGAGTGAAAAGAGTTTTGGAAAAAGCTAGGAATGGTTTATATGTAAAGGGAAGGTGGTGTGATAGGAAACAGTGAGAGATTGAGGAAAGAGCAAACCTTGGACTGGGAGTCTGAAGATCTGTGTGTTGGTTCTGACTCTTGCACCACCTTGCTGTGTGACCTTGAGCAAGCCCTTATCACCCTCCGTCCTCAGTTTCACTACCTGTGAAAGGAAGGAATTAGAAGAGCTTTCCCAAGGATTGAATGTTTTTTTCCGCAAATAAAATCTTCTGCCTGTGGGTTTTAGCCATTTTAGGGGTCACAAACTTCTCTAGGAACCTGATGATACTGTGGAATCTTGCCCTGAAAATGCCCAAACACACACACATGCACACACACACACACACACACACACACACACACACACACACACACAATCTATTCTAGAATCTTGCCTGAGATTGATAGCCTACAGTTACCAGTAACTGCCTCTTCTGTTTGGACAAGTCCTAACCATGTCTGCTCAGCTATAGAATTCCAGCATCTCTCTCAACCTTCATGATGCATTGAAGTTACCGATCTATTTCATCTACAGGTTCTCGGGGGTCCCTGGAATGTAAGACATGAGCCAAGGGATCCATGTTTAGAAAAGCCTCAGACTCAAGCAACCTTGTTACGTAACTCCAGCTTCTGAACCAACTAACAATATTTGCTCTTTCTGATTTTATATCTTTCCTATAATATGGAAGCAAAATCAGATTTGACATCGTCCCCTTCCTTCCATGACCACTGATATCACTCCTCTGCTCTAATTACAGCCTCAAGAGTGGATCCACACCTTCCTTCTTCTAAGTGTAATTAAAGAGGCCCTTTGTGCTGCCTTCAGATTTTTTTTTCTTGTCCCAACTTTTCCTGTGCTCTTGTCTCCGTGGAACTATTCATACAGGTCAGTATCATTTTCCTTCTAGAAAATGAGTCCATTGGAAAGCCTCCTGGTTAGCCATAAAACTTGAGATCCCAGGGAAAGATGTGGTCCTTCTTGCTGGAGACTGACTCAGAGATTATTTTCATGAAGCCAAGGAGTTTAAGCTCAGAGCCCCTCCCTTGTTTAAATCCCCTCAAGGACCTGAGGGTAAGAACCCTAGTACTGTGTCCTAGGGGCGATATATTTTAGCAAAGTTACAGAAATCAGATAAAATATATATTTATTTATTTATTTATTTATTTATTTATTTATTTATTTATATGTATTTTTGGAGACAGTCTCTCTCTGTTGCCCAGGCTAGAGTACAGTGGCATGATCTCAGCTCACTGCAACCTCCGTCTCCCGGGTTCAAGCGATTCTTGTGCCTCAGCCTCCCAAGTAGCTGAGATTACAGATGTGCACCACCACGCCTGGCTAATTTTTGTATTTTTAGTAGAGACAGGGTTTTGCCATGTTGGCCAGGCTGGTCTCAAACTCCTGACCTCAAGTGATCCACCAGCCTTGGCCTCCCAAAGGGTACAGGCATGAACCACCACGCCTGGCCCAGAAGTCAGATATTTTTTATTTATTTATTTATTTTTTTATTTTATTTTATTTTATTTTTTTAATTATACTTTAAGTTTTAGGGTACATGTGCACATTGTGCAGGTTAGTTACATATGTATACATGTGCCATGCTGGTGCGCTGCACCCACTAACTCGTCATCTAGCATTAGGTATATCTCCCATTGCTATCCCTCCCCCCTCCCCCCTCCCCACCACAGTCCCCAGAGTGTGATATCCCCCTTCCTGTGTCCATGTGATCTCATAGTTCAATTCCCACCTATGAGTGAGAATATGCGGTGTTTGGTTTTTTGTTCTTGCGATAGTTTACTGAGAATGATGGTTTCCAATTTCATCCATGTCCCTACCAAGGACATGAACTCATCATTTTTTATGGCTGCATAGTATTCCATGGTGTATATGTGCCACATTTTCTTAATCCAGTCTATCATTGTTGGACATTTGGGTTGGTTCCAAGTCTTTGCTACTGTGAATAATGCCACAATAAACATACGTGTGCATGTGTCTTTATAGCAGCATGATTTATAGTCATTTGGGTATATACCCAGTAATGGGATGGCTGGGTCAAATGGTATTTCTAGTTCTAGATCCCTGAGGAATCGCCACACTGACTTCCACAATGGTTGAACTAGTTTACAGTCCCACCAACAGTGTAAAAGTGTTCCTATTTCTCCACATCCTCTCCAGCACCTGTTGTTTCCAGAAGTCAGATATTTTAACCATGACCGCTAAGATGTCTGTCTCTTTCCACTCTGATTTCCTTGCCTTCACATTTCTGTTTGTGCTGAGTGGCCTTGGAGGGCCTTGGAGGGCCTTGGAGATTTGTTGGGATCCAGCTAAGCGGAAGTTGAGTGTGGGATGCTTTTAGTCTGGGTTTAGTGAGATGTATTTATGTGGCCTGCAGTCACTTTAATGGGTATTTAAGTTGTTGCTGGCCATCCACAATGGGAAGGGCTCGTGGGGCCTTCTCTGCACTACCTGGCATGGAGAGGTGCATGGCTGGAGGGCATTTCACATCATGAGTGTGTCTTTTTGCAACCCCATTTACCCAATATTTGGGTAGTAGAAGGGAGACCAGGTTTGGAATGTATAGAACTGGTATGAGTTTCTTTCCTAGGGCCATTGTAACAAATTACCACAAACTGAGTGACTTAAAACAACAGAAATACAATCTCTCATGGTTCTGGAGTCCATGAGTCTGAAATCAATGTGCCGACAGGGCTGCACTCCTCTCAGAGGCTCTGGAGAAGAATCCTTCCTCTTCTCGTTCAGCATTTGGTGGCTCTAGGAGTTCATTGGTTCGTGGCCGTGTAGCCCGAATCTCTGCCTCCGTCTTCACATAGCTGTCTCCTCCACGTTCGTGCCTTCTCTTCTGTTTCTTCTAAAGATGCTGGTCATTAGATTTAGGGCTCACCTGGTAATCCAGGATGATCCCAAGATCCTTAATTACATCTGCAGAGACTCCTTTTCCAAATGAGATCAAATTCACATGTTGATAGAGTTAAGATGTGGACATACCATTTTGGGGGCTATCAGTCAACTCACTTCAGAACCATAAGCTAGTCCAGGAATTTTTTTTTTTCATTAGAAATGTAAAACTGTAAGTTATTGGTTCTTAACAATGCCAAATCAAAATAAAATTCTTTCCTTCCAGGAATATACTCAATTATAAATGCATCAAACATTTTTTTCTTGATGTGAAATATGATTTCATTAGAATTCATGTGTATGTAGGGTAAAAATTTACAACAATCCTGCACACAGCTAGAATGCTTACCTATAAGGTAACATGTTTATGATTTTCAAGTTATCACTGAATCATATGAACAATATTAAATTTTGTGCTGGTTTGAGATGAAATACTGACAGTAAGACAATATAAAACTCATAATAAACTACAATGAGAACATCAACAAACTAATGAATATTGTCAATTAAATAATTTTTAAGATGAGTCACTGTGCAAGAAAACTTGACATGCCCTGAAATATTATAGCTCATACATGAAAGGACCTCAGTAGTGGTTTTCCCAAATATGACAATCCTAAAAACTTATGTATTACCAATATCAAGTTATGAAGCTGAAAGAAATTCTTCTCAACCATCAATAATAGAAAACAAATTTTGTCCAAGCATGCTAGAAGAAAGTTATTTTTCTTTCCTTCCTTCCTTCCTTCCTTTCTTCTTCTTCTTTTTTTTTTTTTGAGACAGAGTTTCACTCTTATTGCCCAGGCTAGAGTGCAATGGTGCGATATCGGCTCACTGCAACCTCCGCTTCCTGGGTTCAAGCAATGCTTCTGCCTCAGCCTCCAGAGTAGCTGGGATTACAGGTAAGCGCCACCATGCCCAGCTAGTTTTTGTATTTTTAGTAGAGACAAGGTTTCACTATGTCGGCCAGGCGGGTCTTGAACTCCTGACCTCAGGTGATCCACCCACCTTGGCCTCCCAAAGTGCTTGGATTACAGGCATAAGCCACTGTGCCTGGCCCGAGTTATTTTTCTATACCCTCTGTAAGAAACGATACCACAAAACCTTTGATATAAGAGGAATCCATAAAAGAGTACACAGCAAAACAAATACATTTTTACCTGAAAGTATTATAGAGGTATGTCAGGAAGTTAATTAATAAACATGCCATTTTTCTGGGTTTTGTGATATTTATCAGCTTAAACATTTAAAAAATGTAATTTAAAAATGTTGTGAATGATTTCCTTATTCTAAAAAAATACACAGTCATATCTAATTTTGTATTTGTAAACTTGCCTTCTTTTTCTTAAAGACCACCCCTCGGGTTATACCAACAACAGGCCCAAGTCATGAAACCTGGAGCAGCCTTGGGTTTGAATGCTTCCTTGATTTTATTTCACTGCCTCTGTGGGTGACTTGCCCTTCATCAACTAGCCCTTTTCTCCCTTGCCTCCTCCATCTTTCCTTCCCTCCTGGTTCCTTTGCACATATACACGTTCAGCTTGCTCCCAACCCACGCACATTTCTGTCTTTGCAGTTACTTCTTCGTTGGCTATTCCTCTTGCTGCCCAAGAAAGACAGTCGCTGCCTCTGCTCTCTCATCCCACCCTGTCCCCATTCTATTAAAACTGCTCTTTGCAGGGTCACTCACATCTCCTTACTAATTGAAGCACCTGGGACAGCTTTATCAGGTTGGGTTGACCAGCGTGCAATGGTTCTCTCACTCCTCATTTGGGGTCCATGCATACTCTTAGATCTCCTCCCCTTCATTGCATTTCAAGTGTTACTTGTTCAGCATCATTTTCCCCAAACACCAGATCCTAGCACACAGCAGGGAAGGAAAGAGGAATAAATAAGAACCAAGTGCCCACTGTGTTCCAATCCCTGTGCTTGGCATTTTCATATATTTTGTTGATTTTCATATACCTTCACTTAATCCTTGCAGCAACCTGGATATAGATCATATTAACTCCCACTTTTAACCAGTTGGAAAACAGAAGACCCAACCAATTGGGAAATAGAAGTTTCAGCAACTTGCTTAGGATTTCACTATTAAATGACATAGGGCCGTGTTTGGATCCAAGGCCTGCCTGTTTCACTTTCAAGTCCACACTTTGTCTGCTAAGCTTTTCTGTCTCTGGATTGCTTGGGGAGCAGGGACACAACTATCATTTTTCAAATAGAATTAACTGAGAGGGCCGTCCTCTTAAAGCTCATCCACTGACTTTGCTGATGCTATACTTTCCTGATTCTTCTGTCTCTCATTTCTTGCTGCCTTCTGTAGTTTCTTACTCTCAGATTCAGCTCTCTTCTGTCCGTTCTTTCCCATGCCTCTGCCGTCTACTCAGATAGCTTCAGCAGTCATTTCTTGGAGGATGACTTCAACTGCAGAATTGCTAGTAGGCGCGGTGGCTCACGCCTCTAATCCCAGCACTTTGGGAGGCTGAGGCAGGCAGATCATAAGGTCAAGAGATCGAGACCATCCTGGCCAACATGGTGCAACCCCGTCTCTACTAAAAATACAAAAATTATCTGGGCCTGGTGGCATGCATCTGTAGTCCCAGCTACTCAGGAGGCTGAGGCAGGAGAATCGCTTGAACCGGGGAGGCGGAGGTTGCAGTGAGCTGAGATCACGCCACTGTACTCCAGCCTGGCGACAGAGACTTCATCTCAAAAAAAAAAAAAAATTGCTAGTAGGATTTCTGGTCCAAGCTCCAGTCTTTCTTCTGTAACTGTCCACCCATAATCTTCTCTCCTCTCCAAACCATCTGCTCCTGAGTTCCCATTTTCCCAGTCACACATACTTTAAACCTGGGGAATGGGTGTCACCTTTGTCTGTTCCTCACCTATTTAGTTCATTCAACAAACATTATTGTGTAGGTATTCTGTGCCCTGCACTATGCTGGGCCCCAGAAATTCACTGATGAGCAAGACAGAGTCTTAATCCTCAGGGAGGAATATTCTAGTCATAGTCAATTGATACCAACTCTACTGTGTCCCATCCTTTGCCTTGTCACTGCTATTTTCCTTGGTCTCGTTCTGGTTGGCCTGGTCTTATTGCCTATGGTCTCCATGCAGTTTCCTTCCTATTCTTTAAGGATAACAACAAATGATTATATTTTACCCTCTGTGCTGAGGACATTGTCTCTTTTATGGTTCCTTGGGAAACTTCTAGTCCCTTGGTAGGATTTGGAATTCATTCTGCATCTGCTAGCCACTTCTAGGGTGGATTATTCATCCATCTTATGGTGAGTCTGGTGAGTTTCCATTTTAAAGGTTACACTGGCCCTAGGCATTGACCAGTCTAAATTGCATTTATAAAGGATCCTCAATCGATGTTGATATGGTCTGGCTGTGTCCCCACCCAAATCTCATCTTGAGTTGTAATCCCCATAATCCCCAGGTGTCGAGGGAGGGAACTGGTGGGAGGATGGATGGATCATGGGGGTGGTTTCCTCCATGATATTCTTGTGGTAATGAGTGAGTTGTCATGAGGTCTGATGGTTTTAAAAGGGACTCTTTCCCCTTTGCTCTCTCTTCTCTCTCCTGCCACCATGTGAAGGAAGTCCTTGCTTCCCCTTTGCCTTCCACTATGATAGTAAGTTTCCTGAGGCCTCCCCAGCCAGGTGGAACTGTGAGTCAATTAAACCTCCTTCCTTTATAAATTACCCAGTCTCATGTATTTCTTTATGACAGTGTGAGAGAGAATTAATACATGTCTACCTCCAGCTGTCTCTCTCCAGCAGAATTCTACCTATCCTTCAAGGCTCTGTTCAAGTACCTGCTCCACTGTGGATTCTTTCCAGATCATCCCCATGCCCAGTTGAATGCCATTTTCCACTTGTGGAGCTTTCTCTTGGTGCCTCTGGTTTTCAGCAATTACTGCACTGTACTTTGTAATGTAGAATTATGTCCCCTACAAGAAGGCAAGCTCCTTGCAGGTAGGGGCTTCTCTTTGCTCATTTTTGACCTTCTGGCTATCGAGCATTGTGCCTTGCCCATAGCAGGTACTAAACAAATGTTGGTGAGTTAATGTATTTTCTGTAGGTCCCCCTTTCTTTCCTATTTAGCTCTGTGTCTACTCTCTGGTTCTTCTTCTTGCCTTTGCTCTGGCGCCATTATTTCTGTTTCATCTCATCTTCACAGAATGTTAGCTTTAAGAGAACTTACAGATTCCCAAGTCGAATGTTTCCTGTACTAGGCTGATCATCAGAAATACCTGGTAGTTTTTAAAACTTATTTTTATGTAAAAAATTATATTGGAGGGCTGGGCGCAACAGTTCATGCCTGTAAATCCTGGCACTTTGGGAGGCGAAGGTGGGACGATCACCTGAGCCCAGGAATTTGAGACCAGCCTGGGTAACACCAAAAAGATCCTGTCTCAACAACAAACAAACAAACAAATAAACAACAACAACAAAAAACTAGCCAGGTATCGTGGCACATGCCTATAGTCCCAGCTACTTTGAAGGCTGAGGTGGGAGGATCACTTGAGTCCAGGAGTTCAAGTCTTCGGTGAGCTATGATATGATTGTGCCACTGCACTCCAGCATGGGCAACAGAGCAAGACCTTGTCTCCAAAAAAAAATCCCCAAAATACAAAAAACCCAACCAAATATATTGGTATATACAGTATAAGCAGTAAAGGAGTACAAATCTTAAGTGTATAGCTGGGTGAAATTTTACACTTTTGTAACTACTATCGATATCAAAATACAGAATATTTCCAATATGGAGAACATTCCCTCATGTGTACTCCTAGTTTATATCAATCTCCTCAAGGTAATTGCTATTCTAACTTATCTCATAATAAAACAATTTCACCTATTCTAAAAGTTTGTGTATATATATATATATATATACATATAGTCTTTTGTGTATATATATATAGTCTTTTGTGTCTGGCCCTTTTCTTTCAATGTTTTTGTCTGTGAGATTCATCCGTGTTGCTGTGTGTATCTGTAGTTTATTTTCTTTATTGCTATATAGTATTCCATGGTAGAAATCTAGCACTGTGTAGCACTGTTGATGGGCATTTGGATTGTTTCCAGTTTGTTGACTATTATAAATAAAACTGCTATGAACATTCATGTGCATGTTTTTTGGTGGCTACCTGGCGGTATTAGTCAGGGTTCTGCAGAGAGATAGAACCAATAGGATCTATCTATCTATCTATCTATCTATCTATCTATCTATCTATCTATCTATCATCTATATTTTTAAAAATCAGTACTTAAAAAAATATATATGTATATATATATATGAAATAAGGAATTGAATCATGTGGGTATGGAGGCTGACAAATCCCAAGACCTGTAGTCAGCAAGCCGGAGACCCAGGAGAGTCAGTAGTTTCAGTCTGAATGCCTGCAGGCTCAAGACCTAGAGAGAGCTGATGTTTCAGTTTGAGTCCAAAGGTAAGAGAGAACTGATGTTCCTGCTCAAGACAGTCAGGCAGAAGGAGTTCCCTCTCATTCAGTCTTTTTGTTCTATTCAGGTCTTCAATTGATTAGATAAGGAACACCCACACCATGGAGGGCAATCTGTTTTATTCAATCTACCAATTCTAATGTTAATCTTGTCCAGATATCCCCTCACAGACACACCCAGAATAATGTTTGGACAAATGTCTGGGTACCTCGTGGCCCAGTCAAGTTGACACATAAAAAAACCATCACATATGCATTCATTTCTATGGAGCCTCCAGGATCATAGGATCAGACATAGGATCATAGCCTTAGTAGATACTGCCAAACAGCGTTCCAATGTGATTAAACTGATTTACACTCCCACTAGCCGTGTGTTAGCATTCTCCTTGCTCTACATTTTTGTCAAAACTTGGTATGTTCAATCTTTTTCATTTTAGCCTTCATGGTGGGTTTGCGGTGATCTCAGTGATGTGCTGGAGCCAGCTTGTGGGGCTTGTGAGAGTCAATTGTATACACCTCTTCCCAATTCTGCATTCAGTGATGTCGCATTGGTGGCTTGAAATTGGCCATGGTGGGAGTTTTCACACCAAAAAAAAAAAAAAAAAAAACCGCAAATCAGGCTTTTTCCCCTGAAGTATCAGTTATTAAATATTTACCAGTGTACCATTGGTAGTGGTATCTTACTGTGGTTTTGACTTGCCTTTTCCTGATGAGTTATGAAAGAAACATCTTTTCATATGTGTATTGGTTATTCATATATCTTCATTTATAAATTGTCTATTTATGTCTTTGGTCTACCTAAAATGATATGTTGTTATATTTTTTTCTCTTTCTTGTTGAGTTGTAGGAGCTTTCTTCATATATTCTGGTTATGAGTTCTTTGTGGGACGTACATTTAACAAAGATTTTCTCCCACTCTATTGCTTGACTTTGTACTTTATTTTAATGAACAGACATTTAAAATTTTAATCAAAGTACAATTTATCAATCATTTCTTTTTGGTTTGTGCTGTTTATATTTTGTTTAAGAAATATTTACCCCAATCACTTGAGTATTTTTAAAAAGTACTGATCTGGGGGTTTACTGAATCAGGCTTTTGAGTATAAGACCCAGGGATCTGTATATTTTTGAAGCTAATGCAAGTATAAATGACTTTTAGGCACCTTAAAAGTTTCTCAACCTTTTTAGTAAGAAGTGAAATGTAAGTTTTAACCAAAATAAAATGCTATTTTCTTTTATTTATTTTTTTTGAGACAGGGTCTTGCTCTGTCACCCAGGCTGGAGTGCAGTGGTGTGATCTCCACTCACTGCAACCTCTGCCTCCCAGGCACAAGCAATCTTCCCACCTCAGCCCACCAAGTAGCTGGGACCATAGGCATGCACCACCACATCTGGCTAATTTTTGTATTTTTAATAGAGATTGGGTTTTGCCATGTAGGCCAGGCTGACCACATCTGGCTAATTTTTGTATTTTTAACAGAGATTAGGTTTTGCCATATAGGCCAGGCTGATCTTGAAGGCCTCAAGTTATCAGCACCCCCCCAGCCTCCCAAAGTGCTGGGATTATAGGCATGAGCCACCGTGCCTGGCATAAAATGCTATTTTCTTAATTATCAAATTAATGTGGATGAAAAAGTTGTATAACATCATGTTGGCCTAAGATGTGCAGAGACTGGCAGTCTCATATATTGTTGCTGTCTGTGTAAATAAGTACTACACCTATAGAGAGCAATTTAGCATATTAATCAAAACAAAAAAACCCCATGCACATGTCCTTTGATCTGTCTGGCAGTTCTACTTCTAGGAATATACCCTATTAGTATTCATGAATGTGCATGAAAGAGTGTGTTACTGCACTCTATTTACTGCAGCATTATTTGAAATAGAAAAAGATGGGAAATTACCTACATACCTACAATAGCCATGCAATGGAATATTAAGAAGTCAGTAAAAAGGAGACAGTTCTATACATACACATACGGAATGGCTTACAAATTATATGGTTAAGTATAAAAAGGACATTGTAGAACAATGTTTAATGTCTTACCAGATGTGTACAAATGGAAAGAGTTTATACATATGCATATATATAATATATATATACACTTCTATCTATATGCATGTATATCTATATCTATGCTAGTGTATTCAAATATATTTACTGAAGGAAAAAGAAACTTGGCTACAGTGTGTGTCACTGGGAGTGCTGAGTCTGCTATACATCTTTCTAGTACAGTTGACCCTTATATACCATGTTCATTTATTACCTTTTTTGAAAGCTCCCTAGTTGATGTGGATGATTGTCATATATCTCATATAAGGGGACTGAGTCTATAGAGTTTGGATCCAAGCAGGGATTGCTTGGGGCTCCTTGGTGCCCTCACTCTTCCAGTTGGTCATCCTCCCTCTCCTCCTCTCCCTGCCCTGTCTTGGCTTCTGGCTTTCAGAACCAATTTGTCCTACACAATTTCTGCCCTCTGCCTGGGATCCCAATGTAAGCTGTGGTGAGCCAGACACCTGCTCTGAGGGTCTGGATGGGAGGGAGAAGCAGCGCCACGTGCTGGACCAGCCCCTCTGGCCCTCCCTGGGTGATCTATGGCTTTTCAGAGGTGTGGTTTCTCACCACTTGAATAGAAAGCTTCGTTGTTCTTGGGAGTGAAAATAACCCTAAGATAAATGCTGGGGCTGGAAGAGCCCAGAGAATGTTTGGCTCTAGCTGCCCAGGGGCTCCTCCCTGGAGCAAAAGATCTGGAGTTAAGGAAGACAGGAGTGGGTTTCCCAAGGAAGATTTTGGCCATGAGTCCCCTGTGGATGGATGATCGTGAGCTGTGGCCCCTGTAAGGTCCATGGGCTCTTCTCAGATGCAACTGAGCTCCTAACATTTGCCTAAAACCTGCTTTCATCGTCTGTAACCCTCTGTCAACCCACAGAAACTTTCTATCACCCACCACTCATTGGATATGACATGACTAATCTCTCCATTACCTCTCCTCTTACCTGGAGGCTAACTTCTGTCTCCTCTACAAAAGCTCTTTTATCCTCTTTCTTCCTTTTGTCTTTCCATCCTCCTTTCCTCCTTGCCTTGTGGAGCCAGAATTTCATTTCTCTGGATGTTGTTGAGAAAGGCGAGACCTGGCCCCACACCTGGGCGCTGCAAACTCCATAAAGTTCAGGGTATGACTCTTCCATGGACCATAACCTCCTCCCTTCCCCAGTCCGGCTCAGGCAGGTCTGAAATGGAGGATGCCGGAGCTTCCGGGAGAGAAGAAGGGGCTGGGGGTGTCTGGGGTGGGGGTGGGGTGTTTCAGGTTGCTGGAAGTCTCAAAATAAAGCCACAGATAAGATTTGAGGTTGTTTATTTTTCACCCTCATTCCTAAGGTTCTAGGGAAAGTATTTTTAACACAGGAACTCTGAGAGGTGGCTTAAGACTTCCAAGAACCCCTGAGGGACAGAAACCCACGAGAAACAAGAGTAAGAATAGCATCAGAGTCCTCCAGGAAAGTCAGAAGCTGCAGTCCCCTCTACTCAAACCCCAGCCCTGGCTCAGGAAAGAGGAACTTGGAGGCCTAAGTCAGAGCCACAGAAAGGATTTTAGAGGAGCCCTCCTAGGCCGCAGCCCAGGACTTCCCTTGTGACGGGCATGGCTTCTCTGTGTGAGGCCTCATCGAAAGGGCTGGGAGGGGGGTTGCAAGAGGATAGGGAGGGATGTGGGGAGATAATGTGACTCCAGGATGTCAGGCAGGCAGAGCACCCTCCATTCAACGCCCACCCCCCCGCCCCTCTGAGTTTCTGGGCGAGGAGACAGAGGCATAGAGAGCCCTGGGCTCACGCCCAGGTGCCCGGCACAACGCCCGGCTAATTTTTTGTGTTTTTAGTAGAGACGGGGTTTCACCATGTTAGCCAGGATGGTCTTCAGCAGTGGGACAAAGCAGCCCCTCCCCTGTGCTTCTGTCTTTCTTGCCCGTACCCTGCTGGGGCCTAATGGAGTAGCAGGTTTGAAGAACAGATTTTGGGACTGACTGGACCCTAAGGACAGACAGCACAAGGTGACGAGAGGAGCTCTCCAGCTCCAGCTTCCCTCCCCTCAGTGGGGGTTGGCACTCAGGTCTAGGGGCTTTCCCATTGCTCTACCAGGGCCCCTATACCATGGACTCCTAAAGGCAAAAAGTGGCTATAAGATTGAAGATTACGAACATCCTCCTGTCCATTCTCCCTGCCCCAGTGCTTTATCAGCTTTGCCTCTCTTTGGCTCTGTAAGTCTGGACTGAACAAGGGTTAGGATGAATCATGATCTGGGTTTATGTAAAGGAATGGAAGAGAAAAAGAAGTAGGAGAGAGAATGACCATTTACTGAATCCTTATGTGCTGGACCCTGTGGTAGGCACTTAACCTCTACCATCTTATTTCAGGCTCATGGCAGCTCTTTGGAGTAGGTATTATCACTCCCATTTTAGAGCTGAGGAAACTGAGTCCCCCTTTTTCTTTTTTTTAAGACGGAGTCTCGCTCTGTCGCCCAGGCTGGAGTGCTGTGGCGTGATGTTGGCTCACTGCAAGCTCCGCCTCCCAGGTTCATGCCATTCTCCTGCCTCAGCCTTCCAAGTAGCTGGGAGTACAGGTGCCCGCCACCACGCCCAGCTAATTTTTTGTATTTTTAGTAGAGACGGGGTTTCACCATGTTAGCCAGGATGGTCTCAATCTCCTGACCTCGTGATCCGCCCACCTCGGCCTCCCAAAGTGCTGGGATTACAGGCGTGAGCCACTGCGCCCAGCCGGAAACTGAGTCTTTATGAGGTCCAGTGACTTGCCTGAGGTTACAAAACTGTGGAGAATAGAGTGGAGAGTGTGATCACAGCTGGTCTGGCCTCGGAGCCTTCAGACATGAATCTGAACTCCAGGCCTGAGGTGACCTCTGGGCAGGTTGTGTGGATGGCACACAGTTCTGAGGATGGAGCTTAACAGGTCAATACAAAACGCTCCTGGAGGCACCGACCAAATTCCCCAAAGAATCTGTTGAGGCTCAGACTGCCCCAACTCTGACCTCTATGGCCTCTTCCTTCTTGCTCCCTGCCCTAGGCATGGATTTCTCAGGGCTCCTTGATGATCCTCAGTGCTCTGGCTCTGGACTGGCAAATGGTTTTGTGCTCAGTCACTTAACAATCTGTGAAGAAATCAGTGCATTCCCATCTCTTCCCCTGGATTCAACCAGGGCTCACCAGCATGGGTTGTAACCACATCTGTGTGATTTGCTGGCACTGGGCAGAGGGGTGGCGCGGGGTGGGGTTTGTGTGCTTCAAGTTAAACTTTTCTAGACTAATAAACTGTTCCTTCCATTACAACTAGACTCCCCTCACCTTCCCCTGCCGGCCCCCCAGGACAGCCCCCAGCCCCCTTCCAGTCTTCCTCTCTCTTTCACTGAGGCTGACATCACACTCACATTTTCCAAAAATTCCCCAAATTACCCAGTCTTCTTAGCTCCTGCTGTCGTCTGGAATTACACATCCCAGACACTGCTCTCACTGTCATTCCCTCCCGCCCTCACCCCCGAGTACTGGGCCTCCCCAGTTCTAGCTCCTGGTAGGCCCCACTTCCCACTGGCTTCCCTCAGCTTGGCCTGGGCAGTGAAGCAGCAGAGTGGGTCCAACACATTCAGAAGCTCTTCTCACCAGGCCCAGCAAGGAGAAGGACAGCTGGAAGTAAGTCAAGCTGTGCGCAGGTGTGTGTGTGAGGGGGTGGGTGCTTTGAAAGGCCCTGTGATATGGAGAGGGGCCAGACCCTTCTGAAGCCCCAGTCAGTGGGATTGGTCATCCCATTGTGCAGTGGGAAAAGCACAGGGTTTGGAGTCAGAAGACCCGGGTTCAGGTTCTGGTTCTGTCACTCGTGGGTGCTGTGCTCTTGTGCCAGTCCCTTCCCCAGTCCCCCTGAGCCTCAATGTTCTCCCCTGTGTGTTTTTCATAAAAGACCACAGCAGTATTTCCAGTCCCACATGCTCTTCCAGAACCTTGCCACTTTCCATTGAGAGGTGGAGGCCATGTCCCCTTCCCTTGAATCTGGACAGGTCTTTGTGACTGCCTTAACAAATAAATGCATCAGAGGTGACTTCATGTGACCTCCTAGGCTAGGTTACAAAACGCATGTGGCTTCCGCTGGCATGCTCTCTCTTTCACCCCCACCCCAGAACTGGAAATTGCCCGCCATACTGTGAGGAAGCCCAGGCCATGCAGAGAGGGTATATGTAGGTTCTCACTGAGGGTCCCAGCTCAAGTCTCAGCCGACAACCAGTATCAATGGCCAGACACATGAGAGTCATCAGATGATTCTGGCCCTCAGTCTTCTACTGGCCCAGCTGGTGCTGAACCGAGGAGGGAGAAGGGGCTTCCCCACTGAGCCCTGCTCAAATTGCAGATTTGTGAGCAAAACAAATGTTACTGTCTTAAGGCACTACCTTTTGGGGGGGTGGTTTGTTCCACAGCTCCAGATGTCTAGAACAGGATCATGACAGTAATACTAGGCTTATAATAGTTGTGAGGGCTAATTGAAGATATCCATGTGGAGCCCTATAAGGCACTATATGGCAGTCTAACACATTGTCATCATCGTTGCCGTCAAAGCACTTCGGTGTCCCAAGACATCAACGTGTATGCCTATAAATGTGGCAAGATGGGCTAGATGCTCCCCACATACCACTTGATTTAATCCTTACAATTTTCCTGTGGGCCATGACCTCCTCCTCTCTTCTCTAATCTGGCTCAGGCAGGACTGAATTGGTTATTGTAATAATTAAATTAAGGTTGGTACTATTATATTCACCAGTTTGCAAATGGAAAAACAGAGACACGGTTAAATTCAGTTGGAATGGGAATTTGAATCCTGGTCTGGCTTACTGCTACATTTATACTCCTCTTTCTCCAGGAGCCAGGGTTGGGGCTGTAGCCTAAAGAAAATGGTGACATGAGGGCATCTCAGCAGGTCTTGACCTGAGAAAATACTTCTGTTTACTCTATTTAATTTTATTTTGAGGCTGGGCATGGTGGCTCACACCTGTAATCCCAGCACTTTGGGAGGCTGCAGTGGGTGGATCACCTGAGGTCAGGAGTTCAAAACCAGCCTGACCAACATGGCGAAACCCCGTCTCTACTAAAAATGCAACAATTGGCCAGGGGTGGTGGCACATGCCTGTAATCCCAGCTACTTGGGAGGCTGAGGCAGGACAATCACTTGAACCCAGGATGCAGAGGTTGCAGTGAGCCAAGATTGCTCTACTGCACTCCAGCCTGGGCTACGAGAGCGAAATTCCCTCTCAAAAAAAAAAAAAAAGAAAATTATTTTGACAAACACTTACTGAGCACTTATAATGAGACAATATGTTACGTAGGCCCTGGATGCATAAGTCAATGGCCTCTTCTTTGAGGAGATTGTAGTTTTGGGGTGGTGGGGAAAACGGATACTTTCTAACTATGTAACCTTAGATAAGCTATTCAGAATCTCCAAGTCTCAGATTTGTCATCTGTAAAATGGGGATAATTATAGTACCTACCTCAGAGGGTTGTTGTAAGAATTACATAAATATGCCAGGCATAGTGGCTCACACTTGTAATCCTAGCACTTTGGGAGGCTGAGGTGGGAGGATCATGGGGTCAGGAATTCGAGACCAGCCTGACCAACATGGTGAAACCCCGTCTCTACTAAAAATACAAAAATTAGCTGGGCATGGTGGCACACACCTGTAATCCCAGCTACTCGGAAGGCTGAGGCAGGAGAATCGCTTGAACCTGGGAAGCAGAGGTTGCAGTGAGCTGAGATCACGCCATTGCACATTGCACTCCAGCCTGGGTGACAGAATGAGACTCCACCTCAAAAAAAAAAAAAAAAAAAAAAAGAATTACATAATATACTCTATTTAAAGCGTGGTGTGCACTGACAGTGCAGGTATAGAAACAAAGATTTGCAATATACTGAGATATAGGTCAAAATAAAGGGGGACAAAGTATGATGGAAGGAGAGAAGAGTAATTAATTTGTCCTAGAGGGGAGAGGGGTTAGCAGAGAAGAGGTGAATTTTGTCCTGAGATTTCAAAGGCAAGCAGAAATAGCAGATCGTCTGTGGAAAGACAGAATTTAGTGTGTCTGGAAAACAGAGCAGACTGTGGTGGCTGGAGCACAACGCTGAAGGTGAGAGTTGAGGCAGCTTGGGAAGGGGCTGTGTGCATCAGGTTGCAGGGCAGGACTCAGGCAAGAGTCTCCCAGCCAGGCTTAGAGATGAGGCTTTAACTTGCAAATGCCCAGGAGGAGGACTCCAGGCTCTATGGTGCAAAATGCTTGGCAGAAGAGGGCTCAGAGGGGAGGTTGGTTCCTAAAGAGATACTTTCACCCCTCTCAAAAATCTGCTTAGGGTGGGCCCTACTACTTAGTTCCTCAAGGAATTTCAGCAAAGGCAGATCATCAGAATCTGCACTTGCCAACAAACCACCAGTTCCCCTTGCTCGGAAATATCCCAGAAATCTCATCCATCACTGACCAATGAATGTCTGCTTGGGGAAATTCAAAGTCCTTAGGGTCAACAACGTGCTTCCTAGCTGGTGCGTCTGATCCCAGAAAGAAGTCTCCACAGGAGTCTTGGGCAGGCTCTGGGCTCTGTGTGTGCAAACAGCTGCTTTGGTTTAAATATTAATAATGCAAAATGAAATGTGTGGGGTGCCCGGCGCACCAGAGCCCAGCCAGTGTGCATTGATCTAATGTCCTCTGCACTTGGGTTTGGAAAAATGTGGTCAGTGAATTTAATATAATTTTTGGCAAAGGGAAGATCACAGTTAACTTCTCTCCCCAGTCTCGCTAATGTGGGTTTTCTCCCTGAAAAGCAGAGGACGGAGAGTGGTTTCTCCCAGGGTGCCAGCAGGCCTGCTGCCCAGATTCTGTCATGGCCCCTCCGCTCTGCCACCTTGACACTGGCAGAGGGCTTTGGGGGCCACAGAGCATCCCACGGAGGGGGAATTGGAGAAGTAGCTAGACTTGTTCAGGATCCAGCAGGGCCTGGGTGGGGCTGAAATCCTAGTTCCTGCTGGCTCGGGCTCCTCCCTCCAGAATATTCTCTCCCCATTTCGTGCCTGCTTCTTGGATTGCCCCTTCCTGCTGTTCATTAGCAGAGCTCATGGGGAGAATGTTGGTGTCACTGGGCTGTCTGTCACAGGGCCGCTGAGATTGGACAAATGAATCAAGGTCTCCACAGCCCTCATGTCAGACCCTAAGCGCTTTGCCTCCCTCAATCCCACTGCATTTTTTAACCCTGGGGAGGCTCTGACTTGGCTGCTGTGAACACTTTCCCCTCCATTCCTCCTGCACCAGCCATCGCCACAGACTGTGGCCTCTTCCTCTTCTCCAACATCCCAGGCCCTGAAGTTTCTCTCGCCAAATGCCGCAAGTCTCAATTGGCTTCTTGAGAAGCTCATAAATGCTTGGTGACATCAGGGTCCCCAAGTTGGGGAGCAAGAGTGCATCAGAGGCCAACATTTCTGAGGAGGAGAAGTCACAGGCTCTGGGATTGCCTAACAAAGGCTCCCTGTGTGAGCGTGGTCACAGTACCACTGTTGCCGCCACCACAGAACTGGAACCGAGATGGCCAGGGCTTCCCCAAAGTCTGTCTCTGGTTTTATGAAACCCAATAATGTTCCCCACTAAAGGCCTGAGCAGATCATCCTGCAGTGAGGGCCAGGAGGCCCTGCTGGTGCTCTTGCTGTGGCCCACTCTGGGGGGTCCCCCAGGCTGCTGGGAGAAAACACTTACCCCAGGGCCCCTCAGGGGTAAGGAGTGGACAGGAGGCAACAGAGAAGCAGCCGAGCCCAGGGTGGGTGGAAGCTGCACTCACCCAGCTCTGGGGCTCCAGCTGTGCCCCAGGCTCCAGCTCTCCTACCCGCCCCCCTTGGCGTCCGGCCCTTGGGGAAGCTGAGAGAAAGTCTCGCCTGTTCTGGATGCCGCAGGCAGGATCGGCCACAGTGATCTCCTTCATGTGTCACCGCTGGCTGTAAGCGCTGTGTTTGGTTTGGCAAAACAGCTATTTAAATAGCAGTGAAATGTGTCACTGGAAAAAAAATTAGCTCATGTTTCCTTTGCCATTTCTTCATGATTTCCATTAAAAGTGTAACCAAGGGTAATAAATTAACAAGATCTGTAAAAGCGACCATAGGAAACCATGGATCCAGAATTCCTATAAACTTCTAACCCATGGAGCTAAAAAGCAAGGCTACTTGGGGGAAGGGGAATTGGATCACCCATACTTCAGTTTTCTTTGTGTCTGATTCCTACTCCTTGCCCCTCCCAGCCCCCCGAAATATGAAAGGAAAGCCTCCACTTCTTTCAGGGGTTACTGTGGTTATCAGGGGTAAAATTCTTCACTTGGAAACCCCAAAACCTGGGGGCATTGCTTGGCACTTCCTGTTTCATAAGAAAGCAAGAAAAACCAAACAAAAATGCTACCTCCCTACCAAAATATAATCCTCTTTCTCCATGTTGTGTCTGACCCGGTCCTAACCAGAGTCCAGTTCTTGAATTCTCAACTCTCTGTGGCAATCAGCCCTTTTCCCAGGGTGCTTGATGCCAGATTGCAGCTCAGCGTTGCAGACAGGAACACTGAGGTCAAAGGAAAATATTTGCCTTTGACACAAAATCCAGTATCAATGGATGGATGAGGAGCTGCAATCCTCACCACTGCTGCCATCCCCACTCTCTCTCCTCTGTCTCCCATTTCTCTCTCTCTCCCCTTGTCTCCACAATACTTGTTGTGCTGGGCTGGCACACAGGATCACAGTAGGGACCTGAGAGTCTTTCTGCAGATAGTAGGGTAAAACAGCTGCCACCAAGGAAGGTGGCCCTGAGGAATGTGTTTGTTGTGACAGACAGTGGAGGAGCCAAGGGAGTGTAACTGTTCCTTGGCTCCCCATTGAGTGTGGGAGCAGTGCCTTACCCAAGGGTTGGGAGCATGGGGGATAGGACTGGAGGGCATGTTAGTGTTGCCCCCAAGACTGAGAAAGGGCAGACGGCCAGAAGAGCGTGCCCAGTGTTACACGCGGGGCTAGAGGAGTGGGGGAGAGGACTGGAGGACTGTGTTTAACACAATGCCCAGAGGCTGGGGGAGTAAGGAACAGGACTAGGAGTGTGTTTAGCATTATACCTAGAGGCTGGGGAGGTAGGGGTCATGACTGAGTGTATTCAGTGTCACACACAGAGACTAGGGGATGGGCGAGAAGACTGGGGGAGTGTGTTCAGTGTCACACAGGACTGGGGGAGGGGGACAGGACTGGGAGTGTGTTGAGTGTTACACCCAGGGGCTAGGGAAGTGGGGGACAGGATTGGAGAGTGTGTCAGTGCACCTGGGGTTTGAGGAGTAGAGGAGAGACCTGGGGGAGTGTGAGTGTCACACACACACGGCTTGGGGAGCAGAGGAGAGGATCAGGGTAAGTGTTCAGGGACTGCACTGGGGGAGTATGTTAGTGGACCACACAGAGTCAGGATAGAGGGTCTGGCAGGAGTGAAGGGAAGGCAAATGGAAACCAATTCATCTGTTTTTGCCTCTGGTTCTCTGTGGCTGTTATCACTCTGTTCTTCATGGTCCGTTGTCCCGCTGTCCTTCCTCAATTATCCCTTTCATGAACCTCTCAACCCACCTTTATTAGTTCAATGTGATGCATCCATTTGTCTCCTGTTAGGTGGAAGATGGCCTGAGAAAGGGGAGGTTTGTGCTGTTTTTGAAACCCCCGGTCATCCAAGCCCCAGGACATCCTCTCTTTCTGGATCCCAACTCCTCTTGCACAGGAGACCCTGGGCTAAGATGGAGGTTTGTGCAGGCCATGTCTTGCTTTTTTTCCTAGAAGGCAGTGGTGTGGAATGTGGAGGCTCAGGAAACTCTTCATCACAATGAAATTAGAGAGGGATTTGAAATCAATGTCTTCCTCCACTGATTTCCATTGGCATCTCCTTCTTTTGCCCCCAGTTCCTGAACCTTTCATTCTGTCCTCACAAACACCATCCTCCATTGTCAGTTTTACCAGCCTCTTTTCCCTAGGAGTATCTGGCTTTCTTTGCTCATCTCTGTCTATGACACCCAAGGGACTAGCTCCTTGATAGGTCAAGGGTATGCAGCCCTCCCAAACTCCCTCTGGGAACTTGGACCCCAGAGGGAGCCCTTCCCTTTCAGCCCCAGGCTGAGGGCACTGCAAAGGCACCTGCTGTAATGAAAGAGAAACATCTGCTTGTTTTGTTTACATTTCATCCAGATGTTTGGGTGCCATATAGATGCAGCCTGTGGGTTGTCTGAATGCCGTGACTGGAAACTGAGCTTCCCTCTGCTTGGAGCAGGGAGGCAGAGAGGGAGGGACTTTGAACTGAGAAGGAAATGGGGCTGGACTCCAGACCCTGACTGGGGATGGGGTGGGGGAGGGGCAGGAAGGTGCGACAAGGAACGTGGGGAGAATTGCAGCCCAGCCGTGGCAACAAGTGGAAGGAGATTGCTCATAAACATTGGATCTGTTTATAAAGCCACCAGTGGAGGCAAGCACTTGCCAAGCCTTGATTTTGAAAAACTGCCCCTTCTAGTGTTTTCTAGCACTTCCCAGATACCAAGTGAGGGCCTACACTGTGCTCTGCAGGCCTCTCCTACACCCCTGACCCACTGCTCTCTGCACATCCTGGTTCATGGTTGGGAAGCAAAGAAAAGCAGCTCCAGGGCCTCTAGCCCAGAGCCCAATTAACAATGCCTGGCAGTGAGCATAAATCACCACACTCCCCCTTTTCCTGGGCTCAGGGCTGGAAAGTATCAGAACTGTGCAAATACTTGGGATGTTTCTCTTTATTAGTGATAAAATATTGGACGTCAGCGTGCGCCATTTCATGCCCTGCCTCCGACAGTTGGAGCAGTAATTGTGATGAATAGGGGCCTAGGGGCAGGGCTGCAGGCGTTTAAGAAGGCTCTGCGGATTGAAAATATTAGGATTGATTAAAGGTCAAATACTTTATAAATTTATCAGTGCTAGATACATTCTGCCCAGGTGGGGGCTACCCTTCCAGGCAGTTTAAAAAAGAACTCAGTATGGTTGAACGCTCTCCTGCCCCTTCCCTCCTGTCCCACCGTATTTAACCTACAAAACTGATTCAACAAGCAGACATTTTCCTGTAATTTGTGTGCCCTTTTGCATCTCCTGCCAGGAGACAAGTTCAGCACGGACATCTCTGGGAGGAGTCTGCCCATTTCTCACTGGAGAAAAAAGAAAAACTTCCCTGGGATTGAATCGGTGGAGATAGAAGCTGGTTGAGGCTTCCAGGCTGCTCTGAGATGAGCACAGAGCTTCCCAGGGACATTATCAGAAATAGCTGTTACCCACCCAGGGAGCACACAGGGCAAAATGGGGGTCTGGGCTGATTCTGTCTTTCCCAAAAGGACTTTCTGATTTCCTGTTATTTGATAAAGAGATCTTTGTAACTCTTTGACTGCTAGCAAGCTCAGAGTAAAATTCTGTTTCATCACCACAGCAGACCTCTCCTGCCTCCTTATGATAAGGGTTGTCTACTGAACAAATGTTTATTTAAGCAGGAAGCATTCTAGTGTTGGGGATGAAGTAGGGAACAAAATAGATGAAAAGCCCTGCCCCATGGAGCTTATATTCAAGGGAGGAGAGAAAAAATAAAAACGTATAAATTGTATAGATATTACATAATAATCAATGCTAAGGAGAAAAATAAAGTAGAGGAGGATAGGGAGTAGGAGGGCAGTGAGAGGAGATTGACATTTCGGAAATGATCAAGGAGGGCCTGTCTGAGACCTGGAGGAGGTGAGGGAGTGAGCCAGATAGTTACTGGGAGGAAGAGTGTTTGTACACTTGTTTTAATTGTGCTAGCACCTAAGTATTTCAGTATTGGTTGTCCTCATCCTTTTCGGAATTTGGTGTGGTATAAATAAAAACATATGCAGAAAACGAATGAGGTAAAATAGAACCTGCTCAGTGAAAGAGATTTCCAACACCCTAGGCTAATGGTTTGCATCAGAATCACCTGGAGGGCTTGTTAAAACAAAAATTGCTGGGCTCTACCTCTAGAGTGTCTAATTCAGTGGGAGTCTGAGAATTTGCAATTCTAGCAAGTTCCTAGGTGATGCTGTTGCTTCGCTGCTGATCCAGGGACCAAAATTTGACAACCACTGCCCTAAACCAACAGCGCATGCTCACAGGTGAGGCTTCCTGGGAGAAGAAAACTTGGAGAACAGTTTGGGAAGAAGGGTAAAGAGTAATTTTTCAGTCTCATTCTTTAAAAACAAGAAACAGTGGATATTAAATCAGACTGTGGGCCAAACTACAGGTGGGTGAGCAATGGGCCAGTTGGTTGAAGTTGAAGCTGACATTTCCTCTTCCTCCCTCCAACATCCTGGGCTGGGACAGAGAAAAAAGAGCCAGCAGAGAAAGGAAGAACACCTGTACCTGGGCAGGTGTGTTGGCCAGCTTAAGACTTGGGAACTGGAAGACAGGGAGGCAGAAGTTAGAGAAGTGTTCCTCCCCCTAGACCAAGCCTCAGGAAGCTCTGCAGGTAAGGGACACACACACACACACACACACACACACACACATTTCTAAAGGCAGCTTTCCCCAAAGGCTCTCAATGTAACACTGCTACCAAGGGATACCCATCGCTGTCACCAAAAAATGATTCTTTTGTGAAACATGTTTAGATCACACTGAGTTAAACAAATTTCTTTATTGCAGGACTTCTCAGGCCCTCTAATATGCAAAGTGCACTGTGAATCTCCCCAGATGAGGATCTAGTATCCAGTGTTTCATAAACTTTTTGACTACACAATCATCTTTACTTTCTCATTTTACAAGACCAGTGTACAGTGGGATATGCTTTGGAAAACACTGCTCTTGGGATTAAGTGGTCTCCTTTAAACCACACTGATGGGCAAAATGATGAAACCCTCACGCAGCCAAGAACTCTGAAAGCATCTTCAGCAGACATGCAATCAGTCCTTTGTTTTCTTAAAGATTCTAGTTGCGTTAGAAGGGTTCCTAACTCTGCCCAGGGTTCAGCACCAGTCCTTAGGTCCGCATGAGTCTTGGAGGTAAAAGTGTGGACTCCTGAACCTTATGTATTCAACATGGACAGGACTAGAAGATGCCATCACTCCCGTGGATATCTGAGTCTTGTTCAAATATACTCCTGCTGCACAGAATGTGTAGAAGTGTGTGTTGACTAGCTGGGCCTGCAGAATTGATTGAACAGGGCATGGGTACTTTACCGAATCTGAGCACCTGGCTCCAGTCTGTAAGCAGGGCCTGTAGCACTGAGAAGGGGAGGGGCATAGAGGCACAGCTGGGTCTGGAGAACAGCAGCCCTGATATTTACGACTATGATGGTCCTTCTCTAGTGGACCTGCTTTGGAACATAAATAAACTTAATAGGCTTCAAATAATTGTGACAACTGAGTTTAAACCCCAGACTGTGGTCTAGGGCAATGGATGTCTCTCTCCAGAAAGCATCATGCAGTCATCCTGATGCCAAAGAGACAATTTCAGTCTTGAGCATAGCGGCACCATTGACTTGTTGGTCTTTGGGCAAAGAGACTGGGGATGGGGAAGTGGCCTTGGGAGTGAACCAGAGGAAGGAGGTCCATTCTTGCAGAATGTTCCAGTGTCCCAGGCTGAGATATATTACTTACCTAGTCCAGCCTCCAACCTAATGGGATAGATTTCAGATCTGACTCCTTCTTTGTGGGGAAGGGTAAGCCCATCCCTTTCCCCCTTCCCAGCCATTTCTAGAAGCTGTTGCTGAGACATGTAGAATTATAGCTTTGGTTCAAGGCACAGGCATATTTTGAACACTTTCTGTGTGTAAGACAACATATCATCTTGTAGGAAAGAAAGACACATCTCTCGTACAGAGCAAACTGGGATAAAGGGCCATCATATAGAGTTATAAAGAAAACGAAGGAGATAACATGGATTAGTTTCTGCTGAATAGGGACGGGACTTTCCAGGGGAGGGAGAGACCTAAACAAAGGCATAGAGATGAGGGAGTACCAGGAATGTTCAGAGAACAGTGTGGTCGAGTGAGAGAGCAAGCAGAAAAAACGTGTTGGAGCCAGAACTCAAAGAGTCTTTTCTTTCTTCCTGCAGGATTCGGATTTCATCAAATAAGCACTAGGAAGCACAGTTTTATTTTTTTTTTTTAAAGTTAATACATGCATAAAGTCTTCAAACAACACAAATTGTATATTCACTGAAAAGTGTTTCTCCTTCTCATCCCTGAGCCCTAGTCACTCAGTTCCCTTTCCAGAAGCAGCTGTTATTACCAGTTTCTTGTGCGTTCTTTCAAAGGTATTCCATATCTTTGTAAACATATATGTAAATATATCTCCCTGTTACTTTTTAAACACCAATATTAGTATATTATATACACCGTCCTGTACCTTGCACATTATGCTTAACCATAAATCTTGGAGATTTTTAGGTGGAGTTCACTGCATTCTATAGTTGATGTAATAAGACTCTATTAATGGACATTTGGTGTTTCCAATCTTTTGCCCCTTCAAACAATGATGGAGTGAATACCTTTGTATGTACATCATTTTGTGCATGTATCTATAAATTCATAGAAGTGGAATTGCTTGATTAAAGGGTATTTGCATTATGATATAATAGACTTTACATGAAAAAATTTCATTCAGGGGATACTGGGACCAGGTCTGTTTTAGGAAGGTCCTTTTGGATGATGGGCAGGAGAAGAGACAAGTTTGGAGAGTGCTGTGATTAAACCAGGTGAGACCGATAAGGGGAAATAGAGTGAAGGGCAAGGATGGGAGAGACACAAGTAACTGATCAGATGTTACTAATAACATGGCAGAGGAGAAATCAAAGACAACTTGGATATGCAGAGCCCCACAATGGGGATAGACTAACCAAGAAATAGGAGGTGTAGCTTTTAACATTTTCTTGAAAAAAAAAAAAAAAGCAACAACAACGGAAATGTGTCTGCATAGGTAGGAAAGCAGAAAGCGAAAATACCACCACCTCAGGACCTCTAGAGCAGAAAGGAGACTGGTACTCAAAAAAAGGGGACATCTCCTAATGTCCCCTGGGGATAAGTTGATCAGACCCAGTGTGGTTACAGACAAGCAAAAGGTTAAGAGCATGAACGTTAGAGTTTTTGAGTTTGGAAACAGCTTATGAGTTGCATTAATCAGTTTAGGTTTTCAGCTGGAACCAGCAATCATCACATTTCAGTGGCTAACACAATAGGTTATTGCTAGCTCATATCACCATCCAATGCAGGTTGATGAAGGGGCTCTGCTGAAAACAGTTGTTTAGAATCCTGTATTCTTCCATATTCAGGTTCTACCCTTTCTAGGCCCTCAGAATCCTCTCCATTCAGTCATTGAATAGGAAAAGAGAGAATCATGTATGGGCAGAAACTGGAAATGACATATGTCACTTCTATCCACTTTCTATGGGTCAGAATTCAGTCAGATGGCTGCATCTAACTTCACAGGAGGGAAAGTGACATCTTGTTGTGTGCCCAGGAGGAAAAAAAGAAATGTCTGATGAACACCTAGCCAACTTCTGCTTCCAAAACTATGAGTCCTGGGCAAATTATTGAACATCTCAGAGGCTCAGTTTTCCCATCTGTAAAATGGGAATAATGATACTATTACCTCATAAGTAGGATTCTTGTGAGAATTAGTTTATGTATGTATGTCGTCCACTTAGCCTGCCATAAGTAGATGAATGACCATTGTAGCAAATATGTGTACATATTCGTAGCATGAGTTATTTGGTTGTGACCCTATGAGAGCAGTTGTGGTGGTTTTCCCAGCCTTTCTCTGCCCACTCCAGGTCTATGCAGAGAGAGGAAAGTTCAGTCTGTTTATGACTGACCTACACCATTCTGGCCCCAAAGTAGATTTATTTTCCTGAAACAAATCATTTGGTTTGGCTGACTCCATGGATCAAATGCATGAGATTATTTCCAAATCTCACTATGCCTGGTCCATGTAGACAGAGCCATAACCTCTGCCAGACAGCTCTGCTCATAGCATATGCAGGCTGCAGAATGATTCTTGTTCATTCTTTCATGTTATTCCCACACTTCAGAAGTCTGGAGGGAAGCTGAATGTTTGCTGTTCTGGGATCATTTGAAGCCGGGCATGCAAAGAGTTCCGAGTCACTTTCAAGTCTGCCCGTAGGAAATCTTTCTTGGCAACCAGACAACTAGAATTAGTTATTAAAGGCATGTCAAATGAATAAAGACACCTCTGTGAGGAAAACCACAAGAGCAGTTACTTTTTCTAATATGAATAGGAGGCTAATATCAAATCACCTTTAATTTTCCACTCTTTCTTTGCTCTTTCGATAGTAGGTCAAATCTAATAATACAGATACAGTGGAAAACCATTTCTGTTTTCATCTATCACAGTACATATGCCCATTGCAGATGGGTGTCTTAAAAACCAGGGTCTGGAATTTAAATGAGTACCTGCACACTGACAAGGCTGTTTCCTCCAGGAATGTTCTGCTGGGTGCCAAGCTTGTGTTGCCCTTATGGGCTGTGAGAAGCTAATCCATGAGACAGAATAAAGCATGGTCTTGTCTCTATACCGTACACCCCACAGAGCCCAGGACACAGCGTTTGCTGAAAGGCAAGGATGACCATGAAGACCTAGCCACCATGTTCCACAAGGACCAGGGGAGAAAAGCTGTGGGAAGGTATTTTGTAAACACAAGCCTGCTTTCCAGATATGAGTTCCCAAAGGCCTGGTGAACTCTCTTTTCCATGTGGCCTATATTTAGGCTCACTGTGGATAGATTTGTGGACAGGGGGAGCTGGTGACCAACAGGGAGTGCTGTTTAGTGGTTAGGAGACTCCAGAATCTGGAGCATTGCCTGGATTCAAACCCCGGTGCTGCTGTGTTTTGTTGTTATAATGGGCTAGCTGCTCTGTTTCTCTGGGCCTCAGTTGCCTCATCTATAGAATGGGGATAATAATATCTACCTCGTATGGTTGTTGTAAGGATTAAATGAAATAATTCTTATGAAGTACTTAGAACAAATGTGTGGCATCGAGTAAGCTCTCCATGAATGTTGACTATTTTCACTAGTGTTATCAGCAATAATATTAGAGTTACCAATGGGGAAAGGATCCCTGGGTGGATGGGTTGCACAAACTCAAACTATATGGACTTCATATAGAAGGGAATTTAGTTGTTTTAGGGAAACAAATTAGTTTCCCTCTCGGGTGTAGCCACCTTGAAAGCTCTTCTGTTGGGTAGACATGACTTCAGGCTTCATGGTAAGATGGGGAAACTGCCTCCACACAAAAGCCCTCCCAGGCAGGCAGTTTCATATTCTGGAAACAGAGTTTGTCATTGAAGATCAGAAATACAGAAACCATTTGTCATTATCAGTTCAGGCTGCTACAACAGAATACCATAAACTGGGTAGTTTAAACAACAAACACTTGTTTCTCACAGTTTTGGAAGCTGGGAAGTCCAAGATCAAGGCACCAGCAGATCTGGTATCTGGTGAGGGTCCTCTTCATGGAGAGAAGACAGATGGCTGTCTTTTCTCTGTGTCCTCACCTGACTCTAGTCTCTTTCTCTTCTTGTAAGGTCATTAATGCCATCATGGGAGCTCTATCCTCATGACCTCATTTAAACCAAATCACCTCCCAAATGCCCCAACTCCTAATATCATCCTATTCGGAATTAGGGTTTCAACATATGAATTTTGGGGGATAGAAACGTGCAGTCCATAATACCGTTTAACTGACCACGCTTACTCCAGTCTTCTAGAAATTAACCCCTCATCAGCTGAGCTCCTCAACAGGTGGGCTCCCTGGATAAGTCTTATGTTATGAGTTTTATGTGTCTAAGAAATTTGCATGCCTTTTTCTTTAATTTTTAAAGGCTGAGGGGTCATTTTCCAGCATTTTCCCCTGGACCTAAGTGTAGGCCAACCTTGTGGCTTACTTGGCCCTGATCCTCACCTTCAGGGTAACCCTTCCTTCTCCCTGGTAGCCTCAGGCCAGGGCGTGGCTCTCCTGCTTCCTTTCCATTGACACTGAAGGTGGATCTTCCATGGATTTTGGATCCACACCATGTGGCTGTTCTGAGGTTTCTGGGTTTGTTCTGGGAGAACAGAGATTGGTTGTGCCTCATAGTGCCTCAATTTACAGGTATAAATCAGGGGACAGGCAAGAGACTGACATACTCTCTGCAGGCAGTTAGCAAAGTAAGATAAGGTAAAGTAGCCAGGGAATTCAAGACAGAACTCTTAGCCTTTTTTGTCCTTGTGGTCTCCATCTTTGATAGTTTTAGACGCAATCACTGTTTAACCAACCAATCAGTATTGTGGCCTCAATTTTGTGCATTAGTTTCTTGATCAAAATGTGAATTAAATGAGAACAAGTTAAGACTTTTTTTTGCTTGTTTGTATTCTCTTCTTTTTTCAAAAAAGAGATCTATTTTAAGGTGGCTAATTTATCCATGTAGAACTCCAAATGAAAATGGCAATGGAAAACTTCACTTTGATACTGGGATAAGGCCATCTGTTTGAATGTTTGCCTTTGTGAATCAAAGCAAGCAGTTGATTGCATTTGATTGACTGGACTATTTTTTTTCTAACTACTTGTAGTGCTCTAGAAACACAGCCTAAGGCCTTTGGCAGAGGATGGAGCCTGTGTGTGCATATGTGTGCACGTGTGTGCATGTGTGTGTAGAGAGTGGCATGTGAAGAAGCACTGGTGAAACAGAGAATAAAAAAGCAGAAGTGCCTGAGTACCTGCTCTGTGCCAAGTGCTTTCTTGCATTTAGCCCTTGTAACAAACCAAGGAGACAGATATTATTAGCATTGCATATGAGGAAACTGAGGTTAAGGAAGGCAAAATAGTTTGTTGAAGCTCCAGTACCAAGTAAGAGGAAGAACTGTGGCTCCAAATCAGTCTGTCTGACTCAGAAGGTTGAGCTCTTTTCATTTTGAGGAGGGAGGTTGGAGAGAGAGAGGAAGAGAGCCAGAGGAGGTAGGAATATGGAGAGAAAAAGAATACCCCAGGCACAGGGTCTAAAAAATCAATACATAATGAAGCCTGAGCCATGGTGCTAACTCTGCCCCTGACTGTACATCTGACTTGCAGACACTTTGTAAGTTGGCTCTCTCCTCCTCCCCACACCCCGTCCTTCCCATCCTCCCTTTCTCATTTTGCCTGGTGGAGGCCTGACCTGTCATGATGCTGCTGGAGTCCGGGTCTCCTCCATCTGTAACTGGGCTCTCACGGTGATGGTGGGGAGGCCAGGACCCTACTTAGGGGCCACTGCCCGGGCAGGAGGAAACTCCCTCAGCCTCTGTCCTGAGCTGGGTCACCTGTGGAAGGGTGCCCAGGGCCCAAAGGTGAAGGAGGGCTGGCGCGGCTTCTTTGCCCAGGGCTGACCACTCCCAGCATCTCAGGCCAGCAGCCACTCAGCACCATCTGCCTCATTTCCTGTGCTTCCTCCTAGTGAGTGGCAGCTTGGACTCTTGGCTGCAGGCAGTTCTCCTGAACCGGTCACCAGGGCTCAGGATGAGCTATCCAGATGCATCTGTGACAATGTGGCTTTCATCTTCATCACAGTTGACCCCGTGGGAGGAAAGCCCCCTTTCTCCCACTTCAGCCCACATCTCTCTTCCCAGAGCAGCAAACTGCCACCCAGGAGGGACTGCCGCTTCCCTGGTCGTGGGAACCTCTGCAGAACCTCCTCTCCTGAGCACTCCTGAGCGAAGAGCCAAGCCAGGGTAAGCCTGTGCATATAAGGCCTCAATTTTAGATTAGATTCCCAAATTTAATTTCCTATTCCTTAATTTAATTCTGCATTTTAGTTTTGTTTTTATTATTTACATGGGTTCCCTTTAATGATTCCAAATTGCTGCTGCCCTCTAGCAGAATTTTGTCTTATGTTAACTTCTTGAAAACTGATCAGCATTGGAGTTTATTCCACACTGGGTTTAGTTATTTTCTGAAACGAAGCACAATTAAATTAGAATAATGAACATGCTCTTTAGAGGATTAATTCATAATAAGCAGGCCATGTGCTACAGCTCACAGAAGAAAGGGCACAAGGATCGAAAGCTGTTTTTTTCTGCCTAAATATGAAAAGTACATTCTGCAGAGCAGAACAAATCAGCTAATGACATCCAGAGCGCTGGCCAGCCCCAGAGCAGCATGGAGCTGGCATCTTGAGTTAGCGCAATCCCCACCGATGCTGCTGCCTACCTTTCCTCCCCGAGAAGGCTGGCAGCGGGCAATTTGCCTGGCTCTTCTCTCCTCAGCACAGCTGATAGAAGCCACTGTGGACCTCCTAAATTCTACCCCCAGGAAGCCCCAAACTCCACAGCCTGTGGCTTCACAAGCTTCATCCTCAGAGCTTCCTGCAGCCCATTCACTCATTCATTCTTTCATCCAAGGAATGTTTTACTAGCTCCTGCTATATACCAGGCATCCATGGGATGGCCCACCCTCGGGATACATCAGTGAAGAAAACATACAAAGACCCCTACCCTTTTGGAAGTTATACTTGAGCAGGCAGAGACAGACAATAAATGGTAAAAATAATAAGTAAATTATGTATTATGTTAGAAGGTGATGAGTGCTAAAGAGGAAGGGGGGTTGAGAGTGGTGTGTGTGTGTGTGTGTGCGCGCGCGTGCCTGTGTGCTTTGCAGTTTTAAATAGGATGGGTCATGGTAGGCTTATGGGGAAGGTTTCAATTGAGCAAAGACTTGAAGGAAATGAGAAAGTGAGTCACTTTCAAGCAAGTCACCCAGGTCAAGCCTGTTCCAGAAGAAACAACTATAGCAAAAGCCCTAAGGTAGGAGTGTGGCTGGTGAGTTCGGGAAGGATGGGGCCAGTGGGGGCTGAATGGAGGGAGTGAGTGGGAGATGAGGGGGACCCCATCAAGTGGGGCCTTGGCTTTTTCTCCGAGAGAACTGAAAGTCAGGGCAGGGTTTTGAGCACAGGCAGGACATGGTCTTTTACTAAAGGATCTCTGGCTGCTGGCTGAGAACAGACTTTACAGGGTCAGGTAGATGGAAGGATGGAAGATGGGAGACCTGTCAGAAGGCTCACAGCTTAGGCCTCTGAAACTCCAGCCCCAGGTTTTCCCATACCATGTTCTCTGGGCCTGCCAAAGTGCTGAGCTCAGGCCTCAGAACCAGGCACAGAGGCTTAGAGTCTCCTGCAGTCCCCTTTCTCCCAGAAGGACCAGTATATATATTTTTTATTTTTTTTATTTTTTAAACAGCCAGAGCTCACACATGGTGAGGATGTCCAGACCATTATTCCTCGACTGGCCCTGGAGACCCCTCTGCAGCCCCTCCCAATCTCTCCCACTGACCTACGGACCAGAAGGCTGGATTTTGCAATGGAAGGGAACTTGCAGGCAGCAGACAGCTCTGCACTGTCCCTTTGATTTTCCTCAGGCACCTCTGAGAGGGAGACACACTCTCAGCCAAGTACCCAACAAGGGACATGAGAAGGCTTCTGCTGTGCAGCTGCCAGAGAAACAGGGGACAGATCAAAGCAGGAGAGGACCAACATCTGCGGTAACCAAAGCAAGGACAAGGTACAAACACATTGAATGAATAAATAAGCAGATGAATGATTGATGGGTGGGGGGAATGAATGATTAATGCATAAATGAATGATTGATGAATAAACAAATGTATAGCCTGGAGCTGGCTCCTGCTCCCTGCTCTTTGGGTATCTTCTCTCCTGGGAACCGAAGATTAAAGATGCTCCCGTGACCTTCACCTCTGGAATTCCCTGCTGGAGTTGGGATTACACCTGCTTCTGAGCCCAGAGGTTGGGGAGGCTTTGGCTTAGGATCAGTGGCCCAAGGCTGCAGAGATGTGCTGGCGGAAGGAGGCTGGAAGCAATTGGGGCTGGTCTGGAAGACCCCTGGGCAGCTTGTAGGTTCTGAGTGCGGAGAGCTCCAAGGATCTGAGAGGAGAGAAGGGTGTGTTGGGAAGAGGGGAAAAGGAGTGGTTTAGTTTTTCCTCCCTGTTTCCACACTGGACATTCTGCAGATGCTGGGCCTTGGGTTAGTCTCATTCTAGGGCCTGTAAAGATACAGAAGTCTGTCTCAATGGAGCATTTGACTGTATTATCCCAAAAGGCAGGAAGATTTCGGTAATCAAAATTGTCAGAAGCTTCCCCAAAAGGGGCAGGCTGGTGAAGACTTCAGCTCAGGCCCAGGCACTGGCACCACCCAGACGCTTGATGTGCCCCCACTTCCAGAAGTTTGTCTTACAGTATGGCCAGATCCCCGTGCCTCTGGGGGAGAAGTACCCTACTGGGGGAGGGTTTGAGGAAGCAATGTTTAAAGACCCTGGGTCACATGGCTTCACTTCATTTTGGAGAAGCATCTTACCTGGGAATTCCCATAGAATCTAGTTTGGGGCCAAAAGACTGCTCCTAAAGAGTGCATGTATGCAGTCCACTTTATGTTCTAGACTTTGATAATCATAATCAAAATGGCTTCCATTTATTGAGTGCTTACCAAGTGTTCGATGTTGGGTTAAGAGTTTTGGCTGGGCAAAGTGGCTCATGCCTGTAATCCCAGCACTTTGGGAGGCAGAGGTGGGCAGATCACCTGAGGTCAGGAGTTCAAGACCAACCTGGCCAACATGGTGAAACCCCCGTCTCTGCTAAAAATACCAAAATTAGCCATACCTGCTGGTGGGCACCCGTAATCCCAGCTACTCAAGAGGCTAAGGTGGGAGAATCGCTTGAACTTCGGAGGCAGAGGTTGCAGCGAGCCAAGATCATGCCACTGCACTCCAGCCTGGTGACAGAGCAAGATGGATAAAAAGAGTTTTGCATTCTGACCGGCATGGTGGCTCACGCCTGTATTCTCAGTACTTTGGGAGGCCAAGACAGGCAGATCACCTGATGTCAGAAGTTCGAGATCAGCCTGGCCAACATAGTGAAACCCGTCTCTACTAAAAATACAAAAATTAGCCGGGCATCGTGGCAGGCACCTATAATCCTAGCTACTTGGGAAGCTGAAGCAGGAGAATCACTTGAACTCAGGAGGCAGAGGTTGCAGTGAGCCGAGATCCCGCCACCGCACTCCAGCCTCGGTGACAGAGCGAGACTCTGTCCAAAAAAAAAAAAAAAAAGTTTTGTATTTGCATATCATTCAATTGTCTTATGAACCCTGGGATGTCCCTCATTTTACAGATGAAACTGAGGCACAGAAAGGCTAAGTGACTTGCTTAGCCTTAGCATCATCCAAATGGATGATGGCCATTTGGAGTTGAAAACTGAAGGGACTTTTCCTGAGGTCCTACTCTAGCAACTGTGCTGAGCTTTCGCTCCTCTAGCACAGAGATTCTTAACGCTTTGGGGGCTGCAGACCCCTTCAAGCAAGTGATAAGAGGGTCCAGCCTCTTCCTCGAAAATGTACATTTTACATTTTGCACAAGTGCATTTTCCAGGCAATTTTGGGGGTCCACACAGGCATCCTGACCTCTGTTTTAGGTATTCACTTTCTGCAGTGACTGTTTTCCTTTCTCATAACCCCGAGGGCACAAGGCAACCCTCAGGGCCCCCAAAATTACCTCAGTAGGGAATGGAATCAGACAGGACAGGTTAATCAATGAAAGCTCACCTCATGCTCCTTCCATAATTGCATTCCTGCCTTTTCATCCTAACAGACAGCACTTAGGTTAATTACATTCCAATAAGGCTCCCAGGTCTGGGGCCTCTGGAGCCTGCCCTGGAACCTGTTGACATGCCATCTGCTTCCAGAGGGATTCTGGAGACCAAGGCAGCCTTTTAAAATTCTTCTCAGTTTTTTTTGTTATAAGAGAGACAAAGGACCCTGTAACAGATCTCATCCAAAATCCTACTTTCTTAACCCACCCACATCAGCCCTGAAGCTATGGAGGATTCTTTGGTCCCAGGATGTCTTTCTGAAGTCAAAACAGTAGCACCTGTTATTCCAAGTCCACGACCTTTGGAAATACCTGGCTTGGAGCGAGGTGGCCACAAATTGACAGTGCCAGCTGGGCAGAACCAGCTCAGGGCTGGAGAATTGAAAGGCTTAGGAGCTCCCTCAGGGGCTGGGTATTGTGCTGCCAGCTTCAGTCATTTATTCATAAGATTTATTGGAACCTCCCAAAAGGGTATCTACTCTTTGCAAAGAAAACCCATAATGCAAGGAAATATAAGATATACATTATAATATATATTAGGATTATATTATATTATATATTCCTAATATATGGGAATAATATATATTCCCATATATTATTATGTATAATATATTCAAAATATATATTCCATATAATTGATATATTGCACAGATATATATGTAATATTCCAGAAATATAACTTCCTCTAATGCAGGTCCATGCATTCTCCAGGCACAGTGAAGTTCACACAATTAACAGAAAAAGTGCAGGGTTCATGGTGATTTGAGTTTCACTGTTTCCCAAATAGAGATGGCTCCACTGCTTGCCCCCACCAAAGGAATGAGGTATAAAATGGAGAGGTCTGGTGTTTGTTATATGACTTACAGATGCCCCCTCCCCCACCACGGCCCTGGACACTTGTTTCCTGCAAAGAAAAGTTTCCTCTGGGACTCTTTATTCCCCTGGGTTTGAACCCCAAGAAGCCTTCCACAAGCCCAGCTCCCTTGGCCTGCATCCACAGGGCTGAGGGCCTGATTTTCTCATCCCTGCTGAGACCCCTGCTCAGAGGAAATGGCTTGTTTTGAGATGGAAACTTTCTTGCTGCATGAGGGAGAAGAGATGGAGTTTGGCCTACGATGCCATGAGTATTCTTGGGTGGTTAATCCCTGCTCCAACATTGTAATCCTTGTGGGTGATCTGTGGTTTAGCAGAAAGAGCATCGATTTTCAGGAAGGCAGGCCAGTGTTTGAATCCTCGCTCTGCCAGTCATGAGTTGTGTGCCACTGGGAAAGTCACTTCACCTCCTTGCATCACAGTTTTTTTCTCCTGTGTGTGGAGTGGGGAGGGAGGGAGATTTACTTTACAAGTTTCAAATTGAAGAGAGAAGCATGCCATGGTGTCTGGCATTCTATAAGTGATTTTCTTTCTTTCTTTTCCTGAATGAAGGCACAAACTTCTAAAACACTTTGCAGATGTCAGAAGGTACTATTAGGTTTTTCTTTATCAGTGCACTTCAGCCTCGTCACCCTCCCACCCCATTCCAGTCTTCCTTCTCTTAACCTCTCCCCCTACCTACAGCAGGTAGTCTGAACTCCAAATCATAGCTCCAGGCTTTTCCCTGCAAATCTCACTAACAGGTTTAGCATCCCTCCTAGGCTTCATAGCAGCCGCCAGTGCAGCCTCAGAAATGGAGATGCCCACAGACAGGTCAATTTCTCCATCCCTGTCTCTTCTGGTTTAACAGCAGGGTCCTAACATCCAAGCCTGTTAGGGCTTCTTCACACTTACTATGGAGAGGGAGACTGCAGACTTTTCATGGCATGGGGTGGGTTATAAATGGGCATCAGCTTCCTGGGGCTGAGCAGGAATCAGTGGGTGGGAGTGTGATGCTGACTCCCCTCACTTCATTTGACCATGGCCATTGTGGGAATCACCACCATCATGCTCACCCTTGCTGCTAGCATCTAGCACCCAAGTCAGAGCTGTCTGAGCCTCAGGGAGCTAACCCCTAAGACACAGCAACCAAACCCTAAAGAGGACCCCAGACCCACCTTTTTTGGGTAGATTTTGCACACTTACAGGTGGGGTGTTTTAAATGGAATCTTGAAGGTGAGAGTGGGGCTGAGGCAGGGGGTTGGGGTGGTAAGGGGATAAGAGGAGGAGAGAAGGGGTCAAATAGGCCAGAGGAGATTAGGGATTTAATTAAACTGCCTGTTTGAGTAAGGGCTTTTAGGTGCAAAGCTGCTTTGCATGATAATGGCAGTTTATCTGAATTCCATTCTACTGAAGGAAGCTTCTTTTACACTTAATTACTGTGGCTCTTAAGCCTGGCTTTTCCTTAATGCCCCTCCCCAGGGTAAGGAGGGAAGCTTACCTCTTAGCTTCAGTCATGCTGGCCACTGTCACGGACAGACCCCTCGTCATCTATGCCTATAAGAGGCCTGTCTGTGAAGCAGGCAATATCTAAGTGACTGGATGGCCTTTAGGATCACCCAGCAAAATCAGGTCTGGCTTAAGGGGGTGACCCCTGAAGTCCTTTGATAGGGTTCCCCAGCCAGCAGGGGCAGCTGAGAATGGCTCTGGACTTAGGCTACTGAGACTTTTCCTGGGGTCTTCACTCCCAGAAACCCCAAACACCAAACAGGACCAACATTCCCCTGGTAGGTTCCTGCTGCTTGCTGAACAGCAGCTCTGGACAAGCACGGATGTGGTCGTTTAAGTGAGCTTGGTAGGGTCTGGACCAGAGGGACTGGCTGACTTCTCTGGGCAGCTTGCATCTTTGGTGGTGGAAGTGACTGCTTTTCAGGCAGAAGGACAGCGTTCAGTGTGCATCAGGACAAAAGGAGGAGTAGATGGAAAGCCTGGTAGGGGGAGCAGAGAGCCCTGATACAGAGAGGGGAAAGCCACGGGAGATGGAGACTCCAGCACACGAGCAGGGTAGGAAAGAGTTAAAGGGTTTGGGAACTCCTGTTTCCAATCACTTGTCAGCCAGCTTTGCTCTCAGCCTTATCAGCAGGGATAGGGCCACGCTGGGAGAGGCTCTGAGCGCTCTCGTTTCCAAGCTCTTCCCAGACTCCCAAGCTCTCAGTGTTCTCATTACCTTCTAAGGGCTCCTGGCTCAGTCTGGGGTGAGGGCCACGGGGAGGGGGCTGGAAACCCAAACACATTTAATGGAGTAGAGTGTGAGTTACTAAATACAGCCCGGGGTTGGTGGTGAGGCTGTCGAATCTCAGTAGTAAACCCTCAGAATCCAACTGTCCCTCGTCCTCTCCCCTAGTGCAGGTTGTGTCTTTGCTTTCATTCAACTAGAGCTAAAACTCTTTAATGTTCTTCCCTTTTACAGTTACCCTGAGTCAGAAACCTTCATTGTGTATTTGTGCAGTTACTTTTGGAACTCAAGTAAAGGAGTTTACATGTCAGGTAAAGATGTCTTGGTAAGACTTGACCCATGTTAGCCTTTTGGGAGACATAGTTTTAGTTCTGCCATCTCATGCGGTTGCTACCTACCCCTTTCAACCATTAGGTAATTTAGTACACCTGCTTTCTATATCTTCATTCAAGTTATGGGTTTAAACGATGTTGCCTGGGAGAGGGCTGAGGGCAGAACTATTGGTCATGCCAATATAGATTGTCCTCTAGACCTTGACATCAACCCATGTTTAATATTTTTGGGGTGTGGATACTGTTATTAAACCAACTACTAATTCCTTATATTGTGCGTCTCTAATTTATAATCCACCAAGGATCCAGAAGGCTGCTATGAGAAAAGGTATTAGTTGGTGCAAAAGTAATTGTTTATTTTCAATGAAAATAATGGCAAAAACCGCAATTACTTTTACACTAACCTAATAAAAGTTAAAAGCACCTTTCTATAATCCAATACACTTGGTCCCATGAATCTCCCTAATTTGCCATTCTTGTGACTCTGCTAAAGAAGAAAGTAAAGTTTACATGGTATTTTGCAGTAGATAAGAGATGTGAATTCAAGTATAAGCATCATAACCACATTTTTGTAAGGAGCAAGAGTTGCCTGCCAAGAAGAACAGTGGTATGCATGATGGGGATGCCAGAAAGCTGGGTCTTTAAAAGAGAACTGACCGGCCAGGCGCAGTGGCTCATCCCTGTAATCCCAGCACTTTGGGAGGCCAAGGTGGGCGGATCACAAGGTCAAGAGATCGAGACCATCCTGGCCAACATGGTGAAACCCCATCTCTACTAAAAATACAAAAATTAGCTGGGTGTGGTGGCACGTGCCTGTAGTTCCAGCTACTTGGGAGGCTGAGACAAGAGAATCGCTTGAACCCAGGAGGCAGAGGTTGCAGTGAGCCGAGATCACACCACTGTCCTCCAGCCTGGTGACAGAGTGAGACTCCGTCTCAAAAAAAAAAAAGAAAAAAGAAAAGAAAAAAAAGAAAAAAAGAACTGACCTAGGAAAGAAATGGGGAACGAATGGGGATTTAAGTTAATCAAGAGAAGAGATTGGGACAGTAGTTTGTAGGAAAGGTGCTACCTATTTGGCGGGCACAGGGTTCTGTCCTGTGACTGCAAGAATAAACCTTGGGCAAGAACCAAGAGTATCCCCTTATGTACAAGCCACAAGGCCTCAGTTCTTCCAGGTCTGGAAACTCCAGAGGTTCTGAACACAGGCTGTTTGGTGCCTCCGTGCCCCTGCTCATGTTGCTCCATCTGGAATCCTTTTCCTTGCTGCCCACCTGGTGAACATCTGCTCATCCTTCCTTTTCATTGCAAGTCTCATATCCTCTAACAAGTCTTCCCTGTCTCCTCCTCCCCTCCAGTTCCAGACTTCCCAGGTACAGCTCACTACTCCCACTGTGACCTTTTTTTCCCTGTACAGACTTCTGCATTTGCACCAAAATCATTTTATTACATAGAGGTTAAGGTCACAGAGCTTGAAGTTCAGAAGACTTAGCTATTTAGCTGTGACTTTGCCTCTTACTATAACCTTTCTAAATCTCAGTGTCCTCATTTGTAAAGTTGGGATAATAATAAATACCCACTAGGACTGGCATGAAGAGTCAATAGAAAATGAATGCAAAGCACTGTATTAGTTATCTATTGCTGCATGGCAAATTACCCTCAAATCTAGTGGCTTAAACCAACGATAAACACTGTTTCCTGTCTGTGGGTCAGGAATTTGGGAGCCGCTTAGCTGGGTGGTTCTGCCTTGAGGTTTCTCATGAGGATGCAGTCGCAATGTTAGATGGGACTACAGTCATCTGAAGGCTTGTCTGTGGCTGGAGGCACTGTTTCCAAGATGACTCAGTGATATGGCTATGGGCAGAAGGTTTCAATTCCTCGCTGGCTATTGGTGGGCAGCCTCAGTTCCTCTCCATGTGGACCTTCCCACAGGATAGGGCTTCCTAAGTGTCTTTACCACATAGCATCTGGAGTCCCCTAGAGTGAATGATCCAAGAGAGAGGAAGGTGGAAGCTGCATTATCATTTATGTCCTGGCCTCAGAGGTCATGTACTGTTATTTCCATAGATCCTATTATTTATACCAGCCCTAGTCAATGTGGAAGGGTGCTACACAAGCATGTGAATTTCAGGAGAAGATCATTATGGCCTATTTTAGAGGCTGTCTACTACAACTACTTAGCTCAATGTTTATCAAAAGCATATCATATGCAGGGTGCAGTGGTGTGTGCCTGTAGTCCCAGCTACCCAAGAGGCTGACGCAGGAGTGTTGCTTGAGCCAAGCAGTTTGAGGCTATAGTGAGCTATGATCACGGTCATTGCTCTCCAGCTTGGGTAACACAGTGAGATGTTGTCACTAAAAGAAAAAGCATTTCATAAGGGCTTAATAAACAGTAGCTGCTATTATTAATCCATACATTTGTATTCCCTGCTAGAAAATAAACCCTTTGAGGGCATAGATCATGTCTTGGGCCTGTTTGTACCTCAAGTCCCTAGAGTAGTGTGAAGCATACTGGTAGTTTTATACTAAATGCTGATGGAGAATATATGAATGAAGGCTTAGAGAGGGCTAGTCTGGTGGCAGGCTCAGAGTGAATGGGGAGAGAATTCACACCCAGATGTTAAATAGGATTCTGTAATTCAGGTGCATATCTGGAATTACCAAAGTGTGTAGAATCAGGATCTGAGAGTTCCTCATATTTTCATGCTTGAGTACCAAGGGTGTTTGATACCAAAACAGTAGGCAGGGCAAGGGTAGCTCTTATGACTCTCTTTGGAAAACAAGCCGTGAGCAGAAATTTGGCAGGGAGCAATGGTCCCATGATCTAAAGAGTGACCCCACGGATGTTTAATTCTCTGGGCCAAGGCAGACTTGGGAAGCTCTTGATATTTTTGTCATACTCAAACTCTTATCTTGATGTCACCTCTGTCCTTCTACCGGGCAGAACAATTTCCCTTTCTAAGAGACTCTGATGTACATTTCTTAGAGTTAATTAAGAAGTGAACAGAGAGTTTCATGTCAGAGGCCCGCCCGGCTACTGCCGCCCTTTATGCAGGAGAGGGTCTGAGTCTGTGAGGTAACTGATACTCTAGTTGAGATTGAGTTTCCAGACGTCTAGCTCACATTGGAAGCCTTGCCCTGCTCCTGGGCTCAAAAGTTCACTGATTGTCCTTTTTCTACAGACAGAGCCCTCTGTCCTTACCAATGCTGTGCTTTTTTTGCCCCAGTTTCCAACAAGAAGCCACTCCTATGAGGCTGCAGCTCCAGGAGCCTCAGAGACAAAGACCAATGGAAGAGCAGGTGTCTTCTCAGAGATTTTCCCATGTAGATCACATTCCCACTTGCCGGAGGTTCCGTTTTTTCCCAGTTCCTTGAAATCCCAAACAAGTGACTTTACTTGTCTTTTTCTCCCTTTCTTAAAGCTAAGACAATGCAGGGGAAAATCTTTTTCTATCAGGGTGGAAGGAGCTTTGCACTGAATAATATTTTGCCTGTGGATAATAAAAAATACGTGCATATCTACAATGTGCATGTCTCATGCACATTGTAGATGGGACAGAACCATAGGAGACATATGATATTTGAATTGCCTCTAAACCAAACAAGAAGCAGGCATGGTGGTCTGCACCTGCAATCCCAACTGCTTGAATGGCTGAGGTGGGAGGATCGCTTGACCTCAGGATTCAAGGCTGCAGTGAGCTATGATTGCGCCACTGTACTCCAGTCTGGGTGACAGAGTGAGACCCCATCTTGAAAAAACGAAAGGAGAAATAAACCAAACCAGGTCACCACAAGGAAATGTGAAAGGAAATTTAAAATGCTTATTGATTGAAATAAAAAAAATACGACAACTGAGTCTGAAGGAAACAGTGATATGTCAGGGATCGTAGTAATTCAAGGCAACTGGACTCTGGAATGACCCTCATCTTGAAAGAGCTTTTTAAATTGTGTTTATTTCACTTTCTATTAGGATTTAACCAGAAAGAGAACATTTGTAATAAAGGCAGCATTGGGAAATGTGGCCAGTGGGAGAGTTGGGGGCTTGGGTGTATGAGGAATTCTTTGGGGCATAGGACTAAGGCAATAGAGCTGGACCAATACAACTCTCTTGTTTTTCAAATTCCACCTCTATTAGCTACGGAAAGAATTGTGTCATTCTTGGTAGAAAACCTAGCCAAAGTGTTCCCCTGGAGATGAAAACACAGAATAAGAATTTTAAGAAACCATTTTTTGGGGGAGTCAAAAGAATGTTAATGAGACAATTGATTAAGTTATACAAAGAAGTTAAAAATAAAATAAATACTATGTCCAGTTGAAATATTTCACATGCTCCCCTAAAAACCCAGCCCAAAACATAACATTGAGCTTTCAGAGGGGAAGCAGGGAGTGGGACACAGAAAGAAACCAATAAGGGAACAGCATGGAAACCACACTGAGGAAACAGAACTTTTAACCAATGATTATTAGAAAAACAACAGCAATCATTGATTAAACAAATTATGGTTCTAGGAAAAGGGGCACAAAACAGTCAGCCTTGGGAAGACTGCCATGTTGGGTAAGCTCTGAGTTTTAGGCATGACAGCTCTCATTTCCTGTGCAATTAAGAACATTGTTCTTTGGGTCATCTCAGTCAGTTGACAATCACTTTTTGAGCGCACACTATATGCCAAGCTCTGTGTTAGATGTGGTGGCTATAACACCTACGTATCTTTATAGAGACGTAAAGCATGCTCCCTGCCTTACACAAATGCCCATGGTATGGTGAATGTGATAAGGCATAATAATAGCTAAAATTTACTGAGCACTCCCTATGTTTTAAACACTTTACAAGCACTATAATCCACTATGAGAACAGAACTATATGGTTTTGGTCACATTTGTATCTCCATTGCTTGGCACATAGGTATTCAATAAATATATTTTTAAAATCCTTACAGCAACTCTATGAGTAGGTATCATTATTACTCCCATTTTACAGATGAGAAGACTGAGGTGCAAAGAGATTAAGCACTTGTTTGGTGTCATAGTTAGGAAGCCATGGGACAAGGATTTGAACCCAGGAAACACTGCAAAACACTACACAATGCTGCCCCTTGATAAGTACATGAGTAATCAAAATGCAAGACAGAAGGTAGAAAGCACTCCAAGGGAGATTCAAACAAACTGCCTTAGAAGTTCTAGACTCTGGCAAGGAAAGGGGACAGTGAGAAGGGGAGGATCCTTGGAAGAGATGGCATTTGAGTTGGGTCTTAAAATGTGGGTGAGATTTTCTCAAGGGGGTACAAGGGGAAGCATCTTTAAGATGAAGGAAAGTCAGGAACCAGCACTCAGAACTGGATAAGTGAAAGGTATATTTGAAGACTTTTATACTTCCAGTTTGCTGGGGAAGCAGCCCTCCTCCATGGCAGCAGCAGGAGATTATCTGGAGTGGGCCGGAAGTGGTAAGGAGCAGGGCTTCTTGTGCTGTCACCGCACAAGGGTTGCCTGGTGATTCAGCAGGTCCATGGCGTGGACCCTGGTGATGCCAAGGCAGCTGGTCTTGGACCACACTTGGAGCAGCTGAGTTCTAGAGGGCTTTGCTTTTCTGGCTAAAGGGTGTAGACTTTATTTGGTAAGCATAGGGCTGCACAGATGGATTTTAAAGCAGGAAAATAAGGCTTTAGAAAGATGGCTTGGTGGTAGTGGTATAAGATGCCCTGGAGAAAGTTGGGCTTTGGTTTCTTTTTTTTTTTTTTTTTGAGACGGAGTCTCGCTCTGTTGCCCAGGCTGGAGTGCAGTGGCGTGATCTCGGCTCACTACAAGCTCTGCCTACCAGGTTCATGCCATTCTCTTGCCTCAGCCTCCCGAGTAGCTGGGACTACAGGCTCCTGCCACTGTCACTGGCTAATCTTTTGTATTTTTAGTAGAGACGGGGTTTCACCATGGACTTGATCTCCTGACCTCGTGATCTGCCCGCCTCGGCCTCCCAAAGTGCTGGGATTACAGGCGTGAGCCACCGCGCCCGGCCGGTTTCTTTAGCTCCTAACTTACAACTCTCAAAGCTCAGAATACTGATTCAGTCAGGGTCCACACAGGAACAGAAACCAAAGAGATGATTAACAGAGATCATTTAGCCCTTGAATTTGGATTGTCATTTATTCACCAGAGCTGCCTAGAAACTGTTCTTTCTCTCTCCTCCAAGACCAGCCAGAAGCAAAATTTGTCCTTAGTCTCTAGTGGTTAGAAAAAGAGAGGACATATTGCCTTGACTTTGGGCTATCCTGATGGGTCTGTTCAGGTTCAAACTGGCCTATCACCCAGCTCACTCTGGATCACTTTTTCACGATTGGCAGATCTGCTTGGGGAATGAAAAATGCTGCTAATATCAGCCTGAAAAAAGTATCATCAGGAAATTAAATCTGTGGCTTAAAAATCCCACACTGCTTTCTGGCTCTGGTCTGTCTCCCAACTGGGATCTCTCCCTTGGCCCAGAGGCCTCCTTCCGGCCTCCTCCCCCTCCTCTGGTTCTCCCACCCGCTGTCTTCCCTCCCACAGCCTCCCCTCCTCCCCCTCTTCTCTTTCTTATCCTATAGGACCTCCGGCCTGCCTTTTTTCTTCTCTCTGGGCTCCTCCCTGGTGACTTCAAGCTTCCCTTCCTGTCTCCAGGCTTCTAGCTTTTCCCCAGCTCCACGGAAGCATCTGTCTGTCTCTCTTTCACTTCCCATCAGGGAGTCCTAAATGCTGAATAGGCCCTTCAGACCAGGCCCTGAAGGGGACTTGGCTGGGGCAGTGGGGGGTGGGGGGTGCTGGGGACCTGCTGAGGCCATACAGAAGCCCATTGATAGGCAGCCCTTCCACACAGACAACCCAGTCCAGTCTCCATGGCTCCAGTGGAGAGAGGTGTCCCTTGAGGTGGTGGCCAACATCCCGGCCACCATGAATGACCTCAGTGTCTTCAGTGGGCAGGGGGACCTTCATTCTGTAGCCTCCAAATCCTTCAGGCCAATCAGTTCCACCATGGGTGTTAATATATTCATCTTGAAAATAATTTGTCAGTACATCTCCATCAGTGGTGCTGATTTCATTAATTGGAAGAATTAGCTCTTTGTGGCCAATAGAAGTATATGGAGCCAAAACACACGGAATACTTTTCCCCAGTGACCCAGAGACCCTTGGACGAACTCCTGGGTGCCATGAAAATGGATCGTTTTGCAGAAAGAATACCATTGGATGTTTATTTAACATCACTCTCCATCCCCCCAAAAAGACCTTCAAAATGCTCTCACATCTGGCTGCTTTTCTTCTCTCACTTTTTTGTGCAGAGCCAGGGCAGGGAGGAAACTTCATCAGTCTGAAAACATCCAGCAGCAAAGTGTAAATTAAATGTGCAGAGAGGCCAGGGGAAGGGGAGTCTTACATTCTGGGGGTGGAGTAAGACTGTGTCCTCACCCCCACTCCATACTGGCAGAGCTGGTTTTTTACCCTGTGTCTCCCATTAGGAGCTGTGTGACCTTGGGCCAGACACTTAACCCTTCTGAGCCTCAGTTTCCTTCTGGTAAAATAGGGAAATAAGCACATACAGGGCTGTTGGAGGGCAAAAGGGAATAATGTATGTAGACTGTATGGCACATAGACACTTGATTGATGGTAGCTACTATTGTGGTTGCTGGGATCAAAACCAGAAGAGAATCCCAGCTCTTCCCATGCCTCAGAGACTCACCATTGCTGGCCCCATTCAGGGAGACAGATGGGCAAAAGTAAGTCCTATGGGAGGAGACAGATGGATAAAAAAGAGTGATCAAGGGGATCGGATGGAATGACAGGTCAATGGGGTAACAGGCAGATGGAACATCCCATGGGGAAGGCGGATTTATGACAACCCAAAAGAGACCTTGAAAGATGGTGTCCCATAGGAAGGACAGATGGATGAAGGTCCAACAGGGGAGACAGAGAGATGACAGACCAAACAGGAAGGCAGATGGATGGCAGTTTTATATGGGGGGTGGGCAACCCTGTGATTGGGGGAGAACAGATGGACAACATGCTGACGATGAAGCCCGGGCTTCCTGTTTAGTCTCTATTCCTCAGGCCTGGACATCCCTGAATTCATAAGAACTTTGGGGCTCTGTGAGGATGAGAAAGAGAGAGAGAGAGAGAGAGAGAGAAAGAACTTCACACGGCCTGAGAAGATGTGAAACATCAGGGTCAGTCTGGCCTCTGTTCCTCCCTCCTCCCACAGCCCCTCCCTGGGTGGCCCCACAGATAAAGGCTTAGCCATGATGATGATGAGGAAGAGGAGGAGGGACCAAACTGCTTTTGGAAAGAAAGGGAAAATAAAAACTAGCTAAAAGTTTTATTTATTTAAAATAAAGGCTCAGTTATGCTTGACTGTAAACACGCAGGCCCATCCCTCCCTCCCTGGCTCTTCTTGTGGCAGAGGGCTTGGACCACACAGTGAGCTGGGGGCAGGAGGCAGAGAGAAGGCCAGTGTAGGCCGGGGGAAGGGGTGGGACTAGGGTGCCCCAGGTGTGGGGAGGGGAGAGAGACTGTGGAATTCAGTGACCTGCTGAGCACAGCTGGGTTGGGCTGGCTAGACCCTCTGGCCCTGGCTCCTGGTCCTTCAGCACACACCATCAATAGTCCATACGGCTTCAGCCCCACTTGCAGCACAACATGGGGAGGCCACAACATGGGGATGCCAGGGACATGCACACACACACACACACGCACAGGTGTGCAGGCCTTTCTCTCAACTCTGTCTCCATCTCTTTGTCAGAGATAGCACAGTGGAGTCCTCGGGGAGGTGGGCCCAACTCCAGCTGAGTCATATCTTCTATTTGAACTAGAAATCCTACCTGCCTTTTGTCCTCTTTCTTGCAGGTTCCACCTGAATTCCTTCCATGCTTTTCAGCGACTGAACCATTTGGGTGGCCTGGAAGAGCCTGTGAGCTCCCTGGAGAAAGGAGACAGTGTGGATGGAGAAGAATCTGGAGTAGAGACGAGTCTGGGGACCCTGCCTTTCAAGTCTTTTGTGTGAGGGCTGCGTTGGTGGCCCAACTAGCCAGGGAAGGGCTATGGTATGCGGGGTCAGGCGGGAATAGGCAGGAAATGTTTGTGATAAGAGGCTTTGCCTCTTGCAAGCTCCTCTGGTTTCCAGACCCAGCTGCAGGATAAGGGCCCAGGAGCTGAGCAGGGAGCCTCAGAGGAGGCTGCTGCAAGAGCCAGCTCTTGGGATTTCAGCAGGCAGAGTTGCAATCAGAGGCCCCTGGGGTCCCTGAAGACCATGCCTGGGGATAGAAACGACCCTGGGAACCCAGCCAGGGCTGCCTTCCTTTGGGATCAGGAATTTTCAATCATACTTCAGAGGGCCAAATCAATCCCTTAAGAAAAATAAAACAAAACAAACCCCGGCCTTGTTAATCCAAGTTGCTGAGAGGGTGGGAACTACAGACTTGACCCCCCAGGGGATTTCATGTGCTGGATTGGTCCCAGTTGGAGCCATTCATTAATGTTAACCAGCAGAAATGGAAAATGGAAGGGTGCACTGACAAAAGACCAGGCTGGAAGCTCTGAGAAGGAATCTATCCCAAAGGGATCATCTGCTGGGGATAAATAGAGTCATCGAACAGTGTGTCATGCAGGCATTTGCAAAGCTTGGTGCTCCTTAGATTTCCAGTGTCTCCTCTTTGCCCAAGGCCCAGTGACTCCACCATCTGTGGTTGACTTGGCCAGCTCACAAAGGAGCAAGATGTGCTTCACAGGAACACCCCATGAGCGGGGATGAGGCTGCAGGCCACTCGCTATTGTACCAGCTCCCCTTCTTAAGGATTAGCGGCTTCTATCTATCCCTGGAGGCTGCACTGTAAATGCCTGTGTAATGCTAATTTGTGGTTGGCAGGAGATTGATTGGGAAGGAGCAGGACAATGGCAAGAGGAGGCTGAGCTCCCTCCTCCTCCTGGTGTAATGGTGTGCTTGCATGCTATGTGTGTGTGTGTGTGTACGTGTGTGTCTTCTGGGAGAAATGTAGCAACAAGCCCACAGAAGAGATGATTATTCAAAGAGAGGAAGAAGATTTACTCACCGATGCCCAGAATCTGAAAGGCATGTCTGGAGTGGAGAGATGGAAGTCTATGAAGCACAAATCCAGGGAGATTTTTTGATGGGAGTAAGTGACAACCCATCACTCTTAACATATTCTATTCATTAGAACCAAGTCCCTAAGTCCAGCCCACGCTTAGAGGAAGGGATTACATGGGAGGCAAGAATCACTGAGAACCATTTCGGAAACTGCCTACACTTAGAAAAACACTTCAAGAGCTCCCGGCCAAGGGCCTGGCATGTAGCAAGTGCTCAAGGAATTGTTACTTGGACCAGTGACTCTTCTAGGATGTGAGCTAGGTTTTCCCATAGTGGCCTGGGTCTCTGCTGTCCCATCTTTATTCCTGTTGGCACTGCTGGGTTTTCAGCAAAGGCTTTTCCTCTGACACTGGGAGGTTTGTGACTAGGCTCTCTGGGTGTGGGCCAGCAGACAGGATAGACGCTAACTTACACTCTTGCTGTCTTCCGAACAGCCTCTTCATGACCATGTGTGGTCTTACTTTGTGGTCAGTGTACAGATATTTTAATTTCCTGCTCACCTGCTCAGAGGAGGATCTGATTTCTTCTTGCATTTATTTTTCTCTCCGGCAGCCTGTGGACAGGTATTTCTGTCTGACCATCTGGTAGCCATTCACCTTTATGGTGGCTTGAGAAAGGAATCAATTTCACTTGTTTCTTTAGTAATATCTGCCTCTTTTGACAGCAAGTTACCTTTATCACCTCTTAAAATTCTTACTATGTTGGACCTTCTGTTACCTTGGGGGCTCTTTCAATCCCCTAACTTTGTGCAACTGCATCTCCCTCTTTGGTTTAGCTTCTCAGGCCTTTCTTTTTGCACCACGGTTTAATACATTCCATATATACTTCTAAGTCTGCTGGTACCTCTCCCCACCCACTGCCTGCTGAGAGTGATGGATTCTTCCTGGCTGGACCAAGTCTAAAGTAATCAGAAAACAACTGAAAGAGGAAAGCTGACCCCTGCCCTCATCCTGCCCCTCTGCAGACTTCTTGAGGCCTTTTGTCTAATTGTGGTGGGTAATGTGGGCAGGGTAAAAAATGGGGAAGATAGAGCAAATTTTCTGGGCAAGAATGAAGGGAGAGGTGAGTGGAGCGTCTTCATCTTGCTCTGGTTTTGTATCATGGGTGTCTCCAGGGCCTACTGTCTCCTCTGAGACTCCTAGAAAGTGAGGAGCCATGGATTGGTATCCTACTAACAGATGGAACATCAGAGGCCTGTGGTAAGGAGTATAATAAGCTCAGTTCGCCATGCTCTGTTTTGTTTTTGTTGGAAGAAGTGTTGAAAAAAGGAGTGGTTATACACTGGCCTATCTAGCTATAGAATACAAACACTTAGGGTGAGCAGCAGGGAATGCCTTTTCTGAAAATGATGCTGCATGGAATGGATGATTAATTCCCTGGTTAAAATGAAGCCAGACTATCTTTCAGAGTCTTAAGCCTCCTCCCAATACCCTCCACATACTAGTTTCTAATTGGTTAATGAATATGGTCACTATTTCTAGGGCCTGTTGCTCCAGTGTAGTGGTCAAGAGTGTACACTCCTATTTACAATAGCAAAGACATGGAACCAACCCAAATGCCCATCAATGATAGACTGGATGAAGAAAATATTGTACATATATACCATGGACTACTATGCAGCCCTAAGAAGGAATGAGATCGTGTCCTTTGCAGGGACATGGATGAAGCTGGAAGCCATCATCCTCAGCAAACTAACACAGGAACAGAAAACCAAATACCACATGTTCTCACTCATAAGTGGAAGCTGAACAGTGAGAACACATGGACACAGGGAGGGGAACATCACACACCAAGGCCTGTCTGGTGTGGGGAGGGGAGGGAGAGCATCAGGACAAATGGCTAATGCATGTGGGGCTTAAACCTAGATGATGGGTTGACAGGTGCAGCAATCCACTATGGCACACATATACCTATGTAACAAACCATACCTTCTGCACATGTATCCCAGAACTTAAAGTAAAATAAAAATTAAAAAAAATTACACTGGAAAAAAAAAAGAGTGTGTACTCTGGTTAGATAGGGTTTGGTTTAGGTCCCAGCTCCTTCACTTACTAGCTATTCTTAGCTATGCTCTCAAAATTGTCACTTTTCTCATCTGTAAAATGGGTATATGAGGGTTTCTGTTTTCATAAGATTATTATAAGAGTTACACAAAGTAATAAATAAGAGATAATAAATAAATAAATGCATAGAGCGTCTAGTGTGTAGTAAACCCTCAAAGTCTATTATGTCTTCTTATCTCTGCCCCCTAAAACTTTCCAGCTGCCAAAGTCTCAAATTTTGGAGCTTACCATCTCTGCTGCACAACTTACTTGACAGGGACTATTTCTTTCTTCCCCCTCCCTTGAATGTTGAGCTGCCACAGTAATTGCATCGGATTACCCTCACCCCAATCTCCCTCCTAGACATTCTGTCCCTGGGACCTTGGCCCTGCTCTGTGCACCCGTGCTCCATGCTTTTCTCTGGAGTGTGAGCCAGTCTCCAAGTCCAGTTAGCATATCTCTGTGGAGTGTCCTCTGGGGGCCGAGGGACAGTCCGGCTGGGAGGTCTTACTCCTTATCATGGATGACCTCGTTGTGAACCTTCTTGAGGCAGTGGGGAGAAATGTAAAACATTCAGACAAGTTGTTATTTGTCATCCCTCTCGCCCACCCCTAAAAAGTTAACAGCATTTAACTCCCTCTCTAAAACACAGAGTTTAGTCAAAACCCTTTTTGTCTATAGACATAGAGAGAACGTTTAATTTGGCTCTGGAAGCTGTGCTGAAGAAACCACTCAGGAGGCCAGAGGGGATGTCTGTGGTGGGTCAGATCTCTCAGTGTGAGAGGGGGTTAGACGCGGAGACAGGGAGGAGTCAGTGTGGTCTGAGGCTCCACGGTGATCCAAGGCTGTGTCCACAGTGGCTCTGAGATGGAAGCTTCCTTGGTTTCTGCAGGACACCCTGGCAAAGCAGTGTCCCAAGAACAGTGTGTCATCTTTTTCATTTGGAAACTGAGACAGTGGTCTCCTATTGTAACAGGACTCCCCCACTCTGTCCTCTCTGAGCCCCATCTCAGGAGATTTTTGGCATGGATATCAAGGCAAAAATGGGTCGTTTTTTCAGAGAAGATGAATCATCTGCATACTCTCTTCAGAGGGAATTGGCTTTCGAAACCCAAATCTCTCATGTGATGTAAATAGTGAAACTGAAGGCCAGGATGTCAGGGTGTTAGGGAGGTTGGCTATGCTAGGAAAGCAGGAGTGCTGAGTCAGTGGACGGAGGCAGATTTTGATGAGTGTTGCGAATTACTGGTTTGGCATGGAACATGAAATGGCTTTGTACCAACTCATTGGTGGGGCAAAAAGGGGCTGGCACCAGCAGAGACCCTAACTGGCTTAGGTAGAGTGATGGTGTCTGTGAGCTTCTTCTCAGAGATCACAGAGCTTCCCAAGGAGGGTGGAACTGATAACTTCCCTAAAGCAAGGAAGAGGGTCATTCTCCTGTCTCAGTTACTACTGTTCTGCCCATCGGAGTGGATAAAGCATATTTCTTAGAGAGGACCACAGAAGCGAGGGGTTTGGGGAGGGAGGTGATCTTGAGGAGGGTAGGAGAAGTGGAGTGAAGACATTTTTTCTTTCTGATTCTTCCAGAAGAGGACTAAATTGGTTGGTGGATGATAGTTGTCCTTTGTAGGGAGGCTGGATGTAGAAGGTGCTGCAAGCTCTGCAAGCTGATTAGTTAATGTGGAAGCTGAAACCTACCTTGGGAAGCTGACCATTGACCATTGTCTTGCTTTTACCTGGGTTGCTTCCGTGTTTCTCTTTAGGTTTTTAACAAAGGATTAAGGCTGAACAGATCTCTGCAGTTACAATTATTCATACTAGAAGATCCTGCTAACCTCTTTGTTATTTGAGCAGCTGGATGAGATTCCTGATTTCCATAATCTGTACCTGGAGGTTTATACAGGAGAGGATCACTGGGGCAGACTTGAACCATGGTGCCCACAAGTGGGGAGGGTGCTCCAGCGGCCATGGAAAGAACTTCCTTCTGCAGTTGGAGACAGCCTTCTGTGTGGGTGAGAGGAGACATAATCCCTTTTATCCTGGCTTTGGTTTGCTTGATTACCTCTTTAGCAGTGCAATTCGTGACTGCAACAGGTGTCAGACTTTGTAAAGGCAGAGGCTGAGAGCTGGCCAAGACACTTTGTCATTCCTGACCTGTATGGCTGGAACTTCTATACTATGAAGTCTTATTCCCAATTGCAGTCGCTTGTTCTAGGGATGGGAGAATAAGACATTGTGTTGATTTCTGACAAAGTCCATGAACCAGTCAGAAAGGGCGGTCTCTTCTTCCAAATCCAGAAAAGAAGCTACGATGAAAGAATTGTGGTGGGTGGAATGGGTGTGAGCGATGGTGGTTTGTCACTGTCTTGGAAAATCGTCTTATGCTTTTACAAATCACAGGAAGTGAAAGAGAAGAAACAGCTGGATTCTTTTCATCACCCTGGCACATATTTTATCCTGAAATAACACACTACACTTTGAGAGAGTGTAGAAAGTGGGCAGTGCAATAGAATGGGAGCTGGGACACTGAGATTGTAGTCTGCTGCTGACCAGTTGTGGAACTCTGGCGAGTTGGCTCTCTGGGTAGATCCAGTTTGTCCTCTGTTGGAGGGAGCAGGGAGAGCAGGGGTGGACAGGAATTAGGTGGTCTCTAGTCTATGACTCACTGGCCGCAGCATGACCACCTCTCCCTCACGCAGCCAAGGATGGGGATTGCTCTCAGCTGCTGTGTCCTCTCCCCTCCCTCCCTCCCTCCCCAGCGGGTTATCATGCTGACTCGACTAACACAAACCCCCATCTGGATGCAGTCCAAACGCCAGATGTGCCCCCGATTAGTGTCGGTCTGGGGAATGTTTCCATGACTGAAAGGTCAGTGTCGGCTGGAAGTGCCCAGAGTGGGCGTCTGCTCCCCACCCCATGTCAGCTGCAAGGGCTGAAACTTCCATTATCTCACTGGCCAAGGAACGGAGCTGGGTGGGGTGGGAGGCAGCAGGGGTGGGGTGTTGGCCAAGTTCAGGAGGTCCTTGTTTTACTTGCCTTCTCTCTTCACTGTCAGGCTGAAGGACAGAGTGTGATTTTCCACTTGGAAGAGACTCCAGGGCTCTGCAGAGAGGGAAGCCCTGCTGGTGTGTAACCGAAAACACTTAGCTCTCCTTTAGATCTGCAATGTGCTCATGTCTCTTCTGATTTTCTTAGGGGGGCTGTCACCTCCACTATGGAAAGAAAAATGAATGATAATATTGCGATGGGCTGGGCTGCCATGTTTTGCTCTATTTACAGGTCATTTTAAGTATCGCTTCTACACTTCAGATGGGCTTTCATGTTTAATTTCATGCGTGTAGGGCCATGCAAGGCTTTCCTCTAGGTAGCAATGAAAATTAAATACAATTGAGTTTGATGTGTACCTTATTGATTCCAGACCCATTTCAGTAGACTGTGACACTTCAGCGACCTGCAAATTCTACACATTAGAGTTCATATTTTATACAAACTTCGTACACCTAAGATGTGGACTTAACATTTCTACCAACAACATCCAACTTCCAACAAAAGATGCAGGCCCATCAGAAGATGAAAGCTACTAATGAAGATGCATTAAAGATGATATTTATGGCCACCCCTTAGGGAAAAAAAAGATTCATAAATAATTTCATGGAAATTACACCCAAAATAGAGTCATAATTTCCTCAATTTCACGTTTTCCTTTTGGTTCTCTGCAGGCCACTTCTTGTTTCATGCGTCACCACAACTCCATTTTAAAGGGATGAGGTAGGAGAGGGGAGAGGTTGTATGTTAAGTGGCTTGGGAACGGCTAAGTAATGAAAACGGCTCGGCACCTGTGATTGATAGTGTTCTGTCAAAGCACGGAACTTCTCTTCTTTGCTTGTGACTGACTGGCAGGTGACGTGTGCTTCTCTGTGGCCCACGGCTCCTCTGGCAGAGGTGGCCTTACGTGGCTCCTCTGGCAGAGGCAGCTTTAGAGAAGGCCACTTGAGCAGGGGGAACAGTTGGTAATCAGAGGTAAAGTTGAGGAAGGCCAAGTGGGCAGGCCTGACCAGAAACGCTTTCAGGGTATTGTGGCAATCATCTCTTTTCTGCAGCCGAGCTGGAAATTAGAGGCTTTCTTCAGCCCGGAGTGGGAGAAAGGGAATTTTTACTAGAGGGCATGGCCTTCTGAGGAAGGGGAAGAAAGTGTCTTCTGCCAGCTGGGGCAGGGAACGGAGGTGAGTCAGAAAGGCTTGTGGAGAGTGGTATTCCCCACTGGGGGTCACAGGGCCACTTGTAAAATGACGCCTAGATGTTGGTCTACAGCCAAGGTTCTCAACCTTGGCTGCGTATGAGAATCACCTGGGGAGCTTTTACAATCCTGATGTCCAGGCCCCACCTCAGCCAGATTACATCAGAATCTCTGGGGTGGGACCCAGACTGAGGTAGTTGTTAAGGCTCCCCGGGTAATTCCACTGTATATCCCGTCTTGAGACCCATTGATCTAGGACCTTACTAATCAAAGCGTTGTATGAAGACCAGCAGCATCGTATCACCTGGGACTTGTGAGACTTGTTAGACACGTAGAATCTCAGGCCCCACCCCGGCATCTCCAGTTTAAAAATCCCCAGGAGATTTGGACTCTATTAAAGTGTGCGTAGCTGGGGTTTTCAAACTTGACTGCACATTAAAATCATCTGGAGAGCTTTTAAAAATCCCAATGCTCAGGCCACACCTCATACCAATTAAATCCAAATTTCTGAGGGTGGGAGGCAAGCAATTTTTTAACAGGTTTTCAGGTGATTCCAACGTGCATGAGTTCTCAGCCGTGGATACATATTAGAATCACCTGGGGAGCTTTTAAATCTCCCGATGCCCAAACCCTACTCTCAGAAATTCTGATTTAATTGGTCTAGGATAGGCGGCAAAACGATTCCTAGGTGATTGTAATATGCAGCTAGTGGAGCCTCCCTTCCAGAATGTTGGTTCAGCTTCACTGAAGGTACAACCAGCTTAAAAACCCTCACTGCAAGTCAGTGGATCCAGTAACAGTTGGAGAAAAAGAATGAGCAGGCCATGGCTAGACTTAGTTTCCAGGGCTTTGATATTTGATCTCCTTACATGTGATAACTACGATTCTTTTTTTTTTTTTATGAATTCAGATATTTATATGCTCCTCTAGTTTTCTAATAAAGTTCCTTTTGAAAAATTCAACCTCAATGCAGCTGAGTTAAGAGATAAAAGCACTGGCCTACACCTGGGGCCACAGGATCTCAGAGCAGCTAAGGGGTCAGGTGGGATGGAGGCAAGAGAGGTTATGGTGGAGAACTTGGGTGCGCCGGGACCGAGAGGAAGACCCTGACGGATAAGCAAAAGGTGAGCTGATTGCAATTTTCTTGTTCTTTTTACTCTGTGATACTGTCATCATTTCTAACATGACTGTGGAGTCAAGTAGTTGTAGAATTGCTGGATTTAGCAAATAAAAACCCATGGCACCCAGTTAGATTCAAATTTCAGATAAATAATTTTTAGCATAAGTATGACTCATGCAATATTTGAGACGTACTTATTCTAGAAAATTATTTGTTTATCTGAAATTCAGTTTTATCCTGGTATCCTGTATTTTATCTGACAACCCTCTTCCATACACAACCCTAAATTCTCAGTGTTAAAAAATCTGCCCTGTGAGTGGGGCTTTCTCCAGGCCTTGAGCTGGCTCTTGCCGTCTTGGGGTGATGTTATGTCTATGGGTGATTGTTAGAGTCCTGTTCCCAGGTAGAACAGGGAACAGGATTCTAACAGGATTTTTTTTTTTTGAAATGGAGTCTCGCTCTGTCGCCCAGGCTGGAGTGTACTGTTGTGATCTTGGCTCACTGCAACTTCTGCCCCCTGAGTTCAAGCGATTCTCTTGCCTAAGCCTCCCAAGTAGCTAGGATTACAGGCGCCTGCCACCACGCCTGACTAATTTTTTGTATTTTTAGTAGAGACGGGGTTTTGCCATGTTGGTCAGGCTGGTCTTGAACTCCTGACCTCAGGTGATCTGCCTGCCTTGGCTTCCCAAAGTGCTGGGATTATAGGTGTGAGCCACCGTGCCCGGCTGAGAACAGGATTCTAATAGCTACCCATGGACTTCACCTGTGTTCTACAGGTGTTGCTCAGGGTCCCCAAACTAGCCCCAGTGTGTGTGCGTGTGTGTGACTCCGTGCCTATGGACAATGTCCTTGAACTTCACTCTGCCGGGCTCACCTGCAGTCCTTGGTGGTGAGGTGGTTTCTGGGAGTTCCTCTAGAATACCCTCCTCTCCTGTTGTTGCTTGCCGAGTTTAGGCTGTATATGCCCAAGAGAAAGGAGGCTGGCACTACCCTGGGATGCCAGGGAATTTAGGCTGTATATGCCCAAGAGAAAGGAGGCTGGGCACTACCCTGGGATGGGTAGTTTTTTCAGAGAAGATGAATCATCTGCATACTTTCTTCAGAGGGAATTGGGCTGGAGGCAACGTGTTGAGCTGCTGGTGAATCAGACAAATGTAGAGAAAAGGGGGTGGAAAGGAAAGCACGGTTCACAAGTTGCAACCATTGCAAGTTGCAACCATTGCATCTCCCTGAAGCGGCTGTTCAGTGTCTGAGCCCGGCTTTCAGCAGAGGCTGCTCCATTGAAATACATTCAGAGTCAAAAGTGCAGTTTCCCGTTCTGTTCAACTCAGAACAGCTCATTCCCTGCTGGCTTGTGAAAGGAAAATATCTTGGGCCCCCAAAATCACTGAGGAAAACTCCAGCTGGAAACTGCTTAGGGCAAACCTGCCTCCCATTCTATTCAAAGTCACTCCTCTGCTCACTGAGATAGATGCATATCTGATTTGCCTACTTTGGAAAGGCTAATCAGAAACTCAAAAGAATGTAACCATTTGTGTATCACCTATCTGTGACCTGGAAGAGTCTTCCAGCCTTTGCTTCAAGTTGTCCCGCCTTTCCAGACCAAACCAATGTACTTCTTACATATGTTGATTGCTGTCTCATGTCTCCCTGAAATGTATAAAACCCGGCTGTGCCCTGATCACCTTGGGCACATGTCGTCAGGACTTCTGAGGCTGTGTCACAGGCGCGTCCTCAACCTTGGCAAAATAAACTTTCTAAATTAACTGAGACCTGTCTCAGATTTTCTGGGTTCACAGGCTTCAGAGTGTGAAGGGGCTTGGAGAAAGGGAGGCAGAGAGTGGGGAAGAGCCAGCTGCCAGCAAGAGATGCACAGCTACAGCCAGAGAGAAGTGCAAGATGAGAGAAGGAGGGAGGGAGAGGTCACCACTGCTGGTTACTTAGCTGGGGATGTGCAGCCAGACACAGGATGATCAGGAAGGGTACCCTTGGCTTGTCCCTCCAGCCTGTCCTTCTAAAGGTCTAAGCTGGTGCTTGTCTGTCCTGAAGCAATATGTGAACCAATTAGCCTTAAGCTCAGGAGGGCACGTGAAGGCTGGAAAATGGGCTGGGCCAGGTTCTGGAGCCATGGCCAGTTTTCTCTGGATGTTCTAGAGGGTGAGTGACCCCTTCGTGAGGCTCCTCTGCTGGTCAGGCCCCGCAGGCATGGTGAGGCTTGGGAGAGCTGGCAGGCCTCCCAGGGGAGCTCTCACTTAGAATATCTACTGTTGGAAGTCCTCCCCACTTCCTCCTGACACTACCGTCTTCCCAGAATAATACAGTGCTGCCGTTTAAATGAAGGTCACAGACTTGGTTTTTGTGTTCCTTCTGGGATTCTAGCTCGGGAAATCCAGGGTCTTCTGTCTCCTTCTCTGTTTTCTGTCTTGCCATGCCTCCTTCCTGATGGTCTTTCCAGAACATCTTCTCCCACAGGCAGCCTAGATGCGATGTGGGAGGGCTCTCCAGAGAACGTTGGTATCTGGTAGTTAATTAAAATGATAAATGGGCCTTTTGCTTCTCTGGCCACTTCATTTAGGTCAGGAAGAGTGAGAGGCTCTGTGGAAGATTGGGAGAGAAGCCAGGTGAAGGGAGGGGCAGCTCCAGGACAGGACAGGCCTCCTCGACTCTTATTTGCAGGGTCCCCTAGTCCAAGAGGGTTGGTTCTCATGCAGATTTTGCTTAGGGCTGGGGCATCTGAGTGAGAGGTGGGTCTCCAGGTGAGGCATCCTGACTGGTAATGGGTCTGGGCCTTGCTGACTCTTTGGGGTTTAGCTTGTAGGTTCTCAGCCAGGGCCCAGACCTCCATGCCTTTTCTCCAGGACCACAATGCTCTTTTCCAGAAGGCTGGGCGGCCTAACTGGTGAAAAAGAGCTGACTTGGGCCTCCAGGCCAGCAATTCACTCTGGAACCTAATCCAGAGTCACAGCCTATTGGCAAAGTCAATGTGCTGTGGACTGTCATACAGACAATGTGTTAGGCCCTGTGAGTCATGGAAGATGGGCTTTGGTGACCCCTGGGGTCAGGCTCACTTCCTTATCCCAGCTCTAGGAAAGAACAGCTTGTCCTGTGGGATTCCTCCAGGCCGGCACATATACCGCAGTTGGGGCTGGGCTGGCATGAGCCCCTTTGGCCAGATCTTGGCTGGCTCTCATATGTTTACCTCTAACCAGGCCCAAGCTTGGCCTGAGGGCCCTGAGTCTCTGCCTGATGGAGACATTCATGTGGACAGAGCCAGCTCCCAGGAGAGACTGATAGGTGAATCCTGACAGGAATGTGATGTATGCATTACTTCCCGTGAAGCTGAGGGGTCTGAATACCCAACTAGTGTGTGTTTAGGGGGTTGAGAAGTGGGAGCTCAGAGCTGGGGGTGTGGCTGGAATGACTGGGAAAGGAGAGAGGGTCCAGTTCTCGTTAAGTCCCTGCTCTTCATCATCATTTCCTGGCTCCTTTCCTCTTCCCTGGCATTTCTCAAGTTCTGGGGCAAGATCTAAATTGGGCACTTGGATGAGACTTTCCCAGGGAGCTGCCAGCCTTCCAGGTCCAGGGTGGTCACAGGACCCGCTGGCTCCACATCTCCTCCTCTCAGTTTGGCCCTCACCCTAATCCCTGCTGGTGTCTGATGCCAGTAACTTGCTGCCTGCTGAAGTCCTTTCTCATTGTGCCAGTTCCAGGCGCTATCTGGAGCTGCCGAGGTGGATCTGCGTGTGTGTGTGTGTCTGTGTGTGTGTCTCTACATGTCCTCCTTGGACATTTTACTAAATGTTTATTGGCCCCAAGTGAGGCACAAATTCCACAGTCATTTCCAAACCTGAACTTAGTGGTTGGAGAAAGTGCCGAGCACAATTTATTAAATGTGTGCCATCCTCTCCACTGTTCAGAGCCTAGTGTGCGCTGCCTTTCCTTTGAGAAGTCTTGTCTTGGGACCTCAGCCCTGTTGTCCCCTGCCCTCTCTAGGCTCCTATGGTCCAGAGAGTGTGCTTGCACAGCCCAGCTAGAGCTCTTGTCCCTTTGTGTCATTTTTGAACAGTGATATGGTTTGGCTCTGTCCCCACCCAAATCTCATCTTGAATTGTAGCTCCCATTATCCCCACATGTTATGGGAGGGACCCGGTGGGAGGTAATTAAATAATGGGGGTGGTTACCCCCATGCTGTTCTCAGGATAATGAGTTCTCACGAGATCTGATGGTTTTATAAGGGGGTTTTCCCCCTTTGCTTCGCACTTCTCCTTCCTGCCGCTGTGTGAAGGAGGACATGTTTGCTTCCTCTTCTGCCATGTTTGTAAGTTTCCTGAGGCCTCCCAGCCCAGTGGAACTGTGACTCAATTAGACTTCTTCCTTTATAAATTACCCAGTCTTGGGCAGTTCTTTATAACAGGATGAGAACAGACTAATACAGTTAGTCTCTTACCTTCCAGAGTGCAAGAACCAAGTCTTGTGAGTTGGCCTGACCCAGGTTCAAACTGCTTCTCACTTACAAGCTGATGACTTTGAGCTAGTTAATTTCTTTGAGACTCAGTTTCCTCATCTGTACAAGGGGGATAGTAATGCTTTCCTCTCCAGATCATTGTGAGGATTTACGAGCTTATGCAAACTAAGCCCGTGGCACAGTGCCTAGCGTAGGGCAGGCACTTAATAAATCTGAGTTCCTGTTCTCTGCTCTTCTCTCCTCACGGTTGTTGGAACAGAGCTGGGCTTGTGGTCGGCACCCAGAAAAGTAGTGGTGACTGATTAATGATTATGGAGCCTGCAATTATTGGGATGAAGTCCCTAAACAGGGAAACAGCTCTAAGCAAACCCATTAATTAGGGGCCTGTTTGCAGTTCTTTTGTGCTGGCTTGTCATGTGTTAGTTCAAGGAGGGCTTTGTACCCTCAGCCTCTATCCACCCAGAGGTCATTCTGGGAAAATAATGACCAAGGAGAGGCTCAGGCCTGAGGTGTGCAATTGCCACCTACTTGTGACCTTCATGCCCATCCTCCCCTCCCCACTCCACTACTGGTGCAATAAACAAGTTAACAGGTGACAAAAACAGCCCTCATAAAGAAGGCCACTGGCTTTAGGATAGCATTAAGCCTGAGCTAATGGACTTTTTGCTAGGAACCAGGGACTTCCTGAGGCATAGGAGGACTCCTGACTTGGAGCGACCTCTCAGGCCAGGAGAGGCCAACCCAGGCTAGCTACTTTTTATTTTTTACTTCCAAGTATATTTAAAAAAAGAAGAATTGCCAAAATAGAGTGTTACATTACAAAATTGTGTTATAACTTACATGTTTATATTTATCAAGTTAACAAGTTTAAACCTCAAATGCAATATGAATGTTATTTCACAATAATTTCAAGGCTTTAAAAAATATTGTTGTGTACTGCAAGCAGGTGGTAAGATAAACTAATGGGATATAAGTCTAAAGGACCCTTCTGTCCTGGGTTACCCCTCACCCCACTCTATGGGGATGGTCCCACGGGGCAGCTTACAGCCCAGGGCTCTGGCCTCTGCCAGCCTCAGTGGTCGGTGGTCATCTCAGAGTTGGGTGGGGGCCCTGGTGACAGAGACCTGGAGATGACTCATCTCATGGGGAAATTTAGACCCATTCACAAGCCATAATATGCCTGTAAACAAGAGGTGGGTCTGGCTTTCTTCAAACGTTGTATGGCTCTTGGCTGGTGAGCATTTATGCTGAGCCCAGCTCCAGTGGCCTGCATGCAGTGGGTGCTGAGTAAATACTCAAGTCACCAGCTGCAGGCACAGTCTACAGTTCTTATTCACTTATTTGATGACTACTGCTTTCCCTATTAGATGGAATTATGCCTGACTTTTCCCTTCTGTATCCTAAGCATATAATAAGTGTTCCATGTATATATTGAAAGAAATGAAATCAAATTTTCTCTAAGAAGCACCCTGAATCAACCCTTTTCTCCTGGGCTTCTCTTCTCCATTTCAGAGCATAACATTGTGTTGTGATTATATTTATTCCCTTGACTTTGTCCTGCACAGGCTCTGAGCATCTATTTGGTATCCCAAGTACCCAGCATAGTGACTTGCACAAAGCAGGCATTGATCAAAATATCTGCAACTTAACTGAATGAGTGTGAGTTTGGCATGTCCAGGCCAATGGAGACAGCCTCCCTTCTAACCCCAGGCCCAGCATGCTTGGAAGCTGTGTTTCTTGATGAGTATTTTCCTGTTTTCTAAATCTCTGTCCCTAGAAGCCCATGTTCTCCTCTTCCAGTGTTGGGGCACATCTGGTTATTGGTACACGTTGCTTAGTTAGAAACTCTTAAAACAGCATGAAATTGTTAGCACGTTGCTCAGGCCTGCCAAGCTGTTCTTGAGACTTGAGCTTTGGTAGGTTTGGTTTTCTGTTTGTTTTCTGTTTTCATGCAGTTTAGAAAATTGGTCTGTGACAACCTTGGAGGAAATAAGCCTGCCTTGAACTCCACCAAGGGGGAGCAAGCCTGAGATGGCGGGTGGCGGAGGAGGGAGATAAGCTCAGCGGGGAGAGGCTCTGAGATTCCCTGCCTGCATTCCTTTCCTTGTATTCTGGATTGGTCTCTCAGGCTAATTTGATGTGTGGGGAGAAGGGGTGCCCAAAGGAGGAGGGGTGGAACTGGGGAGAGGCTTGTCTCTGCATGGCTTCTCTCAGGAAGACCGGCAAGACCAGTACAGCACCTTTCGGTTCTAGAGGACAGAGACATGCTCTCTCCAAATAAATGTCTGGGGATGGAGACTGTGAAGGAAGATGTCCCTTCCTCATGCATATGATTCCTCTGTTATCTTTTGGGTATGGGCAGTGCCAGAAGTGTCCCATGTGGCTCCAACACACCATCTCTTCTCCCTACTTTTGGCAGCACTTGTCTCTTGGCAGATTTTTCTTTCTGGAAATAATTTTATATGGGGAAAAGGCTGGGCTGACCTATTTCACTTTGGGTGGTAGTTGCTATCCTTGAGGGTAGGCAGAGCCAGCTACCGCTGCTTCTGGATGGTGAGACAGGGCATGAGGAAGGGTGGGTTGAAGAGGTCTCTAGAACCCCCAGGCAGAACTTGGTTTGACTCCTGGCAGTGGAGATGGGACTCAGGAATTGTTCTTTGGTCGAAATGTCAACAGCAGCATCACCTCTAACCCTTCCCCAGGCACCATGCCTTGTCTTTGGTGCTGCCTGTTCCATCTTTGATGGCTATTTAAAAATCTTTTCTTTCACCCTTTTCCACAAAAGCGCTGCCTCCATTTCAGCCTTGAATTTCTCCTCAGAGAGTGGTTCTCAGCTGTGCTGCTGGGTTCTGTGTCTTTATGAGTGAGTCTGAGATTTCTACCTTGCCACCCAACCCCCTGCATCTAATGAATCTCAAAGCACACCCTTGAGAACCCCAAGGATGGGCATTCTGCCTCCTTATCGCCCTGGGGCACTGAGGTAATTACATCACTAGGTGTGTCAATTCTCTAAGGGAACCCTTGTTTATTTGGTATCTACAATGTGCCAGACACTGAGCACATGATTTAGATGGAATGACTTGCTGAAATCATGGAGGCAGTAAGTGATATCCACATGCATGTCTGTCTGATAGCCAAGCCCTTCCTCATTCCTCGTACCAGGGGTTCATGAACTCAGAGGATTAGAGTGCTTTGATTCTCAGTCTTTGTCATCTTGCCTGCAGCCCAGTACTTCTAGGCTCGCTTTCTTGGTGGTTCATACCCCAACTCTAAGCCTGTAAGAATAATTGGCGTCAAGGTAAAGTTCCCTTTGTCACCAGCCCTTGGTATTAGTTCACTATATTAAAATAGGTCTTTAATTTAAAAAGCAGAGGAGGGAGAGAACTAAACATTAAAAGAGTTTATACATTTCTAATTGTGAATGTTTGGAAAGGCTTAAAGGCATATGATGGCTCCCATTTCAACACAGACACTTCTCAGGAATTCCTGCCAACGTTGTTCCCCATCAGTCCTTAGTCCCTTCTCTGCCTCCTTCTCACCTGGAAACGGTTTGAGGCAAGTGTCCCTCTCATACACATAATCTAGATTGGGATTCTTAACTTGGGATTTATGGATGGGTTTCTGGAGCCTGTGAATTTCTAGAAATGGAAAAATGTAGTTGGATTGTTGCGTGTGCTTTTTTCTGGGGAATGGGTTAACAGATTTTATCACATTCACAAAGAAGCTGGTGACTCGAAAGCACTAGAGGTGAACATGGAACTTCCATGTGAGAAACTTCCTTTAGAGGTAAGTGCTAGGATAAGTTTTGCCTCCTCTAAAGGGACCAGTGTGCTTTTTACTTCTTCTAATGGTGTTCTAATGATACCATTAGAACATTTCTTTTTTTTTCCCATTTTCATTTTATTGGAATTATTTCTACCTGAATCAATTCAGCTTTGTGTAAATGTTATAGGAAGAGAAGATTCATTGAGCAGTTACGTTTTATTACAGAAAAAAAAAAAAAAGAATTGACTTTCATACCAATTATCGTATTGGCCATAGGATGTTTTCTAGGGGGCTATGATGTAGAGTGACAGAAGGAAAGACGAAACCCGAAGGGCATCTTTACTAGGTGTGAGCTCGAATGTCTTTCTGGGACAAATGTCCATGAGGTCAAGTGATGAGGTCCAAACAACCTGCTTCACTGTCTCTGGCAGGAAAAGATCTTGGGGCAGGAGGAAGTAAGCCCCTTATAGAGTAAAAAGAAGTTGCCATCATTTTGTGGGCTGTTGTGCTGTCACAGGATATAGTTAATAGGAAAATGCAGACATCAGTGAATTAGAAAACCCCCTTCAGCAGTCCCCCTCTTCTCATGGCCCAAGTGAGGATCAAATGTGACTCATCGTGAAGTGATCCTTGTCTGTCAAGTCCTACAGGCTTCCCTCCATCACTGAGTGACTCAGGACATGAGCTCTCATTGCCATGCAGAGTGGCTCTTGGCTTGGGTGGCAGGGGCCCTGGGAGCAGTTCCCTAGCTCTAGAAACATCTGTGCCACTTGACCTCATGGGCCCCTGTATTTATTTGAATAACTACTGGAGGATAATGTTGATTTAAAAAAAAAAAAAAAAGATGATGTGGTATACTGGAAAGAACATCGGATTTGGGGTCAGTCAACCGTGGTTCAAATCCCAAAGTCTTCCCACCTTTAGTAAAAGACATATTTAACACTTGGGGGTAGCTGGGCATGGTGGCACAAGCCTGTAGTCCCAGCTACTCAGGAAGCTGAGGTGGGAGAATTCCTTGGGCCCAAGAGTTAGAGGCCAGCCTGGGCAACCCAGTGAGACTTCATCTGTTAAAAAAACACAAAAACAAAAAACACTGTGGGAGAGGGAGGAGATGTTTGCTGGGCCCCTGAGTTAGGTCCATTTCCTCTCTGTTTCCCATCCCTTCTAGAAACTTGTTTATTTTCCCTTGTTGCATCTGTGGCAAGATATAGGTCTCGTGGAAAGGGGACAGTGAGATCATTGGCCTGTTTTGTCCTAATCTAGGCCTGAGGCCTGTCTGTCCTGGGTTCATACTTGGTCGAGCCCAGCTCACCGAGATAAGAGTGTGGGGACAAAGGCCCAGCTAGAATAAAGTTTTTCTTTGCCTAGCACTGGTGGTTTTTAGGGAACCTCCTTAGAAGACAGGTAATGTTTGATCACTTGTCTTTTTCTCTGTCTTGCTAATGCAGTTGTGATGGCTGGTACTCTAGCATCCATCTTAGAACAGGAGGATGAGGTACATACATTAGACAGAGTGATGAGCTGGATCTAGAGGATTGAGAAACTGCCAAATAGCCCTAGATCATCAGCTTCTAGCATTATTTTAATTCAGAAAGAAAGAAACTTCTGTCTTATTTAAGTCGCTGTTAGGCTTTTCTGTCACATGGGATCCAACCCTAATTAATCCAGTGGTCACACTTTTGGGTTCTAAAGTCAAATTACCTAGGTTGCAGTTTCAACTCTGTCATTCTATGGGCTTCAATTTGGGAAAATTTCATAACCCCTATAAATCTCCAGTTTTTTTTTTCTGTGAAATGGGGGTTATCATTGTGTTTATAGGCATGGTATAATGAATGGTACATGTTCAGCACTCACTAAGTATTTACTGTTATGTTGTTGTTACTGTTACTGTTGTCATCATCCTGGGGCATTTTATAACCTTGGAGAACTTTTTGAGGGTAGCTATAAGGAGGGTAGGAGTCATGTGTTTAGGATCCTGGGGGTCTATCCCTCAATCTTTTTCCATAAGAGAAACAACTCATATGTTCAGAGAAGGCACTTTCTCTCCCTTCCACATCTAAAGTGCAGCTAATGATATTTGTGCCTTGTTGGGAAAATTAAATGAGAAAACATATGCGAAGCAGCCCATACAATGCACAAAGCATACATTCCACAAATGTTAGTTCTTATCTCTTCATCTTTTGATACTTCTTTTCACATTGTGGAGATAAATGTGGGGACCCCCTTGCCTTGCATTTTACACTGTACTCCTAGGCTGGGTAAATTGCAAGTTAACTCTGGCAGCTTGGTGGCTGCAGGTGAACGCAGCTGGTGAAGGGCCACTGGCCTACCCTGGGCAGAGTTGTGCAACCCAACGTTGAAGACTTGGGCCTGCAGGCTCCGTGGCCTTGAGTGGCAGGGGGTGTCTCAGTGACAAGGGTAGAGGGCAGAGGTTTGGGGGGTGGAGGGAAGATGGGCAAGGTCTAACAGTGGTGTTGGGGGCCTTAGAGGAGATGGGGTGGGGATGAGGGCTGTCCTCTGCCCTCTTCAAGAGATAACTGCCTTTTTCTTGTGTGGCAGGTCCAACTTTGCAATTTACCAGGTGAGTGGCCACAGGAAAAGTAGTAATCGCTGTGAAGACAATAATACTCGTCTTAAAGAGCTGTTTTTGAGGCTCATATCAGACGAGATACTTTATAGAAAGGATGTATGGCACATAGCATAGGCCCCTTTCTCCAACACCATCCTCCATCTATACCAACAAATCCTTGCCTCTAATGAGTTTGCCACACTGGCGTGTGCTCTTGGGGGCCCCTGAATGCCACCTGCAGGTGTCTGAGGCAAGTGCCTTCAAGGAGCCTTGTGAGACTGGATGGTTTCATGTAGGGTGAGCACAGGCTGTTGTAGAAAGTTCTATCCACATGGTTAGAGCTCTGTATAAAAGCAACCGGATGCAAAGACCGAGGCATGGTAGGCATGGGGCCTGGGAGTCCTCTATCAGCAGGCTGCTCTTCAAGCCTGTCCTCTCCCTGTGACATCTAGATGCTTCCCACTGGCCATCGTCCTTCCAGCACAGCAGGGGAGATGGAGCAGAGGCCAGCTCTCTACTCCCTCCTCCACCACCTCTTTACCAAACACAAAATCCTTTTGGATTGGTATCCCTTTCCTTTAAAAACTTTTTAATTGAAAAAGAAATTTAACTTATAGAAAGATACAGAAAAAACAGTAGTATCTCACTGCTAGGTGTAAAGAAATGTTAACATTTTGCTTTGATTGTTTGCCTTAGATTATGTTTTCCAATGAAACCACTATTAATAATGCTGAAATCTTCATTGAACTGCTTTCCAAGCCTGACTGGAGGCAACCTCTGTCATGATTTTGACGTGTATCCCTTCAGTCCATGATTTTTACATTCACCCTATGACTATGTATCCATGTCGAGATTTTGTATTTCTTCCCTTGACTCTTCCACTGTGGAAGTTATACATGGTATTTCTATTGTTTTTGTAGTTTCTCTAGCATTTTTAATAGCCATACTTCATATTTTTCGAACAAATTTTAAATTAATTGATATTTCTATTCTCTTCCTAAACGAGATATAGAATTTAGAATGCTTTGACTTTTGCTTCTATCTTTCATGTTACCACAGTCTAATATTTAGTTCTACCATGGTTTTACCCACTGTTTATCATTATTTTCTAGAATCTGTACCTGTTTAGATTTAACAAAGTATTTATACTTTTCTTTGTACACAATTGCATCTTGCATTCCTGTCTCTATCTTCTTTTTTCTGAAGTAATCCTTTAGTTGTTATTTCAGTGAAGATCTGTGTTTAGTTAACTCTTAATCTTTTTCTGAAATGATCTTTCCTTTGTCTGCGGTCTCAGCTGTGGGCCAGCTGAAGATAGAACAACAGATTGACTTCTTCCTTCGCTAGCACTTTTAAGATATTATTCCATCATCTTTTAGCAGCTCTTGATGCCAATAAAAAGGCTACTTCAATCTGATATTTCTTTGAAGATAACCTGTCTTTACTCTCTAGTATCTTTAAAACTATTATTATTTTTTATTTATTTTGTTTTGTCTTTTGTTTATTTATTTTTTTGAGATGGAGTTTTGCACTTGTTGCCCAGGCTGGAGTGCGGTAACACGATCTCGACTCACTGCAACCTCCGCCTCCTGGGTTAAAGCAGTTCTCCTGCCTCAGCCTCCCGGGTTAAAGTGATTCTCCTGCCTCTGTCTCCTGGGTTAAAGTGATTCTCCTCCCTCAGCCTCTGGAGTAGCTGGGATTACAGGCATCCGCCACTACGCCTGGCTAATTTTTTGTATTTTTAGTAGTGATGGGGTTTCATCATGTTGGCTAGGCTGGTCTCGAACTCCTCCTGACCTCAGGTGATCCACCTGCCTTGGCCTCCCAAAGTGCAAAGATTACAGGTGTGAGCCACCATGCCTAGCCTAAAACTATTATCTTTTTCCTTGATGTTTTGTGGTTTCACATTCATGTGTCTAAATGTGTGTTTGTTTTTACTTATTCCATATGCTTTTTCAACTCAAGGCCCATCAGCTTTTCTCAAATCTGGAAAATTCTTAGCCATCTTCTCTTCAAATATTTCCTCTCACCCTTATTCTCCTTTGTCTCTCTGTAACACTTATTGACAGATACAGGGCTATTAAAACATGTTCTTTGCCAGAAGCGGTGGCTCACGCCTGTAATCCCAGCACTTTGGGAAGCCGAGGCGGGTGGATAGCCTGAGGTCAGGAGTTCGAGACCAGCCTGGCCAACATGGTGAAACCCCCGTCTCTACTAATAATACAAAAATTAACTGGGCGTGGTGGCAGTCACCTGTAATCCCAGCTACTCGAGGCTGTGGCAGGAGAATCGCTTGAACCCGGGAGGTGGAGGTTGTAGTGAGCTGAGATGGTGCCACTGCCCTCCAGCCTGGGGGACAAGAGTGAGACTTCATCTCAAAAAAAATAGTTCATGTTTTTCAATTTCTTTCTCATTAAAAAAGTCTTTACTATCTTTTTGCTGTGTTCTAGATGATTTTCTCAGATCTGTTTTTCAAGTCACCATTTTTCTCCACTTCTGTATCATTAGGCTATTTAAACAGCCTGTTGAGGATTTTAAAAAAATTGGATAATCATGTTTTTTATTTTTACAACTTGATTTTACTTCTTTTGCAAACCAGCTTTTCTTATAATGTTCCGTGCTTGCAATATAGATTATGGTCTTCTAATTTTAGAACATTTTAGACATACTGATTTTAAGTTCCTTTTCAGAATTCTCAATTATTGGCAATTCCTTAGGAATGAATTCTCCCATTTGTAACATTTGCTGACATTAGCAGTATCATGTCCTTATGTGCTTTGTAACTTCTGTCTCATCCTCAGTGGGAATTATCTTATGTGGAGTCCTGTATATTCTCCAGGACATGAGGCCTCCCTCTGCTGTAGATTCTGCATTATAAATGTCTCTTTTCTAGACCATCTTAAAAAAGAGTTGGGATCTCATTATGATGCCCAGGCTAGCCTCAAACTCCTGGGCTTAAGTGATCCTCCTGTCTCAGTCTCCCAAGTAGCTGGGACTACAGGTGCATATTACTGTGCCGTAGACCAATTTTTCTTTAGATTTAGGCTGTGGGCTTCTATTCCTGGTAAAAAGCATGAGAATTTGGGTTTTATACTAGCATATGCAAACTAGGTCCTCTAATTTATTTCATTAACTCTCTTTTTCTCCCCCCTACCCACACCTTGGGGTGCTTCTCTGCTATAACTTTGAGTATGGAAAGAGTTTTTCTAATTGCATCATTCTTTCCAAAATTTCTGCGTAGATCCAGTTCTCTGTGATGAATAGGAACTGTGGCTTTGACTTGTGTTTCTATATGATATTAAAGCCCCTCTAAAGCAGTGCTTCTTACACTTCAATGTGCATGTGAATCACCTGGGGAACTTATTAAAATGAAGGTTCTGATTCATTAAGTCTGGGATGGGGCCTGAGATTCTGCCTTTTTAACAAACTCCCAGGAGATCCCAATACTGCCGATGCAGGGACTGTGCTTGGAGTAGCAGAGTCCTCAAGCGTATCTCTGGCCAGGTACTCCTGGGCTTCCATTGGCTCTACCTTCCACTCTGTTCTACATGTTACCTTTGTTTTTGACAACTGAAAGGTTTCCTTTTTTGAGGGTCCCTTCAACCTGAGACTCTGAATCCTAGATTCTTTCCATTTCTAGTAAAACCCCAGTTACCTGGTATTTTAGGATGAAGTATGGCTGTGTGAGATACAGAAAAGCCCCAAATAACAGAGGCTTAAACAAGGTGTCACATAAAAGCATTCATAGTTAGGAACTCTAGGGCTGTGTGGTTTGTCCACAATGGCCAAGGACCTAGGCTTCTTGCATTTTGCTGCTCTGTCATCCATGGTGAGCTACCTCATGGTTTAATGTGACTACAAGAGCTCCAGGCATCATATTCACCTTCCAACCAGCAGAAAGGACAGATTAAGAAAGGCAAACCTTAGAGGACACTTGCTGGAAGTTACAAATACCAGCCCCACTTCATTTCATTGCTAAAACTTAGTCACATGTTCACTCCTGATTGCAAAAGAGTCTGGGAAATGCAATATTTATTCTGGGTAGTCAGATGCTGAAAACTAGGGCTGCTTTTGCTAAGAAAGAGGGGAATTGGTAAGCAATAGTCTCTGCCATAACCAGAATGCAGTTTTCTAGAAACTTAAGGCATCTGCCTTAGCCATGGATCCAGAAGAGGATGGGTTGGTGGGAGCGGGAACAGATAGCCTCTTCATCTGCAAAGTGGCAGCCATGGAGCTCTAGCAACCAGCAACCAAGAAACACAGAGGCCCACAAAAAAAAAATAGATAAATACTCTGAGAGGACAGTATGCCCTCTGTATTAGTCCGTTTTCACACTGCTGTAAAGAACTTCCCTGAGACTGGGTAATTTATAAAGGAAAGAGGTTTAATTGACTCATAGTTCCACATGGCTTGGGAGGCCTCAGGAATCTTACAATCATGGCAGAAGGGGAAGCAGACAATTTCTTCACAAGGTGGCAGGAGAGAGAAGAACAGGGGAAACTGCCACTTATAAAACCATCAGATCTCGTGAGAACTCACAAGAACAGCATGGAGAAAACTGCCCCCATGATCCAGTCACCTCCCACCAGGTCCCTCCCTTGACATGTGGGAATTACAATTCGAGGTGAGATTTGGGTGAGGACACAGGGCCAAACCATGTCACCTCTGAGTAGTTTATTCCTTGAAAAGAAGGAAGCAGAATCGTGACTATATAGTGATAACTACAAAACCCTAGTGTTTTTCTTCAAGGTCTTGAGAAATTTTCCAGAAATAACCAGGCAAATTTCTCAAGACCAGGCAACAAAAGAGAAAAGAGAATTGGAGAGCCCCAAAGAGTGAGAGCGGTGGAAAGAGGGCTGGCAGCAGACGTTCTGTGAGATGAGAGCAAAAGCAGTCTGGGTGAGTAGCAAAGCTGCCGAAGACCCGGATATTTCTCCTGGGGTATGTGTCCAGGACAGGGTAGAGGTGAGTGGAGGAGGATGGGGGTGGGAGCAAGAGAGTAGACCCACCAGTCACAGTGTCACATTTCAGGACCTCTAAGACCTCAGTACCAGGCTGAAGGGGAACTGGCCAGGACAAGTCAGGGGTCTCAGGGTTGGGGAGAGAAGGCCAATTTTGGCATAGAGATACTTACATCAGCTTCAATGGTTAGGGCCCAACACAAAGATAGTGGTTTGTTGTGAATATCCCTAGTCCCCAAGTAAATGTTACACTTAGTAATATTACATAATGCATATTAGCAACTCAGAGAAGTCCTATAGTAAATAACCAAACAATGACTGGTTTTTCCCTAGAGATTTAAAATTATTTTTGATTATGGAATGCCCCTTTCATGGGACACCAATTAACTACCTTTTATCCCAGTGTTCCTCAGAGCACCCTCTAGAAAACCATGCCACAGATAGGTAAGCCAGTTGCCCAGAATAAACGCTACTATTTTTAGTACTAAATTCAGATGGAATTACCCCTGAGGGTACTGAAAACACTGTGATAGCACTGTGATGTGGCCCCACATATAATGATGCTTTTCGTGGGACTGTTTCTTGTAATGACATTTTAAAAAATGCTGATTGCGTCACACCAAAAACAGTTCAGCAACAGTAATTCTTCTGGGGCCGATATGATGTACTCCAGATATCCGTGTTTCCCTTGCTCTGGTGGGATCCAGGGACGGTGTTAGAAAATCTGGAAGAACAGATGAACTGCTTGTCCTTCAAGTGGTCTTCTCTGAAATAGTGTTATTTTTAAGCAGGGCTTTTACATAAATATTTAGTAGTGGGGCATACAACTGTACTCTCTAGATGAACTCGAAGGATGGTGTTCTTTGCTGCCATTTGAATACCACATCAATCAGTTGTGCCTATGACAATCAAGCTGGGGTGAGGTTGATATGCCTTTTGGAGCTGAGCCCTCCATCACTGTCCACCAGCAAGACAAGGATTCTCTTCTGAAGTTGCTTTGGTCCACTCCAGTGTGTAAATGAATGAGCATATCAGGCCCCCAAAGTCTACCTAATTTAACATGGCTGAAGTAGTGCCCATGCCTCAGAATATTTAAGATTGGCATAATTAGACCCTTGCCACAGCCAAATAAATTCTTGGCAAAGCACCCAAGAAGGCCTGGCTTTGGGCAGTGCTACTGTCAGGACCCCGTCCAAGACAAACTCCATGTTAGCGCCAAGTAACTGAATGAAGTAACTTGTATTGGGTCATTATTTATAAATCAGTTAAAATGTGGAGCCTATCAGAGAGAACATATTTAGTTTTAGGACAGATCTATGGGCTTTCCTTCTGAAAATAATTGGCTAACATGGCAAATTTATTTTCAGATCAGTTCTAATTTAAGATAATAAGACGTCATCTCTCTATACAAGAATGTCTGTCTTTTTGCTTTGCAGGGGAGGTCGGGATTGGCATCCAGGATGTCCAAAACATCATTAGGAGACAACCTAGAAAGAAATGATTCCAGAACACATCCCTGTAATATGTGTCTGGACATATTTTATAGTTAGAAGCCAAATGCTGCTGACATGAATGATCATTGCTATTTTTCAGAACTGGTTCTGGCCAGACATTAATGGTCCAAGTTCTAAGTAGCGGCCTGAGTCAGGGTTCACTTCAGGTCAACAACTGTTGCACATCATCCAATATGCTCTCAGAGTTGAGTGTAATAGTAGTCCGAGGTGGGATAGCTGCATCTGAAGCTTGCATGCTCCTTGACGGGTAAGAATTTGACACTCTGCTGCAAAATGGATTTGATTTGGTAACAGTGCAAACCCAGAGTGGGGAAAGAACCCTTTATTAATGGCCTCCAGCACTTGCATTCTGTCTTTCATCATGGAAGTAAAAACAATTTTCTATGTATGTGTGTATGTGAGAAATAGATCCTCCCTAAAAGCCAATTCCTGGTGCTAGTGAAAGAATTAAAGAAGAGATATTTTGGATAAATTAGAGTGAAATATTACTCATATGTATGTACATATAGCAATTTAGTATATGATAAATGTGGCATTGCCAATAAGTGGAGGAAAGGATAGGTTATTCCATAAATGAGATTGGGACTACTGGAAATTTAGAAAAAATGGTTGGCTTCCTATTTTCCCATATATAAAAATGCATTCCAGATGGAATAAAGTGCTAAATTTAAAAAACAACTTCAAAAGATCTGAAGAAAATATAGATGAATATTGCATTAATCTTGGAAGTAGCAAAGGAAACCACAAAAGAAATATTTGTTATTTTTGACTACAGAAAAATAAAAACTTCTGTACAGAAAAGAATACCACAAACAAAATTATAAGGCAAGTGAGTATCTGGAAGAGAGCATTTGTAACATATATAACAGACAAAGGAATAATAACTACAAAATGAGTTTCTAGAAATGGACAGTTAAGACAACCAACCAGATTAAAACAGCAGACACAGAATAGCAATGGGCAAGTCATAGTAGAAATAGATAACTAGTGATTGGTGAACTGAAAGTTAACAATGAGATGTTTTCCTAATAACATATTAGTAAGAATTTAGGAAGGTTTAAAATATCCCATGAGTTGGGGACAATTCTTGGTAAAGAGTAAACTGACCCTGCCTCCAGGATGGCCACGCGGCAGAAACTATAAAAAATGTCAATGTGCAAATCATCTAAAGCTAGGTATTAACTTAGAAATGTTGGTTTTAGTGAAGCACTCGTACAGGTGCCCAGGAGGCATGGGGAAGGATATATTTTGCAATGTTATATGAGAGGAAATGCAGAAACACCTGAAATACTCATCCATGGGGATAGATTTAAATAGGCATGGTTTGTCTCTCTGCACTTGAAAGAATGGGGGATACCCTGGCATAGTGATATCTGTGAGATATAAGAGGAAGTGCAAAGTGCAAGTTGCAGTAGCATACGCCTGGCATGACACCATGTAATACAGGTCTACAGGCACAGAACTGCAAAGACAAAGGTCTGTAAGAAACAGGTCACATTAACTGTATGTGTGTCCTTTCTTGGTAGGGAAGTATGGTGGTCTGGGGAAGATAATGGTCAATGGGAACTTTCTTCTACCTAGTTCTGTGTTGTTTAACTTAACACACACGCACACATATACAAGAATGGATTCGTGTATTGCTTGTATGTTGTTTAACTTAAAACACACAAGAATGTGTTCATGTATTACTTTTTTTTGAGATGGGGTCTGGCTCTATTGCCCAGGCTGCAGTGCGGTGATGTGATTACAGTTTACTGCTCCCTTAGCCTCCTGGGCTCAAGTGATCCTCCCACCTCAGCCTCCTGAGTAGCTGGAACTATAGGCGCACTCCACCACACCTGGCTAATTTTTTGGTATTTTTTGTAGATGTGGGGTTTTGCCATGCTGCCGAGGCTGGTCTTCAACTCCTGAGCTTGAGCAATCCTCCCGCCTTGGCCTCCCAAAGTGCTGGGATTACAAGTGTGAGCCACTGTGTCCGGCCTATGTATTACTTACATATTTAAAAAACAAAATCACACACACATGCAGAAAATGGAATGTGGCATTTTGCAGTGGCTTGGACTTTAGAAGTGAGTGATTCTGTCTTTGTGCCATATATTCACTTATTCATTCATTTAATAAATATTTTTGAATGCCTACTATGTGCCCAGCACAAAAACTAGAGAAAGAATAGAGAGAAAGATCTGTAAAATTATTTCACTGCAGGCTCCGCTTAGTAATTGTATTAGTCACCTGTGGTTGCCATAATAAACTATGATAGACTGGATGGCTAACAACAGAAATCTATGTTCTCACTGTGTAGGAGGCTGGAAGACTGAGGTCAGGGTGCTGGCCTGGTCTGGTTCTGGTGAGAGTCCTCTCCTGTACTGCAGGTGACCACATTCTCACTGTGTGCTCACATGGGAGGGAGGGAGGGAGGGATCCCCTATAAGGGTACTAATCCCATCACAAAAGCCCCACCCCCGTTTAACCCTAATTACCTCCCAAAGGCCCCATCTCCAAATACCATCTCATTGGGGTTCAACATATAAATTTTGAGGGAACACAAACATTCAGTCCATCATAATATATTTCATGGGATGTTAAAAAAGAAAGTGGACAGAGACACCAAGGTAGAATAGATGTGAAATTACAAAGTTAGATCACCCCTTGCAGAATGTACAAAGGAAAGTGAACTCGACACTGCTGTATCCACCTTGAGAAAATAAAATGTTTGAGGCACTGAAAAGGGAGAATGGATTAGAAATGAGATTTCTCTGCTGAGAGCTGTTACAGAGCTGTGACTCCCTCCCCACAGGGTCTGTGTGTGGTAAAAGACACGAGGCAGACGGGTCAACTCCCTCCTCCCTTCTCACCACAGGCTTCCAGCCTAAAGCAAAGTGCAGCTGTGGGTAGGGAGAAGGGCATGTTGTTCAATCAAGTAGGAAAGTTTAATTATTGCACAGAATGGCCATTCAGGTCACCACATTGGGACTGTTGTTTTTCACTTCAAGTGACTTAGCGTGTCAACCACACAAGACTGAACCAAAAAGTTCCATCTTCCTCTACTGCTGAATAAAACCCCCTGCAGGATCTTCTGGACCTGCAGGGGGTTTTATTCAGCAGTAGAGAAAGACTACCCATGTGGAATCAGGTTTAAAGGGATAATGGAAGATGAAAATAAAATTGTGCTTTGATTACATCATAAGTCATGCGTGGTCAATATACCGGTTACATATAATTGCTCATCAAGGAAGAGGCAAAAGTGTAGAGTCAGGGGAAAGGGGGATGGTGTGTGGTGCCAGGCTACACAGTGGACACCTGTGGCTTTTCCTGTAAATGTGATCCTTGAGCAAGCCAGGAGTCTGTCCAGGTTTAGCTGTATTCGTGAATTTGGAGGTTCACCAAGACCCCCTGATGTACTCCTTGCAGATGCCAAAGGTTTACCATGGTACACTTTGGAAGGTTTTCCATTAAAAAATATCCCATTAAAATGATGTCTTGGCACCTAAAGGATTAGCTTCCATTTATCCAGAAAATGAAGCCGTCTGGTTGGAATTTATTGCTATAGTGTTTTGAGTTTCTGCTAAACCATCGTAGTTCCTGGGGATGCACGTATGCCTCTCTGAAGGTGTGGAGAGGAAATGTAGAAGACCTGCTTGCAAAGGGGAAAACCTCTCCTGGCAATTGCCTTCCTTCTTCCTCTTTCAAAATTCAGTGCAAACATCACCTTGTGAAGCTGTCTCCATTTCTAAAGCCAAGTTGATTACTTCTTTCTAGATGAACCATCCATATACTTGCTAAAGTATTTGTATTGTGTGCTTTATATTTATTTGCCTATCTGCCTATTCCACAAGACCTTCAGCTACCTGAAGGTAAGAAATCCTGTATTTTATCAGTTTTAAGATACTTATTTTCCCTCCACATGTTTACATTTCTGAAATTGCTATAGCTTTTGATGGCCTGTCATCATAGTTCAATTGGCAATATATTTCTCAGGGTTCCATAATTTTTGTTTTAGTGGTACATAAAATAATGATATGTCTCACAATTGATGGTGACTTAAAGTCAGAGAAATGTGGCTTATCTAATTCATCATCATAACCACAAACACTACTACCTAACCTAGAATGTAGTAGGTGCCCAATAAATACATGAAACTAACAGATTTTGTGGTGGTGGATTTCAGCAGTAGGGGTCACTGATCTGGATAACTGGCAATGGAGAGCAATATACTAGGCAGTGGACTTCTGGAACTGCAAGCAACTTCCAGAATGTTGAAGGGGATGTACCACTTAGGCTAAACCTGGCTGCTGTAATGACTAGATCCAATACTGCATTAGTGGCTCAAATGCAAAAGAAGTTTATTTCCTTTTTGATGGAAATTTGATGGAAATTTTGCTGTCGTGTCCTTATCCTGCAGGACCTCTCATCACCCTCCCCATGCAGGCAGAAGGGTAAAGAGAGTATGCAGAAGGCAGGGCCACTTTTAAAGTCTTGGTCTGGAAATGACTCATAGAACTTCTGCTCACATTCCACTGGTGAGCGACAGTCACAGGCCACATATAGTTGCAAGGGAGCGTCGGGGGCTGGTAATGTAATTCTTAGCTGGGCTTCTCTTTCCTAGTTAGAAGGTGGGAGCGTATATTTTGGTGAGCAGTTATCTCTTTCAACTGCAGGGAACCCCTGGACTGTTGCCTGCAGGTAAAGTTGTCTGCCTTTTATTGCAAGTTTAACTTTGACTCCAACTGTGTTAGTCAATCATTTCTTGGAAAACCAACCCTGACCAGCTTTAGTAAAACCAGAAACATCCTGGTTAGGTGAAGCTGGACCTAGGACCTCAAATAATATAATTAATCCCTCCCCCACTTCCGCTCCTTTTCTCCCTCCCCCTTTCCCTCCCCTTTGTTTTTACTATGCTAGTTTTAATCCACGAACAGGAACGCTCCACAAGGTGGGAAAGAGAAGATGCCTTACTGGATGCTTTCAGCCCATGATCACAGAAGGAAAGGGAAAGCAGTTTCTTGCAGATCCATTAATCTCCCTGAAAAGGGCTCCTTGTGGCCCTAACCAGGTCATGAGCACTCTTGGGCCGAAGGCTGTGTCAGGGGTGGGGTAGGATGGTGCTCTGAATAGAGAGCTTGACGGCACCACCAGAATTGCCTGGAACCAATGGGGAAGTGATGAAGAACAGTCAAAAAAAGTGAGAGCCGTTCCCTGTTCCCAGCCACCACTCAGCTTCATCTGCCGCCATTCTCCATCTCATGTCCTGCTCCACTGTCACTGAGCTTGATGCCTTTCCCCAAATACCCCAGACCCCATCATTATTCCATGCTGCACCCTTTTTCAGGACCGGCCTCCTCCATGCGTCTCCCCTGTTCACCCACCAGGACCAGCTCTCAGTCATTTCCTTGGGAAGATTTTCTTGACACCCCACCCCTGCCAGCCTAGCTATCACCATCAAACAGGATTTTTACCCAAAGGGACTGAACTTTGAGGCCACAACTGAGGCCCAAACTGAAGTGGGCTCTGTGGTTCTGCCCCACTGGCTGCACCTACATCTGGGTGTGCAACTGGGCTGGCCTTGGAGCAGCCTGCAATGTGTTGTGTTGTGTTGTGTTGTGTTGACTGAGTCCCTGGAGGTGTAACATACCGTCTTGTCCAAAACAAACACTAGTGCCAGGGAAATCCTCATCCGTATCAAACAGGGACTGCATGGGGGAGAGGTCTGCAAGGAGTTGGCTGCCCACAAAGCTCCAATTAGCCCCCAAATTATCTCCTGAGTCACGTGTGTGAGGATTTCTAACCAAAATTTGCTGGAAAATGGATTCTCAATGCTTCTGTCTATTTACCTAATACTTAACCCAAGGATAACAACACACATACAAATTTAAAATAAAACACATGTTGGGTTTTTTTTTTAAATAAAAATTTGAAACAGATGGTCTCTTTTAAGACAAATATTTTTTATTCCCCTGACATTTTTTCACTTACATGTTTATATTTTTAAATCTAGGCTTTATGCAGAGACCTTAGAGATGTCACGATAATAAAATCCATGTTGTTCGTAATTGTCTATTTCCTAGAATGCAATGCTGGAAGCAACCTCAAGAAGCTATCTCTGGCATCCCCCTCCTCCAGGCAGGCCAACGTGCGACCAGCTGAGACCAACTGGTGTTTATTTTGTTTATCTTGGAAGCTTTTGAGGAAGGAAGCTGTAAACTCTTTCTTACTGTGCTTACCGGCTCTCCATTGAGTTGCCGATCCCTGGGCTGGGTGAAGAGTTCTTGCAGAGGGGAGAGTTCAGAGCAAAGCTGCTTAGGGTGTTTTCTGCCCTGGTGTCTTCTTTGTTATGCTCTTGTCTATCCCAGTTCAACATTGGCAGTGCAGCCCCTCTGCCTTTGCCATCACATGCTTATCTTGGGTTCCACTGTACCTGTTCCGATTCCTTTGTACATACCTCTGATAGGACCAGCTCCTGTCTTGGCCAGAGCTGTGAATTTTTTTTTTCTCCTAAGGTAGGTGAGTGTCCAAAGGAAGAATCAATAGATGTTATGAAATGTTAGAAAAAAAATGGACAGTTTTCAGAAGTCATTGACAAAGAGGAGCCAGTCCTTTGCCTTAAATATGTGATTTGAGAGGCTTTTTTTGGGAGAAATGAATGGACTTTTCTGCATTCTTGTATCAGCTAGCTTTTGCTGTATAATAAACTACTCCCAAAATGTACTGACTTAACAGAATATGGTCTTACTATTCTGGAGATAGGCTAGGTAGATTGTCTGGTACAGACTGTCCTGGCTGGGGATGGACAGTCTAGAGTGGCCTCACACTCCCGTCTGGTGGTTGGCTCTATGTCAGCTGGAGCAACGGAGAACACTTGGCCACATGTTCTCATTGTTCAGGCTAGCCTGGGCTTGTTCACAGGGCAGTAGTTGCAAGCTTCCCAAGAGTATCAAAAAAGAGCAAGCCTCAATGTGCAAGTGCTTTTCAAGTCTCTGTTTAGGTAATGTTTGCCATTGTTCCATCAGCCAAAGCGAGTCACAAGGCCAGCCCCGAGTCAGGGTAGGAGAATGTATCAAAAGTCATGGATAGAGGGAGGTCATCTTTGCAAGCTTACTACATTTCTTCTTGAGGACAGAGAAAGGAGGCATCCCTTCTTGAGTCCTATCAAATCCAGATGGCCTGATAACTTTCTCAGAGAAGGAAAATCTTGCATTTCCTCATCCCAAACTTTATCCCAGCTGAGTATCAGATTCAATAAGATTTTTCCATGCCAGTTGTCCCTGCAACCTCCCTGAGGACAAGGACTTGCGTTATCTCTGACTCTCAGCATAATGCTGGGCAACTAGCAAATGATCAAGAAATAGTTTCAAATGAATGAATGATGAATGAATGAAAGCTTGTCTTCCTAATACAGAAGTCATTCTAACTTGATTTGAGTTTACCTTAACCCTCTTTATTTGCTTAATAATTAAAGACATATCAAATAACTGGACTCAAACCATCCCAGAAGTAGTTTAAAAACAGATCAGATCAAGTCCCTCTGTGGTGTAAATGTCTTCAAAGACTTTGTTATGTTTATAATAAAACCCAGCTCCTTGCTATGGCTTAGAAAGTCAACATGATCTGGTCTTTGTATTATCTGCCTTATCATTATTTCTTCTTATACCCTCTTACCTACTAAGGTCAGTCATGATAGCCTTCTTTCAGTTCTTAGAATACATAAATACGTATCATAGGAAATGGAGGTTTTTCCTTCTTTCACTTGCAGGAGTACTTTCACTTGGATTTTTTTTTTTTTTTCTTTGAGACAGGGTCTCTCTCTGTTACCCAGGCTGGAGTGCAGTGGTGCAATCACAGCTTCCTGCAGCCTTGACCTCCAAGGGCTCAAGTGATCCTCCCACCTCAGCCTTCCAAGTAGCTGGGACTACAGGCACGCACCACCACAGCCAGCTAATTCTTAAATTTTTAGTAGAGATGGGGTCTTGCTATGTTGCCCAGGCTGATCTCAAACTCCTGAGACAATGTTTTATCTATACTCCCAAGGCTTTCTGCAGAGACCTTAGTGTTGGGATTATAGGTGTGAACAACCGTGCCTGGCCCACTTGGAACTTTTCTACTTGAAATACCACTCACCCTCCCACCCTAGTCTCTATAAGCCTGGTTCTTTCTTTTCATTTAGACTTCAGCTTAAATGTCACTGTTATCCTTCGAAGAGGCCAACCATCCTGATCATCTACACTAAGCCATTTTCTATCACTAAACCAGTTCAATCCTCGGCTTAACTCTCGATACTATCTAATATTGCCTTGTTTTTTGTCTATAGTCTTCTGCCTCTTATTTCCCACTAGAATGTTAGTTCCAGGACAGTACCTTGTCCTGGTCTTCCAGAATCTAGAACATTGCTTAATACACAGTGTATGCTCAAGAAATATTGGAGGCAATGGAAGACTTACCTGATCTTTCAGATCTTAATCTTTCTCCTTGATCTAATTGGCAAACAAAAAGGAAAACTTTAGGGGTAATTTAATCTGGTTCCTTCTCTATAACAATTCCCTAAAACATAAGGCACTTACTGCCTGATATGGACATGCAGGAAGAAACTGCTAGAGAATCTCTGTTTGCATTGGTTGCTTGAAAAAATTCAGGAACAACAAGTTAAGATTACATAGCAATGAGTTATTTTCATGATTCCTTTTTTGGCAATAGTTTTACAGTGTGACCTTTCCTTAAAAATATTTTAAAAGTTAAAAAAATCTAACCAAGTACTACTGAAGAGCTTATAATGCAAAGCAACAGTCGCCTTCCCTTCCAATCCCACCCCTCCACCTCCTGTTCTGCTACTAAGAGACATCTGCTTTTATCTGTTTCTGTTTTTAGTTCTAAAACATATCTAAATAATGTGTGTATACCATTCTTCCTTCTTTTATCCAGTTCAGGCATTATCTGCTGATTTTGGCTCTGATGGATGAGGAGGTAGCTCTCTAGATCTCTTTTATGTTGCAGGCTTTCCTCAGTGTCTGGGGTCCTGGGTTGTTGAGAATGAGGGACTGGGAAATATATTTGGGAGCTCTGTGTTTATGGGTGGTCACTGGAAGGCTTTGGTGAGAGGAAGATGGGGGCTGGGGCTGAGGGGCTGGCCGTCTTGCTGTGGGCTTCTGAAATCCAGGATATTGGGGCTTTCTTTACTCTGGTGTACCACCAATAACCCTTGTTGTCCCTGTTCTCCAAGACGATGAAATTTCCTTGGAGGAGACTTCTTCCCTTCTTCCCCTCCCCTCTGTCCTTTTCTCTCTTTGCGGCTCCCTTCTCTCGCCTTAGGATTCAGAGCCCGGTTGCAAACCATTCTGACAGCTGAGGTCATGGATATGGTTAGAGTGCCCTTACCATGCTGTATACATATTTTGAATTAATCTCCCACTTATTCTCACTTTCATCACCCACCTTGTCTATTGTCTTTGAGTCAGACCCTCTCCAGGGTAGGGCCAGGTGGGGCAGCTACAGCTCCTTCTAGGAAGCTTCTAAGACATCAGGATTTCTATCCTGCCAGCTACTTTGCTTTGTCAGCTAATTCTCTTTTATTGGCGTTAAGATTTCTAGAAATGGGTTGAAACTTTTCTTCTGCTGAGGGACTCCTTCCATTTTCTTCCCTATTAAGGATTTATACCTTTTAAAAATGTATTTTGGTAAAGTCTCAAGAGGAAAAGAAAGTGAATGCATCTGCTCTTTTGCCATGGGACAGTCTTGACTTTTCTTTCACTTAAAAATGTACTGTTATGCTATTTAATTTGGATCTTTATCATTTTTTAATTATTTAATCTGTTTAATTTTTTTTCAAGACAAGGTCTCACTCTGTTGCCCAGGCTGGAGTGCTGTGGCACAATCTTGGCTTACAGCAACCTCCACCTCTCCGGCTCAAGCGATCTTCCCACCTCAGCCTCTTGAGTAGCTGGGAGTGCAGGCGCACGTCACCATGCCCAGCTAAATTTTGTATTTTTTTTTGGTGGGTTTTGTCATGTTGCCCAAGCTGCTCTTGAACTCCTGGGCTCAAGAGATCCATCTGCCTCAGCTTCCCAAAGTGTGGGGATTACAGATGTGAGCCACCATGCCTGGTCTATCATTTTTTAGAAAAGATAATTCTACAGAGTTTTGCCCTGGTAAGCTCATGACATCCTTTGTTCAGCTGCGATAAGATACATTTTTCTTCATCTCTTCATTCTGCAGTCCTGGAGCCCCAGCCTAAGCAGTTAGTCTGAAGGTTTTCCGTCTCCCTTTGCAAATTATTGCTTATTTCCACATGCTGACCTGCCCACTTGAAGCCATCAGCAAGTTCTCTGAGAGCCTTTGATCACAGCAGCAAACTGGGTTTCTTTCATCAAACCAGAGGCTCCCGAATGGTGGGGTCTACCTCCCTGTCAAACTAGGGATCCCCATGGATGTAAATGACTTCCTAATTACACAAATGGGACTGCCTCCCCAAATGGGATTGCTTCCCTCATCAGATTGGAGGCCCCCTATCTATACCTCTATTTCTTTTAGGACCAGGAGGATTTCTAGACATATGTGATGAGCACAAATAATGGTGAGCAGGGGGTTGGCGATGGGGGTAGTCAGGAGATACAAGCTCAAGGAAAATACAGTGATATCTGGGCTGGTTGGGCTGCAGTTGGCTGTTGGTCTAAACCTCAATGAGGTGCTCTCTCTAACCATATTTAAGAATTCCTGACTTAGATTAGATTTTATCTTTCTGGAATAGCTCTGTTTTCCCTGCAAGGAGGTCCATATAGGCGAATGAACCAGTCAGAGACCCCTCTCATCAAACAGAATAAACCTGTCACTCTCTGAGCAACAAGGACTAAGGGTCCAGAAAAATGGAAGTGCTAGAGGAGGTTGGGCTCAAGAAGGGCCCACATGTTTGAACCATTTTCAGTTCCCTCAGAGGATTACCAAACTCCAACTTGAACCAATGGCAGCCTTTACTGGAAGGTGTAAGTGGGAAGAAACTCAGCTACTGGGCACAAGACTTTATGAGCAATAACATGGCTACAGGAAAGAAAAAGATGGAGCCAGGCTAGGTATCAAGACTAATGATTTAAAAATGGGAAATAACACACATAGGCAATAATAGCAAACAAGCTAAGATAGTTATATTACAAGTGCATTACAGAATAACATGTTACCACTAACATTTCTACTCCTAGAACACTTAAAACTAGAAATCTATGAAACTTTCTGTATAGTATTATCCCATGTTTAATTAAACATTTACATATTCTAGGCCAGGCGTGGTGGCTCATTCTTGTAATACCAACACTTTGGGAGGCCGAAGTGGGCAGATCATCTGAGGTCAGGAGTTCCAGACTAGCCTGGCCAACATGGTGAAACCTTGTCTCTACTAAAAATACAAAAAAATTAGCTGGGTGTGTTGGCGTGTGCCTGTAATCTCAGCTACTCAGGAAGTTGAGGCAGGAGAATCGCTTGAACCCTGGAGGCAGAGGTTGCAGTGAGCTGAGATTGCACCACTGCACTTCAGCCTGGGTGATAAGAGTAAGACTGTCATGAAAAAAATTACATATTCTATAAATGAATTTTTTGGATAAACACTCTCATATGGTAAGACAGTCTTCTCTTTCTATTCTAGATTTTCTGTTTTCATCATTGAGCAACTGAGCATGTGTTATTTTTCAATGAGAATTTTTTTCCTAGAAAATAACATACATGTAGAGTGTACACCAGAGGTTGTAAACTCAGATTCTTACAGAATTCAGAATGGCAACAAAAATGAGTAAAGTGGACTGGGTTTAAGAAAAATCAACAGCCAGAAATGTAATCAAACTTTCATTTTTACTTGACTAGGGCATAAGTACGTAATATAATATAAACATGTGTGATATTGGAGATTATATATTAAGTTTGAAATTGAAAAATGTAACATTACAAAAAGAAATATGTAATTATTAATTTTTTTCTTTCATACCTCATTACTTCTTTGCTTTACAACCAGAAATGTGACACTTTTTCTTTTACCCCAACATGTCAATGTTGAGTCTTGCATTTCATGTTGTGATGTGCTATATAGAATTCAACCTTGAATCTTTTAACTGAGAGCAATCGTTTTATTTAGTTTCATAATGGAAAACAGCTGTTCATGGCTGAGCATTGATAGAATATTTGTACGATGGTTTTTATATTTAGGGTAACCACTCCTGAGATATTTGTAGAATTCTGGCATTCTAATGTTGCAAAATTTAGTTTTAGGGAATGAATTGTGGTTCAAAAAATTCCATTTATATTACAATACTGAGAAAGGTGAGTTCAAAAAATTGCATTTGTGGCACAATATTGAGAAAGATCATTTTCATAAAACTAGCAACTTTTTTGGAATCTCATCCTGTCTTCAGCTCCAGAATTTTTAGAGAGCAGTTGAAGAGACCTCTTTCATTTTTGAAAACTAATTTCAGCATAGGAAAATAAGCCAGATGATTCTTTGCCAAATGAGTTTCCCTAAGATATAATTTCACTAAGAATGAGAAAACTGAATAGCCATTTGCATATTTGTGATAATTCTTAAAGAGATACCCAAAAGGGTTAGATGGCTTGTGATATTTACTGAAAAGGCATATACTTTGATCCAATCTTTGCTGGTGAGCTGGGGTATTTTTGTTGGATTATATGAACAAGTTAATAACTTTTCAGCTGTTCCTCCCCTCCCACCCATGAAAGACCCCGACATTACACACTAACTACCCTTTATTTATTAGAACAGACGAATGTTATGACTAGTGCATATCCACTTTATCAGGCAAAGCACTGAACTCTTTATGCTTTTAGCCATGGGAGTAAGTCCCATTCACTAGGCCCATGATATGTGTTCTATTTTAACTTTTTAGCACAAGGCAATTCCTGGTGAATTATTTAGTTTCCATAATTGTGCAAAATTGGCCACCTTAGATTTAAGATTCATAACAAGGTCAGTGTTAATGCTGATCATTTCAGGAGCTCTGTTTTGTAGCCAGGCTTACTAATTTTGACCTGTCTGCTTTAAATTTTTCAAGGCTTCTCAACACACAAAGCTAAGTAATTTCCTGAAATTGTGCCTGTGATGGACACCATGACCAAAAGTTCTCCAATCACATTGAAGTCTCTTTGGAACCATAAATAAATATAGCTGACTGGGTGGTATTATTTTAACTGGGCTCTCATAAGCTTCACTAGGAAATGCCACAAATGATTTAACTTTTTCACACAACCTGTCCTGTAAGTTCTCAGCCATGTCGTCATCTTGTTGAGCAACCAGCGTTTCTGTTTAGTCTTCCATTTGCAAATACTTGTTTTTGTTCAAGGTATGAATTTCTCTATCCTCAGTAGATTCTCTTTTGTAAACTCACCATTCATAAAAGGTTTCAATGCATGAGCAATATTTTCTCCTTCTCCATAACTTCATTTCACAGTTGTGTCATTTGTTTTATTTGCTTTGAAAAATAAAACATGTTAAAACATCAGTACTTTCTTTTAGATCATTAAGTTTTCCTACCAGCCTCACAGCTTTTTTGTTTGAATTCTTTTGATACTGACACATTTCATTTGCATGTCAAACTTGGAAGAATGATTTTAACTTCTCCAAAAATAAAAAGCTATTTTCCGTTTTTTTTTTTTTTTTTTTTTTTTTTTTTTTGCAAACATGCAAACACATAGCTCTCTTTGATGCTCTTTTGTGTCTGTCCTTTTGCTTGAGTTATGGATATATATGTATGAATGTCCATATAAAAGTTACTTTCTTCCCAACTCTGTTATAAGAAAATCATAGTCTAGGACGATGATGAGTGACTACTGACCCTCGGCCTCAGTGATAGGAAGAGAATGGGGAGTAGTGAGGGGTATGGTGGTATGGAAAACTACTCAGCTCCAGAGGACTTATTCCTTGCTGGAATGTGATTTCATTATAGACCTTCTAAATTCTTAAAACTTAAAGAAGGTGTAACATACAAATGGAAAAGTGGATCTATTTTAAGTATATGGCTTGATAAATTTTCCATGAATATATCATAGATTGAGGAACAGAACAGCATCAGGACCCATAAGGCCCCTCACACTCCTTTCCAATTGAGACCTTTCAGTTTTTTTAAGAAAAAAGTATTTGGATTCATATGTGAACTCTCAATTTCTAACTTTTGTCAAGTAATTGAAAACATTAAAAAAATCCCTTGGGCCAAACAAAACACATCTCTGGCCAGAGTCAGCTCAGAAGACTACAGCCTGAAACCTCTGGTTTCCATGCTTTTCTTACTGTCTGGCAGCGCACACTTCTCTTCTCCTCCATCTAGAGGGATAGGCAACCATGTTTCTATGTCATGATACCAGCCATGGTTGACCGGGGTCTTTCTCTGGGACTCTGGAAATGGGACACTGGAATTCTCTTTATCCTGGTGATGGTGCCAAAAGTGGCTCCAGGCCTAGAGCAGACCCTATTCCACCATCCATTGAGGAGCAGAGAAAGCTGATGCCCACAGCGAGAAGGAAGCAGAAGTGCAGAGTGAGAGAGTGGGAGAAACTGCTTGGTTCCCCAATGTTTTTCCAGTTTTCGAGTTCTTGGTTCTAGCCCCTCCTGAGGCCAGTATAGATAAGGGCTGAGGAGCTAATTAGGCTGGTAGGCTTCTTCAAGAATTCCAGAGGAACAGTCAGGTGGGTGGATCAGAGTAAATGATGCTGGTGACAGCCAAGGACTGGCAGCCAAGTGGGCGGGGTCTCCATGTGAGACACTTCTTCACTCAGAGTCACATCCTAGGCCAGTGGGCTGGGATCAGGGGTAGAAGGCCCAGCAGGCAAGTAAAAGATGTATATTCCCTCAGGTGAGCTTGTAACTGAGTTCTAGATTAAGAAATGTTGGAGACTGAATGATTATTTCCAATTCTCCACTCCCTCCCTGCAATAGAATTATATACCCATGCCCTTTGCCATATGGCTTTGCATACACCCTACTAGAGGAGGTAGAGCCTATATTCCCATGCTATCAGCTGTGGGCTTGGCCAGTTACCTTGCTTTGGCTAATGGAAATATGGATGGATGTGACAACGAGACAGTTCTGAATTGAGGCCTTGAGAGTCATGGGAAGCTTCCACTAGCCCCTTTGTGTGCTGCTTCCATATGTAATGAGAAGAGCCTATCCCAGGTAGCTGCTGGTTCCAGGAGAGAGATATGGAACTGATCTGTACCCAGCTCACCACCTGAATCACAGCCCTTCTATCCAACCCACAGATTGTGAGTGAGGAAAATAAATGTTTGTTTTTGTAAGCCACTAAGATTATGGGATGGTTTATTACATAGTATTATCACAGCAATGTCTGACTTATGCAGAGAAGAACTGGGTCCTAGGCAAAATTAGGGACAGAAGAGCCTGATTGTATCACAATGGGCCCAGGAGAGGGGAGAGGAGAGCTCAGGCTCAGAGGCAACGTGGTGCAGGAATGTGGGTTCTTAGAGGTCATTCCTGAGGGCACCAGATCCATGTATGATTGGAAAAGGGAAATGAGAGTGGTCTGGGGGAAATACCTGTCACCTCATTGATCATCTGGCTTGAAGGAAAATCAGGAGGAACACAGGAGCCAAGTAGTTGTAACTGAGCTGGTGCCATTATTCCAAGCCGTTGTATCTGCTCAAACTTTACATACTCTCCAGCTTGGTTAGCATTGACTCAGGAGCTGTGAGCATTGGTGGATCTAGTTGTGAGGATCCTGGGAGGGTAGCAGCAGGAAAAGTAAGGTAAAAGAGGGCACCAGCACCACAGCTCTCAAATGCTCACAAGTGTGAGTGCATGTGTGTGGTTATCTAACGGCTCTTTTATAAATCTGATGGTTGCTTTCCACCCACCTGCTTGCTGTTTTTGTTGACATCTCAACCTCGAGTGGGTTTGAGGCTGGGAGGCTGAAACATATTCTGACCACATTCACCCACTTTCTGAGAACTTGCAGGCTCAGATGAAGCCTGTGAAACCACAGACCTATATAGGACAACTAGATGAACACGGCACAATGGGGTGGCCAGTGATATATGTTGCCACAGCAGAGGATCCTGGGCAGTTGTAGCACAGACAGGGTGTTTCTGATTTTCCTTCTTGAAATTCCTCTTCCCAGGGGCTTCCAAGCACAGGAAGCTCTTGTCATCTCCTAATCGAGGCAGATGAAGATGGGAGTTCTGTAGGGAGGCGTTTCCACTTAATCAAGGCCAGTCATACCGAGGCTCTAGGATTAGACAGATCTGCAGATCTGTGCAGTTACTTGGGCAGCCTGTTTTCTGTCTCTGCTACCTTGTTATCTGGCTCTTCTCTGAATTCCTGTAGCTTTTCCAGGACTTAAACAATGAGATTAACAGCTATCATTTTTTGAATGCCTACCATATGCTAGGCTCTCTAGTGGATCTTTTACAAGTATTATTGATAACAACAGCAAAGATAACTAATATTTACTAAGCATTTGCTAGGTGCCAGGCACTATGCCAAGCCCTATACTTGTATTAACTCACCGAGAATCCTCACAACGAGGCAACATGGGTGTCATTATTTTTATACACAAATAATAAACGGTGGAGCTCACTCCACCATTTGGATCTAGATCGGTCTGACTCCAGAGCTTTTGTTTTTTCACTGGTGATGCTCTCTTGCTTGATCTTGCTCTCTAGCCATGCCAGGACACTGTGCAGTTGGGCACCATAGGCTGGGGCAGATGCAGAGGGCTGGGATATGGAGTTAGATCAGGAGGATGAATGCAGGATGGTAGAAGTCCAGTGAGTCGTTCATGAAGGGGACAGGTATAAGGTTCAACAAGAAGTATGGTGAGGCCCTAAAAGGCAAGAGGAGCAGAGGTACAGACAACCCAGAAGCCATCAGATGTCCTGGCAGGCAGTCCAGGGGCAGGACAGCAGATCCTGGAGGAGACAGAGCTGGCCACAGCACAACTCGTAGTTCTGGCTCTGCCCTTTACTAACTTTTGGGCAAATAACTTACCTGACCTGAATTTCAGTTTCTTCATTTGTAAAATGGGCATAAAGAAACCTCCTTCATAGGGTTGAAATAGCTGAATGAGATAGCAAACATAAAGCACCAGTGACAGTGCCTAGTCCTGAGGATGTGCTCCACACATAGACTGCTACATTTCTAAGACAGGGGCTCAGACACAGAGACAGGGAGAACCCAGGCTATCATAACTGAGAGTCAAATAAAGTGCCCCAGGAGCAGCATTCTAACTAACCTTCTGACTGGGATTAGTATTTGTTTTAGAGACTGGAATGGGGTTAAGTGACCTCATTTCCATATAGAGGGTGGCTGAACTGAGTGAACAAGCAGGTACTGGTTTTTTCATAGATGGGTGTTGAAATCCCAGCCCCACACAGCTGACAGGCTCTTGTTCAGGACTTTGGACTTCCAGTCTGATGTCCTTTCGATGATACTGTGCTGGTGGTAAATAAACACTTGACATAAAATATGTTCAAGCATGTCAATGGCACATGCATTGTAATGGTTTTGAAACATGTCTGCAAATTCCTTGATGTTCCTCCCACTAAGAGATGGCATTGAATTCCTCTCCCCTTGAACATGGACCAGCCTCAGTGACTTGCTTCAAAGGAAGAGAATGTGGTGAAAGTGATGCTGTGTGTCTGCTAAGGCTGTTTAGAGAAGCTTCTGCCTGGCTCTGTCTCCCGGGATGCTTGCCTTTGAAACCAGTTGTTATGTTAGGAGAAAGCTCAGGCTAAGTAGAGAGTCCACATGAAATTTTGGACCAGCAGCCCCACCTAAGGTCCCAGCTAACAGCCAGCATCAATTGTCAGATCATCCTTGAAGTTATCCCAGCTGATACCAAGTGGAGCAGGGATGAGCTGTTCTCAACAAGCCCTGCCTAAATTGCTGATTCATGAGCAAAATAAAAGTTGTTGTTTTCAGCCAATAAGTTGTGGATGGTTTGTTTTGTAGCAATCAGTAAATGGATCATGAACTTGCATAGTAGAGCACAGAGGAGAAGCAGCAGGATCCAGTTCTAAGAGCTTGTGTTCCAGAGTCACGCAGTTGATTATGCATTTTCAGCTCTGCTATATGCTTGCTGGGAAAGTTATATACCCTCTCGAGACTGTTTTGTCCTCTGTAAAATGGTAAGATGGTAAGATTGATTGTATGGGTGTTGTATTAGTTTGCTAAGGCTGCCATAACAAGATACTATGGACTGGATGGCTTAAACAACAGAAATTAATTTTCTCATAGTTCTGGAGGCAGGAAGTCCAGTATCAAGGTACCGGTAGGTTTGGTTTCTTCCGAGGCCCCTCTCCTTGGCTTGCGGATGGCTGCCTTCTCGCTATGTCCTTGCCTCCCAGCATGTGCCTAACAATGTTCACATTTCCTCTTCTATAAGGTCACCAATCCTATTGGATTAGGGCCCACCCTAATTATGATTCACTTTAACTTAATTACCTGTTTTAAGGATGTGTCTCCAAACACAGTCATTCAGAGGTACTGGGGGTTAGGACGTCAACGTACGAGTCTTGTTGAGTGGTGGGGAGTGGGTAGATACAATTCAGCCCATGACAATCGTTACCAGGATTAAATGAGGTAAAACAAACATAAAGAACAGGTTACTGGTGGACACATTGGAAGTATTTAATAAATAATGGCCATTATTATTACATATGTGATGTCAACCTGATTAATTATACCTGATACATGCAAAAAAGGGGAACACCACTATGTATGCCCCAGGGGAAGCTGTGTGTTCCTCTCACTTGGATGATAAGAGAAGACAAGCTCTCTACTAAGCACACTATGTCCCTCCACCTCCTAACCTGGGCCCCTGGCTTAGTGATGGTGGCAAGAGAGGGGTTGAGGAGTCCCCTCTGGAGGAAGGAAGCGGCATTATTTCTTGACCCTCAGAGACAGCTGCTTTCTTTGGGGAGCCTTGGAAGGGGCTCCTTGTTTAAGCCTGGAAGATCCCAGGGTGATATCAGGTAAGGAAAGACCTGGGACAGTGTACAAACCCGAAGTCACTCTGTCTGCAATTGCCTGGGTGCTCCAGAACTGACCCTTGGAGTCATCCCCACTGGAGGCAATTTGGAGAAGGTATTTTTGAGAGAAAGTCTCCACGCAGAAAACCTTTCTGCCAAGTCCTTTGTTTTCCTAATGTTGCCGCAGTGTCTGGAGCTGAATTTTAAAAATGGCATTTTCCTGGAAAGGATTTTTTGGTCTTTTTTGGAAATGTCTCATGTAAAACAAGATCACCAGTGGGCCATTGAGTCTGGTCTCCCCGGGGTGAGCTTGGGAAATGGCAAGTGGGGGAGGGCGAGTCTGGGTGGGAAAAAGAACAAAAAACAGAGTTGGAGGGAAAGCGGGACGTGACAAAGGGGTCAGCATTCATGTGTTAGGAATAGGCTCAGAGCTCAGGATTCATTCCAGTAGGTAAGGCATCGTGGCGGGGAGGGAGGAAGGGGAAGGGGCCCTTGACAGCAGGGCTGTGGGAATGTCCCCTGAAAGCCTCCATTCACCACAGAAATGGACCTATCCCCGGGCCTGCCACCTCCTTCACTCCCTTGTGTGACATGGGTAAGAAGGCAAGAATGATACAACAGAGGCCATGTCTCTTCCATCAGACTGGATTTCCTTCCTGAAGGGAGGAGCTATAGGTGGCATTCATTCTACGGCTCTAAGAGGGTTGCCTTGTATCTTCCCATCAGACTGGAGGGTCCCCAAGTACAGGGACCCTGTCCCTCCTTGACCTAAGGAATCAGTAGAGCTGAGAACCTCCTTCCCTTCCTTCTCTCTGTCTCCGTGAACTCACTGTGTAGGAGGAGCTTGGTTTGTGACCTGCCTGACCCAGTGACCTACTCACAGTCGCATCTCCACCCTTGGAAGCACAGGCAAGACATGTTGACTGAAAGTCATTGCCATGAGCAGCTCGTCGCCACCTCTCTCCAGGCCCAGGGCCAGGGCCATTTCTGTGGCCAAGTGGAATTTCTGTGGCAGGAAGACTCTTGGAAGCTCTTTGCAGAGTTGGCTTTCATCCTCCAGGCTTCTCTGTTGCTCTTCTGTCCATTCCTCAGCCTGCCTGTGCCTCTCAGGCCTGGCCTCAGGTCTCCTGGGTTTGTGGTGACCCTGTGCCTCAGACTGGAATGAGGACAAATAGCAGAGGAATGGGTAGATAAGAATCATTGAATCTCTGAATTAGAAGCCACTCTAGAGGTGGTTTTCTCCATTTTCTTGTCTGGATAGTAAATTCATACAGTGGACACTTAAGAACACCTGTTCTGTGCCAGGCTCTGCTTCAGACACCAGGTACATAGTGGTGGACAAAGCAGTCATGGTTCCTGCCCTCATGGGGCTAAGTGTCTGATATCTGAATATTTGGACAATAGTCTCATTAAGTAGCCATACAGATTGTACTTAGCAAACCATGTTTTTGGAGTTCTCCCTCCCTCCCAAGGCAGCCAATTTCAATTTGGACAGCTCTGAAAGTTATAGAAGTCCCTCCATAGATGTAGTCAAAGTCCTTCCCCTTCATAACTTCCACTCACTTGTCTCAGCCTACTTTCACATCTACCCAGGACAATAAGCCTGTTCCCTTCCGCCTGGAAATCCCTCACCATGGTGGCAAATCTGTTAGTTTTTCTTTTGTTTTATTTTTGGCTATGTTATTAGGTATATTCATGTTTAGGGTTGTTTTATTTTTCTGGAGAATTCTTTTTATCATTTTGTAATTGTTTTCTTTATTTGTTCTGACTTTAATATTGTTTCACCGCTTGGCTTCAAAGTTGTGGGTTCCTACCACCCTCCCATTTCAGGGTGAATAATTGGCTAGAAAGGCTCACAGAACTTTGGGAGATACTTTACTTACTATAATTTTTTTTGGATAATGATCACTTGGTATATTTCTTCTGATTTCATTTCAATAATTCTGTGTTATTATATTTTAAGTGTGTTTACTAGAAAAAACAAAAGGCCGAATTTCTTATTTGATCTTAGTGTTTCTTTTAACAAGTAATTTTAATTCTTTACATTTACTACATTTATTATTAGAACACAGTTATGACTGGTGTATATTGATATCTTTATGTTTTTGTTTTAATCTCTTAGCTTCTTTTGTTTCCTTTTTTCTTTCTGTTAGTATATTGACAATTTTCTATTTTTTTCTCCTACTGTTTTAACAGTTACATACATTTGAATTCTCTCCTTTGAGTGGTTATCCTTAAATTTTTTAACATTCTTTGAATGCTACCAATTTTAAACTGTTTTTACTTACAACACTTCTGACAGCAAATGGGTGGGTTTTTTCCCCATGCTCACAACTGTTTCCAACTCTCTGGGCACCAGCTGGGTGTCCTACAATTCAGTTCAATTCTGACACTTACTGACTGAAGTTAGTGTCAGACTCCACAGGTTTACAGGCTCAGTCTCACAATCCTCCCTTCACTTCAGATGCCTATTACAAATTGGGTGCCTAAGATACTACCACTTCTGTCTGACATGGCTACAAAGTTGTGAGTTCCCACCACCCTCCCATTTCAGGTTCAGTAATTGTCTGGAAGGGCTTACAGAACTCTGGAAGATACTTTGCTGACTGTTAGTTTTCTTTTGTGTAGAGGAGCAGATGAATGGCCAGATGAAGAGGCACATAGGACAATGTTCAGCAGGGTCCCAAGCACAAGACTTCTGTCCATGTGAAGTCGGGGTCTGCCACCTTCCCAACACATGGATGTGTTTGCCAACTCTGAAACTCGCTGAACCCCTCCGTGTAGGAGTTTTTAATGGGAGTTTAATGATGTAGGCAGGATTAATGAAATTGTTGGCCATTGGTGGTTGAACTCAACCTTCAGCCCCTCTCCCCTCCCTGGAGGCTGTGGGTGGAGTGGGGCTGAAAGTTTCAAACCTCTAATCATGCCTTGGTCTTTCAGGTGACGAAGACTCCTGAATCTATCCACATGCCCTCAACTACCAGTGCTCTTATTAACATACAAAAGATACTCACCACTCCATAGATGCTAAGGATTTTAGGGGATGTGTGTCAGGAGGAACAAAGATCAAATACTTATTTTTACTATATCACACTGTGCAATTTAGGTTTACACTTGGCTGTACATCATAGAAAACAGTGGATTAAACATTTAGGGGTTTATTTTGCAACGAGAAGACTGGAGTAAAAAGTTCAGAGCTAGTACACATCTTTAAGGATATCATCAAGCACCCAGGGTTTTAAAATTTAATTATCCTTTTCTCTTACTCTTAGTGTGTGACTTCGTCCTGTCTTCATGGTCTCAGGGTGTCTGTTGTTCCTCCAAGCATTTTGTCCTTATTTTAGGTAGGAAGAAGAGAAAAGGGTAATTGGTAAAGGGCAAAGCATTCTTTCTGGAAGTTGACCAGTAGGCTTCTGTTTTTATTTCATTGGCCAGAACTGCAATACATTGCTACCTCAGCCTCAAGGGAATCTGGGAAGGTGTGTATTTTTAGTTGGGCACTGTGCTGCCCTGTGAAAAATCAAGATTCTATTAAAGAGAGACTATATACTGTGTTAGCTGCTATAAGTATATATAATTCATGCATATTACTGTAACAATTTTACAGTTAATTAGACTCTGTATATCCTTAGGATGCTCTTATTCTAATTACTCCATCCTAAGTTTTATGTTATTAGTATTTAGCACTTTAGGTCCACTTTGTCTTGTTTGTTTGTTTTGATTTATGAGATAGGGTCTTGTTCTGTTGCCCAGGGTGGTTTGCAGTGGCATGATCATAGTTCATTGCAGCCTCGAATTCCTGGGCTCAAGTGATCCTCCTGCCTCAGCCTCCTGAGTAGCTGGGACTACAGGCACACACCACCACACCTGGCTAATTTTGATATTTTATTTTTATTTTTTTATTTTTGTAGTGACAGGGTCTTTTTATATTGCCAGGGCTGTTCTCCAACTTTTGGCCTCAAGCGATCCTCCTCCTTTGGCCTCCCAAAGTGTTGGGATTACAGGCATGAGCCACTCCCCACTTTGTCTTTAAATGCCACAAAAATCAGACGATAGTATTGTTATTGCTATTTTGCAGTCAATTCTTGTTTAGATTTACCCACATGTTTATCCATTTCTTCACTTACCACTGATTCTTCCACCCTACTCCTTCCTCTCAGCTCAATTTTCTTCTAGAAGTGATAAATTCTCTTGTCTTTTTCTGAAGATGCGATTTTTAAAAAATCCCCACTCTTGAATGATAGTTAACCTTGGGTGGGCATTCTACAATGATAGTTGTTGTTTTCTTCAGCACAGAAAAATTATTCCATTGGTCTCTGTTTGCTGATGCTAAGTCTGCTATTTTTTTCTTATGAATGATATCTCTCTTTAATTCCTGATGCTTTTTTTTTTTTTTCTTTTTTTGAGACTGAGTCTTGCTCTGTCGCCCAGGCTGGAGTGGAGTGCAGTGGCGTGGTCTTGGCTCATTGCAAGCTTCACCTCCTGGGTTCACGCCATTCTCTTGCCTCAGCCTCCCGGGTAGCTAGGACTACAGGCGCCGCCACCACGGCTGGCTAAATTTTTGTATTTTTAGTAGAGATGGGGTTTCACCGTGTTAGCCAGGATGGTGTTAATCTCCTGACCTCGTGATCCGCCCACCTCAGCCTCCCAAAGTGCTGCGATTACAGGCGTGAGCTACCACACCCGGCCTCCTGATGCTTTTATAATTTTTCTGTCAGTCATGTTCTGAAGTTTCACTATAATGAGCCTCGGTGTAATTTTCTACTCATTTATCTTGCTCAGAATTCCAAGAGCTTCTTCAGTTGAAGCTCTACACTTTTCATTAATGTAAGGATTCTCAGCCATTACCTCTGAATATTTCTTCCCCTTCCTTCTCTCCAATTTCTCCCTCTAGCATTCATATTAGATGTAGGTTGGACCTTCACATTCTATCCTTTACGTCCTGTATTTTCTCTGTATTTTTTTTCTCTTTTAATTGTTTAATGTTACATTCTGGAAAATTTTCCAAGATCCATTTTTGGTTTACTAAGCCTCTCCTTCAGTTTTGTCTAATCTGCTATTTAATCGATGCTTTGACTGTATCTTTTATTTACAGAAGCTCTAGAAGTTACTTTTTCAAGTTTATCTTTTTTTAGAAACAATATTCTATTTGTACTTTATGGTTTCTGTTCTTTATTTCAGATTATTTTATTTTAAATTCTTGAGGTGAAAATCCTCTTATTCATCTTCTAGTCTTTTTTATGGTGGTTCCTTTCCTCAGGTGGGTTGTAATTTTTGGTTGTGAATTCATCTTTAGCTGCTTTTCCCCTTGGGATAGAGAGGATCTTCTGTAGAGAAGTTTTCTATTCTTCTAGAATTTCTCTATGTGCCCCAGGGAGACTGTTGAGGACAAATTCTTATATTAAGAATATAAGAAGAATTTTTTGATTTGGGATTCAAACACTAGGTTGTGAGGGCTAATTTTATGCATCAACTTGGCTAGGCCATGGTACCCAGTTTTTGGTCAAACACCTAGCTAGGTGTTGCTGTGAAGACAATTTTTTAAAGGTGAGATTAACATTCAAATCAGTTAGCATTGAGTAGAGCAGATTACCACCCATAATGTGGATGAGCCTCATCCAGTCACTTGAAGGCCTGAAAAGGAAAAGAAGGAATTCTGTCTCTAGGCTGCCTTTGGACTTGAGCTATGACATTATCTCTTCCCTGGGTCTCTAATTTGATGGCTTGTCCTGAAGATTGTGGATTTGCCAGCCCTGACAATTGCATGAGCTAATTCCTTAAAATCAATCTCTCTCCCCATCCCTCTACCCCCACCCCTCCCTCCCCTCATTTCATTGTCCAGTTGGTTCTATTTCTCTGGAGAACCCTGACCAATATAACAGGTAAGCAGTGTAAATTTGTAGAACACAACTGTGTTTGGTATGGATTTGAAGTTTTGTGGGCCATCAAAACTCTAGCCTCTAGACATTAGGACTTATATTTGGATAAATATAATCTTGGACCATCAAGACATCAGCTGAGGTTTTCCACTCTGAATAGGAGTTTTAATTTCTGGCTCCTAGAGATTTTACTTTGTTTATTTATTTGGAGACAGAGTCTCACTCTGTTGCTCAGGCTGGACTGCAGTGGCATGATCTTGGTTCACTGCAACCTCCACCTCCTGGGTTCAAGCGATTCTTGTGCCTTAGCCTCCTGAGTAGCTGGGATTACAGGTGCACTCCACCACGCCTGCCTAATTTTTTTGTGTTTGTAGTAGAGATGGGGTTTCACCATGTTGACCAGGCTGGTCTTGAACTCTTGGCCTCAAGTGATCCACCTGCCTTGGCCTCCCAGAGTGCTGGGATTACAGGTGTGAACCACCACACCCAGCCAATTTTACTTGATTTTTATGAGCTTAGCTATATTTACAAAATTGTTTCTTTTTCTTTTTTTTGCTATGTATTACCGGTATTTTAATGGGTTAGTAGAGGGAGTGGAAGTCGATGTTAGCTCAGTGTGTAATGTTTCTGGAAAATGAAAATCTTACTGGGTTTTCAGATTGTTGAAAACAGCTTTCATGTTCCTCCCCAAGACTTCTCTAACCAGTTGCCCTTTAAATGATGAGGTGTGTTATCTCGACTGGACTTTTATTCTGCTGTCCAGTTTGTTCATGTGCTTCCTGAAGAGTGGGACCCCAGCCAAAGCTGCATTCCTCAGCTATGGTCAGACTAAGAGGTCAGAAGCCACTGTCACTCTACATTCTGGATTCCACACTCTTCCCCATGAGATCTTAGGTTCCAAGAAGTCTTTGGGCTAAAACATCACAGTGTTGGCAAAGAGTCAGCTTCCAAAACCTGTAGTGGGTGGAAAAAGAGTAAGAACCATCATAAGAAGCTGGGAGGTTTTAAAAGGTAACTAGGATTTGGAGGAGTTAAGGTTAAAGAGATGTGGCCCAGCCTGTGGGGCCCTGCAGGGACATTCCTAGTCCTTTCTCAGGACGAATCATTTCATGGCAGAAAGCTGCAGGAGACAGCTTCAGTGTTTTCTTTATTATTTAGGTTATTATTTGCATTTGGTCTACTTTTTTCAGGCTTAGATTTTCTTTTTTCAGGATATTGTGCAAGCACCTTAAATCTCTGTTTAGAAACCTCGCTGTGTTCTGTTTGGTGTGTTTTGTTCTGATAAGCCTGGATTTTATAACTGCCAGGTCTTTTGTAGAATGGCTGGAAGCAGGGACCTGTAGTCTGATGAAGATAGTTGCTAAGGAATAATTCATTTAGTGTAGATTAGGAATCACGCCAGTTATCATCTCAAAAGGGAAGGACAGAGGGAGATGGAGAGAGGGGGAAGGAGAGAGAGAGTTATCAGGTAGAGAAAACCTGCTATGTGACCTTTCTAAATCCCTTAACCTCTCTGAGTCTCAATTTCTCTGTCTGTAAATAGAAAGCATTTGACATTGACTCCCCTGCCTCAAATGATCTGAGCTCTGATTTCTCTGGTAGAAAAAAAAAAAAGACAGTGATGTAGGTTTGTGCTGCTGGGAAGAAAATATGCTGCATATCTTTCTTTCTTTCTCTTTCTCTCTTTCTTTTCTTTTGACGGAGGCTTGCTCTGTCGCCCAGGCTGGAGTGCAGTGGTGTGATCTTGGCTCACTGCAACCTTCGCCTCCCGGGTTCAAGCAATTCTCCTGCCTCAGCCTCCTGAATAGCTGGGATTATAGGCACCTGCCACCACGCCTGGCTAATTTTTGTATTTTTAGTAGAGACAGAGTTTTACCATGTTAACCAGTCTGGTCTTGAACACCTGACCTCAGATGATCTACCTGCCTCGGCCTCCCAAAGTGCTGGGATTACAGGTATGAACCACCGCCCCCAGCCGCATATCTTGCTTATCTTGTAGCTACATGTCTCAGAATGGCAGTTTTAAATTCTCGAAGTAATAATAATAGCAGAATTTTCTACAGTGCTCACAGTGGGCCTGACACTGTCCTAAGCACTTTATCAGCCTGTCTCGTTTAATCCTCACAATATCCGCATGAGCTAGGTACTGCTACTATCTTCATGCTGGAGGTAAGAAAACAAAGACACAGAAAAGTAACTTGTCCAAGGTCACACAACTAGAATATGCCAGAACTGGGATTGAAACACAAGTCATGGGACTCTAGATTTAGTGCTGTTAGCCCACAGATGTAAGAGCTGAGAGGTAGGGAGCTTGGGGAAATTCAGAAAAGCCATGAAGATACTTTTTTCTTTGTTCGTTTTTGAGATGGAGTCTCACTCTGTCACACGCCACCATAACTGGCTAATTTTTTGTATTTTAGCAGGGACGGGACTTCACCATGTTGCCCAGGCTGGTCTCAAACTCCTGACTCAGGCAATCTGCTCATGTGGGCCTCCCAAAGTGCTAGGATTACAGGTGTGAGACACCACACCTGGCCCCATGAAGATACTTTAAAAGCCCTGGAAAAAAAGAAAGAGTAAAGGGGAGACAGCATAGAATGGGGGATTTGACTTAGTCTTGATGGGAAGGCATCTCAAGAAAGTATGTATTGAGGTGAGCTCTAGAGAATAAGAAGGTGTTAACTAGGCATGCCAAGGAAGAGCCTGGCAGGCAGAGGGGTTTGGATATGCTGAGGGAACACAGTGAAGTCAGGAACTGGAAGGTGTCTACGCACTTGGGGTTTAGAGAATAGGGGAAGTGGGGCAAAATAAGGCTGGGCAGGTGGGCAGGGGCCTGCCCATGCAGGGCTTTCTGTGCCTCTGTGTTTCTCAGGGTTTCTCAACTTTACCACAATTGGCATTTGGGGCTGAGTTAGTCTTCGTTGTGGGGACCACCCTGTGCAGTGTAGGATGTTGAGCAACATCCCTGGCCTCTACCCAGTAAGTGCAATAGTATTCTTGCTCTGAGTCGTGACAACCAAAAATGTCTCCAGGTATTGTCAAGTGTCTCCCAAGGTGAAAAATTGTCCCTGGTAGTACATCACTGAGCAAGATATTTCACTCTCTTGGTATCCTTTCTCACAAGATGTCTACACAATGGACCCTGAGTCACAGGGTGACTTTCTAGACATGGGTATTGACTTGGGTCTCCTTTGGCCAGGTTGTACCCCGGCCTGTCCAGGTAGGTAAAACCTCTTGGATTCTCTCCTTGGAACCTGCCATGCTCAAGCAGAGGTATTATCATTGTCAGGGTGGACAATGCTGAAATTAGTGCACCGAACTAGGAAATGAAGACCAGAGAAATGCATCAGGTTCAGAGCAAAAACAAAGGGTTTCTTTACAACCAGGGCATCTAATGTTTCGGCACAATACGATACTTTCCCAACTTGCCCAGTCCTCTTTCTCCTGAAACCAACGTCAATGTGTAGTGCTCAACAAAGCAGGCCTTTTACAGAGAAAATGACCTTAAATCAAAGAGAATAGAAACAAGATACTTGGCATAAATGGTAATAATAACCAGGTTCCTGTGAAGGGCTAAAATATTGCTAGTTTAGTCAATGATTGTTGTGGGAATTTGTACTTTTCAAACTCAATATCAAGCCCTTCTGGAACTTTTTGTCAGGTGTTTTCTGCTGCTGCCAAGTAACCCAGGGAAAAGGAGAGAGTTGTTTTGTCTAGTGTGTTTCTTCTATCCCCGGAAAAATCAAGTTCTAGGTGGGCTGCTTTTTTTGTCTTTTTTTTTTTTTTAATGGCATGAGTTGATGCAAACGCTGGTAGTCTGCCCTACCAAGATGTCCTTGAAGGATGACGTTTATCTAGGAGCTATCCTGGGCCCTTTGTTTTTTTGTTGTAGAAATTCTGACTTCCCTTGCCTTCAACCTGTAGGACTTCCAAGCAGGGCACAATTTGACTAAAACATTGTAATGCCAAAAAGATTGTCCACAAAGAAAACTGTGCACTAGCCTTTTTCACATTTCCTGGTCTGTTCCCCTGATTCCTTGCACCTCTTACCTGAGATCATGACCTCTTCCAGACGGCCTGTGTCCTGCCTGGAGGCCACCCCCGCAGAGGAAACCCTGCTCCGAAAAGCCACTTTGTCTCTTAGCCTGGAGATTATTTGGGGCAGACTGTGGCTCTGGGTAGGGGGCCAGAGCACTCTGTCCAGGTCATAACTAACTTCTAGTTACCTGTCTCTCCTGTTAAATGATTATCCCTTTTTCACAGTTGAAAAAGGAGGCAACTCAAAATTAGAGTTGAACTTAAGGCAAAAAGTCTGAGGTGTCAACAACCACCACCACGATAATAGTGAATATTAAGTAGTTATTGTCAGCCCTATGTTAGGTGGTCTGTATACGTTATCTCATTTAATTATTACATTACCTCTATGAGGTAAGTACTACCACTGTGCTCATTTTACAGATGAGAAAACTGGGGCTTAGCGAATTAAATAATTTGCTCAAGGTCACACAACTTTAAAGTGGCAGAGCCAGGGCATTCAAAGCTGAAGTATTCCTTGTGCCCTCTACTCTTTGTTGTCTCTCTTGATCCTTTTAGAGGCTTTACAAAAATATTTGGAGGAGGTTCTTGGTGTTTCTATAGAATTCCACCTTTGGACACATGGAAATCTTGATAACAAATCTTAACTATTTCTGAAAAAGTTGATCTCATGTATGGCTTTTGGGCTGTGCTGGGATGAACATATTCTCTGCCCCTTATTTAAATTTTGTTGATATTCGTCCGGGTGCCATGGCTCATGCCTGTAATCCCAGCACTTTGGGAGGCTGAGGTGGGTGGATCACCTGAGGTCAGGAGTTTGAGACTACCCTGGCCAACATGGTGAGACCCTGTCTCTACTAAAAAAAAATTTGAAAAACCAGCTGGGTGTGGTGGCGTGTGCCTGTAATCCCAGATACTTGGGAGGCTGAGGCATGAGAATCACAGGCTGAGGCATGAGAATCACTTGAACCCAGAAGGTGGAGGTTGCAGTGAGCCGAGATCGCACCACTGCACTCCAGCATGGGCAACAGAGCAAGACTCCTTCTCAAAAAACAAACAAAACAAAAAATCCAAAGAAAGCTTTATAGTTACAAATATCTGTTTCATTGATCAAGTTTATCATCACCTTTATGGATACTATTTATAAAGATAATATGGATTTTTACCTCTTGGCATTATGGTAAACCAAGGTGATATCACTGGGCTTTGGTTTCTTTATTTGTAAATGAAGGATTTGGGCAGCTTGATCTCTACAGTCTCTTGCCTTTACACTCTGTGTGTGCACTTGGACATATGCACCTGTGAAGCCCACTTAAAGACCTGGCATCCCCTTCATGAGGCATCAGTCATGGCCCACTGGCTCCCAAAATGTAGAATTCAGGTTCCAGGTGGCCATCAGCATGTCTGAGGATTTTGTAAGTCCAGTCATCTAAGCAGCTGGCCTCTTCACCCAGGAGGCTGCTGTCCACCTACAGCCTCCAGCCCTCATTATAGCTCGGGATATATAAACAGTGACGGGTATAAACTAAACTAGTTTGCCTTCAAGGAGCTCCTGCCCTTCTTAGGGAGGGCCCTTGAGCCAGTCTTTTCACTCTGTAGGCTGAAGAAGAAACTGAACCCAGTCCCCAACTTCTGTGGGCAACAGGAAAATGCCACAGAAAGACCAGGTCGTAGAGCTACCATTCCAGGTGTGAGTTTCCCTGGGAAAAACTTGCCATGGAAAAGGCCCAAGAGAGGAAACATGTGGAGCCCAGAGTAAAGGAAAGAGAGAAGGATGATGGTTAATCCTGTTTAATGGTTAATTCTGGGTATGCTGGTTAATCCTGGGGGCCTCAGAAGATAACCCATCCTAGAAAGTTGCCTCCCCACAAGGTCTGTCGGTACTGATCTCATATGTGGGTAAAGAAGGACCCAGCGGAGGAAGAATGGGCTTAGCTGAGCACATTCACACGTATGAGAGAAAACTTTGCCACAGTGTAGGAAGAACCAAGTGGGTGTGGGAAGCCAAGCTGGTCATTGTCGCAGCAATCCTGATGCATAAGAGGTAAAGAGGAGAGAAAAAATTAGTCATCTAAAATTGATTGAGGTCAAAATTATGGCATCCCAATTGGAGGCAAATCATGATAGACTTAAAAAGACTGGAAAGTGTTTGTTGTGTGGTGTAAAGCAGGGGTTAGTTTGCAAAGTATAGCCTGTGGGCCAGATATGGCCCACTGGCCTGTTTCTACAAATGCAGTTTATTGGAACATCCAGCTACTCATTTATGTATTACCTATGGCTGCTTTTGTGTTGCAATGGCAGAGTTGAGGAGTTGCAACAGAGACCATCTGGCATACAAAGCCTGAAATATTTACTATCTGGCCCTTTACAGAAAAGAGGCAAGGACACATTGTTCCAAGTCCTGGATCCACAACTTTGGATGCATACTAGCTTTTGTAACCCACCTTTCAACGTCTGAATTTCTCATCTGTAAAATGGGGGACTATGTTACCTGTGCCCACTAACCACTTAACTCACCGAGGAGTGAAGACACTGAATGAAATGAGTGTGAAAATGTACATTAAGATGTAAAGAGTTATGCAAATGCAGAGTGTTATTAGGTCTGTTTTGTAAGTATTTGGCAAAAGAGAGAAGAAGGAGAAAGTTGATTTTTTTCTCCAATGAGGCTAAAGAGAAAATAAACAATAAAGGTTGCCAAAGGGCATGTGCACCCTTTTATCTGTGTCAGTTAATGTGTAGTTTCCAGTCAATGGAAGCTCGGTTATTAAAATTAAAGAGGAAGAAATAAAATTCACAGCCACCTTGAAAGGACTGAACAGATTCATTAACAGTGAGGTACAGTCAGAGGGGGTAGAGGTACAGGTCTGAGGGTGTGCTGACCCACCTGGGAGCAACAGAGTGGGACTGAGGGAAGGGAAGAATGAGAAGACAAATCAGGAACTACTGCCTGGGATGTGTTTATATGGGCAATTAAACATTGTTTATCTGGAATTCAACTTAGCTGGGCATCCTGTATTTTTATTTGCTAAATGTTGCAACCTTCCCCCACCCTGAGTGGTTTTGGTCGGGCAACCAATCACAGGACTCTGCTCCCTGATCACGGAGCTTGTTGATGTTCAGTCCTGCAACTCTGAATCTTAAGCAGAGAGAAATAAGGAGAGAAGGCAGTTGAAGCTGATCATCTGATGGCAATGTTCCAGAAAGATCTTCAGAGCTGCCCAGTTCTATCTTTCCCAGGACTGTAGTTCAGGCTTGCTTTTAATCTCCAAACTATGCCATTCGTTTCCAATCTATCCCTTTCTGTTCCTTAAACTAGTCAGAGTTGGTTTCTGTTGCTTGCTGTCAAAGAACCCTAACCTAATATCTCAAGACACCCAAAACAGTATCCAATAAACCATGGGGATGGGTAAAGGGGTGGACAGAGAGGGGAGGAGATTAACTAGGGAAGGCTGTTTTTGAGTGTAGATCTGGACATAGGCAGAAGAGGGGTTGGGGGAGTGGTGAGAGTATTCTCAAAATCTGGTGAGTTATTTATGTCTGCTATAACAAGAAGAAATAGGGAACTACTAAAGGCTCTTGAGTAGGGGAAGGACTTGATAAAAATGACATTCAATTTAAAAAAATATTTACAAAGCTGGCCTTTAAGTGTCTTGGAGGGGAAGATGGTGGCAGGGAAGCTGGCTGGGGGGCTGGCTCCATGGTCCAAATGATAGTCTAGGGGTCTAGTGTGTAAGAGTGAGGCACTGAGAATGAAGAGGAAGAGAAAAATGGTGAGAATCAGCTCAGAGGAGACTGTGGGATTTTAATGACTTTCTGGTCATGGGGAATATCCAAGAGCAGGGAGGGAAGAGCTCCAATTGGGTCATGAGCCACAGTAACTCATCTGTGGGGGCTCCATGACCATGGGCTTCCCAGGACCTGTGGCTGCAGGGTGGGCCCATGGTGGGGGTGGTCTGAAAGGAGCAGCTCTTGGAGGCCCTTGGGCCCATGATGCTTGTTGGCTGTGTCTCCACTCTGGGGGAGGGCTGTGGTGAGTACAGGCTGCAGCAGAAAGTGACAGGGATGATTAAAGGGATGGAAAATCAGGCCCATGAAGAGAGGTTAAAGGACTGCAGCTATTTAGGCTGGGGAAGAGAGGCAGTCATGTAACAGCTCCTTTCAAGTCCATGCAGGGTGACTGGTAGACGTGTGCTAGGCGGCTGCCCGGCACAGCTGCATATAGGGGGAGAGAGCACCCCTGGAGCGAGCACCTCTGCAGCGAGGGAAAGGCACGCTCCCGAGGGAGGCAGAGGCATAATTACAAAGGCTCTTTTGTGGTTTCTGAAGGCCCCTCTCCCCTCCCCTTTGTTTTTTGCATCTGTCATTATGCTGTGCAAACCACAGCCAGGCCTCTTGACAGCACCAATATCTGCCTTCCTGAACACTCGGAAGGTAATGTGGCTATAAAATTGACAAGTTAGATAAATACTAGTACAAAGGGTAGACTGTGTGTAGCTTTGTGCAGCCTTCTGACTGGTCTCCCACCCCGACCTGGATAAATCCTCTGTCTGCCTCCCTCCGGTCACCCCCAGCCTCGTCCATTCCATCTGGGCTCCTTCTGACGGACTCCCCAGGAGCTCACATTTGCTCGGCCTCTTTGTCTAATTTGTCACTTTGACAACTTGAAAGGTCTTTTATTTCTTCCCAGGTCAAATATGTTTCATTTCACTTAAAAAAATTTTTTTTAAAGCTTCCTTTTTTTTTTGCCAGGCCACACTCTTGCTGTCTTGGCTGGGCTGCCACAGTTTTCCCGGAGGAGGCCCCAAAGCCCCTGGACCACACTCCTCAGAGGGCCTACTCCCGTGGTGACTGTGTTGCCCTGATCCTCAGCAGAGGCCATGTGGGCAACATGGTCATGGAAGGAAGGTAGCTTATGAACTCCGCATTCAGACACTTCAGAATTGGAGCTGGGCGGGGTGGGTTGGGGGATGGGAGGAGGAGGGATGGGGAAGGAACATTAGTCAGGATTCACCACCAAAGTGTTGGAATCCGGCTGTCCAAAAGCCCAGAGCTAAAATTTATTTGGTTTTGGTCCTGTTGTTAATGAATAGAGGGTGTCAGCGAACCTCACTCAGTGTTAGCCCAGTCTCCTGAGTAGGTGAGGAGAACCTGGAAGCCATAACCCCACCAAGAAGTTCTGTCAGGGAGCAGGGAATTTAGACCTCATCAGATGCCTGTGGAGTGACAGAGATCCCATTCACCACCGACAGCCTACAGCTCATACCCTAGCAGCGATCGAGGAGGTGTGGGTAAGGGGTCTTTGGGGCCGCCTCCGGGAGAGACTGTGACTCGCTGGACCCATTATGTGCTGTGGCCAAAGCCCTTGACCCGGATGGGGAAGGGGTACGGGAGAGGAGCAGGCACAGAGTCTGCTCATCCAGGGATTCTCAGACGAGCTGAGCCTCTCCCTAAACAGGAGTAAATGCCCCAAATCCCCTTCTGCCAGGGATATGGGGATGCCCTAGGGGCAGGCCTAGCTTGTACTCCCCCCTGTGAGTCCACAGCGTGCAGCACGGGGCTGAGCACCCAGTGAGCAGATGGCTCTGAGGCTGGCAGTTCAAGCAGTGGGGCCTCAGAAACAGGCAGAACTGCCCGCCATTCTCCAGCTGCGACTGCCCTCCTCTGCATCTGCTAAGTGGGCATGACTGGCACCCACCTCTAGAGCTGCTGTGAACATCGAGTAGCACCGTGCATGACCTGGGTTTGGCATGCTTGGCATGGAGTGAGACCCCATAATGTTAGCTACTGTTGTATTAATAATAATTTATTTTCAATATGACTTATTTAATGGAATGGATGAAGCAAAGGACGAGATTCAGCGGGAAGGGCTGGGCTTCGAAACCTGATCATTTCTCATTTTAATGCTGCTGCCTCACTGTGGTCAGCCTGAGTGGGATCGGCTGGCCCAGCCTTCATTTTACCTTTGTTGCCATCTCTCTTTGCGGTGGTTCTTTCTCTTCCTCCTCCTCCGCCTCATAAGCAAAGGGTAAGGCACAGTTCTGAATCTTTGGTTCTGTAAAGAGGCGTGCCCATCTCTGTGCTTGATTCCACTGGAAAAATAAGAACAATTCCTATTATTTTCGGTTCCGAGACCTTGAGTGTGTCAGGCTTCAGGTTCACTTCCTACATCTCTCCACGTCGCCCGGATCTGCAAGTAATTTAACCTTGTTTTCATAGAGCGCAAAGACGTTCCGCTTGTTTACACTGGAGACAAATTTTCCTCAATTGACGCAATCCTATTGATTAAATAATGACCTTCTTCCTCATTTAAAGGTAATTTCGGTTGGTATCATGACGTGGAGGAAGAAAATGAATGCCTTTTCTGTCTTGCTGTCTGAAGGGCAGGCAGTGAGGGCGGACTCCCAGAGCTCTGGGCAGGGTCCTCTCATTTTTCTCACCTGTTCTGGAACTTCATCAGGCGTCCGAGTAGGGCTAGTGCTGGGACCCCTTGAGGCGGTGGGCTAAATAGGACCAGTCTTGATTAGGGAAATTAAAGAGCCAGCATTTGCTTTGTAATAGATGTCAAGACTGGGGCAGAGTAGATGCTACTTTGTTTTAAAACTTGATTTGCTTTCAAGACTTGTACGTAAATTATTTTTCAAGCTCATATCACACGATATAGTCCGGGCATGTCATTTGAGCCAAGGATTTAAAATCAAAGGGAAAGGCAACGTGCAAGTTCAGGAAGAACTTCAGGGAACAGCTCACACAGGAGAGACACAAAGATGGGAGCCTGGGGGTGGTCAGAGAGTTGTTGGGTACACTTGGGTAAGTCCTTTAACTTCTTCTGGGTCTAGATTCCTCGTTGGTAAAACAGGGGTGACTGGATCAGATGACTTCTAAGGTACTTTCTTGGTTCCATGTTCTGTGATACGATGGAATCTGGAGACCCGGTTATTATTTGCTTCCATTCCAGATCCGTGTACTGTCTATTTCCATAAGGATAAGAACAGTGGATGACATTTGGAAGGATGGGACCTCTGTTGTTCCATTTTCTTTCTGTGAGGTCAGGTCAGTGCATTGTGTGTTAGCAATGCCATTTAAGAAATAGATATCCCTATATGTTCTGTAGGAGAATGCATATTTTGCAATGATCTGAAAAATTATCCTAATGCAAATACAGAGTGGCATAAATACCATGGCTGGACAGGAGCTAGACATTAATAAAAGAAAATCAGAGCTGACATTTTAAAGGTTTTTGCCCTATTATAGCACATCTAGGCATTCCTTCATTTTCTCTTTACCAGAGGTTGGCAAACATTTTCTGTAAAGAGCCAGACAGTAAATATTTTAGGCTTTGTGGGCTATAACATCTTGGTTTTAGCAATTCAACTTTGCTGTAGTAGCAGAAAAGCAGTCACAGGTAAGATGTAAACAAATGTGTGTGGCTATATTCCAATTAAACTTTATGACCCTGACATTTGAATGTCATATCCTTTTCAGGTGTCACAAAATATTTTCTTGATTTTTTTCAACCATTTATAATGTAAAAACCATTCTTAGTTCATAGGCCTTCACAAAAACGGTCGGTGAGCTAGATTTGGCCCCATAACCACAGATCGCTGACCTCTTTTCTTTATTACAGTCCTTTAAGGGAGGAAGTATTTTACCGATGGGAAAAATCGAGGCTTAATTGGGTTAAATAACTTGCCTAGGTTTACCAGTTAGAAGCAAAAGAGCTGGAAGGTAATCTAAAAGGCCAGGTTCAGGCCGGGCATGGTGGCTCATGCCTGTAATCCCAGCACTTTGGGAGGCCAAGGCAGGAGGATTACTTGAGGCCAGGAGTTCAAGACCAGCCTGGGCAACATAATGAGACTCTGTTTTTATATATTAAAAAAAAAAAAAAGCAGGCATGGTGGTGCATATCTGTAATCCCATCTACTTGGGAGACTGAGGTGGGAGGATAACTTGAGCCCAGGATTTTGGGGCTGCAGTAAGCCATGATCATGCCCTTGACCCCCTCCAGCTTGGGTGACAGCAAGATCCTGTCTCAAAAAAAAAAAAAAAAAAAAAAAAGGCAGATTCAAGAGCGTAAACACCTACCCTTTAGGGATATCCAGCTAGAGTGGTAGAATGTGAAAGACTTTGCTCCCTCTGACATTGATAAATAGTTACAAAATCTCCTTTTTAATCATTCTTACTTTTTCATGATGGTTCACATTCCAAACATTAGAGCAAGATTGGTGTCTCACAAGGCCGGGATACCTGGCTGGCTTAGAAATTACATGGGACAATAACTCAAAAGGTGACTGAGCAGGAGGGAGGAGTGAGATGAAGAAACCAAAGAGTTAGTTCTGTGAGTACCAGGATCCAGGGAGAGGCCTGGCCAGCCTTGTTTGGCCTGGGGGCTGGCTCAGCTTCTGCATCCTAAGGAGATGCCACACCTCCACTGCCTCCCGTTCTTGTTCTTGAAGATGATGCATCTTGGAAAGTTCTCTGATGCTTGCTTTTCTTTTTTTTTTTTTGAGACAGAGTCTCGCTGCATTGCCCAGGCTGGAGTGCAGTGGCAAGATCTCAGTTCACTGCACCCTCCACCTTCCGGGTTCAAGTGATTCTCCTGCCTCACCCTTCTGAGTAGCTGGGACTTCAGGCACCTACCACCATACCCAGCTAATTTTTGTATTTTTGGTAGAGACAGGGTTTCACCATGTTGGTCAGGCTGGTCTCGAACTCCTGACCTCAGGTGATTCGCCCGCCTCGGCCTCCCAAAGTGCTGGGATTACAGGTGTGAACCACCATGCTTGGCCCTCTTAATGCTTTTTAATATTTCAAGAATGGACAGACTGTCTCCAGAGCTACACTGTCACCTTCCAGGGGTGGCCTATGTCTTCTGTCTTCTCCACACTTAGTACAGTCTGGGCACACAGAAATGCAATGATGCCAGGTGAGTGAGGCCTTTCAGTTCTAAAACAGGGTGCTTCAGGAAGTCGTGAGCTGCCTACTTCTGGAAGTGTGTGGTGATGCTGCTGTCAGCAGACGCTGGTGTAGAGGACCACTGCGGGTGGGAGGTGAGAGTGGAGGAAGGTTCGACGATCCTATCCATCCATGTAATAAACATCTGCTGAGCACCTAATGCCTGTTGGATCCAAAGTCAGAAGCCCCTACATATATGATTTCTTTTGATTTCCACAACTAGCCTCTGGCAGAGGCATGTGATCCCAGTGGGTAGATGGAGAAACTGAGGCTCAGAAGAGCTTGTCATTTTTTTTTTTTGAAAAGACGCAAGCAGCGGGGGGCAGAGTCAGTGTAGTCTGCTTTCTGCCTTCCACCACAGGCCCCTCTATCGGGCTGTGTGGAGAAATGGGCTCCAGTTCTTGCTGTGACCCTCGCTAGATGTGTGGCTTCAACAAGCTATCTGACCTCTCTGAGTTTGTTTCTTCATCTGTTTAAGGGTTGGCTTTTGGAGATTTGTCATGAAACAAAAAGAGATATTATATAAAAGTGTCTAAAACAGTGGTAGGCATGGCACAGGTTACAGTTGCTTTCTTCCTTCTGCTTCAAGATGATTTGGTTTTGTGAAGTTGACTGAGTCATCAATCTTACTCAGTTTGGGATCTTTAGGGCCTAGCAGAGAGCCGGGCATGGAGCAGACACTTAATAAATATTTGTTCAACGAATGGATACACAATGCTTATATCTACTGATGCCAACCATCTGGATACTCAAATGCTTCAACATGATGGGTTCTTGACTTTTCATCTAAATATTGGATGTCATCTTAAAATATAAGCAGCTAAAATGACCTGAAACATAAATATGAAACAGGTCTCACTGATGCAGATTCCTTGGGGGGAATGTGTAAATCAGTGAAAGTCTGCATAGGGCTGTATTTAAGGAAAGTGATTTGTTGTTTTCAAATAACTCCAGCTATGTCACCAGGTTTATTTATTTACCATCCATCCACCCATTGATGTAATCAGTCAACAGTGGCCCAGAGGGGCTCTTTGGGTCTCCTTTAATAAATAAGGAAGAAAGATTATCTGGAGCATGTTGGTTATTTGTAGATACATAGAAGCAGCTCAACTGCTTATGGGAGCTTGGAAACAGTTCGTGCTCAAGTGTTTTGGACATTCCCCCAATATTCTGCATACACTGTTTCTGTGCCTTGTCTCTGAAGAATCTTTATGCTAATTTACGGTCATATTCTTTTCTGCTAAGGGGGTGGGAATGCAGAGAGCTTCTGTCTGTTGCCTCTGAATGTGTGCAGTGCATGTGAAGAGAAAGAGTCAACACAGGCTAGATTCCCTAGGGAGAATCTCATTCTTGATATTGAAAACAACTTACTGGACTTACAGGATTGAAAATCCTATGAACTGGATGAGGCTGTGCTATTATTCTTGGGATGAAAGATGGATGGAAAGACTCCTTTTAGAGAAATTATTTTTGATGACTCAGGAACACTGTGATACCTTCAGGTCTACTGAAATGTACATGGCTATTTATCTCTATACTAAAATGACTCCAGCTTTCTATGCTTTTGGGATTCCTATTTGTGCTTTTGTTGCTATCTTGTGTCTTTCAGCTAACCTCACTTTTTTGATTCCCAGTATGCCTATGACTAGCAGTTCAGTATCTTTCTTCTAATTTGTTGCCTGCTTCTAATATTCCAGGGACTAAACAAAAGAAGTAATAATAACAACAACAAAAATTCGGAAGGGTAAGTCTGTTAGAGCTGTTTGTGAAGCAAGAATGAAAAGAATCCAAGTGAGTCTGAAAGGCCTTTCTGTGACTGCTTGTCATGAACTTTGGAACCCGGACATTGTGAGGTCTACAGTGGCTGTCTGGGGGTCTTTTCCACTTCCCTGTCCTTGACTGTCAGCTGGAGAGGTGATTTCAAGATTGGTGAGACACTACCGCACATGTCTTACCATGGCAACCTCAAGGCATTCCTCTGAGGCCAGGATGTGGTTTCATTTCTAAGGGGAGTAGACTGAGGGGGAAACAGAAAAGTGTGAGGATGGCTCTCCATGAGGCATGGCCCTCAGGATCATGCTAAATGAAATGACATGTTGGTGTGTTTATCTGCAAACAGCCACATTGACTACTCACTTATTACAATTTTGAAGTTTATTAAAACAAAAAATACAGAGTCTTGCTGTGTTGCCCAGGCTGGAGTGCAGGGGCATGATCTCAGCTCACTACAACCTCTGCCTCCTGGGTTCAACAATTCTCGGAACTCCGGGTGTAGTGGCGCATGCTGGGATTACAGGCATGTGCCACCATACCCAGCTAGTTTTTGTATTTCTAATAGAGACAGAGTTTCACCACATTGGCCAGGCTGGTCTTGAACTCCTGAGCTCAAGAGATCTGCCTGCCTCAGCCTTCCAAAGTGCTGGGATTAAAGGCATGAGCCACTGTGCCTGGCCTGAAGCTGATTTTTTAATAGTTTGATCAGAGCTGCTTGTTTCTTGACCTCTTTCGGAGACCTTCTGGAAAATTCTGGTTTCAGAGAAGGAGCACTGAGGAATCAGGAGTCAAGAGTTGCAAACTAGGCTGGGTGCAGTGGCTCAAGTGTATATTCCCAGTAGTTTGGGAGGCCAAGGCGAGAAGATCCCTTGGGGACCAGGCCAGGAGTTCAATACCAGCCCGGGCAACATAGTGAGACTATGTCTCTTAAAAAAAAAAAAATTAGCTAGGCATGTACCTGTAGTCCCAGCTACTTGGGAGGCTGAGGTGGGAGGATCACTTGAGCACAGGAGTTAGAGGTTACAGTGAGCTATCATTGCATTACTGCACTCTGGCCTGAATGACAGAGTGAGACCCTTTCCCAAAAAACAAGAAGCAAAGAGTTGCAGACTAGATCTTGTTCTGTGAGGTTGCTTAACCGCTCTGAATTTCAATTATAAAATGTGAGGGCATTGGTTAAACCTGCCCTTTGCTAGGATCCGTCTAATAACACCCTATATATCTTTGATTTTCTGTGAGCTCTGCAGAGCTGACCATCTCCAAGACTGGGGGAAAGTGGTTGTTTAAGGGCAGCTTCTTATAGGGAATGGCTGGGGAGCAGGGCTGTCCCCAGAGAGGTGATGGGCATTTATATAGTTTTTTCGGCATCACAGACACAGGATTAGCTTACACTAGCAACCACCTACACCCTCCCTTGGCATGAGCCTGGAGTCTGGGAGGACCTGGATGGGTGGCAGGTGGCATCAGCTCTTCACATCCATCCTTGGTTTCCCTTGGATCCCTCTCCATCACTGTCTTTATCCACCTCAGCCTCCCCCAGCTGGAGCCACAGGCAGCCCTGTCCCATTCCGGAGCCAGTTCTGACCAAGGCAGGAAATGGATGTGGAGCCTCCGCCTGCCACTGGAGGGAGGAGGGGGCTGGAATTAGGTCTCATGTTTTCAATCAGCAACAATCGCGCCTCGGTTAAACCTCAGAGGCGACGGTGGTAGCACCACTCAAAGCCTACATTAAGTTGTTTCCTCAGATGTGGGATCCAGAGGCTTAGGCACGACTCACAGGCTCCTGGGTGCCTTTCTCCTGCGCTCAAGTCTCCTTTCCTCAAATCCAAATGAGCACTGGGTGTGTCAGAGGCAGTCTGGCTGCCTGGGCAGCTCCTGAGTTCCAGAATTTCCTAATCTTCCTTACCCCCAATGGCATCTGCAGCAATTCCCAAGTGCATAATCTGACCATAGTATTGTCTGGCATTCCAGACCCTTCCTTGAGGCTCATTTGGAGGCTGGGTGCCCCTGGGACAGTGCAGCCTTCCTTCTGACTGCTGGGGATAAATAGCTCACGGTCCTACCCCAGGCCTGGACTCTGCTGGCATCTCTTCTAATCTCGGGGGTTAAGATTAGAAGAACTGTCAGTTAAGAACTACCCTGAGGAGTGGCCTCCAAAGATGGAACCATTAGCTCAGAGGTGCAACATACTTGGTTCCATAAGCCTGCCTCTTTTATGGCCCTAGGAAAGCAAGAGCAGATCAATACATGCTTTTTGAAAGAATCTCAGAGTTTGTGGCAGAACCATTCTGAGATGTGATTAGGACTTGGGACACACAGGTCTTCCTAAACTCTTCTTGAAGGACATTGATTGACCTGAACTGTAACTAATACTTGCTAAGCCAGAATCTTGGAAAAGGTAATATGAGGAAGGTTGTAGTGATAGGAGCTTTTGGTGTCTGAGGAGCAGAACTGAAAATGGAGAAGCCATGGAGGGTAGAGAATTGGTCAGGGTGTCTGCCTAGAGGCAAGTAGACGCTGATTCTAGACAACAGGTGCTGGGCCTCAGACAGTGGGGGAACAGTGTGTGCTGGGATTGGCCCTCGGAGCATGCAGCGCCCAGGCTCAGGTTTGGTGCTCCTAAGCACAGCCCTGAACCACTGCTGGCCGTGGGGCGTTCCTCTACCTCCAGGCTTCACTGTGGCTCTGCTCTGAATTTGCTATTTGACAAGGAGAGCCAGGAAGAGCAGTTCCCTCCCTTCCTCTGCCTGCGCCAACCCCATCAGCAGGCTGTGGTCAGAGGTGCCCTCCTACCCCCATTTCCATGGGTGCCCATGGGAGCAGCATTGGAGGGCAAATCCAGGAGGCCTCTCCCCACCCGGTGCCTCCATCACCCCCAGGGCTGCCTGGCCAGGCTATCTTGCTCACTTTCAGGAAAAGGATCACAGGGAAAGGAACCTCCAGAACCCTAGAAGAGAGACCTCAATGCCACAAGGAAGAGTCTGGGGCAGGGGGGACGGTGGAGGGTAGGGGAGGGAGTGAAGCCCACTTGAGCTTTTGAAAATCTTCCTCCCTTTGAGTCTTCCCCAGCCCTAAGGCTGTTGGTGGGGCATCAGCGACCCCTGCTGGCCACCACATCTGGGATTTCCTCTGCCCTCCAGACCTCCATAGCTTTCCCCTCTGCTTTCAAGCCTCCCCTTCTTCCCAGGTTGAGGATTCTCTTCTCTCCAGAGACCCCACTCCCCCTTCCCTACTAGCCTTGCCTGTCTGTCCCCAGTTTTCTTTTATCCTTTTCTTTTACATATTCCATTCCCTTTTTCTTCTGGCAGAACTCAGCTTCTGTCTTTTGGAGCCTCCCTGCAGAAAACCACCTGTAGGGAAGAGATGGATAAAGCAGTGATAAGGCACCTGGTAAAGCATAACACACAGGAATGGCCAGGGGCTCATCTGGGCTGGAACAACAGATCCCTTTAAATGTGCTATCTGTCCCTCATATTTCTTCCATTTCACTCCAAGCCGAAACAACTACAGTTTATTATTTTATTATTATTTTGAGATGGAGTCTCACTCTGTCATCCAGGCTGGAGTGCAGTGGTGTGATCTCGGATCACTGCAACCTCCACCTTCCGAGTTCAAGCAGTTCTCCCTGCCCCAGCCTCCTGAGTAGCTGGGATTACAGGTGCCCACCACCATACCCGGCTAATTTTTGTATTTTTAGTAGAGATGGGGTTTCGCCATGTTGGCCTGGCTGGTCTTGAACTCCTGACCTTAGGTGATCTGCCTGCCTTGGCCTCCCAAAGTGCTGGGATTCCAGGCGTGAGCCATCCTGCCTGGCCGAACTATGGTTTACTGAATGCCTATTCTGTGCCTTTCTCTGTGTAGGGGACATACTTTGTGCCTCACTTTGCTCCTGTCCAGAGGCACGAGTCTCATGTTGAGGCAGGAGAGGAATGGTTGTGGGAGGATGTGGGTGCAGTTGGATGTCCAGCTTGCCCTGCCCCGACCTCTCTATAACTCATGCTGGTCACAGTGATCAGGCTTTCTTTAGTCTCAGGGCACAAGATTCTCAAGCTTGGCCACCTCATTCCATAAAATAGATAAGAAGTAGCTGCCCAAGTGGAGTTCCCTCTCTTAGGCCTTTGTCAGTCTTGCTCTAGCCTTGGCCTCTGCAGTGTCCTGGCTTCTCATGGCTTGCCATCCAGATGCAGGGCATGCATGATCAGGGGTGTAGGTAGGGGATACACCCATCTCAGGAGGCCAGGACCAGAGTCCCCCGCCCACCACAAAAGGGCCCCATGTAGGGGCTAAAGGCCGTGGTTAAGTCAGAGGATTTTTATTTTTCTTAAAAGGGAAAAAGCTAAGATACCCTAATAAAAATGAGGCTTATTCTAGAGCAGAAAGCTCTCAGCCTGAGCTCCAGTCCAACACAGATAGGCACTCACTTCCTGGCCCAGGCCTTAATTTCCCTATTATATGGGAGCTAGGATAGCCCCCAAAGGTCCTTCTTTTTTTTTGCTCTGAAGTTCTGTGGTTCTAGTTTTCTTGCTTTTGCATGGCCAGGCAGACTAGGATGCAGATTTGATCTACCTTGCGCCAGCTACCTCCCAACCACTCACGTGGATTCTAGGCTTTCATTTTTGCTGGAGTAATATTTTTCTGATGTTTATTTTTAAAAGTTCTGCATCTGTGGTGACCATCTCCCATTTGGAAAATTAACTACTTACAGATGTTGTGTGTGGCACAGCATTCTCCCAGGCAATGAAACCGCTGGGGTTTGGCTATCATTTCAAAAGTAAGAGGAGGGAAGGAAAGATGTATGTCTCTGATGTAGGTGGCAAAGCTTCTTGACCTTCTGTAAAATGCTCAAATGTGATTTACTTTTAGAAATTGAAGAGTGGAGAATTTCTTAAGCCTTGAGAGCCCAAGTGTTAAAAAACTCAAATGGAAATGGTCATATGTGGGATGTTTATGGTCATTTGTGGAATGTTTGCAGAGGGAAGGCACTAGCTGCGCGGCTGGGGCTGAGTGAACTCCTATGCTGTGCATAGAATACAGAGCTTAGCCCTCATCACCCCCATCCCCATGGTCAGCTGTGGCCAGTCAAGGCAGTGATTTATGTTGCTTTCCAGGATCTAGGTAAAGTGCATCCCAGCCTTGAGCAGAACCAGCAGATCCTTCTGACTCCAGGGTGCTGTGAAGACTCACTGGCTCTCTACCCTGTGTCATCCACCCGACCTTGACTTTCATTTTTGATTTCTGCCCTCCCTAGGAACTTGCACACGTCCTCCTCAAGACCTCCATCCCCAGGCATCACCCTTGCTCCTCTCCTCCCACACAACAGAAAATAGTTCCAGGACTAAAAAGACATTTTATAAGATCCCAGTGAACTCTCACACAAAGCTCATTTTTTGTTTTCTTATTCATTGGCCACCCCCAGCTTCCGCCTCCTCAACAGTTCTCAAATACAGGCTCAACTCGAGAGAAGGAGCCATAGCCAGCTCTTTGTGTGGATGTTGATGCTGTGTATGTGTGCGGTGTGTGTGTATCTGCAGAGTGGGATTTGTCTATGTGGAGTGTACACATGTGCTGGTATTTGTGGCTGGGAGGAACCAACAGGACAAGAGCTCCTTTCCCCAGATGGGGCTTGCCCTGGCTGAGACATCTTTCTTGCCTGGTTCTGGGACAGCTTCCTTTTTGCTACTGTTCCATTTCTCTCTCTGTTGATTTCTCCTGTCTTTGTTTCTTTCTACCAGAAGGTTCCTGCAGGCTTTGTCCTGTGAGAATGACTAAGGATAAATAAAAATTTGAGTAGCAGAGGAACTCAGAGATTGTCTCTTAAGTCTAATGAATCTGACTGCTTTAAATGTGAGAAGACTGAGGCTCGTTCTGTGCAGTGCGTTTGAACAGAAAGTTCATGCTTGTTCCACATCAGCAGGTTTAAACATTGTGTTAATGTTTTGTATCTCTGGTAAGAATTTTTGAAAGAGACACTCAAAAAGTGGGGGGAGCATAAGTACTATTCATTATAGGCAGATGGATGAGGATTTAGAATGTGGAGATTTGGAAGACAAAACTCAAGCTAGACACAATTTGTTTTCAAGGGAGAAAAATTAGGCAAAAAGTTAATGTCACTTATTCAAGATTTTGTAGAATAAATATGGGAGAAATAAATTGAGTGTGTGGTAAATTTATGAATAGTGACAGTGTTTCCTCTTGGAATGTGATAACTATTAAAAAAAACTGCATGCAATAATAGCAATTCAGTAGGTGATATGATTTGGCTGTGTCCGCACCCAAATCTCAACTTGAATTGTATCTCCCAGAATTTCCACGTGTTGTGGGAGGGAGCCAGGGGAAGGTAATTGAATCATGGCAGCTGGTCTTTCCCCTGCTATTCTCCTTATAGTGAATAAGTCTCACCAGATCTGATGGGTTGATCAAGGGTTTCTGCTTTTGCATTTTCCTCATTTTCTCTTGCGACTGCCATGTAAGAAGTGCCTTTTGGGCTCTTGCCATGATTCTGAGGCCTCCCCAGCCATGTGGAACTATAAGTCCAATTAAACCTCTTTTTGTTCCCAGTTTTGCATATGTCTTTATCCGCAGCATGAAAACGAAATAATACAGTAGGAAACATTGATAAGTTGTACACTTAAGTCTTCTTCTACATATATAACAAAGAGAAACAATTCTTTTTCAAAGAAATAACATGGAAATTTGGCAACCATGTCGATCATTTAAAAGAGGCATGTCTAGACTAAGTGGGAGGAAGAAGGGAAGAAGGAGATAGATGAAGGACAAAGTCCACTGGTGGAAAATAATAGCATGTGGATTAGGGTTCCCTTTCAGTAACTGGACGAATACGGGGAAAACTTTGTTTGCATGTTAGCAAATCAGAGAATACGTCTTTATCTAGTATTCTTTCAACTCAAAATAAATATCAAAAGATCAATTTTTAGGCTCTAAATCTGGGACAAAGAGAAGGAAATGGATAATTGTTTGCTAAGTGATCACACAGAGAACCTTTTCTTATTGTGCAAGACTTGTTGTGAAGACTTTGAAGGGCTCCTCTCAATTTGGCTATCATTTCAAAAGTAAGAGGAGGGAAGGAAAGATGTATGTCTTTGATGTAGGTGGCAAAACTTCTTGACCTTCTGTAAAATGCCCAAATGTGATTTACTTTTAGAAATTGAAGAGTGGAGAATTTCTTAAGGCTTGAGAGGCCAACTGTTAAAAAGCTCACATGGAAATGGTCATTTGTGGGATGTTTATGGTCATTTGTGGAATGTTTGCAGAGGGAAGGCACTAGCTGTGTGGCTGGGGCTGAGTGAACTCCTACGCTGCGCGTAGAATACAGAGCTTAGCCCTCATCACCCCCATACAAGGTTGAAACCACTGTAATCTTGATTGGGGAAACTGGTTAGACATAGCCTAAATTTTAATGTGCCCCATGTCTCTCAAAGATAATAGGGCTCACAGTTTACGCAAATGCGTAGCTTCTCTTTCTTTTGGTCACCATCTGTTTTCTAGTTTATTTGTGCTTGGTCGACATGATGCCAAACAACTGGTTTGACTGGTTTTTGTTGCACTAAATGGATGAGACTGACCTATTTGACGTCCTGTGGAGACAAATCCCAGGACTGGGGCCCAGGGCTTGCTGAGAGAACAAGGCTCCCTTTTCTTGAAGGCAAGTTTGAGTGTTACTGTACACTTGAGGTATTATGATATTGTAGACCTGTAAGCATATGTTCTCAGTGGCTTCAGAGTAGGTCTGGAAAAAACAACAACCAGCCAAAGCAAACCTAGACTGGAGGCGCTAGAAACTGGGATTTAGTGACAGGTCCCAGGAGGCACACAGCTCTGAAGAAAAAGACACGTAGGTGCTGTAGGCTGTTAGACGATGCTGGTGTGGTCAATGCCAACCCCTGGGTTGTGGGCAGCTGCTGCCCAGGGCAGCGGCCATGAGAAAAACCAGGTACCAGGCAAGGTGAGTGGCTGGCAGTCTCAGTCAGCTGGAGTGCCAGTCTATAGGGGGCATCCAGACATTGGTGGACCACATCAGGAATATACTGCCAGTTGACTTATACATGGAAATATGACTTTTTTTTTTTTTTTTGCATGACACGTTTATAGGCCACTCTGGTAACTCTGAGTCCAGCTGCTGCTATTTGCTTGATGCTGGCTTTTGCAGTTGCTGCAATTCTGTGACAAGTTGGCCCAATATATATGCTAGTTACAAATGATATACTTTATTATGCAAAATTAAGACCTTTTATTATGCTCCCCACTTTCCCCAGTAAATTGGTTTGGAAAATTACCTATGATAAATATCATGTTCTAAGCCTAAAGAAAGAAGTATAACATTTTATTGTAAAATAAGATTGTTTCTAAATATGTAACCAAATGTCAAACAAATAATGAAAGGAGGCTGGACATGGTGGCTTACGCCTGTAATCCCAGCACTTTGGGAGGCCCAGAAATGGGAGGATTTCTTGAGTCCAGGAATTCGAGATCAGCCTGGGAAACATAATGAGAGCTTGTATCTACAAAAAATAAAATTAGCCGGGCATGGTGGGGTGCGCCTGTAGTTCCAGCTACTTAGGAGGCTGAAGTGGGAGGATTGCTTGAGTCTGGGAAGTCAAGGCTGCAGTGAGCTGAGAATGGTGCCACTGCACTCCAGCCTGGGTGACAGAATGAGACCCTGTCTCACGAAAGAAAAAAAAAAAAAGAGTAGCTATAGAGTGTTAGTAGATCCCAGGTAGTAGTTTTTTTTTTTTTTTTTTTTTTTGAGATGGATTCTTGCTTACTCTGTCACCCGGGCTGGAGTGCAACGCCATGATCTCCGTTCACTGCAACCTCCGCCTCACAGGTTCAAGGGATTCTCTGGCCTCAGCCTACTGAGTAGCTGGGATTATAGGCACACACCACCATGCCCAGCTAATTTTTGCATTTTTAGTGGAGATGGGGTTTCACCATGTTGGCCAGGATGGTCTCCATCTCTTGACCTCGTTATTTGCCTGCCTCGGCCTCCCAAAGTGCTGGGATTACAGGTGTGAGCTACCACGCCTGGCAGAGCCCAGGTAGTTTATGTATGTCATTGCTTATATGACTCACAACAACGCTGTGTGGTATTCCCACTTTACAGAGGAGAAAGTTAAGGTTGAGAAAGGATACGGAACCTGACTTCAGGTCACACAGCTTGGGTCCGGGTTGGAATTCCAACCCAGGCAGTGGAGCAACAGGGTTCCATTTTTTAAGCTCTCTGCTACACTGATTCTGAATATTAAAACAACAACACAACATTGGATGAAGAGTCATCACATCTTTAGCCTACCTGGTTGTCAGTCTGCATGTGTTGCTTGGTCTGACTCCATTTGGCCAAAATGCCAGAGCAGAACCTTGGTGCAGTGACAACCTCTTAATTGATATGGAAGGGTGAATATTCTTGAGGTAAAGTAAATAGGGCAGAGAGGCTCAGGTTGCAGATAGGGATGGGTAGGTAGGGTTTTCAAGTGGATCCTCAGAGCCTCTGACTCCCAGGAGAGGTGTCTTGAAAAATGCTGTGTTAGGGCATGGAGGGATGAAGCCTAGGAAGGGGCTCTCTTGGGCAAGATAAGAAAGTGCCTTTCTTGTCAAGGAGGTGAGGCCAGGGGCTAGGGCAGGAGGGCTCTAGAAGGCCCACTTGTGATGAGCATGCAGAAAAGGCCACTCAGGTGTGTGGCACTTAGCAATGGTGTGGAGTGACCTGCAACCCTAAACTTTTGCTCTCTAACACCATTCAGGCTCCAGCAAATGCTTCTCCATTTGTCCCGAGTGGTATGTCGTAGAAATGAAAGGTATCTGTGTTCCCATGTGAAGTATGTTTGTGGGCTGTGTTGCTGCAGATATCAGATGACACTGATCCAACTTCAGGGAGGATTTCAGTGCTAGAAACACAGGTAGGGAAAAGAAAACTACCAATAAACTTTTGAAAACTCTCATCTCAGGTAATATAAATGCTATAGATTCTTACTAAATATTTTCCAGAAGTGCTAAGTATCCCATTTCCTACTTTTCTCCAACTTCAAATTCTTGGTGCTGGAGTTATTCAGGAACCTGTGTGATATTTGCAACAAATGCATCCAAGGGCTGATGAATATTTGCAACACCAAGCAACTGATGTTACTCTTAATTTGTATCTATGTACATCTCCATATAACATGTGTGAGGCATAGCATCCATTCTTTACTTCAGGAGGCAACCAGCCAGTTCAACTTTGGATACTAGAATTGCAATGCTGTATTGCAATTTAAAATTAAAGGATGCACCTGTAATCCCAGGACTTTGGGAGGCCAAGGCAGGCGGATTGCTTGAGATCAGGAGTTGAAACCAGCCTGGCCATCATGGTGAAACCCTGTCTTTACTAAAAAAAAAATACAAAAATTAGCCAGACGTGGTGTCAGGTGCCTGTAATCCCAGCAACTGGGGAGGCTGAAGCAGGAGAATTGCTTGAACCTGGGAGGTGGAGGTTGCAGTGAGCGGAGATCATGCCACTGCATTCCAGCCTGGGTGACAGAGTGAGACTCCATCTCGAAAAAAAAGTGTGTTTTATTTTTATAAAAACATTAAATATGACCTAATTAAATTTCCAGGAAATTAAATTAAAATGTCACCATTATTTAAAATTTATATTCATTAATTATAATTTGTATCTGTCTTTTAATTTTCATAGATAATTTTAAGTATTAAAAGACTATTAAAATAAATTAAAAATATATTGTGATATAGTTTGGCTGTGCCTCCACCCAAATCTCATCTTGAATTCCCACATGTTGTGAAAGGGACCCTGTGGGAGGTTATTGAATCATGGGGCAAGTCTTTCCCGTGCTGTTCTCGTGATAGTGAATAAGTCTCATGAGATCTGATGGTTTTATAAAGAGGAGTTTCCCTGCACAAGCTCTCTCTTTTTGCCTGTTGCCATCCATAAGAAGTGACTTGTTCCTCCTTGCCTTCCACCATGATTGTGAGGCCTCCCCAGCCACGTGGAACTGTATGTCCATTAAACTTATTTTTCTTCCCAGACTTGGGTATGTCTTTAACAGCAGTGTGAAAGTGGACTAATACATATATGTAAAAATTTTATGTATTTGATGAAACATATTTATATTGACAAATTTGAATCACATTTTAATCCTCTTTATTATTGAGAATGGATATAAGTCAAGATTGGGATAAAAAGATAAAATAGTGTGAAGTTCAGAAGCTGAAAAGAAACAAAATCAGTGAGGTAATCTGCTTAACACTGCAAACACTGGAGAAATAATAAAAGTGAGTAGGCATTTGTTGGAGTAGCCCACAAAAAATCTTTACACAGGACCTTACAAATTGTTTACTTAATGTAGATCTAATTAGTGATCAAAACAATGAGAATGTAAAGGGGAATTATTCATATCAAATTCACAATTCAGAAGCCACAGATGGATGCAACTTGTGCCTGCCTGGGAGACACAAAGGAAGCTACATTTGTGAAATTAGCCCAATGGGAGGAGAAAGATGAAACTGAAACCTTGGGGGCTTTACTGTACCTGTCGGAGGCTGATTCAGGAAAATGGCCTTCTTTTTTTTTTTTTTTTTTTGAGATGGAGTCTCGCTCAGTTACCCAGGCTGGAGTGTAGTGGTGCAACCTCTGCCTCCCAGGTTCAAGCGATTCTCCAGCCTCAGCCTCCTGAGTAGCTGGGATTACAGGCATGTGCCACCAAGCCCAGCTAATTTTTGCATTTTTAGTAGAGATGGGATTTCACCATGTTGGCCAGACTGGTCTCGAACTCCTAGCCTCAAGTGATCCTCCTGCCTCAGCCTCCCAAAGTGCTGGGATTACAGGTGTAAGCCACCACACCCAACCAAAATGGCCTTCTTATAGCAGGAGACTATGTCCTCAAAACACAGTCCCATCCAAGTGAATGGTTACAGTTTTTGGATGAACATGGTAGGACATCCAGTGTTCCATTTTACACCAAAACTCTTCTAACTGGAAAAGACGTCATAGAAACTGGCTTTTATATGCTAAGTTCAATACAAAATATTTTGTGAATTCTATACCAATTATCACCAATCTTGAAGATTAGCTTTGGTTAAATAATGTATTATGGCCAGAAGAGGAAAGCCCTGTGCACACACAAAAAGCACACAATCAATTGTTTGAGAAAAAAAGGTTAATAAGCAGCAGACAATGAGTAGTAGTCAGCAAAGACAAGTAAACACCAATAAAGAACATCTGCCATAATATTCCTAAAAGAAACATGTTATTTAGCCAAACAAAATGATGCTTTTATAGCCTTAATAATACATTCTTTATGGAAAACAATGAAGTTTTCTGGGTTTTGTATGAATGGCTTAAAAATTTGCTGCTAGGGTGATCAAACATGAAAGAGATTAAAAACACACACAAATGATCTCTATTGAGGATTGAGAATTAAAAGAGATTATTAAATTAAAGGATAATAAAATGATAACAATATTTAACATTTAAAAAAGCAAATATTATTCAGTTCAACTAGCTAGCAGCGGTCAAAAGTCAAGTTGGGTGACTCACTTTTTTGTGTGTGTGTGAGACAGTCTTGCCACGTCGCTCAGGCTGGAGTGCAGTGGCACGATCTCAGCTCACTGCAGCCTCCACCTCCCAGGTTCAAGAAATTCTCCTGCCTCAGCCTCCCGAGTAGGTGGGATTACAGGCGTGTGCCACCATGCCCAGCTAATCTTTTTGTAGTTTAGTAAAGACGGGGTTGCATCATGTTGTCCAGGCTGGTCTCCAACTCCTGGCCTCAAGTGATACTCCTGCCTCAGGGTCCCAAAGTGCTGGGATTATAGGCATGAGCCACTATGCCCAGCCTGAATGACTCGCATTTATGATACTCATTGTTAAACTATCCGGAGAGGAAAACAAGGAACTTGAAATTAACAAGTATTTTATTGGTTTTACACTTCTGAAAAATGCAGCTTTTGTCTTAAAGACACAGCTTTAAATTTTAGCCATTGATTTAAAAGATTATTGAGGGTAAGCCTATGATAATGATGTTAATAAGGTTGTTAAAGAAAAAGGTATGCAATCCAGAATTCTGGTTGAAAATATAGAAGCATTCTTTGAACTGTAGTTTGAATTTTAATAAGGAAATGTCAGCTTTACCTGTGCTGATAGCAATGGTATTCCTTGGAACAATTCATGTATTATTTACATTGTTTTCTATATCTCTCTAAAGGTGGAACATGATGAAACACACACCAAATCTGACCTTACAACACGCTTGGATACACAATGGAAATTCTAATGAAACACTGTCAAAGCAATTAGATTTAATTAAGCAAGATATGAAATACATTAATAGAGCTAAGCAAAACCATAGAAAATCCGCAAAGAGCAAATCTCAGTCTTCGGCAGAGTGTGAAATTAATTTTAAATCTCATCATTCAGTTACTTGTTATGAACTACAGCTTGCTGTAAACAATGTTAACTGAAAAATAAACAAAACCATGATCTCTTTAAGTTTTATTTCACTTTTAAATGGATTCTACAAATATATCTAAAGATTTAAAGAAAATTGTTATTCTAAATAAAAAAGATGCATGAGAAATATGAAACAAAAGTAAAATTCCAGCAAAATACAAGGAAATTTGAACAACAAAACAAAAACATTTGCATGACTATGAAGGAGAAGGTTCACACATATACAGTCTGGAAACTGACTTCTACAGACTGTTTTGTGGCCATTCTAGATTAAGGTATTGTATTGATTGAAGAGCAATCTAAACAAACCAATATATTGGTATTTTTTTATTTGTAATAATCCAGTCCAGAAAAAGTTAAAAGAACTTATGGATTAGAGTATCAATCTAGATATTGTTTTAAGAGAAGCCAAAAATAACTATATAAATGATATGTTTTGGCTATGTCCCCACCCAAATCTCATCCTGAATTGTAATCCCCACATGTTGGGGGAGGGACCTGTGGGAGGTGATTGGATCATGGGGGCAGTTTCCCCCATGCTGTTCTCGTGATAGTGAGTGAGTTCTCAGGAGACCTGATGGTTTTATAAGTCGCAATTTCCCCTGTGCTTTCTCTCTCTCTCCTGCTGCCTTGTGAAGAAGGTGCCTGCTTCCCCTTCCACTATTCCATACAATTCCATAATTTGAATTATAATAATTACAGTTCCACTTCCATAATTGTAAGTTTCCTGAGGCCTCCCCAGCCATGCAGAACTGTGAGTCAATTAAAACTCTTTCCTTTATAAATTACCCAGTCTGGGGTAGTATCTTCACAGCAGTGTGAAAACAGACTAGTACAATAAGCAATAGTAATTTCTACCATGAAATTAAAATATTTGGCTACATTTCCAGTGATAACACTAATTAACCATAGATGACCCCATTACAATGTTTGAGATTGGTTTGAAAATTATGATTCATTTCCAATCTAAGTATCATTTTAATAAATTTATTGACAATTCCAATGGCTACTAGATTAGCAGTGTTTCCCTTAAACGAAATTGCCAGTTTGGCATGACTGTGAACAATTTTGATCATAGCAACATTATTAGTGATTCACTGAAATGAACAAGAAATATACGTTTTATGAAATAAATTATACTAACTAATTACAGTTGACCCTTGAGAAACACAGGTTTGAACTGTGTGGGTCCACTTATATGTGAATTTTCTTCCACCTCTTCCATCCCTGAGATAGCAAAACCAATCCCTCCTCTTCCTCTGCCTACTCATTGTGAAAATGACAAGCATGAAGACCCTTATGATGATCCACTCAAGGAATAGTAAATACATTTTTTCTTCTTTATGACTTCGATAAGATTTTCTTTTGTCTAGCTTACTGTATTGTAAGAATACAGTACATAATACATATAACATACAAAATGTGTGTTAATTGACTGTTTATGTTGCCTGTAAGGCTCCCAGTCAATAGTAGGCTATTAGTAAAGTTTGGGGGAGCCAAAAGTTTTGGATTTTCAACTGTGTAGGGTGGGGAGGTGGTACCTCTAACCCTCTTGTTGTTCAAGGGCCGAGTGTAATTATAGTATACCTTTATTGTATTACCCACATAAACATCAGCGCATCAAGGTATGCAACCAGTTCTCTTTGATATTTTGCCAACTTTTAGTCATGTAAAAGCTTAGTTTTGTACACATTTTTTCAATTTTGGTGTTACAAAAGTTGTATTTGTCAGGAAGGAGGAAATGACATACTGTATTTAACAATTTTTAGCTTAATCTATAACTTTTAAATATTTAGATATATGATATTTTGGGCTTAAATGCTGGGCTGACATCCAGGTGAAAGTGCATTCAGCTTTGAGGAAAAAATTTGGGAGCCCACACTTGGAGGGAAGATTAGGAAACAAATTTGAGGTTGAATTGAGAATTCTTCCACATCCGAAGATAATGCAAACCCAAAGCCCCTTCTGTTAAGATGGCAGTTCTCAACCTTGGTTACCCATTAGAATCACCTGGGAGGCTTTAAAGATGCTGATGCCCAGGCTCCCCACTCTGTAGAGCTTTTGATTTAGTGGTCTAGGTTGAGGCCTGAGCATCAGCACTTGAAAAAACTTCCCAGGGTTGGGCAGAGTGCAGTGGTGTTTACAACTAATTGATCACAACCAGCTATAGACTTCTTTGTTTCTTCTCTATCTCCTTTGCTTCACTTGACTAGCCTTAAAAAACAACAACAAAAAATCTTCCCAGGTGATTCTAATGTGCAGTCAGCCCTGAGACTAGCTATCAGTAACTTGGATAGCAAACGGCATCCTGACAGGGTTGAAAGAACTTTGAAGCCAGGTCATGCCATGGCTAGATTGTGGTTACATTATGTCAGGTCTGGGTCAAACTAAGGTTGGCAAGATTGAAAGAGGCTGTCATTACAAAGAAAGAGCACGTAGGCCTTGGTTTCATCCCTTCAATTGACATTTAATGCGCTTCTACAGTGTTTCCTGAACTGAGGGTACAGAAAGGAATAAAATATTAATTCCAAAAATGGGGAACAGACGTGTAAACAAAATAAAGTATTACAAATATTATGGTAAAAGTGTATATGGGGCAAAATAGAGGCACAATTCCATATAGGAAGGAAGGATAGGTGGAGGCAGTCTGAATCTTGAAAGATGTGGGGTTATCAGGGGGTGTTTGGGGCTGAAGACCAGGAGTTTATAGGGAGACTTCTTGAATTGGGCAGTACAGGAAACCCAGGTGTATCTGAGAGCAAGATGAGGCCCTTGGGAACAGACACAGTAGAGAGAGGCAGGAACGTGGGAAGGTGTATTAGTCTGTTCTCACACTGCTAATGAAGACATACCTAAGACTGGGTAATTTATAAAGGAAATAGGTTTAATGCACCCACAGTTTCCCATGGCTGGGAAGGTCTCACAATCATGGTGGAAGGTGAAGGAAGAGCAAGGCACATCTTACATGGCAGCAGCCAAGAAGAATGTGTGTAGGGAACTACCCTTTATAAAACCAGCAGATCTTGTGAGACTTATTCACTATCAGGAGAACAGCATGGGAAAGACCTGGCCCCATGATTCAGTTACCTCCTACCAGGTCCCTTCCATGATATGTAGGAATTATGGGAGCTACGGTTAAAGATGAAATTTGGGTGCAGACACAACCAAATCATATCAGAAGGCATTGCTAGGATGAGTGGCCAACTTCTCTTTGGTCTGGAGCCAATTTTATACAGGCCTTTAGTGTGCTTTTTGAGCAACATCTCAGAGGATCTTCAAACTGGGTTTACAGCAGCACTTTTCAGGAGGTTTGATGGCATGGGAAGGGAATCTATTTCCAGATCCTTAACTTCCACAGGTATTTTTCCTAAAATTTCCCTGCCCCAAAGCAGGTGCCAGAGCCATTCTCTCAGCAGCTTCAAGCTGTTTGTCCTCCCGCGATTATACTCTATGCTTTGCACAGGTCAGCAGTGCTCCTCCTCTTTCAGGATCTTCCTGTAATCTGCTACTCTGTGGTGCTATCTCGGAGGCACCAAATGAAAAGATGAGAAATACCAGTTTCAGAGATCTCCTTTACTGTTAATCAAGGAACCCAAGCCTGCCTTCTGGTTTTGTATCTTACACATGTTTCCTATTGTTGACTCCTAATCCTACTTAGAGTTAACATTTATCCGTTGCTAACCCCTCCACTCTGGCAACTAAGCAAAATGTGAAAGGCTTAACGACATAGCTTCATTAATCCTCCATTTTTGTTGTCCTGCATGTTACATCTACATCATTGAAAATGCCACCAGATGATATAATTTTTGTTTTCAACATTCATACTTACCATAAAGAACTTAAGAATTAAAAAAGTGCCTTCCATTATATATTACTTTAACACCACGGTAACCCTGTATTTTGTTAGATGCCCCAGAGGCTATGATTCCCATAGTAAGCATAGGAAAATGATGCCCAGCCAAGAGAAATTAAGAGATTTGTTCTAGTCTCCTGCTTGTGAGTGCTGGAACTGGATCTTATACCCAGATATTTAAAGTCAGATTTCAAAATCCAATATTCTTTTCTACATACTAAATGACTTCTCTTGGAGTGGGCATGTGAGTTTGCTTTAGGAGGCAGCACAGAGAAGAACATGTTATTCTACTCAGTCTTGAAGGGAAAGAATCAGAATCCCCAAGTGTACTTGTAGGAAGTAAGGAGGGAGAACCACAAGGATGGGAGAACCGGTGTGATGACTGGAATCTGCGGGAATAACAAACTGGCTGCCCAGGGGAGGGGGCCTGGCTTGGGTCAGGGGACTCTGAGGCCCAAATAGGAAAACACCTGCACGTCCCCAGCCCAAGATCTGCTGTCGGGCACTGCCCTTACTTTATGTCTGTTGGTGGTAGTGGAGGCTGACAGGTGAGGGTCCCAGGGAAGCTTCTTTGACTCTCAACAGCAGCTCTTCATCAACGGTCCTCAATATGCAAAATGGTCTGACTTTATTTTTCTGGGCCATTCTAGAAGAAAACCCTGTCTTGGCAATGGGAAGGGGAAGGGAGGTTCTACAGGGGAGGAAGGCCTTGCCCAGCAGGAGTCTGAGCTGCAGGCTGAGCTGAGGGGCAGCAGAGAGCTGATGGGATGACAACTGCAATGGAATGAATGTCCTCTGCAGCTGAATGAATGTTCCACATGTTTTGGGACATTTTCTATTTCCCACATGGCATCTCAGAAAATTTGGGGTGAGATGCACAAAAGCTGCAGGTATAGTACATGGCCCAAGTGTGAATCCCTGATCCATCACTTATTGTCTTGCGGTCCGAGGCAAGTTAATTGACCTCTCTAGGTCCCATTGCCTCATCTGTAAAATGGGGATGATAGAACTCACCTGGTGGGCTTCCTGTGACACTTGGCACGGGCACCTTCATCTTAGATTTTTCTAGACTGGCTGCTGCTGGAGGGCCAGGACTGTATCACCAGTGACTTGCGTAGTCCCAGACTTACTGCAAGTGCTGCTTGACAAATGGCTGCTGACTACACATGACTATAGGGAATCAGTAGGTGTTTGTGGATTCTTGAGTCAGACGGGCCTGACTCAAATCCTAGCTTCACTACTTATTAATTGTGCGAGTCAGTTTCCTCCCACCTCCCTTACCTTGTCTGTAAAGTGGAGACAACTGGAGAGCATGCCTTATAGGTTGCTGTGAAAATTAAAAGAGGAAATACATAAAAAATCATCAAGAAATCCCAGCGGCTATTACTGCAGATAGGTGTGAGGGAAAGCAAGAAATGAGGCGTCAGGCAGCCTGCATCCAAGTTCCTGATCTGATAAATCACCAGCCCTCTCATCTTGGACAAGTCACCTCCACTTCTTCTTTCTGAGCCTTGTTATCTTATCTGGCACACAGAGATGTTGAAGCTCTGTTGCCTCAGGACCATTGTATAGTTTGGATGAGATAATATATGGGAAAGTTTGACGTGCATGAAGCGTTAACCAAATGTAGAGAATTATTATAGTCGGACCCCGATGGCCTCAACCACCTCAGTCCTCTGTGGGATGTCAGAATCCTCAGGAAGGGGTCCCAAGAGTTCAGTCAAATTCCTTTCTTTTCCTGAAAATTTCTTTCCGCAAGAGTTTGCTGCCCTCTGGTGGGTGTTATTGCCATATTGCACAAACCTTTCCTGGAAAAGATTAAGCATCTTGCCTTTACGGGCTGGAGGCTATAGCACATTTGGGAGGATGAGCTATGAATAGGAGCGTTGGCCTATCTTCTAGCCCTCCGGGGGAGTAGTTCTTGGAGTGAGGCCTCTGATCAGCATCAGCATCACCTAGGTGTTTGATAGAAGTGCACACACTCGGCCCTACACTGACCAATGAAGCAGAAACCCTAGGGGTGGGGCCCAGCAGTCTGTGCTTTAATGTGACCTCCAGGCTCTTGTGTGCAGAGGTTTGAGAATCACTGTTCTAGGGACTCCAGGACCTCAGAATTGGAAGGGAGGGGCTGGAGAAGAGCTGGGAAGGGCAGTGACTTTGATTGTGTGCAGTCGTATAGCTATCTGGGGTGTGAAAAATATTAAAACTGCAGATTGAAAAGAATGGTAGAACTGGCTGGGTGCGGTGGCTTACGCCTATATTCCCAGGAATTTGGGAGGCCAAGGCGGGAGGATCACTTGAATTGCGGAGTTCAAGACCAGCCTGAGCAACATAGCAAGACCCTGCCTCTACAAAAAAACTAAAGAAAAATTAGCTAGGCAGGGTGGTGGCCACCTGTAATCCTAGTAACTTAGGAGGCTGAGGTGGGAGGATCACTAGAGCCCAGGAGTTTGAGGATGCAGTCAGCTATGATCGTGCCACTGCACTCCAGCCTGGGTGAAAGAGCGAGGCCCTATCTCAAGAAAGAAAGAAAGTCAGAATAAATACACAAATATCCTTCACTAGATTTACCAGTTGTCATCAGTTTGCCACATTTCATTAATCTCCTGTTTTCTACATTTCTTTTATGCTGATCCATTTCAAAGAAAGCTGTAGAAATCACAGCACTTCACTCTCACATATTTAGCAGCATTTTGTAAAAGTAAGAAACTTCTATATGGCCACAACATTATCATTACAACTAAGAAAATTAATAATTTTATAATTAATTTACATTCTATATTCAAATTTCTCCAATTGGCTCCAAAATATTTTTTATATTTGCATGTGTTTTAAATCCAAGATCTAATTCAAATTTATGCATTGTATTATGTCTTGTTTTATGTCTTTTTTTAGTACCTTTTAATCTAAAACAGCCCATTGTCCTTGACTTTTCTTTTCCTTTTTTTTTTTTTTTTCTTGAGACAGGATCTCACTCTATTGCCCAGGCTGGAGTGCAGTGGCATGATCTTGGCTCACTGCAACCTCTGCCTCCCGGGTTCAAGTGATTCTCCTGCTTTAGCCTCTCCAGTAGCTCGGATTACAGGCACCTGCCACCACGCCTGGCTAATTTTTGTATTTTTAGTAGAATAGGGTTTCATCATGTTGGCCAGGCTGGTCTCCAACTCCTGACCTCAGGTGATCTGCCCGCCTCTGCCTCCCAAAGTGCTAGGATTACAGGCGTCAGCCACTGCACCTGGCCAAATTTTCTTTTCTTTTTTTTCTTTTCTTTTCTTTTCTTTCTTTCTTTCTTTCTTTCTTTCTTTCTTTCTTTCTTTCTTTCTTTCTTTCTTTCTTTCCTTCCTTCCTTCCTTCCTTTCTTTCTTTCTTCCTTTTTCTTTCTTTCTTTCTTTTTAAATGATACTGACTTTTTAAAAGAATTCAGGCCTGTTGCGTTATAGAATGTCCCACAGCTGGATTTGTCAGATTGCATTCTCATGGTTGGATTCAGGTTAGACATTTTTATCAAGAATGCCTTATTGGTGACGTTGTATGCTTCTTGATGTATCAGGAGGTCAGGTTATGTTGCTGTGAATCTGAATGACCTGGGGAGCTTTTTTCAGACACAAGTTCTTTGGCTACGCACCTGGAGTTTCAGTTTCCTTGGTCTGGGATGTGCTCTGCACATTCACATTATTTGAAAGCGTCACAGGGATTCTGTGGTGTGGCCAGGGTTGAATCTCAGGAGAGGAAAGCCTTCCAGTCTCTCTTTCATGAATTTATCTTTCAACGCCTCCATCCCAAAGCAACAACAACTGGAGCAGTGCTACCATGTCCCTCTGCCCCTTGCTCACCCACCAAAACCTTCCTCCACCCACCTCCTCCCACCTCCAGTGAGATCCTGAAAAATGATTCACTCTAGGCCAGTTGTCCCTGGGGCTGAGCTGGAGCTTCTGCTCACCATGGGGTAAGACATATGATGGGGCAGGTGTCGAGGAACCTGGAAGGAGCTCCTCCTGGGGATGGGAGGTGGAGCTGGTACAAACTACCAATTGGAGTGAGAAGGAGGAAGCTAATGCAATCTGAGCTCCCGAACTTTATTCCCATGGCTGGGAGTGACAGTTCTGGAAAGATGAGTCGACTTTGAAAATAGGAATTGGAAGATATGCAATATTCCCTCTTCATATTGTAACACATCAGTTGCAATTTCTACTATCCCAACATTTGTGTTCTCTCTCTGTCTCTTACACCCACACACAGCCATCCCGTACACTGACGTTATGACATGTATTGATTTATAATCTCTACCTCAGTGGAAAAGACAATAAAAGTCTAAGTGAGCCTTAGAGATGTGATATCAGTGTGGATGGAAAAGAGGAAAGAGGAATTGTAGTTTTGGCCTCCTTTGAGTGGATGTCTAGAAGTAGGGTGCATAAATTTAAAAAAATGGTGGTCAGACAGCATGGGAATCTGATCAAAGCAGGGAGACTTGCAGGAGCAGCCACTGTGGGGCTAGGCACCTGTGGATTTTGGGAGAGAGAAGGGCTGAGTGGAATGGCAGAGGAGGAGCTGCAGGGGATAAAGACAGAAGCAGCTGTGGAAATGCCCCCAAACTCAGCAAATTTCACAGTGTCTTTCAGGGCTAAATGTCAAGCTGATGAACCCAGGGTCAAAACATGGAGGTAGAAACAAAATGCTGATAACTGCGCTGGGCTAGATCAGGCAGAATTTGATGGCTGGCTGTGCTCAGTCCTGGCTGGAGCTCCTGAGCTGGGAGCAGGAAGCAGCTTCACCAGGCTGGGCTGGCTGGATGTAGCCTCATCAGGCTAAGCAAGGAGCATGAGCCCCTGTGATGCAGAGACTGGGGAGGAGGAGGGAGATGTGATCCTTTGAGCTTTCCTGTAGCTCCTACCTCCTTACATCTGCTTCCTCCTGCTTCACATCCAGGACTTGGATACACAGCACCCCTGACCTGCATGGATGCCTTAGGAAATGTCTGAGCTTAACAAGAATCTTTAGAATATGCTCTTCCCCTGCCACCGCCAAGTTATGCGGACGCAGAGGCTTTGGTGTGTTCAAGATTGGGCTTCACCCATAACCCACTGCCATGGCCGAGGAACGCATTGCTGTTGGAGGTGTAATGGACGTTAATACTGCTTTACAAGAGGTGCTGAAGACCACCCTCATCCACTATGGCCTAGCATGTGGAATTTGCAAAGCTGCCAAATCCTTAGACAAGCGCCAAGCCCACCTTTGTGTGCTTGCATCCAACTGTGATGAGCCTATGGATGTCAAGTTGGTGGAGGCCCTTTGTGCTGAACACCAAATCGACCTAATTAAGGTTGATGACAACAAGAAACTAGGGGAATGGGTAGGCCTCTGTAAAACTGACAGAGAGGGGAAACCCCGTAAAGTGGTTGGTCGCAGTTGTGTAGTACTTAAGGACTATGGCACGGAGTCCCAGGCCAAGGATGTCGTTGAAGAGTACTTCAAATGCAAGAAATGACAAAATCTTTGACTCACACACACACACACAAAGAATCTTTAGAATATGCCACCTTGTCATGTATTCACATATATGTGCTCACATATACACACACAGCACACATGTAAAAACACATGAATGCTGAGCTAGGTAGGACTCAGGGGCCCTGCAGGTCTAGGCCCTGCTGCGTAGCCTTGGGCAAGTCACTTCATCTCTCTGAGCTACAGTTGCCTTCTCTGAGAGAGAGTGAAGTGAGATGATTCCTGAGATCAAAGAATGTAGGAGATGGAAGAAAAGTCAGGCATCATCTTCTATCCCTTCATTTTACAGATGTATAATTAGAGATTAGAAGGGATTCAGAAGCCATGCCATCTACTCCTTCCTTGGACCACTGGGGAAACTGAGGCCCACATAGGGAAAGAAAGTGACTATTCTGGTGTACTTTAATCTATGCGCTTTATCCCAGGGAGCCAGGAGACTATCTCAGAAATATCTCTTCAGTCTCAACTACTTTCAACCTTCCAAAGCTAGACTGGAGAGGAAGAAGATGGTGGGTAAGCAATGAATGAAGGAAAACAATGAGAAGTACCCTCATTGGGGAAAAAATGGTTGGAAAACACTAGGGTTAATCAAGGCAGGCAGGTTTCTTTACTAAGTATAAGTCTTAGGGCCATACAGCTTTGTGAGTCTACAGGTGAGGCTGTGTTGTGCAGCATCCCTCAGATGGCTGGATCACGGATGCTTTCCCTTGGAGTGTAGCATCTCAGGAGGCTGGAGTTATGGACCACCCCTGAGGAAACACTAGGTAAGCTATAGGCAATTTTTAAGCCATAAAGAAAAATATTTTCTTATTTTTAGTATAAAAAATTTTACACCCATGCAATTGATTTTAAGCAACATTCAACTATATTGAAGGATGATTTTAAGTGAATTTAAAGACTCAATTTGATAATTTTTCAATGATTCATAACATTTGTCATGAGAAGTATAGGATTTGCTCCTTCCATTTATATTTATACTTTATTTTATTTTTGAGACAGTCTCACTCTGTCACCCAGGCTGGAGTGCAGTGGTGCTATCTCAGCTCACTGCAACTTTTGCCTCCCCGTTTCAAGCGATTCTCCTGCCTCAGCCTCCTGAGTAGCTGGGATTATAGGCGTGAGCCACCATTCCCAGCTAATTTTTGTATTTTTAGTAAACATGGGGTTTCACCATGTTGGCCAGGCTGGTTTTGAACCCCTGACCTCAGGTGATCCACCCACCTCAGCCTCCCAAAGTGCTGGGATTGCAGGTATGAGCCACCGCACCCAGCGTCCTTCCACTTTTCATTCTTCTGATGTGGCAGTTAATTCTCGATGTCTTCTATTTTTTTTAACCTGGAAATTTAACATGTATATTTAGCTTAATTTCTCAAGTTAATATCTTTACCCTTCTCCTGACCAATTCAATGACCTGAGTATGCTTAAACTCTAACCACTCCCCACTGACATATATGCCATTATTGCCCAGTGTTTTAGTGGTGTCTTATGTCTGGAAGCCCCTACAGTAGACATTACAACTATTGTTTTATATACCAACATTCATATAGATTTGTTCACACGTTAACCACTTTGCTTTCTTTCTTTCATTCTTTCGTACATCTCAGACTTTTGAGTTCTCTTACTGAAGATCTGTTTATAACAAACTGTTTTGCTTTGTTTACAAATTTCTTTATATCACTTTTTATTCTTAAAGGGTAGTTTTATTTGGTACTAAATCTAGGTAGTGGTTACCATCTCTAAAGTTCAATTTCCTCATCTCTTAAAAGTGGAGAGTAAATATCTTCCTTAGTGATTTCATGAGGGGGTTCTTGGGAGCATCACATGGCATAATGACTAAAAGCTTTTAGTGAACGAAGCTCAGGTGTTGACGCTGTCTTCTCTGCCCTGAGAAAACCCTGGGAGTTGTGTAAGACAGTGCTTGCTTTCAGTAAACATGCTCTTTGCCAAAATGTCCTAACACACTGTTGCTCAACCTTGTTTTCATTGTTGATGATTGTCCCTGTAAGGAGCCTTTTTAGATTTTTTTCCCTAATTGCCCCCTCCTCTCATGGAAATTTGATACTACGAGTAAACTGCAAATCCATTGGGCACTATATGTATATCTGTCCTTTATACCTAGAAGGAGTAAATAGTTTTTTTTTTTTTTCAATTGGCCACCAAGAACTAGCTTTTGCTCTCTTGAGGGCAATATCGCCCTTGCTGAGCATGTGTGTTCTAGTGGCATTAGAACATTGGCAGCATTTTCAAACTGCAGTGCTGCCTAAGCATTAAACGATCAGGTGCCGGGTGCAGTGGCTTAGCCGGGTACAGTGGCTCATGCCTGTAATCCCAGCACTTTGGGAGGCCAAGGCAGGCAGATTGCTTGAGCTCAGGAGTTCAAGACCAGCCTGGGCAACATGGTGAAACACCATCTCTACAACAAATACAAAAATTAGCTGGGTGTGGTGGCTCATGCCTGTAGTCCCAGCTACTTGGGAGGCTGAGGTCAGAGAATTCCTCAGGACTTTGATGCTGCAGTGAGCCATGATCGTGACACTGCACTCCAGCCTAGGTGACAGAGTGAGACCCTGTCTCAAACAAAACAAACAAAACAACAAAACAAAACAGGATCGGGCTTTGGAATTGGGTAGACCTGGAATTAAATCCTTGCCGTCATTGAGTAGATGTGTCACATCAGGTAGAGCTACTTCGCCTCTCTAAGCCTGTTTTAGATCTCAAACATGGTGACAGTATTTAAATAGGCATTTAGTACCGTGCCCAGAACATAGTATTTGATAAATGTTAGCTACTAACAAACATTTCCAAAAGAGGGTACTCCTTAACATTTTTCTTTTCCTATAACATATTTTAACATATTTAGTTATTATAAAAGTAAGTTATTTATGTCCACCCCCTCTCCAATTCCCCACACAATAAGGGACATGGAATTGGCCAGTGAGGAGGAGGAGGACTCCCTGAGGGACTGGAAGGCAGCCCTGTGGCAGGGGAACAGAGAGAGGTCCTGGCAGGTTGACTCTCAGGGTGGCTATGCAGAGGCCACCACTAGGGTCCAGCTACTTCTGACCACACTGGAGGACATTTCTCTAAAGGTCTTAAAGAAGAATGAGAACTTGCTAAGAGAGGGGCCAGCTGGAGTTTCTCCTAAGGAGAAACAGATTGGAAGTGTAGAAGGCTTTCAACCAGAATTCAGCTGTGAACATTTGACCACTTTTCAAAGACCTCTAACATATCTGGATTAGGTTCCAAAGAAGCTGTTACTTAGAGTTCAGTTTGGAGCTGGGATTGAACAATGACCACCAACAAAAATGTACAGGTGTTTGCCTGTGTGTTAAGGATCTTCTCTGGGGCTGGGTGCGGTGACTCATGCCTGTAATCCCAGCAGTTTGGGAGGCTGAGGCGGGCAGATTGCTTGAGCTCAGGAGTTCGAGACCAGCCTGGCCAACGTGGTGAAGTCTTGTCTCTACTAAAAATACAAAAATTAGCTGGGTGTGGTGGCATGTGCCTGTTGTCCCAAGTACTTGGGAGGCTGAGGTGGTAGAATCGCTTGAGCCCGGGAGGCGGAGGTTACAGTGATCCGAGATCACCTCACTGCACTCCAGCCTGGGTGATAGGAAAAAAAAAAAAAAGATCTCTTTGGCAGAATGTTTTCTTTCAGCATGAAAATAGAATGTCAAGGCTATGCCAATGTGTGGTTTGGATAAAGTATATGTTTTGGTCCAAAATGTTTCATGAGTGCAATGTTAATTGTGTGCTGGTGAACCTGGCCCAGTTATAAGAATGTTCTAATTTATAAATGTGTCTTTATATGTAAGTTAAGATACTTTTAAGCCTTGGGAAAGAGAGGCTAGTCATTTAGGAATTAGACCAGACTGTATATAACAGCCTAAAATGACAGTGACTTATACACATAAGGGTTTGATTTTCTCACATCAAAGAAGTCCGCATGTAGGCAGTTCAAGGTCTCTGTTTGTCAAGACTCGGTGTCCTTTTACATTTCTGCCCTGCCATCCTAGTTTGTGACTGCCATCTTTGGTGAAGGTCATCTCATTCCCAGAAAATTGGAGGTGGGAAGGGGCAAAGGGAAAGGGGGGCCGGGGCTCCCTTTACTGTGCCTCCCAGTTTTTTCTTACATCTAATTGGCCAGTAAGCTAGCTGGGAAGAAGCTGGGAAGTGTAGTCTTATTCCAAAAGGCAATGTTCCTCTCTAAAAGTCAGGGTTCTGTTATTACCAAGGAAGAAAGACCACTAGGAGTGAAGTGAGCAGATAATAACCTGTGCCTATGTAAGACTGTTTCTGTCCATGTACAGGATCATCAAGGTGACAGAGAGACAGAGAGAGAGAGAGAGCACTTTATAAAGGCTAAGACCTGCTGACAGCCTCAAGGAATAGCACTGAGTTGATATCATCAGACAAAGTCCTGTTTTTCAGCTTCTTCCAGAAAAGACGAGATGGGGCTCCCCATAGCTGAGCTGTGTTCCAGGAGCATCTCCATCCATTCCAAGGGGAAGAGTGCAGGGCATGGAGCCTTCTGTCTTGTGGAAGAAGTAGGGACATGGAGGATCAGGGCAAGAACAGGTGTGTGGGGTGTTTGTGTATCTCAATGACTTGTGAGATTTCTTTTTCCTTTTTGATTTGCATTTGGCAAATCCTCTCTCCCCCTTTTAAGCCCCTAGTGTTAAAAAGTTCTTGAAATGGATTGTAACAAATAAAGTTAGGCCAGGGAGAGCTGAAATGCATTGTGTATTAGTCAGGGTTCCTTAGAGGGACAGAACTAATAGGATGGATGGATGGATGGAGATATCTATATCTAATCTCTATCTATCTATCTATCTATCTATCTATCTATCTATCTATCTATCTAGAGTGTGAGTGCATTTATTAAGTATTAACTTATATGATCACAAGGTCCCACAATAGGCTGTCTGCAAGCTTGAGGAGCAAGGAGAGACTTGGGAGTCCGAGTCTCAAAACTGAAGAGCTGGGAGTCCAATGTTTGAGGGCAGGAAGCATCCAGCGTGGGAGAAGGATGAAGGCTGGGAGGTTAGGCCAGCCTCACCTCTTCATTTTTCTGCCTGCTTTATATTCATTGGCAGCTGATTAGATTGTGCCCACCAGATTAAGGTTGGGTCTGTCTTCCCCCAGTCCACTGACTCAAATGTTCATCTTCTTTGGCATCACCCTCACAGACACACCCAGGATCAATACTTTGCATCCTTCAATCAAATCAAGTTGATAGTCAGTATTAACCATCACAGGTTGTGTGTAAATCACTGAAGTTGGCCTACAAAGTAATTTTGCAAGGGCCTTCTGCCCAAAGATGGGTGGATTCCCTGGGAGTTCGGTCAGCAACACACCAGATTCTTCTGTTTGCTTCTGAAGCCTGACTTGACTTCTGGAGGCTTCTTCCTGGAGCAGGACTAGTTGGATGAGATAAAAGTGCTCTTTGAGATCTCATGGAGTAGCATTACTTGAGTTATAAAATCTAATCATGGGCTTAAAACATGTAAATAGGAGCTTTCAGATTGCAAGTTCAACAAGAATTGTTCACAGTTAGTGGTTGCTTTTGTGGTATTTTGGGAAGAACATGGGCATAAAACTTGGCTCTACCACTCGCTATGTGGCCAGCTGCCAGTTCCTGAACCCTCCTGTGTCTCAGTTTCCTCACTGATTGTTGAAAGGAGTAAACGAAATCATTTGTGTGTGGGTTTGTGTGTGTATACAATACGGGTTTCAATGTAGTTGTAATAATATCAAACTGTTTCTTTTGAATCTTATTTTCTTTATTCAATGCCCCATCATACACATTTTCCATGTTATTACACATCTTTACAGTGCCGATATTCATTTAACCATTTTCCTATTTTTGAATATTGAAGTTGGATATTGGCTTCCAGGTTTTCTTGATGCAAAAATCTTTGAAATTATTCATTTAACTAGATTTTCAGAAATTAAATTGATGGATTAAGGAGATTTGGATACATATTGCCAAATTATTTTTCCAAAAGACTTTAACTAATTTATTCCACCACCAGCAACAGAGGACAGAGCAATTTTTGTCATTCTTAAGTATGTCATAAGCCATATTCACACTCCAGCCTGGGCAACAAGAGCGAAACTTCCTCTTAAAAAAAAAAGAAATGCATATTATAATTTGTAACATGACAATTTTATAGGTGAAAAATAAAATCCCGGTTTAAAATTTTGTATGTTTTTTTATGACTAGTGAGATTGCATTTTTTTCAAATGTATTTTCCAGTCTGAGATCCACTTTTGTAAGTTGTTTGTCCGGTATGGCTCCAGTGCATTATTCTGTTGGGTGTTAGAATACAGAACATCTTCAACATAGATTCAGTTTGGTGTCCTGATTGTGAACATGACTCCATTTGTGTTATATGTGTGTGATTGTATTCAACTGGGAATATGTGCTTTTTGGCTAATGTACAAAATGCTGGGTGTGCCAGAGATGTGTCTGAAATTCATGGGATGAGACTTTTATCTATTTCTCCTTCCACAGAATATTTAGTTGTAGCTGGAGAAAAGGCAAGTGAATTCCTTTTGGAGCTGGGTAGAAAGGGCATGGAGTTAAGGGTCACGAAGTCGGCACATTCCCTTGTGGAATTGTGCCTGTAATCTGCTGATTTTTTCCCTGATTCTCTACCTCTCATTTTGCCTGAAGTGACACTGTCCCTAGACCAGTCCGTGGCCAGCCCACATCATTTCTTTTAGGGTTATCTGAGGATCTGAGGTCCATGTGTTTCACAAGTACCCACAGGATGTGCCCACCATTTCCCTGCAATTCAATTCCAAGTCTGCGTTCTGAAGTAGAGGTTTCAACCCTGGGAGATACTTGTGGGTGTTGGAAGTGAGGGGTGGGCCTGGGGAAGGACTGAGTCATGAGGGTCACCAGGGCCTCAAGGAAGAGAAAGTTTCACCAGCTTCACTTCTTCAGAAGGGATCTCAGCCATGCAGATTCTTGGAGGGAATTATGAGGCTTTTAAAGTTACAGAGATGTCCTCAGCTCTGAGCAATGTTCTGAGGAGTAAAGTCGTCATCAGCCCATTTTGGCCCTATGTGGGCATCCTCTTTCCCACTCTTTCCTCTTGGGAGGAGGGACTCCAGTTTCACAGCTTGCCAGGGCTTTGGGCTTGTAGTATGGGAAGAATATGGAGCCAGGTGGAACTCTTGACCATAAGGATTTCATTTCCTGGTGACTTGAATCTTTAGGCCCAGAGGCTGTTCAGAATCTAACCAGCTACAACAAAATTGGGACTTGAGGGGGATTCAAAAAAACTTGGCTTTAAAAATTAGAATTAACAACAAGAGAATGGTTAAATGAGTTCAGGTATAAAAGACTGCAATAGTTAAAAAGAAATAAGGATACAGACATAAAAAGATCTCTGAGATGTACTGTTAACTGAAGAAAACAAGTTGTAGAATAAATTTTAAAATACAATCATGTTTATGCAAAAGAACAACAACAAAAAAACCTAGCTTTCTCCCCGCCACAGGTACATGCATGAAACCATACCCAGGAGGTTAGGAAGATGCCACACTCAATGGATGACAGTGGCTGCCTCTGGGGAGTGTGTGTGAAGGTCGACCAGACCTTGCACTTTGTTTTGTTCACATTTTAAAAGATAATGTAATTACGTCTTTCTGCTGTAATCAGAAATAAAAAAAATAGAACAACTGGCTTGAAAATCTAGGATGCAAATCCTTCTGCTTATCTGAGACCCAGGTGGTCACTGGTTCAGTCCTGATGCAGAGCAATGGCACTGACATTGAAATTGCACTCAGAGAAACCGAGCTGCAGCTCACCATGGACATGCTGTAGGATTCCAACCAGGAAGTGCTCTGAGCTTCACAGGGTTGCTGTGAGTATTAAATGAGATAATATATGAATGTGCTTTGCAAAAGTTAAAGTGGGAGACACATATAAGGTAGAAATACTATACTGTGTCATTACATTCTTGTCCTAGCTCCCAAAGTGAAAGTGGGATAAGAATGCAAGCACCACAACCCGACGAAGTAGATATTATTATGATCATTTCCATTCCACAGCTGAGGAGTTAAGTTTTAGTTAATTTTCTATTGGTCATTCGGCTGTTCAGCTGCAGTCAGTACTTGAACCCAGGCTCCCTGCTGTTCTCAACTGCCACTGCATGTTGAAGCACTTGGACACATTTACAGCCATGTGTATATATATTTACCGTTTCCTTCTTGGAGCATTTCTGACAAAGCTGAGATTTAAACCTCCAAGAACAAATACATGAAACTGATTCTAAACACTGTAGAGTATTTATGATGTGTTTGTGCTAGGCATTGTAGGAATAACAAGTGGCTACCATTTTCTGATCATCTGCTGTGTGCAAGACCCTCTTCTAAGCGCTTTACATGTATTAGTGCGCACAACTTTATGCAAGAGGTACTACTATCCCCACTTTACAGTTGAGAAAAATGCTGCACAGAGAGTTTAAATACCTTGCTCAAAGCAAAGACGTTTAAGATATGGTCTCTACCCTGAGTCCAATATGCGTGAAATAAAACAATGGAGAAGTGCTGCAATGCGGCTATCTACAAAGTTCCAAGGGCGCTCAGAGAGTACCATCCGTGCAGGGAAAAGCGAAGCACTTCGTGTGAGATCCTCAAAGTCCGAGGTGAGCCACTTCAAGCAGGGGCGGGGCGCGTGTGCAAGGCCCTGGGCTGAATTAATGAGAACCCGATCTCATGTTCTGGGTCAGAACCGAGCTCCATCCGGACTGCAGCGCAAGCCAAAGAAATGCAGTGGCTGCTGTCCCGGCTGGGCCCTTCCGCATACCCCGTGGGCATCGGGCCAGGGAGCCCTGCTCCCCTTGGGCCGCGGGGTTGGTAAGCAGCAAACCGAGCTGAAGCGGCCAAGAACCCTCCCGTAGGGCAGAGTGAGGATTGGCGGGAGAGAAAAGCCTAAAGGGACTGTAGCAATTGGCTGCCGCCTTTTCCACCGTAGGAGGATCGGGCTGACACTCCCAGCGTTGGGGCTTATTCAGGTAAAGATGATGTCTGCAGCCCCATCTTGCTTCAGAGACCTCCCGTTCTGCGCTTATCACTGCGTCCCCGGAAACCAGACGTCCCTTAAGAGACTTAGCCAATTATCATCCACGGCCATTACCGTGGAGAGCCTAGCGCTGTCAGCGAGTTTCTGATTGGCTGTTGCTGGAAGGGGGCGGGCCCGGAGAAGAACTGCGCGGCGTGGGGAAGGAGCCCTGCTTGCCCACCGTTCTCTCCAACTCAGGACGGACCGCGCCGCCAAGTGGTCTGTAGGGGTAATGCCTCGCACTGTTGCCCCGCAGAGGGCGGGCTTGGCTTGCCAGGCTCCTGGAGAGGAAAGCCTTTTAACCTAAATGAAGTAGAAAGAGAAATACCTAAACTTGAATAGGAATCAGTCGTGCTGAATAAGAGAACTCTTAGTCAGAATGCCTGTCGTCGGTCCCAGCTCCACATTAACTCAGTTTCCTTTCTTTCCTGAGCCTCATATGTCAGATGGGGATAATGATAATACCTATCTCCAAGGCTTGCCATGAGGTTTCAATGAAATTAATATGTTTAAGGTTCGCACAGTGCCATGCACATAATAGGTACACGATAAGCAATAACTGGTGGGGATCAGTGCACTGGTTAAGAATGAGCATTCTGGGTCAGTGTCGTGACTCTCACCTATAATCTCAGCATTTTGTGAGGCTGAGGCAGGAGGATTGCTTGAGTCCAAGAGTTTGAGAGCAGCCTGGGAAACATAGTGTGACCCTCTCTCTACAAAAAATAAAATTATCTAGACGTGTGATGTGCGCCTGTAGTCCCAGCTACTTGGGAGGCTGAGGTGGGAGGATCACTTGAGCCTGGGAGGTCGAGGCTGCAATGAGATGAGATTGCACCACAGCACTATAGCCTGGGTGACAGAGTGAGACCTTGTCTCAAAAAAAAAAAAAAAAGGAAAAAACAAAAAGAATGAGAATTTTGCCGTTTGAAAGAATACCTGTTGAGTCCCAAGCCTGCATAGCACTAGCATGGTGAGATTACATAGCCTCCCTGTCTCAGTTTCCTCATCTGGAAATGAGACTAACAATAACACCTACTTCATGGAATTGTGGTTTAATTGTGGTACTGATAAAATACCCAATACAAAGCAATCAATAAATGTTGGCCCCTATTATTCATATCATTTATGAATATTTATGAAGAAGGAAATAATGATTATTATTTCCCTTCTTCTTCCCCCAGGCAATAAGCTACTTCAGCCTGAGTTGGCCCTTCTGAAAGAGGAATAGTGGCTTGCTTTGTCTGGAGTTAGTCTGTAAACCTATGACACTCACACGTATGAACATAGGACTTGGAAAATCTTTATATCACACTCTTGCCCACAGTTTACATTATTCTTTTAGGCACTGTTTTCTTAAGCCCCATTGGCACCTGACAAAAGCATAACATTATAATGATTAACTTATTGGAGTAGAATTGGTTTATTAGAGTATCTTTTAAGTTGGCTGTAGTGTTCAACAGTATTCTGAGGGCAGTGTACACAGAAGTACATGTACTGATGAAGACAAGGGTTTCAGGGGTTTGAAATCAAAGGACATAAGTCAGCATATACTCTAGGGTGAGCCTGGGTTGGGACCAATGATGGTGAAGTGTGTAGCGGTGGTTGGGTGATTGGTTGGGAGCAGGGAAGTCTGGAGTGTTTCTGAGTCATGGGAAGATTACTGGACAGACTTGGAGACTTTAATTCTGGGTAAAACGAATTCACTCTCTGGCTGTGTGATCTTGGACAAGTCACTTATATTTTCTGAGACTGATTTCTTTGTAGTAAAATGAAAATAGAATATGATTCTTGTGTGTAGTGCATAATAAGTACTCTATAACTGCTAGTTATTGTTGTTATTCATAGTATCACAAATAATTCCTCCTCAAACGTATGTTGCGAGAATCATGGAGAAATCTAATCTGTTTTTATATTTCAAGAGTGATGAGTGCCTAAGATAACCAAATTAACAGTTTGGGAGTTTGGCAAGGTTTAGTCTACCTTTCCTTTCTTTTCCATTTTGTAGTTCTTATCTTCTATTCTGTCCTTAATTAAAAGTCTATCCTTCAAGTCACACAAGTGACCCAGTTCAGTGAGGACCTTCATGGTTCTTTGGATGCCTCCCTGCTGTACCATATGTTTGACCACCTTCCATCATCTGCCCCACCCACTTCCTTCTCTTCTGGCCTATAGGAGAGGACTCTAGCTAGAGCTTAGGCCCTGCGTACAGTGGTCTCATGTATCTTGGCAGCCCCAGGATTCCAGGGTTCTTCTTTGGATGAATGACCTTGTAATTGAAGCCCAAAGTTTAAGGGTGGTACTGCTGAGCACATATTGTGGAGGTAAGTGGGTAGGACAGCTGACACCCTCTCCAATTAATCATCCAGCAATAATTTTGGTGTGGTTACTATAGCCTGGTTACTTTGGAGGCCACATTCTTCCATTCTGAAGATATATGCAGAGTTATTTCTCAGTTAAAAATGAAGACAGGCATAATTTTTAGTGGGAAAATATGGGGCTTTTGTGTTGGGCAGATTTAAATTTGAATCTGGTCCTTTACTATGTGATCTTAGAACTAGTTGATTTTTTTCACAGTTTGCTTATCTATAGAATGGGGACAATTGGAATAACAGTAGTAAAAAGGAGTGAACTTTTGATAAATACAATAACGTAGATGAATCTTAAAATAATCATGTTGGATATAAGATGCAAGACAAAAAGATTACATACCGAGATTATGTTTATATAAAGTTCTAGAAAATGCAAACTTATCTGTAGTGTCAGAAAGCAGGTCAGTGGTTGCCTGGGGACGAGCAAGTGGAGGGGCAGGAGGAAGGATTACAAAGAGAGAGAGGAAAACTTTGGGAGCTGATAGATATGTTCATTACCTTGATTGCAATATGGCTTCCCAGGTATATACATATATCTAAACTTATTAAATTGCACGTTTTAAATATGTGCAGTTTATGACATCAGTCTTTCAATAAACTGTTAAAATGGGGATAATAAAATCTATTCATAAATAGTTGGTGATGTTTTAATGAAGAAAACATGTTAAAGTGCCAGAAATACAGCAGGTGATCAATAATGGGCACTCACTTCTTTCCCATTTTCATACTTTAAAAAAGAACACTAGGGAATTAACTTTAGCATAATATTTATATGACAAAGCCTATAAGTGGCACCAATAGCTTAAGTAATATAGAATACACATTTTCCTGTCTTTCTTGGTATCATAAGTACAGTATTATAAAGATTAAATGATGCAATCACATAAAGAACTTTGAACATTTCTGGGCATATAGTAAGTACTTGTTAATTGTTTTTTATTGCATTTACTACTATTGTTATGATGGGTTTGATGGAAGGCATGGAGTGAATAATCAGTAAATATTGGTTACATGTAATTGTAATTATTTTCATTATTAAAGTGGATGAGGAGGAAAGATTTGCTAAAAGATCAAGGAAGCTGATTTCCAAAAGAGTTTGCTTTTCTTGAGATTTGATGGGGCTTGGATTTATGTGTTTGTTTGATGCTAAATTGTGACAGAAACCATCTGGAAGACAGTTGGTGAGTGTCTTCTACAGGAACATAGCAACTCATTATGATTGTTAATATAGACGATATTAAAGGTAGCAGGTGCATTTATAATGATCAGTGAATTTAAATGGGATTAAATGGTTTCCAGCCATTAACAATGTGGTACCAACATTTGGTAGACATTATCTTAGTGTCAGACAGAAGAATCTCATGAGGCACTCCTTAAAATGCAGATTTGTGGGACCTACCTTCAAAGTCTCTGATTCAATGGCTCTTGGATGGCTCAGGAATCTGCAGTGTAATGGACGCCCTCAGTTGATTTTAATGCAGGTTATCTGTAAACCATACTTGGAGAAGCACTGGTCTAAGACATTGGGACCTTGGACAGCTCCTCGTGACCTTGGACCAAGGTTTCAGGACCCGAGACAGACCCAGAATTTCCAACTCCATACCTTGCGGGAAATTTACTTTAATTCTCACGGAAGCATGCTCATTTTCCTAGAAACACCACCACCACCACCAGCATTCCTTAAATCCATACTTTTGGAAACTGAAATTTCTGATTTCTGAGTGCCTTCTCCTTATTCCAAAACTCTTTTGGAATAAGGAGAAGGCACACATGGTGCATCATATTTTATCATAGGAGAAAATAGTCTAAACCCAGAGTGCTTAGCTTGGAAACTGATGCTGTGAGGGTGCACGTAGTTTTCAAAGGATCTGAGACCCTCCTGAAATTGTATGTAAATTTGTGAGGAAGCTTATTCACATATATTTTCATGGATGGGGAAATTTTTCTCCACTTGAGGGTGGAAATATTCTGGATACACCAATGTACATGCTTTTAGGTACAACTTATGTACTTTGATGGACCTCTTAAGATTTGTGTGTGTGATGAGAAAATTTTATTTCTTCCATGTTACTCAAGCAACTAAAAAGTATATGTATCCCTTCAAATATAACCATATCAATGAAAACAAGCAAACGATCTCTGAAGGTGTCCAACTCTGACATTTCAAGCTATAATTTGAAAAACTCTCAAGTATTGTGATTGGGGTCTGTTAAAGTTGGTACAGAATTGGATATATCTCACCTTGGCTAATCTAGAATCTCTATATTACTAAAAGAACTGTCTTATTATAAGCCACAGTTAATGTAAGAAATGAGGTTATTTGGATGACTAAGGAATTTTCTTCACATATTATTTGATTGTTAAATGTTCTTATTTTTGACAGCCTTACCAAAAGACAAGTCAGTGATCATGGGGTATTGAATTAGGTAACATCTGCAGCAGGTCAAACTATTTCCATAGACAAGGTGATAGCCATTAACAATATTTCACTTAGAATACATTCTCAAAGGCAACCCATTTAATAGCAAGCAAACCATCTCACATTCATCATCTGTGACCTGTCTGGTGATAAGCTGTAGCTTAATATTCTAATATGTGTAATATATCTGTAAAGATAAATTTATTCTCTTAAAGGCATAGCTGATTTGAACTTCTGTCTTGAACGTGTTGTTCTTTGACTATGAAGAAAATTCTCTAGTCAGTGCCCCAAAGACATGAACTATTCCAGTGATAGGAGGAAGCAGGGCTATTAACATGCTCATTAACTCCACAAGAGACTACAGCTATGCATTTGGGAGGCAGATTGTCTCAACAACCCTGATATTTTTCTTTCTATGAGGAATAGTGAGATAGAAATTATTGGCTCAAGGCTCTAAGCAACTCAGAAAACCTTGTAAATTATCTATGCTAATTTCAAAGCAGATACTTAATTTTCTTGGCTTCTACGACACCAGCTTGTCATGTTTCATTCCCCACTTCCAATCTCCTTGATGCTCCCTTTCAGTCTCTTTACTGGGTCTATCTTCCTTGCTTGACCTCCTAGGCACCTTCCTGGCTCTTATGTATGCCATCTCCCTGGTAGATTTCATTTAGTCCCATAATTTCAATACCATCTATATGCAGATGACTCACAAGTGTAAATCTCCATTGACCTTCCCTTGAGCCTGCAGGCTCATAAATCATACTGTCTACTTGATGTCAGACTGCCTACCTGACTTGGATGTCAAACAGGCATCTTAAATGTAAAGGGCCCTACACAGAACTCTTTATCCTCTGCTTTTCCCTCTCCCTAAACTGTTCTCCTGGTCTCTGGCCTCTTACTTGGAAAATAGCACCATTTCTTCCGAGTTTCTTAAGATAAAAACCTGGGAGTCACTCTGTTCTTTTCCTTGCATTTAACATCCAGTTAATCTGTTTTGTCTTTAACATACATCCCCAATATGTTAGCTTATTTCCATTTCTACAACTATCACCTTCAGTTTGAAAAATCAACTTTTCTCCTCTAGACTATTTTAATGGTCTTTTAACTGTTTTCTCAGCTTCCGTTTCTGTCCCACTCCAATTCTTTCTCCAAACAGCAGCCAAAAAATAAAGGATAAATGACATCATATCACCCTTCTTAACACTCACCAATGGCTTCTTATTGTATTTTGTACAAGATTCAGACTTCTTTATTCTTTGTTCTCTCTGTGGCCTTTAGAACCCTACATGATACGGTTGGTCCATAACCCTGACTCATCTCACACTCTCTCTTGCTGCTCTGCACCAGCCACATTGGCCTTCTTTCAATTACTGAAACAAGGCCTTTTCTTCTGTTCCTGTTAAAATGCTTTGAATGACCATGGATTACCAATAGGACGGTGCTGACATTTGGGGAACTCTTAGCAGACCCTCTCTTTAGACGCCATCATATAAATACTTTCTATACTGAGCTCAATTCCTTTTCTGAAGCAAAATGGTATACCAGAGGATGCACATGGATTGCTAATGCAGACTCCCCTTAAGGGAGTCTCTGTTATCCAGAAATTAAAATAACCTAAGACAGAACTCAAATATACACATGCTTTATTCTATAACACATTTTTTTTCACCTTATTTTAACTTCTGTAGCATTAAAATTGTTTGGGCCTGACAGTCATCTTACACATATTTAAATGACTTAATAAAATGACATGTTATATGGTTTAAGAGAGGTAAATGCTTTATAAACTTGGAGAGAGAAAGGAAAGAAAGGGGATCTACTTCTTTTCCTAGGCGCCCAATTTTGTGGCTGTTAGAGTTTTGTTCCCAAGTCACAACCGGACTCTTATATGTGGCTCCAACACTCTTTTCCAAGGCTGTCTCCCAAAGTTCTCTGCATGGACCCGGCCAGCCTACCACTTCCAATCTTTTTATTACCTGAGTCATGCCATCCTCTCAGCCTGGAGATTGTTCATTTTAAGGCTCAGCCCAAATTCTACCTCATTTTTGATTCCTTCCAATCAGAATGAAATGTTTCTTCCTGTGCTAGCATGTTTCTTTTACCTCTGCTTAGCATGTATTTCATTCTGTCTTGTGTTCAAGTGGGTTGATGACATGGTTCTCTCTTCCCAGCCTGCAAGTCTCTGGAGAGCAGGGATAACTTTCTGTCCATCTCAGCATCTCTCACTATGTCTGCCCTATGCTTTGCACCCAGAATGTTTTCGTTCAACAAACAATTACATGTCTATCATGCTCCAGGCACTGGTCTAAGCCCTTTAATATAACTATATAGAGAAAGCTCTCTGTTTGTGACTAAAGTTTACATTACATTATTGTTTTCAATTAAATAGATTTGCATTTTACTTCAATATTGCAAGACAGGTGGCTTCTCTTCTGTTTTTTAAATTTTAGATGCAGGACTTTAACAGATGGCTATATTTTTGATTTTATGTCATCCCCAGATTTATTCATTTTTCTGCCCTGCTCTCACTGTTCAGAAATGGAGCCAATTTCTCTATACACATGAATACATAGAGGCACTTCTTCTAGCTTAGTGGGAGGGGACAGGGGTGGGTGTCTAAATCTGTATTCACCCTCTGTCATTTTAGTTGAATTACTTTATCAGAGTCCCTTTTAAAACTTTTATTAATTGAATAAATCTGTATTGAGCATCTTCTCTGCACAAAGCACTGTGACCAGTTCTCCTGTAGTTTGTTTTTCACTCATAGGAGGCACTATTTCCTCTAAACAGACACTTCCAGTCTGGCTTTTAGAGCTGGTAGTGACTGGAGAGGTGAGACTCCTGGTCAGAAATGGTTTGTGTTGCGGTGAAACTAGAATTCAAGATGCTTGGCTTTCAGTCCAGCACTCTTTTTACCTTATCAGAGTTTTCTTATTTTATTGCGTACTTCTCATTATGGCTGGTATTTTGAAATGCAATGATAGTTGCAAACTGTAACTGTGTGTGATTATTATCACTACTATTACAGGTCAACCCAATTGAATACTAATATCTAAATGTCATTTTACGTTACAAATCAAGTAATCCTCTTCTTCTTCGTTGTCTTCTTTTTCTTCTTTTTTTGAGATTGGATTTTACTCTGTCACCCAGGCTGGAGTGAAGTGGCCTGATCATAGCTCACTGTAGCCTCAAACTCCTGAGCTCAACTCCTGCCTTGGCCTCCTGAAGTGCTGGAATTACTGGCATGAGCCACTGTGCCCAGCCTATACTCTTCTTACTATCAGCATTCACTCTTGAAATAAACCAGCACAAAACCATCAGCATTGAAGTGATTATTAGTTTTCTGCCAAACTCAGCCTATATTGACTGTATTAACTTATTAATTATAACATTAATAGTTGCTAAAAAGGACAAACCCTGAAAATCTCAGTGGTTTAATTGACAGGAGTTATTGCTCACACAGTGACAGTTTAGTGCAAGTGTTCAGTGAGAGGCCTTCCATGTGGTGATTCACAGATCCAGCCTCTATTGCGTTTTGTGCTTCTGCCATTTTTTAGGGCTTCAGAATCTTTTGCTTCCCCTGGTAGATGGAAAACAGAGAAGGTAGAAAATGTGTGGGAAATTTCTATAGATCAGGTCTGGCAATGGAGTTCTTCCTGGTTCACAATCCATTGTCCAGAAGTCTGTCCCATAGCCCTACCTAGAGGCAAGAGGAGCCAGGCAGGGAATATGGCGTCTGGGTGAAGCAGTCGCTCTCTAGCGACAATTACGGACTGGAGCATGACTACTCATCCTCTGCCAGTATTTGGGTGAAATGGTAAAGCCAGTAAGGTCTGTCTTCTCACGCCTCCAGCTTCTTGTTTCTCTTCCCTTTGTCTCCATTTGTGATCCTCCCCTTCCTTCCTCCATGGCCCTATTGGCACCCAGTCCTCTGCTCTTCATCAAAAACTGCCCTCAGAAAGGAAGCAATGGTTGCACCGAAGTCTAGTGACAGATAAGGCTCAACCTAAGGCTCTGTTCATTTTAACAGAAGAAAGCCTCTGAGAAGATAGGAATTTCTGATGAGAGAATTTGAAGGCATATGAAGTATTTTTGGGGAACAGGAAGCATGCAGTCCCTAAAATTAAACCACATGTTGGGTCTAGCTGTATCTTTCTACACAGCCCAAAACAACAGGACTCTTAAGTTAGGAGCAGATTTCTTCACTGTCTGATACAATTTGGAAACTTTCCTTAAAGAGAGGTTGTTATGGGCTAAATTGTGCTCCCCGGCTGTTATGTTGGAGCCTGAACTCCCAGTACTTCAGCACATGAGTGTATTTGGAAATAGAGCCTCTAAATGGGTGAGTAAGTTAAAATGAGACCCACAGAGTGGCTCCAATCAAATATGACTGGTGTCTTTCTAAAAAGAGGAAATCTGGATGTACAGGGGAATATCAGTGGCACTTGTGCACAGAGACCATGTGAAGAGGCAGCAAGAAGGTGACCAACTGCAAGCCAAGGAGAGAGGCCTCAGAGGAAACCAAGCCTGCTGATACCTTGACCTTGGACTTCCAGCTTCCAGAACTGTGAGAAAATAAATTTTTCTTGTGTAAGCCATCCAATCTGTGGTGTTCTGTTGTGGCAGCCCTAGTAAACTAATACATACGTTCTCCCATTTTGTATTTAGATCAATGCTTTAAAGTTTGAAAGGGGGCTATGAGAAGGGATGGGAGAATGGAGCCTTGACTGTAAAATAATCAGAGATTAGTGAAGGAGCTTACCAATATCGAGTAAGTGGGCACTAACATCTCTTTGAGAAGCCAAAGATGTAATCTGCTAAATGTCTTCTTAAATGGTGAATATGCATTGTCAGCTTTGAGTCGGCCTCTCCAAAAGGTGGTGAAATAAATTTGTGCTTGTTTCCATTTGTGTTTTGTGGACTGATTTTTCTTAATTTACATTTAAGAAATGGAAGGTTTCTGTAAAATGCTTTAACAATGGAAAATAAAAATTCTGGTTAAACGTTAGTTAAAATATTCTTGCCCTAAATGATATCCAACACTTAGCTATTGATACATAACTGGATGATTAAGTTTTAAGTTTTCATTTGGTGGCATTGTGGTCAGCACAGTCAGTTTGGAGCATTGGACTACCTATATTTTTATTTTTATTTTATTTTATTTTTATTTTTTTTGCAAAAAATTGCTTCTGAAAGTCAGCAATTTGGTGGCATTGTGGTCGGCACAGCCAATGTGGAGTCTTGGACTACTTATCTTTTTTTTTTTTCCCCCAAAAAATTGCTTCTGAAACTCAGCAATTGCCAATATGCTTTTTTACTGCCCAAAGCTAAGTTCAGGACTCCGAAGTGCCTTAGGACCCATCAATACCCGGTGGGCAAAATGTTTTTCCTTTCTTGCAGACACATCAGTGGCTCTGGGGCCTTTTCCAGGAAAGAGTTGCAGAATGCAAACCCAATCACAAATCCCTTGTGGGTGGACAGGGAAAGCAGCAGGATTCTGGCATCCAGAGATAAGAAACAGAAGCAACAGGGTCCTGTCAAGTTGTTTCTACCATGATGTGTTAGAATTCCTTTCTGTTTATCTTAAGAAGCAGTCATGAGCTGCTTAGTTTGAAATTTTTGGAAAGCAAATTATCTTTTTGGCCAAAAAACAAACAAACAAACAAACAAAAAAAGAAATTGTTAACCACCTGGCTAACTCAAAGGCATCAACATTGAGAAAGGAGCCTGCACAGTGAGAGGGGGCAGTGTGGTACAGGAGAATGAGTCCTGAACCAGGACTTGGCCACCAGATGCCTGTGGGTCCTGGCTCAGTCCCTGAACCTTACATTTTCCTCACCTGTTACGAGTGTGTCTTGGCTGGGCTGACTGGGACTCTTGGTGAATAGAATGAGGAGACATTGCTATCTCTGTGTACCTATTTGTAACCATTAATTTACAAAGGGCCTAGGGGAAAAAGACTTCTTCGCTGTCCACAGTGGTGCCAGAGATTAAAATATCTATAGCCATGTCTGATGAACTGATGCATGTGTGTGTATGTGTGTCTGAAGTCCTATTTGAGGGAGGGTGATGGAGGCCACTGAGAGAGAACTTCAAAGAAGAGAAAAAGGTGTTGGGCAAGGGGAACTTGATTTTAGAATGAGACAAATGTTGGGGTACAATGTGGCAGCAGAATCTTGAACTCATCTAGATCCAGCCATCCTCGGAGAAAAGAGTTTTGTTTGTGAATCTAAAGTGCCATACCAATAAACACATGCTGAGGACCCTTCTTCCCACGGCTGGAAATGAGACAGAAATAACATTATCCTTCTCATTCTGAAAGGAGGGGTTGATCTTATCGTGCAGGGCCAACTCACAACTCCATGGCACCACCATGGGATGGGGACCATGGCATTGGCTATGATTACAGATTTAAGCCATGAGTACATGTATGCATCCTGGGGATTACAAAGAAAGGACATGGAGAAGAAGGGTAATGTGTAAAAGACAAGACTTCTTTCTTGTCAGCAGAAAACAGAAAGCCTTGAGATTATGTAGATTGAGGCATTCAGCTTCCATGTGGGAGGATATGGCTGGGGCATGATCTTCGAACTCAATTCTAGCTCTGATCTCCAATATTTTTCAACCCGAGAAAGGATTCAACAAAACATTCACAAATGTAATAGTGATATATATAGTTTGTTGAGTTTGTTACCATGAATCTTCAAGATTGGTGGCAGTAAACCCAAATTAAGGTAAAGAATCTGGAAAGAAGCAAATTTGTCAAGATTACATGGTGAGCAAGTTGTCTGCAAATACATCTGATTCTAGAGTTTATACTCATTCCATTATACCTCAACATAATGGCAGGAGACATTTTAGAATGGCTTTTTGGCCATTTCTGATAGGATACCCAGAGAAGATGCAGCTGTCATCAGAGAGCTGCCATGTCAGGGCCCTGAGGTTAGAACTGCAGTGAAAATGACGAGGACAAGAGACTGCAGCACCTTTACATGCGTGGAGGCTCTGTGGCTGGCTGCCCCATGGCTGGGACATGTAGAAAGTGCCTCAGCTGAGTCATCAAGACTGAGCCTAAGTGAAATAGTGAGATGGAAGATATTAACAACAACCACAACCACAAAATAGGCTATTTATGCAGCATTGTTACTGAATATTTTCATGCTCAGGACTGAGCTGAAGGCTTTATAAACATCTTTTTTAATCCTCTCACCTCCATGAGTTCACTGTTAGGATCCTTATGTTACAACTAAGGCTCAGGGAGACTATGCAAGTTGTTTGATGATAAAGTGCATGAGTGGCAGGCAGAGCCAGAATTTGAGCCCGGGTCAAATGGGACTCAAACTAGTGCATGTACAACGACTAACCCACGTTACCTCTCTAGATTGACACTCTGTTTGGTGCCCTCTCCTCCCCATTTTGAATCTACCTCCATCTCCCCTCTTCCTCTGCATGGGGTCCCTTTATTACTCCCTCCCAAAGTCACTGGGGTCCAGTGCTCCCCCCAGCTCTTCTCCCCAGTTATTACCCAAGGAATGGCCTTGCTACAATCATGTATGCTTTAAGGCTGTAGAGGAAAAAGTTGAGTTATTTTTCATATTGTTTGAAAATGTTCCTGCTGTAATCACTCTTTATATTTACTTGTGTCAAAATTAGTACCAGGAAAAAGATGGGTGATTTTTCTTTAACCCCAAGAGGATCTGAATTGTTTTTATACTGGTTAATTTAATTATAACAAACTCAGTGAAGTCACTCTGTTAAACAGTAAAACAGTTAACAGTGGGTTAAACATTACAAAATCCAATTTCCTATAACAAATAAACAATGATTGGGGAATGCAATTTCCTACAACGGATAAGTAGGTGAGTTTTATAGTCTCAAGGTTAAAGATTGTATAATATTTAACCATTATAGTTAGAGAAAAATCCTACAAGGGACCTCTGTACAAACTACTGAATTTTATGATGACAAGATACAGAAAAAATGTAAATCTGACAAAAAAGCATTCTACCCTTCCAAGCTATCTAATGTTTGTATTCTTAGTGGGTTTAAGTTAACTGACTGGTAAATATTTTCCAGTTCTTATCTGTATAACAAGGTGTAATTATTAGCTTAGTGCAGAGTATTCTCAAAGCCTCATGTCAATAGGTCAGTTTCTTAATCTCTCATAACTGCTCTATGAAAAACTTGTGACTTCTGGTCTTTAACTGTAATTTTAATTAAAAGTTAATTTAAAAATTTAGGGTTTATAATTTTAATTTCCATAGTATAAATTTAAAAGCCATTTGCATTTGACTTGCCTCTAGTTGACAGATAATATCTTTGACCCACAGATAAAGGAATTTTAAGAATTGCTCAAGGAAAAGTATTTTTTTCTGCAGTGGAACAAGGAGTAACTTTACGGTTTCTGAAATCATGGCATTCAGAGATCCTTTCTGAAGCTGGCCTAGCAGGTTAATGCAATATGGGCATTGTTTCCTCGAAGCTGAGGTTACAGCAAACAGAGCACTCTCCTATATGTGAACAAAGAACGCTGGTTCATATAAGGGAGGGTGCCACACAGGGGTCACCATAAGGTTGCATAAGCCAGAAAATGAGCCAGAGGGGACTGCTGAGTCCCAGGAGAGCTGCCATACAGGCTTGGATTTCTTAATTTTTTATCTATTCTTGTATAGTCTGTTAAAAACTACATCTATTGAGTCTTCAAAGCACTGTGCCAGCATTATAGCTATTAAGGTAAGCAAGATAGACTAGTATTCTCAAGTGACTTACAGCTTCATGGGGAAAACAAACAGGTAAATAAGTAATTGTGAAAGGGTGTGATAAGTTTCACAACAGGGAAAGATTAGGGTGTTGGGAGAACAGAGCAGGGGGGACCCAGCCTCATCAAGTGGAGGTCGGAAAGTGGCCTTTTCCGAGGTCTGAAGGATGAGTAGGGGAAGCCAGTAGAGGGAGGAGTTTAGGAATGAGGTTCCAGATGGTGAGTTCTTCTTGTGTGAAGTCCTAGGAGCAAAAGATAATGCAGTGCATTGGGAATTGAAAGAAATTTACTGTGGGAGGAGAGGAGGTAGTTGCAGGGTGTGAGAAGCAAGAGGGAGAGTAGGCTGGAAAGATAGGTAGGGTTCCACTAGACAGGCCATGGTGAGGTGAGAGTTTAGCTAAAAGGCACTGAGAAGCCACTGAAAGGTTTAAAGATAGAACATGATGTGGTGAGTCATATTTTAGGACTTTAGTTGTTTTTAGGAAAATAACTCATTGTGATTGAAAGAAGAGATTGGAAGGGGACACAATTAGGGGCAGTGAGACCAGTTAGGTAGCTATTGCAGATTTTCAGTTGACAGATTTTGAGAGTCTGGACTAAGGCAGTGTCATTGGAAATGCAGATAGGTTGGAGGGCATTGAGAAGGTAAATAGGCTTGGTGAAAAATTCAATGTGGATATGAGGAAGAAGAAGAATCTAGTGTGGCGGGTGTATGAAAATGCTACAGATTGAGCTATTCAGGAATAGATTTGAGATGGGGAGGATGATGTTCAGTTTTGGACTCGTTGAATTTTGGTCCATTTTGGGCTTGTTGAATTTAGCAGGATGTGAGTTACATGGGTCTGGAGCTTGAGAGACTTGTATGAGCTGGTAATATAGATGGTAAATGAAACCTGGGAGAAGGTATAAAGGGAAAAGAGAAGGGAGACTAGGACAGAATACTGAAACATCAGCATTTGAGTGACAGGGAGAAGAGAAATGTCCTATGGCCAGAGAGGAGGAGGAAAACCAGGGAAGCCTGGGCCAAGGAAGAGACCGTTTCAAAAAGGGAGAGGTTAATGTATCAAATGCTGAGCACAGGCTAAGTAAGATAAGGACTGAAGAGTGTCTGTTGGAGCTAGTACAAGGTAGACCTTGGAATCTATGGTAAGAGAAGTTTAAGAGCAGTTGTGGGCCAGAAACCAAATTACACTGGAGTGGAAAGAAGAGGAAAAGAAGGCAGAGCATTTAATCACTCTCCTTCAAAAGGAGAAGGGCTATGTTCTGAAGAGGACATGAGGCTAAGGAAACTTTCCCATCTCCTGATGGGAAAGAGGCAGTAGAGTGAGTAAGTTTGAAGATGCAAGAAACAGATGGCATAATCAATAAAATGAGGCGATGGGGAGTGGGATCCGAAAACTGAGGGGAGGAATTAGGCTTAAGTAGGAGGAGCTTTAATTTGTTGAGTGCAAAGGGGGCAAATATGAGCACAAATGTAGGCATCTTGCAGATGTGGAGGTGGGAATTTGCCACAGCAACCCACATTGGCTGAGAGACTTCAACCACTCCCACTATTCTAGCCCTCTGCCATTTCCTTTCAGCTGGGACAGCTTAAGACCAATTAAAATAATATTTTTAAAAGAGCTTTGAAAATGGTAGATGATTAGAAATGTAGTGAAGTGAAATGATTATGTGAAGTGGTGTGAAATGGTGGAAAAACTGGCTATGAAATTTACTTGTTGTGTGATTTTGGGAGGGCGCCTTCACCTCACTCAGATTCCTCAGTTTTCATTTATAAAGTAGCCTCTTCCTACCAGCTCTATAGAGTTATTGTTATCTTCCAGTGCAGTGGCTATCAGTGTGGGTTGTATGAGTATTGTCCATAAAGTGTGATGTGGGATGGGTAGGGCAAGTTTTAGTAGTGGTAACAATGAGGAAATGGTGGCATTTGGTGAGCAGAAGGAGATTCAGGAATTCTGGACATCTCACAATCCAATCTCACAGATTTTTCCCATCTCCACACCACATGACTCCCCCTGCCCTAAATAGTACTACTTCTTTAAACAATTAAGCTTTTCATTTTCAGTTAATTGTATATTCACATGAAATAATACTGAGCGGTCCATGCACTTTTTACTCAGTTTCCTCCAATAGTAACATCTTGCAAAACAAGAGTATAATATCGCAACCAAGATACTGACATTGACACAGTCAAGATACAGTACATTTCCATCACTGCAACGATCCTTCCTGCTGCCTTTTTTTAGCCACACCCACTTCCCTTCTCTCCTCCCTCCTTAATACGTGGCAACCATTGATCTGTTCTCCATTACTATAATTTTGTCCTTTCAAGAATGTTTTATAAAAGGTTAATGTGCAATCTTTTGAGATTGGCTTTTTTTTTTTTTTACTCAGTTCATTTTTTTTTGAAATTCATCGAAGTTGTTGTATGTATCAATATTATTGCTGAGTAGTATTCCATGGTATGAATATTTCAAAGTTATTTCACAATTCACTCATTGAAGGACATCTAGGTTGTTTTCAGTTCGGGGTTATAACAAATAAAGCTGCTATAAACAGTCATATATGGATTCTTGTGTGAACATAGCTCTTCATTTCTCTGGGATAAATGCCTGGTAATGCAATTGCTGGGTCACAAGGTAGTTGTACGTTTAGTTTTTAGAGAAACTGTATTCCAGAGTGGCTTGTACTCATTTTATATTCTCACCAACAATGTATGAGTGATCCGGTTTCTTCATAACCTTGAAGGTTTCTTCATAACCTTGATCTAGTTCCTTCATAACATTGCCAGCATTTGGTGTTTTCACTATTTTTTTTTTTTTTGAGATGGAGTCTCACTCTGTCACCCAGGCTGGAGTATAGTGGCATGATCTTTGCCCACTGCAACCTCTGCCTCCCGGGTTCAAGTGATTCTTATACCTCAGCCTCCTGAGTAGCTGTGACTACAGGCATGAATCACCACACCTGACTAATTTTTGTATTTTTAGTAGAGACAGGGTTTCACTATGTTGCCCAGGCTGGTCTCGAACTCCTGACCTCACGTGATCCACCTGCCTTGGCTTCCCAAAGTGCTGGGATTACAGGCGTGAGCCACCACAGCCAGATAGGTGTTGTCACAGTTTTTTATTTTAGGCATTCTGATACGTGTATAGAGATATCTCAGTGTGGTGTTAATTTTTCATTTCCTTAATGGCTACTGAGGTGAAAATATTTTTATGTGCTTATTTGTCATCTGTATATCCTTTTTGATGAAATGTCTATGTAATTTTCTCATTTTCTTATCTGATGTTTCTTAACTGTCACATTTTGAGAGTTCTTTTCACATTCTAGATAATAGTCGTTTGTTGACTATTGGTTTGATTATGGTTTGCAAATATTTTCTCCCATTATGTAGCTTGTCTTTTCATCCCCTCAGCAACAGTCTTTCGCAGAGCAAATTTTAAATTTTGATGAAGTCCAATTTATCATTTTTTCCTTTAATGGATCATGCTTTTGGTGACAAGTCTAAACATTCTTTGCCTATCCCTGGATCCTGAAGATTTTCTCCCAAGTTTTATTTTCTAAAAGTTTTATAGTTTTATGGTTTATATTTAAGGGTCTTTGTTCCATTTTGAGTCAGTATAAGATGTGAGGATTAGGTCAAGGATCTTTTTCTGGCCTGTAGATGTCCAATTCTTCCAGCACCATTTGCTGAAAAGGCTGTCTTTTCTTTATTGAATTGCTTTTGTTCCTTTGTCAAAAATGAGTTGGGTATATTTGCGTGGTTCTATTTCTGCAGTCTTTATTCTGTCCCATTGATCTATGTGTCTCTCCTTCCACCAGTACCACAGAGTCTTGATTATGGTAGCAATATTATAAGTCTTGAAAATAAGACAGATTCCTATCACTTTATTTTTATTTTAGCTATTCTAGTTCTTTTGTCTTTCCATGTCTTTCCATGTATTCGTTTTAGAATATTCTTGTCCATATCTATAAAACAGTCTTGCTGGATTTTTGATAGTTATGTCAAATCTGTATGTCAGTTTGGGGAGAATTGACATCTTTACTATGTTGGATCTTTCAATCCATGAACATGATATGTTTCTCTATTTAAATAACTGATTTCTTTAACTGGCATTGAATAGTTTTTGACATACGAGTTATAATACATGTTTTACATCTAAGCATTCAATTTTTTGAGTGATTTTAAGTGACATTGCATTTTTAATTTTTGATATTCATGTATTCATTGCTACTGTGTGGAAATACAGTTGATTTTTATATGTTTGTCTTATATCCTACAACCTTTCTGAACTCACATTCTAGGAGTTTTTCTTTTGCAGATTCCTTGGGGTTTTCTGTAAAGACAGTTATGTCTACTGCAAATAGGAACAGTCTTATTTTTTTGTTTCTGATATCTATTTCTTTTATTTTCATCTGCTGCCATATTGCGTTGGCTAGAGCTTTCAGCACTATGTTGAATAAGAGTGTGAGGGTGGATATTTTTTGCCTCATTCCTCATCTCAGAGAGAAGACATTCAGTCTTTTACTAAAGTATGATATTACTGTAGGTGTTTTGTTCCTTGTTAAGTTGAGGATGTTCTCTCTTATTCCTATTTTTTTGAGTTTTTAAAAAAATCACAAATGGGTGTTGAATTCTGTCCAGTATTTTTCTGTACTGATTGATATGATCCTGTGATTTTTCTTCTTTAGCCAGTTAATATAGTGGATTACAGTCTTTGATGTTAGAATACTGAACCAACCTTGCATCCCTAGAATAAGCCCCACTTGATCATGGTGTGTACTTCTTTTATTATATTGTCGAATTCTACTTGCTAATATTACGAATTATTGCTTTTATATTCATGAGGGTTATTGGTCTTTAGTTGTCTTTTTTGTAAAGTCTTTGTCTCGTTTTGTTTTTCGGGTAATAGTGTCTTCATAAAATGAGTTGGAAACAGTTCTTTTCTATTTTCTAGAAGAGAATGCGTGAATTGATTTTAGTTCTTTTTAAAATAAATGTTTGGGAGAATTCTCCAGTGAAGCCATCAGGGCCTGGAGATTTCATTTCTGCTCTTTATTATTTCCTTCTTTCTGCTTGCTTTGAGGTTGTTTTGCTGTTTTTCTTTTCTAGATTCTTGAAGTGAAAGCTTGTAGTATTGATCTATTATCTTTCCTATCTAATGCATGCATTTAGTGCTGTGCATTTCTGTCTCAGTACTGCCTTGAATGCATTCCACAAATTTTGATATGCTGCATTTTTGTTTCATTCAGTTAAATGTATTAAAAAATTTCCCTTGAAGAATTCCTCTTTGCCCTATGATTATTTAAAAGAATGTTATTTAGTTTCCAAGTGCATGGAGATTTTCCTGCTATCTTTCTGTTATTCATTTCCAGTTTGATTCCGTTTTGGTTGGAGAACACAGTCTACATGATTTTAATTCTTTTAAATTGTTTTAAATTTGGTCTGTGACCCAGGGTAACCTGGTAATCTTGGCATATATTCCATGGGCACTTGAAAATAATGCATATTTTGCTGTTGTTGGCTAGAGTGTTCTATAAACACTGACTAAATTCTGTTGGTTGATGGATTGCGGAGTTTTTATATCCTTGCTGGTTTTCTGTCTAGTTGTTCTATCAGTTGTGACAGAGGGGTGTTGTAATCTCTAGTATAATTGTGGATTTTTCTATTTCTCCTTCAGTTCTATCAATTTTTGCTTTGCGTATTTTGCAGCTCTATTGTTTGGTACATACACATTTAAGATTACTACATTTTACTGGTGGATTGATTCTTTTATCATTGTATGATGTTTCCCTGTCTCTGGTAATTTTATTTGTTCTGAAATCTACTTTATCTGATACCAATATGGCCATTTCTACTTTCTTTTGATTGTGTGATATATCTTTTTCCATTCTTCTATTTTTATTTTATTTTTTTTCACTGTTCAAGGTTTATTGGGGGTTTTAGTTGGTACGACACTTGAATAGTTGGTTGCACTGTTTATATGTTGGTCCTTTTACATTATATTGTAATGTACACTACTGATATATCTAGTTCACAAAATAAGATCCTTTGAAACAGTTATGTACAAGACATGCAATATTGGATTTATACACTGGATCCCAGGATGTGACTGACTGGGAAAAAATATTGGACTAGTCATTGTTCAGTGAGGGAGCCAGGAAGTTATAAAACACACGGTAAACCTCCATCTGACTCAAGGGGCAACTGCAGCATGTGCAGCAGTGGCAGTGGTGCCTCAGAGGTCATAGAACGATTTCAGACTAACCAGTTTGGGACTACACAGGATTAGTACCATCCAGCATTAGCATATAGCTGCAGGATTTTACAAACCATTTCTGTTTCTAACTTTAGGAATTGATGTTTTTCCCAGTCCATCTTAATATTACTGCTATAATCACAGACCAGAAAAAATGACAACATGCACAACCTCCAACTAAAATCCTGTTGTAGCCTAGACAGTGAAATGGATGACATCAGAAGACTTTAAAATTGCAGCTCTAGCTGTGCGTGGTGGCTCACGCCTCTAATCCCAGCACTTTGGAAGGCTGAGGTGGGCAGATCACCTGAGGTCAGGAGTTCAAGACAGGCCTGGCCAACATAGTGAAACCCCTTCTCTACTAAAAATACAAAAATATAGCTGGGCATGGTGTGGGCACCTGTAATCCCAGCTACTTGGGAGGCTGAGGGAGGAGAATCGCTTGAACCCAGGAGGTGGAGGTTGCAGTGAGCTGAGATCTTGCCATTGCACTCCAGCCTGGGCAACAAGAGCAAAATTCCATCTAAAAAAATTAATAAAAAAGTAAAAAAAATTGCAGCTCTTTTTGGATCCCCCAAAGTGTATCTGCACTCTTCCTCAAAAGGGCCTCTTCCTCAGGAGTCAGAGTCACCTTCACAAGGTCTGAGATTCCATTCTGTCCCAAGATGCAAGCAACACTAAGGAAGACATCATCCTTTATTCCACAGAAACCCTTAATCATGGTGGAAATTGGGTGCACCCGCCTAAGATTCTTCATTATACTCTCTGCCAAATCTGCCACACAGAGTCCAATGGTGACAGTCCAGTGGCCCAGGATGTGTAGCCTTTTCAGTTTGAGTCCTTATAAGGACTCTCAACCACCTGCTTGTGAACCTCTTTCCACTGTTCCTTATCTGTATCAGTCCCTAAATGTGAGTGCAGAGTCTTCAGGGAAACACCAGCAACATTCACTCCACTCCATAAAGGCACACTAGAATCTCCATGTTCCCCAAGGACCCACCCATGACAGCTTAATGGGTGAACTCCCAGCTTTTCCCCATCAGGTAACCGAATTGGGCTGAATCCAGATTGCAACCACTTCCAATAACACGGTTTTTGGGAAAGCCACTTATCTTCCAAGCCACATAGGTCAAGATATCCACTGGATTTGAAACAATAAGCAACTTGCAGTTCGGGCTGTATTTTACAGCATTAGGAATGATGAATTTAAAGATGTTCACGTTATGCTGGTCCTATTTAAGATGGCTTTCTCCCTCTTGCTGACCTGCCCCAGACATGATAATGAGCAGCTTGGAGTTTGCAGTTACATTATAGTCTTTGCCAGAGATAATCTTTAGTGTTCTAAGGAAAAGGCTGCCATGTTGGAGATCCGTTATCTCTCCTTTCAATTTGTCTTCCACGACATCAACAAGAGCAAGTTCATCTGCCAAGTCCTTAATTAAGATACTGATGGCACAGACCATGCCAACAGCACAAACCCCAACAACTGTAATCTTATGGGGGGAGGGGGTCTGTTCTTCTTTTAGAAGATTATGAATCAGCTGATCCTTAAGAGTTGCAATATTGGACTTGGAACAAAAAGGAACTGGGAATGCATGTCTGGCAAGCATTGGGGGCGTGTGGCAATGAGACCTGGACTTGGTGACAACGGCTCTAGCACTTCCATGTATTTTTAACCATTTATTTTAAACCATATTATTTGCATTTAATATGATTATTGATACATTAAAGTTTAAGTCTGCCATTATATATTTTGCTGTGTTTTCTCTCTTTTATTTCTCAGTTTTCTTTTCCCTTTTTCCTGTTCAAAATGTGGGCTGCTTGAACATTTTGTAAAACTTCATTTTGATTTTCCAATAGTGTTTCGAGTCTATTAGTTTATAGTGTTTTGAGTCTTAGTAGTTGCTTTAGGTATTACCTCATAGCCACTCACCCCAACACACACATGCATCTTATCACACACACAAATGTCTGTTGGTGTCATCATTTTACAAGTTTCACATGAAGTGTAGGAGGCTTACCTCTTTTTATGTGCCTTTCCCTTCCCTATTTATAACAAAATTGTCTTAAATATTTTCTCTACATACTTTCAAGACCATATTAAACATTACTACATTTTTTGCTCCAACTGTCAACATAATTCAGAAGACTCAAGAAGATAAGGAAAATCTATTATATCTACCTATATATTTGCTTACTTTGTTCTTTTCATTTTTCTTCTTTCTTTTCTTTCTTCTCCTTCCTTCCTTCCTTTTTCTTTCTTTCCTTCCTTCCTTCCTTTCGTTCGTTCGTTCGTTCCTTCCTTCCTTCCTCCCTTCCTTCCTCCCTTCCTCCCCCCTCCACCCCTCCTCCCCTCCTCTCCTCCTCTCTCTCTCTTTCTCCTTCCTTCCTTCCTTCCTCCCTTCCTTCCTTCCTTTCAACAGAGTCTTGCTTTGTCACCAGGCTGGAGTGCAGTAGTGCGATATCCACTCACACCTCCACCTCCCAGGTTCAAGCGATTCCCCTGCCTTAGCCTCCCAAGTAGCTTTCCATTTTTCTAATATTTTAAGAAACTTCTTTAACCACTTCCTTTCTATTTATAAAACTTACTTTAGTCATTCTTTTAGGGTAGGTCTGCTGGCGACAAATGCTCTTTATTTTCCTTCATTTGAGAACTTTTTGATCTTCATTTCTGAAGGATATTTTTGCTGCATAAAGCATTCTGGGTTGACAATTATTTTCTTTCAGAACTTGAAAAATGTTGTGTCACTTTCTTTTGGTTTCCATGGTTTCTGATGAGAAATCCACTGTGATTTTAATTGTTTTTCTTCTACAGGTAAGTTGTCATTTGTCTCTTGCTGCTTTCAAGAGTTTTTTGTCTTTAGTTTTCAGACCTTTGGCCAAGATCTGTTTTGGTGTGGATTTCCCTGACTCTACTCCCATGAAGGGTTTGGGGTACTTCATTATAGTCTGGTGAGAGTGAAAGTCTTGGCTCCCCACTTGGCCTTTGCTGGTATGAATTGAGGTGGGATCATAGTTTTTTTCTGTGATGTTTAAATGCAGTAAAGTGGCTATATTCTTTTTTTTTTTTTGAGACACAGTGCAACTCTTGTTGCCCAGGCTCGAGTGCAATGGCACGATCTCGACTCACTGCAGCCTCAGTCTCCCAGACTCAAGCGATTCTCCTGCCTCAGCCTCCCAAGTAGCTGGGATTACAGGCACCCACCACCACGCCTGGCTAATTTTTTGTATTTTTTTTTTTTTAGTAGAGGCGGGGTTTTACCATGGTGGTCAGGCTGGTCTCAAACTCCTGATCTAAAGTTTTATGGATTGCTAGCTTTCTCATTTCCCAGTCCTTTAGCTAGAGAGAGCAGGCTTTTGTTGAGACTTTATTTTCTGCACTTACTGGCATTTCCATGTTGCCAGCTACTCCAGCATCCAGTCTGGGATATATGAGGCAAAAGGAAAACCCAGATAACTTACCACCATGTCATTCTTTAGGCTTCAAGGGCTTTAATTGGTATCCTTTTCTTCTTTCCACCTTTCAAAGTAGCTTTATGCTTGTTTTATATATAAGGTTCAGTATTTCTATTTTTACTTAGCAGGAGGAATACGGAAAAGTACATCTACTCTATCTTCCCAGAAGTGGTATTCTCACTTATGGCTTTCAGTATCTTAGCAGACATTCTTGTAGTGAAAAAACTGCAGTGAACAGGACCTAGACTCCAATTCTGCTTTACATCTGTCACAAATTATTTTTAGTAATTTTCTAAAAATACAATGCTGCATAAAACAAGGGAAAGAGTGTACTTTGTTTTGTTCTAAATTTTACTAAAAGTTGGTCACCATTTCAGAAAACATCATCACACAGTATTGTAGTTGTTGACTTCACACACTTGTATCTGTCTACATTTGCAAGTGTTGTATTCACAGAAATTCCACATGTAAGTATAAGCATCTGACTACTTCATCATGTTTTCAGGTGTGACCATGCCAAGTACTTAAATATGAAAGATGTATTATTTTATTAGCAATTAATTTCCTTTTATTTTCTATAAAAGTAAAAGGAAAATAAAAGGGCACTATATTGAAATTTTGCAATTATGTGTCTAGATTGTATTTTACATGAATTTTACTTCAGGATAGAAAAGGGGGGTGATTCAAAATAGCTACAAAAAGAGATCATTAGATCTGAAAGTGTTGAGATCACTAATCTAAAGCAATTAGTCAATATGCTAATTAAATTTAACCCATTAAATACAATAATAGATAATACTATTAAAGAAATATTCAATTATCTAAATGAACCACTAGATGTCCATTGGACTCCTTTTCATTGTGAAAGAATCCATGGCATTTCTTGATTATCAAAAAGAACAGCGAACAGAGATAATAATAGATTTTAGCTTACCTTAGAATCTTTAAAGAAAGGCAGGCAGGAACACTACACAGGGGGTGAATGTCATGCCTTTTGAAAAGTTCAAATGGTACTAACAGAAGATATAGTATGTACTTTTTAAAAACCATTTGTGTGATGATGGAAATTCATGTATTTTTTTCTGAGCCTCGTTTCTTCATTGTGTACAATGAGGAGGTTGTGGGGCTAAAGAGGATCACTTAAGGCCCCTCCCATCTCAGTAGACAGCAATCGACAGTTTTCATTCCTGAGCTCATTTGAAAGGATTGGGACAGTGGAAATTTGGTTTCATTTTTCATAAATTGTGAGAGGACTGAGGGCAAATGAAACTTGACTTCCTTTCTTCAGGGTGAGAAGACAGGATAATGTGAGAATGAAGCAGAGAAGAGACAAAGATCTACTGAGAAAGGATATCTTTCTGTAATAGGTTTTTTTTGGTTGTTCTTGTTTTTGTGTGTGTATATATATGTGGGTTTTTTTTTTCAAGCAACACTTACTTCTTCTGTAGATTGTACCTATGGAATATCTTTCAAATCTATTCCCATGGCCACTTTCCAATTTCAGGACCTCCTCATCTGTCATGGACACTTTTTCATATCATCCTAATTAATTTTTTTTGTCTATATCTCTCTCCTATGCACAACGACACCAAAATTATCTAAAATAAAGATCTGACCATGTTATGCTTAAAAACAAGAGATGACCCCCTTAGCATGAAACCACACCCTTCCCCATCTGGTTCTCGCCTGTCCCCCCCAGCCCATTGTGCACTTTCCCCATACTCCCTCTGCTCTGGCCATGCTTGTCACCAGACATGCCATGCACTTTCATTCTCTGGACCTCTACCTGGAACTTCCCTTTCCCTCTTCAACTGGCAACTCCTCGCTTCTCCCAAATGTCACCTTTTTTGTGAAGCCCATTCTTGGTTCGCTAGGTAGAATTAAATAATTTCTCTCCACAGCCATTTGCACGTAGTCTGTGAAGGCACTTGCCACACTGTGTTATAAGGTCCATGTCAAAAGGATTGGTGTCCCTCATTAGACTTGTGAACCTCTCAAGGGCAGACATTCAGTTGTATTCATTATTTAATCTTTAGTGCTTGGCACACAGTTGGTGCACAATAAATTGTTTGTTGAATGAATGAGTGAATGCATAAAGGGCTCCAACATGGTATTTTAAGTACTATATACATATAGTCCTAAACCTGACTGCACATCAGAATCACCTGGGAAGTCAGTTAAAATCCGGATTCCTAGCTCTTACCTACCATTATTTTGCAGTTTGATAAGTTCTGAGTGATTCTTACGCAGACATCCTGGTGCTGGTTCTTAGATGGCCTTTGGAACCATCACCAGATCCATTATAGATGAGGTTCTAAAACTTTCCAACCAGGAATTTCACAGCTCATCCCAGGATGATATCCTCCATCTTATATTCTGAACTTTTTCCAAGAGACTTTGAGGCCATTTTGATATGTGGAAAATTTCAGAATTATTTTGGGGGCTTTAAAAATGTGCAATATACATGTCTGGGCCTCTCCTATGCCTTAGGGAGGACAAAGAGAAGATTCAGGTGTGGTCATTTATATTTTGAATCTCTGTAGGTGACTTTGGTAGGTCATGCTCTACCTCGGTGACTCTGCACTTATAGGAAAATGTGTTACCTACATTTTATGGGGTGGGGGCCAGAGACTTTGGTTCATGTTTAATTTTGGTTTGGTATCTCAGAGCCAAGACCAATAGGAAATTCAGCTACCTCTGTTTTCTGGTTAACCACCCTCTATATGAGCTGGAAGGCACAGCTGCTCCTGTGGAAAGTGTCTATAAAAGGCAAGCTGCCTCTGGTTATCTTGATCACACAGATATTGGAGCAGGCTGGGTAAGAGAAGATGTAAGGGGGAGTGTGAGAATGTGTCACCGTGGGAGGTTACTCCAAAAGAGTAACCCCATTAGGTTTGATGGGCTTTTATTCCCCTCTGGATTGTCAGGGTATCTGCGTGGCTGGACAAATCATTTAAAACCCCTCCAATGAGCTGCTGTTTTACCACTTTCACCTTGGACAGCCAGGCTGTGGAGTATTTATTATCGCAGTGCATCAAGCTGGTGGCAGCTTAGATTACCACTGACAGCACAAGCTAGCAAGGCAGTTTGGTCCTGTCATCTTAAATTCTCAGTCTGCTCACTTGTAAAATGGGGACAATAACACCAGTTTACAGAGAACATTTGAGGGAGATGCCATTGTTTTGATTTCCAGGTGATCTGTGTATTACATTGTTTTCTGCTGCTTACTTCTGAGCTACAATTTATGTTTTAATTTTAATTTTAATTTTAATTTTTTTTTTTTGAGACAGAGTCTTGCTTTGTCACCTAGGCTAGAGTGCAGTGGCGCAATCTCGGCTCACTGAAACCTCCGCCTCCAGGGTTTAAGCGATTCTCCTGCCTCAGCCTTCTGAGTAGCTGGGATTATAGGCGTGCACCACCACACCTGGCTAATTTTTTGTATTTAGTAGAGATGGAGTTTCACCATGTTGGCCGGGCTGGTCTTGAACTCTTGACTTCAGGTGATCCGCCCACCTTGGCCTCCCAAAGTGCTGGGATTACAGGCAAAAGCCACTGTGCCTGGCCTGTTTTAATATTTTATTATGGAAAAGTTCAAATACACAAAAGAAGACAGTATAATGAACTCCATGTACCTTTCATGTAGCTTCAATTATCAACATTTGCTACTCTTGTTCCATTTACTTCCAAACATTTTTTTCAGAAGTATTTACTTTTTTGTAATTTAAATTTTAGTTTTCAACATGACACAAAATCTACATGTGGTTTGAAAACAAAATAGCCTCTAAGTTTATAATTGCAAAACACTGCATATGTTTATTTTTGACTTTTTATTTAGAAATATTTTCAGACTTACAGAAAAGTTGCAAGAATAGTAGTACACTGAATTTACATATCCCTTTGTCCAGACTCACACAACATTAAAATGTAACCACTTTTGCTTGATTATTCTCTTACTCTGTGGATATATTATGTATACACATATAAAATCTATATGCATATATACATATTTTCTAATATATAACCATATACAATTAGCACATTCTACCTGATTAAAATAACTATTTAATATCATGTAATACTAGCTGCAGTTTTCCCTGATTATTTCAAAAATGTCTTTAACAGTTGTTTGTTTTCAAACCAGGATTCAAATCTATTACATTTAATTGTTGACTCTTAAGCCTGTCTCTATTTCTCTTTTTCTTCTCAACACTTTTTTTGAAACACTTCAAATCTACGGAAAATGGAAAAGTTCTCTATAGCTCCCTCTCTCTGTCCTTTTAGCTCTTGGTTCTGCCTTCTGAGCCACCCTTCCTTTTTATGAAAGCCAGCACAAGTATGCAGGTGAGTAGTTTTGTCAGCCTTTCCACTGCCAGTAGAATTTTGGAAGTCTGACAGTCTTTATGTATTTTGTACTCTTTCTATTTCTTTTTTGTTCAAGCCGGTGGTATTTCTGCTGAAACAGTTTCCGTAAGAACTTTGTGTATCTCCTGTAGATTTCCCTGGGGTTCATTCCACTAGACAAAAGCCATATTGACAGATCTTTTTGAGATAAACCCTTCTGTCTCTTGACTTCTGCTGAGATGGCTAAGGGACTACACTTAAGCCTTCTGGTTGATTGAGAAGATCTGTGAGGCACACCTTTAATTTCTTGAAAGGGTCCTCTCATGACTGAGTAATATAATTTTTTGCTCCTTCTGAGGCTTTAGCAAAAGATTGTATAACCATACTCTTGGTCTTTTCTCTAGGGCTTGCTTTCCTGATATTGAATCTCTTAATTTTAGTGTCTGGAGATGCTGAGAAATTTCAAAATCATCAAATTCTGGTCCATTTTTGTTTAACAGTTCAAGTCTCAATTTATCCCTTTCATATTGAATTTTATTATAAGCATCAAGAAGAACCAGGTAGAATCTTCAATATTTTGCTTAGAAATCTTAGCTATATAACTGAACTCCACCACTTGCTCGTTTTGCTTTCCACATAAATGCAAAGAATAATTTTACTAAGCTCTATGCCTTACATAGCAAGAATCATTGTGCCTTTAGTTTGAAGTAACATGTTCTACGCTTCGTTCTGAGTCCACACTAGCAGATTCAAGTCCGGATTTCTACTAACAGTCTGTTCAAGGCAATTAAGTGTTCTCTATCATGCCACTCAATTCTTTCTGCCTCTGTGTACTGCCCAGTTTTAAAGCCATTCCCAACTTTTTAGGTATTTGTTATAGCACCATCCTATTTCTGTATTAGTTTTCTATTGCTTTGTAATACCTCATTACAAAGTCAGCACATGTTATCTCAGTTTCTACAGGTTAGGAGGCTATGTAAACATGGCTTAGCTGGAGCGTCTACTAAGAGTCTCACAAAGCTGTATGCAAGGTGTGACCTGGGTTGCATTCTCATCTGGAGGCTCAACTAGAAAAGAATCTGTTTCAAGCTCTTGCAGGTTGTTGGTAGAATTTGTTTACTGTGACTGTATGATGGCAGTCCCCAATTTCTTACTGGCTGTTGGTGGGAGGTCCTGGAGGTTGCACAGTTCCCTGACACATGATCTTCTCCATAGGCAATTCATACATGGCTGTGTACTTCAAGGCCAGCTATGTTAGTCTGTTTGCATTTCTATAAAGGAATACCCAAGACTGGGTAATTGATAAAGAAGTGTTTTATTTGACTTATGGTTCTGTAGGCTGCACACAAAGCATAGTGCCAGCATCTGCTTCTGGAGAGGGCCTCAGGAAGCTTACAGTCATGGTGGAAGGCAAAGAGGAGCCAGTGTGTCACATGGTGAGAGAAGGAGCAAGAGAGAGAGGAGGAGGTGCCAGCCTCCTTTAAAGAACCAGCTCTTGTCTGAACTAACAGAGTGAGAATGTACTCATTACCATCGGGAGGGCACCAAGGCATTCATGAGGGATCCACCCACATGACCCAAACACTTCCCACTAGGCACCACCTCTAACACTGGGGATCACATTTCAACATGAGATTTGGAGGAAACACGCTTCTGAACCGTATCACCAGCAGAAGAATCTCTCACTCTAGTCTGCTAATATGGAGTCTTACATAACATAGTATACTCATGGGAGTGACATCCCATCCCCAAGTCATATTCTGTTGACTAGAAGCACATTGTAGGTTCTGTCCATACTCACGAAGAGGGGATTGTACAAGGGCATGGATCATTAGGGATCATTAGAATATGTCTGCCACACATCCTTTATTATGTCTCTATTTTTAAATGAAACTTATTGAGGTTTTCTTTGTAACTTAATGTATGGTCAATTTTGTGAATGTTCCATGTACACTTGAAAAAAATTACATTCTCTATTGTTGTATTTGGGAGCTTAATATACATTTTAATCTATATTTTACTAATTATTTTGTTTAGATCTTCTATATCCTTACTATTTTTTTGTCTATTTGACCTGCTTTTAGCTGAGAATGGTTAATGTATCCTATTGTTAATGTTTTTCTGCCCATTTCTCCCTGAATTTCTTGTAGTTCCTACTTTATAAATATGGTTGTTATATTATTTGGTACAAAGATATTATTAACCATATTTTTACTGTAATGTTTGACTTTTAAAATGGCCTTTATTATTTCACACAGTGTTTTGTTTTTGAGGTTTCACTATGTGATATCAAGATGGCAATCCCTGTTTCTAGTATTTTTCATTTGCCTTGTATACATTTGCCTATCTCTTTAATTTTAGTCTTTTTGAATAATTTTGGTTTAGGTTGTTTCCTTTAAAAATAGCTTTATTTAGGTGTAATCGTTAAACTTTACATATTTAATGGCTACAACTTGATGAATTTGGACATATGAATATACTTATGAAACCTTCTTTCACAATAAAAGTGATAGACATTATCAGTCACCTTTAAATTTTCCTTTTTATTCATTGTTGTTGTAAAAACTCTTGAGATGAGATCCTCTTTTAACAATTTTTCAGTGCATAATATAGTAGTATTAACTATAGACACTATGTTGAACAATAGATCTTTAGAATTTATTCATCTTGCATAACTGAAACTTTATACCTGTTAAACAGCAACTCCCCATTTTCCCTTCCTTCCAACCCCTGGAAGCCACCATTCTACTTAACATTTGTAGGAGTTTGACTATTTTAGTTACCTCATATAAGTGGAATCATGCAATATTTTTCCCTCTGTGACTGGCTTAATTTCACTTAGCAAATATTTTCCAGGTTCATCCACATTTTTGCAAATGACAAGATTGCCTTCTTAAAGGCTGATTGAGTTTCCATTTTATAAATATATCACATTATCTTTATTCATCTGTTGATGAGTATTTGGATTTTTTCCATATCTTGGCTGTTGTGAATAACACTGCAATGAACACGAGAGAACAGATATCTCTTTGAAATCCTGATTTCAATTCTTTTGAATATATACTCAGAAGTGGGGTTGTTGGATCATATGGCAGTTTTATTTTTTTGAGGAACCTCCATACTATTTTCCATCGTAGCTACATCATTTTACATTTTTTCTAACAGTTTACAAGCGTTCCAGTTTCTCTACATCCTCAGCATCACTTATATATATTTGTAATAATAGCCACTCTAACAGGTATGAGATGATATCGATCTCCTTGGGGTTTTGATTTGCCTTTTCCTGATGATTGGTGATATTGAGAATCTTTTCATATACCTATCGGCCACTCATACATCTTCTTTGGAGAAATGTCTATTCAAGTCCTTTTCCCATTTTAAAAATTGGGTTGTTTCCTCGCTATTGAGTTCTATGAGTTCCTTATGAATTTTGAATATTAATCACTTATGAAATATATATTGCATATATATTCTCCCATTCCATAGGTTGCCTTTTCACTCTGCTAATTGTCTCCTTTGCTGTGCAGAAGCTTTTTAATTTGGTGCAATTCCACTTGTCTACTTTTGCTTTTGTTGCTTGCATTTCTTGTGTCTATGCAATAAATCATTGCCAAGGCCAATGTAAAAAAGTTTTTCCCCTATGTTTTCTTCTAGGAGTTTTTTATAGTTTTAGGTCTTACATTTAAAACCTTAATTCATTTTGAGTTGATTTTTTTGTGTAAGATAGGGGATCCAGTTTCATTTTTTTTGTGTGTGAATATCCAGTTTTCCCAGTTTTCTTTGCTGAAAAGACTATTTTTTTTCTGCATTGTGTATTTTTGGTACCCTTGCTGAAGACCAGTTGACCAAAATATATATATACGAGTTTATATATATATACATATATATATATATATATATATCAATAGGAATTGATATTTGTGCCTGGACCTAATTCCCTTAACTGGGCCAGTGCACTTATCTTCCAGCTACTCCAAGTCTTGCCTAATACTGGTTCATACCTTCACCTTTCTTTGGAGGATTGCCTTTGGTGGATGGGAGTCACCTAGTTGGGAGATGCCTTGAAATTATGACCCCTGCCTCCAATACCAGACAGTGACTCACTGATGTTGATATATAACAACCCAGCACTCTTGTTTCTAGATGGGACAAACCCTGTGGTGCAGTCCATGATGTAGAACTTCCTGTGGTATGGATGGGCTGAAGCTAGACTTTTTACGAATCCACATATTTGCTTAGCTGCTGCTTCTGCTCTATCTTGCTTCCCTTTCTTCTTAATAGATTTCTCTTGAGAGCACATCTTCATGAATTCACTTTAACAAGAATTCCCATACCATTATTTTAGAGGAACATAACCTAAGGCAATAAAAAGTTTATTTACATTTATTGGTATGACTGATATATTTAGTCTCAACTCTGTGATATTATTTTCTATTATATTTACTGTGTGTTTTGTTATATTTGCTATGTTTCTCAGCTGGGTGTGGTGGCAGGCACCTGTAATCCCAACTACTTGGTAAGCTGAGGCAGGAGAATCTCTTGAACCTGGGAGGCTGAAGTTGCATTGGGCCCAGACCGCACTATTGCACTCCAGCCTGGGCAACAAGAATGAAACTCCACCAAACACACACACACACACACACACACACACACACATACACATACACACACACACACAGTGTTTGTATTTTCATTCTAGTAATTATTTGTGTATCAATGCCTTTTATACTCAAAATATCAAAATATTCCCCATCTTTAAGCAACTACTGTTTTGTCAGGTCTCTGTGTGGCAATCAATAGACTTATTCTATTTTTTCTTCTCTGTTTCCAGTTTGCTTTAACTTATAAAGTTGTGTTATTTTTTCTTTGTTAGGATATATAACATTTACAAAGTACGTTTTTTAACCTTGCCTCATCTTTGTTTTAGTCTTAGATTTATAATTAATTATATGCAATACTGCAATTGAATTTGGTCAAATTTCCCCAGTCATCTCTTGATTGAAAGAAGTTCATCCTCTAGTAGATTCTTCAAAATGAGCTCTTGAGGGCAGTATTCTGTAGTTATTGCATAGAAAGTATCTTGGTTAAATAGAAAAGTTTGAGGTCAGATACTTTTTTCATCAAAAATCTTTAAAATGTTGCTTTGAAGTTGCCAAGATTTGAATGTTGCTATTTAGAAGTTCAATGCCAACCTGGCTTTTCTTTCCTTTGTAAAATATTTGGTCTTTTCTTACATGAAGGGACAGAGGTTTTATTTATTTTCTTTTTTTTTTTTGAGTTTTAGATCCCACAAATAAGTGAGAACATGTAATGTTTGTCTTTCTGTGCCTGGCTTATTTTACTTAACAATGATTTTCAGGTCCATCCACGTTGCAAATGACAGGATCTCATTCTTTTTTATTGCTGATTTTAATTGAATATGTAATATCTTAGAGATGACTGTTTGAGGTACATTTTCCTAGTTACACAGTGGGCCATTTCAATGTGTTGATTCACATCTTTTATTTCTGAAAAGTATTATTGGATCCCACTTTTAAATATTGGTTTTACTATGTTAAAATTGGTTTATTTCTTATTTCAAGGCCACAATTATATCTGTGGGATCTTTTTTCTCTCTAATTTGTGTTTTTTTAATCTTGGACATTTGAATTTTTCTCCTCCCTTTCCAATCACGTGCTGGTAAATGTTTAATAACACCTATGGAAAAAAATCCCTGATTTATAGCATTTGCAAATTCCAGTGGTGTAAATACTCCCATTATGACTAATGTCCACCTACCAATGGGATGTCACTGAACACAGCGTTGAGAAGATACACACAGAATTTGCTCTGCCATGTTGGTATGAGTTGGCTCCAGTACATCATTCATTCCTCTGGTAATATTTCCAACTTAATTTATTCTCTATTGAGTACTTTGTAAGTTGGTTTGGAAGGGGTGACTATGGGATGATCAGGAGTTACTTACCATTTTTCCTGAAGGCACTTGTGTGGGTAGACAACTCAGAACTTGCAGAGAAATCTGAAAAGCCAAGCATATCCAGCCAGTGAAGTAGGACCAAAAGCTGGAGGTCATAGACCACTTTATGAAAATTTATTGCCTCTGTGTAGCCACTGGCACTGATAGTCTATAGCCAAGTATCTGGTGGTGTGCTTAGGGGTACTGTTGGTCAGCAGAGATCAGGGTTAGGAAATGAGGTTGAGGTGGAGTAAAGGAGAACAAAGACAAATTAGAACTTAGTCTTGCGTCTGCCACTGTGTTTGACCGCAAAGACCTTCAGACAATAATGGCTGCTGCTTCTCCTCTACCTTCCATATATCATGCATGCTCATCTTTTGATAAATTAATATGGAAGCACTCAGGGAAAGGGATTCTGGAAAATGTAGCACCCACTAAAATGACAGTAGTACAACTCAGCACAATTTCTGGCTTGATTTTTTGATTTTTTTCCTCCAATTTATTTTCTGATTTCAGTTAATTCTTATTTCACATCTTCCTGTTTTTTTCTCCCTTTCTGAATTTATGAATTCCTTTTTTTCTTCACCATCCTACCTTACGCTTTATTTTCCATAGAGCTTGCTTCCACCCACACCTTCTGTGGTCTCATCCATGCTCATTCCAGGGTCCAGGATCTCAGGTCTGGGGAATTTATGAATTTCTAATTTGGAGTGTTTTTTTTTTTTTTAAACCATACAAAAAATTTTGAAGGCTATATAGTTCATGTTGGGTTGAGGCATTGTGATAGAATGTTCCTCTGTGTAAAGTCAGTTTTTTGGGAGTTTTTAAAAGATCATCAGCTGAAATGTTACATTTTTTGTATGCTTTTTTAAAAATATGATTTTACTGCTGTATTCTGTTCATTTTGAAATGTTACGCTTTCCTGGGCCAGCTATAGCAAATGGTTCTATGTAAGTGAGGGTGAGAGGTTTGAGTGGCTTATGTGGTACAGGAGTGCCCTCTTTGGTTGTCATAATGCAATACATTTTCTTCATTAGAAGGCTCTTTTTTTGGTGGTGGGTGAGAGCATTGGTATGTCATTTGACTTTATAATTCTCTTTTAGAACTCTTTTTTAAAAATTTTCAACTTTTACATTCAGGGATACATGTGCAGGATGTGCGGGTTAGTTACCTAGGTAAATGTGTGCCATGGTGGTTTGCTGCATAGATCATCCCATCACCTAGGTATTAAGCCCAGCATCCACTAGCCTTTCTTCCTGATGCTCTCCCTCCACCCACCCCAATAGGCCCCAGTGCATGTTGTTCCTCCCCATGTCTCATTGTTCAGCTCCCATATAAATGAGAACACGTGGTGTTTAGTTTTCTGTTCCTGCATTAGTTTGCTGAGGATAATGGCTTCTAGCTCCATCTGTGTTGCTGCAAAGGATATGATCTCATTCCTTTTTATGGCTGCATAGTATTCCATGGTGTATATGTATTATATTTTCTTTATCTAGACTGTCATTGATGGGCATTTGGGTCGATTTCATGTCTTTGCTATTGTGAATAGTGCTGCAATGAACATACACTTGAGTGTAACTTTATAATAGAATGATTTACATTCCTTTAGGTATATACCCAGTAATGAGATTTCTGGGTCAAATGGTATTACTGCCTCTAGATCGTCGAAGAATTGCTATACCATTTTCCACAATGGTTGAACTAATTTACACTCCCACCAACAGTGTAGAAGCGTTCCTTTTTCTCCACAACCTCGCCAGCATCTCTTGTTTTTTGACTTTTTAATAATCACCATTCTGACTGGCATGAGATGGTATCTCATTGTGGTTTTGATTTGCATCTCTCTAAATATCAGTGCTGTTGAGCTTTTTTTCATGTATTTGTTGGCTGCATATATGTCTTTTGAGAAGTGTCTGTTCATGTTCTTTGCCTACTTTTTAATGGGGTTGTTTTTTCCTTGTAAATTTAAGTTCCTTGTAGACTGTAGATATTAGACCTTTGTCAGATGGATAGATTGCAAATATTTTCTCCTGTTCTGTATGATGTCTGTTTACTCTGTTGATAGTTGCTTTTGCTGTGCAGAAGTGCTTTAATTAGATCCCATTTGCCAATTTTTGCTTTTGCTGTAGTTGCTTTTGGCGTTTTCATCATGAAATCTTTGCCTGTGCCTACGTCCTGAATGGCATTGCCTAGATTTTCTTCTAGGGTTTTTACAGTTTTGGGCTTTACATTTGAATCTTTAATCCATCTTGAATTAATTTTTGTATGAGGTGTAAGGAATGGGTCTAGTTTCAATTTTCTACATATGGCTAGCCAGTTCTCCCAGCTCTGTTTATTAAATAGGGAATCCTTTCCCCATTGCTTGTTTTTGTCATGTTTGTTGAAGATCAGATGGCTGTAGGTGTGTGGTCTTATTTCTGAGGTCTCTATTCTGTTCCATTGGTCTATGTGTCTGTTTTGGTACCAGTACCATGCTGTTTTGGTTACTGTAGTCTTGTAGCATAGTTTGAAGTCAGGTAGCATGATGCCTCCAGCTGTGTTCTTTTCGCTTAGGATTGTCTTGGCTATTCAGGCTCTGTTTTGGTTCCATATGAATTTTAAAAGAGTTTTTTCTAATTTTCAAACTTCAGTGCTTATTTTCCTTTATCACAAAGTCTCCAAAGGATGCCTCACCTTCCCTTGGGATTAGTGCCTTCTCAAGGCTGCCCACTCTTGTCTGAAGCACTTTCAAGCTACTGCCTTTCTATTCCTCAGTAGATCTTAGATCCACCAGATCTCAGTGTTTCCCCACTAGGGTGGGACTCTGTTTCGTAGATGATTTTTTCAGTGTTTTGTTGTTTCTAGTCCCCCATTGCACTTTACTGAGAGCAGAGCAGATTATGGCAACACAATACAAAATCTCTCAAGATTACAACAGAGACTATATTGAATGGGACAAATTCTCCTGCTTTTTAAAATGTAAAATGGATAGTTTAATCATGATTAATAATGAATCTAAATATCCTTAATATCTTCAATCCAAAATTTTCTGGAGATTTGAAGACAAACAATATAGCATGTGTTCTGATTTATGAATAAATAAATTGAAATAATGCATTTATTCTTGTTATTTTTATTATACATGTTATAGATTGTAGGTAAACCATGTTTGTATGGGGGTTCATGTACTTCACATGAGTTATTGTGCTTTCTGCTTTCAAGTGACCATTATCTTTTATGTCTCATACAAATATCAAGGGAGATGGGCTTCGAGAGGTGAGAGGGTGAATTTGAATAGAGGCAAAACCTTGCAGATACCCAGAGAAGCTCTGACTACTTCTAACTGGGGGCAAGTTCACAGGTGAAAAAAGAAGAAACAGTTGTGACATACTTACATGATTATATTTAACTAAGTAATGGTTTTAAAAGCTGCCAAATTCTTAATATAATTGTGTTAACCACAAGATTTATATGAAATTGCATAACAAGTGATGTGGCCCTGGAAAGACACTAGTTTGAATGTTTTTTCTCTCAGTGCTTTGAGTATATTTCTCTAATTATATGCATTACTCTTAAAAATGCCAGAAGGTGCTCTCTAGTTTGACATGTAAAGAGCTCAGAAATCATCACTTGCATCTTGACAACAAGAAAAAAAGCTGAACAAACTGAAAATCAAAAACTCTTCTTGGATCCCTCACAGAATGGAGATCACAGGGCAAACTGCTTTCTAAAATGGAGAGAGAATCTGGCAGATACAGTTAATCACAGTTTACTAGTAGCAGAAGACCAGAAACAGAATCCACAGTTGAAGCCACTATTGGTAGGAGCAATTTAAACTGTAATTGACCAATTGCTGGAGGCTCATTGAGAGTTAAAAACTCCAAGGACTTACAGGTTTAAGAGGACCTCTCCAGTTTTTCCAATTTCACCCTTAAGAGCCCTGCCAAGTTTTCACTGTGAGGACTGCAAAAAAAAAAAAAAAAAAAAAATCTCTTGCTTCAAGAGATTTTCAGAATGGAAAAACAACCCTTCTGAAATATACAAAAACTCTTTTTTTGTTAAGGAGCACTCTGTGCTCCTTAACAAGTCCTGCTGTCAGGGAAAACTAATTTGTCAGAGCCTGATTGGAGTTTTACCAAAGCCTACCTGACCAAAGAATAGTGGGTGGGATGGATGGGGTAGGGAAGAGGAATATCCATCCCAGATGCACTAAAAGACTGACACGTAATCATATGACTATAGAATTCTTCCTCTCCTCCACATCTTACCACCATATCAAGAAGGCTTCTGTATAACAACAGGGTATTATAGCTGAAAGAACTGCAAACTTCAGATCCTAATTAAGGAGTTTCCAGGGACACCCAAGGACAACAGGGAGAAAAAAAAAAGACACTAGAGAAAGTGTTAGCATTTGACACCTCAGCTGCAGCAAACAGTCAACACTGTCTAACTGCTAGCCAGATAAACATAAAACCTCACACTAAAGGCCTATTTGCCTCAGTTCCTTTTATCTGATATATCATGTTTGCTTTAATAAACAATTACAAGGCATGCTAAAAGGCAAAAATCAGAGTTTGAAGGGACAAATCAAGCATTAGAAACAGTCAAATATGAGAGATTTTGAAGTTTCAGCCAGCAATTAACTAAACAATTATTTTATCCAGGAATTTTAAATAACTGTGATGAGTATGATAAGGGCACCAGTAAAGTGTACAACATACAAGGACAAATGGTTAATATAAGCAGAGAGAGAGAGAAAAACTCTAAGAATCAAAAAGAAATGTTAGAAATCAAAACCATAGTAACAGAAATGAAGAACGCCTTTGGGCTTATCCATCAGAAGACTGGACATGGCAAAGGAAAGAATTAATGAGCTTGAAAATATGTAAGTAGAAGTTTCCTAGACTAAAATGCCAACAGAAAAAGAAATGTTTGTAGTTTGTGGAATAGTGCAATGAATAACAACAATGGTGTAAGAGATGGGAAGAAGGAATTGGTAATACTCTGTTATACATTACTTGTACTACACATGAGGTGGTATGGTTTTATTTGAAAGGGAACTGAAATTAGTCATAAACATATTTTGCAAACTCTAGAGCAATAACTAAAAATGTTTTTTTAAAGTATAAATGATTTTTTAAGAGAGAAGAGAAAATGGAATTATACAAAATGCTCAATTAAAACTGGAGAAGGCAGAAAGAGACAAAAAAGAAAGAACAAGGGCAACAAGTAAAAAAGAGTTACAAATGTGGTTGATATTAATCCAATAATAACAATAGTTACTTAAAATAGGAAAGGTCTAAATTTATCAGTTAAAAGACAAAGATGTCAGAGTGGATAAAAAACCCCACTATATGTTATCTGCAAGAAACCCACTTTAAATATAATAACACAGATAGATTAAAAATAAAGGGATGAAGATATACTAACACTAATCAAAAGCAAGCTGAAGTAGCTATATTAATTTCAGACTTCAGAGCAAGAAAAGTTATGGATAAAGAGGGGCATTACATAATGATAAAAGGGATCTATTCCCTAAGAAGACATAATCATTTTAAATGTGTATGTGTCTAACAACAGAATATCAATATACATTAGGCAAAAATGATAGAACTGCAAGGAGAACTAGATGATTCTACTATTATAGTTGGAGATTTCAACACCGCTATGCCAGCAATTGACAGATCCAGCAGGCAGAAAATCAGTAAGGTCATAGTTGAACTGAACACCACCATCAGTCAAATGAATCTAATTGACATTTTAGAAAATACTTCATACAACAACAGCAGAATACATATGTTTCTGACGCACACAGGGAACATTCACAAGGTAGACCACGTTTTGAATCATAAAAAAACCTTGACCAATTTAAAAGAATAGACATCATACAAGTATTCTCTCAGGCCATAATGGCATTGAAGTAGGAATCTCTAACAGAAAGATGGCTAGAAAATCCCAAAATACTTGTATACAAAAAAAGCTCTAAGTAACACATGATCAAAGAAGTGTGAAGAGAAATTAAAAAATATATTGAACTAAATAAAAACATTTTCATTTACAACCCATGAAAATTTGTGGGATGCAGCAAAAGCAGTGCTCAGAGGTAAATTTATAGCATTGAGTGCATGTATTAGAAAAGAATCCAATAAATTAAGCCTCCACCTTGTAGACTAAAAAAAGGACAAACTAAATCCAAACTAAGCAGAAGAAAAGAAATAGTAAAAATCAGAGCAGAAATAGTGAAATTAAAAACCGGAAAACAATAGAGAAAACCAACATCCACATGTTGGTTCTTACAAAAGATCAGGAAAATTCATAACTACCTAGCCAGGCTAATCAAGAAAATAAGAGAGAAGACACAAATTGTTAATCATAAATGAAAGAGGAGCCATCACTGCTGATTCCATGGACATTAGAATAATAAAAGAAAATTATGAACAACTATATGTCCACAAATTTGATGTTACATAAAATGGGTCAATTCCTTGAAAGACACAATCTACCAAAATTCACACAAGGGGAAATAGATAATCTGAATAGGTCTATATATATTAAAGATATTGAATTGGTAATTAATAATCTTCCAAATAAAAGCACAATGCTCAGATTGTTTCACTGGTGAATTCTACCAAACATTTAAGAAAGAAAAAATACGAATACTCTATAATCTATTTGAGAAAAAGAAGCAGAGGGAACACATTCTAGTTTATTCTATGTGGCTAGGATTACCCTTATGCCAAGACCAGGTAAAGACGTTTCAAGAAAGAAAATCTACAGACCAATATTCATCATGAATATAGATGGAAAAAACCTCAGGAAAATATGGGGGAACTTCAAAAGTTCGTGGAATAAATGGAACTAAAAGATAAAAACGAGAAATATAAACTTTATTAACATAAACTCCATCAAGTTCAAGATACCTTTGTAAGCAATGATACTAGCCATTTAGTCTATTTCTAAAGAACTGAGGGTCCCAGAGATTTAACCATGTCAATTCAATATTTTTTACATTATTCAATGAAGAAAAATGAGTGCCCTTTAAATATATTTTTAAAATTAGAAAACAAAAAGAAGTCAGGAGTCAAAACAGGATTGTAAAGTGGATGCTTAATAAGTTCCCATAGAAATTCTTGCAAAATTGCCTTTGTTTGATCAGAGGAATGAGTAGGAGCATGGTTGTGGTGAAGAAGGACTCTCTGGTGAAGATTTCCCGGGCTTTTTTTTGCTAAAGCTTTGGTTAACTTTCTCAAAACACTGTCACATAAACAGATGCTACCCTTTTGCCCTCAAGGAAGTCAAACATAATGCCTTAAGCATCCCAAAAAACTGTTGGCATGACCTTTGCTCTGGATTGGTCTGCTTTTGCTTTCACTGGATCAATTCCACCTCTTGGTATCCATTCCTTTGATTGTGCTTTGTCTTCAGGATTGCACTGGTAAAGCCATACTTCATCTTCTGTTACAATTTTTCAAAGAAATGCTTCAGGATATTGATCCCACATGTTTAGATTTTCCATCAAAAGCTTTAATCTTGTTTGCTGCTGATGTGGGTACAATAGTTTTGGCACTCATTAAGTGAAAAGTTTGTTTAACTTTAATTTTTCGTCAGAATTGTGTATGCTGAACCAGTTGAAATGTTTATAGTGTGGCAGTTGTTTCTGCTGTTAATTGTTGGTCCTCTTCAATTCGGATGTGAATAAGATTAAGTTTTTTCTCACAAGTTGATGTGGGTGGTCTCGTCACTGTGCGCTTCACCCTTAACATGGTCTTATCATTTCTTAAAATGAGTCATCCGTTTGTAAACTGCTGATTTCTTTGGGTCATTGTCCCCATAAACTTTTCAGAAAGCATCAATGATTTCACTATTCTTCCACCCAAGTTTCACCATAAATTTGATGTTTGTTCTTGTTTCAATTTTAGCAGAATTCATGTTGCTCTGATAGGGGCTCTTTTCAAACTGATGTCTTATCCTTTTTGTTAATGGTTCCTTAAACTAGCTCCTGTTTAGGTATGTTGTAAGAAGTTAGCGTGAGTTGATTTTGATGTAAAAGTTTTTGAAATGCCTGAATAGTTTTTTTCATAATAAATATTTTCCATGAACCTTTAAAGACTCCCTCTTAGGAAATTAAATCTAGCAATGTATACAAAGAATTATATATAATGCCAAGTAGAACTTATTCTAGGTGTACAAGTATGGTTTAACATTGGAAAAATCACATCAACATACTAAAGAAAAATTATATAATCATATTAATAGATGGAGAAAAAACATTAGACAAACTCCTACACCTCATTCATAATAAAAACTTTCAGCAAAGTAGCAACAGAAGGTGCTATGGTTTGGATATGGTTGGTTTGTTCTCACCAAAACTCATGTTAAATTTGATCCCCAATGTCGTGAATTGGGACCTAGTGGGAGGTGTTTGGGTCATGGGAGTAGATCCCTCATGAATGGCTTTGTGTCATTCTCCACAGTAGCAAGTGAGTTCTCACTTTGGTGAGACTGGATTAGTTCCCAAATAAATGGATTAGATCCTGAGAAAGTAAGTTGTTAAACTTTTTGACTTCTTTGGTTTTGCTATCTTGTTTCCTCTCTCAGCATGTGATCTCTTTGCATATGCTGGCTCCTTTTCCACTTTCTGCCGTGAGTTGATGCATCCCGAGGTCCTCACCAGGTGCAGATGCTCAATCTTGAGCTTTCCAGCCACCAGAATCATGAGCTAAATAAATCTCTTTTCTTTAATAAATTTCCCAGTCTCAGATGTTCTGTTATAGCAACAGAAAACATACCAAGACAGAGAAGAACTTGCTCAACTTGATAAAGAGCATGTGTAACAAATACAGAGCTGACATCATAATTAATGGTGAGAAACTAGGCACTTTTCTTCTAAGATTGGGAAAAAGGCCAGGATGTCCCTTCTCACCATCTCTATTCAACATTGTACTAGAAGTCCTAGCTAATGAAATAAGATAAAAGGAAATAAAAGGTATGCATCTTGGGAAGAAAGAAATAAAACTATGTTTTTTTGAAGACAACATAATTGTCTATTCAGAAAATACCAAAGAATAAACAAAAAAACCTTCCTGGAGGCCGGGTGTGGTGGCTCACGCCTGTAATCCCAGCACTTTGGGAGGCAGAGGTGGGCAGATCACAAGGTCAGGAGATCGAGACCATCCTGGCTAACATGGTGAAACCCTGTCTCTACTAAAAATACAAAAAATTAGCTGGGCATGGTGGCAGGTGCCTGTAGCCCCAGCTACTCAGGAGGCTGAGACAGGAGAATGGCGTGAACCCAGGAGGTGGGGCTTCCAGTGAGCCAAGATAGAGCCACTGCACTCCAGCCTGGGCGACAGAGTGAGACTCCATCTCAAAAAAGAAGAAGAAGAAAAAAACCCTCCTGGAACTAATAAGGGATTATAGCAAGGCTACTGGTGTAAAGTTAATATATAAAAAGTAATTGCTTTCTTATATATCAGCAGCTGAAATTTGAAATGAACACAAAAACATTGACATTAGAACCAAAATAATCTTAGGTATAGATATAACAAAGGGTGTATAAGATCTATATGAGGAAAACTACAAAATTCTGATAGAAGAAATAAAAAAATTTAAGTAAATGGAAAGACATTTCATGTTCATGGACAGGAAGGCTCAATCTTGTTGAGATGTCAACTCTTCCTAAATTGATCTATACCTGCAACACAATCCCAGTAAAAATCCTTGCAAATTACTTTGTGGATATCAACAAACTGATTCTAAAGTTTTATACGGAAAGACAAAAGACCCAGAATATTCAATAAAGTATTGAAGAGGAAGAGCAAAGTCAGAAGACTGACACTACATGGCTTCAAGTCTTACTATAAAGCTTCAGTCATCAAGACAGTGTGGTACAGGTTGAGTGTGCCTTATACCAAATGCTTGTAACCAGAAGTGTTTGGAGTTTTGGATTTTTTTTGGAGTTTGAAATATTTGCATATAGGTATATTGAGACCTAATCTGAAAATCTGAAATTTGAAGTGCTCCAAGGAGCATCTTCTTTGAGCATGAACTTCGAGCATTTTGTTAGTCTTAAAAAGTTTCAGATTTTGAGGCATTTCAAATTTTGAATTTTTGGATTAGGCATGCTTCTTTTTTATTGGTAAAAGAATAGACAGATTGATGGGACAAAATAGAGAGCCTAGAAATAGATCCACAAAATATAGTCACTGGTCTTTGACAAAGAAGCAAAGGCAATACAAAGGAGAAAGAATAGTCTTTTCAGCAAATGGTGCTGAAACAACCGGATATCTAAATGCAAAAAAAAAAAAAAAAATCTAGATACAGACCTTACAGCTTTCACAAAAATTAAAATGGATCACAGGCCTAATTTAAAATGCAAAATTATAAAACTTCTGGAAAGTAACAGAAAATTTAGTTGACTTTGAGTTTGGCAATGAGTTTTTAGATAAAAGACCAAAAGCATAATTAATCAATGCAAGAAAACATTGAGTTAGTTTTCTTTATTATTATTATTTTTTTCTGAGGAAGGATCTCGTTCTGTCACACAGGCTGGAGTGCAGTGGTGTGATCTTAGCCCACTGAAACCTCCGACTCCCAGGCTCAAGTGATTCTTGCGCCTCAGCCTCCTGAGTAGCTGGGTCTACAGGCGTCCACACCCATGCCTGGCCAATTGAGATGAGATTTCACCATGTTGTCCAGGGAGTGGTCTTGAACTCCTGAGCTCAGGCAGTCTGCCCACCTTGGCCTCCCAAAATGCTAGGATTACAGGTGTGAACCACTGTAACTGGCCAGTTAATTTTCATTCAAATAAAAAATTTTGGCTCTGCAAAAATTAGTTTCAAGCACTGTTAAGAGATTCAAAAGACAGGTCACAGACTGAGAGGAGATATTTGCAAAACATATCTGATAATGGCTTGTATCCAAAATATGCAAATAATTCTGAAAATTCAACAATAAGAAAACAACCCAGTAGATGCTTCACCAAAGAAAATATACAGATGGCAAATAAGCATATGAAAAAAAGCTTAGCATTATAGTCATCAGGAAACTGAAAATTAAAACAACAATGAGGTACCACCACACACCTATGAGAATGGCTGAAATCCAAAAGACTGACGATACCAAAATGCTGGTGAAGACGTAGAGCAACAGGAACTCTCATTTACTGCTGGTGGGAATGCAAAATAATAAAGCCATTTTGAAAGACACCTTGGCAGTTTCTTATAAAACTAAACATAGTCTTATCATATGACTCAGCAATTGGGCTTCTAGGTAGTTACTCAAGTGACTTGAACATTTATGTTTACACAAAAAACTGCATACAAATGTTTATAGTAGTTTTATTCATAATTGTGACAATTTGGAAGCAAACAAGGTATTCTTCAATAGCTGAATGGAGAAACAATATCTATACAATGGATACATTTTAAAATCACTAAATAATATTCCATTGTAGTATTCCATTGTATGAATCTATACAATGGAATATTATTCAATGCTTTAAAAACTATGAAGCCACAAAAAGACATGAAAGAAACTTAAATACATATTGTAAAGTAAAAGAATCCAGCCTGAAAAGACAACATATAGTATAAATTCAACTATATAACATTTAAGAAAATGCAAAACTATAAAAACAGTAAAAATGTCAGTGGTTGCCAGGGTTTGAGGAAGGAATAATAGGTGGATTACAGGGCACTGTTAGGGCAGTGAAACTATTCTGTGTGATATGACAATAGTGGATACATGATGTTATGCGTTTGGCAAAAATTACAACATAGTGAACCCTAGTAAACTGTGGTCTTTAATTAATAGTGTACCTGTGGTCTTTAATTAATAATAATGTACCAAGATTGGTTCATCAATTGTAACAGATGCACCACACCAATAGAAAATGTTAATATTTGGGGGAAACGAGAGTCAGGGGAGAGAGTGTGGGTACTCTCTGTACTTTCTGCTCAGTTTTTCTGGAAACCTAAAACCCCTCCCAAAATAAAGTCTATAAGAATATGCTAAAGAGACTTGTGGATCTTTAGTTTGGGCCAAACTGCCCTCCTGGACCCAGTCTGTGATGGGCCTTGAAATAGGAACTTTGAGAAGCGGGCATGGGGGGTGGAGTGGGGGAGGTGGGGGGAGTTGGAATGGCGGGTCTCACTTAACATCCCAGCCACCATGACAGAGTGGCACTAGAATCTGGGACTTTAACACACACCAGGCTTGCTCTCTTGAAGTTATTTTTTTGCTTTCAGGGGGTGAAAGGAAGATTATGTACTACAAATTAAGTAGCCATGCCAAAAATCAAATTAAAGTTCTGACAATGACACTCTAGGCTTTTAGTTACATATGATTCTTGTTGTTTCTAAGGGCACTCCTTTACCACTTTGGAGAAAGCCAACAAGATAAAAAACACATGACTTATCAAAGGTTGTGACTTGCCCTGGAAGAATTTTTTTTTTTTTCTTGGAAGCTGCTGTTTCCCTCAGGAACCCTCACTGGATCGTGTAATTTGTGTTGTTGTGCCCCATATGGGGATTTGGCTTTTCTGTTTATGTGAGTTTTGATAATACAAGTCAGGCTGAGCATTTAGCTAGTGTCTCAGCAGGCATGTTTGTCAAATGCAAATTAACATATATAATCTTAATATACTTCCAGTAACTGATTTGATATGTGCTCTGTTGACAAAGGAGTCTCCCAGGTAATACATGTTGAATGCTTGGAAATAGGGAATATATTTATACCTCAGTCAAAAAATTAGCTCCTAAAGCCAAGCTTTCAGTAAAGAGACAGTGGCTATTTTGTTATTTCTTTTTAAAACTCTAGATGGTTAGTTAACTAGATAAAAAATAAAATACAAATATATTAAAATTATATCTTTTTAGTTGAGTTCTCATTAAAGAGAAATTCGCTTAAAAATAAAAAATATGAGTATATTAACTCATTTTAGGATAACTGTATTACTCCAATTTTAGTATATGTGCTGCTGAAGCGAGCAGTTAGGATAACTGCATCATATATCTTTATCTCTATTTCTTTTTCTACTTGGAGTTTCATGTAAATATATTACAATAAGAAATAACCTCACTAATTGAGTAATTGGCTCAATGGCATGGGGAAATCCAGTTAACAGCTAAAGATGTTTATGAAAAAATTAGGCCAAGTTGGGTAGATTGCTTGAGCCCAGGAGTTTGAGACCAGCTTGGGCAACACAGCAAAACCCTGTCTCTACAAAAAACACACAAAAAAGTAGCCAAATTTGGTGGTGTGTGCCTGTGGTTCCAGCTTCTGGGGAGGCTGAGATGGCAGGATCACCTGAGCCCGGGAGGTAGAAGTTTCAGTGAGCTGAGATCACACCACTGCACTCCAGCCTGGGCGACAGAGCAAGACTCTGTCTCAAAAAAAAAAAAAAAAAAAAAAAAAAAAAGAAATGGAATGAATACATAATGTAAATACTTTGAAGAAATAATAATGACAAATAGCCAATTAAAAATCCTGACAGATTGGCTTTAAGGAATAGAAAAAAATGTATTGCCATTGTTACACTCAAAGTTAGCAGGCAAGAACGTTTCTCAAATACTGTTATCTGATTAATCAATTAAAATAACATTTTTGTTTACTATGCTAGTGCCATTTATTTGTCAAGAAAGCTTTTCAAATTTGAACTTCAAATTAGCGTATGTCTAAATCAGTTTCTTAACAGTGGCACTATCGACATTTTAGTTCAGGCAATTCTTTATTGTGGGGAGCTATTCTGCACATTGCAGGATATTTAGTAGTATCCTTGGTCTCTAACTGCTAGATGCCAATAGCATCCCCCTCTCCAGGTATGACAAATAAAAATGTCTGCAGGCATTGCTACATATCCCCTGGAAGGCAAATTTGCTTCTGTTTGACAACCAGTGGTCTAAATTATAGGAATATCCAAAACACAACAATTAAAATAACCAAGTCTTACTGAACATATATTCTACAATGAACATGGAAGAAAGGATGCTTTTAAATCAGAGTCAGTGTGTAAATAGACCAAATTTGATGTTACCTAGTTCTCATTCCAAGGACTGAATTTGGGTGACCATAGCAAACTATTTGGTTCACATAAACTTTTAGTTTCCTTGGTTGGGTTTGGTGTATAACCTGTCTGCTCCAGGATAACTTGGAACAGACTGTAATATTCAACATAATAGTTCAAGGATACCCATGTTGACTAAATATATTGTTGATTTAATTACTGTGGTTTTGAATAAAAAATTTAGACCTCTTCTTTCAGAATAAGTGCTTTACCAACATTTTTCGTGTAGCTCTTCATCACTCTAATGACACTTTCACTAATTCAAAAAAAGTAATTTGCCTCCAAAGCCTGATAATTTCAATTAATTGCTTTGATCGAGGAAGGATTTATACATCGTTGCAAGTCGGGCTGATTGCTCATTCAAGGGCTTTAATTGTTCCTTGGCTCATTTCTTTTTAAGAGACATTTGAACTTGCCTTTTTTTTGCTCAGTAGTTGTTTGGCAGCTTCCCAAGGTAAGCAAGGGTTGAGTTAGTACCCGGAGGATTTTTGCCTCTCCTTGATATCCATTCCTTCTCTCACTTCTCTGGGTCCAGATCTCTTCCTCTTAGAATGTACTTTGATTTCTAACACTAACAACGTAACTTTAGGAGCTCAAGTGAGGCTCAGGGCAGTGAGAATAATTAGTTTTTATTTTTTGTTGGATCTTTTTGAACCACTTTGAAGTAGACTAAGAGAACGACCAATGTGGGGCGTATTGAGTCTAAGAGTTGGGTGGGTAGGGGGATGCTCAGTGGGTTGCCAATCATTTTAGCTTGACTGGGACTGAGGGGCTTTCCAGGACATGGGGCTTTTATTGCTAAAATCAGGAAAGTTCCAGGAAAACTGGGATGAGTTGGTCACCCTAGGAATACTATTGCAATCCAGATGTCTTGGGATTTGGCAGCATGTGAACTCAACTATGACCACACAGCCATCAATACCTAAAAATCGATAGCTCTGGGTCTCCCATCTTACAATGGTAAGCACTTAGTGTCCTGAAATTCTCTCAGATTTTTGTAGGTGTCTGCAGAGAGTGACTCATTCGTATCCATAAAGAAGAGCTTTTCTCTCTCTGTTTTCTTTTTCCTTTCCTTCCTCTTTAACTTCCTGGCAGTGGCTTGCAGTCTACAAACTGCCTAAAGAAGTGCCTCTATATGGCCACTGTTGTTGGAAGTGTCCATAAAACGGTGGCCCACTCCCAGACCTTGCCTCTCTGTTGCTTTCGTGGGGATAGTTTTTCTCTTCTGGGAGATTCCAAAGCCTTCAGGTTATTAAAAATGCTCAGAGTCACAAAGTCCTTTAGCTCCTGGGCTCCCTTTAGCACTCGTGGCCAGCTCTTAGACACACTCAGTTGCACTCTTCCTATACTGGGAGGCTTTTTCTTCCATTATTCTTTTCTCCCTCTTTTACTTATTCGAAAGCATTCCTGAACCTACAAAGAAGATAACAAAAAATCCCCATGCACACTAACCCACACCATGGAGGGGGGGTGCGGTCTTACTCCTCTTATACATTCTCTCAGAAGCTTCTTTTCTGCTGAGCCAAACCACTGTCTTACACAACCATGAAGTGGGAGGATTTTCCAAACTCACCATGTGCTTCATCTCAGCCTCCAATTGCTTAATTGAACCACTCATAGCCCCCATGACTATATGGCATGAGTCTTGGCTTTTTTGTGTGTGTCAAATCCAAAATTACTAGGAAGACGTCAGGACAGAAAGCAAGAGGTCAGAGAGATGCTGTCCATGGTGCTGCAGCAGTGGTCATGTTGGAGTACAACTTTAAAGTACAGACAGTCCCTGACTTAGGATGGTTTCACTTCCAATTTTTCTACTTTATGATGGTGCAAAAGCAATACACATGCAGTAGAAACCATACTTTAAGTACCATTACAGCCATTCTGCTTTTTCATTTTCAGTACAGTATTCAGTAAATTACATGAAATATTCAATACTTAACTATAAAATAGTCTTCACGTTAGATGATTTTGCCCAACTTGAGCCCAAATTTGAGCATGTTTAAGTTAGGCTAGGCTAAGCTATAATGTTTAGTGTTCAGGTGTATTAAATTCATTTTTGACTTAGAATATTTTCACCTTACAATGGTTTTATTGGCACATAACTCGATTGTAAATTGAGAAGCATCTGTACTCAATTATAGGGCAAGTATTAGTGAGTCAAACTCTCATTTCCTCATTAGCCACCCCCATCCAACTTGAATCATGTTTTTTTGTAAAGATATAAGATATAAAACAAGCTATCAGTTAGAAGGATTTTGGCTGCAAGTAACATAAATTATTATCCAAACTGCTTAAACAAATAGGACATTTATCATCTTATAGAGCAGCAAGTCCATAAATAGGGCAAACTTTAGAGTTGATTGGCTCAGTGGATCAGAAATAGCAGGAAGCCAGATTATCTCCACATCTGTGTCATATCATCTGTACATTATTTCACCTTCTAATTCTTCTAGTCACAGATAGGTGCCAAAAGAGATTGGGAAAACTTGTGCCCTTGATTTAATCCATTAGGAGAAACAGAGAGGAAGAGGAAGATAGAGACATGAGGGAAGAGAGAGGGAAGAGGAAGGGAGAAATTATTCCTCAAATACAAATGTAATTTCTTCCATTTAATCTTATTGGGTCAATTTTGGTCATATGCTCACTCTGATCAGTAAGAATCACCAGGAAAATGCAGTCGTTGATTTATTTAGACTAATCAGAATCAAACTCAGAGTTGGAAATGGAGTAAACTTCCCTGAGTCACATGTGCTACATGAGAAAATGATTGATAGTTGAACAAAATTGGGACTCCTTTAGGAAAGAGGAAGAAGGGAATGGAGGCCAGGTAGACAACTGACAGAGTTCCTTACAAAAATAACTCCATTTTATGCTATTTCTCTATCTCTGTGATGGACCTAGTACTTTGGCAATAACCTTGTAACAACTTTGGTAATACTCTTACAATTTGGCAGAGTAAAGAGTTCAAAGAGGATGGGTTTGGGAGCCCTATGGACCTGAATTTCAGCAGTGGCTTTGCTGTCTTCTTCAGCAAAGTGAGGTCACCTCCCTGAGCTTCTGTTTCCTTATCTGTTAAATAGATTAATGCTATTGACTATGGAGCATTGTTGTGGGTATTTAAGACATAATGTATATAAAGTATGTTCTCAGAACCGGGCACATAGTAGCTACTCAAGAAATGTTAGTTTTCAGCTCTTTCTTCTCCCCTGCCTTAACAAGTTGGAAATATAACTACCTATTGACTTCCTATCTTCACTACTCTTGGCCAGCTCTTAGACACACTCATTTGCATGTCCCATTTTCAACTGCATTGCTGGGCTGCCTTGGGCCATCCCGGGGGCCAATAGGGAGGGTTATACGTCTAGCATCACTGTCCAAAAAATGGAAATCAATGGTGTGTTATGCACCTCTTCACTATGTGATGTTGGGTAGTTCATTCCCTCTGTAGGTGACTACCCTACAGTGTCCAATTTCTTGTGTATCTGATACTGGCACAAGCACAGGTTTGGGGTCAGAATATGTGGAATCTGCTACTTGAATATTTCTGAGCATCAGGTCTTTCATAGTACAACAGTGATTTTTGTGACCTTCTTTGTTGGTTACTTTTTGGTATAACAATAAATAGGATAATGCATGAAAATGCACTTAAAATGCAATGTGTGAAACCATGTGAAATAAAGAAAATCTGCTGTTCTCCAGTTTCAGCCTTTCGAGTGTCTGGAACTGATGATGTAGCCACAAATATCAAGATTGAATCTGGAGCCATCTTACCTAATATGGGATATCTGGTCAAATTCTTCCTGGCCCCATTCCCATTTTACTGATTTTCTTCTTTTGATTATCAAATATTTAGGACCTATTGTGGGTGACAAAAACCAGGGGTTCAAAGACATTTAAGACACTTGGCCTTGTGAAGTAGCAACTTCTCTGTCTCCATCCACTTCTTGTTACTTCACAAATCTAGTTTGAGTAAAATGAAATAACGTAGCCCCTGAGTCTCCACATCCATGTCTAAAGGATGCCTTCTTGCTGCTGTTGCAGCTTCTGAATGATACTCAGCATCCCTTGAGTGCCTGAGTGCTTGGTTTGAGTGGATTGTGATGTTGAGGTTGAAAGCACTCTCCAGAGAAGGGAAGGGCCTTGTTCAAGGCCACACAGATGATTTAGTATCATGTTCTGAGCTCTTCGTCTTCTGCTGATTTGGTGACTGGTAAAGCTCAGGCCAAGTCTCTTTTTTCTCCAACACATGAGTTCTCATGAATTTTCATGGGTGCATCTTCTCTAGTATTGAGGGACCCACTGTTTAAAACTGTATCCATCTCCTCCTCACACCTGGAATTCCGTAAGCTGCAGTCTATATAAATAGACTTGGCTCTCTGCTATCAGGCTGCAAGAGAGCATAGGGCTGGTGTAGTGAAGACCACCATTTTAGTGCAAACTTGGGGAGGGACCATGGATAAGTCACTATATATGTGTGTATAAGTGAAAGTCAGAGTTTCTACCTTTTGGATGGCCTTTGGGTAACCTAGGAGGCTGTTTGTGAGAAAAAAGGAATGCAGGGGAAGATGTAGGATCCTGGAGTGGAATCCACAAATATGGTGTCACCTGCCACCTTTTGTGTAACCTTGGGCAAATCCCCACATATCTTTCTTCTTCCATTTTCCCATTGGTAAGATGGTAATAATAATAAATATTTGTCTTAATCTGATGAGGGTTATGGAAGAAGCCAATATTGCTATAGCAGTCATGAGAGAAGAGGACATGTGAAGGAGTTAAAATAATGTAGGCCAGGAGGTAAGTTCTGAGAAGAAATGGAACCGAGGAGAGGGGATGTATGGGTGGTGTCAGCAGATGCAGATGTGGGAGGACTCACAGGGATTCTATCCTGGCTGTCTCTTCCAGTAGGCTGAAGGGTCCTGGTGAATAGTGGTGTTATATATGAATTAGAAAAAGGAGAGAGAAGGGGAGGATCTGCAGTGTCCAGAAAGAAGAGGGCAAGAGGAAAATTATTCTAGCCTGTTTGAAATTGGTAAACTTCTTTCCTTTAAGATTGGCTTACCTAAGAAGGAGAGAACAAAGACCATCAATGTATAAAGGGTGAGATAGAGAAATCAAGGAATAGTGAGTAATCCTTGAACCATCACTGGAAAAAAATCAAAGTGGAGGTTATCAATGGATTATGCTTTAGATTCTTTAACTATAAAGATTTGTGAGAATCTCTGTGAAAGCATGAGAGAGGAAAAACATGCTTAAGGATGGCATTGTTTTCCTGGAAACTTCCACAGGATACTTTTACTTACGGGCCACACCTAGCTGTGAGGCAGGCTGAGAAATATAGTTTTTACTCTGGATGGCTGTATGCCCAGCTAAAATTTCGATTACTATGGATAGTGGGAGACAACTAGAAGTCTCTACCACAAGGAATAAATAAGACAATGTAGGTAAAGCAATGAGCACAGTGTCAGGGTACAGCAGGTACTTGATGTATGTCAGCCATTGTTTCCACCCTTTACTTACATCAGAAAGGGAAAGGATAGCAAAGAGAGGGTGGGCTGGGGTAGAGTGAGTCCTGTGCCACTTTTGAAGCCCTGGGGAGAGAAGATGACACTTGTAACAAAGGCATGAAAAGGAAGCAAGAATTTTGCCAGAGATGGGAGGTTTACAGTTGCTTTTTTAGATTTCTGTTTGGAAAATTGGTGTTTCAAAGACAGATAATCAAAATGGAAATGTGCAAAGAGGGTACAGATAAGGCAGAAATATGTTTTTTAAAAAAATTTTATTATCATACTTTAAGTTTTAGGGTACATGTGCACAACATGCAGGTTTGTTACATATGTATACATGTGCCATGCTGGTGCGCTGCACCCACTAACTCGTCATTTAGCATTAGGTATATCTCCTAATGCTATCCCTCCCCCCTCCCCCAACCCCACAACAGTCCCCAGTGTGTGATGTTCCCCTTCCTGTGTCCATGTGTTCTCATTGTTCAATTCCCACCTGTGAGTGAGAACATGCGGTGTTTGGTTTTTTGTCCTTGCGATAGTTTGCTGAGAATGATGGTTTCCTATTGGATGGCTTCCTATGGATGGTTTCCTATTTGATGGTTTCCTATGGATGGCTTCATCCATGTCCCTACAAAGAACATGAACTCATCATTTTTTATGGTTGCATAGTATTCCATGGTGTATATGTGCCTGCCACATTTTCTTAATCCAGTCTATCATTGTTGGACATTTGGGTTAGTTCCAAGTCTTTGCTACTGTGAATAGTGCCACAATAAACATACGTGTGCATGTGTCTTTATGTATTTACAGAGCACCTTGGGAGTGTTTTGCTGATGTGAATTCTAAGGGAGTATTAGACGATATGTGAGGAAGACTTTAAAGTCTTAGGAAGAATGTAACTATGCAAATCAGAGTGTTGGCATTATTAATGACAACAATAGTTTTATTATACGTCAAGCACTTTGCCCTTCAAAAGAAAAAGGTTCTGCGAGTACAAAGAAGCATAGTAGCAGCAAAAGTGGGTTCCCAGTGGAGGGCACTGCCATTTCCCAGTGACCAGTGCACACCTTCTTTATCTGGGGCAACATGGAGGATTGGTTGCCATTTGAGTTATTGTTTAATTACAAGGCCAGAAACCCTCCCTTTTCCTCTCTCTCTTTCTTTTCTCTCCTTTGCTTTTCTCCTCTTTCTCTACCAGGAGGAAGATGACATGCCTCTTTAGTCTTCAATTTCCTTTTTTCTCCTTTCGAATCCTTTGATCTAAGAAGGAGTGTTGGTTCTTGCTCTAGGCCACTGTGACTAGCAAAGTATTTTCTCAAAGCCCCTATTTAGCTTCTGCAAAAATGGAACAATAATACATTCCTGGGTGTATGTTCAAAACTAGGATTATGATAGGGGTAGCAGGAAGAGCACTGGATTTGGGAGTAGAATAAGTGTTTCTTACTTACTAATGCAGTTATTTTGGGTAAGTCATTTACCTTATTTAAGCAATGATTTCTCCATTTTTAAAAGAAGTAATAGTTAAAAAAACTAGGAGAGTATTTATGAGTATGAAATAATGGCTATGGAAGGGCTTTCAGATCCGTAAAGCTCTATACAGATGTTAACTGTTGTTATTATCTTATAGGGCAGAGTGGGATCCCAGTTAGGCAAGAGGTGGAGGTATAAGAATGTACTACAATCTGTACATCTTACAAATGCAAGAGTTTGTTTGCCTCTGCAAGTGTTTGCCCCTCCTTAGCCATAAGGATGTTTTATAGAGCCAACCATTTATTTAACAGTTCCAACAGATCTTTATTTGAGTGCTTACTAAGTATAAGGTCCTGTCCTGGGCACCAGGCACAGCAATCCTTGACCTCCTGGAAAGAAGTCAGCTGAGGGAGACAGATAATAAATAAGTACACAAACAACTGAATTCATAATTCCAAATTGTGATGTGCTTAGAAGGGAGCTGACAGGATTGTGGTAGACAATTCAGTGATGTGGGCTGCAGGGAGCTGTCTTTGGTGGCCTTCTCTAGGATATGGCTGTCTTGAGCTGCAAGGAACTCAGTGGCATCTCTGGTCTTCCCTCTCATCTGTGATTGGACATCCCACTCAAGTGTCCCAGCCCATCTTATTTTAGAAGAGCTGCCCTGAGTCATTGGCCCGCCCCTGCCTGCCTTTCACCCGAGCTGGGGAAAGCATCTCTGGGCCATGGGATCTGCCACTTCTGTGTCTCCCACCACCTGTGCCCAACTGAAGACAGAGGCTCCCAATTCAAGGGGGAACAGGCCCTTGCATAAGCCCTCATCCTGCCACAGGGGTCCTATCAGGGGTATGCAGGGGTGAAGGAAGGGATAGAGGCAGAGAAGACTATAGCCGACTTTGCCAGTTTCTGCAGTAGTCAGGCCAGCTGCTGGGATGCAGCTCCCGGGCCTGCAGGCTGAGTGAATTCCAGAAGCAATGATTTCGGGGGCGAGCTGGATTTTTATCAGGAAGCTAATGAAGCCTGCTTCCTTCCCATGCACGACTGCCTGGGACAACTTAGTGCTGCTTTAGGTGGCCCACTCAGCACCTGCCTTCTGGATCCGGTGTCTCTCAGGTGAGCCAGCGGAAGCTTTCTGGCACTTATTTCCTTTCTCAGCTTTAAAAACTCTGTCATCTGAGACAGACCAAGTAATTGCTATGAAATAATCTGGGAAGTCACATCTAGAGATGAAGGGTAAATGTAAGTTGCAGGCACTCACATTCTCTTGCTGCTCCAGGGTCTAATGGTCCAATTTTGACCAGTGGAGAAGGCAGCACCTGAAGGAGCAGCATGGTACAGGGAGGAAAGCTCTGGGCTGGGAGTCAGAACATTTGGACTGTGCTCCTCAGCAGATGGGTTACTGTAGGCAAGTCACTCCATCTCTCTGGTCTTAGTATGTTTATTGTAAAATGAGTGGGATAGGCTAGATGATGTCCCTCGACTGTTCCAGATCAAATAATGAGATTTCATACAGCATTTATAGATACATGCTTTGAAAACAATACTGCCCAACCTGTTCTTTATTTATTTATTTATTTTTTAAAAGAATGTCCAGAAAAGGGAAATCAGAGGCTGATCCTCTGCTGGTGAAATGACATGTGATTCTACATTTCCTCTAGACTGCTGACTTAAATTCGTTGTGATTGATGCATAGTTTCTGCAGAACGGAAAGGCCATCTCTGAGATCAGCCTCTGAGTGCTTCCTCATTGGTGGGTCCTAGCAAGTGACTCAGTGGTTTCTCCAATCACCAGCGGGCAAGGAGGAGGTGGCGAAGGTAGGCATTAGGCCAGGCCAGGCGGGCAGCAGGAAATGGTTGGAATTGTTGACACCTGCACCAACTCTTTGTTAAGCCTGTGGGACACTGCCCCTTGCATACTGTGTGCCACCGCCCCTTGTGTACACTCGGCCAGTTTCTACCCTGCTCTGTGCTGTCCTGGAGGGTCTACTCCCAGAGAGTGTGTCACTCCAGGCTTCCCTGGCAGCCTGGGTGGTGGAGGAGAGGGAGGTCAGGGCACTTGTCACTGCTGCCTCTCTGCTTTGGCCCCTTGTCACATCCAGGACTAGGGTTTTTTCACAACTTCTGCCCTCACTACACTCTGGTAATGCTACTATCGCTGAGCCCTTCATCTCTAGGGAAATTAATGGCTTCCTGCTGGGTGCCTGTTCATTCTTTTATCCTGTCTACATTTCTATGGTTAGTCCCATACAGGGTGAGTTCTGTTTCTTGCCACATTTCTAACTGTTAAAACATCCAAACAGGGCATGAAAAGCAACAAGGAGTTAAGATTATATTTATCTGTGGTTGTCAACCATGGCTCAATATTAGAATCCCTTAGAGACCTTTAAAAATCCTGTGTTTGGGCTCAATTCCTCCAAATTCAGATTTGATCAGTCTAGAGCAGGGCCTATGATTGGGATTGATGTTTACAATTTTAAAATTTTATTTATTTACTTATTTTTTGAAACAGAATCTCACTGTGTTGCCCAGGCTGGAGTGCAGTGGTGCAACCACAGCTCACTGCAGCCTCAAACACCTGGGCTCCAGGATCCTCCTGCCTCAGCCTCCTGAGTAGCTGGGACTACAGGTGGGAGCCACCACATCCAGCTAACTTTTTAATTTTCTGCAGAGACAGGGTCTCGCTATGTTGTTTAGGCTAGTCTCAAACTCCTGACCTCAAGAGATCCTTTCTCCTTGGCCTCCCAAAGTGTTGGGATTACAGGTATGAGCTACTGCACCTCTGATTGATATATTTTAAAAGATGTTAATGTGTAGCCTGAGTTTGAAACAACCAGTACCTCTGATTAGTATTGATTGTTGGGGCTGAGGGAAATTCATCTTTTTCCTTTTCTTGGTGGCAAAGGCCCCCTCTTTTTTTCTTTTAAAATTTTTACTAGAGAGAGTTTGATATATACACAAAAGTAGGTTGAGTAGAGCAATGAACCTGCATGTACCCATCACTCAGATTCAACAGTTGTTAATTCAGAACTTCAACTGACTGTGATGTCCAACTTCAGATGACTGATGGCTGACTGGTGTCAGGCATGGCCTGTCAATCTGTAATGCAGCTTGTAAGAACACCCACAGATACAGGATGGATCTGGTGAGCGGTATTTGAAATCTTAAAGCAAGGAGTTTCTTATGGCAGGAGTGGACTCAGTTTACACTTTACCAGTTATATGGGGAAGTTTAATGGCATTGCACTATTAAACCATGCCAAAGATGACTTTCGAAGATTCTGATCTCAAGTGTTGCTTGGTTTGACTTGTCTCTTAATGTAGATCTGGATGCTAGTTTCAGAGCCTCTTGGTAGGACATTTCTAGAAAGTAGAACGGTATTGTTGATGAAAAAAAGTGGCCTCAGTCCAAAGACAGATTTCCTTTTCTATAAAATGAGGAGGGAAAATTCCATGAGTGCCTAATGTTCTTTCTGGCAATGATACCAGAAAGTGAGTCTATGAACCTAAGAGAGTGAAAAATTTCAGTAATCTTGAATAGTGTTGGTTGGGTTGGGGAAAAATTTGAAACAAACTTGCCACAGGTCAAGTGGCTTTCATGAAATTGACTTAATTACTTATCACTACTAAATGAAAATTGAATCTTTTCCTAAGACTGAATATCAAACACATGTGCCGAATTCCGGTTAGAAAAGTATGATTGTCATTTTTAGTGTTACCACTAGATGGCAGGGGTGCCCCACAGTGTTGGTAAAAACCACCCTGCATTTTCAGGTAAGGAGGATCTGAAGGAGAAATATACAACTTGCCTAATAATTTTTAAGTAATCATGTATAGGTTCAGCCATGGTTTGGGGAGGTAAGGTAGTGGGGTTTGGAGTGAAGATAATTTTTAAAGTAACATTGGGATTTTTCAGGAGGATGGCCTGACAGATGTCTAACTGTTTAGAAGTAAACCAGTGGCCCCACCTTCTGTTCTAACAAAGGGAGTACAGGTCGTGTGGTGTGTACTGGGGTAGGTTGACCCAGTGTGGACTTTACTGTCTCCTTGGAGAAGATGACAAATGGTGGCAATGGCTCGGAGGCAAGAAGATCAATCCCTTGTGACAATGTCTAGTTGTTTTGAAAAGTAGGCTACAGGCCTCTTGATATTTTTTAAGTCTTTCATTAACATCCCTAAACTCATTTCTTGTCTCTTGTGTATGAACAAGTCAAACAGTTTTCTTAGGTTAGGGACTCTCAACGCTGGAGTTGTTAATATACATATTTTTAATGGTTAGAAAGATCTTTTGACATTTTCCAGTCTACTCCAGGGGTTCAGTATCTTTTTTTTGGTGGCAGGGGGTGGCTTTATAGAGAAGTTTTGCTGTAAGGTCAAAATTAGGAATCTAAATATGGGCAAAATCCAGTCATACTTAAAAACCCTCACAGTGTCACCATGTCACCGTGTTGTGGGTCTGGCCACAATGAAAAGAGCTTTTGTCCATCTTGAAGTAGATTTTTTTCTGTGCCTGAGAAAGTTTAAGTCTAAGATACCTAACTGAAGGGTTTTGAGATCTGGGTCTTTTCTTGGATACCTTACATCTGCATCTAGTCAGCTGTAGTATTCTGGTCAGAGTTTCTGTTGGCTACTAATATGTCCTCAACACACTGTAACAAAATCTCATTTTTAAATTGACTTCTTGAAGGTCTTTAACAAGTATTTTTCTCAAAATGATTGGTGAGTTTTTAAAGCCTCGGGGAAGTATTGTGTAGCAATACTGTTTAGCTTTAGTGTCAAGGTCTTATTATTTACAGGCAAATAGTTCTTGGGATTCTGGTCTTGAGGAATATACAAGAAGGCATCTTTTTAGGTGTTAAGACTGAAAACCAGCAAAACTCACTGATGAGAGTTGTGAGTAGTGTGTGAGGATTGGGGACTGCCAGATGGATGTCTTTGAGGATTTGGTTAATGGCCCTTAAATCCTGTATAAACATATATTCCTTAGTTTTCAGTTTTTGTACTGGTAAGATGGTCAATGAGACCTCCAAAGAGGCCTACAAATCAGGAGAAGAAAAGAGGGTGCTGGTTGCACACAGAAAGCTCACCAGAGATGTCTCCAGAGACCAGAAACTGTGTTTCTGCTGCAGGCAAGGTTATGCGCTGAAGGTCGACACCATCCTCCCAATAGGGCAGCCCCTGGGGATAGTTCTTAGTTCAGGAGAAATAAGTGGCTGCTTGGGCTGTCTCTGGGTCTGCCCTAAAGGCAAGGGGGCCCAGAGATGTAGGCAAATGCCCAGAAGGCATGTGGTTCCTGGCTGACTCGCCACAAATTGCTGCAGCCTCAAATCCATTTTGTCAAAGGATTCTGGGCAAGAGGTTTTTTTTTTGTTTTTTGTTTTTTTTTGTTTTTTGTTTTTTTTTCTGGAGTCTTGCTCTGTTGCTCAGACTGGAGTGCAGTGACGCAATCTCAGCTCACTGCAACCTTCACCTGCCAGGTCCAAGCAATTCTCCTGCCTCAGCCTCCTGAGTAGCTGGGACTACAGGTGTGTGCCACAATGCCTGGCTAATTTTTGTATTTTTAGTAGAGATGAAGATTCACCACGTTGACCAGACTGGTCTTGAACTCCTGACCTCAACTGATCTGCCTGCTTGGCCTTGCAAAGTGCTGGGCAGGAGTTTTTAAGGGGATCATGGAGGGTGAGAGTATGGAAAATTTGAGGTCATCGATTGGTCAGAGTAAGGAGGGTGAAATCATTATTATTATTTTTTTTAACGAGCTGGCTTTTTGCTGGGCCCTTCAGACCAGCTGGCATGGGTAGTTTTGTGGGTATGCAGAGCCTAACGGAGAAACTCAGTGGAAAGCTTATTATCTCAAAACGTCTTAGGTTTCATCTGTAGAACAGAAAGAGAACAGTCTTATGACAAGGGCTACACATCCCGGGGTAGTAAGCAGTGACAAGCCACAGGTGGGCCGAAGTGCAAACTGGCTTCATGATAACTGTGGGTTGTGTTACAAGCCTAGTTGAATTTTATTTTATATTTTATCCATTGATTTTATAAAATTTTCTTGGGGACAGTTTCAGAACTTTCTATCCCAGCAGAAAGGAATTTAATAAGCTTTGACGAAGTCTCCCTTGAAGATGCTTAGATGAATGACTTTCTTTTCCAGAGGTAGACACAGGCACTGTCTATTGTCAAGGCTGTGAACTGTGCTCCTAGTATTGCTTTAAGTAGAATTTCTTCTCCTTTCTGCATGAATTGCTGTTGACACTGTTTCAGCATCTTTGTAGCTGAGGGTCACCCATTGGAGAGTCTTATCTCCGAGTAGAACGATACCTAAACCATCCAGGTGAAAGCTGCCTGGAATTAAGTAGAAGAAAGCCCACTAGCAACAGCCTTGTTTAAATGGTTGCTATCTTGCCTCTGCAGGAAGCCAAGCAGCATTTAAAAAATGCAAAGTCAGCTAAGTTGGTGCAGTACAGAGAACTGATTATGAAAGCTTCACTATTCCATTCTGTCTCTTTAAATGAAATGATTTTCAAAACCTAAAAGTTTAGATGCCAAAGGAGAGGGAAGAAAGCCAAAGCTAAAGGGGGAAAAATCACATTCCAAAAACAGGGGCTAATTTTACAACAAGAGGAAAAAATCAACTTTGAACTGCTTCAGTGGACACAGAGGGAAAGTTGCTGCAGATCTGGGCTTCAGGGCTAGCCTGCAAAACATCCAGAGGACCCTAGTCACTGAACAGGAGCCTGCTAACCAAGGTGGGTTTAAGGTCCTCTCAGTTTGTTATAAACAACCTTCTTCCTGAGGATTCTAGGCCCCAGATTTGCATTTTCTTAGAGCACTTACTTTAGAAAACTTAATGTAAATTCTTTCTCTGCTCCTTTGAGATGTAACTCTTGTCCCTGCTGCCAGTTTTATAAGCCAGTAATTTGCTTGTAATTACTTATTTGCTCAATCCAGATGTCTTTTTCTGGGACTGATGATACCATCCCTTTGATATATAGTCATCAAGAAAGATAGTGCCCCATCTCCCAATCTTGGTGGGAACATAGGAGACTAACTATGATAAGTGTCATTTAACAAACTCAGATTAATCTCATCACTAACCTGCTTCAAGGCCCTCCCATACATTTGCATGAATTCACCCCAGTACTCAACACCTCTCCTGCCTTTTGTTTCAGCAGTTGAGTTCATCGTTCTCCTTCTTGCAATAGTCTTGAATAAAGTCTTCCTTGCCTTTTAAACACTGGTGCAACTTTGCTTTGACTCTGCTCAATCCAAGTCCTTTCTCTGGGATCTGGAATCAGGACACCTCTGTGGAGCCACCTTTTCTCCCTAGATGGAACTTGCCTGGGAGATGCCCCACCAGCTTCTCTTCTAGGCTGAAAGAACCCACTTCCCACTTCTGTTCCCTCCCTCTTCCATCTGTTTCCCTGGAAATGCTCATACCAGTGCTTCCTTAGGAGAGATGACACAGGGAAAGTGAGGGAAAGGGCTACTCCAGCCCGTCTCTTGCTGTTCCTTGGGTCTGATCTCTATTTCCATAAGCTTCTTTCCATTTTGTATTTTTCTTTTAAATATATATTTTAAATTCTTGGGCAGGGAACAAATTAGGAATGCTATGCATAGATGAGAGGGAGAACATCTCTTAAACAGATACCTTGGGATCCCTTGAGTAAGTGGCTCAATGGCTTTACTTTGAGAAATGTATGGTTCACTGGGTGGAAAAGATCCCACTAAGCATGGTGCTGAAGAGGTTGGGCTCTGGAGTCTGCCTGGATGGGCTGATTCTTATCTCTACTGCTTAGTGTGTGACACTGGGTGAGTTGCCTAAGTCTCTCGCTATGCCTCAGATTCTTCACCTGTAAAATCAGGGCAAAGAATAATAGTACTCATGTCATAGGGTTGTTGGGAGGATTACAGGCTTATTATGCAAAATGCTTAGTACAGTGTGCCTAGCATGGGTTAAGCATTCAATACATTCTTAGACATATTCATCATTATAATAAGCACTTTCCCCCCCCCCGGAAGGATACACAAGCAGTTGCTAACAAAGTAACCTTTGGGAAGAAATAGAATAGGGAGGGAGATTTTTCCTTTTGATTTTGTACTTAATTGTACTGTTTCAACTTTTTAACCATCTACTTTTAAGATTTCAAATAAGTAAACATTTCTCCCGTCTGGTAATTAAGGGAAAAAAACCTTAATTAAGAGCAGGAGAGAGAATTCTTGTCTAGAAATAATGCTTCAGTAAATCAGTGCCATTTCATACTTAAGATTTAGTTTTGAAGAACCCATTTTAAATAATAGAAAACTAACCTCTGAAACAATTACATAATCCCTTCTTCTAAGACTTTTTGATTTGATTGACTTCAATGCAGGGTGGCACCATGGCCTATTTCTGTGTGGAGGAAAAAACTGTATTGTTTTAAACCTGGTAAGAGAGGATGAGATTTGCCTTTTTTTGGAAAATTTTGCTATTAACTTCTTCAGGTATGAGAGGGTGTTCCTGCTCACCCTGCCTCCTTGCCCCTGCTGGCATAGTGGAGATAAGAATAATTTCTCTTTAAAAGGAGCTGGCAGCCATTTTAGATTCCCATGGGCAGTTCACAAGTGAGGGGTAAGGAGCTGAGAGATGGGAAGGGTAAGAAAGTTGAGCAGGGTGAGGTTCTTGTTGGAAGGGGTAAGGGGGTCTTTAGAACAAAGGGGTCTCAGATTTGATTTTAAATGATCTGCTGGGCAGTAATATCCCTTCACCATCATTGTTCCAGGTAACTACTCTCATGTAAGGGTTTTGGGGAAAATGAAGGAAAGATACTAGGGGAGGATTGACTTGAGTAAGATAATTATTCAGGGGAAGGAGGAAATCAAATCTAGAAGTGTCAAGGGAATAATGCAACCTCTGAGAGGTACCAGTGATACTGAGTTTCCTCTGTGTCGGGGGGTGGGAGACTGTATCCATTTCCATTTAAATACTGTTGTAGAGACTTCTAATTGTCCCCCTTCCCCAATATCTATTCTTGGTTTTAATAGAACCCGCCCCCTCCCAATTCCTCCAGTTTGCCATAACTATGCTGCTGGGGACTGCATTTGCCTTGCAGCTGGATGTATCGTTTTGACCATGCATCTTGCCAAGGAAGAGTGAACAGAATGAGCAACGTGTGCAATTTCCCTTTTACTTCCTTGAAAGGAAATGATTTGTCTTTCATTTCTTCTTTTCTACCTTTCCATGATCTAGAACATGGAAATGGTGGTAAGTTCATTTTGACTACTTGGATAACGACAGTACTTAGAAGGCTTGTTAAAGCACAGATGGCTGGGCCCCCAGAATTTCTGATTCAGTAAGTCTGAGGTAGAATCCCAGAAATGTGCATATTTAACTAGTTCTTGAGTGATGCTGGTCCTGCTGGTTCAGGGACCTCAGGAGATGGCAGAACAACAAAGCAGAAAGAGCCTGAGTCCCTGGATGCTCCTGTGGAGCTGAGCTACCTAACCTCTTGTGTCACCTCCAGACTGTTGCCATAAGGGTGGAATAAATGTCTATTTATTTTGAGCCGTGGTATTTGTGTGTCTCTCTGCTTTGGAGCTGAACCTGTCTCTTAATGCAAATATTACAGGTAAGGGTTATACAGCAAGGCTGGAGGACGTGGGGAGTCACATGTGGCTGGCTTTTAGGTTCAACATGGGTGAATTTATTTGGAAAAACAATAAAACAAAGGCAATTGCTTGTTTAATAATGACTTCTTTTTTGGGTTATCACAGGTAGGCAGTAGACTGAAAACATTCTTTCCACATCTGCACCAGTGCTTGTTTTCTTGCCTTGGGAAAAATCTAAAAACTTGCATGTTCTTGTGTTCTCATTTGTTAAGTGGTGTGTGTGACTTTAGTGTTGTTGTCCAGAGAGGGGTACTTTGGGTATTGTCTTAGAAATTCTTGTAAATTTAAACATTTCCTGAATGTTTCCTAGATACCACATACTATGTGCTCTATATGCATTATATCATTAATTCTCTCAACAGCCCTGTGAAGAAATGTTACTATTATTTCTATTTTGCAAATGAAGAAACTGAGATTTGGAGGAAACAAACAGGTCAAGAATCCATTCCAGGCCTGCCCATGGCCTGAACTACTTGGCAATATTCTCTCCTCCTGGCAAATGACCCATTTGCAAGATCATTTTCAGACTCAGTGCATTGGGCCTAACATTTGTTAACAATAGGGTTTGGCTACTCTGTTTTGCATTGTTATAAAGGAATACCTGAGACTGGGTAATTTATAAAGAAAAGAGGTTTATTTGGCTCATGGTTCTTCAGACTGTACAAGCATGACACCAGCATCTGCTTGGGTTCTGGTGAGGCCTCAGGAAGCTTTTAGTCATGGTGGAGGGGAAGGAGAGCTGGAGTGTCACATGGCAAGAGTGGGAGCAAGAGATAGAGGAAGAGGTGCCAAGCTCTTTTTAACAATTAGATCTCACATGAACTCATAGAGTGAGAACTCACTTATTACTGTGGGGAGGGCACCAAGCCATTCATGAAGGATCTGCCCTCATGACCTAAACACCTACCTCTAGGGCCCATCTCCATCACTGGGGATCATATTTCAACATGAGATTTGGAGGGGATAGGCATCCATGCTGTATCAGTGTGTGTTTTCAAATGCAAATATTATTTTTTCCCCTGAGCCGTCAGCCTGACATTGCACAATCTAGCCTGCGGTATTTAGGCTCTAGAACCTGCTGTGGGAACTGTTAGTTGGAAATAAGCAAAGGGCATGGAGTTTAAAGGGGGAAAAATGGCTTTGGGTTGCCTGGATTTAAGGCTGTGAGAATTTACTACCCTATGAGAACACTGGATTCCATTACAGTGTTGGGTTTAGTTAGTAATCACCTGTCTATGGAGGAAACAATGAGGAAGCCCATCTGGCAGGTTTTAAGCAGCAGCTGTGGTAATTTTCCAAGTTACCTGCCTCAGGAGCAATGTTAACCCCAACAAAGGCCAGTGTGAGAGGAAACATTAATCCTCAAAAAAACAAATCCTTATATCTCTACAAAAACCCCTCTTGGTTCTTGGTTTCCAGGGGCTTCTGAGAATCAGTTTTCTCTTCAGACTCCTGTTGTTTTCTTCAAGATTTACATGTTCTGTTTCCCATTCCCTCCCCTCATCTACTTCTATCATAAGAGAACAAATTTTGAATTAATTCACAGTCAATTCATTAATCCTATTTTTACTTTGATGGGATTATTAGGATGAAGTAATGCCAATAGCAGAGAGTATATTTTGAGTTCTGCACAGGCCCTGGGAACGGCCTCGTTTTTAAATGAATTCAAAGCTGTGTGAGCCACTGTTCCTAAATGTGCTGGTTTGTCATTTTAAATAAACTGGAGGTCCATAGCACCCTGATTTTGGCTTAAGTCTATTACATATATTTCAAGGCTTTAGGTTGGGGGATCATAAAATTTTTTCATAAAGGGCCAGATAGTAAATATGTTTGGTTTGTGGACTATATGGTTTCCACTACAACTTCTTTTTTTTTTTTTTCTTTTTTGCGATGGAGTTTCACTCTTGTTGCCCAGGCTGGAGTGCAATGGCACGATCTCAGCTCACTGCAATCTCCACCTCCTGGGTTCAAGCAATTCTCCTGCCTCAGCTTCCCAAGTAGGTGAGATTACAAGCATGCACCACCACGCCTGGCTAATTTTGTATTTTTAGTAGAGATGAGGTTTCTCCATGTGGGTCAGGCTAATCTTGAACTACTGACCTCAGGTGATCCACCCGCCTTGCCCTCCCAAAGTGCTGGGATTACAGGCATGAGCCACCGTGCCCAGCCCATTGCAAATTCTTAACTTTGCTGTCGTAATAGGAAAGCAGTCATAGACAATAGTAAATGAGCATGGCTGTGCTCCAATAAAACTTTATTTGCAAAACAGGTAGTGGCTGAATTTGGGCCGTGGGCTACAGTTTGCATACTCTTTTTTAGAAACACATATAACAATTTATTCAAGTTAAAATTTACGAGGGCCTAAAGCTGCTGGGAAAAATTGGGGGAGGAAGAAGTAGCTGATGCCATGGTTTATAGAACCAACATGCAAAGCTATCTTGACATTCTGGCCTCTGCTCAAGACTCCAAGATTAAATACAGTAGGGATAAATAGATGATTATTTTTGGTTCAAAATATGGCCTGTGAGTACACAGAGTGGGGGTTAACTTGCTCGGAGGGAATTTGCATGATAAAAATCTGAGCTCTTACTTTGTCTTAAAGCTTAAGAGTCTCAGAGGCTTTGCCTGCTAAAGAGATAGCCCATCTTGGGCTGCATTGCAGGTCTAATGGTTGTAGCTCAGAGATGTAATAACCCTGCTGGGTTCTTTCCTGGGTCAGATAACAGCTGGAGTGTGGTGTGCAATGCAGATACCTCATTTAGAGAGTCCATTGACAAATTCAAATTTATCTAAAAGAAGGAGACCACAATGGTTAGGGGCCAGGATACCACAATTTATGAGAAATAGTGAATGGAACTCGGTACATTTAGCTAGGGAAGAGAGGCCCAAAATAAGAAGTCATCATTATCATCATGTGTCTGGATTTTTGTCATGAAAGGGAATAGAACCCCTGTGTGGACCAAGGCCATGGGCCCTTGCACACAGCAGCTGCATAATTAGTACTTGACTGAACAGTGTGCAGAGAGATTACAAGGAGAGAGAGTTAGGCTTGGGGTAAGGACAAACTTTCTCGTTGAGAGCTGTCCATTAATGGAATGGCTGTGCTCATTATTTATCACTGGGATAGTGCTGGGCATCAAAGAGGCAGTGAGTTGCAACAACAGTTCCCTTTGTGTAGTAGAGAAACCGCATTTTTGATATGATAACAAAATGGTTTTTAAACGAAGATAAAAAGAGTGAGACCAGAAGGGTTATTTTTATTGTTGGTTAAATCCAATAAAAATATTCTCTATAGTATACAATGTCTTCGGCTGGGCAGGCATTCAAGTATCAACGGGGATAATAAACACAATTTTCAACAAATTGCTTGTATCATTCAATAGAGAAGAGGGAGATAAGGCAAGTGCTTGTAAGTTTGTCAGGTAGTCAGTACCACCTGGATCCTTTCACCAAGGTCTTTGAAGGATGGAGAATGATTGAGAAATGTATCAGAGAGTGATTTTTAACTTTATTAGGAGCTCTACAAGGAAAGTGAAGTTCTTCTTTGTTAAAGAACAAATTGTCTCTCTATTCTCCAGACTTGTTATCCTTTGGGTCAAGTCATGAGCATTTGCTGTATGCCTGGAATAGGTCTAAGAATTAAATATATATCGGTTCATTTATTCCTCTACAGCAGTGATTTTAAACTATGGATGATTTCTGCCCCCAGGGGGCATCTAGCAATATCTGGAGACTTTTTAAATTGTCATAAGTGAGGTGGGGGAATACTACAGGAATTTAGTGGGTGGAGGCTAGGGATGTTGTTAAACATCCTAAGATGCACAGGGCAGCCCTCCACGACAAAGGATTATCTGGCCCCAAAAGTTGATAATGCTGAGGTTGTGAAACCCTGCTATATAGAATAGTAGGAGCTATTGTTATACCCATTTTACAGATGGGGAAACTGAGAAGTTAAATAATTGACCAAAGGTCCTCCTTAGCCAGAAAATTGGATACGCATTTTACTGTCTTGCGCTTTATTTAGTGATGTAAATAACTAATACATCCTAGGAAGTACTGTGTGTGATGGTTATATCCACCTCTTGGAACTAGCACAAAAATGGATTGCATTTTTATTTTTGAATTTATACTTAATACATACTAAAATACCTAGCAAGCAATCCAGCTCTCTCTAGATAAGTTTGTTAATGGAGTCAAATCAAGGTGTGGTGACGTTCTGGAGGCCTGGGAAAAAGAGTCCATGGGCTCACTGTGCCTCTTTCCTAATTTAATTTCTTTCAGCTAATCTGTTTGCTTGCCTTTTTGACCATTTTCTTGCTAACTGCACTGTTGTATCAGGGAAAGAAAATCAAGTAAATCAGTCCGATTTGCTAGCGCCTGCTCTCAGACTGGTGGAGAGGACCGAAACATTTCTTAGGAGAATAGTCTATAGTTAGCACTAAAAAAATCAGATTATTCTCTACCTTAGCTGGAAAAGGCAATTTGGTGAGTGTCGACTTCAGGGTTGAGTACTCTTTCCCAAGTATTTATTCTGTAAGTCATGAAATAATCACCTTGAACCTACATCTTTGCCTAACACTTGGGAAGTTTCTGCAGAGCCTTTGATGGTCATAAAATGAGATGAGTCTTTATGGTGCAGGGTGAGGCTATCTGGGTGTGTGGCCTGGTAGGAGAGGCCCCTTGCAAAATTTCCTCTCTGCCCCCATTCCCTACTCCATCTGCTAAGATTTAAACTCAACCTCAGACAGAAAGATGAGCTCTGAAGTCTCATTTATTACTGAGGTTCAATGTTACTAAAATAACCACAAAGAAATGAGATGCCTTCTTCAGATTGCTAAAGAAGTAAGTGAATTGATCTGTAACTTAGAGGTATCTCCTCCAGTTAATCATTGCTGACTCATTGCTGCCTGCAATCCCTATAAATCACAATGAAACTAGAAAGAGAAATGATATATGCAACATGATGGGAAGTGGAAATCGGCTGCATATTTCTACATGGGATGGCTGAAATGGGAGCCCTAAGTTTTTAAGATGCAGCACCTGCACACGGAAGGCGGGGAATGACAAATGTGTCTGAATCATTTGGTTAGCAAAGCTGGCCTTGCTTGGCTGATGGCCGTTTGATGGATTCTGCCCTTTCCCATCTGCTTCACCAGTTCATTGCCAGTAGAGAAACACGCTTAGCTTAGAACCATGTTCCTATCTCACATGATTTTTTTTAAAATTATACTTTAAGTTCTAGGGTACATGTGCACAACATGCAGGTTTGTTACATATGTATATATGTGCCATGTTGGTGTGCTGCACCCGTTAACTCGTCGTTTACATTAGGTATATCTCCTAAGGCTATCCCTCCCCTCCCCCCACCCCAGTGTGTGATGTTCCCCACCCTGTGTCCAAGTGTTCTCATTGTTCTATTCCCACCTATGAATGGGAACATCACATGCTGTTTTGATAAACCACAAGAACCTTTGAATCAGCTGAAGGTGACTGGAGAAGGTGTCTTTTCATTCTAACCTGCATCAGTGTCTCTTGGTAGGCTGGTTCCACCGTAATAAGACTAAGACAGGGATCTTCTTTCCTGACTAGATGGGGAACAGCAAGGGAAGCTCTGATTTTCAACTGAGAAGGGTCCCTGAAATGCTGTGTCTACTGCCACAGTCATGGCTCTGGAAAATTAAAAAAGACAATTGTGCTCATTGATGAGACCTCTCATCCCTCTTTTGGAGGGATCTCTTCTTTCATCATGACTCTTCTTAAAGGCATGAAACCCTCCTTCCTTTGGATAAGGCATTATTTAGTGTCCTTGGAGTATAACCTTTATTCTCCCATCCCCAATAATTGAAAAGTAGGTGTGTTTGGGACTTGTGATCCCTTTGGAACCAGACCCTGGGGGGTATGTCTCTGTGCTCTGTGGCAGTCACCCTGAATATCTACTTTCTGTGCATATCCAGTGATTTGGTCTCACTCCTCGTGGCCATCACTTTGACTCTGTTACTGCTATGTAATACACATCATTTGGGGGAGGTGAGAGATTTAAGATGAATCACTAGCAGCAAAATCCCAGTGAAAAATGATAAAGATGGTACCAATGGAAATGCAAAAGAATCAACAGACTTAGTGATTTCACGGCATTCAGTCATGTGGGGGATTGGAGTTCTACGCAGGTAAACTAAGGAGAATCCTAAGTGCATACACAGGGAAAGAAGAGAAAATAATTAAAGGAATAGTGGGAAGAGGAAACACAGGTGAAGGAGATTTTTTGTGGTCTGGTGGGGAAGGTGATTGATTCTGTTCTTAAACAGTTCTAGAATAGGTGAGCTGGTAGTGACAGCAGGACATTTTTGGGTTAATGTTCAGCATGAAATTGGAAATCTCAGAAGGCACTGAGATTCACAGTGAGCTTAGCATCAGCGAAGCAGGTTTGGGTATTTGGTGTTGACCCGATAATAGACCCAAGGAAGTTGGTATGATTGCACACAGAAGGATGCATAAAAAGAAAAGAGACTTGTAGCCCACATCTGAAATCTTTATATTTAAGAGCTAACAGGAAAAAGATACACAGGCAATGATGATTGAAAAGGAACTGTAGAAAAAGCAGGAGCAGAGGACACAGAAAAAGTTTAAGGAGAGGATAGCTACATTAAATGTTGCAGAAAGGTCAGATTGGAAAAGGACTGAGATGAGGCCATAGGATTTAGCACTTAGAGACATTTGAGAAAGAATTTTTAGTAAAATATTGGAGATGGAAGCCTGATTCTAGGGAGTTAAGAGGTGCATGAGTGATGTAGAACTGTGGGTGGCGAGTGTGATTTGCGTATGAGCTTGGTGGATGGAAGCAGAGATGTTGATGTGGGGACAAGGGTGAGGATGAATGGAAAGGGCGTCTTACCCTAAAGCATAAAGGGAGGTGTTCAACCTGCAGGAGAAGGAGAGGAGATGGTTAAGGTGATAAAATCTAGGAGGAGGTACACAACATGGGATCAAAAGTTTACTGTTAATATGGGAAAAGGGTTGGGGTCCTTCCTTTTTACAGACTGAGGGTGTCCAGGGAACCAGATGAAGCAATGAAGTTACTTTGAGATGAAGGAAACAGGAGGTGAAGAAGAGAACATTAAGTTTTTCAGTGAAGGAGGAGGCTCAGAAAGAAGTGGATAGGTTATTTGGGGATCAGAGAAGAGTAAAATAGATTGAAATTGCTGCCATATGGTGTGGGATAGATAGTTAATAAGGATGAAGAAAAGGATTAGTGAGCAATGATGTTGAATGGCATAGATTTATCATGGGAACTGGTCAGTAGACTTTTATAATTTTCAACAGCTTGGGAACAGGAGAGGATAAAAAGGATTGAATTTAACTGGAGCTGGAATTGGCAAAATTAAAGTGATTAAAGGCTGGGATTAGATCTGGAAGGGGGACTTCAAGGTGTTTCTAGTGTCCCTATTTGACCATAAGGCCCCCCTTGATGGGTAACTGTAGCCTTGAATGCCACAGGACGAATGACCTCACTAGCTTTCTTTTACCAGAGAGCCTCTCAGAGGAGGGGTTTTCTGGTAGGGTATCTTTCAAAAATGAGTTTTAATAGGAAGCAATGAGGAAAAATGGGAAATACAGCTGAGAGGGTTAGGACAGTCGTGGCATTTAGAGACAGTGAGGACCCTGGGAGGACAGAAATCTCCCAGAGGGCAGGGTAGCTGCTTGGCCACCGATCTATGTCAATAATTGCATCATTTAATTCTTTCTCTAAGGCCACAGTGTAAGCACAGAAGGCTCAGATATGTGCCCAGGGTTGCCCAGTGAATAAAATGAGCTGGGATTCAAGTTGAGGTTTGTGAGGTGCTGAACTGCAGGAGCCAATCTCTACCCTATATCACCAGCTTCCTCAGTTGTAGAAGGCACTGGGAAGGAAAGTGGCTGGTTGGCTTCATCCCCAGGTTCCCAGCTCTCCAGCTCTCCGGAGGGGTGCAGTGTGAACAATACCCAGGGAGGTGATTATTCCTGGTGTGGTGTAATTCCTCATGGTTCCTTTCTTGGAAGAATGCTTCATCATTTGACCTTTCAGTCCTCTATACTTAAGTCTGGAAATTTGTATTTAAACTGAAGTCTGAAACATTACGAAGTATCTCTCGCCTGCTGAATTCTACCATCCATTTCCCTCTTGGTGGAAGCAGAATGGGCTAGAATTTAGGCGAGAGAAGTATGAGTCATTTGCTCACCTTCCTGGGGAAATCTCTTGACAGGAGACAAAATGCATCCTGTCGCTGGCAGTGAGAAAGGCCCTCAGAGAGGGAAGTATGATGGCGGCTGACAATGTGTGAACAACCCAAAAAAGGATGCATCCCCAGGGACCATGTGAGCCGAGGAAAGCTGCGAGCTTAAGTAGTGTGGGGAGGCAAAGCCTGGAGCCAAAAGCAGGCCCAAAGGCTACAGCTAGAGCCTCATGTGCTTAGGAAACAAAAACAGCCCCCTGCCCCACAGGCTAAACTACTCCTCAGCAAAGCAACCTTTTAGAAGACAACAGCCTGCCTCTTTTCATGTCAGAGCTTAGTTTTGTTCACAGCTGGGAATGAGGGGAAATGATCTGAAGGAAAAACTTCCAGGAGCCATGTTTGGTTAGTTTTTAAGTTCACTGTGATGGTAAGGCAGCCTCTAAAGTGGCCCCCAACGATCCCCACCCACTAATATTCACATCCATTGCAATCCACACTTCACCTCACACCAGCCTTGAACGTGGGCTAGACCTAGTCATTTGATTCAACAAATAGAATGGGGTGAAGGGGATATCACTTCCAAGATAAAGTTGCAAAAAAGACTATGACTTCTGTCTTGCTTGCTCTTTCCCTCTCATTTGCTTTCTCTGATGGTATCAGCTGCCATGCTGTGAGCTGCCCTTTGGAGGTCCACATGGGAAGGAACTGAGGGAAGCCTCCAGTCAACAGTCAGTGAAGGACTCAGGAACTGAGGCCAACAATCCTCAAAGATCTGAGTGCTGCAAACCACAGGAGCTTAGAAGAGAATCCTGCCCAGTTGAGCCTTTCCATGATTACATCCCTAGTTGATCTTGACTGGAGTGTTGTGACTTTAAGAGGACCCATCTAGCTGGGTGTGGTGGCGCACACCTGTAATCCCAGCACTTTGGGAGGCCAAGGCAGGTGGATCACGAGGTCAGGAGTTCAAGACTAGCCTGGCCAAGGTGGTGAAACCCCATCTCTACTAAAAATGCAACAGTTAGCTGGGCACAATGGCAGGAGGCTGTAATCCCAGCTTCTCGGGAGGCTGAGGCAGGAGAATCCCTTCAACCTGGGCGGCAGAGGTTGCAGTGAGCTGAGATCAAGCCCTGGCACTCTAGCCTGGGCAACAGAGTGAGACTCCATCTCAAAAACAAAACAAAACAAAACCATCTAAGTAGCACCCTGATTCCTGACCCTCAGATAATGTGACATAGAAAAAAATGTGTGTTTAAGATGTTAAGTTTTGGACGAGGCATGGTGGCTCATGCCTGTAATCCCAGTGCTGTGGGAGGATTGCTTGAGGCCAGGAGTTCAAGACCAGCCTGGGCAATATAGTGAGATCCTACCTCTACAAAAAATTAAAAAATTAGCCTGATGCAGTGGCACACACCTGTAGTTCCGGCTATTGGGGAGGCTGAGGTGGGAGGATGCTTGATCCTAGGAGTTTGAGGGTGCAGTGAGCTGTGATTGGACCACTGCACTTCAGCCTGGGCAACTGAGACCCTGTTTCTTTTCTTTTATTTTCCTTTTCTTTCTTTTTTTTTTGAGAGGGGGTTTTGCTTTTGTCACCCAGGCTGGAGTGCAGTGGCACGATCTTGGCTCACTGCAACCTCCGCCTCCCAGGTTCAAGTGATTTTCCTGCTTCAGCCTCATGAGTAGCTGGGATTACAGGCACCTGCCACCACACCCAGCTAATTTTTGTATTTTTGGTAGAGACGGGGTTTCACCGCATTGGCCAGGTTGGTCTCGAACTCCTGACCTCAGGTGATCTGCCCACCTCAGCCTCCCAAAGTGCTGGGATTGCAGGCATGAGCCACTGTTCCTGGCCATGAGACCCTATCTCTTTAAAAAAAAGATATGTTTTGGGGCAATTTACTGCACAAAAATAGATAACTAATGCAACTATACTAATTTCCACATCACCATTCATACTCCTTTGGAGTAAAAGAGGCTCTTCCTGGAAAGACCCCTGTAACACTGGGGTGTTACAGACAGCTGCTCCTGGACTATTTGATGTTGCTGCTCCTGAGTATGTAACACCCCAATGCCTCCTTGTCAAGAATGTTGATGACCTCTGGAAAGAGAGCTGAAGAAGTCAACATTTCAGTGTATTGATGGTGCCTATTAGACTGCCTGAGCCCCTACGTGTAAAAGGCTGTGAGAATTCCCTGGTTTGTGGTTTAGAACCCACTGAGGAAATGGACAGGTTAGTTAGTGGTGAAAAGGTCAAGTTTTAGGCCAGGGTAAAGTAGAGGCAAGCCCTGGTCAATAGGGTACTCTGTATAGTGATCTACCACTCTGTTACAGATGGTGGGGCAACTCCTTCCATTCCAGACAATGTCTTCTGCTGTTCATGTCCTTACTATAGTAAACTGTGCTCAGTTTTTTGAAGTGTTAGCCATATTGCTTTTCAGTAGCCCTAGATCCTGACGAAGTGTTTTCTGACACCAGACTTTTAAGCTAACTCCCTCCCACCCCACCTTTTTTTTTGTTTTTTTGTTTTTGTTTTTTTTTTTGAGACAGAATCTCACTCTGTCATCCAGGCTGGAGTGTGGTGGTGTGATCTCAGCTCACTACAACCACTGCCTCCTGGGTTCAACCAATTCTTGTGCCTCAGCCTCCTGAATAGCTGGGATTACAGACGTGCTCTGCCACACCCAATTAATTTTTGTATTTTTAGTAGAGACGGGGTTTTGCTGTGTTGGCCAGGGTAGTCTTGAACTCCTAGCCTCATGCAATTCATTCACCTGCCTTGGCCTCCCAAAGTGCTGGGATTACAGGCATGAACCATTACACCAGGCCTAAGCTGACTTCACTTTTTAATTACTTTTTACACTGACAGTTTTCCTTAAAATTCTTTTTCATCTCTATCTTGACTCCAGCTACCTCTATCCTAGTGGCACAAGAGAAAAGAAAGGCAGGAATTGGCCTTAAAAGCATGGGGAGAAGAGGTTTAATGTTTTTCTCTGTCAAGGCTGATGTCCTATCCTTTTATTGTACCATAGATAGGCAATGGTTAGGAAGCTCCTTACTTGGAGGTATTTCAGTATGTTCTTAGATATAGAAGTCTATCTGCTAAAAATGTTGCTACATGAGATGATATCTTATAATTGCATAGCTACCCCTTTTAACAAAATCATATATACTTGTCTCTCCTTCCACACTTCCAGTACTTCCAGAAGTAATTATATTACATTTGAATTTTAGGTACTTATTGTTTAAACTAAAATATCAGTAAAATACTCCTCTTCCTCCCTGCTTAAAAATGACAATGATCTCAGACCCTCTCTCTCCTCAGACCTCCAACGCCTTCTTTAACATTGCTGTAAGTTGGTCCCCTTGCATTCTACTTTATTGAGAGCATCAGAGTGTGTGGAAGAAGCTGCCACAGGCTTCTCCCCTGTCAGCATCAGCACCTGCACACTCTACCTTTTCTAGCTAAGGTCAGATCCTCCTCCACGTGTGCACTAGGTGGCATTCTCCTCTTCCTCTTTCAGGACATGACTACAGCAACTCCCTCCTCTCTTACATCATTGACATTTTTGTTCTTTCCTGGATCATTGTTATGAACATATTATTAATCTCCCACCTTAAAATGGAGAATTTTTCTCTCACTTTCTCTACCAGCTGTCACCCCATTTCTTTGCACTGGTTACAACAAAATCCCCAGAGAGCTATCTATGCTCACTGTCTCCAATATTTATTTCCTCATGATTTCTCTTGAGTTACTTAATCAGTTCTGTTTTTAAATCGCTCCACAGAAATGGCTCTTATCAAGGTTACCTATGACCTCCACAGTGTTATAGTTCATAGTTATTAGTCTTCATCTTACTCAAATGGTGAGAGGCATTTGACACAGTCATTTATTCCCCACTCTTTGATACACTGTCCCTGCTTGGCTTCCTGTAGGTCACACTCTCCTGGTGCCTCCTCCTTAGACTCCTTTGTGGGTTCCTTCTCTTCTCACTAATCTATTAATGTTGCCATATCCCAGGGCACAGTCCTTGGTCCTTTCCTCTTTGCTGTTTATACTCACCTTCTTGGTTATCTCATCCAGTCCTATGGCTATAACTGCCTTCTATATGCCAACAATTTCAAAATTTTGATGTCCAGTCCAGACTTTTCTTTTACACTCCAGATTTCTATATCCAACTGTGTACTTGGCATCTCCACTTGGATGACTGTCTTCTCAAACTGAAACTGTCCAAAACTGAATTCCTGTCCCCCTGATTCCTGCCAAACCTATAACAGCTGCAAACTTCACTGATCTTAGTTGACAGCAATCCATTATTCCATTTTTTAAGCCAAAAAACTTGAAGTTGTCCTTGATTCTTTCTTTCTTTCACATCCCATGTCTAAACAGGCAGGAACTATTGCTGGCTTGAAGATCTATCCAGAATCTGACCACTTTCATCACCTCTTTGCTGCCATCTAGATCTAAGCCACCACCATCATGTCTTGCTTGGACTCCTGCTCTAGCCTCCATGGTCTCCTGGCTTCTACCCTTGCATCTCCACAATTTATTTCCAACACAGCAGCCAGCCTGACAGTTTTTAAAGATGATGTTGCATCTTTCTCAAAAAATTCCAGAAGCTCCACATTTCACATTATAGTCCTTGACATGGCCTGCATGATTAGACTCCTGTCACTTCTGTGATCTTGGCTGTGCAACTTAACTCCTCTATGTTCTAGTTTCCTCTTTTACAATGGAGCATGGTATAATTCTTACCTCACATGATTGCTATAAGGATATAACAATTGGTATCCTCGTAACAATCCTGTAAGATAATGCATGTAATAGTAAAAATACATGTAATCGTAAAATGAGCCATTATTTTTTCAATATCATTAGGAATGATAAAATAATATTGTTAAGTTTAATGCTCTTAGCTTAGAATGAGAGGCTGTTTACATTTTTTCCAATCTTGCCTTATACTGCCTTTCTAATGGTTGTCCCTCTCTGTTTCTCAGTTTTACTGCTTGTAAACATGCTAACATGGATGTAAGCCACACCCTTGCTCACAGGTTTGTTGTGAGGCTGCATAAGATACTGCACATTCCAAGTCCTTTATTGTAGAAGGGGCTATCGAACTAGAAGATACTGTCTTCATACTTCTAAGGACTAAAAGCTCCTTTTTTCTTGTCTCTGCAGAAATGACAACAAGGTGATTTTCCCTCAAATGTTTCACCTGGAGACCTGAAAATAACAAACATTTATGTTGCTATGACAACATTAGAAAGGGAGTCAGTACTCAAAGCAACTAAGTACTGCCCCTTAACAGGCTGCAGGGCGAGGCACTTGATTTGACAGATTAGAAAACAGCAGGGACCCTTGCTTCCCCCGCCTTGTGAGCCCACATATCCTTGTCAACTCTGATTAATGAATGTTCCAGCAGAAAAGAAGCACCATTCATTGTGTATTCTTCTTAGTGTTTGAAGTTGATGGGGCTTGTTTCTCTCATTTCATTGAAATGCTTCCCACACAAAACAAACAAGGTCAGCTTTTTGGATTTCCAGAGAGTATACACTCACCTGTAGGTCCAAAGCACAATCATTTCAATGCAAGTTGTGACAAAAGAAAAAAAATATGCCATTATTCAGTCATTTTGAAAAATATCTGATGTAATGTTTGAGTTAAGCAGGTGGATGGACCTGGAGAGATGAAGGACTCTGGCCTAGAACTTGGTAAATGGGCCTTGCACCCATCTTTTGAGTACTGCAAGGCTTTTGATGTGAGAACTTTGCTCCTTTTAATCTTACGTCTGCATCTTTGTCTGTATAGGATTGTCTGTATTGATGGAACTGGACAACTTAGGCTGGGAGAAGAAGGGGGAAGAGGTTCTGGAAAGAAGCAAGGCAAAGCCAGTTTTCTACAGGGACAAGTCAGACTAATGTCTCATTAGTTTCCTATTTTAAATATGAGTAGAAAACCAGGAAATGTGAACAACACAAATAAAATCTGGTGCAATAGAGGTTAGAGCCACTGTCAGATACCTTATAGAGTTGGTCTGTATGATATTAAGCAATTGAACAGTTATAACCGTGCATGTGGTATTTGGATGGAAATTTATCTTAGCGCCTATTTTTGGAGTCTAGGCCATCTGCTATGCCTTGCACTCAGCAGTATGATGTGGCAGCAGCATGGGCTCTGTGGGCTAGCTTCATCACACCAGCTGCATGGCCCTTGGGCTAGATGTTGAATTTCTTCATGCCTCAGTTTCCTCCTTTATAAAATGAATAATATGATAGTAATGATAATAATACTTTGTAGGGTCATTGTGGGAGTTAAATGAGATAATAAATGTGAAACTAATTGGAATGGAGTTAGATTCTTTGTTCTTGTGCGCCTTCAGGACCATCAAAGGGTGAGATGGCCATACAAGATCATAATAACAAAGTCTCTTTCCCCTTAGGTTTGGCAGTGAAGTAAGTAGACTAATAATTACTATAAATATAATGCAAATGGTTTAATGTGCTATAAAGCAAAGTGATTAGAAAAACAAGAGAATGTGAGGAATTTTGACTAGGGAGAAATCTGCATACTTTGTTGAAGTTGTGATGGGTGGATAGAGTTAGTGGTGGGGAGGTGGGGAGACTATCCAGGGGGAGGAGAGAGCAATTGTCCAGGCCTAGGGACTGGAGAACACAGGGAACAGTGGGATCACATTATCAGGATGGCTTTCCAGGAACAGGCTGTATGGGGGGCGTTAGAACAGAAGCCCAAAGTCCAAGTAGGTTGAGCCTGAATGCTGGATGAGTTGTTTAGGTTTTATTCTATAAAATATCGGTAGCCATTTTTTTTTTTTTAAAGCAGGTATCTTAGTTCATTTATGTTGCTGTAAAGGAATACCTGAGGCTGGGTAATTTATAAAGAAAAGAGGTTTATCTGGCTCACTGTTCTGCAGGCTGTACAAGAAGCATAACACCAGCATCTGCTTCCGGTGAGGGCTTCAGGAAGCTTCCAGTCATGGCAGAAGGGGAAGAGGAGCTGGCATCTCATGGTGAGGAGGAAAGGAAGAGGGGAGACTCTTTAACAGCCAGATCTCATGGGAACTAAGAGTGAGAACTCACTCAATCCCACAGGATGGCACTTAGCCATTCAAGAGGCATCTGCCTCCATGACCCAAACTCTTCCCACTAGGCTCCACCTCCAATATTGGGGATCAAATTTCAACATGAGATTTGGAGGGGACAAATATTCACACTGTATCAGCAGGTGAGTGACAATGATTAGGTCTGTGCTTGAGGAAGAGAATTCTGGCCTTTGTATATCTGAGGGCTTATGGGAAGGAAGACTAAAATACTCTAGAAGAGAATTTGGCAGCTTAATGTATGTAATGGTTGAGGCTGAGGCTAAAGCCAAGAATAGGTTAGCCTTGAAACTGCTTGGGAGCCTGGGTGACCAGGATGATGACAGGAGACAAACTTATGGTTGTAAAATGACTAATTAGTATCACTTCTAGATCAGTGTTGGGAAGAGATGGGGACAACTGGGTGAAACGGGAAACCACCACAGGCCCAACCGAAGGTCCCTGGATCTCTAAGTCTGGATGGAAGGCAGAAGTCCTAGCACCCACACTGTGCAGGTACTCTGGCAGATGCAGCCTCAGTGTCCAACCCTCCCGTCCATTGTTCATGGTAGGCACTGAGGTCTGACTCTGTTTAGTCTTCCCTTTCCTTCCTAGAAGCCTACCTTCAGCATTCTGTAAGGAAGTCAGCTCCCATAACCAAGGGGAGGATGCCTTTCTAAGTATCTGCTGTGAGGCTGGCCCCAGAGTCCCAGCCATTGGTCCAGCTGCCAAACTCAGGGAGCATACACATCTGTCAGCCAGAGGTTGGCATATAGAACTCAAAAAAGTAATTTTAAAATTATGATTCTTTTTATCCCTTTCCTTTGGTTCCCCTTCCTATCATTATTTAATTCTTGAACAAACAGTTATTGAATGCCCATTATGTGCATGGCACTGAGCTTGGTGCTGGAGTGAGGGCACTATTATAATATGAAATAGACATTGCCCTTGAGGAGCTTATCCTAGACATTTATGTTGGATATACCATTTTCTCTTTGTTAGTAAAAAAGAGAACTGCCTTGGGAAATTTAATAGAGAGTTTTAGGTGAGTGGGCTTGCTTTTTAACTCAGTTGATCACAGCATTATTTCTGGATACAGTCTGCAGGTCTTTATAAATCTAGTCTAACTCTCTCGTTTTACAGACAAGCAACAAACTCTGAGAGGAGGTCAAGTGACTTCAAAGGTCGCACAAGTAAAGAATTCTAAACTGGGTTTGGAACTCATGTTTTCCAGCATATGTCTTTTTAAATTATCTTTTGTCTCTTTAATGCTAAAAACCCAGAATAAGCCTTCACAAAAATATCCTAGCATAAATTCTTAATGGTGAGGGATAATCTTTCTTCTCACTCCCTATCAGTGCACATAGTGCGAATGAGACAGAAGGGTGGGATGAAACAGATGAGGAGGATGGAGCAGCACATGTGTGGGTGAGGCAGAAACAAGGCAGAAGGGCTTTGAATGTGGCAGATCCATCAGATACACCCCTGAAGCCTGCAGACAGGATGGTCTCTGGGAGGATGTGCTCGAAGAAAATGACTGGCTCTGAAAGTGAGTGGTGTTAGGAGGATTCTTCATGTTCATCTTATGTAATTGTTAATTTTCCTAGAATGAACATGCTTTGCTCTGCTGTTGGCTACTCTGCATCCATTCTCCGTACTCCGGTTAGTTTTATTCTGTCTTTCTTCAGGGGGAACTATCTCCCTGAATCTCAGTTCATGTGCTTTGGGTGGGAATCACTTTTGCCCCTCAGCTGCAGCTTTTGGGAGGTATAGATTCAACCAGTCACCATATTCTTGGGCACAGTAATTGCTTTTGAGATGGACTTATGTTCCATTTGGAGCCAGGAAAATATATTTTCTATAACTGTGAGATGAGAATCAAGCTCTCTAGGTGTTGAACTTGAACTTGGGATTATGTGAGTTACAGTTGCTGATAACTGATAAAACAATATAACAAAATTACAAAAAGTAAAAGATCTGGTGTCTGCCAGCTGCTTCACCTTATGGAATTTTATTTTTGCTATTTAAAAAGAGCGAGGCATCAATATATTTTGCCAAAGTAGATGTCAGTGGGAAGCTGCCTCCCCAGTGGTATACAGAAAACCAGGGCTTCATCAAAATAAACTAGAGGCAAGAGCCTGGCCTTCAGACATAGTACTTGTCCAACTGTGAGCTACTGCTCGCTACACTAGATGCTTGCTACATAGTCAAAAGAGCAAGAGTTAATTCTGTGATATGTTAAAAATTGAATATAATGAATAAGCCCTAGCTGTGTTCATAGATTTCAGATTCTTCCCTCCCTTCTTCCCCACCTTATGCCATTTAACAATGCGCAAAATGAAAACCTTGTCAAACAAACAGAGTAGACATAGGTAACCCAGGATGAATTAGAATTATTATTTTTTAATAATAACATTTTACCCTTTAAAATGGTTTTAGATTTACAGGAAAATTGTAAAGAATCCTTATGTACCCCACACTCAGTTTTCCCTTTTATTAATACCTCACATTAGTATGCAATATGATTTTGCTGTGTCCCCAGCCAAATCTCATCTTGAATTCCCATATGTTGTGGGAGGGATCCAGTGGGACGTGACTTGGTCTTCCTTGACTTCCGCCACGATTGTGAGACCTCCCCAGTCATGTGGAATTGTGAGTCCATTAAACCTCTTTCCTGTATAAATTACCCAGTCTCAGGTATGTCTTTATTAGCAGCGTGAAAATTGACTAATGCAGTATGGTACAATTTGTTACCACTAGTGAACCAATACTGATACATTATTAACTAAAGTCCATAGTTTATTCAAATTTACTTAGGTTTTTGCAAATATCTTTTTTTTTCTGTCCTAGGATCCCATGTGACATGGGCTATTTCACATTATATTTAGTATTCATGTCTCCTCAGGCTCTTCTTGACTGTGATAGTTTCTCAGACTTTCCTTGTTTTTGATGACTCTGACAGTTTGGAGGACTGTCAAAATTTTGGTCAGGTATTTTGTACAATGTGCCTGTATTGGAATTTGTCTAATATTTTTCTCATGACTGGTTTTTAAAAAAATTTTATTTTTGAATTTTAATTTTTTTGGGGGGGGGGAGAAAGACCACAGAGGTCAAGTATCATCCTCGTAACATCATGTCAAGGATACAAACTATCAATATGAATGATTACTGTTGATATTAACCTTGATCTCCTGGTTGAGGTAGTGTTAGTCAGGTCTCTTCTAGAAAGTTACTTTTTTCTCTCACTTCCATATTGTACTCTTTCAAAGGAAGGTACTAAATGCAGCCCAGATATAAATGATAGAATGAGAAATTATGCTTTACTTCCTTGAGAGAGCAGCAGCTACAGAAATTACTTGGAATTCTTTTGCATGGGAGATTGACTTCTTCTCCTGTGTTTATTAATTTCTTTATGTTAGTGTAGACTAATGAATATTTATTTTATACTTTTGTTTATAACCTGATACTGCTATTTTATTTATTTTCTTGCTTGAATTGTTCCTGCTTTGGCCATTGGGAGTTTTTTCATTTGGCTTCTGAGTCTTTGACATACCCCCATACATATGTGTTTTGTTATTTTCAAACTTACTTATTTTCTAGCACAACAAAATATTCCAGGCTCATCTTCTATATTTCCTTCCCTTGTCCTAGAATTACCCACTTCTCCAAGGAGACTTTTATTGGAGAATGGTATTAGAGACAAAGGTCTAGGTGCTGGTAGCTGGTTGCTACTGGGTTGGTGTTGCTTCTAGCTCCTCTCAGATGGCAGAGCAAGGAAATATATGTATGTATGCTACCTTGCGTATGCACACATATCTATAAATATTGTCTTTCATGAAACCGGTCCCTGGTGCAAAAAAGGTTGGGGACTGCTGAACTAGAGTGTAGTGCTTATGCAAATATTTCTGTATATAATCATCTGTATGTATGTGTCTCCAACTCTAATCCACATAGATCATTCTAGCCTCCTTCTCTTTCTTGTCTGCAATCTTCCACTCCAACAGTGAGAAACTTCTCTTACCACGCACCACTCATTTACTTAATTTTTCAATCCCAGTGTACATATATAGCAGTGTCAGAATTGTTAACCCATACCCCTATGTGAAACCATTTTACCAACTGGAGCAGGGTCCCCAACACTTGGTACCGGTCCGTGGCCCGTTACGAACCGGGCCACATAGCAGGAGGTGAGCGGCAGGCAAGCAAGCATTTTTGCCTGAGCTCCCCATCCTGTCAGATCAGCGACTGCATTAGACCCTCATAAGAGAATGAACCCCACTGTGAACTGAGCACGTGAAGGACCTAGGTTGTGCACTCCTTATGAGAATCTAATGCCTGGTGATCTGTCACTGTCTCCCATCACACCAAGATGGGACCATCTAGTTGCAGAAAAACAAGCTCAGGGCTCCACTGATTCTGCATTATGGTGAGTGGTATAATTATTTCATTACATATTACAATGTAATAATAATAGAAATAAAGTACACAATAAATGTAATGCACTTGAATCAGCCTGAAACCATCCCCCCCTCCAGTCTGTGGAAAAATAGTCTTTCAGGAAACTGGCCCCTGGTGTCAAAAAGTTTGGGGACACTGAACTACAGTGCAGGACTTAGGCAGTGCTTAGTAAAGTTTTTACATTTTGTCTTACCGACTTCATTCATTTCCAAAGTTTGTTACTTATTTTTCCTCCACCCCCTTCAGTGACGTTTCATAATAATACACTTAGATTCTTTTAACGTAGTCTACATTTCATCCTGGGATATGTCAACCTTCTCCATGAGTTTTAACTCATTTATCATTTGCATACTTTAAAGTTCTCTCTCTGTGCTCTAAAGTATATGGTATATTTCACAACCGTTGCTTTTTCTCTTCCCCTAACAGACCCATGAGGAGCTCTTTCTTGGTTCTTTAAAGTGAGAAACTTGCGGGTTCCTGGAGGTAAAACCATGAAAGTGTGGGGCCCTTTAAGACTATAGCTCCTTGGAGTTTTTCACTGTCAAGCTAGTACACACTCAGCCTCCAGCAATTTATCAAAATGACCATTAGAGTGTTCCTACTAGTTTACAGCTTCTGCTTCAGGTAAGCAGATCTTAATTGTGATGTCTGTATTTATCTCTCTCTCTAGACTTCAGGGTAGTGGTTTGCCCTAAGAGCTCAATTCTTTGAGGGGTCCAAGAAAAGTCACTGATATTTAGTTTGTTCAGTTTTCTTTCTTGTTGCAAGGTGGAGTATGATGACATTCAACCTCAACATGTTGGAGCTTAAACCAGAAGTCAGTAAGAATGAATTTTGACTAGCTCCTCTACCCACCCATCACCAAATAAAATTCCCAGCTCTCTGAAAACATGACCCCTGCCTTATCCATTACTGAAGGAATTTTGAAAAGGGCCTGTCCTACTGAACAAGAAATTATCACCTGGGCCCAGCACACACTCACCACTTCTTTGCAACTTTTAGAGCCTCAGGTACTTACATTTGGGTGCTGTGTCACAGTGGCTTTGGAGCAAGACAGATCTGGGCTTGAAACTCAGCTCCATGATTTCCTGTGGATGAGACTTGAAAGCTGTTATTAATATTTCAAAAGTACCATTCACTCAATTCATTCAACAGTTGTTTATTGAGCACATGCTGTGTGTCAGACATGATTGCATCAGGGAATAAAACATGTCCCTATTCTCATGGAACTTTCTTATAGTTTTATCACACCAGGTACCAAACAGTACTGATTGAGCCAGAGACTTGTAGATTAATCCCATAAAATCCTGTAGGAATTGTAAATAGGGTTTTGAAACATAGAGTGCTGAGGATGGGTGCTTAGAGGGACAATGAAATTTCCTGGGTCTGTGAGGGTGCCAGAGAGGTGATGCAAAGCATTCTCAGTCCTCTGGGAACATCTTTGATCCTGTTCTTAGAAGGTTCTTATTGTGGTAATCCCCAGGTACAAGTAGGGCATTTGTCAGGAGCTTCAGGGAAAGGAAACTCTTACTAGTTCCTCTGGGGGAGTGTTTGTTTAATAAATTTATCTCCCTAAACTCAAAAATTATTAGGCATTTCATGGTTTTGTGAGCTGTTTGGAAAAGGAGGAAAGAAAGTGGAAATCATATTCTTGGAGATGGGCTGGATATCTTCTCCAGTGGAAAATAAGCATTTTCTCTTCAAGTAGATTTCAACGTCAGGGTACCTGGGCAATCCTGGAATGGCCTCAGGGAGTTGGAGCAGCGCCTAACCTCGGCCAGTGCCTAACAGTTTGCTTTAAGGTGAACATGCAAATCCCATTTACCAGGGGCTCCTTCACAGAAGCTCCAACACACATTCTTTATTGAAGCCTGTTCTCTGTAGATGCAGGTTTTCAGTTCATAGAAAATCAGCATTGTGCCTTGGGGCAATTTTAGAAGTTTGTGTAGAAAATTGTATGAATTCAGAAATATCCAGTGAGAAAAGATTAATATTAAAAGAAAAACTCTGTAATCCCAGCACTTTGGGAGGCTGAGGTGGATGAATCACATGAGGCCAGGAGTTCAAGACCAGCCTGGCCAACATGGTGAAACCTTGTCTCTACTAAAAATACAAAAATTAGTTGAGCATGGTGGCGCACGCCTGTAGTCCCAGCTACTTGGGAGGCTGAGGCAGGAGAATCACTTGAACTCGGGAGGTGGAGTTTGCAGTGAGCCAAGATTGAGCTGCTGCATTCCAGTTCCAGCGTGGGTGACAGAGCAAGAATCTGTCTCAAAAAAAAAAAAAAAAAAAAAAAAGGCTGGGTGCGGTGGCTCACGCCTGTAATCTCAGCACTTTGGGAGGCCGAGGTGGGTGGATCACAAGGTCAGGAGATCGAGACCATCCTGGCGAACACGGTGAAACCCCATCTCTACTAAAAATACAAAAAGATTAGCTGGGTGTGGTGGCAGGTGCCTGTAGTCCCAGCTATTCGGGAGGCTAAGGCAGGAGAATGGTGTGAACCCAGGAGGCGGAGCTTGCAGTGAGCCGAGATGGTGCCACTGCACTCCAGCCTGGGCGACAGAACGAGACTCCATCTCAAAAAAAAGGGAAAACTGAACTAGTTCAACTTTTCCCCTTTAATCCAGCCAGATAGCTTCTGTTTCTGTATCTCTTTCTCATCTTGGTGTTCTTTCACTTCTGAGATGCCCATATACTCGTGAAACCTTCTAGAATCCAGATTATAACCCTGAAAAGCCAGTTCCTATTAAGAGAAGCCTACACTTCTGAAGAAATAAATATGAATAACTTTAGGTCAGGGGCAGTGTCGCATATCAGGTTCTCCAGAAGCAGAGCCTAAGAAAGAGGTTTTGGTGCTTGTGATTTATTGAGATTGTGGTCTTAAGAAAACCTATCAGGGAGAAAGTGAATCAGGATGGGGCCGAGGAAAGAGTTGAAAAATGATGTAATCTCAGGAAAAGTCCCCTGACGTGTGTGTGTGTGTGTGTATGGGGGGTGGGGTGTGTGTGTGTGTGTGTGTATCGTGGGGGGTGAGGGTTGTTGGGGGGGCATGTGGGCTGGTTCTAGAGCATAAATCTCGTGGTAGTCAGTGTCAACCCCTTTGAGACAAGAGGGGAAGCTTTTGATACCTCTGAATTTGACACCCTGTGGTCAGCTGCTGGCCATAGGCTTCTGTGTGTGTTGGGGGTGAGGGGCATAATTTTCTATGGTAGGTGGCTCCTATCAGCCAAGGGCAGTTCTCCAGGGAAGGACAGCAGCTGTGAGCCATTAGCACAGAACACTCCCACCAGCAACATTCTCTTTTACATAGTCCTGTAAAAGAGGTCTGGATAGGGCACCAATAGCATCTACTCAAGATAGAAAGCACATAATATGAACTTGGAACAGCTAGGAAGAGAAAGCAGGAAAACTAATGAAAATTGCTGGGGTTATGCTAAGGACTCAGGAACCAACTTGAATAGGCTTCCACTGGCCAGAGATGGAACAAGATGACATTTGTTTCAAACATAAAATAGTATTAAAAACCATGAATTTCTAAAGATTAAAAAAAAATCCAACACAACAACAGCACACCAATTACCTCATCCATTATCTTGGAGGATGCTAGGCCTCCAACTCCTTGTTCTGTAAGCTGGTATATAAAGGAAAAGAATCAAGCATTTGTCCCACATTTCTGGTAAGAACTCTATTTGGGTAACCAAATAGTTGCTAAAAAGTTTTTCTTTTAGAATAAGTTGAGTTAACACATTAAGAAGGAAAGATAGCCTTAGAATATCACTACTTTCAACCTCTAATGAAATAATGAATCTCAGAAATGATCATGGCTAAAACAATTAAATGAAAAGCTGATGGGAAAACCCATCATAAGTGGGGACTCCTATAATTGATGGATCAGGCTGTAAACAGCTAAGCCCATTGATCAATCTCAGTGGCACACAAAAATAGGCATGCACACATCTAGGTGTGTCAATGCTGTACAGTAGGAAGCACACAGCACAACCTGTGAAATAGTCTTGTCTCCCTAAGTCAACTAAATCTAATCAGGCCTCTGGGTCTAACTACAATTTGCAGAAAATACAGGGACAGAGACATATTAAATGACGTTAGCAAATTATCAAATCTGAATGAAAGGAATTCTACAGGACAAATGACGTAGTTTCTTAAATAAATGCATTTTTAAGAAAAAAACAGGGAAATAAAATGTATAGAGTAAAAATAATTTTTAGAGGGCATATCAACCCAGTGAAATGTGTATACCTTATCCAACTTTTGATTTCAGAAAAGCAACTATAGCAAAAAACAATTGTGAGACAATTGGAGAAATTTTAATATTTCCTGAATATATAATAATAACAAAACTTAAAAAAATTTAAAAAGTTGATATGATTATATTATTTGGTTAAAAAGAGTCCTTATATATTAGATGTAAATGCTGAAGTATATGTCTGAGATTTGCTTCAAAATAACCCAAAGGAAGAGAGAAGTAAATGTGGGTATAAATGAAACAAGATTGGCTATCGATTGACAATTTGGGTGGGTCTGAGATTCACTGGAATTTATTATATTCTTTAAATTTCTTATAAGTTTGAGATTTTCCATAAACATACAAGTGAAAAAACCAACCCTAGTTGTATTATAGTTTTAAATGTGAAAGATAAAATTAAGTTTCTGGAAGTATAGGAGAATATCACTATAACCATGCGGGAAAAAAGAGCACTAACCATACAAAATTAGGATCCTTTATTCGTTAAATGAAACCATTAAGAAAGACAGAAAGCAAGCTATTGAGTGATAAAATGTACTTGCAATATATATGACTGCAAATAACTCATATTGACCAAAACCAAAATACTCCTACAAATCAATAAAAAACAGAGAACCCAAAAGAGAGTAACAAAAATATATGAAAATACTCCTTTCCCAAAAAGGATATCCAACACCCAAGAAAGAAGAAAAGTTGCTCAAACTCATTAATCAACAGGGAAATGCAAATTCACATCATAATGTTATATTTCTACTTACTTGCCAGACTAAAGTGAAAAAGACCATACTAAGTGAAAATGTGGAACAAGTGGAACTTTCACATGCTACTGGTTGGAGGCATAAATTGCTAATATCACCTTGAAAAAGTAGCAATGTCTATAAAAGCTGAACACATATGTATACCCTATGACAGAGCAATTCTACTTCTCAGTATATATGCCCCAAACTATTGTGTATAATCGTACACTAAATGTTCCAGAATGTTTGGTGCAACCTTATTCTTAATAGCATCAAATCTGAAACAACCCAAATGTCCATCAATAGAATGAATAAATAAATTGTGATATATAATACTATACACTAATAAAAATTAAGGAATAGTGATTCCTTCATTCCCACACAAAAGCAGCAAGAGTAATCACAAGTTTGTAAATTTCTATTGAATAGTAATGGGTCAATAATTCACTAGGAAACATATATACCACAAATGGTGGCAACAAAAAAGTGTCCTTTGGACACCAGGAAGAAACTAGAACAAGCCTTCTACTTACTGTCATTTTATCCCTCTGGGTGGGTCCTTTAGGTAGGGAGTAGGTGCTCTAGGCAGAAATGCATCTGCGTCATCGTTATTATTATTACTTTAAAAATGTCTCTTCAGTGTTCAGAAGATTTGAAAGTAGAAGGGAAGAATTCCCCTCTCTTACGGCCCTGGAAAGAATCAACATATTGGGCAGAGGCATTGCATTTTCTTTTCTGGGGCTTTTTGCCAGTCTCTTGACATTCACCCACTTAAGAAAAATAGTTTGATTTTTTGCCATTTCTTCTGGAGAAATTTCTGATAGGCAAGTAGAACTGAGCTTTCCTAGCTAGTTCTAAGACATTCCCTAGTCTAATATGATATAGCTTAATTTTTTTATTCCCATGCTTCCTATACTCTTAGGTGTCCCTACTAATTCCAGTCCATAATACTTTTCACGGTTGTTATTGTTTAACTTGGTGATTATTTGTTTAGGGTCTGCTAAGTTCCATGAAAGCTGAGATCATGGCTGTTTTGCCCACTTCTGACTCCGCAGTGCCCAGTGCCTTATCTGGCACATAGTAGATACTATAATGTTTATTGAATTAATCAATATTAGCTTATCATTAGTCTGACCCAATAAAACCGGCCAGTTTTATGCTGCAATTCAAAATGGATTTATCCTCATTCCATACACAATTCTAAGAAGCTCATTTACCCGGTTTCCAAGTATATAACTGATCAAAATTAAGACAGATGTATAAATTATATATCTATGTCTATATGTCTATGCTATGTCTGTGCCTATGTCTATATGTCTATATCTATGTCTTTGTTTATATGTCTATGTCTATATGTCCATGCCTATGTCTATATGTCTGTGTCTGTGTCTATATATCTATGCTTATATTTCTATGTTTATATGTCTATATATCCATGTCTATGTTTATATGTCTGTGTCTATATATCTATCTATATGTCTATGTTTTTATATGCCTATGTCTGTGTGTCTATGTCTATGTGTCTATTTCTATGCCTTTGTGTCTATTTCTGTGTGTCTGTGTCTGTATATCTGAGTATATATGTCCCTATGTCTATGTCTGTCTATATACACACATGTCTACATACACATGTATGTCTATATGTCTATATCTGTGTGTCTGTGACTATATCTATATTCTATATCTACATCTATGTCTGTATCTATGTCTTTGTCTATATGCCTATGTCTACGTGTCTATGTCTATATGTCCCTGTATATATGCCTATGTTTTTGTGCATATGTATCTATGTTTCTGTGTCTGAATCCCAGGTACTGAATGAATAATAAGCTTCACAAATTTGTATTAACAAATCTGGAAAGAAATCTCTTCTACCACACAAAACTTACTGACTTGGTTATACTTTTTATGTTGTAATATCAAGCATCCCATAGTTTACTGTTTTATTATTTTATGCTCCGTGTTAAGGATAAATTCTCAATAATCAGGAAGCCTCTGCTAATCTAATAGTTCAGAGACCTCAGAATTGGAAGAAGGATTTAAAAAAAAAATAAAGATTCTTCGGTCTAACCATGTATCCAATGCTTGCATCTCTCTTCATCCTCCAGAAACATCACTGTCACTGAATCACAGGCCTTAACCCAGATATGTGGAGTAAAAATTTGCATTTTACCAAGACCCCAAGATGATGCATATTCATAGGAAAATCTGAGAAATGCTGATACAGACCATCATGAATACTTTCTGAAATGAATACTTTTTGAAATTCGCTGCATTTTGGAGAAGTTTATCTTGTTTTAGCAGATTCTTAGAATGCTGATTACTGAGCCAAAACCTCACCTTTCGTCACTTTCTTTTTTTTTCCACACAATCTTTATGTCCTTGTGTACCCATTATTTAGCTCCCATTTATAAGTGAGAACATGTGATATTTGACTTTCTGCTGAGTTAGTTCGCTTAGGATAATGGCCTTTACCTCCATATGTTACTGCAAAAGATAGGACTTCATTCTTTTTTATGACTGCATAGTATTCCATGATGTATATATACTACATTTTCTTTGTCATTTGTTGCTGGTTTCACATCCAAGGACTTGCACAAGTCTACTTTATTTTTTTACATGACAGTTTTTCAAATACCTCAGATGCAGTGCCACTTAGAACTTGTCACATAGAATATCAGTTTTGCAGGATACTCTGTGGAAACAAATGATTCAGGGCTCCTATAAGTTGCAACTATGTTTTATCTTAGAGAGTCTCACTTGAGGCTCTGAGAAGTAAAGAAAAACTGCTTAATTTTGCTTAATCCAATTTTCCCAAGCTAACTTTTTCAAGAAAACTTTCCCACTCATATAACAACTAGTAACATCTTCAGGATTCACAGTATATCTTTTAGGAAAAGTAGCTCTCTTGGCTGGAGTTTCTTCAAGTGCCCTATGGCAGGCTGAATAATGGCCCCCAATAATGGTCAGAAATTCACTTCAAAATAATTAATTTTAAATGACTTCTGGGAAGAAAGACTTAGATGCTATGAAAATCCATTCCCTCTTTTCCCGAGATATATAGCTAGATTACATTTCTCAGTTTCTCCTAAAGTTCAGTGTAGCTAATGGAATGTGAGAGGAAGAGCTATGCCTCCCTCCCAGGTCTGCCCCATTAAATCTCCTAAACCTAATTCTGTCTGCCCTTTTCCTCCTTGCCTACAACATATTGATGCTAGGACAAAATACCATATGGTGAGGATGGCAGAGCCTCCATCAGTCTGGAGCCCCATACAATTTTGTGGAACCAAACAGGAAATACCCTGAACTTTTTATCTGAGAGGGAAATGGACTCTAATTGCATGTGAGGTTGTTACACATCTTGGGGTATATTCGTTATAGCAGTTAGCCTACCCTAACAAATAAAAAATTTGTACAAATAAATACTCTTAATCTAATAAAGCAGTTCATATGCAAAAAGGATAAGACAAATGCAGGATAATTTTTTATTTAAAATATTTTTAAAAATTTGGATAGCTTTTGGAGTACAAGTGGTTTTTGGTTATATGGATGAATTATGTAGTGGTGAATTATGAGATTTTAGCGCACCCATCACCTGAGCAGTGTATGTTGTACCCAATATGTAGTTTTTTTCATCTCACACCCCTATCCCTTCCTTCCCATCTCAGTCTCCAAAATTCATTATATCACTCCATATGCCTTTGTGTACTTATAGCTTAGCGTTCACTTATAAGTGAAAACATATGGTATTGGTTTTCCTTTCGTGGGTTAGTTCACTTAGAATAATGGCCTCTAGCTCCATTTAAGTTGCTGAAAAATACATTATTTTATTCCTTTTTATGGCAGAGTAGTATTCCATGGTGTATATATACCACACTTTCTTTATCCATTCCTTGGTTTATGGGCACTTAGGTTGGTTCCACATCTTTGCAATTGCAAATTGTGCTGCAGTAAACATATGTGTGCCTGTGTCTTTTTCACATAATGCATTTTCCTTTGGGTAGATACCCAGTAGTGGGATTGCTGGATTGGATGATAGATTTACTTTTAGTTCTTTAAGGAATCTCCATACTGTTTTCTATAGACGGTGTACTAATTTACATCCCCACAAGCAGTTTATAAGTGTCCCCATTTCACCACATCCAAGCCAACATCTGTTGGTTTTTTTTTTTTTTTGACTTTTTAATAATGATCATTTTTGCAGGAGTAAGGTTGTATGTTATCGTGGTTTGAATTTGCATTTTCCTGATTTATTAGTCCATTTTCATGCTGCTGATAAAGATATACCAGAGACTGGGCAATTTACAAAAAAAAAAAGAGGTGTAATTGGACTTACAGTTCCACGTGGCTGGGGAAGCCTCACAATCATGGCAGAAGGCAAGGAGGAGCAAGTCATGTCTTGCGTGGATGGCAGCAGGCAAAAAGAGAGAGATTGGGCAGGGAAACTCCCCTTTATAATACCATCAGATTTGGTGAGACTTATTCGCTATCATGAGAACAGCCCGGGAAAGACCTGCCCCCATGATTCAATTACCTCCCACTGTGTCCTTCCTACGACACACATGAATTCAAGATGAGATTTGGGTGGGGACACAGCTAAGCCATATCACCTGATGATTAGTGACACTGAGCATTTTTTTCATATGTTTCCTGGCCTTATTTTGAGAAATGTCTATTCATGTCATTTGCCCACCTTTGACGAGATTATTATTTTTTTCTTGCTAATTTGTTTGAGTTCCTTATAGATTATAGGTAGTAGTCCTTTGTTGAATGCATAGTTTGCAAATATTTTCTTCCATTCTGTGAATTGTCTGTTTACTGTGACAATTATTTCTTTTGCTGTGCAGAAGCTTTTTAGTTTAGTCAGGTCCTGTTTGTTTATTTTTATTTATGTTTCATTTTCTGTTGGGGTTTTAGTCATGAATTCTTTCCCTAGGTCAACATCCAGAAGAGTTTTTCCAAGGTTATTGTATTAGTTCGTTTACACACTGCTGTAAAGAAATACCTGAGACTGGATATTTTGTAAACAAAAGAGGTTTAATTGACTCACAGTTCCACATGGCTGGGGAGGCCTCAGGAAACTTATAATCATGGCAGAAGGCAAAGGGGAAGCAGGCAACTTCTTCACAAAGTGACAGGAGAGAGAGAGCAGGGAAACCACCACTTATAAAATCATCAGATCTCATAAGAACTCGTTCACTATCACCAGAACAGCATGGGGAAAACCTCCCCCATGATCTAATCGCCTCCCACCAGCTGCCTCCCTCGATATGTAGGGTTCGAGATGAGATTTGCATGGGGACACAGAGCCAAAGCCTATCAGTTATCCTCTAGAATTATTATGGCTTCAGGCCTTAGATTTAAGTCTTTGATCCATCTTGAGTTGATTTTTGTATAGGGTGAGGGATAGGGATCCAGTTTTATCCTTTTGCATGTGGGTAGCCAGTTTCCCTACTACCATTTATTAAATAGGGTATCCTTTCTCCAATTTATGTTCTTGTATGCTTTGTAGAATATTTGTTGGTTATAAGTATTTGGCTTTATTTCTGGGTTCTCTATTATGTGCAGAATAATATTTTATCATCTTTGTTTTTCTCTATGTCCTAACTTTGAGGTCTCTGTTTATACTTGACAGCTTGGGATGGTGGTATTGAGGGATGGGTTATTGGAAAACTAGGCCACCCTTAAAGAAACCTTTAAATCATTCATTATGTCTTCTAGAAGGCAGAAAGCACTATCGCTGCTTTAGCTTTTCTTCCTCATCAGGATGATTTATGGAGGCTTCTGAATTATTGGGATTGCAGCAACGTTTGCTGTTCCCTGGGTGCCAATACACTGTCATTAAAGAATTGACAGTCTTGTAGTTTCCCTCACACATATCCTCATTTTCAAAGGCATGCACTGTGAATCCAGAAGCCTTTAGGAAAAAAAACCATATCAGCAATTTTTTATGTTCAGAAAAATGTAGATGGAAGAGGCTGGAAACAGAATGGATCAGAGCCCATTATAGCTGACACATGTACTCTTCACCAATATTGCACAGATATGCAATGTTTAATCTATAATTCACAGTATATTTATGCTTCTTCCCATTTTTGGTTTGCACAATATCCCATAAGGTAGATGGACACATATTATGGTTCCCATTTTTTGAGGGAGCTGAGTTTCAGAGGAATTAAGGAGAGTGCCCTTGGTTGTGGTAGGTAATGAATTACCTGGAGAAAGGGGGCAGAACCATCAGATGGAGTGAGCTGGCATCTTCTGCGTGAGTATTCCCCTTTCTTGGGGAAGGGGAGGTAAGAGTAGGGTCAAAGCAGGGAAGACATGGGTGGCTTTAGGGGAATGTAAAGATCCTGAAATTACAAACAGCCTTTGTGTGTGCCTGTGTACATTTTACTGGAGAGAGGTCCAGTTTTTGTAGGGGCTGAAGACTCCTAAGTGGTTACACACCAGTGTTCAAGGATTCTACAGCTGTAGATCATCTTGCACTCTACCTATGGAATTGATAGCCAAAGCTTTGCTGTGGAAATAGTACTTTGTATAAGAGGAATAGGGCACAGAATCTTCTTAGGCAGGATTTCTGCCTTACTGGACATTTACTACAAAAAACAACATAAATATCCATTCTTATACACCTAGAGAATCCCCTAGGCTCTATGGTGATCAGATTTACTATCTTGCCAAAAAAAAAAATAAGGGGAAAGACTGACATTCTAAGAAGAAAATGCGTAGCATTAACAAAATCCTGTGGACTCATCCCAGGGAAGCTGTATACAACTCAGAAAGCATTCTTTTTGTATATGGATGTCTATAGAGCAGAGTTACTGAAGGCATCCACACAGTTGCTGGGGTATCAGACAAGGGAAATGGAAACATAGTAATTTCATAAGCATTTCTTTGCTTAGAATTTCAGAGGGGCTGTCAGAGTCATGCTCATAACTCTGGCTCCTGATATGCCTGTCCTGTGGACAGTTTCACACTGACAGTTTCATAAGCACAATTAGTGCTTAACCAAGCATGGACTCTAAGCAAAATCACTGCTGTGGGAGGGCATTATGCTCAGGGCTCAGAGCCTTTTGATAGAGAGAGTGTGATAAAAAAGAGCATTATAAAAATGATGAAGTTCATTTTCTTTTCTTGAATGTAAACATTAGACTACTTGGGGGCACTCACTAAGGGCAAACTGTGGAAGCCAGTTGTTGACACCAGCTGGTGGTTTTGTATTTTGGCCTCAGGAATTGACTCTAGGTAAGCTCCTTTCTCTAGTTGAGAAATGAAGTAACATTGTTGATTCAGGGAAATCATTTCCATCTGTATAATTTGGAGTTCTAGGCACAGAATGTAATCTGAGTGAGTGATGGGGTCAGGAGCCCCAGGAGGCTGCCTATTCATATTGAGGGAGTCTCCTGCCTTACGTGTCTTCACAAGAAATTAGAATTTCCTAGGTGTGATCATGTGATTGCTGCCAACTTTATAGCAACTAGAGACTGGATCAAGTTTTCCACTCAGAATGTAAAGCATCTTCAAGAAAGCGAGGTGAAATGAAGAACATGAAGAATGTATCTTCTTTATATTCTCTCTCATTCCCTTCATCCCTTACTATACCCACTGATTGTGAAAATACTGTTCATCTTGGCATTTATCTCTCTGCTTTTCTAGAACTTATCAATTCTTGGGTCAGCTACACATACATTACTTTGGCATTCACAGCCATGCCTGAGATGTCACTCTTATTCTTTTTTTTTTTTTTTTCACCTGGGGTGGAGTGCAGTGGCATGATCTGGTCTCACTGCAACCTCCGTATCCTGGGTTCAAGTGATCCTCCTGCCTCAGCTTCCCGAGTAGCTGGGAATACAGGTGATTGGCACCGCGCCCAGCTAATTTTTTGTATTTCTGGTAGAGACAGGGTTTCACCATGTTGGCCAGGCTGATCTTGAACTCCTGACCTCAGGTAATTTGCCTGCCTTGGCCTCCCAAAGTGCTGGGATTACAGGCATGAGCCACCAAGCCCAGCCTTATTCTAAGTCTTAAATCCAATTGTTGGCCAGGTTCTTGAATGTTTTTCTGCTGCTTAAAGGAAAGAGATTGAGATTCAAAATACATTTGCCCAAAGAAGGTAAGTACGTTTATATATCAATTCATCCGAGCAATGGAGCAAGTAGTTGGAGCTGCAGAAGAGAGGATAGAGACAGATGGGACACTGTGAGGCTGATTCTTTTAGTTAGAGGACATGAATCCTAGTGCCAAAAACATTAGTCCATGCTAGCTATGTGACTTTGGGCAATTCAGTCAATCTTTTTGAGCCTCAACTTCTTTAAGTTTTAGGGTACATGTGCACAACGTGCAGGTTTGTTACATATGTATACATTGGCCATGTTGGTGTGCCGCACCCATTAACTCGTCATTTAGCACTGGTATATCTCCTAATGCTATCCCTCCCCCTCCCCCAACCCCACAACAGTCCCCAGAGTGTGATGTTCCCCTTCCTGTGTCCATGTGTTCTCATTGTTCAATTCCCACCTATGAGTGAGAACATGTGGTGTTCGGTTTTTTGTCCTTGCGATAGTTTGCTGAGAATGATGGTTTCCAGCTTCATCCATGTCCCTACAAAGGACATGAACTCATCATATTTTAGGGCTGCATAGTATTCCATGGTGTATATGTGCCACATTTTCTTAATCCAATCTATCGTTGTTGGACATTTTGGGTTGGTTCCAGGTCTTTGCTATTGTGAATAGTGCCGCAATAAACATATGTGTGCGTGTGTCTTTATAGCAGCATGATTTATAATCCTTTGGGTATATACCCAGTAATGGGATGGCTGGGTCAAATGGTATTTCTAGTTCTAGATCCCTGAGGAATCGCCACACTGATTTCCACAATGGTTGAACTAGTTTACAGTCCCACCAACAGTATAAAATTGTTCCTATTTCTCCACACCTTCTCCAGCACTTGTTGTTTCCTGACTTTTTAATGATTGCCATTCTAACTGGTGTGAGCTGTTATCTCATTGTGGTTTTGATTTGCATTTCTCTGATGGTCAGTGATGGTGAGCATTTTTTGATGTGTTTTTTGGCTGCATAAATACCTTCTTCTGAGAAGTGTCTGTTCATACCCTTTGCCCCCTTGTTGATGGGGTTTTTTTTTCTTGTAAATTTGTTTGAGTTCATTGTGCATTCTGGATATTAGCCCTTTGTCAGATGAGTAGATTGCAAAAATTTTCTCTCATTCTGTAGGTTGCCTGTTCACTCTGATGGTAGTTTCTTTTGCTGTGCAGAAGCTCTTTAGTTTAATTAGATCCCATTTATCAATTTTGGCTTTTGTTGCCATTGCTTTTGTTGTTTTAGACATGAAGTCCTTGCCCATGCCTATGTCCTGAATGGTATTGCCTAGGTTTTCTTCTAGGGTTTTTATGGTTTTAGGGCTAACATTTAAGTCTTTAATCCATCTTGAATTAATTTTTGTATAAGGTGTGAGGAAGGGATCCAGTTTCAGCTTTCCACATATGGCTAGCCAGTTTTCCACATATGGCTAGCCAGTTTTCCCATCAGCATTCATTAAATAGGGAATCCTTTCCCCATTTCTTGTTTTTGTCAGGTTTGGGACCTATCTCAAAATAATAAGAGCTATCTATGACAAACCCATGGCCAATATCATACTGAATGGGCAAAAACTGGAAGCATTCCCTTCGAAAACGGGCACAAGACAGGGATGCCCTCTCTCACCACTCCTATTCAACATAGTGTTGGAAGTTCTGGCTAGGGCAATCAGGCAGAAGAAGGAAATAAAGGATATTCAATTAGGAAAAGAGGAAGTCAAATTGTCCCTGTTTGCAGATGACATGATTGTATATCTAGAAAACCCCATTGTCTCAGCCCAAAATCTCCTTAAGCTGATAAGCAACTTCAGCAAAGTCTCAGGATACAAAATCAATGTGCAAAAACCACAAGCATCTTATACACCAATAACAGACAAACAGAGATCCAAATCATGAGTGAACTCCCATTCACAATTGTTTCAAAGAGAATAAAATACCTAGGAATCCAACTTACAAGGGATGTGAAGGACCTCTTCAAAGAGAACTACAAACTACTGCTCAATGAAATAAAAGAGGATACAAACAAATGGAAGAACTTCTTTATCTTTAAAATGAGAATAGGGCATGCCTTGCCTGCCCAAATGTATAGTTTTAAAGACAAATGAGATAATGACTTATTTAAATGCAAGATGGAATTTCAGTCAGGAGAGGCTAGGTTATGCTGTGGTGACAAACAGCTTCAGAAGTTCAGGTGCTTAATGTAACAACAATTTTTAACTTTTAATTTTTAATAGATGGGGTCTCCCTATGTTGACCAGGCTGTTCTTGAACTCCTGGCCTCAAGTGATCCTCCTGCCTCTGCCTCCCAAAGTGCTATGATTATTGGTATGAGCTACAGTGCTTGGCCAAAATAACCAAATTGTATTTTTTGCTACCACTATTAAAAAATGGCAATGTTGGCTATGCGTGGTGGCTCACGCCTGTAATCCCAGCACTTTGGGAGGCCAAGGTGAATGGATCTCTTGAGGTCAGGAGTTCGAGACCAGCCTTGCCTACTAAAAATACAAAAACTAGCCAGGTGTGGTGGCAGGTGCTACTCGGGAGGCTGAGGCAGGAGGATCACTTGAACCCGGGAGGCGGAGATTGCAATAAGCTGAGATTGCACCACTGCACTCCAGCCTGGGTGACAGAGTGAGTGAGACTCCATTAAACAAAAAATGGCAGTGTTGGATTGGCAGGGGGACTCTTCTCATTGAAGTTTCTAAGAGATCGAAGCTGATGAAGTTTCCATCTTTCTCTAGTGATTTGTGATCCGTGTGCACCCACCATGTGCTTCCATGATTACTGCAGCAGGAGAGGAGGGTTCTGGAGAGTCAAACATTGACAATTACATACGTTGGCTAAAAGTGACATTCACTTCTGCCCATATTCATTGGCTGAAACCCGTCACATGGTCTTACCTAATTTTAGAAGGTATGAAGGTATTTCACAAGAACATCTTTAACTTTAATAGTACCAACCATAGGTGGTATTGCTGAATTTCATAGATGCTAAGATGCACTTTCTTCCATTTTAGTATCTCTGAAATTGGGATGAGTTTTATGATGAATATCATTTTATAATGACCATAGGCCATTCTTTCATATTTTATCTCTGAAACCAGAATGCATTTCATAGTTGGTGGTATTTTAGGCTTTATGATAACATGTTATTATTGCTATTCTTCCCAGATGCTTGGCCTCAAGTGATCCTAAGAGACCATGACTCATGATTGGGATAAAGTCTGTAACCCCAGAAGTGCTGGGTAGTGTCCTGGTCACAAGTGTAAGCTCTAGGCTAAGACCTTCCTTGCAGCTTCCTTGAACTTTCTTGTACCATTTGAGAAGGGGCACAGTGTGGAGCCAATGGGAGAAGAGAGATTTTTGAGACTTATACCCCTAGGAATGAAGAGTCCTCTTCTGCCTTGCCCTGACATTGGACTTCAGTTCTGAGACAAGCTTTTAAAACTATAAATGCCCATAAAGGTTTACAAAACTGAAATTTCCTCAATGCCAGTGAAAGCATCTTTTTTCTCTGTCCAATTAATTCCCCACACATCCAAGGGGGTCGGGATAAATGCTGATTTATGATTCAGAAATCCCATGTCTGCTGCTGAAGAAGGTGGCTATCAGCTCCTGTCTGAGCCAGTGTCCGTGCACTCAATCTTTACCTGCACCCCTCTCATTGCGTTTCAGGTCATTGCCTTGCGACATGAGATAGTGACTTCCTTCTCTTTTCTCTTTTCCCTCTTATATGTAAGTTCCTATACAGCCCTTTTTTTTTTTTTTGCATACCCGTGTACTCACATTACGATCTCTGATCAGAATTAAGTGGAGAGTCTGAGGGTTAGGGGCTGGAGATAGTAGGGAATGAAATGGAGGCTGGGCTAAAGTAGGGAAAACAAAGCAGAGGTTTATTCTAGGGCTTATTCCCAGACTCTGTGGGTCTCCTGGGCTCTAGGTCATGCACCACAATGCTTTATACACATCACCATTAATAATGTGATTTTTGGCAAAAGGACTGAGATTAACCTTCTACGCTATTCTGATTTGCATCCCAGGCAGGCTTTTATGTATGATTTGGTATTTAAATTTTTCAATTATATCCAAGATAATGACCTTTAAGAGAATGAGTCGCTGAAAAAAGGCATGCCCTTTTTTTTTTTGGAGCTTCCTGGTGACACATCTGATTTTAAGTTAGACACATCTCATCACTGGCTTCTTGCCTGCTTGGAGGCCTCCCTGGGGCCAGGGAGCCTCTTTCTGTCAGGCCATGCTTGCTGTTGGGAGTCAGGGGTTATGTTCTTGTCGAGAGCCCCCTTCGTTTGAGCTCCTACTCAGATTTCCTGGGTCTTTACACTTTCCTTCTCCTCTAGCCTCTGCTTTTAACCAGGCTAACTGGTTTGTGTTTTGTTGGAGGCTGACTTTGAATGCCATGAAGTCTATGGTCCACTACCTTGTGGCTGCTGGGTCTAGACACTGCCTGGTGCTACACCAACTTCCTGTCCACTCGACATGTCCCATGTGTTCCAGAAGAGCTGCCTCTCTGGCTTTGCTTTGACCCTCCTCCTGGCTTCAGGCTGCTGCCTAGGCATAGTCTCCTGCTGTTGATGCCAACTGAGTCTGCTCTAGCTTCTTCCCACTGTAGCTCCTTGAGAGTGTGGAATATCTCTTTGCTTTTTGAAGTTTCCAAGGCATGCCATAGAATACAGAAGCACTGCTGATCTGCTCCCAGCCTGCAGCTGCCACCACCACCATTGTCTCCATACCTCTCCCAGCATAGTCAGTTGTGCTCTGGCTTAGTCATCACTGATCCTCTAGAGCTCTGGGTGCTGTTTGGAGTCTCATTTCCCTTCTGTCATTACAGTCTGCCTCTGCTCATTGGATGTTTGAATGGCACCACAGCTGGTTTTGGAGTCTGACCAGACTGGGCTCAAATATCGGTATCACCACTTACTGGCACTTAACTAAGTCAGTTTCTCTAAAAATTGGGTATAGCAATGCCCAGTCATGCACTCAGTGTACAGTTCATGTGTGATAACGTTAGCATGTTACTAATATAGGAAGTAGGATAATTGTGGTTAAGATCATGAGGTTTAGGGCGAAATGGACTTGAGTTCAGATTTTTGCCTTACCATTTGACAAACGGCATGTCATTTTCTGACTGCCAGCCTAGTGCTTGTGGCAATTCTCTCTGCTTCCTCTCCACATCTTGCTTTTCATGTTTTCAGATATGGACCTAGACAGCCCCTTGGACAGACAATTGGAAATTGCTGGATGTGAATAAAGGGTTTATCATCAATGCAGGGCCTGGGAATAATTGATGATCATTTGGCCAGCTTCTAAACAGAAGAATCCTGGCCCTGCATGGTTCCAGGAAGCCCTAGCATTCCTTGGCTCTGACTATTTTTTGGAGAAGTGCTAGTACCAGGGGTGTAGAGTGACTCTTTAGTGACAAAAAATGTTGAGAAAGTTAATAAGGTGCTTAAAAGAATAAGTGTCCTCTCTCTCTGGACAAAGAAGGAGGTAAGAACCACCATTTTGTTGGGCTGGGATAGAAGGGATGCACTCACAGGATTTAGGAATTTTGCAACCAGATTGTCTTGTTGCCTAGAAAACAAGCCAGTGATTCAGCAGTTTTCTCGTTAGCAGAAAGAGAAAAGCTGAGAGTGTCAGAGATCATGACTCTGAAGGGAACAGGTTATCTTTTTTGGAGACTTAGCAGTCAGACTAGAGGAAGATAGGTTTAGTATGAATAATTGAAATTCATATATAATCCTAAGTCCCTATTGTAGATAGTGGTGACCACAGCCTCTCTCATGTAGTAAGTCTTTCATCAGAGTTACTCAAAAGCAGCAGCAATGATTGCTTTGATTTTATCTTGTGCTGTTTCCTCTACCTACCTTGAGGGGAACTGCAGATAAACTAGGGGATGAGCTTAAAAACAAGCTGGCAAAGTAGGAGAGAGGAGCTTCTTGACCAGGGCCCTGGGTTTGAGGTGGAGGAGCAGCTGGTACCACACAGAGGCATGGGAACTGCTCATACACCTCCTTCCCATCCTCAAAGCTACACAGGCCCCCTTGTGTCTGGTCATTTCGGTCAGACGAATTCCCTTACACAAAGAACTTTCCATCTTGGTGCAAACCTTTTGAAGTTTGTAGAAGCACAATATTCCATTGTAAGACTCAAATTTCTGAAGCTTCCTGTTTTAACTGACTTGAGATGTGAATTGTATTTGCAATGGACTGGGGAGAATTGCTTTTTAAGAGCTTTTCTGTGAGCCCTTTTAGAAGTAAGATGAATCATTTTTAAATTATCTTTTTATAAGATTACACTTCCAATTATTTAGAGTGTAGGAAATTTCCCTCCACTGTCCTGCTTTCAATTTTGTCCGGTGAGAACTCCTGATAATTCTGAATTTGTAATTCTCAAATCTTGTTTTTAAAAATAGTCATGTAATTTCTGTACAAAATGGTAGAATTTGTAGGAATTCTGGACATGCTTCCTGGCTTTCTCAAAGGCCATGTCTTCACCAGTGGACCTGCTGCAGGGAGGGAGATACTGAATGATGACAGAGAAGTCTATCCCGAGAGCTCTGCTGGGACAAACGAGGCAGAAACACCTGGCCAATGCACAAATGGAAAAGTCAGCAGGACAAGAACTCTGGGTTGGAAATGAATAGTGCTTAATCCCATGAGGCTGAGGACTTGCTATTTAGATGCTCATGCTGTAAAAGCTTCCAAGACTCAAGGGGATTTATTAAGAGCTAGGGCATTGAAACCTTTGGCTGTGTGCAGCATCACCCTTTGAATCGTAAATTTGTCTTTATAAATATCGAGAACGTGTACTTGATGATTTTACTGATACAAACCAGGCAAGGAGGTGGTGAATCATATCATCATCATCCTTGAGAAGGAGAGCGATCTGGAGTGTTCATTTTCCAGCTGAAATTACTGGAAGTTTTTTTTTGGCTTTATTTTGTTTCGTTTTTGAAGGGAGAAAATAAAAAAGGAGGAAAGCCAAAGGTTGTCATTAGTTTTCAGGAAAGCATATATTCCAGGTTTCCATTCCTGTCACCTGGCGAGTTATAATTTGCTTGTTGTCTCTTATTATATTTCCCCTAAAAGTCTAAATGTCCAGAGAACCACTTTAAGTGGGACAAGAGATTTTGTTCCTTGGACTGCAGGTACTTGTTCTTTTGGACTGTAGGAATTTGTTTGGGGACATTAGCCACCCATAACTGGGGAAGAGATTTTTAAATGGCAGATCAAATTAAGTTCATTGTATTTTATAGTTTGTTAACTGTAGCTATATTGCAAAATGCCTTAATTGATTTATTCTTTTTTTTTTTTTTAGTGAGTGTGTAAGGTTTTGGCAAATATGTTAACCTTTTCTCTCTTTAACTGTAAGGTGCAATTTCCTTTCCTTTTAGTAGGGCAATTTGACTTTTCCCTTTGCCCATGAGACTTGCGTCCACACGCTCAGTATGATACAAGTTATCCTGTACAAACCCAACCTTCTCAGAGCATGGGAGCTGAGCAGCTTGTCTGATGATGAGTATGTCAGGGAAGACATCAACTCACAGAAAGAGACTAGAGAGACCCAAACTCAAACTGGCTGTCCTACCCACTAGCTCTGTGGTGTTGGAGCCAGTGAGTGGGTACACAGAGCTTCAGCTTCCTCACTTATAAATGTGGGATAATGACAATCACCTTGAAGAATGGTTGTGAGGATATGAATGTCTGTGTATGAAGTGTCCAACAAAGTGTCTGGTTAGTTAATCTATTAATCTTTTACTTCACAGATACAGGATTGGTCCAACCCAGCAACAATTTCCTGCCAAATATCCCTAATAGCCTGGCTTTGTGAGGTTGTTGGTGGATGTTCAAGGGAGGAAAACTAACTTTGTTATTAATGGAGATCTCATGTACCCAGAATTCCAGAGCCCCTCAAAGCACCTGAAATAGCAGTTCCAGCTCCCTTTTGTGGGAAGTGCTGTAAGAGTTTTAAACACAGACTCTGAAGTCTTCCCTGGAATCACAGGAATTGTAGGCCAATTACAGAGTCAGAGGAGTGCTTCCTGAGTAATGGTTGCATTCTGAATTGACTCTCAGGATAATTAGCATAACTTTGTGAGCCTACTGTGGCCTTCTGTTCTTAGCAGCCACAACTTGATTAGTTCGGACATATAATAATAATTTGCTACTTAAACAAGGACTGGCTTCCTAATGCTCATTTTCATGATACTCATTTGCTTCCTTTTGAGTTTTTCTTAAAGTGTAATTATTTAAAGACCCCCAAATTCATTTTTAAAAATATATAGTGATTCTTGAGGCTCTGATTTTGATAATTTATGTGTTATAATTAATGGATAAAATTTTATCCTATTAGAGGGGATGCAGCAATGCAATAACTATCAAACTGCATTTCTTATCACTGGGCTCTTGCTGGGATTAATTTGAGGGTAGAAGTTGTAACATTTTATGGGACTGGTAAAAAAGGAGAAGATTTATGTAGGGAAGAGAGCACAGGATTTAGGGTGATCGACTGCTCCCACTTTGGGAATTTCCCTATCTTAGCACAAAAGTCCCATATCCTAGGAAACATCTCAGTCCCAGGCAAATATAGACAGATTGCCTCGGCTTGTCCTGCTTTAAAAACAAAAAGTTTCATGTCTCAAGACTCCCTTGGTTTTGGGCAAACCAGGACAGTTGGTTCCCTTAACTCCAAGGTCATGTCCTTTCTCTGCCACTACATAGCCATGTAACATTGGCCAAATCACTTTATTGATAAAATGAAGAGGTACACCAAATAATCCTGAAAGTCTCTATCAGTATTGACACTTTGTGGTTAAAAGGCATCTTATTATTGGAATTTACCTTTTGTGTCTTTACTTCTTTGCTTCTGAGAAACCAGCATCCAATTAGAAAGCTCTTATAAATGAATTCAGTCTGCAAACTAGATAAAAATAATCAGGACACTTGAGGATTAAATCTCAGTGTGGAGGAAGATAATGCTGATGAATACTGGGGTGATAGACTCCATTGCTCTGTTCCATATGGCAATGGTGCCCTGCTCTTCAGCCCCCTGGCAGACACGGGTGTGCCCATAGCTCAAAGGAATGTTATCTGGGGTGAGACCAACATGCCCCAAAGCTGAGTTTCTGCAGTTTCATCTTTGGATATAACAGGACAGAGTGTCATTGTTATTGTTGTTACTGTATCAGCAAAAATTAAAGATAATTGAGTTTATATTTGAGTTTTCCTGATATCCTATACCACACCTATTTCCTTTAAGCTTTTCAACTTATTAGCTGGCAAGTCAGCATCTGCACACATTATGACAGTGTCCTTTAAAAATCTAATGCTTTCACTCACTCTCTGAAACGGAAAATCGCATAGAAATTTGGGTTCTGTCATTTTGAATCATTGTTCTTCTACCAAATAACAGTAAAAGAATGACATGGAATTTCTAGTTAAAATGGACACCAGTGTAGTCCCGTGGTTAATGGTGTGTTAATGGTGTAATAATTTTTGGTATAAAGTGATACAAGAAGCTTGACTTTAACTACTTTACATTCAGGGGAGCTTGGTTTTTGTGTTAAATAATGAGATGCTAGAAAATTTATAGAGTGCTTTTATTCTTAGGAACATGGAACATTTCATATATTTTGCTGATTTATCTTCCTAACATCGTTGAGAGAAGGGAGGGGGAGGTATTGCAGTGTGTTTAATAGAAAATGAAATTGAGGCCCAGTACAGGTAAAGTCCCCAACTAAGAATGCACAGCTGGTTAGTGAAAAGGCTTTCCTTGCTCTCCCATGTCTCCTAACCTAATGTTCTCTCACTAGGTTGCGCCGTTTTGCTGTGGTCATCAAGCCATGTCAGGAAGGCACATTTTGATTTGAAGAAATTCACCTGTGCTTACGGAAACTCAAAATACTAAAACTATGAGGGCCACTACTCCAGATATTGTTATAGCTGAGACCATACTATTTTGGAATTTTTATAGCAGTGTTCTTCAGGTCTTTATACCTGGATGAGGTTCTAGTGGGGTCAAGTTTCTTTCTTAAAAAAAAAAAAACCAACAAAAAACAAAACACACACACAAAAAACAGTCTGGAGCCAAACTGAGTTTCATGGCACAATAGTGCATGTTATAACTAAATCCTGGTGCACTTCACTAAATGTGGAAGCAGCCAGATGGGCACTGGGCTAACAGTGACCTGGGCCTGAGAGCTGAGGAAGAAAGCAACAGAGAACATGGAACCTGCATCTTCATGCTAACTCTGTCACTAGCCTGTGGAATGATATTGGGCCCCAAGGTCCTATTTGTAAAATAAATGGGCTAGGCTGCACTGTCCAATATGGTACTTAATTAAAATTAAAAATTCAGTTCCTTAGTCACACTGGCGCCATTTCAAGTGCTTGACAGACACATGTGGCTAGTGGCTGCCATAGCAGACAGTGTAGATATAAAACATTTTCACCACCACAGAAAGTTCCTTTGGAAAACGTTTGCCGAGATGATATCAGTGGTTGTCCTGATGTGTTTTAGTAAATTATCAGGATTCCTTAGATGTTCCTTAGGGGCCCTGAGAAGAGCAAGGGGGACCCCAACAAGCAGATGGGGTTCTGAGTCCCTTATCCTGGCTTCAACAGAAGGACCTCCACTTTCATCTGTTTTGAGTAAAATGGATACTGTGTTTTTGAAACACTTTAAAATGTAGGTCTCCTTATGGACCTAAACCTGGCCTCTCTCCCTCTCTCTCCTTCTCTCACCTTCTCCTTTACTGTCTCTTTGCACTGTGTTCACCATTATAACTCTAGAGGAGGAGGGGAGGAAAGAATAGGGCAATGTTCTAACCAAGGAGAAAGAGGAAAGAAGAAAACCTGCCCCTTCCAGCCTGAAGAACTGTAGGAAGAAGAGGGGAGAGAGGGGAATGGGAAGGAGGCAGTGAGGCACATGTGCTTCCCTTTACCGCCCTGGCTAAAGCCATGGAAGGGGATGGAGGTAGTAGATTGAGGCAAACTGGACTTTGTTGTCGCTTCCTGTGTGAGGCCTGGGAGACTAACTTGTATCCATAGCTTGACTGCATGGCTGATTGTTTTGGCACAGTGGGGGCCTGACTGTAGTTCCCTTATCTTATAGACTGAAGGACCCTTTCTTTAGGGAGCCTGGTTGGGAAACGTGCCAGAAGGTGTCATCCAGTCGGAGGGGATGGGGCCGTGTGGGTGGCTGTGTAGCCGAGGCTGCAGGGTAGGGCATTGGGATCAGGACTGCAGAGGAGTTGCTGCCAAACGCTAGGTCACTGCAGAGCTGGTGAGAGCTGAAGTGGGGCCAAGATAGAAGGGATGATCCTGAGCCTGAACAGGTCAAGAAAGCACAGTCTGTGAACTCTATCTCACATAGACAGCGGCAGTGGAAGCAGCAGAATGCCCAGGGTGGGATTGCAGGGCTGACCAACCATACCTCGTGTGGACCCCGGCCAGTACACACCCCAGAACTAGATAAGGTGCTGGTGGAAAGGAGGGGCTTCTTTCTTCACCATCCCAACTCCGATGCCAAGACCACATGTATGCCCTGTACACACAGAGACCATCTTGGAGAGGCCCTGGGAATAAGGAGAAAACAAAAAGCGCTCAGTTGTCAAAATCACACTGAGTTTACTGAATTGAAATGTATCTTGATTTTCATCTTTTCCTATTTCCTGCCCATCTGCCCAGTGTGAAATGTGTGTGTGTGTGTGTGTGTGTGTGTGTGTGTGTGTTGGGGGGGGTGGGGGTGAGTTTTGTGGTCTGAGGGCTGCAGACATTCAAACCCACTACAGAAAATAAAACAATTATGTCTTCTTTGCACTGAGTATAATAACCTGGAGAGATTACCTTGTTCAGTGACTTGCAACATTTTCTTAGCAAGATCTTGAAAGGGTCATAAGTAAATCTATGACCCTGAACATTTCATTTGGAAAAAAGGGTTACTTGCTAAAAGAATATATTGAAAGTCACTGGACAAGGTAATCTCTATATATTATTTTCTCTGAACTTTTATTATTTTATTCTAAGGTGTTAGGAAGTCAGTATAGTCACCAATCAACAGGCCAGGCAGTGAGCCAGCAGTGGTTATGAGTAAAGGTCCTAGACTGTATGTTACTGGGGATCATGTGGTGCTTATGATTATATACGTGTGTAGATTAGGTGGTGATGCAAAATGTATTTCTTTCTGTGGGTCATGGTCAAAGAAGTTGGAAAACACTTGCCTAGATGGAGAGATGATATACACACATGTAACTTGAGCTTTCAAGTTCTAGATAACAGGTTACATGAGCACTGCCAAATGAAAGGTCACAGGGCTTCGTCTGTTGACAGAGAGCCTTCAGTTCAAGGCCATCGTGAGTCTCAACTGCTCTTCCCGACCTTGGATTTTTCCCAATAAGTTTCCTCTCTCTCAGCATCTTTTTTTTTCATCTGCATGTGTGAAGAGATTTATATTCATTGCAACCAAAAATACCTTGAAGAGATTTATATTCTTTGCAACAAAAAATAACTTAAATGAGATAAGAAGAGAGATCTTGGGTATAAGGAGCGAATTTGAAAGGCTTACTTTGTTTTTTCTTTCACCACACCATGAGTCTGTATTGAAAGGCTTAAATGAAATGGTAAAGTGCCTGAGGATGAAACTGAAAGCCAATCTCTTCTTTGTCCCATTCAAGGTGCTCTGAGTCTGGCTTCAGGTTTCCCACCATATTCCTCTCTGTCCTCAACGTGCCCCTGAGCTCCAGCCAGGAGCTTCTCCTACAGGTCCTCTACCTGCCTTGCCAATTCCTACCTCAATCTCATCCTCCAATTTTTATTAGTTCTTCAACTTTGTCCAATTTCTGCTTCCTCCTCAAGGTCATCTCCACACCAACCTCTGAACTGCTCTGGGAGGCAGCACTTTATAGTGGTTCAAATCCTGACTCTGTCAGTTACTAGCTATGCAATATGAAGACTTAATGTCTGTGTCTCAGTTGTCTTGTCTGTCAAATGGGGTAATAATAGCATCTACCTCTTAGGGTTGAGGAGTAAGTGCTTAAAAGAGTGCCTGGCATGGAGAGCACAATCTGCTCTTGGCAGTAACTTATTTGTCCCACTGTTAACTACTTGTATGTGTTAATCATGACTCCTTGCCCCTCTCACTCCAATACTAGCTTCTAAACTGTTTTCGTTGACCTATTCTTACTACAGCCTCTCAGTCTATAATTTCCCATTTCCACAGACTGCAGATGCTTCTCTTTTTGGTAACTGAGACAGTATTAACCTAGCTCCAGTCTTTGACTCTGCCCTCATTGTTTATAATTTCACAGAGATTTGCAGCTCTGGGGCTCTGATAACATCTGCAGGTTCTTTCAGTGTCTTGGAATCAATTTATCTGGGTTAGGGCCTTGAACTCACATAAAGCAGCTTTTATGGGATTTTGTGTCTTCTCCTGCATCCCTGGCTTCCATTCTTTGTTGACAGTGTGTGTTCTACTCTCTGCAGAGTCATCTTCATTTTTCTTAATGGTGAAGAGAAAAGTAAGCAGGATTTGTATAATTCTGCCTTCTCTCTGCTACTGGGTAACTTTATATTTTCTGACTCAAGGGTTGTACCTATTCCCTTCTGGTATATAACTTACAGTGGCTTTATGATTGTCTCTGTCATGCTGTACAAGGCTTTCCTGATGCTCTGCAGATCTGAGTTATGAAGCTGGACTGCTGTGTCATGACTGTGCTTCTTCTAGGACTTTCCCCGTTTAGCTCCTACTTGTGGTGTTATGTGCTTTGGCTTCCATATTTTGCTTTGTTCAAGATCTGTTTTTTATTTGCTCCCATGGCCTTCCTTGCCCCACTGCATGATGAAATTCAGGGTTCAGATGCCTAGCTTCCCTAGGGATGCATCCTCATTCAGGAGATCTTTGGTCCTGGTATGGCCTGGGTCCCATGGAGAGATAGAAGGAAACTCCATCTTGGAATGGAGTTGGTGGTATATTCAACACTGTGATCATCAAGTTGAGACCATATACATTTTGGAATCTGATCTCTGGGCTCTGTTTACCATGATTTGGGCCTTTCTTCAGAGACAGTTGATAGCCAATGTGTTATTGAAGTCAGGAAGTAGTTACAGGGAGGCAATTTCCAATTCGACTTGAAGAACTTTTGAATAAGCTGATTTCTGAGGCCATTAAGTTCCCTGTCATTGAAAGTGTTCAAGCTAAGACCAGATACTCTTTTATTTAGGGTATTGGAATCAGATTTCTGCATTGGATGGACAATTAGAGTAGAAAACTACTGAGGTCCCTGTTCTATGGAAGATTAAACTCAGGGTATCTGTTTCCTTTTTTTTTTTTTTTTTTTTTTTTTTTAAGATAAAAGGCATTTCTTGGTGCCTAGCCCAGCACCCAAGACAGACGGGGCTTAGAGCGAGTGCTTGCTTTAGGGAGTACATTGTTGAACCTTAAATGTCTGGGCCTTCTGTTCCAAGCTCACTTCTCACTCAAGACTCCAGACATACAGAAGTGTTTTTACTCCCTTTACTAATTCGTATTCTCTCTCACTTCCTGGTCTTTGAACATGTAATTTCATGGTTAAGTTTTTTCCCCTGCTTTTTCATATGGCAAACTCTTAACTCCATTATCAGGATAGTCTGGCCTGGGTGTCCCCCAAGTGTGCTCCAAGGCACTCTGGGCATGCGTGTGTATCAGAGGACTCAGGATTCGTGGTGCTGTAACTGCTTCCTTGTCTCTCTCTCATATGAAGCATGGCTCTTCTAGGGTCTAGGGATAGTGGCTATTGCCTCTTCATTTCTCCCAGTTTCTACCACAGAGCCTGGCACACACTAGGGGCCTAATCTATGATTGTTAAATGAGTAAAATGAGCTGCAACTGAGGGCTTTAGGGCTTGCAGTCCTAACATGCATCTGTTCCCTGATTTATCTCTGTCCCTGACGCTTTCTGTACAGGACTGAATTATAAAAACCTTTCTAAGGAAAAATAAATTATGATATAAGAGAAATTGCCTTATTTCTCATGGGAGCATTGGAGACACCAAGTCAACCAGCGTTTCTTTCTCGGCTAGTGCTGGCAAATGACAGAAAAGTTAAGCTGACTTGGGCAATCCTTATCTACCTTTTACTATGGTTTGGCAGAATTAAGTTATTCTCTATCTTGCCCTTTGGGGAATAGGTGGATAATTTAAAATTTAAACCAGGGCCCTGTTTGAGATATCAGATCTGGATAAATTTTTCTCCAAACTGATAGTGGTAGCTGGAGGAATCATTCAGTGTGCACTGGAACTTTCTCTGGGTTCCTGTTTAATTAACAAAGTTTATTTTAAAGCTGTGCTTTCTGTTCTTTAATGCGTGCATGTCATTTCCTAACCAAATTTATGAAAATGGATTGGGATGGTGAGCATTTAAAGAACTTCAGGGAATAAGCCAGAAATGAAAGTTTGAAACAAGGGTAATTATTATTGCATGCATGTCGTGTTTAAAATCTTGGCCCTCCTGGGAATAGGTTGACTTCACACAATGCCTTATTAATTGAAGGGAAAACAAATCTGCTGTTGGAATAGTTCTTTCTTCTCCTTGGGTTCACCTTGGCAGAATCACTTCAGCTTTCTGGGACTCAATTTCCTCAGCTGAAATATTAGGGGTTTGTCTTTGTCCATCTTTAGGATCTTTTCAGCTTTATATATCATTAAATTGGGCACACATGTCTGCTTTCCCTTTTTATGAAGACCTGTACCAGAAAAGTAGCTTTGTGGCTGAAATGATTAACTTATTTAACATTATTTATTTATGCAATGAATGTTTATTGAATGCATCCTTACTGTGTGCAGGTCACTGAGTTTACACAAAGTCCCTGTCCTTATGAAGCTTATAGTCTACAGCAGGGGTTGGCAAAATTTTTCTGTAAAAATCCAGATAGTAAATACTTTTGGCTTTCCAGGCCGGTCTATCAAAACTACTACTCAACTCTGTCATTGCAGTGGGCAAGCAGCCACTGATAATGTGTAAATGAGTGAGTGTTAGTATTTAAGACAGCACTTTATTTACAAAAACAGGTGGTGGGCCTGCTTTGGCCAATGGGCTATAGTTTGCCAATCTCTAAATAAGATGGTGAAGACATTCGATAAACATAAACAAATAGATACATAATCTTTAAGTGGAGATAAGTGCCAAATTCCCTGAGATATAAGATCAATGTGAGACACAACATCCACTAGCATATTTTAGGAAAATCTAAATTTATCTCTTTGTTACCAATGTAAAGACTGGGAAAAAAAAGGCTGATATGCTTTGTGGGTTTTTTGCTGTCTCTAAAAAACGACAGCAATTTGAGGATACTCCTTTGTGCAGAAGTGTACTTACGGATCTGTCCAGGAGACTTACGATTAGCAATGAAAATAATTCCACTACCCAGAGATGATTTTGCTGCTCTTGTTGCTGAAATAGTGACATTGCCTTTCTCTGCAGTCATTTTTGGTTCTTTTGTTTTTGTGGCAAGCTTGTCTGGTGCAGAGGGAGGCTGGCTGAGTCCTTGGCCATAAATCCTCATGTGGTCTTTGCCCCATACCTTATCTGCATCAGGCCTGTTGGGCTGATGGAGAAAAAAAAAAGACCCCATCGTTGACGTGTCTGGACAAAGAGCAAGTAACATTTTGACTCCCTGTGGAGTGAGACCTAGCAAGCAGATATATAATGATATTTTGCCCCAAGAAAATTCGTAGCAGGATTTTCTGATGCTTGTAAAAGCAGACAACTGGACTCTATCACTATGTTCAGATGCATGTAATACACATTGAGTGCCCTTCCTTCCTCCTGAACAGTCAACAGTAGGTCACCTGAGGGTGCTGAACAGCTTAATTAAGAATCCTTAGGGGAAAAGAAATGGGTATTTATTGATGGTCTACTATGGAGCATTTTAGACACTTTATCTCACTTACTCTCTATAACTTACCCTGTTTGGTAGAAATTATTATACCATTTGACTCAGGAGGAAATTAAGGGTAAGAGAAACTAAGTAGGTTAAGTCACTTGCTCCAAATCATATAACTAATAAATAACTAATCAGGGATTTAGCTGCAGCTCTGACTGCAGAGGTTCTTTCTACTATATGCTGCCTCAAAAGAGTTTAATGAAAAATAATCAAGCTATTTTGTCAGCAATTCAAAGAGAGAAATAGAGTTGAAACCTATTACAAATTGGAATCCAGTATGAAGCCGTCCATTTATAGGCAGGGAGGCAAGGGCCTCATGTGATGTTTCTCAGTCTTGGGGCCACATTGGAGTCATTTGGGGAGCTTGAAAAATGCTCATGCTATGTCTCACTCCCAGTGATTCTGAATGAATTATCCTGGGGTGCAACTTAGCATAGGGATTTTTAAAGGCTGATCAGGTAATTCTAGTGTGCAGCCAGCCAAGATTGAGATCAACTGGCCTAAGGAGCTTTTATGATGTCCTGATAAAGGGTTGACATCCTCTTGCAAGTTCATCTGAATATGGTTCATGGAGGACTTGAAAAATACAGATAAATATTTCTGAGACAGGAAAGACGTGATCCCTGGAGTTTCAGGTTACAGCAGCCTTTTGTCCAAATCACATTAACTTTCACGGCTTACTCTGAATGCTGATACTCATTTGATTCCCTTTCAGACCATCTTTCTTAGGGACTTAGAGTGTGATTTTAAAGCATTTTAAACTATGAATTTGGGATCTAGCATTTGGAATTTTGCTTTAGGAAGGAAGCATGATACAATAATGATGGAATGTACAATATCAGAAAGGCTGAGAATAAATAACACTAAGCTGGAAATTTTTCTTCTTAATTTTTATTTCTAGAAGAGTTCCTAATTTAGTGGAATGCAAGTGTGGTTAAAGTCTCAGGGTAAGGGCATAGGGGAAAATCTCATCTGAATTCAGGGTGCATGAGAAAAGCCCGATACACTGATCTTCATTACATGGCTTTCTCTAGCTCTTTTTCACAAGCTCAGCTAGAAGAGACAACAGCAATGAAAATGAGCTGTCCTTGGATTAGTAGCAGTGGTGCTTTTCAGTAAGAGTGGATTTTAGAGAGCCAGTGGAGTGGCAGTTGACAGTTTATAAAGCATATTGACATACCTCCTATGGTAGAGCGATTGCAAAATGGCCCCAGTTCTACACTCCTCCCTGTATACATGCCGTTTAGAAGGTAATTTTGAAGTCAATTTCCCTAGCCCTTGAATCTGGGCTTGCCTTGAGACTTATTTTAACAAACAGAATATAGTGTAAGTGATGTGCCACTTTTGACCATAGAACTCAAGAGAACTTGCATTCTTTCCTCTCTTACAAGCCTTGCCTGTGTTACAGGAACAAGTCTAGGCTTGCTTGTTAGAAATGAGAGGCCATGTGAAACACAGCCAGTCATTCCAGCAAGGCCATCCTAGGTCAGCCAATATCCAGCTGACCACCAGACTCATGCTCAGACCATTAGAACCACCCCATCACGTCCTGCCAAGATCAGCAGACTGCCTAGCCTTCTCACAGACCGTGGAGAAATAGCAAACAAAAGTTGTTTTATGCCATTAAGTTATTGTGGCAAAAGACAATTAATACACATCCTCATGTGACTATAGAAGTAATTATAATAATTCCTTTCTAGATGAAGAGACTGAGGTTCTGAGAGGTTACATTTAGGAGCTATCCCACCATTGTGGAAAGGAGGGATGCTTTCAAATCATGTACGTACTTTCAAACCAGGGAAACCCCTCATTCTGAGATCTCCTAGTTGTAAAACCCAGGGCTGATTATTTGTTTTTTGAATCTGTTTCTCCATCCATAAAGTGGGGTAATAGGATCTTACTGTTAATGTTGCTATGAGGATTGTGTAAAGGAATGAGTTCATGGTAAACACTGTATAAATCGTAGCTCTGATAATGGTGTTGATGGTGATGAGGATTGCTTGATTACACAGCCAGGAGGTGTCAGGGACAGGAATTCAGGCCTTTTAATTCCCAAATTCAGCAGACTTCTATATTTTCTTTTTCCTTTGTTTCTCTCCATTTCCTTTTCCCTTTGCTTTCCATTTCCCTGTTTTCTTTACGCACCTCCTCTGATGTGTTTTCATAATTTATTTTATATTTTCAAGCCAGTATCAGCTGTAATTGAAAAAAACTTTACTTTGAACTAGAGTGGATTGAAGATCTTCCACTGGCAACAGGAACTTTTCTGGTTCAAGGTTTGTCAGGAAGAAAGAAGGGAGTGCCTACCATACAGGCAATCAATAATGTCTGCTACCTTACAGCCACCCTACAAAACAGAGAGTATCCTGTTTTGAGTATCCATAGACATCTTAGTTATGAGAATTGAAGAAAACTCACTGAACATAAGAATCTGAGCAGCTGAGTTAAGGAAACACCAAATACACAGGAGAAGTAAGAAGTATATAATAAGCACTATGACCTCCTGAAAAGTTCCACAAATAAGGGCCATAGGATAGTTTACATTTATTTTCTTAATAAAACTTTAATAAAATTTTAATATTTATTTGTTTATATTTGAGACAGAGTCTCCCTCTATTGCCCAGGCTGGAGTGCAGTGGCATGATCTCAGCTCACTGCAATCTCCACCTCCTGGGTTCAAGTGATTCTTGTGCCTCAGCCTCCCGAGTGTCTGGGATTACAGGTGCCTGCCTCCACACCCAGCTAATTTTTGCATTTTTAGTAGAGATGGGGTTTCATCGTGTTGGCCAGGTTGGTCTCAAACTCCTGGCCTCAAGTGATCTGCCTGCCTTGGCCTCCCAAAGTGCTGGGATTACAGGCATGAGCCACCATGCTCATCCTTAAATTTTAATATTTATAAAACAAACCAGTAACCCTGTTTGTCCTTGAAGCACTTTCTACTCATCTTGCATAAAGATTATTTACCCTCAATGATAATTTTTATTATGCTTATTATTCTTGTCCAGCCCCCAATCGCCCACATCTGTGTATTTGAGAACACAGTTTTATTCTTTCTCTTCTACTTTATTGCAATAAGATTAACTCCTCGGGGCAAACATTTTAGTCCTCGTTTTACACATTATGTTCATTTGTTTATTATTTCTCCACATTCAGATGATTTTTCTTCACAAACTCCCAGGGACCAGTGGATACGGATGTTTTGCAGCACAGAGCTCAGATGTGTGGGTGTTCAGCAAACACCGTTAACTTTGTAGATAACTACAGGAGCAGGAGCTACGGAAAAGAAAAACAGTGCATCTCCAGATCCCACTGCCTAAGATTCTGGAGAGAAAGGAAATGTATATCAAGATAATTTGTGGAAACAATTACTCAGTACTGCTGCTTTCATCAAAATGTCTTCTAACTAAAATTTAGAAGCCACTATTAATCAAGTTGCCTTGGGAAAGATCACTATTTCCCTCAGGTTCCTGCTTTTACCACCAAAAAGCAGATGTTTTGCTAGACAAGAAACAAGCATTTTAAACTGCAACATGCAGAGTATGGTCAGCAAGAAACACTAAGTTTGAGAGTCATGGTTATGTTTTGTCCTCCTGGAATTATTAACTCCAATAATGCTAACAAGACGTAGTCCCTAGCCTTCTGAGGCTGCTGGTCCTTTTATTTCAGATCAAGCTTTTCTATTATTTCTAGTTTTAACCTGGTTTAATCATTAAAAACCTGATGATTCAATCTATCGTACTCTAGGTATAATTATATACACAGGTTTAAAAAAATCAGTAATTTTGCATGTTTAAGCATAATTTAAAAAACCATGCCTTCAGAAATAGAGCTCACCACACTTGTACTTTCAGTTTTCATTTCCATGTCTCTCTATAACTAACCTTCTATTTCCCCTTGGGTGGCAAAATAGAATGTTATTTTGAGTTGAAAATAACTTAAATGGAATATTCTGGATTTGTTTATTTACAAGAAAGTGGTAGCTGGTCAAACAATCTGAAGAAAGAGAAACAAAACACTCATTTAATTTGTAGTTTATAATCAAGTTTTGATTTGTTTGTTTTGTGCTTTTCCTACATAATTGTTGAACCAAGGATACTGATGGTGCAGAGCTGGAGGTATGGCTTGGTAATTAAGCACCCTTAATTTTCTTTCTTTCTTTTTTTTTACAGCAGATAAATTTAAATGCATGGAACCTTGAAATCTGAGCATTGAATGGTACTCTGGGTATCATTTAACCTTCACACACCATAATGAGGCCCTTTATAGCGTTCTATCGGACAGTCACGCTCTCTCGATTTGGACGCTTCTGGTGAGGGGGGACGCATTACTTGAAGAGGCAGCATGCCCATTATGGCATTGCACATTTTATTATAAAAGTTGTAATTAAATACTGAATTCCATTCTTCACAGTGCAATGTTATAGTGTGGGCAAAGGCACTGACGTGATCTGAAAGTAGGCCCCAGGGTAGAAATTAGAAGCTCTTTTGTGCATACCATGCACAGTCTTGTTGGTGGTACCAGGTTGTGCTGCCTCTGCTTTCTGCTAAGTGAATCCAGGGATATCATAGATTTGAGGAAATGGTCAGTATATATTTTAGTTTTTTTCCTAGATGTTCCAACTGGCCTTGGACTTGGCTGCAGCAGCATAGGTGAACATTGAGGATGCTGTTCCCTAAATTTAACTATAGAATGGGAGTTGTGGATAGGGGTGGGGACTGTCTGTCTGTGGTTGGACTTGACTTGTTACTAGATAAGTTTGGTGTGTCCAGAACCTTATCTTCATCAGCTTTTTTTTTTTTTTTTTTTTTTTTTTTTTTTGAGATAGAGTCTCGCTCTTGTGTCCAGGCTGGAGTACAGTGGCACAGTCTTGGCTCACTGAAACCTCCACCCCCAGGGCTCAAGCCATACTCCCACCTCAGCCCACCAAGTAGCTGGGACTACAGGTGTGTGTCACCATGCCCAATAATTTTTGTATTTTTTGTAGAGACAGGGTCTCACCATGTTGCCCGGGCTGGTCTCAAATGACTGAGCTCAAGTGATCTGCCTGTCTTGGCCTCCCAAAGTGCTGGGATTACAGGTGTGAGCCACTGTGCCTGGCCTTCATCGGCTTTTAAAAAACTGCTTCCTGAGAGGAGTTGAACCATAGATTCAGAGGTTTACTTTTCTCTCAGAATGTCATTAGCAAAGGCTTTTCTTTTGTGCCATTGTCCCTGAGTTTTCTTCATAAGGTTAAAATAAACTATACACAGACAAATGGATTGTGGGATGAAACATTGAACTACTTTTATAAGCAATAAAAGGGAATCTGAGCACTTTACTATTGTGTAGATTCTATTAATTTAATTTTTGTGTTAGAAACTTGCTAGATATTAATAAATTCCATTTCCTTTTCCTGGGCAAGAGGAAGACTGCAGTTCTCATTCCTTGCAGTTGATTTGAGGCCATGTCACAAAACCCATTGTGCAATCTTTCACACTTTCTTTCCCCTTCTGGGAAAGCCTGTGTGTTGATGATGACAATGTCAAAAGATGCATGGAGACTTAATCCTTGGGTCATTTAAAATTCTTAATTATTCCATAATTATTTTTGTCATCAAAGCCATTATAATTTAAGCAATTAAAAAATTCTCCGTATTTCTTCACCTTATTAGTTATTTTAATTCTGTATGTGAAAGATGAAATAAGAAACATGGTAAGTTGGCAATTTTAAAATAATGACATAATTCTAAAGGAAATTACTTTAGACATGAGATAGAGGATAAGGGAGAAAGACTTAAAAATTTAATATTCAGAGGTTGGACAAATGAAACACTGACAAATAACCTTTCAAAGCTCATCTCAATGTGAATGTTTCTGAAACTTGATTATATGCCCCCATGTTAAAATCAATGCTTTTTTCAAATGCTACAACAAATGACTCCTGAAGGGTCCAGTTTGCTTTTCAATGCAGCTTAAAATCAACGGGAAAATATTAGTGCAGTAAAGCATGTAGTATTGTAATAGAATTGTTCTCTCCATTTACCTCAGTGGCAATGCTTCAACAGAGTTGTATGAGCAGTCGTGATATGCAATATATTATTTTTATAAATCTTAATAAAAATACACTTTTTTATCAGCTTTTTCAAGATTGATATACTCTGGTCAATATGACACAAATCTTGTTGAAAAATTACAGGTAAAACACAAGATAAGCATGCAATCAATTTAAAGCACAGTTTGTCCTGGTGAACAGTTTGTAATGACTAATCTGTAGGAACCTTGATTACTCAGTTGAATTGATGTACTAGCCTGGGGTGGTTCCAGGCTTCCTGTTCATGCGTGTCCATCCACCCACCCAGTTGCTGCCTCTACTTCATAATACGCTCTCCCACATCTCTGCTTTAGCCTCACACTTTGAATATTCTTATTTTTGTGGCTGCAACTGCTTTTTGTGTGAGCATATCTACAGCTTCATTAACCTTTGTTCCTTTGAAACTCAGATTCCTCCTTAGGTTTAATTTATGTCTTTCTGCTTTTGAATTTTCAAAGATGGGCTTGAATAACAATGGGAGCATTTGGGAAAATCTAATAATTATCCCAGCTTGGCCACTACCAAATTGCATAATTGCAAGCAAATTATCCTACGTTGCTGAATCTCTAACTTACTGTCAGGAACTGACGACAATTAACCACTATTTAACTCGAAATAGATGGTTCATTTTGATATTTGTCCTTTAAAATGCTAGAAAAACCTATTATGGCGGATAAGAGGGCTATAAAAAACAGTGTGGCATGGAGCTTTGCATCAGAAAAGCTGTGTGCATCTAGGCTCTGCCATTTATTGACATAAAATCTGAGACAAGTAGTTTAATCTCTGCATTTGTTTCTTCAAATATGGACTGGGGTAATTTTACTAATCACAGGGATGTTTTGCGAATGAGACGGGGTCATGTAAAAAGTGTCCAGCACAGTACTGCTCTGTAGAAAGGGCTCAGTAAAAACTTAACTTGGAAAACATTAGGTACGAAAACCAAGTTCTCCTGCAAAGGGCATACAGCAGTGAAAAATGACAGTCCTATAAGTGTCAGCTGTCTGTTTGTTGATCCAGGGTAATTCAAAATTTATTCTGAATAATGAATTCTGATTTAATAATTCCTATTTTTTTTTTTTTACTACTTTTTACTTTAGAGATAGGGTCTCAGTGGCACAATCCTAGCTCACTGCAGCCTTGAACTCCTGGGCTCAAGCATCCTCCCACTGTAGCCTCCTGAGTAGCTGGGACTACAGGTGCACATCACCATGCCCAGCTAATTTTTATTTTTGTAGAGACAGGGTTTCGCTATGTTGCCCAGGGTGGTCTTGAACTCCTGGCCTCAAGTGATTATCCCACTTTGGCCTCCCAAAACTCTGGGATTACAGACATGAGCCACTGTGCCTGGCTTAATGCTTGTTATTTAATTAACTTTGAAAGTAAAGAAGGAAAAAAGGGGAGGGTTTTTAAAAAAAATTTACTTATTTTACTAATTACTTATAATTCTGAAAGAAAACCAGTCAGTAAATCAAAAGTCCTGCCAATTCACTCCTTGCTCCAAACCTGCTAGAGTCCGTGGTATTTGGAATAAAATCTGTAGTCCTCACCAGGGCCCACAGAGCCCTCCCTCCATTGCAGGCTGCCTCTGTGCCTCTCTGGCTCTACTCTGCTCCTCACCTGCTCTTCTCAGCCCCACCTGCCTTCGTGCAGCTTTTGTATACTCTGAGTCCGTTCCCATCTGAAGCCCTGTTACACTGCCACCCTTTACTTGGAATGTTACCTATCTTCCTTACAGGTTTTTGCTTAGCTAGGTCCTTTCCAATCAGTGTCCCCTCCAATCACACTTCCTCAGTAAGAAATCTCTAAAATAGACACCTCTGCCCCTCACCCCGTCACCCTCTATCTCATTAATCTACATATTTTTCTGATGAAATTATAAAAATATAAAGAGCATGTATTACTTAAAGTTATGTATATATTTGTTAACTTTTTATCTGTCTCTCCCACTAAAAGGTAAGTTCTAAGAGAGCAGATGATGTCTTGTTCATTGCCAACCCTTGTCAAAGAGGAAATACATGTTATTACATAATATATCTAATAACTACACACTATGTATTATAAATCAAGAAATATTACCTGGAGTATCGCTCCCTGGATCAGTGCTCAGCACCCGTAGGCACTCATAAATTTTTACTGCACGAATGCATTTTCTGTGTGGATTGACCTTCTTACTATTTTAGACATCGGGATACAGTGTTTAACATGTGAGAAAACAGTAAAAAGTCCAAATGTTAGGGACTCAGAGCTCTCTACAACTGAGAGCTTGCTTAAGAAAATACTTTTAGGAGCATTGGTTTCCTTTTGGCAAAACAGGAAACAAGAGAAAGAGGTTATAGGAGGAAGATGTTGACTCAGGACCCCACAATTGATTTGGGTGCCAAGGACCTTCTAGAAATTGGAAATGACATGATTTCTAGGACAATGCTGAAGATGTGACTATTGGGCCGTGGGGTGGAGAGAAAGGTCATTACAAGAGTCAGGACTGGAGACCAAGGCTGGGCCTGACAAAGATGAAACTGAAACTGAAATGAGACTGGGTGACTCTGTTTTTTTTTTTAAGACAGAGTCTCACTCTGTCACCCAGGCTTTTAGACAGAATGTTCCTCCGTCGACTACAGCACAGTGGCACAGTCTAGGCTCACTGCAACCTCATACTCCTGAGTTCAAGAGATTCTCCTCCCTCTGTCTCCTGAGTAGCTGGAATTACAGGCGTGCGCTACCACACCTGGCTAATCTTGTATTTTTAGTAAAGACTGGGTTTTGACATATTGGCCAGGGTCCTCTCACACTCCTGACCTCGAGTGATCTGCCCATCTCGGCCTCCCAAAGTGCTGGGATTACAGGTGTGAGCCACTGCACCTGGCCTGGGTGACTGTGTTTTGTTCGTGAAAGCTACTGACATGGGCCAGCCCACAAGGACGCTGAATGCTGCCAGGCTGACCTACAGGGCGGCCTCTGTGATTCTGTCCTGCACGTGGATGATGTCCATCACAGCCATATTCCCTCCCACCCCCTCTCCTGCCCTCTCATCACAATTATTATTATTATTATTTTTACCTTTATGGCCTTATTTGCTTTCTACATTTATGACATTTTAATCTTTTTAAATTTGCAAAGAAAGGTATGCTTAAGATAATGATTCAAATATTACAGAAGGGTTTCTGAGAAAAGCAACTGGCTCCAGTCCCGTGTAGCTTCTTCCCTCAGTTCTGGTTCCTTGAGGCCAATTCTTGTAACTACTTGTATTTTTAGTGCTGATGCTTAGTGCCAAAACTCTAGATTAGTCCTGTCCAATGGAAATCTAATGTGAGCCATATATATCATTTTAAATTATAGGCACACCAAAAAAGTAAAAGTACACATATAAAATGAATTTTAATAATATATTTAATTTAACCTAGTATATCCAATATATTATTTCAACACATAATATAAAGATTATTAATGAGATAATTTTCATTTTTATGTTGTTTTTGAAATTGGTTGTATATTTTAAACTTGCAGCAGATGACAATTTAAGTGCCCAACACCCACATGTGATTGGTGGCCACTATATTGCACAGTGGCCCTCCAGGTAATATTTCTTGATTTATAATATATAGTGTGTAGTTATTTAGATATATATTATGTAATAACATGTATTTCGTCTTTGATAGGAAAGCAAAGGTTGCTTACACACAGCTCTCTCATGTTTTCTTTCTAATGTTTTTAGATATATACATGTATTTGTATTATACATAATTTATCCTTATAATTTTAGTTCTTTTATTGGCTACTTTTATAACTTTATTTTTATTTATTTATTTATTTTTTTGAGACGGAGTTTGACTCTTGTTGCCCAGGCTGGAGTGCAATGGCGTGATCTTGGCTTACTACAACCTCTGCCTCCAGATTCAAGGGATTCTCCTGTCTCAGCCTCCCAAGTAGCTGGGATTACAGGTGCCTGCCACAAAGCCTGGGTAATTTTTTGTATTTTTAGTAGAGACTGGGTTTCACCATGTTGGCCAGGCTGGTCTCGAACTCCTGACATCAGGTGATCCGCATGCCTCTGCCTCCCAAAGTGCTGGTATTACAGGTGCGAGCCACTGCACCCAGCCAGTTACTTTTATAAATTTAAATAATGTACTTGAAGCTTTGTTTCTGGTTCTTTAGCTTCAATAATATCTCAATTATATGTCTTAACCCCTCATTTTAGGATGTTACCATTCCTACCACATTCTGTACATTTCCTTCCTCTGTCTAAGTTCCATCTTCCATCAGCTCTGCTTATATTGGACTCCAGTTGTAAATATTTATATTTGATTCTGCAACCATGTGTTTTAGCCTTTCTAAAAAATTAAAAGGACATGGAGTGAGAGAACCTATGTGTATTAATTTTGATTAATACAGATGGCAATCCAGACAACCATAACTTGATCTACACAGAGCTCAAGTCTAAACAGAGAAGGACTTTCCTTTCTACCAACCAGTAGATTATGTGGTCATGGTTTTTGATAATGGAATGAAATACCAGATACTAATTTGAACTGGGGCTTTTATTATTTTATGAGTCCATTCCTGGAGATTAAATAGAGTAAGGAAGTAGATTCACATTTGATGTGTAAATGATTTTTCCTTCTTCTGAAAAGCTAACTCTTATGGATCAGGATTATTGTTCTGCAGAGATCAAATGCTGAGACCCCAGAATCAAAGGAAACACAGGGTCAGAGAGGTCATGTGAATTTTAGTGGCACTGGGGCTGACGTTCACAGAGAAGTGTATTTGCAGTTACTTTTGTTTTCTAAATCAGAATTTGGTGTATTAAAATTACCAACTAAAAATATTTTCAATTGAACAATGATTATTCAACTCATAATTACTATTTATAAATCTAGTAAATGTTACCAATCACTTTAAAAGAGTTTATTAATTAACTTGATTAATTTTGCTCCCTTAAACATTTTAAACTTTAATGGACTTGCTTTTCTGAAGAGCCAAACACTTAACAAGTTATTCATCTGTAAGTACCTAAAATGCTCTAGTTAATTTAGTACGTTTATAAATATTGTAAATCTCAAGTTCTTTGATATATTCTAATAGTATATACAAACATAAGCAAATCATTTATACCTTTTAACTTAAAATCATATCTAAAAATCAATTATTTATATATAAATTGGAATCATCAGACGAATCTGCCAGATGCTTTGATGTATCAGATTCCTTAAGCCACTTAAAAATATTGATACCATGGATTTATTTTATCACCTCTCTTTATCTCCCAATATTCCTGGCATTAAAAGGCCTTCACCCACTGAGGACAGGGTTAGCATCCTGAGTGAATTAGGGTTACTTTTCAGCTGGCTGAGAAGGCTAATTGACCAGAGATTTGGGGTTGGGGCAAGAGTAGGAGTTGCAGACGTTAAGGGAGGTTTATCTTTATGGCTGTGTTGAAATGATAATATGTTGGATATACTAGATTCAATAAAATATATGATTAAATATATTATTTGCCCAAGGCTCTGATATGTAAATTCCAATTGTTTTGCAACCTGGGTCCCAGGAGTTCAAATTAAGGCCTTCTTAATTCTTGTGTGACGTATTGCACCTTTATTGCTTGATCTTGGTAAATAAAATTCTGTAACTCCTACTCAAGTTGCTTTATGATGAGATGGTAGTCGGTGAACTAATTTAAAGTTAGAGTCCATCCTTAATTCTTTTTCTCCTCTTCCTTACTGACAGGGCTGGGACTTACATGTATTTGAATGAATTCTGTATATTTCCCCTCTTTTCCTGGCTCTTCAGTGACAATCCTAAGACCGTGTTAATAACAGAAGACAGTAGTCCCTTTTTTTAGCCAAATAATTTGGAAGCCATGATTTTCTTTGCATATCATGAAAGTGACCATGGTGTTGGATATTGTGGTAGAACTTTCAAGTAAAAAAGAACTGTCATTCAACTGAGTTGGAAGCCTCCAAGACTGCTGAGCACCCCATGTCTTCGAGTGCACAGAGGCTGGAGGAATGCTACAGAGGGAAACTTGCTTTGGAAGAAGGTGGTCTTGATAGCTTCCAATGTCTCCTTCCCATAAATAAGAGCGGAAAACAGAGACTATAGAACTTTTGGGTCTCTGATTTTTCAGACTCTTTTCTTATTAATTCCAGCATATCCACCTACTGATGATGACTTCCTGAGTGACTGATGTGTGCCAGGTCCTGTAGTTGTTATAGTTAAAGAGAATAAAAGATCCTTCCATTGCTATGGTGATATTTTTGCCACTAACCAGTTACTCATCACTCCCAGTTGGAACATAGCTAATATCATAGGTCAGTATCTGAAATGTTCCTTGTGTCATACTTCTCCAGGGGACAGAATTGCAGGACTCTGAAATTCTTTCTGCTGACCTTTGCGCCTTTTCTGACTGCAGTGTGCAACCATGTGTGTCTTCTCTGTACTTGCGTGGGTAAGACCAGTTGGGTTTGCTGTCCAGGCAGCTTGTAAATAGACTAGGAGTCTACTCAGAAAGCTGATCATTCTAGATTTCAGAGAATCAGGAGGAGGAAGCCTAGCTTGAACTCATGGCCTCATTTTCCAATTCAAGAGTTGGGTTTTGGGCATTTGCCCAACTATTGATAAAATTAGTACTTATTTCTCATTTGACTATTGATTTTTTTGTGGGTATGTTTCTTTTGGTTGAGAATCAATAGTTATAGATGAAGAATGGGGAAGATGTAAAATCCAGTTCTAAGCTCTGATAGGTTTCCATATGTAGAAAGATTAAGTAACTTGTCTTAGTCACATAACTAGTAAGCGGTCAAACTGGGGTTTACACATAGGTCTGTCTCTAAAATCAGAATGATTCCACATTGCCTCCCTACTTCTGAACCAGTACAAGCTTTGAGCAGGGGAGTGATCATGACCACCACATGTGGCTGCTGCATCTCAGGGGGTGCCAGCTGCAGTGTCGACATACGCTAACTCAGTGGTTCATACACTTTTTGATGTCAAGACTCCTTTACATTCCTAGAAATGATTGAGGATTTCCAAGAGCTTTTGTTTAGATAGGTTATATCTTTTGCTATTTACTGTATTAGAATTAACACTGAAAATTTTATAACATAGGAGCATGCATTCCATTAGCCCTTAGAGTGATGAGGTCATTGCACATTGTGTAACATCAAAAAATTTTTACTGTACACTCCGGAGAGACAGTGGAAAAACATGTCTAAATATTCTGAAAATAGTTTTGACCTTGAGGTATCTTAAAAGCACAATGGAGAATCGCTAAGGCCCCTTACCACATTTTGAGAGCCACTGTAGTAACTGATTCAAGAGCAGGTGAGCAGGGGTGAAGATTCAGGGGTTTCAGACGAGTACTACAGTTGCAAGAGAGACTCTCCCAATAGAAGCCCTCACACACCCACTCACATGCCCAGTACTCCCGGTACTGCCAGTGCTCTGCATTCCCTGAGGTTGCTCTTTCTGTTGCTGTTGGTGGTCTAATTTCCACCCCTACCCCACTCTGAATCTCCCATGGCATCTCACCTTGGGGTTGGAGTGTGTGTGTGTGTGTTTGTGTGTTTGTGTGTGTGCATGCACATGCATAAAGACATCTTCTGTGCATGCCACCAGTGATGTTTGCTTCTAAGCATGCTAAGGATGTATGACTAGGTGAGAAAGGCAGGGCTGTTCAAGTTGTGCATTCATACACTAACTCATACACACACATATACATGGATGTATATTTTTTCCTTTTAGCTTGAGAAGGAGGTGCCATTTTTCTAATTTGCTCAAAAGTGTTGTGTCAGTGGCATCTCTGAAGTAATGTGATTGGTCACACTCTTTTGAAAGACTGCTCTGGCAGAAGTGTGTGACGAATGGTTTGAAAAGGGGAGACTCCAAACTCCACAGGCTAGCGCCGAGCAGGTGAGTTAAAAGGAATCTGGCTCAGAAAAATTAAATTAGTTAGCATGATTCACTTTTATAAAATGGGCTGTATTGCTAAATATTTCCTACAGGTTAGTCACATTGCTAATATGGAATGTAAAGTTGGGAATTCCCTAACAATTCTGAGTTCCCTTTCTCAACCTTAAATTTGCATTACCCTTTAGCTTTTTCATTTAACTGCATGTATAATTTATTACCAACATTTTCCCCATGGCTAACCTATTTGCTGTTGGCCCTAAGGGACTTTTTGTGCTTTAGGTCTACTCTTGAATCTTAAAGACATTTTGCTTGTTTCGGTGTCCTGCTCAAAGGAAAACATGCCACAGCGTTGCCACCACTTATCTCCAGTGACCTTCAAGGGCTCGATGATTGATCTCGGATAAATGAAAATGGAGAGCGAGCTGCATACTACTCACGATAAGAGGCTTGTTTGCATTGCATGCTTGGCTTTGTAGGGTACCTTGTGTGTGCTCTCTGCCATCCTTCCTGTGTCAAGCTGCTGTCCACTGCAGCTAGGTTTTAAGGAACCCTTGTGAGAAAAAGCAAAAGTAGAAAACCTGTAAAATACAGGGAGCATGCCATTTTAAACAATTAAATGACATTTAAAAATCTCTGCTCCCTTTCTAGGCTTATAAAAGTGGAAGCCTATCAAAAAGTTTACCTTTATTGTGCAAAGAAAAAAATGTGCTTTGCTAGCAAAAGAAACTATCAGCAGAGTAAACAGAAAACCTAAGAATGGGAGAAAATATTTGCAAACTGTGCATCTGATAAAGGTCTAATATCCAGCATCTATAAGGAGCTTAAACAAATTTTCAAGAAAAATACAAACAACCCCATTAAAAAGTGGACAAAGGACACAGGCACTTTTCAAAAAAAGACATACAAGCATATGACAAAAAGCTCAATATCACTGATCATTAAAGAAATGCAAATCAAAGCCGCAATGAGATACTCATCTCACACCAGTCAGAATGGCTATTAATAAAAAGTCAAAAAATAACAGATGCTGGCAAGGTTGCAGAGAAAAGGCAACACTTATACACTGTTGGTGGGAGTGCAAATTAATTCATCCATTGTGGAAAACTGTGTGGTGATTCTTCAAAGAGATAAAAACAGAACTACCATTCGACCCAGCAATCTCATTACTGAGTGTTTACCCAAAGGAATATAAATCTTTCTACCATAAAGACATATGATGTGAATGTTCATTGCAGCACTATTCACAATAGCAAAGACATGGAATCAACCTAAATGCCCATGAATATGGACTGGATAAAGCAAATGTGGTACATACACATTGTTGCATAATCTGCAGCTCAAAAAGGATGATATCATGTTCCTTGCAGCAACATGGATGGAGTTGGAGGCCATTGTCCTTAGCAAACTAACACAGGAACAGAAAACCAAATACTGCTTGTTCTCTCTTATAAGTGGGAGCTAAATTATGAGAACACACGGATGCATACAGAGGGGAACAACAGACCCTGGGGCCTACTTGAGGGTGGAGTGTGGGAGGAGGGAAAGGAACAGAAAAAGCAGCTATTAGGTATGAGGCTTAGTACCTGGGTGATGAAGTAATCTGTACAACAGCCCCCGTAACATGAGTTTACCTATATAACAAACCTGCACATTTACCCCTGAACCTAAAATAAGTGTTAAAAAAAGTGCTTTGCATTTGCGAGCAGTACAATTTCTTTGATATTGTTTTGTATCAAGCACCAGATGTATGCTTTTTTCCTCTGCTAGTTGCAAGAGGATGTGCTAGAGAAGATCACTATGACCATATTCCCTGATAAACTATAAAATTCATGAGTGTGGGGACCAGATTTTTCCCCATATTTTTCCCCATATTTTTATGCTACATTCCTGTACCATTTTATAAAATATAACAGTCAGTGCTGTTGTAAGAGACGAAAACTAGTATTCCTTTCCCTGTAAGGAATACTTGCATCACTAGAGTAGTATTATAATGTAGTTTATTTATATGGAAAGGCACGCAGGAGATTGCTGGAGAGCTCTTATATTGTATTTGGATTTGTGGCAGAAGGTACTCCTAGGCCCCAGACTTACCCTGTGTCCTGGATCTATGAGTATGGCTGGAGAGCCTGTGTGAGTATCTCAGCCTCTGAGTTCCTTGATGCAGAACAGACTCACCCAGGGCTCTCTCTCTAGAGAAGTCTTCAACCATCCGTGAAAAGCAGCCTTCGGTTTATAAGCTCTGAAGTCGCACAGCTTAACTCCAGTGTTACGGACTGAATTGTCTTTACTCAAAATTGATACATTGAAGCCCTAGCCCCAAGTGTAACTGTATTTGGAGATAAGGCCTTAAAGAGATACTTAAAGAGGTCTTGTGGGTGGGCTGTCATCTGATAGAGCTGGTGTCCCTCGAAGAAGAGGAAGAAACACCAGAGAGGCACGCACGCAGAGGAAAGACCATGTAAGGACACGGTGAAAACATGGCCATCTGCAAGCCGAGGAGAGAGGTCTCAAGAAAAACCAAACCTTCTGACATCTTGATCTTGGACTTCCAGCCTCCAGAACTGTAAGAAATAAATGTCCATTGTTTCAGTCTCCCAGTTGGGTATTTTGTTATGGCATCCCTAGTAGACTACTACATCTAGCAAGTAGGACAGTAGTTTGACAGTGTTGAAGAGAGTGTGGTATGTTCACTGACAAAGTGTTCATCTGTTTGCTTGCAGACCCTGTTTACCTCCACTGTTGCGGTTTTACTGCATCTATAGCACATAGAAAGAAAAACTGGGCTTGTGCTAGTCATTCAGCTGGTGGACTCTCAGTCTAGCTGACAATACTTTTGCAGCCCTGCCTTGGGCCCCTTCTGGTTCTTTTGGCTGCAGAATACAAGTTATACAGTTGCATTAACGTGTGCAAAGTACTGTTTGCTAGCCTAAGTGGGAGCAGGAGGCAGAGATCCAGGGGATACAGGCATAAAGATTAGAGGGAGGATGTGACAGTGAAGTCAAGACAAATGATGCTGTTAGTATATGGGGGGACCATGGCAGGTTATGGGGTTTCACACACAGACTATGGAGTGAGACGGCTGAGGTTTGAATCCTGGCTCTACTATGTTTTCGGTAGTGATCCTGAGCAAGTTACTTAACATGTGTGTGCCTCAGTCTCCTCCTCTGTGAAAAAGATATTAATAGAGTTGTGAGGTTTAAGTGAGTTGTATTATGTAAAGTGGTTTCAGCAGTGCCTAACAACTAGTAGATGTTCTGCAAGCATTAGTGATGATGACAATGATGATGATGATGTTAGTGATAACATTATCACTTCAACAATGGCTGCTGTTTTTTTCACACATACTTGGTCAATTACTTGTACATACTAATGCCGTCATGCCCCTTTCCTAAAGTTTTTCTTGGTTTCATCTCGAACAGCTTGAGCAACTTGGGTCCGCCCCTCCACTGAGTGGTTCAATCCCACTCAGAGAAGGGAAACTCTTCCTGATTCTCATAATCTGGAATGTGTGTGGGTTTCCATGGCTAAAATACAAAATTGTTCCCACTCATTATCTTTTTCACAGACTTAGACCATCTTCCTCTGTGACTTGGACATCCACATAGGTGCAAAGAATCCATGTCACTTCCCTCAGATTGGATCTCTTGGGCATTAATGCCAGTCTGCTCTGCAGAATTAAGATTTGGACTTGAGCCCCTCACTTGGCAATCCCTTCTTTCCTGATGGTTTTTCAATCCCTTTCCTAACTTGGGCCTGTTTGCTTCCTTCGTTCCTCAAGGAGCTCTCAGTGGGCTCCGGGATCCATGACAGGGCTATATCATGCATGACACAATGATGTCATTCACATGATTCTCTTTCCTTTCCTTGGAATGTAACTTCCTGTCATCTCTGGAGTCTGTTTACTGTATATCAGCCAAGTTCTTTCTCATATGACACCTTCCCACAAAACCTCCCTGTATTCTAATTTTTCACTCGTACTCTGTCCTAAATGAATGGATGTTTTATGTAACATCTTGATACAAATTTAAACTTCTGGAGTAGGTGAAGGGTGTTTCTAAAAAGCACAGATAATTCTATATCAAATGCAGTGGAAAATAGATGACTCAGTCTGCAGCCCATGATTGCTACAGAGAAATCTGCATGGAAAGAAATAAACGGTAAAACAGATCTCTCTTAATCAGTTTTTTTAATAAAAAGCCGTTCTGTTAGATGTTTACAAAACTACCTTCATTGATGCCTTCTGAATTTCATGACCATGACAGTGGTATTTCTCCATATATGAGGTCATGTCCTATTTATTTTTATAATTCCAGAACCCAGTAAAAGACCTGGCATGCAATTGGAGCTCAGATGTTTGTTGAATTAAAAAAAAAGTTTATAAAAGTACATCTTTATCTTCCTCACCCAATGCTTTAGATCTGGCAAAATGTTTTCTGTTACAACAACACTAATTTGGTTGTACAAATCTTCTAGTCAAGACATGACTTTAACATTTGCCTCCTGACTATGAGGGGCAGAGAGAGAGAAGCACATAACCATTGCAAGTATCTATTATGAGCACAAGCTCAGAGTGCTGCCTTAATCACTGGCTGAGATAAGGAGGAGGACAGGTATAGAAGGGAATCTAGGTCTTGTGCTTGTTCTTGTTTATATAATGTAAGTATGTAAGTGATTATTCTGAGTGCTTTGTGTCTCTTAACCACGAGATTCTATGTAATCACAGTAATGTGCATAATTAGAAAGCGATTGCTTTTTTGGGGTATATCAAGATGCATTTGAATTTCAAATATTTAATTGTAACCTTAAGAGATGCTTTCTGGTTCTTTTTAAATTTACACAACTTCTTCTACTGTTTTAAGTATTTTATAAATTTCATGCCAAATCTCATTTATTTAAGTAGGCTTAATAATGTGGTCTTAAGTAGAACCAAGAGAAATAGCTAAATGAGGAGCGACATTATCATTTCCTCTATTTGAAGAAGCCTGTTCTAGATTCTTTTAGTGTCTTCCTTTTTAGTTTTGCTCATTTCAACCATCATTGAAGTACTTAAGCAAGGGCAAGGAACATACAGAAGTGTTTTGAATCACAGTGATTAAAACCAATGGTTTTATAAAACATTAATCAGGATTGAAATTTTGAAAGTTAAAAGGAATTTTAAAACGACTGTAGAGATCAATAGCACAAGTTATGTTTGCTACCAGCATACCCAGGTGGGGAAAGCGGGAGTGGTGGGCAGGAGGCTGGACTGATCTTGCAGTTGACTGGGTTCATTGTGAAGCCCTTGCTAGCCCCATCAACCTGGCTTGCAATCTCTCCTTCCCTCTTCTTAAGACCTTCACAATATAAAAAGTAGTGTTATAATTGCAATCAGAAACCTTTTATTTTTTTCTCAATTAAAGCATTGTTACTAAAGAAAAATCCATGAAGGTGTATTCTGGCTAAGTGGTTTCTTTCTTTTTTTAAACTTGTATTTTAGGTTTGGGGGTACATGTGAAGGTTTGTTACATAGGTAAACACGTGTTATGGGGGGTTTGTTGTACGTATTATTTCATCACCCAGGTATTAAGCCCAGTACCCAATAGTTACCTTTTCTGCTCCCCTCTCCCCTCCCACTTTCACCCTCATGTAGCCCCCAGTGTCTGTTGTTTCCTTCTTTGTGTTCATAAGTTCTTTTTTAGCTTCCACGTATAAGTGAGAACATGCAGTATTTGCTTTTCTGTTCCTGCGTTAGTTTGCTAAGGGTAATATATTTTGGCCAAGTGCTTCTAGATTCGCAGTATTTATTAGAAAGATCAGAAATTCCAGTTTACATAAAGTTTTCTGGCTGATACAATAACACATTGCAGCTTTTAATTGACCTGGCTTTTGGGAGAAACTTATACCTTGTTAAGTTACCAAACTTTAAGATTAGTGAATATGGAGTGCATTCTTCTAGAACCATAAAGCTGACAGAAGGATAAAGAAGAATTCAGCGAAAAGACAGAGATGGGAACCAGTCTCCCATCAAATATTGACACAAAATTTGAGTGCTAATTAATTAAAAAAAGATTTACATTTGCTTCATAGATTAAATGAAAATGCAATGGCCATGTTTATATGTGTGTTTGCATAATTTTATCTGTACGTATCCATTTTATAGGCATACATATACATATATGCATATATTTGTATGCACAGAAATGGAGGAAGGCAGGTATTGAAGGGAATCTAGTCCTTGTTCTTGTTGATATAATGTGGGTATGTAAGTGATAATTCTGAATACTTTGTGTCTCTTAACCATGAGATTCTATGTTATCACTGTAATGTGATACATATATGTATACATTTTATATGCATGCTTACACACAGACAGGATATTAAATTGGAGGTTCAGACTGATGTGCCAAGTTCCAGAAGGTATCAGATATCAGGAATTATCTGATAATAATTTCAAATAGGGTGCCCAGGAACTGTTTAGATTGATTCACCTACTTTGAAAGGGTTAGGTTGTTGGAATGAAGGATTGTACAGAGGATTACTTTGGAGAGAGTCTATTTTATTCTCCCTTTTGCATGGCAGACAACACCTGAGAGCAATAACTTAAGCATACCTTGAGAACGACCCTGTATGGCAGATGCAACTGAATGAGTGTTCAGAGTTCTGAGCTAAGGAATCTGGGGGTGGCTAAGGCAGATATTTATTCCTTACGTACGAGGAATATCTGAGCCCCTGTCTCATGGAATGAGGGCCGTATAGTGGTTTGAGGCCCTTTGTTTTGGGTTAAATGAAGGTTGCCAGGTGGAAGTTGTTAGGGGAAGGGTGTTAAGTGAAAATGCTATGTCAACTGCATGCTTTTTGCAAGTGGCTATGGTTCTCCTGTGCAGCCTGCTGCCACTGGACCACCCCTCTATGTAAATTACCCCTGATAAAACTCTAGGTCTCATTTACTGGCTCCAGGTCTCTTCTTTGGCCACTTGAATCTGGTGCCACCCCTATTGAAGTTAATAGGAGTCTGGCATGACACCTTGCCACCCCAAAGAGTCGCTAAACAATTCCTAGGCAGTGTTTGAATAGCCACATTCCTTACTTATCACAACACCTGGTCACAATTGGTTACAATGTCTGGATTAAGCAAGTTGGCTCTTATAAAAGTTAAATTAATTATTCACCAACTGCGATTTGTTTGCAAAAGTATTTTTTTCACCATGAAAAATCTTATAGATAATTTATGACTCTGAACCAAGGAGAGTCAACCATATACACTAGAATATGATTAGCAGCTTGATTGTAGAATGATCTGACCTGCGTATTTGGCAAGCTGTCAAATATCTGCTAGTAGAGTGTCAGGCACACTCAGATGCTTGTTAAATGTCTTCTCACATGATGAGCATAAGAATCTTCACAGTAATTCCTAGCCAGTTTCCACATCAGGCCCTGTGCGCCCTCTAATACAGGTAATGGTATTGACGTGTAGCTATTGTATTCATTCAAACAGAAGGATGGGAGTTTTCCTGGCTACTACAGCTCCCTGGGTGTTATGGGTTGAATTACATCCCCCCAAAATTTCCATCATAATTAGGATGTTATGTTGACATCCTAACTCTCCGTACCTTAGAATGTAATCATATTTGGAAATAGAGTTGTTGCAGATGTAATTAAGGTGAGGTCATACCACAGTAGGGTGGCCCCTAATCCAAAATGACTGGCATCCTTCTAAAAAGGAGAAATTTGGACAGAGAGACACACACAGGGAGGGATAACATGTGAAGAAGAAGGTGGAGGTTGGGGCGATGCTTCTACAAGCCAGGAAATGCCAAAGATTGCCAGCAAACTACTGGAAGCTAGGAGAGGGCCATGGAACAGATTCTTTCCCACAGCCCCCAGAAGGAACAACCTATGCCGACACCTTGATTTGGACTTCAGGGTTGTGATACAGTTCTGTTGTTTTAGCTACCTAGCTTGTGGTACTTGTTACTGCAGCTTTAGGAAGCGAATACACTGGGCTTATGAAATGAGCAAATTCATCAGCAAAGGGGGATTTTCTACATCTGTGGACTCCTTTTACCCTTTCTTTTGCTTTGTGTGCTATCACAGCTCTTACTCAGCTATTGCCCCTACCACAGTACCTCATCTTTCCTTTCCTTTTAGAGAAATTGTATAAAAACTATGGTATCCAGAATGGATAACTATTTGATAGATTAATCTGGCTTCGGCAGGCAATGATTTACTAAATGACTGTTGAATATGCTTAGAATGTCCAACTCTGGCAAATTTGAGAAATTTCAGGTTGCATGGATATATTTTCTATAATACTAGAAGTAAAGGCCAACATTGTCTGAAAAATGGTGGACATTTTAGCATAGTCAATAAAGAGATGTAAGGTAGCAATGTTAACAATTAACCAGAACTCTTAATAGGAAATGAAGTTTGGAATGGAGGACACTTTATGTTATGAGTAGATGAATGTGTTTTATTCTATGAATAATGAGAGCTAAAAATAACTGCAAGAAAGGAGTGGCATGATCAGTTAAGAACTTTATTTAAAAATAATTACACATTTACAGGAAGATGTAAAGAAATGCACAAGGAGGTGTCATGCACTCTTTACCCAACCTTTCTTAATGTGAACATGTTGCATAACTGTAGTATATAAAAAACAGGCAATTAACTTTGGTATAATCCATAGGGTTTATTTAGATCTGGCAGGTAAATATATGCACTCATTTATATCACGTGTATGTGTGTGTGCAGCTTCGCGCAATTCTCTTTTTCTTTTTTATATAATTTTTTTGTAGAGATAGGGTCTTGCTATGTTGCCCAGGCTGGTCTTGAACTGCTGGCCTCAAGCCATCCTCCTAACATGACCTCTCAAAGAGCTGGGATTACAGGCGTGAGCCACTGTGCCTGGACTCCATGCAATTTTCTTATATGTGTAGTATCATATAACCACTATCATAATCAGGTTATGTAACTCTTTCATCACCACAAGACTCGCTTGTGTTACCCTCTTATAGCTACACCCATTTCCTGCCCCATCCTTAACCCCTGTCAACCACTAATGGTTCTTTACCTCTATAATTAGGTCATTTCAAAAATGTTACATAAATGGAATCATGCAGTATATATTCTTTGACAGTGGCATTTTCCACTTAGCATAACTTCCTTGAGGCTCATCCAGGTTGTTGTGTGGATAAAGAGTTCATTCCTTTTTATTGCTGAGTTGTATTTCATGGCACGGATGCTCTACGGTTTAACCAGTCACATATTGAAGGGCGTTTGGGTAGTTTTTGGCTATTACAAATAAAGTTATGACATCCATGTGCAAATTTCTGTGTGAAAATGCATTTTCATTACTCTGGGACGTATGCTCAAGAGTTCAATTGCTGGGTTGTATGGTAAGTCTATTTTTAGCTTTAAAAGAAAATGCCAAACTATTTTCCAGAGTGGTTCTACCATTTTACATTCTCACCTGTGATTCGGTTTCTCTACATCCTCTCCTGAACTTGATGTTACCAATTTTTTCTTAATTTTAGTCATTCTGATAGATGTAGTTATATCTCATTGTAGTCTTAATTTGCATTTTTCTGATGGCAAATGGTGTTAAACACTTTTTCATGTGCTTCTTTCCCATCTGTGTATCTTCTTCTCCACAATGCCTGTGAATGTCCTTTGGCCGTTTTTAGGTTGGATTGTTTGTTTTTATAATTGCAAGCATTGAGAGTTATTTATATATTCTAGATACGAGCCCTCTGTCAGATGTGTGATTTGCGAATACTTTCTCCCAGTCTATGGTTTATCTTTTCATTCTCTTAACAGGGTCTTTTGCAGGGCAGAAGTTTTAAATTTTGATGAAGTCCAATTTAGCATACAGAATTTTGCTGTCAAGGATATGATCCGTTTTACATTTTTGCATGTGAAGGATGAAAAAGAGATCATTGAATATGGGGAAAAGTAGATAGTTGCAATACTATTTCAGCAGTCCATTTGGAAAGGGCTGAAGTGTCAGTATAGCTGGAGACAAAGGTAGTAGACCTGAGAGAACTTCGTGATCAATATCATACAGGAAGCATTGGGGTATCAGGTGACATTTGGGGTTTGGATTTACACAATTGTGTGAATAGTCTTCCCATTAACTGGGGCCATTATATGAGAGAAGAGCACGTTTAGAAGTTGGGGCCAGGGTGGCCAAGACTTGAGATTAGACACAAGTGAGCTTCCGGTGCTTATGGGACATTCAGGGAGAAAATATTTAGTGTGCAGCTAGAGAGGTGGGTCTAGACCTCGGGTGAGTGTTCAGAACTGAGGATGCAGACCTGGGCATCATTGGCACTCAGGTGTGCTTGAAGTCATGGAAGTAAACGAGACCACCTGGGGATGAGGTATATATGTTTCAATTCTGCATGAGAAAGCAGAACACAGGAGGTCGATGCAGTGAATGATGTAGACAATCTGAAAACTAGACAAAGGTTAAGAAATTCCATGTTACCTTCCCTTACTAAGAAACTGGAGATTTGGGCAAGTGAGAATCTTTCAGTGAATCATTCAGTGTCTTCCTTTGGAAAGTAGAATCAGGGAATGATTTAAATTTATTTATTATTGAGTTGTTGAACCTTATATATATGAGAGTCAAGTCACCAGATCGATCCCTGACTTTTACCTCCAGTATTCTGTAACCCATCTTTTTATTCCAAACTTACCCCAAAGGAATGGAGTTCATCATCATCTTTAGTTTGGAATGAGAGATAATCATTTCAGTCTGCTGCATCTACATAATGCCTCATGAAGCGAATACAAGATAATGAAAAAGAAAAGTTAAAAACCGTAATAGCTAATGGAAATAGGTATTTGAAGATAGGAGCCTTTGAGTAGCATGTAATATCTAAGCCTTTAATTTTTAAAATGCTCAAGCACAGTGATTTATTTTCATGCTGTGAGTGAATGAAAGTTAAAGACGGAAATTCTTTTAAAATGAAGGCTGCTTCCTGTGGTCTCGTCAAATAATGGCGCTATGTGCTCAAGCTGGAAGCCCACCCCGCCCTTAGATACGCACGCTGTGCTTTTAGGAAAAGAAAATATGTAGGGAGGAATGGACCCCACTGTATTTAAAAGGGATTTGGGGAGGTTTTGTTCTTAGAGTCATGGCCAAAAAGCCTTGAAGGTTCTGACAATGACAACTGGATTCACCGGTGCAGCAGATTTTCCCAGCCACCAGCTCATAGACTCCTGCTCGCTCCCCTCCCTCTCTGTTTTACTCACACAGAGTTCCCTTGCACATGGATTCCCACTAGCCGTTTGCTGTCAGGCTAAAAAGAGTGTTTGGCTAGAAATAAAAATTCCTCTTGAGTATGACACCTTCCAAGGAGGAAAGGAGATGCTAAAATGTGGGCAATCTCTCAGGGTCTCCAGGTGGACAGGAGCTGGGGAAGCGGAGATGTGGGCTATGCCAGCAGGTGGCAGTGTGAGCACGCAGCAAGACAAACAGAGACCGTTCCCCCCTTCCCCGCGCCGACCCCCTATTCCTGAGGACCAGGACCTGCCGCTGGTTCTGCACATCTTCAAGGTAGATTTCCAGCGTCCTACCTCCCACATTTCAAGTCCTGGTCAAATGCCGTAAAAGCTTTTCCACTGGATAATTTATAGGAACATCCCTTTTCTCTCTTCTTGCCAGTGGCTTATTTTGAAAGGCTGAGTTCTTTGAATAAATGAGCAACCTACACAATATGAAGGGAAATAAAACGCTTTATAGCCATTTGATGGCAAGTGTTTGTCTGCCTTAAGCACGCCAGTGGCAGAAAGATAAAATAAGGACAAGGTCGTGGTTTTGATCTCTGCTGAGCCCAATTAGCTTTGTTCTATAGTGTGCCCGAGGGCCTCACCTTAAATAAGTTTAACCACCTGGAAATGCTTGTTTTGCATATGGGGGTCAATGCTGAAGTACTGCTCACTCGATACCTAGAAATTCACTAGGGTTAAAAAAAGATTAGCTTCAGAGTCATGTAGACTTGAGTCCAAATGCCTGCTCTATCACTCACTAGCTGGGCAGCCTCGGGTAAGTTACTCTCTTGGAATCTTTCTTCCCATCCCTGTAGGTTCTGTGTGAAGGTGATAGACAATGTACATGAAATGCCAGGCACACAGCAAGTACTCAACCAAAGGTAGCTAGAAATAATCTAACATCCATTTACTGTTCCCATGACAATTCACCTGGATTCTTTGTACACCAAGGAGAATCTGGTTTTGTCCTTATGTTCCTTTGAAAGTACATTTAACTCTTTGCTTCAGTGGATCATCTAGTTTAGAACCTTATTCCTTATCTCCATGCTGGTCTCAGGCTGCAGAGAAGGGAGAGAGACAGAGGAGTGTTTGGGATAGAAAGAACAGCTTAAGTATACATTGTTCTCAAATCACTGCTTTTCATAGCCAAATAGAGATGACTTTTGAGTGATCAGCTGTTTCCCTTGTCTGCCTCAGAACAATAGGAGATAGATAGGTGAAGTGACTTTTCCAAGAGAAGATCCCCAAGAGTCCCTTCCCTTCATCATTCACACACATGGTTATTTAGATGGCACCCCCACCTTGTGATTCATTCCATGCTGCCCCATGAAGAGCTGCACAGTGCCCCATGAAGACCTGCACGCTGCCTCATGAAGACCTGCACGCTGCCTCATGAAGACCTGCACGGTGCCTCGTGAAGACCTGCACGCTGCCCCGTGAAGACCTGCACGGTGAAGACCTGCACGGTGCCCCGTGAAGACCTGCACACTGCCCCGTGAAGACCTGCACGGTGAAGACCTGCACGGTGCCCCGTGAAGACCTGCACGCCGCGCCGTGAAGACCTGCACGGTGCCCCGTGAAGACCTGCACGCCGCCCCGTGAAGACCTGCACGCCGCCCCGTGAAGACCTGCACGGTGCCCCGTGAAGACCTGCACGCCGCCCCGTGAAGACCTGCACGGTGCCCCGTGAAGACCGGCACGCCGCCCCGTGAAGACCTGCACGGTGCCCCGTGAAGACCTGCACGCCGCCTCGTGAAGACCTGCACGGTGCCCCGTGAAGACCTGCACGCCGCCTCGTGAAGACCTGCACGGTCCCCCGTGAAGACCTGCACGCCGCCCCGTGAAGACCTGCACGCTGCCTCGTGAAGACCTGCACGGTGCCCCATGAAGACCTGCACGCCGCCTCATGAAGACCTGCACGGTGCCCCATGAAGACCTGCACGGTGCCCCATGAAGACCTGCACGCTGCCCCATGAAGACCTGCACGCTGCCTCGTGAAGACCTGCACGCTGCCTCGTGAAGACCTGCACGGTGCCTCGTGAAGACCTGCACGCTGCCCCATGAAGACCTGCACGCTGCCCCATGAAGACCTGCACGCCGCCCCATGAAGACCTGCACGCCGCCTCATGAAGACCTGCACGGTGCCCCATGAAGACCTGCACGCCGCCCCATGAAGACCTGCACGCCGCCTCATGAAGACCTGCACGGTGCCCCATGAAGACCTGCACGCTGCCTCATGAAGACCTGCACGGTGCCCCATGAAGACCTGCACGCTGCACCGTGAAGACCTGCACGGTGCCCCGTGAAGACCTGCACGGTGCCCCGTGAAGACCTGCACGGTGCCCCGTGAAGACCTGCACGCTGCCTCGTGAAGACATGCACGGTGCCTCATGAAGACATGCACGCTGCCTCATGAAGACATGCACGGTGCCCCATGAAGACCTGCACGGTGCCCCATGAAGACCTGCCTGGTGCCTGATCTCCGCGGGTGGTTCCATCATCCTCCAAGTTTACAAGCCAGGTCCTGAGGAGCCACGCTTGACATCTCATTTCTCTCTGTGTTTTGCCCAAATATTGTCAGTTTTTTCTGCAAAACATCTCTCAGATCTGTCTCATATTTTATTATTATCTGTATCAGCACTCTTTTGTCTGTGTTAACTGAATTTCTTCTGGATTTTTACAGAGACCTTCCATTTGGTATACCTGCATTCACTCTATCCCTTCCTTATTATCTTTTCCACTCTGAAATTAGAGTGAAGTTTTAGCCACGATGCTATCTGAAGGCAGGGCTGTTAATGTTTTTCTCTGTAAGTTTAGGAGCACTTTACCTTTACTAGCTATTTCTTATGCTGGACGTGAGTTGGGGGAATAGGTCTTGCTATGCTGGCAACACACAGAAGAATCACTCTAGTGTCAAAAAGCTCACATTCAACTGGGTGCGGTGGCTGACGCCTGTAATCCCAGGACTTTGGGAGGCCAAGGCAGGTGGATCACAAGGTCAGGAGTTCAAGACCAGCCGGGCCAACATGGTGAAACCCCATCTCTACTAAAAATACAAAAATTAGCCAAGTGTGGTGGTGGGTGCCTGTAATCACAGCTACTTGGGAGGCCAAAGCAGGAGAATTGCTTGAACCCAGGAGGTGGAGGTTGCAGTGAGCCAAGATCACGCCACTGCACTCCAGCCTGGGTGACAGAGCAAGACTCCATCTTGGCGGGGGGGTGTTGGGAAAAAGCTCACATTCCTGGGGAGATTTGGCCATATAAGTAAAATGCTACAAAACAGTGTATCATATTGCTGGGTACAGAAGGAGGCCAGCAGGCCTAGCTGACTTGTGGGTAGAGGGAAAAGAGGCCTTCAGGAGGTCTGCATGGAAGCTTCTCCTTCATGGATATTTGTGAAGGGATCTGGGCTCCCTGCTTGGAGCAAAGGCCCTGTCATCATGGAATTTACAGTCTAGAGAGAAAGAAGGTCATTAAGTAAAAAACGTACAAATACCTAAACACATAAAGAATAATTACAGATTGTGATTAATACTGTGAAGGGAAAGAACAGGTTACATAAGCAAGAATAAAAGGGCCATGATTTTGTTTGGGGAATTGGATAAGGGTCCCCACAGGAGGTAGCCTTGAGCCAAGCCAGGAGACTGACCAGGGGGTGTTCTGCAGAGGATCGGAGTGCAAGACGGCATTTCCCTACAGCAGGGGCTGGTGCCCATGAAGTGAGAAAGAGCTCAGGGTTCAAGGAGCTGCAGGCCGGTCAGTGTGGCTGGAGCACAGGGAGCAAGGGGAGGATGTGAAGGGTCAGATCAGGCAGGTGTTGGAGGCCTTGGTCGAGGGTTGGTTTTGATTCAAGTGTGATGGCAGGAGAGCCCCTGAAGGTTTTAAGAAAGAGAGTGCCAATGATGGGCTTTGTGTGTGCAAAGCAGCCTTGCTGCAGTCTAGAGAATAGACAGGAGAGGGCAGTTGGGGATTCAGTTAGGATCCAAGTGGGGTGTGAAAGTTGTTGGGGTGTGGCTCCTCAGAGGGATTTGCACAAGTGATCATGGTTGGATTGGAAAGGCCAGGCCAAGGGAACAGAATGTCCAAAACCAAGAGGCAAGAGAAAAGACGATGTGGTAGGGGGACTGGCTTTGAAAGGGGCAGAGGTTTACAGGAGAGTGCTGGTCAGTGAGCCAGAGGGGGTTGCAAGGGACATGTGTTGGTGCCCACAGTCTTTGCCTAGGAGATGGGATCTTTCTCGAGGGGCAGAGCTACTAAGTGTTTGAAATAGAGCTTATGAAATCAGCTCTGCTTTGTAGAAAGAGCTCTCTTGGAATACTCTAAGGCACAGAGGGAGAAGAGACTGGAGTTCTGTGGTTATTGAAATAGTCCAGGGACATGAAAAATGGTGTTTTGTTTTCCTAATAGTTGTCAACCATGATAGCTATCATTTATCAAATTCCTATCACGTGCTGCTGCTGTACCAAACATGTGACCTCTGTCACTTCTAATCTTCCTCCCTGGATTTTCCATCACGGTTCCTCAAAGCAGGGATGGGAACTGGTATGAGTGAGCACAGGGGGAGCAGAATGCTTCCGGCAGCCACTCCTCCTTGCAGCCATGGAGCCTCCCAGCACCTGCAAAGTTGTGTTTTGTTGCTATTTTTCAATAAAGAAACTAAAATTCTTTGATGAAGTAGCTTTTCCAAAGGTGACAGAGCTGAACACATTGCAAAAGTGGGATTCGAACTGTCATATCTCTCATTCCCAAATTCAAGCCTTTTCCATTATATCAAATAGTTCCTTCTGTCTCTAGTAAAACCCATGGTGGTGAAATACAGTGATTTATATGATATTTGACTGCCCCATGAGAATGTGAGCTTATTGAAGACAATGACCATGTATAATTCATTGCCACCCTGTGCCCCAGTGCCAGGCCCTGTAAGTGTGAGTTTGTTGACTAAAAGAAACTATCAAATGGGATGGCAGTCCTCCTATTAAGAATCTGAAGTCCTCTTTCATTCCATTGCCCATGTGACTGCTCTGTCTTTTCCTCTGAAAAGCATCACAAGGGAACAGCTGCCTTCCCATGTCTACATCTTTGTAATAGAGTCATCAGCCACAATAGCTGCAGGGAATACAAATAGAGGAGAAAGACCCCAGCCCCCCTCTGCGTTTCCTTTACATTTCCTGCTCACACTTATGCCCAGCTTCCCCAAGCCCTCATGCCCTTAGTTCATGGTCCTTCACTCTGAGGCATCGGCAAGGCTGACAATTGGCTACATTCTGAGAATCAGAATGTAGATTCATTGAGAGGCCGTGGATTACAGCCACCTAATGGAGTCTGAGAATTATGCACCCACATCACTACAGAGAAGCGGGGTCACTGGAAGAAGAGATGGTGATTGTGCAGCCAATTGAAATGCATACTGCATAACACCAACATTTTTCCACATTGCTAGCTAACAGTAGGTTTTAATTATGTAGTAATAAAAAAATGAAGAAACAGCAGTAAATTATAATCCATTTCTGTGAGTGATATTAGTCCAATAGCTAAAATCCACAAATTACTTAAAACAAATATTTCAAATTAAATCAGAGTGTTTGTGGAACATGTGTTGGGCAAAAGGCATCAGCATGTTTTATTGCCACTTTGCTGTTTACGGTTAAGTAGCATGTCACCGAGTTGGGGATGGAGTGGCGGAGCCCAGATTGGGCCTGAAATGGAACTGGAGTGTGTGGGAGGGGCTGGAAATGAGAAATCCCAACCCCTGGGGCCATGTAAAGGGGTCTGCTTGATTTGTAGGGCTGGCAGAGGGTCTTCCTTGACTCCTCCATGCTTCAGGGCCCTGGCAAGAGAGGGGAGCTCTGTACTGGCAGCCAGGCACAGAGGGGAGAGGGCACCAGCTGGGCCTGAGGCCGGGGATCACAGCTTGTTGTCTCCCTCGGAACATAACCTGTTGGTGTTGAAAGGCTCCACTACTGCAAGGAGGGCATTGGCTGTTGGAAGCAAAGCATTCTACTTCCCGGTGCTGTTGGCAGTTCCAAGCCCCGTTTTGAAGAGCTGCAGTGGTAAATCCAGGTTTTTATGGAAATTGAAGCTTGTAGAATTTTGGGAAAAGAGTTACAAAACATTGTTTTTTTTTTTTTTTTTTGTTGCAAATTTTATAAAGATGAATGACTGTGTGAATACCTTGCTGGGGCTTATGTTTAATTAGTTTCACAAAAATTCACCTTTATCTGTGACCCTGGGGGCCTACACACTTTCAAGATGTGTAGCATTGCGATTTTTATCAACCTCATGCAGCCAACAAACCACATGGCAGACGAGTAGAGCAGCATCTCTAGACTGTCACTCACTAAGTTGACATTTGACCAAGACTTACATAAGCCAGTGGCCATTTACTGAGCATTCACTTTGTGCCATGGCTAGTGTTTTGTTGCTTTATGTTCTTCCCAACATAATGTGAACCTTAACTTTAATGACTTTATATGACAGGGAGTGGGGTGGAGACAACAATTCCTTAAGAAGAGGGTCATATAAATTTGCTGCTGCAAACTCTGCCCTCGGCTGGGGGATGCTTGTCTTTTTCTTATGAGATCTCGCCATCCTGTGACAGCGCCCATTCCACGGTGGCACCAGAAAGTTCCTGGCTTTCTTGGATACCCTGGCACATGGGTCTTTCCCTACAGTCAGCATCAGCGACTACAGATGCTCAGGATTATGTAGATCCTATTCCCTAACTATGACAGCTTGTAAGAGTAATGTGGGGCCTTGATAAAATGCAGATTTCTCAAGCTTATTCTAGCCCTCCTGAAACAGAAGCTCCAGGGGAGCCTGTGGATTTGTACTTCTAACAAGTGCATTAGATGTTTCTCAAAATCAAGTTAGTTTGGGAATCACTGAACCAAAGGAAAGGTGAAACACATTCTAAGGTAATCAGGGGGTGTGAGTTTTTACCTGGTTAACTAATTGAATAGGGAAAAAAGAGCAATATATAATATGTATATATATGATGTATATATATATAATATGTATAATATGTATATATATGTATATGATATATACATACACAATATAATATGTGTATGTATATATCATATTATACATCTTGAATCTATACAATTTTTATAATGTTCCTAATGGTGAGTGGCAGGAAGAAAATAAAGCCATGTAACTGCATTTATTATGTACCAGTAGCTGCACTAAGCACCTCTGTGTGTTTCATTTAGTGCTCCCCACAGATCTTTGAGGAAGAAGCATTTTTATCCCCGCTTCAGAGGTAAAAAATGCCCATTTAGGTGGGAACATAGTGTCAGGGATGTTAAGTAACTTTTTCAAGTCACACAGCTGGTAAAGGGTAGAGTCCAGATTGGAACCAAGACAGCAGGATATGAGAGCCCCATGTTTTTTCCTCTGTGCTCCAAAGACTGAACTATCACCTAATCCTGGAGAAGCTACAATGTCCAACACTGGGGTTAAGTGAGGAGTCCAGAATCCTTCCCCAGCTGCAATAGTAGCTACCTGCAAAGGCACTGTGGGTACTGTTCAACATCCAGGGCACTAGGGCTGCCTTGGTAGTCAAAAGCAGTGACTTGGAGGCTCATGAGCATGTGACTGTGCCTTGGTATAAGACACTGTGGGGCTCCCTGAGAAGCCAGTTGCACTGATGCCTTTGGCCATATAACAGGGGACAGTGACACTGGCTGTGAGAGACACCCATGGGCAGTGATGTGGGTGGTGGTGTGTGCCGACCCACTTAGAGAGGAGAGCGGCTCGTGGTGTTGCATGGTGGCTTAGAGTGTGGGCTCGAGAGTCACACAGCCTAGGGGTGACCCATGTGGCTGAATCAACCCCTTGTTCACTGTGTAACTGTACTTATCTTCTGTTGATGCTGCAGCAGTTTGTATAAATTTACCTCCATTTGTGATCTCATAGTTCTGTGGGTCAGACATTAAGGGACAGTGTGGCTCAGCAGCATCCTATACTCAGATGTTGGCAAGGCTGGGCAGTTATCAGAGGCTTAGGGGAAAAATCCACTTGCAGCCTCATTCAGGTTGTTGGCTGAATTCAGTTCTTTACCATTGTTGGACTGACGCCCTTGTTTACTTGACATGTGTCCTCTTCTTCAGACCACAAAGGGCAAGTTCCTTGAGTTCCTTGAGTCTCTGACTTCCTCTTCTGCTATTGGCCAGGAAAACATCTCCGCTTTTAAGGGCTCATGTGAATAGATTTAGGCTCACCAGATTATACAAGACAATCTCTGTATTTTAAGTTCAATGGATTAATAACATCAAGTATATCTGCCATGTAATTTTGTAACAATGCAGATAAATTCACAGGAGTAATACCAAGGGAAGAGGTCATGGGAGCAAAAATTCTGCCTAACACGGTGGCGTTAGGCAAGATCTCTTGGACTTAGTGGCCCCCAAAACACTAGTTTTATAGATGTATGATATATACAGAAACTAAGATTTAAAAAAACTTTCTGTAATATAAGGAGTTATATATTAGTCTGGAATTCTGTGCCCCATTAAAACGCAACATGTATTTTCCAAATGATGACTTGAAGGCTAAGAATAAGCTCAAATAATGTCTTTAGGAAAATCTGCTAAAATAATATCGAGAAACAGCATGAGCCATTTATTCTTCCCCATCATTCAACCACCCTCCCACCTCCTTGCACATTATGTTGTTTGAAAGTTTTTGAAAAATCTTTTTTTCTTTTTTTTTAAACTCTGGAGTGCAAAGCTAATGGACACCATTAGGACAGTCATAATGCCAGGCCACATTTTAGTATTTTTTTTCCCCCAGAAAAAGCATACCTCCAAGCAATGTCATTTATATAGTATTTGAACCAATGTATAATTTGAAGAAAATAAATACCTTAAGAAATAACATGGATACCTTATAATTTTCCATTCAAAAATTGTCAAACCAAAGTCCTCACATACTGCAATATTTTTTTACAATAATTCACTCAAAAGTACTTCTCTTTCACGGTGCCCTTTGCAAAAACACATCGTAATTCCCACTCTCCTGTAGGTTATTGGAAATGGATGTGGTCTTTCATTCTGTGTGCTCTCCAAAGAACATTTTACCATTGAACAATGACAATAAGGATGGAAAAATGAGACACTAAATCTAGTTCCAGGCTTTCTAAGATTTAAGTTCACCATTTTTTAAAGGTTGGTAACCTTTATATGCATGGAGAACAAACAGGAGTCTTAATTTTTCTGAGTACAAAGCAATGGGAAAAATGTATTTTTAATTAGCTCAGACAGATATGAATGATGGGAGCAATTCAGTCTGTGTATTTTATTTTCATTGTTTTCCAGTTACACAGGGATAAATGACCTTGAATTCAGCAAAATAGATGAAACTTTTAATCAAATTTTATATGGAAAATTGACTGATTTGAAAACTTTGCTAAGCGTCATGTGCTGCCCAGGACCATATATGCCAGACAGTTTTTGCAGCCCATTAAGGGGCAAGTAGATATTGGAAATAGACTTACATTCTGGCGTCACTTCTGCACAGTCATCCTATTTACACTGAGTGTTTTATTGTTATGAGAATTAGTTACTCATGGTCCTATGGGTTCATTTTAGAAAATACAGATAAACAAAAGAGATGAAAACAATTCCAACTCACTGATAGCTTTCTTTTCTTTTTTCTCATTACACACACAGACACACGCACACGCACACACACACAATCTTTCAGATTTTAAAAATGCATGTGTAAATAAGTTACATACTATGATATATGTGTGCATATGTGTGTGTATATATATATAGACATATATAATGTATAAAACATATATGCATATATTAGTCAAAGGCTAAAAGGCAGGTAGACTCTAATTATTGGTTCATCATGATATTTTTAGATTTCCCCATTCAGAGCTCTAGGGGTCTGTCTCCTGCTACAACCTGATTCTACAATGCTTTCAAAAGTCACTTTACTTAATTTCCACAATCTTTACAGGCTGTTAAGCATCACTGATAGAAAAATGGACTGAGGTTGGTTAAGCCAGTTACCCAAAAGATCAGTCAAGACTAGAATTGATACCCTTAACTCCAAGACCACTCTCCCTCCTGTTACTTCACTCCACCTCTCTGCCTGCAGCAAGGGAGTATTATACAAGTATTTGCCTAATCCAGGGATGTAAATTTGCAGCTATACATTCTGGAGACCTAACGTACAGGACAGTGACCATAGTTAATAATAATGTATTATATACTGGAAATTTACTAAGCGAATCCATCTTACGTATTCTCACCACTCAAAAAGGTAACTATGTGAGGCAATGGATATATTAATTAGTTTGAATGTGAAAATCATTTCCCAATGTGTATGTGTATATCATATTATATATCTTGAATCTATACAATTTTTATTTGTCAATGATACTTCAAGAAAGCTGAAAAAAGGTGTTCACGGCTCCCCAAATATGAATTAGAAATGCTAAATTTGATCAAAATAGGCTTATGTGGAATTACAGATCTTAAATAGGAGAACTTAGAAAACATATTCAGTATTCGTCAGAGTAATAATTTTGAAGTTTCCATAGGACTTCTGATATGCTAATAAGCTTTGGAAGAGTGTAATGAAAGACTTAAAAAAAAGTTGCATGCTTTATGAGACCAAGGAAACGTACTGTCAAAGAAATAAAACTCTAATAATTACATTCTGTATTTCCCTCAGAAAACATTTAACTTCCCTGAATAGTGCCCAAGCCTGTTTTGAAAGCAATCTAAAAAAAAATCCTATACAACTCAAACATAAAAATATCTTCAGCAAATTTCTTGAAACATTTTTTTTAAAGAGAAAGAACATATGAGCCATGTACAAAAAGTAATTTCACACAAGAAATACAACCGTACTTAAGCTGCTAAATAAGAGGAGTATTGCCCTTCAGAGGGGTTGCTAGGGAAGGATCTGTTTTTGTTGCTATGAGGCTGTTGCCTCAACTAAATCTGAAATTCATTGTAACATCAGGATTAATTTATAAGGTACATTAGGGAAATGTTCCCGTTACTTCGTAGCCTCACTATCTGGTATTTGAGCAAAACCAAATATATTATTTAACTTGAACACCTATCTTGGTTGGCTCAAAATAACTTTTATATCTTTATTTTTTATTTTTTGAGACAGAGTCTCGCTCTGTCACCCAGGCTGGAGTGCAGTGGCCCCATCTTGGCTCACTGGAAGCTCCACCTCCCAGGTTCACAACATTCTCCCGCCTCAGCCTCCCGAGTAGCTGGGACTACAGGCGCCCACCACCACGCCTGGCTAATTTTTTGTATTTTTAGTAGAGATGGGGTTTCTCTGTGTTAGCCAGGATGGTCTTGATCTCCTGACCTCGTGATCTGCCCGCCTCGGCCTCCCAAAGTGAACTTTTATATCTTAAAAACAAGCAGGAACAAGAACCACTCTTCTGTGGTGGTGATATGCAACCACAGAGGCTACTCAAAATAGGGTGTACCAGGCCTGAGAAGAGTTCTGAAACGGAAGCTCCAAAAATGTTCTGAACAAAGACAGCATTAGCTGTGAGAATAGGTGAATGCACATTCCAAGCTGACTACTTCGAAGGAGATAAAAACATCATTTGGATGTTGAGTTCTGACATGTTACTCAAACTAGGAATTTGATTACCTTGTATGTTTATCTATCTGGGTTATAAGATTTCTATATTATTTATAATAACTGTCATGCTTTTCACCTGCTAAATCAACAATGAGAATTTCTTTGCTACTAGAAAATATATGTAAGGAGCTACTTTTTTGGAGAGTATAATGGTTGAATAATTAAACAATAGGGTTATATTATAGCAATATAGTTTTTGCTATGTTTAGGTAAAGAATCTGTGTTTTCTTTGCAAACGTTAAAAGCTTGTAAGTGAAGTATATCTAGAGAGCCAAAGTCAGTCTATTTTTAATCTTTAAAGTCACTGTTAATAAACCTGTAGTCCCATAAAAAATAGGAGAGAGACAAAGACAAATAGAAATGGAGTTGGAGAGGCAAATGAATGAGTAGAGGATGACAGAGGTGACCGATTTTCTCCTTTGCCCATCCTGTCTCGCAACATCTATTTGACTATGCCTTTAAATTTAATTCCTTTTCTACTTTGTCTAGAACAAAGCATGGTCCAAGGGATGATGTTAGAAGTCTTTGATGGCAGTAGTAATACTAAGGTTTTCTGAGCAAGAACTTGATATTTTAGTAAAAGGAAATGTAGGTGGGCAGATAGAAGGATATGTGAGTCAGGACAACCTATGTACCTGTGCAATTTGCACTTCCTATGCTGATGTGGTGATGGCAGGGGGAAATGAATGCTTAAAGAGCACTAAAAAGACATATTTTTTAAAGAAAAGATCTTATCTGATCTTACCGTAGTACATAGTGATTATTCATTTGCCAAAGATGAACCAAATAATTTATATTTTACCAGGAAATGACCTCATTCAAATATTAAAGGTTAAAGATAAACAAATATTAAAATAACTGATGAAGCCACTGAATTTTTTTCTGAAATACAAAGTTTTCCACTACCATACTGAAGAGTAATAGACAGATTTGTAGAGTGATCTGTCTATTTCACACGGATCTTTTTCTTATATACCTTACTTCACAACCCAGCTTACTTCTTTCTTTGGGTAGACTACACAGCAACTTGATTTTCAAAACAAGGTATTATATATGTATGCATCCATAATATATAGTATATGTAATACATAGTTTTTTCTTGCTTATTTGATATTAACAAAGGCCTTTTTCCCCTAAATGTGACCAAAGGGCATCATACTTTAGTGGAATATTGAAAATAGAACCTTCTTTTGGATATGAGGTTAGATCGTCATTTTAATTTTTGATGGTATTTTCAATGAAACACTAAAAATCATCATTTAATTGGTCCCTCTGTGAAGCACATGTCCTGTCTTCTGGGTCTTGAAGTGCTCTTAGTTAGGCAGGTAACCATACAAAAGGGAAATGGAAATGTCCAGTGATTGTGCATCAGACCGAATGAGGCAACAAAGATATATTTCTGAATGAAAAAAGAACAGTAACTCTTTGTAAAACATTAATTTCTTAAAGGAATTGAAAAACATAGGCACAGCAGAGTACAAAGAATATGAGATTCAAAGAAGTCAAGGAACATTACAGCCGTCACCTGGAGTACTTGGCTTTGCTTTTCTCCGTGTCTTCAAATTAGATGAGTAAATGTGAGGAATGACTAAGTGGGATATTTCCTGTCAAGACTGGGTTTGACACCTAAAGTTCATAACTAGAGAACTAGGACTTAAAGCATCTTAACTGCTGTATTTAACAAGGCATACAAATGGAAACTTAAAGCAACAAAGTGAACCAAATTGATGCCATAAACACACACACACACACACACACACACACACACACACTCTGAATAAAAACAACAACAACAACATTATAAAAACTGAACTTAAAAAACAAGATATCTAAGTGCAAAATAAAGCCAGAGTTAAAGGAGAACAGGAAATATGGGCTTAGGCTGCAGGGAGCTTGCGGGGAGCTCTTTCATAAAGCAGAGGCTTGGACAGCTGTCTCATTTACAGAAAGGAGATTTAGGAAAACCAAGGATGCAGCAAAGAAGCTTTCTGGGTATCTAGAGTTTTTGTGAGGTAAAAAGTCAGTCGCAAGAAATCAAATCCCTGAATTTAGCTTATTTTACTATTATAATATTGGAGCCATAAGTCAAGAAATTATTGATAAAACTGGTTCAGATACTTTTCAGGTCCTCAGAGATGCAAATGTTAAACCATTCTATATAGGTACTTAAATAAATCAGAGGCCTTGAGACATCCTAGAAAATGCTACCCTCTCTGAAAATGAGCTCACAGAGAAAATTAAATGCATTAGGAGAAAAAATTATCTGATGCAAGATATAGGAGAGTTAGTACCTCATTAAGTAGACAGAATAATCTGAAAGATTTTACACAATAAATATATTTAAAAGGCTTATAGAGCTTAATGAAGGAATAGAAATCATAATAATCTGACAGTATAGAAAAGATGTAGATGTGAAAAAAGCAAGTAAAGCTTCTAGAAATAAAAATGTTATAAAAATTGTAAACTTAATAAATTGCTTAAATAGCATATTAGTTACGATTAAGAGATGAATAACAAACTAAAAAATGGAATTGAGGAAGTTACCCGGGGTGCTCACCCAAAAGATAAAAGGATAGAGAAACAAAGAGTATGCAAGAGAGGCTAAGAACATGGAGGAGAGTATGAGATGGCCCAACACACACTGAATAGTGATAATATTTGATATTTATTTATTTTTGAGACAGAGTCTTGTTCTGTGGTCCAGTCTGGAGTGCAGTTGCGCGATCTTGGCTTACTGCAACATCTGCCCCCCGGGTTCAAGCAATTCTCCTGCTTTATTTAGCCTCCTGAGTAGCTGAGATTACAGGCATCTATCACCATGCCCTGCTAATTTTTGTATTTTTAGTAGGCATGGGGTTTCACCAGGTTGGCCAGCCCAGTATCGAATTTCCGTCCTCAGGATATCAGTCCGCCTTGGCCTCCCAGAGTGCTGGGATTACTGTCATGAGCCACCGCGCCTGGGCCAATGTCTGATATTTTTACAGAATTGGAGAAATATATCAATCCTCTTATTGAAGGAGCACATGTTTTAAAGAATAAAAAAATTTAAATATGAACACTGTGGTGAAAACTGCAGAACAGTATAGAGCATAGACAAAACTATAACAGCAAGCAGAGAGAAAAGGCCAATTGCCTGTTGATTGATATTGCATCAGCAGGAGACTGCAGAGGAAAATGGAATAATATTTTGAAAGTTTTCAGAGAAAATACCAGTTAACTTAGAATTATATTCCAAGATAAATATAACACAAGAAAAGTAAAATACATTTTTCAGATTAACAAGAACAGAGAATTTTTGCTTATAAAAGACCCTTGCTGTAAGAACTACTAAAGAATGTACTTCAGGAGAGAGGAAATTGAACTCCAAAAGAAGGAGTTAGAATCAAGAGGCATTGGGAGAACTAAGATGTTGCTAAATACACTGGTAAATTTGACTGTAAAATAAAGCATTGACTGTAAAAATGAAGCTCATTTGAGTGACAGTTAAAATTAAGGTGGAAGCAAAATATTTTGTAGTGATCATGATGGAAGTTGAGGGTTTGGTGTTAAGCCGTGGTTCCCATACTTTTTGACACTTGGGACTGGTTTTGTGGAAGACAGTTTTTCCATGGATGGGCCAGTGTGTGGGGTGGAGGGGATGGTTTCAGGATGAAACTATTCCATGTTGGATCATCAGGCATTAGATTCTCATAAGGAGCACAGAACCCAGATCCCTCGCATGTGCAGTTCACAGTAGGGTTCACGCTCCTATGAGAATCTAATGCTGCCACTGATCTGACGGGAGGTGGAGCTCAGGTGGTAATGCTCACTCACTCACCAGCCTGCAGGTCACCTCCTGCTGTATGTCCCGGTTCCTAAAAGGTCACGGACTAGTTAGTGGTCCACTGCCCAGGGGTTGGGCACCCTTGGTGTAAAGGAAGATTAAAGGCTATATGGTTCCGGAAGATAACAGAAATATTAATTTCAGACTAAGTTAAGTCATGTAGAGGTCAGGAGTTTGAGAACCAGCCTGGCCAATATGGCAAAACCCCATCTACTGAATATACAAAAAAATTAGCCGGGCATGGTGGCATCCACCTGTAGTCCCATCTACTCATGGGGCTGAGGCATGAGAATCGCTTGAACCTGGGCGGTGGAGGATGCAGTGAGCCGAGACTGTACCACTGCACTCCCACCTGGGTAACAGAGCAAGATGCCATCTCAATTAAAAAGAGAGAGAGAGAGAAAGAAAATATAGAGGTAATAACTTAAAAAGTTAAAATGGACTTACCTCACCAAACCATGACAAAAGGGAATTAAGGAATTTTAGTAGACAATTATAGGAAAGAAAGGAAAAAAATAAAAATAAAGGGATTAGCTGTTTACATGGGCGAGTTTTACTAAACTTGCAAATAGATAATCCTAGGTTATTCAAATTACAATGAAACCAGAAAATGAGTAAAAACTATTTACCACCTTTTTTGAACTTAGTAAAACTTTGATTTTAAGATTAGGAAATAATAGTGCAGTGAAAGAAAATACTCCCTTATGATCACTACTGTACAAATTCAAAACAAAATATATTTTAAAAATATGAATAATGTGTGCTTACAGTAGAATTTATATGAGGAGTGTAAGGATGGTTCAATCATAGAATATCACTCAAGGCAACTTACTCTTTTCATAGACTAACAGAATAATCATCTAATTATCTTAATAGACAAATAAAATATTTTTGATAGAGTTCAACTATTTATGATTAAAACTCTCAGATGAACTGGAATAGAAGGGAATATCCTTAATAAAGTCTATATGTCCAAAATATTTACAAGACCTATATGTGGAAAATAACAAAACTCTGGTGAAAGAAATCAGTGAAGAACTAGATAAACGGAGAGCCATTCCATGTTTATGAATAGGAAGACCAAATACTGTAAACATATGAGTTCTTTCCAACTTGATCTATAGATCCAATGCAATCTCAGTCACAATCTCAGCAAGTTATCTTGTGAATACTGACAGACAAATTCTAGTGTTTATATGGAGAGGCAAAATGATCCAGAATAGCCAACATAATATTGAAGGAGAACAAAACTGGAGGACTGACACTGTCAGACTTCGACTTACTATAAAATTACAATAATAAAGACAGTGTGGTATTAGTGAAAGAATGGACAAATCAGTGGAACAAAGTAAAGAGCTCCCAAATGAACCCACATAAATACAGTCAACTAATAGACAAAGGAGCAAAGACAACACAGTGGAGAAAAGATAGTCTTTTTGACAGTGGTGCTGGAACAACTGAACATCCACATGTAAAGAAATAAATCCAGACACAGACCATTACAAAGATTATCTCAAAATGGATCACAGACCTGCATGTAAAACACAAGCTCCTAGAAGAAAACAAGAGACAATTGAGGTGATCTTGAGTTTGGCAGTGACTTTTTAGGTATGACACCAATGGCATGGTCTATGAAATAAATAATTGATAAGCTGGACTTCATTAAAAGTAAATATTTCTGTGGTGTTAAATATGCTGTGAAGGAATAAAAAGACAAGTCAGAGACTAGAAGAAAATATTTGCAAAAAACATATCTGATAAGGCCTGTTATCCAAAATATAAAAGGAACTCTTAAAACTCAACAATAAGAAAACAAACAACATGATTAGAAAAGGGGCCAAAAACCTCAGCAGACACTACCACAGAAAATAAACAGATGGCAAATAAACATGCAAAAAGGTCCTCCACATCCTATGTCATTATGGAAATGCAAATTACAACAATGAGATACCACTACATATATACTTGAGTGGCCAAAATACAGAACATTAACACCACCAGATGCTGGTGAGGATGTGGAGCAAAGGAACTCTCATTCATTGCTGGTGAGAATGCAAAATGGTACAGCCACTTTGGAAAAGTTTGACAGTTTCTTACAAAACTGAACATACTCTTATCATATGATCCAGCAATTGTTTTCCTTGGTATCTACCTAAAGGAGTTGAAAATATATGTTCCCAAAAGTACCTGCACGTAGATGTTTATAGCAGCTTTATTCACAATTCCCAAAACTTGAAAGTAACCAAGATGTCCTTTAGTAGGTGAATGGATAAATAAACTGTAGTACATTCAGAAAATAGAATAATTTTCAGTGCTAAAAAGAAATAAACTATTGTCTGAAAAAACATGGAGGAAACTTAAATACATATTACTAAGTGAAAGAAGCCAATCTGAAAAGGCTACAGAGCATGTGATTGCAATTATATGACTTTTCTGTAAACGGCAAAACTATGGAGACAGGAAAAAGATCAGTGGTTGACAGGGGTTAGCAGGGAGGGAAGATGAATAGGTGAAGCACAGAGGATTTTTTTGTCAGTGGAAATACTCTGTATGATACTCTATAGTGGATATGTGTGATTATACATTTGTCCAAACTCACAGAATGTTCAACACCAAGAGTGAACCCTAAATGTAAACTGTGGACTTTGGGGTGCCAATGATGTGTCAATGTATGTTCATGATTTATAACAAATGTAACACTCTGGTGGAGAATGTTGATAATTGGGGGAAGCTATGCTTATGAGGGAGCAGGGTATATATGGGAAATCTTTGTTCTTTCCTCTTAATTTTGCTATGTGCCTAAATCTGGTATAAACATATCTTTAAAAAGTAGAATTCAGCAAAGTTGCCATATATAGCATTAACTTACAAACATCAATAGTATTACTGTGATACAGCAGCAATAATTATAAAATATAAGAGAAAATATATGCTATTTATAATAGCAGCTAAATTTATGAATTATCTAAAATTAACTTATAAAAGTATACACAAGATTTTAATAGAGAAAAGGAGTTTTGAAAGGCATAGAGTGAGATCTAAATAAAGACATGGTATGCTCAACAGGAGTTCAGCCTAATTTAGTAAAGATGTCAACTTTCCTAAAATTATTCTATATATTCAGTGCAATCCTAATCAGAATTCCAGCGAGGTTTTTATTTGTTGTATAGATATGTCAGGAAAACTAGTAAACCACATGAAAAATAAAGCTGAATCTCTGTACTCTAGATGGCTTAAAACTCAAGGGAAATGTATAACCATTAAACTAATAGACGAAAACGTAGGAGAATAACTCTGTGGTCTAGAGTAAAAAAGACCACTTAGAAAATTTTCTGAAAACAAAAACTATAAGATAAAGATTGATAGATTGTTCTGCCAAAGACTTTATAGATAAAGTTAACAAAAAACCGTGACTGGAAAAATTTGCAATGTCTAAAATTGTCAAGAGGTTAGTATCCAGAGTGCATTAAAAATCACTGGGAAAATAGGAAATTCAATAGAAAAGAAGGCAAAATGCATGGGTAAGCAACTCACAGAAGGAGAATCCTGAATGACTAATAAATATATGAAGAAAGAAGGCTCAAAATCACTAATAATCAGAGAATTCTAACTAAAGACAATAATGAGGTATCGTTTTAAATCAATCAGATTGCAAAAACTACAGGTGGGTAACATAAAGTGTTAACAAGGATGTGGGGAGACAGAGATTCTTGTGTAACTGGTGGTAAACGTTCAACGTTTCCAGTGGTTCTGGAACTAATTTACAACTAGTGGTTAGTGAAATTAAACACACAAATATTTTATTATTTAGCAATGCCACTACTCAGAAAAATTATTCTAATTCACAAGAGGACTTACGAGAACGTTCTTCACAGTACTGTTTGTGGAAGTGGAGCAAACCTTGGTGTCGCTAACTGTGGAGAATGGCTACGTAAAATGCAGTGGTTGTAAACTGAGATGACGTAACATAGGATAAAACAGAACTAGATATATGTACATACAGCAACATGAGTTGATCTTACAAACAATGTTGGATGAAAAATGCAAAACAATGAGATTTAGAGTAAAATGCTATTTATGTAAATAGAAAAGTACATATTTGAAACACATCTACACATTTCATCACCTCACTAGGCATCTTAAAGATGTATTCCAGAGTCCAGGTGTGGTGGCGCATGCCTGTAATCCCAGCACTTTGGGAGGCAAGGCAGGCAGATTGCTTGAGTTCAGGAGTTTGAGACCAGCTTGGGCAACATGGTGAAACCCCATCTCTACAAACAACAACAACAATAACATTAGCCGGGTGTGATGGTGTGTGCCTGTAGTCCCAGATACTAGGGAGGCTGAAATGGGAAGATCACCGGAGCCCAGGAGGTCAAGCCTGCAGTGAGCTGAGCTGTGATCATGTCTCTGCACTCCAGCCTGGGAGACAGAGTGAGACCCTGTCTCAAAAAGAATAATAAAAAAAGATGTATTCTGATGACATGAGCATGGGTAATATATGAAGGAGGGAAATGGGAAAATCACAAAACTAAAGTGTGAAAAACTAGAAATAGTTTGCTGTAAATCGAAACATGTGATTAACTCAACTCTTTGCACTTGAAATCCAATTTAAATTGTGGAAAACACAAGATAAGATGAAAGAAATAAATGCAAATATATCAACAATCATAACTCATATAAATAGATTAAACTTGGCTGTTAAAAGACACAAAATCTCAGACTGAAAGGAAACATTTTTTTCTATTTAGAAAAGACCTGGCTAAAACCTGAAAGGTTAAGCATAAAGAATTGGAAAAAACACATATTAGACAACACTAACCAAAGGAAAACTTGTAAAACAATATTAATATCAAACTGAATAGTTTTAAGTCATAGAACAATATTAGGAATAAAAGGGTAATTGCAGATAAAACTGTTCACTGGAGGCTGTAGCAATACAGGTATGGCAAATGCACTATATTATTAGGTGCACTTACTAATATAGGTTCAAAATATATAAAGTAAAGGTGAATTACAAGAATAAATTGATAGTCTGTAGCCATAGTGGGAGACTTACTAGACCTCTCTGTGAAACAAATATGTAAAAAAAAATTTAGGATATCAAGTATGCTTGATCTAATACGGATAGATATGAAAATGTAAAAACATAGTTAAGTCCCTGTCCCTTAAAAATACAGAGAATACATATTTTTTTCCAAGCACAGAACTATTTATAAATACCAACCACATACTAAATCAAAAGTGAAGTTTTAATGTATTCCAAAGAATGGCTATTGACCATATAATGCCTTTGGCCATAATATAATCCATATTAGGTATTAATAACAAAAAGATCTCAGAATAATGTGCCTAAAACTAAAATGGTAATCCCATGGGAAGGCTATTTTTGTCTTTGAGTGATAGATAAGGTCAAAGACACTAAGGAATGCAAAGAGCATCATAAAATCCACGTGAGAACAAACAGATCATTTTTTTCTTTTCATTTTTAGTTGACATGTAATTGTACATATTTATAAGGTACGGAATGATACTGCAATACGTGTCTGCAATGCGTGATGATCAAAGCACGGCAATTAGCATATCCATCACCCCGAACATTTATCATTACTTTGTGCTGGGCCTATTCAAAATCTTCTCTTCTAGTTGTTTGAATACATATAATAAATTATCGTCAGCTATATTCACCCTACAGTGCAATAGAACACTAGAACTTATCCCTCCTATCCAGCTGTAACTTGGTATCCATTAACCAGCCTCTCCCTATCCACTCCCAGCTTTCCTAACCTCTGATAACCAAATCTTTATGTTATTTGGCCCTCAGGGCAATCTTGAAGTAGATGTTTCTGTTCCCAGGTTTGCAGATGAAGAAACTGAAGGTTAGATAATTAAATAACTTGCAGAGTCCCACAATTTACCAGCATGGAAACAGAATTCACATCCATTTTCTTTCACACTAGACTAGGGAGATACACATACAAAAGGAAATTGCCTCTAAAGAGAAGGGAGGCAAATCCAAGAGACAAATCCAAGGGAAGGATGTGTAGTTGACTTTGTCAGTGGAAGGTCAACTGTTCTGGGAGGCCACATGTAGAGGAGGTTGAGGAGTTGATGTTGGATAATCAGGCTTCCCCAGAAGACAGAATAGCTCTATCCCTTTTTTACAGAAGCATTTTGTAAATCAAAAACCACATAACAAATGTTAGGTATTATCATGATTGTTATATGTTGCCTGGAAGTCCTCGTGCCTCCTAGAATCTTAATGAAAAAATTTAGATTATTTTAGTAATAAATGTTCAGGTAAGATAATTTATGCCAAAAGAGTAGCATAAGAACTTTACTAGGAGATTTGCACTGTGTTTCTGGGCTACAGAATAAAATAAGGTGACACACATCAAACTTTAAACCCATAATTTATGTGGCTTCTTCCAGACCCCACTGTGTGCTACCAACCTGGAATCATTTTAATTTCTCAGATTAGGGTATTACCTACAGTGAGGGTGGTGTGAAATTGAGCTTAAAACCTGAAAAAAAGCAGAAACAAGTATACTACTAAAAACTCTTAGGGAGTCTATGATTATCATTATTAATATTTCTACTGTTAAAAAATTATCCAAAACCTGAAAATAACACAAAAGGATGACTGGATGACTAAATGATGTCCTTTCAATGTTATAGTGGAACATTGTCTAAGAGGTCCACCCGGCTAGGTGCCGTGGCTCACACCTGTAATCCCAGCACTTTGGGAGGCCGAGGCGAGCGGATCACGAGGTCAGGAGTTCGAGACCAGCCTGGCCAATATGGTGATGCCCCGTCTCTACTAAAAATACAAAAATTAGCCAGGCGTGGTGGCGTGTGCCTGAAGTCCCAGCAGCTCAGGAGACTGAGGCGCAAGAATCGCATGAACCTGGGAGGCAGAGGCTGCAGTAAGCCGAGATCGCACCACTGCACTCCAGCCTGGGCGACAGAGTGAGACTTCGTCTCAAAAAAAAAAAAAAAAAAAAAAGAGGGCTACCTAAGGACATTTTAATTCTTTTTTTTTTTTTTTTTTTTTGAGACAGAGTCTCACTCTGTCACCCAGGTTGGAGTGCAGTGGTGCGATCTAGGCTCACTGCAAGCTCCACCTCCGGGGTTCACGCCATTCTCCTGCCTCAGCCTCCTGAGTAGCTGGGACTACAGGCGCCCGCCACCATGCCCGGCTAATTTTTTGTATTTTTAGTAGAGACGGGGTTTCACCATTTCAGCCAGGATGGTCTCGATCTCCTGACCTCATGATCCGCCCTCCTCGGCCTCCCAAAGTGCTGGGGTTACAGGCGTGAGCCACGCGCCCGGCCGACATTTTAATTCTTGAAGGCAGCACATACCAAAAGAACTTTTCTGTGGTGATAAAAATGTTCTATAAATCTGCATTGTCTATCTAATATAATAGCCAATATCCACATGGCTATTGGACATTTGAAATGTGGCTAATGAAACTGAGGAACTGAATTTTAGGGGAATGTACCTTTGCTTAATTTACTATTTACTATCGATTAGAGGCCAGATTCTGCAAAACTACATGTTTATTTGTAGAAAATTGATTAGATGAAAAAGACTTACTGTTAGAAAGGCAAATGATTTCTGTCTGGTAGAAAAAAATAACCCTACAAGTTATAGTTTTATTGTACTGTAGGACGCTAACCAGTATCTAACATAGCTATTTTATACCTGCTGGCTCCATCCTGCTGGTTCTATCATTTTAAATTATATAATCCTTGATACATATTCAATTTATATTTATGGAGAATCATAGTTTTTACCTTTTTTGAAAACTATTTAAACCCCACCTAGTGCTGGAGCAAAGATAAATAAGTTTCCTTAGCTCTTCCTTTGAAGGCAAATTTTTTTTTTTATATATATACACAGAGTCTTGCTCTGTCACCAGGCTGGAGTGCAGTGGTGCGATCTCAGCTCACTGCAAACTCCACCTCCTGGGTTCAAATGATTCCACTGCCTCAGCCTCCTAAGTAGCTGGGATTCCAGGCATGTGCCACCAGGCCTGGCTAATTTTTTGTATTTTAGTAGTGACGAGGTTTCACCATGTTGGCCAAGATGGTTTTGATCTCCTGGCTTCATGATCTGCCCGCCGCAGCCTCCCAAACTGCTGGGATTACTGGCATGAGCCACTGTGCCCATCTGGCAAATGGATTTTCTCCTAGCTCACATTTTCAGGAAGTGCAGAGATTCTAAACATCCTAACTCAATGCCCTCCCTTTATTTTTTCAAACAGCTTTATTAAGATATAATTGATACACAGATAGTGACACATATTTAATGTGTACAATTTGATGAGTTTGGACATATGTAAACACTGTGATACCATTACCACAATCAAGGTAGTAGACATATACAGCACTTCCCAAGGTTCCTTGTGTCCCTAATTTTTCTTTTTTTGTGGTAAGATCATTGAACATAAGATCTACCCTTTTAACAATTTTAAAGTACACAATATTATATTGTTAACCATAGGCACTGTGTTGTACAGCAGAGTTCTACAATGTATTCATCTAGCATAATTGAAGCTACCCATGAACAACTGTCCATTTCTCCCATCCCCAGCTCCCGGCAACCACTGTCAAATACTCTACTTTTAGGAGTTTGACTATTTATATTACTATTACACCTCACATAAGCTGAATCATGCAGTATTGTCTTTCTGTGATCAACTTACTTCACTTAGCATAATGTCCTACAGTTTGTCACAAATGGCAGAATGTCCTTGTTTTTTTTTTTTAAGGCAGAATATATTCCACTGTATGTATATACCACATTTTCTTTATCCATGAGTCTGTTGATGGACACTTGGGCTGTTTCTGTATCTTGGCTATTGTAAATAAAATATAAACCTACAGTAATTAAACAGTATGATACTGGCATAAAGGTAGACATATTAGATCAATGGAACAAAGAACCCAGAAACAAACCCATGCATATATGGTCAACTGACCAAAATATGCAAGGATATCTGACAAGGATACAAAAAATATGCAATGGGAAAAATAGTCTCTTCAGGAAATTGGTATTGGAAAAACCAGGTATCCACGTGCAAAAAATGAAATTGAACTCCTACCTAAAAATGGATTAAAGACTTACAGGTAAGACCTGAAACTATAAATCCCTAGGAGAAAATACATAGGAAACACTTCTTCGTATTGATCTTGGCAATGGTTTCTTGGATGTGACACCAAAAGCATAGGCAACAAAAGCAAAAATAGACAAGTGAGACTATATCAAACTAGGAAGCTTTTGCATAATAAAGGAAACAACAGAATGAAAAGGCAACCTCTGGAATGGGAGAAAGTTCTGTAAACCATATGTCTGATAAGGGGTTAATGTCTAAAATAGATAACACAAAAGCAAGAAAGCAAATAACTCAATTAAAAAATGTGCAAATGACTTGAACAGACATTTGTCCAAAGAACAAGATATACAAAAGGCCAACAGATATATATATGTGTATGTATATATATGTGTATATATGTGTATATGTGTATATATATGTGTATATATGTATATATACACGATATATGTATATAAAATGCTCAACATTATCAGAGATACAAATTATTATTTATCAGAGAAATACAAATCAAAACTACAATTAAATATCTCCTACTACCTGTTAGGAATGCTATTATCGAAAAAACAAAAGTTAAGTGTTGACAAGAATGCGGAGAAATTGGAACCCTTGTGCACCATTGGTGGACATGTAAAGTGGTATAGCAGCTATGGATAACAGTATGGAGGTGCCTCAGAAAAACTGAAAATAGCATATGGTAGTTCTTACCATACAATTGAGCAATTTCATTTCTGGGTATATAGCCAAAAACATTGAAATCTGAGTTTTAAAGAGATATCTTAATCCCCTCCTTGGAATGGGCCTGAAGTTTAAGCTCCTGTTCTCTCCTGCAGCCATTAATCTCCAAATCTCTATGTTTAAGTAGTATTAACGTTTACTCCTAGGGAAGCTCTGGGTTAATAGTTTGAGTACCATTCTCATTTCACCTTATTTTTATTCTTCATGGTCTTTGGGCATTTCTTTCCCCTTTTTTTTGTTAGCTAATGCAGTGCATATATACATATACTTGCATTATTTTATCTGACATCCAGATGCTCTGTGGCAGGTGAGCTTGTCAGAATTTCTAGTCTGACAAGCGAATATCCTCAAATCATTCTCTACATGCAGTTAGAGTGAATTTCCAAATGTGAATTTGATCCCTTTACTCATTGATTAGTTTACTGTTTGAAATTCATCAATGGCTTTAGTTATTATGATAAAGCCCATATCCTTAAAATGACCTATGAGATCCTGCATGATCTTGACTTCTCACCTCATCTTGTCCACTCAGTTTGGCCTGCGTGTCTTTTACTTCCTTGAAGGAGATACTACTTTCAGCCTCAAGACCTTCGAATACTCTGTTCTTTCTCCTTAGATCACTTTCTTTGAATCCTTTTATTTAAATAATTCTCTGATTGGAATGTAAGCTCTGTGAGGGGGAGAGGTCATCTCTGTATCTTCCATATTCTGATGCAGTAAGCATTCGCAGATATTTCTTGAGTGATAGGAATCATTCAAGAGTAAATGCCCACTGAATGAGTTCCTGTTCTTATTTTTCACACTTGCTGCCCCTCCTGTGTTCCTTGCTTTTTTTTGAATAGTCTCATGGATCCAGTCTTTCAGGCTAGAAATTGAATATCCTCTCTCTCTTTCTTTTCTTTTTTTTTTTTTTTTGAGATGGAGTCTTGCTCTTTCATTTCTACTGTTAATCAAGCACCTTCCTAAATATCTTAGGAAATCATCCTTACTGAACTGCCTGAGCTCATTACTTCTTGCTTGGATTAGCACATCATTAAATGACTTCCCATTAATGCCTTAGTTTGACATGCATAGTTTTTGTGATCCTTTCTCATTTCCCTTTACTCCTCTATTCCACATGTACCCCAGGCTCTAGCTAAATTGAACAAACATTCATAGAGCACCTACCATGTGCCAGGCTCTGAACTAGGTACTGTGATATACATAACCTCAATTAATTCTCAGAAGCCATCCCAAATTTATATTTTCCTAGGGAGAAAACAGAGATATAGAGGAGAGAAGGAGTGTGACCTCAGGGTCACGTGGCTCATCTGTGGTAGAGGCAGGACTGGATGCCAGGTCTTCTGAACCCCAGAGCCCACGTTCTTTCCACTAGCATGTTGCCAGGAAACAAAAACGAGAACCTCTTGGAGAAGAATAAATTCTACCATGGAGTCTCCAGGTAAATGGCAAAATGACATCATGATACTTATAAAAATTAGATGTTAACTAAGGGACACATATTAGACGGTCGTGAAAGAAGATTTTTGTCATTTTCTGTCTTTTCTGGTTTCATCCATGGAAACAAAATCAAATAGTAGACTTTAGAGACAAACGAGTCCTGGGAACTGGAAGGCAGACTATTAATAATTGTGATTTGTTTTCTGGCAGAATTGGGAATTATATTTTCCTTGACTTGAGATTTTATGTTTCACTTATTACTTCCTATTTGGCCCCTATATTGTTTTCCTCCTTTCAGTCATACCTGGAATGAATTTCTTGGACTTACATGTTTCCCCCAAGTTTTTTCTTTGGGAATGGCCATATCCCAACCCTAAACATTTCTTCTCAGAGTTAGGCTCCTGATACTCTGAGCTAATTCGTCTACCCAGTCCTTGTTTTTTGACCTCTAAATAACTTCTGAATTATTCATTTCTTCTCCAGAAGGGAGGCTTAAAAAAAATACCAATAGTTTCTTCTAACCACCAGCTTTGATGGTTTGAGATCTAACCTGCACATTACTTCTAGTGTAATCTATTTAAAGCACAATTATTACCCGTCATCCTTTTGCCTAAAACCTTTCAATGGCTTCTGGTCAGCCCAGAGTAAAGGTCAAATAGCTTAGCATAGTGTATACCTACCTGTCCTCCAGTTTTCTGTCTCAAAATCCAACCACGCTAAACTGATTGTTGTTTCCCGAAATGCTGAGGGTTTTTTCTCCCCCATGTTGTATCTTATCTTCAAGGCGCTACTCGTTCTTCCTTTTGGCCCCTTCTCAAATGCTGTTTCTTCAGAGAGGTCATTCCTAACCACCCTATTCAGAAAAGTACTTCCTTCCTCTTATTCTGTTTCTTTACTTTGCCTTATAGTTTTTTCTTAACCCTTTCCAGCATCTGCCATTATACTGTGCATTTATTTATTGTTTGTCTCCACCAGTGGAAAGAAAGTTTTGTCTTCCTTGCTCACTGCTGTCTTCCCCAGTGCCTAGAATGGGATCTGACATAGAACAGGTAGTTAATAAATGTTTATTGAATGAATGAATAAGTGAATGAATGAAATCTGTTCCCTCTGAAATTACATTCTCCTTCCTGGTTCACCCCTCTCTAATCAGCAATCTTTAGCTTACGCGTCACCTCTTCCGGAAAGCCTCTCTAATTACAGTGTCCCCCTAATAGAATCCATCTAAGGTGCCCCACCTCAGCACCTCTGTGATGCCTTGAACATGTGTAAGAGGAATTGCTACAGCTGAATGTTTATGTGCACCCAAAATTCATATGTTGAAGCCTGAGTCCCCATTGTGATGGTATGTGTAGGTGGGGCCTTTTGGAAGTAATTAGATTTAGATGAGGTCACGAGGTTGGCACCCTCATGATGGGATGCCCTTATTCAAAGAGGGAGAGACCAGGGCCCTCCTTTCTCTGTCATGAGAGGATACAGCAAAAAGGTGGCCATCTGCAAACCAGATAGAGGGTCCTCACCAGATAGTGAATCTGTTGACAACTTCATTTTGGACCTCCTCACATCTAGAACTATGAGAAATAAAAGTTTGTTATTTAAGCTACTCTGTATATGGTATTTTATTGTAACAGTCTGAACTGACTGAGACAAGAACAATAATTGTGAAAATATATTGTGTGCTTACTATATTTGGGTATATTCCAAGTGCCTTATATATGTTATTTCATATAATCTCCATAATAACTCTACAAAGTAAGTATCATCAAGTAAGACTGTAGGCAAGAGAACTGAGACTTAGAAAGGTTTTATCTGGCTTGGAGTGACAGAGAGAGTAAGGAGTTGCACTGAGATTGGAACCCAGGAAGTTATGACTCTAACGTCCTTGTTCGTAACAATGGAGGTTGAACGTAAGAATACAAGAAAACATGCCGTAGCATCCAAAATTGATGGTAGGTTGTACCATGGGCTTCACAGAAAAAGAGACAAATTGATAGACATTACTGAGAATAATAATCTGTTCAAGTAACCACTTTTTATCCTTTTTCGGAGAGATAATGAGATTAGTTGTGATATATTGTTAGCTTTGTACCTGCCTATCAGGCAGTTTTCTCTGAAAATACCTCAAAGCAGAATGAGTTGGTAATTCCATGGCCTGGAATCCAATCCAATGCAGCTATGTAGGCAGGCTATTTCATAACAAAGTAAGGTATAGAAACCATCAGAAAGGGGGATCTGGTGGGGAACTGAGGCCACTTACATTAGAAGTGTATCTATGTATGGAGAGGAATTAAAATCCCATGGCTCATCTTTCATGGCTCATTGTCTCACTCTTGTGCAGACATTCTCAAGAGCTGAGTGCTAGTCTGCCATCAAGGACTGCATTCAGCTTGAGTTAGCACTCCCACCCCACAACTCCTCTGCACCCGACAGAAAAACAAATGAACACCCCACCCTCAAATTATAGCTTGGAGATGGGAAAAAGCTCTACTTTAGATATGAAAGGGTGAGTGTTAAGAGATTCCTACACTGAATTATCAGGGTTTAAGCAGAGGAGAAGAAACATCAGGATGACTATGCCATTATAACATAGCCAAAAGGAAACAAACAGACAAGAACATTACATGCTGAAAAGAGTCTGAAATTAAACATAATACAAAGAAAAGAATTTTATGCTCTGGAAAAATCTAATAAGATTATGAATTTGATAAAACAAGAGCCCCAAGGTATTATGATAAAACAATAGAATTAGAAGCAAGAATAATTGTACAGCCAATACAGTTCTGTTGCAGATAAAAAATAAACCCCAAACAGCAAGTGACAGAACAGACAAAGCTTAAAATTGAATCACTAGCATGAAGGAGAGGGTCGAGTTAGTTTCAGTGAATATGAAGTAAAGGAAAAAGGAGAAAAACAATTAGAGAGGTGGTGCTTTATATGGTAGACAAAGAATTCCTAAAAGGAGAATGTGTCCTTAAGATAGAGAAACCAATAAATGGAAAAGAAGAACTGTTCTAAGCGGTAATTCAAGAAGAATCTCCCTAAATGAAAAAAGAACTAAATGAAAATGTTGAAGAGACAGTATACCAGGGGGAAAAATATATAGCTATCTATATCAAGATAAATTTTATTTAAGTTACAAATTATGTTGAAATAGTAAAGATAACAAAAAGGAAATAAAACAAGAAGTAGTTCTGGGCAAAAGTAATGCACCTACAAGAGGTCAATGTTAGGAAATGGCTTCAAACTTTTTCCCAGCAGTGATCTTAGAGATAAGACAGCAATGTCTACAGAGCTCTGAAGGAATGTGCATCCCCCGAAAACTGTAGTCAGCCACATTTCTCATTTATTTATAAGGGCAATAGGTAAAAATTCTTAGCGATGGAAGTATTTATGGAATATGGGACCCATAATCTCTTTTAAAAAGTGCTACCTGACTGTCTGGGTGCGGTGGCTTACACCTGTAATCCCAGCACCTTGGGAGTCTGAGGCAGGTGGATCACGAGGTCAGGCGTTTGAGACTAGCCTGGCCATCATAGTGAAATCCCATCTCTACTAAAAATACAAAAAATTAGCCAGACATGCAGTCACGCTCCTGTAATCCCAGCTACTTGGAAGGCTGAGGCAGGAGAATCCCTTAAACCTGGGAGGCGGAGGTTGCAGTGAGCCGAGATTATGCCATTGCACTCCAGTCGGGGCGACAGTGCAAGACTCCGTCTCAAAAAAAAAAAAAAAAAAAAAAAGAGTGCTACCTGACAATGACAACAGCAACAACCACAAAAAGCCAATCAAAGGATGAATTAAAACATTGAGCTCAGAAATGGAGAAAAGGTAGTAAAGGCACACGGAGGAACGCTAAATCCAAAGAAATATTGAAAAAAGACTAACCCAGAGATCGTGACAAAATAAAGAGGAGGTAGTACACGTCTTAGTGAAGGTAAACAGTCAGTAGGATGATAAACATGGAGGTAGGGAAAGGAGGAGGAAGGAGGAAAGGAGCAATTTCAGCATCCTCATCTTTCATAGCAGGGAGTCAGTGGATATAATCTAAATCTGAAACATGACATTAAGATAAGAAAAATATAATGGTTTCATCCTCTGAATGTACTTCATAATCTTTTTTCTTGCTTAAAAGGAATGTGACATTTTGGGGTGAATAGCCATTTTTAACTGAAGTTCAGCAATTCTTTTAGTTTTACTTTAGATTATTTTACTTCTGTTAAATTCATGTAAAGTCATATTGAATAGTTCTAGTTAAAATGCTATTTATAGTATACACTTAATGTTATAAAATTATTTCTGTCCATCTCTGCTTGCCTCCCTAAGAGGCAGTACGGTTTAGAGCAGAGCTTTTCAACTGTGTTTGTGTATGCGAATGGCTTGGGGATCTCACTGGAATGCAGGCCTGGGGTGGGGTGTGGGACTTGGCATTTCTAATGAGCTCCTGGCTGCTGCTGCTGCCCATGGGCCTCACTTGGAGCAGCAAGAGTGTGCGGGCTATGAGCAGCACTCTAGTGCCAGGCTGCCTAATTGTATTTCTGGTGCCACCACTTACAAGCTGTGTGACTTTAAGCAAGCCCTATGCCGGAATTTTCCAATCTATAAATTTGGGAAATTATAAGAGGAGTACTACCCTGTCAAATGCTTAGAATAATGCCTGACAACAAATATTAAACATTACAAAAACTGGCTATTTTTACAGACTGTATCAACCCCGTACCAGAAACCTAACATTTCTGGATTTCAATTTCCCTGTCTGTAAAAATAACTATATCACAGGGTTGCTGCAACAACTAGAAGTAACTTATGTAGGACACTCTGCACAGTATCTGGTATGTTATAGATAATAAATGATAATTATCAATGATTACAGTTACTATATAAATTATAATATACTAATATTAACTGTTTTTTCCAAGTACTTATATAGTCTTAGCTCTGCCGATTCATTTATTCAGTAACTCTCACTCAGATTTTACTCATTCATTGAATAACTAATTCGAGGGTTTTTCCTGTGTCTTAGGAAGCCTGATTTAAACACTGGGATTACCTCAGGAAATAAGGCAGTCTTAGTGAGCTTTTATTTTCGTGGGAGAGAAGAAACAAAGAAATAATACGCAAAGCAGTAATAAGTGGTGTGGAGAAAGGTAAAGCAAGATAAACAGAAAATGTTGCTGGGGTGGGAGAGTAGGATGATTAGATGTGAGGTTGTCAGGGGAAAGGGACAGTTGAGTAGACACCCAGATGAGTGAGGAAGCAGGCCCTGAGAAGTTCTGGGGAGAATATTTCCATCACAGTTTCTCCTGAAGCAGGAGGTCATTGTATCTAGTTCTGAGGGAACTCAGTATAATGCTAGCAGCTGCAGTTTGAGAGAAAGGCAGGGCCAGATGAGTGTTTTCTAAACTAAGAGTTACAGTTCATTAGTGAGTTGCAATCAGCATTAAAAAAGAAGAGCTGATCAGAATTAAAAATACCAGAGCACATAGTAGATACCAAGGATGAGTACTGGTTTGTATCATAGAAGGAGATATATAGACACACACATGTGTATGTCCTAGGTTATGCTTTAAAAATAAATTTTTTACTATGGATACCAGTACAAAAAAGTTCCAGGCTGGGTGCAGTGGCTCACGCCCTGTAATCGCAACATTTTGGGAGGCCAAGGCTGGTGGATCACTTGAGGTCAGGAGTTCGAGACAAGCCTGACCAGCATGGTGAAACCCCATCTCTACTAAAAATACAAAATTAGCCGGGCACTGGGGGTGCATGCCTGTAATCCCAGCTACTCAGGAGGCTGAGGGAGAAGAATCGCTTGAATGTGGGAGGCAGAGGTTGCAGTGAGCTGATATCGCAGCACTGCAATTGAGCTGGGCAACAAGAGCAAAACTTTATCTCAAAAAAAAAAAAGAAGAGAAAAAGAAGGTTCCAATACACTGGGATAGATTACATAGACCCTTGTGGACAGTTACAAAGAGTGTGTGCTTTATTCTGCAGGTCAAGAAGCCAGTGAAGGAGTTTGAGCAGAGGAGTGCCATAATATGACCATTGTTTTTAAGCTCTTTGATAGCTATGTGGAAGGCTGACTGAGGGGAGTGAAGGTGAAAGAAAGCAATGAAAACCTCTTGCCAAATCACCTCTTACCTATAGCCTTTCAGTAGGCAGAATAACGCCCCCTCCCACAAAGACATCTATGTCCTAATCTGTGAAACCTGTAAATGTGTTATGCTACATGGCAAAAGGGGCTTTGCAGATGATCAAAATCGACATGTGAGGTTATCCTGGATTAGCTGACCGGACCTGGTCTAATTACAAGAGTCCTTAACTGTGGCACAGGGAGGCAGAAGTAGTACTCAGAGTGAGAATGCACTTGACCTGTCATTGCTGGCTTTGAAGATGGAGAAAAGGGGTCTGAGACATTGAATGTAGGTAGTCTCTGGAAGCTGGGGAAGGCAGGGAAATGAATCCTAACTTTCTCTTTTTTTTTTTTTTTTTTTTTTGCGACGGAGGCTTGCTCTGTCACCCAGGCTGGAGTGCCGTGGTGCGATCTCCCCTCACTGCAAACTCCGCCTCCCGGGTTCACGCCATTCTCCTGCCTTAGCCTCGCGAGTAGCTGGGACTACAGGCGCCCGCCACCATGCGCGGCTAATTTTTTGTATTTTTAGTAGAGACGGGGTTTCACCGTGTTATCCAGGATGGTCTCGATTTCCTGACCTCGTGATCTGGCTGCCTCGGCCTCCCAAAGTGCTGGGATTACAGGCGTGAGCCACCAGGCCGGGCCGATGAATCCTATATCTTACAGAAAGGAATAAATAGCCCCGATACCTTTTAGTTAGCCTGGTGAGATCTGTGTCAAGTTTCCGATTTACAGAATTGTAACGTTATAAAGTGCATGCGTTTTGTGATGTTTTAACTTTAAAGAAGTTTTGTTTTATTTTTAATGGACAAATAATAATTGTATATATTTATGGGGTACAATGTGACGTGTGTGTTTTTTAAGCCTGAACATTTTTGGTAATTTGTTATGGCAGCAATAGAAAACCGATACAAACATGTTGCCTTTTAAACCTGTCTTCATATCCTTCCTCTTTGCTATGGCTTGAATGTCCCCTTCAAAACTCATGTTGAAATTGAATTCCCATTTGTTTGGTATTAATAGGTGGGACTTTTTTTTTTTTTTTTTTTTTTTTTGACAGAGTCTCTCTCTGTCACCCAGGCTGGAGTGCAGTGGTGCGATCTTGGCTAACTGCAACTTCTGCCTCCCGGGTTCAAGTGATTCTTCTGCCTCAGCCTCCCAAGTAGCTGGGACTACAGGTGCACACCACCACGCCCAGCTAATTTTTGTATTTTTAGTACAGACAGGTTTTCACCATATTGGCCAGGCTATTCTCAAACTCCTGACCTCGTGTTCTGCCAGCATCGGCCTCCAGAAGTGCTGGGATTACAGGCATGAGCCACCGTGCCCGGTCAAGAGGTGGGATCTTTAAGAGGTGATTAGGTCATGAGGGCTCTGCCCTCATGAATGGATTAATGCCATTGTCTTGAGAGTGGGTTAGTTATTTTGGGAGGGGGGTCCCTGATAAAAAAGATGAGTTTGGCCCCCTTCCTCTCTGTCTCTTGGGCTCACGTCTGTCTTCTGCCTTCTACTATGGGATAAAGCAGCAATAAAGCCCTCATCAGATATCCCTCAGTCTTGGATTTCCTAGTCTCCAGAATCATGAGCCAAATAAACTTCTTTTGTTTATAAAGTACACAGTCTGTGGTCTTCTGTTGTGGCAGTGGAAAACAAACTCAGATATTCCTTGCAGACCTCTTCAGAGTGCTGACATGAGGTCTCGGTAATTCCCCTCAGCTGCCCTCACTGTCCCGTGGCTTCCTTGCAGAATCCTCTGCTCCTACCTGCTATCTGCTTTACATCTAGTTTCCATTCTTAATCCCCAGGACTCTTTTTCTAGTTATTCCCAGTGGGAAAGTCTAGCAGTTTAGGCACACTCAACCAGAGGTCTTTTGTTGTCAAAAAGGGATATAGATTTAAGGTGAAGAAATGTGAGGAGGGGAACTTAGGTTGAAGGAGAATTGCAACTGGTTTCTTTTACTTGTTTATTTTCATTCAAATGGTAAAGCAGGTAGATTATCTGATAGCTGCTAGCATTAGATGATGGAGGGTTGGTGATTAATTCTCTCCAGGTTATCATAAGAAATGAAAATGGTTTAATTTTTCTAAATTCAAATATGGGGCTGAGCAAATAACTTTTAATGAATTCTATAAATATCCAGGCAGTACTGGAGCCGACTTCTTTGTGTTGTGTTACCATTGTCTAGGTCATTGTTACTTAAGTACAGTACTTGCCATATGGTATTCAAGTACAAATGAGATATTTCCATTTTTATTTATGAAGAATATCATTTGATCTAATGAAAAACATTAAGGATAAATTATTCATTGTGATTTATTCAGTAATGTTTTGTATAGAGGATGCTCTTTATAATTTTGACAGTGTTCTCATGAAAAACTCATTTAATTCTCAAAAAACGCCTTGTTTGATAGGAAGGACAGGTGTTAGTGAACTCTCCTTCAGATGACGAGCAAGAAATTCTGTAAGGTTACTGGACCTGCCCAAAGTAAGTGGCAAAAACTAGGACCCAGGTTGTTGGGTTTCTAATTAGCATTTTAACCACTTGCCCCTGACATAATAAAAAAGCTTCATTGTGTTTGTGTGGTCTCCTGGGGGGAAATGATCCATAGGAACTTAGTATTGTTAACACTTTCTAGTGTTGAAATATTTCCAATCATTCAAAGAGATCATATGCCCCACCCCACTTGGTACCCAGTGACTAGTGAGTACAATTGAACCACTTCTTGATGGTTAGAGTATATTTTGTTATGAATCTTAATTATTGTGAGAGCCTTAAGAAATATTAGGTTTTTGGCACCTATCCAGTGTGATTCTATATAGCCAGCCTTTTAAAGTTTATTGTCTGTTCTCTTCTGTTGTTTTTTTCTCCTTGGAACAGTGGCTTCTACCATTCCCTTGCTTCTTCCACCTCGAAAGTTGCTAGGGGAACATATCTCACCTGTGGAGCAAAGTGCATGGGCTTTGTCACAGCTTCCCTTGTTGAATTTCATGTATCCTGAATGGTTCAGGTTATCAAAAATCTGACTCCTAAACACATTGTATATCACTATACAAATATAAATAATACACCTCAAAATAGTCTGTGGAGCTTATTTTGGAAAGTATCGCCTAAAGTGTTATATCAATCTGATGACAAATGTTGAATAGCATACAAACATACATGATGAGTATCACACCTTGGAATCTGTTCTTATATGAGACTTTCTTCCATGTAGCAGCAACCAAGTCAAAGAGTTTAAACAGCATGTTACAAAAAAGAACAGAATAATGTCAACTTAATAGGTTGTCTTAACTTATTATTTCTGTAAATTCCCTATCTAAGGCTTAATATTCTTCAATCAGGCTCTTCTCTGCCATTATAAAGATGTACTAATTTGCTACTTGGCAACTACACCAATATGTTTATATATTAGTCTTAGAACACCAATTTGAATATATATATGTGTTTTTCTCTAAAGCTTTTGAAACTTTGTAGCCACTTTACCAATTCTCATTAAAAATGCTGAAACAATATTACTGGGGGAAATTTCTTAACACTATATGAGATAGTTCATTAAATACCTAAAGTACTTATAATGCCCAGGAGAATTTTAAATGAAAACATTTTTAAAAAATAAAATAAAAACAATGTAAATGTGCAAAGAAAGCAAAAGTACTACTATTCAGCAAAACAGGATTCTGTAATTTAAATATGATCCAGGGCAGGTAGCAAGTTCTGAGGGGAATTTGCCTGTTGTTGAATGGCAGAGGGGGGCGGGGGCACTGGAGGTGACCTGTTCCTAGCCTGTGTGAACCGTGTCTGGAGGGAGGGGTGGCAGATAAGACTCTTAAGCTTTTGATCCCATCTGAGCCAGGATTATTTCTCCTTCCTTACGTTGCTTGAAGTTTTTTCCATCTTCTACCGCCTCTGCTGCAGAAGCAGTGCTAAATAGAATGCTGGTATATAGGCTTCCATTGAAAACTGGCACATGAACTCAAAAGAGGATGCTGACAACAGCCCCACTGTAGGTAGATCTAAGCTGCATTTTCAAAGGATTTTCTACTGTCTTATTGAATGTGACTGTTGACTTATCTATACCCTCTTAGAGGAGTGTCATCCTAGAACAAACTCTAGGGTCACATTGCCTGGGTTCAAATCTTGGCTCTTCAGCTAACTCGTTCTGTTGCCTGAAGCAAGTCACTGAACTACTCTGGGCTTCAGCTTTCTCATCTATCTAAAGGAGGCAATGATAGTACCAACCTCATAATCTTCTCATGAAGTCTTGGTGAGTTAATATGTGTAAAGCACTTGGATCAGTGCCTGACACAATAATAAATACGGAACATTAATATCAGCAATTAATAGTACTAGAGTGCAAACTCTTTGAGGTCATTGGCTGTATGTTTAAAATTGCTGTGTCTGCAATATCTAACAAGGTACCCACTACACAGTAGCAATTCAGTGAATAGGTTGAATGTGGACATTGCCTTCTGTGTAGCACATTTTCTAAGACTCAAATGTTAATAACTCATATTAAAATTTCATATTTTCTGCTAATTCATGATGTGACCAGTATCTATTAACAGAAAGTCAGGTTTCAAACATCAGATTGAAAGTATAACCCCAAAAGAGTATTTATATGATCATGCTTGTCTCAAAAGCTATGTTTCTGTTGAGAGAAAATAAATATACACATATATATTTATCAGCATGATTTTTATGATCATCACTTACCTTAAAACTTTCATTTCTTTTTAGTCATCTAATGAATGATCTTCTACTAAGGACTAAAACTTTGATCAAGTCTTCACTAAACAGTAACCTTCACAATGGGCTCTACTCTGATAGCCATTCTTATCCCCACCCAACCTCTGAATGTATCATCTTAACCCTACTCTGCTTTTATTCCTCAATAAGCACCAAGCACTGTATTACATTCTATGGGGTTTACTTATATGTTATGCTTATTATTTATTATCTGCTTCCTTCAGCTAGATGTAAGCTACAAGAGGAAAGGGATTTTTGATTGGTTCATTTATATATCCCAAGTGCTTAGAATAATACCGGCTTTATAGTATTGAGACACTCATTACATCTTTACTGGATAAATAAATGAACTGATCTTATATTCTTAATTCTCTATGTATCTGTCTGTATGTCTATCTATCCACCTATCTCAACGTAAAAAATAGGTTTGAGGGTGCGGGATTTTCTGTGTGTCCTCATATAGGTTCTACGTCTAGTCCTACTTATCACCCCAGGTTCCTCAAATCCATTCAGCTGGCATTATGCCTTCCTTGATAAAAGTAAGATTAGATGATGCTAAGATTTTATTCCTGACATATCAGAAATACTAAAACAGCACTGGAGCACAGAGTGATTGAAGAGAGAGTATAATGTTCAAATAATTTTATGTTAGCAACAACTATTATAGACCTGTCCTTTCTGTGAGAAGCCCTCAGAACTGTATTCCTTTCTGATGTGGATATCTCCTGGATAAGACAATCACAAAACATCGTGACTTTGTAAACTGGGCCATTTCATTCCATTTGCAATGAGCATTGCTTTCAGTGTAGGGCATGTCTGATCTTTGTGGACCTGAATATTGAAGAGAGAATTTGAAAATTAGACTGGGTTAAACTCCCTAGCACGATGCTGTTTAAATGAAAGCAGCCCACTGATGAGATAGTTTCATTTTTCTTTGAATTCCTTCAGATTAAACATGTCAAAGTGTTCTCAAGTAGGTAATCTCTTTCCTAAATGTCACAGTCAAATTTCATCTTCATAGGAGATACTAATGAACTATCCAGTGTGCTACCCTCTTGCTACACAAATACCAAAGTAATTTGGGCCTTCTCTGTATTTACTTGACATAAAGAGAATTCAATTTTGCTTCTATTTCCAGACATTTAATTAGGCTGAAGGTACTGTTTTCTAAGTTAGCAAGCAGTTATAAAGGCTTATGATTTTACCTAGTGATTTATAATGCAGTAAACACAAATCCGTTATTTAACAGGATCCACACGGTCCCCTGTAAATTGATCTTGTTAAACATTTATTCATATTTTAAATGAAAAGGTTTGTTAATAAAATTAAGTAGAACTTTCACAGGCTTGGTTGGTACAGATGGCTCAAAAATTAATCCAGGCCGGGCGCGGTGGCTCCCGCCTGTAATCCCAGCACTTTGGGAGGCCGAGGAGGGTGGATCATGAGGTCAGGAGATCGAGACCATCCTGGCTAACACGGTGAAACCCTGTCTCTACTAAAAATACAAAAAATTAGCTGGGCGTGGTTGGCAGGTGCCTGTAGTCCCAGCTACTCGGGAGACTGAGGCAGGAGAATGGCGTGAACCCGGGAGGCGGAGCTTGCATTGAGGGGAGATGGCACCACTGCACTCCAGCCTGGGTGACAGAGCAAGACTCCATCTCAAAAAAAAAAAAAAGAATCCAGTCTCAAGGAAAGGAGGTACTGCTAACTTCAGTAGTCCATGGCACACAGTAATAGCCCCTAATATTTACAAAAAGAAAAAGAGGTGATTAGAATAAATGCCCTCTTCTCAAAGTCAGGAGGAGACTTCTGGGCTACTTGAGTCACTGTGGGTGAGATTGGGGCTTATCCTTGTTTTAGGATAAAGTAAACTCTGGCTTCCTTCTCTCTGTTCTTAGCAGCAATCCTGCTGTTTCTGGCTTCCTGGTGCCTTGAAATAATTGAGTTAGCTGAAATTTGGGCTTTGAAGTGTTGGGTCATTTGCAGGGTGTGGGTCAATGCTTGGTTATCAAGTGGCAGTAGGACTGGAGAATGCAGAAGGAGACTCAGGCCAAGAGGTTGGTACAAGGGACAGAAAATTGGCAATGTACAGCCAGCTGCGGGCCCAGGTATATCCAGCTATGAAGCTATGGACCTCTAGGGATTAGTGGATATTCCCATGACAGATACCAATATCAGCATTTATTACCCCTCTGGATTACACTTGTCATTTTTTGGCCTCTGAGGATTGTTCTCAATTTCTTTTCAGTTCTTCTATGCAGTTATAGAAGTTTATTTCCTTTTCTTTTTTCATTTTCCTTTTCTTTGCCCTTTCCCATTTGCTTTCTCTTTCACTTCTCTTTTCTTTCCCTTTCCCTTCCCTTCCCTTTCCTTCCTTTCCCTTTTTCCTTCCCTTCCCTTCCCTTCTCTTTTCCTTTCCTTTCCATCTCCTTGTCTTCTCTCTTCCCCCACTACTGAATCCAGGTTTTTAAAGTGTGCTGTATGATGAGTATTTTTCATGATGCCCAGTGCACCATATTGTAGAAAAACAAGTGAAGTGCTTTATTTTTCTTAAGTAAGTTGTAGAGTAGATTCAATGTAGTCACTATAAAGTTTCATTCTCCCTTGCTTTATGTATTTCTTGAATGGCATGGAAATTGTTGGGGTTAATCCTAGCAGATTAGAAATGCCCGAGTGAGGGGGCCATAGGGGCCAGAGGAGAAAATATTTGAAAACTAATAATGGGCAACGATGGAAGCCAGTTGAGAGGATCCTACCTTCATATTGTACATTTCCTCCTAGTTGTTGATAAGAGGGGCTAAGAAAGGAAAATATTTTGATTGCAAATGAAAGTCATTTCACAAACTACCTGACTGATGATTGAGGAAACCAGAATTCATTTTCCTTAGAAATAGTGCATTTAGGCTGGACGCGGTGGCTCACGCCTGTAATCCTAGCACTTTGGAAGGCCGAGGCGGGCAGATTGCCTGAGCTCAGGAGTTTTTTGATCAGTCTGGGCAACATGGTGAAACCCTGTCTCTACTAAAATACAAAAAAATTAGCTGAGTGTGGTGGTGTGTGCCTCTAGTCCCAGCTACTTGGGAGGCCAAGGCAGGAGAATTGCTTGAACCCAGGAGGCGGAGGTGGTGGTGAGCTGAGATCGCGCTACCGCACTCCAGCCTGGGCGACAGAGCGAGACTCTGTGTCCAAAAAAAAAAAAAAAAAAAAACCCAAAAAGAAATAGTGCATGTAACATATTACTTAAGGTCAACTTAACAAATAATACAAAGTACACATTTGTTTTACAGACACTTTTGACTAACATATGGATGTTGACTTGCAATAGGTTTGTAATATAAATAATTTAACAGCACATAGAAATTATTGGCCCCAAAATGTCTATTATTAATGTAAAATCATTAATTTTGATTTTTGAAATGTTTTACACCAACAGTTGAAATTTATTCATGTTTTTAAAAGAACATCTATAAGTAAATAAAATTCTTCACACATTTTCATCTGAGCAAAAGCATATCAGTATGTGATTATGGCCAATAATTATAAAGCATATTTTCAGATTTCCAGTTTTAATTACTAAAATATAATATTACTAAAATATTATCATTTTGATTGTCCTTTACTAATTTCCATTGTTTAAAATACATAAATATTTAAATATTTAATTTACTATATTTGTGATTCTTAAGAAATGATTTTGCACAAGTGGAAGGTAAATGTACGTCTTAGTCTGTTTTGTGTTGCTGTAAAGGAATACCTGAGGCTGGGTAATTTGTAAAGAAAAGAGGTTTATTTAGCTCATGGTTCAGCAGTCTGTACAAGAAGTATGGCACTGGTGTCTGCTCAGGTTTTGGTAAGGGCTTTTGTGCTGCCTCAAAGCATGGCAGAGAAGGTCGAAGGGAAGGTGGGCATGGGTGAAGAGGGACCAAACCCAAGGGTGCTGTCTTTATAACAACCGCTCTTGTAGGAGCTAATCCATTTCCTCGGAACCAATCCAGCTTTGTGTGAGAGAGAACTCACTCACTACCAGAGGGAGCAGCACCAAGCCATTCCTGAAGCATCCACCCCCATGACCCAATACTTTCCATTAGGCCCCACTTCCAACATTGAGGATCAAATTTCAACACGGGGTTTGGAGGGACAAACATCCAGGCCATAGCAGTATATAAACCTTATTATATAATACCATTTTCATTGACAGGTTAAATGTGTTTTAGCTTGAAGTTCAATAGCAAATCATCTTATATTAAAGAAGAAGCACTTTTAGCATACTTTAGTAATATTCTTTTTAGTCCTTATGTATAAAATAAATATTAAATAAAACGTTTACTTTGTAGCTTCAGCTTAATTTTTAAAACATGCCAGTAGTTTTTTAAAGCTTATTTTTTTTCTATTTTAACTATTGCTTTCACTAGGGTGAAATGAAATTATGACCTAATAATTATGTAGCGTTGTCTTGAGTACATTATTTTACATATTTTATGGGTAGCACTATGCTTTACATATTTTTTCCCTATTAAGAAATTAAGTAAGTTACAAATAAACTAATATTTATTTTTAAATAGCTGAGAAAGCAAAATTTTCTTTTTAATGAGTTTTAGAAATGAAACTATAAGTTGACAGTTAACTAATTTTTACTTGTTCAGCAAGGACAAACATTAGAATGTATATAAGCAGTAGAAGGGATGTTGATTGAAATTTTCTTTTTTAAGGACTATTAAGTGGGGAGAAGAATGTTCCATATTGTTTAAATGTGCTTTAATCTCTACTTTTTCTCCATAAATCCGTTAAATAATATTCCCCCATGGCAGAGTGCTCCAGTGGTTCTCCAATAACCATTCTCCCATTCTTCTTTTTAGAAAGCACAGCCCTTTTGGCTCAAGTTATAGCTGGGCACACAGCCACAAACTGACCTCCTTTCCCAGCTTCCCTGTTAGTCAGATGTGGGATGCAGTTGTTTGGAACTTGGTGTTTTCCTCCAGATGATATGTTAATTTCTCCTTAGAGGTAATGTTATATACATTATCCTGAAATTATTATATTTTGGCCTGCTTGGCAAGCTTTACTGGAAAATTATACCTATTATATCTTAATACTTTATTTTAATTAGTAAAGCCTTTGAGGTTTTGTCTCCTAGGAGACAAGGGATGAAGCCTGCATGGGAAAATTTTCTTTTGAGAATACTTGGCTGATCCATCCAACTGGAACCCAGTTGTGTTGTGCATGGCCAGTGGTGCTGATTGGCTTTGGGTCATCTTCCACTGGGTTGTTGTATGTGACCACTAGTGATGGCTAATCTTTCCTATTCTTGGAACAGTTTCTGGCATTACTGAGACTGTTTGGCTTATTCCATTTCCTTGCATCCACTCTGTTTATATAGGATGAGAAGAATACATTTGCATAAGTTATATATTTAATAGAGCAGAATCCTCACATATATTAACATTCTTCTCCATATTAAAATTAATGCAAAGTGATTCTATTTTGCTAGGACCACGCGTTAGGCTCCTCTTGTGTTGCTATAACGGAATATGTGAGACCAGGTAATTTATAAAGAAAAGAGGTTTAATTGGCTCATGGTTCTACAGGCTGTACAAGCATGGTGCCAGCATCTGCTTGGCTTCTAGGGAGGCCTCAGGGAGCTTTTACTCATGAAGGAAGGTGAGGTAGGGGTGGGCATGTCACATGGCGAAAGCCGAGAGAGAGAGAGAATGGAGGAGGTGCTACACATTTTTAAACAACCAGATCTCCTCTTTATTGCAAGGACAGCAGGAAGCCATGAGGGATCCGCCCCCATGACCCAAACACCTCCAACACTGGGCATTACATCTTAACATGAGATTTGGTGGGGACATCTAAACTCTATTAGACCACTTCTCTTTTGTAGTTTTATGTTCATTGTTTCTCTTTTTAAAATATGATAATGGACATTTAATTGCTCAATTTGTACCAATTGATTTGATTTTAAACTTAATTGACTATCATTTTTCCTCTTTTTTGAATACTCAAATTGTTGCAGGGTGGCCAATGAGAGTTTGTAAACTTTTTTAGTCCCCTCAATATCATATACATTTTGAAAGTGTCCTTACTTTTTAATTATACTGTGATGCTACATTCCTATCATGATAATTTCTTTCATTGTTCCTTTTGATGCAAGGGTGTGTGCATGACTTGACATTGACAAAATGACAAACATTTTTAGTTGGGTTACTTTTAATGACAGAAATAAAAGAAAATATTTCTACTTAAGGCCTTGGGTTCATATTTTTTTTTTCTGTTTTAACAATGAATATTAATTTTTTTAAACGTCAGGGGTAGTATAAATTTGATTATTTTTACAATATGCCATTTAGATGTGTAACCTCTCATTTAAAGTGAAATTGTACTCCCTTTTTATTGAAAAATTTTATGTTGCATCCATCACCATTTTGAAGGGTGGTGGGGACAAAGAAATTTGACTTGAGGAATCATAGAATTTTTGAACTGGCAGGGGCTTAGAGATTATTTGCTGCATTTCTTTAATTTTACAGGTGAAAAATGGAACACCTGTACAGAGTTGAAAACTTGCCCTAAGTTCTTTGTACGTATATGTATGTGTATACACGTGCGTGTGTGTGCGCGCACACACACACACAGCATCTTAAGTTGTTAAAAATTTTTCGTCACATGTCACACTCCCTTGAAGTCAAGCTTGGGTGAGTTCCCAGTCAATATCTTGGGATGCCCAGGCAGAACCGGAGATGGATCCGACTGCGATGGGGTTTGAATGAGCACTGATGCTCATTTTGACTCACATTCTCTAAGGGACAGCTCTCAGGCTTTTTCTAGGGTGAGAATTAAATCAGGCCTTTTTCAGAGAAACATCCTACAGTTTAGAAACTGAAGAGATTATCAAAGCACCCTGTAGTTAGGACAGAAAGAAATGTGATGCCAAATACAGTGGACTTTGCAGACTCAGGGGAAATGGTGGGAGGGGGGTGAGGGATAAAAGACTACACATTGGGTACAGTGTACACTGCTTGGGTCACAGGTGCATCAAAATCTGAGAAATCACCACTAAAGAACTTAAGCATGTAACCAAACACCACCTGTTCCCCCAAAACCTATTGAAATAAAAAAAGTTAAAAAAATTTGTAAAGTACTGAACACACACTGTATAGCTTACTATCATCATCACCACCATCATCATCATTAATGTTACTATTATCTGAAAGTGGCTCACACCCTGAAATCTACAAGGAGAAAAATATTCATTGGCCTACATAAATAGAAGATACATTTCTTTAATACATGCATGTATGCCAGAGGAACAGTCCAAACCTCAGATCCCTCTGAGCTCTTATAATCTGTGTGTCTTCCATGATTGTTTTGCATTTTAAGAGATTTTCAAGATAGATGTCCTTATGGCTGAATTCTAGCATGAAAAATTAGGTAAACAGAGTAGATAATCTGAGAATCTGGGAAATCATGGAAATTATCTAGTTTAATTTTCTTATTTACAGAACAGCAAAATAAATCTGGTTTAAGTTTTTACTTTAGATTATTATGGCATCAGAATACATAATGAGCAATTTGTTCTGCCAAATTTTTAAAGAGTTAGGATAAAAATAAGCAACATTGTACCATAATTAGATACAAGAGAATTTTCTGATTAAAGTGCTTTTGGACTATTAGAGTTAAAACTTTCCATGTAATATTTTAAGTCATTTTAATTTCAAATAGATGTCAGATAAACATAACCAGTGTGCTAGAGTCATTAAAAACACATTTTGTAATTTTGCTACACAGCAGAAGCTGAGGGGTGAACATCCATTAGCATTACCATCTAATATTTAATAAAATATATTTAACATAATAATCTAAAATTGCAGAACTGTTATCCCTCATCCCTAATAGAAGCCTTTTCTTTAATTATGCTTAGCTGTATTTCTTTGGACGTCTTTTTGGAAAGGCTGTATGATTAAGAGCAAAATGGTTAAAAAATTCTCATTATTGGAATTATTGGATAAAAATATCCTTTTTTTTAACATATGTTAGGACTTAACATTGTAACTATTGAAGTATGATAGCATAATCTTAGCGAAGATAGAGCAACCCATATATGTTTCTGCAATGAATAGTCACAAGAGTATTGTCTTTGTATAACTAGTTTTCCACACATGTAATTGCTTGCAATATTACAAAACACTCTCAAAAATATAATAATGGTCTATCTTACTGCTTTAAAAATTAAATTCTTGAACTCAAAGGACAAAGTTGAGGCTGGGCACGGTGGCTTATGCCTGTAATCCCAGCACTTTGGGAGGCCGAGGTGGGTGGATCACCTGAGGTCAGGAGTTCAAGACCAGCCTGGCCATCATGGTGAAACCCCATCTCTACTAAAAATATAAAAACTAGCTGGGCATGGTGGTGGGCACCTGTAATCACAGGTACTCGGGAGGCTGAGGCAGAAGAATTGCTTGAACCCAGGAGACAGAAGTTGCAGTGAGCCGACACAGTGCCACTGAACTCCAGCCTCAGTGACAGAGTCAGACTCTCAAAAAAAAAAAAAAAAAAAAAAAGGACAAAGTTGAGACATTAAAGCTTTCCTGAGTCAAGGATATAATTTGATAAATACAGTAGTTGACTAGAAATAAAAACTGCTATTTAGTCCTAGAATAAAGCCCTGGACACATATAACTCTACAGCTTATACAGCTATATTTTATCAACTTTATTGGGCTATTAGCTTTATTTTTCAGAGCATATTGATTTATGCAAAAGAATCAGCAATTTTACCTATTTCTTGGGAGAAATGAACAATTATTATATATTAAAACTTAACAAGAAAGTACACAGTTCATTTAAATTCATGGCCTCGGTAATTTTCATTATACTAATTTGCAAATATAATAACTCATCCCTGAAATCTCCTCGTCTGACATTTTCTTCTTCTTAGCAAAATCTAATAGAGCAGAATTTCACTGCATTTCATGTTATAATGATAATCTTTTTTCTTTCCTTAGTTGAGGAAAATTTTTTTCTTAACCTACGTTAAGTCAGGAAAACAAGGGATTAAAGCACATCTAGTGGTGCACTGTCCTTAGTTTTGTAGCGTAAGTTGCTTTCTAAAGTTATGTACAAAATATTCACTGCAAATTTATTGTGAGGAGAGTTATGAGTCAAAATTGGCACACTTTAACTCAGATTTGTGAAGAAAACTATCTTTTTTTAGTTTTGTAACTTATTTGTCCTCAAGCCCTTATTCTTGTGGAAAGACAAAATTTGTCAATCGAAACTAATTTAATTTTTCCCCCAGTTTAAACCAAAATTTTAAAAGAGGGAATTGGTAATTAGTTCAAGTATCTTCTCCTTCCTTTCCCACCCTCCCTGAGATGGTTCTCAGCCTTGGATGAAGACCTTGTTTCCACATGGTGTTAAAGGAGTGCCCCATGTACATTTCTTGGATTCCCATTGAGGGGTTTATTTTGATGGTTTCTGGGCAGCAAAGTCTGTCCTTATTGCTGTGTACCTCTGCTGCTGATGGAAGATGACTGATGTGATTTTTGCTTGTTCTTTGGCATGGTCAAGATGTAATGATGACCCTTCTCTTGGTTGACTCTGTCATCCCTCCTGATGCCTGATGACCACGGCCTGTCTTCAGCTCTTGCTGGCAGTGGTTTTCCCAAATTCCGGCTGAGACAAATTTGCTTGTTTTCTTGGATGGTCTCTTCTTTAAACATTCTACCACAGGATCACTGGTCCTCTCTCTGCAGTAAACCTTATTAGTGAGCTCACCTGCTAGACCTCTTTACCACTTTTTACATCCTCCTTGGGACCTGCTGGAAGTTCTGTATTCTCTACATACCCAACATAGACCAAAACACACCATCCTGACTACCACATTCGCCCTATGTTAATGCAGGGCCTTTTCCAAGGAGGTCTCCAACTAAAGTCCCAAATGGGAATGATGACAAACACCTCATCTTTTAGTCTCTCTGGTCTCTCTGGGTTCTTTCTACCACTCACTTTCTCCAAGGTTTAGTCCTGGTGTTGAGAATATGCTGGGAGAACAGCAAGAGACAGAGGATATTCATGAATAACTTCCTACTCCTTTCTTTCTCTACTTAGTTTCTTTTCCCTTGGTCAGAAGGGTTTTATTTTTCCTTTTCATGTCTGGCTGTGACTTCCTTTATTCAAATTCCACTTTCTTAGCTGGGTCTGCCCTTACCTTACTAGGGGCAGAGAATGCTTAAGGATTGCAAAGAAAGAAACAAAAAGGAAAATATATCAGTAGGTATCTCAAAAATACCTCTGCTACCTTTTTCTTGATAATACCCCTGAAATGTCATGGAATGCTATTTGTATTTTAGAAATAAAAAGATAGTGGGCAAAATTAAGGACATTTAGGAGGAAATGGGCCTGTAACTTGAGGTTTCCCTTCTATAGAAACACATCGATTAGTGAATATTTATTGATTCTTTTACATTATGCTTGAAGCTTTGGGGAGATCTTCAAAGCATAAGACATTGGTAGGCCCTGTCCTTAAGAAACTTCCCTCTAGTTAGGGAGATAAGGCTGACCTGCTATTAATTAAAGATGACAAACAAATGTTTAAGGAATCACACTATCATAGTTCATGGACAGAGTGATTGATTCAGGCTGGGCTTGTGAAAAAAATTTCTTGGTGATGGTGAAATATAAGCTCTTTTTAGAAGTATAATAGGATTCATGCTGGTGGAATAAAGAGAGGACGGTGATCTAAGGGAAGGACAAAACTGCAGGAAATGTGTGGAGGGGGAAAGATATAAAGTTTATTTCAGAAACAAATTACCTTTTCCCCCCACTTTTTGGTAGATCATCTATGTAAGACGTGCTAGGAAAATAAGACTAAACAAGAGGTTTGGGAATGTCATACCTTGAGACATACCTAGGTTTGCCTTGATTAACAGATTTCTGAATAGGGCACATTAGGAAGAGTAATGACCTTCCTGATGCTACACTATCAAAGTGATAGGGTTGCTGCTGTGGACGTACATGCAAGTTCAGGGCACAGACAGACTCCAAAGAGTATGGAAACCAGCATAGTTTTAACAAGGTTGCAATGGTGAGTAAATATGGAAGGAAACCAGCATCTTGATATGTAAGTGGAGCACAGAATTCAGTGCTTATAATAGTAGAAGACCAGGTGACTGCAGGGAGAGTTTGTTGGTGTGTGGAAAGGTTCCAAACCAAAGATTCTAGGCTCCAAACTGAAGATCCCAGGCCCCAGAGTAGGATTGGCAGAGTTCCTGTCCTTGAGTAAGTCATCAGGACAATGACATAGGCTTGATTAACAGCAAGGGTCATTTTAACTTCCTGAGAATCTCAGCCAACCACAAAGCATCCAACATTCCCTCTTATGGATGATATGCAAATGCATATGAGTTGCTCCAAATAGCATAGTTTACAGGAAATAATGGATTTTGGAGTAAGACAGACCTAGAAGTCAGTTGCACCACTGTCCATTTGTGTGACCTTGGTGCAGTGACTTTAATATCCCTTAGAAAATCTCTTAACTGGAGATTAAATCTCATAATTATCACGTCATGCTGAGAATTGTCAGTAGAAGAGGTGATACATGTCGACCGTCTGGCATAGGATAGACACGGAATAAGTATTAATTTTTTTCTACTTATGGATATTACTTTCCCATTTTGAAATGCTTAGAGGCTTATTTGCCTAGAGGCCCACATAATATCTCAGATCAAATGCCTACTGTTGAATTAATTATCTTCACTTCCAAGCCTGCTTTTCTTCCGGTTTCCTACTTGGATTTATGGCATCACCGTGCTCTGAATCAGTGAGCCTTTAATCCAGAGGCTATAAAGGGTGCAGAGACAGAATTAGGGTAAAATGAGGGATGGGAGTTTTGGAAGTGTAGAGTTGTATCCTGTTTTTATTTAAAATTTTGATATCATGTTCTTAATGCATTTTGCATTAATTTTCATTTAAAAATATTGCATAAAATATCATTTATGTTGATTACTGAGGTTTTGGTGCCTCCTTAAATGTTGTGCACCAGGTGAATGCCTCATCTGGAAGTGATGCTCTCCCTGCAGACATATTATGCTTGTTCTGCATATTGTTCTTTCAAATGTCAATTAGTTTGCCCACACTTAAAAATGGGCTGACATCACATAAGAATCCAGATTTCAGAGTTCTCTTGAAAAATTCGAACACCTGGCAAGACCAGATCTGTATTTGCCATGACAGTAGTTGGGTAGAGTAGCTACCTGCTTTAGTCGGCCACAAACTCTCCAGTTTGCCACAGTTCCCACCATTCCATCTTGATCCATACCCACATGTTCCTGAACATTATTCATGCACCCCACCTCTTCTCTCATTCCTTATTCCTTTTCTCTTGCTCCTTTCCTCCCTCACTCCCTCTCTTCCTCCTTTTCCATTTAATTCTACTTTATTCTTTAAATTTCTTAAATTTCTCTTCTGTGCTTTTCCTGGCTGGCTGTTCCTGTTGCTTCCATGTCCAGAGGTTCCAAGAAGGGTGGAACTATTAAGCAAAGTTAGTGATTCTTCAGTCTTTCCTCCTACTTACAGGCAAGAAAACTGAAACACAAGAAGGGTAGGAGACTTGTTACAGGTCATACGATTATTTAATAAAACAAATTATGCCAAAGCCTGTGCCTTTGAAGATAAACTTTACTACTTTAACTCCCTTTATTAATTTTTTTTAGTGAATCCTCCTTTCCTGTCTCCTAACTCTGGAAGGTCAATCCAACAGCCAAACCATTGTTGTGGCAAATTTTGACTTCTGGTAAAATCATCTTTGTTTGGGGCTTTGTCTCTTGCCCAAGTATGCAAAAATCTTGGCCAAAAGTGCAGGGATGCTGTAAAGAGGGCCGAGTAAGAGCCCCAGAGATAGCTGTTACAAGAGTGGGTATGCTTTTGCTGTGATGAGTGGCAAAAGAGGAGGAAAAAAAAAAAAAGGAAGGAGGAGGTGCCCTCTTTTACCCAACTCTGGGTGGCCTTTGCCCAGGCGAAACTCAAACCAGGTACCTGGACTAAAACCAGGCCACAGTTTGACTTCCCTCTCCTATTTCCTCTTAAGGTAACAGTTGAGGAAATTATTGCATCAGACTTGGAGGGTTTTCTTTCCCTTGCCGTAGGTCTCAGTGGGGGTGATGCTATACTGGGCACTTTCTAAACTTCCATTTTAATAACGGAGACTGAACCATGAAAGGATAAAAAAGTGAGAGATGACTAGTGCGATGAGAGGTTCTTGAAACTCTCCAACATAAAATATGGAAGATGGGGATGAAAACTTCAAATAGTTGTGGCCTCTATACAGTCAATATTCTTAATAGGGATAGAAATCCAGGGCTGAGTGTGGCCGCGTATGTTACTGCCTGAGTTTGTGACAAAGAGCTTGTACAGGAGGGAGGTGATGCTCTTTTTAATGTCACGTTGGGTAGGCTACTAGAAGAGCTCCCCATTATTCAAATGCTAATCTAGGTATTGCTGTGAAGGTATTTTTATGTGATTAAAATTTATAATCAGTTAACTTTAAGGAGATTATCGTAGATAATTTGTATGGTCCCGATTCACTCAGTCAAAAGGCCTTAAGAACAGACCTCAGGCTTCTCTGAATGAGAAGACATTCTGCCTGTGGACAGTAGCTTCACTCCCTGCCTGAGAGTTCCAGCCTGCCTTTCCTGACAGCTTGCCCTATGGATTTTGGACTTGGCTAGACAGCATCCATAATCATGTATGCCCATTCCTTGCAATAAATATCTTAACATGTACCTCCCAGTGGTCTGCTTTGCTGGTTGGATCTTGATTGACAAGTGGCGAAAGTAGAGAGACATCTGGAGGGTACTATGTTGCGTACAGCAATGGCATCTTGAAGATGCCAGGGCTGAGTACCAGAGTAGAAGTTATGGACACCCCAGATGCCAGATCTTAGTCCAGATGCCTGTATAAAATCAGTGAAAATTTTCTACCTCAGAGAAAGTGGCTCATACTGATTACTCAAGTAATGGCAAATAAAATTTTTGATAGGGTAATAAGCATGTCCCTTGTTCCAACTCTCTAAGATGATACAGGTTTTATAGTCTTCAGAATTCAACAACTGAGGTTTCTCAAGTTAAACCAAGCTCGATTGCCAGTTTTGGATGTTAAGGACAAAGTGTGAAGCAATCACACATTTGAGAGGCCTGAGATAGAGGTGGGTGACATTCATTGTGGTTATACTGGAGACCTCATTTAGAAGGCAAGAAGTACTTCTGAAGATATTGATAATATTCAATCCTATTTATCAAAGCACTTTCCAACAAGCTACTTCCTTTCTTCAGCCTCTTGCTTTCTGTTCAAATCTCAGCTTTTATCACATTCTTTTCATGGAGAGACATCTCAATGTGCCTCTTTGCCTAGGAGAAGAATGTTATTGAGTGGGGCTCAGGATTTAAACCCAGGCAGACTAATTGGTATGTGAGCAGTGTGTTCCTTCTCCTGGCATAGCTGAGTTAACAGAGTTAGGCCTGTGTGACTCATACATCACTTCAGAATTTTAGCAGAAAAGGCCTCTAACAAGAAAATGTAGATAGTGGATGGAGAGCTCAAAATGGAAAAGTTAACTATTAAAATGAGTAGAAAATATAGGTGTTAAATAATGAGGAAGATGCTGACAACGCATTAACAAATGAACTAAGCTCATATTTTCTCATAGTATGTCTGTCTGCTTTGGGCCTCATTTAAATAATTTCATGTGAAGACCTAGAGTTCTGAATGTCTGTTTCTTTTGTAATGTCTCTTAGCAATGTTTATAAAGAACTACCAATCATATGTCTAAAGTTACTGCTCCAGTCTTCTGTGATTTTTGCAGAAAGCACTACTCAATCTTTTATTGAATAATTTTATACCTTTATAGTGAATATAATCTTTCTGGGCAATAGTTAGATCAATAAGTCATCACTTAGGGGCTTAATATCATTTCAAGTCAGAAAAGAAGCATAACACTGTTTCAGATAGGATAAAATTGAGGTATATATAACAGAAAACCTGAAGCAATAGAGGCTTAGACAAAGTAGGAGTTTCTTTCTTTCTCCAGTGCAAGATGTCTGGAGGTATGATATATAGGGCTAGAGTGGCCACTCCGCCATCATCAGGGAGCCAGGAACTTCAGTGATTCTGCATCACCATCTGGGAACCTGGTTTCCATCCTCACTTCATGGTTTAAGATGGCTGCAGGTGCCATCTTGTTTGTGTTCTAAGCAATAGAAAAAAAGGGAGGAGGACAAGAGGGGAGCACTTCTTAGCTCAGTCAGTGCCCCTTTGGAATCTTCATGTAGCTCCATGTGGCACATCCTGTTATGTCTCAATGTTCCACAATTAGTCTCTTCATGTCACTGAGTGTGGGGAATCTAGGAACACCATTGTTTAGTTGGTACATTATTGCCACAGGTGACACAGGGCAATAATGAAGAAAGTGGAGAGCTATTAGTCTCTGCCACACATCTCCATTTGAAATCACATAAAAAATGGAATGACATTGTTTTGTCTAAATTGGAGGGAGAACCAAGATCAGAATTCTTACCACTCTGACTCCTAACATATTTTTGTGAATAACTGCTCTGTCAGTTTGGTACCATACATTCTGACATTTTTTGGTGGGAACATTCTGAAGATTTCTTGGTGGGCTGCTTTTATATGGGTTTGAAATTTGAAGTGATATGTGATATAATTGGAGTGGAGACAAGAGAATAAGTCACTGGACTTATGGAAGGTGCTTAATTTGTTCACAAGCCAGCACATGGAAGGTGCTTAATTTGTACACAAGCCGGCATCTCTTTGACTCTATAGTATAAACAGACCAATCATTGTCTCTTACAAAAGAGAATGAAAGAGATAAAGACCCTTTTTTAATCTGAAGAGATGAGTTCAGATGACAAACATTAAAAAAAACTAGTAAATTCCCATATCAAGAAAAACATGGTTTTACAGCAGAAACAAATACAGAAATAGATTATCCAAGTATAATGGTTGGGAACTTAGATGCATAAACACTATAGAATTCAATGTCAAAATTTATGACTAGCAATGTCATTTCAGTTGTGTCATAAAAACTTTTTCACATTATTTTCAGTCATGTTTTTGTGAATGTTTAAAAAATGACCCTAATAGTAGCATAGAACATGGGGGATGGGAACGATTTATGATTTAACTATTTTTATGTATTTATATCTGAATATATGTATATGCATATATAAGTTTATATACAGGTACATATATCTTTCCCTATATGTATATGTATACACATACTCACCTATCCCCTTATAATGATTGGGGGATCATTATAGTTCTTAAGTGCCATCTCCAAGTTACATGTTATCTAGCAGTTTCTGTATCTTAGTGGTTAATTTCCCTTTGTTGGAGCAATTATTATTGTCCATGTTCAGTGTCATGTTCCTACTGGAGCAAATTTGAGGTAAAAATTAACCACAGACTGCTTTCAACAAAACATTATGCTGACTTCTAAAAAATTGCTAAAACTTAAGTAAACATTAAATTAATTTCAAAAGCTTTAAGTATTTTAAAGCAGCTTGCTGAGTTAAAGCAAAGTTTCTGGTATGTACAGGTATTCTTTCTCATGCAATATTTGGCATTCTTTTCACTTGTCCTTTCGATTACAGACATTAAAAACTTTCTTTTCTCCTTTACACTCTACTAATCTAAATTTGGTTTCAAATCCCAGGCAACTTTGCCTTCCATGCTCAGTTCTGGATGTTGGTTTCTTTAACCTTAGGAAATAATCTGTCTTACTGCTTCCAAAGAAATTGTGGTATATTCTCTAATTTCTGACTGTCACGAAAACCCTCGTGATCTAACTTTTGTCCAATTAGAGATGTAAATTTTTTTTTTTTAAAGACATCTGAGAATAATTCTGGTGGAGCAGAAGTTCTGAGAATGATTCACTCCAAATCCTTTCAACTCTTGTTTGATGTATTTGGTGGATGATAACAGAGTTAAAGGTTTAGCAGCTCTTTACCAGTTTACCCAACAAGTACGCTCAAAGCACTCAGAAAATGATCTTAAAAGTGAAGAATCCATGAAAAACAACTCAGAATATAAGTATTGTATATAAATATGAACATCACATACTCATAGGATCATGCAAGAATATAGACAGGATGTAATTACACATCATATCCTTCCTTCGAAGCTAACACACAGAAAATGCTACTTTACTTCCTCATATTACAATATTTTTGGGCGCATATTGAAGAATATAAGTAAAATTTCAGAGTTCTACCAGCTAAGCTCTTTTAGAAACTAAAGAGAAAAAAGGATTACCATTTTAGAATGAATTCAGATTACACAGAGGTAGGAATTATTTTACTTTAAGAATTTTCAGGAGTTAGTCACTAGAACTAAATATTATTCAAGAAAGTGGAATCTCCACTGGTGACTTTAAAAAACAACATCAACTATAATCTGTTTTGCATCAGTTATGTAGAAACCCATGGAATGGATGAAATGATCATCAGCTGGTTTATACTTCCATGAATATGTAATTTCTTCATTGATACACTAAGTATTGTTATTAGTGGATCAGGGCTCTGCTCATAAAACCCATCATTTTTGTATTGCAAAAATAATTAATTAGAATAACAAATTAGGAATTATCTTAATGGGACTATGATTGTTATTTAAATATTATTGCTCTAGTTACAGAAGATAAGCTTTTGAGAATGATTTTTACTACAAACAAAGCCATTCTACAATATTCCTGCCTTGTCCCCAAGGTATACATTCTAAGGCCCCAGTGGATGCCTGAAACCACAGATAGTACCAAATCCTAAATATACTATGTTTTTTCCTATATATGTACACTTACAGTAAAATTTAACTTATAAATTATGCATAGTAAGAGATTAACAACAAAATCTAATCATCAAATAGACCAGTTATAACAATAACTGTAATAAAAGTTATGTGAATGTGGTCTCTCTCTTTCTCTATCAAAATATCTTTTATTTTACTGCAGGTAACTGACACCTGATAAAAAGCAAAGCCACAAATAAGGGGAAAATACTGTAATTGATTATTTTGAAACATATCTATGGACTGGCATTAAATGAATATATGATGGGAGTTAAACAATATCTGTTTATTTCCAATTGTTGTGTAATCAATTTTTGCTTATTCATATTCACAGATAACAGTAGTGGCAGCCTTATATTGTTTTGATGGGAATTTGGAATACATTATTTTATTTGTAGGATCATATTTATCTCCCTCTTTGATTTCCTTAGATGAAAAAATTAACTTGCATTTTCTGGATATATGAAAACTCTTACTAGGGAGAAATAACTCAGAAGTTTGCTAAATGACAGGGAAGAATTAAATGTTGAATTAAAAATCATCTGGGCATAATCAAACATCTTGTTTAGAAAACTCAGTGATATAATTTTTTTGTTTTGTTTTGGTGGTCTAGTTAAGATGTTAACTTCGGGGCATTTAAAATTTCAGAAATAAATGCAGGACAGGCATTTTTGCACTAGACAAGTAACAATTGATGATTTGGATTATGGTATTCTAGAGTTCTCAAGAACTTTTTGCGTGTCTTTTACCTTTGTTTCTCCTTTCTTTTATTTCCTTCCCTCTATTTATTTTCTTATTATCATTACAGGCTGTTTTTACCTGCCTTTGTAAACCTGATAATTGCTTGACCCTTTTAGGTTTTCAAAGTAGCTTCATTCAGACTAGGATACAGGAGAGAAAAAATTAGAACAATTTAAAACTTAAGTTATACATCTCATAATTACTCAGATGGAAACGTGTTCATTATATAAATTTCAATGTACACATTCCAAAGTTTTTTCTTTGAAGCTACCCTTGGGACTCATGTTTGGTAGAAAGTATTACCCTTTACCTTATGACGTGAGATATTTGCTACTTCCTATTTGTTAGGAATCTGCAGTACAATGGACCCCAAACAAAATACCATAGGAAGATGTGGGTCCCGATCTGATGCTGTGCAGACTTCCCCCAGACAGAAATCATGGATACAAAAACCCACCATGCTTCATCAAAGTACTCGTCCTATCCTAAGTTTATTTGATTGGCTGGAAAATAGAGCAAAGACAAGTTGTAATAACAAGTCACTACCATTATAGTCCATTCACTTGTTTCCAAAATATTATTTAAAAAAATTTTAACATTTATAATATTGTAATGTATTATCAAATTGATATATACATTTACTTTGGTAGGTTTTTTCCCCCTTCTTTCACCTAAAGAGCTATAATTAAATTGATGTTTCCTTAATAATCCATGGAATTTTAGAATTGAAAAAAATATGGGATCTTAAAAATACAAAGAAGCAAACAAGGAGAAGCAAGCAAACAAGCATGAAACAAACGGTTTTATTATTTTACTTTAGGAATTTTCAGAAATTAGTCGCTAGAAATAAATATTATTCAAGAAAGTGGAATCTCCACTGGTGACTTTAAAAAACAACACCAACTATAATTTGTTTTGCATCAGTTATGTAGAAACCCATGGAATGGATGAAATGATCATCAGCTGGTTTATACTTCCATGAATATGTAATTTCTTCATTGATACACTAAGTATTGTTATTAGTGGATCAGGGCTCTGCTCATAAAACCCATCATTTTTGTATTGCAAAAATCATTAATTGGAATAAAAAATTAGGAATTATCTTAATGGGACTATGGTTATTATTCAAATATTATTGCTCGAGTTACAGAAGATTAACTTTTGAGAATGATTTTTACTACAAACAAAGCCATTCTACCATACTCCTGCCTTGTCGCCAAGGTATACATTCTAAGTCCCCAGTGGATGCCTGAAACTACACATAGTACCAAATCCTAAATATACTATGTTTTTTCCTATATATGTATACTTATAGTAAAATTTAGAAATACATTTAGTAAAATGTATACTTATAGTAAAATTTTTACAGGACTAGAAAAGAGCATCATGATAAAAATAAAGCTTTACTGTAGCAATAGGAAAGAATTGATTGTGTTAAAAGCCATTTTTAAAAAATTCAAACCAGCATTTATTAGATGCCATCCATGTCCCAGGCACAATACTAGGCATCAACCTTATAAAGATGAGTAAGGCAAATTCTGCATATTCTAAAATAGAACTTAAACTTTTAGTATAAAAATTGGCTCTTCTTTCTAACTATATAAAATTATATATTAAGTAAAAGACACACTTTAAAAAATCTGACAGAACACAGCAAAAGCAATTTAATGGGACATAAGTAAATGTAAATCCACTACGTGGTACTCTTTAACCTGGAATTGGAGTCATGAGTTTTACAGTAATGGATATATGACTCATTAAACTTAAGAGAGGTTGTAATTTTAAAAGGAACATTATATACAGGTGATAGTTTAAAAGGCATTGAATTACTGTATTCAGCCTTGTATTTCACAAATCTTTAGAAGGGACAACAACAAATACTTGTAACAATGTGACTTGCTCCATCTTTCCTATTTGTAACAACTTTTAATTGCCATTATACTAGTGAATTAAACTGTATCAATTAAAGATTATTTCAATGAAAGACTGCAAAAGGACTGTAAAAGAGGTTGTTCTGTTCAATATATTTAAAATCCATCTATTATTTCTTTTTTTAAATTTATTATTATTATACTTTAAGTTTTAGGGTACATGTGCACAACGTGCAGATTTGTTACATATGTATACATGTGCCATGCTGGTGTGCCACACCCATTAACTCGCCATTTAGCATTAGGTATATCTCCTGATGCTATCCCTACCCCCTCCCCCCACCCCGCAACAGTCCCTGGTGTGTGATGTTCCCCTTCCTGTGTCCATGTGTTCTCATTGTTCAATTCCCACCTATGAGTAAGAACATGCATTGTTTGGTTTTTTGTCCTCGTGATAGTTTGCTGAGAATGATGGTTTCCAGTTTCATCCATGTCCCTACAAAGGACATGAACTCATGATTTTTTATGGCTGCATAGTATTCCGTGGTGTATATGTGCCACATTTTCTTAATCCAGTCTATCGTTGTTGGACATTTAGGTTGGTTCCAAGTCTTTGCTATTGTGAATAGTGCCACTATAAACATATGTGTGCATGTGTCTTTATAGCAGCATGATTTATAATCCTTTGGGTATATGCCCAGTAATGGGATGGCTGGGTCAAATGGTATTTCTAGTTCTAGATCCCTGAGGAATTGCCACACTGACTCCCACAATGGTTGTTTCTTTATATTTTCTCTGTTTTCGATGTTTACTTTAATATAAGGATTTGTTAATAACCATGAGTTATATGAAATGATATCACTAACTGCAATAGTTGATAAAGTAACTTTTGACGGAAAGTTAAATTTATTCAAAGTATGGGTTGAAAGTTCTTAAAAGTGCTCACATTCTTTATATTTCAAAACTGGGCTAATGAGCAGGCCCCAGGATAAAGTGAGGGGTGGGGGCCATTGATTAATGGTGACGCATGGGGTTCCAGCCATGAGAGGTAGAAGGCCAAGGGGAGAAATGGGTAATGTGCATAAAGAGTTTCTCGTGAAGCTGGTCCCCTAGAAAGAACCTCCATCTACTCTGTACACTTGCACAGGGCCATTTGGGGATGGATCACAGTGAAGTCTGCAAAGCTTCTCATTATCCTTGAATTTACTGTGATATGGACTGGGAGACCAGTGACTGCTACTCCTCGTTCTGTTGTTTCCCAAAATATTCCAGTAGGCAAGGTTTTTTTTTTTTTTTTTTTTTTTTCAGGTACAGAGAAGGGCTGGTTCTTCTTTGCCATTAGGGTGGCTGTTGTGTGGGCCAGGGTGATACTTTCTGTTAGCATTCACACATGAAGAAAGAAGCCTGCTTCAGACACCAGCATGGCAGGTGGACTCAAGAGTGTGTTCACCATTTGGGTGTCATCAGAAAGCAGGTAATGAGTCTGAGTTGTGCTGATTTCTCTCTAACTATGTTACAGAGTAGGTCCAAATGCTATATCAGGAGAGGTCAAATATCTGGCCTGAAGTAAAGTCATGGAACCAAAAATTTAGAGCCAGGAAGATGATATTAAAGTTCCAGTAAGTAGGAAGAAGGTGTGAGGGAGAGAGGAGTAAGTCTTTCTTTAGCTGCGTCCCAGAGATTCTGGTACATTGTCTCTTTGTTCTCATTGGTTTCAAAGAATTTCTTGATTTCTGTCTTAATTTCATTATTTACTAAGGAGTCATTCAGGAGCAGGTTGTTCAATGTCCATGTAGTTGTGTGGTTTTGAGTAAATTTCTTAATCCTGAGGTCTAATTTGATTGTACTGTGGTCTGACGGGCTGTTACGATTTCAGTTCTTCTGCATTTGCTATACAGTGTTTTACTTCCAATTATGTGGTCAATTTTAGAGTAAGTGCCACGTGGCACTGAGAAGAATGTTTATGCTGTTCTGTTGGATGGAGAGTTCTGTAGATATCTATTAGGTCCACTTGATCCAGAGCTGAGTTCAAGTCCTGAATATCCTTGTTAATTTTCTGTCTTGTTGATCTGTTTAATATTGACAGTAGGGTGTTAAAGTTGCCCACTATTACTGTGTGGGAGTCTAAGTCTCTCCTTATAGGTCTCTAAGAACTTGTTTTATGAATCTGGGTGCTCCTGTATTGGGTACATATATATTTAGGATAGTTAGCTCTTCTTGTTGAATCATTACCTTTACCATGATGTAATGTCCTTCTTTGTCTTTTTTGATCTTTGTTGGTTTAAAGTCTGTCTTATCAGAGACTAGGATTGCAACCCCTGCTTTTTTTTTTTTTTTTGCTTTCCATTTGCTTGATAAATATTCCTCCATCCCTTTATTTTGAGCCTATGTGTATCTTTGCATGTGAGATGGGTCTCTTGCATACAGCACAACAATGGGTCTTGACTCTTTATCTAATTTGCCAGTCTGTGTCTTTGGGGTATTTAGATTTACATTATTATGTGTGAATTTGATCCTGTCATTATGATGGTAGATGGTCATTTTGCATACTAGTTGATTTCATGTCTTCATCGTGTCATTGGTCTTTATATTTTCCTGTGTTTTTCAGTGGCTGGTACTGGTTTCTCCTTTCCATATTTAATGCTTCCTTCAGAAGCTCTTGCAAGGCAGGTCTGATGGTGACGAATTTCCTTAGCATTTGCTTGTCTGAAAACGATTTTATTTCTCCTTCGCTTATGAAGCTTAGTTTGGCCATATATGAAAACCTGGGTTGAAAATTCTTTTCTTTAAGAACGTTGAATATTGGCCCCCACTATCTTCTGGCTTATGGGGTTTCTGCAGAGAGATCCGCCTTTAGTCTGATGGGCTTCCCTTTGTAGGTGGCCTGGGCTTTCTCTCTGGCTGCCCTTAACATTTTTTCCTTCATTTTGACCTTTGAGACTGTGGCGATTATGTGTCTTGGGGTTGATCTTCTTGTGGAGTGTCTTTTTTTTTTTTCTTTTTTGAGATGGAGTCTCACTCTGTTGCCCAGCTGGAATGCAGTGGCATGACCTTGGCTCACTGCAACCTCTGCCTCCCGGGTTAAAGCAATTCTCCTGCCTCAGCCTCCTGAGTAGCTGGGATTACAGGCTTACATCACCACACCCGGCTAATTTTTGTATTTTTAGTAGAGACAGGGTTTCATTATGTTGGCCAGGCTAGTCTTGAACTCCTGACCTCAGATGATCCACCCGCCTCAGCCTCCGAAAGTGCTGGTATTAAAGGCGTGAGCCATCGTGCCTGGCCTTCTTGTGGAGCATCTTATTGGTGTTCTCTGTATTTCCTGAATTTGCATGTTGGCTTGTCTTGCTAGGTTGGGGAAGTTCTCCTGGATAATATAGTGAAGTGTGTTTTCCACCTTGGTTCCATTCTCCCGGTCTCTTTCAGGTACTCCAGTCAATCATAGGTTTGGTCTTTTTACATAGTCCCATATTTTTTGGAAGTTTTATTTGTTCCTTTTCATTATTTTTTCTCGAATCTTGTCTGCCTGCCTTACTTCAGCAAGATAATCTTCCATCTCTGATATTATTTCTTACACTTGATTGATTCAGCTATTTATACTTGTGTATGGTTCACAAAGTTCTCGTGTTGTGTTTTTCAGCTCCATCAGGTCATTTATGTTCCTCTCTAAACTGGTTATTCTAGTCAGCAGCTCCTCTAAACCTGTTATCAAGGTTCTTATCTTCTTTGAATTATTGTGTTAGAACATGCTCCTTTACCTCAGCGAAGTTTGTTATTACGCATCTTCTGAAGCCTACTTCTGTCAATTCATCCATCTCACCCTCTATCCGGTTCTGCACCCTTGCTAGAGAGGTGTTGTGATCATTTGGAGAAGAAGAGGCACTCTGGCCTTTTGGGTTTTCAGCATTTTTTCATAGATTCTTTCTCATCTTCATGAGTTTGTCTGGTTTCGATCTTTGAGGCTGCTGACCCTTGGATGAAGTTTTTTTGGGGACTTTTTTTGTTGATGCTGTTGTTGCTTTCTATTTGTTTGTTTTTCTTTCAATAGTCAGTTCTGTAGGGCTGCTGCAGTTTGCTGGGGGTTCACTTCAGGTCCTATTCATCTGTTTTTTTCCTGCACCTGGAGATGTCACTTGAGGAGGGTGGAGAACAGCAAAGATGGGTGCCTGCTCCTTCCTCTGGGATCTCTGGCCTCAAGGGGCACCCACCTGATGCCAGTGAGAACACTTGTTTGGGGGTCTTACCCATTTGGGTGGCACAGGAAGCTGGACCCATTTAACAAGGCACTTTGGCCGTCCCTTGCTGGAGGGGGTGTGCTGCACTGGGGGAAACCCACTCATCTGGGCTGCCTGGATTCCTCAGAGCTAGCAGGAGGAAAGACAGTCTGCTGGTCTGCAGAGACCATGGCCTTCCCTCCCACTATGGGCTCAGGCTCAGGGAGATCAGAGTTCTGTCCCTGAGCCCTTGGCTGGAGTTGGAGATCCTGCAGGGAGGCCCTGCAGCTATAGTGTTAGCTGCAGCCCCTCCCCAAAGGAGCTCTGATGGCTTAGACAGCAGGCAGCTGCAGCAGTGGTGATGGGTGTCCCTCCCCCGGGAACTCAGCTGGCTTAGGCTGATTCTAGCCACGTGGCTGTTGAGAATCTGCATGGCTCTGTGGTTCGGACCCAAGGCCCTGGTGTCATGGGCTCATGAGTGGGATCTTCTGATCTGTGGGTTGCCTAGTTCTGTGGAAAAAGCATGGTTTCCCAAGCTAGGTAGCACTCTCACTCACTGCGTCTGTTGGCTGGGGGTGGGGGCTCCTCCTCACCATGTGGCTCTCAGGTGGGCCTCCACACCACACTGCTCTTCCTTACTCTCTATGGGTCATGCCAGCCACCTAGCCAGCCCTAATGACAGAGCCGGGATACCTCGGTTGCCCGTGCAGGATTCGCACTCTGCTTTGGATCTTTTTGATGGGGGCCTCGGATCACTGCTGCTTCTAGTTGGCCATCTTGGCCCCGCCCTGATTTGTCTCAAACCTGAGGATTTTCTTGGGGGTTGGAGGGTGAGAATTCAACAAGACAATCTATTTCAAACACTTGACAAAAACACAGGTCTTGATAAAATTGAGGTTAAATTCTCTCCTACTTCCTCTCCCCTCTTCAAGTTTTCTTTTCAATGTTTCTTGTCCCTACCAAATTGGCTTTTCAGTTTGGCAGTAACAGTTATCTCTGTGTCTATGTCTATGCTATCTCTATGTCTACCTACATCTGTATCTCCACATACATACAACTTTGTTTTTTTAAAGGGAAAACAAAGGAGACCTGTTACTAGGGAAAGTGATTGGATCTTGTGTTTGGACAGAAGGGCTGAAAAACACCTACTATGATATTGATGCAGGAATGATGCTCTATTGGAAGTATCACAGAAATATTTTTGGGTGAAAGCATACCCTAGGAAACAAACATTCTAAAACTTTTCCAAAGTAGTTAAGGGTTATAAAGAAAGGAAACTTTAAATTCTTTAGGAGACAACAATAGCTCCCTGGTAATTCTGTGATAGCTGTGTTCAGTGAACTACTGTTTATGTTTCCTTAAATAGTAGTAGTATTGAAAGGACATTGGAATCTATAAATCAACTCTACCATTTTACAGTTTTCTGAATATACTCAAGGATAAATACGAATAGTTAGTATGAAAGTACTAATGTTCAGGGTCAAGTTTAAAGGTAGTACATTTTTGTGATGGGTGTCATTAATTTTTTTCCTTTTAAAAATTGTGAAATATATAAAACACAATTATTTATTTTTACCATTTTAAGTGTACAATTCAGTGGAATTAAATACATTTACAATGTTTGATATTATTAAATTTTGAAAATGAAAGCTTTGTAACCATTGCCTCCAAATCAAAATCTCATGTCCGTATCTATTGGCAAGAGGAAAAGACAGAGAAACAACATTAAAAAACTAAGCAAAACAAACTGGATGGAATACTGAAGGAGAGACAAAGTTGATGAAAATGCAGGTGATTTTTTTCTTTTACTGACACTGTATTTTTTTTTTGTTTTTCTATTGATTTTGTAAAGTCACAGAACACCATCCTAAAATGAGATGGAATGAAAAGCAATTACATTATATGTATATAAAATGCTTTTTGAAATATATATTTCTTCACTTTTATGGCTAAGCTCTTGGTTAGAAAAATGTTCCAATCACACATCAGAAATATGATATGTTTAAGAGGAGATTTCATTGCTGAACCAGAACTTATGATGGAATTTTAGGCTTTAGACCTAGAGGATACATTAGTGATCACCTAGTCTGAATCTTTCATTTTATAGGCAAGGAAAATGAAGTTCTTAAAGATTGATTTTTCTATCCATCTATCCACTAGAATATGCTTTGTTCCAGAAGGTATTATGACGTGGTTTTCAAGAACACATAAATGACAGAAAGCACAAATTGGAAGTAGGTGATAAAGTCAAGAAAAAGAAAAGAGCAGGATCATAAAAAGAGTCAGGACTGAAACTAGCTCACAAAAGAAGCACACCCTTAAATCCTAGGCTTTTGATGGGGATAAGCCACAGATTGTACCTTAAACGTTTTACTGATCAATGTATAGAAGGACATCCGGTTAAGCAATTCAATTACTCCAAAGATAAAACCACCCAATTGTTCAGAAGATGGACCACTATTTACAACACAAGAAAGAAATGTCTTCTGAGAGCTCTACTAAGGGAGAATATCTTCAAACATTTTTAAAGACTTCATTATAGGAGATGGAGAACAGATTCTTAGGATGTGTGTGTGTGTGTGTGTGTGTGTGTGTGATTTCTTACTGTGTGTGTGTCTGATTTCTCACCACAGTTGATTGTATCTCACCTGGGTGCAATTCAGTAAAAGCTTCTCCCAGAATGATCTGAACCCTTCTCCTTCAGCTGGGACTTCCTGGGAAGGACACTGGTATGTTGAGTTCCTGGCAGGACAGCTGGGACTTCTTTTTTATTCCATCATCCAAGACTCAAACTTTGTTATTCCAGGTGGTTGAAAAGAGAGATATTATGTTGTAACATGGGATTTCCAGGAGCTCAGCTTTAATCAAAATCGGTGTTTTACAAATATTTTGGGCATGTGACTTTTCTGAGATGCTTGTTAGTAATTTAGATTTCTGTGGTCTCATGCTTACTTATTCAGATTCAGAAGGATGGGACTCAGGAATCCGCATGCGATGCAGGTGTAAAGAGTCACACTTTGAGAAATGCTGGACAGTCTTTTTTTTGGAAGGGATGTTTATCATTTGATCCTTTAAGGGTGGTACAGATATGCTTCAATGAAAGCCTTTCTGGGAAGTTTCATTTTGTTCTCTGCTTTTGCGTCTTCGTACTTCTCCTCTAGTCCCCTACAGTTTAAATAATTGCTGGTTTTGGAGGTAGGTTGAGAACTATCTCTAGTTAGAACTGAGATTTTTTTATTCATATAAGAGAAATGCACAGCATTAACAATTTTCTTAATACACATTTTTTGCAAGTTATTGAGAAAGTGGACAAAGTAAATGTTTAGGAGACCTATTCTGGTAGGAGAAACCTGGCTTCACTGAGATTAGGAGATGTCAAGCTTTCTGACTTTGTGTGGCTCAATTTCTCCAGATCTGTATCCCCATTTAGAAAGAACATATAACAAGGAGCAGGATTGAGTAGTGTAGGTGAGACATAAACTCCTGGTGGGAAGGAATATTTTACCCCTGATGTTGTTTAGAATTGATGACACGTGGTGATAAAAAGTAGAAATCCATTTTAGTCAGTTTTCTGATTGTTTTAAAATTTATTATAGACAGCGGACCCTCTTATTGCTGGCATCCAGGGTGGACAGCTTCATTTCCTCCTCCCATGGTACATGGTACTCCACTTTTGAGGCGTATTGTAGGGTATCTGTGCTTGAGGGTAGAGGGAAGGAAAAAGGGGAATAGAGCAGGAAGAGAAGGCTTTACTCCATTGCTTTGCTGTAGCCTTGCTACTCAGAAGATAATCTTTGGACCAGCAGCCTCTGGGCATCACCTGGCCTCATCCAAGATCTACTAATCAGAAGAATCTTTATTTTAACAAGGTAACAGTCATTCTTACATATTAAGGTTTGTAAAGTACTGTTCTAGGATAGCACTTCTCAATTTTTTTTAGCTTAGAATCACCTGGAGGGTGGAACGCTTGTTCAAACACATATTCCAGAGAATCTGGTTCAATAGTTGGGGCTGATGAATCTGTACCAATAAGCTCCTGATTATGTTTACAATGCCATTGCACACTTTGAGTAATGAGGTAGAGAACAAAGCTTCTTTTTTTTAAAAAAGAGTTTATTTTTAAAAGAAGTTTTAGGTTTACAGAAAAGTAGAACAGAAAGCACAGAGTTTCCATGTATCCCCAGCTGCATCCACACAACACACACAGCCTCCCCACTATCAATATCCTGCCTCAGCGTGGTATCTTTGTTACAACTGATAAACCTACATTGACAGATCATTTTCACCCAAAGTTCACAGTTTACATTAGGGTTCACTCTTGGTGCTGTACATTTTGTGGGTTTTGACATATATCCACCATTGTAATATCATAGAGAATAGTTTCAATGTCCTAAAAAGCCTCTATTTAAACTTCAGTTAATTTAAGTAGTGCTCCATCTATTCAGTCTCATTCCCTCCATACCCTGGCAATCACTGATCTTCTTACTGTCTACAAAGTTTTGCCTTTTCCAGAGTATCATATAGTTGAACTCACGTAGTAACCTTCTCAGATTGGCATTTTTCACTTAGTAGTATGCATTTAAAGTTCCTCCATATCTTGTCATGACTTGATAGCTCAGGCACTGAATAATATTCCATTGCTGAATAATATTCCAGTGCTCAACAGTCTTTTTAGCACTAAATCATATTCCATTATCTTGATGTACCACAGTTTATCCATTCATCTACTGAAAGACTTCTTGCTTGTTGCCAAGTTTTGTCAGTTATGAATAAAGCTGCTGTACACATCCATGTGCAGATTTCTGTGTGGACATAAGTGTTTGATTCCTTTGGGTAAATACCAAAGAGAATAACTGCTGCATTTATGATGGTAAGAGTGTGTTTTATAAAAAACTGCCAAACTATCTTCCAAAGTGGCTGTACCATTTTGCATTCTCACCAGCCATGAACAAGAGTTCCTATTGCTCCATGTCCTCACCAGCATGTAGTATTGTCAGTGATTTGGCTTTTGGCCATCCTACTAGGTATGCAGTGGCATTTCATTGTTGTTTTAATTTGTAATTTCTTAATTATATATGATGTTGAGCATCTTTTCTTAGGCTTATGTATAATCTGTATATCTTCATTATATTTTGGTAATTTTGGTATATTCTGACTATTTCCTTCTTCTATCAAATATGTCTTTCACAAATGTCTTCTCCTAGTCTGTGGCTTGTCTTCACATATACCTGAGACAACCGTGCTTTTTAAATGGGCCACATGGAATCACCTGGAATGTTTTAAAAATGCGAATTCCTTGGAACCCATCCCAAGAGACTATGAGAAATTCCTTAGCCACTCTGATGTAATTTCTCTCTGTCCACATTTAAGGGATCTAATACCTAAGCCTGTATTGAAGGCGCTGAGCTCTGACCTGCCAACTGCTATTCCCAGCTCACATTTCCTTTCTGCCATGCTCAGGTGCCAGACACATGGATGATAAATGAGACTTGCTCTGTTCTTGAGGGCTCCAGGCTGTACTCACACCTTAGAAGAAATGTTGCTTCTTAGTATGAGACTTTTCCCCACTTCTGTCTGTTAGTAGAAACATTTGGGATAATAAATGAATAACAAATGGTCCAGGGGTCAAATTTGTCATATTTTTCTGGTTACCTATTTTGTGTAGAGCATCTTGATAGGAGGCACAAGATTTAGGGTTTTAAGACAAGGTTCTGACCTTCAAGGAATCTACAATTTATTTGACAAGTGTATTAGTCTATCTTTGTGTTGCTATAAAGAAATACCTGAGACTAGATAATTGTAAAAAAGAGGTTTAATTTGGCTTATGGTTCTACAGGCTGTACAGGCATGGCACCATCCGCTCAGCTTCTGGTGAGGCCTCAGGAAGCTTACAGTCATGTAAGAAGGTGAAGGGGAGCCAGCATGTCATACAGTGAGAGTGGGAGCAAGAAAGAAGGGGTATCTCATGTGAACTAAATGGGCAAGAACTCACTTATCAGCAAGGGGATGATGCTAAATCATTTAGGAGAGATCTTCTGCCATGATCCAATCACCCCCAACTAGGCCCCATCTCTGACACTGAGAATCACTTTTTATCATGAGATTTAGAGGGGATAAACATCCAAACTATATCAGATGTCTATAGCTTTTGGTCCAAAGAAAGTCCCCTAGCTACTAGCTATACCAAAATACCATTTCTATTTTTAGACTTTTGCATGTGCCTAGTATACTCTTTTAAAGTATTAAAAAATCCAAATCGGAAATGGGACACCAATTTTAACAGCTACAAGCAAAGCTGTTTTGATTGAAAAGGTGGAGTGTATCTGGAGCCTGGCCTGTTCACTCTTCCCCTTTGCTCATTTGTGGTGTCTGAGGTGTCTCATCAGCACCTTACTCTAAGGAACACATTTAAAAAGCTTATTGCTTCACATTATTTGGGGACTGTGGCATTTGACTCATGATCTTTCTTCCCGCACTTCATCTTGCAAACCTCAGTAGTTACCTGAGTGTCCACACAGGCAGCCTGGCCTCTCAGATGCCTTGAACTACAGTATGATGTGCTGCCTAATTCACTTAATCCTCCTATTTCAGTGACCACACTGGAACTCTTACTTTCTGAAGTTTTAAGCTCCTTTACTCTCTGATAACAATCTGTCTGTCAAGCTCTTTTTTTCACCAAATCTACTTCATGGCCATTAAATCTGTTCTTAGCTATCATCACCCTTACCAATTCTTTTCTTTACATCCGTCAGACTCTTTGGACCACACTCCCTTGCTTTCGTAGCCTGGACAATCACTCTCTTACTAGCAAACAAATTTCTGTTACCTCTGTTCTTTTCCTGCTTCTCTTAAGGCAGCAGAGACACTCTCCCAAATCCTCCCCACTATGGCCAGACCTCCAGTAGAAGAAAATCCCTGGCTCCTGTTCCTGCACTTGCCCCTTTCAGGAGAGGAGGAATGACCTATCTGATTGTTAAATTTTAGAAGAAGATCTAAGTATGCTTAGATGGTCCTTCTGGATCTTCTTTGGAATTTGCCTGCTTGCAGAGGAAGTGCATTTCACTCTATTCCTCCTTGATGTGAAGACGGAGACCTCACATTTAGCACTGCCTAACTTTTGGGTCATTCTGCAAATCAGCCTTTGTCATTAAGGGTTGTTTTGTATTACTCCCTTTTCTACTAAAAATTAAAAATAGCAACTAAGTCTCAGTCAATCCTTAAATACCAATTCTTGATTTCTTTACTCAACTGGCCAAATGCCACTAGAAGGATATAATAAATCAGTACTATTCACTGGTATTGTAAATTCATAGTGGACCCTGGATGGTGCTGAGAAGTCCTTCCCTTGCCATTGAGGAATGCTTTCTTTAGCTCCTTTTGGCAGCTCCACTCACACTCCCTGACTCTTCTCAGAGCCTTGCCTACCCTGCCCTGGCCAAAACCATGAGATGACATCGTTTCCTGAACATCAAGAAGCAAATGAACATGAAGACTCTTAAATCTCTACCCCACACCTATAATGTTATTCTATCATTGCGTATCTTCTTGTCTTCCCTCTCATCTTAGGAGAAGCATATCCCCCACCCCCAGGTTGGGGGTCTAGGTCAATTTCTTCATTTGTCTTTTGATCCTACCCTTTTATTTCCCTTGTGTTCTTACTGGATTCATCAGTTCCTCTCTCTTTTCTCCCATCATTGCCTGCTCTATCAGTGCCTATTTTGTGGACTAAAAACATACTCAAATCTCTCTCATTTTGAATTTAAAAAGTTTTTTTTTCCTTGGCTCCATGCAGCTCTCTAGCTACAGCCAAACCTTGGTTTCAATCTGTCCTAGTTCTCTGCCTCGTTGTCCCACATTCACTTTTATTTCCATCAGGTTTTTCTGCCTCCCTCACACCCCAATACATACTAAATCAATCCTAAAATGGTCTACTCACATGGTTTTTATTACCAGGTGTCTAGGAAATGCTCTGAAATCTCTTTCTCTACATTTCTCCCAACTGTTTGTGTACAAGGGGAATACAGGTTGTCCATCTGAGCTCCACCAAATTGTCAAACATGATGATGTGCCAAGCAGAATTCTTATATCCTCTCTAGTCTCTACCTTTCCTCCCCATCCTCTTCCCACCCCTTTAAACATGTGTTTTCTGTCTCAGTTAATGGCAGCCTTGTCATTTCAGCATCCTAAACCAGAAACTTTGAAGTCACTCTAGATTTAGTTCTCCTCTCTTCTACCCTCCCATGCGGGCCTCTCCTATTGTGCATCACGGAGTCAAGTTGATTTTCTCCCATTCCTCAGTTTTGTCCCCCTGCTCTTTACCTTTACTATCATGGCCCGGTTCAGGCCTCTGTCTCTTGCCTACACCATTGCCATGACATCCTAAATGGCTTATCTGCCTTAAGTGTCTGCCTGTCTTCATAATTTCCTTCCTAATGCTACTGAAATAATTTTTGAAATGCAAATCTGATCACGTTGCTCTCCCATTTAGAACTCTTTCCAGTTTTGCGTTGTGTCTAGGATGAATGTCCAGATTCCTTTTCATGGTATGTAATATTCTCCACAATCCTGTCCCTGCCTACTTTTCTACTCTTCTCCCATGACTGCCTCACTCGAGCCATCACACCATGGCTGTGTGAAATGCCTTCCTCCCAACATTTACCAACACAATTCTTCTGCAACCTTTAAGTCCTAGCTGAAGGGTTACCTACTTAGTAAGGCCTTACCACATTATATTGCATTATTTATTTATGTGTTGATATAATTTCCTAGACTGAGAACTGCCTGAAGCTATCACTTTGTCTTTTTATCCAGTATGTAACATGATGACTAGCACATAGTCAGCACTCAGAAATTTTTTGCCAAGTAAGATTGAAAAATGCTATAGATTGACAAAATACAATTGGAAGGGAATATACCAAATTAAAAATAATAGGTGTGTGCAACTGATAGGATCTAGAGTGACTGAAAAATTTTTCCTCTATAATTTGATAAAATCATTTTTATAATGAAAAGAGGTGCACAATTTGAAGAAAAATGATATAGCAGGAGAAACTCAATAGTGAATGTGCTTCAAAGTTAACATTTTTCAAGAATGGCTCAAGATAAGTAAGTTACTTAGACGTTGGGCTTGGAGACTGAGTAAAAAAAAAAAGAAGAGAGAAAGAATAAAGCTAAAAAGGGTAAAATTTAAAAATTATTCTATATGTATTAAGGTTCTCTAGAGGGCCAGAACTAATAGAATACATGTATATATGAGAGGGACTTTATTCAGGAGAATTGACTCACACAATCACAAGGTAAAGTTCCAAGATAGGCCATCTGCAACTTGAGGAGCAAGAAAGCCAGTGGTGGATCAGTCTGAGTCCCAAAACCTCAAAAGTACGGAAGCCAACAGTGCAGCCTTCAGTCTGTGGCCAAACGCCCAAGAGACCCTGGCAAACCACTGGTGTAAATCCAAAAGTCCAAAACTGAAGAGCTTGGAGTCTGATGTTCGAGGTCAGGAACCATCCAGCTAGGGAGAAAGATGAAGGCCGGAAGACTCACCAAGTCTAGTCCTTCCACTTTCTTCTGCCTGCTTTATTCTAGCCATGCTGGCAGCTGATTAAATTGTGCCCACTCAGATTGAGGGTGGGTCTGCCTCTCCCATTCCACTGACTCAAATGTTAATCTCCTTTGGTGACAGCCTCACAGACACACCCAGGAACAATAGTTTGCATGCTTCAATCAAATCAAGTTGACACTTAATATTAACCACCACATTACATACATTGTTTTCATTCATTCATTCATTTATTTAAAATGTTTATCTATTCAAATGCTCTTTAAATCATTTATACCTCACTTTGTTTCAGCAAGGCTTTAAGTAAGCTTGTGATGAAGGATAAAATCTAGAAAGACTAAGTAAATTAAAATTATTTTAGAGAAAATGAGGCTAAAGAAAAAGCCAACTAAGTAAAACAAAGGCAGGATTCATATGAATACATCAAGTTTAAGCTATGAGGTTCTATGTACTCGCCAGAGGGGAGCCATAGATTTGACTTTGACCTTTGTAGTGATCAATCAGAGAGGGAAAAGTGATTGGTGATAAGACGCATGATGACTGTAATATAGAATCAGATAATTTATTTGGGAATTGTATCTACTAAGATCAGTGAGAAATTTTTCCTATGGATCCTTAGGGAAAAGAGATGGCACAATGTGATAAAATACATGCTTATCAACATTCTTAAATATATACAACATTGAGTTTCATAGATCAATTTCCCATAATGTTCATCAATGTAGGAAAATAGACCTGATGAGAGAATAATTCAATGGATGTATTCTCTAGGGGACAAATATGATCATTCTTTGATATGATCCAATGTAGCAAAGCCTCTGGATTGTTCACTTAAATGTAGATTCATGAGTCTCTCCCATCTCTATCGCTTCTCATCCCCCTAGAGATTTTGACTCAGCAGTTTGGAAGTAGAGTCCTAGAATTTTTGTTTTAGATAATCACCCTGGGTTATTAGACAAGAGGTATAAGAATCACACTTAATGCTGATTTTTGAGTATTTAGAGGAACAAGTGGACTGCATATACTTCAGCCAATCATTTGAATATTTGGTTTCTCTAAACTGAGCTAAAATGTTGTGTACAGATAATTTGAGATTGTATTTCCTGGCCAATACTTGGGGTATAGTTGGCCTATATGCCAGTTAATAGTAAAACTATATCTTTAATAATTTAACCAAGCTATTAGTAAACTAAGTTTAATATTTACAAAATAAGTTTCTTAATATTTACAAGATAGCATAAAACAAAGTTTTACTAAAATTGAAGCCCCTAGAGTCAGTAGTGAGTATTTAAATAAGCAAACAAGGGACCTACTCAGAAACATGCATCAACTAATGATTTGGAACTCAAGTTTCAATAACGTAAAACATGACTGAACTAATTTTAGCCTCAAAAAATGTAAAATAGATGTAACCAGAATAAATAAAATAGATGTATCCTTGGCAATGAGAAATTTTTATACCTCTAAAATACATCCAGCTTTAAGCATTGATTCCTCCTAGAGAATCCTTCAGTATAAACTTGTTGCACCATTGTAGTGTTTAAGATGGCTCCCAAGAATCCCTGCTTCCTTCTGTTCATGTCTTTGTTTAATCCCCTCCCGCTGAGTATTTGTTGAATTTATGGACAGTTTTAACAAATTGAATGTGGCAGAAATAATGGGATTTCTTTCTTTTTTTTTTCTTTTTTTTTTTTGAGACGGAGTCTCACTCTGTCATCCAAGATGGAGTGCAGTGGCGTGATCTTGGCTCGCTGCAACATCTGCCTCCCGGGTGAAAGCAATTCTCCTGCCTCAGCCTCCTGAGTAGCTGGAATTACAGGTGCCCACCAGCACGCCCAGCTAATTTTTGTATTTTTAGTAGAGAGGGGTTTCGCCATGTTGGCCAAGCTGGTCTTGAACTCCTGACCTCAGATGATCCACCCGCTTCAAGCCTTCCAAAGTGCTGGGATTACAGGCATGAGCCACTTCACCCAGTCAGGATTTCATTTTTAAGACTGGGTTATAAAAAGACTGTAGCTTCCATTTTGGATGTACTTTCCTGCTTTCTCTCTCTCTCTCTCTGGGGGGGAAGAAGTTGACATGTCAGCAGCCCTGTGGAGAGGCCCACATGGCAAGGAACTGAAGCCTCTGATCAACAGCTGGTGAAGAAGAGAGGCAAGCCAACCATCTGTGAATGAGTTTGGAAGTCAATCTTCCAGTTCCAGTTGAGTCTTGAGATGACTGCGTCATTGGCCAATAGCTTAACCACAACCTCGTGAGACCCCATGTCTACCCAAGTCAGCTGCTTCTGGATTCCTGATCCTCAGAAACTGCTGTTTTAAGCCACTAAATTTTGGGGGTAATTTGATAGGCTGTAATAGATAACTAATACAAACATGAACATATAAACAACTGAGATTGCTTGCCATGTGAGAGCATACATTATAGATTGGTTGAAATATTGACTTTGTTTGGAACAAGTGACCTGTAATTATTTTTTCTGGGAGCCATTAGATAACAAGGCTAGTCATCTACTGACACCATTCCTATTTTGTAAGAATAGAAAAGCTTAAGAGGATACACATTTTTCTCTTACCTGTCATCGGAGAACTGTTCATTTAAAAATGCTACAAAATCATTAAGGATATAGGGCACAAGTCAAATTTTCCCCTTCTGGAATTCTCATCCTCTGTCATATGGAACTACTGTTTGTGGAACTTGCTTCAAAATAGGACTGAGTTGGCGAGGTGTGGTGGCTCACGCCTGTAATCCCAGCACTTTGGGAGGCTGAGGAGGGTGGATCACTTAAGGTCAGGAGTTCAAGACCAGCCTGGCCAACATGGTGAAACCCTGTCTCTACTAAAAATACAAAAATTAGCCAGATATAGTGGCAGGTGCCTGTAATCCCAGCTACTCGGGAGGCTGAGGCAGGAGAATTGCTTGTGGAGGTTGTGGTGAGCTAAGGTCGCATCACTGCACTCCAGCCTGGGTGAGAGAGTGAGACTCTGTCTCAAAAAAAAAAAAAAAAAAAAAGACTGTCTCACTAGCTGTCCAGGTTGACTCTGGAGTGTAGCCACTAATGATTGTTGTTCACAGTCAAAGGTCTAACTTAACAAACTTTAGTGAGGGTCAATGATGTGTTCCATAGTTAAGTATTGTAGGCAGAGGTGAATAATCTCAGTCCTTGTCCTCATGGAACTCACAATCTGGGAGGAGTTTCAGAAGCAGACAGGGGAAGAGAGGAAGAGAAAGGGGGAAGGACAAAGATTGTATGAGGGAACAGGCTCAGTGGTGCAAAACAGTTTGTATGGCCTGATGGTAATGTGTGTTTGGAGAACAGAGGTGAGGCAGGGAGTGAGAGAAGGCCAGGGGATAAACTTGGATCTTTAGACAGAATCAGATCAGGAGGGAAAGGCCATGTGGCAAAAAGAGCCAAACCTGGGTGTTATTTCCACCTAATAATTTAAACATAAGGGAAATTATTTTTAAACAACTTGAGTTATAATTTCTCATTTGTAAAGTGGCAATGGCAATGCCTAACACACAGGCTACCTTGTTGACTTTAAGCTGAAATATATCCTCTGCTTATAAATTTTATTAAAATATTAATGTTAAATAAGCCACTATTTATCAGCATCTTAGGGACCTGAAAATGTAACATGTCTAATCAGAAGCAATATTTTTCTGTTAAGTCTTACAAACATTAAAGCTGTGTCTTCAAGAAAGGAAATTATGAATCTTAGGACATAAGAAAAGCAGAATAAAAGCATAGAAGGATGTGAGGAGTTGTGTTATGTAAGTTGCCCTAATTCTGTCACTTAACCCTTTTCCCGTTTAAAAAAAATGTGCAGCTTGCTGCCAGCACTCATTTAATTTTACATAAACATGCTCTTTGAGGCTGAAGCCAATCTGACTGGTTTTCACTGTGAAAATAAAATATAAAAACTGTTCTTGGAGTTATTTCCAAACAAAACTAAGATCAGAATCGTCTGAATCATCAGAATTGTCTATTTCAGAAAAATCAGATTCATCAAATGAATCTTTAGCCAACAACTGTTTGAGAACAATGTTAACATCACACACAGGAATGCTGTTTTTCTAGGAGTTGATGTTTTCAGTGATTGAGAATTGCTATATTTTGTAAATGGAAATACCACCACTAAAATCAGAATGGTGTAATTAGAATGATGTCTTTTGTTTCCAAAGTTAAAGTTGGTATACTAGGGTGATGCAAAAAAAATAATAATAAAAGTGAGGTATTTCCTGGCATCATTATCTTGGGGTAAATGCTGCAGCCGCAAGCACCACCAGTGACAATTCTCCAGGCAAATGGGAACAGGGTTAAATAAATTAAACAGTTTCAATTTGATTTATGCAATGATATTTGATCATTCAAATATGCTTATACTTAATATTTGAGCTTAAACACATTTAAACTCATTAAGGAGGGATAAAATGTACATTTTGTCATTTTAGGATACATTTTCACTAAGGATGATGTGTTAAAATTAATGAGTAAAACTTTATCTAACCACCTGAAATGGGTTGACATCTTTACCCTGATCTTTTATTTACCTTACTACATTCTGAGTTGGAGCCTTGGGGAATTTCAGAAGATGAGGATTTTTGGCGTTTTATTGTTAATGTTTTCTAAAGTTTTATTGGAGAAAATGCTAGAAAATACATTGCATTGTCCCTTTTGATGATTTCTGTTAAGCAGTTTTATTTTTGGTTTCTTGTGATATCTGGACTACAAGATTTCCAGAAAAAAAACAGAAGGGAGAAATAAAGCATTAGCTTTAATGATGTGGAGATATTTGAGAAAATGAACCTCTAAGCTAAGAAATTTCTCATCTCCTTCAGCTTCCACAGTGAATCTAAGGAGTGATTCTGAAGTTTGAGTTGAGATAAATGCTCAAGGAGCACCACTCCCGTTCAGTCAGCTGGGTTTCAGAGCTCAGGACTGCAACTGTGAAGGCTCAGTGAGAGCAAGTAGGCTCACAGTGAAAGGCAAACTTACAGGTCCTCCATCGCTGAAGGAAGAAATTACAGTGGAATTGAAATGCCATATTTTCCCATATGTATCCAAAGGGAATGTTCTAAGAGAGGAGAAAAGGAAAATCCAACGGCTGAGTGCGTTATACTTTTTGAGTGTCCTCCAATAGAAACATCATGATGTCATATTATATTAATTTAATGACCAAAAAAATATAGAAACCAAACACAGAAACTGTAATTAAATATCCTCTGGAGAACATAATTATGTAAGTAGTACTGCTTTTTAATGTGTAATGAGAGCAGGGGAAAGAGCCTTTGGGCAGGTACTAAGAATCCAAATTTCCTTTTATTAAAAATATTTCTCAAAGCAAATCTCCTTATGTGTTTCCCGTTGAGAACTTTACCTCCCCAATCTGCCTTGTCTTGGAAGCTGTTGCGTTTTCATTTTTTTTTTTTATCTCTATCTTCTTTTCACTCATGTTTCTATACCAGTCTCTTTGTATCCTCCTGGACTTAACAGCTCCCCCCATTGTGCCATCTGCTGTCTCCTACTTGAGTCAACAGTGGTAACAGATGAGACTTCTTCATTCAAAATAATAGCACATTCAGGGGCATGTCTTCAATCTCATTCTTTTTTGGATGTAACAGATTACTATAAGCGCCGTGCTTCTGACCAGACTGCACTGCCCTCATAATATTTAAAAGAAAAATAGTGTACAGCTGTTGGTTATTTACTTTATCTTTTGCATTCTTATTATTTTATGTGGTACATAAAGACCTGATTTATCAATATTCTTATATAGGTAACTAAGCATCCATATGATTTGGGAAACATTTTGATAATAAATGACAAATGACAGAAACTGTAATGTTGGAAAGCTATACACTTTCTTCAAAAACATACAATTTTATTTTCTAATCATATCATGAATAGGAATAGGAAAGGGAAAATTGTGCACTTTAGAAGCTAAGGTACCAAGTTTTATTTTATGCCATTGATTTTTTTTAGACAAGTCAAGGGAAAAATACCACATTAAAAGATGCCTAAACATATTCACAAGGTAAGTTGTTTATTTAAGCCAGGGTAATTTAACATGCTTCAATTATATGTCAAGAGCCACATTACAATTCCATAAAACAACTCTGAAATCACAAAGGAGGTACCAAGAATAAAGGAGCAGTGGAGGAAACCTTAAGAGACATTGTAATAGCATAATTGGCAGTACAAATTGTCGAGTACTGAACAGACCAGAAAGATGCAGCTTTTGCCAACAATAACGGAGAGGGAAAATGTTTTCCATGGTAAATCCGAGTACAGGGAGTATGGCTGTATAGCTGTTAAAGAACCCACAGAGACAAATGAAAAGAAAGCCTGCTTTATATCTTGTTTATCACATTATTTGAGGTAGTTTACAAAGATTTACATTGTCTATAAATCACTTAAGTAAGGGCTAGTAGGCATGATTTTTATTTCAAACTTTGATTCAGGTTTATGACAATGATTAAGGTAAATTATTTTTAATTTGCATACCTTAAGGAACTTCACAAACTTAGCATCATTTCCAAATATTCTAAAAATTTAAAACACTTTATCTGTTTTCTAACGGTGGTTTATTAGCTTTTGCTGTGGTAACAAACAACCATATTATCTCAAGAGCTTACAAGAACAAATGTCTATTTCCGACTCATATTGTAAGATAGCTGCAGGTCAATGCACTGTATTGGCTGGGCTGGGCTCAGCTGGGCTTAGCTCTATGTAGCTTCTCTCTTCAGGTTTCAGACTGAAGGAGCATCTTTCATCTGTGTCATGCTGTTCTCATGAGAGTGAGCAGAACATGAGAGGTAGAGCTGAAGCATGCAAGCACAGCTTATGCCTCCCCTGGAAGGTGGCTTGAGTCAAGTCTGCTCATACTTTGTTGGTCAAAACAAGTCACAAGGCCAAGCCCAAGTCACTGGAGTTGGATGTATATTCCTTCTCCTGAGAAAAATTGCAAAAATGAGGAAGAAATGAAAAATGGAGAACAAATAATGCAATCTAATACTGTTAGTAAGAGGCGGGTTTTTAATATTTTTGGAACGTCTCTCTAGTAAAAAGCTTCTGTCAAAGATTGTTGATAATATTCTTGAGGGATAATCTGCAGTTTATTCTGTCTTTATTGTCATCCCTTCCCTCGAAGCATTTAAGTTTTGATAATTTCTTCCTTGAATCTTTCTCCTCTTTTTGCTCCTGTAGTATTCATGGTTCTTTTCTTACCTGTCTGAATACCTCTGTGGGCTTTCTCCCATTTTCTTTCTTCTTAGAGCCCTGAAAATGAGAATTTTCTAACTGTTATCTCATGGCCCTCTTATTGCTAAGCCATCCTAATTCCAACTACTCCTATGATTTAAACGATCTCTTCATTGTGGAAACAACTCAAATGAGCTTTTTCAGTCCGGACTTCTAGAATTGTACTTGCATCTACCTTCTGAAACTTCTATTTGAATGATTTTTGAATCTTAAATTCAATTTTGTCACTAGAAACTTGTCAGCTTTCCACCTAAATGCATCCCTTCTGATGTCCCTGTTACTAATAGCAGTGTCATTTTCTAGGTCATTCTGACTCAGAACTATGAGTTGTATTTGACCCTTCCTTCCAATATCCAATCAATGAATGCTAAGTCATAGGATATTCCAACATCACAATGTTTCCCATATCTATCCTCTTATTTCTTCCTGCCATTATTCTAGTTTATATCTTCATTCCATCCCAATCGCTTAAAGTAAGAAATAGCCTCCTTCATTCTTCTCTGCCTTCTGGCTTCTCACTTGTCCCCATGTTTTCTAGATCAGAACTCATAGACCTTTCTAGTAACCCTCTGGGTCTAAATCAATCACAAATTTGTCTGATATACAAGACTTTTCACACTATGTTTCTAACTCAACTTTTTGAGGTTATCTTATAAAAGTTAATGTTAACGGAAGTTCCCTTCAAAATAGATAACTTGATATTACTTTAACATATTTAAAATTTCCCACTTACTTGTCTTAACTTGCTTTTATTCTGTCTAGAATATATCCCTTACCTCAGCTTATGTTGAGATGCTACCTGTGCTTTTTAAGTTTAATCTCAAAACATATCTCTTCCAATAACTTTGTTAGCATTTAGTTTGCATCTCTCTTGTACATATATTTGCTTTGTGTTCCAGTGATCTGTAAAATTATTTCTTCAATGATGGACCGTAACTTTTTAGGTAATCAAAACTAGATGTTACTCATACCTGTAATTCTCTGTAGCGTCTAACCCAGAACTCAGCATAGAGTAAATTTATAAAAATTTTTTAAAGAGTTTGAACTCAGAAGTCAAACTCTCTGCCATATAGTAAGTATATCATAAATGTTAATTGTAACTGTTTTTGATATTACTAAACCTTCAATTCTAGTAAAGTGGGATGACATTTCCTTGAAAACAGTTTCACATTCTTTTATACCTTGTTTGTAAAGTGATTACTAAATGAAAAAAAACAAATTCTACACAGAGATTATTGAGAAATGGTTTATTTTTATATTTACAATGAACATTCATTATAAGCTTTTTTAAGAGAGGGTAGTAAGATCAATTATTTGCACAGAGTTAATTTCCATATAGACTGTTTAGGTAAAGATATTTCTTGAAATAAATTAATTCTCTCTGCAACCTACAAAAATCATTAAAATAACTGTCCATTTCCTTAGACGATAAATGTAAAAAGAAATAAAGTACTTTTTATTATGACTTGACAGCTCAAGTTACCTTAGTTTATTATTTTCTTTGAATATACATTTACCTACCATATAATGGCCTTGTTTCACAATGAACTCAGAGAGTTATGCAAAAATAGGTCATGGGAAGGTGGTAAGTAGGTGGAAGAGTGTGGGCTGATACACTATCAATTTCATTGTCTAAAATATAGACCTTAAATTATAGCGTTTGTTATTAAATAATGATTATATGTCATGATTTTTGGAAATGCTTATATCTCAGAATCATCATGCTAAGTTAACACAATTGGCAAATAGGGAAAGAGTATTGGTGTCAGAAAAAGGAAGTGAGAATGTGGTCTTCAAGATTCAAAACTTATTAGACTGCAGTGTGTTTCACTACATGTGAACTTTTTTGAAATAAATATAAACATTTTTAAGCTTTCCACTAGAATTTCTTGCTATTAAACTTTAAAATATTTTTGCAGTTATTGTCAGAAGTAGCAGTCACACTTTTGTTTTCTTCTCTTGATACGCTTATGTTTGGAGATTACTACAAAGAAGTGGAAGGTTACATCAAATTCTTATTCCTTGGACCTCTAAATAACACCAAAGCATAAAACAATATGTAAATATCTTATGAATGTAATGAGATTTTAAACTTTCTTAAAGACAGAGATCTTGCTTTATTCTTTAAAAAAATCCCCAGAACAAATATGCAAATTAATTAAATAAAACAAGTATGCTTAATTGGTTAACTGTTCATATATTTAGAATAGTTCATCATAACTTCACTTATAGAAACAATACATATTTAGGAATCAGGTACTTTTTCTTATTCAAATTGTAAAAGTGGCAAAAATGTAAATTTAAAATCATTTGTACAAGTATAAAATATTAAGTATAGGTAATAATTCAACCCAATTAGTGACCAGACATGTGCCTATATTGAAGTTATATAGCTGAAATCTTGAATTTCCTATCTATAAATAGAAGGCAAGAAGTAGTATTTTAGGTTTAAAATCCTAAGTTTCTTTAAACCCCAGATCAAAATTATTCTATGAGTAGGACCCATAGAGGACAGTACCATATAATAAAAACAATATAATGAAAAATGATGTTTTGTGAACTTGCCCAGATTAGGAAAAAACATAAAATTAAAGCTCATTTATTATGGGGTTTCAAATAGAAAAAAAAAAAAAAGCAAAAACAAAATCTTCTCACATTGTAAAATTAACACCAAGATGAAACTGTACAAATATTAAAAAACCAGTTACTTGCAAACATGAATTGTATGACCGAATATTTAAAACTACTGGCCAGAGAACCTATGAAATACATTTAGGTGCTGCAGAAACAAGGAAATACATTTAACTTTATAAAACTGATGATGTTATGATATATGGAAAAAGATCACATCTCTGAACAGCAAAAGAAGTAAATAAAATAACTATCTCCATGCAATTCACATACATAACAATTATAAGATGGATGTTAGGGGACTAAAATGCCTTTAATTCATACCTTCAACAGTCATTCTTTCAGCACAAACTGTTCCTTTATATCAGGAAGATGTGAAAGTTTTACGTAGGATTGTGGCATTGTTCTTTGATTGCTTACAGTCTCATTGTAATGGGGGCACACATGTATACCTTGAAGTGGCTGACACTGATCTGTGTGCAAGGGACTCAGTGGAGACTCAGTGGAGTTGGGAAGGTTCCTGGAGGTGGTGAGTTCTGAGCATCACATGCAATGGCAAGGACAATGAGAAATAGGAATCTAAAGGGATGGCAGTGTTTCCACATTTAAAAACTGGGTAATCTTTATGGTTTTTTCCCTAACATGAGCTTGGTTGTTAAATGTTAACATATTAATGTTTAAAAGGCTTTATCCCTTCAAAGCTTACTTATTTACATCTTCCCCTTCTTGGTTGCTGGCCATTGCCTGGGGTTTGGTTCTAGTTCTCTGTCAGCTATGTTGGTGTGGTTGTTTAGGCTTCACTCAGACCTATTCCCACGCTGCTGCCTGGTACCTTCCAGTCAGGCAAGCATTTTGTGTGTGTGTGTGTGTGTGTGTGAGAGAGAGATTGGGAGAGAGAGAGTGTGCATGAGAGAGAGCACAAAAAGATTTGATTAATTAAGAGAACGGTACTAACATCAGTCAGGATTGTGAATTAAGAGTGGAAGAACAACTAGACAGGTCTTTGAAGGATAAGAAATGACATATGCATTTTTTTGTGATAGAAAGTAGGTAGTTACTGAAAGATGCAGGGCAGAAAAGTGATGTAACAAATATAATTTCATCACAATGTTATCTATTATATATTAATATATATAATATATATAAATAACAATGTTATTTATGTTTTACTGGAAAGTAGCAGTCTGGCTAGGAAAGTTTTGTCATCTGGAACAGAATGTAATCTCCCTGAAGGCAGGGGCTCTTCCTTATGCTCTCTGGGGTCTGCTAGGAAGCCTGAGGTCCTAATTACTCAGTAAATATTGGCCAATTGAGAATGAGGTAGTTCTTAAATTTTCTACTTTAGAATAACTTTATCTGTTAGGAAATATTACACATTAGTTTTCCCATCTTATTTTCTGTCTTTCTCTGTAAGAACCTGAAGGAGTGAATAACTTCAGACCAAAAAATTAGGCAGAGCTTACCTAATGCTTTTTCTGTGTAAAAGTTAATCGTTTAATTTTAAAAAAATTAAAATTGACAAGGCACACACTCCCTCTATTGGAGGTAGGCCTTTTCTGTGTAACTGTGATAAAGTTTTACTTCAACAAGACTTTTTCATTTTCCATTTTTTCTTTCATTTTAAGGTGTATTAGAACACTCCAATTCTGACTGGGGAAGTGAGACTTGTTTGAGATTGCATTTACCTAATTTAAATCAGGCATTTAAAGTTTCTTGATTTTATATACACACGCATAATAAAGAAGACACCACAATCAAGAGGAAAAGGTAACAAAAGTTCATATTAACATTTTGCAAATGACTGCGTTAGGTTTAAATTTTTTTTTTGGTATTATAGAAAGCTTGACATATGAAAGTAAAAACAGTAGAGTGTTTTTATTTTGGTGCTGTATCGTGTACTTTCAGCATTTTCCTCCATTTTAGGGTGAATCTGACCTGAGGAGAATCTTTCTATTTTTATATAATAGATATTACAGAGGTGTAAATTCTACTTGATTCTTCTCTGGATCATCAGTTTAAATACCATGATACAAATTCAAATATTACTACAAAATCAGGTAGAATAGCAGCAGTGAAAAAATAATCAACTCTACTTTTGGGCACCTGTTTTATTATTATACCTGCACTGATCCCAAAAATAATTGCAGAGAATTGCCTTCTGTTTTTTTCATATTCAAAAGTTTATTAAAGTTTAAAGATACTTAGTTATGTGAACAATTATGATTTAGATATATCTAAAGTTCTAAAATTAACTGTTATCTGTGAGTAAAATTAAGGAAAGTAAAATAGTCTCTTTTGAATGTAGTCACTCTAGTCTCATCCTTTCTTGTTTTCTCCTTCCTTTCCACAGTGCTTAGAACAGTCACTATCATAGGTGCCAGTAATATTTAGTAAATAAATACACATGAAGTTAAACCCAAAGTCAACATTATTCCTCTTGTGTCACTTATTGTTGATACACTTTTCAGAACAAAACCTAACATGATACCATAACAGAAGAGGAGAATATCTGTGATTCTTATCGGCCGCCCAGAGAAATGAGTTCATTTTTCTATTCCTGAGAGCTTTGAGGTAGTGGAGCATAGATAGGCTGTTCAGGACCTCAGATGTCCAGGCAGGTATGGAGGAGGATGGGATTCATATCATGGAAGGAAAGAAATAATGAAAAAACAGGAGGAGGTTAGACATATAAGATGGTAAATAATTTTTCCCATGTGACCTACTTTCATATGGACCCTATATAACCTGCCTTTATGTTGAGTTCTGTGATTTTTGTCCCTCTCCAGCTACTGTCTATTTCTCTCTTCCCCTTTTAAGGAGCAAAATCTCAAAAAATTTTCATGCCCATTACCTCCAACATATCTTTTCCTATTCTTGGATCCACTTCAAATCGGCATTTAACCTCACCATTCTCATGAAACAGATCAGTGACCTTTATGTTGACAAAAGCAAAGGCCACCTTTCAGTTCTTACCTTCCTCTACCTATCAATCAGCAGCACTTGACACAGGTGATGTCTCCTTTATTTTTGAAACACTTTCTACATTTAATTTCCCGGAGTCTACGCTTTCCTCATGTTCTTCCTACATCACTGGCTACCGTCAGTTTCATTCTCCCTTGCCAAATTCCTCCTATTTTTTCCACATCTTTTAAAGTTGGAGTACTGCAGAGTTCAGTCTTTAGACTTTTCAATTTCTCTAACTGCTCTCACTCCCTTGGCTGCCTTTTCCAGCGTATGGCTTTAAATACTATCTTATCTTGACCACCCCACATTTACATTCCTCATCCTGACCTCTTTCCTGAATCTCTGGACGCCAGTAAATGACTATGTAATGAACATATCTACATGGATGTCTGATTAGCCATCTCAAATTTAACATGCTCAAAATAAATACATGATTTTTCTTCCCAATCCTGTTACTTACTAATATTCCCCATATTGATTAATGGAAAATTCATTCTTCCATTTTCCCTCATAAAAAATCTTGGAGTCTTTATTGACTGCTTTTTTTTTTCTCATATCTTCACATCAAACTAGTCATGAAACGCTATCAGAATAGCTCTTTCAGACGAATACACATGACTGCTTCTTACTACTTCTTTCTCTATCACTCTGGTCCAGGTCACCATGCCCTCTTGCCTGGAAATTCAAGTCTCTTAACTGGTCTTTCTGTTTTCATCTTTGTCCCTATTATATACTCTCTATGTAGCAGTCACTGAGCTCCTTTAAAATGTAAGTCAATAATGTTACTCTTTTGGTCAAAAATTTCCATTTCCTACAGAATAAAGTCCACAGCCTAAGAGAGTTTTTTTGAGCCCCAGTGAGATCTCATCCTCTATTTTCCCTCTTTGCTCATTGCCTGCTACACTGGCCCTCACTCACTCTACTTCTTGTTATTGCTAAAAATGGTTTCCTTGTTATTGCTCAAAAGGCTAGACAGGTTCCCACCCTCAGAGCCTTTAAACTTCGTATTTTGTGTTTTTTCCCTTGTGACTCTCTTCCCTCAAATACCTGCATGGCCTGCTCCAAGGCTTCATTTATGTCTCTCCCCAACATAAAATAGCTCTCTATCACTCTCTATCCTCTGCTTTTCTCCCTCTGCACCCCTTGCTTCTCCATATTCATTCATTCATTGTCTGTCTTCACTGAGAAACGAATGCCATGAGGGTAGAGACATGGTCTCTTTACTGTTTGTATACATGGTGGCTGGAACAGCACTTGGCATATAATATTAGTGTTTATTCAATAACCTGTATAGAATGAATTAATTTATAAGGTGTTTAAGTCAGAGATGAGTGAACAATTACACAGTAGGATTAAACATATGGCATGTAGCACTATTATAAATGGCTTTCATGAAATATAAACATGTATTAATAGAAGCCAGGAAGCTATAAATATCACTATATTACAAATAAGAAATCAGAAGAAAAAATGGTCTACTACCAGCAACCAGTGTCTTCCTACCTCCTTACCTAATCATCGCTCTTTGTTTGACCTCCTAAACAACTTGGGCCTTCTCTTCATTTTTCTTTAGGTGTACACCCAGAGGAAAAATTAACAATAAAATCCTACATTCTAATTTATAGATATCTTAATATCTATCCTATATGAAAGGTTTTGTTGCCCTATTAACTTTGGCAAATGTCTTTTCTTATTTGCACATAACCACAAAGTAAGGCCTGGACAGCTAATTTAAAAATATTTGTTTAGATATTTCTTACTTACTTAGTGTCATAAAATACTAGAAAGTCAGCACAATGATATAAAACACAGTCCTATAACATAAATACAGGAGTAAGAAGGAACAAGGAGAAAAGTGAAGAGAATGACCAGAGAACCATGACTGAGACTTCGTTACAAAAATATGCCATAGAGCAGGGTCAGCAAATTATAGCCTGTGGATTAAATCCAGCATCCTGCCTATTTTTATCAATAAAGTTTTATTGGAACACAGTTCTGCTCATTCCTTTGTGCACTATTGAGATAGCAATTCAGCAGGACTAGTTTCCAAGAGAATAAGTCACATGACCCCGATGACAGGACAGGAGACAGCAAAAGAAACTAGCCAAAACCAGCTAGAAGCAAGATGGTGAGGAAAGTGACCTCTGTTTACCTTCACTGCTCATTATATGCAAATATAATGCGTTAGCCTGCTAAAAACACTCCCACCAGCGCCATGACAGTGTACAATTGGAATGGTAATGCCAGAAAACTAACCTGTGTGGTCTGGATGTGGGAGAAAACCGAGTTCTGGGAGCTTTCTGCCCTTTTCCCAGAACATTCATATATAGTACATCCCTTATTCAGCAAATAGTCAACAAATAATCATAAATATAACCAGCGAGCAGCCCAGGGAACTGCTCTGCCTGCAGGGTAGCCTTCCTTTTGCTCCTTAATAAACTTGCTTTTGCTTTATTCTGTTGGCTTGCTCTTGAATTCTTTCCCACATGAAGCTAAGAACCCATGGACTTGGCCTCCCAGGCTGAGCCCTAATTTTGGGGTTGGCCCTGTGACGCTATCTATGGCTGCTTTCACACTACAACAGCAGAGTTCAGTAGGAGTGATAGAGTTAGTATAGGCTGCAAAGATTAAAATACAGTATTTACCATCTGTCCCTTTATGAAAAAGTTTGCCACCATGGAGTCCTATATACTTGGAATGCGTGGGCCCCAAATTTGCTTCTAACCATTCTAGTTACTCATGCCCATCAGCTTTCCAGTTGAAGAACAACTAATGTTGAAGACCAGAAAGAAATTTCTGCCGAGGATCCTTAGCAGAAGAACCTTGAATAATGTAACATGTAGTGTCCTTTGTAAAATCCTCAGACTAAATGAGATGAAGGACTAATTCTGTTAGGATATTTCTTAAAATATCCCTGCATTTAGGCTGATGTTATCACACTGAGGTCCAGTTCTCTAAATGTAGGACATATTGTGGGGAGCCACAGAGTGTGATCTCTTGTATAAACATCTCTATTCAAATGTTATGACCATTACTTTTGACTCTTCTTTCATTTCCAGTGTACTATTAACATTTCATACTCTTAAATTGTGTCTCATCATGGGCAAATTACTTCATCCTTTCTCGATCCATTTGGAAAAGGGCGAAAGCTAAATTATGAGCAGCACAAACTATATTTTTAATGGTGCAGAGGAATTGAAGTGAATGCCGCATTTGTGGATTATAAAAATTTGGGTGTATACGCGAATAAATGGCATGAAATGGGGTTGGTGAGAAAGTAAGTTGAAATCAGGTTGTAAAGGATCATGATAAGTGTTCTGGTCTTTATCGGTTGGTAATGGTGTCCCCACTAAAACTTTCATTGTCTTTTCTTTTTTTTTTTTTTTTGAGATGGAGTCTTGCTCTGTCACCCAGGCTGGAGTGCAGTGGCATGACCTTGGCTCACTGTAATCTCCACCTCCTGGGTTCAAGCGATTCTCCTGCCTCAGCCTCCCGAGTAGTTGGGATTACAGGTGCACACCACCACACCTGGCTAATTTTTGTATTTTTAGTAAAGATGGGGTTTCACCATGTTAGTCGGGCTGGTCTCTATCTCCTGACCTCGTGATCCACCCACCTTAGCCTCCCAAAGTGCTGGGGTTACAGGTGTGAGCCACCACGCCTGGCCCCCAGTAAGATTTTCAAAGTCATTGTTGACTCCATTTCTTTTAGCTATATCCTGAAGAGAATGAAGTTATTTGAAAAAGATTAAGGCTACCATGCTTGTCTTCCTCCAAAGCAACCCAAAACAGGTGTTCTTTCCTACTATGGTGTCATATGGGTCTAACAAATTGCTACTAGTCTGTTCTTCAGCATTCCACTGCCTCTGGCTTTTTAATTCTAGCTCAGGGCTCATGGATGACTTCTTTCAAGGTCAAGGCTTTTCTGATTCCTCCCAGTACCCCTTTCCTGCAGTGTTTTTAGCACAAACACATGCTCTGTCTGTCAGGTACAGTGTAAAAATGACTTTGCTGGAAGGCATGGAGATTTCTGGGTGTAAGCCACATACAGAGTGAGCATTACAAACAGATGGCCTCATTACTAGCTTCAGCACGAGCCAGACAGAAACAGTGCTGGGACTTTTACAGGATGAGCCAGTTAAGGTCCTCTGATCTTCAGCTTGGTACCTTGGTTTCAGGTCCTCTCCTTAGGTGTAGTTCAAAACAACTCTCTTTGTAGCCTCTATTTCATATTTTTTTCCACTCAGCATGATAAAAATATAAATAAAATATCTCCTGTGGTTTCTTTTTGTATGCCTGGACGGTTTTACTTGCTGGTGTTTTTTTCACTCTAATATGCTCAAATCCCCTTAAGTTCTTTCTCAGTTATTCAATCTCAGTCAGCCTGTCTCCTGAGTTTCAGTTTTCTTAAGCATATTTTTGCCATCATCAACCCTGGATTGCATTCTGATCATGTGAGTGTTTCTCAGTCTAACTTTCCATTGCATGTCAAACTGTTCTAAAATTAGTATGCCATCACGTCTCCTTTTCTACAGAAAAACATGGTTATAAGACAATTCAGAATAAAGCCAGGGCAGAGTTGGTAGGAATATTTTGATTCACTAATATTCAAGAATTTGAGATCATGGAGAAAGAAAAGAAATGAAATGAGAGACAAATGAAAGCCTAAATGCCTAATTTATACTCCTTCAGAACCCCCATTTTTAAGTTCAGGCAGCTCAGTAGGCTCCCCTGCTTGTCTCAATAGGGAAGAAACAAATACTCCTGTTGTGTTACCTTGAAGACTCCTTATAGTGTGGATAGGAGATGGTAGCTTCCCAATTTTCTTTCTTTAATTATTACTTCTATAGTCTTTATTATGTATCCTCAGATATATTTTGAACTTATTTAAAGTAGATGCCATGCATTTACTGCATGGTATTTGCCACAGCACCAAACACAGAGCTATGAATGTCTCTTGCTTTTATTTTACTTCATACTAACTTCATCCTCAGGCTTCTGGTGGGGATAAACTCGTTGCTAGTTGCTCCCCTCTTACATCCCCCCTAGTTTAAGTTCAATAGAAAAAGTAACATCTCCCTAAATAGTTCAAACAAAATATTTGGAGCCAACAATTATTTTCCTCAATGGAGTCGTGTCTATCCCTGAAGAATTACTGTGACCAGAAGGAGAAAATGGCCCAGTTAGTGTAGGAAAGGGAGCAAGAATTGAACAAAGACTCACCTCCACTTGAAGCACACAGGCTTCAGTGGGAGAGGAGTGATCCTCAAGACAAAACTGAGTTTCTGTTTTCAAAAGATGGGTAAATAGATGCTAGCTATCTAATACTGCAAATACTCACTACAATGTTCTTATCAAGAATGACTATAAGGGTAGTGCTATGCTCTTACAGCCCCTCTGAACCTTGAGCAACAAATGCTGCATGACTTTTCAAGAGTTAGATGTTTTCCAAAAATGGTTTAGGAAAGACATGATGAGATTTTTGGAAACAATAGAGGCAAGATGAAGGCCACAGGCATTGCTAAAAGAGAGAGTTTTCTGAGGATCATGAGAGATCTCCCGTTGTTTATATTATAAAGTACAAAGCCTCCACATGACACATAAAATCCTTTACACCCAGAACTCAGTTTTCTTCTATTTCATCTTCTCCCACCATCTACTGTACTCTTTATAATCCAGCCCAACATAGTTTCTTATCAGTCTAAATATATCATGCTGTTTCAAGATTCAATGATTTTTTCCCATCCTTGTCCTTTATTTATTAGAAACAAACTTTAAATTAAAGAACATATACACAAAATTCTCAGCTCAAAGAGTTTTTGAAAATTAAATTTCTTTCTTGGAATGCTCTTTTCAAACTGGTGTATTTTTATTATTCATTAGGATCAAGCTCAAATGTTATTACTTGTGTAAAGGTCTTAGGGAGAGTTAGTTACCCCTGGTTTGAATGCCTGGATGGATGATGATAGTATTAAGCTAAGAAGATATTATAGAAGGAAAAACTAGTTTGGCTATAGGGAAGTTAGGGAGGATAATTAGCTCCATTTTTGTAGGTAAGTCTGAAATACCCGTATAGGGATGACTGTTGGGTATTAGGTGCACTGGATCTAGATACTGGCATGAATATACTGATCTAGATGCTGTCACATAAAGGTGGCAGATGAGATTTTTAAGTGAGAAAATTCTCAAGGATAGAACCTTAGAGTATACACATTTAAGAGGATCAAGGCAGAGTACTCTGTCATGATGGGTGAGAATCAGTGGAGAGGTATGAGGAGACCAAGAAAAGTTAGTGTCAGTAGTTAAACAGTGACCAAGGAGTTAGAGTGTTTGAAGGGGGAGTGACCAATGTTAAATTATAGAAGCAGCTCAAGGATGTTAAAGATCAGTAAGTGACTTATGGCTTTGGCCAATAGAAAGGCATGGGTAACAGTTTGGGGAGGAAGTTTGAAAAAAAAACTTTAGGGCTATAGAGGGGACTATAGAAGGAATACCTCTTTTGGATAAAGTAGTGCTGAAAGGCAGCCCTCCTGAACACATTGTAATGGGAATTAGAGATACAAAATCTTTTTCTAGTATATATAAGAGAAGCAAAGTTGTAGCCTTGACCCTCTAACCTGCATGTGGTGAAGGACATTCATTATAGCATCATAATAGATTTTTTCCAGCATATTTCATTTGAAGAGAGAACTCCTGTATGTGAACATGATAATGGAAAAATATAACTTCTTAAGAATTACATCAATAACTCCTTGGGGACAAAGCTGATCAAATATATTTATTACATCCTACCACATAGCATAAAAAAATGAAGTCCACTGATCTGGATAGAGAGGAGCAATTATTACCTTGTTCCCTCTAAACAAATGTTACTCTTTATTATATCCTCAGGACCTCTATTTTTCAAACAAAAAGTTGAATTTATACTCACTGAGTTGCTCATTGCTGGTTCCCTGGTGAGAAAAAAGTAATGAACATATTAAGAAAAAAGGTACCAGAATATGTGAGATTTTCAATATTTAGTATTGTCATATTAAAATCTCCAGGTTAAACCTGCGGTAGTCAGAGGCCCTGTGATTGTGAGGTTATGGTTTGTCAGGAAAGATCTCAAAGACATTAAGAGATTAATTTTTTTGTTGTTGCTATACAGGTACAGTCTTTCAGTCTTACAGGTCTGGACATTCAATCAATAACTTATTCAAGGGAATTCAAGCCTTGAGAAAAAAGGACATAAAGTGCCTATTTCCAATCAATGAACCTGATTTTTGACAAAATAATTGTTGCTAAGATATGTATCTTCCCAAAAGTCTATGCAGAAAATTAAAGCAAAAATCATAAAATTTCTTCACGAGTGTGTGGAATCAGAATAATATCTGAGTAATCTTGTCTACGAATCTGTATTCCTTGGTCCAGCCAGTGAAGCCGACATGTTGCCCATTTTCCCCTACTAACTTTTGTTTTTAGGCCTCTTTGAGACTCTGATTAATGTTTTGGGATCTCTCTCCAGTACAAGGTACATGCACACTGGCCTTTTCATGTATTTCACTGGTTCCAAAGACTCCCAAGAACTCAGACTTGAAATTCCAAGTAAAAAAAAAAAAACACACAAAAAACCCAAGTTAGGAATGCACAGTCTAGAGACTTTTTTTCTCCAATATGCAAGCAGGTCTTTTCAGTTACCGGGCCAATATTTAGATTAAGTATTCCTTGCTTTTATCAGGCCAATAAATTCTAGCACTTATGGCTCATTGCTTAATTGACTCAAACAAGGAAATTGGTGTACTGGTATCTACCTCAGCCAAGATGTGAGAACACTCATAGTCCTAGAATTCTGCCTATTTGGGTGGAATCAATAGAAATTCCTATCACTACTTTTTTTTTTTTGTATGGAAGAGGTTCTGGGACAAAAGTTTAGAGTTAATGCCAATCCCCAGGCAACACAAATAACAATATTAAAACTTACTGTGCTTATTTTATAAGATCACATAGTCCGTCTAATGTTATGTTTTTTCAAACTTAGTCCTAGGTAGTACCTTGAAGTGTGGGCAGTTGCAAGGATAGCATGTCAAGGATATTTTCCTCTACTGGCAGGAGCTGATGATGGGTTGCTGTTAAGTCCTATTGTGGGTTAGATTTGTTTATCGTAATCATTCTGATGCAAAACATATTAATGCAATTATAGAATTTTGATCATCCTTGAATCTTAGATCCTTACTGATTTCATTTGAAGTTTTTAATTGGTAAGAGAAATATAGGAAGAGAACAATGGTAATGTCTTTGAAATATGAGCTCTTGTTGTTACTAGTGGAGGAGATCTTTGTCTTAAATATAGTCCATATGTCACTTGATGATGGGGATATGTTCTGAGAAATGCATTGTTAGGCGATTTTATCATCATGCAGACATCAGAGTGTACTTACACAAACCTAGATGATATAAACTACCACACATCCAGCTCTACAGTATGGCCTACTGCTCCCGGGCTACAAATCTGTACAATCTGTTACTGTACTGAGTGCTGTAGGCCATTGTAACATAATGGTAAGTATTTGTGTATCTAAACATATCTAAATTTAAGTTATCCCAGCAGGAAAGAGATGGAACATTTAAATTAGGATAATCTGAGAAGGAATTAAAAAGGAACTATTTCTGAAAACAAGGGCAGAATGTAGGGAACCATAAGAGAAGCACAGGGCCTCAGAGCTGTTATCACTAGTAGGTCTACTAGGGTAAGAGGTATGACCATACCTGGAAGGAAAGAATTGCGTACGGAGGGCCAACTTGAGTGGAGCACTGAGCTATGCTTAGGGGACACAGCCTGCCCCAGCTGAACCTGAGGGGAGTGAGGCAGGGACACAGGGACCTTATTTTTACTCACTTTGTTCCTTCCCTGCTATCACTTTCTGGGATCTGCTTTTGGCCCATTGATGTAATCCAAACAGGTCAACCTCCTGAGACGGGGGCAGAGTGGAAAGCAATGATGACAAACAAAAAGAGGACAAACAAAAATATTTGGCACAGAGCCAAATATGAATTCAAATTCTAGCCCCACTACTTATCAGATCTTTATCTTTGAACCAGACCTAACTTCTTTAATATTGTTTTCTACCTCTCAGGATTTCTGGGAGAATTAAATGTGCGGTGCAAATGGTAAAATGTCTACTGCATCACTGGACACATGAATGCCCAAGAAACATTTATTAAATGTTTATTGAGTAAATGACTACCAGAATAATTAAAAATAAAAGATGGGTGAAAGTAGAGGCTAGGAAGTGGTTTCCTTTTACAATTTATATACCATATACACAATTTTTGATAAATATCTCACTGAATAATATGTTGCCCTAAGGCAATTATATAAGCAATCAACATTTTCTGGGATGAGCAATATACATGAAAAAAACAAAATAATCATTGCTAATAATGTTTAGTTATTGTGTTCGGAAGTTAAAATTAAATGTTTACATGTGTTTGATGAGTCAGGATTTTTCAATTCTCTTATTTTATGAACTTAAAATATGTAAAACTAAATATCTCTTAATAATCACAGAACTCTAGAACTGGAAATGATCCATGGAAAAAAATCTGTTTAAGCTTCTTATTTTTGCAGTTGAGAAAACTGAGGCCCAGAAATGTAAACTCATCCAAGGCTAATGACCTTGAGATTGGCTGAGCTACAACTTGAATCCAGGAGTTCCAGCCTCAGTCTGAGCAGTCCCCTTCTAGATTTTGATTAATCATATCCTAAGAACAGAACTGACTAAAAGTTCCACTCCTTATAAATCAGCATGAAACTTGCCCAGAGGATAGAATAAGCTTATGAATTCAATCACCATCTAGATTCTGGGAGAGAAGAGTAAATTAAAACAAAGCATTAACATTTTGTACTTTATAAAAGAAACTTTTGTCATACATGATCATCATTATAGTGCTCTCTGATGGATACAAACTGTCTTGAGGCTCTTATACATAAATTATGTATACGTCTAGAAAACTTGAAGTTAGGCTCTCCATTATACAGAAAAGCAGTAGATAAATCCTACCACTTGATACAAAGGATGACTGTAGTCCTCCCATGACTAAGAAAAATAAACTGGCTAAGTGTATTCACATTAAAATGCAATTCATTTAAGTGTTTATTAATATGGTAAGATTATTTTCTTTAATATCTCATCAGAATTTACCTAATAAAGCTCAGATACCATGATTTAGAATGTTATGTGAGAGCTTATTTATTCCTAAAGAAAACAGAACATTGTCAAAAACTGGAAGCATTCCCTTTGAAAACTGGCACAAGACAGGGATGCCGTCTCTCACCACTCCTATTCAACTTAGTGTTGGAAGTTCTGGCCAGGGCAATCAGGCAGGAGAAAGAAATAAAGTGTATTCAATTAGGAAAAGAGGAAGTCAAATTGTCCCTGTTTGCAGATGACATGATTGTATATCTAGAAAACCCCATCGTCTCAGCCCAAAATCTCCTTAAGCTGATGGGCAACTTCAGCAAAGTCTCAGGATACAAAATCAATGTGCAAAAATCACAAGCACTCCTATACACCAATAACAGACAAACAGAGAGCCAAATCATGAGTGAATTCCCATTCACAATTGCTTCAAAGAGAATAAAATACCTAGGAATCCAACTTACAAGGGATGTGAAGGACCTCTTCAAGGAGAACTACAAACCACTGCTCAACAAAACAAAAGAGGATACAAACAAATGGAAGAACATTCCATGCTCATGGATAGGAAGAATCAATATCATGAAAATGGCCATACTGCCCAAGGTAATTTATAGATTCAGTGCCATCTCCATTAAGCTACCAATGACTGTCTTCACAGAATTGGAATAAACTATGTTAAAGTTCATATGGAACCAAAAAAGAGCCTGCATCGTGAAGTCAATCCTAAGCCAAAAGAACAAAGCTGGAGGCATCACGCTACCTGACTTCAAACTATACTACAAGGCTACAGCATGGTACTGGTACCAAAACGGAGATATAGACCAATGGAACAGAACAGAGCCCTCAGAAATAATACCACACATCTACAACTATCTGATCTTTGACAAACCTTAGAAAAACAAGCAATGGGGAAAGGATTCCCTATTTCATAAATGGTGCTGGGAGAACTGGCTAGCCATATGTAGAAAGCTGAAACTGGATCCCTTCCTTACACTGTATACAAAAATTAATTCAAGGTGGATTAAAGACTTAAACGTTAGACCTAAAACCATAAAAACCCTATAAGAAAACCTAGGCATTACCATCCAGGACATAGGCATGGGCAAGGACTTCATGTCCAAAACACCAAAAACAATGGCAACAAAAGCCAAAATTGATAAATGGGATCTAATTAAACTAAAGAGCTTCTGCACAGCAAAAGAAACTACCATCAGATTGAACAGGCAACCTACAGAATGAGAGAAAATTTTTGCAAACTACTCATCTGAAAAAGGGCTAATATCCAGAATCTACAAAGAACCCAAACAAATTTACAAGAAAAAAACAACCCCATCAAAAAGTGGGCAAAGGATATGAACAGACACTTCTCAAAAGAAGACATTTATGCAGGCAACAGACACATGAAAAAATGCTCATCCTCACTGGCCATCAGAGAAATGCAAATCAAAACCACAATGAGATATCATCTCACACCAGTTAGAATGGCAATCACTAAAAAGTCAGGAAACAACAGGTGCTGGAGAGGACGTGGAGAAATAGGAACACTTTTACACTATTGGTGAGACTGTAAACTATTTCAACCATTGTGGAAGACAGTGTAGTGATTCCTCAGGGATCTAGAACTGGAAATATCATTTGACCCAGCCATCCGATTACTGGGTATGTACCCAAAGGAATATAAATCATGCTGCTATAAAGACACATGCACACGTATGTTTATTGTGGCACTACTCACAATAGCAAAGTCTTGGAACCAACCCAAATGTCCAATAATGCTAGACTGGATTAAGAAAATGTGGCACATATACACCATGGAATACTATGCAGCTGTAAAAAAGGATGAGTTCACGTCCTTTGTAGGGACATGGATGCAACTGGAAACCATCATTCTCAGCAAACTATTGCAAGGACAGAAAACCAAACACCGCATGTTCTCATTCATAGGTGGGAATTGAACAATGAGAACACTTGGACACAGGAAGGGGAACATCACACACCAGGGCCTGTTGTGGGCTGGGGGGTGGGAGGAGTGGGGAGGGATAGCATTAAGAGATCTACCTAATGTAAATGACGAGTTAATGGGTACAGCACACCAACATGGCACATGTATACATATGTAACAAACCTGCACGTTTTGCATAGGTACCCTACAACTTAAAGTATAATAATAATAAAATTTATGTATATATATATATATATATATATATATATATATATATAAAAGAAAACAGACCATTGTCATTTATCCTTAAGAACAGATTTTTCTGGTAGCTTTTTCCCATCTTTCCCACGATGTCTCTTAAAAGAAGAACTACTTTTAAAGCTATCAAAGCATTTTCGAATGCTGAAGAGAAGGAAAACATTTTTAAAGGACCAAGACTACAACAATGCTGGTCTTTTGCCAGGCCATGTGGAGGAGCCATGGAATAGCTCCGAGATGCTTGTTTTTCTAATTAGGGCAAACCCCACTCCCAAATGTGCCAGGAAGAAAAGCCAACATATGCCCTAGGGAATCAATCACAGCTTCATACTTTCCAATTAACTTCCCTTTTTATTATTTCTCGTTGATAGACTTTGAAGTACATTTCAATTAACATAAAATTCAGAGCCAGATTTCTGTACTACTGAGCATCTAAAATACTATACACACTATCCAAAATGGTTCCTATGAACAAAATCAATAAACACAATTAGTATTATCCAATACCCAAAGATGAAAATTCTATGAGACACTGTGCAGCATAGTGACTATGAATTTGAGGATTTTGTGCACTTGGGCATCTCTGTACCCCAGTTACCTCAACTACAAAGAGGGACGATAGCATGATCTACTTAGTAGAGGGTGGTTGTTACAATTGAATGAGGTAAATCATAGATGCACTTAGAATAGGCCCTAACACGCAGTGTGAATGGTAAATTTTAGATAATGTCATTGTGTTTATCATTGTTATTACTATTAAATTATTATGTTTATTAAGTCAATATTATGTTGCAGTCACTGTGCTATTTTCCTCATTTAATCCTCATAGCAACCTTGGAGTTTGTAGGTAGGTGTCATTAGTCCCATGTTACAGCAGAGCAGAACAAAGTTGAGAGTGCTTAGGAGACTTGACTAAAAATGTAGAATAAGAGGCAGATATTCCCAATAGTCAAGATATGGACACAGCTTAAATGCCCATCGATGGATGAATGGATTAAAAAATGTCGCATATACATTCAATGGAATACTATTCAGCCTTACAAAATGGGAAGTTCTGTCATTTGCAATAAGATGGATGAAACTAGAGGGCATTATGTGAAGTGAAATAAGCTAGGCACATAAAGACAAGTATCATATGTTTTCACTTCTTTGTGGAATCTAGAAAAGTCAAACTCATAGCAGTAGAATGGTGGTTACCTGAGGCTAGGAGTGGGGTAGGTGGGGTAAGAATATTCCTTGAGTTCAGTTAGACAGGAGGAGGTTGTATTGCACACCACAGTAACTACAGGTAGTAATAAGATGTATATTTCAAAACAGCTGAAAGGGAGGATTTTAAATGTTCTCACCACAAAGAAATGATAAATATTTGAGGTGATGGATATGCTAATTAGCCTGTTTTGATAATTCCACAGTATACATGTATGGAAACATCACATTGTACTCCATAAATATATAGAATTATTATTTGTCAATTTAAAATAAAACTTTCAAAAAGTAGTGAGTAAAAATGAGCTGCTTAATAAATCATATTCAAACAGGCAAAAAAAGAGAGGCAGAAATACACTTTCAAAATAAGTCTGTCTGACCTCAAAATGCATGCCATTTTCCATGGCAATGTATTAACTTCTAGCTGATTTTTCTGTATTTATGAAGAGCTTCTCCTAAATTGTGATTATTCTGCAAGACTGTAGGATTGAATAAAAAAAATAGGAACCTCTGCAACTCTGTTGTGGACTAAGTTCTGGTTGTATGTTTTTAAAATTAAACATGGCTTTCTTTCATTGTTTATTATATTTACAAAAGCAATATATACTTTTTTGTTGAAAAGTTACAAATTCCTACTAATATAAAGGAAATAAAAATATATTTTACCCACTCATATATAATTGCTGTTAACTTCTTGGCATATATTCTTCCACTATCAATGTTCTGGATATCATCTAATGCAATTTGTTCTTGACTTGTTATAAAATTTTTGCAAACTACTAACAGTATTTCCATACAATAAATAGTGGGAAAAGATGATTTTTTTTTTCTACTGTGAGTAAGGTATCATCTTTCCATTAAATCTTTGAGTGGCACAATGCCTAGATTGTGGTTTGCCAGTAGGGGTTAGCCCAACATTTTTAGTGATCATAAAGTACAAAAATGAAATGTAAGAGCATTAGAAACCCTGTAGAAACAAAAGAAAATCAATGGTGCTTGGCAATTCTTTGCTTCTTTGGTTTAGGTCTTAATGTTATTCAGTTGTAATAAGTTAGTGATAATGGACAAACTCTATGTTCTTTCTCCAGCCCAAATCCCCATCCTGAACTCTGTGAACTGTGGGATTATTATTATTATTATTTTACCAAAATAAATAAATGATAATAAAGAGTTTCTTAACTTCAAGGCATCTGGAATTTACTGTGTTGCCAATGCGTATATAGAAGGTCATAATACCAAGATATTGGTTTGTGCTACCTCAAATTTCAGGGCTCAGGGAAATCCTGCATAGATTTCAGATAAATTTCACTTACAGAATTTAAAGCTATTTTATGGGTTTTTGCTCAGGTATCTAGTACAATTTTGTTTAATAAAACCCCAAAATATAAGTTAAATCAGGTTACCTATTGGTAGAATAGAGAAATAGCATTTGCCCTTCTCATCTGCTGTTTCACTTCACTTTTAAATTTCTTCATAATATTTTCAATAAATCATTGCCACTGTTGTTTTTCTGAGTAGGGTGCCTGTAGTGAAATAAAAATCTAGGATGACAGACGTGGAAGACTAATTAAGGGGAAATTATACATGTGCAGTACGTGTAGCAACCAAAGAACAAGGTCTTTATTGTGGGGACCATTGTTATTTGCACCTACCTAGACAGAACATCAAGAAGACAAGATGCCCTTGTGATCCTTACCGAGAAATCAGGTTTATTTTCTAGCATTGCTGCTTGGTGATTTAAGGGTTGTGAGGTAGTTACAAGGCTGATGAAGTTGGAAGAGAAGGAGGAAAGCCGACTCGTCTGTAAAAAATCATCGCTTACATAGTAATTCTTGTTCCAAGGGTCTTCTGTGTGAATTTTATGGAAGAGCATTTGAATGAAATTCTACCCAGATGCTTCTTGATGATCTGAACCATGAAACCACCAAGCCACTGAGTGGGAATGTGTTATGATTCTCTTGCTTGATGCCCTCATTTAGTCATGGAAACTGATCAAAAACTAATGAGCTGTCCTACATAGATTTCAGTTAAATGCTTTACTTTAAGGATTATTAGATCTGATCATGAGGCAGAAGAAGAAAGCTTAACTTTATTTCAAACTTTTACCTTTTGCAATTTTTTTCCAAGTAAAATTACACTTCCTAGCGTGCTGCTGGTATATGTAAACACTTGCTATCTTTAACATCTCAAATAACATGAGGATTCTGGTATTTACTTCCATAAGGCAGCCAGCAGGATGCAGAATATTTCTGACTAAATTCATCAAAGGCAGGAATAATTTATGTATAAGGACAGATGAAAGATTAGGATTTTTCCCTCTGAAAAGATAAAAGCTTAAAAGGAGGTTTTTCTAAAATGAATAAAATCACGTAAGTTAATATAGATCAGGCCTCCAAATGTGACAATACTAACCCAGTGTGTTTTCATTATAAACTCAAAGGTTTTGGACAAATAAGGAATACATAACTTTAATATAGTTGAGAGACGGACAAAAGGTTCTGGTGAGAACTTCCTCCTCAATAATCTTTCCTTTATCTGTTCTACTAAAAATGCAGATTGATTGGAGCTGGCAGGCTTCCTTTTAAAATCAGAATCGGTCCCAGGGTAGAGTTGCAATCATTAAGCATTCACACTACAATGCAAACTACTGTGTTTCCTTTATTCTAAGATGCAAAATTTTCTCATATTTTGAACTTCTGAAATCAGTGTACATTTTGTAATTTATGTGTACTTTTAATGAGCAGCTTTTTTTTTTTTCTCCAACAACTGGATGCTTCCACTGTCGCTCCTACCAAAAAAAGAGAACCAAGCACCAAGCTCTTTCTTCCTATTGCTTATGACCGAAGCAAAGGCTCCCATGGGCATTTGACTGGTGAAGGCCAGATGCATTCTAGGTGCAAGGAAGGTGGCTGGCAGCTGGAGTCCTGACTTATATAATAGTAAAGCTATGCCGTTTACTTGGGGATTTCTCCAAATATAGAAAGAGTAAACAAGATACATTTAGCACAAATATGACAAATAATCAGTACATAGTGATAGGGTAGGAATCATTGTACTCATTGTTCAGAGAGGTTATTTGAGGTAACTACAATCACACCCAGGATATGGCAGACTTCCCAGGACATTCTTTTCTTTATTAAATGTCAAAGTATCCAAAATGAATACTTCTTAAGAAAATCTCTACACAAGAGATAACCAATGGACAGATTTTAACTCTTGTAGGCAAAACTGCTTTCAGACCCAATAACTGTGTTCTAACTTGAAGGCATGGAAAACTATTGATGTCTTAGGAAGCCAGGACAACTGCGTAACACATAATTACAACAGTTCAGCCTCTACCAAAGGCCTAGAAACTGGGAGTCTAAGGAGCTGAATAAAGGAAGGAAGTTGAACTATAGTCTATTGAAAGTTTCACATAGCTTGTGGCATATTTGATAACTGTGGACAACCATAAACTCAGTACTCATGTGTGCAGAAATTTTATGTTCTCTACTTAAAACATGAATTGCAAATGAGAAAGAACCCCATATTCACACCATTCCAATGGGCATTGGCTATGATTCTTCTTTGGCAGAGAAGAAAAATAATAAAGCCTCTCTCAGCTGTCACTTCTACTTGTCCCAGTTAACAGGTCTGTTCTTGCAGAACCATTTTTAAAACTGACAACAACAACAACAAAGCATGCCAATGACTGATATGCCAAGAGGAGGATTTCCATAGTGCTGCAGGCTTAGTTGATGTCCTGACACGTGCAGGACAGGAAGTTTTTATATATGAACATTGAATTGTAAGATCTCAGAGGTGGAGCAGTCCTCAGGACAATGGAACTCAGCTACTTTCCATTAGATAAATAAGGCTGAGAAATATAAAAGTAGATTTTAGGTCTCTTCCATTCAACAAATATCACTGCTATTGTTCTGCAAATAAATGGCAAGTGCATTTTTTACCCACACAAGAGACCTAGAATATAAAATAGAAGTTAATTTTTAAAAATCTCTAATAAATATTGATAGGAGTAGAAAAGGGTAATTTGGGGCATGTAGTGATAAAGAGGGCATGGTGACTTTAAAAGACTTATTCTGAGGCTCTAAATGCAGACATGTGAGTATCTAAATCCAAATCCCTTTTAATATCATAATAAAGAAGATTGGGCCATATTTTGCAGGATAGCTCTTTTGTTCATTTGTACTGGCTATGCCTTAATGCAGTACAATTACATTGAAACAAAACTGGAGTCTAGAAATAATCATTTAGATGACTATCTATGACTGTCAATTTCAAATTTCCAGCAAAAGTTACTCTTTGTTGTACCAGTAGGTGCATCTAAAAGTATAAAAATTGTGGCGTTATCAAACACTAAAAAAGAAAAGCATTCAATTATCTGTGATTTAAATGACTAGGGGTCATTTAATAGTTTTCAATTTTTTTAAACACAAAACTAATAGAATTAAAAATGTTTCATGTAAATGAAAAAAATAAGCTGAGTTTGCATTGAATTTGACTTTTTAAATTCTGACTCCATAAAAGCCAGTTCTACATTAAACTAGAATATTAAAATTGCTACCAAGAAGTTAGAGTTGCTGGACATCATTCTATATTTCATTGTAAAAAGTACAATAATGAATGGTACATGGTGCCTGCTGTTAGGATCCTCATGGTCTTTTATCTCAGGAACTCAGAGATGGATAACAAAGCAAGAATTGCTGAGTGTTAATAAATCCATCACGAAATTACTTTGATTAGAAATTTTCTTTATTGAAGAGTTTTAAGTATTTTTTAGGTTAGGATTCATGGTAAAATCAGTAATGTAATATATGTGTAGCTACTGTTCAGTATTCCCAAATGGCTATGAATTATAAGAAGTGATGTTCAAAGAGGCCATTTAGTAAAAGTGGAATGAATTATTGAGTAAGCTGTGCTTAATATCATAAAATATTATCCTTTCTTATGAATGCAAGCTTAAAAGTTTATAATAATACCACCTACATTAGTTGATGGTCTACAGCATCTTATTTGAGCCTTACAACAGCCCTGTGAGGTAGAGTTTATCAGTCAGAGGTCTTAGTTATTATGTTGGTACGAAAGTAATAGCTATTTTTGCAATTACTTTTAATGGCAAAAACTGCAATTACTTTTGCACCAACCTAATACGAACAACTATGAATTCATCTTGGTTAGTTTACCAAAACCTCAGACGTATAGAGCAGTCTTAGAGAGGATCACTGACAGGGATGAGGATCAGGCTCTAGGCTAAGCATCTAGCCACAACACCCCCCAACCCTAATCCACAGAACTGGCACAGTGAAGAGACTGCATGTGTGCCGCTATCCCAATAAAGATAAAGTGCCAGAAATTCAAGTTTATTGCCACCATCATGGCCATCGATATCCCTTTAAATTTTGTGTTAGGAACTCAACCTTGCAAACAAATCATTGGTATGTTCTATAATTAATAATATATAATAATAATAATAATAAATTGGTAGCCTATAATTGTAGAAATAATACAAATGTTATCCTATTGACATTCTTCTCTTGGGCTCATTCACTTGCTCCACATTCTGCACCTTTTGCTGCTCGGAAATCTTCCATCAATACTCATTGCCCTCAATTCATGAGCTTCCTCAGGAGAACGGGGGTTATGATTGGACGTTGAGGAATGGGCTGGCCATTTCAGAGGCTCTTAACTTTCAGGAAGGTGATGGTCCTGGGTAAAGAGCCACAGAGGACCAGAAGCAATGCGAAGGTGCTGAACCTTTTGGGGAGCAAGATCTGAGATCTATGGGAAAGAGGAGGAGAGTGAGAGATGAGAGCATATGAAACAAGAAAATTTTTGTCAAGACCCTAGTTGTGGTGAATCTGTGTACTCTTAAAAATCACCTCACAGGCCACACAAAATTATTAAATAAATGATTATTCTTGACTGAAAATTAATGTCACCAGGTCTCTCAATATGGGGTTATTTTCCACATTAATGACAAAAATAAATCAGAACTGTAAGTAATTTGTGGCCAAGAGTCATATTTAAAACAGGCAATTACTGCTGAGTACAACTTCATTGATTCCATTTTGCCAGAGACTTTTCTTTATGACTCATTCATATTTATTCATTTCTTTGGCAGTTTTCACCTAGGTTAAGTTGCTACACAGTGATTCATGTAGTTTGAAAAAATGGAGAGAAAGACATCTTTCACCAGTGGAGACCACACAGCTCCCTTCCTATTTGCTGTCCTTCTGCACTTGGCCATAGTAGGTGATCATGAACCTGGCTGTTTCCCTTTCATGTCCTCTGCCTGTTTGACTTTAATGTGGCTCCTCTCTTCCTTGAAAGTATTCAGTGATACTGTTAGACTGTGATGACAAAAATAAGAACAAATAAATCCGTTTCAAAGTTTTCTGTAAGCCCTTATCCTAATTGAAACGACTTCAAATATTCATATGTCTCAATGATTATTGTTGAAAAGAATGATATAATGAAATGATTTTGAATTATTCTGCATATTATGGGTACATTTGCCAAGATAAAAAAGCATGTGACTTTGTAAAAAGGAGATTTTGGGCTTCAAAATCATGCCAAAGTGGGGGAAAAACTTACAAATTCTAAAAAGACAAGAAAAATATCATCAAATGTGCTTTGTGTGATCATAGTTTTAGATAGGTAAAGTTTATGGTAAAAGCATATAGCTGTTTATACACATTGTAGCTTATAGAATCATTTGGAAATTTTCATTTATGTATATAATGTATGACATTTGGGAAGTAATTATTTTGACTAATGCTAATTTAAAGGTTCTTTTCCCTGTCTCTTACTTAGTATATTTTGGTCATAAGTATAACTTATTTGATGTTGGTCTTTGGTCAAGAGTATAATTCCCAGTTGCAGTATTGTTCAACTGAAGAGATATGGTCCATCGAACAATGATTTAGTTTATGTGAATTTCTAGGAGACTATCGTGATGAAAATTAGAAGTATAACATTTGTGTGGTTTTCTTTTTCTTTTTTTTTTTTTTTTTTGTCTGCCTGTAAGGGTGCTAGGCATACAAGATGGTCAATAAAGTTTCCAAGGTATATTAAGTTAATAGAACAAATTTCTGAACAGCATGTATAGAATACTTCCTTTTGTGCAAAATGGACAGGGATATATACGTGTTTCTATTTGCTTTTTTTTTTTGCTTTTGTTTTTTTTTTGTTTTTATTTTTTTATTTTTATTTTTTATTTTTATTTATTTTTTATTATTATACTTTAAGTTTTAGGGTACATGTGCACATTGTGCAGGTTAGTTACATATGTATACATGTGCCATGCTGGTGCGCTGCACCCACTAACTCGTCATCTAGCATTAGGTATATCTCCCAATGCTATCCCTCCCCCCTCCCCACACCCCACAACAGTCCCCAGAGTGTGATGTTCCCCTTCCTGTGTCCATGTGATCTCATTGTTCAATTCCCACCTATGAGTGAGAATATGCGGTGTTTGGTTTTTTGTTCTTGCGATAGTTTACTGAGAATGATGATTTCCAATTTCATCCATGTCCCTACAAAGGACATGAACTCATCATTTTTTATGGCTGCATAGTATTCCATGGTGTATATGTGCCACATTTTCTTAATCAAAAATTCTTTGGAAAAATACACAGCCACAATAATGGCAGTTATCTGTTTGAAATTGTGGAAAGGGTGGGGTATTATATGGACAGAGACGAGGCTGGGAGGGAGGTGTTTGTGTTTTTTTTAATTTTTGAATTTTGGGACTATATTATTTACTCAAAATTAATTAAAACAAAATAAAAACGATTAGATTTTTGGTTTGAAAATAAATTATTACTCTTGTGAAATCTTTTTTTTGTAAGCAGCGTAACTGTAATTTCCTTCTTTTAACACTCTTTATTCATGCTATTTTTACTCAAGGCATTTTTAATAGCCAAAATACAACATCTGGGACATAAATTACAAATAAATTTCACTGTAATGACCTTCTGGTCAGCAGTTTACTTGAAAACTATGAATTTTCAGAATATCCGTATGTCAGATTTTATAGTCTATAAATTTGATGGCTTTTCTTAAAGAAACATTGGCATTGATAGTCCACAGAAAAAAAGAATAGAAGAGATTTAAGAATTGAATAAAAAAGGATAGCTAAGTGCATGAGCTGCAAATATGTATCTCAAATTTTTACTAGAAATGTCAGTTTTTTTGGGAAGCTTCCTGGGTTGCTGATTGGGAGACAGAGAGAGTGTGTCTGTGAAAACTTTGCAGACTTCTTAGAGCCCATATTGAAAACTACTGAACTCTATGGTCTAAAAGTCCCTTCCAACTCTCCTAGTCAGTCATTCATTTGCAAGAGAGATATAGAGAAGCAAGAAAACAGAACCCCAAGTCCTTTTAGAGCAAGTGGCAATAACTTGATTTGTTTAACCATGCTATATAAGTACATACTTTGACCTATTCATTTTAAACAACAGCAACAATAAAAATGATAGTAAGTGTAACAAGAGATAACTTGTGTAAACAGAAAAAAACTCTTGATAATAAAAGTGTTAATTAACAAGACAAATTTTCAACCCTGGAAATCTTCAAAAACAAAATCAAAATTCTTTAGGTGACTTAGGCGTTTAAAATGCTCTTTTTGAGCCATCAGTAAACATTTCTATAGGCCATTTAAGAGGTGTCACAGATAAATTATCACTTAGTACGACAATTGCATTTTCTTTACTATGTGAAATTATTCCATATTTAAGCAAGATTACTTTTTAAATTTTCATATTTTCAAGCTGTGTACCCTAATGGTACTCTTTGGTAGATAGCTTGTTTAAAACATTAGCTGTTTTAATCACAACAGCTATTTGAGGTAGTTATAGAAATGACTTATTTTATGTTTGTATTTAATACAAATGAGAAATAATTTACAAAATTAGAAATTGACATTCATTTAAATATGCATTCTGTTTCATAATTTCCGTTGTAACCAACCACCTGCCTTTAAAATATGTATTTCTTTGATAGCTTCTAACATATTTCCTATATTCAGGATAAAAATTAACCTCATTATCAACCTTAAAATTCTCAAGTTCTTCCAAGAGGGAACAATGTATATACTAAAACACACATTCTCAGTTAACAATGTATTTAGTATAAAATGGCTCAACAATATAGAGTGGCCAGAAATTGATTTTAGGCTTTGGGAAAATTTTATTTCCCTAACTAATTGTTACTACAGTTGGCTTCTATTTAAATTACTCTGAGTGTGTTAAATACTAACAATGTGTCTCCTGGAAGTCTACTGTACCAGTGTGCTGAACCATATTTTGAAGCTTGAATACAGTTTCACAGATCATCAGTAATATATTATTTTGTTGCATTATTCTTTTGAATCCTCAATAATAAGATAACAAGTATCCTTGAAGTGAATTAATGATCAGGAATTCCTCAGCAGAGGAAAACATTCAGATGTTAGCTTTCAGCAATTCACCTTGAATGATTGTGATGTTGAGTCATTCTGGACAATCACATACTAAATCTTAAGGTGTCTCCACAAGGAGATGCAACAATTTATTGAGATATTTGTTTGTATTTATCAGCCTTTATTATGAAAGGTGGCCAGTGTAAATCTCTTAGACTAAGTTTCAGGATTCGATTTCTTGTTTCAGTGAGGCAAGAGATGAGAATAAGTCATCTACATTATACCCCCAACCTTAAATGTTTTATTTTGAAAAATTTTAAGACTAAAGAAAATGGACATTAATATATCCTTCATTCAATTATTTTTTCACCACGTTTTCCTTCTCCCTTCCTCCTTCCCTCCCTCCCTCTCTTTTTTCCTCCCTCTCTCCCACCCTGCCCTCCCCAATCTTTATTCTGAGTTGCAAACATCATGGCACTTTACCTTTAACTATTTCTGCTTACAAATTCTAACAATAAAGATATTATCCTACATAACTACAATGTCATTCTTACACCTAAAATATAATGTTAATTCAATAACATGATTTAATGTACTATGTCTATGTGTGTCTTTTATTGCTATTTTTAAAAATCTAAGATCAAAGTTCTTGAATTACATTTGGTTATGTCATTCCAGTCTCTTTAACACAGAATACTCTGGTGGTTTTTTCTTGTTTGTTTTCAATGATGACTCTTTTTTTTGAAAAGCACAGACCTATTGTTGTGTAGAATGTCCTACAATTTGAAATTTTTAAATTGTTTTCTCATGATTAGAATCAAGCAACATTTTTGGCAAGATACCACGTAGATGATATTTCTTAGTGTATCACACTGAGACAGCTGATATCAGGTTGTCCCACTATTGGTGATGCTAAGTTTGCATACTTGACTAAGGTTTTAAATGTAAAAATCACTGAATTTTAAAGTGGAATTTTCTCTTTGCATTTTATATGCACTCTGTAGGATGATATGAGTATCATGTAAATATCTTGTTACTTCCAAACCTTTCATCCAGTGGTTTTGGCTTTCAATAGTGAGCCTTGTCTGAGTAATTTATTATGCTGATGAGGAAAACAAATTTTTCTAATTCAGTCCTTTCACCTACATTTATCAGTGAGCATTGTGCGTATGCATCTTTGGTGCATGTAACTTTGTTTTGGTTGAAGTTAGGGATAAAAATTAGCCCTTTTTCTTCAGTGGAAATAACCTGCCAGTGGTGCTCAATTTTGCTGATTGGCTTAGTTGGTCAACACATGCTGCTGAGAAAGCCAAGGCTATGGCTTCAGTGTTCAGATGGGGCCAATTACCTGGGCTCTCTTTCAAGGCCTGGATAATAATTTTCTTTTTCTAACTCAGGATTATGTGCCAGTGGCCACCTGGGAAACATGGCATACAATTAGAATAGAGATGTACAAATATTTCTAACTAAACAAGCTCTACTAATTGTGGATCATCTTTTTATGTAAAAAAGACAATTATTATTATAAAATATCTACTTTTTCCAGTTTACTTCTTTAGATCCTATTTTACAAATATTTAATGATTTTTATGACTTGCTTTTCTGTTGCTGGCAAGCATTGAGGACCAGTTACCCTAAATAAAACTCCTGCTGAAAGCAATTAAAAATGATGGTTGTATGTTTCCAAGAATTTATCCATTTCCTCTAGGTTTTCTAGTTTGTGAGTGTGCAGTTGTTCGTAATTGTCTCTGATGATCTTTTGTATTTCTGGGGCATCAGTTTTAATATCTCCTTTTTTATTTCTGATTGTGTTTCTATCTTCTCTCTTCTTGGTTAGTCTAGCTAGTGGTTTGTCAATATTTATATTTTTGAAGAATCAACTTTTTGTTTCATTGATTCTTTGTATTGTTTTTCAGTCTAAATTTCATTCATTTCTGCTGTGATCTTTGTTATTTCTTTTCTTCTGCTAACATTGGGTTTGGTTTGTTCTTGTTTTTCTAGTTCCCACAGCAGGGTAGTTGGCACCATCCCGGGGGTATGTGGGAATGCCCAGTTTCCCCTCTTCTTCTCCCCTCTCCGTCCTTGGAGTAACACAGCAGCACCTGTGTCTGTAGATCCCTAATGTCTAGGCTCTCAAATGGTGCCTGGCTGAGGCTACTGCAGGCTTGTATGCCTGTGGGAATCTGCATGGGTTCTCTTTCTGGAGCAACATCTCTGTCCAATCTTTTGGCAGCTCCATATGTCTTGCCCAAGGCTCTAGTGGGTCTTTCCCATAGCCAAGATTATAAAAGTCTGTTTTGGAGCCCTGGGGGTTTCTCTCTTTACGTTTTTCTGCATCCAGGCTTTCCTGGCTCTTAGTCCCTGGCTGGGTGAACTGCCTCGAACCCTCTCCTTCCTTTCTTCTGGTGCTTCTTGTCTCCTTTCTGGTTAATCCTTGCATCTACTTTTAGTTCTTAATAGAAAATTGAACTTCATTAATAAAAGTGTCACTATTTAGAGGGTTGTCAGTGCCATGAACATGTATAATTTGGCAGACTGAAAATAAAACCCTAATCATTAAGTACCTTGCAAATACGGAGAAGTAAATTTTAGTTTCAAAGGAACATTTTAATCATGAAGCAGTGAGTAAAAGTTGAATTAGATTTTAAAATCAAAGATATTATTTGCTTTATTTCTGGACTGCCTGATAGCAATCATTTCAATTCCAATTCCTGTACCTCTAATGTTTTCTGATCTTGTGCTTTTTGATTCCTAACTTTCAAGCCAAGGAAATGTATGAAACACGTCACATTTTAATATGAATAAAATAGAATATGCTTACTTGACCAACAGAAATATATGGAGAACGACTTTGGTATTCATTTCTTTCCAGGCAAAATAAATAAATAAGTACATAAATAGCCATAGATTATCTTCTAGTACCTACAAACTTTGGCTGAATGACTAAAATCATGGAGTTTAAAGATTCTTGAAAATAAGTGTCCCACTCCAGTAGTTACCAAGTATCATTTAGGTTAAAAGACAAATAATTTATGTCCATTTTCTTCATTCCAAAGTTGAAATAGAATGCCAATTGGATCAATAACAAGTCTAATAGCAATATTCCGACTGAATCAGAGTGTGGGATGAGAACAATGGAGAAAATTAGTTGCTGCCATATAAAAATACCATCGTCCAGAATCTACTGCCTTCCTCACCAGTCCCAAATCTTCTCCTTCCTCTGACCTTACGTTAGGAGACGTTTTATTACTATAAAAAGCATGGAGAAAAGTGTTGTCTTATGACAAGTAAATGAAAAACTGCCTGTTAGCAAATCCTAATCTTCATGATGGTTTGCACAGTTGTCAATATCTGAAACCAGCACCCATTTGATAAGTTCATAAAGGCTTAGTTAGCTCTCAAGAGGTGTAAGCATTGATTATGCTAAAGTCTGACCTCTAGAGAACTTTGAAAATAAATTTATATACACATTTTTCTTAATGAACTCCTGTTTAAAGCAATAAACAACTGAATAAACACCACATTTTGAAACTGCTGTGTAATTGTGAAAGATAAGAATTTTATCCAGGATTCAGAAAAAATAATTTTGTTTAACTAGATGTTTGAAATGCATTGTGGGCAAATTAGATTTTTAAAGGACAATAGCCATATTAATAATCATATAAATATGATAGGGATATATTTCTTCAGCCTCACCACAGAGCTAATTGTTATCAGACACTTATGGAATAGGTAATGAATTTTTATAGCCCACTTAATAATGAACTCTTATTTGTACATAGAAGATAAAATTATTCATCCTAAGTAGTTGCAAGGTTACCTTTGTAACTATTTTGAACATGGTCTATCCAATTGCTTTTGACAGATTTGAAGATATGTGGAAAAACATGTTTCAAATGTACAGAAACCATGAAATACATTTATTTAGTAATGTCAGCCTAATAGTACCTCATTTTGCCAACAGTGGCAAAAAGAAAAAATGTTTTTGCCTTAGAAGTGAGCTAGTTGACAAACTTAATACTTCATTATCAATATGATTTACATGGTCTGGGTTGGGGGCTGGAATTTGTGTGTTGACATCCTCCCCACGTGATGATTGCAAATCACTGAGCTAAACCAGTCGTGGCACCTCAGATGCCATTTGACTGTCTTCACTTCTTTTCCACGTGAGAAAGCAGAAAGCAGTGGCTCTCTTAAATATAAGGAAGTATAAGATATTTCCACACTGAAATCACCTGAGGTGCTTTACACATACTGTTGGGCCCCAGAGTAGAGCCTAAATTTATTTTTATTTTATCATAATAAATCCGAGAATGAAAGAATGATATTATCATAGGTTTAATCCTAAATGTAGTTTAATTTGTATTTTAAAGTTAATTATCTGGAAACTAGTATTAAGTTGAACCATTTGAAAATGTTTGTCATTCCAGTTAAAAGCTGGGCAGAGACATGAGCAGACATTTCTCAAAAGAAGAAATAAGTGCGAAAACATGCTCAACATTACTAATGAACAGAGAAATGGAAATTAAAACCATAATGTGATATCATCTTATACCAGTCAGAATGTCTATTATAAAAAAGTCAAAAAACAACAGAGTTTGGCATGGATACAGAGAAAAGGGAATGCTTATACACTGTTGATGGGAATTTAAATTAGTACAACTTCTATGCAAAACAGTATGGAGATTTATCAAAGAACTAAACATTGGTTTACCACTTGACCTAGCAATCCCACTACTTGGTATTTACTTAAAAGAAAAAGAATCATTATATCAAAAAGGCACCTCTACTTGTATGTTCATTGGAGCACTATTCACAATAGCAAATACATGAAACCAACGTAAGTGTCCATCATTGGTTGACTGGATAAAGACTGTGGTACATCCACACCATGGAATACTATGTAGTCATTAAAAAGAATGAAACCATGCCCTTTGCAGTAACATGGATGGAGCTGGAGGCCGTTATCCCAATTGAATTAACTCAGAAACAGAAAACCAAATACCACATGTTCTCACCTATAAGTGAGAACTAAACAATGGGGACACATGAACATAAAGATGGAAAAATAGATACTAGGGACTCCAAAAGGAGGTGGGGGTGAGGGTTGAAAAATTTCCTGTTGGTTACAAAGCTCACTATTTGGGTAACAGGTACACTCAGAAGCCCAGGCCTCACCAGTATGCAATATGCCCATGTAATAAACAAGCATATGTACCCCCTGAATCTAAAGTTTAAAAAGAAAATATTGTTTGCCTAAAGTAAATTATTTTACATTTTGTAAATATTAGATACCACTAATCTAATACTTGACATTAGAAATAAATTACTTATTGCATGTTCTAAGTGATAGCAATATTCTAGCACTAGTGCTGAGAAAAGTTGCTCTAAAAGTTAATTTATTCATTTATAAAGTGAGGGACTGTCTCATGTGAGGAGTATGATAATGCTGATGATAATAATAATGATGATTACAGTTAACATTTAAGCACTTGCCAAGTGTCAAGCAATATGTTAAACAATGTACATATATTATTTCATTAGTCTTCACCAAACATTTTATGGTAGATTCTCATATTACTTCCATTATTAATAGTCATAGAGAGTCACAGTGTTAAATAACTTATGCAAGATCGTGGGGCTCTTCTGAAGCCCCAAGGATTGACTTGAACTATCTGAATGTAGAGTATATATTTTCAACTCTTATAAGATGCTACATCTTTGAGAATCGTGGCACTTCCTTCCAGATCTCATGGTTATGGTTGTAGGTCAAACAGAATGATGACTCTATTTCTATCTGGGCCTGTGGAGATAGTTTGTCACACTTCAAATCTACACTGCATCTTAATTGGTTAAACTTTAGTTTGCCTCCTACTCTCATCCAGAATAGCTTAAGCCAGCCAGCTAGTGTCTTATCTGGAATCACATCAAAAATTCCCTTGTTTTTTTTCCTTCTCTTTAGTGGGTATCAATATTCATGACACTGGGTTAGACGATGGTAATTCAAAGATTAATGAAGCATAGTTCTTTTTTTAACTTTTATTTTTTATTTATTTATTCTTTCTAACTTTTAAGTTCAGGGATACATGTGCAGTACTGAATGTGTACTCAATCCGTCTTGAGTTGATTTTTGTATATGGTGTAAAGAAAGGGTCCAGTTTCAATTTTCTGCATGTGGCTGGCCAGTTCTCCCAGCACTTTATTGAACTGGGAGTCCTTTCCCCATTGCCTGTTTTTGTCATGTTTGTCGAAGATCAGGTGGTTGTAGGTGTGTATTCTTACTTCTGGGTTCTCCATTCTGTTCCATTGGTTTACATGTTTGTTCTCATACCAGTACCATACTTTTTTGATTACTGTAGCCCTGTAGTATAGTTTGAAGTTGGATAGTGGGATGCCTCCATCTTTGTTCTTTTTGCTTAGGATTGCCTTGGCTATTTGGACTCTTCCTTGCTTCCGTATGAATTTTAAAATAGTTTTTTCTAATTCTGTGAAGAATGTCAATGGTAGATAACGGGAATAGCACTGAATCTATAAATTGCTTTGGGCAGTATGGCCATTTTTATGATATTGATTCTTCCTATCCATGAGCATGGAATGTTTTTCCATTTGTTTGTGTCCTCTCTGATTTCTTTGAGCAGTGGTTTGTAGCTCTCTTTGAAGAGGTTCTTCACTTCTCTTGTTGGCTGTATTCCTAGGCATTTTATTCTTTTTGTAGCAATTGTGAATGGAAGTTCATTTGTGACTTGGCTCTTGGCTTGCCTGTTGTTGGTGTGTAGGAATACTAGTGATTTTTGTGCATTGATTTGGTATCTGAGACTTTGCTGAAGTTGTTTATCAGCTTAAGAAGCTTTTGGGATGAGATGGTGGGGTTTTCCAGACATAGGATTATGCCATCTACAAACAAAAATAGTTTGACTTTCTCTCTTCCTATTTGTTAAGGATATTTGCATCAATGTTCTTCAAGGATATTGGCCTGAAGTTTTCTTTTTCTGTTGTGTCTCTGCCAGGTTTTGGTATCAGGATGATGCTGGTTTTATAGAATGATTAGGGAGGAGTCCCTCTTCCCAATTTTTTGGTATAGTTTCAATAGGAATCATTCCAGCTCTTTTTTTGTACCTCTGGTAGAATCCAGCTGTGAATCCATCTGTTCCTGGGCCTAATTTGCTTTGTAGGCTATTTATTACTGCCTCAATTTCAGAACTCATTATTGGTCTATTCAGGGAATCAGTTCCTTCCTGATTCAGTCTTGGGAGGAGTATGTGTCCAGGAATTCATCCATTTCTTCTAGATTTTCTAGTTTATGTGCATAGAGGTGTTTACAGTATTCTCAGATTGTTGTTTATATTTCTATGGGGTCAGTGGTGATATCCGTGTTATCATTTCTGATTGTGTTTATTTGAATCTTCTCTTTTTTCTTCTTTACTGTCTAGCAAGCAGTCTATCTATTTTATTAATTTTTTCAAAAAATCAGCTCCTGGATTTTTTTAAAGGGATTGTCTCGTCTTTATCTCCTTCAGTTCAGCTCTGATCTTGATGTTTCTTGTCTTCTGCTAGCTTTGGGGTTCGTTTGCTCTTGGATCTCTAGTTCCTTCAGTGTGATGTTAGGTTGTTAACTTGATATCTTTCTAGCTTTTTGATCTGAACAGTTAGTGCTATTAATTTTCCTCTTAACACTGCTTTAGCAGCATCCCAGAGATTCCGGTATATTGTGTCTTTGTTCTCATTAGTTTCAAACAACTTTTTGATTTCTGCCTTAATTTCATTATTTACTCAAAAGTCATTCAGGAACACATTGTTCAATTTCCATGTAGTTGTATGGTTTTGAGTTAGTTTCCTTATCTTGAGTTCTAATTTTATTGTACTGTGGTCCAAGAAACTGTTGTGATTTCAGTTCTTTTGCATTTGCTGAGGAGTGTCTTCTGATTATGTGATCAATTTTAGAGTAAGTGCCATGTGGCGATGAGAAAACTGTATATTTTGTTGTTTTGAGGTGGAAAGTTCTGTAGATATCTATCAGATCCACTTGATCCAGAGCTGAGTTCTGGACCTGAGTATCTTTGTTAATTTTCTGTCTCAATGGTCTGTCTAATATTGTCAGTGGAGTGTGAAAGTCTCCCACTATTATCGTGTGGGAGTCTAAGTCTCTCTGTAGGGCTCTAAGAACTTGCTTTATGAATCTGGGTGCTCCTCTATTGGGTGCATATATATTTAGGATAGTTAGCTCTTCTTGCTGAATTGAATCCTTTACCATTATGTAATGCCCGTCTTTGTCTTTTTTGATCTTTCTTGGTTTTAAAGTCTGTTTTGTCAGAAACTAAGATTGCAACCAATAATTTTTTCTGTTTTCCATTTGCTTGGTAAATTTCCTCTATCCCTTTATTTTGAGCTTACGTGTGTCTTTGCATGTGAGATGGGTGTCTTGAAGACAGCATACCTATATGTCTTGGTTCTTTATCCATCTTGCCATTCTGTGACTTTTAATTGGGACATTTAGCCCATTTATATTTAAGGTTAGTATTGTTATATGTGGATTTGATCCTGTCATCATGATGTTAGCTGGTTATTTTGCAGACTTATTTATGTGGTTGCTTCATAGTGTCACTTTGTTCTTTGGTGTGTTTTTGTAGTGGCTGGTAATAGCTTTTCCTTTCAATATTTAGAGCTTCTTCAGGAGCTCTTTGTAAGGCAGGTTTGGTGGTTACGAATTCCCTCAGAATTTGCATGTCTGAAAAGGATCTTATTTCTCTTTTACTTATGAAGCTTAGTTTGGCAGGATATGAAATTCTGGGTTGGAAATTCTTTTCTTTAAGAATGTTGAATATTGGCCCCCAATCTCTTCTGGCTTGTAGAGTTTCTACTGTTAGTCTGATAGACTTACATTTGTCCATGACCTGACCTTTCCTTCTGGCTGATCTTAACATTTTTTCTTTCATGTTGACCTTGGAGAATCATCTGGTGATTATGTTTTGGTGATGATTTTTCTCATGAAATATCTTACTGGGGTTCTCTGCATTTCCTGAATTTGAATGTTGGCCTGTCTTGCTAGGTTGGGGAAGTTCTTCTGGATGATGTCCTGAAGTATGTTTTCTTAATTGGTTTCATTCTCCCCGTTTCTTTCAGGTACCCTAGTCAGTCATAGATTTGATCTCTTTACATAAGCCCATATTTCTCAGAGGTTTTGTTCATTCCTTTTCATTCTTCTTTTCTCTATTCTTGTCTGCCTGTCTTACTTCAGAAAGATAGTCTTCAAGCTCTGAGGTTCTTTCTTCTACTTGGTCTATTCTGCTATTAATCCTTGTGATTGCATTGAGAAGTTCTTGTAGTGTGTTTTTCTGCTCTGTCAGGTTGGTTATGTTCCTCTATATAATAGCTATTTTGGCTGTTAGCTTCTGTATTGTTTTATCTTTATTCTTAACTTCTTTGCATTAGGTTACAACATGCTTCTTTAGCTCAGTGAAGTTCATTTTTATTCACATTCTGAAGCTTATTTTGGTCATTTCTGCCATCTCAGTCTCAGCCCAGTTCGGAGCCCTTGCTAGAGAGGTGTTGCAAGCATTTGGAGGAAAAGGGGCACTTTGGCTTTTTGAGTCTTCAGCATTTCTGCATTGATTCTTTCTCATGTTTGTGGGCTTATCTACCTTTGATCTTTAAGGTTGCTGACCTTTGGATGGGGTTTTCATGATTTTGTTGTTGTGTTTTCTGTTAGTTTATTTTTCTTTAACAGTCTGGCCAGTTTTCCATAGGGCTGCTGTGGTTTGCTGGGGGTCCACTCTAGACCTTAGTCACCTCAGTTTTTCCAGTACCTGGAGGTATCACCAGTGAAGACTGCAAAACAGCAAAGATGGCAACCTGCCCCTTCCTTTGGAAGCTCCATCTCAGGGGAGTAGTGACCTGTCATTCCGAATGTGCCTCTAGGAGGTGGCTAGAGACCCTATTTAGGAGGTCGTATCCGGTCAGGAGGAATGGGATCAGGGACCTGCTTAAAGAAGAAGTGTGGCTGCTTTTTGGTAGAGCAGTTCTGCTGTGTTGCGATCCCTTCATTTCCCAATCAGTTTGGGCTCTCCAAGGCCCACAGGCTGGACCAGCTGAGATGCCCAAACAGCCAAGGTGGCAGCCTGTCCCATCCTACCTCCAGGTACTCCATCCCAGGAAGAAATTAAAACTCTGTTGCAGAACATGGGTGGGGGTGGCCAGAAGCCCTGGCTGGGAAAACTCACCCCATGAGAAGGAGTGAATTGGGGTCCTGCTTAAAGAAGCAGTCTGACCATGCCTCAGCAAAACAAAACACAGTTCTTCCCCTCAAGGATGCCCAGCCTAATACAGTAGACAAGATCTAATATAATGGAATAAGTTCCGTGATAATTATGACCAAAGTCTGATAATGGTTAAACAAGATGAATGAATTTTTCTTGGTATACCAGTAAGATGGCTTATGGAAGGTTTCACAGAAGGAGGGATATTTAAATCCCTTCAAGACCTTCAAGAATGGAGGGATGTTATTGCAAGCAGAAAAAACAGTTGTCAGTTTGCTTGTATGTGAGTTACTACTGTGAGTTTGTGGAAACTGATAGGCTCAGTGTGGCCAACGTGAAGTTGACAAGTGATGTGTAAAGAATGAGTGAAGATGGGTGAATAAATGAGAAGAGGCTAAAAACGAAGGCAATGGCTAGGCAAAATGACATTATGCCATTGTAAAGGGTTGAAACTTTACCTTGTAGGCAATGGGATTCTAATGAAATAGTAAGCAAGGGAATTACTTCCTCATATCTGACTTTGGAAAGGTTACATTTTAAAAGATGAACCAGTTTTCCTTGCCTAACATTATTATATGGCAAAAACAGACGTCATTATTATTATCATCTTCCAATGTAGGAGGGCCTTGGAGATGTGATCTAATATCACCTACAGGCATAGAGCTTTTATGTTTTGTTTTAAAAGAGCCCAGGTTGGAAAAAGAATTAAATTCTATATTAGCTTCCTGAATAGTTTATGTAGGGAAATAAAATAGAATTGCTTGAAGCAAAACTATGTTTTGTATCACATTATATATAAACATAGGATTTTCTTGAGAATTAGTAAAAGCAAAATTTGAGATTGCTTAGGCCTTGAGCAAGTCAGAAATTGATGTTCTAGTTTTCTCTAGGAGAATTTTAAGCAATTTGGCCATAAATCAGGATCCAAAATTTTTGATAACCTAGTTGTTTAGAAAGTAGATTTTGTCATAAAAATTAAGATGATTAATTTCACAAGTTAGTCCACAGAAGTTTATCTCATAATGTAGCATAAGTTAGAATTTTTTTGGGTTCCATTCAAACTAATTTCAGCAAAAAAGTGGTGACATTGGTGGGAGGAAGCAGATTGAATGGCTCACAAACCCTGTGAGGGTAAGGATCATATTTGTCTTGATCACGGTTAAATCTCCAATGCTTAGCAAAGTGCCTTGCATATAGTAGGTGCTCACTGACTATTTATTCAATGAATGAAATAAACTAATCACAGGAATGTCAGGGACTTAGCTGGACCTGTGTGAAGATGGCAGCTAAGGATGTGAATGCTCTCAAGATACTCTTTGTTAGCATTTCGTTATCTGACTTTTTGTGTTTTGGCTTAATTCTTTCAGACCACGTCATTGTTGTGGCTGGAAACTTGGTCACATGGAACATTTATGTTTACATCTCCCAGGTTTTCTATTGAACAAAAACTCTCTCTAGTAGTAAAACCAAAAATCCAAGGGGAAAGTTTCAGGTTAGCCCAGCTGGAATTCAGTGCATATTAGAACAGTGAACCATGGCAGGTAGAACTGTGTAAGAACAGGGATGCAGTATTGGAAGTGTAGAGTTGAAATGAGGGAAGGGGGTTTGCCAATCAGTTTTATACTCTGCAAACTTTATCATCTTTTAAGAGAAGGGCCTTACCTAAACTAATGGGTTATAAAAAGAAAAAGAAGATATATTCCCTGTCTTTAAACTGTATGTTCTCTGTTGTTTTTTTTTTTTTTCTTTTTCTTTTTTTTTTTTGAGACAAAGTCTCCCTCTGTCACCTAGGCTGGAGTGCAGTGGCGTGATCTCGGCTCACTGCAACCTCCGTCTCCCAGGTTCAAGGGATTCTCCTGCCTCAGCCTCCTGAATAGCTGGGACTATAGGCCCATGCCACCACGTCCGGCTACTTTTTGTATTTTTAATAGAGACGGGGTTTCACAGTGTTAGCCAGGATGGTCTCTATCTCCTGACCTTGTGATCTGCCCACCTCGGTCTCCCAAAGTGCTGGGATTACAGGCATGAGCCACTGTGCCCAGCCATGTTCTTTATGATAATTTAAGATGACAAGATCTGATAGGCAAGAACCTTCAGATACGCAAAAGAACACTAAAGTAAATTCAAATTATTATGGTGAAATATACAAGAAAAATGTTAAAAGAATAGATGAGAAGTAATAAAAAAGAGCAATACCAAGGTGTATTTCAAGGTAGATTTTAAAGAAAAATGTGATTTCATTCAATTAAAAAATTATAAACTTATTGGATAGCTACTATATGCTACATATTGTAACTAGATCATATTTTGGTCAGAAAGATTTATAAGGCAGATTCTTCGCCCCTGACAATCTGGAATCCAGCTGTGTGAAAATGACTCATATGAAACCATCCATATAATAATAGCAATGAAAAAAATAGAAAATCTACTTACAGAGTTATGCAGAGCTTCCTGCAGACAATGTTTACTCAACTTAATAGAAATATGTTTGGTGCTAGGAATTATTCCACTCTTCATTTTCATCAACTCCTTAGGCTCAACCAACCAATAACGTGGCTATACATCCTCATATGTATGTTGGATGCACACTAGACAATAACAAAGTCACCAATCTTCCAGTTCTTAAGCCAACAGGCAGGAAAATCTGTGTCATGGTACATTTTGCAGTTTTTTCTTTGTTGGGGATGAAGACGACACCTAAATGGTTCTTCCCTTTACAGAATTGGAGACCTAGGGAGAGGTCTGCCTTGCTTCACCTCTCACATACCTCTTGGTGTAGGACTGGGCTCCACAAACTTCATGTCCCAACTGGGTAATTAGGTATTGGCTAAGCTAGACAAAGTCAAAGAAAGAAGAGCAGGAATCTTTCTTTTCCTTTGAAATCCAGGCTCAAATAGCAGGCTGAACCATCTCTTGGAGCCCCTAAAGCCAATGGAAATCCTAGTCATTCTCAGCACTTGGCATGCTTGTCTGCTAAGAATGAGCATCTTCAGAGGATTCACTATGTAGTTGTGGTAGAATCACTGCTAACATAGGCTTCAGCAATAGGCACCTTAACTGAGACACAGTACAGTTCTAGAAATCCACTTCTTACACTTGTGTCTTTAAGTAGCTGCATATCTAGATTTTGTGAAGTCACTCTATTGTTATAAAATTTTTAGTGACTGGTTTTCCTGAGCTTCACCTGAGCTGCAAAGCCATAACAAGATAGAATGGGTTGCCTGGAAGGAAGTTAATTGGTTCCTTCATTGGGACGCTTTGGGTACGTTACAGGAGAAATTTCTCCATGGAACAAGTGGCTAGACTACAGGGTCATCAAAATCTGTTCGAATTCCTAAATCAACAATTCTATTGCAATCAGATGGTGACTACCCCTTGAAAGCTTTTGTTGTAAGCAGGCTTATTATTTAATACCTCCTTGACTGCTGCTTGGCCAAATGTGATTTCCATGTAGCTGGCTAGAAATGCAGACTTTGTTTCAACGAGGAAAAAAGAGGTCTCTGGAAATAGTTTCCTGTTTCTATTACAAATATAAACTGTTAAAAATTTTAAGCTGCTAAGCAATGTTGAAATTTGCTGTTTTGTTGAAAATGTGATCAAACAGGGAAACAATGCCTTATTTATCACCTTTTTTCTTATGTTGTCTTGGGATTCTCAGCAGAGCAGATTATCAGAATCTTGATTACGTTTTGAAGTATGTACAAACAAATCCTCTTGTTGTTTCCTCAGATGATTTTAGAGGCTAATAAAAACTTAGCCACTGGTAGCCAAAATGAAAAGGGTAAATAATTGAAAATCAAAAAGAAGGGCAAAGATGATGATGTTTCATTTAGCTATTTTATAAGACCTACTGAGCCAAAGCACTTATATAACAGATTTGAATGACATTAAGTATTATGTAATTAAAATATGTCCAGAAACTGCTTCTCAGTTTAAGAGCTACACATTTTCATGCAAAGCATTTATTTAAAAAACTATTATGTTCTAGCTCTTCCCCATATATTACTTATAGTCAATACAATACTCTGAAAGATGGGATCATACTAGTATATCTTGCTGATTAAATAATGGAGGTTTAGAGAAGTAGTAAACTTAAAATTTCACAGCTGGGGCCGGGTTCAGTGGCTTACGCCTGTAATTCCAGCACTTTGGGAGGCTGAGGCGGGCAGATCACGAGGTCAGGAGATCGAAACCATCCTGGCTAACACAGTGAAACCCCGTTAATACTAAAAATACAAAAAATTAGCCGGGCACGGTGGCGGGCGCCCGTAGTCTCAGCTACTCGGGAGGCTGAGGCAGGAAAATGGCGTGAACCCGGGAGGCGGAGCTTGCAGTGAGCTGGATCCTGCCACTGCACTCCAGCCTGGGCGACAGAGCGAGACTCCGTCTCAAAAACAAACAAACGAAACATTTGATGATGTTTGTTTATTGTGGTTTATTCTTTTAAATGAATTTCTCTCCGATCTGTTTTTTAGCTTTCTTGTAAGTAACAGAATTTGATATTTTATGTTCCAAATTGTGCACTTGGCCCAGTTGTAGTGGTTATGATGAAGTGTGTGTGTGCGTGTGTGTTAACATTGCAACAACATAGGTAAGGTTCCTCCTAAAACTTCCTGGCTTGGGACCAGCCTTGAGTAGAGTTTATGGCTACCTGTATAAAATGAAGTTATTGAAAATAAAATGTATAGAAACATTTTTTTCTTTTAAATATAGGCTACTACACTTGTGGATGTTTGTTATTAATCTTTCCCCCATAATGGAAGCAGTGTTTGGCTATGGGCCAAAATGATTGACACAGTGGTACACAGTAAATTGAATATTAGAGAGTCAAAAGCCAGGAAAAGCGTGGAAACAGAACTATATTTTGTGGTTCCCAGAGTGGTTTCTGCTTGTGAGTCTACTCTGGTAAGCTACAACTCCCTGTTATTCACTTGTTTGTCTCTCTAATTTTGGGGACAACAGTTTGCCCTGTGTCCTCATCTCTCTTTTGCATCCAGGAAGAGTTGTTGATTTTGTACTCCAGATTTTTATTTGTTGTCCAGACAAGAGTGGTGACCTCCAAGCTCCTTACACACAGAGCTAAAAACTAGAAGTTAGTTTAACTTTTTTCATTGCCACATTCGTATGCTCATGTTATAAACATTCTTACATTCAGAAGATAAAAATAAAGAGAATACACACTTCCCTTTTTCCATACATACAAAATACTTCCTCCCATGGACTGTTCCTTAATTCAGACTTCTGAAGTTTTCTTTAATATATATGCAAATATGTGACTATCCTCTTGCTTTATCTTTAAAAATATTCATAGAAAAATTAGTTGTCACATTAAGAAATTTTTGATAAGAATCCTTCTAATAGCTATTAAAGTACTACAGAGAATGACATTAGAAATAATTTAGTTCAACTGTTTCATTTTACCATGATGACACTTGAATAGCAAAGGGGTTAAATATTGGTGCCAGTCATAAATGTGGTTAGTGATGCAATCCCTGTCTGTTGGCACGCAGGCTGATGATTTTCTTAGTTTTCTTCACTTCTTGGACACAGGCTATCTCAACCAATCAGTAAAATAAAACATGGGACCCCACAGACTTTAAGGGTCTTATCAAAAATTTTTGAAAATGTAGATAATGAAAACAGTGTACTTGTGGTGTGTATTTATGCCCATTTCCTAAATTTTGATCTTCTCAGAGTTTTATCTTATCTTTTTGAGACCAGTACAGTTAATCTAAAATGTAATGGTTTCTGGAAATATTCCTTTTTAAAGACATTAAGATAATGAAACCACTCACCAAATTGATGATAGAGATTATTCCCAGTAGAAATAGGGTAGGAGTGGGGGTTGGTAGTGAGTGTGTGTATTGAATAATTAGGGCATTGATGAGTCAGTAAAACTGATCATTGGAATCTCGTGAAATGAAGTTTTTTTTCAGTAAATTTCCCTAGATTTATCAGTCATTAGAGCACTATGCTCAAGAGGTAATTTAGACTGTTCTGCCTTCATTCAGCATTTTTTTTTAATAGCAAGTGATCCTTCTTGAAATGACCTTCTCAGGTGAGGAGAAGATTGTAGTTATAGCATCATTAACAATGCTTATCTCTTCAGAAAAAAATGTTTTGCATGCATGGAAGCTAAATGTAATTTTTAAAACATTCATCTTGCTCTAGAGGCAAACAGCAGAAATTAATTTCTCATTTTTATATAGCTTTAAAAATACCACAGAGCATGGAAAAATGGATTTCTTTAACTGAAAGGAAAAAAATTTGTATGAGCATGAAATACCAAGATGGTTTGAGAATTCATAAAATGGTCCTGCCTTGAGCATTAACATCTTTTTTGGGCCTAGTCTAATCTATGAGACGTGACATGATGCCCTTAGGTCATTGTGAATTCATCCTAATTCTTGATTAAAAAGAAGAAACTTATTCTCATGGGTGTGATCATGACTTTTGCAACAAGTGTAACATTGTCTTTTGCTGTTTATTCCCTTCAAGCATCCAGTGTGTTCATTAATGAAAACATACATATTCTGAAGAAACTGATTACACAACCCCCTAAAGGAAAGCCCTTTAAAGAAATGCAGAGATCCAAAGTGCCAAAGGACAAATTGTCAGTTCTTTCAAGTACTTTATGTATTTCGTGGATGGTTTCTACACAGACTAGGCCATAGAAACCAGTGTGTGGAAATGCTTCTGTTACATGTTTAGGATCTATCTATGTTTTTTGACGATGAATGAGAAATTCTGGTTTGCTTTAAGAGTGGTACAGCAATATCCATCTGGTCCAGAAATAAGATTCCATGCTGATTTTCTTGTTATAAATTTTGAATTTTGCATACTGAGATTTTTTTTTGTCTATGAATTCTTTTATAGCACCTGAATGTTTTCCTTGAAATGTATAAAATTTACACATTTAGATTTTCTGCATTAAAATGCCATTGTGCAAGCTTTCTTACAAAATAAAAAACAGAAATTTACTAGCCCATAAAATGTTTATCACCCTGACATGTGTCAAAAGGATATATTTGATGGCTGTGAACCTGACGAAGTACAGCATTTTGCCTGTGCTGTGTCTCATGTTTCATCTTTATTACGATGAGATGAGATGGTTTCATTTCAGTTAATCCTATTTCTTTTAGGACCTACATCTATGTTAATTGTCATGGCTAATTAGCCTTACAGTAAAAGTAGGCAAACCAACAAAAGAAATGCCCTTTCAAAGACATGCTTTTTGACAATGCATTTTACTATGCAGTAATGTGGTTGGAAAGCAAAACAGTCTACTAACCATTAAGTTCTTGTTTTAAAATAGTCACATATTTTGGCATTACTCAGTTTCTCAAACATTGTATATGTCATACAAGACAGGTTTTTATTTGTCAGCATATAATGTTGTTAGAAAATAACCACATCACAAGAGTTTACATGTAAAATAAATTCTACTTTAATAAGACTCTGAATAAGTAATAAAATTTAAAAAGCAAGAGTTGAGGTCAGCATAAACAATATTTAGTGACAAGTTCATGCCCTGAGTAGACTTTTCTGGGATAGACACTGTTCTTTTTCTTTTGTCCTATATTATAAGGAGCAAAACATCTGCATGAATAATAAATTACATGTGTGTATGCTGGAGTAATTAGGACAGCAATCTCACAAACTGCATTAAGCTAGTATTGTCCTTGACCCAGAGTCCTTATGTGTGTATGAAAACTTCAGTTGTGTAAGGTACAATTAGAAATGAAAGGTTTTTCTTTCTTTTGAGGTGGGAGGTGACAACCACTACATTTATTCTTTCTTTAGTTATTTCTTCAACATATTTTTGTTGAGGGCTACCAGGCTAAGGTGCAGAGGTGAACAAGTCAGAAGCACTTTCTGTCATCATGGAGCTTGCAGACTACCAGGGTGCGAATGGAGGACTAAAATTAGGCAAAAATGCATAATGCAGCACCTAGAGAACATAACCCAACATGAGTGAACCAGCAACTTAACACTGCTGCTATCTTCAGTTAAGTACATGCCAAGTAAGATGAGAAAAGGCCTACAACATCTCATGGACAAGCTTTGGAGACCAAATAGGTTTTAAACGTGACCATTCCATGAAAGTCCCCATCTATAACCTCCAAATGCGAGAGGGAACTATGAGGTACCACTATCATGTCTCACAACACGAACCCAAGAAATGAAAGCTAATAAGAAATCTCCCAAACCTGAGGGAGAACCAGGGAACAAAACTTGCAACAGCACTAGAGCAGTGGCCTGAATCCCGAGTTGTCTCTGGGTGCAGCTGCCACTATTGCAATTCTTACTCTACTTACCATCAATTACTTCTGAAGACCAGCTACATGTCAGGCATTATAAACATATCATCTCTTTTAACCTTTAAAGAATCCATTTAGGAAAGGAGGAAACTGGGTCTCAGGAAGATTAAGTGATTCTCTTAATGCCACAAAGCTAGTAAAAGATTCGGCAACCACCGCGTCTCTGTCTCCGTAGATTATCATCTCATAATTACCACAGGCTTACTCAGTTGGAGGAAGGAAAATGGGACATTATTAGCAAGATTTTTTTGTCCATAGCATGTCTTGAAGACCTCTTACTGTGTTTTCTGAAGTGTTTTTCTTTCACAAAAAATTTGTTAAACAATTATTACACTTAAACGCAACAGTACAGCTGGCTTACTTTAATGCAAGAAAATATAACAGGAAGTACATTTTCTTCTCTTAAACTCAGGTATTTTAGTAGTTGAGTTTTCTAAAAGTAATTGTTATACTAGTCTGTAAAAAAGAATGAGTCATTTAAGCAGCACATTTTTTAAAAAAGGTCATTATAAATGGGCGCACAATATCACGTACAATGAGTTTATAGTGAACATTTTTGTGTTCAGGCTGAAAAGGCTTCTTGCAAAGGCAAACAATTCAGCATTGACTTCTCTTTAAATCTGCCTTTGGAGCTATCACACAAACACTGTGGCGAGAACTCTGTTTCTGTTACTTACCAAGGCTTAATGAAGCTTACTGCCAGGCACATTTTGAATAGATCTACATTGTGGCAGGTTCAAAGAAGGAGCCTTTGGTGTTATATTTCCTAAAGCTGATGTTCTTGACCACAACGTGGTCATTTTTGAGTTAATGTGATAATCTGGCAGGTTCCCCAGGAGGACCAGTTATTTTACTCAGACTCATCATATTCCTCTCAACGCCTCTGCCTACTCTCTTGATATCTTATAGATAGATGATAACTATCGTGGTGTAGATGGTTAATGTAACTTTTCAACTAATTATGTGGGTATTTTCCAGTCTTAGCACAGCATTTTTTTAACCTCAAGTTCTTCTTTTGAAGGCTTTGAATATGACCTTGAAGTGTCTTGAGAGAGAAAAAGACAGTAATGCTTAGCTTCTGTTTTGTTTTCTTTTCTCCAATGAAAAGAATGGCTTTCATACTGTAAATGGTAGAATAAACATGACTGAGGGACATCAAGGCACAAGAGAGATGGAGCAGTGGTAAGAAAGCACCCACACCTAGATTGTCAATAATGGCTAGTCTGTAAGCACAAGTGGAAGTGGATTGCATCTATGGGTAGTGAAACAACAGTTCATATGATTGGGAAACAATTTTAGTGGTTTTAGAAAGATCACACATTGGAGCAGTACAGGAGATTGTAGATTGGGTCAGCTTTGATTCTTCCCAAAGCAGATTCAGAGATCAAAATTTGGGTGCAAGTAGGTTTTTGGGAAGTGATCCCAGAAAGCGCAAGGTGGGAATGAAGAAATGAGCCTGGAAGGGAGGAAAGCAAATGAAGCTGCATCAATTAGTGAATTATTCCTATTGGAAGTTTGGCTCATTTCATCTAAGGTCCTTCTGAGAGACTATAGAATATGTCTCAAAATTGTCTCACAGAGGGAGAGTCAGCAGGGGTGCCTATTGACCAAACTGAATTCCTTGTTAGGATGCCCTGGGAAAAATCCTGGCCTGCTGATGTGTCTAGCAGGCTCCCTTGTGTCAGAGAATGCCCTCTGGCACATATGACAGAAGCGTGTGCAGGGACTAGGCAGTGACCTTCAGGGAAGGCTGAGGTGATATGGTTGGGGGTTCTGACTGCACCTGCCACAGAGAAATAAAAGTGAACCTAATTTTCAGATATGGAGAAAATGTAAACTGTAGAACCTTTATATTCACGAAGCGAATTTTAATTTCCAGAAAAAAAGCCTATTTTTTAAATGTTAGGAAGAAAGCAATAAAAGAGTACACACATACCAAAAAAATGCCAATATAGCCTCATTTAAGAAAAACACATTATTAGAGTTGTTTATCAGAAACTTTGATTTTAGAAGCACATGTATCAACATTTTTTCTATATCTTGTAGATTAAATGAATGAAGCTGCAAATAGGCAAATTTATAGGTAATTGCTCAACAGGATCTAGCATGTTGATGAATGATTACTTGTCATTCAAATTAAGTGTGTCTAGTCCTTTAAGACCAATTCATTTTCTTTTGAAAAATATGAAAATATCTCATACGCTTGCATGGATTTTGATGTGTTACTTTAGTGGGGCCATGTCTTCCCTCTTGGCTATGAGTGTCTGTGGCCCACACGAAGGTTTATAATAGTATCCTCTAAAGCTCTGTCCTGTCCTGTTTATTTTTATAAATGCTATGGATGAAGATAGGGAAGGCAAATCTGTAAATTTTCCATCGGGGATAAATAGCTACTGTGGTAGGTGACACAGATGGGTTCAGTAAAGCTCTCAACAGCCTGGAATGATTAACTGAAATTAATGATTGGTTTTATTAGGGTAGAAATATAAGCTCTTGCATATAGGTTAAAAAAATATGTCAGCTTTGAGATGAGGAGTACTTGGTTTACAATAGTTTATAAAGAAAAATCTAGGGCTTTTAGTTCATTGCATGCTTAAAACAAGCCAATTTATTTAAGGGGCCAGAAAACCTAAAGCAATTTTAGACTGAAGATGTAAAATCATATGTCCAGAACAACGAGGTTCTACTCTATGTCTTACTATTCAATTGTATTTAGTGGATTGTGCTCCATCCTGAAAGATTAGCATTTTAAGAATCAGTGAGAACATTAGAGACCATTTAGATTCATGCTTCTTTGCCTGGGTGCATGTGCTCATGGTAGTATGCAAGGTATGCCAGGTGTACCAGGAGACATAGGATAAATATGTCAAAACTTCCATGAACACCGATTTTGCTTGAGTATTTGAGGAGGGAAAACGGATTAAAGTTACTAACAGGTTGAATAGTTGGAAACTATTGAAAAACAGTTTCAAAGTTAAAACACATATTATATTATAAAGTAGAATACAAAGACTATATAAAGTTATAAGTTAAAATATGAGACTTCTGAAACATTTCCACTTGTAGATGGTAATTTTGAAAATTGCTTTCAGAACTGTGGAAATCATGGGTTCTGTCTCCTCTGCAGGTACTTTAATTCAACAAATATTTACTGAGTATCTAGTCTGTGCTAGGCACTGGGCTAAGTGCTTGGGATATATCAGTGAACAAAACTAATACAGAGTCCTGGCTTCATGGGAACTCATATTATGAGTAGAAAAGTTCAAGAAGCACAGCTTATCCTTAATTTTACAGATGAAAAGGTGAGAAGGTATATAGCTAGTCCTAAGTTCTATTCCTAGTTCAATTGCTTGCTAACTATGTAGTCTTGGGCAATTATTTCATTTCTTTAAGACTCAGTTTTCTCATCTACACAGTAGTAGAGCAAGACCTATCTATTTCATTAATGGGAATAGTAGATGAGATAACATGGGCAAAGTATTTAGGGAAGTGACTGATACAGAGTACACATTCAACAGTTCAATAAATTATGATTATTGTCAGAGAGGTCCAGTGACTTGCCTAAATTCACACAGTTGCAGAACAGCAGATTTGTACTAAAACTCAGGTATTCTGATTCCCATTTCTGAGCTCCTTGTATGACAGTGTAATCCTGGGTATCATACCTCAGAAAATAAGGCTTATTTGTACTTTTTTCATTACTAAAGTAATTCATGTGCATTTAAAAATTAGGAAAATGCACATATGCAGAAAGTGAAACAATAAAACAACAAATGAAAAACATTCAGCACAACCCTTCACAACAGTTTAATTAAAATTTTGGCACAATCTATCAGTCCTCTTTTTAATATATAGTTTTGTTTTTAGCAGAGCTATATTCTATCTATTTGGATTTCTATTTTGATTTTTTTGTACATTTATTATTAAAATATATACTTTCCCTTATGTAATAAGGAAGGCTTTTATTAGTTCAATAACAGCATCCCAGTCTCTTGGGAGTATGACAATTTTTTAACCACTTTCTCCATAGTCGACACTTACGCTGTGCTAATGAACATCTGTGTCTGACTAGCTTTATGGCCATATGAGTGCCTGTCTTCCCAACAGGCAAGGCCCAGGCTCTTGCAGAACATGGTTCTGCCTTATATATTGGTGCTTCAGGAAACTCAGGCCTGATCCTTTAATTCACCCTTTAAAACTTGCATAATCACTCATGCTTTTCCCAGGCAAAGATCTTTCTTTTGGGATTTTTTTTTTAACCTGATCCCCCTTTTCTTGGAAGTTTCTTTGGATAGCCCCTTTGGCTCCCAAATCACCTCCATTCTAGAATATTCTGTCTTGATCTCCTTTGCTCCTCACTTCACAATCACAGATCTATCCTGTCTATCCTGGTTCTCTTGCTTCTCATGGGATCCATTGGTGGAGTGGCTGAATGAGTGTTTAATGTTAATGTTTTATATGTTTGTGTGTATGTGTGTGTGTGTGTGTCTGTATGTACATTTATGTGTGCATGTTGAACTGTAGTTTCAGACTATAGTCCTGAAAAATTATAGAACACTTTGAGCTTTATGGATTGTTAGACTCTGCGAGAAATTATCTGTGTGAGTTGCGTTTGGGTTAGATGTTAAAAATATATATTGCTAGAGGTGTTTGTTGGAGGAAGTTTTATACAATGGAAAAACATGCCCTACCATGCGGATGCATACTGTACACAAAAAGATGATCATTCCAGATCTTCGCTAATACAAAGAAAATATGACTCATAGTACTTGACTCTGTAGGTCAGAAATTGAAACAGATATTCCCATAAAACTCTGGAGAATGATGAAGGCCTCAGGGAAGCAAGTCTACACTGTTTCTCTTTCCAGTGCTTTCTGGAATAAGTGTAAAACATTAGTGAGGCTTCATCTGAAGGTCAGAAAGTTTACACAGTTGGAGTTATATGAGTATCAGGCTTTCTGAATTAAGATTCAGAATTCATATCTAAAATTTGAGGCTGTGCACTGTTCCACATGACTGATTTTTTTTCTGATACATAAGATATTATTTTCCAGTATAATTAATGCCAATCTACTGACATCCGTGAAATGCACATGAAATTCTAAATGAATGTGCCATTAGATGTAACTCTTAGTTGTTACCTAAAGTCAGGGAGCAACACCAAAAACAGAAATAACCTTCCTTTATACCAGGAACTGTCAATACAGCATATTTTTAACATGATGAACTGTAGAGGGAAAATATTTGTGTCTTCTTCAAGATCAAATGTTCATAAATCTGGAGACCAAGAATTATTCACATTTTGAGTTTTTGTAGAATTCTGCTAAGTAAGGTATTAGAGTACTCCATGATCACTCAGCAAACTATACTGGTATTGATTTCTAATTTTGTCCAATTTCCTTTAAAACTTTCTCTTTGACATTTTTGTAGCTCTAGCACCCTTGAACACATGATTGAGGTAGTTTTGGCCTCACAGATGGAACAGCTTGATGCTTGCTCAAAAAGGTAATTAAACATCCTCAATTCCTGATGAACATCTCTCTTCTCCTTTTTGGGGGGACATCTCTTTGTTTTACATTCACATTATATCTCAGTGCTATTTCTCTTGCCTTCATTGATCTCAAGTATCTTAGGTCAGGAGTTAAAAGTTAAATAGTCAGAGCCAGGACTTGGGTCCCCAGCCATGGCTTCCCCAGACTGTCATGGACCTTGTGGTAGGTAAGCCTCCATGGTGATGAGCTAAAAGTCAACAGTTTTCATTCTGCCTTCCTTGTCATGTCTAAGCCTACTACGCAACCAAAGTATATCCTGCATCCCCTCGGCTTGCCTTGGTCCTAAGACATGACGTGCAGACTAGATGCAAGAATGCTACAAACCTGTGCCCCTTGACCAACTAATAGACCCCAATGGAGGGAAATGAGAATAAATGTGAGGGAGACCACAGTCCTTCTACAGGACATGTGATTTTGAGAGAGAAAAGGGTGGATGGAATGGGAGAATGTGGGGCAGCTGCTCTCCATTTCTTTCCTTTCTAAAAGAACTGAGATAGTGCCTCTCATTTAGGGTACAGCAAGCAAACATTTCTTCATTTGGCTGGTATGTATTTAGTATCTTAGCTGTCAGCCATTGTGGTAGGTTTAAAAAAAAATAAGCCTCAACAATACTTGTCTCCAGCGAGCTTACACTTCATTTACTAGGGTGTGAGGAAGATGGGAAATGATAGAAAAGAAGGCGCACAACTAGCCACAACTGAGGTAAAATGCATAGTAGGTACTCACTAAATACTTGCTGGGTGAATGAACTGATGGATGCATGATTAGAATACCACTTCAAATCACTCCCTGAGGCGGTATTCTGAAATGGACTTTAAAACAGAAGAAGGACCTTAAAAGGTGGATATGGTAGTGGTTATCTGAATGCAGGATGTGGCACACGTGAAGAGCAGTGAGGAAGTACTGGGAACTGTTCAAGGGCAGTGGGCCATTTCTCCGGCTGGAGCAGACTGTGTGGTAGGGGGAAGAGTGGAAGATGAAAAAGTCTAGAAAGGTCTGGCGTGGTGGCTCACGCCTGTAATCCCAGCACTTTGGGAGTCTGAGGCAGGCGGATCACGAGGTCAGGAGATCGAGACCATCCTGGCTAACACGTTGAAACCCCGTCTCTACTAAAAATACAGAAAAGTTAGCCGGGCGTGGTGGCGGGCGCCTGTAGTCCCAGCTACTGGGGAGGCTGAGGCAGGAGAACGGCATGAACCCGGGAGGCGGAGCTTGCAGTGAGGGGAGATCGCACCACTGCACTCCAGCCTGGGAGACAGAGGGAGACTCTGTCTCAAAAAAAAAAAAAAAAAAAAAAAAGTCTAGAAAGATGGACTTGGTTCCCAGCATGGAGAACCTTGACTATCAGGGGCAGAAGTGTGGCTTTTATCCTTTGAATTACACGGAGACTTTGAAGAATCTTTGAGGAGGTCAATGACCTGATCAGAGTCTACTTTGGAAAATCTCCTGATAGCATTTTGTTAAATACAGCAAAGGAAGACGGACTAGAGGGAAAGATATGTTGAGAGGCCACTATGTCTGTCTAGGCAAGAGGTAGGGAGACAGGGAGGAGGCAGGGAAAGAGAACAAATGAGAACTCAAGGGGGATTGCTAGAGTTTATTGACTGAACTTGGGAGAAAATGAGAGGCAAGGCCACAAAGAAGGCTTTGAGGTTTGAGTCTGAGTAACTAAGAATTGTGAGGCCCCAAACAGAAACTGTGGAGTCATAAAGGAAAAGAGATTTTGGGGAGAGGGAGGAAGATTACCTTATTCATTGATACATTGAGTTTGAAAAACTAGGACAGAAAGACGTGCAGTAGAGATGTCTATCAAAAAAAATGTAGGTATTAAGTGTGGGAGAGAGAACAAGCTTCAGAAGAAATATTTTCACAGGGGAGAATGTAGAAAGATAATGAAAGAACTGCAGAAGAGGCAGGTTGAAGGTGGCAAAAGAGCCAACTAGAGGGGCAGATGGAAGTACAAAGGAGGGGGTCAGGGAAAAGAAATCCTAAGATTGTAGCTATGAACTTCCTTATACTGATGCTCTCTTTTTTTTACAACTCCCTTTGGGCTGAATATTTTTGAGATCCCTTGGAACCAAATGTTCTCTAGGGACCTGGTCATACAATCAATTGACTCCTTGAGTAGTTCTACCCTGGCTGTTATTTAACAAATTGAAATTTTTGTGTCTTCTTTCTTTTGATGATTCCTTTTACATTCTCCATGACTGCCTTAGATAATTTGTCATTTATGGTTTCCTATCTTAATCTTGTGATTACGTCTGTGGCTTTGTTATGACTCTCTCTAAGTTGTCAATGTTTCTGTCTCATAGTAGAACCAAGGGTCAAGCTTCAGTTACAAGGGCCTGACTATTGCTTTAAAATCAATAAAAGACAACTTTTGGAGGGTCAATATGATACTATCTTCTGTTACTGGCTTTATTATTGCTATATAAGAAAAGGAAGAAATCCAAGGGTGTTCAAATAACGAAACAGAGAGGGTAAAGACAAACTCCCTGTGTATATGTGTGTTTGAGTATGCTCACATGTGAGTGAAATTAGATCACCTGGTGAAATAAGCCATGCCAATGCAATGAATGACACCATTTCAAAGTCTCATGAGATGGGACTTTAAATACAAACCGTTTGAAATATATGATGACTGGTTTCAGTCTCCCATGCCCTTTAGAGTGGATCGGCCTTACAATTTTACAATCAGTAATGGTTTACAAAATATTTTCATTCATACATGGTATCTGGGCCAAAATTATCTTTCCAACTTCATTTTCTCCTCTTTCCTGTCCTTTCTGTAGTTTGGCTTTAACAACCCTGGATTCCTTACTGCTCCTAGAATGTACTAAGTATGTGCCTACCTCAGGGCCTTTCCTTTTCAGCTCCTCTGCCTGGAATGTTCTTCTTCCAGATGTTGATATAACTGCCTCACCTTGCTCAGGTCACCTCTAAGAAATCAGTTTCTGAGAGAGAACCTCCCTGCCTTCATCCCCCTCAACAAATGCACAACTGTATTGCCATTCTCTAACCCCTTACTCTGGTTTATTTTTCTTGTGAGTACTTACGACCTCCTTAAGGTATACTTCCATCTACTTGTTTGATTTCTGTTTGTCTTTCTCAATAGAATGCAAGATCTAGCAGGGCTGAAACTTGTCTGCTTTGTGTACAACTGTATCATTGATGAATAGAAAAATGGCATTCAAAAAGCATTTGCTAAAATAAATGCTTGAATATATGAATTTGATTATCCTGTGAGTCAGACTGGGTGGACATCCCCATTTTACAATGTAGAAACGGGGGCCCTGAAAATTTGAGTGACATTCAAGGACTTGAAATCAAAGTCTCTTGGCTCCACGTTTATAGATGTCATAATTGATAACTTACATGTCCACAAAAAAGGTGGCCCTGACAACTTTTAATCTCTGGCTTTTGGACTGGATTTAATTTCTTGCATACTTTCTGATACTTTGATTTCAAGCCAAAAATTTCTGCAGCGATTAAAAATCCTTCATTTAAAATGTGCTTTCTTACTTCTCTAGAGAAAAGCAGTGAAAAAAGTGTATTTTAGCTGTGTTCAGCAAGTCTCTCAGGCACATATTTATGAAGACTGTATCTGCAAAATGGCTTTGTCTTTCAGCATAATGCAAACAATTCTTAGTGTTGAAGAAGAGAAAGAAAGATTTCATGCTTCTTCCAGATCATTCTGCTACCAAGCTCAGAATTTAAAGAGAATTCCATGCTCTGATCAACCATTCAGTGTTCAGAAGCAAAAAGCAAAATGGGTTATGACTATAAAGTCTTCATATGAGTTGCCACTGTGGCAGTGTAAACCCTCGTAGACTGGAGGAGAAGGTTGTTCTTTTCCCCATCCATTAGTATGCCTATTCTTTTCTTTTTAGGAGTCTTTGTTTTACTTTTCCTGTTACATTTTCCCTTTGTTTCCCAACACTTTCTTTATGTAGGAAAATATGTCATTTCATTTTTATTTGTTTACCAAGCATTGATTCACCTCATCTATTTACCAAATATTTCTTAGTTGCCTACTCTTTGTTAGCTATTATATCAAATGTTGGGTATTTAAAATTTAATGAGGATTCAGCCCCTGACTTCGAGGAGCTCACTTTTTAAATGGCAGAAAGGTCAAGTAAACCATTAATGATACAGGATATGGCAATCCATGCTCTGATCCTATGAGCACAGCATATTCTAGAAACCCAAGTGGGGCTCTTAGATTGAGGGGTCAGGGTAAACTTCCTGAAGGAATAATTAATTCTTGAGATAATTGCTGCAAGGTGAGTGGTAAGCAAAAGCCAGGTCACATAGATATTTGCGTGTCATTTTAGTTTGTTTATTTGTTTTAAAACTATGGCCTGGGAGGGATTTTAACAGGGAGAGATGTGATTAGATATATTTTTAATAGATAATTTTGGAGGGAAATTAACCCTTGTAAGAGATAAGTGATGAGAGTGGCAGCAAGAATTATGAGAGAAGCAGTCAGCTTCTTGGGATACTAAGGAGAATTCATTGCCAGGGTATGTTGACTGATACAGGGTTGTGAGTGAGGAGGTGGAGTCATGTGTGATGACCCCCATGTTCCTGCCTTAAGCTATCTGTAGACAGTAGAGTTTGCTGTTCACTGAGAAAGAGGATGCAGGAAAAGAAATTTGTTTGGGGATGAAATGACAAGTCTATACCTGGATATGTCATATGTGATAACCAGTTAGAGATGCCCAAAGGTTAGTTGCATTACAGATCAAGAGCTTTGGATCAAGAATGATTCAATACATATTTTGGGAAGTTTATCAATAAGAAAAAAAGGAAAGGATCCCTTCAAGGGACAGTCTAAGTAATGCGAAGAAGAGAGCAATGAGGGTAGAATTTTTCGTAAAACATATTAAGGCTGAGAAGAGAAAGATGGATAGGAAAGGGTCATTAGAGAGGTAAAAAGGTAGAATTATGATAAAGCAGGCTATAGGGTAGAACAGTGTTAATGGTGCAGAGAAGTCAAAAAAGGACAAAGTTGTCCATTGGATTCAGCAACAAAAGAGTTATTGGTGACTTTTTTTCAGGGCAGTTTCAACAGAGTGCTTTTTAGGAGGCCAGATTGTTGTGGGCCACTGAGTGAATGGGAGCAAGGAAGAGGAGTCAGCAAGGATGATGTACTAATTCCCGAAGCTAGATTATCATAGTAAAGGGAGACAGGATGGTATTCTCGGGACAATGTAGGGTTAAAGAATTTTCATTATTTTTTTCAAAAAGACAGAGACCTGAGTGCATTAAAATGCAAAGAGCTGAGTAGGACAGTGACTGAAAATGCAGATGATAGATGAGTGAGTGATAGGGCAACCTTCATGGAAAGCCAAGGAGCTAAGATTGGCAGCACTGGTGAGTAGAATAGCCTTAGAGAGGTAAAGGGAGAAAGGGAGATAAGGGAAAAGGTGCAGATGCATGTTTATAATTAGTGAGTAAGAAATGACTGAACTTCATTGATGGCTTCTATTTCCTTTTGGCAGCAGGATGTGTGGTTATGTGTTAGCAGAGAAAGAGAGAGAGAGAGAGAATGAACTAACTAGGAAAGAGGCTGCGTGTGGTGGCTCACGCCTATAATCCCAGCACTTTGGGTGGAGGCTGAGGCGGGTGGATCACCTGAGGTCAGGAGTTCGAGAGACCAGCCTGTCCAACGTGGCGAACCACTGTGTCTACTAAAAATACAAAAATTAGCTGGGTGTGGTGGTGCATGCCTGTAATCCCAGCTACCAGGGAGGCTGAGGTAAGAGAATCGCTTGAACCCGAGAAGCGGAGGTTGCAGTGAGCTGTGATTGTGCCACTGCACTTCAGCACTCCAGCCTGGGAGACAAAGTGAGACTCCATCTCCAGAAAAAAAAAAAAAAAAAAAAGATCTAGGAAAGAAAAGGAGAAAGCATAACTAGAAGAATAGAAGGGGATGGTAGATTGAGAGAAAATGGGAGTCAGGTAAGAGGTTCTGATGAGGTTAAAAATAGATGTGGACTAATGGATGAGAAAGCTGGAGGAAGAAGTTGGAGTTAAGAGTGAGGCACTGGAGTTTAAGATTTCAGAGCCATCCTGAGACAATGGCAGATTCAGGCAAGGATCTGGGAGCAGATGGCTAGAGCAAACAAGAAGTGAGACTCACTGAAGTCAGTCAGGTTAAGGATTGATGTGTCTTTCACATTGTTTTTGAAGTCACTGAAAATAGTGTTAGAGATGATGGTTGTCAATCAGATATGAATCAACATGCCAGAGTAATCAGCTGCAGGAGCTTGATGTGGACTGGCTGGATGACATGTAAGTTTATAAATGTTATTTTCTAAGTGAATTTCCTAAGAGTTTGAGAAACTAATAATGTGAAAGTGGCTGTAGGAAGTAGAAAAATCATGACCTTGTGTGCTGCCCCAAAGTTATGAGAAAGTAAGGGACAAAGAGCAAAGTGTATCCTAAGGGTGACTGAAGAAAGCAGTGTTTAAGTACAGACAGGGTTTAACATAGAGAAAGTGTTTCATGAGTGAGGCAAGGAGGGGTGCATATTTGGAGAGAGGGTGTTTGTTTATAAGGAAACAAAGCATAACAGCTTGGGAGGGACATCGGATGGGAGGAAGAATGGAAAAAGCAGCCAGAGTGTATAGATAGACTTGAGTTCAGCAAAGGCTGTGAGTTCAGGGTAGGGGTGTGGAAAGGATGACAGATAATCTTGAGATTATCTGATTTCATTTTCCTTCTATGGTGCCCTCACTAGTCAGAATGAGAATGTGAGCATGTTTGGGATGAAACAATCTGGAAGAACTGAGTCCAGAAGGGTGTTACTGTCATAAGTGAAAGCACAAGGAATCTCAAGACACTGGGAAAAGATTCAGTTGCAGACAATAAGAGAAAGCCACATCAAACCTGAAGTCATTATATCTCAAGAGCATAGGGACAAGCAGATGGAATTGGAAGGAAGGCAGTGGTAATGGGTACTGCTCTAGGCACTCTTTAACTTTTGAACTCTGCATTCTGAGCTGGGCATTATGGTAACAACTGGCGGTTAAAAAACCTATTTTTGTTCTTGTTTTCTCCCTACTCCTCATCTGATTTACCCCAAAGAAACAATAGTTGGCTCTTCACCCATCCTAAAATGTTCCAATAATCTGATAGTTCTTTCTCTAGACTAAGTTACTTGAGTCTTTCCAAACATGGTCTTATATATTCCTGTAGGGTCTTAAAGCAATCACTCAACTTATTATCTATAAGAGAGGCAAAAACTATTTATCTCATATTACGACAAATCTACAATATCTGAAGATACTTAGAACTTAGCTGTCATGTGGTATCACAGCATTACATAAAATAGAAAATAGGACATAGGCATTAAATTGAATTTAAGAATAGTGCACACCGTGCAAAGTGAAAGACAATACAATGGTGAGTAGTTCTTTTTATATTCAAAGACAAAATGTATAGGTATGGATTAAACACCAGGAAGCTGGCAGTGTTAGTCAATTAAAGGTAAGTTGGATATTTACAGTTCTAGCTTTGCTGGTTACAAAGAGTCCGTTAGGAATATAACAGACCTTTTAATTTACCCAACTCTTGTCTTCTCTGTGTGTTTTAAGCTTAATAGTTGCATAAAATGATTGGGGCCCTGAACTGATTGTGAATTTGTGGGGAAGGGAAACAAGGTAGCAGGGGATCAATAAGGGTGTGGGATGGGGTATGAGATCAAGTGTAGGGAATGTGTGCAAGCATGTGCATTCATTAATTCATATGACAAATAGGTATTGAAGACTTAATATTTGCAAACAAATTTCATCTCTAAAGACAGCCATAGCTGAGTATGAGATATATCCCATGTTCATAAGTAACTGGAATGCCAGATAGACCAAGAAGGGGCCATAGGAAAGGTTCAGGTGGTTATGGTAGTTTGGAGAAAAGAACATTACCTCAAGCAAAAGTACACAGAGAAACCTAAAGAAGAGGTAAAGTTTGAGCTGTACAGGGAGTGAGATTTAGGAATGGTGGTTCTCAATCTTGATTAATTACAGAATCACCTGGAGAGTTTTCAAAGACTATGATTAGGGTTCTCACTAGACTAACTAAAGCATAACCTTGGAAGGTCGCTCCAGGCTTTTTATTTCAATAGGTTTTTGGGGAACAGGTGGTGTTTGGCTAGATGAATAAGTTATTTAGTGGTGATTTCTGAGACTTTTGGTGCACCCATCACCCAAGCAGTGTACACTGTACCTAATGTGTAGTCTTTTTTTTTTTTTTTTGAGATGGAGTCTCGCTCTGTCACCCAGGCTGGAGTGCAGTGGTGTGATCTCGGCTCACTGCAAGCTCTGCCTCCCAGGTTCATGGCATTCTCCTGCCTCAGCCTCCTGAGCAGCTGGGACTACAGGCACCCGCCACCACACCCGGCTAATTTTTTGTATTTTTAGTAGAGACGGGGTTTCACCGTGTTAGCCAGGATGGTCTCAATCTCCTGACCTCGTGATCCGCCCTCCTCGGCCTCCCAAAGTGCTGAGATTACAGGCGTGAGCCACCATGCCCGGCTTGGATTAATTCTTGAGCCATCTGTACCAACCAAGCCTGTGAAAGTTCTACTTAATTTTATTAACAAACCTTTTCATTTAAAATATTAATAAATGTTTAACAAGATCAATTTACAGGGGACCGTGTGGATCCTGTTAAATAATGGATTTGTGTTTACTGCATTATAAATCACTAGGTAAAATCATAAGCCTTTATAACTGCTTGCTAACTTAGCAAATAGTACCTTCAGCCTAATTAAATGTCTGGAAATAGAAGCAAAATTGAATTCTCCTTATGTCAAGTAAATACAGAGAAGGCCCAAATTACTTTGGTATTTGTGTAGCAAGAGGGTAGCACACTGGATAGTTCATTAGTATCTCCTATGAAGATGAAATTTGACTGTGACATTTGTTTGAGTTCTTTGCAGTTTCTGGATATTAGCCCTATGTCAGATGTATAAGTTGTGAAAATTTTCCCACACTTTATGGCTTGTCTGTTAACTCTGCTGATTATTTGTTTTGCTGTGCAGAAGCTTTTTAGTTTAATTAAGTCACATCTATTTATCTTTGTTTTTATTGCATTTGCTTTTGGGTTCTTGGTCATGCAGTCTGCCTAAGCCACTGTGTAGAAGGGTTTTTCTCATGTTATCTTCTAGAATTTATATAGTTTCAGGTCTTAGATTTAAGTCTTTGATTCATCTTGAGTTGCTTTTTGTATAAGGTGAGAGATGAGGATCCAGTTTCATTCTTCTACATGTGGCTTGCCAATTATACCAGCACCATTTGTTGAATAGGTTATTTCCCCACTTAATGTTTTTGCTTGCTTTGTTGAAGATCAGTTGGCTGTAAATATTTGGGTTTATTTCTGCTTTCTCTATTCTGTTCCATTGGTGTATGTGCCCATTTTTATGCCAGTATCATGGTGTTTTGGTGACTATGGCCTTATAGCATAGTTTGAAGTCAGGTAATGTGATGCCTCCAGATTTGTTTCTTTTGCTTAGTATTGCTTTGGCTATGTGGTCTCTTTTTTGGTTCCATATGAATTTTAGGATTATTTTTTCTAGTTCTGTGAAAAATGATGGTGGTATTTTGATGGGAATTGCATTGAATTTGTAAAATGCTTTTGGCAGTATGATAATTTTCATAATATTGATTCTACCCATCCATAAGCATGGGATGTTTCCATTTGTTTGTGTTGTCTATGATTTTTTTCAGCAGTGTTTTATAGTTTTCCTTGTAGAAGTCTTTCAGGTCCTTGATTAGTTATATTCCTAAGCATTTAATTTTTTTTTGCAGGTATTGTAAAAGAGGTTGAGTTCTTGATTTGATTGTCAGCTTGGTTGCTGTTATCGTATAGCAGAGCTACTTATTTGTGTACATTAATTTTGTATCCTGAAACTTTACTGAATTCATTTACCAGTTCTAGGAGTTTTCTGGAGGAGTCTTCCAGTATTGTGTTGAAAAGAAGTGGTGAAAGTGAGCATCCTTGTCTTGTTTCAGTTCTCAGAGGGGAATTGTTTCAACTTTTCCCCATTCCGTGAAATGTTGGCTGTGGGTTTGTCATAGATGGCTTTTGTTACTTTAAGGTATGTCCTTTCTATGCCAATTTTTCTGAGGGTTTTAATTATAACGGGATGCTGGATTTTGTCAAATGCTTTTTTCTGCATCTATTGAGATGACCATGTGATTTTTGTTTTTTTAATTCTGTTTATGTGGTGTATCAAATTTATTGACTTGGATATGTTAAACCAACTCTGCATCCCTGGTATGAAACCTACTTGATCATGGTGGATTATCTTTTTAATATACTATTGCATTTGGTTAGTTAGTATTTTGTTGAGGATATTTGCATTTATGTTCATCAGGGATATTGGTCTGTAGTTTTCTTTTTTTTGTTATGTCCTTCCTTGGTTTTGGTATTAGGGTGATACTGGCTTCATAGAATGACTTAGGGATGATTCCTTCTTTCTCTATTGTGTGGAATAGTGTCAATAGGTTTGGTATCAATTCTTCTTTGAATGTCTGATAGAATTCAGCTGTGAATCCGTCTGGTCCTGGACTTTTTTTGTTGGCAATTTTGAAATTACCATTTCAATCTCTCTGCTTGTTATCGGTCTATTCAGAGTTTCTGTATCTTCCTGGTTTAATCTGGGAGGGTTGCATATTTCCAGGAATTTATTCATTACCTCTAGGTTTTCTGGTTTATGTGCATAAAGGTGTTCATAGTAGCCTTAAATAATCTTTTGTATTTCTGTGGTATTAGTAGTAATATCTTCCATATTATTTCTAATCGAGCTCATTCTCTCTTTTTTCTTGGCTAATCTTGCAATGATCTATCAATTTTATTTGTATTTTCGGAGAACCAGCTTCTGTTTCATTTATCTTTTTTTGTTTCAATTTCATTTAGTTCTGCACTGATCTTCACTATTTATTTTCTTCTGCTGGATTTGTGTTTGGATTGTTCTTGTTCCTCCAGTTTCATGAGGTGTGACCTTAGATTGTCTGCTTGTGCTCTTTCAAACTTTTTGATATAGACATTTAATGCTATGAACTTTCCTCTTAGCATTGCTGTATCCCAGAGATTTTGATAGGTTGTATCACTGTTATCCAGTTCAAATAATTTTTAAATTTTTATTTTGATTTCATTGTTGATCCAATGATCATTCAGGAGTAGCTTATTTAATTTCCATGTATGTGCATGGTTTTGAGGATTCCTTTTGGAGTTGATTTCCATTTTTATTCCACTGTGGTCTGAGAGAGTACTTGATATAATTTCAGTTTTCTTAAATTTACTGAGACTTGTTTTGTGGCCTATCATATGGTCTATCTTGGAGAATGTTCCATGTGCTGATGAATAGAATGTATATTCTGCAGTTGTTGGGTTGAATGTTCTATAAATATCTGTTAAGTTCATTTGTTGTAGGGTATAGTTTAAGTCCATTGTTTCTTTGTTGACTTTCTTTCTTGATGACCTGTCTAGGGCTGTCAGTGGAGTACTAAAGTTCCCCACTATTATTTTGTTGTTTTCTATCTCATTTCTTAGGTCTAGTAGTAATTGTTTTATATATTTAGGAGCTCCAGTGTTAGGGGCATATATATTTAGGATTGTGATATTTACCTGTTGGACTTGTCCATTTATCATTATATCTTTGTCTTTTTAAACTGCTGCCAATTTAAAGTTTGTTTTGTCTGATATAAAAATAGCTACTCCTGCCCTTTTGATGTCCATTTACATGGAATATCTATTTCCACCTTTTTACCTTAAGTTTATGTGTGTCCTTATGTGTTAAGTGAGTCTCCTGAAGACAGTATGAACTTGGTTGGTGAATTCCTATCCCTTCTGCCATTCTGTATCTTTTAAGAGGAGCGTTTAGGCCATTTACACTCAACATTAGTATTGAGATGTGAGGTACTAATCTATTCATCGTGCTGTTTGTTGCCTGAGTACCTTTTTTTCGTTGTGTTATTGTTATATAGGTCCTGTGAGATTTATGCTTTAAGGAGTGTCTATTTTAGTGTATTTCAAGAATTTGTTTCAAGATTTAGAACTCCTTTTAGCAGTTCTTGTAGAGCTGGCTTGGTAGGGTGAGTTCTCTCAGCATTTGTCTGGAAAAGACTGTATCTTTTCTTCATTTATGAAGCTTAGTTTCACTAGATACATAATTCTTGGCTGATAATTGTTTTAAGAAGGCTAAAACTAGGACCCCCATCTCTTCTAGCTTGTAGATTTTCTGCTGAGACATCTGCTGTTACTATGATAGGTTTTCCTTTGTAGGTTACCAGATGCTTTTGCCTCACAGCTCTTAAGATTCTTTCATTTGTCTTGACTTTAGCTAACTTGATGACTATGTGGCTAGGCAATGATCTTTTTGCAATGAATTTCCCAGGTGTTCTTTGAGCTTCTTATATTTGAGTGTCTAGGTTTCCAGCAAGGCTGGGGAAGTTTTCCTCAATTATTCCCTCAAATGTAAGCAGGTCCCACTCCCAATCATTTGGCCATGGAAGCAGAACCACCTGTATTTCCCTGTGTTGTGATTGTGGCACAGCAGGTGTTAATCTGCTCCTCACTGGGGCATTTTTCTCAGGGTCTGAGAACCTAGAATAGATGGGTAAATTCCTGGACACACCCTCCCAAGACTGACCCAGAAAGAAATTAATTCCCTGAAATGACCAATAATGAGCTCCAAAACTGAATCAGTAATAAATAGCCTGCCAACCAAAAAATGCTTATGACCTGGTGGATTCATAGCCAAATTCTACCAGATGTACAAAGAAGAGCTGGTACTATTTCTACTGAAACTATTCCAAAAAATCGAGGAGGAGGAACTTCTCCCCAACTCATTAGGTGACGCCAGCTTCATACTGACACCAAAATCAGGCAGAGATACAACAAAAAAAGAAAACTTCAGGACAATATTCTTGATGAACATTGACACAAAAATCCTCAATAAAAGACTTGCAAACTGAATCCAGCAACACATCAAAAAGATAATTCATCACAATCAAGTATGCTTCATCCCCAGGATGCAAGGTTGGTTCAACATACACACATCAATAAATGTGATTCATCACATAAACAGAACTAAATACAAAATCCACGTGATTGTCTCAATAGATGCAGAAAAAACTTTCAACAGAATTTGATGCCCATTCATGTTAAAAACTCTCAATAAACTAGGTATTGAAGAAACATATCTCAAAATAATAAAAGCCATCTATGACAAACCCACAGTAAACATCATACTAAATGGGCAAAAGCTAAAAGCACTCCGCTTGAAAACTGGCAAAAGGCAAGGATGCTCTCTCTCACCAGTCCTATTCAACATAGTATTGCAAGTCCTAATCAGAGAAATCAAGCAAAAGAAAAAAATAAAAGTTATCCAAGTAGGAAGAGAGGAAGTCAGGCTATCACCGTTTGCAGACAACATGATTCTGTATCTAGAAAACTCTATAGTCTTGGCCAAAAATCTCCTTCAGCTGATAAACAACTTTAGAATTGTTTCAGGATACAAAATCAATGTACAAAAATCACTAGCATTCCTATACAACAACAGCAGCCAAGCTGAGAGCCAAGTCAGGAAGGCAATCCCATTCACAATTGCCACAAAAAGAATAAAATGCCTAGGAATACACATAAACAGGGAGGTGAAAGGTCTCTACAATAAGAATTACAAAACACTGCTCAAAGAAATCAGATGACACAAACAAATGGAAAAAAATCTCATGCTCCTGGATAGGAAGAATCATTATAATTAAAATGGCCATAGTGCCCAAAGCAATTTACAGATTCAATGCTATTCCTATCAAACAACCGATGACATCCTTTATATAGAACCAGAGAAGATCACAAATAGCAAAGGCAATCCTAAGCAAAAAGAACAAAGCTGGAAGCATCACATTACCTGACTTCAAATTATATACTACAGTGTTACAATAACCAAAACAGCATGGTATTGGTACAAAAACTGGGACATAGAGCAATGAAACAGAATAGAGAGCCCAGAAATAAGGGTACACACGTACAACCACCTGATCTTTGACAAACCTGAGAAAAACAAGCAATGGGGAAAAGACTCCTTATTCAATAAATGGTGCTGGAATAACTGGCTAACCATAAGCAGAAGATTGAAGCTGCACCCCTTCCTTACACCGTATACAAAAATCAACTCAAGAGTGATTAAAGACTTAAATGTAAAACCCAAAACTATAAAAACTCTAGAAGACAACTTAGCCAATGCCATCCTGAACATAGAGAATGAGCAAAAATTTCATGAGAAAAACACCAAAAGCAATAGCAACAAAAGCACAAATTGACAAATGGGATCTAATTAAATTTAAGAGCTTCTGTACAGTCAAAGAAACTATCAACAGAATAAACAGGCAACCTACAGAATGGGAGAAAATATTTGCAAACTATGCACCCAACAAAGGCCTGATATCTAGCATCATAAGAAACTTAAACAAATTTGCAAGAGAAAAACAACTCCATTAAAAAGTGGGCAAAGGAAAAGAACAGACATTTTTAAAAAGAAGACGTACAAATGGCCCATAAGCATATGAAAAATTGATCAATGTCACTAATCATCAGAGATATACAAATTAAAACAACAATGAGATATCATCTTATACAGTAGAATGTCTATTGTGAACAAGTAAAATAACAGATTTTGGCAATGATGCAGAGAAAAGGGAATGCTTATATTGTTGATGAGATTGTAAATTATTACAACCTCTATGAAAGTTAGTCCCTGAATTAGAAATGAACACTATTTCTCTTGCCCACCCTCACAAATAAAATGAAACTTCATATTATTATCTTGTTTGCTATTAACGCTGAAGGAAGTTTTTCAAATTATATGTGATTATTAATCAGAATATTGTGTTAATTATATAGCTTTAATGTATAACATTAAATAGGACAGATTTTTTATCAAATAGAAGAGTTATTTCTTCTGTATTACTGAACTATAATTCACATACAATAAGATTCATCCTTTGGAAGTATGTTATTGGTAGTTTTTTAGTATATTCACAAGATAGTGCAACTGACACTATGATTTAATTCTGGAACATCTTCATCATCACAACAAGAAACACTATACCCATTAGACTTCTTTATAAAATTTCACTGAATCCATGAAATAGCAGAGTGTTTTTTGTGTGTGAGGATAATTTCTAGAGTAAAAATAAAGGTTGCTATAGTATCACTTAGCAAAAGCTGTTATATTCAGTTTACTGAATATCTATCTAGCATTTCTGTGAATCTGCTCATCTTCACAAGATAACCTAAAAATTTTGGAAAATTTTGATATGTTTTATAAATAGTTAAAGAAAAATGAGGATGTTCACTATATGTTTAGTGTTAAATTCAAGTATAAAATGCCTGTATACTTAAGTACTTATACATATATGCTTTTTTATAGATATATATTGTACTTTGTTAAAATATTTGCTGATGTAACATTCTCTATTCTGTGACATCACAGAATACTGTTTTGTGCTTTCCTGGTATAATATGGGACTCCATAGTGCCTTGTGACTCAAATTGGTGTGCATGGCCTACAGTCTTATTCAAAAATGATATTGTAGAAAGGTTTAAGAACAACAGATACAAAAGCCTTTTTCTGGGATGTTTTATTTTGTCTGTGATTGTCAGGAAAGAGAGTAATCTATCAGACTTCTGTAATCCACGTTAGGTACTTAGTATTTTGTGGAATGGAGGAAAATGACCATATCAGTCATTGCTTTTCGGTCAGTTAATATCTATTTGGATATCTACTGTATGCGTTACCTTGTCATGTGCACTCCAGCCAAACTGAGAATTAATTTTCAAATGAAAATTAGAAAGGTTAGTCTATTAATTATAAGGTAGTATTTAAACAGGAATTCTCTTGAAGCCTGATTATTGAGCTGTTTTTTCTAGCTTTATAATCATCAGAAGCAGCTGCAAGGGTAAGCATTAGTTTATTTTTCCTATCATGGAACTAAAATTGGTAAGATTGATTTTTTTCCTTTGATCAAACAGACAGATTGTTTATTGTTTAAGTGACAAGATCCTTTGTTATCCATTTCCTAGACCTAGCCATCATTTCTCATATGATACAATGACACCTGATGATTTTTCAGGGTTCTGAATGGTGTTCTGCAAGCACATCAAGCAGTCAGACAAACCAGGGTTGAGAGCACCAGATGCAATTTAGCATCTAAAATTAAAGTGTGGTTACTAATAAAGAATGGGTTAGAAATGAAATAAGAATTGTGGAAGTTTCAACAGAAAGAGGATAGAAGCAACCCCCATTGTTGAAAGGCCAAAAAGAAAATAAAAAAATGTTTTCACTGGGCAGTTAGCTGTCTCAAAAGAAGACAGTTTACAAATAGTATTTATCTTATTGTGGATATTTCTGACCTACTTTTATAGTTTCTGCATTGAGTCTATACTCTCTTTGTTGAATAATCCATTGTTTAAAAATTATTAGCCATATCATTGGTTTGATCTGATTGGTAGCGCAGATGTAGTAACTGATTGTTCATGAACTGACACCTTGACATCAAAAAAATCAGATCAGTCTTGGGGTATAAGGATAGTGGTGGATTTTGTTCTATATTGCATTGGTCCAAATATCAATAACTATGTTGGTCCAAAAACATTGAGGAAGACTTTGCATATAGAACCTACAATACAGGAAACAAAATGTCTAAATATTTCTAAACCAACAAGAATCTGTGGATTAAAACAATTCTGGCCCTAGGATGGTTAACAATGAAAGGAATTGTCTTATGAAAAATAATAATAATTTGAAGGCTTTGTCCTCTTGCCAAATGAAGGCACTTGAGAGATTATTGCTTCTCTGAACCACTTGAGAGATTATAGCTTCTCACTTTAGCATATACTTACATCTCTGGAATTTCAGAAAATTGACCAGAAAACCAGCTGCAATAAACGTAACGTATTATTATAGTGGATTCTGACAAAACACAGTTGAAATATGTTTATAGAATATTGAGAGAAAAGGCATTAGAGTTGGACAAATATAAATGAAAATTAGCCTGATTATACAGCTACCAGTGATTTCAGAACTATTTGAAATAATTTAACTGATTTTCACCAAAGATTAGGTGGGGCTAAGCAGCTAATGTGATGGTCTCTAGATCATTATGTGATCTTTTATAATTGGGTTCACCATATAATTTATTAGCCAAATCAGGATGATTTTGAGAGTGAGAGGGGTCATTATAAATAATTATGGTGAGCTTCCCAGCCACTGGTAATCCTCTTTATACTACCTCCAGGTGTTCAATTGTTTTGATTTTTACATCCCACAAATAAGTGATCACATGCAATGTTTGTCTTTCTATGCCTGTCTTATTTCACTTAACATAATGACGATACACCTACTAGGTACCCACAAAAATTAAAAATAAAAAAATTCTTTAGAAATTATGCTGGGACATCAAATATACATCGGGACTACCCTAGACAAATATTTAATTATATACTTTTAAAATAAATATGGCGACTCCATACTTCCTAATCTGAACGTCATTGATAGTGCTGATATTTTAGTCCTATATTTATGAGAAATTAGTTTTAATAATAAAATATGATAATCCCATACATAATCTCACAGTCAAAGACGTACATTGTCTAAAATGGGAGGCAGGCAGGCCTGGTGGAATGATGAGAGCTAGGCTGAGTTGAGATACTGGACTAAAATGAGAAGAGGGCAATAAATAGACTTTTCTACCATTGGCTGGTTAGAACCAAAACATATTAGAATAAAACCTCATGTCCCTGTTTCTATCCCCTTGTTACATGTATAAATAGTATTTCCTCCAAAACTTTCACCCAGTTGCAATTTTAGGTGACCTATATGGACTGTTTGAACTTGGCTGAGTACTGTTTTGGGTTTACCAACGTATTTGATCATTAGTAACCAAATAGGTCAGTTGAGTTCCTGGCGTCCTCTTTGCCATTATCTGCCTTTATCTCCCTATATCTTTGCATAAAATAGGAAGGCAAGTGATAATATTTAAATATGTTAATGTAAAGTTTAATTAAATAATGTACTTCTTTCCAAATATTGGTTAGAGGGATTCAAATTTTAAGCCGGGTTTGTAGTTATGATAGCATAGCCTTCTGATCAGCAAAAATTCACTCTCTTATATATCTTTCTGTGGGTAGAGTATATTCCCCCTTTCACTGGTTTTTGCCTGGGCCATGTGACTTGACCTGGGCAGTGGGATATTTGTAGACATAAAGTGAGCAAAGGTGTGTGGTAGAGCTTGGTTTTTGCCATCGTGATGAGAAGAGCTTCTTCCAGGTAGCTGCTCCTTCTTTAGCTTAGTTTCCAGAATTTACACACACACACACACACACACACGTACACACACGTATCGCAGATGTGAACTCAACCTGCATTAAGGAGCCAAGCCCAGCTGAATCTGTAGTCTGAAACAGAATTGCTCAGCTGCTCCCAGCCTGGACCAGCTGATTTACAGTCAACCTACAGACTCATGAGCATGGAAACAAAAGCTTGTTGTATTCCACTGAGTTTTGGGATGGGTTGTTATTTAGTGTCAGTGAGGCAATAACTAAAAGAGTAATGCCTTGATATCACTCTCTCGTAATAAAAGAAGCTTCAGACACTTTGGACCCCTGTTTTGTTTTCTGCAGTCCCTCTAAGAATGGTAAGTGCTACTAATGCTCCTCAAATGCTCCTAGAGTCTCTCTGTGAACCCTTCTCACATATTACTACTTAATATTGACAAACAACTCATCAACTTCAAGTATCATCTAATGTCATTGATACTTAAGACCCAATCTTTATCCAAATTATTATTATTATTCTTTTTCTCTGAATGTTTAATTTGGAAAATATTGGGAGGAAAAACGAGGATTTTTAAGAAACCAATGCATAAACATCAAGCAGGGAAATTAAAAGGCTTTCAGGGTTCCTGGCTTGAGATATCTTAAGGGGCCTGTTTACAAGTAGATTGGGGAAATCTGCTAATCCCATGGCTACTTCTCCTTGAGCCCTCTAACCAACTGGCTGCACAGTTTTGGACAACTCACCTAAGCTCTGTGTCTCACTGGCCTCATCAATGAAATGAAGAGGATGGAATGCAAGCTCCACGAGGATCCATCTATTTTAAAGATCTATGTGTTTCTACAAGTGTGGTCTTGAGGCACTTGCATCAAATTTGCAGGGAGCATTTAGATAAATTATCCTCCTACCTTAGGTTAACTTCTAAGTAGTCTTACATACATGGTTCAAAGCCTACAATATAAGCGATTTTAAATGTCCATGGTGGAAAGGGGACCTAAATGGAAGTAATTTCCAACAAAAAAAATTTTTAAGCTCTTTATTCTATGTGGGCCTATCAGAAGAAATTGCAAAGGAAGGGCTGGATTTCTGCACTCCTGAAGCCTACAGTGTAATGGATTCACTGAAGTAAATCTACTATTTGGAGAATATGCTATGAGGGAAGACAGATTCTGAGACCCTGTCTTTGATTTGTTCTCTTAAGTTCCTTTTTTACAGCTCTGATACAGAAAGGTTGTTTTTTTTTGTTTGTTTTTTTAAATTCACTATTGACACATTCATTCACTCAACAATGAGCATTTCCTGTGTACCTACTGTGTGCTTTCTTATTGAGATAAGAAAGATGAATAAGAGACGGTTTTTACCTTCGAAGAGCTTATAGTTCAATGAGAGAAACATAAAAGAAAGACAACTATAGAGATTTGCACAAGGGCTGTGGGAGGAGATCCAAATGCACCCTTGGGTAAGGGTGGTACCAAGAATCACTTCTCAGAGAAGGTGATGCCTGAGTTGAGTTCTGAAGAATGAGCAGGAGCAATGTAAACAAGAGAGGCCCAGCTGAAAGGGAATTTTTGCAGAAAGGTCACCGTGGGCAAGAACATGCATTAGATGTTTAGGAAACCACAGTTCAATATGTTTGAAACTTAATGTACATGAGGCGGTTTGAGGAGTCAAGGCTGGAGGGTGATCTGGGGTAGAAGTAACCCTGATATCAGAACTAAGAAGATTTTGTTGTATAAAAATAAATGTATGTTTGAGATTTCTGTGGCCTGATATCTGCTTTTTCTGTAGGCAGGTCCTCTTATTAATCTGTGCTCATTAGCTCATCTGTAAATATGAAAAGGCAAAGATATGTCTAGTTTTGGTTTCTATTTCCCTAGTACTTAATAAAGGATTGTGGGTGGTTTAAAGTGACAATTACCAGGGAGATATAAGAAAGAGAAAATAAGGCTGGGCGCGGTGGCTTACGCCTGTAATCCCAGCACTTTGGGAGGCTAAGGCGGGTGGATCACGAGATCAGGAGTTTGAGACCAGCTTGACCAACATGATGAAACCCCATCTCTACTAAAAAAAAAAAAAAAAAAAAAAAAAAAAGCAGCCGGGTGTGGTGACAGACACCTTTAATCCCAGCTACTCAGGAGGCTGAGGCAGGAGAATTGCTTGAACCCAGGAGTTGGAGGTTGCAGTGAGCAGATATCAAGCCACTACACTTCAGCCTGTGTCACAGAGGAAGACTCCATCTCAAAAAAAAAAAAAAAAAAAAGAAAAAGAAAAACTAAAAGGTCATCAAAGGAAAAATCTCCTAAAAAACATAAGGAATGTTCTTTCTGATAGAAATATGGAATTTATTTTTTAGTTTATGAAATGAGCAATGAGCTGATAACTTGATAACTTCAGATGAACAGAAAAGATCATAGGTAATCGAAGTTTTGCCCAACAGATGCTAAACTTCGTACATCATAACTGTTTTTTGAGACAGTCTCATTCTGTTGCCTGGGCTGGAATGCAGTGGTGTAATGACAGCTCACTGCAGCCTTGACTTCCTGGACTCAGGTGATCTTCCCACTCAGCCTCCCAAGTAACTGGAATTACAGGCATGGGCCACCATATCTGGCTATTTTTACAACATTTTTTATAGAGAGAGGGTCTTGCTATGTTGCTCAGGCAGGTCTCAAACTTCTGGGCCCAAGTGATCCTCCTGCCTTGGCCTCCCAAAGTGCTGGGATAACAGACATGAGCCACTGTGCCTGGCTGTATACCATAATCTTATAGGATATGGTATATTTCTATATATACTGAGTGTTAATTTATGAACAAAACTGCAAGGAACAGCTTTTGATTGGAAGTCATATGTGGAATGTGTATTTATCTATGTTCAGTTGTTAGGAAAAGTCTAACAAAACATGTAACAATAAATATTACTTGCGGTACCTGCTTTACATCTTCTATAAAAGCACTGAATGCTGGATAATCTAAGCCCTTCTTTGTATGTGAAGAGACCAAGGCCTCTGAAGGAAAAGGAAGTTATCTGAAGAAGTAGAAACCAGGACACTTGACATACAGTCTGGTGCTTCTTCATTGCACACCTGCTTTTCTTATCCAAGATCTCTTGATACCACTTACTTGTCTAGCAATTTTTTTTCTTTCTTTCTTTTTTTTTTTTTGATACGGATTCTCACTCTGTTGCCCAGGCTGGAGTGCAGTGGCGCAATCTCAGCTCACTGCAAGCTCCACCTCCCGGGTTCACGCCATTCTCTTGCCTCAGCCTCCTGGGTAGCTGGGACTACAGATGCCTGCCGCCACACCTGGCTACTTTTTTTTTTTTGTATTTTTAGTAGAGACAGGGTTTCACCATGTTAGCCAGGATGGTCTTGATCTCCTGACCTCATGGTGATCCACCCACCTCGGCCTCCCAAAGTGCTGGGATTACAGGCGTGAGCCACCGTGCCTGGTCGCAAATATTTTTTAGCATGTACCATGTGCCAGATACCATGCAGTTAGTCACAGTTATTATAGTTACGTATTCTTGAGTTAACATATGCTACTTATTTCACTATAATTTCCCATCTTTTGATTGTGTTTGATCAGATAATAATTTTTAGTTTTATTTTGATCAGAAACTATACTAATAAAAACTAGACTTAATTTCTGCTTGGACAGACCATAAACTGTAATCCTGAAACAAAAATTTGACTATGTTATTATACATTATAAATCAAAATGAAGTAGTATGGAATAGAAAAGAATAGAACAGAATGTTAATAAATCAACAATGTCTCATTGATAAGGCTCTTTTCTATATAATTGAAACTCTTAGATGAATATGTATAAAGCCAGTTTTTGATATGAAGACATAAGGCTGCTTTTATGCCTTTGTGTATCCTCAGGGCATTGTAATAACTGGCTAAGTATTTGATTATATTGCATTATGTGTTTTCTGACCCCAGGGATGTTCAGTTCACTTCGGAGAAAATATTCACTTCTATAATGCACAGATTATTACATTAGGAAGTTATATATGTTATGTCTTAATTAGAGACACTAAATTGTAAATTTCACGCAGGTAGAAATCATATCTGTCTTGTTTACCATCGTGGAATCTAGCATGATGCTGATGCAGAGTAGGTGGACTGAACAAACATTTATTAAAGGAGTAATTGAATAAGTGTCTGGGCAACTGAATGTTACAGTAGGTAAACTGAAGGAATTCAACGGAGTGGGGGAAGGGGGAGATTAAGAGAGAGTTGGAATGATTAGGTCTTTACCTGCTTAAGGACAAGGTAAAGCTTATTAAAAATTGTTATCTCTGTAATAGAAGCACCTTGATTTAAAAACTTTCTTCTTTAAATGATTCTGAATTTTAAAAGTTTTAACATGGAACTTACATTTAATGCTAGTAAAAATGATTATTTAAAAAATGCTGGCCCTGAACAAGAGCTGTTGTAAGGGTGAGTAGGGTTTGGATAAAGAAAAGGAATGAGTTTCAGGTGGGGTGCATGGCAGTCGGCAAATTGCAGAAATGGAAAAGGACAAAACATGTTTGGAATGTCTGTCTGGAGGGAAGAAAGTAGGAGATAAGGTGGATAGGCTTTGATGTGGCCATTATTGGACCCGAATCTATGTCAGGCACACTAGAGTACCTTCTGTGAAGATTGACTTGAGGACCAAGACAAGCCCTCGTTCTCTTAAAGCTCCCCCATCTACTGACTGATTTCTAAAAAATAATAATAAAAAAAATAAAGTGATTAATTTTAACAACTTAACTATCTTATCCTCATAACGTGAATATCTCTTTTAGATTTGTCTGCTTGACATAAATCATTTTCACTCTAAGGTGAATGAAGAATTTGGGAGCAGAGGCTGATAATTTTGGGGTCAAAAAAAACATGAGAATAAAGGAAACATGAAGGCATTGCTGGGTAGAAAAAAGGTCCAATAAGAAGGCTGAGGGACAAATACACAAATTGCCTCCTTTACAGCAGTCCTGTCTTGAGACCTTGGTAGCAGCAAGGGTCAGCAGTGTTGGAAATGGAAGGTCACTGGGAAGGACACATAGGTTATTTTGTATGTAGCTTTCTCAGAGATCATTGGCTTCATTCCTTCTGAATGTAATATCCAGTTTATTGTTGGCTTTGACCTTGCTTGGTGCAATGGAAAAAACTCAGAGTCTGTACTCAGGTTTAGCTGTGACTATAGAGACAGCTCTGATGCCGACTTGTTTCATGATAATGGGCAAGCTCCTAATGTCTTTGAGTCTCAGTTTCTTCATCTTTATTAAAATAACAGTGCCCTTCACTGGTAGGCTTTTATGTGGGTGAAATGATACAGCTATGATAAGAGCCTGCTACATATAATTATTACTATTTTTCTTTTCCCCTTCTCCACATTGGCCTCTATAGACTTATTTCATTAGAGATTTGTTTTCCTTTCCCACCTCAGCTTGTTGAGAATTCGTGATCATTACAAATATTATTTACAGGACTAAAGCCCATAAAAATGTGCCTTTTAAACAATACTCATTAGGAAATAGCAATCATTTTTATGTTCTAACCAAGCAACAGTCAGAAATACTGTGTGGGACAAAGCATTTTTCCCCTTTGCTAGGCAACACTCCGTTATGTTTTACATTTACATTCAGTATAAATAGACTTGCTACTTAGTTTGGTTGCTGAATGCTACAAACCAGGATTTATTATCCTTCTGCTCTGTACACACTGGGTTTCTTCAGCATTTTATAGATGCCTGTTAAACTTGAGCTTCTGTTACAGTCCAGCTACAGCCTTTCCAATTGGTGGATTTCCTTCAATTGTTGGTACTTTATTTCGTGAAATGACATGGCTGGAGATGACAGGAAGAGTGGAGCTGAAACCTCTCCCCAGCCTGGAAAGTAGGCTATGGCCAACCTCACCGATAATGAATGAGGGACCCCCACACAGTCTACTTGGCAGAGGTAGTCCTAGGTCACCTCAGTCCAGGGAACTTCCAGTTCCCTTTAGCACTCAGCCCACCAGAGCAGACATCCTGGTGTGAATCACCACTCTGGTTCCAGAAGTCAATGTGGAATTTTAAAAACAAAATCAGATCATGTAATCCCCTTGATTACATTTCTTCAGTGGCTTCTCTTTATGCTTAGAATAAAATCCTAATCCTTACAATGGCTTACATGACTCTAGCTACTCTGTCCTTGCTGTGTTTCTTATGTCATTCCTTAACATTCTCTCCCTCCCTCACCATATCCAGTCAGTCTAAGCTTCTTTCTCTTCCTTAAATGTGCCAAATGTATTACATCTTCCTGTTCTTGCTGCCTAGAACACTTTGAATCCATGATTGCCCACTTCCCGTTTTTCAATCTCAGTTCAATGCCATCTCCTTTGAGAGCTGTTTTTGATGCCTTCATCTACCCGCTAGCCTGCTCTTACCCCTTCATTCTCCAGTATGTCCCTGTGTTTTATTTTGTTCGCAGCACTTATCACTTTCTAAAATGAAATTATTTTTGCTTTTACTTTTTTATTATCAATGTCTCCACTCCAGACTAAGCTCTGTGATAGTAGGGTACCCATCTATCATGTTTACTATTGCACCTCTTGCCTCCAAAAGTGCCTGGCCCACAGTCAGGTACACAATAGATATTTGAATACATGAGTTTTGGAAATAAAATAGAAATGTGAAACAGTCAGAAATGATGTTTGAGCTGATCATGATTATATTTGTACATATGTAATACATTGTGTTTCCTCAGTTACTAATGATTTAGGAATAAAAGCAACATTCAAATTATATACACAGGAAGACTTCAAGTTTACTTTCTCTTTCAGTGTATAGGAACACTGACCGATGCTGCAAAATAAGATTTTATATGTGTATGGCTGTGCCTAATTTCTTAGTAGTTTAGATACTACTTTTGGTATCCATATCACGGTGGTGTAGACCAGGCCTCCAGAAAATTCTGGGCAAATGAACTTGAATTAGGAACCCCAAATAAAAATTTTATTACTGTTAAGACTTGCAGTTGTTTCTTAAAATAATTAGGACTTGATTATGATGATAAATGTTTAAATCTTCAACTGCGTGTCAACAACATCTTTTCAAAGAAGAGCTCTAAATCGATTTTATGAATCAGAACTGCCTTAATTAAAAAAAAAAAAAAGCATGTCAGCCAGGTGTGGTGGCTCACGCCTGTAATCCCAGCACTTTGGGAGGCCAAAGTGGGTGGATCACTTGAGTTCAGGAGTTAGAGACCAGCCTGGCCAATAAGGTGAAACCTTGTCTCTACTAAAAACACAAAAATTAGTTGGGTGTGGTGGCATGCACGTGTAACCCCAGCTACTTGGGAGGCTGAGACAAGACAATTGCTTGAACCCGGGAGGCAGATGTTGCAATGAGCGGAGATCACACCACTGCACTCCAGCCTGGGTGATGGAGTGAGACTCTGTCTCAGAAAAAAAAAAAAAAAAAGCATGTCCTCAGTAAGCTGTAGACTATTTCAGCCAAAATAACTATCCTGGGCATAAGTTGCTAGAATTTGATTTATTCTGAAAAGCGGTAAAGAAAATGAAAGAGACCCTCATTCACAAGGTTGCTGTCACTTAGCCTTTAGGGGTGGCAGTGAAAGGAGTAGGCAGACAACTGCTGTGACCACAGTGGAACACCAATGCAATAGACCTCCTGGGTTCTCAGCCTTCTTAGCCTGCCTCTTTACTTTTGGTTTTACAGAAATGACATAAAAGAGGTGTTCATATTCTTTCATGATTCTAACAGAAGCAGGAAAGATTAAAATTCATTATAAGAAAAGAACAATAGAAAATCTCATTTGATGTTTTCTCACTGTAGAAATAGAATTAACTTTATTCTGTAGCCTTCATAGAGCACAAAGAAAATGGTATGTATAGAGACTTGCCATTCCTTTTCAGAGGGTTTAATTTAACAAAAATGAGATTGCGATTTTAAAAAACTGACTTCTTAAAATAGATGAAGAATCTGAAACGAGCATTTGATAGCACGTAACATTTGCTCGTGACTGATTTATGCTCATGTCGAGATCATTGAAATCCAAACTACAATATAAAGGACAATTAATTCTTTAGGGATGTCTCACATACCAACATGATTGTTATGAATTTTGTGTGAACTGTAAGGGATAAATATCAATCTCTTTTTTTCTTTTCAAAATATCAGGATTTTGGTAATGCATTTTGATGTAAGATCAGGTGCTGTCATTCTAATATATTTAGATCAGATGACTCTGAAAGCTATTTGGGGATTAGTTAAATTTTAAATGTTATCCTGCATTAAGAGTTGTGGGTTCTTAATTTTCATTTACATTCCATTGCTATTTTCTTTTTCAACATTTGAGAAATCGAAATTTTCCAACCTACTTTTATTTCATTTCAGTAGGATTTATATTTTCAGAACAATAGTTAAACAGTGGAACTCACAGACATAATTAGATTTGAAAGATGCATTAATTTGATGTATTAGGAAAAAAATGTAAAAGGCCAGGTATTCTATCTTTACTATCTGTAATTGATCTTCTTTTATCTCAAAAGTATCATAGTATTTTGTAATTTCATGTTTATGCTAATTTTATAAAGTAAATATTTAATACAAACTTACTGTTTATTCTCAAAGCCTCTTTCTTTTTGTTTCTTTTCTTTTTCTTTCAAGTGGACTCTTTAGTATGGTTATTTGGATGATGGTTTTGATTTGGAGAATCAAAAGCCATGGTATGTGAGGGTAAGTAAACATTTCTCTACTTTGGTTCTTTCCTCTCTCTTATTCTGATAAAGCAGCTGATAAATGAATTCCCTTCTCTTAAGATGGAGCTACAGCAGGAGAATGTCAAATAATACTATTAATTGCATGTGGCTGATGAATACAGATTTGACGTGAAAAAGTTATTTGTTTTATTTAGAGCTTTTACACTGCAAAGACTCAAATGTAGAGATCCATAGAACTATTTGATTTTCAGGTTTGTTCTGTGGCTGTCATTGTGGAAAAGCATTTATGCATATTTATTTCCTAACATTTCTGGATGGGGTTCTCCTTGAAAAACAGAATAGGCCTGGTGTGGTGGCTCATGCCTGTAATCCCAGTGTTTTGGGAGGCCAAGGCGGGTGGATTGCCTGAGGTCAGGAGTTCGACACCAGCCTGGCCAACATGGTGAAACCCCATCTCTACTAAAAATGCAACAATTAGCTAGAGCAAGGTGGCACGTGCCTGTAGTCCCAGAGACTGGGGAGGCTGAGGCAGGAGAATTGCTTCAACCTGGGAGGTGGAGATTGTGAGCTGAGATCGTGCAACTGCACTCCAGCCTGGGCGACAAAGTGACATTCCATCTCAAAAAAAAAAAAAAAAAAAAAAAAAAGAAAACAGAATTTATGCTGTGTTCAGCAAACATCTTACATAAAAAACTAAAGTGAATTCTTATGAAGGGTTTATTTTTCTCTTTCTAGGAAAAAAAGCAGAAAGTAAACATTGTTTCTGCTGAAAGAGTGATGAAGCAGACAGATACTATGCCCCTCTGAACTGATCCCACCCAGGGCTCAAATTTCCAAGAGAACTGTATGCTTATCAATACTATTGGACCAAAAGCAAGGAAATGAATGGATTCTTGGTTAAAACAGAAAATCATGAATTTTACTTTACTTTTAATTTATTTCAAATTGTTCTTACTCCAGTAGACAATAGAATTATGAATTTCTGAGTCCTGGGTTTCTACTTTGTGTCTCATCTCATCTTTCACGTTCTAACACTAGAACATTTCCTTATTCTTGGTGTTTAATTTAGACTTCTGATGAGTCTAAGGGTCCTCTTGACCCCCGTTCAACATAGTGACCTTGATGCATACTCAATAATACAATCACCTTGTGTGTCTGTATGGGAGCAACCCCAACATGCATGGATTAATGCATTAGTTCTTCATTTGCATTTAGGAAGAAATGGAGGATCTCATAAAATTCAGTCCATTCTACTGCGTCTTGCATGTAGGAACTTAGTCTTGTTCAGTGGCTTGAGTTACCACTCAGTGTTTTTTACCCTTAAACTACATCAATTTCTCTAGAAGGCCAATGCTACTCTCTTTTCTTAGGGAAGAAGGTAACTGAAGAGTAATCATCCCTAAATGTATACTTTTAAATTAATAAGAGAGATATCCCTATTCTCCCTGAACAATTTCTCATCCTGAGGTGGACAAGTTGCAAATAATAAATGGATTTCATGATAAGCTCTAGGCCATAGTGGAGTACTGTTGTGCTTAGCATCTCCCTTTGGCTATATTGTTCTCACAGGGCTTAGCAGCTAAGTGGAACCTGTTTCCTTGGGTGGTGACTCTTCTTGTATCCTCCTAAACTGTTCCCTCTACTCTTGGCCGGCTCAGAGTGGCCAAGAGTAGAGGGACCACTAGAAAGCCATTTATAGTGGTTCTCCTTTTGAGGAGTCATTTCTTAAAACCAACATCATTCTGGGCAGCTCCGGTGGCTAACGCCTATAATACCAGCACTTTGGGAGGCTGAGGTGGGTGGATCACCTGAGGTCAGGAGTTTGAGACCAGCCTGGCCAACATGGAGAAATCCCATCTCTACTAAAAATACAAAATTAGCCGGGCATAGTGGCACATCCCAGCTACTCAGGAGGCTGAGGTAGGAGAATCGCTTGAACCTGGGAGGCTGAGGTTGTGGTGAGCCAAGACCACACCATTGTGCTCCAGCCTGGGCAACAAGAGTGAAACTCTGTCTCAAAAACAAACAAAAAAACAACAACATAATTCCATACTTTCTTGAATTGCATTAGGGAAACATATCTATAGATCAAGGAAATGAGATATCCGATTAAAATAAATAGAAATTCTACACAGAATAGTGTAAGTGTGTTTTATTATAAAGAAACAGGTATTTCATAGAAAGGTTCTAACTCTATTATCTGAGACTGTCAGTGTGGGTTGCAGTTTACAAAGGCAGAAACTACAACCGAACATTAAGAACAATCAGACATGGGGGCAGGAGTGCCAGCAGAAAACAAGGAACTTCCCTATTCAACTCCTCCATGTTCACAAGTCTCCTTCCTTTTGCCACAGATGGAATCTCATTGGTCATCAGTATACATTGCTCCCGCTTCTAAGTTTGTGGGAACATCTAGACCTGAGGCTATTTCCAACTGTTTCCCAGTTGATATAGGTTTTGGTCTAGGTCCTGCTGCTTGCCACACAGAAAGCCAGTCACTGAGATGACGTGTATTGCCAAGGAAGAAGACTTTAATCGGGTGCTGCAGCCAAAGAGATGGGAGCTCAGTCTCAAATACATTTCCCTGACTGACTAAAACTAGGGGTTTATGAAAAAATGTAACAATGTGTAAGAAGACAAGAACTAGGGGGAGGCAAGGAGGCGTCTGGTGAGTTTCAGTTTTTTGATACTTTTTTGAGAGGCCTGAAGGTCCTTTCTTGAGGAAGGAACCCATAAAGCAAATACAAATTTCAAGCTTTAACAGCAGAAGGGTCAATTTCTATGTTTATCCAAAAACAACTGTCTATGGGATTATTGGGCCTGTTTCAGTATGTCTTAGTTTAGAATCCTGAGAGAGAATTTGTTTCATAGGTGAGAGGTCCAAACCTTAGCTCCATCCAATGTGGTCAGGTTGATAAAATGTGATAGAAACATGGCAACAGGGTCTAACTCTATTATTTGAGGCTGTCAATGTGGGTGGCAGTTTACAAAAAAGAAAATGTAGGATGAACAGGCCGGCTACTTAGTGTGTACTTTAAATACAATCTAGTGCTCTGATCCTTGGTGTTCTTTAACTCCTTTATTTCAAAGAAGGAGACATATCTGATGAGCTTCTCTTGCCTTCAAGAGTATTCCTAACCAGTGAAAGATGCTAAATTGTTCTCATCCTTCCGTTATTTGGATATGAAGAGATCTTGGCCACAGCTCTAAATTTCTCTTGAAACGTTCAATCCATAGGGTACAAAGACACTCACCAATTAAGGTTAGGGTGTTCTAGAAGAAATAGGCAAACTGAATTCTAATAAACACTCATGTTAGGGTTGTAAGAATGTTGTAATCAGAAAGTTTAACATAAGATTCTCCATCTCAATATACTAGGAAAATAATTATTATCTTCTTCCGAGTATATTGAAGAAAATTATATTAATTTCCTAGGGCTGCCATAACAAAGTACCAGAAACTGGAAGGCTTGAAACAACAGAAATTTATTGTATCACAGCTGTTGAGGTTAGAAGACCAAAATCAAGCTGTTAGCAGGATTGATTCCTTCCGGAGGCACTGAGGGAGAATCTGTTCCATTCTTTGGCAGTTGCTGGCAATACTTGGTGTTCTTTGGCTTGCAAAGTCATCACTCCAAAGTCCACTTCAATTGCAACCTGGCATCCCATTCCAGCATCCCCCAACGTCATAATCTATTCCAGCATTAAATCTAAGTCTAAAATTTTATCCCAAAATAATCAGCTGAAAAAGTCCCAAATCTCATCCTTTGAATTATGTAAATCAGGTGTGGATGAGACTCTGGGTATATTCTATCCTGGGGCAAAATTCCTCTCCATTTGTGGACCTGTAAAACCTAGAAAACAAGTGACTTGCTTCCAAAATACAATGGTATGATAGGTATAGGATAGACATTTTCATCCAAAAAGGGAAAAAATAAAAGGGAATGAAGGGGTTACTGGCCCAAAGAAAGTTTGCAACCTAACAGGGCCAATTCCATTAGTTTTCCAGGCATGAGAACAATTCTGTATGGCTTGATGCTCTGCTCCTTAGGTAGCCCTGCCCTGTCTTCTCTTGATGATAGTCCCATCCCAGAGCCCTGCCCTTTCTGGGAACAATTCCGTGTGGCTTGATGCTCTGCTCCTTTGGTAGCCCTGCCCTCTCTTCTCTTAATGATAGCCCCACCCCAAAGCCCTGTCCTTTCTGGGCCTGTGTCACCTGGGCCAGCGGTGACAGCAGCCGCCCAATAGCCTCAAGCCACACTTGGGGTACAATTCTCCCCTTTTCTTGAAAAATAACATATTTATAGCTCGGTATCTCTATTAGCCTGTTTCTTACCTGCAGAATCCCAGAAGTCTCACAGCCTTTCTTCATTTTGCACTGTCTCTGTCCTCTTCAGTCCAAGCCTGCAGTATTTCTGCAGAAATGGTTGAATGGATCTAAGATGAGTCACATGCCTCATCTCTCCAGCAAAAGTGCATCCAGCCATACCCTTGGTGTTTCATCCAGAGCATGCTTTCTCATTTTCTGCAATATGGATAAGCTGAGAATTTTTCAAATGTTCAAGTATGGTTCTTTTTTGCTTAATAATTCCTTCCTCATTTTACTCATTTCTTTCCTTTTTTTTTTTGGAGATGGAGTCTCCCTCTGTCACCCAGGCTGGAGTGCAGTGGTGCAACCTCAACTCACTGCAACCTCTGCCTCCTGGGTTCAAGCAATTCTCCTGCCTTAGCCTTCTGGCTAGCTGGGACTACAGGTGCGGGCCAACATGCCTGGCTCATTTTTGTATTTTTAGTAGAGACAGGGTTTCACCATGTTGGCCAGGCTGGTCTCAAACTCTTGACCTCAAATGATCCACCCACCTCAGCCTCCCAAAGTGCCGTGATTACAGTTGTGAGCCACCATACCCAGCCTATTTCTTTTCTCTTACATATTAGTATAAGCAGCAAGGAGAAATCAGGTCACACTTTCCACACTTTGCTTGGAAATTGCCTTGGGAAATAACCAATTTTAGCACTTACAATTTCTACTTCCCACCCAACAATAGATCAAAATGAAGGCAATCTCTCTGCCACGTTGTAACAAAGATTCCTTTCTTTCAGTGTCCAATAACATGCCCTTCATACCCATCTGAGTTCTTGCCAAAAGCACCTTTAGCATTCAAGTTTGTAGCAACATACTCGTCCAAGAAAATCTAGGCTTTTTCTATCATGTCCTTCAAAACTTTTCCAGCTTCTAGCCATTACCCAATTTCAAGACCACTTTCACATTCTTAGACATTTGTTTCAGCAGTACTCCACTTTCCAGTACCAAATTCCATATTTGATTCCTATGGCTACTGTAACAAAGTACCAGAAACTATGGCTTAAAACAGTAAACATTTATCATTTCACAGTTCTGAAGGAAGGCTAGAAGTCTAAAATCAAAGTGTTGGCAGGACTGGTTTCTTCTAGAAGTGCCAAGGGAATGCCACGGGCTGAATTTTGTCCCTTTCCAAAATTCATATCTTGAAACCCTAATTGCCAATGTGACTGTATTTGGAGATAGGGCCTTCAGGAGATAATTATAGTTAAACGAGGTAACAAGGGTGGGGCCCACATCCAATAGTACAAGTGGCCTTTTAAGAGAAAAACATTGATTTCCTTCTCTTTCTCTCTGAGCGTGTGTGTGTGCCCACGTGCGTGTGCGTGTGCATGCATGCAGAAGGAAGGCCATGTGATGACACTGTGAGAAGGTGGCTTTCTACGAGTCAGGAAAAGACCCTTAAGCAGAAACTGAATTTTCTGGCACCTTGATCTTGGACTTCCCCACCTCTAGAACTGTGAGAAAATAAATTTTTGTTGTTTAAGCCACGTTGTCTATGATTTTTGTCATGACAGCTCAAGCTAATATAGCGAGAATGTGTTCACTACCTCTCCTAGCTTTTGGCATTTGCCAGCAAGCCTTAGTGTTTGTTGATTTATAGTTATATCACTCTAATATCTGCATTTATCATCATATAATATGTGTTTGTGTCTGTGTCTAAACTCTCCTCTTATAAGGATACTCGTCATTGGGTAAGGGCTTATCTTAATTCAGTATGATCTCCACTTGATTATATCTGCAAAGATCTTATTTCAAATAAGTCATATTGACAAATACCAGAGGTTAGGACCTCTGCACATCTTTTTTGGAGACACAATTCATTCCACACAAGAGACCTTCTTTGAAGGGCACTTAACAGTCCCCTTACTTTGTGTTGGGTGAGGCAGTCCACCAAGGTCCCAAGTGCACATATTTGCTGAATGTGCTACATACAAGGCCTAAGTCTCTGATAAATGGCTCTGATCCTTAGCCATTTCTGTAGCTAGTTTAGGGTGACGTCAGTGCCATGACTGTCATATGATTGCCCTACCTGGGGTGGGGGACTGGTTTGTTTACTGCTTACCATAAAAGTTGGCTGTGCCATTACCTCTGAGTTACTCAACTGTGTGCAACCCACTGCATGTACAGCTGAGATCTGGGCCCTTTCCATCACTCTGGGTGCTATGGTTTCAATTTGTCTTTCAAAATTCACACGTTAGAAAATTAATCTGCAAATTCATATGTTGATGGTATTTGGAAGTGGGGCCTTTGGGAGGTAATTAGGATTACATAAGGTGATCAGAGTGGAGGCCCCATAATGAGAATGGTAGCTTTAGAATAAGAGAAAGAGAGGCCTGAGCTGGCAGGCTCTTGCCCTCTTATCCTGTGATATCATCTGCCATGTTATGTTGCAGCAAGGAGGTCCTCACTAGATGCCAAGGAAATATTGATGCCATGTTCTTGGACTTCCCAGCCTCCAGAACTGTGAGAAATATTTTTTTAAAAAAATTATTCAGTCTCAGACATTTTGTTATAGTAGTATAAAATGAACTAATACACCGGGGACCTTGAGGGCAGAGGAATGGGTGCTACCATGCTGACATTCCCAATATCTGCTGTGCTGTGAGTTACAAACTGTCTTTCTCTGATCCACTGAGTCTCATCATCTAGTTTCAGCAACTATGAAGTTATGGCCATGCCAACCTCCTTGTGTGCTTTCTCATTTCCTCTGGAATCTTGTTACTCCTTGCCATCCACTAGGGGGTTGAGATTCTTCCCTGTTAGGGGTATTCTTCTTTCCTTCCATTCACTCTTTTTGGATGCCGAGCCTGTACATATGCCATGTGTACACCGAGGATGCCCTCTTCTATGGCTTCGTCTGTGTACAGTGGCATAAGGTGCTGCACTTAGAAGGGCTCCTCACTTGCTTTAATGCTCTACTCTTGCCATCTTGAGTCTTACTAATTGTTGAATAAGGGGCTTTGAATTTTTATTTTACACTGGATTCCACAGATTCTGGAGCTGGTCTTGCTCTTCCCTTTGATCAAGTCTTAGCCTAGACATAATATTTGATTGCTCCTCCTCCTCTTTCTACTACTTTTACATTTCTTGCTTCTTTTCTGCTTGCTAGGTTGAACTGCACCTATCCTATTAATTTTAATTTTAAGGGCTTCAGTTGGTGAAAATCTAATGGTTAAAAAACCCATTTGTTTATGAGGCAAACGTCTGTTTTTACTTCCATTTTAAGAGATCATCATAAGCTCAGGCCCCTCTCAATACCTGAACTCATATATTCAAGGGTGGAAGGAGACTTACTATGATGCACACAGGATGCTTCAAAGAATCACTTTATTTACTGGCAGAAATTCTATGGCTAGAACAAAGACAATGTTATGCATTTTCTATGTTTGCACTTATTTCTGTAATTTGTCACTTTGACATATGTTTTACTATTTTTGGTTCTGTTTGCAGTTACTCTTTTCTCTTTCTTTACCACTCCAATCCATCATTCTTTGTTTACCATGTAACAAACACTGTGAAAACATTTAACTTCTTGCATTTTACTCTGGGGTGCACTACCATGACTTGGGAGTGTATTAATGGATGACTCACTTGCTAGACTTAATTTTATTAGGCTCATCCTGAGGACCAGTGTACACCTTTGGCAGCTAGGAAGAGACATCTGGTCAACAAATCTCTTTTGCATTATTGAACAGAATAATGAGGCAGCTATGCACTGGTTAAAAAACTGGCCACCACCGTTTGGAAATTTCCACAAAATGGAAGAAAAAGACCGCCAGTTGCCGACTAGGAAAGATCTAAAAATTGGAAAAGACATTTTTGATAAACCAACTGGATTGGAAGTCATGATTATTGCAAATGGCAAGGTTTGTAGGTTATGAAAATCCTGGTAATTATTTTTGTTAACTTTGTCTTAACTATGTGATTTTACTCACAGTATACATTGTGAAGTAAAGCAGCCTGCTTCTTTACTTTATGGAATTAATGATGCAAACTGTTACCAAAGTCAGCTTTCTGAAAAGATAGAGTGGGACACTTCTGGTATTATAAACTTACTTCCCACATCGTGGGCCCTTGAAAGAAGAGATAGGCCCACACTCTTTTTCTTTTACGAAATATTGCTTCTAGACTGTTTAATAAGTTTCTCATTGAATGACTCAGTATAGATGTAAGGAAACTTGTAAAGAGTACATTTTTAGCTTTAAACTTTATACAAAGGTATTCCCAGTGCAGTATACTTTATGCCAATTGCTGCTAGCATCTTATGCAATTTTTGAAAAACTAGTTCTTGATATCCTTGGCATTTTACTTTCAAAACTTTCCACCAGGTGCCAAATTGACTTGTACTTTCTCTGCTTTAGTAACACTGAATTTCTGTTTTAAGTAGGTCCAACAAGAAAGGGAAAAATTTTAGCAGTTGAGAAACTGTGTGTGAAAAAAAAAACACATGCTTTCTGTCTACCAGTTTTGTTCCATAAGGATATTATTACCTTTCCTTCTTCACTTTACTTCTATCTTCCTGTGCTCCAATTAGGCTAGTGAAAAAATTGATAAGATCATCACTGTGTTCTTTCTAGGGGGATAGGATGTTCCAAATACTTGATGACAAACTGATGAGCTTGATACATTGATTGTACCTTTTCAATGTAGGTGTAAAAAGAATTTCTGTTAATGTTACTTTTCAGCTTTAGGGGATTCTCAGTTGGGATGATTTGAACTTATTCAAATAAATCCAAATCATCCCAACTGAGAATCCCCTAAAGGTGAAATGTTGAATGTGACATTCAGAGTCAGTAGTGTGCCAGTTGCAGCTTTTCAAGTAAGTAAGAATACTCTGGGTTATTTGTTAACTTTTACCTTGACACCTGCACAAAATAAATCTGGCAGCACTAAAATAATGATAAACACCAGATGAAGTTCCTGAAATCCCCAAGAGTAGCCATGAAAATGAGCATTAGTTATCTCACCATAAACTAAATATAGTTGTTTGGGCCTTAAAGAATCAGAATACAGGCGAGTAAAAAGCAGAATGTGACCCAGATTATGTAGATGTCAAATACCCACTGGCAAATACGCTGTGCCAAAGTGTCATTGTTATAATAGAGAGAGATAATATGGAAGCAACTTGGGAACATTTAGCCAGTTGTCCACTCTTGGTGGCTGAGAACATGTGTAACTTTAAGAAAATGCTAATACATAAAAACAAAACATGATTAAATTATAGGTCTTGGTTGCACTTGAAACCCCCCAAATCCCAGCCCTTCTCCTGTAACTCGATAAGAACTTAAACACTATGGCTTGGAGAGGGCTTAATTGCCATTTAGTCACATGTTTTAGTGCCCAATAATGGCTACTCTCCAAAAGCTTTTTCTTATATCTAACTTGCATTTCCTATAGTTCTGCACTAAGTAGAAAGGAGTAGCAGCAGGTCAGATTCTCTTATGGGACAATCCTTCCTTTAACTGAGGGGTTGATTACTTATATCAAAAATGAGTCAATTGAAAGGGCAAAATACCTGCTTAAATAAGAGGCTATCATTGGACTACTCAGCTCCAATTTGCATGCTATGGTTCACATATTTAAAATTGTTTCAATTTGGATATGGAAATTTTTTTTCTCCTAATGGTACAATGTAAACTAATATTTTATTTTTTATTGACTCTCAGTAAAGAATTTCAGTATCTTCCTTCACAGTGATTTTTTGAACTAGAAAACAAACCAAAGATTTTTGTGAACTTAATCATTATCAATGGCATGTGCTTGCCTAAATAATTTTGATTTTACATTTATGCTTGCTTTTCTAAAATAATTTTGTTTTTAAGAATCTGTAATTTCCGTAATGTCAGCATTATTTAAACCACATTTTTAAAAACTTTTCGTTTTTGAGATGGTGTCTCACTTTGTCATCCTCCGCCTCCTGAGTAAGTGGGACCACAGGCATGCACCACCACACCTGGCTAATTTTAAAAATTTTTTGCAGAGTTAGGGTCTCACTATGTTGCCCAGGCTGATCTCAAATTCCTGGGCTTAAAGAAATTTTAATATATTGTCTGATAGGACCAGATCATTATAAAGAAGACAGTACAGTCTTTTGCAATGTATATAAATTGCATTTCATAATTCTACATGATGTCAAAGTGAGCTGGTTTAGTAAAAATGACACTTACATTAGCTTAAATTGAATCTATTTTGTAAATATCAGCAATTCATTTTGTCACTTGGGAATTTGCTGTCAGGGACTTTGACTTTTTCTGTCTTCAGCCAGCAAAGTGAAGGGGGCTGGCATGCAATCAAATCATTATGACATAATGCCAGTGGTGTCCCCAAAGAATTATTGAAACATAGTAGAAGGGGGCGCTAATATATTGTCATTTTCTCCTCCAAGATTTCTACTAAAGTATTCCTGATAGAAGTGAATCAACAAACACCAGCAGAGAAACTTGCTTGATATAACAATGAAATACATTGAAGTCTAAAGCTTAATTTTTCAAACATATTTATATTTTTCAGTATACTATACTTTATGCATCCATGTTTATTTAAATAAAATATTTCATATTGCTACCAAGACAAAGATTGATATTCCAGGCACTTGCATCACATTTATCCCATGGCTATACATATTTTTGTTTGTTTGTTTGTTTAATTCTTATATTCTAGAGATAGTTACTCTATGTATTTAAGAAGCAGGGGTATAAAAATAGGTTTCAGATCCAAGCAATTGGAACCCAGGCAAGGTCTGGGTATCTGGGATCAGAATGAAAAAGCTAAATAAAAGACATGTATTTCATCAGGAAGAAGCATCTCACTAGGGATCCAAATTTTTTCTCATCGCAGGAACTGATTCCTATGAAAACAGGTGCTGATCTCCAAGCTTGGCTGGCCAAGAGGGACACTTGAGCCTGCTGGGGAAGTAAATAACAGAGATTTAACCTTGGGTCATCAGAAAAAGAGGCAATGCCCTGTTTCCTTTAGTCATCTAAGGTCATTACTCTTCATCAGTAGGAGAGACAGAGAGAGAAAGAGAGAGAGAGGACGTTAGAGACTATATTACAACATGAGAAGCCCCAGAGACGGTTATGACTTTAAAGTTGCTGTCATCTTACTTTCAGATTATCAAGACCTTTCTTTAGGAGTAATATTTTTAATGCTCTATTTTCTAAGTTCAATTATAGTTTTATCAACAGTAAATTCATTTTTTTGAGACAGTGCTAGCAGATGACAACTAAAGAATTTGAAATTAATGGTATATAAGTAATATACAATGTAGTCCTAGGTTCAGCCTATTGACACTTTGAGCTCTTGTAGAATATTGCCTATAAGACAGAGTTACGTTTTTGTATTTGTAGAGATATCTAAAAAGAGTAAAAAGACTTTCTAAAGTTTGAGTAAAATTAATCCAAAGACACGGAAAGTCCATGATTTTCAGTTTTAACAGAAAATTTTTGAATTAAATTTTCGAAAGGTTGTAACTGACAGAGTAAACGTGTACTAGGTACAGGAGGTAATGAATTCTGAAGTTATGAATTATTTGTATTCCAAGTGGAAATGTAATTGTTTACCTGAATTTTGGGCCCAGAACACTAGTCATTACTCTTTTTATTTATAAAACACCCAGTGAGCCCATCTTCATGGAATATACATGGAATATAATTCTTGTAGGAGAAATACAGGCTTGGATAAAAAGTGGTGAATGATGGGAGACTAAAATATCTGAGTTCCTGAGGTGACATTCAGGATGAGATTTGTTTTTTTTTTTTTTTTTTTTTTTTTTTCTTTGAGACAGAGTCTCACTCTGTTGCCCAGGCTGTAGTGCAGTGGCACAACCTTGGCTCACTGCAACCTCCACCTCCTGGGTTCAAGCGATTCTCCTGCCTCAGCCTCCCAAGCAGCTGGGATTACAGGCATGTGCCACCACTCCCAGCTAATTTCTGTATTTTTAGTAGAGATGGGGTTTCGCCATGTTGACCAGGCTGGTCTTGAACTCCTGACTTCTGGTGATCTGCCTGCCTTGGCCTCCCAAAGTGCTGGTATTACAGGCATGAGCCACCACGCCTGGCCAAGATTTGCTTTTAAATATGCTTAATTGCTACAATTTGAATAACTTTTTGTCTATCTGAATAAGCATAGTTAGTACTTTCGAATTAAAAGGAATATAGCAATCACTTGATCTTACATTTAATGGATGAGAAGACTAAAGCCAAATGAGCTTCAGTGTCTTGTTTAAGGTAATACAGCTATCTGATACCAGAACTTGAACTGGAAACAATTGCTCTGGTTCTTCTAGAACCACACCATGGTGCCATACCATCATCCAAGGTGAAGAAACAATTTAATTTACTAAGGGAAATATGAGGCAGCTGTGATGACAAATCTAGGCAACCTTGTATTCCAGGTAAATTTATTTCTATTGTTCGGAATTATCAGGATCATTTCCTGTTAGACAAATTTCAAACAAGCTTTTCAAAACCTATGACCCTACTGTCTCTATAATGATAGAGACATTAAAGAAAACAACCCCCTATGCAGCCATAAAAAATGATGAGTTCATGTCCTTTGTAGGGACATGGATGAAATTGGAAATCATCATTCTCAGTAAACTATTGCAAGAACAAAAAACCAAACACCGCATATTCTCACTCATAGGTGGGAATTGAACAATGAGATCACATGGACACAGGAAGGGGAATATCACACTGTGGGGACTGTGGGGGGGTGGGGGTAGGGGGGTAGGGAGAGCATTGGGAGATATACCTAATGCTAGATGACGAGTTAGTGGGTGCAGCGCACCAGCATGGCACATGTATACATATGTAACTAACCTGCACAATGTGCACATGTACCCTAAAACTTAAAGTATAGTAAAAAAAAAAAATAGATGTTATCTCAGGAAGATAGGCCTTTAAGTGATTTAAAAAAAAAAAAAGAAAAGAAAACAACGTTACACAAGAATACAGCATTTTAAAATGCCAGACTTTTTTTCATTTAGGTAGTTGGAAGAATGGAGCAATGGTATTAATTGCTCAAGAAAGTGCTACTTTCTTCTGACAGGTGACTATACAAATTACCAATAAAAAATTATTAGCTCATATATTATTTAGTGATACCCTAGTGTGCTGTAATGCAGATTTTTCTCTTCAATATTTGCAGAATGTCACATCATTTTTGGAAAACCACAGGGGAGCTCCTTTCCCCATTGTCTCCTAGGGAAGTTCATCACTGCTCATATCCACTGCATAGTAATATAGTTAATGGATAATGTTTGTACCAAGTTTATTACTGCATGTCCCAATTGGGGTCCTTGAAGTTAGTAACAGAAATTTTCAATCTACTTTCAATATGTTAGAGAGCCTCACGGAAACTGAACATTTGTAAACTTGCACAAGCTGACAAAAATGCCAGGCAATTTCTTTGCTTTTTTATGGAGTTACGGTAATTCAGTGTGTTTATTCATGGTCACCAGAAGTTCTGATTGGCAGCAACATAAGCCTTTGAAAAATAAAGATAGAGAAAGAGTTACTAAATATTTAATGAATACAATATTAATAGACAATTATCTCTGTAGGTAATACAGCTTCCCTTATATGAGAATCGTAAGAATCACAACTTTGTCTATTTAAAATATTTATAATATTTTGGTCTCTTAATAGGTCTCTGCTTTTTTACCTTTGTCCTACCTCTAGAGGATATTTAAGACGTTTTTGGCTGGCCACAGTGGCTCATACCTGTAATCCCAGCACTTTGGGAGGCTGAGGTGGGAGGACTACTTGAGCCTGGGAGGTCAAGGTTACAATGAGCTGTGATCTTGCCACTTCACTCCAGCCTGGGTGATAGAGAGATAGAAACTCTGTTTAAAAAATTTTTTTAAAGACATTTTTATGTGAATATACTCTTAATATTCATCATTGAGTTCAATAGCATCTTTAAAGTAATTTTAAGTAATTGACATTTTAGTAGGTAAAAGTTCCTACAAAAGCCATTTAGAGCCTCCATTTAAAATCTCAGAAAATCAGGTTCTTAAGGGCAATAGTGAATTATAGGAAAAAAAAGTTGACAATCTTCTATCCTGAATTCATTTCCTTTAAAAGGTAGATTCTTTATAATGCTCATTTTGATGATGCCACTGATAGATCCTGATTCTTCATTTTCAGAATTGCAAAGGAGTGGATGACTTGATTCTTTCCTGATTAGTTGCTGATCCTTGCTCATTTATTCTAACTCCCTCTTCCATGTTTAAAAACATTGTTAAGCTAAAAGAGATGCCTCTGTAAGACTCATTAGTACTGGCTTTTATTCACATTCTGCATTTAAATACCAGAATTTCTGCTTTTCTGTGCTACCCTCTCTGAATACTGAGAAATGTTTAGATACTTCCTGTGTGCATATACTCGCAATTTCAGCAGTTGTTTCTCTGTTTTTAATCTTTTAATGTTCTACGTCTCAAATGTTAATATTTTCCTGATAGCTCTACCAATCTGTTCTCTTCTGCATTGACTTGATTGTGTATTGGCTGCAAAACATTAGCACATTTTATATTTTCATTTGTCATTTTCCATCAGATGCTGATGGCAAAGGCTCATTGTCTTGGATACTCCATTGCCCTCTTTATGCTGCCTCTTGAATGTCACCCTTGGTTTCTCTTTCTTATACACCACACCCAGTACATTGCTAAGTCCTGTGAAACCTATCTCTTAAATGTTTCTCAGATATATCTAGTTCTCTCCATCCCCACCATTGCACACTAGCACTCATGCATGGAATACTGAAATAGTTTCCTTCCTATTTAGTCTCTTGCTGTTCTCCAATACAATCACCATACTGCAGCAATTAGAAGATTTCCTTTGCAGAAAACTCTCCAGTGGCTTTTCTTTGCCTTTCCCACCATGCTCAAGTGCTTTAATATGGCCAATTCTGTCAGCAGCCTCATCTGTTATTTACTTTGTTCTCTCTGCTCCAGCTTTTACAGGGGTGTCCAATCTTTTGGCTTTCCTGGGCCACATTGGAAGAAGAATTGTCATGAGCCACACATAAAATACACTAACACTAACGATAGCTGATGAACTAATAAAAAAATGAGTCAGGGCATAAATCTCATAATGTTTTAAGAAAGTTTATGAATTTTGTTGGGCCTCATTCAAAGACATCCTAGGCCACATGCAGCTCACAGCCCATGGACAAGCTTGCTTTATAAGATTTCTTCTAGTTCCTCACACACATATGAATTCATCTTCCCCCTTTATAACAGAAAAATTCCTACTCATCTTTCTGGGTTCACCATCATCTTCCTTTCTATGAGAAGGCTTTCCATATTACTGGACCGGATGAGGCCCTGCTCTGCTCCTCCAGCTCCCCAAACTTTTCATGTCAAAACACTCCTGACTCTTTTGTGTTATTACTTGTTATTTTGTCATCTTCTCCATTATGATGTCCCTGTTATCCTATGCACAACCTCTCCATGTAATAGGAGATCTTGCAATTTGTTGAAGGGAATGTTAGTCAAGAGACTCAAAATTGCTTAGTGAGAGACTATTTTGCATGGTGTTATACAGAGTGAGCCTGAGTTCAGTGTCAGCCTAGCCACTCACAAACTGAAACCTTGGGCAAGTTACTATACTCTTCATGCCTGAGTTCCCCCAACTATAATGGAATAGTTGGTATAAACCCCTATTGCATGGATTTCCTGTTAAGATTAAATGAGTTGATGTGTCAGGGTTGGAACAGGGCCTGCCTAGCACATTGTCAACACTATTTAAGGTTAGCTATTATTATTATTGCTATTATTATCATTAATGGGAGAGCATTTCAAAAGCTGAAATCATGTCTCCCCCTCTATCTATATATAATCTGCTACTCAAGCTCAAAATATACTTTCTGACCATGCGGACTCTTTCCTGGGCTCTATATATATTTGATGTCCTGGTGCATCTCAGAGGCATGTCATGCCCTTTCTCTTTACAGGTATTAATATTTTGGATAATTTGTTGGGGACTCAATTTTTATATCCTTTACCTTAAATTTGGTTAGTTTGCCCAGAAAGTTAACTTACTCTCAATTCAAAATGATTTTGGGCTGCCTAAGTACGGAAAAATGTATTCCATTTTCTGCCCAGATATTTGAACTGGGGAATAACCTTGGTTTTGTAAGTCATCTTCTTTTTACTGTATTGACTATTACTTTTGTTGGGAGAAATGAAGGGATATTTAAGTTTCAACGTTCACATCAAGATTTCGCCCCTTTTGGCTCCACATTTAACAGAAAAATCCCAAATCAATTTAACAACAAGAAAAAATCAGTATTTTTAATTAGAAATCCAGACAAGTTTTAGCTCTAATTATGTGTTCCTGAGACAATATATGAGAGAGTGGAACTTTCGTAAGTATTCCCCACACAAATCCTCTAAACCTAGAGAAAATGCTGATGTAGTTAGTGCGTGATTTTAATGCAAAAAGCTTTGTTATTCATAGTTTCTGGGTTTCAGTTGGTTGACTACACATGGAAGAGTACAAGGTTTTTGCATCTTTTTCTTAGTTGAGAATCAAAGTAGGTGATAGACTGCATTCATTCATTGAGCTTTTATTGAATACCTGCTGTGTGCTGGACAATATAGATAAGTAGACCCAATAATAAAAAGAAAACCTTGAGTTTTATAAAGTCTTACAGGACAGATCAATAAGTAAACAGACAAATAAAATTCAGTCTGATAAGTGCTATAATATAGGTATGCAAAAGATGTTGTAGAAACTCATAGGGGAACCATCAGTCTTGAAGAGCTTGGGAATGGTGTATGAGTGAGTGAGACACAGAATATTTAAAGCCAGGGAGTGACATGATCTGAGTTTTATTTTAGAAAGTTCACTTTTGCTGCCAGCTAGGGAACAGATTGGGAAGGGGTGAGGCTGGAGGAAGGGAAACCAGCTAGGTGGCTGCTTCCTGCTAATAAACAGTTCACACTTCCTGAGTGCTCACTATAAGCCAGGCATACTCCCAAGCACTTTACATATGTTAATCCATTTAATCCTCACAGCAATCTTCTGAGGTGGGGTGCTATTTCCTTTTATTATCTTGATTTATAGATAAGATACAGAGAGATTAAGTAGTTGCCCAAGATCATAAGTCAACGAGAGGCAGAGCTGGGATTTGCATTCAGTCTGGCTCCAGAATCCGTGCTCTAAACCATGATAATATGTTGCTATTTGACAAAATAATCTAGAAAGATGAATGATGTGAAAGAAGTAGCATTGAAAAAGAAGTAGCATAGAAATGAGCAGATGCTTGGAAAGATACTAAGGAACTACAATCAGTAGGGTTTGGTGCCTGATTAGATTACGAGGCTATCAGAAAGAAAAGTATCATTACACTCTTATGTTTTCGGCCTGGGCAAATTGGTGGGTAGAAATTCCATTTCTTGAAACTGAGATCTCAAGAAGGGGGCTGATTTTCTTGGGAAGAACATAGAAGAGGAGAAGAATTTTGTGTGCGCTAAGTTTGAGATCTCTGTGGAACGTCATAGTGGAAATGTTCAGTAGGGTGTTGGAAATATGGGCGGGAAGCTAAGAGATTAGGCTGGAAAATACAGACTTGAGAACTATTGGCATATATATGTATATAATAGTTAAAGGAAATGGTCAAGTTTATACTAGGAAGGGTTTTAGAGTAAAATGAGAGCTGAAGAAAACTCTGACATTTAAGGGATGGCTAGAGAAGAAGATTCCACAAGGATACTGAGAAGGATGAAATAGAGAAGTAGGAGAAACATGAGGAAAGCCACTGAGTTTTAAGAAAAAAATGATGAAAAGTGTCAAGAGTTACAGAGCAGTCAATCTGAAGTCAGAAAATTCTCCAGTGATTTAGCAATAAAGAATTGGGTAACTTTGATGAGAATAGTTCCAATGCAGCAGTTATTGTAAAAGCCGAAAACAGCACCGGATTGCAAAGTGGTGGACATCTGAGAGAGTAGAGACAGCAAATCTACATAAATCTTCTGAGAGTTTTACAAATTTCCAGATATTATTATTATTATTATTATTATTATTATTATTATTTTTGAGACAGAGTCTCACCCTGTGGCCCAGGCTGGAGTGCTGTGGAGTGAACTCGGCTCACTGTAACCTCTGCCTCTCAGGTTCAAGCAATTCTCCTGCCTCAGCCTCCTGAGTAGCTGAGATTACAGGTGCCCACTACCACGCCCAGCTAATTTTTGTATTTTTAGTAGAGATGGGTTTTCATCATATTTGCTAGGCTGGTCTCAAACTCCTGACCTCATGATCCACCTGCCTCAGCCTCCCAAAGTGCTGGGATTACAGGCGTGAGCCACTGAGCCCAGCCCCAGATGTTAATCTTTAGTCAAGCTATCAAGTCATATCTTACCAAAATGATTTTGCCAGAGAACCAGACAGGATTATTTTTCTGCCTGGACTGAGCAGGAATTCTCTATTTAGTAAGATTTGGGGATATGAAGATTTCTTTTGCATTAGCATGTCACTGGTGCCTGAAATTCTCCCATTCATGTTGCATGTTGGACCAATGGTCTCTGAGCAGGGATAACAAAATTAAGCTTCAGTTAGTTCTTAAGCCTTAGGTGACAATGAATTTATTGGGTCTTTTCTGGAAGTGATGAGCTGAGGTAACTTATGGATATTGATGAGGTAGGGGTCATGGAAAGGAGGTGGAGGAAACAGTTGGAATCCAGTACATGGAGCTTCTGTCTGAAGAGCATAAGAGTCTTGGGTATGTATGTAATGTATTTTGGTGCAGAGGTAGGTAGGCAGGATAATGACAGTCCGGAAGATAAATTATAAATTTTCTCAATTTCAGCTCTGCATAGAGTTCACCCTGTATCCAGGTCTCCACTGCTCTGGCTGTGTATAAATGACCATGGCTTATTAGTGTGACTACAGTGGAATCCACTTAGCCCCATGAAATGTATGTTTGTTTATAGCCCCTGGGCCTTCAGCAGTGCTTGGCATATACCACATGGTTAAAAAATATTTTCTGAGTGAGCATACATGAGTTAGGGTGATGCCCTAATGATTTTGCCATGGAGTGTATAGATGTAGATTACCTTTAAATGATTTCAGCTGTAATCAAGGCTTTAGGTTTATATTTGCATTCGTAGATATTGTTGTGGCTGGGCAACAACGTCTGCAATAGTGCTCAGAATGAGATCACTGGTGACTTTGATTAATGCAGAGTGGAAGAAACCACAATGCATTATGACAACTTCTTACCTCAAGTAATCACCTTAAGAGATAATATAACAATATATCCCATACCTATTTTAATGTTAAGATATTTTAGAGCTTGGAAAATGGATTTTTTTTGAAAATTTAATAACACGTCTAGCTTCTTATCCTTTGTGCCTGTAATCATCAGAGCTGATGTCATTTAACCGTGACTGATAAGTTGGACACTGTTTCAGAGCTTGAGGCCAATTTGATCTCTGGTTAGCAGGTCCACAAGCGGCCCATGGTGGCTACTGAGACACCACTCTGACCCCCTTCACTTGCTGTTAGTGCTGTGGCAGACACTCCTTACCTATCAGCCTTCTATGAAGATTGCATCAGGGGAAGAGACCTGCCTTACCCAAGGTCACACCTCCTTCCCAGTAGAACCACATCTGATGACTGACTGTCAGGGGGATATAAATCCCCAGCATTTTTGCTCCAATTCGAGACAGTTTTGAAGGGTCATTCTTTTTTTTTTATTATACTTTAAGTTTTAGGGTACATGTGCACAATGTGCAGGTTAGTTACATACGTATACATGTGCCATGCTGGTGCGCTGCACCCACTAACTCGTCATCTAGCATTAGGCGTATCTCCCAATGCTATCCCTCGCCCCTTCCCCCACCCCACCACAGTCCCCAGAGTGTGATGTTCCCCTTCCTGTGTCCATGTGTTCTCACTGTTCAATTCCCACCTATGAGTGAGAATATGCGGTGTTTGGTTTTTTGTTCTTGCGATAGTTTGCTGAGAATGATGGTTTCCAGCTTCCTCCATGTCCCTACAAAGGACATGAACTCATCATTTTTTAGGGCTGCATAGTATTCCATGGTGTATATGTCCCACATTTTCTTAATCCAGTCTATCATTGTTGGATATTTGGGTTGGTTCCAAGTCTTTGCTATTGTGAATGGTGCCGCAATAAACATACGTGTGCATGTGTCTTTATAGCAGCATGATTTATAGTCCTTTGGGTATATACCCAGTAATGGGATGGCCGGGTCAAATGGTATTTCTAGTTCTAGATCCCTGAGGAATCGCCACACTGACTTTCACAATGGTTGAACTAGTTTACAGTCCCACCAACAGTGTAAAAGTGTTCCTATTTCTCCACATCCTCTCCAGCACCTGTTGTTTCCTGACTTTTTAGTGATTGCCATTCTAACTGGTGTGAGATGGTATCTCATTGTGGTTTTGATTTGCATTTCTCTGATGACCAGTGATGGTGAGCATTTTTTCATGTGTTTTTTGGCTGCATAAATGTCTTCTTTTGAGGAGTGTCTGTTCATGTCTTTTGCCCACTTTTTGATGAGGTTGTTTGTTTTTTTCTTGTAAATGTGTTTGAGTTCATTGTAGATTCTGGATATTAGCCCTTTGTCAGATGAGTAGGTTGCGAAAATTTTCTCCCATTTTGTAGGTTGCCTGTTCACTCTGATGGTAATTTCTTTTGCTTTGCAGAAGCTCTTTAGTTTAATTAGGCCCCATTTGTCAATTTTGGCTTGTGTTGCCATTGCTTTTGGTGTTTTAGGCGTGAAGTCCTTGCCCATGCCTGTGTCCTGAATGGTAATGCCTAGGTTTTCTTCTAGGGTTTTTATGGTTTTAGGTCTAACGTTTAAGTCCTTAATCCATCTTGAATTGATTTTTGTATAAGGTGTAAGGAAGGGATCCAGTTTCAGCTTTCTACATATGGCTAGCCAGTTTTTCCCAGCACCATTTATTAAATAGGGAATCCTTTCCCCATTGCTTGTTTTTCTCAGGTTTGTCAAAGATCAGATAGTTGTAGCTATGCGGCGTTATTTCTGAGGGCTCTGTTCTGTTGCATTGATCTATATCTCTGTTTTGGTACCAGTACCATGCTGTTTTGGTTACTGTAGCCTTATAGTATAGTTTGAAGTCAGGTAGTGTGATGCCTCCAGCTTTGTTCTTTTGGCTTAGGATTGACTTGGCGATGCGGGCTCTTTTTTGGTTCCATATGAACTTTAAAGTAGTTTTTTCCAATTCTGTGAAGAAAGTCATTGGTAGCTTAATAGGGATGGCATTGAATCTATAAATTACCTTGGGCAGTATGGCCATTTTCACGATACTGATTCTTCCTACCCATGAGCATGGAATGTTCTTCCATTTGTTTGTATCCTCTTTTATTTCATTGAGCAGTGGTTTGTAGTTCTCCTTGAAGAGGTCCTTCACATCCCTTGTAAGTTGGATTCCTAGGTATTTTATCAAGCAAATGGAAAACAAAAAAAGGCAGGGGTTGTAATCCTAGTCTCTGATAAAACAGACTTTAAACAAACAAAGATCAAAAGAGACAAGACCATTACATAATGGTAAAGGGATCAATTCAACAAGAAGAGATAACTAACCTAAATATATATGCACCCAATACAGGAGCACTCAGATTCATAAAGCAAGCCCTAAGTGACCTACAAAGAGACTTAGACTCCCACACATTAATAATGGGAGACTTTAACACCCCACTGTCAACATTAGACAGATCAACGAGACAGAAAGTTAACAAGGATACCCAGGAATTGAACTCAGCTCTGCACCAAGCAGACCTAATAGACATCTACAGAACTCTCCACCCCAAATCAACAGAATATACATTTTTTTCAGCACTACACAACACCTATTCCAAAATTGACCACATAGTTGGAAGTAAAGCACTCCTCAGCAAATGTAAAAGAACAGAAATTATAACAAACTATCTCTCAGACCACAGTGCAATCAAACTAGAACTCAGGATTAAGAAACTCACTCAAAACCACTCAACTACATGGAAACTGAACAACCTGCTCGTAAATGACTACTGGTTACATAACGTAATGAAGGCAGAAATAAAGATGTTTTTTGAAAGCAACGAGAACAAAGACACAACATACCAGAATCTCTGGGACGCATTCAAAGCAGTGTGTAGAGGGAAATTTATAGCAGTAAATGCCCACAAGAGAAAGCAGGAAAGATCTAAAATTGACACCCTAACATCACAATTAAAAGAACTAGAAAAGCAAGAGCAAACACATTCAAAAGCTAGCAGAAGGCAAGAAATAACTAAAATCAGAGCAGAACTGAAGGAAATAGAGACACAAAAAACCCTTCAAAAAATTAATGAATCCAGGAGCTGGTTTTTTGAAAGGATCAACAAAATTGATAGACCACTACCAAGACTAATAAAGAAAAAAACAGAGAAGAATCAAATAGATGCAATAAAAAATGGTAAAGGGGATATCACCACTGATCCCACAGAAATACAAACTACCATCAGAGAATACTATAAACAACTCTACGCAAATAAACTAGAAAATCTAGGAAAAATGGATAAATTCCTCGACACATACACTCCCCCAAGACTAAACCAGGAAGAAGTTGAATCTCTGAATAGACAAATAACAGGAGCTGAAATTGTGGCAATAATCAATAGCTTACCAACCAAAAAGAGTCCAGGACCAGATGGATTCACAGTCGAATTCTACCAGAGGTACAAGGAAGAACTGGTACCATTCCTTCTGAAACTATTCCAATCAATAGAAAAAGAGGGAATCCTCCCTAACTCATTTTATGAGGCCAGCATCATCCTGATACCAAAGCTGGGCAGAGACACAACCAAAAAAGAAAATTTTAGACCAATATCCTTGATGAACATTGATGCAAAAATCCTCAATAAAATACTGGCAAACCGAATCCAGCAGCACATCAAAAAGCTTATCCACCATGATCAAGTGGGCTTCATCCCAGGGATGCAAGGCTGGTTCAATATATGCAAATCGATAAATGTAATCCAGCATATAAACAGAACCAAAGACAAAAACCACATGATTATCTCAATAGATGCAGAAAAGGCCTTTGACAAAATTCAACAACGCTTCATGCTAAAAACTCTCAATAAATTAGGTATTGATGGGACGTATCTCAAAATAATAAGAGCTATCTATGACAAACCCACAGCCAATATCATACTGAATGGGCAAAAACTGGAAGCATTCCCTTTGAAAACTGGCACAAGACAGGGATGCCCTCTCTCACCACTCCTATTCAACACAGTGTTGGAAGTTCTGGCCAGGGCAATCAGGCAGGAGAAGGAAATAAAGGGTATTCAATTAGGAAAAGAGGAAGTCAAATTGTCCCTGTTTGCAGACGACATGATTGTATATCTAGAAAACCCCATTATCTCAGCCCAAAATCTCCTTAAGCTGATAAGCAACTTCAGCAAAGTCTCAGGATACAAAATCAATGTACAAAAATCACAAGCATTCTTATACACCAATAACAGACAAACAGAGAGTCAAATCATGAGTGAACTCCCATTCACAATTGAAGTGTCATTCTATCTTCACGGTTCTCCAAGAGGATGGCTGAGCCTTCACGAGTCCTGCATCACAGCTTAACTTCTCCTTTTTTCTAGTACTGCCATTTCCCTTTCATAGATGTTGATCCACAAAGCCTCCGTTATTACCCCACGCATGCTCACATCCACTCAATTTGTATTCCAGGAACCGACCTGTGGCACGGATTGGTAATTCACTTGTTCAGTATTATCATTATTTCACTGGCCTAATGGAGCCCAATCTTAGTTCTTACAGAGCTATTAGAAGCCTTACAGACTTTCTAGTCTAATTTTTAAATTTTCCTGGTGTGGAAACAGGGGTCTTGGGAGATTATGTGACTTTCCTGAGATCATCTCTAATTTCAAATACTCTAGTAACTCAATATAGCCTGTCCTTCCCTCATCATATCTCTCATGGTACCAAGTCACTGATAAGATTTCTAACTCTACATTCTGTTTTCCCCATGAAAAGGTTGTCATAGCATTCTTGCTACACCTGACCCATCCAAACCAAATTCCTATATTCTTTTTTCTTTTTCTTTTTTTTTTTTTTTGAGGTGGTGTCTCGCTCTGTTGCCCAGGTTGGAGTGCAGTAGCGCGATCTCAGCTCACTGCAACCTTCATCTCCCAGGTTCAAGAGATTCTCATGCTTCAGCCTCCTCAGTAGCTGGGATTACAGGCATGTGCCACCACACCCTGCTAATTTTTGTATTTTTAGTAGAGACAGGGTGTTGCCATGTTAGCCAGGCTAGTCTCAAACTCCTTTTCTCAAGAGATCTGCCTGCCTTGACCTCTCAAAGTGCTGGGATTACAGGCGTGAGCCCCTGCACCTGGCTCCAAATTTTTATCTCCTGTTCTGACCTGTCCTGCGACCACCTAAGGTGGTTTGCTAAAATGTCTAAGCTCATCAAATGAGCTGGAAATCAGATTTCCACAATGAATCTACAAGCACTGAAGAGAGATGATTAATTGCTATATTTGGTTTCAATAGTTGGAATAATGTAATTGTGGAGGTACCCTATTTTCTTCTCTTCACTCAATTAGAGATGTTTCTGAAAAGGTGAGAAAAATATGGGGGAAGCTCCTTTTAGAGTCTATTTTTCTTTTCTTTGGTAGTCCAAGGTACTAGATTGATCAGCCTCATGGCTATCAATTCCTTCTTTTATTCAACATTTTTTTCCTTCAGTGCTTATTCTGAGCCAGGCACTGTTTTAGTGCTTCAGGTACATTAGTGAGTAAATTATACAGGATTTCCTGTCTTTTTGGAGCTTACTTAGTGGGGGTAGGCAGTGATGACATTAAAAAAAAAGAACATGGTAAAAGGAATTAAAAGTGTTCCAAGATTAAGAGGTAGAGTGGAGGGTAGGCAGTTTGTAGTATTAATTGGGTGATCACTGAAAAAGCAAGATTTGAATAAAGTCTGAAAGAGGGGGTAGGGACTTAGGCAACCCTGGGGAAGAGCATCTAGGGGAAGCATCAGCTAGAACAAAGGCCCTAGGTGAGAGCACACCTGAAGTGTTTGAGAAACAGCCAGTGGACCATTGGATTGGGGTGCGGAAATGGGTGGGCTGGTGAATATTAGGAGGTAGAAGTATGGGATGAAAGTGGGGCCATATCATAAGCCCCTGTAAAGACTGCAACCTTTACTGTGAGTGAACTGGGTAGCTATTGGAGGGTTTTAAGCAGAAGAGTGAAATGATCTAGTTTGTGGTTGAAGGGATTATTCTTGCTACTTAGCTGAGGGCAGAAGTGGAGAGAACAGCAAGGAGACTATTGGAATAATTCAGGTGACAGATGATAGTGGTTCAGACTAGATCAGGCAGGAAAACAGTGCAAAGTGGTCAGATTCTGGGTATACTTTGAAGGTAGTGGCAACAGGACTGAATGTGGAATCAGAGAGAAATGCTAAGGAAAATGACAAGCTTATAGCTAGAGCAGTTGGTTTAATGGAGTTTTCACTCCATCACTCCAGATGGGGATGGTTGGGGATGGAAAAGATTTTGGGGTAAAGGAAGATCAGGAGTTCAGTTTTGTATGTCTTGCATATATAAAATTATAGATGTCAAGTGGAAATTTGATTTATACATTTGGAATTGGAGAGAATGTGACTAAAGATATAAATTTGGGAGTCATAGTTGGCTTTTTAAGGCATGGACCTATATGAGATCATGATAATGAGCTAGAGAGAGGAGGACCAGGAACTGAGCACTGAGGATCTATAGCCTCAGATAAAATAGGATAAATTAGCACAGGGATCTGAGAAACAGTGTTTGGTAAGATAGGCGGGAAACCGAGATTATGGTGTCCTGGAATCAACTGACGAAGAGTTGAGGAAGAGTGATTAACTGTGTCTAATGCTATTTGAAGGTCTAAAGTAGATGATGACAGAAAACTGACTCATGGATTTAGTAGCATTATATCAAACAAGGTCAAGTCTGAAAAGCAGGAAAAAATGGCCAGCAGGTATTATTAATAGGAGATCAATATCACTGATCATCAGGGAAATGCAAATCAAAACCACAATGAGATATAACCTCATGTATTTTACAACAGCTACTATCAAAAAGATAAGAGATAACAAGTGTTGGCAAGGGTATGAAGAAAAGGGAGCCTTTGTACACTTGGTGGTAATGTGAATTGGTACAGCCGTTATAAAAAACAGTGTGGAGATTCCTTAAAAGATTAAAAACAGAGCTACCATAAGATACAGCAATCCCATTTCTGTGTATATATCTAAAGAAAGGAAATAAGTATCCTGAAGAGATATCTGCACCCCCACATACATTGCAGCCATTATTCATAATGGTCAAGACATAGAAATGATCTTTTTAGTGTATGTCAGTAGACTAATGGATAAAGAAAATATGGTATCCATGCAATAGAATATTATTCAGCCATAAAAAGAAAGACATTGTGACATTTACAACAACATGGATAAGCTTGGAGGAGATTATGCTAAGTAAAACAAGCCAGACACAGAAATACAAATCCTGCATGATCTAATTTATACATGGAATCTAAAAAAGTTAAACTCATAGGAACAGAGATTAGAAAGGTGGTTTCCAGGAGCTGGGGAGTAGAGAAACTAGGAAGATATTGGTCAAAGGGTATAAACTTACAATTCTAAGATGAATAAGCTCTGAGGAGCTAATGCATAGTGTGGCCATTACAGTTAATAACATTGTATTGTATACTTGAAATTTGCTAAGAAAGTAGATCTTCAGTGTCTTCAACACACACACACACACACACACACACACACACACACACAATGGTAACTATGTGATGTGATGGATGTGTTAATTAACTTGATTGTGGTAATCATTTGAAACCAACCCAATAGTCCCATAGATAGTTTTTTTTGGATAAATATGGAAATTGACCCTTCTGGTCTTAAACCCAAATGTCCAACAATGATAGACTGGATTAAGAAAATGTGACACATATATACCTTGGAATACTATGCAGCCATAAAAAATGACGAGTTCATGTCCTTTGTAAGGACATGGATGAAATTGGAAATCATCATTCTCAGTAAACTGTTGCAAGAACAAAAAACCAAACACCTCATATTCCCACTCATAGGTGGGAATTGAACAATGAGAAAACATGGACACAGGAAGGGGAACATCACACTCTGGGGACTGTTGTGGGGTGGGGGGAGGGGGGAGGGATAGCTTTAGGAGATATGCCTAATGCTAAATGACGAGTTAATGGGTGCAGCACACCAGCATGGCACGTGTATGCATATGTAACTAACCTGCACATTGTGCACATGTACCCTAAAACTTAAAGTATAATAATAATAAAATAAAAATAAAAAAAAGAAATTTGTTTTGTCTGAATTCCTTCCTCAGGAAAAGACCTTCAGGCCTCTCAAAAAAAGTATCAAAGAACTGAAGCTCACCAGATTACCACAGCCAGGCAATGAGATGCCATACCCCTCATTTATCATGATTGCTTCTCCTTGGTTCCTGGTTTTTTTTTTTTTACACATTGTTACATTTCTTGCCTGCAATATAAACCTCTAGTTTTAATTGGTCAGGGAGACAGATATCAGACTGATCTCCTATCTCCTTGGCTGCAGCACCTGATTAAAGTCATCTTTCTTGGCAATACTCCTTGTCTCAGTCATTGGCTTTCTGTGCGGTGAGCAGCAGGACCTAGACCGAACCCCTGCTGTTTCAATAGCAATTTCACAATGTATTTATGTATATCTAATAATCACGTTGTAGATCTTTAGTATATACGGTTTTGTCAGTTATACTTCAGTAACGCTTAAAAAAAGAAAGGGCATCAGTCGTTTGACAGAAATAACATAGGGAATGGGCTAAAGAGCTACAGGGGGTGTACAAAGGTAAAAAGGGAAAACTTCAGTTTCACAGAGGCAGTAACTTTAGGAAGCATCTGCCCTCCATAGGGTGGGGAGACAAAGGGAAGATCTTGGTGTCAGAACCTCGAAGTTTGCAGGAAGAACCTTTTAGAGCTGGGGCATGGGCCTCACAGGAGGAAGTGCTGACTTCTTCCTGGTGCAGGCACCTCTGAGGAGATATGATGAGGCTGGTCTGGAGAGTGTAATAATCATAAAATCTGGAACCAACTGTTTTGCTGCCAGGGCAGACAGCTTTTGTTGGCACTGCTGGCAGAATATGAAGGAGCAAGTCTAGTCTTCCTCCCACAGCCGTACAGCCTTACAGCTTTCCTCTGGTGCTCCTACTAGCAGCGTCTGACAGGGAATAGCTGGTAAACAGAAAATATGGTTTTCAGTGTTCTAGCCCCAGCATCACAGAAGCAGAGTATAGAAGGCAGGGATGGATGTGGAAAAAAGAGACACTAGCTTAATAACTGGCATAAGCATGGAGGTCATTGGTGACTGTGACTGAAATACTTAAGTGGAATGCTGAAAGTTAAAATGCTGAAATACTTAGGTGGAGTGGGAGGAGAGAACTGGAAGAGGAAGGAGATTCTTTGGAGGAGTTTGCTACAAATGAGGCAAGAGTGGACAGGGGAAGTGGAGTCAAGCAAATCTATTTTGGGATATGAGAAATAACAGTATGTAGTATGATATTTGCTAAGTTTTTAATGGGAATAACCCAGTAATCTAGTAGAGAGTGTAAATCTGATGGTGTGTGAGAGAGAGGAGAATCCCAGGTGTGATGCTTTTCGGTAAAGATGGAGAGCAAATGCAGACACTGGCTTTAGATGGAAGACAGTGGTGGTTGAGGTGGAGGAGAGATAGTCAGGGCTGGTCTGGCTTCTCATAGGCATTGATCCATCGTTGATTTTCCTGTGCCTGGTGATCAGTTTTCTTTTTAACTTTTGTAAAGATGATGACTTACACACCTGGAAGGGCTTTTTTTTTTTTTTTTTTTTTTTTTTTTTTTGGCCATATTGGCCAGCCCTGCCTGATTTCCCCTCTTCTGATCCACACTAGTCAACAACATTCAAGTCCAGTTTTTTTTGTGTGTGACATATACCTAATCTTTGCATCACGTTACTCTTAGTGTTCCAAAGGAGGAATACAGTAATAGAAGCCTGATAACATCCAGTTCTGACAAAGTAATGGAAAACAATCTTAAGATGCCTCAGGAAGAGATATTTTTTTCTTTTCTCAGTTGTCTGCAAATCTTATATCAAAATGCTAAATACCTTATAGATATAATGAGTAATACAGATCTCATAGTTAAACCTTTGGAAATAATCTTTTCTTGTGGTGATGACATTAAGAGAAAAAAATATGTGTCTAGATAGTATCTTTACCCAGAGTTTATACATAATCATTTTCTACCAGAAATGTAGTACTTTTGCTTTCCTTAGAAGAATGTCAGGCCCTTCACTAAGCATTTCTGAAAACTCCTCCAACTTTGTGTAGCTAAGAGATCAGTTGTAATAAGGTATATGGATTGGTAAGAGCACCTCTCTTATTTAGGCACAATTGGAGTGATGATAAACAAGAAACATAATAATGGCTATTTTGTGGGAGAAGAATACCACAAATTATGAAGTAGTTATAGGATTTTTTTATCCTCTTTATGGCTTTAGACAGTATTGATTTTCAGAATTAGTGCTTGTCAGTTTTCTCTCTTCCTCTCTCTTTCTGTGTGTGTGTGTGTGTGTGTGTGTGTGTGTATGATTCTAAAGGCATATTGGCCTTAGACTCTTTGGGTGCTTGTTAATAGGTATCACTGGTGGACCCCCTTCCACTGCAGAAATGTACTGCAGGGAGAAGGATAGGTGGATCCTGGAGAGAGATTAATCTTTCTGGATATAGAAAAAGAATGGGAATTCTCCTGGGGAAGGTTAGAAGATTGAGGGAGTCTAAGGCCCAATAGGAAAGTGCTCACCTAAGACAAAAGATATCCTCCATAAAGGAATTGCTTGAGATAATTTTAACTTCTGGGATCCTTCTTTTTACCTCCTGCCAGATGGCAAACAATACTTGTCATATTTAATATTTAAGTTCCTCTTTAACTTGTTATTCTCTTGAATTATTCCAAGCCCTATAGAAATTCTGACACACTTGTGCATGAGGATGGTGAAGATGATAGAGAGAAAGAAGCATAGAGCATGCCTCTAGGTCAAACTGTGGCTGCCTTGGAGTTACACGGAAGGAAAAGCACTGGAAATGCTTCCCCCTGACTGCTGCCCTGAGGCCAAACTAGAAATTGGCGTAAGATGTTCAGAGGAGCCTGTAATTGTTAGAGAGAAAGCAAAGGGATATTTACAGGACAGTAATGAACTCAAAACAAGAGCCTGCCAACAAATTAGGTTGAGACATTTTTAATCCTTACGAACAAAGAATGCAGTACATTGAATCTGAAGTAAGGCTGTTGTGTGGCCATGGCTTGCAATAGTGTTGGTCTGTGGACTCCAGAAGCTTTGGCAGCAATGGAGTCTCAGTCTGTAGGAAAAGTGAGCTCTTCTTTTTCGTGTTACTTTTGTTGTTCTCATGGTTTGGAGCCATGGGGAGCCATACTTTACTTGGTCCCCAAGGGACTAATCCAATTATTGCCTGTCAGTTCATTAAGATATATCCAGATGTCTAATCTGTTCATCAATAACAGAAATAAATAGCAATTATCGGTCATTGTCCTTGTAAAAAGTCCTAGAAAATATTCCAAAGCTTTAGCCTGGGACATTCCACTTTAGAAAAGCTTGTCATTCCACTTAGGATGTTGTTGGATTTTATTTTCACAGGGACCATCAAATTAAATATGCGGAAAAGATTGGGACATTCTAACTCACTGTGGTCCAGCTAAGTCTGTTAATGAGGAAATCTCCAGAAGCACCTTTTTTTTTTTTTTTTTTTTTTTTTGGAGACAGTCTCACTCTGTCGCTCAGGCTGGAGTGCAGTGGCGCGATCTCCGCTCACTGTAAGCTCCACCTCCCGGATTCACGCCATTCTCCTGCCTCAGTCTCCCGAGTAGCTGGGACTACAGGTGCCCGCCACCACACCCAGCTAATTTTTTGTATTTTTAGTAGAGACGGGGTTTCACTGTGTTAGCCAGGATGGTCTCCATCTCCTGACCTCGTGATCCGCCCTTCTCGGCCTCCCAAAGTGCTGGGATTACAGGCGTGAGCCACTGCGCCCAGCCCAGAAGCACTTTTTAAAGGGTAGAGTTTTATTGTCTTCAAGTTCAATACCTTGAACTTGATAAGTACATGGATAATAAAGATCAACTATTACAAAGCTTTAGGAGACCTGTCTTAAATATTTTGGCATACTTGAACACTATTTCTTTATATGGGTTTTGGAATGCATTTAAAACATTTTCTGTGACATGCGACATTACTTAGTTTAAAGGATATGCTAATATTGGATTGAGATATTTTGAACATATAGAATGTTTTAAAATATATAACTGATATGTATACATACCCCACTCAATTTGAAGAATTATTACTTGCCCATATTTGCTTTAAATCTCTCTTTCTGTGTATCTCCGCTGCCCTTCCCCTCTTCCTGTCTTTCCACCTCCTTTCTTAAATACATATTACAAATACAGCTAAAGCCCCATCCCTCTTCCTTCTTTTTATCTCTCCTTTTCCAGAAGATTGTGTGTATCTCAAAACCATGATGTGGGGTGCAAAGTCAAGTTGAAAAAGGATACTTAGCACAATAACATTTGTATAAATTTCAAAAACACATGAAATAATATGCATCATTTATGACTAAGCACATTTTAGTAAAAGACCTTTTACCCATAATAAATATAAAAGAAATAGCCGATTCATGAAGCTTTACTATATCATGAGCAATAATCAACTTGCAACAAAAGTCAGAATATATTGAACTGACATGCCCACTCAAAGACTTCTTAATATTACAAATTGTTAGTCAGTAGTAATCTGTCCTGATATATTTAATCAATAAAAATAACTTTAGGACTAGAGCTGTAACTACTCCCCTGTTTCATTGGTTACATTGTCTCCTTTGGAATACAAACCTAGAGCCTTACTAATGTTGAAATGCATTGTGTAATAAAATGCTTTTCTTGGTTGAACTTAGCTAGTAAATAAAATAATTAAAATGCCATGATTTGGAGTCTCAGATAATTTTTCTCCAGTAGAAATGACCTCATAAAATTCTCATCCCATTGAGTAAGCTGAATCTCCATTCTTTGCATTTTAAATGATTGATAAGGATGTTGGGATAAGGTGAAATACAATCAGCAGAAATATATAATATACCAAGGTTAGTTTTAAAAATAATTTATCAAGGTATGTGTTATCTTAAAGATAACATTAATTCTCATAGCACATCTAAATTTTCTCTATGAAGCATGCCTGGATGCATGATCCTTAATAAACTCTTTTCTGTTACTTTTAGCACTAGATTGCATAATTGTTTTGTTTTGTTCACTATTTTTGTGCGTTTGACTTTATTTTTTATATACCCACAGTGCCTAGCACAGTACTAGGCACATAGTAGGTGTTGTTGCATAATTATGTTTTGCATAGTTTTAAATATTTTTGAAATAAATAAATTGGTCTTCAGACATAAACTTATTTAAATAGAAAAGACAAAGATTATAGTCCTTTAAGAGAGTGAATGAACTAGTCCCTCCATCTAATTCATAATTCAGTTGTTAAGCCACCAAGGGCTCAAATCCCTTTAGCTTCCTGTCACAGAGATCCCAGTAATGTTTTCTTAAGGATTGCAAATTGAGAAAAATTGAAGAGTAATCCTCAAGAATACTTAAGTATAAAATGAGCCCCTGCTGACCCACAAAAAAGTAATAGGGGCTTTAGTATTGTTTTATTATTATTGTGTTCTTCATTGTCACTGTGATGAAAGTGTTCAACTAAGAATAAAGTGGGATAAATGATTCATTGAACAATATCATTGTTTTGCCAATACAAACATGAAACGATGATGACTATTATTTTCTTCAACTAGACTCTTCTTCCTTTTTTACAAATGATTTTGTATTTTTTATAAGCAAGTCCTAAGATTTTAAAAGAGTAAAGATTTTGTTGCAAGTAATATATTTACTCAAGCTCACCATAAAATGTAGCACATATCAACTATGACCTTCTGACTATCCGTTTCCTGTTCCTTAATAGAACTTGGGCATATCATGTAACTTCCTGGTCACTTTCAGTTTCTAAATATTTTATCCAGTTTAAATCTCATTCAGAGCTCTGCACCTCCTCTCCCCTCCATGCTAGGCTGTAGCTCCCCAGAGTGTTATGATAGGAAGGAGCAAGAGGGTTTCTTTGTACACGAGACCACAGTTACAAGATTGTAGTTTCCTTCATTTCGTTCACCGCTGCTTCTCTGGCTAACAAGGACTAGTTGTCTACACTGTCTGCATAGCAGGTATCCACATGTTGACCCTTTCATAGTGCACATGTGTGAGTTCTCAGGTGGGGACAAGGGCTGTGGGGAGATATGGGGCCTTTTTACTGCTCAGCTTTCTACCTTGCCTGACATGACTTCAACTCCGTCTCTTCTACCCAGTCTTTCACTGTAAATTGTATCCACTGGCATTCAGTCCATGGCTTCTTGCACCTGTGTTTATATGTATATATGTGTGCTTGTGCGGGCATGTGTGTGTGTTTCCACTCAGTGGCAGCATTTTTTAGGGTGTTACTAGCAAAATGGCTACAGCCCAGCTACCTTCCATGCTGTCTATTTAACCTATAGGAAACTCACAATCCTGAGCACACTAGATGGAGGAAACGAAGACTGTTTGCTTGTTGGGCATCCCTCCCTCTCCCACTGCTTGCCATCATTCTCCAGTTCCCTTTTCTCCTCTATAGGTGCAGGGGTAGATCACTATCCCCTTCCTTGGTCACAGTCTTGCTACTGATTGGAAAAATGGTCTCCTCCTACCTTACAGTGACTCCCTTGCAATCTCCCTTCTTACAAGGCTTGTGATATTGGCTGAGGATGGGATAGGAGAAAAGAACTGTAACCTCTCCTTTCTGTTTTCACCTTTCTGCAGCCTCCATTCTCAGTGACTGGGGAGGTGGGTAGGGGTAGAAGGCTTGGAGTAGTAAAGCCATTTCTGTGGTCTCCTTGTAATCCCTAGAGAAGCCGTCTGGCTCCAGCCTTTGGTTCTCTTTAATATGTGGATTTATTATGTTTTGCATAGTTTTAAATATTTTTGAAATAAATAAATTGGTCTTCAGACATAAACTTATTTAAATAGAAAAGACAAAGGTTATAGTCCTTTAAGAGAGTGAATGAACTAGTCCCTCCATCTGATTCATAATTCAGTTGTTAAGCCACCAAGGGCTCAAATTCCTTTAGCTTCCTGTCACAGAGATCCCAGTAATGTTTTCTTAAGGATATGCAAATTGCATATTAAATAATATGTGGATTTAATAAATCCACGTATTATTAGTTCTCAGATTTTGGCCCTATTGCCAGTTTCAGGACTTTAGGAAAACATCCCATTCAACATTGAGTTTGGGTTGAAACAGGTTGTTTAAGAACTAATTTGCTATTAAAACCGTTACACACACATACACATGCACACATATTTGTGTAATTCAGAGGCTTTATATAAATAGCTATACTTTTGTTTTTGAATTTTACATATGGTTATTAATATAAATTACCTCAAGAGAATTGAATTACCGGAATTTCTCTAAGTGCTTTCCTGGGCTGCTTTTATTATCATTACTAAAAGCTTCTACCTTTATGATACCTTGGAGAAAGCTTTATTGGAATCACATGTAATATTATTTTGGGGGTCAGATCATTGGTAACTTGGATGACCATTACAACATTGATGCCTTAAAGGAAATGATATTGCCACTAATGATTTTATGTTTCGATACTCCATAGTATGCAAATATTCCTGGGAGACAGAATCAAGTCCTCACTTCTTCATCACTCATTGGAAATTAGACAGTGTGCAGAAAGCACCATAAGCCTTCAGAGGTAGAAGATAAGTGGGAAGCCAAGGGTGCCAGAAATAGCTGAAGGTGCTGAAATGGGAGTTGGGGCCTGCAAAAACCAACTTTCTCCTCCATTCTAGTTTTGGCTGCTTGGACAGTGGACAATCAAATTGACAATGATGCTAAATGGAGGGTTAGGGGAGTCAGTATCATACAAAGGGACCACTTCAGTATTTGGTGTGTGTCTGTGTCTGTGTGTGTGCTTTCAGTTTTTCCCCAGATGAATTTATAAACAGTACACGTATTACCAGGCTTTATTACCCTTTATTTTCAACTGATGTAATCATTCTAGTTATTAGTTATAGAAAATAGATTTTAAGACACACATTTTTGTCTTTCTGTTTTTTGTAAAGATAGGAATATTAGCTGATGCTGCAAATTTCAAAACTGCATGCATAATGTTTAAAATTGAAAAGCAATTATATCAAACTGATTCCAAAATTAATAGTTATTGATATACATACTTATAATGGTTGAAGAATTATGGAATTGGGGGTAATACTCAAGCTTTCAGATAACACAGGCCTGGACTTGAATCCTAGCTCTGCCAATTACACGTTGTGTGAACTTGGCAATTAACATAAATTCTCAATGTCTACGTTTCCTCATCTGTAAAATAGGCATAACACTATTTTTTAGTGTTGTTCATTAGAAATGACATCTGCATATCACAAGATTATAGAAGGAGTTCAATGAAAGATTGCTCATAAGTAGTAATGTGGGGAAATCACTACTTCTGAGGTTTTGTTTATGCTATTTTCCCAGAACGTGCCGTGTACACTGTTTTAATTTATTCAATAAACACTGAAGAGAATCTATCATGTTAAAGGTTCAGAGGCTTCTAAAACTATTTAAGAGAATGTTATGCCTTCATGAAAATGATCAGCCTACCACACATAAATCTTAAAATAATTTTGGTGGGTCACTTTTCTAAAAAGTATGGTGCATTTTCTTGTTGTCTGAAATATTAACAATGCAGGGTCATTACTATAATCATTGGTATGTACTGAGTTGCACTGCCATGATTTCTCAGGCATTATTTAGGTGTGAATGGATCTTTGTTTCTTGTTATACTTCTTGAGTCCTTTTATCTGGTTTTTATATTTGCTCTTTTAATGTTCTTAATAAACTTCATCATTTCAATTTTAGTATTTTTGTCTTAGCTCTCAAAGTATAAAAGGGAGGAGACCCAGCTTCTGAACAGGTTGTGTGGAATAGTTTAGTTAACTTCAAGTTTGCAATGAGCCAGCAGTGTTCGGTGACTGCTAATGTGGCCAACGTGGTCCTAGACTGCCTTTACAGACATGTAGTTTCCAAACCCAGAAATCATTTTTCTGATGGTCAGTCTACATTAAGAGTTCTGCTAGTAAAATACTGTCACACTGGAATGTGATATAAGGGGAATGACTAAGATGGCAAGAATGAATAAGTTAGATGAAAGAAAAAATGGCTACAGAATTGAGAATATGTAGCTTGATGTAAAAAAACCACTAATAACGTAACATCTATACAAAGCAGAGGCAGGTTAAAGTGTGGAATTAGGATGAGAGTCAGAGCACAAATAACATGACTTCTCACTCAGTACTGTGATGTTCTCTATAATTTTTTAGGGGAAAAATAATAAACCTACCTGTTTGGGGGGAAAGGGGTATCTATGCTGTCAGGGCCCTGTTACTACTGCTTCAGACTTTCCATAAAATCATTTTGTTTGCTGGGTTTGACTTAGCAGAATAGAAGAATGCTTGGGCTGAGAGAAGAAGGATCTCGACTATTCACAGGTATCATTGCTTCACTGTATATCTAGAAAATTAAGGAGAGCAGATATGGCACTGAAAAAAATTCCCTCTTTTTCTGGTTAATTTTCTTCTTCCTTTCCAGTGGTGTGTTGGTAAATGTTTAATAACTGACTATCTGAAAAAAAGTAAGTTTATTATAACTATTATTGACATAAAGGATGTGTAGCACACAACTTACAACTAATAATATACGATACTCTTTATTGTAAATTCCATTATAGCTCATTGATTCTCACAAAATGCTTTCAACTAATTTTTGCCAAACTCTTCTATCCATAGCCAACTCAAGATTGTAATTTATCTATGATTTGACAAAATGAGACTGTGAATAAATGTTTGCTTACTATCTGATTCAGCAAAAACGTTGCTAATGTCATTCAAAAGTGGGCATACAACCAAGATAAATTTTGGTTCTTATTTTTATTTATGTTATTGAGTTAAGAGAAAGTGAACACAAAGATGTGTCAGAATATCATGAGTGGCTTTCCTGAATTCAATAATAGTTTTCAAATACTGAAAAGATATTACCTCTTTTTTTGTCTTATTCACAATGTAATAAACATTAGATGGTTATTACATTGCAATAACCTATAAATGCTACCAACCTAGCATGCATTTAAAGTACTGTGCATTATTAGGTTATTCTCTATCACATTTTAAAGTCTTTTCAATCAACAAGGCAGTAAATCAAGCCTTAATTTGTAGCATTTGCCAATTGTGGCCAAGTTTAGGCTACCAACATGATGTCATTGTATGGGGAAGTGGGGAAGAGATGTGCAGTAGCACACCATTGAAGCGATATCATTGTCTGGGGTAAATACCTGAGATTTGTTGTCTCATGGCCATGGAAAAGTAGGACGTGGACACACAAGGAGTAAGGTTCAAAGCTGAAGTTAAATAGGTGAAAGAAAAAGATGAGCTCAGACAGGCACCGTGGCTCATGCCTGTAATCCCAGCACTTTGGGAGGGTGAGGTGGGCAGATCACGATGTCAGGAGATCAAGACTATCCTGGCTAACACAGTGAAACCCTGTCTCTACTTAAAATACAAAAAATTAGCCGGGTGTGGTGGTGGGTGCCTGTAGTCCCAGCTACTCGGGAGGCTGCGGCAGGAGAATGGCATGAACCGGGGAGGTGGAGCTTGCAGTGAGCTGAGATCACGTCACTGCCCTCCAGCCAGGGTGACAGAGTGAGACTCCATCTCACACAAAAAAAGAGCTCTACAGCAGAGAAGGGTCCTAGAGAAATGGGTTGCTGGTTCTGTGGGTAAATGCTGCGGGTTCTATAGATAAGCTTGAGGAAGTGTTGTCTAATTTACACGGGGCATGAAAGATTGGTTGGACCAGGTGTATAATTTTCATAGGGCATGAAAAACAGGTTAGGGCTAGGTGTGCCATTTGCATAGGGCATGAAAATCTGGCTGCCCCAACCCTAATCTTTTATTATACAGATGGGTTCTCTGCCTGGCTGGTGGCATGTCACTTGCTTTCTTTACTGTACATGTGGTAACAAAGAAAAGGGAAGATGGAGCCTCCATGCTGAATATACCTGACCCCAGGTAGCCCTTTTCTATTGGCATAGCTGCCAGCATTCACCTGTGCAAACTTCTAGCTTGTTTATCTATGTTTGAAACTTGATTTTTCAGGCTGCTCTTTGTTAGGAAAGAAATTATTTGGGGGCTGTTTTTTTTTGTTAAAAAGGAAATTCCACTGAGGACTCTGTTGCCCTTACTATCTGCCTAAATAATTCCTTTCTATCTCCTGTATCATATGTCCCCCCTCAGAAGTGGTAACCCTAACTGCTGTTAGGGGGTGTTGGACAATGACTTTTTGTGGTTACTTCCTGCTGAAGAGGGGCATTGTGTAGGGAACAGCAGTTAGGGTTCCTTCTGGTGTTGATCTAAGGGTCCTTGGAAGAATGGCATGTCCACGTGTGGTTCCATCTGCAGCACCACTTGGAATTTAATCACTTCTAGGCGAGAAGAGATGAATCTTACAAGAAGGTTTTGAATATAGGGTTCAAATATGAGTATTAAGATTACCATTATTGATCGGGGTACTATGGGCCACAACCATGACTGTAGAATTTGTTTGATACCTGTTAGATACTGGTTTGCCTCCTCCAGATGTTGCTGTACTTTACCAGAAGCGTTAATATAGAAATAACATTCTTTATAGGATAAATGGCATTAGGTTGGGTGGCTAGAGTAATTTTAGTGTTAACTTTGGCTAAATATTTCCTGTAATTATTAATCCTTTCATGACTTACACAGACCATCTACAACATGCTTAAACTTTCCGACTTGTCCTAAACATTCCTCTTTTTAAACAACCAGTCATTTTCTTTAGGACAAGAATTTACCAAGCAAGATCCTTTAGTATATAAAATTTCTTTTCCTTATAACTTCCTTGCATAGCTAGAGTGTGACATATTACCAAACTCAATAAAAAATCATAGCAGACTCAGTGATAGTAAAACTTTCATGTTTACTTCTTGTCTGCAACTATTATCTCTGCTATAAGGATAATAATTAAGCAAAATACTATAGCAATTGACATTCTTTTTCTGATATTCCATTCTGGGGGTGCTACAGTATATAGCAAATAGTAGAGTGAGTTTAACATTTCCCTCAAGTGTGGCATAGTAAATCATTTCCATGTAAAATTTTACTTGCCAAGATACAGAATTTCCCTTTGGGAGTTTATGAAGTTACAAATGTAATCCCATGGATAATCAAAATCTCCCTGAAAGTATGTGTAATAAAGAAGTTCTAATATCTGATGGTGAATCTCAAGAGGAAAAGTAAACATGATTGACAGTATCTGGTAACGTGGGGGTGGCACTCAGTGCGATGAGTAGCCCTCACTCATTTACTTATCTTTTATGATTTTCAACTTAAGCTCTATTTTTTTTTTTGCATTGATAGCCAGGACTTTTTTTAGGCTATCAGGGTTTGCTCCCTCAGTTTTCCAGGCTTTGACTTGAGTGTGATGTATCCAGGAGTTGATTCCTTGATTCCTGTAACTTTTGTCACTGAGAGGGTTGAAAGGAGAACAGTGTAGGGCCTTTCCTAGCTTGGGCTTATGGAAGGAGAGAGAAGGGAGAACTTTTACAAATACCAAATCTTCTGGGTTAAATAATGGTGGTCCTATTCCTTGGGGCTGGGCTTCTGGTAGTTGTATTGGTTCCTGTTGAAAGTGAGCCAGAGAGGTTACATGCTTAACCAATTCAGAGGTTTCCTGGTTTAATAGGAAATTATTTGTAATGAAAGGCCATCCATACAGAATCTTGAAAGGGCTCAGACCTAATTTTGTAGGGGTATTTCTTACCTGCAGTAAAGCCATGGGAGGAAAGAGTGACCCGAGGAAGTTCAATTTCTTGGGACAGTTTTCTGAGGTACCTTTTGATAATATCATTTGTTTTCTCTAGCTTTCCTGAGGACTGAGGTCTCCAAGCACAATGGAGATGATACTGTATGCCTAGTGCCTTTGAGACTCCCTATGTTATGGCTGCCTTAAATGAGAGGCCATTGTCACTTTGGAGGTAATTAAGTAGACCAAAGTGGGGAGTTATTTCATTAATACTTTTATTACCTCAGAAGCTTTTTCTGTATGGCATGGAAATGCTTCTACTTCTACCCAGTTAGTGAAAGTATCTACCCATACCAGGATGTATTGGATGCCCTTCATCTTTGGCATATGGCTGAGTTTTATCTGCTAGTCCTCCCCTGGATAGCTTCCCATCCTTTGGGTTTGAAGATGAAGGAGCCACCTGTTGAGGGGATTATTTTTAAGACAGACTTCACAGGCAATAACAACCTCTTTGACTGCTTATAAGTTCTCTGTTGAAAACAGTCTCTGGGCACACTGATAAGTTTTATCCTTTTGCAAGTAAAAGTGGAGCTTGCCATCGTCTAACTGTAGCCATCTGGAGGGCTGAAAAGTGTACCCTTGAGAGATGGCCCATTCAATCTCTGTAGAGGAGTAATGGGGCTTAATTTCTCTTATGGAGCCTTCCCAGAATAGAGGGGCTTTGAGTGTGTTGAGCCCCTGAGACTTCCTTGCCACTGACTTGACCTCCTGTTACCTTCATCTCTTTCACCTGTTCCTTTTTGATGTCCCTTACAATGTGTCACTGCTACCTCACATGGAAGGAAAACTGAGGATAATAACCCGTTAATTTCCTGGTGATATTTTATAGGGGATCCATTAGTGGTAAAAAAAAAAAAAAAAAAAAGTCTTTCCTTCCAAATGGCAGCATGAGTGTGAAGAACTAAGAAAGCATACTTTGAGTCAGTGTAAATGTTAGCCAACTTTCTCTTGCTTAATTCAAGATTTTGAAACCTTATAGCTTGTAAGAGCTATCAGTTCAGCTAGTTGAGTGCTTGTGCCTGGAGGGAGGGGCACACTTTCAGTAACATCATTCAGAGTGACTACTGCATATCCTGCTTTATGGGATCCTTGTTCCACAAAGAAACATCCATTCATGGCCGGGCATGGTGGCTCACACTTGTAATCCCAGCACTTTGAGAGGCCGAGGTGGGCAGATCACGAGGTAAGGAGATCGAGACCATACTGGCTAACATGGTGAAACCCCATCTCTACTAAAAAATACAAAAAATTAGCTCAGTGTGGTGGAAGGTGCCTGTAGTCCCAGCTACTTGGGAGGCTGAGGCAGGAGAATGGCGTGAACCCAGGAGGCGGAGCTTGCAGTGAGCCGAGATCATGCCACTGCACTCCAGCCTGGGCAATAGAGTGAGACTCCATCTCAAAAAAAAAAAAGAAAAGAAAAAGAAAAAAAAGAAACATCCACCCATGAAGAGGGTCCAGTCTGGACTTTCTAGAGGAGTTTCTCTGACATCCTCCCTGGCTGCATAAATCTGTGCCACAACTTGTTTTACAGTCATACTTAGGTTCCCCAGTTTCCTTGGGGAGGAAAGTGGCTGGGTTTAGGCAACAAGAAGTTTTTGGTATAATTGTAAGCCCTTCAATATAACTGTAAACCCTTCTAAGAGCAGAGCCTGTCTATTAGACAAAGCCTCCCCCTGAAGACAGTAATCCTGGCACATTATGTGGGGGTATAAACCGTTAAGCTATTTCCTATGGTTAATTTGGTTGGCCTCTGGTATGAGTAGGGCCATGGTGGCAACTGGTTAGAGGCATGATGGCCATCCTTTAGCCACCAAATAAAGTTCCTTACTCAGGTAGCCAGTGGCTGTTGAGTTGGTTCTGAAGCTTGAGTTAAAACTCCCATTCCCTTCCTTTCTGATACATAAAGATCAGGCTTGTTTTAGCTGGTTAAAGGCCTTTGAACTTCAGGTTCCCATGGTAGGAAATGAGTTTTAGCTGCTTGAGTTTCTTTTATGAGGTGATATAAGGGAGAAGCTATCTCACTGTACCCAGGTATCCGTCTTGATGGTGTTAGGGAGGGGGAAGGAGGAAATGGGCTTAATCTTTCCCCTAATGCTCTGGTCCCTTCAGACAGCAACAAACGTAGGTACTTCACCGAGGTTTGGCAAAGCTAGGCCTTGATTTTTGAAACCTTATATGCTCTGTTAGTTAAGAAATTAAGAAGAGCTTCAGTGCCTTCCTGAGAAGCTTCCTCAGTTGGGGCACAGAGAAGTATGTCATCTACATACTGCAAGACCCTGATCTGAGGATGAGAAAACTCAGAGAGATCCTCTGACAGTGCCTGTCCAAACAAGTGAGGACTGACTCAAAATCCCTGAGACAGAACTCTCAGTGTTAACTGGGCAGTTTGGCTGGAGGAATCTTTGAAGGCAAACAGTTATTGAGAGTCAGGATATAATGTTATGCAGAAAAAGGCATCCTCTAGATCTAGGACTGTGAACCATTTAGTTCCCTCAGACATTAGCAAGGTATAGGGATTAGGGCCCACCAGATGAATTGGGACTGTGGCCTGATTACTGAGGTGGAGGTCCTGAACTAGTCTGTATTCCCCATTGGGTTTCTGCACTCCTAATATTGGGGAGTTTCAGGGACTGTTACAGGGTTTGAGGAGGCCCTGCATTTTCCGGTTATTACTAATGGCTTCTAGCCCTTTCCTAGCCTTTGCCTTTAGGGGATATTGTTTCTGATTAGGAAAAGAAGTGGGATCCTTAAGATGGATCCAGACTGGCCTAGTGCTTAGAGATTGACCTATTCTTCCTTGAGTTTCCCACACTTCTGGATTAATATTAGCTTCCACCGGGGGAGATAAAGAGTTGTCCCGGGGCTATAAGGATGTTGGCTCCTATGTGAGCTAAAATGTCTCTAACAAATAAAGGAGTGAGATTTTCAGGCATTATTAAGAAGGCATGTGTAAATAATAGGCCCCTGCAACTACAACTAAGGGGTTGAGAAAAATATTGGGTTGAAACTTTCCTGAGATGCCCATTACTCTTGTGCTACAGGAAGAGGGTAGGCCTGGATTAGAGAGACGAGAGAGGCTGTCTCCAATGTCCAGATAGAGGCCCACCCTCCTTCCTTCAATTTCCAGAATCACCCTGGGCTCTCTGCAGTAATGGCAGATTGAGCTGCTCAAGCCAGGACCCATCAGTTCTATTGGACCATCTATGAGACTGTTTCTGAACCCAGTGACCTACATCTGCAGGGGCAGTCTGATCTCCAATGGTCCCTGCCACAGGCTGGACAGGGTCAAGATGGCTTCCTTTTGCTGCCTGGACTGCAAGAGTCCTTCTTAAGGTGACCTGACTTGCCACACTAGTAGCAACTAGTGGATCCACCTCGGCCATGCTGTAGTTTGCAAGCCTGCAAAGCCCTACTAGAGCCTCTGTCTTTCTCTCGTGTTTCCTCTCTTTTTCCTGGGCCTCCTCCTGGTCTGTATAATAAAAGACAAAGGTGACCACCCTCAGGAGATTTTCCAAGGTCCTATCTGGTCCTATGGCCTACTTCTGCAGTCTCCTTCTAATATCAGGAGCTGTATGTAATAAACTTGTTCTTTAGGATGAGCTGTCCCTTGACTGAATCGGGGATAAGGAGGTGTATTTTATTAGTGTCTCTTTCAGCCTTTCCATTAAGTCCATAGGATTCTCATTTGGCTTTTGGTCTATCATGGACAGTTTAAAATAGTTAAGAGGTTTGGACCTAGTACTTTGTAGGCCCTGCAATATGCACATTAAAACATTTTTCCTTTTCCATTCTTCTGTGGAGTCATTGGGGTTTCCAATCAGGGTCAAGAGGTACTGCCTCTCCTTCCTATTGGGAGTGATGGTTCCCCTATTTCTTCACTTTCCCTATTTTCTCATTTTTTTTGGTATGCTATAGGGGACATACTGCTCATCTCTGAATTTCTCTGCTACTTGAAGAACTGCCTGTTTTTAGCTATGAGTAGGTTTTGGCTTAGGAGCAGTGTAACACCACATCATGAGAGGTCAAACACCTGAGTTAAATTTTGGAAATCTTCTGTATCCTATTGGAGTCACCAGAAAATCAGCTTAAGTTTCCCTTTATTTACCTAAGGTCCTACAATGAGAAGGGAACTTGAACCCTAGTGGCATCACTTTCCATTGGGCATTTCCTGTTGGGGTAAGAGTGATGCTTGGGGAGCGGAGAGTTTTGGAGATGGTGGAGCTAGAGGAGCTGTTGATATGGTTGGAGGAGGCCTCAGATAAAAGGGTCAAGAAGGGCCTGGACACTCAATAGCTACCTCAGATGGTTTTCCCAGAAATTGCTTCTCCAGTTTTGGGGAATCCTTCCCTATGGGCCTGCTTGTTATGATTGCTTAAATAGCTGAGTTGATTGTGAAACACTAGCAAAGGTCTAGTAAGAAGGCCATACCCTTGTCCAAAAGCAGAGTTTCAGGTTCACAGGAGTCTGAGTGCTTCAGAATACATTTCAGAAGGCTTCAGGCTGAAGATGGTCTATTACACCTAGAAAGAGAAGCAAGAAAAAGCCTCCCCTTTAGTCTCCTTCCTTTCCTTTGGAGTGGCTTAGTGCGGAGGGGAAGACAGTGGGGACGTCCCCCTAACTGTTTTCCCTCCTTGGTTCCCCGAGCCCTGTCATCTGTTAAAGGTGCTGCCCATAGAGGCAGTCATGAACCTCCATCATGGACCCAGAGGAGCTAAGTAATTGGGATGTGTCACGCTCACCCATGCAACAACAGTCCTCCCTTGGTGATTTCCCTTTGACTTCCTAGACTTGTGTGATCTGCATAGCTCCCTGATAGATGGATCTTGGGAGAGACTATGCAATAGTTGCATTTGGGCAAGGCCCTTTAATGGAGGCACTGTACTGGGTTGAGCTGTATAATCTGCTATTATGGCCTGGACTAAAGTGTTTATTCTTAGGCAGTGGCTCTGGTTAACTTCCAGACATAAAATTGCCTTACTGTTTAAGTACTATTTTAATTGGAGGCAGAAGAGGTGCCTTAAAAGAGCATAGGTACTGAATGGCAGTTTTCCTGCTGATGGGACAGTATTGAGACTAAAATTTGGTTTGGGAGGACATTTTCCTCCTCATTGTTGAGTTTTCCTATTCTCAGAAGAAGCATAAAGCCTGGTCTCTTGTAGAGGGGCACAAAAAGGGAGGAGAATTGGGAAACTAGATTGTTTTGGCAAAGGAACCGACAATGTGCCTCATGGAGAGGATTCCTATTCCACTAGGTGGTGGAGTAGGTCTTGAAATGCCATGGGCTATCCAGACCAAGGGTAGAGAGAGAGACCCTCACTTTTGGGTTGGGCAAATCCTCTGTTCCTAGAAAATCACAAAAATGGCAATCCTTTGAGCTATATTTCTGGTTACTACAGCATTTGTTGATCTTGCCTAGCAAGATTACTTTCCTGAACTGTAAAAATTCCCATAGCATTGCATATGGAGAGGGGATAGGAGACATGGCATTAGTTGATAGGAAAGGAGGAAATTTATGATAGAAGAAGCTTGGAGATCCTGTTGCTGACACCCATCAGGCTGCTGGAGGCTGGGGTTAGTCCAGAAGCCTTTAGGTAACACCACAGTGTGGCCCTGGCCAGGAACCCTCAGTTGCCTCTGCACCTCTTCCAGCCCCATGTGATGGCTAGGCTCTCCATGAAAGAAAACTGGTTCAAAACAAAGCCAACATTCCCAGTACCCTTAGGGCACTGAGGGGTTTGCTAAGTTCTCCCTGGCAAGCCTGTCCCCTGAGTCTTGTAAGGTTGGCAGCCACACCAACCATTTTTAAATGGCTGAAGGGGGCCAAGTGTTTGATTTGATTTTAAAATGGAGGATAGAGGCCTCAAAATGACAGGAAAGGGTTGGGGTTTGCTCCTATACTCACCCTTCCAGTGAATCTACTTTGGATCCTGGACAGGCCTCCAAAATGAAGTGGGGTCATTGTCTGGGATAAATAACCAAGATTCATTGTTTTATGGCCATGGAAAATATGACACAGACACACAAAGAGTGAGGTCCAGAGTGGAAGCTTAATAGGCAAAAGAAAGAGAAGAACTCTCTACCACAGACAGAGGTCCTAGAGAAATGGGTTGCTGGTTCCATGGTGAAATGTAGCAGGCTTTATAGATGAGCTTGATGAGGTGTTGTCTGATTTACCCAGGGCATGAAAGATTGCTTGGACCAGGTGTGTCATTTGCATAGGGCAGGAAAAACTTGTTAGGGCTAGGTGTGCCATTTGCATAGAGCACATAAATCTGGCTTGCCCCACCCTAATCTTTTATTATGCAGATAGGTTCTCTGCCTGGCTTGTGCCATGTTGCCTGTTTCTTTACTGTACACATGGTGACAAAGAAAAGGGAAAATAGAGCCACCATGTTGAACTTACCTGGCCCCCAGATAGCACCTTTCTGTTGGCACAGCTCCCAGCATTAATTCATGCAAGCTTCCAGCTTGCTTATCTGTTTGAAGCTTGAATTTTCAGGCTGCTCTTTCTTAGAAAAGAAATAATTTGGGGGCTGATTTTTGTTAAAAGGGAAGTTCCACTGAGTACTATGTTGCCCTTACTCTCTGCCTAAATAGTTTCTGTCTCCTGAATCATCATTATATAACTTTTCTGTATACAACTACAATAGATGTAAATAATCTGGAGCACAGATTAGAGTATAATGTGAAAATATACATTTATAATAAAACAATTAGGAAGTGATGACTTTTGAGGATTCATTGCCTTTGCTTTCAATATAATTTAATTAAAATTTATATAATTTTTAAAAGATATGCTTTATCACCACTTTGTATATTTCCTGAAAAATTAACAAAATAACTCTCACAAGCTGGTACAAACTGCTCCAGCACATCACGGTTCCTTCTCCTAAAAGCACCAGAGCACAGTGATTACAAAACAGACAGAACAGAGAATGGTTGATGCACACATGTACTTGTTCATGATAAAGTAGAGGGAGTTGCCTAACTTCAAAAAATTCACTTATTCTAGTTTCAGTTTTACCAGAAATGTTTTGATTTGGGGATATTACTTAAGCTAATTTTATTTTAAGTCAATAGTGATATTCTATTTTTTGAACTTTATGTAATAAAGCATCACAAAGTCAGGCCAATTGATGATCTGACCAGTCCAAATTAATGAAAAGTACAAATTATATTTCAGTTAACTATGGTTTTATTATTTCAAACAATTTCAATTACTTGAATTTATTATTAAAGTGTTTTAGGTAGAGATCCTTTTTATTAGTTACTAATAAAAAGCTGTCATGATTAGCAGCATCTATTTGCATATAGATAATTGGTGTGCTAAATCTTTTAAAATACGAATTCTCTTAATTGGTTTAGTGGATTGCATTATTGTTCCTAATTACTTGCTTTCCCTCTATACTAGGCCCAGCCATACAGGGCTTGTCTTTGGGGGTCACTGACTTCATTGGCATCAGGTTTTGATTGCATAACTTGCTCTGCTCAGTGCAGTGTAAGTATGAGTGACATAATCCTTGCTCCTGCAGAAACTTTAGGAAGCATCCTGGGGTTTCACCATTGCTTTTTACTTCTCTATCACAAGAACAGCATTCTCAGATAAGGACATAAAATATATGCACAGGAAGAGCTGCAGCCAACTCACATCTGATAAGTAACAGTGGCAAATACATTTTTTATTTTCTAAGCTACTGAGTTGTCTGTTGCCATAGCATATTTTAACATTAAACTAAATAATGTTAGTAGATTCAGCAAACTCTCTAAGCTTGATTACACTCTTTTTGGATGCTTTTAAATATTCAGTTTAAAAAGAAAGATGTGAATTAGAAGGCTACCTATGGGGTACTATCCTCCCTACCTAGGTGACAGGATCATTTGTATATCAAATCCCAGTGACACACAACTTTCCCATGTAACAAACCTGCACATGAACCACGGAAACCTAAAATGAAAGTAGACAAAAAGAAAGAAAGGTAAATGTTACCCTTATCCAAATTAGATTAGCACAAATTCTTAATGTGTAGAGTTTTTGTTAAATGAGAATTTACTAGGTTGGAAATAGCATTAATCTCTGTAGGAAGAATTCTTATTGAGCTCATTTTCTTGATCTTAAGTTTTTATCACCTCTACTAATGAGTCAGACACCTATTTAATTACAATTAAAATTTTTGGATTTCTGAAATTTCTGGCCAAATCAGTTTAATTATTTATAGTAATATTTTCTGCTTTAACTCCTTTCAAATTTCTACATTTATTTTCAATGTGTTGTGTTGGACTTAATTATCAGAAAATAAAACAAGCATCAGTTGGTACCTACTATGTTCCAGGGCTTTATTAGATGCTTTCAGATCTATTTCATTGAATTCTTTTAAGGAAACTGTGACTCAGAGAAGTTGAGAGTAACTTGTTCAAGGTCAGATAGCACTTTGTGCCGTAAGTGATAATGTTAGAATGGAAGACTTAATCCCAGTATGGATGGTTTAGAAATTGTTGATGATCTGCTTCTAAAGGTTGTGGCCTTACTTTCTTTTTTTAAATCAATCAAGCGTTTTAGTAAGCTTTTGCTGTAAAATAAGGAACCTCAAATCTCAGTGTCTAACAAGGAGCATTTCCTTCTTGCATATTGGCCTGACTATTGCTTGTGGCTGGGCATACGTTGTCTGGCCTAAGCTGGATTTATTTAGTTCCAGGATTCAGGAGAAGTTCCAGTCTGCTCCAAGTGTTTTCATTCTGGGAACAGGTCTCAAGGAGCATAGAATATGTTTTCAGGCTGGAGGGCAGATACTTAAAGGGAAGTAAAATTTTGCAATACCCCTTACGGCATGTGCTTGGAGCCAGCATGCTGTCGTTTCACTAGTCAAAGCAAATCATAAGGCCAAGCTCAAGGTAGTAGAGTTGGGAATAATATTACACTCCCAAGGCATGGCAAGCATGAGGAGTGAACAACAAACTGAACAAAACACACAGTCTACTACATAAACATAAAAATGATTTTTTTTTCATAATTATGAGGCCAAAATTTCATTATTTGTTTTCAAAAAAGTGAATATTGATCTAATAATCTGCAACATTTGTAAGAACTCTTATACAGTCAGCCCTCCATATATGTGGGTTCTGCATCCATGGATTCAACTCATTATAGATCAAAAATATTTGGAAAAAAAATGGATGGCTGTGTCTGTACTGAATGTGTACAGATCTTTTTTCCTTGCCATATCCCCTAAGCAATATAGTATAACAACTATTAACATATCATTTACATTGAATTTGGTATTGTACATAATATAGACATGATTTCAAGTATTCCAGAGGATGTGCATAGGTTACATGCAAATACTTAGCCAAGTGATAAGGGACTTGAGCATGAATTTTGGTATCTATAGGAGTCCTAGAACCAATACACAATGAATGCTGAGAGGGATGACTATACTTTCAGTATGAGATAACATTTCAAGCAAAGAAGCATTATTTAAATGTTAGGTTGATAAGATTAATTCAATTTTACATTTCATGTCATTTATATTTAAAATTGACTCTGTTAAAAGCAGAAACATTAATGGTTATGAGAAGAAAAGTATTCCTCCATTTTATGTGTGTGTGTATGTATATATATATATATATATATATATATATATATATATATATATACATCTGCAACCAACTTATGGTTATCCATTTTTAAGTACTTTATCAAACCCTATATTGCATACAGCATTCAAGGTAGTTCCCATTGATCTCTGCCCTGAGTCTCTCATTCAGGCCCTTGTGTGTAATACCCTCTCTTTGTATTAACTGGACCCGGTAACTCACATCTGATAAATAGCATATGGCAGAAGTGATGGGGTGTTGCTTGAGGGATTAGATTATAAAAGCCTGGAGCTTCCATCATGTTTTGACTCTCTCCTTTTATCTTCTTACTTGCTTGCTTTGATGAAACAAGCTTCTATGTGTGAGCTGCCCTCTAGAAAGGTCCACATGGCAAGGGACAGAGGGCAGCCTCTAGCCAACAGCCTTGAGGAAGTAATTCCTGCCAACAGTGATGTAAGTGAGCTATGAAAAGGATCCTTCCCACGTCAAGCCTTGAGATGACTGCAGCCCACTGCAGTACCTTGATTGCAGCCTGTGAGATAATCTGAAACTGGGTTCCAGTCAAGTAGTACCAGGATTTCTGATTCAAAAATGGTTAGAAAATAAGTGTTATAAGCTACTAAATTTGGGGGGTTGTTACACAGAATTAGGTAACTATTATACTCTGCCACTTCACTTCATATCTGCAATTACTTTGCAGGGGTATAAATATTTTGGATTATAACTACAAATATAAACATTTCATACATATTAATCTAATATTCAGCAATTCTATAACAATAGTTTAAGCTTATTTCTTCGGGATTCTTGAATTTCTTTTAGAAACTTTAAGTTTATTCTTCTCAGTTTTCTTGTTTAGCAAATAAAATCTTTCTGTAAAGATAAAAGGATATGTAACTTTTTTACTTTTGACTTCTTTGATGGCAAGTCTCAATAGGTTGCTAGATGGCAAAAGTTAGACTAGTACAAACTTTGTTTTACTTTAAAGGCCCATGACTTCCTTGAGATTACCAGACTTTAACCCCAAATTGGCTTTGAATGTAGCCCATCATTACAATATATGTTTTTACTTACAACATTTTTAATAAAATATTTTCAACATTTTTTTCTCTGATGCTGTCCAAAAAAGAAACAAGATGAGAAGGGAAAGCAGATTTCCCCCCTCTTGAAAGTAATTTTCTCATTTGACCTTTCTTCCTGGGAATTCTAAAATACACTGTCCTTTCTGAGAAAAGAAAAAAAAAATAAAAACCAAAAAAGTCCCACACTTAGTCTCCTGGAAATTCTCCCAGTTTCAGTTCTGCTATAAATGTTTCCCTTGCTCTAGATACCATGTATCTATATTTAAAATTACTACTGCATACAGCAGGCAGGAAATACATTTTTTTTCTTTTTTTAAATCAAGGGTTCTAGCTTTCTTGTGTTTTATTTCAGTTGTGTGTTTTGTGTGTGTATGTTTGTGTTTCTGTCTGTTAATTCAAGAATATATATGGAAGATAGTACAGCAATTTCCCCAGCATCCTAGAGCTGTAAGGAAAAACTATGTCTTCTAGACAATTTGACAGTATTTAGACTGTATTTAAGACAAGAACCATTTACTCTTGGTTTTAAAATGCACATTACATTTGTTTAAGCTTTGCTGGTAATATACTTTTGTATTTAACATTATATTCTGGTATTTCAGGTAAAGGAAACAGGGATAATTTAGTCATTTGTTTAGAACATCAATGTCCTGCCTCTTTTCCTGGGTTATGAAGTCTGCTTCAACTCTCAAGGAGAAAGGTCAAATGCGTTAATTAGATTCGAGAGGAAGAAAATCTGCCTTCCCTTCTCATTGCTCCTTTCTTGGATAGCATCAGAGAAAAATATTGAAAATATTTTATTAAAAATTTTGTAAGTAAAAACATATATTGTAATGATGGGCTATACTCAAAGCTAATGAAGTTGTGGTGCCATACCTGTTGGCACCCTGTGTTCAATCCATTTTTCCAGAATGAACTCCTGTTTCGTCTCTGTATGTTAGTTACTCAAGGCACAGACCAAGCCTAGGTTCTTATCAAAAGCTTTTGAATACTTTCCACTCTTCCATTATCTCTGATTTCCTCCTGTTTGTGGATCTTTTCCTGTGGAACTGTACCTTTATTTGTTCATGAATTATTTCAAACACAGGAGTTTTCGTTTTCTAACTTAACAGACCCATTGGAGTCAGGGCCCATGCCTTTTTTACTTGATTATTTTCTCTAGACTAAAAGTGACAAGTAATTTGTGGTTGTATTTTAGGCCTTGGGAAGTTAGCAAAATGGATATTTTGGGGTCAGGGTATGTGTCCAGTTCCCTTGAATAACTTCCCAAGGATAAAATTACACATGGGTGCGTGATTTCCACAGGGACATAGGGAGAACTCCCTACCTGCCCACATCCCATTTGTCCTGCTGGACCCTGCTATTACCCTTGAACATTTCCCCTTGACTGCTTTCTAAGACAGTCCACATTATTTTAAAATGTAGTTTTGCTTTTGGCAAGATTATTGTGATCATGTTATGTGGAATTGAAAGAGTACTGAATTTTTTGTTCAGTTGTCAGTTTTTCTAGTCAAGGTTCTTTGGTAATCACTCAGGGGTCCAATCAACACATTACTTCTTAGTTACCGCTCTTGAATATAACTTTGAAAAGTCAGTTGGAGGATATACAGATGGCTACCTGCTAGAAATTAAATTTATGGGTGAAGGTGATAGTTCACAGGAAAGAAAGGCACAGGGTAGGAGGCTAGGAATACCCCCAAATGTTAACTTATACCAGATTTTCAATAGTTTGATATAGGGTGATATATGTGTATCTATATATATACACATATATGTGTGTGTATATATATACACACACATATGTATATATGTATAGTATATATGTATATATGTGTGTGTATATATATAGTATATATGTATATATGTATATTTGTGTATATATGTATATATGTGTGTGTTTATATGTATATATGTGTGTGTATGTGTGTGTGTGTATGTATGTATGTGTATATATATATATATATATATATATATAGAAAGAGAGAGAGAGAGTTACCAATATAAATTCTAACAGTGTGACTTTCCTGGTTCCGAGCATGCAAATATAGGTAATGATTCAGAAACATTGAACTGAGGATATTGACCAACTTTGTAGACATTGAGACATAAATGCAATAATTCATTTGACATGAAAAACTACTTTTCCTTTAGGGACTGGAAATATTCATATGCAAAAACTTCAGTGTTGGAAAAGTGCCAAATATCTAGAGAGAGTGAAAAAAATTGTCCATCCAGATGTTTGCAAATATTTGAATAATTAGAATTGTATAGAGAAGACATCTGTTTAAAATTTCATGTTAGATACATTTCATCGTTATGTAAATGTAAAATCTGAGACTTAAATACACAAGTATTAATTAACTGCCTGTTGATCATTATGAACTGAGGGAAGATGAGAGAAGTGGTAGAAGGTGAAGGAGGAAAAATTGCCTTGAAATTTGAATTTTATTCAGTACAAAGTGAAGAATCCTAAACATTCTTCAATAGTAGACTGATATACAGTGTCCCTTTTAAATTTCACTTTGAAATTTTTCATAGAGTAAAATTCAGTTTTTCTTGTGTACAGCACTACTGATCTTAACACATGTCTAGATTTGTGTAACCACTACCACGATTAGGATACAGAACAGTTCCACCACCCCACAAACTTCCTTGTGCTTCCCGCTTAGAGACACAATGTCATCCACTCTTAACGCCTGGTAACCACTTACTTGTTCTCAAACATTATAGTTTTTTATTTTGGGTAATGTCATACACATGGAATTTTACAGCATGTAACCTTTAGGGACTAGTTTCTTTCACTCAGCATAAATCCTTTGTTTTGTGTATCAATAGTTCTTTTCTTGTTATTGGTGAGTAGTATTCCATGGTATGAATGGATGTACCACTGTTTATTCATTTACTCACTAAAGCACATATAGAATATTTTGAGTTTTAGCAATTATGAATAGAACTGCTATAAACATTCATGTATAGATTTTTGTGTGAACATCAATTTTCATTTCTCTGGGGTAAATCCCAGAGGTGGACTTCTGGTAAGTGTATATATAACTTTTAGTAAAACATTATTAAGAAACTGCAAAACTCTTTTCCAGAGTAGTTGTTCTACCTTGCATTTCACCAGCAATGTATGAGAGTCCCAGTTGATCTGCATTCGCCTCAGTACTTGGTATTTCAATTCTAAAGAGGGTTAACCATTTTTATAGGTGTATAGTAATACCTCATTGTGATTTTAATTTGTGCTTCTCTAATGACTGATGATGTTGAACATCTTTTAATGTGCTTATTTGCCATCTATCTGTATACCTTCTTTGGTAAAATGTTCAAGTCTTTTGCCTATATTTTTTCTTTTGTTCATTTTTTAATTGGGTTATTTTCTTACTATTGAGTTTCAAGTGTTCTTCACAGTTTACAAGTTGAAAGCTCTGACATTGGTATCAATGCAGACAATGGATTAGGCTTCTTATATTGAAAAATGTTACCTGTATATCTGTTAATATTTTGGATTATGAAAGAATGCTTACTTCTTCTCCCTAAATATCTGTTTGTGTAGCGAAAAATTAATCTTTCTGGTTTTGGTAGACTGTACCTTAATTATAACTTGTACACTTGATTCTTACAAAAATCCTCTCAGGTATTACTACTCACAAATCACAGATAAGAAAACCAAAGGGGTCAGAGAGACCAGGACTTTGGTCCAGATTCATAGGTGGATGAACTAGAACTGGAAACCAGCAATGTGATATTATCCTCTTTTCCATAGCCTTTTCATGATCCCAAAGCAACTTGCAAGTTAAATTTATTCCATTATCTGCATATAATCCATCTGGTTGGGAGAGCAGAAAGCCTTGTGAGTAGACCATTCACGAATCATTCCCATCAAATACATGTATGTGGTATATATTTTTGGTGGTGGTGTAAGGTACTGTGTTCTTGGGAGGTAATCCCAAGTACTAACGAATGCTCAGCTTCAAAGTCACACGAGCTCCCCAGTCATATTTTAACCATGTGCTAGTTTATAGCTCTTTGCTCTTTTGCAATTAAAATTTTTGCTATTTTCTATAAAAAGTGCCAAAGTAAAATTATTTAATTTTTATTAAAATAAAAAGTTCTGTGCAGATTAGTAAGATTATATGTAAAACTGATTACAGTTAAAAAATAAAATATAACTGGAACCACAACACAGCCTAATAAATTGGAACATTATTCTAAGCTTGGATGTGAATTACACAAAATGACTTGAGGAAAATCATATTTTCCAAACCTAGCAGATGTTATTATGCTTCTCAAATCCATTTCCATTTTTTTCTTTTACTCCTCTGAATACAAATTTCCCCAACTGGTATATATGGACTTTGGAAAGTCATTTAGCTATTCCCAAGGACAAAGGTAATATTACAAACTTTGTACAGTGGTGTATAAATAGTAAAGTGGAAGAACTGGAAGATTATCTTCCATGAATATTCCTTAATGTGTGTTAAACCTCCATTCTTTACAAACCAAAGGAAAGTATTTTTCCCTGTCCCTCGCTAGAGAATCACGGAATTATAGAGGAGTCTTTGCACATGATTAGACCATGACATTTGAAGGAGTGTTAAACTTACTTGGGCTTAAGAAAGCTTTTCTAGGAATATTGCCCTGGCAGAGGTAAAGTATTTTCTTCAGATTTACTAGCCAAGAGAGACAAGTTTATTTTAATGTTCCCATTGGCCCCATAAGTTATTTCTCTCTATCTGCTATGGAGGAAAATAATTAAATTATTGATGTTTGTTGGCCCATATGTACAGCTGCGTTTTCATTTATATTGTTCATTCATCCAATGTAAATATTCCAGACTTCAAGTAAATCAGTGACTCAGGACCAAAGATATATTAGTTTGACTAGCAATGCCAGTGTTTTATTCCCTCTAAGGAAAACGATATGGACTGATTTCATCTGCTGCCAACATTAATCTCAGTATGATTAAATTCAGAATATTTAAGTATATATTTCAAGGGTTTGAAAATTCCGCTCTCTAGGATTGCTTCAGAACTCAGATCAGTCTTTCTTTAATTACTGTTCCTCTGAACAATACTGAAGGACAAATATAAAGTCATCCCTATCATGTGATTGACCCACCGTGCAGCCCACTGGCAGGCCCCAGGGAAATGGGCTGGTCAGATAGAAGGGATGGAAACCGTGCTCTAAATATGATATTGAAAAAATATCCAATCTCTCCATCCCACAATTATGCTAGAGTCCCTTTCTCTGGGGTCAGATGAGTCACTGAGAGTCTACGCTATACTGATGTCATGTAAAATATAATTGGGTATTTTGTGCCACTTCCTCAAAAAAATGCTTTTCATTAACTGAACATTTGGAAAAAACTATTTTAACCTTATATTTGAAAGATACAAAGTGGATTTTTTTTTTAAAGAAGATTTCTGTTGAAGTAGGATTTAGAGAATGTGTGTTCTGGATATATTAGAGAAACCCAAATGAAATATGAAGTACGTTCTTTTGTATTCCTTTGAGGGACAAGGAGCATATAGATGATTCTGCATCTCTCTGAGATATTAGAAAGAAAACAAACTGTGGTGGCTTCCACAGATAAACATTCATTCACTTTGCTACCTTGATAAGCTTTCAAACCAAATAAGAGACAGATAATTTAGCGATTTGAGTTCTCTCTCTGAGTAGAGGAAATATTAATTGTGTTTTGCATAGCTGGGGAGCCACCAGTGCAATAATTTGGGACAAATCTTCCCATTTAGATGCAGCAAAAAGATGTTTCTCAGGGTCTATTGCAACATCTTTGATTGGCTTTAATTTGCAACGTCAAATTTGGAGATCACATTAACCTGGACAAGGGAACGGCTTAATGTCCCAAGGGTGTTGTTTTACTTTCCGGTATTGAAGTATATAGCATAAACAGAGCACTTTCAAAGACATCAGTGTCCTGCATTAAGTGCTTCCTGGTAAATATGAAGGGGATCTCTGTTTTCATCATCAAACCTTTTAAGCTGTTCAAGTCCCTAGACAAGCAGTAGCAAAAGAATAAAATAGCCCAAAGGGAAAAACACCCCAAGCAATGTGTCTGCTTTAACAAAAATATTTTGGATGTTTAAATAATAACAAATCACTGATCACATCATTTTATTACTTTAAAAATACTTTAAGATATTAATTACCTCGAGTTAGCCAATACACAATGTGAACATATTTCAAAACAATATGTTGTAAAAGATAAATATAAAAAAGTTATTTGTCAATTAAAGAAGTAAATTAGGAAATACTTCAGGGTTTTCACATCTTATAGATTAGAGGGAAAATCGCCCAAAGTAGTAATTTTTTGAGAAATAAAGGGACATGGATTATTTAATAATTCTAAAACAAATGTCACATTGTTTAATGCACATAGGGAACTAGATAATGGAAGAATTTCTTGGCAGAATGCTTGATGCAATAAAACGAGAGATGAGAACTGGCCTTAGAAAAAGGTCAGGTCCAGAATATTGTGAGACAGGCAGTTCATGTTCTCTACTTTTGTCCAGTTTGTTAGAAAATGTAACAACGAAGCAAACTGATGGTTTTTAATTTGCACTCCCCCTGCCGCCCCTCTTCTCTTACTGTTAAGCCTACTCAAGTGCCTCAGTTTGGGTGTCAAATAAACTCAGTCACAGTTAACTTTGGAGCATTATTAAATAATATTTCCATATGTAGGGAGCTCACACAGAACCTCTGGTCCTGGAGTCTCACCAGTTTACTTTATTAACATGTTTACTTGCACTTTTTGAGCAGGATAGGGTTTAGCCCATTTGCAAAGTGTTTTGCAGTTGCTTTGGAGTATCATTTTTATTCTGATGGATTAAAAGCAATATATATGTATACAAATGTATATATATATAAGCATTATCTATTATAAGCACAATATAATATATAATATATATTGTTTTTAATATATAATATTTAGTACATCAATTATTTTTACTCCTGGGCATTTTGTCATTATTATAGTTATCATGGACTATAAGTCAACACTGTGGGAGTCAGATGCGTAAAGAAAGAAAATAAAATCTGAAAAATAAATTTGGAATTTTAAAGGAATTTTTGGGTATTGATGAGGATGCTGATGAGAGTAATCATGGGACCATGGATCATATTTTCCAGCTCCAGTTAGAGGTGTTAGAACCAGAGTGACTCCATTTTGTGTGACGGCTAAGAAAATGAGCCTGAGACTTGTTGGATTGCATTGTCAGAAAATTAGGCATTCCTAGCCTCTAGATGTTTATGATTGTGGGGAACAAATTAGTAATATTTACTAAACGGACCCAGAGTTGGGAGTGTCCAGATATGCCAATATCTGGAGAACAAAGGCATTCCTAATTTTGCTTTAAGGAGCATGATGTTGATTCTTGCAAAATATAGTAATTAAAAAAATTAATCCTTTATCACAAACCCTTGTAGCAGAGCACATCTCCTCATATATATGAGTATCGTACGTGGGTGGATGTGTTGCTCCTCTTACTTTCCGGAATGTCCTACTTTGTCTATGGAGTAGCTGTCCTTTCACCACTGCACTTTCTTAATAAACTTCCTTTTGCTTTGCACTGTGGACTCACTCTGAATTCCTTCCTGTGCAAGATCCAAGAACCCTCTCTTAGGGTCTGAATCAGGACCCCTTTCCTGTAACATGCCTGCCTCATTCTCTTTCCCCTATTCCTATTACTACCCATCTATTCTTGGCAAAACAAATGTTATGAAGGCAAGATTTGGTTTCTTTGCTGGGTTTTAAGAACCTTTCCAGAAAATAAAAGTTTAATCAGTTTTGCTTTTTATGAGAAAATTCTAATAATGGAAATGGCAGGTTTCTATAGTTACACATTATGTTTCTTACATTAAACAAGAGAAAAGCTCTTAAGCAAGAAGGAACATAAATGGTTTTCATTAATAGTCACATAATATTGCTTTCTACTCACAACATAACACATTAAAATTTAATCAACTAGTTAGCAAATGAATACACCTAATGTTAATTCTCCAATCATGCTATTCATATTTGGATCTTCATTCTAACTAATATTTCTTTCTTTGCTTGGAAATGTTAAAAAAAAAAGCGTGTGTTCAACATTCTGTTTGTGCACCATTTTCACAGCCTAATGCCTTACAGAACATTAGTACCCATAAATTATAATTAAATACTGTTCCCAAGCTGCTTCTGCAATGTAGTCTATAATTAATATACAACATAAATTAAAAAAATATAATGGTAAATAAGATGACACTCAAACTGCTTTGAACTTGAGGTAAGACTTTTTCTATGTCCCTAAAATCAAAGTTCTTCAGTTACTAGGTTTTTGTAAACTATACCACTACTATCAAGTGAGACTCTTGATTAGGACAATGGTTCTCAATTGGAGACAATTTTGCTCCCTTTCCCAGAAGACATTTGGCAATGTCTGGAGACATTTTTGTTTGTCACACAGTGGGGGTGCTATTGGCATCAAGAGAACAGAGGCTAGGAATGGGGCTAAACATCCTAGAATGCATAGGACAGCCCCTTACAAAAAGGAATCATCTAGTCCAAAGTGCCAATAGTGCCATGGTTGAGAATTTCTGATCTAGGACAATGTCTCTTCATTCTGTGTCAAATAAGTTAGGCAACCAAGATACATTAAATAACTTAAGTTACTAAAAAGTCCTAAAGGTTTTTCTTTGATTTTGGAATCAAATGAGATACCATTGACACGAGTATATGAGTTTTAGTGTGTTCTTTAGGGAGGAAAATGTATAGCAATGAATAAAAAAAGGAAAAAAAATTACAATAATGTTTTGTTTTCATTAGGAGATCAAACTTGTTTTCAAATATAAATTCTCCTAAGGGTTGTTTTTTTTTTTTTTTTTTTTGGTCAGCTTGAGTAGATTCTTCTAAGGAAAAGAATATGTCATGTAATTATACATGACAAAATTTTCAAGGTTCTGTTAAAGAGATATAACTAAGAGAAATGTGTTGGAACACCCTTTCTTGGAATAGGAAGAGTTGTCAAGATTGAAAATATTATTTCATTAAATCTTACTTATCCCCAGAAAATTTCAAAAGACATCCCCTCCCTCCCCAAATAAAATTAATGGTTATCATGTTGTTCCAGAGCTCTTAAAGAGCAAAGTATTTTTAAAATTTTCTTGATTGCTCTACTTGATCACTATTAGTATGTAGTTAAAAATTTTAAAAATGTGCTTTTAAATAATTCTGGTGAAGCTTGGAGTAAATGCTACAGAGATACAGAATGTTGAAACTCACTTTACTCGTGAACATAACTAATTCAGTAGAATAGAAACTCCATAGAGGCAGGGATCTTGTCTGTCAGGAAATTAGCTCTAGTCTCAATTACTGGAACAGTTTCTTATAGATGAGATAAATCTGGGAAATATTACTGGGATTGACATATTCAAATCAGTTGTGTCAGTCTGTAGATATCCAGTAAATGTATCTGTATTTAAACAAGTAATACATGCGTTCAGAAGAGGCTGTTTAGAATAAGAAATGCTATCAGATAGTCTACAGTTGTGTTGTATACTCAAAAAACCCAGAATAAACTAGTATAGGATATGATTTCTCTAATCTAATTTTTTTTTATATACCTGTGACCTATATTTGCTGTTGAGACTCATTTTTCTTGCTTTCTTTATCTAGAAATGTTGTGTAAGCTATAGGCTATGAAAGTTAGCATGGTGACAGTGAATTGCACATCTTACACATTTGCCACACCACTCCCCATGCTGTGTACTACTGTATACTGACTGCTTCCACCAGCTAGCACATTTACCCACACAAAATGAAGTTTCACTCAAACAAGCCGTTGTTTGATTCTTTCAAGGATATTTTATCTATTTGAAAATTTATTCCTTTGACTTTCTTTTAGCTTTATTTATGTATTCATTATTGAAGTATATTTAATTTATTTAGTTTTCCCACTTGAACAAATTATAACTCATAATGGAGCAGGAGAAATTAAAACTGACTTGGACACATCATTTGAAATTGGTGAATGGATAATATCTTCACCCCGAAGTTTTAATTTTCACCTGCCGACTGATGACTCCCAATTTATAACTCCAGTTCAGCTTTCTTAGGCAACTCCAGACCTACATTTCTAACTTTCTACTAAAAAATTCTATTTAGCTTTCCAGAGGTCCCCATTTACCCTTGCCTTAAACCAAAACACACTGGATTGTCTCCACCCAAACTCGATTTTTTATTTTCACCAAAATGAATTTATTTTCCCAATTTCTGAGTACTGTGGCAAAACTCACAAACCATAATTCAGTATTTATCCACAACTCAACCTTGTTTATCAGCAAGTTAGAATTTTGATCACTGAATAAACAACAGGTTATTTTTTTCATGACTCATGCTTGTGCTCTATTAGTGCATGGTTAGCAGGTCACCATAAAAAATAAAAATTAGGAAAACACTGGTTGTCAGTATGAAAATATTTTAGGTCTTTAGGATTGCTTTATGGATATTTGCTGGTATTAGTAGGGTAGTAAAAAAGGTAAAATTAGGAGAAGCTACTTTTAATTGAAAATCAATGAGGACAAATGCTTGCCCCTATTTGTATGTTGAAGGGAAGCTGCCAGTAGAGGGGAGGGAGAGGAGGAATTTCATGAGATGCTACTCTGAGAAGATGAGTAGGGATGAAGTTGCTGTACAGGTGTCAGGAGCAGCTCCACTCCTGTAGGACAGAAGGGAAGATGGCGTGCATTTTTGCAGAGGTTAGAGAATGTTTTCAATCAGGCAAGGAAAATTTCTTTTATTAGAATCTTTCATCCTCAACTCTCCTTATTTATTTATGCCTTATCTCTCTCCCTTTTCACCTATCTGAGTAGTTCAAATTTGCCTCTGGGATTATCAAAAAATTGCCTTAATCTGAAATTCTTAGGAATGTTTAGACTGGTTATGAAATGGCCTCCTGAGGACTTTCTTCTTAGTTAGGCCACCTTTACAGTGGTTAGTAATGAAGACAGATTATGGTCTTCTTCCCCCTCTTCCTTCTGTGAATGATAGGATAAAGATTTGTTTGGGAGCTCTGGTACAGGCACTTACAACAGGATTAAGTACAGAATAATAATACCTTTTGCATGGCATTAAGAGCTAATAAGGCCCTAATGCATATTAAACAAAATTTATTATGTTCTAACAACTTGATTATCTCCTTTGGAGAGAGTAAGCACCCTGGTGACTTCATTCCCATCACCACCCAGACTTGGCTGGGTGACTGACTACCTCACAATTGCAATGGAATTATCCTCATACTCACTTTAAGTTTCTACTTAGCTGAAGTTGTAGGGGTTTTCTCATTCAGAATTGGACCAAATTAGTCAGTCTTCTTTGGAAAAACTATACAACATGGTGTACAGAAAACTTAAGGATGAGATTTGCAGAGATAATAAAGGTACCTCTTCAGGAAGTAGAGCTCTAAAAACAGTTGAGATTTCTGAAACTTTTTGACTGGCAGAATAGTTCTGCATTAGATCATATTGGCATGCTAATGGTTTTTCTTTAGGGGCTTTATAGATAATCTTTCTTTCTGACAGCTCTCTCTCAACTGGTAGAGAGCACAGTTGTACAGATGGTTTTACAAAGCCTTAGAGATCAAGTCACTGAAGATTAAACAGGGAGAAGAAAATTGTCAAATCTAACTTATCCCAATTGCCATGGCTCCTAGATTTGTTCAGTAATGACACAGGTTGTCTTTATATTATTTCTTTCTCTCATGTAGGTAACCTATTATTTTCCTTTGTGATAAAACATGATGCAATCAGACATATCTAGTAATATGTACCCCAAACAAGTTCTGTACAACTTTTGAGGTCTAATTTAAGTTCTGTAGCTACATGAATGCTCCATACATTACTACAAATCTTAAATGCTGTTTTTTTGTGGACATTAAAATGTATACACTCTTTACCAGGTAATTCATTTTTTAATAATATAACTGGTTTATCAAATGTACTTGTCTGGTTTTTCTTACCAGAGGAAACTTCTCTGAAAAGAAAAAATGCTTTTGCTTCTAATTTATAAACAGGTGCTCGGAAATGCTTTCTGTTTATTCATGACATTTTAAAAATTATAAGTACAAGGACCTCATCAATGTTAAGAAAGAAACACATGTCCTTAAGTGAATTTCATAAAATTTTAGAAATAGAAATAGGTATTTTATAATAAGTCACTTTTTAGTTGGAGTCCATAACTAAAATGAGTTGATAAACCAGAATTGAAACTCAAACCTCAATTTCAGTCAAGATGATGAAATTAACAGGGAAGTAGTGAGTTATGAGTAGCTTGGCCATTTAGGGATGTATACAGTTTTTTCCCAACTATTTGGAAGACAGTCATGCACATCTACTTGAGTGCCAGAATTTAGATTTGCACCTTGAGTGTTATGGAACTAATTTTACTACAAATATCTTGACTGGGTGATTTTATAACTTTGAAGGTTAATTTTATGGAGTTTTAGCCATTTCCCTTTTGCTTTATCTTTCTTTTACAAAACTAAGAAAACATAATGACAACTAACCATCAAACAAAGCTCATTTGTTATAATGAAAAGTGATAGTTGTTTGTAATTATACCATTCATTTTCATTAAAAATAATAAGGTTTGCACATAAAACATCAATACCAGGTAACTTTTTTTTTGCTTTTCTAAGCACCAGTTTTTAGATTTAAAAAATTGTGCTTTAATGTGTATAAAACTTGGTAATTTTTAGTTGAGTCCTATAGATGGGCAGAGAGGCATTCAGCAAAGTATATACATTTGACAAATAGTTAGGGGATCAATTAGCTCTATGGCCACAAAATGCAGCTATTATCTCAGCCTGTCATCACAGCAAAGCTGTTTTCTAAGAACATAAGGAAGATCAAACCAGGACAGAATGGCAACCCAAGGCCTGTAGGTGGAAGTGGAGAATTGATGCTGGGGCCTTATCAAATAATGACAGAGAGCCTGCGATAGCAGAGTTTGTCACCAGCAGATGGAACTCACCATAGGATGACTCAGCTAGAATACTGAGATGTTGTGCTTCAATGTCTGAGACTCATTTCTCTACAGTTTCTCTCTTCTGTGTTTCATAGATTCTTGTTCAATCCTGTTTCAAACTATTCTAGTTTGCTAAGAATCTTCCTTTGTTGTCACTTCCTCTTTTCTTCACGAAATTTCCTTGTCTCTGGGTTTCAATCCTAGTCAGTTCCTTCTCTTCCTTCTCCTTACCCCTGGTACTAGATGTATTTATTGCTGTCACTAGATGTCACTTCTTCTCTAATTCTCACATGATTGGGTCTCAGTTTCTTATCAGTCCTCAAGTGCCCAGAGAGTCATTCTTCACATTGAATTAAAACACATGATAATCTTTTTTCTACAGTTTCATGCTTCTTGACCTAATTATGCCTTTGGCACTACTCCCTTCAAAATCCAAATTCCCTTCAAACCATAAAGTAAATTAATAGCTAGACGGAGGTCTGCAGTGCCAACAATAGTATTAGTAAGTAACTTATGATGTATGTATGGGGAATAGAGAGAGGAGAGTACAACCAACGCTGGACGGAGGTGTAATATGGGTTACATGATTGTAAAATAAAAAGTGTATCTGGGAAAGGAGAAGAATTGGGGGATTTCTGGGGTTGGGAAGACTTCAAAGATCTAGTTTTTTTGCCTTGAGAGAGAAAGATTAAACATGAAGGAAAGGGAAAAATGTAAAGATTTTGTCGGGTCGACTTATTTCGTCTCCATTATGCCTATTGAATTGAAGAGGGATTAGTGTGGTAGAACCAATAAAGAAATTGCTTGCCATGTTAGCATGCACCAAAGCAGCACAGCTTTTGAAAGATGCCATTGTAAATTTCAGTGCAAATGCCCAGGCAGTTAACAGGAGGTTGAGGACAGTTCTAACTCTAGAAAGTTTATTGTACAACATTCATTTCTAATAAATAAAATATTACATTTTAATTTTTTGTTTAACTTGACAAATATTTCCTGAGCACTTATAATAGACTTGGCTATGCCATGTATTAGAGATACTAGAAAGAGAGAAAGAAAGGAAGAAAGGAAGGAAAGATAAAGTAAATAAATAAAAGAGAGCAAAGAAGGAAAGGCTGGAAGGGGGGAAAAGGAAGAAGAAAAAGAAACTTGGTTTTGGTTCTCAGAGGATATATCTCCATATGAATTTTGTCATTATCTTGGGTTGTATCAATAAACTGCTAATGAATTGGAGTGCAGTCACAATCTAATGAATGTGAATATTATAGTTTGCTTTAAATATATGAGCCAATGACTATCACTTTTCTTTGGATTATGTATTTTGGCCCAGAAATAACTGAGTGGTTGCTTCAGCTAGCTACTTCATCTTGGATATAAAGAACCAGACATGATGACATTATTCATAAGTGTACCACTAATGTAACAACTCTAGTTGCTTATTGCTGTTGTTTGATTTGACCCTTTTCAGATATCTGATGCATGCTTGTTTTAAACCATTAATTTCGGTCAGATGGTCAAGTGGATCTGAAGGAAACAGTTCAGTGACAGCTATCCTTTTCATGTGTTGATGGTTTGAAGTAAGCCTGGGATAGAGACAAAGCCCATAAGTTAAAGCTACAACGTTACCCCATGATGGTGAAGCAGGATGTTATGCGTGAACTTACAAGTTCAAGTAGGAGCTTCATTTTTTTTTTTTTTTCAGAAATTGAGAACTCAAGGCCACAGCTTTTGAGAAGCAAAGGCTTTACTTACTCCATGTTCTAAGTTTAGAGAACTCACAGATGCTGGGCCAGCCACTTTTCCACAGTGATGACTAAGAAGTGCCTGTTCATCAGAGGTGGCCCTTGCAACCTAGCCCCATCCCTCTTGGTTGATGTTAGAGAAAGGCTGGTAGTGAGCTGGTATGCCTTTTGCAGGGAGTGCATTCTTCATGAAGAGAGGCCATCTTCTGCATTCTCCTTCCTGTGGCTGATGAGTGGGGCACTCAACTTGTTGCTTTCTGTCAAGGTAAGGGAAGGGGCTAAGAGGATCACTCATAAACCTTAGACTTCTCTGCTAGAGGGAAAAATGATGTCCAGTTTCCTGCAGGATTTCTGCCAAGCAGCTAGGCTTTGCTGACCTGCTCTGTTGATACTGGATTGGCAAAGAGCACTGAGGGGATTTGGTATGGTGGTGCAGCTCCTCAAGTTCCCAGTTTCTAGAGGTATGGGAAATAGGCTTATCTATGCCATAGGCTCCAGAGTTGAGGGCCATGGTGGGTATATGAGACTGGGGTTGTAAGTTTGCTGGGGACTGCTATAACAGGGAGCAAATGGTCATATATCAGAATGTAAGCACTTGGGGGATACTTAAAACAAGGGTGGAATAAGCTTGCAAACACATAGAAAAATGTCTGATTTCTTTTTTCTTTACATATATCAGTATCAAAAATAACCCAAATGAAAGGGTTGGGGACCAGAGACTAGAAATAGTGCTAATGTAAGAGTATTCTCACCTATTGTGTATTTAAACAATTTTCTCTAATTGTATAATTTAATATTTTAAGTGAGTAGAATGAATTCTTAAAAACACATATGGAAAGCTTTAACTAGTGCATGTTAAGACTGAAAAAAAAAAACAGATTAATGTGTCATAATGAAACTCATGGCCCAGAGGATAAAGAAACTCAATACAACATGGTTGGTGATGGTTACGGTGAATGTAAAATTTATTTTACATTTATACTGTGTGATTTGAGATTGCTCAATTTCAAGAATTACAGTTCTGCTCAGTGAGCCCTGCAGGAGGTGGATAGCCCCAACAGCTGGTGATTCTTGGAATCTTTCATCCTTTGCTGTGAGCTTTAATGATTAACTCAAGGAAAACAGAATATATTTCGCCAAAAATTACATGCCATCCTGCTACACTTAACAACACACTAGACAAATACATGAAGGACAAACATCCTACTTAATAGTGACATTTTAAAAGTTTTCTCATTGTTAATAGGAATGATAAAAAATGCCATTAATCAAACCTTCTCTGCAGCATTTTATTGAGGGCATTAGCCCATAAGAATAAAAGATATAAGGATTGGAAATGAAGATATATAAATTTTCATTATTCACAGATGACATAATTTTATATATAAAAATCTTCCCAAATCTATATATAAATTATTAGAATAAGAGTTTAGCAAAGATGGCAGTTAATGTACAAAACTACAATGACTATCTTTATTAGAAATTTATAGTTGTTAGAGACTGATACCATTTAAATAGCTTTAAAAATATTAAGTAGTAATTATAGGTTCCTATAGGATTATGGTGACCACCCAAATTTGAATTTCTTCCCATATCTTCTGAAAATATTAAAAAGAAAAGAAGAAATGCACCATTTAGCATAACTAGGAGACAGAGAATACTACAACTTTATATTAACTCATTAGGAAATATTGACAACCAGGAGTCATCTCTGGGTCCCAATCCCATAAAGAGTCAGAGACTGTGCAGAAAACAGTAGAGGGCATCCAGGTACTAGAAGGCTTGGAACAAAGATTAAATTATCCCCTGAACAAAGGTTCTTACTCTGAGGGTGGAGTGGAAATACTGAGAATCAACTGGAGCCCTTGTGTAGTAGACTACCAGAAACTGGGGAATCAAAAGGAAGGGGCTTGAAAGTTTATGGGACCAGAAGTGAATAACTACAGGAGGCATCAATTATGGGGTCCCAGGAGGTAACTTAAAAGAACAGAGGTTTATCTCTGAAGGATAACTGATGGAGGAAAATAAAGAAGCAAGCAAAATATAAAAAATAAGTCTGTTTTCACACTGCTATAAAGAAACTACCTGAGACTGGGTAATTTATAAACAAAATAGATTTAATTGACTCACAGTTCTGCATGGCTGGGGAGGCCTCAGTAAACTTACAATCATGGTGGGAAGGGAAGGGAAAACAGGAACCTTCTTCACAAGGTGACAGGAGATAGAGCAAGCACAGGGAAACTGTCACTTTTAAATCATCAGACCTCATGAGACCTCATGAGAACTCACTCACTATAATGAGAACAGCATGGGGAAAACTACCCCCATGATCCAGTCATCTTCCACCAGGTCCCTCCCTTGACATGTGAGGATTACCATTAGCGATGAGATTTGGGTGGGGACACAGAGCCAAAGTCAAACCATATTATTCTGCCCCTGGCTGCTCCCAAATCTCATGTTCTTTTCACATTTCAAAACTAATCATGCCTTCCTCAACAGTCCAAGATATAATGGGGGTACAGGCATTGGGTTAATGTTCCCATTCCAAATGGGAGAAATTGACTAAAACAACAGGGCTACAGGCTCCATGCAAATCCGCGACTCAGCCTGGCAGTCCTTACATCTTAAAGCTCCAGAATCTCCTTTGACTCCATGTCTCACATCCAGGGCATACTGATGCAAGGGGTGGGCTCCCTCAGCCTTGGCCAGCACCACCCCATGGCTCTGCAGGACACAGCCCCTGCAGCTGCTTTCACCAGATGGTGTTGAATGTCTGTGGCTTTTCCAGGCACATGGTGCAAACTGTAGGTGGATCTACTATTTTGGGGTCTGGAGGATGGTGGCCCTCTTCTCATAGCTACAATAGGCAGTGCCCCAGTGGGGACTGTGTGTGGGGGCTCCAACCCCACATTTCCCTTCCACACTGCTCCAGCAGAGATTCTCCATGAGGGTTCCACTCATGTAGCAGACTTCTGCCTGGACATCCAGGAATTTCCATACATCATCTGAAATCTAGGTGGAGGCTCCAAAGCTCAACTCTTGTCTTTTGTATACTCACAGGCCTGATACCACATGGAAGCTGCCAAGGCTTGGGGCTTACATCCTGTGAAGCAATGGCCTGAGCTGTACATTGGCCCCTTTTAGCCACAGCTGGAGCTAGAGCAGCTAGGATGCAGGGCATCAAGTTCCAAGTATGCACAGAGCAGTAGTGCCCTGGGCCCAGCCCACAAAACCATTTCTTTCTGCTAGGCCTCCCAGCCTGTGATGGAAGGAAATGCCATGAATATCTCTGAAATGCCCTGGAGACATTTTTCTCATTGTCTTGGCTGTTAACATTCACCTCCTTGTTACTTATGCAAATTTCTTCAGCCAGCTTGAATTCCTCCCTAGAAAATGGGTTTTTCTTTTCTAGCACATTGTCAGGCTGCAAATTTTCTAAACCTTAATGCTCTGTTTCCATTTTAAACATAAGTTCCAATTTCAAACCATCTCTTTGTGAACACATATGACTGAATGCTTTCAGAATCAGCTAGGTTATATCTTGAATGCTTAGCTGCTTACAAATTTTTTTTGCCAGATACTCTAAATTACCTCTCTCAAGTTCAAAGTTCCACAGATCTTTAAGGCAGAAAATGCCACCAGACTCTTTGCTAAAGCATAGCAAGAGTGACCTTTGCTCCAGTTCCAAATAAGTTCCTGATCTCTATCTGAAACCACCTCAGCCTGGACTTCATTGTCCATAACACTATCAGCATTTTGCTCAAAACCATTCAACAAGTCTCTAGGAAGTTCCAAACTTTCCCACATCTTTGTGTCTTATTCTGAGCCCTCCAAACTGTTCCAACCTATGCCCATTACCCAGTTCCAAGTCACTTCCACATTTTAAGGTTATCTTTATAGCAGTGCCCCACTCCCACTACCAATTTTCTGAATTAGTCTGTTTTCATACTGCTATGAAAATACTCCCTGAGACTGGGTAATTTATGAACAAAGAGACTTAGTTGACTTACAGTTCCACATGGCTGGGGAGTCCTTAGGAAACTTACAATCATGGTGGAAGGTGAAGGAAAAGCAGGAACCATCTTCACAAGGTGGCAAGAGAGAGAAAGCACAGGGGAAACTGCCACTTTTAAAGCGTCAGATCTTGTGAGAAATCCCTCACTATCATGAGAACAACATGGGGGAAACTGCCCCCATGATCTATTTACCTCCCACTAGATCCCTTTCTCAACACATGGGAATTACAATTCAAGATGAGATTTGGGTGGGGACACAGAGCAAAATCATATCATAAATGCCCTAAATAAAATCAGTACTGAATAATAAGAAATACCAAATGTCCCAAAAAGGTACATCTAGTAAAGACACTGCAATTTGCTCTACCAACTAAGAGGGTGATCTTGAGCTAAGAAACCATTAATCCACCAAAACCTTCACCTTAATTTCTTCCCATGGAAAAACACCTGTTATTTAAGGTTTGGAAAAATCCAAAACATTTAAAAATGAACACAGTATGTCAGGCAACACCCACACCAAATTTATTTAAGAGTGAAATAAATTTATTCAAGTGGAAATCAAAATTTTTCACATGGTAAAAACACTTTTCACCTTTCTCATCACCTGGAAAACAACCAAGAAGCAGAAGACGACTGAAATACATCTCAGCATTCATTAAGTATCACAAAACAAGCATTTTCACATATGACAGAGAATTTTGAATCAGAAATTCAACAACAGAATGGAAATGAACAACAATAACAACAACAAAAAAGAGGAAGATGTGAGAAAAATGATCAAACAAACTCAGGGAAGAAAGAAGAGAAAAATTTTAAAGCTCATTTCAGAAATGTAGATGAAATTATGACATACTCAAGAAAGAATAGGTAAATGGACTAAAAACATAAAGGAAAGGAATAGAAATAGCCAAGAATAGAAAAAACAAGTTAAAAAACTGAATGTATCAGTAGGTTTTAGATGTAGAACCTAGGCAAAAAAATCTAACATACATGTTTTGTAGTCCACAAGTAAAAAGAAAGTAATAAAATATGTAAATAATATTCAATAAAAATGGCAATTCAAAAATATATTTACACTCACATGTGGAAAGGATCTATTGTGTACCTGGAAAATTGATTATAAATTGTCACCTCTGAGGCATATTTTAATAAAATTATTAAACTTAATGAAAAGACTTGAGATAAACAAAAAGATCAAGTTATTTATAGAACAAAGGAAATTAGACTAACTTTAGACTTTTGACAGCAACACAGCATGAAGCAAGGCAACAGTGGAGGAGCATTGTCATAAAACTCAAGGAAACATAATTTAAAGGTTTTATAAACATTGATGTTATTCTTTAAGTGTCAAAACTATAGAAAAATAATTTTAAGCAGGAAGAGCTCAAGGAATGCTGAATTTACAGACCTTACTGTGTAACCCGTTAGAGGATCTGCCTCATTAAACCAAGACGTGACTGGAGCTAACTCAGTAAAAGGAATGATGTTGAGCGTTGAATATATTTAATTGTAGATTTAAGACCAAAACGAAGGTTGTAGCAAAATGGGAGGAATAGTGTTTGAATATTACCCGTTATGATAAAATAGAAGTAACACAACTGAAAAAACAGATGAGGACAAGCAAGAGAGAAAGTAGAAAATAGAATAAGCTTATTAATTGCCACATATGAAATAGGAGGAATTAAAGCCATAGCAGAAGGTTAAGGATAAGGAAGAGGGCCTACGAGCATTACAAAAAATACTGGTATAAAGGTCGCCTTTATAATAAAAATATAAAGTTTTCTAAATATAAAAATAAATACATGAAAGCAAAGAAAATAAACCTATAAACATATTAGCAGAAACAAATTAAATATAATACAAACAAATATGGGGTGGAAACTATACATTAAAGTTATATGATGAACTGTAACTGGGCTAAACTCATCAATTAAAAGGAAATATTTTGTGATTAGCTCATTAAAATATTAAATTTTTATGTAACAGACACACTCTATCTACAAAGTGGCATGTTGGACAGCTTTGAAAAAATGTAGAAGAATTTTATGCACTGATGTGGAGTTAATTCCAGGATATCTTAGGTTAAAGTACAAAAAAGCAAAAGGAGTGAATATAATATGCTATTTACTATTTTCTGTGTATTTTTCTCCCATCCTCTATCCTAGTCCTTTAAACTGTTTACTAACAAATTACTAATTGCTTGAAGATGGTGACCAGAGAAGTTTAAATTTAAATCATTAAGGGGCTCTAAAACTTGAATATCAGTTTAAAACTCATCTTCTTAAAGGCTGTAAATCAAGAAGAATATAGTATTTAATCTACAAAAATGTACCTAGACACAATTGTTTTGAGGAACACATGTCCCTACATAAGAGATACCTGTATCTAATGTGGGTAGACATTATTTCTTAGACAAATTTGTTCATGAGGCAAATGGTTATTGTATCTAATGATCAAGCTTCTAAAAAAGAGAACCAGTTTTAAAACATCATCCTTCTTGAATAGCAAATGAACATATCAGTGGCAGATATAATAATCTGGATCATAGAGCATCTATTCCAACTCTTTTTGGCATTCTCTTCCATAGTGCACATGTTGGAAAGCTAAAAACATTTCTCAGATATCACTGTGGCTCAGGTTCTCGATATAATTTGGGCTCTACCAATCAGACACACAGATGAAGTTATAAATTCAAAACTGAATTAAATGGAGAAAGAGGCAACGATGTGCAGAGATCCATTTGGCAAATATTATCCTAGCATGAGTGGCATGGCACTAGGGTCAGCAGTTCTGGCAGAAACTTCTGGACATCCAGACTATGACCCAGGTGATGTGATACTAGAACCAGTAGTTGGCACAGTGGCTTCGTAACTTGAAATTTCCTGGCTATAGTAGATGTAGCTGTTCCCCTGGTGGGCCAGTTCTGGGGTGTTCTGGGAGTCAATCTTGGAGCGGATGAACAATTAGCTTTCTCTATTAAATCTCTTTATTCTTAGAGTGGGTAGAGTTAGTTCTCTTTTCAGAAATGGAACCCTAACTGATAAAATATACTAGGGAAAATACCTCGAAAATTTGGTGTGTGGTCTCTTCACGTTCCTAAGCCATAGAATTCATCATAGAACACCCTGAACTATTAAACCTACCCCTGGCTAGCAGCCTTCAATATACTGAGTAAGCTGGCTATTCATCCTCCAGTCCCCTTTGACATGGTCATTAGAGAATCCTAAATCCATCATTGCCTTCCTTTCTTGCTCCCACCTCTTATTTGTTGACTCTTCAATGATTGTAGCAGCTACTGCAACATCAGTCCAAGCCACCCACCTCTATGGATTCTGCAGCCTTCATTACAGAGGGATGATTTAAGATCTTTTAGAATATGTTAGAAACTGACAGACTCAGTCCTGTCATCTTTGCATATATGGCTGAGGCTAAAGGTATATAGGGCCGTCCTTACACCTACGGTTCTTTGTCATGGGGCTTTGGGGCCTGGCATAGGATCCAGAAGCTTTGTTGTTACTGTTTCCTGGGTAGACGAGTTCTTGGAAAGGTCTTAAAGAAAAGGAGGTTGTATTCTGTTACAAGAGTCAATGGTTTATCTGGGTTAAAACCGGACAGAGACCTGGAGTTTCATTATAGAAGAACTTTGCTTGGGTCAAACCCAGAAAATGAAAGGAATAAATTTAGGTTGGCTCCAAGGCAAAGGAAATTATAGGATAATGGCAGAAAAAGTGTTGGGTTGCTTGTCACATCTGAAGCACAACTGGAAGGTTATTTAAAAAAGGAAAGGTAAAAAAAAGTTCAAAAGGAGATGTGTCTGCTGGCATGGTGAGGGCATGTTTATTTTTGTCTTAGGCCTTTGAGCTTAATTCAAGAAAAGTTCTTCCCAAAAGCTTTATGCTGCTGGCTCCCCTCCTGTCAGAGGCAGTATTAAATAATAGTTGAGAACATGAAATCTGGAGACAGTGTGCCTCCAAATCCCACTTTTATCCATCAGCATATCTGTGACTTCAGGCTCAAGATTCATATCTTCAGTGCTACGGTTTGAATATTTGTGTTCTCTCGAAGTTCATATATTGAAACATAACTCCCATGGCAATGATATTGAGAGATGGGCTTTTTGGAGGTGATTAGGTCATGAGTGTAGAGCCCTCATAAATGGGATTAGTGCCCTTATGAAAGAGACCCCAGAGAGCTAGGTCATCCCTACCACCATGTGAGGGCACGGTAAGAAGGTGCTATATATGAACCAGGAAATGGGCCATCTCCAGACACCAAATCTTGCAGTACCTTGATCTTGGACTTCCCAGGCTCCAGAGCTTTGAGAGGTAAATTTCTGTTGTTTGTAAGCCACCCAATCTATGGACTAAGACATTGACATTGCCTGTGTCTCTGTTTCTAGAACGGCAAAATGGGTATAATGATAGCAGTTCTTTTGCAGTGTTGTTATGAGGCTTATGTAGGTAATTACATGTCAAGCAGTTAGAACGGTGTATTGAATACTCATATAAATGTTAGCTATTATCATCATTCAGATTTTGGTCCCTCCTCAGAGGCCCTTGATGGTAATCATTGCTAACAAATGTTTCCCTGCTGTCACTATCTATGAGTATCCTAAGTTATTGGCTTCCTAATACTGTTTTAAACATTTATTAATATATTTATTTCCTCATATACATATAGGAATAAACGTTCTAATGGAAGGTATGATTCATTCCTGCATATACAGACAGCATTGTCTCCCATAAATATGAAGCAAATTGCAGTTAAAAAGGGGTAGAAGGAAGCTGGTCTTTGGAAGCCAGGGATTACACAAACTATAATAGGAGATATTTATTGGACACTGCTGTGTTCCAAGTACTATGGTTAGGTCCTAGGCCTGGGCCAGGGAAAAAAAAACTGCAGCCTGGAAAAGATCCACTACTTCTTATGTGGACTGGGAAACCTGGCAGAAACTCATCCTAAATAAGACATACACTTAACGTGAAATTAGAAAGAGAACGCAAACATCTGGTACAGAAAGGGAAGTGAGGAGTAATTGGGAATAGCATGAATTTAGTCACGAGGCAAAGAGAACTGAATATGCCTAGCAAGGCTGAACTTTGTATTCATTCTTAGGATCTAAAAGTTTTCTATTGCCCAGGTATGTTTTCATGAGTAAGGTAAAGTTTAGAAGATGTGAATCTGGGCTGCGTGTGGTGGCTTACGCCTGTAATCCCAGCACTTTGGGAGGCCGAGGCAGGCGGATCACCTGAGGTCAGGAGTTTGAGACCAGCCTGGCTAACATGGTGAAAACCCTTCTCTACTAAACATACAAAAATTAGCTGGGTGTAGTGGCACATGCCTGTAGTCCCAGCTACTCAGGAGGCTGAGGCAGGAGAATGGCTTGAACCTGGGAAGCAGAAGTTGCGGTGAGAGGAGATTGCACCATTGCACTCCAGCCTGGGGGACAAGGGTGAGACTTAGTCTTAAAAAAAAAGAAAAAAAAAAGGTGAATCTGAAATAAGAGGGAAATAGCCATAGGGGGAAGAGTCTCAAAACCTGCTGCTACACCAAAGATGTGAGAATACTAAAAGGCCCAGACCGAACAATAGCAGGTTTACATTGTGTACACCAGGCTCAGTAGCTAGATCCCCTTAGTCACTTGCAAACAAGAAGACCATAAACAGGTCATATGATCCTTAGCCCAATACTCACTCATGGGCATACAAAAATGAGGCTAAAGATGTTAGGAGAGAGAAATCAGAAGTCTTTGGAAAAAGCTGTTAGAGAGTTATGAAATGGAGAAATTGCCTCCCCTTAAGGAAAGCCCAGCAAAAAGAGATGACGTGCACAGCTTGATATGGTCCTGTGAGGGACTGAAAATGTAAGGTGAACCTATATCAAGGTAGCTGCCTAGTTGTACTACAGAAAAAAATAGATAATATGTTAGGTGCCAGTGGCAGACAGGGCAGAGGTGAGTGCCTCAAGAGGGTCAGATGAGGACTGCAGGGTCAGTATCACATATAGCTTTCCTTACTTTTTGAGTGCCTCAAGAGGGTCAGATGCTGGGGGACATCCAAGGGAACTTCAGGTAGAGGTTGGAGGAGAATTGTTAAATACAGAAGCTTAGAGTGTCAAAATTGCAAATAACCTTACATTTATTAATAACTCACTTCTCACAGCATGCAGAAATTAAATCTCAGAAAAGTTAAGTAAATTGCCCAATTCATGCAGCTAGTTAGTAGGTGACCATGTCTACATTACCACAGTACCAGAAGAAGATACCATTTCCTGCCCTTTATCTCCCTTCCCTCCCCCACACCTCCATTTCTCTGGAGGAGTAAGAGTGCGGCCTAGGTAGGGGTGGGGTGGGGTGGGAGAGGAGTCAAGTATAGGTGGGGATGTGGAGAGTCAGACCTCTTTTCTTATTGCAGTTTGCACTGTAAGGGAGAATTAGTCCCACAGACCTGGGAAGCAGGAGGAAAGAATGACATTGTTTTCTGCTTTCCCTCTATGCAGTTCCACTGCTTCCACATGGCACACATCATTTGTTGAGAGGTCACTATGTAGAGAATGCTGGCCTCAGAGACATACAGAATCTTAGAGAGGGCTTTCCATTATGAAGATAGGTAGATAGATGATAGATAATAGATAAATAAAACAGAAAACACAAGAGATCTGAAGTCAAAACATTTTCATCTATAGCTATAAGATGGCTATTATTGTTAAATGGCTGAGGAAAATTTTATGGAGGACAGTAGGCTTTTTAGTATCATGGAGAAGGAGGTCTACATCACAGAAAGCTGTGATGTAAATTTGTGGAAAGATGGGAACAGATAACTCCTGAAGTTAAAGGAAAGATGTAAAATACATTTTATCAGGCAGAACAGAGTAGATCATCTTCAGTAACAAAGAGGAGGACAGTCAGAGGAACAGGATTGCTGTTTATATTTAATTTAACTTTCTGCTATAATATAAAGCCCAGTAAGTCACACTGCAAGCTAATATTACTGGTTCAGGCCAGATAGCCTATGGGAGTCTTTGTTTCTGTAATTGAAAAGCTATATAAGAATCAAAGATTTTCTGAATGAGCTATCATCTGCATCAACAAAACTCAGTACACCACGGGAAGTGAAAGATGCACTTGATTATGAAATGTCTACTTTATTTAGAGGAACATATTTGCAACAAGGGTAAATAGCAAGCTTGCACATTTTTATTTGCTGAATCTGTTCACAGATTGGTGATAATTCTATTATTTATGGTAATGGATTCACAATGTTGATTATGGAATGTCTTTTCCTGGCAAAGAAGGAGGAGGAAGAACAAAGATTGTGTTTTCTCTTTAAATGCCTAACCAATTTTCCAGTGTTTTTAATACTTGGAATATGGGAAGTTTATGCATTAGATAGCTGGGTGTAGGGGGCTTTTGAATGGATGCACTCATTTCTGCCCCCTGGTCTAGCTATCTTAGCTCAATGAAGTAAGGAAAACTATATGTGATACTCAAAAATATCAAGTCTCTTTTCAGCTGAGAGTCCTAGAAAAAAAATTAAACCATATGGCATAGGCTGAGAATATGGTTCATTCTACTTTTTAAAACTCAGGTATATTTCATATTGGACCCATTTCCTGACTCCTTTATATGCAATGATAATTATGTTGATACTTATGTCTGACATTTAAAAATGTGATTCTGAATCTAAGAGACCTCTAGGAAAAAGGAGAAGCAATGCACTTTGAGACATTTAATGCTTTTGCCATTGAGAGCCCCATAATATTTGTATAATGTAAATATTGACAAATAAGTTAATTAGTTTAATACAGTTGAAGGCAAAATTTTCACTTCTATTCCATATCAAAATAACAGAAAGAAAAGAGCAGCTAGTAACTTGGCCTTGAAAGGTGTATCATGGAGACGGTAGGAAATTCCCCAAATTTCCTCCCCAGCACTGAGATTTCCCCTTGCTTTCTGTGGTGTGGGCCTCCTTCTCCATGATAGTAGCTTGTGGCTCTTGGAGGGCAAAGGATCTACCCCTCTAGTGAATTTTCACCTTTGTTCATCCTTGGGACAATTATTATTTTTATAGCACTGTTGTGCCAAGTCAATATTTCCATGACTCTCAGAGTCTCTATCCAGTATCTGTAGATATGTTAATATCAGCACTCTATAGCATACAGCAGAGGTCCCCAACCCCTGAGCCATGGACCCATACCAGTATTTATTCATGGCCTGTTAGGAACCGGGCCACACAGCAGGAGGTGAGCGGCAGGTGAGAAAGCATAGCTTCATCTGTATTTACAGCCACTCCCCATTGCTCACATTACCACCAAAGCTCCACCTTCTGTCAGATCAACAGAGGCATTAGATTCTCTTAGGAGCGCGAACCCTATTGTGAACTGAACATGTGAGTGATCTTGGTTGCTCACTCCTTATGAGAATCTAATGCCTGATTTGTCACTGTCTTCCATCACTCCCAGATGGGACTGCCTAGTTGCAGGAAAACAAGCTCAGGGCTCCCAGTGATTTGATACTATGGTGAGTTATAATTATTTCATTATATATTACAATGTAATAATAATAGAAATAAAGTGCACAATAGATGTAATAAGCTTGAATCATCCTGAGACCATCCACCTCAACCCCCCATCTGTGGAAAAATTGTCTTCCACGAAATTGATCCCTGGTGCAAAAAAGGCTGGGGACTGCTGGCATACAGTCTTAATACTTAAATACTTGTGCTTTTTAAATATTCAGGACTAGCTTGTTTTATTTCAAATTCTTGGAGAATTTATTTTCAACCTTCCCTCTGGATTCTACTGCTCTTTCCCTATCCCACTTCCACTACTCCCCTTGAACCTTTCAACACCCCCAAGTATTCTATAATATGTGTTATATATCGAACCTGGTTTTTTTTTTTTTTTTTCTTGAGATGGAGTCTCACTCTGTCATCCAGGCTGGAGTGCAATGGTGCGATATTGGCTCACTACTATCTCCACCTTCAGGGTTCAAGTAATTCTCCTGCCTCAGCCTCCCGAGTAGCTGAGATTACAGGTGCCCACCACCACACCTGGCTAATTTTTGTATTTTTAGTAGAGACGGGGTTTCATCCTGTTGGCCAGGCTGGTGTCGAACTCCTGACCCTCATGATCTGCCCGTCTTGGCCTCCCAAAGTGCTGGAATTACAGGCATAAGCCATTACGCCCAGCCCAAATCTGTTTTTTTCTGCAAAGGGAATTATTCTCTGTTGCAGAATTTGGGACTTTTTTTTTAAAAAAAAAAAAACCAAGGAAAGCACTAGAGTGTTGCCTGAAGAAAAAAATGACAACAAACTCATAATTTTAAAATCCTTTAATCATTCCTTAGCCTCCAGCCCAATGGAGGTTAAAAGAAAAAAACAAAAACCACAAAAAACCTCTCAGTAAATGATGCTTCTAATTTGTCCTTGTTGGAAAATACTGACTTCTCATTGGGGGATGTCCTGGGTTTCTTTTTACCATTGAATTTCCAAAGTACCTCATTTATTTATCTTTCTTTTTACCTGACATTTATTACTTTCCATTGTTAACAACACAGATCTTAGATCAAAAATAGGCTAAAGATAAATGGGTTTAACATGTATGCATCATAAAAGGCTGCTGTAATGTGTTAAGTCACTTAAATCAAGTAGTATAAGAATTTCTTGGCTGGCTGACAATGTAGCAGTAACCTCTGTGTGAGAAAAATATTTCCCTTGCCCTATTTCCCTTGCACTATTTCCCTTGGGCACTTTGATGGACGATCATGTGTGGTTAGTCACCTGCCATTTTAGGTGCCAATGTAAGTAAAATTTTAAGAAGTAAAGCTCTTAGTTTGTAATATTAGTAAGAGAGTCCTCATTTAAAGACTAATGGTATTAAAATTCTTTTTAAAAGTCTTTTTTCACATTCATACAAACTAAAAGTAGAGACATCATGATCAGAGCTCTAACACATGTTTGGTCTCTTTAGAGTAAGATATCCATTAAATACTCTGTGTGAAAGAGGGAACCACTATTTTTGTTTCTAGGTGATGAATGTCCTATTTTTCCCTTTCATACAAACATAACAGACTGATCTTGCCTAGTTCTCAGTGGAAATTTATCTGATAGGGCCAAAGGACCATACCAACCCTATCCATGCATATAAACACACCATCCCCCAAATATATATTTACATACATAATTGGACTGGGAAAGACAGTCTATGAGGATAGAAATGTTATGCGTGTGTGTCTAAAGTAAGAACAATAAAATTATTGGAGAGTCTTTCCTGAGTCCATGAGGATTGCATGGGTCTAAGTCTGTACCTCTTTCTAGCTCTGCTTCACATATATCCTAGTTTTGGTCAAACCAGGACTAAAGGAAGATCATCCTGTCTTGGGTATCCTATAGATTTTGTAATTCATGCACACCAGGAAACAGCATCCCGGAAAAGGTGGTTATCTCCTAAAGGAGCAGTGCAAGACATTGAGGAGACCTTGATGCCCAGTGGGGCATGGCAGATGCCCAAGGTGTATGTTTGATGCCAAGCTGAGGCCTGGTGGGCAAATGGCAGCACCTGGTGAGCACTGATTTTTCTGAGTGCTGTGTGAGATGCCTGGAATACATAGAAATGTTCTCGAAGAGGTTGAGGTTCACATCAGTATATAGAGGCATTTAGGCAGTGGCATTTGAGTTTTCATGCTAATGCTAATGCATTTTCATTTGTTCCAAAATCTGGTGGGGCTTTGAGATATTTTGGTGATGTAAACTTCCAAGTGCATTGAAGGCGAGCTGATTTTGCCTGGAACCCAATTTTAAGTACAGTATTTCATAACAAAGTTTTTCAAGATTAAGGATATAAACACTTCAGCTAAATCTGTAAATTTAAACCCACGGTATTTTCATAAAACACATTTTATGTAAATATATATATATATCTCAACTCAGTTTAACTGATTTTCACCAAATTTGCACAAGTCATGTTAGCTCCTTGCATTTCTCAGTCCCAAACAACTAAAACTACTGCTCAGTCTAGTTCATGAAGCCACCCAAACAGGGCAGAAGACACTGAGAGCCCCAGCCCCTATGGCTAGTGGGATTTTCTGGTGGGAGATTGAGACATCAGTGTGCCAGGGAGGTTGCCCATGTAATCTCCAAGTCATGCCATTTGCCTACCTTTCCAATGCTGAATCAGTCTGTAGAATCACACTTTTGTCTTGGTTTACCATTTTTTTTTTTTTTTGAGATGGAGTCTTGCTCTGTTGCCCAGGCTAGAGTGCAATGGCGCGATCTCAGCTTGCTGCAAGCTCCGCTTCCCAGGTTCACGCCATTCTCCTGCCTCAACCTCCCGAGTAGCTGGGACTACAGGCGCCCGCCACCACGCCCAGCTAATTTTTTGTATTTTTAGTAGAGACGGGGTTTCTCCTTGTTAGCCAGGATGGTCTAGATCTCCTGACCTCGTGATCCTCCAGCCTCGGCCTCCCAAAGTGCTGGGATTACAGGTGTGAGCCACCGCGCCCAGCCTTGGTTTACCTTCTAAGGACTTCTGTTCCTTGAAGGAACTAGAGCCGTTTTTTAAATTTTACTCTTCATGCCTGGGATTCTGATAATATTAATGGCATTGGCCAGTTCTTACAGAGGACTGGACCCTGAGGAGAGATTAGTTCCCCTGTCTTCCCCCTATGGCATTGATTCATCATTCCTTGGGGTCATGATGCCATCGCCAGCCGGATCTGATATGGACTGCCTCCTGCTGTATCTCATCCTCTGGGTGATTGCAAATCACCCAGAAAATCCCCAGGGATCCTGATTCCCATCTGAGTCTTATTTGCTTGCCCAGGGGTGTCTTCCACACTGACTCTTCTCAAACTTAAATTGTATATGCAACATGTGGAGATCGTGTTACTGCATAGGTTCTGATTAGTAGGTCTAGGGTGGGGCCTGTGATCTGATGATGCTGCTGGTCCAGGAACCACACTTTGAGGGGCAAGGCATTTCACCCAGAGTATTCCCTCCTCAGACTCCTTCCCACTGGACCCAGAGTTTCTCCTTTCTGATCCCTTTTATTAAAGTCCCTACATATTTTTGCTTGCATTATCATGAACACTGTCTAAATAAAAAGTGCCAGGCCATCTGCTGACTCAAAGTGAGGTGAGAAGTCAGCTGAGCAGATTTTCACTGTAAACCCAGGAAGCACATTCTGACAGTGGTATAGAAACTCACAAACCAGAAGAATGTTATAGAGAGGACAAATGAAGTTCTTTCTTTCTCTCTTCCTGCAGGATTTCACCTCTCAAACCTATGAAGATAGTTCAGGCTCAGTAGCATTTGTCCTTTCTGTAACATTCTTCTGGTTTTGTGAGTTTCTATGCCACTGTCAGAATGTGCTTCCTGGGTTTGCTGACAGTCACCTAGAAACATGAATCTAAGTTCTTTAAAAAATGCTGACACTTTCACTCCACTGGATCTGATAAAATATGGGGTGGTGTGTTGTTCTCTTTCCTTTCTTCCATGCGATTTCCTCTAAACTAACATGAAAAACTGATGAAAGATGGTTGGAGTTAGAGTTTATTAGAGGGTTAGGATACTTTTAGAAAGGAGGAAAAAGGCTAAAGTGCTATCTAAATTATCATTGTTCCTTGAGTAGCCATAGAAAAGTGCCTAATGCCTGCACTTTCACAAGTAAAGTAGACCTTTCTGCCTAGTGGTAACTTTGCTCTCTCGATCTGAGTTTTTTACCTGTGCTTCCTAAACATCTCTCCTATATCTCTTATCCCAAACAAAAAGACTCTCATTCCTTGTATCCTTTTCCTTTCTCTGTCTCTTACAATGTCCTGAAGCCTTGGAGTGTGACATGGACTTCAGCTAGATGGGTAGTGATTCCTTTCATTGTCTGGTCTTATAAGTCCTTCAGCTTGACTTTGTTCTTCAATATTTCCATCAATGGGAGCTGTGGGCCTGAATGTTCTTTAATGGATTGGCCTATGGGAAAGCATATTACCACCAAACACACTTAATTTTTAAAAAATAATGCTGTTTGAACCCATTTGAGAAAAGAATGTTTCTTCAATTAATGGCATATGGTGTGCTATACTTTGAGTAACTGGGTTCCTATTACAGTAATCATTTGTTTTTTTTCTGTCTCTCTGCCTGGGGTCTGTTGAAATCATTAAATGCCTAAGTCAATCTCTAGTGGTCAAAAAAAGTGTTAGAAATATAGGTAACCACTCAAGCCTAGGTCAAGCTTTACCTTTGATCTGTGATGTCATCTTTTCCCTGAGGCCTGGTTTCCTCGTTGGGATGGATAAAATCTCCCATGCTTTCAGAATCTCATAGAATCTCGAAAAAGGATCTGAGCCTACCCTTGATGTGGCACCGTGGAAAAACAGGCCAACCTTCATTCTGGTCCTTGGCTAAGCTGGGGCTTATCAGATTCCTAAATCACTCATACCCGAATAATGAGTTATGAAACCAAAGTTTGCATCCTGGTTTATATCCATGTGGAACAATTCATGTGCTGAAGGACATGAATCTAGTATTACCAGCTTTTAAGGGGTCCATTATTAGTGGCCTGCCTTTCATTTGCAAACTTTTTAATAATTGGGAAGGGCTTTACCCTTGAATCAGTCATCATTAACATAATTATCACTAGAGAAGCAACAAGATTTGCTTCTCTAGTGATAGGAAAGATGATAGGAAATCTAGTGATAGGAAAACGGAAGTTTTCCTCATCTATAGGGAACATGAAGTCTAGGAAGATTCAGCCTGGGTGCGGTGGGTCATGCTTGTAATCTCAGCAATTTGGGAGGCCAAGGCAGGGGGATCACCTGAGGTTGGGAGTTCAAGACCAGCCTGGCCAACATGGTGAAACCCAGTCTCTACTAAAAATACAAAAATTAGGCGTGGTGGCACAGGCCTGTAATCCCAGCTACTCGGGAGGCTGAGGCAGGAGAATTGCTTGAACCCGGGGGTTGCAGTAAGCCAAGGTCGCGCCACTGCACTCCAGCCTGGGTGACAGAGTGAGACTCTGTCTCAAAAAGAAAAAAAAAAAAAAACCTAGAAAGATTCTGTAATTTCTCAAGGTCACACAGGATGTAAGCAGCCATCAAGTGCTTGAGCTTTTACTTCCTGTTTAGCACACTATTGAATAAGCTAGCCTGAACTTACTTCTGAAGCCAAATGTGATTTTCAGAGTATTTCATTTTCTGTGTTATTAAAAAAACCCTCCATTTCAAAGAGCCCTCTGGCTATAGTCCACATTTCTCTCTAGACAGCAGCCTCAGAACGTGTGATTAAAAATGGAAATGTGCTTTTGGGAACTGATAATATGCTCTTAAACTCTGGTGCTTTTCCACCAGCAAAACAGTTAAGAGTGGTTTTTTTTGTTGTTGTTTTTACTGTTCATCGTTTCTCACACCTCTAATACAAATGCTATTAGTATTATTAACATTGGGATTTGTATCTGATGTTTTCTGGAAGTGAGACACAGCTTTACTGCCATGAGCAACATCTGGTAGTTTCTCTGTGGAACTGCTCATGCCTTCCCTGGGTCACACAAGAGCACTACCACTGGCCTCATAGGAAAGATGAAACATCCTTTGGTGTTAAATGTCCTCAGTGTTATTATCATTTCAGTTTGGCAGTAATCATTTGAATGACTATCCCAGAGTATCCAATAAGCCAGTAACAAACAGAGAAAGGTTGTTAGAACCATTATGTGTGTATCATTGATGGGCCATATAGTTTAGTTCTTGCAACGTCTCTGTGTCTCGCCTTCTCATTTCTAAGATTCCTTAGAGAACCAGATTTTTTATTCTATTCCACATTCTACGTTACGTATTATTTAGGTGCTGTTCTCAGAACTTTATACATGTTAACGTTTATTTGTATAACAACCCTACTATAGGTAAGTACTGTTGTCACCGTATTTATAGATGAGGAAACTGAAGTCTACACATTACATTGTTCAAAGTCACACAGCTAGTGAGTGTCAGAGTTGCCACTGGAACCCGACCTGGCTCCAAAATTCATGCTTTTGATCACTGTAGTCTTCATCATGACATTGCCCTCGCCTAAGTCCTCACAGCTTTCGATTTCTTAATTTGTTGTTTAGGAGGTCTTCCTTTTTCTTACTTACCAGTGTTTTGAGATTTATTCTGCCAGATTAATTATAAAATACATTTGGATTAATGATGAAAAAGATCATTGAATTCTTTGGTTAGCCTTGTGTGTTCTGAGTGACAATATTGAACAATTTTCAGAAGATTCTTTTTGGGCAATTCCAATTTGATAAGTGCAAAGCTATGCTTGTAGAAATTCTATGGTAGAAGCACTCCAATCAAATCTCTCCATTACCCTTTCAGCCTCTCTTGTGGCTAACGTGCACACTGGCAGCCAATCAGCAAATGGGAAAGTGAGCCTTAGGAAAACTGAATTCTGAAACAGATTTAAGTTAAATGGGAAGTGACTTGAATCTTGATCTTGAATCACAAAAACTTTTGACGAAACTCATTATGAAGAAACGAATCTTTTCCTGAGTTTCCAAGAAACTAAATTTTATGAAAACTTTTTATTTTTAACACCAGATATATTGTCAATCTAGGTGAAGCCAAAAAATGTAGGTGATCTTATAAAAACATCCTCATATAAGATTTTTGGACTATTTGGGAGACAGTGACATTTCTAGGTGTGTAAGAAATCAGTCCTGAGCATTAAGGATGTGCGATTAATTTCATTAAGGGTACTTTTTTTCTTTTTTTGATAAGGAATCCTCTGTTTGAGTTAAGTGTTTATTGTGGGAAATGAGGGAATCGAGCCGTGAATGGAGTCTAAGGGGTGGTAACACTTGTGTTTGTTTCTTAGCACTTGATGGGCAACTGGAAGGACCTGAATGTTTCATCCTTACTATAAGGCCAGTTGTAGTGCTGTTGTGAGTGTGACCCAAGAAAGGCATGAGCAGTTCCATAGAGAAACTACCAGATGTTGCTGATGGCAATATAGCTGTGGCTCACTTCCAGAAAACATCATATACAAATCCCAAACTTGAAAAACTGAGTAGTTAAAAATTATCTGTTTGCATTTTAGAAGCATTCTTCACTTCACAAAAGGTTCAACGGGGAGTTTCTTCAAATAGCTTGTTCCCTTAATGTGCTTAAAAAAAAATTTGATTTATAAACAACTTCTCAGAAACACAATTACAATAAGGGAAGTATAATTATAACTTTAAAGAGTGAATTATATGATTCTTTATATAGAACATTTATATAGGAGATGAATGCTTTTCTGTTTCCTTTAAATCATTATTTCAAATGGTTTGAAGTAGGGGTGTCCAACTTTTTGGCTTCCCTGGGCCACACTGGAAGAAGAATTGTCTTGGCCACACTTAAAATACGCTAACCTTAATGATGGCTGATGAGCTAAAAAAAAAATCAATAAAAAATTTCCTGATGTCTTAAGAAAGTTTATGAATTTGTGTTAGGCAGCATTCAAAGCCATCCTGGGCTGCAAGTAGCTGGCCCGTGAGCCATGGGTTGGACAAGGTCAGTTTAAAGCCATCATATTCAAATTCCATAATAGTATGTAGTTATTGCACATTATTTCCATGGTTTATAGTTTACATTGTTTTTATGTATGTTCCCACTGTGACTAGACCCTCTCCATATCCCTGTGAGGTCAGTGAGGGAGGAATTAGTTGACCATGTTACAGATAGTTGAGCTTGCTAAGGTTCTGAAAGATTGGGGCATGCCTTTTAAAATATAGCTAGAACAGCGTTTTTCTTTTAAATTTATTAACTAACTGATAAAATTGTACATATTTGTCATGTGCAACATAATGTCTTGATAAATGCATACATGGTAGAATGGCTAAACTGAACTAATTAGCATATACATTACCTCACATGTTTATCTTTTTTCGTGTGATGAAAACACTTAAATTTACTCTATTAGAATTTTCAGTAATATAATTTATTGTTATTTATTATAGTCACCATGTGAACTAGATCTCTTGAGCTTGTTCCTCCTATTTAACTGAAATTTTGTACCTTTAGACCAATGTTTCTTTAACCCCTTATAACCTTCAGGCCCTGGTAACTACAGTTCTATTCTCTGCTTCTATTAAGTTTGGCTTTTTTAGATTTCACATATCAGTGAGATCAGCAGTGTTTGTCTTTCTGCACCTGGCTTATTTCACTTAACATAATAACCTCCAGTTCCATCCATGTTGTTGCAAATGACGGGGTTTTGATGATCCTTTAAAAAGTGAGATTTCTTAATTTGTTTTGTGAGACTTTTCTGTGATATTATTCAGTAAAAACATTAAGAACCATAGCAGCAGAACTAGCACAATACTAGACTTAATCTAGGGTTCAAGGGAGTTCTGCTAGGAACATCCTTTTCCTTTCGTAACACAGAGGTTGGTGGGGATGTAGTAGGAGTCATCTAGACTCACAAACACCAATTGGAAGAATAGCCTGAGCTACCTCCCTCAGATTCACGATACAAAATAAGAGTCTGGGCTGGGCCGGACATGGTGGCTCCTGCCTGTAATCCCAGCAATTTGGGAGGCTGAGGTGGGCAGATCACCAGAGGTCAGGAGTTCAAGACCAGCCTGGCCAACATGGCAAAACCCTGTTTCTACTAAAAATACAAAAATTAGCTGGGCATGGTGGCACACGCCTGTAATCTCAGCTACTTGGGAGGCTGAGGCAGGAGAATTGTTTGAACCCAGGAGACAGAGGTTGCAGTGAGCCGAGATCATGCCATTGCACTGCAGCCTCGATGACAGAGTAAGACTGTCTCAAAAAAAAAAAAAAAAAAAAGGCTGAATACTCTAGATGATTTAACATTTTGGTTTGTTTATTCAGATCTTTCTTCTTCCTCATTTTAAAATGTCGTTAAAATTACACTAGTCTTTACAATATGAGTTATTTGACAGATCTTTTCCTCTAATTAAACATAAACAATAAGTTCATGCATTTTGTTTTACATATTGTCACTGTATAAAATGTTCTTCTTTGTATATAATTACAATATGAGAACTCAAGGTGAAGAATATGTGGGAAAAAATAAAGCCGCAACCTTCTTATTCATGAAATCCATTAATGGAATCGTTTTGGCACATTTATAGCAGAAGAGTTGAGCTAATCACAACTTTATGATTGGGAAAGTTAAGAATTTTTTCATTTACCAGATGACTTGCAAAGTCAATGAGCCTGTAAGAGATGAACTACTTTATGGTCTCAGGCATGCATAGTATATACAACCCATGGCTCTTTATCTTTCTTGAGTGGCCTGTTAAGAATAACTGAAGCAGACAATGGTGCGTAAAAAATCCTGACTCATGCAATCTCTCTTACAGATTTAAAGAGTATTCAGAAATTTAGTTAGGGCTGTATCTTAATCTCTATTAAAAATGTCTTTCACTATGAAAATGAGCAGAGCTCTTTAAGATAGCAGATGAATCTACAATTATTTTTTCCTATCTGAAAATACTGTCCCTATCCTCTTTTTGAAACACCTAAATTTCATATAAAGGGAAAAATAAATCTGTTATCATGGCTTCTGCTGTATTTGCCTATTCTACTAGTTATACAAGGGACTTCAAAAAGTTCATCGAAAAATAAAATTAATAGATAAAAATAAAAACATAAACTTGATTTCTCAATATAAGTTCCATCAAATTGAAGACACTTTTGTAAGTGATGTTACCAGCCATTTAATCCATTCCTAAAGAATGGCGGTTCCTGGGGTTTAGCCATATCAATGCATTCTTTTTTACATTATTGGCTAAAGAAAAGAAAGTGCCTTTTAAAGATTTTTTAGGGTTATAAAACAAAAGGAAGTCAGAAGAAACCAAATTCAAATTGTAAGGTGGATGCCTAATGATTCCCCATCAAACTCTCAAAAAATTACTCTTGTTTGACAAAAAGAATGAGCAGGAACATTATTGTGGTGGAGAATAACTCTCTGGTGAATCTTTCCTGGGCATTTTTTCTGCTAACGCTGTGGTTAACTTTCTCAGAATACTCTCATAACAAGCAGATGTAATTGTTCTTTGGCCCTGTGGAAAGTCAACAAGCAAAATGCCTTGAAAACTATTACCATGAGCTTTGCTCTTGACCAGCCTGCTTTTGCTTTGCCTGGACCACTTCCACCTCTTGGTAGCCATTGCTTTGATTGTGCTTTGTCTCCAGGATCATACTGGTAAAGCCATGTTTCATCTTCTGTTACATTTCTTCAAAGAAATTCTTCAGGATCTTGATCCCAGTTATTTAAAATTTCCCTGAAAGCTCTGCTCCTATCTGTACTGATTTGGGTGCCATGGTTTTGTCACTCATTGAGTGAAAGGTCTTCTTAACTTTAATTTTTCACAATTGTGTAAACTGAACCAATTGAGATGTCTATGGTATAGGCTACTGTTTGTGTTGTTAATCGTTGGCCCTCTTCAATTATAGCATAAATAAGATTATTTTTGTTGCAAATTGATGTAGATGATCTGTTGCTGGGAGCTTCATCTTCAACATTATGTTATCCCATCTTGAAATGAGTTGTCCATTTGTAAAATGCTGATTTCTTTGGAGCATTGTCTGCATAAACTTTTAATAAAACATTAGTCATTTCATCATTCTTTTACCTATACTTCACCATAAACTTTGTGCTTGTTCTTGCTTCAGTTTTTGCAGAATTAATGTTACTCTGATAGAGGATATTTTAATACTGATGTCTTATCCCTCTAGCCTCAAACTAGATCCTGTTCAGACATGTTATAATAAGTTAGTATGAATTTATTTTGGTGCATAAATTTTTGACATACATGAATAGTTTTTTCATAATACACATTTTCCGTGAACTTTTTGGAGACTCCATATTACTGATGTCTCAGTCTTTGGAGGCCAGAATTTGCACTCCTGTTATCAACAAATGAAGACCCGTGCTGTTTCATTCGACATGACCTTCCTAGGGAAACACAATTGAGAAACAAAAGGATATGTTTATTATTTTCTTCATTTTCATAGAAAAGTCTATTACTTACGTGTCCATGTGTTCTCATCATTTAGATCCCACTTACAAATGAGAACATGTGGTATTTGGTTTTCTGTTCTTGTGTTAGTTTGTTAAGGATAATGGCCTGTAGCTTCAACCATGTTCCTGCAAAGGACATGATTTCATTCTTTTTTTATGGCTGCATAGTATCCCATGGTATATATGTACCTCATTTTCTTTATCCAGCCTACCATTGATAAACATTTAGGCTGATTTTATGTCTTTGTTATTGTGAATAGTGCTACAATAAAGAGCACTATTGCTCCTTCAATGAACTACATGTGCATGTGTCTTTATGATACAAAAATTTACATTCCTTTGGGTATATATCTAGTAATGGGATTGCTAGGTTAAATGGTAATTCTGTTTTTAGGTATTTGAGGAATCACCACCCTGCTTTCCACAATGGTTGAACTAATTTACATTTCCACCAACAATATATAAATGTTACTTTTTCTCCACAATCTCACCAGCACCTGTTTTTTTTTACTCTTTAATAATAGCCTGTCTGATGGATGTGAGATATTATCCCTTTGAGATTTTAATTTGCATTTCTTTAACGATCAGTGATGTTGAACTTTTTTACATATGCTTATTGGCCACAGGTATGTCTTCTTTTGAAAAGTGTCTGTACATGTCCTTTGTCCACTTTTTAATAAAGTTTGTTTTCTCCTGTAAATTTTTTTTTCTGTCTTTTTTTTTAGACGGAGTCTCACTCTGTCGCCCAGGCTGGAGTGCAGTGGTGCGATGTTGGCTCACTGCAACCTCCACCTCCTGGGTTCAAGCAATTCTCTGCCTCAGCCTCCTGAGTAGCTGGGATTACAGGTGTCTGCCATCATGCCTGGCTAATTTTTTTGTGTTTTTAGTAGAGATGGGGTTTCACCATCTTGGCCTGGCTGGTCTTGAACTCCTGACCTCGTGATCCACCCGCCTCAGCCTCCCAAAGTGCTGGGATTACAGGCATGAGCCACCGTCCCCGGCCTCTGTAAGTTTGTTTAAGGTCCTTATTGATGCTGGATATTAGGGCTTTGTGAGATGCATAGTTTGCAAAATTTGTCTCCCATTCTGTAGGTCGTCTGTTTACTCTGCTTATAGTTTCTTTTGCTGTGCAAAGGCTCTTAAGTTTAATTGGTTCCTATTTGCCAAGTTTTGCTTTTGTTGCAATTGCTTTTGGCATATTCATTATGAAATCTTTGCCAATTCCTATGTCCAGAATAGTATTGCCTAGGTAGTTTTCTAGGATTTTTATAGATTTGGGTTTTAAATTTTAGTCTTACTCCATCTGAAGCTGATTTTTGTCTATGGTTTAGGGAAGGGGTGCAGTTTCAATCTTGTGCATATGGCTAGCCAGTTATCCCAGCACCATTTATTGAATAGAGAGTTCTTTCCCCATTTCTTGTTTTTGTCAGCTTTGTTGAAGATCAGACGGTTGTAGGGGTGTAGCCTTATTGCTGGGTTCTCTATTCTGTTTCATTGCTGTATGTGTCTGTAAAAACAGTAATAAATTTCATAGTGTTATATACAGTATTAGTGCCAAAGTTTGTTACAACTTTTTTTATAGATAATTTTTGCAGATAGCACACTGTAGGAAATCCAGCCAATTCTTTTGGTTATGAACGTTTATTGCACAGATGTGACAATAACATTTATTATGCAGTGTTCTAGATTGATGACAGAGGGTGAGCGTGTCAATATCCAGGATCACTGAGTCCTATTAGTTTTTCATATATAGATATAAACTCAATTTCTTTTGTGCAGACGCTATTTGATTACTATAAAAATATGTTGGATATGAAAAAGAAAAAAAGTTTGGGCAACATAACTTCTACATAAGGAAGCTAGACCAGGAAATAAAAACAGAAGAATAGGACGAGTTACTGAAAGTGAACAATGATTAATTTATTTACATTGAAAGACACTTTCAGTGCTTCCTCTGAAATTCAGGGTAACGGTGTGCTTCTTCATTGTGTTGTGTTTTTATGCTGGAATCACAGGGCCAGGTGAGCAGTACTTCTTCCTCATTGCTGCCTGAACCATTAGCTGCCATAAAGAGTGGCTCATTGCTTGCTTGCTCCTCACTATCAGAGTTCATTATGAAGAATCATTATAGCTTTAACCTCCTTCATTGCAGACAGGTTTTATAAATTCCTGAGATAAATCAAACCTACCTGCATTATCTATCTCTGCCAGCCTCATCATATTCCTTAGATGTCCAGATATTCTGTCACTAAGGGGACTATTTCCTGCAGAAAAAATTGTGATAGAATTTTATTGACACAATTGGAATATCTTTTAGTCAGACCCATAAACTATAATATGGTAATCTCTAAAGGTTTTTCTGGAGAAATATCTGAAGATATTTGATGACACAATAAGAATAAGGCAAATCTCAAGGAGTTTTTAAGGGTGAAATGTAAAAATGACAAAGAAATATGGATAATTGAATAAATAAAAACGACAGGAATGGCCCTTTGGGTATGATATTCTTTTGATATCAGAGGAATGCAGTGGAATATGTCACCAAGGTAATATATATATATGAAATGTTCAGAAATTAATAACTGATTATATAATATTTTCCTGAACTATGAATTATCCTTCTGCCAGTGAATGTTTTTAAAGACTATTTCTAAGAGAGGATTCACACACTTAAATGTATATAAAATCTTTCAATGTCTTTTTCCACCCTCAGTACATTAAGATATTTGTTTTAATCATGAATGCACAGTATGTATAGACTCATACATCACCTTACTTGATAGAAAGAAAAGCTTATTTTAATCCTTCTTTTGGGGACACACTTTGTAATTGAGTTTAGTTATCAGAAATGTATGAAAGTAAATTTTTGAGTACTTAAATATTTTAACCTCACTCATTGTGCATGATCATAAATCAGGGAGGAGGAATGTAATGAATTAAGAGACAAATTCAAGGAAGTGTTGATGACTACCAATGTTGTTTCCTCAGGGCTATACAGACATGTGACCTGGTTTTTCTCTTTTTAGATGGAAGCCCTTGAATACAAATATACATTTTAGGGTAGTAACATTCCAAAAGCAAATTGTGGTCTGAATAGTCTAGGGGAAATAGTGGGAAAGAAAACTGGTAGCAGAAAGAATAAGAAAGCATGTTTTCATTTGCACATATCTAATGATTATTTAATAATGTCCTTGAGCATATGAATTTGGGGCTTCTAAAGGAAGAAGCAAGTTCTTGCTTATGCTTAGCTGGACATGGAGTGATCCACCATCTCTAAGATTATGTTGTCAGAGCTCTATACCACATCACAAAAGTGTAGTTAAATAATTGTTGCATTGATAAATTATACCAGCATGTTGACTGTAATGGATTCAGTTTTAATTGACATCATTCTACCTCTGGCAATTATAAATGGATCCGAAAAACTGATAGTTTTTCACAGATTGTACTAAATGCTGCTGAGAGCAGTTATTGTTTTTAAAAGGCTCTTTTTCTACCAAAAGGACTTTCTAGCACAAGATATACTGGCAAAATAATAGTAGGCTTTAGTTTAATCAACACAAGACTGTCAGTATATAAGCAGAATCTTCTATGCTATTCTTACACATAAATACTCCTAGCTTTTTAAAGCAGTGTGATTTACTGTCTCATATGCAAATAACAAGGGCATCTGGAGTGAGAAGTCAATTGTCCACCATGTACCAAATTTCACTCAGTTCACCGGAAAGTGTATGAGCTTTCAAACTGCTAAATATATTCTGTGACTAACTTATTGAAAGGCAGTGCTCCCATCCAGAATCTCAGTTCCATAAGCAAGACAAATGGGGAGGAAATGTCCTATTTAAGCTATTTATATTTATATTTTAAAGGCATCAGTCATCAGTAATTAAATATATACATATAGTTGAAGGAAGTGACTAGATGCATTATATTATTTGACATGAAGAGCATAGCTTTCTAATATAAACCCTTGTGAAAAATAATTTTGGCAAAGGCTTACTGCTATTAGGACATCAATAAGCAAAGAAAAGTAATACACATAGTGGATTCCAGATGGCATTGTCTCAATGGAATGACATCACATAAGAAAGTCTGAAACATTTTATTTATTTTAACAAATGACTATCTTTCCATATTCTTCTTTATGTGCAATAAAATATTATACATAGTTTTATTTCCATACCACTTTCATCATTTAAAATTTAACATTTAAAATTCCGTTCTGAAGCATACAGATATTCTGTGCATTTTTCAGGATGTCTCTGGATAATCCTTATCTTCGTAGGCAACATCTTCAATATTGCAACATATAAATTTATATCAAAGTGTTCATCATTTCTATCTGTCATTTGTTGTGGTAAAATATACGTAACATAATATTTACCATTTTAACCATTTTAAAGTCTGTAGTTCAGTGGCATTCAGTACATTCACATTGTTGTGCAATCATCATCACTGTCTATATCCAGAACGTTTTAATCATCCCTTATTGAAACTCTGTACACATTAAACAATGTTTCTCCATTTCCCCATACCCACAGTCCTTGGCAGCCACCATTCTACTTTGTCTCTATGAATTTGACTACTCCAGATACCTCATGTAAGTGGAATTATGCAATATTTATTTTTTGAGACTGATATTCCACCTAACGTAATGTTCTCAAGCTTCATTCACGTTATAGAATGTATCAGAATTTCATTCCTTTTAAAGGCTGAATAATATTCCATTGTATGTACATACCACATTTTATTCATTTATTTATTGATAGAGATTTGGGTTGTTTCACCTTTTGGCTATTGTGAATAATACTGCTAAAAACTCTTGGAGTAGATTATTTTCTTGCTTCTATTTTAGCCTTCACTTTCTGCATTATATTTACTTATGATCATAATATTTCTTACGTGGCAAATTATACGCTTCTTGAGAATCCTTGATGGTTTTGCATTCATAAGCCCATAGCAACTGAACACTTTTTAGACATAATAGGTGTTACATGCTATCAGTTGAATTGGTAAATGCATCTCAGATAAACCCTAGATTTTGGACATAATCCAGATTTGGACATAACTATCATCATCAACAAGAAGAAAAAATCACATCCTTTCAATAATGATCACAGATAAACCCCTCTGCTTCTCTCCTGAGTCTCCAATTTACTTTAAGCCTTCTCAGAATAAGGAGGAAAATGGAACTCCTCCAGACCAACCATTCATTCAATTGTATAAACTACATTATGAAACTACTAAAAATAGTAGACAATGATACACATGTTATAGGTACAAATTTGAAAGATAGAACATTTAAGTTTCATCCTGAATCAATGAGTTGGTTAACAGCTTTCTTTGTTACTGTGGTATAAAAATTTAGTAGATGACAGGTCCTATTTGCCAGTCTCGTAGGGCAACCTTGTAAGTGCATTAAATGAAATTAATTAGCCTATCAACCCAGTCTTATGTCACTTAATGATAGGGGTCCCTTCTGAGAAATGCCTTGTTGGGTGATTTTGTCCTTGTATGAACATTATAGAGGTTACGTATCCAAACCTAGATGGTAGAGCCTACTACACACCTAGGCTATATTGTGTGGACTATTGCTCCTAGGCTGCAAACCTGTACACGTGTTACTGTACTGAATACTGTAGGCGATTTTAACGCAATAGTATTTGTCTATCTAAACATAGAAAAGGTACAGTAAAAATAGTATGTAAAAGATAAAAAAAGATACACATCTATATAGGGCAGCTCCATTTATAATTTAATGGGATCACCATTGTATATGTGGTCTGTCTTTGGCCAAAATGTCATTATGCAGTGCATGACTGTAGGTGCTTTTTAGCTGGTATAATTTTGCCATCCTATTTATGCATATAACATAACTTAAGCAACACACTTTATCAAGGCTGATGCACTAAGTGATTCTGAATCTGGAGAAAGAACTAAAATTTTAAAGATGATAATAATTGAGTTTATTCAGCATTGCTATGGATCCAGCTGCTGTACCAGGTACTTGGCATTCATTATTTCATATGAATAAGTTTATGCTTTTACATCTACTGTTTTTCAATAGGAGGAGAAACTGAAGAGCAGAGAAGTTATTTAATTTGGCAGGAAATTTGGTCAACATTAGTATCCAGGTTTGTCTGGCACCAAAATACCATCTCCTTCCCATATCTTAAAATATTATTTGCAATAAAATTATTAAAATATTTTTCAAACATTTAGCTTTTCCAACTGTGTCACTTTTTTAGGTAAAACTAATAGGGAGCTAAGTTTTTAAAAAATGATTTTAAAATAAACTATTTTTAAAAAGCTAATATACGCATATAGTACAAAATCCGGTACATATGAGAGTGTGTGAAAGAAATCTTCCCTTTCTTATGCCCAGCCACCTATTCTTCCTCCCCAGGAGTAGCTACTATTATTAATTTGGATTATATTTTTCCATAGACATCCTCTGAAAATATAAGCACGTATTTCATGTAGTTGTTTCACTTAAAATATCTTAGCTGTTTTTTCCGTATCAGTACATACAATGCTGCTTTATTGCCTTAACAGCTATATAAGATGCTACTTTGTCGTTGAACCATAATTATTTAGCTAGTCCACTGTTGATCAACATTTATATTGCTGCATTTTTTCCTTTGCTATTGGAACTAAAGCTTCAGTGAGTATCTCCATATTATATCCACTTTACATATGTGCTAAAATAGTTCAAGGATAATTCCCTAGAAGTACAATTTCTGGAAAAGATTCTATATATTTTTAACTTTTATAGATATTGGTTGAATTTTCTTAAATATTTTTAAGGTAATTAAAAAATGAATTTCTTCTGAGAGGCTCAAGGTCCTCTATAAATTCCACAGAATCAACAATAGTATTCTGGGAGAAGGCAAGCAGCAATTATTGCAGTAAAGCTATAATTAAATTAAATTAAAAACCAGCACAAGAAAATCAGCATCTCCTATAGTGTGGTTAGTGTCATCATAGATCTTGTGTATCAATGAGGCTAGGAAGTAAAGCAAAATGTGCTTATAGGGGAAGAGGTGGAGCAAGATGGCAGAATAGAATGCTTCACCAGTTGTCCCCACAAGGACACCAAGTTAACAAGTATCAACACCAAAAAAACACCTGCGTAAGAACCAAAAATCAGATAAACACTCATGGTACCTGGTTTCAGCTTCATATCGCCGAAAGAGGCAATGAGGAGATAGGAGAAACAGTCCTGAATCTCTGATGCCACCCCCCACCACCCTCAACAGCCGTGGGATGGTGCAGAGAGAGTATCTGGGCTTTTGGGGAAGGAGAACATAGCAATTGTGTGGCATGGAACTCAGGACTGTTCTGTTGCAGCAGAAAGAATAACCTGACCAGACTCAGCTGATGCCCACACAGGGGGGGCATTTAAATCAGCCCTAGCTAGAGGGGAATCATCCACCCCAGCAGTCTGAACTTGAGTGCCTACAAACCTTGCCACCAAGGGCCAAAGTGCTCTCAGTTTCTAAGTAAACTTGAAAGGCAGTGTAGGCCATAAGGACTGCAACTCATAGGCAAGTCCTAGGGCTTAACTAGGCCCAGAGACAGTGGACTGGAGGGGCGGGAGGTAGGGGGATGGTTGGGGGAGTGATGTAATATACTGAGACACTAGCTGGGGAAGCTAAGGGAATGCTGGCATTGCTCCTCCCCTAATCTCAGGCTGCAGAGCTCCTGAGAGCTCAAGAGAGATACCTTTCTGCTTGAGGAGAGGAGAAAAAAGTGTGGGGAAGACTTTGTCTTACATCTTGGATACCAGCTCAGCCACAGCAGGATAGGGCAGTGGTCAGAGTCATGAGGCCCCCATTCCAGGCCCTAGCTCCCAGATGATGTTTCTAGACACATGCTAGGCCAGAAGGGAACATGCTGCCTTGAAGAAAAGGACCCAGTCTTTCCAGCATTCATTACCTGCTAACTGAAGAGCCCTTGGGTCTTGAAAAACCAGCAGCGATACCCTTATACTACATTAAGAAACTTGGGTGAGCCTATGAGACTTGCTGGCTTCAAGGGAGACTCAGCATATTACCAGCTGTGGTAGCTATGGGACAAAACTCCTTCTGCTTGAGAAAAGTGGAGGGAAAAGTAAAGGGGACTTTGTTTTGCACCTTAGATACCAGCACAACCACAGTAGGGTAGAGCACCAAGTAGGCTCTTAGAGTCCCTGGTTCCAGGACTTGACTTTTGGATGGCATTTCTGGACCTTCCCTGGGCCAGAGAGAAACCACTGCCCTGAAGGGTGAGTCCCAGGCCAGGCAGCATTTACCACACACTGGCTTAAGAGACCTTGAGCCTTAAGGGAACATTGGTGGCAGTCTGACAGTACTCCTTGTGGCCAGGGATGGTAGTCATTATGGGGTGAGGCTCCTCTGCCTTTGGAAAGAGGAGGGAAGAGTGGAAAGAGAGGGAAAGAGAGGGAAGAGAGGGAAAAGTCTTGCGATTTGAATGCCAGCTGCAATACAATAGAATATCATGACGATTTCTAAGGTTTTTGACTCTAGTCCTTGACTCCCAGAAGGCACCTCCAGACCTACCTGATGCCGGGGACCTTGCTACCATGAAGGGAAGAACACAGGCATGGCTGGCTTTGCCACCTGCTGATTATAGAGCCCCAGGGCCTTGAGTGAACATAGGCAGTAGACAGGGAGTGATTATAGCAGGCCTTGGGAGAGACCCAGTGCTGTGCTGGCTTCAAGTCTGACCCAGCACAGTCATAGTGGTGGTGGCCACAACATGCTTGTGTCACTCAATCCCCAGCTTTAGATGGCTCAGAACAGAAAGAGAGAGACTCTGTATGTTTGGGAGAAAGTAAAGGAAGAGAATAAGAGTCTTCACCTGGTAATCCAGAAAATTATTTCAGATCTTGTTTAAGACAATCAAGGTGGTACGTCTATGAGGCTGCAAGAACCACAGTGATACTGGGCTTGGGATGCCCCCTACAGGAAAAACAGCTTAAACCACAATATCCAAGTCCTTTAAAATATCTGGAAAGTCTTCCCAAGAAGGTGGCTTCAAATAAGCCCAGACAATGAAGACTACAATAAATACCTAACTCTTCAATGCCCAGACACTGAAGAACATCTATTAGCATCAGCACCATTCAGGAAAACATGGCTTTACCAAATGAACTAAATAAGGCACCAGGGACCAATCCTGGAGAAACAGAGATATATGAGCTTTCAGACAGAGAATTCAAAATAGCTATGTTGAGGAAACTCAAAGAAATTCAATATAACACAGAGAAGATAAATTTAACAAAGAGATTGAAATAATTAAAAATAAGCAGAAATTCTGGAGCCAAAAAATGCAATTGGCATACTGAAGACAGCGTCAGAGTCCTTTAATAGCAGAATTGATCAAGAAGAAAGAATTAATGAGCTTAAAGACAGACTACTTTAAAATGCACAGAGGAGACAAAAGAAAAAAGAATTTAAAAAACAATAAAACATGCCTACAGGATCTAGAAAATAGCCTCAACAGGGCAAATCTAAGACTTACTGGTCTTAAAAGGGAGGTGAAGAAAGAGATAAGGGGAGAAAGTTTATTCAAAGGGATAATAATAGAGAACTTCCTGAACTTAGAGAAAGATATAAATACTCAGGTACGAAAAAGTCATAGAATACCAGGCAGATTTAACCCAAAGAAGAATACCTCAATGCACTTAATAATCAGACTCCCAAAGTCAGTGATAAAGAAAGGATCCAAAAAGCATCAAGAGAAAAGAAGCAAATAACATACAATGGAGCTCCAATATATCTGGCAGCAGAGTTTTCAGTGGGAACCTTACAGGCCAGGAGAGAGTGGCATAACATATTTAAGGTGCTGAAGGAAAAAAACCTTTTACCCTAGAATAGTGTATGTGGTGAAAATATCCTTCAAACATGCAGGAGAAATAAAGACTTCTCCAGACAAAAAAAATGCTGAGGGATTTTGTTAATACCAGACCTGTCCTACAAGAAATGCCAAAGGGAGTACTTCGTTCAGAAAGAAAAAGATATTAATGAGCAATAAATAATTACCTGAAGGTAGAAAACTTACTGGTAATAGTAAGAACACAGAAAAAATACAGAATATTGTAACACTGTAACTGTGGTTTGTAAATAACTCTTATTCTAAGTAGAAAGACTAAAGAAAGAACCAATCAAAAATAATAACTACAACAATTTTTCCAGACATAGTCAGCACAATAAGATATAAGTAAAAACAACAAAAAGTTAAAAAGCAGTGGGACAAAGTCAAGGTGAGTTTTTATTAGTTTTCTTTTCTCTTGCATTTGTTTGTTTATGCAAGTAGTGTTGTTATCGGGTTAAAATAATGGATTATAAGATAGTATTTGCAAGCCTTATGGTAATCTCAAACAAAAAAGCATACAATGGACACACAAAAAATAAAAAGCAAGAGACTAAATCACATCACCAGAGAAAATAATTTTCACTACTGGAAGATAGGAATTGAAAGAAAGGAGGAAGAGAAAACCACAAAATAATCAGAAAACAAATAACAAAATGGCAGGAGTAAGTCCTTACTTATCAATAATAACATTGACTGTAAATGGACTAAACTCTCCAATCAAAAGACATTGACTGGTTGTAAAAACAAAACCCACTGATCTCTTGCCTACAAGAAACACACTTTGCCTATAAAGACACACATAGACCAAAAATAAAAAGATGGAAGACTATATTCCATGCCATTGGATGCCAAAAAAGAGCAAGGGTTGCTATACTATATCACATATTAATAAAATATATTTCAAGACAAAAACGAGACAAAGAAGGTCACTACGTAATAATAAAGGTGTCAATTCAGCAAGGGGATATAACAATTTAAAATACATATGCATTGAACACGAGAGTACACAGTCATATCAAGGAAATGCTATTAGAGCTAAAGAGAGAGGCCTCAATACAATAATACCTGAAGACTTCAACGTCTCACTTTTATCATTGGACTGATCTTCCAGACAGAAAACAATAAAGAAACATCACAATTCATCTTCACTATAGACCAAATGGATATAATAAATATTTACAAAACATTTCATCCAAAGCCTACAGAATGTACATTCTTCTCCTCAGCACATGGATTATTCTCAAGTCTAGACCATATGTTTGGTCACAAAACAAGCCTTAAAACATTCAAAAAATTGAAATAATATCAACCATCTTCCCTCACCACAATGGACTAAAACTAGAAATTAGTAACAAGAAGAATTTTGGAAACTATACAAATACATGGAAATTAGACAATATGCTCCTGACTGACCAGTGGGTCAATGGCGAAATTTAGAAAACAATTGAAAAACTTCTTGAAACAAATGATAATGAAAACACAACATACTAAAACCTAAGGGATATAACAAAAGCAGTACGAGAAGGGAAGTTTATAGCTATAAGTATCTACATTAAAAAGAGGAAAAACTTCAGTAAATAATCTAGTTATGCATATTAAAGAATTAGAAGAGCAAGAACAAACCAAACCCGAAATTAGTAGAAGAAATAATAAAGATTAGAGCAGAAACAAATAAAATTGAAATAAAAAAATACAAAAGATCAATGAAACAAAAAGTTGGCTTTCTGAAAAGTGAAGCAAAATCGACAAAACTTTAGCCAAACTAAGAAAAAAGAACATCCAAATAAATAAAATCAGAAATGAAAAAGGAGACATTACAACTGATACTGCAGAGAATCATACGACCATTAGTGGCTGCCACGAGCAACCTTATGCCAATAAATTGGAAAATCTAGAAGAAATGAACAAATTCCTAGATATATACAACCTACCAAGATTGAACCAGAAATAAATCCAAAACCTGAAAAGACTAATACCAAATAATGAGATTGAAGTCATAATAAAATGTCTCCCACTAAAGAAAATTCTAGGACTTAATGGTTTCACTACTAATTTCTACCAAACACTTAAAGAAGAACTAATGCCAATCTTATTCAAACTATTCTGGAAAATAGAGGAGGAAGGAATATTTCCAAACTCATTCTATGAGGCCAGTATTACCCTGATACCAAAAACCAGGCAAAGACATATCAGCGAAAGAAAACTACAGGCTAATATATCTGATGAATATATATACAAAAATCCTCCACAAAATACTAGCAAACCCAATTAAACAATGCATTAGAAAGATTATTCATCATTACCAAGTGAGATTTATCCCAGGAGGCAAGAATGATTCAACATGTGCAAATCAATCAATGTATACATGTAAACATCACATCAAAAGAATGAAGTATAAAGATGATATGATCATTTCCATTGGTGCTGAAAAAGCATTTGATAAAATTCAACATACCTTCATGATAAAAACCCTCAAAATACTACCTATAGAAGGAACATACTCCAACATGATAAAAGCCACATATGATGGACCGACAGCAAGTATATTGAACGGGGAGAAACTGAAAGCCTTTCCTGTAAGAGCTGGAATATGGCAAGGATGCTCACTGTCACCACGGTTGTTCGGCATAACACTGGAAGTCCTAGCTAGAGCAATCAGTCAGGAGAAAGATATAAACGGCATCCAAGTTGGAAATGAAGTCAAATTATCCTTGTTTTCTGAAAAACCTAAAAATTCCACAAGAAAACTATTAGAACTGTTAAACAGAGTCAGTAAAATTGAGGTATACAAAATCAACATACAAAAATCAGTAGCATTTCTATATGTCAACAGTGAACAATATAAAAAAAATCCCATTTACAATAGCCACACATAAAATTAAATACGTATGAATTAGCTTATTCAAAGAAATGAAAGATCTCTGTAATCACAACTACAAACACTGATGAAGGAAATTGAAGAGGACACCAAAAAAAAAAAAAGAAAAAATATTCCATGTTTATGGATTGGAAGAATCAATATTGTTAAAATGTCCATAATACCCAAAGCAGTCTATAGATTCAATGCAATTTGTATAAAAATACCAATGACATTCTCCACAGAAGTAGCAAAAACAATCCTAAAATTTATATGGAACCACAAAAGACCCCAAATAGCCAAAGCTATCCTAAGCAAAAAGAACAAAACAGCAGGAAATCACATTACTTGACTTCAAATTATATGACCGAGCTATAGTAACCAAAACAGCATGGTACTGGCATAAAAACAGACACAGAGTTCAATGGAACAGAATAGACAACTCAGAAAGAAATCCACACACCTACATTGAACTCATTTACAGTAAAGGTGCCAAGAACATACACTGGGAAAAAGACAGTCTCTTCAATAATAAATGGTGCTTGGAAAACTGGCTATCCATACACAGAAGAATGAAACTAGGTCCCTATCTCTTGCCATATACAAAAATAAAATCAAAATGGATTGAAGACTTAAATCTAAGACCTCAAACCATGAAAATACTATGGGAAAACATTAAGGAAACTCTCTAACACATTGGTATGGGCAAAGATTTCTTGAGAAACATGCCACAGGCACTGGCAACGAAAGCAACAATGAACAATTAAGATCACATTAAATAAAAAAACTTTTGAATAGCAAAGGATACAGTCAACAAAGTGAAGAGAAAACTCACCTAATGGGAGAAAATATCTGTAAACTACCCATCTGACAAGGGATTAATAACCAGAATATATAAGGAGCTCAAACAATTCTATAGGAAAAAAATCTAATTGTTCGATCAAAAGATGGGCAAAAGACTTAAATAGACTTTTTTTTTTTAAAAAAAGACATACAAATGGCAAACAGACCTATGAAAAGGTGCTCAACATCATTGATCATCAGAGAAATGCAAATCAAAACTACAATGAGATATCATCTCATCCCAGTTAAAATGGCTTATATCCAAAAGATAGGCAATAGCAAATTCTGGCAAGGATGTGGAGAAAAGGGAAGCCTCATACACTGTTGGTGAGAATGTAAATTAGTACAACCACTCTGGAGAACAGTTTGGAGGTTCCTTAAAAAAACTAAAAATTCAACTCCTATGTGATCCAGCAATTTCACTGCTGGGTATATAGTCAAAGGAAAGGAAATCAGTATATCAAAGAAATATCTGCACTCCCGTGTTTATTGCAGCACTGTCTACAATGGCTAAGATTTGGAAGCAACCTAAGTGTTCATCAGCAGATGAATGGATAAAGAAAATGTGTTATATATACACAATGGAGTACTATTCAGCCATAAATAGAATGAGATTTAGCAATTTGCACCAACATGGATGGAACTGGAAATCATTATGTTAAGTGAAATAAGCCAGGCACAGAAGGACAGACATCACATGTTCTCACTTATTCGTGGGATCTAAAAATCAAATCATTTGAAATTATGGATATAGAGAGTAGATGGATGGTTTCCTGATAGTGAGAGTTGGGAGAGAGGTAGAGATGGGGGTTTAAAAAAATAGAATGAATAAGACCTACTATTTGATAGCCCAATAGGGTGACTATAGTCACAATAACTTAATTGTATATTTTAAAATAAGAATTTAATTGGATTGTTTGTAGCTCAAAGGACAAATTCTTGAGGGGATAGATACCCTATTCTCTACCATGTACTTATTTCACACTGCATGACTGTATTAAAACATCTCATGTACCTTATAAATACACCCACTATGTACCCAAAAAATTTTTTAAAAATAATTAAAACTTTTTAAAAAGAATAGCAAAATGTTAGAAGAGGAGAATTTTAGAGGATGAGGAGTAGAACAAACAGAACCAAATTACATTGAAACAGTCTCCAAGACCTGCAGGACAGATTTACACCAGGGTGGAGCAAGTTAAGCCTGAGCCTTTGCCACCTCCCTCTTCTCCCTGCCTTTCCATCTTCAACTTCTGGGATCAGAAAACTAGAAGACCTTGAAGTCATTACAGCTGTGAAAAAGGATTCCAAATTATGATTAAAAAGAAGAAGCTAATCAAGATGGTCTAGGGATTTAACACATATCAAGTAGTTAAAAAAATGGTGCTTAATTTAGAGAAACAAGACCTCAGTATGACTATGTGTTTCCAATGCTTAGGTATCCACAGACAGATTTAAAGATAAGTCAGAACAGTTGTTTACTTCCACATTAAAAAACATGTCTACTAGCTCTTATTCATCTATATCAAGAGGAATGCCTAAAAAATAGCAACCCTGATTGTAGGAACAAGGGTTGAACACTATTGGAAACATTATGCGGATCTAACCCATTGTAAGAGATGCAAAAACATAGGTCCTCATTTTCTTCTCAAGGTTACATGTCATGCTGATTTTCTCATGCTCTGGACACAGACCTACTCTTGTGTATGTGAGCATACACAATGCCTCTTTCATTTTTCTCTGGATGCTTGTCTAGTTTCCTATCTGAACTTCAATTCATCTATTTCTGAACTCTTCTGTGGTTTTAACTGTATCATTCAGACACTGACGCTGGGCTTAGGGGTAAAAACTGGGGAGGGAGGCTGAGAGTAGAGTTTCCTTGAGCGTGGCTCCACATCTACTTTGATCTGGACACAAGTGGAGCCTTTGGCATGGAGACCACTGGAAAATGAAGAAAGTAGGAAGCTCACTACTCAGGCTGAGCAGTGCTCACAATCTGCAGGGTGGGTTAAGGCCCAGGCTTTATTCATGCCACATTGTGGGACTAGACTACTATTTAAGTAAGAGAGGGAATAGGCACATCTGATGAAGCCTGGAATTGAAGGAGAAATGATATGTATATAGATATCTTTCAGTGACTGAAACTGCTTTCTGGGCCAGGAGCCATATGTCTGATGTTCTGAGTTCCGCCTTAAAGACCTCACTTCAGTGCAGGTACAAATTCTGAAACTTTTCCTTGGATAGCCTGATCCATGAGCTTCATTCAGAAAACATTTCTGGATCTATGCAAGCTAGAACTCAAAACTGACGAAACACGAAGCAAAGGCATGAATATGGCATACTACCTTGATTTTGATTTCTGATCTGGTTCAGGCTTAGAAAGGCAGGTAGTTTTATAATTACCTTCAGAATGATCAACCCACCTAGAAAACTTAGAAAGTTCCTGGGTTCAGCACCAATGTCACAACTGGTTTTGCTTAGAAGCTTTAAAGAATAATCCCTTGGTGGATTCATTGATGTCTTCTGTTTCTGAAACCTGTGCCTCTCACTTGGAGCTTGTATCCATATAGCCAGTCTAATTCTGCTTTTAGTCATTTTAATCCCTTCTGTCTTTGCTGAAGATTGCACCTTGTGCTTGTCTCCAATGTTTGATGCAAATTATTGGCCCCTGGCTTCAGATTCACCTCCCACAGATATTGTACCTGCCTACATCTTCTTTCTATGCTAATTAAATATAAAATTTTGCCCTCTTTTACTATTCACACTGCTCCTTTGCATTTCTCCAATTAAAATCTTTTCAACCTAAGTGTAGGTCTTTACTAAAGCAGCCGGGTGGAAAATATTAAAGATGACTCTATCTAAATGAGGGACACAGTTTAGAGCAAGGATATAATGAAATAAATCTATGACATAGTTAAGCACCTTGATGATTAAACTAACTTAGTTTCCTCTTAGTCTTAAGTAGAAGAAATCTTTCATGAATCAGTCAAAAGCCTTTAGGTGGGCTATGAGAGCCTAGCTCTTGTTTTTGAGAATTTCAGGGCAGAGTGAAGCCCTTTAAAGCTCTGTAACAGAGGTCAATGGGCAGCTTACAAGTGATCAGAAAAGGACTCTGCTTATTCCTTAACGTTTCCCTGTCTCAATTTTACCTTTTTCCTCTTTCTTTGGGGTTAATACACTTTTTAAAAAAATTGTGTTTTGGGTCAAATGGGTGGCTCAAAACACAATTTTTTTAAAAAGTGTATTAACCCCAAAGAAAGAGGAAAAAGGTAAAATTGAGACAGGGAAACGTTAAGGAATAAGGAGAGTCCTTTTCTGATCACTTGTAAAAGGACTCTGTTTATTCCTTAATGTTTCCCTGTCTCAATTTTACCTTTTTCCCAAATACCATTTGACCCAGCCATCCCATTACTGGTTATACACCCAAAGGACTATAAATCATGCTGCTATAAAGACACATGCACACATATGTTTATTGCGGTACTATTCACAATAGCAAAGACTTGGAACCAACCCAAATATCCAACAATGATAGACTGGATTAAGAAAATGTGGCACATATACACCATGGAATACTATGCAGCCCTAAAAAATGATGAGTTCATGTCCTTTGTAGGGACATGGATGAAATTGGAAATCATCATTCTCAGTAAACTATCGCAAGAACAAAAAACCAACACTGCATATTCTCACTCATAGGTGGGAATTGAACAATGAGAACACATGGACACAAGAAGGGGAACATCACACTCTGGGGACTATTGTGGGGTGGGGGAAGGGGGGAGGGATAGCATTAGGAGATATACCTAATGCTAAATGACGAGTTAATGGGTGCAGTTCACCAGCATGGCACATGTATACATATGTAACTAACCTGCACATTGTGCACATGTACCCTAAAACTTAAAGTATAATAATAAAATAAAAAAAATTGTGTTTTGATATTCTTTTTCCTTTTTAAAATAATGATAATCAGACAAAAACTCTCTTCTTTTTAGTGATACAAATGTAGCATATATCCATAATGTAGCATATATCCACAAATGTAGCATATATCCACAAGTGTAGCATACATCCACAAATATGTAGCATACACATAGCACAAAAGGGTAGCATACATCCACAAATGTAGCGTATTTCCACAAGACTCAACTAAGTCACATTTTGGTAAGAGCAGGAAAACAAGGTTTTAAGACAATGGAAGCCTCAAATAAGAAAGAGAGAAAAAAAGAGTGTCTTTTTATTGCTCATTTTTTTATTGTCTCATTTATTTTTATTTTTATTTTATTGTCTCATTTATTTTATTTTATTGTCTCATTTTATTGTCTCATTTATTGCTTCTCATTCTAATTTCTTTGTAGCAAAATTACTTTTTAAATTTCTCTCAAACCTACTGTAGACATGAGATATCATAATCTCTTTTGCCCTTTAATTCATCTCTATACTGTGCTACCCATTTCTCTGCCAATACAGAGTAGTTTTGTGTCTATATTTTACTTTACTGCACACACATACATATTCCCCCTTGATTACCTTGTCTAACATTTCACATATTTTGCCCCACACTAATATAAGTGCGTGGCCTATTAAGTGCATAAGCAATGGGAATTACATGAAGTGCAATTTCTCCCTAAGCTTTTTATATGTGAGAAAGAGGTTTAAGAGAAACTATATCCCAAACAATTTTGTTTTTTTTCATGGTCTATGTGTGAACAGAATGATATTTTTCCACCTTCTGTGACCTGCATAGAGAAGAATTTTCAGACGTGCCATTTAAAACCGTCATTTTATCCTGAAGAAGGGTGGCTTATGCTATAAATCAGAACAAAGCTTCCAAGTAAAAGCATTATTCTTCTGAGTGATGAAAATGAACTCCTTTGTATTATATGTAATAGAAAGAAAGAATAGGCTTCCAGGTTTCAGGCCTGCAGAATATATATTGCAGCTCAAGGCATGGGCAACCTGCCAATGATGTGGGCTGATTATTTACCTAATGATTGGTCCTCAGCCCATTTTATGTGTGTGATGCATTATTGAGAGAGACCAACAAGGCAGAAATGGAAATTACATGGAACTAACGTGGTCATCTTGAGCAATTTATATACAGAAAACTCCTGGTACTTAAAATCTATTATTTAACTATAATGGATAGTATGGTACCAATACAAAACAAAACCAACAAATAAAGAAGGATAAAAATATTTCAAGAGTTTATTTAAGCTAGGATAGAAAGACTGTTGTGGCTTTCTATCCTATCCTGCTGCATTATTTATCGAAAAAAGGTTGTAAAATCTGCAATGAGGCTTTTTAAAAAATGTGATAGTAACAGTGATTGCAAATGTGAATTTCCTTCTTCTTCCTTTATATTTTATTTATTTTTCAGCCATGGTCAGCTTCTGGGTTATTTGGAAGAAACTTAACCAAAGTGGGAAGCTACTTTAATTTCATATAGTCCATAAAACAGGGGGATGACTTACAGAGCTGCTTTCTCTAACTTAAGGCTTTGAAAAGATAAAGCTCTGGGAGACTAAAATCATTAGATCTCCTGTGATTTGCAGGATAATGGATTCATACTACTCTGCCAAAACATACGTACTTAATAAACAGCAAAAATTTAGAACATTGTTGATCTCCAGAATGTGCAGAAATTAAGAATCAAAACAGGAATCGAGCTGATAACAATGAATACTTCCCCCACTACCCCAAGTTTGAAGAACTACAGAGTTTTTGTTTGAAAATAATGCCACGATTTCAAAATAAAAATCCTAGTTTTGATTATATAAATAAGGTTTTAAGATGGCCAGCTTCTTTAGGCCATAAACTTTATTCTGTGTGTATGTTATCACATACCTGCCTTGTCTAAATGGTTTGTCCATGTGGCTAAAGGACACTGACCAATCTGAAAGAAAATGATACCTCCCCAAATAATTTTTACCCAAAGATAAGTTTCATCCAATTATTGGCTATGTATCCAGTTCTGGGTATTGTTTGGTTATGTCTTTTGTGAAATTGCTAAGCTAAAATAAAATATGACTAGAAACGGAGTGTCATAATAGTTCTATGATCTTCAAAAGCTATTCAAATTCTTCAAGTCATTTTTCTTACTTGTAAAGTGAGGTTAATAACATATACAACACTTGGGTTTTTTTGTTTGTTTGTTTTCAGACAGAGTCTCACTCTGTCAGCCAGGCTGGAGTGCAGTGGCATGATTTTGGCTCACTACAACCTCTGTCTCCCAGGCTCAAGCAATTCTTGTGCCTCAGTGTCCCGAGTAGCTGGGATAACAGGCGTGTGCCATCATGCCCGGCTAGTTTTTGTATTTTGTTTGTAGAGACAGTTTTTCACCATGTTGTCCAGGCTGGTCTGGAAATCCTGACCTCAGGTAATCCGCCTGCCTTGGCCTCCCAAAGTGCTGGGATTACAAGTGTGGGCCACTGCACCTGGCCAATACTTGGTTTTTAAAAGCAAAATAGATAATTACTCTAAGGCCCTTAATACAGTACTCAGGGGGTAAAAAAAACTATAAAATTTTATTAATTATAATAAAAATTATGGTAGAAGCATTCAATTTACAAATAGCAATAAATATAACAATATACAGATAAAACTTTAAAAGAAATATTTATGAAAAAAGTTACAAAATTTTATATGATTTTAAAAATACATTCAGTGGGCTTTCTTGAAGTGGCTTCATATTATAAAGGTGTTGTTTCTTCCAAACCAATACACAGATTTAGTGCAATTCCAATGAAAACTCCCTATCTATCTATCTATCTATCTATCTATCTATCTATCAATAACTTAAATGACTTTAATCAGTATAGGGTATATTTCTAGTTAGAATTTTATGATAATGTGCATTTTATTTGATTTTCTAGTCAACTGAGTTTAAACTTTGCTATTATTTGTATGATAAAATATTAAGCACAAATTCAGCACTTAAGTGCAAGAGCATATTTATGACATTAACATAGTTCTGGTGTATAGAAAACTATTCATAAAATGTAGGTGTTATTTTGATTCTCTTAGTGGTATTTAAATTCTAAGTATGCACACTTTGAAGTATATTTTATAGAAAGAGCAACAAAAAACCAAAGTGATTGGCTAAAGACAATAAAACTATAAAACAAAATAAAGCATAGTAAAAAAAGCAAATAGAAAATATTTGTTGTTTAAGGTTATTATCAGAATTAATGAAGAAGTAAAGCTCTCATAATAGAAAATAATTTAGTGAAGTACTAAATGATACATCTGGGAAAATCAGTTTTGTTAGAAAATAGGCAGCTAAGAGACAGAAGGAACTCCTATAGATTAAAATAATAAAACACCATAGTAAAATGTGTTTGTCATGCTTGAAAAGCTAACTGGTTGAAAGATTTGGGTTAAACCAGTTTTAAAGCTTTTAGTAAGAATGTGGTCATGTTTATTGATTGCTATTTTACTTACCAATGCAAAGCATATTAATTTTCAACCTGCTTGAGGATATAAATAGTTTGCAAACAATTGTCCAATAAGACCTGCATTTTCAGCAAGAAGGTCATCAGTTAAAAAGATATTTGGAAATGAACAGTTTCAGCTGCACCTATGGTATGTAAGACTACAGGAAAGACAACCTTTTATAAAGGGTATTACAATGCTGAACACATCAGCAGCCACTGCATGCTTCTGTGGGACCTTCTTGTCTTAAGCTGCTTGCCATTTGAGCTCCTCAGTGTGATTCTGATGGTCAAATAAAGGTGATTAAAAATTATAATGAAAGGTATAATGATTCTGCAAATTTGTCTACTCAATCATATCCCAGCATAGCTGGGTATATTTGCTGTTCAGAATTTTCAGAGTTGACTTTCATAATATTTTTTCATGATGGGAAAGAAGGATCATGATAAAAGATAAAAATTTATAGTTCAAAGATAAATGAATATCAGCAATTTCATATAGTTGAACTAAATACCGAAGGAACAGCCACAACCATATGTAAGCATTAATGTTCTCTGTTTAACTTAGTGATTGAGAGGCTCACCAAATTGGCTTATTTACTTGTCATTGTTCTCAAGGTTTAACACTTCCAATGAACAACTGCATTGCGAAGATATGTACATTTTTATTATTTGATAAAATAACTTCAATTAAAAAAGAAACTTTGAGAGTTGAATGAAGAAAATCCACTGTGGAGACAATGAATCTTTTAAGACTCAGTTGTGAAATATCAGTGGTAAAATAACCTTACATGACTTCATCAAAAAAGTCATTTTATAAATATATCTTTGCGATAACAAAAGAGAATGCCTATTGAATTACTTCAATCTACCATTGCCCAAAAGTCTTGACCTATGGTAGCCTGAAATTTTGACCCAGACTTCCTGCTTTGTCACATTCTGAACGTTCTACTCAGTGATCACCCTGACATTCTACATGAAGCAGCAAAAAATTGCATTTTAACTCACAGGTTCACTAAAAAGTGGGTAACCTTCAGAAACAAACTTTCCCATTCTTCATGGAGAGCTAACCTCCTTCATTTATTAGTCCTCCTGTGCGTAAGCTCTGTTCTCTTTGATGAAGAAACCACTGTTTAGACTGCAATTGTCCTAGCAAAGAACAGCTACATTCTAAACTAGTAACAGCTCAAACCCCTGAAGTTTAGCAAGGCTTGGTTCCTTCTGTTTTTCTCTTCAGAAGGAAAAACTGACATAAAATGAAAGTGATTTATATATTTGTAGATTCATAGAATTTTAGAGCAAAAAAGAACTTAGAAATGATCAAGCCCAGCTCTTAATTTTTTTTTTTCCAGATGGGAAATTGAAGTGTAGAAAAGATGGTGATTGTCTTCAGATGACTCAGCTAGTGTTGGAGTCATGACACCAGATAAAGTCTTCTGACCGTACTTTGTATACTAAGGAAGCCGAGAAAATTTTGACGATCTTCTGAGAAATCTCTAGTTCAGTTAGGGACATGTTTATCAGTTGATGCCTTTTAATAATTCTAGTTGTCACTAGGCTTGATTCCTTGGAGCTTGATAAACTGATGCATCTTCATTAATTTTAGGGACTTCCTGGAGAACTGTGGTTCTGTTTATTAGAATCCTGATCTGGTGAGTGGTGAGAACATGTGAATTTACTCTGTGTTTAAAGATACTGTGTAAAGAGTAGCTGTCAGATTCCTTGGCTTCTTGGAGAGTCCTTTAGGGACACCCACTGGATTGCCTCTGGTTGAGAGTAGGGGAAACCTTACAATTTTTAAACAGGAGGAGCTTCAGAGTGACAATCTGGTTAAGAGTATTTAGAGAGCTACCCTTCAGGTGTATCAATAACTTAGATTTTATACAGATTTAGAATTGCTTGGCATTGAAAGAACTGATAGAAATTATGGAAGACCTCATTCTCTCCCCTAGGTACCACTTCTTACTGGCTCTGGTAGCAACACATGCTGGCTTTAATCTAAGTGTCACTGGATACTGAACCCAACAGTCCTCCTAGATTCTATTCTAAGCAGCAGCTGCAGCATTTTCTTAGGAATTAAGTTCATTAACATTCTACCTATATGCAATAAGATGGTCATACATCATCACAAAATAAATATAAACTATGATTAAATCAGCCTTTATTATTACATGTATAAAATGGTCTGTTTTTGAAACTGAGGGCTAATGCTTTTAGTTGCTTGTTTCTTGTTGACTTAGCCTTCTCTAGCTTCCTTATAGGTGTCACCTCTGGTGTATACATCACGTCGGTTACAATTGCTCAAGTTGTTTTTCAGGAACGTTGGGGCAGCTCTTGTCCAGCTTGAACCATTTGAGACCAGTGACCCTTCAACTGGGCTTGGGAAAATGCCCAAGAGGTGATTTTTTTGATGTCAGAGAATCAAAAACTCCTCCTCAGGTTGTGTTAATGCTGCTGTTTTCTGTACATGAGCCCTATGTGGACCCGTGAACCCTGACCATGCTTGCTCAGATCACCGACTACTTCATTCTTCCTCACTGCCAGTCACCTTTCCCCATGCCTTAGACCACTCCAGTTCTTTACCCCATAAATTCCCTAAGACTTATCTTCGGAAAGACAGATTTGATAACTTTTCTCCTGTCTCCTTATTGGGTTGCCCTGTGAACAAATATTTTCTCTACTGGAAAACTCACTGTCTTAGTGATTGACTTTCTGTGGGACGAGCAGAACAAGCCTATTTCAATATCATTTTTATTGTGTTTTTATAAAGTGTTTCACTGTCATTCAAATCCAGGAAAATAATAAGCCAAATTTTTAAATGGCATTATATCAGTATAAGATTGCTTTTTACAGGATAGTTGCGGATGAAAATTATTCCTAATAACGTTTTCTGCATCTGTTAAGACGATCAGGTAGTTTTTTCTTTCATTTTGTTAACATGGTGTTTCGTATTGATTAATTTGTGTATGTCGAGACCTGCTTCCATCCCTGGGATAAATCCCACTTGGTCATGGTGTTTGATCCTTTTAAAGTCCTGTTGAACTCAGTTTGCTAGTATTTTATTAAAAATGTTTGCATGTGTATATATTAGGGAAATTGGCCTGTAGCTTTCTTTTTTGAAGTGTCTGCCTGGTTTTGGTGTCAGGATGATGCTGGCCTCATAAAATGAGTTTGGAAGTGTTCTCTCTTCAGTTTTTGGAAGAAATTAAGAAGGATTGGTATAAACTCTTCTTTGAATAATTGTTAGAATTCACTCATACAGCTGTCAGGTCCTGGGCTTTTCTTTGCTGGGAGATTTTTGATTACTGATCCAGTCTTCATATTTGTTATTAGTCTGTTCAGGCTTTCTATTTCTTCTTGATTTGGTATTTGTACTGTATAGGTTTCTAATAACTTATTCATTCCTTGTAGATTATTCTGCTTGTGGCCATATAATTGTTCATAATTTTCCTTTGTGATCCTTTTTATTTCTGAAGCATTTATTTTAAAGCCTCCTGTTTTATTTCTGATTTTTGAGTCTTCTCTATCTTTTCTTAGTTAGTCTAAGTAAGGGTTTGTTGATTTTATTTATCTTTTTTGGAAGCCAACTTATAAAAATCAATCATGTTTCCATTCATAAAAAACAAACTATCCAAAAAGGAAGTTAAGAAAACAGTGCCATTCACAATAGCAACAAAAAGAATAAAATTTTCAGGAATAAACTTAACCAGAGAAGTGAAACACTTGTACACTTACAAAAATTATAAAATTTTGATGATGAAATTTATCAAAATATTATAATATTTGATGATGAAAATTATAAAATATTGATGAAATTAAAGAAGACACAGGTAAATGGAAACATTGTATGTTTATATAGTTGAAGAATTAATATCATTAAAAATGTTCATACTACCCAAAGTGGTCTACATGGTTTTTTTTTTGGCATGAATGTTTATCACACCTTTATTTGTAATAGTCCCAAACTGGAAATAACCCAGACATCCAACAACAAGTAAAGGATAAATAAATTGTTGTGTATCCATGGAAAAGAACATAACTCGGCAATTAAAAGGAATGAACCACTGATACAGGAAACAACATGAATGGATCTAAATATCATGCTGAATGACAATTCAGGCAAAAAAGAGTACACACTGTTTATTCCAATTTATATAGAATTCTAGAAAAGACAAAAATAATCTATAGTGACAGAAAGCAGACCAGTGTTTACCTAGAGGGCGGAGTAAAAGAAGACATAGATTACAAAGGGTCTCAAGGAAACTATTGAGAATCATGGAAATGTTTGCTGTATTGATTGTGATAATTACATAGGTGTGTATATGTGTCAAAACTGATCAAATTCAAATTCAAACTTCAAATATGTGCATTTTTTGTACTTTCAAATTTACATCAATAAAGTTGTACCAAAAAAGTGGAGAGAGGAGAATCCAACTTATTGACAAAAGCAATGGGTGTCTCTATGGTTTCTGTTTCTAGCCATACAGTGGACTAGGAAAACTGATCTTTTCACTGTAAAACATTTAGAAATGATGAATAGCTCTTACAGCCATCCTCTAAAGTGTATAGTTTGGGCTTCCCTTGAGGAATGGAGAGAGGTTGCTAGACCCTTTAGCAAGGAGCTTTGGTTTTGACAGTCACTTGTGGACAAAAACCTGGCCCTTACAGGGTGGGATTCTGGAATGAGACTGCCCTACATTCCTGAGATCACCGAAGACCTACATCCTTAGTGAAAAAAAATCCACTGTTGGCCCAGGATGAAAATAAGGAAGCCAGTCTGGACGCGGTGGCTCATGCCTATAATTCTAGCACTTTGGGAGGCCAAGATGGGTGGATCACTTGAATTCAGGAGTTTGAGACCAGCCTGGCCAATATAGCGAAACCCTGTCTCTACTGAAAAGACAAAAAAATAGCTGGGCATGGTGGTACGTGCCTGTAGTCCCAGCTATTCAGGAGGCTAAGGGAGGAGGATCGCTTGAACATGGGAGACGGAGGTTGCAGTGAGCCGACATCAGGCCACTGATTCCAGCTCCAGCCTGGGCAACAGAATGAGATTATGTCTTAAAAAAAAAAAAAAGCAGCACTTATGGGCCTTGTTTGCCTCTCAGAACACGTAACCACAGCCTATCCCTCATATGGACTTAGGATTTTATATCTTTCTTTGCATATTTTTATTGTTAATAAAATTGTTAATCCTTATCATGATTCAGCAAGTTAGGTATTATGGTCCTGATTGTGTCCAGGAAATAAGCTTTTATTTTTAAATTCCCATAGGTTTTGAGGGAACAGGTGGTATTTGGTTACATGAGTAAGTTCTTTATTAGTGATTTGTGAGATTTTGGTGCACCCATCATCTGAGCAGTATACACTAAACCCAATTTGTAGCTTTTTATCTTTCAGCCCCCTCCCACCCTTTCCACAAGTTCCCAAAGTGCACTGTATCATTCTTATGCCTTTGCATTCTCCTAGCTTAGCTCCCACTTATAAGTGAGAACATACAATGTTTGGTTTTCCATTCCTGAGTTAGTTCACTTAGAATAATAGTCTCCAATTCCATCCAGGTTGCTGCAAATGCCATTCATTCATTCCTTTTTATGGCTGAGTAGTATTCTACCATATATATGTACCACATTTTTTTTTATCCACTCATTGATTGATGGGCATTTGGGCTTGTTCCATACTTTTGAATTTGCAAATTGTGCTGCTGTAATCATGTGTGTGAAAGTATCTTTTTCATATAGTTACTTCTTTTCCTCTGAGTAGATACCCGGTAATGGGATTGCTGGATCAAATAGTAGATCTGCTTTTAATCTTTAAGGCATCTCCACACTGTTTTCCATAGTTGTTGTACTAGTTTACATTCCCACTAGCAGTCTAGAAATGTTCCCTTTTCACACATCTACACCAACATTTATTATTTTTTGATTATGGCCAAAACAGCATGGTACTGGTATAAAAACAGGTACATAGACCAATGGAACAGAATAGAGAACCCAGATATAAACCCAAATATGTAATTCCAACTGATCTTAGACAAAGCAAACAAAAACATAAAGTGGGGAAAGGACACCATATTCAACAAATGGTGCTGGGATAACTGGCAAGCCACATGTAGGAGAACGAAACTGGATCCTCATCTCTTATCTTATACAAAAATCAACTCATGATGGATAAAGGACTTAAATCTAAAACCTGAAACTATAAAAATTCTAGAAGATAATATCAGAAAAACCCTTCTAGAAATTGGCTTACACAAAGATTTCATGACCAAGAACTCAAAGGCAAATGCAACAAAAACAAAGATAAATAGGTGGGACTTAATTAAACTAAAGAGCTTCTGCACAGCAAAAGGAACAGTCTGCAGAGTAAACAACCCACAGAGTGGGAGAAAAATCTTTACAATCTATACATCTGACAAAGGACTGATATCCAGAATCTACAAAGAACTCTAATTAGCAAGAAAAAAATCCCATCAAAAAGTGGGCTAAAGACATGAAGAGAAAATTCTCAAAGGAAGATATACAAATGGCCAACAAACATGAAAAAAATGCTCAACATCACCAATGATCAGAGAAATGCAAATCAAAACCACAATGCGATACCACCTTACTCCTGCAAGAATGGCCAAAGTGATCTGCATATTGATTGCAATCCTTATGAAAACCCCAGTGGCATTTGCTATGGCAGTAGAAAAAAAAATCTGGAAATTCATGTAGAACCGCAGAAGAACCCCAGTAGCCAAAGCAATCTTCAGAAAGAACAATGAAGTGCAAGAATCAAATTATCTGTCTTCAAAATATACTACAAAATGATGGCAATCAAAGCAGTATGGTACTGGCATAAAAAAAAGACACACAGACCAATGGAACAGAATAGAGAACCCAGAAATAAACCCACTCATCTATAGTCACCTGATCTGTAAAGGTGCCATGAACACAAAATGGGAGAAGGATAATCTTTTTAATGGTGTTGGGAAAACTGGATGTCCACATGCAGAAGAATGAAATTTGACCCTTGGATTATACCATATATAAAAATCAACTAAAAATCAATTTAAAAACTTAAAAGTAATACCTGAAACTATAAAAATACTAGAGGAAAACACATGGAAAGAGCTTCTTGACATTTGTCTGGGCAGTGGATTTTTGGATATAACACCAAAAGCACAGAAAACAGAAGCAAAAATAGAGAAATGGGATTACATCAAGCTGAAAAGCTTATGCATTGCAACAGGGACAATCCACAGAGTGAAAAGGCAACTGAAATATTTGCAGACCATACCTGATAGGGGGTTAATCCGCAAAATACATAAGAAGCTCGTACAAGTCAATAGCAAAAACCTGTTTAAAAAATTGGCAAAGGACCGGATTAAACGTTTCTCAAAAGTTGATATACAAATAGTCAACAAGTATATGAAAAGGTGCTCATAATCCCTAATTATCAGAGAAATGTAAATCAAAACCACAATGGGCTATCACCTAATACCTATTAAAATAGCTATTATTAGAAAGACTGAAGATACAAATGTTGTTGAGGATGTGGAGAAGAGGAAACTCTTGTGCAATCTTGGTGGGAATGTAACTTGGTATTGCCATTTTGGAAAATAGTATGAAGCTTCCTCAAATGATTGTGAATATAACTATCCTGTGATCTAGGAATTCCACTTATGATCATATATCCAAAGGAAATGAAATCAGTATGTTGAAGAGATATCTGCACTTCCATGTTCATACAAAATGATTCCTAATAGCCAAGATATAGAAACAACTTAAACATTTATTGATGATGAATAGATAAAGGAAATGTTTTATATATATATTACATATATATAATGGAATACTATATCATATATATGATGTATATACAATGGAATATCATATATAATATATACAACGGAGTATCATATATATGATATATTTTTTATATATATATACACACACACACACACACACACAATGCAGTCATTAAAAAGGAAGAAAATTGTACTAGTCTGTTCTCATGCTGCTAATAAAGACATAGCTGAGACTGGATAAATTATAAAAGAAAGAGGTTTAATTGACTCACAGTTCAGCATGACTGGGGAGGCCTCCGGAAACTTACAATCAGGTGGAAGGGGAAGCAAACATCTTCTTCACATGGCAGCAGGAAGGAGAAGTACCCAGCAAAAGGGGGAGCATCCATTACAAAACTATCAGATTCTGTGAAAAGTCACTACCATGAAAACAGCATGAGGGTAACCATCCCCATGATTAAATTACCTTTCACTTGGTCCCTCCCACGACACTTGGGGATTTTGGAAACTACAATTCAAGATGAGATTTGGGTGGGGCACAGCCAAACCAAATCTGAAACCTTCCATTTGTGACTGTATAATTAAACCTGGAATACATTATGCTTCCAGGACAATATGCTAAGTGAAATAAGCCAGATGCAGAAAGACAAATACTGCTGTTATCATTTATATGTGGAATCTAAAAATGTCAAAGTCATGGAAGCAGAGAATAGAATGGTGCTTGCCAGGGAATGGGGAAGGGAAAATAGGGAGATGTTGGTCAAGGGGCTCAGAGTTTCAGTTATGCATGATGAATAAGTTCTGGAGATGTAATGTACAACCATGTGACTATAATTAACAAGACTTTATTGTATACTTGAAATTTATTAATAGAGTAGATCTTAAGTGTCTACGCCACACACACAGTAAAAGAAGGAAAGTACTGTCTGAGGTTACAGATATGTTAATTAGTATGAAATGATTATTTTGCAGGGTATGTCTCTGACAACTCCTCATACTGTACCCCTTAAATTTATACAATCTTTGTCAAATATTGCTCAATAAAAATTATTACTAACAGAAAGTTTAAAGCAGAACAGTAAGAAAAAATGAGATATGGTTTACAGTTGATCAGCATTTAAAAAGTATGGAATTAAAGCCTCAAATAAAGTATTTGCACATAATTTGGGCCAGGTTATCTACATGTCTAACCATGTAACACTTGACCTTTTACAACTAATAAAAGTAGAAGTGACTCCAAGGCAGAAACTAAAGGGAGTTTGGTTTGCTCTGCAGTATTCTTGGACTTGGCAAGATACATGGTATTAAGTTCAGAGCCAGTCTGCTAGACTTCAACAAAAAGGTTTTAGCTAAAATTCATGGCTTGAAGTATTGCTATATTTGCTTAATAAGCAACTCATACCTACTTCACCATGAGAAGCTATTTGATAAAGGAAATATGCCGGCCAGAGGTCACCTCTCTGCCTAAATATATCTTTTGCACTAAACTTTTACAATTCCACCTCTAAATCAATGGTTGTTTTTCTCACAAAGAGTTTTGATATAGCTTCAAAAATAATGCCCCTGTGCTTCCAAGTGCTCAATGATAAATGAGGTTGGATTGCAGATCTGTATTTTTTGCTAAGTTAGATGCATTTTGTCGGTTTTCTGTGGAATATCTTACATCACTATTTAAGGAAACTTAAGAAGGTGCCTCCTGTTATTTTTAGAGACAGCAGGGATTTCCTTGAGGTACCTTTTATATATATTGACACTAAAGTTACAATAACTTTGAAAGTAGGTGGATGGAAAATATTCAGAAGACAGAATAAATGCTGAGTAAGAAAAAGTCTACACATCTAATTTACATCACGAGGACTATAATTAATAATATTGTATTGTATGCTAGAACGTTGCTAAGAGAGTAGATTTTTGGTGCTGTAACCACACACAGACACACAACACACACACACACACACACACACACAATGTGAGGTGATAGAGATGTTAATTTGTTTGACCATAGTAGTAGTTGTACCATGTATATGTATATCAAAACACCATTTGGTACACCTTAAATATAGACAATAAAAACGAAGTTTTAGAGAAGTCATGGGCATCAAGAAAAAGTATTTATTATCTCAATAATCACAGAAAAAACATTTTGGAAATACTGCTTTCATAAAGACATAAATCAAAATGCTACCTATTTTTTTGTGGAGGAAAATGAACACCTTCAAAATGTTCTGAATGGCAATTTGACCAAAGCTTTAGAAATGTGCCTAATCTTAGGCTCAAAAAGCCTCCTTAAAGAAATGTATCCCAAAGAAATGGTTACAATGTGCAATAATATTTTGCTATCATATTTCATTCTTGGACTAAAATGTGTGATAATACTTCATTACAGTATTATTTATATTACTGAAAAATACAACATTTCTCATAGTAATGATTGTCTACATTAATTCTTATATATATAATATAATGCATATAATACACAAAATGCAAATCTACTCAAGTATTAAAATTATGGAGATGATATTGACATAGAAATATGTTCATATAATATTAACAAAAAGCATGCTATAAACTATTATGAATCAGTTGAAAATATCTAGAAGGATATACAAGTTGTAAAAAGTGAACTGCAGATTTTGTTCTGATTTCACCATTTTTTTCACTTATGTCCTCTTTATTTTCCAGGCTACAAGCCAGGATACTACACTTAATTGACATATCTTCTTAAACGCCTCTGATTTGTGACGGTTTCTCAGTCTTTCCTGCTTTTCATGACCTTGACGCCTTTGAAGAGAAGTGGTGAGATGTTTTTCAGATTTTCTCTCAATTGTCTCAACTGTGATTTGTCTGATGTTTTTCTCATCATTAGGCAGGTGTGATGCGTTTCACAGAACAACACTACAGAGGTTTAGTGCCATTCTCATCTTATTGTATCAGGAGGTACATGATAGCAACAAGACTCATTGCTGGTGATCTTAACGATAATTACTTGGTTAAGGCAATGTTTTCCAGGTTTCTCAAGCACCCTGACAACAAAGCCTATCTTCTTAGCTGTTTATCTGAGACATGAATCTTCTAATTTCTTACCTTAGGAATTCTCCATTTAGTCATTTAGTAGAAAGTGAGTAATATAGAATTTTCTTCCTAGACAAATGATTCTGATGACAGGAGAGGGATGGGCTTACTCTTTGTGCTATCTTGGTTTACTGGAAACATGGTCACTTGATTCATTCCTGACTCCTATCAATTCCTCCTGTGCCCAATAATCCATTTTGGTTCATTCTCTGAAGAAAAGAATACAATCAAAATCTAATTCTCACAATATCACTTGGATGTCTAAAAATACTGAGTTAAAGAGATAGTAGAATTTGATTATATAAAAAAATTATGTACACCAAAGTGTTAATTTCCTTAATAGAGAACTACTATAAATATTTAACAAAAAATGGGCAAATGGTATGTTCAGATAATTTATAGCAAAGAAAATATAAATAATGTCAAATATTTAAAATGATGCCAGTTTTCTCTTAATAAGATAAATATAATCAAAATTATCATGTGATCACATTTAAAAATTATTGGGGTAGCAAAGACCAGAATGCTTGATTACAAACTATGTTGGCAATGGTCTGGGAAAACAAACACTTCTCATTGTTTCTGGGAAAGTAAATCGGTAAAATCAGTACTGAGAGCAATTGTACGTTGTCTCTCATAAATAGAAATGCACTTTTTGGATCCTTCAAGTCCACTTCTACATTAGAACCTTAATGTATATAATAAACAGTATAGATATGCCAGCATATGCATAATTTATGTATAAGAATACTTTTTGTAGCAAGAGATTAGTTAAATAAATTGTTCCAACAGCACAAAATGAAAAGCTAAGCAGCTTTATGTGTACCAGTAAGAAAACATCTCCAGGATATTTCTTAAAGTTAAAAATGAAAACAAAACCAAAAAGGATAGAATGGCATGTAAGATAGTTTACTGTTCGAATTGGAAGTAAAGACTACCATCTGGCCAATCTGGGCTCCTCATGCCTCTGAATAAACAGGAAAAGAAGAGTTACTGTGCTGGGTAGGTTGATTGATCTGAATACCAAGGGGAAATTTGACTACTGCTCCACAACATTGGTAAGAAAGAGTAGGTCTGGAATACAGAAGACACCTTAAGATGTCTCTTAGTTTTACCATGTCCTGTGATTAAGGTCAATGGGAAACCACAACAATGCAATCCAGTAATGACTATGAATGACCAAAATCCTTCAGAAATGAAAGTTTGGATCACTCCACGATATAAAGAAGCATGACCAACTGAGGTGCTTGCTGAAGACAAAAGGAATACAGAATGGGTGATGGAAGAAGGGAGTTATAAATACCCGTTACAACCACATGATCATTTACAGAAATGAGGATTTTAATTCCCATGAGTATTTACTCTTTATTTTGCTATGAATATATCAGTATATATATGCATATGTATGCACATATTTATTTATAGAGATGTACTCCTTTCTTTTATTTCCTTATTATGTTACATTATTGACTCTCTTTGGTCTCCAGCTTTCTGATTGCATATCTTGGGATTTGTCATAATGAAGCAAACGAATTCCTTATAATAAATCTGTTTCTAATATATATATCCTATTGGTCTATATGTTGGTATGTATATATAACAATAGGATACACACACACACACACACACACACACACACACACACACCCCACATCTTCTATTGGCTCTGTTTTGCTGGAGAACCCTAATACACTTTGGAAAAGTACCAAAGCAACAGAGGTAAAACCTACCTCTCAGTGGTTCAGCTTACTCTCTAAAAAATAAGGGAATTAAACTGGAACAACTACATGTTTCCTTTTAACTGTAGCCTTCTGTGTCATACAGTTATTTCCCTATAGATGGTCTCTCAATTTCTCTCCTGAGCTTAGGTTCTATTTTTCACTCTGCTTATTTTTTATTTTTCCTAAAGTTACAGTATGCTCAGTATGTCCCAAATTGACCATGCCTGTTAAGAAAGCCATTTCCTCTCTTCTGTTATTTTCTAAGGCACCAGGTTTTTGTTTTTTAGGAATGACCAAATTTGAGATTGTCTCTTCTCTCTGAGAAAGGTAGTACTCTGATTATTTGTGATGGCAATCAAACAAATACTGCATAAGACTAAAGAAAGAAGCATATCACAGGGTTTTGCACTCTCAGTTCTTTATGAAGTACAATACCAAGTAACACAGAACTGCTACAGACCCAGAATTCTTCAGTTATCTGAACAGTTCTGGGTTCTAGAGCTGACTTCCACGTCTAGGCAATGCGGTTTATAACCATAGGGTTGCTGCAGCCTTCCAGGCAGGTCTTTGTAGAGACTACTCATTTGCATCTCTGCTAAGGAGAAGAAAACCTTTCCAGCCCTTTTTATTGTTATATATATATATATAAAAATAGTGAACACATATTGGTACCAAATAGCAATTTTATCTTATCTTGGTATATTTGGCTTATGAATAGTTGATAAGACTTTATCTTACTGTTGGTTACTTGTTTCCCATGAGAAGAAAAAGATTGTTTCATGATGCTTTCAGAGGGCTCATTCCTTTGTGAAGGATTTCCAGAGATTCTCCTATAACATGTTCCCAGTCTTCAGATTTGTCTCTTGTTCAACCATCTTACCAATTCTGATGCCAAATCCATCATAGAAATGATGTACCTTTGGAAATGAATCCATCCTATGGATTCCCTGCATCCCCACTGCTGCCTTTATATGCAGGACTCTCAGCACATTCTACCAGGATTCTGCAGCAAATGCTCAGAACATCCTCTAGTTCTGATTTTCCCACTACAAATCCATGCTTCACACTCATTATTCCAATGAATTTCCTCTAAGTCTTGCTTTTATTTTCTGTCACACCTTTGGTGATAAATCCTGCAGTGATTCTAATGAGAGCTCAACGTCATTCAACTTTCAAGGAATGTTTATAATCAATTCTACTTTCCATACCTGTCAATATCTCATGACTCCACCTAGTCAACCACCAAGCTTCACTAATTATACTCCCCAAATATATCTTCTCTCAATACAATTTACTCCATGCAGAAAAGACATTATTTAGGTAGATATATTCATAGAAAGATAAATATATAAATAAAAATATATAACTTTATCAATATGCATATTTAATTTCATAAGTTAAAATTATTTGTATTCAGATGGACAATGGTTTGAAATCTGTTTATGCCTCCAACTAAGCTGAACAAACATGGACACATTATTTAATCTTTCTGAGCCTCAAATATTTAATCCTGCTGAATTATTTTGAAGATTAAATGATATAAAATACTTAAGTTGTCTATGGTCTGGCATATAGTACTTAATAAATTAAAGCATATTTCTTGATTTTAGATTTGATTTATTTTCTCTATTTCCAAGCTGTAGTAGTCTGGGTCCAATTGGGAGACAGAAACCAGACAGCAGGTTATATAAGGGAAGTTAATGTAAAGAATTATTAACTATGATATAAGAGAAACTATATAAGGAAACTATATAGTAGCCTAGGGCTGAGGAAGAGTGCCTAAGGGAGGACAAACTCGGAAGGGGCGTGTTTCAGACCTTATTGGGGAAGGTATAGTTTAGCGCAATGGATAGCAGAGGTGTTTACTGGTTAGGCCAGGCCTGAGCAGGTCTAGAGTTCCTGGGCAAGCAGGGTAGGTTAGGTAGGTTAGCACGTGGTGGCATGGTTGTGCAGTGAGAGTCTGGTGCCAGCCATGGTGGAAGGCCTGTAGCACATGCAGCCTGGCATGAGAGTGGGGGTTTGAAACACTGCTTGGTGTTTGATGCTCCAGGTCAGAAGCAGATGTTGGAAGTCCACTCAGAGAGTCCAGGTGTTGGTGTGGCAGGAGGCCATCAGAGCAACACCTACATGTGTGGAGGGTTCTGGTTTCCATGTCTAGAGGACTGAAGAAAGGTTATTGATAGGTCTAGGATGCAACGAGGTCTCAATGGAATCATGTTCTAAGCTGGTGGCTGGGGCACATTCCACTGGATGTCTGCACACCCATACAGCTAATCTCTTCCTCCTGCAATGTCTCTCCAGCGCCCTGTACTGAGAAATCTTAACATTGTGCTCATTAAAGTGAAAAGTTTTAAAGGAATCCTTGATTTGGTACAGAGCATATAGTGAACGGTGAATTCAGAAATAAGAAGCAATAAATTGATAAGTGGCACACAGTCTATAATACCAATTAGCTTGTCTGATTAAGATAAAATTTTCTCCTGTTGTATTTCGTCTGAAGAAGTGATAACCTTCTTTTATAGGGAATGGGGTTCCCAGCTGATTAACCAGGAATAAGCAATTTTTGCTTCACTTTGTAATAATTGAGTCATGTGACAATTGCTGAGTCAGCATTTGAATATAGATCCAAGTCTTATTAATGGGAGCATACTTTAAATGTATTTAGCATAATTTTGTGTGTTGGTTTATTCCAGAGCAGAAAGAAAGTGTATTTGCAGGATTTGACATCAAAAATGCATTTGAATCATTTAGGTAGTCTTTTTGTGGGCGGTAAAAATTTTAAAACTCTTGTTTATTGATGTTTTGTCTCTTTCTTAATCTCTCCTAACAAATCTATTGTTCTTCCCTTGTCAATAAGCAAGCATGCCCCCACGGCAGGCTGAAACATTTCAGGACTTTCCCATGACCTCACATTTCTATTCCTTTGAGGCACATGGTCTTATTTCTTTTTAAGCTTTAGCGAGAACATCGGGTCCTTTCTTCTCAGATCTATTCTGATTTTTTTACTTTGTATATCTGATCAAGATGTTTTACAAATTTGAACATGTCCACTGCTCATTAAAACAGGTCATCCCAATCAGTATAAAATGTGATTTTTAGTCTTTTCTTTTTAAAAGTGTAAGAAATGCTTATTCCTTCGGAACTTATTTAATAGGAGATATCAATACCTTTTTATTTTTTACTGAACTCATTTTCACGTGCCTTTGAGTTCATGTGCAAATTTGGTTTCGTTAGCCTTGTAGGTGCAAGACTTCCTACTCTCTCACTGTGGAGGAGACACTAGGTTGCTGTGAAGTGAAAGAATGGGCTTGAATCCTGGAGCTACACTAGGCTAATAGTGCTATTTTCTGTAAACTGAGGGACAGTTTATGTATGTGAAAATACTTTGCACAATTGTAACAATTAAATTGTAAAAATGTACAGGAATACTGCATAATTATTTTGAGGGTGGTAGTGATGATTCTGAGGGCTAGGATATTTACGGATACAGTGGGGAAGCCCCCTCTTGTTCAACATTTTCTAGAGAATGTCCGTGTTAAACTTATACTTTCTGCTTCCTAGGAAGAATATCTCAGACCTTCTCTTAGCTCTTCTCCCCTTGGCTTTTCTGTGCTATGTCATTCATGGTATTTTTGTGAGATCTACCTAAAACAGAAAATACTATTTTAGAACAGCTGGTTTCTGGGTCAACTTTGGAGACTCAATTTTAGTAATTTTCCAATTTAATAAAACAGTTGGAATATGTTTCTATTGGTTTTAAAATGACAGAGCAAATGAGAAAAGGTATAATTTAATAGATCCAAGAACTATTGATGAGGAAAATTACTAGTAGCTAGTTCAAACTGCCATCGATTGACACTGAAATGAAGAAAAGAGATGTACACGTATTTGTGAACACCCCATTTTCATGTCAACCAAAGGATTATCAACTTTTCATCTTCAAAATAGATTTCATAGTATACTTTTCATGTGTAACTATATATAAGGTTAATGGCTCTATCTTTTGTGAACCACAACCTATTTGTCCAGCTCCTGCTTTGAGCTTGATGTTTTAATCTTCACAAATATTTGAGGTAGACATAATTATGTCCATAATTATAGCAAAGTGCTAGGTGCAGGCTAGCACTTTGTGTACAGTGGCATAATTACAAAAATCACATCCAGATCTGTCTTTAACCATGCTTCTTTTACCCTGCCTATCTTTAAATATAAAAAGTAGTGATTACAATTGTAAAATAACAGGAGTAGAAATAATATGTTGTATTCAGTGGGAAGGAATTGCCCTTTGTTAAGGCAATAATTATAGGACAGTAATTCTCTAACTGAAATAATATACAGATTTTAAGGAAAAACTTATGAAATTCCAATGTTAATTTAAATTTTTTATAACATTATAAAAGCACAAAGATAAAACTAGGTATAAGTTTCTTATGTTTATGGTTTTTATGCCACTTAAAACCAAATTAATTAATACTTATAAATTAAGTATTAACAGCATTACAAACCAATAACATCTAGTTTAGAAACACTAGCTAGGCCTGGCGCAGTGGCTCACGCCTGTAATCCCAGTACTGCGGGAGGCGGCGCATCATGAGGTCAGGAGATCGAGACCATCCTGGCCAACATGGTGAAACCCCCTGTCTACTAAAAATACAAAAAAAAGTAACTGGGCATGGTGGCGCACATCTGTAGTCCCAGCTACTTGGGAGGCTGAGGCAGGAGAATCACTTGGACCCTGGAGGCGGAGGTTGCAGTGAGCTGAGATCGCGCCACTGCACTCCAGCCTGTCAAAACAGCGAGACTCCATTTCAAAACAAAAACAAAAACAAAAACATACTAGATAATGTGCTAGATTTATTTTGTGAAATTAAAGTTGCTCTCTGCAATGAGAATATGATATTGCCTTCTAACGGTTCTGTTCTTTTACATTCAGGGTACTTACATGTTTTGGGTTGACTCAGTTGTCTTGCCTCTTTGTGTTATTTGAAGTTTTGTGAGACTTTTATTTTGTATATTCCTTTAGTCTGTTTCGTGCTGCTATAGGAGAGTATCCAAGACTGGGTAATTTATAATGAATAGGAATGTATTGTCACCCAGTTCTGGAGGCTGGAAAGTTCAATATCAAGGTTCTGGCATCTTAGGAGGGCATTCTTGCTGCATCAACACATGGCAGAAGGTGAAAGGGAAAGAGAGAGGAGAGAGAGAGAAAAGATAGAGATCTATTATTTATTTCCTAATTTGGAACATTTGGTTCTATTATTTTATCCCACCACAATACATTCATTTATTCCATTGTTTTCAATATTTTTACTTACAGTATTTGTTCATATTAGGTTTTAGTGATTCAATACATAACAAAGGATAATAGCAGTTTTATTCAGTCCTGAGCCAAGTAATGTACTATGCTAATATTTATATCTTTTTATTGTGTTTTTTTTTTTTTTTTTTTTTTTGAGATGGAATCTCGCTCTGTTGCGCAGGCTGGAGTGCAGTGGCACGATCTCGGCTCACTGCAAGCTCCGCCTCCAGGGTTCATGCCATTCTCCTGCCTCAGCCTCCCGAGTAGCTGGGACTACAAATGCCGGCCACCACGCCCGGCTAATTTTTTGTATTTTTAGTAGAGACGGGGTTTCACCATGTTAGTCAGGATGGTCTCTATCTCCTGACCTTGCGATTTACCCGCCTCGGCCACCCAAAGTGCTGGGATTACAGGCGTGAGCCACCGCGCCCGGCCTAATATTTGTATCTTAAATAATTTTCTGTTTTTCCTGGATTTAATACTGTCTTTTTATACTTGATTTCATCTTCTTCTATTTGCTTATCAGTAATTCTTCCCAGTCTCTCCAACAGAATATTATTTTCTAAATGGCCATGTAAATAATCAGTTAGTTCAATTTTTTTTCTGAATACATTCCTTCTGGAGCACCCCATCTTCCCACGTCAATCTGGTCTGCTTGCCTGCTAGCCTCTGCACATCGATCCTACATGTTTTTTTTGTTTTGTTTTTTGTTTTTTCCTCTGTCTCCTGAGCTGATGAAGCACATCCTTCAGTAGCTTTCTGAGAAAGGACACATAGAACTTTACTGATCTGAAAATACTTTAATCCTAATCTTAAACCAGTTGATGGTTGCCTGGATTTAATTCTCAATTGAACAGAATGTTTTTTTCTGAATTTGAAATCATTTTTACAGATTTCTATTGTTTAGGTTTTCTGTTGAGATGTCTTTACAGCTTTATAAATAATCTGCCTTAACTACTTACCTCAGTCCTCCATCTTTCCAATCTTTTATGTGCAATTTTAAAAATTCTTTGTCATTTTCTGAAATGTTCTAATATCCTCTTTTCAACAGAACATATTCTTATTAAACGCAATGTCTTAACGTTATTCTCCCTTAGCATATTAACAGCATTTGTGTTGAAATTTTATTTTGGTTTTTGTGCTATTTTTGTTGGTTTAAATATCTTCAATGTTGAAAACTTCTTAAGTGTCCAATGCCCTTGGTGGTTTATTCATAATCAAGAGAGAAGAACTAATTTGCTAAATAGTGGGTTTCACTATAGATCAGGGTTTCTCAATCTTAGTTTCTCGAGATTGAGAAATTGTACTAATATTGACAGTCAATATTTTCAGCAATATTAACATCTTGGGCTGGATAATAGTTTGTTGTCTATCCTCTGCATTATTGGAAGTTTCACAGCATTCCTGGCCTCTATCCACTAGATGCCAGTAGCACCCCTCCCAGTTATGACAACCAAGAATGTCTCCAGATATTGCCAAATGTTTTCTATAGGACCGCATCGCTGCAACTGAGAATCATTGCTATGCAGTGATGATGTAGGGACCTTGTCATTTTGCCCACCTGGCCATTTTTTGGGATGATGTCCAAATGGTAGCTTTTGTAATTGTATTATTCAGGATTCTCCATAGAAATCAAACTACTAGGCTGTGTGTGTGCATGTGTGTCTGTATGTTTGAGGCAGAGAGAGAGAGGGATTGAGATTGAGATTTAAGAAATTGGTTCACATAATTGTGACATCTGGCAAGTTCAAAATCTGCAGGGTAAACCAGTAGGCTAGAGACCCAGGGAAGAGGTGATACTGCAGTTTGAATCTAAAGGCTGTCTGCTGGTAGAATTCTCTTTTCATTAAAAGAGGTCAGTATTTTTTTATTTAGGCCATTAGCTGATTAGATGATGCCCATTCATATTATGGAGAGCAGTCTGCTTTACTCGAGGTCTACTGAGTTAAGTGTTAATCTAATCTAAAGAAAACTTTTACGAAAATATCTGGAATAATATTTAATCAAATATCTGGTATTGTGGCCTAGCCAAAATGGTCACATAAAATTAACCAGCCTTTCAGTTTTTTCAAGGAAAATCCTTCAGTCTCCTCCTGGGGGCAGCATATGCTTGACTGTGAGAATTCTTGGAGTCAGTGGTGGGAGGTACAGTTTTCGGCAGTTTCCCTTTCTCCGTATGGCAGGTCTATGTCTTCCTTCCTCTTTATTGTGCCTGATGTGCCTATGTCTGGAACTCAGGTTCTCCATATCCTGAGAATGATCCTCCAATTTACTGCAAGGGTAGAGGATGGATAATCATTTGGATGTGGAGGAGACTTAGTATTCTAAATTCTCTTTATGTAAACATTCAATAAATCCCTCTCTTTTCAGTTCCACACCTTTCCTCAGTGTCTGCAGTGACCAGCACCTCCAGTATGAGCCTGTTGTAGCTCATACTCGGACATAGGTCTTGATAATGCCTCCATCTGCTTCCTTGTTTGAGACACCTTCTCTTCACCCCATTGGTGAGAAAGAGCTTCCTATCCTAAGATTGTGGAGATGGCTGAATACATGCCACCCAATACCAGACAGGTGAGCTCTATAGCAGTTTACTTGTTGTATATGCATAGCCCAGGGTTGTTGACACTGAGTCACACTGGACCACACAGGGGTTGCACTTGGGAATAGAGTGAACAGGCAATGGATTGGGAGTTAGACTTTCTCATAACAAGAGAGTGCAGTGACCAATGGTTCAATTTTTTCTTATTTGAATAATTCTCTGAGGGCTGGTAGCAAACTGAAGCCCCACTACTCAGAGATAAGCAGGCATTGTGCCTGGTTCCCATGATAAAGAGAATAGTTTGACTACAGGACCTTACCTGAGGAAGGAGCGTGGAAACAGGGACTTGCAGTTAGGCCATTTGAGGTCCTCTTGATTTTACCAGATGCCAAGACAGCATATAATATTAATGTAAGGCCTTACATCACATCACATTCCCATCTTCTCTTAAAGTTTGCTGATTTTTTTATTGACTGTCACTTCTAGTGGCTTCCTTGTTCTTGTGGGTCATGCATATTTTACTTCTTAATTCTCATTTTAATGGGATTTCGGAGGGAAAATCCCTATGTCTAATCTAACATGTATAATAGTATATCCTATCTCTTTTTCATATTGATAAGAAAGAAATAAAACTGTCTTTATTTGCAGATGACATAATAGTCTACATAGAAAATACTACAGAATATATTCAAAAGCTACTAGAACTAATTAGTGAATTTAGCAAAGTTGCAAGATATGAGATTAATATACAAAATTCAATTGTATTTCTATCTAATAGCAAAAAATGATCAGAAATAAAATTAAAAGCTACAACTGCATGAAAATGATGAAATGCTTATTTCAAATGAGAAAAATTAAAGACTAAATAAGGGAGACATATGACTTGTCCATGGGTTGAAATAATTAATATTGTTAATGTGTTGATTTCCCTCAAATTCATCAGTAGATTGAATGTAATCCCAATAAAAATTCCAGCAAAACTTAGCAACCTCATTCTAAAATGCAAATGGAAATGCAAATACTTAGAATCACCCAAATAACTTTGAAAAAAGAGCAAAATTGGAGGTCTTGCAGCACCTGACTCAGAGACTTATTATAAACTGCACCAATCAAGATGGCGTGATATTAGTGTCGAGACAGACAAATAGGTCAACAGCAAAGAACTGAGAATTCAGAAATAGACTCGGCCATACATGGTCTAATCTTTCTACAGAGATTCCAAGGTAATTCAATGGAAAAAGGATGACATTTTCAAGAAATTGTGAAATAATTGTGTACTCTCTGCAAAAAAATCCAAACCTAACCAAATAACACAACAAAAACAGTAACAAAATCCCTCCAAAAGCATTTCAATCTACATGTCATACTATATATAAAAATTAACTCAAAATGAACCATAAACCTAAATTACAAACATAAAATGGCAAACAGAAAAGCACAGGAAATATGTTCAGTTAGAAAAAGAATTCCTTAGATACAACACCAAATGCATAAACCAAAAAAGAAAAATTTGATAAACTGGGTTTCATCAGAGTTAACAACATCTGCTCCTTGAAATATACTTTTAACAGAACAAAAAGGCAAGCCACAGATTTGGAAAAAAATGTTTAAAAATTACATATCTGATAGAGAACTTACATTCAGAACAATACAGAACTTTCAAAATTCAATAATAAAAACCAAACAAACCAATATGAAAAATTGACTAAAGATTTGGATACTTGACCAAAAGAGATTATAGTTGATGAAAACAACTATAGAGGGCTGAAAGGACTTTGTATTGTGGTTTGAGTGCCAGCTTAGCTGCAGCAGAATAGAATACCAGGTAAATTTATAAGGCTTTTAACTCCAGTCCCTGGCGTTCAGATAGGATCTTCAGACCCACCTGGGACTTGGGTGAACTTGCTACCCTAAGGGGAAGGGCACAAAACCTGGACTGATTTGCTAACCGCTGATCATAGAGACCTAGGACCTTTTCCATGACATGATTATTATGCATTACATGCCTGTATCAAAACATTTCATATACCCCATAAATACATACACCTACTATGTACCCACAAAAATTAAAAATTAAAAAAAGATTTCATGTTTACACTCCATAGTTTAGACAGCTCAAGAAACTGGCCACATGAATATAGTAATAGATGTATATCTGTGTGTTCGTTGTTTCTTTTATTAAGAAAAGTACAACAGAGAACATAGAATTTTAAAGTGTAATCTCAGCAATATTAATTTTGCTGACAAAATATCAGATAATTTATCATTAGTTACTGAGTTAAAGTTGGAAATATTGTTTGGGGTCAGTATTTTATACATTTCTTGACTATATTATGTGAATTTTTCAATTATGAATATCCCTGTTATTTATCTTGTTTTATCTGTGAGAACAATATTCTTAGTTCAATTATCAGCTAACTTACATTTAATAAAACAAAATTACATTTGTGTTAAAACATTACACAACTTGACCTTTGTTTTGTTTTTTCCAATACTCTATATCACCTAAGGATGTGAGGAGAGGAAGATTTTCATAAAGTAGTAAAGCAATTACTGCCATCGAAGATGCAAACCAGGGGCCATGCAGTTCTCCTGGAGATAGGTCCTTGTTCCTGATCCACCACAGTGTGATGTTTCACTACTGGAAAGAATCCAGAGTTGTTGTTCTATAGTACTGGGAAAGGGTCAGGGTAGGGAAAGGGTCAGGGTAGAAGCTGTTTCCCAGAATTATTTTATTAGCTCAAGCATGTGATAATGCTAATAAATCCAGGAAAGAACCACTCATCCAGTTTCTTTAACCAAAATCTGTAAATTATCATTACAATTTTTGCTTTACCCAAGAAGTATCTGAGATTCGGTCATGAGGGGACAGTTAAGCTGCCGTAAGCATCAACTTTAAGGCCACTCTGTGAGGCATCTGAAGAATGTTCTAGGAAATTTCAGGGCTGTGTGATGGAATAATCTTCCAGGAGTACCTCAGAAATATGTCTCCTGTGTCAAGTCTCCAAGTAATCTTTCCACAGTTAATTGATTCATAATGTTCCCTCCCCCTGCTAAAAAACTCAAAAAACAGCAACAACAAAAACTAGAGTTGTTAAAATTCATTTCTACTTAATTGCTGTCTTGGGCAAACCTATTTTTCTCTGGCTTAACAGCCTGTATTCGGGTGGAACTGTCTATATTTCGGTGCACAGTGTTTTAGTGATTGTTAATTTCATGTTTTCTAAATATGCTGTATTAGACCCTTATGAAATAAAATTTCTTAAGAAAAAATAAAGGCCACCAAAATGTTCATGTAAACAGCCGTGTTAAGCAGGCTATGAAAGTGAACTTCAACCAGGGTAGAAAAAATGCTCACTTGTTTAATAGATAAGCAAAAAGACATGTTTTGATATTCAACATGCTTACCCTGAAAGCCAGTCTGAAATTACACCTCATTTTGAAGCAAGGGTAAGTCTAAAAATATCTTGTGAATATACGTCTAGCCAAGAACCTGGAATGACTTCAAGGGAAGCAACAGTATGTTCTAGAACTGGTAGGTTTAGAAGCATATGTTTGTCAGTGTTTCACATGATAAACACTGACATGATAAATGATATTTTCTATCCTCTTCTACCCAAAGATTATATACATATATTACATATATAATCATACATATTTATTTATACTTAAAATTTGTATGCTTATAGTCACATATATAGTTTTCTTTTTTTTTTCTTTTTTTTTTATGTTTTTTTTTTATTATACTTTAAGTTTTAGGGTACATGTGCACATTGTGCAGGTTAGTTACATATGTATACATGTGCCATGCTGGTGCGCTGCACCCACTAACTCGTCATCTAGCATTAGGTATATCTTCCAATGCTATCCCTCCCCCCTCCCCCCTCCCCACCACAGTCCCCTGAGTATGATATTCCCCTTCCTGTGCCCATGTGATCTCATTGTTCAATTCCCACCTATGAGTGAGAATATGCGGTGTTTGGTTTTTTGTTCTTGCAATAGTTTACTGAGAATGATGGTTTCCAATTTCATCCATGTCCCTACAAAGGATATGAACTCATCATTTTTTATGGCTGCATAGTATTCCATGGTGTATATGTGCCACATTTTCTTAATCCAGTCTATCATTGTTGGACATTTGGGTTGGTTCCAAGTCTTTGCTATTGTGAATAATGCCGCAATAAACATACGTGTGCATGTGTCTTTATAGCAGCATGATTTATAGTCCTTTGGGTATATACCCAGTAATGGGATGGCTGGGTCAAATGGTATTTCTAGTTCTAGATCCCTGAGGAATCGCCACACTGACTTCCACAATGGTTGAACTAGTTTACAGTCCCACCAACAGTGTAAAAGTGTTCCTATTTCTCCACATCCTCTCCAGCACCTGTTGTTTCCTGACTTTTTAATGATTGCCATTCTAACTGGTGTGAGATGATATCTCATAGTGGTTTTGATTTGCATTTCTCTGATGGCCAGTGAAGATGAGCATTTTTCATGTGTTTTTTGGCTGCATAAATGTCTTCTTTTGAGAAGTGCCTGTTCATGTCCTTTGCCCACTTTTTGATGGGGTTGTTTGTTTTTTTCTTGTAAATTTGTTTGAGTTCACTGTAGATTCTGGATATTAGCCCTTTGTCAGATGAGTAGGTTGCGAAAATTTTCTCCCATGTTGTAGGTTGCCTATTCCGCTTACCTACAACTATCTGATCTTTGACAAACCTGAGAAAAACAAGCAATGGGGAAAGGATTCCCTATTTAATAAATGGTGCTGGGAAAACTGGCTAGCCATATGTAGAAAGCTGAAACTGGATCCCTTCCTTACACCTTATACAAAAATCAATTCAAGATGGATTATAGTTTTCTTAAAACTAGAAAAAAGCAAGTGAAATTATCCTCTGAATAGTTTTCTCATATTTTCATTTTTAGTATGAAAATACAAAATAAAATACATTGTTAAAAACAGACTAAAGAACTGCAAATAATAGTAATTAATAAGTTCTGATTTACTGCTGTTGCTATTGCAATGATAAGGTTCGGGTAGGCAAAAAAAAAGATGGATTTATATATTTAAATTTGTGTTAATTCCACTGACACCCTTGATTGATCACCTATAGAGCATAAACCTACACAGTCAAGAAGCTGAGATTGCTCTGGAAATCTCAGACTATGGAAAACATAGTCTTTCATTATGTTGTAAAATTTTAGAGAAATAGGTATCTCCTTACTCCATATGAATAAAGTTTCCAAAATATCTTTTGTCCAAGATACTAGCTGTTGATATCATTCTAAATGTCTTTTTTCCCAATAATTCAATAAGCATTTATGAAGTATCTAGAAAGTAGAAAGCTCACAGAAATATAAAGCTGAATGAATGTTCCAGGCCTTCCTGGGACTTCCAGAAACTCACAGCCCAGGAGACAGTTTACTCAATCCATTAATTTTCTCTTTAAATTTCTCAGATACCTAAAAATATTAGCTACATGAGTATTAAATACCACAACATATTTTCCAAAACAAACAAACAAATCAGAACTCTGAGAAAAACAAAAACAATTAAAATTATAGCAGGTTCCTCCTCTTTGCCTGTAAAGAGGACAGCATATAAGTATTTTAATGGAAGCAGGCAGGAACCCTAAACATATTCATGGATAAAATATTCCATGACAAAATGAATCAGCCCTTCACAGAAATTCATGCCTGCTTAACAGTTAACATTTCCTCAACAGGCCTGTTGTCTCTGATGGTAGCACCAAAAAGATTGAGAGAGTAAGAGGGAATGAGAAGTATTTGGAGGCTCATATTTGCTTCTGTTTGCTTTGTAACACCTCTAGGTTGTCTGAGACTGAGATCTAAAGGTCACCTCACTCTATAAACTGCCTTTGCTCTTTCCCTAAACTCTCTGCTAATTTTGCTGCAGATCCTCATTCCTACTATAGGGGTGGTATCTTGAACACACATGATGTGTAGGCTAAGAAAAAACAAAGAAGATGTACAAATGGTTAACAGGTATATGAAAAGGTGCTCAGGATCAGTAATCATCAGAGAAATGCAAATTAAAACCACCCCTGTTAGGATAGCTGTTATCAGAAAAGACAAGAGATAGCAAGAGTTGGCGAAGATGTGGAGAAAAGGGTACCCTTGCACACTGTTGGTAGGAATGTAAATCTGTGCAACCATTATGGAAAACAATATAGAGTTCCCAGACACAAAAAATAGAACTACCATATAATCCAGCAATGCTCCTTCTGGGTTTACATTGAAAAGACATGAAACCACTATATTGAAGAGATATTTATACTCCCATGTTCATTGCAGCATTATTCACAATAGTCAAAATATAGAAACTACCTGAAGGCCGTATTTATTGCCTCAATCCATTTGAAACCAACAGTGCTGACATTATGGTCAGTAAATGGTGAAGTTTCTAGGTCTCCAAAAACATTTACCCTCCCTCCCTCCCTCCCTTCCTTCCTCCCTTCTTTCCTCCCTTCCTTTCCCTTTCCTTTTCTCCCTCCATCCTCTTTCCCCTTCCTCTCATCCACATAGAAGTAAGTTCCATTGTATTCTATTAGTTGGAGCAGTCAAAAAAGCTCACCCATTTAAGAAAGGAAGACAAAGACTTGACTTCTGGATGAGGAGATGGAAACATTCTTGAAGAGCATGTGGGATAGGAAACATTGCTGTGACTATACGTACTACAGAGGCAGGAACATTTTCTAACTCCAAGAGCTAATTATCAAAAAGGGTGTTAGGCAAGTGAAAAATCACCCACAATGCTGTGCTCTTCTATGGCAGGAGTACAACAGGGTTCCATGGACTCCTAGCACTGAAGACTTCCTGGAGGAAGTGCCTGCCAAACTGGGATCTAAAGGATGAGTACAAGTCAGGAGAAGTCCAGGTTTGAGTGTCGATGATACAAGAGTTAGGAAGAAATTACTTAGGCAGATAGTAAGGGTATGGGAGTCCTTGGTAAGACTTTTCTTTTTAACAAAAAGTAGCCCCAAATCATTTTCTAACAAAGAACAGCCTGTAAAGTGGAGCTGCAGACAGAAAAGCAAGCTGGGAGCTTGCACAAGTAAATGCGGCAGGAACTAAGGACTGGATATTTTCAAGATGGCAGCTCCATCTTTCCTTCTCTGCTAGCCACGTTTACTATAAGGGATGGAGAAGATGGTCCAATCAACTGGAAAGTCCATTTGCATAATAAGATTAGGGTGGGGTGACCAGCCTTCCCTGAAGGCTATCTAAACGTCATACCTGATGGAACCAATCTATGAGCCCTATGTAAATCAGACGACTCCGCCTCAAACTGGACTATAAAATTTGGAGAATTCACCAGGAGCTGGTCTTTTCCCATCGGAGACCCCTTTGTTTACGGAGAGAATTGTTTCTCTTTCTCTTCTCTTCTACCTATTAAACCTCCGCTTCTAAACTCCTCGTGTGTGTCTGTGTCCTAAATTTTCCTGGCACGTGACAACGAACCCCAGGGTACATACCCCAGAAAATGTGGCCACTTCAGTGACGGAAAAATGTTTTAATGGTTTCTTCACCATTGGGATATATTTCTACTCATAATCTTGAAGTTTATAATTCTGACCCTTGTAAAAGTGCTAATGCTTGTAGATGGTAGCAATTCTTCATAGAAATGTACTTTAGTTGAGCACCTCCCATGAGTCAAAGAGTGCTACCCACCTTGTTCATAGTCTTCATTTAAACTTCATGGAAATTCCACAAGGTGGTTATTATCCTCTTTTGTACAGTTGAAAAAACCGAGGCTTAGGTGGGAATTTACTGATCCATGATCTAAACAAGTACTGCCTGATTTCCATCACTTTTTCTGCTACCTTATACTCACTACACTTCTAGAAACATTGTGTATTCCTTATAAGACTAACATAATATAGTAATGACAATAAAAACAACAGCTAACACTTACGAAATGGTGACTGTATTTCAGGCACTATTATATGTACTTTGCATGTATTAACTAATTAACTGATTCTGTTTGTAATAATCAGACCCTTTACTGAAAGCACACTTTGACTTGGATGGCTAAAGAAGTTGAGAACAGTGGACAATTAGAGTAAAAGGAATAGAAGGAAGAATAGGGATTTGGTGGAGTAGTGGGATGGCAGGGCATAGGAAGAGAAGTGGGGATCCAAACACACCCTGTCAATATCACAACTTTGCCTTGAATTGTTCTAAATGCAATAGTGAACTAACAAACACTAGTGACCAAAAGCAACCATCCCAAGGTTACAGTATTAGCCATCCTAATAAATGCAGTTTTCCCAGGGGGAGAGTACAGGAGCAGAGTACAAGAGGAGAGTTTGTGAAAGTCCCCTGCAGCTCATCCAGAAGTTTGCTGAGGTTAATTTCCTTTCTGAGACCAGCACAATGTTCTCAGGTTTGAATTATTTGCTGTTAGGACCTTTAAACCTTACTGACCAGATACTAAGGAGCTTGAATAGTCTTCCAAAAAAAAGTCAAGATGGTTGGTCCTTTTCCCTGTCCAGGATCAGCTACATAATTTTGGGGGCCCAGTACAAAATGAAAATGTGGTGCCTCTTGTTCCAAATGTATTCATATCTTTAAGACGGTGACAGTAGAACTTTAAACCAAACGTGGTACACTGTGCAACTGCACCTGTCGCATGCTCATGAAGCTGTCCCTCTCCCTGTTCTTGGCAAGTTACATATTCCACAGATGTCACATGTGTCTCAATTGTACATGAGGAAATGTTGAGATCCAGATAAGAGCCTGCCTGTAAATTTGGGGTTAAATGCCAACGCCAGTACCTTCTGGGAGCTGTCTGCCGAGAACAGGCATCACATCAATCCTTGGGATTATTGGCTACAGTAAACGTCTTTCAATTAAGTGCATCGCTTCTCTTCCAGTGTTCTGGTGCCCCAAGTTGTTTGGGAAGGTTTGTCACTTTGAGGGATGTGGCTTAATAGCATATTTTTAATGACAGGTAGAAATACAGCAACCCAACAAGCTGGATAGAGAAGTGTATAAATTGCTGATGGCTTGAAACCTTCCACTTCCTTTAATTTTGCTGATCCTCAGGGTCCATTTTCAGGGGCAATGCAACTAGCTGCTATTAGCTATAAGTTACAGTTCTCTCTTCTTAATTTTGATGGCTGCTTGCCAGCTGACCCCTGCAGTAATAGAAAAATTCCTGTTAACTTCAGAGCTAATTTAAAATAAAAGTGTACTTGGATTTTTAATCAGACGAAAGATTGGGGAGTGAGGTGAATGGGACATAAAGACTGCGTATCAAATATCCCCTTCTAGGACACATACTGTGTTCAATTTATTTAAAATAGTTACCTTCCTGAATCTCATTTCCCATTGACTTTGTTTAAATATGGCAGGGTACAAAATTATAAAATTACCAAGTGCCTAATTACAGTTCAGTTGTTGCAATTGCATAACGTCTCTAATGGTCTAATCAGTATTCCTCTTGCTTCTCAACTAGATTATGTACTTTTCAAGCATTGTGTTTTGTAAGAACTTGTTTTCTTTATATAATAGAGTGTTAGAATTGAATTACTTTAGAGGTCATTTATTTCCATTCCATTTAAGAAATAGGTGTAGTTTTTTTTTTTTTTTAAGAATGCCGTGATAAATGCTGGGTTACCAAGATGAGTAGATACGAATTCCTCACATGGCTCTAAGAGTTATCAATCCATTGAATTAGAAAGAACAAAACCCAGAGCAGAGATATATGAAGGGCCTGCTCTGATATAAACTGTTATGAAAACATAGAGGGGAGACTAACTGAAAATATCATTAATTCAGTTGTAATTATTGAGCTCCTACCATGTGCCTGGTACTTTATTAAGTGTACAGGATAAAGCAGGATATATATTGTCCCATCCCTATTTGGGGAAGACTACAGCAAACAAATAGCTTTTTTTTTTTTTCTTTTTTTCTCCCCCAAACTTAAATAGACTCCGTCTTGGCCAGCAGGGGGCAGGAAAGAAGAGACAAAGGAGAGAGCGCCCTCCTTTGTCCCACCTCTCACTCAGTGTAGCTATTTCCCCAGTAATATTTATAGTAGTGGTGGGCATACAAGCTGAGTTAGTTCTCATGGACAGTTAAGTTCTCAGTTAGTTAAGTTTTATGAGTTGTGGCAGTTTCTTTCCATGGTATTTTTTATTTCTAATACCTCATGTTTTTCCCAATTTTAAGCATATGCATTAAATATATTCCAGTTCAATTTCTTTTTTTGTTTCAGAGGATGCTTGTTTATCCTCTTACATTCTTGATGATGTAATAAGTGACTCACTTACAGCTGACAGTGTCCTTGGACTTTGCAAGTGAGTGCATGCTGAATGGGGTGTTGGATGGAAAAGGGGTGGGGAGATTAGGGTGGCTTCTATGTCCTGCAATAAGTTATTCCTGTCCAAGGTGAACAGGCCCACTGGTCTCGCCAGAATCTTTCCTGCTGTCAAAGAGATACAAAATATGTAGGCTCAGCAGCATAGATCAAGTAGATGAACTTTTGGGGAAATCAGAGGTTTTACATGTCAGCAAAGGAAAATGGGAGCTATAAAGTTCCTGCTTGTCATTAGTGTCACATTTCCAGCAGACTTCAGTAATGTGACTGAGTCTATCTCCCAGGGAGACTAGGAGTCTTGCTAGCTATTAGATTGTACATTTTCATGCTAAATTCTTCATGCTAAATTCTTCATGCTGGCTGATCCAGCAATAATGTCTGTAGGATGGGCACAGAGAAGACCTACAGGGGAATCAGTATGACTGCTGTGGTAAAAGTGTGTATGTCTGATTTTCCAAGAGATTCAAAGTCATTTGAAGCATTTAAATTATTTATTAGCCACAAAACATGTGTTTTGTCTTGAAGATGAGTGAGTTGAGAACACCCAAATTTTTATTTTAATTACTGAAAAAATACTGGGCCTAGAATCAGAAGATCTGTGTTCAAATCTCAGCTCTATCACAGTCATCTGTGTTCACTTAGGCAGACTACTTAACCTCTCTAGGCCTCAGTTCCTTGTTTTAAAATGGATCTAATGTGCCCAGGAAGTGCCATAATAGTAAAAGGGTATAGGATATATAATAGGAAAACATTTTATTATCTTGACAGTGCTGTACAGATTATTTTTTTCCTTCACTTGCACAGTCCCTTGAGATGTTATTGGAATCCACAGGTGCTGTAAGAGGGTATTTTAATTCTGTACATCAATGGGAAGTGAGTGGGCTAGGTGCTAGGAAATCGGAGATCTGGTTGTGTCTCCCTACCACTTTAGACAGTTATTCTATTATTTATTCATCCATTCATTTGCTCTCTCATTTTGTAAGCCATTTAATGTGCCTTACATAGATTACTTGGTCTTTTGATGTTTCAGTTTTCAACTCTATAAGAGGGCAATAATACTAGTAATTCAGCTCTTCCACAAATTTCTTAAGGGAATCAAATGGCATGGACCTAGCAAAAGGATGTCCTTAAACCCAAACAACAATAGCAACACCAGTTTAAGAGAAATGAAGTTGAGGCTGCAAGTGGGATTCAGAGAACACTGAAAGATTGGAAGATAAAGGGAGAAGACCAGTTTCCAAGAGAGAGTAAGACTCCCAAGAGTGGCCTACATAAGCCTCTAGGGCTCTGTGTGACAGAGCAAGGGTGGAGAATGCTTGAACACCCCCCGTAAGTGTGGTAGAATGCTAGAAATTGGAGAGAGGCATCAACCAAACTGTGTTTAACAGCCAGGCTTGAGACCCTGGGAAGCATTTTCTGTATTTACATTTGTAATGTCAGCAAAGGAAAATGGGAGCTATAAAGTTCCCGCTTGTCATTAGTGTCACATTTCCAGCGGACTTCAGTAATGTGACTGAGTCTATCTCCCAGAGAGACTAGGAGTCTTGCTAGCTATTAGATCTTAATAGGAAATCAGGTGAGGAAAAAGAAAGATATCATTTTCAGACTTGGACTACAAGGACAGGCCTGCCCAGTTTCAGTATTCAGCTAAGCACCTGCCATGTGGCACCATCAACAGAGACTCTGGGCAGCCTGAGTGACTGGGTGGGATGGTTTGTTGATACCACTGTACGATACTCCAAGATACAAAAGAATGGCTGACAGTTCTGAAATATCTGCTGAAAACTGCAGGAGAAAAACAGATGGGGTCTAAGATTCCATTATTCAGTTGGAGAGAGCCAAACACATACTGTCAATTTTTTGCACCCTGAATCTACCCACCCCCAATCTTTTTCTTAAAGTGTTGTAAAAAGTACAAAGCTGTAAACAAATATGAAAGAAAATAAAACTTTTTTTTTTTTCTGGCTAGCGCTCAGCTAAGGGTAAAAGACTTCTTGAAAGCCGACTTTTAAAGATTTCTCCCACATCCTGATTGCTATAACTATTTAAGGTCTTCTATGGCTCCATTTGAAATTTAGGATTTTTTTCTATGTCTAAGAAGAATGTCATTGATATTTTGATAGTGATTGCATTGACTTTATACATTTCTTTAGGTAGTATGATCATTTTAACAATTTTAATTCTTACAATTCACGAGCATGTGATGTCATTAGATTTGTTTATATCCTCTTCAATTTCTTTCGTAAGTGTTTTGTAGCTTTCCTTGTATAGGTCTTTCATCTCCTTGATGTATATTTTATTCATTTATTTGTTGTAGCTATTGTAAATGGGATTGCTTTCTTGATTCCTTTTTCAGCTAGTTCACTGTCAGTGTATATACATGCTACTGATTTTTGTATGTTGATTTAGTATCCTTAACATTATGGAATTTCTTTATCTAAGAGTTTTGTGATAGAGTCTTCATGTTTTCTGTATATAAGCTTATGTCATCTGCAACAGAGACAATTTTTGACTTCCTGAGCAAAAAGAACAAAGCTGGAGGCATCACTACCAGACTTCAAAATACACTGCAAGGCCATAGTATACAAAACAGCATGGTTCTGGCATAAAAACAGACACATAGACCAAATAGAACAGAATAGAGAATGCAGAAATTAATCCATCTATCTACTGCCAACTTACTTTTGACAGAGACATCAAGAAGATTCATTGGGGGAAAGGACGCCACCTTAAATACATGGTGCTGGGAAAACTGGATATCCATAGCAGAAGAATAAAACTAGACCCTCGTCTTTCAACCTATACAAAAATCAACTCAAAATAAAGACCTAAATGTAAGACCTAAAACTATAAAACTACTAGAAGAAAACATAGAGGAAACACTTTAGGACATTGGGAAAAGATTTTATAAACAAGACCTCAAAATCACAGCAAAAAAGTCAAAATAAACAAATGAAATTATATCAAACTAAAAAGTTTCTGCACAACAAAGGAAACAACAGGATGGAAAGGTAACTGACAGAATTGGGGAAAATATCTTCTTGCTCTCTCTTGCAAACTATTTATCTGACAGGAGATTAATATCCAGAATATGCAAGGAACTCAAACATCTCAATAGCAAAAAAAAAAAAAAATGATTAAAAAATGAGCAAATGACCTGAACAGCATTTCTGAAAAGAAAACATAAAAATGGTCATGAAATATAAAAAAAATTCAACATAACTAATCATCAGGGAAATGAAGACCAAAACCACAATGAGATATTATCTCACCCCAGTTAGGATGGCTATTACCAAAAAGACAAAAACAAAAACAAAAACAAAACAAAGAAACAAACAAATAAAAAACAGATGTTAGTGAAAATGTAGAAGAAAAAAATCTTATACACTTTTGATCAGAATGTAAACTAGTACAGCCACTTGGGGTTTGTTTCCTCAAACCTCATGTTGAAATTTGATCTCAATGTTGGAGGTGGGGGTCTAGTGGAAGGTGTTTGGATCATGGGGTGGATCCCTCATAAATAGGGATTTATGGGGGTTGGAGGTTAAATGAGTTAACTTTCTATTATTATAGAGTTAACATTCTATTATTTCACATGAGAACAGGTTGTTAAAATGTTTGGCACTTCCCTTCTCTCTCTCTCTTGATTTCTGTCTCGTCATGTGATATCTGCACATGCCTGGCTCCCCTTCCCTTCTGCCATGATTGGAAGACTCCTGAGGTCTTCATCAGGTGCAGATGTTGGTGCCATGCTTCTTGTATGGCCTGCAGAACCATGAGCCAAATAAACCTCTTTTATTCATCAATTACCCAGCCTGAGTTATTCCTTTTTAGCAACACTAAAAGGATGAAGACAGCATGGAGGATCCTCCAAAAACCTACAAATAGAACAACCATATGATCCAACACTGAGTATTTATCCAAAGGAAAGGAAATCCGTACGTTGAAGAAACATCAGCACTGCCTTGTAATTATTGCATCATTATTCACAATAGCCAACATATGGAATTAACCTAGGAGTTTGGTATGGTTTGGCTCTGTGTCCCCACCCAAATCTCATCTCAAATTTTAATCCTCACATGTTAAGGGTGGGACCTGGTGGGAGGTGATTTGATCATGGGAGTGGTTTCCTCCATGCTGTTCTTGTGATAGTGAGGGAGTCCTCATGAGAGCTGATGGTTTTAAGTGTGGCATTTCCTTGCTCTTTCTTTCTCTCCTGCCACCTTGTGAAGAAGGTGCTTGCTTTCTTTCACCTTCCACTATAATTATAGGTTTCCAGAGGCCTCTCCAGCCATGTGAAACTGTGAGTCAATTAAACCTCTTTCATTTATAAATTACCCAGTCTCAAATGTATAAAGGAAATGTGGCATATATACACAATGGAGTACTATTTAGCCATAAAAAATGTAATCCTGTTATTCACAGCAACATGAATGAAACTGGAGGACATTACATTAAGTGAAATAAGCTAGAAAAAGAAAGTTAAAGACCATGTTTTTACTCATATGTGGAAGCTAAAAAAAAGCTTATCTCATAAAAGTAAAAAGTAGGTGAGGGGATAGTAGAGGGTGAAAAGGGTAGAGGAAAGGGGATAGTAGAAAGAGATTTATTAAAATATACAAAATTACCTACAGGAGGAATAAGTGCTAGTTTTCTATAACACTGTAAAATGACGGTAGTTAATATATCATATAATTTTGAATGACTATAAAGAGGTTGTGGAATGTTTCTAATGCAAATAAATGTTTGAGATGATAGATATGCTAACTATCCTGATCTAATCACTACACATTGTAGGTGTTGAAACATCATGATATACCCTTAAAAATATGTACAATTATTACATGTCAATTTAAAAAATAAAATAAAAGATTTCTCTAACTTCCTAACCTTTCTCAAGTATCTCTCTATCATTCTCTGTCTCCTCCATGGACCCCATTCCTCTCTCTCTCTTTTTTTCTTTCTTTCCCCACACTTTCTCCCTTCTTCTTCCTCTTTTCTTTCTCCCTCCCCCCTCCTCAAATTTTCACTTTTTAAATGATGTCTTTTAATAAACAGAACTTCTTCTACCTCTACATTTCTTTCCCTCCACCCACACACAAAGACTTTACCTTCTACCCTAGCCCCCCACATTCCATTGAGCCTGATGTAATGCTTGGCCTAGAAAGAGCTATTTTCACCTATTCTTGGAATAGAGTTTGAATTTGGAGGAAGAATCAGGTGGAGCAGGCCTTTACTGTTGAGGGTCAGGGACTAGAATAGTTTAACATGATCAACTCAGATTATCTGAAAAATGACGATGGTATCATTGTTCCTGTTCCTATTCATGGGATGGCTTAATAGGACTGTATGTTATTAATAGCTCTGATTGATGATTCCTCTTAAAAACCAGACTAATTTGGGACACCCTCTGATCCTCACTGCTTGGCTTTTTGATTCTTGGGATGTCAGCCAGTGACTATTTCTTTGAGGTCATTCAGTCTCCTTCCCCAACTCCTGTGTACTGTGCATTTTTGGGCTAATGTCTTAGGGTCATGTAAATCACAGTAGTTGGTATCCTTGGCAGATTGAATGTTTATGAAAGTGTCAAAAATCTTAGCACCAATTTGTACTTTATTATGTTTTCTAAAGTTTCCATGCTAAAAGGAAACAGAGCTTGTTTTATCATGTATTCCTTCTTATTCCTTAGATAAAGTGAGGTAGAAGGGATTCATGTTTTATGTATGGTTCAGGCTGTAAGGAACCTTATATTTCCAAAGATAAGATTATTTTATTTTGTCTCTTCTAAATTCTAGTGCTGAAATATGATCCTTCCTGTAATTCTTGTCTTTGGTTTCTGTTAAGGAGCAAACACTCTTAACAGTGGTAGCACTAAGCAAAGGCTCTTCATTTATGTGTCTGTGTAAGAATAAAAGAATTAGATTTGACTGGCAGGTGAAATACGTACATTTAAGTCTTAGCCATTTCTTTGCCCCTCCCCACATTTCTTTTGACTGAGAAACTTATTTTACAAATGAAATAAGAGCCCTTCTTGGGAAATGAATATTTGCATAATCCTTTCCGCTCTGTTAACATGATACTGAAGCATAATGTTACATTGCCAGGATCTCTCATGTCCTTCCTCTTTAATATTTTAAGTAATCACACAGGTGATATATAAATAATGCATAGAAAACAATGTTAATATACATACAATGATAAAATGCAAAGGGAAATCATATACAGCATTCAGTAATAAATCAGAGTTCATCTTAGTAACACATACATATTTTACTTTAAGTAAATCTTTCACTGAGAAAATTTAGCTTTTAGATTTTTATTATTAAAGGGGTTTCCTTATTTTTATTTTTTCCTCTATTTTAAGATTTAACTCCTTTCACATTTCCAAACCTAATTGATTCATCTGAATTGACAGTACTTTAGAACATTTACATTTCTCTCTTTTCTTTTTTAATGAAGCAGAAAAGATGCAGTTAGCATTACATATTTTGGTGTCATAATATAGAGCTTGAGGTACAGGAAAAGGAAAAAAATCAGAAACCTGGGAAAGAGAACAAATCTTCCTAATAGTTTAATTTTTAACATTTGGATTCTAAAAAATGTTTATACAGTAATTCAAATGTATATCTTTTTACTTTGAGAATTACAAGCCACCCCAACTAATTCCTTAATTGAGACCAAAAAACCAAAAAAACCTTTTGCTTTTGTTTTGATTTTTGTTTTGGAAATTTATAATTCAAATAAAAATTCCAGAAAATATTCACTCAAAAATTTATGTAAGTTTGCAAGAGACCCTGAATAGCCAAAGCAGTCTTAAAGAAAAGGAACACATTTGCAGGTCTCATATTTCCTTATTTCAAAACTTATAACCAAGCTACAATAATCAAAACAGTGTGATACTGGCATAAAGATAGACATCTAGACCAGTAGAATATAATAGATATCAGGAATAAGCCCTTGCATATACAGTCAACTTATTTTTGACAAGGGTGCCAAGATCATTCAAGGGGGAAAGTATAGTTTGTCCAACAAATGGTGTTGGGAAAACTGGATATCCACATGCAGAAGAATGAAATTAGAACCTTATCTCATACTATATATGCAAATCAACTCAAAATCCATTTGAGAGTTAACTGTGAGACATGAAACTTTAAAACTACTAGAAGAAAACATATGGGAAAATCTCCATGACATTGGTCTGGGCAATGATTTTTTGGAAGCACAGGCAGCAAAATTAAAACTAGGTAAATTTAACCACATCAAAATTAAAACTTTCTGTTCATCCAAGATCACAATTAACACTGTGAAAAGGCAACCTATGGGGTGGGAGACAATATTTGCAATTATATATCTGATAAAGGGTTAAAAACCAAAATATAATATATAAAGAACTTCAACAACTCAACAACAATAAAACAACCCAAATAAAAAATGGGACAAGAACTTAATATAGACATTTCTTCAGAGGATATATGAGTGGTCTGAATACGTATGAAAGATGCTCAACATCACTAATCTTTGTGGAAATGCAAATCAAGCCCATGATTAGATATGACTTTGTACTTAACAGGATGGTTATTATCAAACAAAACAAAACAAAAAAAATGAGAAAAATCTCAGAATATAACAAGTGTTGGTGAGGATGTGGAAACATTGGTATCTTTATGTACTACTGGTGGGAATGTAAAATAGTGCAGCTACTAGAGATAAAAAAAAGTGTGGTGTTTCCTTAAAAATTAAAAGTAGAATTACCATATGATTTAGCAATTCCACTTCCGGGTATACATCCAAAATACTTGAAAGCAGGGTCTCAAAGAGATATTTGTACAGCCATGTTAATAGCAGCATTATTCACAATAGTGAAGAGGTAGAAGCAGCACAAATATTCACTGACTAATGAATAAAGATGAAGAAAATGTGGTATGTACATTCAGTAGAATATTAATCAGTGGAGTAAAGATAAAGAAAATGTGGGATGTATACTCAGTGGAATAAAGATAAAGAAAATATGGTATGTACATTCAGTGGAATGTTATTCAGCCCTAAAAGGGAAGGAAATCCCGTCACCTACTACAACATGGATAAAACCCGAAGACATTATGCTAAGTGAAATAAGTCAGTCATGAAAAGACACATACTGTATGACTCCAGTTACATAAGTGTCTAAAGTAATCTAATTCACAGAAATAGAAAGTAGAATGCTAGTTTCCAGGGGCTGAAAAGGGGTTAATACAGGTTTGTTTAATGAATATAGAGTTTTAGTTTTTCAAGATGAAAAATTCCTAGAGATTGGTTACTTAGCAATGTAAATATAGTTAATGCCACTGAATTGTGTACTTAAAGATGGTTAAGACAGTAAATTTTATGTGCGTATTTTGCCACAATTAAAAGAAAAAGAGAAATCCTAAAATTATAATATTATAAAGTTTTAAGTTAAAATTTAAAAGTTTTTTGTTTTTAAATTCAAGTACCATTTAGGCATGTTTCAATGGATTCATTCCACAAGCATTTTCCAACTATGGTATAACAAATTGGGCTGTTTCTTGCAATTTACTTCATGTGTTCTTCACAGCAATCCTGGGAGATAGCTATAATTAGCTACATTGCTCTTTGAAGAAAAATAAAAGTACAAAAAATTTATTTTCCCAAGGTCACAGGTCACTTGATAGCAGAGTTTTAGCAGCTTCGGGGATGGCCAGTAAATCTTATCCCACAGGCTAGCTCTGGTGGATCAGTTGGGGCCTCCTGAAGTGCTGCCTTGAGAAGAATTTGAGGCATATCTGCACTCAGCTGTCATCATCCACATCTGCCAAATGAAAGGATGGGAGAGGTGGTTTCAACTCTTACGCTAGGCAGTTTTGTAACCCTTTATCGCTATCCAGGTCTAAAAGTATTTTTATTATACATATTAGCTGAATTTTGACAATGTATCAAGTGTCAAGAGGCAACATTAAAGTCAGCATAGATAGATTAGATTGCTATTTTTCAGGAAGTTGCAAAAAGTAAAATATTCAAATTTATAGAAAAGGTAGGTTATACATTTAATAAGTACCACAAAAGCAGATGTGTTCTTGTTGAAAGAGTTGATTCATTCTTTATTTTCCTTCTCAAGTGAAATTAAGTTTTAGAAATAAGTACAAGTAGCTTCAGTCTGTTATTGTACATATATAAGGAGATGGCTTTTTATTCATTTCAAGGCAAAATTGAATAAGTGCATGTTTCAAGCTAATAGTTCAGCACAGTTGTTGAATTCCGCAGTTCAGAAGTCCATCAAATAGCCTCTCTAATGTGTTTTCACATATTGGTTTAGCTCCTGATTCACATATCCAAGCTCTAGGCAATATAGTTTTTATCATCTGCATGACAAATTATGTATCTGTGAATTTAATTTGAATAGTTGTTGTTTAAGAAAAAGAAAATCAAATAATCAAATACACCTCTGGAAAATGCTGTCTTTCTCTAACAATACCATCTGAAAGTTTTCCAGCTTTGGAAAACCTGCTTTCTAGGGTATTGCAGAATTCGCTGGAACATGTGCCTCAAATTATTGCTGAGACAGATATCTAATAGATTTGCATAAAGATTTGAACATGCAACTACAAATAAGATAAAGACTCACTTTAAAAAATGATGCAATTGGGTAAATCTTGTGCTGACCCTTTCCAGTAAAATATGAATGCAGTACCATCAAAACACCTCAGATTTGATGACATCAGTAAATATACTACTGTTGAAAGAGGTTGGTAATGTGTCAGTAAGTGAGTAAAGAAGATTGCAGAATAGCAATCATGATATCTTAATTATTTTTAAAAACACACTACATATGTGTTTGTAAGTGAGTAGAAAAGTATTTAAGAAACACACCTCAATAAATATACCAAAGTTACTTCTGGGGAGGGGGTGAAGGCAAAAAAGAATAAAGCAAGGGGTGAACATTTTATTACATATGTTTTTATTGTTTGAATTTCTTAAATACATTTACCAATTTTCTGATTTTTGAAACTAAAAAAATATTTTGGAAATGCTATCTATATTCTGGCATTGTAAATGAACAATACACAGTATAAAGAAACAGCATGTTTCTGTTGACACTAATTCTTCAAATCTGTGAGTTATCTGGTCTAGACTAGTGTTTTTCAAACTCAATCAAAATTTATTAGTAGATTTTTAAGTCAATATAATGGACCATTTTTGTTTCCTTCATGTTTTTTGACAATGTTTCTATTGGTTTGTTTGCCTTTTTCTTATTGATCCATGGGAGTTAAGAATTCTGTATAGTAGTCTTTTGGTAATTCATCTGTTTTCTAAGGTTTCCCTTCGGGTCTGTGGCTTGACTTTCCACTTTTTTATGAAGCATTTTAATAAATAGAACTCCTTAATTTTAATGTAATTGCATACATACGTATATTTTTCTTGATGGTCTATGTCGTTGCTGTTGTTTTTATATTCAGTTTACATAATTCTTTCTTATGTCACTGTCAACCATATATTTTCTTATAATGACATGATTTTTAATTTTTCCTTTAATATTTGAGTCTCTAATCCAATTATAATTTAATTATTTATGGTATAAGATCTCATTTCATTGCTTTCATATGGAAAATCTATAGTCCCTACACCATTTATGTAGAGGTGACTGTACTGTGTTTATTATACACTAACATAAACGTTATGTTATATTAATGGGCCTGAAATGCCAATTATGTTGTAAACAAATTATATTATAACCTCTACATGTATGAGTCTACTTTTTGGGCCATTAATTTTGTTCAATTATTGAATTTATCCATATATGAATTCCCCAAAGACTTTTACTTATTCTTTATGCCTATAGTCTCTCCAGTTTGTTGTTTTTCTTCAGGAGAATTCCTTTTCTTTGTGGTGATATTTTTTCCTTCTTATAAATAAAAAAGGTCAGCTTGTCAATTCAGCAAAGCATACTATAGAAGTGTTATGGTATTTTATTCAAATCTATGAATTCATTTGGAAAAAAATAACATATTTGTGATATTCCTATCCATGAATATGGTATATTATTCTATTTAAGTTTTCATTATGTCTTTATGTCAGAAGACTCCTGTGCAGCTTTTCAAGTCTTTCATATTTTACCTCTTACTCCAGCCATTGTTGTGGTGACAAGTTATAAAGTTTTGATTGGCTTGATACAGGTGCATCAATACCTTCTTTGGGCTTTTAAAACATACTTCTCACTTCCTGCTCTTTTGAACATGCCAGCCCTTATGCATGTGCACCCAAAAGTATTGGGAAAGAAATGTCCAATGGAATCACCTTGGATCAATGACAGCCAAAGGTTAAAGGACAAATACTTCTGTCTTCCATTCCCCAGTAGGTAATCTTGAGACACAGTTCACAAGATTCTTCAGAAGTTTTTGAACAAATGGTTGAAATTCAAAAAAAAAAGAAAAATCTTGAAGTCAGCAAGAGAAAAAGGAATCATTATGTTTAGGGTAACAACAGCGTTATTAATAGGTTACTTTTCATGAAAAAATGGAATCCAGAGGGAGTCAAATGATGTGTTAAATATGCTGAAAGAAAGAAATAAAACTGTCAGGCGAGAATGTTATAGTCTATAAATTTCTCCTTCAAAAATGAAGATAAAGTAACTACATACACACACAGATACACACGAATGAGTGCATACAAAACTGGTGAAATTTAAATGTATCTGTGGGTTGTACTGTACATTTCCTGGTTTTGATACTGTATTGTGGTTATACAGGACATTTTGATTCCATTTATATGAAATTTCCTAAAAAGGCAATTCCATAGATGTATAAAACAGGTCAGGGGTTGCCTGGGGCTAGGAGTGCAATCACAAATTGGCGTCAGAACACATGCATGAAGTTATTTTAGAGATGATGGAAATGTCCTAAAACTGGGTTGTGTTAATAGTTTTACAATTGTAAAATTACTAAGAGTTATTTATTTGTATACTTATAAAAGGTACATCTTATGATATCATAAGTCAATAAAGATTTTTTTAAAGAGAAAGGAGCATAGAGTTATATTTTAAAGTAAAATAATAATTCATCTTGTCAGTAGATTTTCTTTTTCTTCCCTGTTTTACTCTTTCTGTAACTCACATATACTCCTTAGGATTTTATTCCCAAAAGTATATGACATAAGCATTTTTGTTTAGAACCTGCTGTAGGAGATACGTAAGCTAAAACAGTCTTCTAGAAATTAGTTTTATTGAAAAACACCTTAAATTCAGTAAAAGTCACCCTTTTAAAGTATACAATTTGATGAGTCTTGACAAACTTGTAGTCATGTAATTTCTATCACAATCGAGAAAAATAGTATTTCTGTTACTTCAGGAAATTTCTTCATTCCCCTTTGCTGTTAACCCTTTTCCCAACCCCAGTCCCTGAAAACTACTGATTTGATCTCATTTCTTGCAGTTTTGGCTTTTCTAGTATGACATATAAATACTCTCATACAGTAGATAGGCTTTGGTGTCAGTTTAATATATTGTATGCATTGTAACATATGTTACATTGCATATATTGCATGCACTGTAACATGTATCAGTCATTTATTTTTTATTGTTAGTAGTATTCCATTATATGGATGTATTTGTTTATTCACTAGTTGAACATTTGAGTTGTTTTAATTTTTTGAAATTTATAAATTTAGCTGCTGTGAACATTCAGGATTTTTTCATAGGGGAAGAAATAGGTTTTTGGTTTTTTTCTATTGGCAAATACCTAGAAGTGAAATGGCTGGGGCATATTTAGTTATATTTCTAGCTTTAAGAAACTGCCAGATGATTTTCCAAAGTTGTTTTTGCATGTTATATTCCTACTGCATTGTATTAGAGTTGGAGTTGGTATGGTCGGTCTTCTCAATTTTAGTCATTTTAGTTCGTGTGTAATAGTATTTCATTGTGGTTTTAATTAGCATCTCCTTAATCACAAATTTGTGAGAACTTCTTCATGTGCTAATTTCCCATTCATATCTCCTTTAGTAGAGTGTCTTCAAATCTTTTTGCCATTTTAAATAAAGTTGCTTGTTTTTCTTCTTATTGTTGAGTTGAAGAATTCTTTATGTATTTTGGATAGAATTGTTTCATCAAATATATGTTTTCCAACTCTACTTTCAGATTGTGTCTTGCCTTTTTATTTTGTGGTAGTGTGTTCTGAAGTGTAAAGTTTATAAATTTGAAGTACAACTTGATCTTTTTTCTTATAGTTTGTAATTTCTATTTTATTGAAGAAATTTTTACTTAAACCAATATCACTTAGATCCTCTACTAAATTTTTCTTTTAGTAGTTTTATAATTTTATTGTTTTAACCCTTACATTTGGACCTATAACACAGTTTGAATTGCTTTTCCTGGTTTTGTTCTGTCTGTTCCTATGTGGTGGTTTTTTCTCTAGCCTTGAGTAGTTTTTTAACAAACACGGGCAGTGTTCAGCTGAAGACTCAAAGTTAACTCTCTGAAGATCTCCAGACTTTCCTATGCAGCTCATTTCTGTCTGATACTCCAGCTTATTGATTCTAGCTGCCTTGCCTCCCCAGATTCTTCACTCTGTTCCCTTTACTCAGAAAGACTACCAGGCTCTATATGACTTTCTCCACTCCATGTTGCTGTGGCAGCTTACAAATTTTCTCTAGGCTGTAAGGTGGGGCAATCTTAGGACAAACCTAATTTGTTTTTCTTTTCTTAGAGATCGCAATCCTGTGTTGTTTATTTTCCAATGGGGGATACTTGTTGTTTTTAATATTTTTCAGTGTTTTCAGTTGTTTAAGTTGGAAGGATAAATATGATCACTAAGAGTGAAGTTTCCAAAAAAGGTTCTTGCATTTAAAACTTCAAAAATCTTAGTAGTTAGGGCTCAACAACTATAAATGAAACAACAAATATTTTAAAATATGATGGAAATGATGGCAACTTATTTACTGTAACTAAAATTAGAGTTCAGTGAAATGTTCAAAGATGTGTTTAAAGAGAGGTTCATGAAGTCCCTGGAATTTTAGGGCTAATAATAACTTACATAGTAGACAGGAACACTTAACATCTTCAGCAAAGAGCTTGACCAAGACAAAATAGGGAGGGCAAGGATACCCATTCATGAGGAATCTAAGTAGAGCAGAATTAGATAGCAGAAAACATTGAACTACATAGGGTCAGATATGTCAAGTGTGTCTGTGTGAAGAGAGTCCACCAACAGGCTTTGTTTGAGCAACAAGGCTGTTTATGTCACTTGGGTGCAAGTGGGCTTAGTCTGAAAAGAGAGTCAGCAAAGGGAGGTAGGGGTGGGGCAGTTTTATAGGACTGGGGTAAGCAGTGGAAACTTACAGTTAAAGATGGTTATCTATTGTCAGCAGAAGAGGAGGTCACAAAGTGCATGGTGGGGAGATCATAAGACTCATTGTCCAGAGGAAGAATATCACGAGGTCGATCGATCGATCAGTTGGGGTAGGGCAGGAACAAGTCATAATAGAATGTCATAAGGTTGGTCAATCATTTAAGACAGGAGCTGGCTGTTTCACTTCTTTTGTACTTTTTGGTTGCCTCAGACCATCTGGATGTATATATGCAGGCTTGGGCTCAGAGGCCTGACATTCCTGTCTTCTTATACTAATAAGAAAAATAAAACATAATAGTGGTGAAGTCTTGGGGTGGCAAAAATTTTGGGGGGTGGTATGGAGAGATAATGGGTGATGTTCCTCATAGCTGCTTTGCGCAGGATTAGGGGCGGCATGGGAACCTAGACTGGGAGAGATTAAACTGAAGAAAGATTTTGGGGTAAAGGGTGATATTGTGGGGTTGTTAGAAGGAGCATTTTTCATATAGAACGATTGGTGATGGCCTGGAAGCTGTTTTGCATTAACTGAGCAACTAAATGGAAGACACAAGGTCTGAATAAGAGAAGGAGAAAAACAGGTATTAAAGGAGTAAGAATTGGGAGGACCAAGGACATCCAATTAGAGAGTGCCCAAGGGGGCTCAGCGTAATTATTTGCTTGGTTGGTGAGTTTTTGGGCTCTATCCTTGAGTTTTTTTGTTGTCATGTACCAGGCCAGATTGATTTATGTAAAAACAACACTCTTCATTTAAAAATATAGGGAGTGCTCCTTTTTCAGCAGTGAGTAAGTCGAAGCCTCAGCGATTTTGGAGGACAACTATGGCTAAGGAGTCGACCTGGGTCTGAAGGACTGATAAAGTTTGTGATATATCTGTAATGCTAGTAGAAAAGTCATTAGAAAGGCTACGGAAGGTTGTGACTGAAGTTGAAACCCCTATTCCTGCTCCAAGGGCAATAGTGGAAGCAGAAAGTCCTAACCCTATAAGTAGAGGGATTAGAGGAATAACTCTTTTTTGTCTGATTGATGTCATGAAGGGGGCAGGAAGTTGTTCAGAGATGTAGGGAGACAGGAGATGTTGCCCAGTCTGTATCTAAGGCGGGGACAGCCGTGTAAGCACAGGAAGAAAGGGAAATGCAAAGCCAGCAATTGTTTGCTAAGGAGGAATTAGAAATGGCTAGGAGAGAGTGAGTGAGATCGATAGTGTGGTGGAGATAGCTGGGGAGAGGTAGAGGGTGGCCTAGGAATGGGATTGAGAATAAGAGTGAGTATAAAAGTAAAGAATAGGACTTCATCAGGGTGAAAGTATTGGAGGGTGCCTTGCCAGCAAAGATCATGTATCTACTCCAAGAGATAGTCAAGCAAGGCAGTTTGGGGATAGCACCAGGAGATATCCGCTACGATGGTTTGGAGAAACAGCGTAAACCGTCAGTGTAAACAAGAGCAGGGCATTTATGAGTAGTTGAGAATGTTGAATAGGAGTATGATTATACAGAAGATAGTAGGGAAGACAAGTTTTCAGGGTGCAGTCCAAGTAGTGGGGGTGACAGCATAAAGTCCTGTTGCAAAAAGTAGGGTAAGGATGAATAGACCTAATAGGATGAAGGGATGTATTAGGCTCATAAGGGTTATTACTGTTCTTCAGAAATGTGAGTGAGTTTAAGGGAAGTAGGAGAGAGTATTTGTGACTTCCAGAAGGAAGAGAAATCAGGCTGGCTGGCTGATGGGCACAGCTATACTCTGGAATGATGAACCCAATGGGGGGTTGGTCCTGCAGAGGAACAGCCATTGGGGTACTATAGATGACTGTGTGGGGTCCAGTCCACCGAGGTTGTAGAGTCTGAGGGGTCAGATTCTTAACAAGAACTGCTAGAGTGTCTTCATATGGCTGGGAACGTGGGGTAGGCAAAAGATTAGCAGCTTGGCAAATTTCCTGTCTAGCTTGCTGGAGGACTGGAAGATAATCACCTAGAGAGCTGGTGTCTGGAATAAGACTGGGGCCTAATAAAAAGGAGCATCCATACAGGAGCTTAAATGGGCTGTACCCTGTAGCATCCCGACGACAGGTCCAAATTCTGAGAAGGGCCAGTGGTAAAAGTACTGTCCAGTCCTTTTTAAATTGGAGGCTGAGTTTGGTGAGTTGTGTCTTTAAAAGACCATTACTTCTTTCTACCTTTCCTGAGGATTGAGGGCGATAATGAACATGAAGCTTTCACTGAATGCCCAGGACACGGGAGACTGCCTGAGTGACTTGACTAATCAAGGCCGGTCCGTTATTGGACCATATAGAGGTAGGAAGGCCAAACAGAGGAATTATATCTGACAGAAGGGAGGAGATGACTGTGGTGGCCTTCTCAGACCCTGGGGGAAAGGCCTCTACCCATCCAGTTAAAGTGTCTACCCAGAACAAGAGGTATTTTAGTTTTTTGACTTGGGGCATGTGGGTAAAGTCAATTTGCCAGTCCTGGGCAGGAGCAAATCCTTGAGCTTGATGTGTAGGGAAGGGAAGGGGCCTGAGAAATCCATCAGTAGTAGTAGAATAGCAGATGGAATACTGAGAAGTGATTTCCTTGAGGATAGATTTCCATGATGGAAAGGAAATTTGAGGTTCTAAGAGGTGGGCTAGAGGCTTGTAACCTTTATGGAAGAGGTTATGAAATGACGACAGAAAAGAATGGGCCTGTGAGGCTGGAAGGAGATATCTTCCTTGGTCTAAGAACCATTTGCCTTGCGTGGGAAGAGACTGATAGGTGGAAGTTTCAGTGGGAGAGTTGGTGGGAGTGACTGATGAGAAGGGGAAAAACTATCCATGAGGGACAGAAGTAGGAATACTGGCTGCTTGTTTAGCTGTCTTATCAGCATAATAGTTGCTTTGAGCAATGGGGTCTGAGACCCTTTGATGGCCTTTACAGTGAATGGCTCCAGCTCTTTTAGGAAGTAAAGCAGCTTTAAGAAGCGTCTTTATTAAGGAGGCATTAATGATGGAGGACCCCTGTGTAGTGAGGAAACCTCTTTCTGCCAATACAACAGTATGTTAATGCAGGATATGGAAGGCATATTTAGAGTCAGTATAAATATGGACGTGTAGTCCCTTTGCAAGAGTGAGGGCTCGAGTTAAGGCAATGAGTTCAGCTTGTTGAGAGGTAGTGGAAGTGGGGGACAGTGCCATAGCTTCAATGATAGATGTGGAAGACACTATAGCATAGCCTGCTTTTGCTAGTGATTGGCGATTGGGCCTGGTGGAACTGCCATCAATAAAACAAGTGTGATCAGGGTGGGGAACAGGAAAGAAGGAAATATGGGGAAATGGAGTGAATGTCAGGTGGATCAGAGAGATACAGTCATGGGGGTCAGGTGTGGTATCAGGAATAATGTGGGAGGCCAGATTGAAGTCTGGGCCAGGAACAGTGGTAACTGTGGGAGACTCGACAAAGAGTGAGTACAGCTGAAGGAGCCAGGAGGCAGAAAGTATATGTGTCAAGTGTGAGGAGGAAAGTAGATTTTGAAAGTTATGGGAACTGTAGAGAGTAAGTGGAGCATAGCTTGTGATTTTGAGGGCCTCTAAAAGTATTAAAGTGGTGGCAGCTGCTGCACAGAGACATAAGGGCTAGCCCAGAACAGTAAGGCCAAGTTGTTTGGACAGAAAGGCTACTGGGTGTGGTCCCAGCTCTCCTGTAAGAGTTTCGACTGCACAGCACTGCACTTCAGCTATGTGTAATGAAAAAGGGTTGGGATGAGTTAGGGAAAGCTAGTGTGGGTGTAGTCTCTAGAGCTGTCTTCGAGGAACAGAAAGAGGAGTGGGGAAATGATTTAGGATCTATGGGGTCAGCTAGGTTTCCCTTTGTGAGTTTATATAATGGTTTTGTTAGGACGGCAAAACCAGGTATCCAAAGGCAAAAGTATCCAACCATGCCCAGGAAGGAAAGGAGTTGTTGTTTTGTAGAAGGGGTTGGGGTTTGAGAGATCAGCTGGACACGATCAGCAGGGAGAGCACGTGTGTTTTCATGAAGAATTATGCCGAGGTAGGTAATAAATGGGGAATAAATTTGAGCTTTGGAGGGGGATACCCAATATCCTTTGGAGAATAAATGTCGAAGGAGCAGGAGGGTATCTTGTTGAGAAGACTCAAAGGAGTCTTAGAAGGTCATCAATATATTGAATAAGGTGGGAAGCAGAGGCGTGGAAAGAAAGCAAATCATGAGAAAGAGCTTGGCTGAAGTAATGAGGGCTGTCCTAGAAGCCTTGCGGCAGTACAGCCCAGGTAAGTTGCTGGGACTGATGAGTGTCAGGGTCAGTCCAGGTAAAAGCAAAGAGAGGCATGGACAAGGGGTGCAGGGGAATAGTGAAAAAAGCATCTTTAAGATCAAGAATGGAATAGTGAGTTGTGGAGGGAGATATTGAGGACAAAACAGTGTATGGGCTTGGGCACCACAGGGTGGATAGGCAAAACAATTAGATTGATAAGGTGCAGATCCTGAACCAACCTGTAAGACTTGTCCAGTTTTTGGACAGGTAAACATGGGGGAATTGTAAGGAGAGTTTGTAGGCTTTAGAAGCCCATGCTGTAGCAGGCAAGTGATAACAGGCTTTAATCCCCTTAAATCCTGTTGTGGGATGGGATACGGGCATTGAGCGGGGTAAGGGTGATTAGGTTTTAATGAAATAGTAATGGGCATGTGATCAGTTGCCAGGGAGGGAGTAGAGGTGTCCCATACCTGTGGTTAAGGTGGGGGGATACAAGAGGAAGACGTGAAGGAGGCTTTGGGTTGGGAAGAATGGCGGCAATGAGATGTGGCTGTAGCCCAGGAATAGTCAGGGAAGCAGATAATTTGGTTAAAATGTCTCAGCCTAATAAGGTAACTGGGAAGGTGGGGATAACTAAAAAGGAGTGCATAAAAGAATGTTGTTCAAATTGGCACCAAAGTTGGGGAGTTTTAAGGGGTCTAGCAGCCTGGCTGTCAATACCCATAACAATTATGGGGGCAAGGGAAACAGGCCCTTGAAAAGAAGGTAATGTGGAGTGGGTAGCTCCCATATTGATTAAACAGGTGATGGACTTACCCTCCACTGTGAGAGTTACCGGAAACTCGGCATCCATGATGGTCCAGGGGGCTTCTAAAGCGATTGGGCAGCATCAGCCTTTAGCCACTAAGCCGAGCAGATCTGGGAAGGAGTCATTCAGAGAGCCATGGGCCAGAGTTTTAGGGGCTATAGGAGTGGCTGCCAGGTGAGCTGGGCAGTCTGATTTCCAGTGGGTCCCTGCACAGATGGGACATGGCTTGGGAGGAATCCCAGGCTGTGGGCATTCCTTGGTACAGTGGCCATATTTCTGACACTTGAAGCAAGATCCTGAGGGAGGAGGTCCTGTAGGAATGCCTGACCACTGCGGTTTAGGCGTTTTGAAGTTCTTGTGTGCTGGAGGTGCAGCTGGGTTTTGTCTCACAGCAGAGGCAACTAATTGTAACTCAGAAATGCATTGCCGCTTGGCTGCCTTCTCTCTATTATTGTACTCCTTGAAGGCGAGGTTGATTAATTCCTGTTGTGGGGTTTGAGGGCCAGATTCCAATGTCTGATGCTTTTTTCTAATGTCAAGAGCTGACTGGATGATAAAATGCATATTGAGAATTAGACGGCCTTCTGCCCTTTCAGGTCTGGGGCTGTAAAGTGTCTCAGGGTTGCTGCCAAATGAGCCATGAACTGGGCTGGGCTTTCATCTTTACCTTGGGTAGTTTCTTTAAGTCTGTCATAATTAACAGCTTTGTAAGCTGCCTTTTTAAGCCCTTCAACTAGGCAGGAAATCATATAATCTTGCTTAGCTATACCTGGCGAACCTGTCTGGTATTCCCATCTGGGATCTTTTCGGGGAACTGCCCTGATACCTTCTTGAAAGTCTGGCTCATGATGCCGGCATGTGTCAGTGTGAGATTGGGCTAGGGTATAAACTCTATTCTGCTTATCTGGGGAAAGGGTAGAAGTTAGGATGACATTTAGATCACTCGAGGTTAAATTGTAGGACTGGGTTAAATACTGGAATTCCTGTATGTATTTAGTGGGGTCTGATGAGAAGGGGCCTAAGCACTGATTAATTTGGGAAAGGTCTGATAGAGAAAATGGTACATGCACTCTGATGATGCACTCAGCTCCAGCCACCTCTCGAAGAGGAAATTTTTGGGCAGGTGGGGGAGTATTTGCTGCAGAACGAAATTGTAAGCTGGACCAGGTGTGGGGAGGGAAGGTGACAGAAGGGTTATAGGGTGGGAGAGCGGAGGCTGAGGAAGAACTGGGACTTGATTCAGCCTGCCAAGGAGTGGCCTGGGGTGGGAGAGAGAGGTCAGAGGGGTCTGCAGAAAAGTGGGATTCAGAAGAGTTAGCAGCAGTCTAAGGGGTTGGGACTGAAGGGACAGACAGGAGGGAAAGAAGGAAGATTTGGGATGAGTCACTTTGGGAGCAGAGGCTAGGGAGGGAGCGAAGTGTAAAAAATGCCTAGACGTAAGGCACCACAGACTATTCGCCCATCTTATGACAAAAATTATTTAGGTCTTGTAGGATGGAGAAATCAAAAGTGCCATTCTCTGGCCATTTAGAGCCATTATCAAGTTAGTACTGGGGCTGAGCGGTGTTGCAGAAGAAAATAAGACACTTAGGTTTTAGATCAGGTGAGAGTTGAAGAGGTTTCAAGTTTTTAAGAACACAGGCTAAGGGGGAAGAAGGAGTAATGGAGGGCAGAAGGTTGCCCATAGTAAAAAGGTAAGTTTAGAGAAAAGAGGGGTAGAGACATGGTGGCGGGGGTGGGGGTGGGGGTGTGGTACTTGCTACCCAGAGGAGGTGGTACTTGCCACCAAGGTGGAGGATCAAGGCAGGCATCCCTGCGGTGATGGAACACCTCTGAAATGTGGGTGAATAATCAGGCAGGCATCCCCGCGGTGATTAAACACCAAGGGAAGAATGTCTTCCCAAGTCCGTGACCGGTGCTGGAGTTCTGGGTTTATGGATAAAATGCGTCTCCTCTGTCTCTACCAGAAAAAGCAAAGGAAATGAAATTAAGGGAAGGGAGAGATTGAAGGGTGGTGCTGAAATTGAAAGGGCAAAGAGGTTGAGGGGTAGTGAAAGAGGTTGGAGAAGAGAGTAAAAAGAGGCCTCTTACCCGATTTAAAATTGGTGAGGTGTTTCTTGGGCTGGTCTGAGGACCCAAGGTCATAGGTGGATATTCTGACAGAGCAAACAGCAGCAGGACAGGGGATTGATCTCCCAAGGGAGGTCCCCTGATCTGAGTCATGGCACCAAATGTCAAGCATGTCCATGTGAAGAGAGTCAACCAATAGACTTTGTGTGAGCAACAAGGCTGTTTATTTCACTTGGGTGCAAGTGGGCTTAGTCTGAAAAGAGAGTCAGCAAAGGGAGATAGGGGTGGGGCAGTTTTATAGGACTGGGGTAAGCAGTGGAAAGTTACAGTGGAAGGTGGTTATCTATTGTCAGCAGAAGAGGAGGTCACAAGGTGCATGGTGGGGAGATCATAAGACTCATTGTCCAGAAGAAGAATGTCACGAGGTCGATCAATCTATCAGTTGGGGCAGGGCAGGAACAAGTCATAATGGAATGTCGTAAGGTTGGTCAATCATTTAAGACAGGAGCGGACTGTTTTACTTCTTTTGTAGTTTTCGGTTGCCTCTGGCCATCTGGATGTATATGTGCAGGCTTCGGCTCTGAGGCCTGACAAGATAACGTCAAATCTTAAAACATTCTGGAGTGGCATTAACAGAAAATAATCACTTTCTTCCAGTATGTTAACTATATTCTTCTGGTGGAGATGAAGTCACAGATGAAAATAAGGGAGATAAACTAGGATGTAGCTGCAGCAATCCAAGTACAATTTTTAGTGTATGGCTGTGTAATAAAACCTAAGAGAAAAATTTGGAACACCTTAAAAGGATGAAACCAGAGGATTTCACGTCTGATTAAATGTAGTGGATAAGTAAAAGTAAATAAGATAATGTGAACATAAAGCATGTTCAGGGAAGGCATTACATTTTGAATATGCTCTTTAACTTTGAGAGTTTAATAACCATGCTAGAGTAAACCCAAAGAAATAGAACCATATATATACTAAATCATAATATTATATTTCAGTGTAATCTTTATTTTTCTTCTTTATTAGCATATTTAACAGATGGATGAATACAGAGATGTGACATATATAATGTGTTTATACACACACACACACACATACAATGAAATGCTATTTAGTGAGAAAAAGAAGGAAATACTATCATTTGTGATAACATGGATGAACCTGGATAACATTATATCAGGTGAAATAACCCAGGCACAGTAAGACAAATATCACATGATTTCACTCATATGTGGAATTTTAAAAAGTTAATCTTGTAGAAGTAGATAGCAGAATGATGGTTTCCAGGGGCTACATGGTTAGGTGGAAGACGGGTTGGGAGATGATGGTAAAAGGAAACATAAATACAACTAGATAGGAGAAATAAGTTCAAGAGATCTATTGTAGAGCATGGTGACTATAGTTAATGACAGTATATTGAGTATATTGTATTCTTGAAAAACCTAGAGAATGGATGTTAAGTGTTCTTACCTCAAAAATGATAACTGTGTTAGGTAATGCAATTGTTACTTAGCTAGATTGAACTATTTTACAATGTATATATACTTCAAAACATTAAATTGTATGTGAAAAACACATATAGTTTTGTCAGCCAATTAAAAAATTAAATAAAAAAGAATATATTAAAATATATCTTTAATAATCAAGGAGAAATTAAAATAAAAATGAATAAATGATTCCATATTCATACTCACTGATTTTTCTGTTTATCTTATACAATTGAGAAAGGTTTCTAGTTTCCAAAACAGAAAATAATATGAAAAGGTTAGCCTACCTTTCCAAGGAAGAAAGGCTGTGAAAACATAAAGGACCCTAAACCAAGGCTGGAAATTTCCCACAAGTCTTCAATCCTGCCAGGGTTAAGAGTCATGAGAACTATTGGCAATGTAATAGGTGTTCCGTAAAGGGGTGATATTCTTCCCAATGGATATTAAAGTTAATGGAAAAAAGACTCGTGTTTGGTTTGCACACCACATGCAAGGAGAATAGGCAAAGAGAAAGGAAGTGGATTAAGATGGTTTTAGCAGTTAAGCTTGTTTATATGCCAAAAACATTGCTCTTCTTGGGGAAGTCAGGCATGGTGCCTGAGCATTGAGATGCAAAGCTGTGACATAGAAGCTTATGTCTCTTTTATACATGATAATGTATAATGATACCTTTGTCCATTTTAACTTCAGATCTGGATTTTTCTTTGACATATTAATTTATCCTTCTGGGGAGTCTTTCAAAGAAGAAAACACTCTGAGGGAAAAAATCAAGCCAAGTCTAATTGATTAAACTTTCCTATGACTCCTTGCTGAAAAGCAAACCTTTCAAGTTTTTGCCAATTGGCAGGAGTTTTAATGACAGGCTTCCAAGATCAAAGCAAATCCTTTAACTTCTTTTAACAGTGAATTCACTGGTGACTACTGACATGTAGAATACCCTTCATGGCAGAAACAAAAATCTGAGATTTGCCACATATTACTAAGTGTTCTAAGTGGAGGACAATTTAGTATGCTCCCCATTAACCCAGAAATAAAACATCAGATCCAAAGAGAGATGAGAGCACATGCAATTGTTTGGTTATGAAACCTTGAGGAATAAACACTTCCACTTGTCACAGTTGGTATGAAAATGTAACGGCATAGAATGTTTTATGTTTGTTTATTGAAACACCAATAATTAACAATAAGAGAGGAACTACTGTGGAGATGAAACAAACTCACAATAGATGTATTTGCTTCTAAAGTTTACTGTTCCCTTTTAAGACAGATAACTGAATGAGAGTAATATGTATGGCAGTAGAAGGCAAAAGCCCCATTGTCTAGCCTGTACTTTGTTAGTCAATGTGTTGTAACTTTAGTCAAAACACTTATACATATCCCTTCAATGTTTTACAGAGGCAAAGGCCACTCAGGGATTATCTAGAGATGTAACTTCATTCATTTCAGTATTTACAATTGATTAAAGTTCCCAAACATAGTGAAACTTCTTGCTTTGTACAGAAGCAATATAAATAATTAATCTCTAATGAAACACATAATCTTGAAGATATATGGTCCTGTTGTATATTGATCACTTTTGTATCGAGCTTAACTTCTTCTTGTTCTGTAACTACCCTAGCTTCTAAACCGTTCTTTAAACTGGTTACAACATTTTACTGATTCCTTCATTAATTAATATGCTGTATAAAAACTGTCACATTTTATATTTGAATAAACTAATGATTTTACCTTTTTTGAAAGGTATACTGTAATGCATCTTAGGTGTATTTCATAGCTCTTTGGCCTGAGGAATTTAAAGTAGTGAGAAAGATTGGTCTACCTTTTACTTCTCTTACTTTTCCCTGAATGTATTATTTTATCCTCAATTGTTTTGGAAATTGAGACCCCCGTCTACCTCACATCATCTACAAAAATTAACTCAAAATGAATCAAAGACCCGAATGTAGGAACTGAAATTAAAAATCTTAGACAAAAACCTAAGTGTAAATCTCTATAACCTTGGATTAGGCAATACTTTTTAAAATATGACACCAAAAGCACAAGTAACAAAAGAATGAATAATTGGACTTCTCAAAATTAAGAACTTAGTGCTGCAAATGATACCCTCAGGAGGTGAAAATTGTGGGTGAATGTGTGTGCACATGCTATTGGTCATATTTTTCATATTGTCATATTTTTAATGACATATTGGTAGTTTGAAACTGTCCATGGCGGCAAATGAAAATCAGGCCTTTTCTTTCTTTTCTGGATATCTAGTTGCTAAACATTTACTAGAATATTCTTGGACATATATACATACATACACATACACACACACAAATTCAATTATGTGTGTATGTGTGTATGTCCATGAATATTCCTTATCACTATGCATGCCAAAGTCTGAGGAATTTAAAGTAGTGAGAAGGGTTGAAACAGACTGGACTAGATTTTTTTATATGATAGTGATGAAAGAGCTATAAAATATACCCAAGATATATATACACCCAAAACTTGAACAGTAGTCTATAACCAATCTCATTCTGATTGAGTGTGCTAACTAGACTAGCTTTCTTCCTATACTGTCCTTTTATGCAATGTTCTTCTCTAATGTAGTCTCAATACTATTTTCAGAGTCATCTTTCATGTGAAGGTGCTCATAGCTTTCCTTTGTTTAATCTCCTTCAATATCTCTACATTATTTTCAAGATAAAGTTCAAGATAAAGTTCACATTCTGTTAGTCATGTCAGACTGACCACTCCCTTCCTTAAACTCTTGTCCAGTTACTTTGAGCTACTTACTGCTTGGAGGGCATCAGGTTTGCCTTGCTTTTGGGCCTACACATCGCTAATTCCCTTGCCTGACATTTTTCCCCCTCCTTCTTTGTATGATTTACTCCACATGTGTGGATTTGGTTGTGATTATATATTAAATTCCTTACTTCACATTACAATCAGCTTCTTGATGGCCAGCATTAGTTTTTATTTATTTCAGTATACCTAGTATCTAGCACATATTTGGAACATTATAGGTGATCAGAAATAATTCTGAAATGTGTTGAATTTTGAGGAGAAATATCTATTTAAAAAATAACTTGGCCAGGCATGGTGGTTCACGCCTGTAATCCCAGCACTTTGGGAGGCCGAGGCAGGTGGATCACCTGAGGTCAGGAGTTCGAGACCAGCCGGACCAACAAGGTGAAACCCTGTCTCTACTAAAAATACAAAAAAATTAGCTGGGCGTGGTGGCAGGCGCCTGTAGTCCCAGCTACGTGGGAGGCTGAGACAGGAAAATTGCTTGAATCTGGGTGGCAGAGGTTGCAGCGAGCTAAGATCGTGCCACTGCACTCCAGCCTGGGCAATGGAGCAAGACTTCTTCTAAAAAAAAAAAAAAAAAAAAGGAAAAGAAAAGAAAAAAATAACTTATGGTATTGGGGAAATACAAATGTTTTGATGTGTTTAAAACTTGTCAAGGTTGAATTGTACAGCATTTAGTAGACAGGAACAGAAAAGGCCAATATGAAGGACTTCTGTGGAAATTAAGAATAACAGTGGCGATTTACATTTGAGTAGCTTTGAGAACTTGTATTTGTGATGAAATATTAAGTGAAAATGAATTCCAATTAAGATGACACGTCTTCATTGTCTTAAACTCAGCAACATGCCTAGAGATTTCTCCTTAAATATTAATTTCATGGAAGTTAGTTATAACATCAGATCATTTGAACTTCAAGGATATTGAAGGGGATATTCAAAAGGTTCTGTCAATTTAATCCAGTGAAAAATTCCAAGAAAGGGAATTAGGTTAAACGGAAACTTCTTAACAACCACAAAAATTTAATTATGGTTTAACATTAAATACTTTAGAGAGAGAAAAATACAGAGAATATACTCACTACTTTATAAAATAATATATTTTTAGATTTATTCCTTTTTATAACTCTTACTTTAAGTTCAAGGGATACATGTGCAGATTTGTAAACCCATATCATGGGGGTTGTTGTACAGATTATTTTATCACCCAGGTATTAAGCCTAGTATGCAATAGATATTTTTCCTGATCCTCTCCCTCCGCTCACCCTCTGTCCTTTGATGGCCCCGGCGTGTGTTGTTCCCCTCTATGTGTCCATGTGTTATCATCATTTGACTCTCACTTATAAGTGAGAACATGCAGTATTTGGTTTTCTGTTCCTGTGTTAGTTTGATAAGGATAATGTCCTCCAGCTCTATCCATGTTCCTGTAAATGACATGATCTTATTCTTTTTAATGGCTGCATAGTATTTCATGGTGTGTATGTATCACATTTTCTTTATCCAGTCTACCACTGATGGGCATTTAAGTTGATTCCATGTTTGCTATTATGAACAGTGCTGCAATGAACATACACGTGCATGTGTATTTATGATAGAATAATTTATATTCCGTCGGGTATATACCCAGTAATTGGACTGCTGGGTTGAATGGTAGTTCTGTTTGTAGGTCTTTGAAGAATTGCCACCTTGTTTTCCACAATGGTTGAACTAATTTATACTCCCACAAATAGTGTATATAAGTGTTCCCTTTTCTCCACAACCTCACCAGCATCTGTTATTTTTTGACTTTTTAATAATACCTACTCTGACTGGCATGAGGTGGTATCTCATTGTGATTTTGATTTGCATTTCACTAATGATCGGTGATGCTGAGCTTTTTTTTCATATGCTTTTTGGCTACATTTATGTCCTCTTTCAAAAAGTGACTATTCTTGTTGTTTCCCCATTTATTAATGGGGTTTTTTTTCTTGTAAATTTGTTTAAGTTCCTTATAGAAACTGTGTAATAGACCTTTGTCAGATGCATGGTTTGCAAAAATTTTTTCCCATTCTGTAGGTCATCTGTTTAGTCTCTTGATAGGTTCTTTTGCTGTGCACAAGCTCTTTAGTTTAATTAGATCCCACTTGTGAATTTTTGCTTTTGTTGTAGTTGCTTTTGGCATCTTTGTCATGAAATCTTTGCCTGGTCCTATGTCCATAATGGTGATACCTAGGTTATCTTCCAAGGTTTTTACAATTTTGGGTTTTACATTTAAGTCTTTTAATCCATGTTGAGTTGATTTTTGCATATGGTGTAATGAAAGGGTCCAGTTTCCATCTTATACATGTGGCTAGCCAGTTATCCCAGCACCATTTATTGAATAGGGCATCTTTCCCTATTGCTTGAGTTTGTCAACTTTTTTGAAGATCACATAGTTGTAGTTGTGTGGACTTATTTCTGGGTTTTCTTTTCTGTTCCATTGGTCTGTGTGTCTATTTTTGTACTAGTACCATGCTGTTTTGGTTACTGTAGCCTTGTATTATAGTTCGAAGTTGGGTAGTATGATGCCTCCAGCTTTGTTCCTTTTACTTAGGATTGCCTTGGCTAGTTGGGCTCTTTTTTGGTTCCATATGAATTTTAAATTTTTCTAGTTCTGTGAAGAATATCATTGGTAGTTTAAGAGGAATAGCATTGAGTCTATAAATTTCTTTGGGCAGTATGGCCGTTTTAATGATACAGATTCTTCCTATCCACGAGCATGGAATGGTTTTTCATTTGTTTATGTCATTTCTGATTTCTTTGAGCAGGAGTTTGTAGATCTCCTTTTAGAGATCTTTCACCTCCCTAGTTAGCTGTATTCCTAGGTGTTTTATACTTTTTGTGACAACTGTGAATGTGATTGTATTTGTAATTTGGCTCATGGTTTGACTATTATTGGTGTATAGGCATGCTAGTAACTGTTGTATATTATTTTTGTATCCTGAGACTTTGGTGAAGCTGTTTATCAGTTTAAGGAGCTTTGGAGCTGAGAATATGGGGTTTTGTTGATGTAGGATCATGTCATCTGCAAAAAGGGAGTGTTTTACTTTCTCTCTTCCTATTTAGGTGCCCTTTATTTCTTTCCCTTGCCTAATTGCTCTGGCTAGGACTTCTAATACTATGTTGAATAGGAGTGATGAAAGAGGGCATCCTCGTCTTGTGCAAGTTTCAAAGAAGAGTGCTTCCAGGTTTTGCTCATTCAGTATGATATTGGCTGTGGGTTTTTCATAGATGGCGCTTATCATTTATAAGTATGATTTTTTCAATACCTAGTTTATTGAGAGTTTTTAACATGAAGGAATGTTAAATTTTACTGAAAGCCTTTTCTGTATCTATTGAGATAATCGTGTAATTTTTTTGTCTTTACTTCTGTTTATGTGACAAATCACATTTATTGGTTTGTGTATTTGGAACCAACCTTGTATCCCAGGGATAAAGCCTACTTGATTGTGGTGGATAAGCTTGTGATGTGCTGCTGGTTTCAGTCTGCCAGTATTTTGTTGAGGAATTTGCGTTGATGTTCATCAAGGATATTGGCTCAAAGTTTTCTTTCTTTGTCGTGTGTTTGCCAGGTTTTGATATCAGGGGGATGCTGACCTCATAGGATGAGTTAGGAAGGAGTCCCTCCTCCTCAATTTGGAGGAATAGTTTTAGTAGGAATGGTACCAGCTTTTCTTTATATATCTGGAAAATTCAGCTGTGAATCTATCTAGTCCTAAGCTTTTTTTTGGTTGGTAGATTATTTATTATTGATTCAATTTCAGAGCTCATTATTGGTCTGTTCAGGGAATCAATTTCTTCCTGACTCAGCCTTGGGAGAGTGTATGCATCCAGTAATTTATCCATTTCTTCTAGATTTTCTAGTTTACATACATCGAGTTGTTCATAATATTCTCTGAAGGTTATTTGTATTTCTGTGGGGTCAATGGTAATATCTCCTTTGTCACTTCTCTTCTCTCTTTTTTTTCTTTCTTAGTCTAGCTAGTAGTGTATCTATTTTTAGTTTAGTTTTTTTCAAAGCAACAACTCCTGGATTTGTTAATCTTTTGAATGATTTTTTGTGTCTTAAACTCCTTAAATTCAGCTCTGGAGATGAGAAACTTGTTGGGAACTGGAGTAAAGGTGATTCTTACTTTTTTTCTTTTTTGAGACGGAGTCTCGCTCTGTCACCCAGGCTGGAGTGCAGTGGCATGATCTCGGCTCATTGCAAGCTCTGCTTCCCAGGTTCACGCCATTCAGCTGCCTCAGCCTCCCGAGTAGCTGGGACTACAGTCACCTGCCACTATGCCTGGCTAATTTTTGTATTTTTAGCAGAGACAGAGTTTCACCATGTTAGCTAGGATGGTCTCGATCTCCTGACCTTGTGATCTGCCCACCTTGGCCTCCGAAAGTGCTGGGATTACAGGCATGAGCCACCACACCCAGCGATTCTTACTATGGTTTAGCAAAGAGACTGCAGGCATTTTGCAACTGGCCTAGAGATCTGTGGAACTTTGAATTTGAGAGAGATGATTTAGGGTATCCAGCAGAAGAAATTTCTAAACAACCAAGTGTTCAAGAGATGACTTGGGTGCTTTAAAAAGCATTCAGTTTTATGTATTTACAAAGATAGGGTATGGAATTGGAACTTATGTTTAAAAGGAAAGCAGAGCATAAACGTTCAGAAAATTTGCAGCCTAGTGATGTGACAGAAAAGAAAAACCCATTTTCAAACCAGCTGCAGAAATTTGCATAAGAAACTAGGAGTCAAATGTTAAGCACCAAGTCAATGGTGAAAATGTCTCCAGGGCATGTCAGAGGTCTTCCAGCAGCCCCTCCAATCACAGGTCCAGAGGCCTAGGAGGAAACAATGGTTTCGTGGGCCTGGCCCAGGGCTTTGCTGCTTTGTGCAGTCTCTGAACTTGATATCCTGTGTCCCAGCTGTGACTCAAAGGGGCCAAGGTCCATCTTGAGCCGTAGCTTCAGAGGGTGCAAGCTCCAAGCCTTGGCAGCTTTCACATGGTGTGGGGCCTCTGGGTGCACAGAAATCAAGAATTGAGGTTTGGGAACGTTGGCCTACATTTCAGAGGATGTATGGAAACACCTGGATGTCCAGGCAGAAGTTTGCTGCAGGGGCAAAGCCCTCATGGAGAACCACTGCTAGGGCAGTCCAGAAGGGAAATGTGGGGTGCAATCTCCCACACAGAGTTTTCACTGGGGCACTGCCTAATGGAGCTGTGAGAAGAGGACAAACCATTCTCCAGACCTCAGAATGGCAGATCCACTGACAGCTTGCATCGTGCACCTGGAAGAGCCATAAGACACTCAATGGCATCCTGTGAGGGAGGCAGGAGAGGAGCTGTACCTTGCAGAGTCAGAGGAGCAGAGCTTCCCAAGGCTATGGGAGCCCACCTTTTGCATCAGCATTAACTGGATGTGAGACATGAAGTCAATGGAGATCATTTTGGAGCTTTATGATTTGACTGCCCTGCTGGATTTTGGACTTTTTAGGTCCTCTAGTCCCTTAGTTTTGGCCATTTTTCCCCATTTAGAGTAAGTGTATTTACCCAACGCCTGTACCCCTATTGTATCTCAGAAGTAATTAACTTGTTTCTGATTTTACAGGTTCATAGGTAGAAGAGACTTGCCATGTCTCAGATTTTACAGGTTCATAGGTAGAAGAGACTTGCCATGTCTCAGATGAGACTTTGGACTTGGACTTTTGGTTTAATGCTGGAATGAGTTAAGACTTTGGGGGACTGTTGGAAGGGCATGACTGTGTTTTGAAATGTGAGGCTATGAGATTTGGGAGGGGCCAGGGGTGAAACAATATGGTTTGGCTCTATCCCCACCCAAATCTTATATTGAATTATAGTTCCCATAATCTCCATGTATTGTGGCAGGGACCCAGTGGGAGGTAAATAAATCATGGGGGTGGTAACCCTAAAGCTGCTGTTCTTGTGATAGTGAGTGAGCTCTCATGAGATCTGATGGTCTTTTAAGGGTCTTTTTCCTCTTTACTCAGCACTTCTCCATCTGCTGTCATGTGATGAAGGATATGTTTGCTTCCCCTTCTGCAATGATTGTCAGTTTCTTTTTTCTTTTTCTTTTCTTTTTTTTTTTTTTTTGAGATGGAGTCTCACTCTGTCACCCGTGCTGGAGTGCAGTGGCATAATCTCTGCTCACTGCAATCTCTGCCTCCCAGGTTCAAGTGATCCTCCTGTCTTAGCCTCCCAAGTAGCTGGGATTGCAAGCGTGTGCCACCAGGCCTGGCTAATTTTGGTATTTTTAGTAGAGACGGGGTTTCACCAAGTTGGCCAGGCTGGTTTTAAACTCCTGATCTCCAGGTGATCCACCCACTTTGGGCTCCCAAAGTGCTGGGATTACAGGCATGAGCCACCACACCTAGCCTCATTGTAAGTTTTTTGAGTCCTCTCCAGCCATGCAGAACTGTAAGTTAATCAAACCTCTTTCCTTTATTAATTACCCAGTCTTGAGCAGTTCTTTATAGCAGCATGAGAACAAACTAATACAAAGTCTATTTGATCCAGTGCTGAGTTCAAATCTTAACTATCTTTGTTATCTTTCTCCCTTGATAATCTGTCTAATACTGGCAGTGAAGTGTTAAGTTTCCCACTATTATTGTGTGGAAGTCTAAATCTCTTTGAAGGTCTCTAGGAACTTGCTTCATGAATCTAGTTCCTTCTGTATTGGGTGTGTATATATTTAGGACTGTTAGATCTTCTTGTTGAATTGAACTCTTTACCATTATGTAATGTCCTTTTGTGTCTTTTGTTATCTTTGTTGATTTACAGTCTGTTTTGTCTGAAATTAGGATTGCAACCCCTGCTTTCTTCTGTTTTCCATTTGCTTGATATATTTTTCTCCATGTCTTTATTTTGAACTTCTGTGTGTCATTGCAGGTGAGATGGATTTCTTGAAGACAACATACCCATGGGTCTTGTCACTCTGTGTCTTTCAATTGGGACATTTAGCCTATTTACATTCAAGGTTAGTATTGATATGTGTGGATCTAGTACTTTCATCATGAGTTAGCTGGTTATTATACAGGTTTGTTTATGTGGTTGCTTTATAGTGTCAGTGGCCTGTGTACTGTGTTTGTAGTGGCTGGTAGTGGTTTTTCTTTTCCATATTTAGTGCTTCCTTCAGGAGCTCTTGTAAGACAGGTTTGGTGGTAGCAAATTTCCTCAGTATTTGCTTGTCTGAAAATGATCTTGTTTTCCTTTGCTTATGAAGCTTGGTTTCACTGGATATAGAATCTGTTTTCTTTAAGAATGTTGAATATTGGCCTCCAATCTCTTCTGGCTTGTAGGGTTTCTGCTGAGAGGTCTGCTATTAGTCTGATGGACTTCCATTTGTAGGTGAACTCACCTTTCTCTCTAGCTGCCTTTAACATTTTTTTCTTTCATTTCAACCTTGGAAAATCTGATGCTTATTTATCTTGGGGATAATCTTTTCATGAAGTATTCTACTGGGCTTCTCTGCATTTCCTGAATTTGAAAGTTAGTCTCTCTAGCTGGGTTGGGAAAGTTCTCATGGATGCCATCCTGAAATATATTTTCCAATTTGCTTACATTCTCCCCATGTCTTTCAGGAACAACAATGAACTGTAGATTTGGTTTCTTTACATAATCCGATATTTCTTTTCTCTTTTTTTTTGTTTTTTTTTTTGTTTTTTTGAGACTGAGTCTTGCTGTGTCACTAGGCTGGAGTGCAGCGGCATGATCTCGGCTCACTGCAACCTCTGCCTCCCAGGTTCAAGTGATTCTCCTGCCTTAGCCTCCCAAGTAGCTGGGACTACAGGCATGTGCCACTGTGCCCAGCTAATTTTTTTTTGTATTTTTAGTAGAGACAGGGTTTCACCGTGTTGGCCAGGATGGTCTCGATCTCTTGGCCTCGTAATCTGCCTGCCTTGGCCTCCCAAAATGTTGGGATTTCAGCTGTGAGCTACCGCGCCCAGCTTAATTCCATATTTCTTGAAGGTTTTGCTTATTCCTTGTTATTCTTTTTTCTCTATTCTTGTCTGAATGTCTTATTTCAGAAAACCAGTCTTCAAGCTCTGAGAGTATTTCCTCCACTGGGTCTATTCTGCTATTAATACTTGTGATTGCATTATGAAATTCTTGTAGTGTGTTTTTCAGCTCTGTCAGGTCAGTTACATTCTTTTCCATGCTATTTTGTCTGTAAGCTCCTGCATTGCTTTATTATGATTCTTAGCTTCCTGGAATTTGGTTTCAACATACTCCTCATCACAATGATCTTTGTTCCTATCCATATTCTGAAATCTATTTCTGTCATTTCACGTGTCTCAGCTTGGTTCAGAATTCTTGGCGGAGAAGTGGTGTGGTCATTTGGAGGAAAGAAGGCAGTCTGACTTTTGGGTTGTTAGGGTTCTTGCCCTCATTCTTCCTTATGTTTTTGGGTGATGTTCCTTCAGTCTTTGAAGTGCTGGTCTTTGGATAATTTTTTTCTTTTATCCTACCTAATGACCTTGAGGGTTTGATTGTGGCATGAGGTTGATTCATCCAAACTGGCTTCATTTCTGAAGATTTTACAGGGCCAGTGCTCAGCTCCCAACTCCTGGACTGTGTGCTCTAACTCTTGGGTACCTGTATTGGGCCCCGAATTTGTTCTCTGTCTCCTCAAAGTTAGGAATACCCTGCTCTGTAAGCAGCCTTAGGTGCTCCCAGACAGCTTCTCACCACACTCTGTTGGGTGGTGTCAGCCAAAACGTTTTATAGTACGGTGACAATGCGATACATCCTTGTTTACATGTGCCAGCAGCTGTGTCAGTGACCGCATAGTGGGGACATGCTCATTGGCTGTGGCAGGTTGCTACTGGGTGCCAGGGTGCTTGCCACCATGTGGGCATTCACGACATTCAGCACCTTGGCTGGGAGTGGGAGAATGATGGTCATTGCATGTGGTGGTGCTAGTGGTGGTGTTTGCATGGGGATGGGGTGCTGGTGGGCACAGGTTTGTGTGCCCTCTCTGTGTGCCTAGGCAGGGGTGGTTGCTCAGAGGAGGGTAGGGTCTGCTGTTCTCTGTGCCTCTCTGCTGAGGGTCAACACTCCTGCAGCAGTGTTGGTGCAAGGATGGGGCACTGGTGGGGGAAGGGCTGGCTGGCTCTGTGCCTGTCAAGGCTCAGACTGCAATGTGGTTGGTAGGGGAGGGAGGGCAGACTGCACTCCTGCTGCAGCAGTGGCAGGGCAGGATGCCTGCACACATATTCACTTGCGGGGCAAGGAAGTCAAAACCCGCCTTCAAACACACACACTGAGAAAATAATGTGGGGAATTTCTGTGGGTCCAGGGGTTGCTGCAGTGTAGGGAGAGAATGGTGAACTGGTGCATAGCCATGAGGGCCACCTTCCTGGAGCTCTTCACTGATCAGGCACGGTCTGCCGGCACAGGAGCTATGATGCTGGCCCCAGGGCACTTGAGGCTGCCTGCAAGTAATTGCTGTTAGGCTGGGGTCCTGGGAGAGACCAGCAGACCAAGGGGATCTCAGATCAGATTGGCCCCATATGATGGCCAAGACTGTCCTGCAGAGTTCAGGTCTGACAGTTCCCCTAGGGTTAAAGTCTTCTTTGGAAGCAAGTAAAACATAGAGGATAGTCATCCCTGGCCATGTCCTGTTACAGACACTTCTGCACCAAACCCTCTGGGCTTCATATCAGCTAGCTCCTGATAGAGGAGGGGTAGGATGCCCCTACCGTTCCCTTAAGCAGCTCTCCCTTGCAACTTAGTACCTGTGGTGGTTGAGGGATCTCCTCCTGCCAGGATTCCAGAGGTCCATTGTGAGAATGGGTTGCTCTCCCTGCCAGTTCAAAACACCCATTCCCCTGGGAATCGTTGGGGGTCAGGAATGAGTCCCAGTGCATGGCAGCTCTGAGCAGGTTCCCTATTGTGTTTGCCACAGGTTAAAGGCCATTGTGCAACTACTTAATAAATACTGGCAGCACATACCTGAGATTCATTTCCTCTAGAATATGCATTGGTTTGATTTGATTTGCAAGATATATTCAACTGCTCACACTTCCAAGACACAAGTTTGTGTATATATGCATATGTAACTGTGTATGAGGCACCAAACTTTTAATTCACTGGACTAATGATAGACAACACCAGTAGTTATAGGCGCTCTTTAAAACGCATTCTACTGTTTCTATAATGCTTCATTCTTTTAATGTTATTGAATACAGTAGTTTTCATATATGTGTAAAATGTAATTGCTGTCAGTGATTTCAGTGGCTCAAGGAAAGACCATTTTCTGTTCTCAAACTTCCTCTCTTTGACAGTGATGCCTAAAATTTCCATTATAATGGATAAAATAAGGTATTCCACACAGAAATACAGGTTTAAAGGCAATAACTTTGACACCAGCTATATAATATCTTATATTCATTCACATCAAAATGTGAGTATCTGCCATTAGACTTTCCTGAGGCTGAGACAAAGCAAGAGTGAGCAGAAGGTAATGGAAAAGCTCTACAATTAGGTAACCTTGTCTACAAATATTAAGCCTTTGTCATCTAACAAGGTATGCATAAAGAATATTGACCAGATTTCTTATGCAACAGTATTTCGGTCTTCTCCTCAAGTGTCCCACTGTATTGTATACCTGAATAGAGGTGAAATGCAGGCAGTGTGTTTTTATTTTAAAAGTCAAGCAGCAGCAGCATGCAGCACTGATGGTTTTAAAAACTGCTTTTAGGACTTTCAAGGTGTTGCAAAGTCAAACAGCAACATAAAACACTGATTTTTTTTTTTAAATAAAGTTTTTCCAAAACATTAAAGCGATTCCACTCAGTATTGGCCTTTGCTGATGATAATTTAGCCTTTAATTGAAACTTTTCTTGACAGTATGTAATGTGTGCATGTAAATGTGTGTGTGTGTGCATGTATGTGTTTCTTGCTGTTTTAAGCTCTGATCTTGATCTTTTACGTTCAACAGTTTTACTATGATATGGCTCAGTATGATTTACTTATATGTTTGTTCATTTGCTGTTTTATGAGAATGGGTATTCAAAATTTGTATTTTAGCAAATTTAGGATTGGGGGGTATTATTTTATTAAATATTCTCCCCCAACCATTCTCTTTTTCTTCATTTTCTAGGGTACCAATTACACATTTGTTGAACTATTTGATATTATCTAATAGGCTCTGAGATTCTGTTCATGTTTCACTATCTTTTTTCTCTTTGTTTTCATATTAAATAATTTTTTCCACCTATATTCAAATTAACTTACTCTTTCCTCTGTCGCCTATATTAAGATGTGCAGTTCTTATAAGAAATTTTAAATTTCAGATGTTGTATTTTCCTTTCTAGATTTTCATTTATTTCTTTTTTTTTATTATTATACTTTAAGTTTTAGGTTACATGTGCACAACGTGCAGGCTTGTTACATATGTATACATGTGCCACGTTGGTGTGCTGCACCCATTAACTCATCATTTAACATTAGGTATATCTCCTAATGCTATCCCTCACCCCTCCCCCCATCCCACAACAGGCCCCGGTGTGTGATGTTCCCCTTCCTGTGTCCATGTGTTCTCATTGTTCAATTCCCACCTGTGAGTGAGAACATGCAGTGTTTGGTTATTTGTCCTTGCGATAGTTTGCTGAGAATGATGGTTTCCAGCTTCATCCATGTTCCTACAAAGGACATGAACTCATCCTTTTTTATGGCTGCATAGTATTCCATGATGTATATGTGCCACATTTTCTTAATCCAGTCTATCATTGTTGGACATTTGGGTTGGTTCCAAGTCTTTGCTATTGTGAATAGTGCCGCAATAAACATACGTGTGCATGTGTGTTTATAGCAGCATGATTTATAATTGTTTGGGTATATACCCAGGGATGAAGCCCACTTGATCATGGTGGATAAGCTTTCTGATGTGTTGCTGGATGTGGTTTGCCAGTATTTTATTGAGGATTTTTGCATCGATGTTCATCAGGGATATTGGTCTAAAATTCTCTTTTTCTGTTGTGTCTCTGCCAGGCTTTGGTATCAGGATGATGCTGGCCTCATAAAATGAGTTAGGGCAGATTCCCTCTTTTTCTATTGATTGGAATAGTTTCAGAAGGAATGGTACCAGCTCCTCCTTGTGCCTCTGGTAGAATTCGGCTGTGAATCCATCTGGTCCTGGACTTTTTTTGGTTGGTAAGCTATTAATTATTGCCTCAATTTCAGAGCCTGTTATTGGTTTATTCAGAGATTCAAGTTCTTCCTGATTTAGTCTTGGGAGGGTGTATGTGTAGAGGAATGTATCCATTTCTTCTAGATTTTCTAGTTTATTTGCATAGAGGTGTTTATAGTATTCTCTGATGGTAGTTTGTATTTCTGTGGGATCGGTGGTGATATCCCCTTTATCATTTTTTATTGCATCTATTTGATTCTTCTCTCTGTTCTTCTTTATTACTCTTGCTAGCAGTCTATCAATTTTGTTGATCTTTTCCAAAAACCAGCTCCTGGATTCATTAATTTTTTGAAGGGTTTTTTGTGTCTCTATTTCCTTCAGTTCTGCTCTGATCTTAGTTATTTCTTGCCTTCTGCTAGCTTTTGAATGTGTTTGCTCTTGCTTCTCTAGTTCTTTTAATTGTGATGTTAGGGTGTCAATTTTAGATCTTTCCTGCTTTCTTTTGTGGGCATTTAGTGCTATAAATTTCCCTCTACACACTGCTTTGAATGTGTCCCAGAGATTCTGGTATGTTGTGTCTTTGTTCTCGTTGGTTTCAAAGAACATGTTTATTTCTGCATTCATTTCGTTATGTACCCAGTAGTCATTCAGGAGCAGGTTGTTCAGTTTCCATGTAGTTGAGCAGTTTTGAGTGAGTTTCTTAATCCTGAGTTCTAGTTTGATTGCACTGTGGTCTGAGAGACAGTTTGTTATAATTTCTGTTCTTTTACATTTGCTGAGGAGAGCTTTACTTCCAACTATGTTGTCAATTTTGGAATAGGTGTAGTGTGGTGCTGAGAAGAATGTTTATTCTGTTGATTTGGGGTGGAGAGTTCTGTAGATGTCTATTAGGTCTGCTTGGTGCAGAGCTGAGTTTAATTCCTGGATATCCTTGTTAACTTTCTGTCTCGTTGATCTGTCTAATGTTGACAATGGGATGTTAAAGTCTCCCATTATTATTGTGTGGGAGTCTAAGTCTCTTTGTAGGTCTCTAAGGACTTGCTTTATGAATGTGGGTGCTCCTGTATTGGGTGCATATACATTTAGGATGGTTAGCTCTTCTTGTTGAATTGATCCCTTTACCATTATGTAATGGACTTCTTTGTCTCTTTTGATCTTTGTCGGTTTAAAGTCTGTTTTATCAGAGACTAGGATTGCAACCCCTGCCTTTTTTTGTTTTCCATTTGCTTGGTAGCTCTTCCTCCATCCCTTTATTTTGAGCCTATGTGTGTCTCTGCACGTGAGATGGGTTTCCTGAATACAGCACACTGATGGGTCTTGACTCTTTATCCAGTTTGCCAGTCTGTGCCTTTTAATTGGAGCATTTAGCCCACTTACATTTAAGGTTAATATTTTATGTGTGAATTTGATCCTGTCATTATGATGTTAGCTGGTTATTTTGCTCGTTAGTTGATGCAGTTTCTTCCTAGCCTTGATGGTCTTTACAATTTGGCATGTTTTTGCAGTGGCTGGTACCAGTTGTTCCTTTCCATGTTTAGTGCTTCCTTCAGGAGCTCTTTTAGGGCAGGCCTGGTGGTGACAAAATCACTCAGCATTTGCTTGTCTGTAAAGGATTTTATTTCTCCTTCACTTATGAAACTTAGTTTGGCTGGATATGAAATTCTGGGTTGAAAATTCTTTTCTTAAGAATGTTGAATATTGGCCCCCACTCTCTTCTGGCTTGCAGAGTTTCTGCCAAGAGATCAGCTGTTAGTCTGATGGGCTTCCATTTGTGGGTAACCCGACCTTTCTCTCTGGCTGACCTTAACATTTTTTCCTTCATTTCAACTTTGGTGAATCTGACAATTATGTGTCTTGGAGTTGCTCTTCTCGAGGACTATCTTTGTGGCATTCTCTGTATTTCCTGAATTTGGATGTTGGCCTGCCTTGCTAGATTGGGGAAGCTGTCCTGCAGAGTGTTTTCTAACTTGGTTCCATTCTCCCTGTCACTTTCAGATGCACCAATCAGATGTAGATTTGGTCTTTTCACATAATCCCATGTTTCTTGGAGGCTTTGTTCATTTCTTTTTATTCTTTTTTCTCTAAACTTCTCTTCTCGCTTCATTTCATTCATTTGATCTTCCATCACTGATACCCTTTCTTCCAGTCGATCGAATTGGCTACTGAGGCTTATGCATTTGTCACGTAGTTCTCGTGCCGTGGTTTTCAGCTCCATCAGGTCCTTTAAGGACTTCTCTGCATTGCTTATTCTAGTTATCCATTTGTCTAATTTTTTTTTTCAAGGTTTTTAACTTCTTTGCCATGGGTTTGAACTTCCTTCTTTAGCTCAGAGTAGTTTGATCGTCTGAAGACTTCTTCTCTCAACTTGTCAAAGTCATTCTCCATCCAGCTTTGTTCCATTGCTGGTGAGGAGCTGCATTCCTTTGGAGGAGGAGAGGTGCTCTGATTTTTAGAGTTTCCAGTTTTTCTGCTCTGTTTTTTCCCCATCTTTGTGGTTTTATCTACCTTTGGTCTTTGATGATGGTGATGTACAGATGGGGTTTTGGTGTGGATGTCCTTTCTGTTTGTCAGTTTTCCTTCTAACAATCAGGACCCTCAGCTGCAGGTCTGTTGGAGTTTGCTGGAGGTCCACTCCAGACCCTGTTTGCCTGGGTAACAGCAGCAGAGGGTGCAGAACAGCGGATATTGGTGAACAGCAAATGTTGCTGCCTGATCATTCCTCTGGAAGTTTTGTCTCAGAGGAGTACCCGGCCATGTGAGGTGTCAGTCTGCCCCTACTGGGGGGTGCCTCCCAGTTTGGCTACTCAGGGGTCAGGGACCCACTTGAGGAGGCAGTCTGTGCGTTCTCAGATCTCAAGCTGCGTGCTGGGAGAACCACTCCTCTCTTCAAAGCTGTCAGACAGGGACATTTAAGTCTGCAGAGGTTTCTGCTGCCTTTTGTTTGGCTATGCCCTGTCCCCAGAGGTGGAGTCTACAGAGGAAGGCAGGCCTCCTTGAGCTGCGGTGGGCTCAAGGAACCCAGTTCGAACTTCCCGGCTGCTTTGTTTACCTACTCAAGCCTCGGCAATGGCGGGCACCCCTCCCCCAGCCTCACTGCCACCTTGCAGTTTGATCTCAGACTGCTGTGCTAGCAATGAGTGAGGCTCCGTGGGCGTAGGACCCTCTGAGCCAGGAGCGGGATATAATCCCCTGGTGTGCCGTTTGCTAAGACCATTGGAAAAGCACAGTATTAGGGTGAGAGTGACCCAATTTTCCAGTTGCCATTTGTCACTCCTTTCTTTGACTAGGAAAGGGAATTCCCTGACCCCTTGTACTTCCTGGGTGAGGTGATGCCTTGCCCTGCTTCAGCTCATGCTCGATGTGCTGCACCCACTGTCCTGCACACACTGTCCAACACTGCCCAGTGAGATGAACCTGGCACCTCAGTTGGAAATGCAGAAATCACCTGTCTTCTGCGTTGGTCATGCTGGGAGCTGTAGACTGGAGCTGTTCCTATTCAGCCATCTTGGATCCACCTCTATTTCTTTACTTTCATATCATTATTTGTCTGCCAAGATTTTGTATATTTGCCAAATACACATTTACTTTTTTTAATAGGGAAGAGTTATCTTAACCAGTTTAAGATCCTTGTCTCCTAGTTCCAATATCATTCATTTTGAGGTTCAGACAATTTTCTTTATTCTAGAATGTGGTTTATTTCTTTGATTATTTCAAGTTTGGTAATTTTGTATGATATCCTAGGTAGTGAGAAAATTAAGTTGTGGAGAATATAGATCATTATGTATTGAAAATTATTGTTATTCTTTTATTTGCCTAGCAATTCTCTTATTTATATTTGAACTGAAAACTCTATTTTTGGGAGCAAGCAGCTCCAGTCTAAGTTCAGTTTTTTGGTCATTGGTTGAGCTTATTTGAATCTGTTTCTTACATGAGTGGTTCTGTCCCTAGTCAGGGATGTGGATGTACAGAATTTGGGAATTTCTGTCTCTTTCTTTTCTTTGATCACTCCACTTTCTTCTACGATCATTATTTCTCTAAGTTCAGTTTTTCCTTTGGTACACTTACCAACTGACATGTTGCACCCACAGCAAGTGGCCATAGGTTAAAAGCTACAAAAATGGAATTCACTTTGTACAATGCTGCTCCTCAAAAGAATGCCTTTAGATTGCTGGTTTTGGCATTATGGGCATATTTTATAGTTGTTTTATAATGGTGAATTATTATGGTAGATTTGGTCTATTCTTATGAGAAGTGGAAACCAATAGTCTTTAAAAAATTAATTGTCAAAATGCTTATGTTGAAGGAACAGAATGAATGTGTTTATTATAACCAGTTTATCTGCTGGGTATCACAACTTGCCCACCTGAGGTCACAGAAAAATCAGCAAATTTGTAATTTTTTCTCTTTCATAAAAATCATACATTGGCTGGGCGCAGTGGCTCACACCTGTAATCCCAGCACTTTGGGAGGCCAAAGCAGGCGGATCATGAAGTCAGGAGATCGAGACCATCCTGGCCAACATGGTGAAACCCTGTCTCTACTAAAAATACAAAAATTAGCTGAGCATGGTGGCGCGTGTCTGTAGTCCCAGCTACTCGGGAGGCTGAGGCAGGAGAATCACTTGAACCCAGGAGTTGGAGGTTGCAGTGAGCCGAGATCACACCACTGCACTCCAGCCTGGCAATAGAGTGAGACTCCATCTCAAAAAAAAATATATATAATATACTAAATATCTCTTTGGGTTTAACATCACCTTTCTGTACTCTCCTATGATATAACTAGTGTACATGTATGCAATACAAAAAAATTTCATGGTCATTTCCCATGTTATTGTACAGTAGTAGCAGACTGAATTATTAAAAGAAGAACTTATCTAAATTTGGGACTTAACTGCATTCACAATATTTATTCTGTCTTTTTGAAGATAATTTGATTTAAATAAATTCCTTGACTATGAGTGTGGGTGTGAGCGTGTGGGTTTGTGTGTGTGTGTGTGTGTGTTCTGGCAGAGGGTAAAGGAGAAGGATTGGATGAGAAAAACTTGAAGAAAGGCTTAGCTTTCTTTTTAAAGATGAATACAATTGTAAAATGTAGAGAGATTTAACACCCAGGAAAAACATCAAGAATTATTATGCATAAACCTGATATTAAATAAATATATCACAGTCTTATCAAGAAGCATATATCACAATAAATAAAAGGTACTCAAAAGAATTTAATAAAGTAACTATTCGCATAAGATATTGGAGGAGGAAGAAGCTATTACCAAAACCTAGTAAATGCTGTGATCATAGGAGAGCTTGCTGTATGGAATCAGTGATCAAACATACTATCCAAATTATTCAGACCAGGTACAGCAGCCTGTCAGAGAAGGAACAGAGAGGAAGTAGAACCCAAACTTCATCTTCTGTTTGTGCCTTTTGATGGCTAAAACTAATCAGAAGCCAGGCAATGCAGTTGCCTGAGATCAAGCTCCTAAGACATAGAGTAGACAAGGGCATACAATGGATGGACAGGGGCAAAGGAGGAGAGCACACTTGGATCACTTGCTTTTGCTAAAATTAATGTACATTTGACTTTTTTATATGGGAGTTAACCAATATTTGCATATTAGCAAAGTTAAAATCACCATCGCTAAAATGAAGAATGAAAATGCCATGCAAACCATAGAAGTAAGTTCTGCCTGCAGATGTGGCCAGAGTATTGGATCATCTCTTTTCCACTTTTATTCTATGATGTAAAGTTAGTAGGTTTTGATGGATGAGAGATGAGAAAGTTTTGAGGTCATGGCCAGGCTCTGTCACATACTAAGTACTGTATAAACTTGGGCACTTACTAGATCTCTCTGAGTATTGGTTTCTAAGGGATAAAATGGTGATAAGTGGTTTGAAAGAATTAGATGTGGCACTGTATGTAAATTAAGGTATATATAAATTTATCAATAATTATTAGGTATTCTTAAAGATGTGAGATTATTAATGATGTCATTATTTTCCTAACTTTAATCCTGAGAATATGTTTTTAAAAAATAAACTGGTTGCTATATCAAAATAGGTCATTTGGCTTCCCTAATAAAAATAGTGTAGCTGGGTGTGGAGTTCATGCCAGCTACCACTTTATGGGCCAATGTGGGGAGGCTGGTGGTATTTCCACACTGTGGTTATGCTGATTTCATGGTTCACGATTGTATATTTTGAAATGCCTGCGTCTTCTAAGTCATAAACCACCTTAATATTTTTTCAGACTTAGAAGGACTGATTGGTAGGAATAATAAAAACAACTTTTGTCTGATTGACTTTGAAATAGGTAAGTTTCTGGCTGGGAATGGTGGCTCACGCCTGTAATCCCAACACTTTGGGAGGACGAGGCGGGCAGATCACGAGATCAGGAGTTCACGACCAGCATGGCCAATATGGTGAAACCCTGTCTCTGCTAAAAATACAAAAATTAGCTGGGCATGGTGTTGCATGCCTGTAGTCCCAGCTACTTGGGAGGCTGAGGCGGGAGAATCACTTGAACCCGGGAGGAGGAAATTGCAGTGAGTCAAGATTGCGCCACTGCACTCCAGCCTGGGCAACTGAGCGAGACTCAGTCTCAAAAAAAGGAAAAAAAAAAAAAAAAAGAAAAGAAAAGAAATAGGTAAGTTTCCATCCTAGTTCTAAGTGTGGCAAAGTTATTTTTGAATCTATTTTTTGAAATTTTGGAATAATTTTAGATAGTTTAGAAGTTTCAAAGATAGAACAGACATTTCCTGTACGTTCTTCACTCAGATTTGCCTGATGCTAAGCATCTTACACAACTATGCTGCATTTTTTAAACAAAAAAATTAACACTGGTACACTACTGTTAAGTACAGGCTGCTTTTAGATTTTTCTATTTTTTTTTCCCCCAGTAATGTTCCTCTTTTTGCTGCAGAATCAATGTGCCACGCTGCATTTGGGGCAGAGATATTTTACTTTCTTAGATTTCTTATTTGATTTGTTTGTATTTTGGGGAAATGCAACTACAGATGTGTAGGAAAGAAAATATAACTTAGGCTATACTAGTTTCCCAGGAGATCCCATAACAAATTGCCACAGATTTGACGGCTTAAAACAAGATAAATTTTTATCTGGTTATTTCTAACATACAACATTGAGAGGTACACTATAGGTTCTCGTAGGTGTTAATCCCAAATTCCTTTTGTCGGGATTAGAAAGCCACTAAAGACTCAATTCATGTTTTAAACAATTAAACAATATAAATGAAACGTTATTATAGACATGAATTCAATCTGGAAATTGATACAAACCATAAATGAACGGTTTTATCTATTTTAAAGGGCATGTGCAATACTTATAATAGTAAAGTGTGTGCTTGCTTCAATTTCTGTCTAGCCTTTTGTAATCCAAACATATTATTTAATTTAGATAGAATGTTTTAATATGATCAAAAACTTCAAATTTGATGGTGGATGTGATCTGAAATAATCATCATAGCTGAAACAAGGAAAAATGAAAAGTAAAACTATTTTCTATAATGCAATAGCAATTGAGAACAGACTCATAAAATATTTAATTTTTATTGGAGTGATCTAAACCTGGAAGCATAAAGTATTGTGTTAGACTGGTGTTTAGAGATTTCTAGTCTGCCCTCAGTTCACAGACAAAGAAGACAAGAAACTGAGGGTTAAGAAGCTAAGGGGCTGACCTCTCTCATTTCTGTTCTGCCACCATATATTAAAAGGGGTTGGTAGTGAGAGAGCTTACTGCAGAGGGAGTATAGTGGCTAAAGGTCTGGCCAGAACTGTGTTCACTTTCCAGTTTCCCACCTATGAGATTTAGACCTTCTTTTATGGCCAATATCTTAAATTGTAAAATTGGGATAAGAACTCTCTTCCATTTAGGGATGATGAAAGGATTAAAGAGTCGGTACTATTAATGAATTTGATCATTTGCATAAAGCTCTTTTTAAAGCCTTAAATTAATGCTAGATAGACAGTAAATGGTCGTATTATAGTTATAATATGGTTGTATCGATATGGTTGTATGATAAAACCAGCCCTGGCTCTGGAATCCAAGAAAGCTGGTTTTGAATCAAGTTTCTTTCATTTCATCTGCATAAATTGGGATTTTTTTTTTTTACTTCTCTTTTTATTTTTTCTCATTTAAAAAACAAAAAGAACAATGGCAGTATCTACTTTATGGGAATCTGGGGGTACATTCTAGGAGCTAACTCCTGGAAATCAAGAATTAAATGAATGTACACATTCCATCATGTAACCATGTTTATATTAATAAACACGCATATGCAATAGTGACAGCAAAAGCATATGACCAATTGGGGACAACGAAAATGTTTGCATACAAATAAAACCTTCCATGAGGGCACTTCTGCATTTGATAGTGCATATGATGTCACAATTATCTTTGAAAAGTGAAGTATTCTTAACAATTTCCTAATCTTAAAGTAGGAAAATCAATATAATATATACCAAAAATGCAGCAATGAACAGATATAGCAAGTCGTGAGTCTTCTTAGTTTTTATGTAATTCAAGTACTGAAGGTAATTTTTAAACACGGGAAATATCACCAAGTGTTCTGTGCAAAGGATATCTTTCCTTATTACATTTTGTACAAAGTAAAATGAGACTATTGGGAATAGTGTGCAAGAAAGGAATTCTGCCTGTTACAGACTGTCAGAATGCCTTTACCAACCTGATACAAGGGCATTGCTTTTTTTTAGCAAGAATATGTTGCTCCAGAAGTCTCATAGCTGGAGAATGTTTGAGGGCAGATTATACTAAGTATAGAATATACTGTCAATATTATCCTAGATGGCTTAGTTTAGAACTTGTGAAATAGTGCAACATATGGTAATGACATCGCAAGACCTCATCTGTGATAATACTACTTGAAGTAATTAAAGTTACCTTGTTTCTGTAGTCTTATAAATTTCCATACTAATCATTATGGAGGAAATGTGCCATACATTTAAAGGGAATGCTGGGTGACAAAACTGGGTAACAGTTCTTTGACAAAAGGAACTGTCAGGGATAAAACAAACAAATGCTGTTACAATGTTGGAAAATGTTAATATTTGAGAATTAAGCTCTTGCTCAGTGAAATTTTTTTACACTGCTCTAAGATGCAGTGTAACTAACATCCTGTATTATTTAGCATGCTTACCTATCATTTTTGAAATACTATACAATAAGGCCACTAACATTGAACTCATTATTTATTTTCTATTAAAAGAAACCACACTTATATACACCACTACAATAAATTTTCAGGCAGAGTAATCTTTAGGGAGAAAAATAATTTCTTGTTAAATAATATCCACAAAAAAGACTAAGGCCACATTTAAAAAGGAATTAGAGAAATACATAGGAAAATGACTTGAAAGAAAGTAGTCATCTTACAATGTCAGTAAAGGCATAATGTACTTATTCATTAACTATTTATTCAATAACAATTTATTGATCACTGATGACATGCCACGTGTTTTTATGGAAAATATTGTTTTGTGTTAAGTGAGAAAGATTGCAATTTTGAGAAGTTCACAGATTTTAGCCTTCTATAGTTCTTAGAATAAATCCCTTCAGAGAGACAACATAGCTTCATTTATACTAGAGTGATGATGTTTACAATGCTGGACTTGTTGAGGGTGTCGTACCCAATTTTTTAAGGGTCAGGTAGAAGGATTAGTTAACTATAATAATGATAGGATTTTATTATCTTCGTTGACAATCTGTAAGTTTACATTGCTAAAAAAACTCTTTTTCTGGCAGTAAGGCAGGACAGAAACCCAGACCCGCCCTCCCCATGGACACAACAAAATGTAGGGTAGACACATTTTTAAATAGGTCGGTGCTGGCAAGCAAGTAAAAATAGCCAAAGGCTGAATAACTGAGTAAAAGAGGGAACAAAGAGAGGTGATCTGAGCAACAAGGCCTGTTTTCATAGAAAACATTTGCAAAATCCAGTGGACTTGAGTCAGTTTGTGGGCATTGAGTGATGTGGGAGACAGGGGTAGGGAGTCTAATAGAAAATCCTACTTTACTAAGCTGGGAGGAACCTTGAGAACACAAAAATAAGAGTACAAAAGTGAAAATATATCAGGAATTGAAATAAATATAAATAGACTGAATCTAGCAGTTAAAGAAAAAATGGCCAAATTGAATAAAAATACAAAATTCAGGTGTTCAACGTTCATAAGAAACCCACCTAAAACATTAGGATAAAGAAAGTTTGAACATGAGAGAATAGGAAATGTACACTGGGCAAATCATACTTAAAAGAAAGCTTTGAAGTCTGGGTGCAGTGGCTCACACCTGTAATTCAAGCACTTTGGGAGGCTGAGGCGGGTGGATCACTTGAGGCCAGGAGTTTGAGACCAACCTGGCCGAAATGGTAAAACCCTGTCCTACTAAAAATACAAAAATTAGCCAGGTGCCGTGGTACACGTCTGTGGTCCCAGCTACTTGGGAGGGTAAGGCAGGAGAATCACTTGAACTGGGGAGGCAGAGGCTACAGTGAGCTGAGATAGTGCCACTGCACTCCAGCCTAGGCAACAGAGTGAGACTCCAACAAAAAAAGAAAGCTTTGTAGATATATAAAGATAGACTGTAGGTGAAAAACATTCTGGAGATAATATGATTTCACTTAATTTCAGTTCACCAAGAAAGTATAATAACTAAAATTTGAATCCAAGAAAGACTATAACCTTTATCTATCTATCTATCTATCTATCTATCTATCTATCTATCTATCTATCTATCTGACCAATAGAACTTTAAATAGAAATAAATATATGTTATAGTGGAGTCTTTAACAACCTCTCATTAACTTATATATCAAGATGCCCTCCTAAAAAATTAGGATACAGAAGACTTAAAGCCCAGTTAATAAAATTCATCAAATAGGTAGCAATAGAGTACTGCACTCAAAAAGTTAAGTATATAGTATTTTCAAAGAAACGCACAGAGGGCATTTAAAAAATGCTCATATACTAAGCCATGAAAGATTATATCATTTACAATAAAAATCTGATCAAAATGTAGGAACTCAATCTAAAAGGTATCTAGAATAAACCTGATACAATTAGAATGCAAAAACTTCTAAATAATGTATATATAAACAAGAACCATAAATAAAAACTTTAAATTATGTAACTAGACAGTAACAAAAAAACACCAAGTATTACAAAATAAATGTCAGTAATGACTTAGCTATATTATAAATTAGAGAGGAATTTATAGGCTGTATTAATTTTCTATTGCTACTATTATGAATTAGCACAATCTTAGTGGTTTAAACCAACAGAAATTTATGATCTTACAGTTCTGTAGGTTAGAAATATCGTGTGGTCTCACTAAGCTAAAATTAAGATGCCAGCGAGACTTCTCACACCACATCTCTGTGACCCACTCTTCTGCTTCTCCTCCATTTGTAAGAGCTGGTGTGATTAGACTGGATGCTATCAGATAATCTAGGATAAACTCTCTGTTTGAAGATGAGATGATTAACAGCTTTAATTCCAGATGCAATCTTAACTCTTTCTTGCCATGTAGCATAACATGTTCATAGGTCCTAAGAAGTAGAATGTGGACATCTTTGAGGAGCCATTATTCTGTCTGCCACATAGCATTAAATGCTTATAGAAAAAAGCAAGGCTGAAAATAACAACCTAAGTATTGAAATGAAAAAAAAGTAAAGCATAAATGAACTAAATGAAAGTAATATGGAACAAATGAAATAAACATACAATAGAGATGATCAACCAAACCTAAGATTGAGTTTAACTGACTTATAAATACCAAGATTGATTTAAAAAGAAAAAAGTCAAAAAGATATAACTAGAAGTAATAAAAATTATAAAAAGAATAATCAGAGTTGTACTGAGAAATTTAAATCAACACATTTGAAAACTTAGATGAAATGACAAATCCATAAAAATATAATTTATCAAAAGTGTGCCAAGGTGAAAAAAATAGTTGCAAATCAAGGATAGAATTACCTCAGTAGTTAAAAATCATCCTGCAAATATAATTTTCCATACAGATGGTTTTATATGGAACTAATCCAGTCATATATGGAACAAATAATTTTAATCATTGACAAAATATTCCCAGGAATAGAAAAAGTGATAACACTGGCTAACATATTTCATAGTGCTAGCAAAACCTAGTCACAAAAACCTGTCAAGGGCAGAAAAAGAAAACTGTAAATCAAATACATTATATATATGAGAAAAATTCTAAATAACATTTTAGCAAATTAAAACTAGTCACCTATAGAAAAGTAACATGTCACTACTAATATCAATTTATCTCAGCTGCACAAAGTTTGTTATTAGAAAATCATTTTATGCCATTTACCAAATTTAAGGAAATTGGAGGATTTATCATATGGCAATTTAAATATATTAATATGACAAAATATAGTATGTATTTCTTAACAAATTAGTAAGATAAGGTTCCTTTTAATATCTGTTAAAAGATATTTACCATTATGTAACCTACCGAAAACATCATACCTTTTAAGATTTGTATAAGACATTGGGTGCCTGAAATGGCTATTTTTTTCAACACTATCCTTTCCTAAACAGGAAGAGAAGAAAAAAAAATAAAGGATATATGAATTGGAAAATACGATTCCTAGCTTTATTATTTCAGATGATGATTATTAAATAGAAAACCTCAAAGAGCACCCAAGAAATGCATTAGATGTAATAAGAGGGCATGGCGATTTTGATGGTTATAAAATCAATAATATAAAATTAATTGCATTTGGATATGCTAGAAAAAATTATTGGTGAGAAAAATTTAATAAAAGCTAATATACCAATAACATTACAAATAAAATGTGGCTAATAAATCTAAAAAATATATACAAGACTTTTATAAGGAAATTATAAAATTTATCATTTTTGAAAAGATCTATATCATGTTATTATGCTAACGATAGAAACTATTCAGTTATCACCAGTTGACCTATATGGGAAATGTAATGTCAATCAAGCTTCTAACAGAGTGTTTTGTGAAACTTGAGAGATGATTTTTAACTTTATGTGGAAGAGGAGAAGTAAAATTGGTCAAAACATTCCTAAGAAAGAAGAACAATTTGGGGTTCCTTGCCTTATCAAATATCCAACATTATTTTATGGTTATAGGAACTAAGTCTGCATGACATGATGAATATATAAAATATAGATCATTGTAAGAGTGAAAGAGTTCAGTAAGAGACCCATGTATGTATGAAATATTGATTTATGATAGAGTTGGCATTTCAGATGAATGGAAAAGGATAGATTCCTTAGCAAATGTTGACTATATCTGAAAAGCAATTCCAGATGGAATAAAGACAGTAATGTGCTGATAAATGTTTAAAAACAAGATACATTCTCCTACCCTGCCCCGCCTAAGAAAACCACAACCAATCAACCAAACTCTCATTATTTTAGCGCTAGCCAATTTCCATGTTGTAAATATTCCCATAGTGGCCCATTTTAAGCTACTAATGTGATGTCAACCAGCTCCCCAAATTTCTGAAAAAGTGATAATTGGCCCTTGTAAGTCAGCATGTGCTGTCTTAGTCACACCACTGATTACCAAGGTTTAAATATGAAAGGAGAAACTAATAGAAGACAATACAAAGATTTACATTTATGTCTTTAAAGTTGGGATGTATATTTTAAGGTGAAAAAGAACCATAAATTATTGACAATTTTGATTACAGTGAAAAACAACTTTTATTTATCATAAGGCACCACAATAATGAAAACAAACTTTTTCAAGAGATGTGAACAACAAATTATTTTTTCCAGAAAGTATTGAGAACTCTTATAAATCATTAGAAATATGGGCAAAAACATAAACAGATATTTCCCAGAAACAGAAATACAAATGGTTAATAATAGGTAATAAGAATTCCAATATCATAAAAGTCACAGAAATGCAAATGAAAACCATAACAAGATGCCATTTTCCTTCAACAAGATAGACAAAAATTTAAAGTCTGACAATATCAAGTGTTGAAAGAATGTGAAACAATGAAAACTCTTCTATATTAGGTTGGTGCAAAAGTAACTGCAGCTGTTGCAGTTAAAACTAATTGCAAATTTTGCAATTACATTTAATTGGAAAAACCATAATTACTTTTGCACCAACCTATAGTATTTTGTGAGAGCATGAATTGAAAAAATAATTTTTGGAAAATAATTTGTAATCATTTAGTATAATTATTTTCCTAATTAGGGGTTTTTGACCAAGGTCCGCATGGATAGATTTCAGAGGATCTGTGCATTATATGGGAAAAACATTTGTCTTCATTTTTACTGCATCTTTAATTTCTAACTGAAATTTACCATTTCCTTCAATTATGAGTAAAAGGAAAAACCTATAGTATTAGAAATATCTAGGTTTTAATTGCACAGAAATCACAGATGTAGTCAAATCACATTACAGTTATTGCAATATTCTCAAACATCACTTATGTTAATCATTTCTTAGAAATTATGGCAGTAATTATACCGTTGCTAGATTTTGTTATTTAGTGGAATAATAAAGAAGAGCATTTATGAGTATAACACATATTCAAGAAACAAAACATATTTTAATTTTATTTCCAAAAAATCGGTTTAATTTTAAACCTATGTGTTTCATTTTACTTATTTAAAATGGGCCAAATGTTTAATTCTTCATAAAATTATTATGAAAAGGCATCATAAGTTTCTATAAACTGCCAAAGGGCTTCATAACATGAAATATTTTAAGAATCCTTGCATATGTGTGCTAGGAATTTGTATAAGATTTATAGCAGCATGATTTATAACAATAGCATGGTATAATGCAGGAAAAATAATAAGCGACATTTTTTAACAACATGGATAAATAGCTCAGGAACAAAATATTTAAAGTGTAAATTGTAAAATAACCACTAAATATTTATATTATAAAACACATTCAGAATTAAATAATATCTGCTTTAGGGATTCAGAAATGTTGTAAAACTATTTTTAAAAGCAAGGGGGTAACAAAGATAAGTTTGGACTGAGTGGATAGGGGTATTCAGTACTCTTCTAAAGCAAAGATAATATCCTCCACTTAAAGTAGTGTATGGGTGCCATGTTGCTCTTTGCTTTTTCCTCTACGCAGATTTTTTAACTACTGATTTGAATTTAGTCAACATTTAACAATAACAATTTTCTTCTCATTTATATGCCCTTTACACAATTACATGAAACTTACAAAAGTTAATATGCTTCAGAAGGGCATATAAGGGAAGGGCTCATTTTCCATACTCCTCTTCCTCCTCCATGCTACAGATAAATTAGATGGTAAGACCTATTAGACAGAGGGATGCATTTCTTAAAGGACTACAAACTCATTAAAATATTTGGAAAATTAAGAAAAATCTGGTTTGAAAAGAGAATTTAGTAAGCATAAAAAAATCAGCCAATGAATAGAGAAGTATGACAAGCCGTTTTTACTTTTGTCTAAGGATGAACTTTAAGGGCTGGTTTATGGCTTCTCTGGCTGCTAAAAATATACAAATTAGAAAAACTTGGTATCTTCTAAAGAATCTTGAAGAATTTAGGTTCAAAATGAGTTTTTTGCTAAAGTGGTAGGTTACTGTTTATTTGTAAACAGAGGTTAGAATTCCACTAACCACATATTTTCTTGAATAAAGATGACACAGTCTCCATATACCTCAAACCAAAACCACATGATCCAAGCAGACCCCTGAGAATGAAAGGCAGCCAACTTTACATGGGAGTAGTTAGTAAAAACTTTGCTAGGTCAATGTGGAAGCCAGTGAACCCCAAAGTGACTAGTCAGGGATATGATAATTTAGAATTTGGGATAATCTTATTCTTCTGGACTTCTCAAATAGCTGAGTTTCTGATTGACATTTAAAGCAGAGAATCATAAAACAAGCTTAGGAACAATTTTAATGATGCAAAAGTAATTAATTTTTCTGTTCCTTGTAGATAAAGCAATTAAGAAAAAGAAACAACTTACATCATTAATTATCATGCTTGAGAAAGCATGAAGAAAAATTTCCCCCAGTTTTAATAAAGCAATACTAAGAAAAACAGAGATATATCAGATTTAAAGGTTTTGTTTTGTTTTATAAAGTCAGAGTGACAGATCATTACACCTGAGACAGGTGGCTGCATTGAGAAATCTAACAGACAATTATGTTCTTAAAATAATATTTTTAGCTATAGCACTATTTTTTTGTTATGTGAAACAGATGCACATCTAAACATAGTTGTTTGCTTCATGTCATCAAAAATATTGTAAACATGATAATTATATACACAACCTTAATTTTCTTATGTCCTAATTTTCATATTATTAAATTATTTTGGTATTTCATCCAGTTTATGCAAATTCACACACACACCTGTGAGAAAAATGTTGTCCTTATTTAGTGTTTGAATATAAACAGAATAAAAAATTACCCTGTCCACTGAAAGGAAAGTCCCTCTTTTCCTAACAGAAGTAGCAACCTCATTGTTTGTACTGATTATCTATCTTATTTCACAGTAAAAGCACATTTCAGGCATTATCTTTTCCTTCTCAAATATTGCAATGATACTACTTAACAGTACAATCTTGAGGTGTTGTTTTTAAGTAACATACTGGAAATTGCTCTTTTCTGCAAAAATTCATAATTATTTAAAAGTTATTGTAAGCAAAGTCATGCTTTGTAATTGTGGAATAAGGTAGAAACATTCAACAGAAAAGAACATAATTAATGATAACACAAGTAATTCTTAAAATCACGTACAATTCTACTGATTATAGTTAATGTTCTTGTTGCTGTGGTATGAATTGCCAAACTTTAAATTTTTATTTAAAACCCATCTAGTTTTTAGTTAGAAAAATAAGGTACAAAGACAGCCAATACAGCTCTGCCTAAAGGTTGTAAATAAAATGAAGATTCAAATATGACTCCATTAAACTTAATAGTGATTGAAAATCCTTGATCCTAGATGGGAAAATTAAAAAAGCAGCTTTCCTGGAAAGGGAAATAGAAATTAATCTGTAAGATCAAAAGTTGAATATGAAATGACTTAAGGCAATATGATCAACTGATTTACATTCTGTACAATACTAACAAATATAAGTCTTGTACATTATCTTGTTGTTATCTGTAACACCACATCTCTATAATACAGTACATTAGAATAATGGTTTTTAAAAGTCTTGCAATTGTCAAGCTTACTCAGGAATCCTTGAACCCAAGGGAAGCTCTCAGAAGAGTTCAAATGCATCTAGTTGACAGATGCTACAACTGAGGGAAAGGACACATTTGTTGACTTCAGAAATGAAGCAGAGACTATAGTGTCTGTGATGTTGGGCCTTTTCACCTCTTCTTTTGGAAAGAAATGTGTGGCAATGCTCAAGAATCTAGGGATTTGGAAACCTGTCACATGGAGAAACCAAACCAAAATAAAACAAGAAACAAAAAACAATAACAAAAAACTTACAGGTTGTCAAAAATGACTTCGGACGTCAAGAATCCTCTGAACAAAAACAATTTTATTTTTCCAGAGAGAAAACAATTCCACAGTCTACAAAAACTCAAGATGAAAGTGTTTCTAAATTATTAGGTCTACAAAGAAAAGATTCCCTAAATTTAGGGCTTAAGAATTCTGTTTGCTTTTTACTGAGCATGTTTCAATTTAATCTGGTTTTTAGAGATTTTCTTATAATTCTATCAGCATTTTATAATGCTTACAGCATTAGTACTATAAACAAATGGTATTTACTTGATTGATTTTAAAGTACACTTTCACATAATTTCAATTCTGGAGACCGTAGAGGAATAACAATTTAGTTCCCTACTTGTGTTTTAAAGTATATGTGAACCCTTGTATACGTATGTAACTAACCTGCACAATGTGCACATGTACCCTAAAACTTTAAGTATAATAATAATAAAAAAAATAAAGTATATGTGAACCCTGAAGAGAAATAGAGATTTTAATCTGCAGCAAATAGAGGTTTCCATTTTAATATTTCTAGGCAATAGCAAGTGAAACACTGATTTCATAACCTTAAACTCAGCATTTGTCTTTTTAGTTATCACTACCATGTAAACACCTTTGTTATATATGGAAATTAGTAATGGAGAACATTGAAATCAGAATTAATGTTTCTAAAGGACAGAATTTAATTATGTGGCTACTTAACTGCAGTTGTCACAGTTGATCCTTTTATGACCATATGATTTAGGTAAGTGGATACTTTAAAAAGGCAAGATATAATTTCATTTTTTGTAAAAAGTATTGTCTAATTAATTAGCAATTCAAAAACACAATGAGGTTATCATCACACCCCGGTTAGGATGGTTATTATCAAAAAGACAAAAAAATAACAAATGCTGGAGAGAGGATATGGAGAAAAAAGAACTTTTATACACTGTTGGTGGGAATGTAAAAGCCACTTTGGAGAACAGTATAGTGGTTTCTCAAAAAACTACAAATAGAAATACCATATGATCCAGTAGTCCCACTACTGGCATTTATCCAAAGGAAAATAAATCTGTATTTCAAAGAGACATCTGCATCCTCATGTTTATTGCAGTGCTATTCACAATAGCCAAGATATGGAATCACCCTAGGGGTCCAATAACAAATGAACGGATAAAGAAAACGTGGGATATGTTCACGATGGAATACTATTCAGCCATAAAAATGTGTGAAAAAAAATGTGTGAAATCCTGTCATTCGTGGCAACATGGTTAGAACTGGATGACATAATGTTAAGTGAAATAAGCCAGAAACATAAAATTAAACACTGTATGTTTTCACTCATGTGGAAGCTAAAGAAAGTTGATCTCATAGAATTGAAAAGTAGAAGAAAGGATACTCAAGGCCGAAAAGGGTAGAGGGAAGAGGGGAGTAGGGAGAGATTTGTTAAAGGATGCAAAGTTAGAGCTAGATAGGAGGAATAATTTCCAGTGTTCTAGGCCACTGTAGGATGACTATAGTTAACAAAATATATCATATAGTTTCAAATAGCAAGAAGGAGGATATTGAATGTCCCTACACAGAGAAATAATACATGTTTGAGATGATGGATATGCTAAATCCTGATCTGATTGCTATACATTATACGTATTGAAACATTACTATGGGCCCCATAAAAATATATACAATTATTATATGTCGATTAAAAAGTAAAAGAAAAAGAAGACAAAATGAGGGTGAAATAAAGGCAATTCCAGGTGAATAAAAGTAATAAATAAAGTAAAATTAGAAAGTTTCATTAGCCTTTGATTAAATTTACTTGCTTTTTATGCTTTAATTACAGTTCATGGAATTTGAAATACAGGAAGCCTATAAAGAAAATAAGAACTTTACTACATAAATAAAAGTTAATTGTTTTCCTCTTTGGTTCTTTATTTTATTTTTTTAAATTTTACTTTAAAGTTTGGGATACATGTGCTGAATGTGCAGGTTTGTTACATAGGTATAGATGTGCCATGGTGGTTTGCTGCATCTATCAACCGGTCATCTAGGTTTTCAGCCCCGCATGCATTAGGTATTTGTCCTAATGCTCTCCCTCCCCTTTCCCCCACCCCTCAACAGGCCCCTGTGTGTGATGTTCCCCTCCCTGTGTGCATGTGTTCTCATTGTTCAGCTCTCACTTACGAGTGATAACATATGGTATTTGGTTTTCTGTTCCTGTGCTAGTTTGCTGAGGATGATGGTTTCCAACTTCATCCATGTGCCCGCAAAAGACATGAACTCATTCTTTTTTATGGTTGCATTATGGCTGCATAGTATTCCATGGTGTATATGTGCCACATTTTCTTTATCCAGTCTCTCACTGATGGGCTTTTGCGCTGGTTCCAAGTCTTTGCTATTGTAAATAGTGCTGCAGTAAACATACATGTGTCTTTATAGTAGCATGATTTATAATCCTTTGGATATATACCCAGTAATGGGATTGCTGGGTCAAATGGTATTCCTAGTTCTAGATCCTTGAGGAATCGCCACGCTGTATTCCACGATGGATGAACTAATTTACACTGGGGAAAAGATTCACTATTTAATAAATGGTACTGGGAAAACTGGCTAACCATACGCAGAAAACAGAAACTGGACCCCTAACTTACACCTTATACAAAAGTTAATTTTAATTAGAGAGAAAACTGCTTACCTATCCATCAAAGTTAGTCCATTAATTTTTTTTTTTTTTTTTTACTAATGACAAATATGTTCCATTATCATAACTAGATTCCAGTTATGAGTGTGTCAGTTTCTGGAGAAAAAAAAGGTTTCTGTGCAGAGCTTATTTCAATCTTTGAAAGATGTACTGTGGTTCATTATTTCCGTCTTAATTAATGTCTTAATCTCTTAGTATCTATTTCTTCTCGCACAGTTCCTTTGGGCTGCCAGGCACATGAATTCTTTATTCTTGCTGACGATGTTACTATGTTTCCTAAGTAGAAGAAACTCATCCATTCTTTATTTATTTTTTTTGCCATTATCAACCTCTAATGTAAACAATATTCGTTATTGCTGGGAATAAATGCAAAAAATAGAATACAGGGTGTTTTGTGGAAAGATAGGTCCCCTTTGATTGGCAAAGACAATGGATAATGCATTCATCTTCTAATATACAGGCAAGTCAAGGGCCCCAGACTTTAGAACTTTACACACGGAAAAGGTTAAAAAGTCAAATAGGAAAGAGAATTTTGTTGAAATGCTGAGCAAAAAATATTACAAATATTACAAATTTGCTGTAACATTTCTGTGACAGTTAATCTCTGGGAACTGGAGATACCGCTCCTAAACCTAATTGTATATTTTTCTTTCTTTTCTGACTGAAGAAGTGATTAGACCTAGAGATAGAAATGACAGAGCAGGACTTACAGACATAATTTTTTTGATTTCACAAGAACACATTGCACAGTGAAAGGTGAAATATGCCACGTGTAAATGAAATTTACTTTATCACGAGTGACATAAAATCACTTATCATGGCCAGGAAGTACATGGTTCCACTAGAGTTCAAGGTGTATACACTGTTCTGCCTTGACAACATTCACCTTCTCAAGATCTCTAAAGCATATACTCAGTCTTCAGGCAAATGTCTTATACACATTGTTTTCAAAGAAGATCCTGGTACAAGCTTAATTGGAGTGGCCCGTTGTGTCTTGAATACAGGGAATCCAATGATTTATAATGACAAACACAAATAAAGTTGCATCACAAGGGACTCACCTTGAGTGAAATTAACTTAAGGAGTGAAAACACACAGATGGAAGAATAATATGTTAAACACGATAATAGATTCAGCTTGCTATTCTATTTAAATCACGTGTGCTCTGGAGTGACTGTGAGATGAGGAATTCATCTTTCCTTCTGTTGGTTTCAGTTCTCTCTCTCAAAGTGTGAACATCTCAGGCTGAGGGTGGCTCTAGTCTTTCAAGATACATCGTTTCTGTATCAGATAAATCCCAAATGCCAGCCAACTTGCTCATCTATTGTTTATTTGAAGAAAAAAAATCAGTCAGATCTAATGCAGGAGAAAAGATGGCGGTGTCAGACTTAATGAAAGATGTATATCTCTCACAGATGCTTTATTAAAAGGTTGCCAAGGGTCCTTTTGGCCATGCATAATTTCCACCTTTCAAGTTAATTTTAGAGCCCATTTCTAGGTGACTCCCTGTACTAAAATTTCACATCCTGCTACAGGTAGGTCCTGAGCAATTCTCAAAATCTTTAAAGGTCAAAGAGTAGAAGGGCACTGTAAATGAAGAAACTATGTTGACCACAAGGACTAATATCTTTTTAATACTCTGTTATTAATAACATTCCTTACAGTACACACCAGAACCACAATGTGTGTGAACTACTGTCAAGATAGAGACATGCCACTGCTTCTTTCTCCACATTAAATTCACGCCTCGTTTTTAAGCTTCAAAATTCCAGAAATTTCAAAAAGAGGACATTTATATTAAGATGGAATTTGAGAGAAATCAATAATGAGAAAATGATCTGAAGAATGTCACTCATTTAAGTGACAGTGACGTTAGACAATTCATTAACGGAATTCTGTGAAGAAATATATCGTGCTAATTTGGAATGTTACAACTAATATTTGGGCTTCAGAAATAGATCCTGTATGTCAAGATTCTTTTAAAATCTTTTAGAGTTATAGAGGCTGATCTTTAAATTTTAAAATATTTATTATTCATGTAAAATCCTAGGCAAGTCTAAGCCAAAAACAACCTAGTTACCTAGTTACAAAATTGTTATTTAAAAGAAGATTACAAGGGAATGTAATGAATTATGAACAAGTGAGAATTCAAGAAATTTAATTGATTGTATATGACAAATAAGAAATGTGTTCAGTTTCAGAAACTCCTGGATGTTATTTGAGAGCTGCAATATTTATTTATAAAGCATCAGATGTCTTTGAGAGTCTTTGTTGGGGAGCAAAGGATAAGACTAAGTGGCTTAGTTTTTCTATATATATAATGGTCTATAATATTATGGAAATAATATTTATTTTGATTTCACAAGAACACATTGTGCAGTGAAAGGTGAAATATGCCACGTTATGTTATATAATATTATGGAAATAATAATATAGAAATAATATTTCTATAATATTATGGTCTGTCTCATCAAGGAGTGACATCAGCTAACCCCACACAAAGGGTATTTCTGTGTCTGACCTCAATCGTATTTAACATCAGGAAATTATGGACAAATCCAAATTCAGCAGCATAAAGATATTTCTCTGCATAGGGACTGGACATTCTAACTAATGCAACTAATTCTCACCTATACAAAACTCCTGATGCTCTGAACTGCTGCCCAAGTTCTCAGCCCTTTTACAACTCTGATCAATAAAAAAAGCTCAAGGAAAAAATAATTATTTATCAGAGTAGCTATGAAATTACAATGGCCATTATTGTCCTTCCTAAAAGAATACACTGGATGATGAAATAATACAGGCATCCAAGATTACTTCTTTTGGGAAGACAGCTTAAGAAGTCTTTTAATAGAAAATAAATAGCCCACTTTGGCAATGTTCTTCTTGATATTGAGTCATTATACAATTCAGTTTTTAACTGAGAAAGCTTTCTTTGACAATTATAAAATAAAACTTTTAAAACTAAGACATTTCGTTTTGCTTCATATTAGACCTTTGGGAATCTTTAAAGGGTCATATAAACGTCCTTAGTCATCCTAGACAACAAAATTATTTGCATTATCTTGAATAGTAAGAAACCCTTTAAATTAGCTTATTAATTTATGGATTTGATTGCTACAAAAATACATTGTGATTTTAGTTTTAAATCCCATCCAAATTGGCTCTTCAACTCAATTTCACCATTCTCATGGAAGAAAAACTCATACCATATAGTTTTAATCTACAGTGGCTTTCCCTTTAGAAATCTACCAGATAGAGCTGCCTGTGTTCCTGATACGGCATAGGGGTAACAGAAACTGTTTAGGTAGCTCAGTGGTGTTTATTTTCCCAGGAATTGGTTAAAAATTGAATGTACTTTGTTACAGTACCCATATCTCCACAAATATTCACTCAAAAGTTACCCTGTTATCTACTTATTACCAGAAGGCAGATTACATGGTTTTCCAATTAATCATAGTAAAAAATAACAATATCTTTGAAAAAAATTAAAAATTACAAATCAGGAAAATCTTCCACACATTTAAGTTATTTAGTTATTTGAGACTTCATAGCAGCTTATAAACGACACTTTGTATCAGCTTCAGTGTAGGGATACTTTCTTCCTTAATCAGTGCATGCCTATTTGTTACTGCCTCTTAGCTGTTCTTTCAGAATGGGGAGAGTTATCAGCACTCCTAACATCAGGGCCAAAAAATAGCTACATTCCTTGGAGCTGGCAGGTGCGGGGTGTAAAGACTACGATGGGAGTTGGAACGACTAATGAGATTCCTGGGATTTTTGCTGTTTTAGAAGTGTCATGTTTTTGTTCTGCTGCTTAGTTGAATCACCTATTCCTGATCCCCTCTCCTCTCCCTCCTTCCCTCTGTTCCTCTTTCCCTCCCTCCTTTCTTCCCCCCATCCCCTCCCCTTCCCCTCCCCTCCCCTTCCTTCCCCTCCCCTCCCCTTCCTTCCCCTCCCCTCCCCTTCCTTCCCCTCCCCTCCCCTTCCTTCCCCTCCCCTCCCTTCCCCTTCCTTCCCTTCCTTATTCTGACTCTCTTTCAGATTTTAGCCTATGTGTCTCCTCAGAGGAGCTTTCTCAGAATGCCCATTGAGTTAAGTCATTTTATAATATCTGGTGCATAACTTAATTAATAAACTTAATACTGTGTATCCCCAGGGTTTACTTGTTAGTGTCCCTCACTATGTCAGAAGTTTCTCATATTCGTATTAATTCCCTGTTGTTACTGTAACATATTACCATGGATTTAGTGGCTTTAAATAAAACATGTTTATTATCTTGGAGTTCTGAAGGTGAGAAGTCAGAAATGGGCCTCATTGGGCCAAAATCAAGATATTGGCAGAGCCTTCATTCCTCCTGGAGGCTCTAGAGAAGAATCCATTCCTGTGCATTTTCCAGCTCTAGAAGCTGCCTGTGTGCCTTTCTCATACCTCTTTCTCCATTTTCAAAGCCAGTAGCATCATCTAATTTCTGATTCACTGTGGTCCCTGCTTTTGTTTTCACATCTCTTTCTCTAACTATACTGCCTCCTGTTTTTCTTTATAAGGACCTTTGTGATTATATTGGAGCCCCCTAGATAATCTCAAACAATGTCTCCACTTCAAAGCCCTAATCACATCTGCAAAGTAACACATTCACAGAGTCCAGGGATTAGGATGTGAACATCTTTGGAGAAGGTGTTATTCTACTGACCCCAAGTAGCGTGTTTTTTTTTATTTTTTATTTTTTTTGAGACAGTCTCACTCTGTCACCTAGACTGGAGTGCAATGGTGTGATCTCGGCTCACTGCAACCTCCACCTGCCAGATTCAAGCAATTATCTTGCCTCAGCCTCTTGAGTAGCTGCGACTACAGGAACGCGCCACCATGCTCAGCTAATTTTTTGTATTTTTAGTAGAGACGGGGTTTCACCATGCTGGCAAGGCTGGTCTCTAACTCGTGACCTCGTGATCCCCCCACCTCGGCCTCCCAAAGTGCTGGGATTACAGGCATGAGCCACCACACGTGGCCAGCATGTTAATTTTTGAATGAAATCTAGGGTCTGATCAAATGTGATATATTGTAGATATTCAGTGAACATTTAGTAAGTTAATAGATAAAAAAGGCCTGTTAATAAAGTGTCATTCAAATGACAAAATTATAAAAGTATGATCTAACATTTTACCCAATTAGTTACCTTTCCAAATTACAATATTTTCAATACAATAAAGAGTTTCAGGGGCCAACAGTGTCATTGGATACAAAACTCTTTTAGGAGTGGTAACTCCACTTTGTGAAGAAGCTCAGATATCTCATAATGTGTCCGGAATTGGTGGGTTCTTGGTCTCACTGACTTCAGGAATGAAGCCGTGGTCCCTCGCCGTGAGTGTTACAGCTCTTAAGGTGGCGCGTCTGGAGTTTGTTCCTTCTGATGTTCTGATGTGTTCGGAGTTTCTTCCTTCTGGTGGGCTCGTGGTCTGGCTGGCTTCAGGAGTGAAGCTGCAGATCTTCGCGGTGAGTGTTACAGCTCAAAAAAGCAGTGTGGACCCAAAGAGTGAGCAGTAGCAAGATTTATTGCAAAGAGCGAAACAACAAAGCTTCCACACTGCTGAAGGTGACCCCAGCGAGTTGCTACTGCTAGCTCGGCCAGACTGCTTTTATTCTCTTATCTGGCCCCACCCACATCCTGCTGATTGGTAGAGCCCAGTGGTCTGTTTTGACAGGGTGCTGATTGGTGCATTTACAATCCCTGAGCTAGATACAAAGGTTCTCCACATCCCCATCAGATTAGTTAGATACACAGTATGGACACAAAGGTTCTCCAAGGCCCCACCAGAGCAGCTAGATACAGAGTGTCCATTGGTGCACTCACAAACCTTGAGCTAAACACACGGTGCTGATTGGTGTGTTTACAAACCTTGAGCTAGATACAGAGTGCCAATTGGTGTATTTACAATCCCTGAGCTAGACATAAAGGTTCTCCAAGGCCCCACCAGAGCAGCTAGATACAGAGTGTCCATTGGTGCACTCACAAACCCTGAGCTAGACACAGGGTGCTGATTGGTGTGTTTACAATCCCTGAGCTAGACATAAAGACTCTCCACGTCCCCACCAGACTCAGGAGCCCAGCTGGCTTCACCCAGTGGATCCCGTACCAGGGCTGCAGGTGGAGCTGCTTGCCCGTCCTGTGCCATGCACTGGCACTCCTCAGCCCTTGGGTGGTCAATGGGACTGGGCGCCGTGGAGCAGGGGGCGGCGCTCGTCAGGGAGGCTCCGGCGGCACAGGAGCCCACGGAGGGGGTGAGAGGCTCAGGCATGGCGGGCTGCAGGTCCCGAGCCCTGCCCCGTGGGAAGGCAGCTAAGGGCCAGTGAGTAATCGAGCACAGCGCCAGTGGGCCGGCACTGCTGGGGGACGCAGTACACCCTCCGCAGCCGCTGGCCCAGGTGCCAAGTCCCTCACTGCCTGGGGCCGGCAGGGCCGGCCGGCTGCTCCGAGTGTGGGGCCCGCCAAGCCCACGCCCACCTGGAACTCCAGCTGGCCCGCAAGCGCTGCACGCAGCCCCGGTTCCCGCTCGCGCTTCTCCCTCCACACCTCCCTGCAAGCTGAGGGAGCCGGCTCTGGCCTTGGCCAGCCCAGAAAGGGGCTCCCATAGTGCAGCGGTGGGCTGAAGGCCTCCTCAAGTGCTGCCAAAGTGGGAGCCCAGGCAGAGGAGGCGCCGAGAGCGAGCGAGGGCTGTGAGGACTGCCAGCACGCTGTCACCTCTCAATAATGCAGTTGTCCTGTAGGAAATAAAACGTGAAATGTCATCATATTTGGTATACTCAACAGAAGAGCTCTATTTTAAAGAGAATGATGCCAAGAATCCTGGCATTCCTCTTATTCTTGATTCTGCCCTATTTTCTGTTTCACAGGCGTTCCTTCCCCATAGTTTTGTACCATGATTTTTAAATTACAAACTGCAAGACATTAAATTAAAATTATGATTATAAAGCATTCATATTTTCTACCTTCATGCTACTTTATTTAACTTTTCTTTTCAATAATTAAAACTATGTATTTCATTTTCCAACATGCCTCTTTTGGAATCTAACCAGAAACTCCCTTTTATCTGAAAGCTCAGATTGTCCTTGAGGCCATGTAACTACAAAACTAGAAAATCTCATGAGTTCTGCGGTATAATATAGTACTTATTGGAGCTCAGAGAAATAGTTGCAGCAGTTAATACTCTCTATGTGCTAGGTATTCTAAAAAACATTTATGACTAATTTTATTTGTTTATGAATGTATGTCTTTGTTTATTTCAGTCTTTAAGGGCAGAAGGTGAAGTTATTCCACAGCTCACTCTTGTCACTTCCCTGTGCAAAGCTTATTCTTTCTTTAGTGATTGATTCACTTTTATTCTCAGTCTTCATTCCCAGTTTCCTCCCCTGTGGCCTATCACTCTAATCTGTTTAATATGTACTTTTGAATTTTTATGTATTCTCTTACATTGTCATTACAGTTTAGCATGTTTTTGTCCACAAACATAACTTACATAAAATATTGTATTTTTCCTCTTCTCACTAAAGCACTGGCTTTTTAGATAGTTCTCCATGTTGCAGAGACCACATCTAGTTTGCTTCTAACAGTTGGATAGTATAGTACTGTATAGTGTAAGTCCACTCTGTTTTCCTTATTTATTTATTAGCTATGAACTCACATTATTGCCTTTATCTGTTTATATAAACAACACAGTGATGCATACCATTAATAATCTAGTGACTGTGGATTTCTTGCGAGGATTTCTTTTTGATACAAATTCTGGATTAATATTGCTAGGTCAGCAATTTTGACTCAAGTAAGTACCCCCTGCGAGCTTTCCAGGATGCCTGTATCAGCCTACTTCCAACCAGCAGTGCATGAGCATTCTTGCTTCATGTCCTCACCAACACATGACATTCTCATTTACGCTGATCCGTAAGGTATAAAGTAGTATGTTACTGTCTTGAGTTTCATTCCTCTCATTACCAGTGAATATGAGCATTTCTTTATATTTTTGTGGATTACCCTTGAACATCCTTTACCCATTTGTCTATTGTATTTATTGAGCTCCTTTTGTTTTTGCTGTTGTTGTTGTTTTTGTTGATTTCCTGGATAGTTTTGTTCATTCTATGTATTGACCACTTCTTAATTTCACATGCTACCACTGTCTCTTATTGTTTCATATTTATAGCCTGTGCTTATGGTTCCATAATAGTCATTTCTTAATGGGACATTGGTTACAACTTAAAAAAACTCAAAAGCTGGGCATGGTGGCACACACCTATAGTTTTAGCTACTTGGGAGGTTGAGGTGGGAGGATTGCTTGAACCTAGGAGTTTGAGGCTGCAGTGAGCTGTGATTGTGCCATTGTACTCCAGCCTGCATAGCAGAGGGAGACCGTATCTCTTAAAAAAAGAAAGAAAAAGGAAACAGCTCAAATATATACATCCACCAGTATTATCAACTAATAGTTTATAATGACTCAAGGGAATAGATTAGAAATAAATCATCACATTTATTTCATGGGTGTAATAAATAAAAGCTTTATTTTCTATGCCTGCATTCAATCAGGTACTGTGTGTGATGGCATTAGACTGCATCATCCTTGCTAGTCAAGCATAAAATCTGGACTATTTTAAAAACTAGATTGCCTTCCAGGGTACCACTTCATGTTCCACGGGAATGGCCTGTAGCTTTGAGTGAGGCTTGGGAGTTGATGGCAGTGCGATCTTGCATTTTTCAGAGCTGGAAAATGGATGGCAGTGGCATAGAATTTGTTTTGTAATTCCTTGCAGAATGACACTGCCCTAATCACTCTCAGTTCAGCTGACGGTCAAGATACATGTGAAAATTTTAATGAAAGAAATAATGCCCTCTCAGATTTCTAAACACTTTTGGATTTCTCTTGTGGATTTGCTATCCCACTTCCAGGTTGGTGCTTCCTGCTCTCCTGGGATATTTTCTCTGGAAGTCACCAGATATTCACAGTTCACCATCAATTTAGATTTTTGTGTAGCACATCTGTTTGGCTTGGTGTCCAAGAAAAATATTCCAAGAATTATTTGAAGCCCTATGCTCTGTGTTTTTATCACATCACAATTTATTCAGGTGGATGATAGCTTTTGGCAAATAGAAGGACATTTTTGTTTATGAGTCAGTCATGCACTTGCCATATGACTACGGAAAGACATTGAAAATTGATGTCTATTTTATTTCAGGGGAAGATGAACAAACCAAGGAAATAATTTTCCAAACTTTTAGGTACATTTAAAAGAAATGTCTTGAATCCTAAATATCCCCAATAGATTTAAGTAAGATCCACAGGGGCACCGACATACCTGGAACATAAAGAGGGAAAGAGGGGAGATAGTAGAGGGAAGGGTGACCAACCATCCAGGTTTGCCTGAGACTAAAGGTTTTCCCAGGAAGTGGGACTTTTAGAACAAAAAACTCAGGGAAAGTCCTAGGCAAACCAGAATGGTTGGTCACCCTAGAAAGGGATCCGAGAAGAAAAGAATGTGGTGGACGTTATTAGCTTGCCACTCACAAGCAATTCTATTACTTCATCACTCATTGTGTCAGTGTTTTCCAAGCATTTACTATGGGCCAAGAACTGTGCTAGGCACGGGGTCTACAATGAGGACTAAGCCTCATGGTGCACACAGTCCACAAAGTCCACTGGCTAATAGAATCTGAGAGACTAGAAGTGTGAAGGAGCCTAAATAGCTTGTAGTAAAAACTAATTTCCTCTGATTTACAGGTAAGAACTCTAAGACTGAGAAGTTATGAATGACTGATGTTCTTACGGTGCATTAGACCATTTAGTCAGATTCTCAGCTCTTAAAGGGCTTCTCTGTTTATTGCACTAAACTATCTCCTCCTCTGTCTCCTATTAGCAGCTATTTGTATTTCAGCCCATGGTAAAGTAAGCCCCTCATCATACTGCATCTGTGCCAGCTAAGAATATAAATTTACATTCTCCTATTTCTACATTGAGTTCTAGGCGTCAGATTAAATTACAACTCATTCCTGAAATAAGAACAAAAATTTACAGAGGAATGCTGAGATAACGCATTGACAAACAAGAGGGAGAATTATTCATATGGAAATATATACATTGATCTTTTGTGTGTATATACACTCACATCAAACCTACGTATTTTCATCTCTCACAACACTGGTTTCTTTCCACTTTTTATCATAATCTTTTATAAGTAGATGCTATATCCTCTTGAGAGAGATCCATACCCTATCCGTAATGTTAGTTCTAGTCTCAGCAGTTTCCTTGGTGCCTTGAACATAGCTTCTCTAATAATGGTTGCCTGGAAATAAATATATGAATGGAAATACATACTGTCTCAAAGTCAAAGTCAGGTTGGGCAACTGCTTTCTTAGCTCGGGGACAACTGGTTTGACCTTGTCTTGACTTGAGGCAGCCTCATAAAAAAAGGCATTTAGTTTACTAAATGCCCACATGTTTTGAGCTTTTTGAAAGGATTTACTGCCACAAGTTCTGTTCTATTTATCTTTTCCATTTCAGACAGCTTTTACTGATGTGGACCAACATCTAAGGTCACAGAAAATAGGAAAAGAGCTAGAGGAAGCTTGTTTTGAAGCTGATCCGACAAGTAAACTTGTTTTCACGGCATCTAATACAGTGTCTGGTGCATTGCAGGTCTTTAAGAAATGCTTATTAGATTTCTGTGATACGTCAGGTAAATGTCATTCAAATATGGGCTCCAAAGAAGGAGGAAGATGCTTTCAACTGCTCAGAAGATAGAGGTGTTTATTTTAAGATAAAGTGATTTTAAAGTGTTTGGAAATTGATGTCTATTTTATTTCAGGGAAAAAAATGAGCAAACCAAGGAACTTTTAGGTACATTTTAAGGAAATATCTTGAGTCTTAAATATCCCCAATAGATTTAAATGAGGTCCACACGAGCACCGACATACCTGAAGCATAAAGAGGGAAAAAGGGGAGATGGTAGGAGAAAGGGTGACAAACCATCCACAAAATTCCAATAAATTGCATCCAATAAATTCCTTTTAAAAGAAATTTTAATTTTTTACAGAAATCTATCCATGCAGATAAATTGTTTTCTTTTTTTCTAGACAGTCAGATTTTTAGTGTTCACCTTGTAACAAGAACTTGTTGACTTTGTAATTTCCCTTGCCAGCAGGAGCCAGAGATCTTCCCTTCAGCTATACTTGAGACGACTCCTAAGGCGTTTTCTGTCTACTTTCTCTACCCCCCAGGTTTCCTCTAGCTTCTTGGACAGATGGTTTAAGGATTGAGCTCTCTATTGCACATCCTTCTGGCTTCAGAGGTCTTTTACCACTTAACTCATCCTGGACCCAACTATTTTTTATAATGTCTCTATTTTTTCAAATGAGATGCTAGATGAAAAGTGAGATAGCGCTTGGTACATAGTTGACACTGAATACATGGTAATTATTATTACAAATGTTTGTCTGTGTTAGGACTTAGCAGGCTTCAAAGGTAGGGCTGGTTTTTACTCTGCCACATGTTTTTGACTTAGGCATGCTTATACCAAACTTAAAATTAATGAATTCTATCAAAAGTCTTTTGACTACAGTTTCCATGTAAGCATCCTGCTAATGAGCTGATTTTCTTTCACTAATCCTTGAAATTATATGAATTGATTCTTCAATGAAAGGAGTACTTTTAAAAGTTTTGTTTATTGCCAAGTAAACTAATTAATTTTACTTTGCATAATGAGTGCTTTTTCTCAGGTTGAAGTAAAATTTTAGTATGTTAACTAGCCACAACGCAAAAGCCACTATAATTCAGAAAAATTGATTGTAGCTTTTTATTAATATCATGACAGAATGAATGAATGATTTTAATTTGGTATAGGTATAAATGTATTTTAGCCACCCAAATTATTCTAATGCAATTCCTTAGGAATTATTCTTGTCAGTATGCTTTCTAAATGTCTTGACATCTACAATTTGAAGGGTTATTCAAGAACAATTTGATAGTTTTCCCACTTCCTTCCTCAACCCTCAAACATTTCCATTGTATCTCAAAATTGTAAGAGCTAGTATCAGTGGTTTAGTTTAAAACTATATACTATAGTGGTAATATAGCCTTTTAGTTGTGAGGACAGCAAATGATGGCCAAGAGGAGGAAAGTCTCCTTGAGTGCAATATTCAAAGTACAATGCAAGGTCTCACCACAAGTAACTAACCCAGTATAAATGGTTTTGATGGTCAAGACCATAACCCAAACTTTCTCAGTGTAATGGTATGGAAGTAAGTATGTGTTATAAAACAATTATGTACATTGGTTTTTATTTCCTTACAATGACTGTTTCAAGTTGCATTTGACTTTCTCGGTGCTATAGAACAAGATGGAGCACATTGCACAGAATTAACGAGATTATCTTTGTAATCAGGAACCTTAAATTTGGATCCCAGTTTTGTTGCTTAAAAGTGTGTGTCCTTGGGCAAGTTATCTAGCCTCTCTGAACCCTCTTTTCTAGGATAAAATTATCTCAAGAAATTGTTATGGAGAATAAAAAATATTACAATACAAATGTGTCATTTGGTGGGTCCTCAATGTAATTGTATCTACCTCTATGAAAGAATATAAAAAGAATGTATGATGAAGTGATATTTCTATTTCTTGAATGGCTCTACTCAATCCAATAAGATTTTGATATTACGTGACAAATTGCTTTTATTTGCCAACAAAAGTCTTATAAAAACCTTATTTCAGCCCCGTCATCCTGATTTCATTATGATCATGGCTCTAAGTCATTTCTCCTGCAACTCTGTTTTGTTTCTTTTGTATATTTTAAGATAATTTCCATCTGAACATGGTATGAACCACATCGCTGAAATCTAATTAGTAGATCACCTGCTCCAGCAGCATGTGCCTTTATCTCATTACTCTTCCCCTGTGAGCCATATGTCTGCTTCCAACATCAATCTTTCTATGTAATTATTGCAGCAAAGAATTTATTTGGTTTTGTAACCATTGCCTTCTTTTGTTGCAAGGCATTTCTTTTCTTGACTTTCCCCAGGTAGACATCCTGCAGTTGTCTTTCTAACCCCATGCTGTGAATATGGTCCAAAGTAATTCAGTTTCTTTCTGTATCCTATGTGCTGATTTTCTTTAGTTCCCTGATGTTGAAAGCCACCATATCATCATTGTTGATTTTGTTTATTCCTTTGGGGCTATTTTTTTTTCTAGGAAGGATTATATTAACATCATGCTGAACTTTGTGACCAAAAGCTGTGATGTGCCTTGATACAATACAGGGTATGTCAAAAAAGAAACTAGAAAAATGGTAAAGAGTGAATTGGAAACAATGACTAGTGTTGAATTTTTTAATGTTGTAAATTACTCAGTTCGAACACATAACTTTTCTTTCATGGGAAAAAAGATCTCACTGGAGAAGTCCCTAAATAATTTTATGGACTCAGGTTACCCGTTAGTTTGGATGACCTTATCTTCAACAGTCCAAGAACTTTCTGAGATAAAGTGAAAATTTCATTGTGAATAATCTATACTTTTTGCATAATACACTATTTTCTTTTAATATTTAATTCATCATTCATTCATCTGATCTACATTTATTTAATACCTGCTATGCAAAAGCACTCTTCTAGGAACTTGGAATACAGTGATGACCAAGACTTACATTAGCTTTGCTCTTCTGGGTTTTTGAGGCTATTGGGGAATGCAGGTACTGTGGAAGTAAATCAAAGTAAGGGATGATGAATGCAGAGAGAACAGGACACCAAGAATGTCTTCTGTGGTGGAGACGGCTGCTCTGAGAGCACAGCATCTAAGCTGAAGCCCGGGAAGTGAGTAGAACTGATAAATTCATATATTTTAGAGTTGCTTCACAAAGAATAGAAAGACCTAATATAGTAAGAAAAGAACCACTTGTAGAAGCTATGTATTTTGTAGTCCTCAGCAGATTACTTAAGAAAGATGGCAAATTTCATCCTTTTAAAAAAACACTCATTCCTGATTCCATCAAATCTCATTATTATATACTTCTCTAGCTCAGTATTTGTCTTTTAAAACATATGTAACAAACCTGCACATTGTGCACATGTACCCTAAAGCTTAAAGTATAATAATAATAAAAAATAAATAAATAAATAAATAAAATTGCTTACATAATTTTAACTTTTTCCAAAATGTTATTCTGAAAAATTTTAAACATATGGAAAAGTTGATAGAATTGTACAGTGAACACACAGACTTGAAACTAAGATTCTACAATTAACATTTTTCTGTTTGCTTTTTCACATATCAATTCATATCAATTGCTTTTTCACATATCAATTTATCCATTGCTTTGTTTAGCATTGATCAACCCAGTTTTTAATAAAATTCATAATTAGTTGTAGACATCAGTACACTAAAACTTACAGCACCCACATCACTAACAGAGTGATAAATTTGTCTGAGAATGTATGTATATAACACATTTTTATATTTGAAGTATAGTGTATACATGATGAAACGTACAAAATGTAGTTATGCTATTCAGTGAGTCTTGAACAATGCATAGACTTATGAAACCCAAACTCCTATCAAGATATAGAGCATTAGTCTTACTCCAATAACTGCCCTTGTGCCCCTTCCTAGGTAATCCCTGATCTGTCACTCCAGAGGCAATCACTGTCACTTATATTTAGTATATATTAATTTTACCTATTTTAGAATGTTATATTAAATTGGTTCATAGAGTACAACTCTTGTATAAGGTAACTTAGCAATTAATTTTGAGAGTTATCTATGTTGCATGTATTAGTAGTTTGTTCCTTTTAATTGCCAAGGAATGAACATTATATGAATATATAGCAGCCGCTTTAACTGTTTTTCTGATGATGGAATTCTGGGCTCTTTCCAGTTTAGAAATTGTCTTAGTTCCCTTAATGTTGCTATAAAGAAACACCTGAGGCAGTGTGATTTATAAAGAAAAGAAGTTTATTTGGCTCACAGTCCAGCAGGCTGTACAAGAAGCACGGCACCAGCATCTGCTCAAGCTGCTTCTACTCATGGCAGAAGGAGAAGAGGGGCTGGCAGGAGCAGAGATCACACAGTGAGAAAGGAGGCAAGAGAAAGAGCCAGGCTCTTTTAACAACCAGCTTTTGTGGGAGCCAATATAGTGAGGACTCATTCATTACAGGAGGATGGCGCTAAGACATTCCTGAGGAATCTGCCCCCGTGACCCAAATACCTCCCATTAGGCCCCACCTCCAACCCTGGGGATTAAATTTCAACATGAAGTTTTGGGGGAACAAACATTCAAACTGTAGCAGAGGTATTATGAATAAAGCTTCTATGAACATTCTTATCTAAGTTATTTTTTGTAGACTTAACACTTTCATTTCTCATGTATAAATTCCTAGAGATGAAATTGCTGAATCATAGAGTAGATATGTTTAAATACCATGTGGATATGTTAAGTAAGGTGTAAGTTATAAGAAACTGTTAATTTTTTTTGTGGTTGTACTTACCATCCACATGAGCATACATGAGACTTCCAGTTGTTCCATATCCTAGCCACTTCTGGGCTTCTGAGTCTTTAATTTTAGCCATTCTGGGATATATAATGACATATCGTTATGGTTTTGATTCACATTTCCCTAAAGATTAATGAGATGTTCACCACTTTGTCATGTACTATCGGTTATTAGGATGAGTTTAGTTGTGAGATGTCTGTCTAATTCTTTTGACTTTCTTTTTTTTAAATTGGATTGCTTGTTTAATTATTGAATTGTAATTCTATTTTCTCCCAGTTTGTGGCTTGATCATTGATTTATAGATGGTGGTGTTAAGGGGAAGTTTTTATTTTGATAAAATCTAATTGATCCCTTTTTTCTTTTAGGATTATTCATTTCTGTGACCTGCTTAAGAAACATTAAAATGCTTTTAAGTAGTGAAGATATTCTTTTATGCGTTCTTCTAAAAATTGTATAGTTTTAGGTTTTATGTTTACGTCTATGATCCACAACAAATTATTTTTTTGTATGTTGTGTGACAAGGGTTGAAGTTCGTTTTTTTTCCCACAGGGATATTGAGTGATTGCTCAGCACTATTTGTTGAAAAGTCTTTCTCTTTCCCATTGAATTGCTTTGGCACCTTTATCAGAAATTAAATGACCATGTGGGTCTATTTCTGGGCCCTTGATTTCATTCTGTTGCTATTCTTTTTGTCTGTATTTAGACCACAGTCTTGATTACTATATTTTTATAGTGGTTTTGTTATTAGTGTAGGCACTCCAACTTGATTCTTCTTTTTAAAAATAGATTTTGCCATTTTATTTTGTTTGCATTTATGCATTTTTAATTGTTAGTTCCCACAAAAAGTCCTGATAATATTCTGATTTGGATTGCATTAAATTAACAGATAAGTATGGGCAGAATTAATAAAATCTTAGCATAATAGAGTCTTAATCCTTGAACATTAATATGTATGTTTTCTTTTATTTTTCTCTTCAATTTTTGTATTTTTTACTGTGTTTCAGACTGAATGTTTATATCCCACCACAACTCATATGCTGAAGCTCTAATCTTCAACGGAATTTGGAGATAGGACTTTGGGAGGTAATTAGGTGATTAGAGTGAGACCTTGGTCTGATAGTATTATTTTTTTTTAATTATACTTTAAGTTTTAGGGTACATGTGCACAACTGTTTTTATAAGGAGAGGCACCAGAGGGCTTGTTCTCTCTCACCGAAGTGCCCTTATGGAGTAAAGACATTGAGAAGGTGGCTATTTCTAAGCCAGGAAGAGAACCCTCACAAGAGCCTGACTGTGCAGCACATAGACTATCTGTGCTGATCTCAAACTTCCAGCCTTCAGAACTGTGAGAAAATACATTTCTGTTGTTTAAGCCACCTAAGTTTCTTGTATCTATGGCAGTCTGAGGTGACTAATATGTAGTGCAGAGGTCTATATTTCTTTTGTTAAATTTATTTCTAAAGATTTTTGTGTATATTTTTGGGAATACTATTGTAAGTGGATTATTGAAAAACTTACTTACCATTTACCACTAGTATGGATGAAAATCCAATTGACTGTATGTTGATTTTGTATATTGATTTTGTTATTTCACTAAAATCACTTAGTACTTCTTGTTCTGGTAGTAGTTCTTGTTCTGATCCCAACTTAGCAACTTAAAACAAAAGAATGTTTTGTCATAATCCTGCAATTTAGGCAGAGCTCTCTGGGTGCAGCTTGTCTCTGCTCCACTCAGTGTTAGCTGGGGCACCTCAAGGACTAGCAACTGGAATAACTGGAAGGCTCACTCATTAATTTCTGGTGATTGATGCTGATTGTAGGCTGGGTACATAACTAGGCATGTGGTTGGAACACCAAGACATGGCCATTCAAATGGCTGCTTGAATTCTTCATTTTGTAGTGGCTTGGTCCTAAGGGTAAAACTGAGAGAGAGAGAGAGAGAGAGAGAGAGAGAGAGAGAGAGAGAGAACATGCCAGTGTACTGAGTGGAAGATGTATTATCTGTTAGGACCCAATTTCAGAAATCCCTTCCTCTGCATTCTATTCTTGAAGACAGTCACAAAATTGTCCAGTTTTAAGGAATGGGGAAAAGACTCCACCTCCAGATGGGGGAGTAGCAATACTCTAGAAGAGCATATGACACCGGAAATTTTGGAGTGATTATTTTTGGAAATACAGTCTAACACAGTTCTTGCAGCATTTTGGTAGAGTTTCTAATATTGTCTAAATAAACATTCATTTTATCTGTGAATGGAAATATTTTTACATTTAAAAAGATCTTTGTTTTTTTTATTTTTATTTTTTATTTTATTTATTTTTTTTTGAGACTGAGTCTCTCTGTCCTCCAGGCTGGAGTGCAGTGGCACGATCTCGGCACACTGCAAGCTCCGCCTCCTGGGTTCATGCCATTCTCCTGCCTCAGCCTCCCGAGTAGCTGGGACTACAGGCGCCTGCCACCACGCCCCGCTAACATTTTGTATTTTTAGTAGAGATGGGGTTTCACCGTGTTAGGCAGGATGGTCTCAATCTCCTGACCTCGTGATCCACCCGCCTCAGCCTCCCAAAGTGCTGGGATTACAGGCGTGAGCCACCGCGCCCGGCCTGCTTTTTATTTATTTATCTTATCTCATTGCAATGGCTAGGAGCTCCAGCACAATGATAAGGTGATGAGAGTAAAACATCCTTTCCTTGTTCCCAATATGGGAAATGTTTCAATATTTCACAATAAGTGATATTAGCTATAAGTGATATTAGCTATTAATTTTCATAGGTGCACTTTATCAAATTGATTTTCACAACTTATATAAGTAATCATAAATCGGTGTTAAATTTTGTCAAGGGCTTTTCTTCTTTTTATTAAGATGATCACAGATCTCTTTTAACCTGTTAATATGGCAAATTACAATGTTTTTTAGAAATATTAACTATAGAATAAACACTACTTGTTTATGATGCATTATCCTTTTTGTAAATTGCTGGATTCAAGTTTTTAATATTTTGTGTTTGGTATTTTGTGCCTGTATTTATAAAATGTATTAGTCTGTAATCTTTTTTTGGTAACAATTTTGTTTTGGTATCAGTGGCATGCTGACATCAATAACGCATGTTGGAATATGTTCCTTCCCATCTATTTTCTGAAGGAGATTGAATAAGATTAATGTCATTTCTTTCTTAAAGATGTGATAGAATTCACAAGAATGTTGTTTGTGGGATGATTCCTCAACAAATTCAGTTTTAAAAACAGATATGTTTATTCATATTTTCTATTTCATTGTGCAGTAGCTTGCTAAGTCATAAGTTGTTCATTATATTGGATTAATTTTAAATGTATTTAAATCTTGGTGATTTATATTTTATCTCTTTTTTCAGTCTGACCAGAAATTTATCAAATTTCATCCCTTTTCACATAATCAACTTTAATTTTATCACAATTTTAAAATGACATGTACTTATTATTTAATTAGTGTTTGTCTTTGTGTCTTTTGTTTTTTTTCATAGTGGAATCCTTAGTGTCAAACAGAGTATTAGGCTGATAATGGATGCCTGCTAACTAAAATATTATTAGATTATGATAATATATAAAATGAATGTCATCAGGTTGTTTTTTCTTTCTATTCAGGCAACTATCTCTGGGCAAATGGTACTTAGAAAAGCAATGCTCTGCCAAATTTTCTTTTGATGAAAGCATAGCAGGATTATAGCTATTCCTGACATTAAAGTACCTTAAAAATATTTTTGAGCTGATGATTAGGAAATAATTACTGACCTCAGAGGCTGACAGTTTTTAGATATCTGAGGGATCAGCACTTGTATCAAGAAGGATATAACTATTAAGGTAGAGAAATCAGTCTTACCAGAATGCTGGATCGGGATTGAAGATAATACGTTCTGATTTTACTCACGAAATCTGGGCAGCTATTACAAACTGAGGTCAATAGGACCAATCTTTTACTGAGATTCAAAATTTCATTTTGCTGGAAGGCTGCATTAGAAAAGGGAACAAAACTTTGGACCTAGATGGCTTTTATTTTGCCTGTAAGACCTCTTATCAACAGATTCTATGAAAAGCTGAGAGTACCTCTCTGACTTGTTATATACAGGTGATATTTTTAATCATTGAGAAGTGAAATTTAATGCCCCTTAATAACAACATATATTTGTCTGAGCTTGGAGACTGGAGAAGCCTTGATTGAGTTAGAAGTATGAAGACATTCTCACATAAGATTTTATTAGTCTTCCATTATTTACAAGCAGATGTTCAAGCTTCTTGATTGGGTTTTATGGGGTTTGTAATATGATCCTCTCTACCTCTCTAAATTCCAAGTTCAATATTCCCTGCTAGCATCTATTCACAAGATAGGCTGCTTTTTCACGGTCTTCCCTCCACAATCAATTCAGGATGATTATTGTTTTCTCTGGTGAGATTTTGCTTTTGCTTCTGACTTCCACATGACCTCCACATTTTCCTCAATCCAAATATGTTCACCTTCTACCTCTCCATCCATTCAAACATGTCCTCAAAACCTGAGTCAAGTCCAAATGTTCCATATTTCTCCAGTTATGTCAGTTCACAGTGATTGTTACTTTTCAGCTCTCACGACACATTAACTGTGACTTCAGATACTCTCTAAAATTACTTTGTTTTTTGTTTTCATACCTTGTAGAGCCAGATGGACTATAATCCCCCTTGAGAATAGTACTATGTGTAATATTTGTCTAGCTCCTGGTCTTAAGTGCTCTTCCCACCTTAGCCTACCAAAGTGTTGGGATTGCAGGATAAGTCACCATATCTGGCCCCCAAGTGTAATATTTTAAAAGTATATAATTTAATTTTCTTCCTTAAAATAGATTATGTTAAAGGTAAAGAAGTTATTAAGTAAACAGACTGTGGTCAAACAAACCTAGATTCAAATGTCAACTCCTTCTATTTACTAATGAGATAGTTGGATGAGTTACTTAACATCTCTAACACTCAGTTTATTTATTTATTTTGCAAATAAGAGGCAACGTAAGCATAAATTAAAAATAGCAAGTTTACAGTCAGGATTAAATAAGATAATGCATATGATATGCATGATACATAGTTAAGATATGCTAGTTACTCTTATAATACCACACCTTTTAAATGAGTCAGTGTTATCTTTAGGAATATCATTTTTGAACTGAGTCATGGTGAAATGTATAGGACTGCATAAATATTCCACAAATTACCCCCAAATGTTATACTTACTTTAGTTATTTATTTATCTCTTCTTTACATTTTTTGTTTTTGCCCTCCACTTTAAGCTATTGGTTTTATTCTTTCTTTGATATCAATATGCCTATATCAAGAAGCATGTCATTCTTTTTTTGCTTCTAATGTTATATGCAACAATGCTAGGATTTTCCCTGAAACCTTTGCTGATTTTATAATGCCTATTTTAAGAAATAGTAGTTTTGGTGTTAAGAATCCTGGCCTTGAACTTGTGCCTGGCACACACTAGGGACAATACATTTTTTCTTTTTTTTGGAGACAGAGTCTCGCTGTCGCCCAGGCTGGAGTGTAGTGGCGCGATCTCGGCTCCCTGCCAGCTCCACTTCCCGGGTTCACACCATTCTCCTGCCTCAGCCTCCTTAGTAGCTGGGACTACAGGCGCCCCCCCCACCATGCCCAGCTAATTATTTTTTTTGTATTTTTGGTAGAGACGGGGTTTCACCGTGTTAGCCAGGATGGTCTCGATCTCCTGACCTTGTGGTCCACCCACCTCGGCCTTCCAAAGTGCTGGGATTACATGTGTGTGCCACCGTGCCCCGCCAATACGTATTTTTTAAATTAGTGAGTTAAGATATTAACAAATAAATGCATGAACGGAATTAAGCAATCAATAAATGCTTGCTGTTGCCCCTGTTTACTTTCAGATGCAATTTCAGAAGTCTCCTGATTTCTTCCAGACCCTTTCTTCCTAGTTGGCTGAATGCCACCCAAGCTTCAGCTATGTTTAATTCATTTGCTTTTTTATGTTTTTAGCTTGAGCTCTCTTTAGTTCCACCGATTTTCCTTGTAATTTTGGTTTCCTTAAAATCTACTCACATTTGAAATTACATTGAAGTAGTGTATAAGTCTGTTTTGTGTTACTTCAGTCCCCCGTTCTCATAAAGTTTCTCCTTAAATTTAGATCTTAGCATTAATCCTGAATTCTGTACTGTAGTTTATACAAATAGCATGAACTAGATCTTCGGACACTTTCTGAATCCCCTACTTTAGTCAAACTTCTGTATTCATTAAGACATTCCTTCTAGTTAGCCCAGCTCCAGCTGCAGATTTTGGTGTTTAAGGTATTCTCTACTGCTAGCTCAGTCCTTTGGTTTACCGCTTTCTCTTACACACTGCTGAACATGCCCTACTTAGTATTCCTGTAATTTCTGTTTTTGTGGCATGTAATATAAAGAATGGACAACCCAGCCAGATGTAGTATTGTGCAACTGTTTTTCTTAGTACATAGGGTAGTGTTCTTCTCCATAGAAATAGTTCAATATTTGTGCTTTTTCACAATAATTTAAGCTATACAAAGGTTTTAAAATATTTGTTTTATATCTGAATGGTGCTCTAATAACTGTTTTACAAGCATTGTTTTACCCCAATATGCAGTAAGAAATTTAACAAGAAGACATAATGCACGTATTCAAGTTATTACTACACAATGATATACTGTATTTTCTAGCCTGTCCTACTGTATTCATTTCTACTTATATTTAAAATAATGTTTTTTGCTACCCATAAAGCGGTCTTGGGTTCTATGTTTTATTATATTCTTGTGCTGCACAAAATGTGACATTCCTGAAATTTCTCCCAAGAGCAGTTGCTGATTTTATTAACTGGCAGTCAGTATGACCTTTACTTAGGGAGGTTAGAAAAAAATGGATATGAAAAAATATTTTGTAGATCATGTAATTTTTATTATTTTCCCACCGATTCAGTGTTTCATCCCTCCTCCACTCTGCATAGCACATGCCACCTAATCCTTTTCACGTGTTCATCCATGTTTAAAAATTTAAACTCTCGGTTAGCCAATTTGAAATGTCATGGCCCCTGAAAGCCAAAGAAATGAGAAATGTTTGGAAAGAAGGCAAGGTTGGATATTTCTATTACAAACGCAATAATTTTCATTACTTGGGTTCATTTCATTATTTTGAACAATGTAGGATGAAGTTTTCCCCAAGAGTCTTTTTCAAAGTGGCAAAAGGTAATATTTCAAAAAAGGTTTTTCATAATATTAAATAATTTTGGAAAATTTAAGTTTAAACAAAGTGAATTTCTTAACTTTGTTGGAAAAACTTAAAAGGTTTTTCCAAGTCTTTACTATGCTAACATGCATTATGAGTCTCTACATGGTGGTTCAGAGCCAGTCATGGAATAGTCATCTTCCAAATACAACTGAACACAATTGTGGTTGTGGATGGAAAGAGGATACATTGAGGCAGTAGCTGGAGGTCTAGAGATTTCATCCCACCTCAGTGTGCCCTTCAGGTAGAATACCTGACCTTTCCATTTCTCAATACTTTTATATGTAAAGTTAGAAGACAGAATTAATAATCACTAAGATCTCTTACAGTTTAAGAGGTGAAGAGCTTGAAAAGTTCCCAAAAGAGATGTGGAAGCTAAGTGTTGCTAATGAACTGGGTTACAAGGCTTACTTAAAATAATGTCTTACAGGCTGTGGCTTCTCACTCTCAGCCTTTGTATTCAACAGTCACAGTTCCACTCTGTTAGGAAGGAAAACTTTACATATGCCCTAATGTTCATTTCAAACTCAACGAAACCCCCTACTTATAGTGATTTAGGGTTGAGGCCACAGACATCTGTTTTTTGTTTTGTTTTGTTTTGTTTTTTTGAGACGGAGTCTCACTTCGTCACCCAAGCTGGAGTGCAGTGGCATCATCTGGCCTCACTGCAAGCTCCGCCTCCCGGGTTCAAGCGATTCTCCTGCCTCAGCCTCCCGAGTAGCTGGGACTACACAGACATCTAATTCGTGGCACCCAGACTTAGTTGCAAACTTTGACAGGATAGAAATATGCTCATCCAAGTTTTGCAGTTATTTCCATTTGCTTACCCAGACCTTGAGGAATCAGGATCCAAAATTCAGACAACATTCCGAGTGATAGATAAGTTATCATTAATGAGTCAGATATTCCAAGATGAAACAAAAGATTAAAATAGTAACTAGGAAAGGAATACTTTCTAGATGGACTATTTAACTATTTGGGCTAATTCCTAGAAATTATTCTCAGACAAGTTAGTTTTATTAACTAAAATTATGGTTATTCTGAATAATAGATCAATTAAACACAAATGAATTATCTCAAATCCAACAGTAAGGTAGAAAATAGTAAACTTTAATTATGTATTCAAATGTTAGATTTTGAAAAATGCCTTTCCCATCTCATTTATCAACATTGTAGGGGAAAAATATCATAATGGCATTTACAATGTAAGTATCATTCTAATAAATATATAGTAAACTATACGATCAAATTCTAAAGCTGATGTCATTTTAGAGCAACTACTTTAAGACATCTAAATGTAAGAACCTCTATTTCATTTTTCCAAATCATATTTTCAAAATATCCACTATATTTGACTTCAAGTTCCCAACATTTATGGCTTACCTGAGAGGTCTATGTTAAGAAGTGGGTGAGATTTATTGACCCAAATGAGCATGAATATAATTTCTTAATTAGGAAATTTATGTTAATTAGGAAAAATGTTAAATTTCTCTCTACTCTTACTCTTCTTCTTTTCTTTTTTTTTTTTTTTTGAGGTGGAGTCTTACTCTGTTGCCCAGGCTGGAGTGCAATGGCATGATCTTGGCTCACTGCAACCTCCACCTTCTGAGTTCAAGCGATTCTCCTTCTTCAGCCTCCTGAGTAGCTGGGATTACAGGCATGTGCCACCACGTCCTGCTAGTTTTGTATTTTTAGTAGAGACGGAGTTTCACCATGTTGGCCAGGCTGGTCTCGAACTGCTGACCTCAGGTGACCACCCACCTCTGCCTCCCAAAGTGCTGGGATTACAGGTGTGAGCCACTGTGCCTGGCCCCTTATGCTGTTTTAGTATATTGTTTTTAAAAGTTAACCAAAATTCTTAGTTTATAATACTTCAGATTTCAGAAAAATTGCAAAAACAGTAGAGTTCCCTTGTGCCCCACACCTAGTTTCCCTTATTTTTTGTTTTTAATTATACTTTAAGTTCTAGGGTACATGTGCACAACGTGCAGGTTTGTTACATATGTCATCTTATGTTGGTATGTACATTTGTCAGAATGGATGAACTGATGTGAAAACTTTGCTATTAAACTAAATTCTATACTTCAGTGATGAGATTTTCTTACTTTTCAGTTACTGGCCTTTTTTTTTCTTCCAAGATCCCATCCAGGATACAACATTGCATTTAGTATTCACAATATTGACTGTGACTCTTTCTCAGACTTTCTTTGTTTTTGATGACCTTGAGAATTTTGAGGAGTACAGGTCAAGAATATTCTAGAATGTCTCTTACCTGGGAATTGTCTTTTTTTTTTTTTTTCCTTATGATTAGACTGGGGTTATAAGTTTCTGAGTGGAAGACAACAGAGGTAAAGTGTTGTTTTCATTACACTGTATCAAGGTTATTGAGGGTGTGTGCTATGAAAATAACACATTACTGTTGATGCTTACCTTGATTACCTGGCTGAAGCGGTGTTTGTCAGCACTCCACTGCAAATTTACTCTTCTTTTTTTCTTTTCCATACAGTACCCTTTGTGACAAAGTCACTTTGTGCAACTCATGCTTAAGGAGTAGAGATATAGTGGCTTTAAAAAAATAGTATGAGGATAACATAGGATATAGTGGTGGTATACAAACTTGTATAGCCCCTTACAATTTACAAAGTAAACTTATTTATATATGACCTAGTCATCAAACCTTTGTGGTAGGCATGGAAGAAATCACAGGAGTAAGAATAATTGATAAAGTGTCAGTAGATGAAAAAAGAAAAAGGAATGGTATAGAGTTTTCCTTTTAGAAAAATCCACTGTGGCCAGGCGCGGTGGCTCATGCCTGTAATCCCAGCACTTTGGGGGGCCAAGGTGGGCGGATCATGAAATCAGGAGATCGAGGCCATCCTGGTCAACATGGTGAAACCCCGTCTTTACTAAAAATACAAAAAATGAGCTGGGAATGGTAGCATGCGCTTGTAATCCCAGCTACTCGGGAGGCTGAGGCAGGAGAATCGCTTGAACCTGGGAGGCGGAGGTTGCAGTGAGCTGCGATGGTGCCGTTGCACTCCAGCCTGGGGGATAGAGTGAGACTCTGTTTCAAAGAAAAAAAAAAAAAAAAAAAGAAAAATCCATTTTATGGCAGCTGGTTGGCTTCATGCTCCCTGGAATATTCCATTGTTTCTTGCTCTTATCCTGTATCTTTCCCAACTGTCACTTTGATATTGTCCTTTGAATGTCTTTCTAGCACCCTAAAATCATTGTTACAAGTGGTAATCCATCACAGTGTCTATTGCCTCTCTCCTACCACCTCAGCTACATCCATCTCCCCTTATTCCCACCTTCTCACTGGCTTGGGGGAACTCTTCATCCTAAAGATAACAATTCCTGTCATCCAAAAAACAATTCTTCATCCAAACTTTCCTGATTCTGCCAAAAGAATTACGTTTTTCTCTAGGCTACATTCCATGAAATCATCTCGAAGTAATTATTTTATTTAATTCTTCATACCTAATGGGTCAAAAATCATATTCTTATTCAAAATATCATTCATTTGTATCTTTTTTCTCTTTCTTTCTGCAGTCATAGCCCTAGTTATGTTTGTATTCCCTCATGCTTGGATTACTACAAAGTTGTTTCAGTTATTCTCTGTCTACAATAATTCTCTACTGCAATTGTCCTTAAATGACCCATATTATTGCCCATTTCCCACTCCAAAAAATTTAATAACTTTCTGAGTCTTAGCACAATGTCTGTGTCTTCTGGATTCAATGTAATGGATACAACCTAACATCCGACTACTGCATGGCAAACATGCAGAACTCTAACCAGGCTGCCTTAATGATCCTAAGAGTCAGCCTATTGTCCCTCCTTCATTGAATGCTCTCCTATTGTCTCCTCCATCTATCCAGACCCTAATTATTCTTCAAAGGTCTGTTCAAATTTTATCTTTTCACAGAAGTGCCTCAATTAAATCTGAGATTCAGAGCCAGTTGAAGCCAGCAGAAACTGGTGTAAAGATAAGCTGGTTAACAGATACAAAATTACAGCTAGAAAGGAGAAGTAAATTCTAGTGTTCTATAGCACTGAGGGGTAACTGCAGTTAAAAATAATTTATTGTATTGTTTAAATAGCTAGAAGAGAGGATTTTGAATGTTTCTAACACCAAAAAAATACAAATGTTTGAGGTGTTAGACATACTAATTAGCCTGATTTGATCATTACACATTATCGTATACTGAAATATCACACTGTACTCCATACATATGCGCAATTATTGCATGTCAGTTAAAAGCAATAATTAAAAAAGAGAAGTTCTCTAGATCATTTGGTGGTGTCATTCCAACGAGTCAAAGCTTCTGGTTTCTCATTCTTCTGTATTCCCCACAACACGTAGAATAGTGATAGACATATAATAGATTGCACAATAAATGCATCATGTTGATTGATTATGAAGTTTCTATTTCTCTTTAGGGAAGTGGCCATTGAAGCTTGGCTGCTTTCCCCTTTGCATTTGTCTGCCAGCATTAAACATTAATTAGGCTATATATTCCAACTTTTCAGTATAAGACTTTCTGAAAAAATAAATCTTCCTAAAGTGTTTTCTCAAATTTTAACTACATTCTGCTGGCCATTTTCCAAACTGGAGAAGTTTTATTTTCTTTTGGAAGCTCTCCAGACAATGTGAATTTTTACATTTCTTAAAAATATTGCAGACTTATATCACAATTAGAATTTTGTTGACAATACAGAAAACTGCTAAGAAAAAAGAGGAGTTGAATAGAGAGCTGTTTTTTCTCTACTGAAAATGGAAAAAAATGGTGTTCAGAGAATTTGTAATTGTTTTCCTACTGTGGAAAATTTAAAGAATTATTTTTAAGGTCATCTTAGAAACAGTTTCAAGTAAATGCAGTGAAGGCCTCCCTAGTGAGTTAGAGTGGTTTCCAAATCAGTCCCATCAAAAAGAGATCTTACTTAGAAGCTTCAGAACAAACTATCACAATGTCTCTGTCCTTTGCTTTCCAATAAGAATGGAACAGAACAAATTAGAGAGTAAAAGTGGTTTTGGAGAGTTGTTTGCTAAAGATGAAAACAACTCAGGATGCTGAACTAAAGGAAATTATTATTTTTATCACCAAAGTTTGTTTCAGTAGAGGCTTTAAATGAAAGCACAGTTGCTTTAGAAAGTGCTTGGGGGGTGATGCTGAGTGGGCATAGGAGGCTTAGAGCAGTAAATTAATTCAGTCAGCAAAGGGAGAGGGCACTAAGCCCATCTGACTCTGTAGGATTTGTTAGTCCATTCATTATGAAATATAACTGCTCCACACAGTGAAAACCAAAACATTCACTTAAGTTACCAAAGATATGTATAAATTATTAAAGCCAATGGGAAAAAGCTATGTCTTTCTTTGAATCATGATATAAAATGAGCTCTCTTGAAGGCAGCTCATATTTTGTGTACCATCACATTGACATCAGTCTTGTTTACCAAAGAGTGTATTTTGCTAAAGTTGCAATAAATCTCCCTCTCATCATTTATTATTTTACAAAAATCAATAAAGCATACATGGAATCAGCCATGCTTCCTGCTTTTACAGAAGTGAAGTTCTGGCCGGGTGCGGTGGCTCACGCCTGTAATCCCAGCACTTTGGGAGGCCGAGGCAGGTGGATCACGAGGTCAGATCGAGACCACGGTGAAACCCTGTCTCTACTAAAAATACAAAAAAAATTAGCCGGGCGCGGTGGTGGGTGTCTGTAGTCCCAGCTACTCAGGAGGCTGAGGCAGGAGAATGGCGTGAACCCGGGAGGCGGAGCTTGCAGTGAGCCGAGATCGCGCCACTGCACTCCAGCCTGGGTGACAGAGCAAGACTCCGTCTCAAAAAAAAAAGAAAAAAAAAAAAAAAAAGAAATGAAGTTCTGAAAGAGGCGAAACTAGTAAAAGTATAGATACAACCACATACAAAAGTCCCCATTAAACTCAATCTCTCTTCTCTCATTCTGCCCATCTCCCTTTCACTTTCTCCTTCCATCCCTTATCTTTGTTTTCTTAATGTCTTGTTACCTTTCTGTTTGGGAACTGGCCACATGAAATTAAAGCTGCAGTCCTGGCTTTTGAGAGACTTTATGCAGTGTTTACCTAAAGCCTGTCCTGAAGTGTATGGAACTTCTCTGAGCAAGGGAAAGAATCCACATGGTTTACTATTTCTTGGGAGTTTCATTAGGTTGTCAGCATTACCAGTCATTAGTGCCAGTTAGGCATTTTTAAGTACTAAAACTTTTCAAGAATTGCTTTTTCTTATTGAAAATATGAACTTTATAAGGAAGCGAAGGATGATTTTCAACTTTTAACTCATTAAAATCTTTTCACTTTCTTTTAATGAAATAAACATAATAAAATGGTATGACATTTTTATGGCAGTATTTCCAACTTCATGGTGTGAAATATGATTAACAAAAATCTCGACAAAGAAAATGCACCAAATTTGCAACTTAAAAATAACATGCAAATAATAAAACACTAAACAGAATAATCACAGGGAATCTCTAACTTAAAAAATACTATTAATAATAGGTAACTTTTATTATGTATAAAAATGCTTTCACATATGTTATATCAATTTATCTCAGCTAATCTCTTCAGCAAACTTAAATTTATTACATACCAATGAGCTAAGTAAGATCTGATTCTCAGAGAATGGGGCTGGCCATTTGTAATAAAGGCAAATTGGAAAAGTGAGGTATTATTCCTATTTCTGAGTCACTGGGGAATATTTTCTTTCCTTCTTTCTTTCCACCTCCTTTCTTAATTAGATTCCTGAAGACTGATGTCTGGGGATAAAGGGAAACTGCCATTATTTAAGGACAAACTGATTGTTTCTGTAGAAAATTCTACCTTATATACAAAAAAGCAACTACAACTTATAACACTAGTTTAATATACAAAAATAAGTTGCATTTCTATATATTTGCATCAAATAATGGAAATTATAAGCATTAAAAATAATACCAATAATAAAAAATACTTAGAGATACATTTGATGGAAAATGTAGATAGATAGTAAAATTTAAATAAAATGTTGCTGACGGAAATTGCAGAACTCTTAATGGAGGGATATGCTATATTCATGCATCAAAAGACAATATTTTAAAGATGTTAATTCTCACCCATGTGATCTGTAGATTCAATACGTCAACCTCAATCACAATTGCAGCATGTATTTTTGTAGTAATTGACAAGCTAATTCTAAGTACATATAAAATTTAAAAGAACCTAGAATAACCAAAACATCTCTGAAGACGAAAAACAGAGTTGGAGGAATTGCACTACCCGATTATAAGATTTATTACAAAGCTGCAGTAATAAGACTCTGTGGTGTTGGAATGGATTTAGACAAGCAGATCAATGAAACAGTGAAGGAGACATAGAATGGAACCACACATATATGGTCAATTGATATTTGATGAAGGTACTAAAGTAATTCAAGAGGAAAAGGTGAATATTGTCCTTTTTTATTGAATATGGCCATATTCAATAAAATAATCTTCAACCCACATATCACATCATATGTAAAAAATTAACTCAAAATGGATATAGAGGTAAATGTAAGAGCTAAAAATAAAATATTTTAGAATAAAACAAATATTTTAGTGACCCTGGGTTTTCAAAATAGTTTTAAACTATAACATAAAAGGCATGAAGGAAAATTTGATAAATCGAACTTCATAAAAAGTAAAAAACTTGCTCTTCAAAAACATTGTTAGGAAAATGTAAATGCAAGTCATAGGAAGAAAATATTTGAAAATTATATGTTGGACAGAAGATGTGTATTTGAAATATATATAGGACCCTCCCAACTCAATAGTAAGAGACACACATTTCAATATAAATGGGAAAAATATTCAAAAGACACCTCATCACAGAAGATGTATAGATAGCAAGTCTGTATCTGGAAAGATGTCCATTATTATTAATCATTATATAAATGTAAATGAAAACCATGAAATGCCAATGAAGAGCTATAATTTACTACTGTACCAAGCATTGGAGAAGACATAGAGCCATAAGAACTCTCATGTACTGCTCGTAGGAATGTAAAAAGGTACAACTACTTTGGAAAACAGTATGGACATTTCTTAATACGTTAAATATACACTTACCATATGATCCAGCCAATCTTTTCTTAGCCATTGACCCAAGAAAAATGAAGGCATATTCGATACAAATTCTGTACATGAATATTTGTAGAAACTCATTATGTAGTAACCCCAAACTGGAAATGACCTAAATATTCATTAATAGGGGGCCAGATAAACATATTAAGAATGCTCTTCAGAAATAAAAAGAAATGAACATACGAAAAGATGAATAAAACTCAGAATATGTTTTTCTAAATTAAACTAGGCAAAAGGTATATACTATATGATTCTATTTATATAAAATTCTAAAAAAAAAATGACAGTGAATCGGCCAGGCGCAGTGGCTCACGCCTGTAATCCCAGCACTTTGGGAGGCCGAGGTGGGTGGATCACTAGGTCAGGAAATCAAGACCATCCTAGCTAACACGGTGAAACCCTGTCTCTACTAAAAATACACACAAAAAAATTAGCTGGGCGTGGTGGCAGGTGCTTGTAGTCCCAGCTACTCGGGAGGCTGAGGCAGGAGAATGGCTTGAAGCCGGGAGGCGGAGTTTGCAGTGAGCCGAGATCGCGCCACTGCACTCCAGCCTGGGCGACAGAGTGAAACTCCGTCTCAAAAAAACAAAACAAAACAAACAAACAAAAAATGACAGTGAATCTAAAACAGAAAGTAAGTTTTAGGATTGAAGATAAGATGGGAGAGTAGGAGTAGTTACAAAGGGGACAAGGATACTTTGGGGCATGATAGATATGTTCATTATCTTGACACTGCTTGTTGGTTTCACAACTATATATATATAAAAACATAAAATTTACATTTAAATATGTACAGTTTATTATATATCAATTATATTTCAATACAGTTGAAATATCTAGACTAGTTGCTTTTTATTTTTAATATGATGCATGTTAAAAATATAAGATTAAAGTAAAAATATAGATTTTTCCTTTGTCTTCATTATTTGAATATATGCTGATGTATTTAACCATCCTGCTATTGCTACGCTGTTATGTTTTTTCTTATTTTTCCTGTTACAGAGAGTACTGTGCCTTTATTTGCATCCAGTTTACATCCTTAATTTTTTACTTAGGATAAATTCTTGCAGCTGGGATTTCTTAGTTTAAAGAAATACAGATTTAAAAAATTTTTTCATATGCATTATCAAAAATTTTGATAATTCATATTCCCGTTCCCAGTTTTGGGTTGGGGGGCAAATATCTAGACAGAAATTACAGAGAAGTGTCCACCATCTAGAAGTTTGGTTTACCTAAGAATTAATACTTTAACAGCATTTTGTGTTTAGTATCTGCTCTCAGAGAACCGTTTTCAGAATACAAGAATGACATCACTTATGCTTATGACTAATACTATCAGTAAAGACTGATACCTTAATTTAAGGCCAATTAGTTGGCTGTCAATTTTATATGCTTCTACATACACAAAACATCTGCAAATATCTAAAGTCTTATTTTTCCATATCTTCTGGAAGCATATCATTGAAATATGCAGGTAAAACAAATTGTTATAACTATTGAGAAAGAAGACTGAGAATGGAATTACAGTGGGAGTAATAATGACACTCAAATTTGCATATTATTCTACAGTTTTCAGACTTCATTTTAAATGTATTTCTAGATCCTTAAAACACACTGTGACCTAGGCAGGGCAGAAACTATTGTCTCCCTCCAATATATAAGGAAATTCCAGAAGAGAAGATGGGAAGCATGTGGTAAGGAAATTTCCTGGGTGACAAGCAAGAATGAAGAATTTAGGTCTTTTGACCCAGGGTTTTTCCCATTATGTAATTTTGCCTCTTCCCAGATGGGATAACACCAGCCAATGCCAAATATTGGTGATAGGAATGTCACTAATTCTCTTGAGCTAGAGTGGATGTCCAGAGAAATGTGGAGGTGTATGTATGTAGCATTTGTAGTGGGGTTATATGAATGGGTGTGTGTGTTTGTTTGTGTGAGTGTGTGTGCATGTCCGTTTGTGAGTAGTGTAGTTAGTTTTCTAGAGCTTCCCTGCAGGTTGGCTTATCTTCTGCCAATGCGGGGAGAAATCTCACTTAAGCTCCTGACAGTCTCTCTACATTTTCTTCCCTTGAAGGCCAAAGACTTGATGATCAAAGGTGCTTTGGTATAGAACTGTTATATGCCGAACATACCTATGGCAAAGCCTAAGTCCTTCTCACATAAAACACTGCCTCTATAAATGACAGGATAATTATAGAAGTCTGAATCGTGGCTCCAACATGGATTAGAAAAAGTGCTAAAATATCTTAAAATAGGTGAACATGACCTAATCTGAGAAATTTCTCTGAGAAAATTATGCTTGCACTGGGACCTAGGGTGTGTAGGAATTGAAAGAAGGGTATAGAGCATCCTAAGGAAACAGAAGGGCAGGAACAAAGGAAAATGTAAGAATTCAAGGAAGTAATGTACATAAGTCAATTATTGGTGCCTGGCATAGTGATGAACACACAATCAATCATAGAGATTATCAGCTTTTGTTATAAAAAATAAAACTTCAAATCCAGACATTAGGACCTGTATAAATTGTATAACGACTACCCATACAGGACTTGGCATCAAACCTATTTCAGCATGAAAATAAAGGTCTTTATTATTAATAATTTTTAGCATACAAGCCTTGAACTAAAATTTAAGTTGTCCGCAAATATAATTTTAAATTGCTCTTCTGATTCTTCATTTTAAGACATTTTCTTTGTTATAAGCAAGTGACTTACTGGCTACTACTCTGTATGATATGGTAAGGAGCAAAGTATTGGGGTCTCTGAATGATGATGCCCAAGTCCTTCCCTCTTTGCGTTCAGCATCACTCACTGCATTTCCAGGACATTGAGCATAACAGCATGCAAGTTAGTAATTGGCAAAACAAGTACTTGGAATCGATGAGTGATCTCACAAGAAGCAAAGGGCTGGTTCCAGTTTAACTGGTGCCAAGTAAAGGAGCAGATTATTTAATTAAATACATATGAGACACATATATTTTCTTGTATATGTGACCTTGAGATCAAGCTCTGATGTAGTAATGCAGGTACAAATGGGCAAGTCTATTTCTACATTAGAGTAGTGTTTTAAGGCTGTGGATGGTCCTTATGGACTTGGCTTCCTTTTCATTTGCCTGTGCCATGTAGGCAAGGCCCAAGTGAAAAGGATTGTGTTTGGGAAAGGCGTTACATGTTTCTTCAATTGTTCTTTGGAAATTGATGGTTTCACAGTGTGGAACAGATTCTTAGGATTCCTAATTACTGCTGATAAAGTCATTAGTTTCAGCACAGTATTTCACCTAGTATTTTAAGGCGAAATACTATTTTACCTTTAAGAACCATTCTTGAATATATGAAAATATTGATTTGGGAATGTCATGCTCTGTATGTCTGTGGAAAGGCTATATGTATAGTGAAGAGCCTTGATATGAGGGGTAGACAGAGATCCATTTTAGAAACTGATAAAAGCTACTGACCCTCTCCTTAGGTAAAAAACAGTATAACATGCATACGATATCAGAGAGATCAAAGTAGCCCACATCTCAAATTAGATTTGGCATCTCTTTTTAGATATTAGGGTAAAGTTTGCATATTTTTGGTTTTGGCCTTCATAAGGCCAGATAACTGAAAGGTCACTGTAACGTAATTACTGATATCCTGTGATTTTGAAGATGGTGGTTGGTGATGGGGCGGGGAGGGGCAGTGGTGGGTGCTGCTCAGCAAACTTTCCTGTAAAATGTAAGATAGTAATTATTTTAGGTTTTTTGGCAAATAGATAAAATCAAGGATATTATGTCAATACTAACATACTCATTTAAAATACAAACAAGAAAAAAATTAAAACCATTCTTAGCTGAAGGGAAATGCAATACAGAAGATGGGGCAGATTTGGCTCTGGAGCTGTAGTTTGCTGACTTCCACTGTTCACATCATCACTGGTGAGCAGAGGAAAAATAATAACACTCTCACCATCTTATCTAAGTAGTGTATCTTAGTAAAATTCACAACTGACAAAAATAAATTAGGATATAAGTTAAATATCTGAATATTCACTTTCTTTTTTTGAGACAGAGTCTCACTATGTTGTCCAGGGTGGAGCACAGTGGTGCCTTCATGGCTTACTGAAGCTTCGACCTCACAGGTTCAGGCAATTCTCCCACCTCAGCCTCCTAAGTAGCTGGGGCTACAGGCATGCCACCATGCCTAGCTAATTTTTTGTATTATTTGTAGAGACAAGGTCTTTCCATGTTCTCCAGGCTGGTCTTGAACTCCTGGGCTCAAGTAATCCTCTTGCCTCAGCTCCCTAAAGCGGTAAGAATACAGGTGTGAGCCACTGCGCCCGGCCAACATTCACTTTCAAGTATAAGTAAGCATTCTATGTGTAAATTGGGTTGAAATTTTTCTTGTGTGCTTTTTATGCTGAAATGTACTCTGTCAGTTTAAGCATAAAGGTATTTGTTATTGCAAAAATATCATTAATTAGTAATGAAAGTGATTAATTTTGTGTACAGAAATAATTTTTAAGGGCTTTTACATGGTTAATCAGCACAAGACTGATAATTAGCTAGGTAAAATTTTAAAGCATACACAGCTCTTGAACCAAAAATGTTAACAATATACAATTCAAAGCAAAATACTGGAGATTATATTATATCCTACATGCAATCTTCTGAAATTGTTTTGTGTTTTACAATTAATAATTTAAAAATAATATGTATAAACTGTTTTTTTCTTCTTTCAATTTTGCTGTCAAAAATATTCTTTTGAATTTCTTCTGCCATTCAAAAATGCATTAGAAATAGAAATTCTAGCCCAAATTTTATGAGGAGAAAAAAGTCCTTCAAAATGATGCTAGATGAAAAATTTCATTTTGAGTCATCTTTGATCCAAGAATTATAAAGAATTTAAAGAATGTGAAGCAAAATAGTCATCGGAGAAAAATGAAGTGTTCAAAAACAGTTTTGTTCTCATCAATCAAATTATGAGATAACAGATTTTACAAGAGTGCTTTAAGAAGACAATTCCTTGTAGTTTTACATGTGGAGTGGCTACAATTTAAAAAATGACAAGTTGAAATGATTGCTGTAGCTATCAAACATTTTTAATAAACGTGAAGGTTTCTGAGATCTGCTTAAAGTATGAATTCTAGGTAAAATGTTCAATTTAGAATCTTACCACTGAAAAACTTCTTGAATTACATTTTGCTGTATACCTGAAAATTAGTGATGTTAGGTCATTTAACTATTTCTGTTTCTTGTGAAGTGCACGTTTGAACATGTCAAAACAATGCGAAATCACCTATAAATCTCACAGCTCAGTGAGAATGATGAATTTAATCTTGCATCTACTTGACTTGCTTGCTGAGTGATTTCTTGGTCTCAAACAGCTAGCAACACAGTTAATTTAACTGAAGAAATATTTATAGAAGAGAATATAAGAAAAGTGTCAAGCAGTTTCATTGCCATTGAACAAAAATGGTGAGGATTTTGAATGATTTATGAATTATAAGCATATGATATTTTATCCCAATCCCACAGTTGTGTGCTCTGAAAGTAATTATAGCATCACATAATGTAATGGGATTACATGCCACAAGCAGAAAGATTGTGGGCTTCTTTTATCATTCTTCTTCAGCTAGGAACAAACTATAAGATGTATAAGAGATTTAGCAATCAGTGTGTCATGTGCTTAGACCAGATGTTTAACTACTATTACAAATTAACATTCTGCTTGAACAAAATGAACTTTGCAGATAATAATGCCAGCCAACGTAGCAGGACTTACAACAAATAGTACCTTACAGAGAAAGCATAAGTGTGTTTCCAGAAATCTGTTGAAGAAGCAACCAAATTAAAGTGCTTTGAGAAAGCAAGTATTCCTACATGTTATCTGCTGAAAAATCCTCCCGTCATTCTACTCTAGGCTAAATTCTGAAGTTGCAGTAGGAGTAATGAGAGCAAAAAGCTTATAGAAATGGAGCAATGATTATGTTATCTTGAAAGCCAATTGCTTTGCTTGGCTATCACATTTCTAGATCCAAGGTGAAGAATATATTTTTACCCTCAAGGGATTTTGTGAAGTAGCAAGTACGTGAACAAACGTTGGAAATAAAAATGCTATGTTGTACTAACCAATAGTATGTCAGAATCAGAGTTTATTAATTATCGCAGTTAAAATTGTAGAATACAAATCTCTTTCAAATTGTTACAATGTAGACACTACACATTTCTTTAAAATGCAAGTTAATCATAATGTCTCAGTGTATGCTTCCCCAGACACATCATCTCTCCTCCGCAAATGTAACTTTGCCTATAAAAATAATGGGTGAGAAAACCCTGATAAAATATAACTTGTATGTAACTTTTGCTGAATGGAAATCACCACAACAGTCTTTTGTCTTCGTATGTGATTGATTCCTGAAAACAAAAATGTATCCTAAAATGTTTCATTAAAGAAAGTGAAGGGAACAATTTTAAGTTTCCTTCTGAAAATGTTTAGACAGTATCTTTAAGCTTTAATTTAGAAGATTATGAAAATATTATCATGTCATAAAATCCAATACAATCTTCAAGTTTTGGAGTTGAAGAGGAGGTATTTCTTTAGCCATTGTCTACTAGAGAGGAAGAAAAACTTAATAAGTTGATGGCAATATCTCCTCAATGGGACCCTCTGTATGGACAGTCAGGCAAAAAATTCTTCCCTACAACCTCTGTTAAAAATGAATATGCATTTAATATTGTAAATGTGTAATATAAGGACTGCAGAAGCAATCTAGAAACCAAAATTGCTGAGAAATTATTGCTTTTGCCTTTCAGATCAAAAAATTAAAATTTGATTTTTAACATTTTTAATAATATTAAAATGTTAATAATAATTAAGCATTGAAGAATGTTTCAGATTTGCTTTTCTCCAGAAAAACCTTGGCTCAGTTGAGTACTAGTTTTTTAGGATTTGTTCATTAAACATTTGGCTAACATTTTTAATCAACTCAGCTCTAGGAAACAGAACCCCTAAAGCCAGACAACATAAAGATAAATACATATTGCCCTAATGAATCATCATAAGACCATATAAAAAAGATTATTATTCTAATTTTACATGTAGAAACTGAGGCTAGGTAAGTTACCTTGCCCGAGGTCACACAGTTGGATCATAGAGTTGGGTTTCAAGTTACAGCAATCCTATTCTAGAGATAGTTTTAGAGAATATTTGCAAATATAGGACAAAAAATACCTGTACACCTTTCACCCAGCTTCCCCTTATTTTAACATCTAATATAAGCATTGAACAATTATCAAAATTAATAAATTAACCTTGGTACAGTGCTATTAACAACACAACAAAATTTATTCAGATTTTTGCAGTTTTTCAACTAAGTCCTTTTTCTGTTCCAAGATCCAGTCCAGGATGCCACAGTGCATTTAATTGTCCTGTCTCCATGCTCTCCTCCAATCTGACAGTTCATCCTTTGTGTTTCATGATGACCTTGATAACTTTGAAGAGTCTTGATCAGCTATTTTGTAGATTGTATTCAATTTGGACTGGTTTGATGTCTTTGTGATATGATTGATGCTATATGTTGTTGGGAATGATACCACAGAAATAATATTCCCTTTTCCTCTTGGTGCATGAGATTAGGAGTTACATAATGTTGATATGTATTGCTGGTGATATTATCACTGATCACTCCTTTAAGATGGCATCTACACATATTCTTCATATTCTATACATATGGTTTTTTTGTTGCATTTCTTGACTTGATAGTCTTTTGATTCTTCTATTACCTCTCTGCTCCTTTTTTAGATGATAATAACTAGTTTTTCTCTGGTCAACCCTTAGATGTTGGTGTCCCTTAGGATTTTTTTTAATGATCCCTCTTCTCTCCTCATTGTATCAGTGTATCTCATCCACTCCCATAGATCCACTGTCATTTATAAACTGCTGATTTTAAAGTGTAAGTCCCTCACCCAAACTTTGGACCTTATAGCCAAATGAATACATTTACTTGGATAGTCAAAAGTACCACAAAATTAACATATCCAGAACTAAACTTACCTTCTTTTCCATCTGTACACTCCCTCTTTGTTTCTTAAATAAGCAGTCAGTGCAATCATATATGCAGTGTTTTAAGTGAGGAGTATTGGGGTCATTATTTCATTATTTCCTACTTCCTCTACTCTGCCCCAGCATTTGCTTTCATTGTGCTTTGCCATTTTTACCTTTTATCCCCACAGCCACAAATACGGGCCATATTAATTTCTCGTTTGTATTACTTCACCTACTGCGTATTGAGTCTCTCTGTCTCTACTGTGTATTTTCTAGTCAACTCTCCACACTTTACAGCCTAGCGAATTCTGTATTTCTGATGGGAGATTCATGTAAGGATATAACCCACTATGTGCTAGGGATTATATTTTTTATTAATTCGCTTATTCATTCATTCAATTATCAAATATTTTTTGAGTATCTCCTACGGACCAGCCACTGTGCCAGGCACTGAGGTTGCTTGGATGAACAAGGATTCTGCCTTCATGGACTTCATGGATACAATGTCATCTCACCAAAGAGCGCATTCTTGGCTATCTTATGTTAGAACATCACTACACTTTTTTGTGCTTCTCTAATTCTACTTTCTTGACATATTGTACATTAATTTTTTCATTTGTTTACTATTTATCTCCTATCTCTAAAATATATATACTGAGAGTGATGGAAACTTAAGTCTATTTGTTCACTACTATATCCCAAGACCCAGAACAGTACCTGGTACATAGTAGTGTCATTACAAATATTTTTGAATGAAAGAATGAATTCTAGTTTGGGGTAAAATAAGTAAGAATCAAATTAAAAATTAAAGTTCTTATAGACTTCAGGTAAGTACTATGAATAAAATAAACAGGATGCCCCATAAGACAGTAACTGAAGAGATGGTTTACTTTTAGACAAGCAATTGGAGAGAACCTCTTTTAAGCTGAGATCTGAACCATGAAAAAGACCCACACATATAAATGTCAGGGAACAAGATATTCCAGAAAGGTGAAGGAACTTTTACAAAATTCCTCAAGCAGGACAAAGAGGTCACTGTTGTTACAGTATGGAGCATGACACAAGGTGAGGCTGGACATGGGAAGGGGCTTGGGTTTTATCGTAGTCATTGAGAAAGCTGGTGACAATAAAATTCCTTAGTAGTACATATCCAACATGGACTTAAGTGTGTAAGTGTCTGCCTCTCATGCCAAAACCTCTATGAAGGTAAAGAGCATGTATGTGGGTGCTCATGCTCTAAGCATGGTATATGGCAAGCACTTAAAAAATGGATTGATAATATGAACACCTGGAGTTAGCTTCATATACATGAACATTCTCTTTCATTGCCATCTTTAATAAACACTTTGGGAATGCTTGATTATATAATCTCAACTATTGTTATGTTGAACTTGTAAGCATCCTTCTCTAAGATCCTATCAAGTAGTCTTTACAAAGTTGATTTTATGATCTAGAAGTAAAAAACTTGTCTTCTTTTGTTTGGTTGCTCCCCTCCCCTCTTCAAATTAAGATTAATGGGTAAGAATTTTCTTTTTGTGATTTGTGAGTTTCTTTTCACTGGGAGAGTTCAAGCAAAATCTGACTCATAATTTGTCAGTTATTCAATAGCAAGTTGCTTATATTGGAAAGGTGTGGACTATTGGAGAACAATAATATTCACCACAAGTCTAAGATGGTGTGTTTCATGGCTATGATAATAAATCTTTCTAATAACTCAATGAGTAAGTTAAATTAGGTTACTTTGATGAAAAGAAGTTTTGTCTTGACTTGGCAGCCTCTAACTTAGTGTTTGACCTTGAAAAGATACAGTTTTCGCTTCCAGTTACACTTACATTGTACTCGTAGTCAATAAAAATGCTAATACATATTTTGTAAATAAAACAATAATAGCAAGAAATTGGAGATGTAGCTGAGTGCTGCATAAAAGGCAAAAAAAAACCTTTTCTAGACCAAAGTGTTTCTTATACTGTAATTGCGTACATCTTAATGTCTTTTCTGTGCTCTCTCTGACTTACTTTTGGAAAAGAGGAGTTAAAATTTCATAGACTCTAGTCTTTTGAAGGTTCTTATGAAAATGAAGATATAGATTAAGTTGCATGTGATGAGTTTCTCATTTTCTGGTGACTTTTTAAGGGAGTTTTCAAACATTTAAATATAAATAAATGTAGAATAACCAGATTCAGACTCACATTCTGTATGCATACCCTAGAATTTATCAAAATCACAGCATCTGTGATTAACAAGACTGTTTTATTAAAAAACTTTCTCAGTCTTAAATATGATAATTAAATAGTTTTTTGTCCCCTTCCCTAATGGAGAAGCTTAAAACAATTCTGTAGGCGGTTTCATTGTTAGCTTTCCATTGTTAGCCTTTTCTATCTCCTTTACTGCTTCTCTCCTTTTTTCTTTGTCCATGTAAATGTTAGCTTTCTGATTGCATACAAAATAAGCACAGCATTAATCACAGCCTAATGAGCAACCCAATTATATAAAATCCAAACTTACTAAAAAAATTACTCAGTAGTTTGAACACACGCAAGTTTCTCTATAAAGCGGGCTTATTTAAATATTACCACAAATATATGCTCTTTACAAGCGAAAAATGTCCAAAAGGCTGCTGTGGTTTAGTTTATTCCCCTGATTTGAGGCACATTAATGTCTATGTGAAATATGCTAAAGCTCAATAGAAATGAATCTCATTAGTATTTAAATATAACAATTAATTTATGTTGTTATTTATTGGCCAATTATATTAGAAATTATAGTGTTTAACGGAGGACAATCAGATTTCCAAGAGCTATAATTTTGCTGCATTGGGTAGGAGACATATATAATCAATGGTCTCAGCAATAGCATTCACTCTGTTTCCCCCATCTTCTTCTAAATATATCTACTTTTATAAATAAGAAATGTCCACGTGCTAAAGTACATTTTCTCAAATTTTACATTGGAGTTCCAATGATTTAGAGTAAAAGTTAATCTTCCTCTTCACTGCTCTTTTTCCCTTTCCCTTTTCTAAAGCTGCATATACAATAACCCTGGGTTTCTTAAAAAGTCTAGATTTTGCTTAAATCTTTTTCACAATGGATTTACAAAATATCTTGCACTTTTTACTTTGAGGAAATAATATTATGACAATAAGCATCATATTATATCTTGTGCATATATTAACTTTTCCAAGGATTCTTCCTGATTTTTCCAGCCAGGAATAACCTCTTTCTCTGTTCAACTTCCGTAGCATTATGTTTGGACTTCCCTTATGGCATTTAACTGCATTTTGTTTTTTTGTTTGTTTGTTTGTTTTTGAGATGGAGTCTTGCTCTGTCGCCCAGGCTGGAGTGCAGTGCTGCAATCTCGGCTCACTACAAGATCTGCCTCCCCGGTTCACGCCATTCTCCTGCCTCAGCCTCCCGAGTAGCTGGGACCACAGGTGCCCGCCACCATGCTGGCTAATTTTTTTGTATTTTTAGTAGAGGCGGAGTTTCACCATGTTAGCCAGGATGGTCTCTATCTCCTGACTTTGTGATCCGCCCTCCTCGGCCTCCCAAAGTGCTGGGATTACAGGCGTGAGCCACTGCGCCTGGCCACATTTTGGTTTTTGTGATTTTGAACATAAAGTCATATGAAGATGGTTTTGAAACAAACAAGAAAATAGGATTGTGTATTTGGCAATAATGGTCATCGTGATAAGCAGTTTGTGTCTCTAAGATTCTTAAGATTTCAAAATAATTTGGTTAAAATATAAATATCTTGTTTAATAATAGATTTGTCACCTCAAAGTTTATTTCGGGAGGTGAAATCAGGAAGAATGGGCCAGATTTTATGAAGGGGTTTTCTCAGGGGAGAGGATTCAGTGTATGGCACTCCATCAGGGAGGGAGGAAGCAGGTGACACAGGCTGTGTATGTGCAGGAGGTGGAGGGGCAATGCCCCTACCAGGGGCCTCCTGAGAGGTCCTCAGCCCAATGGGCCCTGAATAAAGGAAAGAAGTGGGTAAAGACAGTGACATGGAAAACATTGTAATTACCCTTCACAATTCAACTCCAAATGGCCCAAATGAAGAGGATAATTTGCCTAAAACTCATGTTGCTAATAAGTCCAGAACAGGAATTTTGACTCAGATATATCAGCGTCAACATTTTGCTGATTGACCAATAGCAATGCTAGTTAATATTCCCCAATAGCACTCTTTCCCCCAAACATCATTACTTTAGTTAGACAGTGATATCACAACAAATGAAAAACAGATATTTTAAATCCTTTCCTCCCACCATCAGTCTAGAACAGTGCTACTCAAAGTGCCTGACAGAACTAATTGTTTCCCAGTTCACACAGGGATAAGGAGCTTCAGCCAGATGGAAATTAACCGCATCACCAAATACCCTGTTTTATACAGCTGACATTTTTTCATAGTCAGACATTTTTTTGGGAAGGAATCAGTGTGTTGATTGACATTCTGGTACCAGCCCCTCATCTCATTGTCATGGACTGGGAGGCGTGTTTGAGGACAAGCACTGATCCTGGTTCGCACTTTGAGTGACACTGAATCTGGGGCCCTATCCCAGGCTTACTGAACCAGAATCTGAGGTTGATCCATATGTGTATGACGTTTTAAAACTGGTATAGAAGAAATTTTAAAAAGTACTGGCCATGGAGAATATTTTAAAGTCCACTTTAAAATATGCTATGTTTTACATGATCATTAAGCAAAAGCTGCCAAAAAGAAGATTTTTGGATTTGCTTTGTTTGGCATCTCACATGTGGATAGCCTTTGAAGATATTCAATAAGTACTCACACATGAATGATACTTTAACATTTCAAAGATCTTCATAGTCCTGGATTCTCTTGGTTCTCGAAATGACACTGTGTTATTTCTGTTATACATATGAGGTAATTCAGGCTTAGTGAGATTAGCCCTAAACCACAGCTAGCAAACTGGACAGTCAGAACATAGCCTCAGCTTTCTAGGGCCCTTCTTTCCACTTGATTTCTTTGTGATAGTTTTCCTGTTTTATCTCACTATGAATGGGAGATATTCACCATAGCAGACATCCATAAAAGTATGTTTAGGAAGAAATTGTAGATTTTACTAGGGGAATTGCCCTGTAAAATACTTATACAACAGTTATTACCATATTTTGAAATATATACAATTTACATGTTTAAGTTGTGAGGCAACCAGTGGAAGTATATTAATACACAGCATTTCGAAGCCTAACTTTGCCCAGGGGATAGAGAAAAATATGAGTTCAATTACATTGTAAATGAACATCTTGCAACATATAAACAGCCCAAAGCATATTACATCACAATGCTCTAATAAAAATTAATTAAAACAAGGAAATAACCTGTCACAAGTACCAAAATGTACCTACCCAAGAGCCAATAAAAAAGATGCAGATGAGATTCCCCAGTCAGCCTTGGACATTTGTAGGTCCTTTTCCTCGATGGTGAAGTCTGTAAAAAAGGGATAATTTGAACGGGAAATTGGTTTAGGATTTACAGAGTTGAAGGCCATTTGCTGACATCTGCTCTCTTTTCTCGAGCTTAAAAAAAAAAGTTTATGTCATCTGTTTCTCATTCTTTGTACTACAATGAAAACAAATACCTGCCTTTCAGAGACTGTCATTAATTGCTAATACCATACAAAAATATGGAATGCCATTATTATTTGATAATAGCATGTAAGAAAAGTGGATTTGAGGACATTCAAAGGGTATTTGTAATTTTGAAATCAGAAAGCATGTGCGAAAAAATCAAAAGCTCAAACTTTCATATATGCAGGTTCCAAAACACGACATTCTTAACGGTATGCTTTGGAAATCACAGGTAATTTTGAGAGCATAACTGAAAAGCTGTAAATCTCACAGGTATATATGAGGGTAAATATAATTGGGTTAGCACTGCTGTTCCCCGGTAACTATAAATACTGTGGAGTTTAAACAACAGGGACATAAATGCAATGAACACAGGTGACATAACTTAGGTGCATGAATTATTAAAATTACTCTGTGCAAAATGAAGCATAAATTGAGGTTATTCTTTTTTATACATCACATAGGTGATTTGGTGCATACCACTGGGCTCAGATAAGTTTTTTCATGGTTGGGTGGCAATTTTGGACAGGCCAGATTGTTTATCATGATTATTCCTCTTGTTATCACTGAAATCCTCATATCCACTTTTCTTATATGATATTTTGTTGCCAAATAATACACAACTGAGAAGGAATAGCATTGAGAAACAGAATTCTATACAATGGCAAAAGCTTGCAGTTTTTTCTGTTTGGTAAAATGATGATGAAAGCAGGAGGTAAATGTTTCAGGTGAAGAGACATCCCATATGTATGTGGGCAGATTCACAGACCTTTTTTGATTGACAGCAAAGACTATAGAAATGACTAATGATATCTATTCTGTTTTATGAAATGTATAAGAAGGTTTACTTAAATTATTAAATTTTTAAACAAAGCCTTTGAAGTAGGTATTTTTTTCAGAGATAAGGTTTCTGAACAAAGAGGGATGGAGTACTGCTTATAGAACACATCTGTCATCTGTAAATGGCAGAACTAAGATTCAAGCTGCTAGGAGAAGGTTTGATCCCAAGGTCCGGTGATTTCTTTATTATTTCAGTCTGCCCCCACCAATTCAGTCTTTCTCTTCTAAATAAAGACATACTCTGACAAAACACTCTTATACATTGAGTCTCTTTCCTATATTTTGGCTCATCTTCTTTGACTTTCAGAATGGATTTGGGAATGACTGGGCAACATTAAGGGGCAGACTGCAGGCATAGAAGGGAACAAAGCAAATTAGCTCCTGCCGCCACTGCACTGAAAGCCTTTGCGTGGTTCTTGCTTGGTTGTTTCCTTTACCTCATTTAGCCCTTTCCAAAGGCTAGTGTCCTGGATGCTTGCTCTTTTTTCCTCCCATTCAACTGATCCCACTGGAACGATTGCTGGATCCTAAAGAATAAGTTAACCTGGTCAAATTCTCTTTCCCACCATTTATAAAAGTAAAATAGTGACATTAATTTCCTTTGAGGGTAATTAGGAGAAATGAATTGGAAGTTAGGAACACAGTGTATTCCCTATGGGCAGAAAAATAGGGATTCCTTAAAAATTTCTACAGAGACAGGATTTATATGGTGTAAGTAATTTACTCTTATTGTAGCCTCAAGAGTGTTGTTTGGTGGTTTACATGTGCATCATTTACATAATCAGAATCCCCTAGTACAGATACATTTCTTAATCATTTTCACCAGGTAGGAAGAAGCTTATGAAGTTGGCACATGTAGTCTCTTGTATTTGGGTATGCCATCACATGGTAAATGGGCTGTGATGACTTCTACCCCGTCTGCCTGCCATTCAATATGCAATTAGTTGCCTTACCACATCTAAATAATTTGATATTCTAAGAACACGGTAAGAATGAGCATGTTTATATTATTGTTACTAGTCTATATTATTGTAAATAAGAAGTTTTCGTTCTCAAATATACATTTTTATAATTATACGAAGAGCCAGCCACCTTGCCTTGAGGTAAAGTAGGAAGTTGCTCAGCCTCAATTCTTATAAAAGACCCACTGTGCAAGAGTCTGCCTGCCACCGAAGTATCTTACATGTGGGCCGAACATATAATAGAAAAAAAGGGCAAATTTGACATCATCAGTTGCAGCAAAACACATCAGGCCTGAACACCATAATTTAAGAATAATAAAGCTACTGAGGAATTCTTAAGTAATCTTTCTTGATGTAAATATTATTTTAACAAACTACCTCATACTTATAGAATCAAATCACTTTATTTTGGGGAAACTAGGCCAATTAAAAACTTGCAATAAGGACAAATTATATGTATCTTGAAAGAAATGCAAAGATGCAGAGTTGTGCCACAAAGTGTATTCGTCAAAGTCAAATGTTTTGGAAAACAAAAGACTAAAAAGAAAAACTTCTGATTGAAATATTTATTCCTAGTTTGTTCTGTCTTATTATATTTTATAAAATCTTCATTTAAAACTCAGAAAATATCCTGAGTCTATTAAGTCTTTACTGCAGGATCACTGGATATATTTTTCTGAGTTTGGTTGTAAAATAGAAATTAAGCACCATAGAGGATGACTCAATGCCCATTATGACAGACAAATGGTTTCTTCCTTATTTGCAGTGGTAGAGAATGGAAATCACAGTACCTAGAACATTCATTGAGATAGAATATTTTCTGGACAACAAAATATCCCTCAAGAAACTTCAAAGGATCAGAATTGGAAAAGTATATTCTCTAAATGTATTGGTATTACATTAGACTAAATAAAAATGAGATACCTAGAAAAATCCTCAAATATTTGGAAATTAGACAACACACTTCTAAATATTGCCCAGGTAAAGAAGAATTTAAAAGATAATTCAGAAAATATTTAAAACTGAATGATAATGAAAACATGACATAACAAATTTTGTGGGATGCACTTAAAGCTGTGCTTAGAGAAAAATATACACCTTTAGATGTGTATATTGAGAAAGATTTTTACACTTCAATTATCTAATTACCCTTCAGTTATCACTTTAAGAAATTAAAAAAAGAGCATGTTGAAGCCAAATAGGTAGAGGTAAGTGGAGGGAGAATCTGCTCCGTGAGTCTCTGACCTTCTGCTGCTTTAGCAGCAATACGTGGCATTCCTCAGCTTGAAGCTGCGTCACTCCAGTCTCTGCCTCTGTAATCACATGGCCTTCTTCCCTGTGTGTCTTTCTGTGTGTCCTCTCCCTGTTTCTCAGAAGGACAGCAGTCATTGGAAATGTCATGCTGTAGAAGATTGAGTACAAACTCAAGTTAGTATGAGTTATACTTGATTTTAAGTCAGGGAAAGTATTTATGTATATAGGGCATAGTTTTCAGTTTTTTATTTCTACCTAACCAACATTGTCCTAGAGAGAATTTAGGAAAGAGGCAGAACATATAATTCAGTGTAAAGACATGTTGGGTAACAATAACTATTACATGTACCTATGTGTGTTATTTGTAGGAATCAATTTTATAATTGCCCATGTGATGCATTCACTAACTTTCCTCCCTCTTGTTTTGGTAGCTGGCATATTCTTTTGCATTTAGATATTGAGTGGCTAATAAAGTTAGCTAATTATACCGTGCTACTGAGCATGCTTTGCTCAAAATCTACTTGGCAATTATTCATTGGAAAATGTTTTTAATTCTGTTTGATGACATTTTAAAACATAACTTCTCTTCTTTTTCCTAACACTGCTGCATAATCCCTTATTAGAAATGCTAATCTCGAAACTTAATAACTAGGCAGCTTTCTGTTATCATAATAGCAGCTACTCTACATATTTAGACATTATATATCTAGCCCTAGCATTGCTTAATTCTTTAGACAATTACTCAGAGCTGAGAACTCAACACACAGATGCTGTGAGGGGTATCTGGTAGCTTTCTTGCTGTTGATAATGCAACTTGCTCAGTCATAATGTCTGCTATTAAGTGTTAGCAGTGAATTATTACCAAAAAAAAAAAAAAGAATATCTGGTAAGAAAATTGTTATTTTAATAATTTCCTAGAAAATAATGTGATTATCAGCAAGAAATTTTAGTATTTTGTCTTTAATACATTTGTGAGCTGAATACGATATAATCATAATAATGTTTCCAATTTTTAAGAAATAGAAAAAATGATGTTAAATAAATTTCAATAAATTTGTTTCAACTATCAGTCAAATTAGAAGGAAGACAAGTAAAAAGTGTTATTTAAATTTTATGCTGTCAATAAATCTGCCTTACAGAAATCGTTTCATCATATCTCTTGGCCTATTTTGCAAATTCAGAGTGGAGACTCTACCTCTTATCTTTCCTATAAATAAAGGGTCAGAGTAGGAAAATCTCCACAAGACAAGCAAGGGTTGGGAGAATGTAAATTTAAGAATCTGGCTAAGGCCACACTACTTTATAATTTAATGTTACCTACTTGGATTTCAAAGGCAATTGAAAAGAGAATGTGTCAGGGGACATTTTGCATCCTCTCTAAATCTGCTAAATGCATTGTGCATTAATAGCATAGTTTCCTCTATGTAATGATTAATATGACATATATCTTTTAGATATTAGTGATGTAAAGATATTTTTCACTTCAAAAGAACTAATCGATTTTATTTACACCTGAAAATGAAAACTATGAAGCTAAACATGACATATGGAGCTAAACATCTCTCTTGCCTGCCCCACTTTATAGTTATAATTTCTTTTAACTTTATAAATCAGATGTATAATGATACATATGAAAAGTATAATGAAAGGATATAAGCACTCCTATTTGCTGTTATTACTCCAATACACATGTCAATAGTTATATATATGTCAAATTTCAATGGCTACATAGTATTCTACTTGATAGATTTTTCTCCCCATTTTCTTAATCAATCTTGTACTGATAGTCAATTAGACTTTTATTAAAATTTACTTTTGTTACTCATACTACAGTGAACTTTATTAGGATTGAACTATTGCACATAACTGTATTTCTTTTCTTTTTTTTTTTTCTTTTTTTTTTGAGACAGAGTCGTGCTCTGTCGCCTAGGCGCAGTGCAGTGGTGCAATATCGGCTCACTGAAGCCTGTGCCTCCCAAGTTCAAGGGAGTCTCCTGTCTCAGCCTCCCAAGTAGCTTGGACTACTGGCATGCACCACCACATCCAGCTATTGTTATTATTATTATTATTATTTTTTGTATTTTTAGTAGAGACGGGTTTTCATCATGTTGGCCAGGCTGATCTCGAACTCTTGGCCTCAAGTGATCCACACTCCTAGGCCTCTCAAAATGCTGGGCTTATAGGCATGAGCCACCATGCCTGACCTACTTTCTTGAAGATAAATTTCTGGGCACGGAATTGCTGGGATAATATATATGCATGTTTTTAAGCCTTTGGTAATTCTGTGTAGAGGTTGTATCAACTTATAAATTTACTTAGATATATAAAAGTGTATATTTCTTTGTACCTTGCCAACTTTGGGTATTATTCTGTATTACCCTTTTTAATTTAACAGGTATAAAACAACACATAATTTTCAGATTACTAATTACATTATTATACATTTTAAATTTTTATGGGACTTTAGTTCTTTGCAAAGAACTTAATAGGTCTATATACTAAGCTCCTTATTCTTTTGATGCATTTTTCTAGTTTGCCATTTGTGACTGTACATCATTTAATGTTTTTCTCCCAAGAAATAATAGTAAATGCTGTGCAATGAAATTTATGAATCTTTATATTACACTTAAACTAAACTATCTGAAGATTAAGTTGATATTAATCTGTTTTTGCGATACTATACTTTTATTGCATATGTTGAGATATTTAATGAATCCCAAAGTTGTTTGGCTAATAATAATGATAGCCAATATTGACAGAATGCATTTTATGGCCAGAAACTTGATTAATTGCTTTCTCTATAATATCTTAATTAACCCTCACATGTTAACTATTACATCTTCTTCTTTACCGGTCCGAGTTCAGTTTTGCAGGATTTATTGCAGCTAATAATACATCTTACACAGACTGCTTCTCAGAAGCTTCTGGGAACAATCCAAGAGCCACACTGCAGAAATGAGCTAGCAAGGGAACTGCTGCTGCCACCACCATCTTGGCTGGCTCAAGAACAACTCTCCCTGTCTTATTCAGAAGAGCTGATGAACCAGGATGCATCAGTCTCTTTTTTTAGATTACTCAGAAAAGTTTGGGCTGACTGTCCCCTAGAGATTGTGCCATGGGTGCCACTGGAAAGTTGCTTCACCTTCCAGTGAGGTCTGTGGTTCTGGACTGCGTATTTGTAGTTCCGGAGAAGTTATCCTACTGCTATTCCACAATGCCCATCTCAGCCTGCCCAGACTGATGATGGAAGCTGGACCAAGTGCAAAATGTTTAGCTTCAAGAGAGTCTGAAAAATGGAGACTTTACTTTTCAATTTTCATTGTGCAGGGAGTCATGCCAGGAGGCTTTTGAATGGTCTTAAGTTGGCCATTCAGAGTTGCACCATATTGTGGAGGACACAACTAGCTAAGAGAGGTTACCTAAGTTCCACAGCTAGAAAGTAGTGGGGCCAGGACTTGAAACTGGACAGTATGGTTCCGAGGAATTTGCTCTTAACTATTATACTCGAAAAACTTAATGGTACTTATCTTATGGTGGGATGCAGGAATCTAATTGTCTATCTTCCCAAATTAAAGATACTTATTTTCTCAATCTATTGGATCTCTGTTTATAAATTTTTTTTTTTTCTGAGATGGAGTCTTGCTCTTTTGCCCAGGCTAGAATGCATCTCCAGCAATCTCAGCTCACTGCAACCTTCAACTCCTGGGTTCAAGCAATTCTCCTGCCTCAGCCTCCCAAGTAGCTGGAATTATAAGTGCCTGCCACAATGGCTAATTTTTGTGTTTTTAGTAGATACAGGGTTTCACCATGTTGGTCAGGCCGGTCTGGAACTCCTGACCTCGTGATCTGCCCACCTCGGCCTCCCAAAGTGCTGGGATTACAGGCGTGAGCCACTGCACCCGGCCATCATTTATAACTTCAAACCACTTTTATTTATCTTCAAAAGACCACATCTTTGCTTTATAAATAAACATATAGACTCTGAAAAGCCATTGGAAATTTTAGGTTCTATAGTGCATCTGATATGGTTTAGCCATGTCCCCACCCAAATCTCATCTTGAACTCCCCTCCCACAGTTGTGAGAGGGACCCAATGGGAAGTAATTGAATCATGGGGGCAGGTCTTTCCCATGCTGTTCTCATGAGAGTGAGTAAGTCTCACAAGATCTGCTGGTTTTGGAAAACGGAATTCTTCCGGCACAAGCTCTCTCTTTGCCTGCCACCATCCATGTAAGATGTGACTGGCTCCTACTTGCCTTCTGCCATGATTCTGAGGCTTCCCCAGCCTTGTGGAACTCTAAGTCCAAATAAACCTCTTTTCTTTGTAAATTGCCCAGTCTCAGGTATGTTTTTATCAGCAGTGTGAAATCAGACTGATACAGTAAATTTGTACCAGTAGAGTGGGGTGTTGCTGAAAATATACCTGAAAATGTGGAAGTGACTTTGGAACTAGGTAACAGGCAGGGTCTGGAACAGTTTGGAGGGCTCAGAGGAAGATAGAAAAATGTGGGAAAGTTTGGAACTTCCTAGATAATCGTTGAATGGCTTTGACAAAAGTGCTAACAGTGATATGAACAATAAGGTTCAGGCTGAGGTAGTCTTAGATGGAAATGAAGAACTTGTTGAGAACTGGAGCAAAGGTGACTCTTGTTATGTTGGAGCGAAGAGACTGGCAGCATATTGCCTCTGCCCTAGAGATTTGTGGAACTTTGAACTTGAGAGACATGATTTAGGGTATCTGGTATCTGGCGGAAGAAATTTCTAAGCAGCAAAGCATTCAAGATGTGACTTGGGGGCTGTTAAAGGCATTCAGTTTTATAAGGGAAGCAGAGCAAAAAAGTTTGGAAAATTTGCAGGCTGACAATGTGATAGAAAAGAAAATCCCATTTTCTGAGGAGAAATCCAAGCTGGATGCAGAAATTTGCATAAGTAATGAGAAGCTGAATGTTAATCCCCAAGACAGTGGCATAAATGTCTCCAGGGTATTTCAGAGGTATTCAAGACAGCCCCTCCCATCATAGGCCTAGAGGGCTAGAAGGAAAAAATTGTTTCTTGTGCCAGGCCCAGAGTCCCCATGCTGTGTGCAGTCTAGAGACTTGGTGCCCTGTGTCCCAGCTGCTCCAGCCATGTCTAAAAGGGGCCAGGGTATAGCTTGGGCCATGACTTCAGAAGGTGCAAGTCCCAAACCTTGGCAGCATCCATGTAGTGTTGAGCCTGCAGGTGCACAGAAGTCAAGAATTGAGGTTTGGGCACCTTCACCTAGATTTCAGAGGGTGTATGGAAACCCCTGGATGTACAGGCAGAAGTTTGCTGCAGGGGTGGGGTTCTCATGGAGAACCTCAGATAAGGCAGTGTCGAAGGGAAATGTGGGATTAGAGCCCCCACACAGAGTATCTATTGGGGCACCACCTTGTGGAGCTGTGAGAAGAGGGCCTCTGTCCTCCAACCTCAGAATGGTAGAACCACTTACAGCTTTCACAGTGTGTCTGGAAAAGCCACAGACTCTCAATATCAGCTTGTGAAAGCAGCAGGGAGGGAGGCTGTACCCTGCAGAGCCAAAGGGATGGAGCTGCCCAAGACCAAGGGAACCCACCTCTCGCATATCAGTGTCACCTGGATGTGAGACATGGAGTCAAAAGAGATCATTTTGGAGCTTTAAGATTTGACTGCCCCTCTGAATTTTGGACTTGCATGGGGCCTGTAGCCCCTTTGTTTTGGCCAATTTCTTCCATTTGGAATGGTTGTATTTACCCAATGCCTGTACCCCCATTGTATCTAGGAAGTAATTAGCTTGCTTTAGACTTTACAGGCCTATAGGCAGAAGGGACTTGCCTTTTCTCAGATGAGATGTTGGACTGTGGACTTTTGATTTAATGCTGAAATGAGTTAAGACTCTGGAGGACTGTCAGGAAGGCATGACTGATTTTGAAATGTGAGGACATGAGATTTGGCAGGGGCCAGGGGTGGAATGATATGGTTTGGCTGTGTCCTCACCCAAATTTCATCTTGAATTCCCACATGTTGTTGAAGGGACCTGGTGGGAGGTAATTGAATCACGGGGACAGGCCTTTCCCATGCTGTTCTCATGATAGTGAATAAGTCTCATGAGATCTGACGGTTTTGAAAAACGGGAGTCTCCCTGTACAAGCTCTCTCTTTGCCTGCCGCTATCCACGAAAGGTGTGACTGGCTCCTCCTTGCCTTCTGCCATGATTATAAGGCTTCCCTAGCCATGTGGAACTTTAAGTCCAATTAAACCTCTTTCCTCTGTAAATTGCCCAGTCTCAGGTATGTCTTTATCAGCAGTGTGAAAACAGACTAATATAGCATCTTAAGAATTTCTTAGACTAACCATAGTTATGGTGTTAACGTTCAGTGGTTTACAAAAGCAATTACACCTTCCAGGTATTTTACTTGTGTTATCTCATTTAAATATCACAATAAACTAATGTGAAGGAGTTACTAAAATTGAATAAACTAGGACTTAAGCAAAGTCACATAGCTTGTTCATTTTGGTAGACTCCAAAGCTCATGATTTCCCCCTAATATTGTAGTACTTCATCAATTTCTATATAAACTCTTTTGAAAGGATTGGGGTCAGAAGAAGGACACCCTCTAAGATATCCTACAGTGCTTGAAAGTAAAAAAAAAATTGTTATTCCATTGAATTCTGCTATTTAAATATTAATTGCTGCACAATAGAAGGCAATGTACGTATACATTTATGTTGGTTAAAATACTTTTTAAAGTCTAATCATGATTTCTATTCATCAGTATAATTGGTGTGTACTATACTGTAGTGCCACAAAATAGTTCACTAATAATTAGCAACATTTTTTAAAACTAGAATTTTGTTTGAAATAACAATTTCAATGTAGAAGAGGGAATGTACGTAGGGCCACAATAGAGTTATTCATAAAACGTGTCAGTTTCTTGGGGAGAATAATGATTTGGTATAATTTATCTAAAATGATCTATCCCCTCCCCCCAATTTTCTACTTATTTCCCCAAAATGTCACTATTAACTATTCTTTTCTCACTTTTCTTTGGTAGAGAAGACCTCCCTCAAACTGTGGGGAAGGTAAGAAATATTTGTGTGAGATAAATTTTTAATTTTATTCAGTATAAGAAAGGTGTCTTAGCTAAGGATCCCTAGAAAACGGAAACAGAGGCAGGATTTAAGTGTCATGGTCTGCACTGTAGCACTTTATCCAAGTCTGGAAGTGGTGGGGGATAATCTAGGGGCTCCTGGTTTGTATCTTGTCAGACAAATGGTAAAACTGAGCAGGCCAACATGCAACCAGTTGCCGTATTAGTGGCTGAAGTGGAGCAAACGATCAAGAGTCGAGAAGAAAAAATGGCCAACAGCATCTGAGAGGGCATGTAAGATATGTTTGATGTAGTCCACCTTGTGTGGCACTCACATGTAACTGTGCCTGAGATTATATATTTAGTTCTCATATGCAAATATAAGACCTTAGTTTTTGTGAGAATAAGATGTTCTCACTTTTTCCCTCATAGGGATGATATAAGTTGAAAAAATTTTTATAGCCAACCCCGAGTATGGCTATAATGTGGCAGCAATTTGTTTCCAGATAATAGTAATAAGTCACAGTAACTTATTTGTGAATTAGGCCAAAATCTGTGTATTTTCTGCCAGTTACTCATGGAGAACTGTCTCATGAGAACACAAAGTGTGGACTGTGAGAGACAAGCATTGGTGCATTCAAAGGATTTGACCTGGGAGACTGAACCACTTCATGAAATGTAGTCATGTCTTTTGTATCTTGTTTAGCCCAGTCTTACATGTATCATGAGGTATTTATTCATCTACATTTCTTTTTTCCTCTCTCAATTCTTCGTAAGCTCTGCTTCTAGCACCCCACAGCAGTATATGCTTCTTTATCCTATATCTTTGGACTTAGCCATATGAGTTGCTTTGGCAGAAGCAGAGGTGGAATAGAGGTAGAAGTGACATTGTGTCAATTATGAGCTGAAGGTTTAAGAGGCATTGTGTGTTTCCATTTGTCCCTCCTTCCCCTTGAACTTCTGCTATTTATCGTGAGAGAAGCAAGTCATGGATAGTTACTGGTCTCAAAATGAGTGACATGTCAAGCAGAACTAAATCTAACTGGCAGCTTGGAGTTATTTTTCCCAACTAAAAAACCCATGGTCAAGAAAAATAAATGTTTGCTCTTGTAAGGTACTGAGATTTTCTTGTTACTTGATATGTAGCATTATTACAGCAAAAACTTGGGTGATACATATCACTTCCCTCAAAAGACTGGTGCTGCCCTTGCTTGTCATAAAATTTGGTAGATTTAATCATACATGTCCTAATAGGTAGCTAAAATTTATAGTTACCTACTGTAACAGTTTAGACACACTCAATGTTTCCCAGGGCTCAAAGGCACAGTAGATATCATATTTCTAATGAATAATAATTCTCTGCTGTGGAGAGGATGGCCTTATCCAGAAGTGTAGAATTAATGCACTGAATTTCACCTACTGCAGTCTCCTAAGCACTCCATTTGGCATCCTTATCTACCTCCCATACCCTCAAGGATATTATACCATATGGATCAAGTGACAGTGATGCTTGAAGGTTTTGGAGTACTCAGAATTGCTAATTGTTTGTGTAAACAATGTGCTAATTATTTAATTTAACTAGGTCTAATAGCATAAATTACCACCATTAAATTGCCTTGTCTCTAGAAATTCTGGAATAACTGAAAGAATAAAAGTGCTAATATGTTATTAGCTGAATCAGGATTTGAACTTAAAATACCACAAATAAATTAATGAGTTTTTAGTTAGAAAAAATACTTTTTTACATGTTTATACAGTTATTTAATTTTTAGATTTTTAATTAAAAAATGACAAAAATTATGTATATTTATGATGTACCACATGATGATTTGATATTTGTATACATTGTGAAATGGCTAAATCAAGCTAATTAATTAACATGTGCATTACTTCCCATTATACGATTACTTGACTAACATGGCATTAACTATGAGTTCATGTATTTTCTAGAAGCCATTGGAAACTGGTTTTAAGTGTGTGTTTTTTTCTAATGCTTCACTAGAAGAACAGAGCATACACTTAGCGTATCTTTATATAAAAGAAAATTCTCTAGTTTCTAAATGTTAAGTGTCATTTTTTGGACATTAAAAACAAATCAATTGACTCCTGGCTCTGTTTTGGAAACAGAAAGTTGGAAAGAGCTTTGCTGTCATTATAACAATGATAATAACAAAAGTTACATGTTCTACAAATGTGTAGCCTATCTTGAATCTAATAAAGAGGTTTTAGAGCAAAAATCTCTCCAGAAATTTAAAGAAAAATAATCACCTCCAAGAAGAAGTAGAGAAATCAACACTGGCTTGAAGCAGAGCATGGGAGGAAGATCAGTCTGACAGAGAAGTAATTAGGAGTATTTCAGCTAGCATTTTAATTAATTTGTAAAGCTAAATGTGGGCTATAATAAACTATAGAACCCTTGCGATACACACACACACAAAGGAAGTTTGCATCCACTTGCGGGGAAAGCTCTGCTCCACAGACCTCACCATGTGCTCAAAAGATTGGAGACAGGGTGGGAGAATGCAGAAGGTACACCTTAGTGGTGAGACCTTGATGAGGAGAACCAGCCACCCCAGGGTCCCTATCTGCTTTATGGGGAAAATGAAACAACTCTTCCTCCTCTGAAAAAAGAAAAAAAAGGAAGCTGCCCAGCAAAGGACAGACAAGCCTATCTAAATCCCTCAGGTTACAAATGAAGACTCATTACAGCAGGGGAAAAAGAAAATGAAAGGCAATATCTTCCAGTCTTTGGGAGAGGTAGAAAAAAATCTAATGATTTAGCCATTCAAGATTTCTACCAATGAAGCAGGGGCAGTAATACCTATCTAGCACAAGCTCTGCAAAACACAAAAGGCATAGTTTGGTTATCATGACGAGCAGGAGAAGGAACATCCCTGAAACTCAGGGACACAGGCGTGCCAGAATCCAAGGCTACACCAGGACAACAAAAAATAACCCCCATTCACAACCAGCAGGATGCAAGTTTTATGTATTAAATACAGTGATATACCTCTGAGTGGCAGGGAGGGAGAGAGAGAGAGAGAGAGAGAGAGAGAGAGAGAGACTGACTGACTCTAAGGCACAAATTCAAAGAAAAAAACCTTGTTATAGAACAGAATCCCTGCAGTCAGCATGATGGAAAATTACAGGAATTTTAAGATTTGGCTTATTAAGGATAATCATAGAAATGACAAAACCCAAACATAGTTCAACTCTTGAATAGACAGATTCAAACTCCTGCAATGAAGATGTAGTAGAAGAGAAAGCACACCTATTTCTAGTCATATGTCCTATTTACTTCAGTTTATTCTATCCTAAAATGCTGCTTGTTAACCAAAAATTAATAAAACACCTGAAAAAGCAAGGGAAAAAACCCCTTTGTCCAGTGACCAATATGTCAACAGAATCAGAATCAAATATGATCCAGCCATTAAAACTCTCAGGAAATAAGAATGTAGTAAAAAGGATGATGTACAAATGTACATGATTATATGAGGAATTTGAGCAGAAAGGTAGAATGTATAAGAAAAAATAAAATGAAATCGATGTAGAGGCCAAGGGAAAATTTCTCCTTTGCCCTCTGAAGGTTTGCTGAAAATCACTGAGAAGAAGCATATTAATAGGAGAAGAGGCATACAAATTTATTTGATCATAGTTTTGTGTGACACACAAGCCTTCAAAATGAAGAGCCAAAGATATAAGGGAAACTGCATTTTTATGCTTAGGTTCAACAAAGTATAGACAGCCGTGTAGAAATATGATTGGTCAAAAAGGCTATGATCTAATGCTAATAGAATGAGTGGGGTCCCAGCAAGTCCTGTCTGCATAGATTCTCCTGGTCTCTCCGAGCAGCATTCCTTCCTTCTGAGTATGGAACAGGACCCTTTCTGGAATGGGGATCTTATGACCTACAGTTAAACCACTTAGGCCAGATAATTTCTTAATGGCCAGTTTTTACACAGAAAGGCAGGGGGAAAGTTAGAGTAATATTTTCAGGTGTTATGGCTTACTTTGGAGAAAAGGAGTTCTGGCTTCTATGACCTGCTATGGGATTCTAGTTTCTATGGGAAGCATAGGGGAGAATGAAGGGCCAGCACAGGGGACAATGAAGGACACAAGAGGGTGGGAGAAGCTCAGAGAAAACCTTTTGCTTCTCAGGCTGCTTCTGTCGACTGCATTTGAGGGTATCATATTTGGAACCCCAACACTAGAAAAAGGAAATCAAGACAATAGAATTAAATAATACTTTGGTGTGCTCATCAGTAGACTCAATTTAGCTGACAAAAAAGTATTGAATTTGAAAGAAGTTCAATAGAAATGATCTAATGAAACTTTAAAAAAAACAGTAGCAAAGAACCCAGATTAGAGCATCTAAGAGCTATGGGATAATATCAAATGTTTTAAAATAAATGTGTTTGGAATTTCAGAAGGAGAAGAAAGAACAGAGAAAAAAAATATTTTAAAAGAATAGTGATTTACAACTCTCCAAAATAATAAAATACATTATACCATAGATCTAAAACTATAGGAAAAAAAAGTAATACCAAAAGTTGTTTGTCAAAGATTTAAACAAAGATAAACCTCTATCTCCACTAAAATAGATGGAGGAGGGAACCATATTACCAATATCAGGAATGGTAGAAATAATCTAAATGAAGACCCACACACATTAAAAGAATAAGGATAAAATGTATTAAGAACTTTAGGCCCACAAAATTAAATGAATGAACATATTCCTTAAGAGACATAACTCTCAAACCTCAGTCAATAAGAAATGGTGAACTCAAATAATCCTAATCAATTAAAGAAATTAAACTTTTAGTTAAAGTCTTTTTTAATCCAAATTAACTCTAGCTTCACTGTTTAATTACTATATACATATATATATTTATTATATATATTTATTTATTTACTTAAGACTGGAGGCTGTTGGTCTTTATTAACTGTTGGAAATGTTTCCTTCTGAATCATTCTGCACAGTTTTGGTGGGGAGCATGGGGCCATGCAATGCCCCTCCACTGGTGCCCACCTGTGCCCTGCACGCTGGGCCTGCACTTCAGTAATTTCACTTGGCCCCCACCTGATCCCCAATGTACAGCAGAGGAAGCTGAGGCTCACGTGCAACAACTTTAATTGAATATGTTCCTGAAGTTCTGTACACAGCACTGAAGTTACCTTAGAGTCATGATTTGTGTAAGTGTTCTTTCATTTCACAGAACATACAAGTTATAGTTTATAACTTTTTTCCTATGATAAATAATCCTAAATTAAGTATCTCTATACATAAGTCTCTTTGTATACTTTGGAATATTCTTTTCTTTTCTTTTCTTTTCTTTTCTTTTCTTTTCTTTTCTTTTTCTTTCAGGTGGAGTTTCGCTCTTATTGCCCAGGCTAGATTGCAATGGCAAGATCTCAACTCACTGCAACCTCCACTTCCTGGGTTCAAGTGATTCTCCTGCCTCAGCCTCCCAAGTAGCTGGGATTACAGACATGCACCACCACAACCGGCTAATTTTGTATATATATATATATTTTTTAGTAGAGACGGAGTTTCTCCATGTTGGTCAGGCTGATCTCGAACTCCGGACCTCAGGTGATCTGCCCGCCTCGACCTCCCAAAGTGCCAGGATTACAGGTGTGAGCCACTGCACCCGGCCCTTATGTTGGAACATTCTTAACATAAAGTCCCAGAACTAAAAATACTTTGTCAAAGATTGAGCATTTTCAATTCCCTTGCTGTATTTTGCTGAAATGTCCAGAAAGGCTGGATAATTTCACATTCCTGGGGCAGGTAGGAGAGGGCCATCCGGTTTTGGATCATAATCCCAAAACACACAATCCCAAATGCCATAATCTTGAATGTTGAAATCCCTATAGATCAAAATTGCTAATGTCTAAATTCCTAAAGTCTAAAATCCCTAACACTTCTATAACCACAGTTATAAGACTGAGTACACACAGTTACCAACCATAGTGATACGCATTTATACCCTTCTCTTCTGACCTATTTTTAAAATAATTTCAACTTTTATTTTAGTTTAAGGGAATATATATGCATGTTTTTGTTACACGTTATTACCCTAAACATTTAAGAAAGAAAAAATACCAAGTCTACATGAAATATTCCAGAAAATATAAAAGGCAAATATTTCCCAACAAATTTTACAAGCCAATATTATTAAATAAAATCAGACTAGCATAAGAAAACTAGAGATCAATATACCTCATGAACGTATCCCTCAGAAAATCCTCAACAACATATTCCTAGGTTTAATATGAAATGAATACAATCCTCTCTTTAGCCATTTAAAAAATATTCATTACTATTAATGATAGTCCCCGTGCTGTGCAGTGGATAACCAGTACTTACTCCTCCTCTCCAAGTGAAACTTTGTACCCTTTGACGAACATCTCCCTTTCCCCATCTACTCCCCCTACCCCCAGCCTCTGGGAACCACCATTCTACTCTCTACTGAGGAGATAAGGTCTCTCTCTTTCAGGGCGTACTTGGCAGCTTTCAGGTAATTTATCCAACACCTGAGCTAAAAATTTGAATCCCTGACCGTATGCTTTTCTTTGCTCCCTTTGTCCAGTGACATTATGACCAACCAGTCCATCTCATTAATGTTTGGAATTATCAGATGCTACACAGTCACCCACATCCTTGCTTCTTATAAGTAATTGATTCATAATTTGTCATTGTTGAGTGTTCAATAGTGACATTAGGGATATCTCTTGCCAGATGAGGTATCAGTGCTCTCTTTACTACTGGGAATAGAATTATTAGTGTCTTTAAATTTAATCAGATTAGAGAGACAATTCTAGAAACCCCACAATCAATTCAGAAAACCCAACCTTAATATTCTGTTCTTCTAGAATTACTATTGATTCCACAATCTGTATTAGTCAGGGGTCTCCAGACATATCGAACTAATAGGACTTACGTGTATATAGAAAAAGATTTATTATAAGGAATTGGCTCACACAATTATGGAGGCTAATAAGTCCCAAGAACTGAAATAGAAATGTGGGAACCCAGAAAAGCCAATAGTAGAGTTCCAGTTTGAGTCCAAGGGCCTCAGAAGCAGAAGAGCTGATGGTGTAGTTCCAGACTGGCAGGCTTTAAACTTAGGAAGACCTAACGTGTCAGTTTGAGTATGAAGATGGGAAAACAACCCAATATCTCAGTATCAAGGGTATCAGGCAGGAAGAATTGCCTCTTGTTTAGAGGAGGGTCACCTTTTTTTTGTTCTATTCAAGCTTTCAACTGATTGGATGAGACAAACTCACATTATGGAGGACAACATGCTTTACTCAGCCCATCAATTTAATGTTAAACTCATCCACAAACACCCAGCAACACCAATGTTTGACCCAATATCTGGGTACTCTATAGCCCACTCAAGTTGACACATAAAATTAAACACTACATCTATGAAAAAAATCTCAAAGTATCTACAAAAAAGCTACTGGAAGTATTAAGTAAATAAGCAATGGCAAAGTATACAAGGCCAATATGAGAGACTATAGATAGAACCATACACATATGATAAATTGACTGTTGACAAAAATGCAAGCTAAGTAAATGGAAAAATATAGTCTTTTCAAAAAATAATTGAATAATTAGGCATCCATCCAACAAAATGAACCTCAACCCATTACTTATACCATATAAAGAAATAACTCAAAATACATACATCATAGATCTGTTAAATATAAGATCATGATATGGGTAGGAAAACAATATACAAACATTGCTGTGACCAATATTTCTTAGATATGACACCAAAAACACAATCTATAGGAATTTTTTTGATGAATTTTATCAAAATTAAAAACATCTGTTCTTTGAAAGACTGTTAAGAGAGTGAAAATATCAGCTATGGAGTAAGAGAGAAATTTCCAAATAGTAATCTAATAAAAAAACTTGCATTATGAACATATTAAAAACCTTTCACAACTCAATACTAAGAAAACAAATAACCCAATAAAATAATAGTCAAGAGTTTTAATGAGTGCTTGATCAGATGATAAATGTATGAGAAAGGGGAAATAAACATATGAGAACATGATGAACATTAGTTATTGAGGGAATACAAATTAATACCACAGTGAGATAAATTACAAACATATTTAGGCTGGTCATTTAAAAAAACAAAAACAAAAATTAAAACTGACAATAAGAAGTGCTAAAAAAAATTGGAGAAGCTGTATCTTTCATACATTGCTGGTTGGGATGCAAAACGTCATAGCTATTTGGAAATCAGTTTGACAATTTCTTCTAAAGTTAAACCTACGTTACCACCCAACAAGTGAGTCTGCTCTTAAGTATTTACCTAACAGAATAAACATGGGTTCACGCAGAAAAACTTATACATAAATGTTAGAGATGTTTTATGTACACTTAACCAAAACTGGAAGATATCCAAATGCCATTCAACTCATTCAACTGGTGAATGAAATAAACTGTGGCACATCCACACAGTGAACTATTTTTCAGTAGTTTAAAGAAATATACTAGTGATATTTGCAACAACATGGATTAATTCCAAACTCCATTGATGTGACACTAGGAAACAGGAAAAACTACGGGGACGGATTACTGATTAAACATTGCCAGCAGCTGGAGTTGGGAGGAAGATTGTCTGCATAGGGACATGAGCAAAGAGTTTGAGGATGATGAAATGTAACATGCTGAATGTAGTGTTATCCAACCACACCCATTTATCGAAGCCTGAAAAATTGTATACCATTTTTGGTGTTCATCTGCTATGAATTTATTGCATGGAAATTTACATAGTATATAATATGTAATTTACCTCAACGAGATTTTCTTAAAAATAATGCAATAGGCAAAAAATGATTAAAATACTAGCAATGATAAATCCATCTACTCTATGAATTCTAGGAGGGTTTTCATATTTAAAAATATTAAGAGAAAACACAAAGACCCATAAATTCATAATTTCCTGATTTTTTCTTATATCTTTAAGAAAAAAAAATTTTCTAGAGATAAATTATTTTATTGATGAATATTAAGTATGATCAAGTTAATGTGATATGCCTGGGGAATCTCTAAATAACCTGAACAAACACAAGTGGACCAGGTCACTTGATTATTTAATTACCTTAGTTTAATTCTATTTCACAGTCACTTCTTAAGATTCTTAACATAACATATGAGAAGACATTATTGAAACTTCTTGATTTTGTAGTCCCCTCTTAAATCAATTATAAGCACTTAACCAGCTCTCTCCTGATCTACCTGAACTGCCAGTAATAAGCCATTTTCCTTTTTAGAGAGTTAAAATTTCAGTCCCTTGGTACATTAGTGTTTTGTGTATATGGGGTAATTTTGTTTAAGATCTTTCTGAAGGCAGAAGAATGGGTGCTAAATTATTTTAAGCCATGTGTCACATAATGACATTTCAGTCAATGATGGACCGCATACAGGAAGGTGGTCCCATAAGATTATGATATCCTATTTTTACAGTACCTTTTCTTTGTTAAGAGATGTTTAGATACACAGATACCATTGTGTTACAATTGCCTTCAGAATTCAGTACAGTAACATGTATAGGTTTGTAGCTTAGGAGCAATAGGCTAGTCCACAAAGCCCAAGTGTGTGGTATGCTATGCCATAGGTTTGTGTAAGTACACTCTACGATGTTTGCACAAGGATGAAATTGCTGAATAATACATTTCTCAGAACATATCTCCGTCATTAAGAGATGAATGGCTGTATTAGTGAGGCTTCCATCACATTAACAAAGCTCTATATTTCAGAAGATGGAAAATAATACTACAAAATGAAGTATAAGGAAAACAAGGGTAAATTACATGACATGTTTACAAATCCAAGATATTGCTGAAAGCTGGCATTTTTTTATATTTGTAAAGAGTATATTTACATTATATTTAACAGTAGTCACTTGTAAAATATGAAAAGTTAGTAACTATTACTAGTGCTTCCCACTGAATAGCTAATCACTGAATGTAATAAATAGCAATATGAAAAAGAAGAAAGCTTTGCTTACACACGTTGGATGTATACACACTAACACCTGTTACTGGAAGATATTATAGCAGAAAAAATGTGAATAAATATTATATGAGCAAGGCATCATGTATGACAAAAATAAAGGATTATTGTTAACTTTGTATTTTTGATCATTAACAGATAAATTAGGTCATCATATAAGATATAAGAGTTCACAAAAGGCTTCTCTAACTAGGTATGAATCTTACCAAAAAAAAAAAAAAAAAAAAAGAAAAAACAGAATAAAATAAGACAAGACCATCTGGCCTAACTTTCACTATTATACTTCACAATAAGAATGATGTGATTGTTTCACTGTGTGGGTGTGTGATTCAATTATCAGTAATTTAAAATATTCGCTCATGAAAAAATAATTAAACATTTATATAAATCTGTTGACATTGATTGTTATAATTAATTTTTAAGTAGTTTTTCATGTAAATGAAGGAGAGGTGTTCATAGACTCTATTTTGAATATGAGGAAAATGATAAATAATTTAAAAGATAACATTATTTGTTTTTAGCTACAGAAAGAATAATTCCATGAGTTTTAAGAAGTAATTTCAGGAGGAGAAGAGAAGGAAACATGTAGGACCAAAAAGATTTGAGAAATTCGTGACATGAGTATATTTAGCATGTAACGTCCGTCAGATATCATATACTAAATATCAAATTACAATGAATACTACAAATATAACACGATTAAATAGAATCCAATTTAAGAACTGTCAAAACCAGGCTGGGTCTCTTTTTGACTAGGGTCAAAGGTGAAAAATTCAATAGGAATTAGGCATATAGGCATACGTCATTCTATTATGTTTCGCAGATGTTGTGTATTTTACAAATTGAAGGTTTGTGGCAACCCTGCATTAAACAAGTCTATGGGTAACATTTTTTCAACAGCATGTGCTCACTTTGTAACTCTGTGTCACATTTTATTAATTACCATAATATTTCAAGCTTTTTCATTATTATTTTATCTGTTATAGTGATCTTTGATTAGTGATTTTTGATGTTACTAACGTAATTGTTTTGGGGCACTGTGAACTGTACGCATATAAGATGGTAAACGTAATCAGTAAATGTGTATGTTCTGACTGCTCCACCAACTGGCCATTCCTTCATTTCCCTCCTTCTCTTGGGCCTCCGTATTCCCAGAAACAAAACAACATTGATATTAGGCTACTTAATAATGCTACAAAGGCCTCTAAGTGTTCAAGTGAAAGGAATAGTCACACATTTCTCACTCGAAGTAATATACTAGAAATAATTAAGATTAGTGAGGAAGGCATGTTGAAAGCTGAGACAGGCCAAAAGGTAATCCTCTAGAGCCAAACAGTTAGTCAGGTTGTGAATATAAAGAAAAAGTTCTTGAAAGAAATTAAAAGTGCTACTCCAGTGAACACATGCCTGATAAGAAAGCAAAACACCCTTACTGCTAATACGGAGAAAGTTTTAGTAGTCTGGATAGAAGATTAAATCAACCACAACAAAGCCTAATCCAGAGCAAGGCCCTTACTCACTCTTCAATTTTATGAATGTGAGAAAGCTGCAGAAGAAAAGTCTGAAGCTAGCAGAGGTGGGTTCATGAGGCTTAAGGAAAGTGACCAGCTCCATAACATAAAAGCATAAGGTGAAGCAGCAAATGCTGACGTAGAAGCTGCAGCAAAGTTATCCATAAGATCTAGCTAAGACCACTGATGAAGGTGGCTACACTATATAACAGATTTTCAATATAGACCAAAAAAACCTTCTATTGGAAGAGAATGCCATCTAGGACTTTCTTAGCTAGAGAGGAGAAGTCAATACCTGGCTTTAAAGCTTCAAAGAACAGGCTGACTCTCTTGTTAGGGGCGAATGCAGCTGGTAACTTTAAGTTGAGGCAAATTCTCATTTACCATTCTGAATACTCTAGGGCCCTTAACAATTATGCTAAATCTGTTCTGCCCATGCTCCATAATGGTACAATGCAGCCTGGATGACAGTGTATCTCTTTACAGCATGGTTTATTGAACACTTTAAGCTTGCTGTTGAGACCTACTGCTCAGAAAAAAATATTTCTTTTTTTAAATTTTTATTTTATTATTATTATACTTTAAGTTTTAGGGTACATGTGCACAATGTGCAGGTTAATTACATATGTATACATGTGCCATGCTGGTGTGCTGCACCCATTAACTAATTTACATTAGGTATAACTCCTAATGCTATCCCTCCCCCCTCCCCCAACCCCACGACAGGCCCCGGTGTGTGATGTTCCCCTTCCTGTGTCCAAGTGTTCTCGTTGTTCAATTCCCATCTATGAGTGAGAACATGTGGTGTTTGGTTTTCTGTCCTTGCAATAGTTTGCTCAGAATGATGGTTTCCATCTTCATCCATGTCCCTACAAAGGACATGAACTCATCATTTTTTATGGCTGCATAGTATTCCGTGGTGGATATGTGCCACATTTTCTTAATCCAGTCTATCATTGTTGGACATTTGGGTTGGTTCCAAGTCTTTGCTATTGTGAATAGTGCCGCAAGAAACATACGTGTGCATGTGTCTTTATAGCAGCATGATTTATAATCCTTTGGGTATGTACCCAGTAATGGGATGGCTGGGTCAAATGGTATTTCTAGTTCTAGATCCCTGAGGAATGGCCACACTGACTTCCACAATGGTTGAACTAGTTTACAGTCCCACCAACAGTGTAAAAGTGTTCCTATTTCTCCACATCCTCTCCAGCACCTGTTGTTTCCTGACTTTTTAATGATTGCCATTCTAACTGGTGTGAGATGGTATCTCATTATGGTTTTGATTTGCATTTCTCTGATGGCTGGTGATGGTGAGCATTTTTTCATGTGTTTTCTGGCTGCATAAATGTCTTCTTTTGAGAAGTGTCTGTTCATATCCTTCACCCAATTTTTGATGGGGTTGTTTGTTTTTTTCTTGTAAATTTGTTTGAGTTCATTGTAGATTCTGGATATTAGCCCTTTGTCAGATGAGTAGGTTGCAAATATTTTCTCCCATTTTCTAGGTTGCCTGTTCACACTGATGGTAGTTTCTTTTGCTGTGCAGAAGCTCTTTAGTTTAATTAGATCCCATTTGTCAATTTTGGCTTTTGTTGCCATTGCTTTTGGTGTTTTAGACATGAAGTCAGACTAAACTAGGAAGAAGTTGAATCTCTGAATAGGCCAATAAAAGGCTGTGAAATTGTGGCAATAATCAATCGCTTACCAACCAAAAAGAGTCCAGGACCAGATGGATTCACAGCCAAATTCTACCAGAGGTACAAGGAGGAACTGGTACCATTCCTTCTGAAGCTATTCCAATCAATAGAAAAAGAGGGAATCCTCCCTAACTCATTTTATGAGGCCAGCATCATCCTGATACCAAAGCCGGGCAGAGACACAACCAAAAAAGAGAATTTTAGACCAATATCCTTGATGAACATTGATGCAAAAATCCTCAATAAAATACTGGCAAACCAAATCCAGCAGCACATCAAAAAGCTTATCCACCATGATCAAGTGGGCTTCATCCCTGGGATGCAAGGCTGGTTCAATATATGCAAATCAATAAATGTAATCCAGCATATAAACAGAACCAAAGACAAAACCACATGATTATCTCAATAGATGCAGAAAAGGCCTTTGACAAAATTCAACAACACTTCATGCTGAAAACTCTCAATAAATTAGGTATTGATGGGACGTATCTCAAAATAATAAGAGCTATCTATGACAAACCCACAGCCAATATCATACTGAATGGGCAAAAACTGGAAGCATTCCCTTTGAAAACTGGCACAAGACAGGGATGCCCTCTCTCACCACTCCTATTCTACATAGTGTTGGAAGTTCTGGCCAGGGCAATTAGGCAGGAGAAAGAAATAAAGAGTATTCAATTAGGAAAAGAGGAAGTCAAATTGTCCCTGTTTGCAGATGACATGATAGTATATCTAGAAAACCCCATTGTCTCAGCCCAAAATCTGCTTAAGCTGATAAGCAAATTCAGCAAAGTCTCAGGATACAAAACCAATGTACAAAAATCACAAGCATTCTTATACACCAATAACAGACAAACAGAAAGCCAAATCATGAGTGAACTCCCATTCACAATTGCTTCAAAGAGAATAAAATACCTAGGAATCCAACTTACAAGGGACTTGAAGGACCTCTTCAAGGAGAACTACAAACCACTGCTCAATGAAATAAAAGAGGATACAAACAAATGGAAGAACATTCCATGCTCATGGGTAGGAAGAATCAATATCATGAAAATGGCCATACTGCCCAAGGTAATTTATAGATTCAATGCCATCCCCATCAAGCTACCAATGACTTTCTTCACAGAATTGGAAAAAAATATATTAAAGTTCATATGGAACCAAAAAAGAGCCCGCATCACCAAGTCAATCCTAAGCCAAAAGAACAAAGCTGGAGGCATCACGCTACCTGACTTCAAACTGTACTACAAGGCTGCAGTAACCAAAACAGCATGGTACTGGTACCAAAACAGAGATATAGATCAACGGAACAGAACAGAGCCCTCAGAAATAACGCTGCATATCTACAACTATCTGATCTTTGACAAACCTGAGAGAAACAAGCAATGGGGAAAGGATTCCCTATTTAATAAATGGTGCTGGGAAAACTGGCTAGCCATATGTAGAAAGCTGAAACTGGATTCCTTCCTTACACCTTATACAAAAACTAATTCAAGATGGATTAAAGACTTAAACGTTAGACCTAAAACCATAAAAACCCTAGAAGAATACCTAGACATTACCATTCAGGACATAGGCATGGGCAAAAATATTTCTTTCAACGTATTACATCCCCTTGACAGTGTACATGGTAATTCAAGAGTTCTGATGGAGATGTACAAGAAGATTGATGTGATATGCCTGTTAGCACAACATCCATTGTGCAGCCCGTGGATAAAGGAGTAATTTTGACTTTCAAGTCTTATTATTTAAGAAATACATTTTTTTAAGGACTGTATCTGGAGTAGACAGTGATTTCTCTGATGGATCTGGGCAAAGTAAGCAAAAAATCTTCTGGAAAGTATTGACCCTTCTAGATGCCATTAACAACATTTGTGATTCATGGGAAGAAGCCAAAGTACCATCATCAACAGGACCTTGGAAGAAGTTGATTCCAACTCTCATAGATGACTTTGAGAGGTTCAAGGCTTCAGTGTAGGAAGTAACTGCAGATGAAGTGAAAATAGCAAGAAAACTAGAACTAAAAGTAGAGCCTGAAGGTATGGTTCCATTGCTATAAAATCATGATAAAAACTTGAATGGATTAAAAGTTGCTTAATATGCATGAGCAAAGAAACTGGTTTCTTGAGAAAGAATCTACTTCTGAGGAAAATGCTGTGAACATTGTTGAAATAACAAAGGATGTAGGGTATTACATCAACTTAGTTGATAAAACAGTGGAGAATTTGAGATGATTGACTCCAATTTTGAAAGAAGTTCTACTGTCAAACAGCATTTGCATGCTGTAGAGGAATCTTTTGTGAAAATAAGAGTCAATTGACATGGGAAACTTCATTGTTATCTTATTTTAAGAAATGCCACAGCCACAACAACCTTCAGCAAGCACACCCTAATCAGTCTGCAGCCAACATCACTGAGGAAGGCTCTCCATCAAAGAAAAAGATTATGACTCAATGAAGACTCAGATGACTGTTAACATTTTTTAGCAATAAAGTATTTTTAAATTAAGGAATACACATATTTTAGACAAAATACCATTGCACATTTAATAGCTAAACCATAGTGTAAATATAAATTTTATATGCACTGAGAAATAAAAAGTCGTGTGACTCACATAATTGTGATATTCACTTTATTATGGTATCCTGGAACTGAACCCACAATATCACTGAGATATAACTACGTTTTATCATCCTATCTCTAAGATTTCAAACTATTACTCTTTGGAATCCAGTGTGGTACTAGCAGTGTTGAAATAAGCTGAAGATTAGAGCCAACTGCTGCTGCCAGGGTGAAGTGCTTATATTGGCATTAAATTATTAACAAGAATAGCAATCAAACAAGAAGAAGGAAATTTCTCTTATCATCCCGCCTTTTAATCTCCCTGTGATGGTGGCATCTATTGTCACAACCTATTAAGATGATTAACTGATAAATAAAATTTTATTACAGTGTCCCAATTAGTGGTATACTGCTATATGTTTAACAGATTCTGAAAAAGCCCTTATTTTTAGAGCTTGACTATTTTTATGGTGTACATATTTCCATCATAATTGATTTCAGTATATCAACATGATGAAACAGTACAAAGATATTACTCAGATACAATAGAAATACAGTTGATGTAAATTCCTTCAAAGTAGATAATAAGAAGATATATTACTTAAGTAGTGATGTTTTGAGTATTCATTTTTTATACTTAGTATTTATTTAATATTAGGTTTACATATTTTTAAAATAATAACTATTTAACAGCTAGCTCTCAAAATTCCTGAAAATTTGACAATTGGCTCTTGTGTGTTGGTATGATTTGGCTCTATCACACTACTGGATCTCAGCTCAACATCACAAAGTGAGGACAGAAGAATAGATTTGGACCAGAGACAAGAGCTTAAAAACAAGCACAGTTCACTGTTTTAGTTATTAAGCATTTCTGTACATTTATTTGAACAACATTATATGCTTCTCTTTAACAATAATCAACTAGCCTTTGTGCAAACAAAGATGTACTACTCATCCTCATTCCAAAAAGGATAGACACAAAATTCCAACAGTACCTGTCTCCATCCACAAGCAATGATAATACTCCTCTTATTCAGTCACAGTTCTACTTGAATGTATGGAAAGCTAAAGAATAAATTCTAACATTAACAATTTCCAATAATCCTTATATGAAATGATAAGAAGAAAGGGAAAGGAAAAATCAAATTAGTTAACATAGACAAATATATGTGTATATAATAACCAAAGAGATGGTATGTACAGCTACTACTGTCCTTTTTTCTACAAATGGCCATAAAGTTGTAATTGATATTTATAACTCATTCCATAGGTCATTCCATTTTCCCTTAAGTCAACATTTTCTATTGTTGTGATTCTTTACCTGATGATTAACTAGGAAAAAAATCACCTTTCCCCCACAGTGGTTTTCCATTAACTTTTATCTTCGGATATGGGAGTAATAATCATCTGATAGAATTCCCAGTGTTTCAGACAAAGTCATCATATAGCAAAAATCTATTTTATTGTTAATAATCAGGAGCCATTATTTCTATTATCTTCTTCTTTATGTATTGGCTAATTGACACAGAGCCCAAAATGGTCAAGTGATGATCTTAACTTTGAGATCAATGGAGCCGTTGTTATGTGTTCTGATAAAAGCTTTCCTCCCCTAATAATTAAGACCCCAAAGCTGTAGTTCCCAAATTCCTGCATCAGGGATAAAAACTATCTGAATGAATTATTAGTTGTAATAGCAAGAAGAGTCATTTTTACTTCTTCCGGAAAAAAGAGCACTATGTATTGATTGCCGATTAAATATACAATCTATAATATATAAGATAGTGCCTGTATTAGGATTCTCCAGAGGGACAGAATTAATAGGATATATGGATATATAAAAGGGAGTTTATTAAGGAGGATTGGCTCACAGGATCACAAGGCGAAGTCCCACTATAGGCCATCTGCAAGCAGAGGAAGAAAGAAACCAGTGGTGGCTCAGTCTGAATCCGAAAGCCTCAAAAATAGGGAAGCCAACAGTGCAGCCCTCAGTCTGAGGCCAAAGGGCCCGAGAAACCCCCGGCAAACCACTGTTAAGTCCAACAGTCCAAAGGCCAAAGAACCTGGAGTCTGATATCGAGGGGCAAGAGGAACGGATGGAAGTATCCAGCACCGGAGAAAGATGAAAGCCAGAAGACCCAGCAAGCCAGGTTATCCTACCTTCTTCCGCCTGCTTTGTTCTAGTTGCGCTGGCAGCCGATTGGATGGTGCCTACCTACACTAAGGGTGGGTCTTCCTCTCCCAGTGCACTGACTCAAATGTTAATCTCCCTGGCAACACCCTCACAGACATATCCAGAGACAATACTTAATTACCTACCTAGGCATCCTTCAATCCAATCAAGTTGCCACCTAATATTAATCACCACAGTGCCCAATATTTCAAGGCATTTATTTTAAAACTGGCACCATAACCGAGTCTTTAATAGGCTTTTGGAAAAAACCATTCTCTCAGACCAGCTTCTTCACAGTGGTAGGTTTTGTGGTAAGACCATTGATTCTATGGGAATGACCATTGCTCTACCTCTTTCACAGTAAAATGAGTTCTTTGGTGATGAAAAATATCGCATGATATATGTGTGGAGTAAGTCATTCCACAAGTTTACAGATGGTAATATTGACAGGGAAAGCGTCCATACCCACAATTCACTGCTCTCCCATTGGCCCAGTTTAAAGCAAATATTTAAACATTTTCTAACAGGATAGAACTTATATTAAATGCCTTTACCATAAAAGGAGAAAAATGGGAAGCATAAAAGAAAACTTTAGGAGAAGATGGATACATTTATGGCATTGATAGTTTGACAGTGTATATTTATCTGAAAACACATCAAGTTGTATGCATTAAACAGCTTTTTGTACATCAATCATATCTCAAGCCGCTAAAAGTAAAAATAAAAGTTAACAGAAAGGGGGAAATCCCTCTTTCCTTTCTCCTAGCTTCCAATTTTTCCTCTAGTTCTCCGTATTGGCAGGAAGCCAGTTTACAAAGGAAAAGTCGTTTGCCGTCTAACCCCAACAGCAACACAAAGCTGGCTATAGAAGAGTAGATTTGAATTCGCAAATCTAGTTTTAAACCAGAACATTCCATCTCTTAGCAACTCAGCATTTATATTCCACTTGCATAAAAACACCTATTCAAGTATTACGTAATTACTGAGAACCTGTTCAATTTATACTTTGTGCTAGGTGCTAAGGATAAATTGGTGATCAAAAACATGTCTGGGCTCTGTGAAACTTACATTATCTTCCTAGATATTAACAAAATCGTCCCCTTGGTTATGCATAACTGCAAACTGAAAGTAACATGGGTCTATGAAAAAATATTACAAATAATCTGGAAGTAATTAAAGAAGTATTACCCTGAGGAAGCTTCACCTAGCTGAAAGCTAAAGGATTAGAAAGAGTTAACTCAATCAAGTAGAAGGTGGCTGTGTTGGGAACATATCATTTCAGATGAAAGGAACAACCTGTGCAAAGGCCTTATGGTGGGCGTGAATGTGGTATAACTGTGAAGAACTAAGGGAGCTGAGTGTCTGGGCTGCAAAGGTTTAAATGCAATTTATGGGAGATGAAGCTTGCCAGGAAGGCAGGATTTAGACCCAGAATTTTATAAGATTTTGGTTCAGATTCTAAGCAGCAAATCTTGCTGAAGAATTTTAAGGGAGACATTTCACTTTTGACAGTTTTAAAATAAATGTTCTACAATTTGTGCAGGTGTGAGTTGATAAATGGGGATCAGTTAATAAGCAATCCTGGTAAGAGATGAAAGTCACTCTAGATTATTGGCAGTGGAGATGGACAGAAGTGGAGAAATATAAGATATATTTAGAAAATAAAACCAACAAATATTGCTGACAAATTGTAAGAGAGATGAAGATGTCAAAAATGCCTCTTATATTTCTGGCTTATGTAACTTTACTGTTGTTGGTACTATGGACTGATAGCACACAATAGAAAAGGACATCCCTGGATTTACTGAATCATCCCAGTAAAGGTATCTAATAAGTGTATAATTAAAATTTTCTATGAAAAGTACATTTAAAAACAAGCCAAACTGAACATATAAATACAATTTCATTTAAAATGATAGAAATATCTGTTCATGGCAGTCAGGTTTTAAAATGTGCTCTTTGTCATTAATCTGTCACTATTGTCATTTCCCAAGTTCTTTTCACTCTTAACACTTCCTTTTAAAATTATTATTCTAATCCAATATTCTTATGCATTATTTTACTCTTTTTTAAAGTGATTAAATCAAAACAAAGAAGAAATTGAGAGATCACATTAATCCGGTAAGATCTATTAATCTAGTTTAGCAACTGGTCACTTGTGCTAGTTTCTGGTTCTCTCTGCCTCACTTCACATCGTTTTCTGTCCTTTTTTACATGAATTGTGATCCAGTAGGCTGAACCCTGGGCACTGCCTCCTAGGCTGTCTCACCGTCCATTAGGCCAGTAGATGACACCAGCTGAAGAGTGAAGCAGAAGAAAAGAGACATAGGAGTATTTATTTCCCACTCTTTTCAGTTTTGGCAGTGGTTAGATCTCCTCATGATGACAGTTCCTGCTGGGAATCCCTTTTTTTCTATCTCCCATGCTCATTGGACTCCTGAAACATTCTTTCCTCCCCTTGCCCCTGAAGGACTAGTGGTGGTGATGGGTTTCTACAATTGCTGGAAGGTTGCTTCAATATCCTTTGTTGATTGACCTTTACTAATAGTTTATTTATTAAGCTCAGTTCATTTGAAGTTTTGGTCAAATTATTCTGTTTCTTGCTAGGATACTCAATAGTTCTATACTTCATCTTTATTTGAGCTGGAGAGTATAAAGCATTTTCTTTGCCAAGTCATTCACTTTTCATTCTATCCAGCAACCTCTAAATTGGGGCTCAACAAACTTGCTGTGTAAAGGAACAAACAGTATTTAAATTCTGTGGATCATACCTCCTATTCCATAACTACTCATGCTTGACATTGTAGCATAAAAGCAACAATAGACAATATGTCAATGAATGAGCATGGCTGTGTTCCAATGAATCCTTATTTAAAAAAACAGGTACAGAGGCCAAATTTTGCCCAATGGCCATAGTTTGCCAACTTCTGTTTTAAACCAACTAACATTCAAATTTAAAAAAATGCATTCATATATTTACTTACCTTGCAGACATTATCATTTTCCTAAAGCTATACAATAGCATAGTTTTCAATATTTAATTAAGTGCTCAGTTTTGATAAATATGGCTTATGAAATGACCTGTGTAAGGATAAGTGTTAACATAGAAATCATGTCATAGGTAATTTGGTAAAATCTAGGAACTAATGAGAAACTGTAAGTGAAGTACTTTGAAAAAATTTAATGTACCGTCCATAAATAAAATATTGTTGATGCTTCAAAGACCCTTGGACTATTACTGTCATAAGTTAAGTGTGTAATATACTAAGTGCATAATGAATTACAACCAAATTGTTAGTTATTTGTATAAAGAATATTTATTTAATGGAATATTTGTAACAAATTTTCAGAGCTTGACACTTCAAAATTCCTCAACTAAGAGTTGTCACTTGCCCAGGAGATATAATTTTATTTTAATATTAACATGTAGCAAAAATTACAAGATAAAATGTATACTTCTTTGGGTTTCAAACAAAAACATAAATTAGCATGGCAGTTTATATCTTTTGCAATTGCTGTGTGTACCTCCCTTAATTTGTCTTCTACCAATATCCCATGTCATCCAGTAAACTAATTCTACTCTCCTTTCTTCCTCTCATGTTCATAGTCATATTCTGAAAATCTAAATAGTACTATTATTTAATGAAGAACCACATAGAATAAGAAAAAAATCAAAATCAAGATTACTGAAATTCCTGCTGCCCCCAGAAATTTCAGCTTTAACCCATGGCAGCTAGGAGCACTAACTTACAAATAGAATTTTCTATATGAAACCTGGTAGAAATATTTTAATAAATGCTAATGATCATGGATAAATTCTTAACTCACATATAGAACAGAGAGAACTATAAATATCACCTTTAAAAAAGAAAGATGAGACAGCTTTTAATATTAAGGCATTGGGAACATATGGTTTGTTTGCAAAATCTGGAAATATCCCACTTGGGCCTAGAGAAAGAAATGAAAAATAAGAAGCTCAAAGGACAAGCTTCTCTCTTTGCAATCTTAGATGTCTTCAGGGTTTTGGTTCAGGAAGTCTTCTTGTTCTCAAAGATTTTAAGTAAAAATAGCTAAAATCCTTAACATTTAGTTTCTTGTAAATAAGTATAATCTAAAATCCTTATTTTAGAAACTATTTTCAACTTATAAGAGAAAATAATTAAAAAAAAATAATTTAAATTGCTTTTCAAGAATGTGAAAACTTCCAAGTGGATAGTGTCTTAAAAGACAACATTCAATTTAGTTTGGAAAATCTGTGTGTTGAACTCTTAGTTTTTGGAAGATATTTACTCATGGTAACCACATCTTACAAATGATGAAACTGAGGGCTTTTGAAGGTTAAGTAACATGACTAAAACTGCATAGTAAGTGACACAGCTGAAATTGGAACTTAGTTTTATGGCTCACCTACCTGTTAGGCATCCTTTGTAGAGTTTATAGTATGAAGCAGCTTACTATCTTTAGCCCTATATTCCTTATTATATCTTTTTTTTGGGTTTTTTTTTTATTATACTTTAAGTTTTAGGGTACATGTGCACATTGTGCAGGTTAGTTACATATGTATACATGTGCCATGCTGGTGCGCTGCACCCACTAACTCGTCATCTAGCATTAGGTATATCTCCCAATGCTATCCCTCCCCCCTCCCCACACCCCACGACAGTCCCCAGAGTGTGATGTTCCCCTTCCTGTGTCCATGTGATCTCATTGTTCAATTCCCACCTATGAGTGAGAATATGCGGTGTTCGGTTTTTTGTTCTTGCGATAGTTTACTGAGAATGATGGTTTCCAGTTTCATCCATGTCCCTACAAAGGACATGAACTCATCATTTTTTATGGCTGCATAGTATTCCATGGTGTATATGTGCCACGTTTTCTTAATCCAGTCTATCATTGTTGGACATTTGGGTTGGTTCCAAGTCTTTGCTATTGTGAATAATGCCGCAATAAACATACGTGTGCATGTGTCTTTATAGCAGCATGATTTATAGTCATTTGGGTATATACCCAGTAATGGGATGGCTGGATCAAATGGTATTTCTAGTTCTAGATCCCTGAGGAATCGCCACACTGACTTCCACAATGGTTGAACTAGTTTACAGTCCCACCAACAGTGTAAAAGTGTTCCTATTTCTCCACATCCTCTCCAGCACCTGTTGTTTCCTGACTTTTTAATGATTGCCATTCTAACTGGTGTGAGATGATATCTCATAGTGGTTTTGATTTGCATTTCTCTGATGGCCAGTGATGATGAGCATTTTTTCATGTGTTTTCTGGCTGCATAAATGTCTTCTTTTGAGAAGTGTCTGTTCATGTCCTTCGCCCACTGTTTGATGGAGTTGTCTGTTTTTTTCTTGTAAATTTGTTTGAGTTCATTGTAGATTCTGGATATTAGCCCTTTGTCAGATGAGTAGGTTGCGAAAATTTTCTCCCATGTTGTAGGTTGCCTGTTCAGTCTGATGGTAGTTTCTTTTGCTGTGCAGAAGCTCTTTAGTTTAATTAGATCCCATTTGTCAATTTTGGCTTTTGTTGCCATTGCTTTTGGTGTTTTGGACATGAAGTCCTTGCCCACGCCTATGTCCTGAATGGTAATGCCTAGGTTTTCTTCTAGGGTTTTTATGGTTTTAGGTCTAACGTTTAAATCTTTAATCCATCTTGAATTGATTTTTGTATAAGGTGTAAGGAAGGGATCCAGTTTCAGCTTTCTACATATGGCTAGCCAGTTTTCCCAGCACCATTTATTAAATAGGGAATCCTTTCCCCATTGCTTGTTTTTCTCAGGTTTGTCAAAGATCAGATAGTTGTAGGTAAGTGGCGTTATTTCTGAGGGCTCTGTTCTGTTCCATTGATCTGTATCTCTGTTTTGGTACCAGTACCATGCTGTTTTGGATACTGTAGCCTTGTAGTATAGTTTGAAGTCAGGTAGTGTGATGCCTCCAGCTTTGTTCTTTTGGCTTAGGATTGACTTGGTGATGTGGGCTCTTTTTTGGTTCCATATGAACTTTAAAGTAGTTTTTTCCAATTCTGTGAAGAAAGTCATTGGTAGCTTGATGGGGATGGCATTGAATCTGTAAATTACCTTGGGCAGTATGGCCATTTTCATGATATTGATTCTTCCTACCCATGAGCATGGAATGTTCTTCCATTTGTTTGTATCCTCTTTTATTTCCTTGAGCAGTGGTTTGTAGTTCTCCTTGAAGAGGTCCTTCACATCCCTTGTAAGTTGGATTCCTAGGTATTTTATTCTCTTTGAAGCAATTGTGAATGGGAGTTCACTCATGATTTGGCTTTCTGTTTGTCTATTGTTGGTGTATAGGAATGCTTGTGATTTTTGTACATTGATTTTGTATCCTGAGACTTTGCTGAAGTTGCTTATCAGCTTAAGGAGATTTTGGGCTGAGACGATGGGGTTTTCTAGATAAACAATCATGTCGTCTGCAAACAGGGACAATTTGACTTCCTCTTTTCCTAATTGAATACCCTTTATTTCCTTCTCCTGCCTGATTGCCCTGGCCAGAACTTCCAACACTATGTTGAATAGGAGCGGTGAGAGAGGGCATCCCTGTCTTGTGCCAGTTTTCAAAGGGAATGCTTCCAGTTTTTGCCCATTCAGTATGATATTGGCTGTGGGTTTGTCATAGATAGCTCTTATTATTTTGAAATACGTCCCATCAATACCTAATTTATTGAGAGTTTTTAGCATGAAGGGTTGTTGAATTTTGTCAAAGGCTTTTTCTGCATCTATTGAGATAATCATGTGGTTTTTGTCTTTGGCTCTGTTTATATGCTGGATTACGTTTATTGATTTGCATATGTTGAACCAGCCTTGCATCCCTGGGATGAAGCCCACTTGATCATGGTGGATAAGCTTTTTGATGTGCTGCTGGATTCAGTTTGCCAGTATTTTATTGAGGATTTTTGCATCAATGTTCATCAAGGATATTGGTCTAAAATTCTCTTTTTTGGTTGTGTCTCTGCCCGGCTTTGGTATCAGGATGATGCTGGCCTCATAAAATGAGTTAGGGAGGATTCCCTCTTTTTCTATTGATTGGAATAGTTTCAGAAGGAATGGTACCAGTTCCTCCTTGTACCTCTGGTAGAATTCGGCTGTGAATCCATCTGGTCCTGGACTCTTTTTGGTTGGTAAACTATTGATTATTGCCACAATTTCAGCTCCTGTTATTGGTCTATTCAGAGATTCAACTTCTTCCTGGTTTAGTCTTGGGAGAGTGTATGTGTCGAGGAATGTATCCATTTCTTCGAGATTTTCTAGTTTATTTGCATAGAGGTGTTTGTAGTATTCTCTGATGGTAGTTTGTATTTCTGTGGGATCGGTGGTGATATCCCCTTTATCATTTTTTATTGTGTCTATTTGATTCTTCTCTCTTTTTTTCTTTATTAGTCTTGCTAGCGGTCTATCAGTTTTGTTGATTCTTTCAAAAAACCAGCTCCTGGATTCTTTGATTTTTTGAAGGGTTTTTTGTGTCTCTATTTCCTTCAGTTCTGCTCGGATTTTAGTTATTTCTTGCCTTCTGCTAGCTTTTGAATGTGTTTGCTCTTGCTTTTCTAGTTCTTTTAATTGTGATGTTAGGTTGTCAATTTTGGATCTTTCCTGCTTTCTCTTGTGGGCATTTAGTGCTATAAATTTCCCTCTACACACTGCTTTGAATGGGTCCCAGAGATTCTGGTATGTTGTGTCTTTGTTCTCGTTGGTTTCAAAGAACATCTTTATTTCTGCCTTCATTTTGTTATGTACCCAGTAGTCATTCAGGAGCAGGTTGTTCAGTTTCCATGTAGTTGAGCGGCTTTGAGTGAGATTCTTAATCCTGAGTTCTAGTTTGATTGCACTGTGGTCTGAGAGATAGTTTGTTATAATTTCTGTTCTTTTACATTTGCTGAGGAGAGCTTTACTTCCAAGTATGTGGTCAATTTTGGAATAGGTGTGGTGTGGTGCTGAAAAAAATGTATATTCTGTTGATTTGGGGTGGAGAGTTCTGTATATGTCTATTAGGTCCGCTTGGTGCAGAGGTGAGTTCAATTCCTGGGTATCCTTGTTGACTTTCTGTCTCGTTGATCTGTCTAATGTTGACAGTGGGGTGTTAAAGTCTCCCATTATTAATGTGTGGGAGTCTAAGTCTCTTTGTAGGTCACTCAGGACTTGCTTTATGAATCTGGGTGCTCCTGTATTGGGTGCATATATATTTAGGATAGTTAGCTCCTCTTGTTGAATTGATCCCTTTACCATTATGTAATGGCCTTCTTTGTCTCTTTTGATCTTTGTTGGTTTAAAGTCTGTTTTATCAGAGACTAGGATTGCAACCCCTGCCTTTTTTTGTTTTCCATTTGCTTGGTAGATCTTCCTCCATCCTTTTATTTTGAGCCTATGTGTGTCTCTGCACGTGAGATGGGTTTCCTGAATACAGCACACTGATGGGTCTTGACTCTTTATCCAACTTGCCAGTCTGTGTCTTTTAATTGGAGAATTTAGTCCATTTACATTTAAAGTTAATATTGTTATGTGTGAATTTGATCCTGTCATTATGATGTTAGCTGGTGATTTTGCTTGTTAGTTGATGCAGTTTCTTCCTAGTCTCGATGGTCTTTACATTTTGGCCTGATTTTGCAGCGGCTGGTACCGGTTGTTCCTTTCCATGTTTAGCGCTTCCTTCAGGAGCTCTTTTAGGGCAGGCCTGGTGGTGACCAAATCGGTCAGCATTTGCTTGTCTGTAAAGTATTTTATTTCTCCTTCACTTATGAAGCTTAGTTTGGCTGGATATGAAATTCTGGGTTGAAAATTCTTTTCTTTAAGAATGTTGAATATTGGCCCCCACTCTCTTCTGGCTTGCAGGGTTTCTGCCGAGAGATCCGCTGTTAGTCTGATGGGCTTCCCTTTGAGGGTAACCCGACCTTTCTCTCTGGCTGCCCTTAACATTTTTTCCTTCATTTCAACTTTGGTGAATCTGACAATTATGTGTCTTGGAGTTGCTCTTCTCGAGGAGTATCTTTGTGGCGTTCTCTGTATTTCCTGAATCTGAACGTTGGCCTGCCTTGCTAGATTGGGGAAGTTCTCCTGGATAATATCCTGCAGAGTGTTTTCCAACTTGGTTCCATTCTCCCCATCCCTTTCAGGTACACCAATCAGACGTAGATTTGGTCTTTTCACATAGTCCCATATTTCTTGGAGGCTTTGCTCATTTCTTTTTATTCTTTTTTCTCTAAACTTCCCTTCTCGCTTCATTTCATTCATTTCATCTTCCATTGCTGATACCCTTTCTTCCAGTTGATCGCATCGGCTCCTGAGGCTTCTGCATTCTTCACGTAGTTCTCGAGCCTTGGTTTTCAGCTCCGTCAGCTCCTTTAAGCACTTCTGTGTATTGGTTATTCTAGTTATACATTCGTCTAAATTTTTTTCAAAGTTTTCAACTTCTTTGCCTTTGGTTTGAATATCCTCCCGTAGCTCAGAGTAATTTGAACGTCTGAAGCCTTCTTCTCTCAGCTCGTCAAAATCATTCTCCATCCAGCTTTGTTCCATTGCTGGTGAGGAACTGCGTTCCTTTGGAGGAGGAGAGGTGCTCTGAGTTTTAGAGTTTCCAGTTTTTCTGTTCTGTTTTTTCCCCATCTTTGTGCTTTTATCTACTTTTGGTCTTTGATGATGGTGATGTACAGATGGGTTTTCGGTGTGGATGTCCTTTCTGTTTGTTAGTTTTCCTTCTAACAGACAGGACCCTCAGCTGCAGGTCTGTTGGAATACCCTGCCGTGTGAGGTGTCAGTGTGCCCCTGCTGGGGGGTGCCTCCCAGTTAGGCTGCTCGGGGGTCAGGGGTCAGGGACCCACTTGAGGAGGCAGTCTGCCCGTTCTCAGATCTCCAGCTGCGTGCTGGGAGAACCACTGCTCTCTTCAAAGCTGTCAGACAGGGACATTTAAGTCTGCAGAGGTTACTGCTGTCTTTTTGTTTGTCTGTGCCCTGCCCCCAGAGGTGGAGCCTACAGAGGCAGGCAGGCCTCCTTGAGCTGTGGTGGGCTCCACCCAGTTCGAGCTTCCTGGCTGCTTTGTTTACCTAAGCAAGCCTGGGCAATGGCGGGCGCCCCTCCCCCAGCCTCGCTGCCGCCTTGCAGTTTGATCTCAGACTGCTGTGCTAGCAATCAGTGAGATTCCGCGGGCGTAGGACCCTCCGAGCCAGGTGTGGGATATAGTCTCGTGGTGCGCCGTTTTTTAAGCAGGTCTGAAAAGTGCAATATTCGGGTGGGAGTGACCCGATTTTCCAGGTGCGTCCGTCACCCCTTTCTTTGACTCGGAAAGGGAACTCCCTGACCCCTTGCCCTTCCCAGGTGAGGCAATGCCTCGCCCTGCTTCGGCTCGCGCACGGTGCGCGCCCCCACTGGCCTGCGCCCACTGTCTGGCACTCCCTAGTGAGATGAACCCGGTACCTCAGATGGAAATGCAGAAATCACCCGTCTTCTGCGTCGCTCACGCTGGGAGCTGTAGACCGGAGCTGTTCCTATTCGGCCATCTTGGCTCCTCCCTCCTCCTTATTATATCTTAACTTCAGATAATCTTATATCAAATAGGTATTTATGAGCAAAGGCAATTAGCAGAATAGCATTGAGTCTTCTACTGATCCTGAAGGTTGATATATCTTCTAATCTTAACAAAGTATCAAAAAATAAAAATTTTCATGATAAGAGGAACTTTTGCACTGGCATTTTCAGAGAAACTTCTCAATTTTATGAATATAAATAAATTATACTTATTTACAAGAAACTAAATGAACTAAATGTTAAAAAATAGTAATAAATATAACTAATATGTATTCATTACATTAGCATATGCCAGCTGCTCTGTCAAGTATTTTGCATGTATTATATTTTGTTACACTTTTAAGATTATATCCATTATCTCAATATCCATTTTAAAAGTGAAGAAATTAAGACATAGAGAGGGATTGTAATGCACAGAGCATGTAAAGAGGAAATCTTTCATTTGAACCATGAAATCTAAATCAGGAATACATGCTTTAAATCACTATACTACTTTTTAAAGAGAGTGCACTTCGGTATCTGAAAGTTCTTTTGCTGACTAGGTGCTCATAAGAGGCTATCCAATTTGAGGGCACTGGAATCAAGTTCAATTGTTCTGCGTAATAAAATTTGTTGGAAATTTAAAGCATTAGGCAACGAATGTGGGAGTTGGGCTAACAGGAGCCAGTGATGTTAGATTTTTTGCAGGAATGGTATAGAAGGAGGGCAATCTAAGTGTTGGTGCATCTGGGAAGATTTGTTAAATGTATATTTATGAGATTTAGTGCTATGTTGCATATAATCTAAAATCTTCTGTCTCCCCTGGAAAATCTTCAGTAAAAATCCATGTATCTCTCCAACATTTTGGTAAAGTGAAAATAACCCAAACAATTGGTGAGGGGTGGAGGTGGTGAGAGATAAAAAGTTTTAATATTCTGTCTTCTAAACAGCTCAAGGCCTAGACAGAATGAATTCACAGAGACATTTAGAAAATAATGATACAGCTGTGTTTTAAGATACAGTTCTTACATAATAAGAACCTCTAAAACATGCTTGTCTGCTTGAAGGCTCGGGAAACTCTCTCTTTCTCTTGAGCTTTTAGTCTATCTTTATCTTTTTTGTCAATATTAAAAACAAAATTGGTCTGGTTTTCCTTTCTTAAATTGGCTGCTATGAATTTCAAATTCACCCTTCCTCTACTGTTATTTTTTTTCACACAGTATCCAAAATGAACTTTGAAAACCTTAAGTAACATCCTGTCTTTCCCATGTTTCAAACCTTTTTGGCTTCCTATCGTTCTCGCAACAAAATTGAACATCTTCATGGTGGCCTACAAGGTGAATTAGACCTTGCCTTTTTCTCTCATTTCATCTTATGCCATGTTTACTGTGCTCCATTCACTCTAGCATTCTTGCTGTCCATGGAAACACACAAAATGTGGCCTCATCCCAGGCCCTTTTCCAAATGTGTCTCCTTCTGCGTGGAACACTGTTTCCCCAAAAGATGACCTCTTCTCACTTCATTCAGGTCTCATCTCAAATGACTTCACAACAGAAGAGACTTATTTGAGAGCTCTGTCTAACATGATGCCTTCCTTTGTCATTTTTTATATTATTTGGCTTTATTCATTATACTTATAACTACCTTATATGATCAGATTACCCCTGCCATAAAGTACATTCCATGAAAGAAAGATCTTTTTTCTGGTTTGTTTTCTACTCCATCTCCACTGTAGGTAATCTATAAATAACTGTGGTATGGATTAACGCAGTAAATTCATCTTACTTTCTGGATCTATGATACATTCATTTATTGTGTTTCTTTCCCCACATTTTTCTATGTTTGTTTAATGTTTTCTTTGCTGTATTTTAGATTTCCTTTTAAATCCTGTCAGAGGCATTTGCAAAAGAATCAAACAAATGTCTGTATAAAATAAACAGAATATTTTCAAATATAAACAAGTGTCGCATCTGGGAAATATAAGATCTGGGAAATTTTTACCTTTGGTTTGACCAAGGCACCTGGGAAATTGAGAAGAAGAAGAAGAAGTAAGGATTGCTCAGAAGGAGCTTATGGATATTAATTAATTTTGAGTCCTTCTACCTGATGCCCCCTAACAAAATAGAGAAAAAGCAAAACACAAAGATAGAAGAAAAGAGTGGGAGAGTGAAAGGGAGGACATGAAGGAAACAAGGAAGAAAATGAATAAAGGAAGGAGGAAAGGAAGGAGAGAAAGAAGAGAAAGAAGAAAATTATGATCAGTGACGAAGGCCTAATAAATACCAATCCTGGGAAGACGTATTCTATCATATGACTACTAAAACAAGAATTACGGAAGTAGAAATTTGAATTAATGATTGAATGGGTCACTCCTGTTGCTATGTGACACTCTGTAAAGGTTATAGACTTCAACATTCCTTTTCTTTGTATATGGGGTCCAGTAATTTTCAAGAGATCCATAGTGCTGGGTAATGTCAACATCTTTGTATATGATCCACTTGTTATCCTGGCTTCTCCAATTATTTTGTTACCTGCTTTTCTTCCATTGCCTATTTTTTGGCCCTAGATGAGATTATTTTCCTGAATTTCCATATCTTTGAAATTGTAAGCTGGAAAATGAATAACTTATTGTATGGCATCAAAACATTAAATGATGTAATGTTTGGCATATTTAATGTGTATATAGAGAGTTTGGCTTTGGGGGTGAATGGTGGGAAAAAACCAAAATGTGATAAAATTCTGGTTATTTCTTGATATGATGAGTAAAGTTTTGGAAGAAAGGGATAAAGTAAGAATAGAACTATTGGATTGTCAAGCAGACATAGAAAGAACTTCTGCGTTGTGGAAGGAGATGCTGTCATGTTTCACCTGCCATTTAAATTGATCAAAAGTTACATGATTTGGATTCTTAGAAAGCTCAAAAAGAACTCCTTTTTAAATTCTGTGATCAGCATTTACAAAGTAGAAATACAGGTAGGAGGTGAGATAGTGGTGCCAAGTCTTTCTTAAGTACATTTCACTAAACGTATTTTGTCATTCAATTACTGTGAGCCTGCCATAAGATTTTCCTCATTCAGCCTGTTGTTTCAAATTAACGTAAGGCAATGGCATTGTGCTGAAAGGACAAAGGGCCGAACAGAAAAAATTAAACCAACATGTAAAAGGCAAATATCCTAAAGACTATGTCACAGAACATTTTCTGTGATTATTTACCCATGATACAATAATAATGATAGTTGTAATATAACTAGAATAAAAATAACAGCTAAAGTTTAGATAGCACTCTAATTCAGGCACTGTTGTGACTGCTTGTCATGTATTAATTAATTTAATCCTTTGACTGTTTAGGGGGCTACTATTGTTGCTCTCATTTTGTAAGAGATAAAGTGAGATTACAGAGAGTAAGCAGAGCCATGATTTGATATATGGTAACTCCAGCTTCAAAAGTCTATGTTTTCAACCACAACATCATCAGAAGCCCATTCTTTTGCCGAAGAAATCTCTGACCTTGCCTGAAATAGCTTGTGACTCTTCAAATCTTGGGGTATTTCCTGAGACATCCAACCAACACCAAGGGGAAGTGGGCTATGAAAGTCGGCATGTTCCACGATGCCGCTATGTTCATAGCAGATATGGCAAGAGGTATCTTTCCCCTCAGCAGAACCAGGAACTGCCAGCTTCATTCCCCAAGAACATCTTCTACTTTCAGATTAGAAAATTCTTCCCCATCTGATCCCTCAGGATTCGATATATTCTAGAAGTTAGCCAGTGCTGTTTATTCCCTATTCCTTCCTTTCTGAATGGGAATTATTTTTAAAACTGTAATTTCCTGCTTTTTCTAAACTATTATATATTGTATAACATCGACAATAGTGTTTGTGTCAGACAAGCTTTAAGGCTTAAATTGACAGGTTTTCAGACCTTTAAGAAGCTATTCCTGGACATGACAGAGCTTCAGTAATCACTAACCACTAGCTTGGGAAGGAGTGAATGGGAATGAAAGGAAGTATGTAAATGATTGATTGTGGTATAGCAAGAGATAGCCTGAAGAAGATAGTTCGAATTTTTCTATCAAATATCTTTTCCTCCAGCTCTTATTTACTAACAATATTGATTTTAGGTTGTCAATCAGGGTGGAATATATCCCCTTTCCCATGCTCTCCCCCTCCACTACCAAAAAAAAAAAAAAAAAGAGAAATGCCATGTCTCAGGGTTCCTTGTCACTACAGCCAAAAGGAAATAAACCGAAAATTCTGGGGTTTTCTAAGATTTTTTTTTTCTTAGTTTTAGGAGATATGACTTTCCCTTTGTTCCTGTACATTTCCTTCTTCTTAGTTGGAATATATATAGGGAAACTGGAAGCAGATCTACCATCTTAGATCATGAGGATGAAAACCATGCACTCAGTTTGGCAGAGCAGCAAGGAGCTTCATCACCTACTCAGAGAGCATCATTGACCATGAAGTACCTGTTTTCTGACTTTATGTTGGAACAAAGGAGTAGCGTTTTATCATGTGTAGGCAAATATTTAAAACTAATATAACTGATCCAATTAAGCTTGCATCGTTAATTCCCTCCACACACACCAGTAAAAAACCAAATTTTATTTCCATAGGGCTTCTAACAAGAGGCAAGGCCATTAGGTACTTTATATTTAATTTCTAGAACTATCTTAGCGACATTTTTCACAGAGACGTTTCCCAAACTCAGAGTAATCCTGTACTCCTCATTATAAGTTGTCCTGTAGATAGAAATGGTCACAGCCATTTTTCTATCCCTACTATTATAAATTTAGAATATGGTCCGCTTGCTATGGGAAGGCGAACTCAATTGTGGTAGTTGGGGCCCTCCAGTGGCTCCCTCATGACCACAGTGGACATGTCTCCTGGGAAGTCCGTAAGTTTTCCCTGAATTCTTGCCTTCTCCCACATCATTGCATCTCCTCATTTATGTTTTTCTTGTTTTTAAGTTTGTGGTATGCTTCTAGCATCAACCCTTGTTTTTAGGACTGTTAAAAGACTTTTTTTCCTCTTTATTTTCCTTCTCTTCAAACGGTTTAGTCAGGGTGCAAGAAGGTTGTTTAGAGTCAATTTTATGTCATCTTTCCTCAAAGTCTTTCTTCAAAATTAATCTTATTCTTAGGAACAGTATTGACAAAATTGTCTGTAAACAATGTAATACTTATTTCTTAGCCTTTTATAAAGAGTCATATCAGTATTTTATTTTTAAGGAAGGGGTTAAGAAACAGTAGAAAGTATCATATAAACATTTTGCATGTACTTATACATTCCTTTAAAAAATGAAGTAAGGAACACACATATTTTATTCCATCTTTCTGTCTTCCAGATTTCATTGTCGTCTTCGCATTTTTAGTCCTTCTTGAAGTTCTCTTTATGACCTTACATAATAAACTTTAAATCCTGTTTATTAATGTATCTGCATTAAACTTCATCTATTGATGCCATCCTAAGGAAATACAATTAATGTTCTTACTATATTCTTATCCTTATTTGCCTCCCCCTTCTTCTCAAAAATTTTTGTCATATTATTACAAAATGGATAGCATTTACTTTCTGTGACCCCAATTTGAACAGTTGTTAAATCTAAATTTTATATTTAGGTGAATGTCGTGTCTACACTTAATCCTGTTTAAAAAAACCATTAAATTTCCTGAGGTTACTGGGAAATTCCAGACTTGCAGCATTTTTTTTTACAATGTAGAAATGTTAATAATGTATGTTTCTTTATTAGCTTTCTACAAGCTGCTGTGTTGACTAATCTGTGTAATAGGTATGAACACAACATATCACATTTTTTTGAGGCTATTTCTTCTATCATGTTAATCAGTAATGTCCAGCAGGAGGAAATTAGCAAATTGTATCCCCTAGAAATGTGTACTCTGCTCTTCTCTAAATCAGGATCAGAGGCTGTCTTCTGTCAACCATTTTCCTTCTTTGGGGTTCTTATTGGTAAAAGATGTTTGTATGAAGCAGCAGCCTCCTTCTTACGACCCCTATCATTTGAGGCAGGACTTCCAGGAGTGGCAGGGCAACAGATATTCTTCCTCCCATTGGAAAAAGAGAGGTTAATGTCAGAACTTTTGACAGACATCAGAGTGCTCTCCAAAATAGGCAGACCCTGCCAATAGCAGGTGATTGACATTTATTCTTCTGAGAAATTCATTCTTTCCAGGCAGCTCCCTCAGAAGCACTTCATTTTTAAATTTTTTGTCTGGATCCTAGCACCAGGTTCACAGATCTATGGTAGTTGTTATTTGCTCAAGGAAATCTGTCGATGTCAATATTTTCTAGATGGTTGGCCTAGGAGAGATAGAGTTATAAAAGATAAGGTTCTCATTGCCCATTGAAGTCTGGAAAATCCTTTCCTGAGGATGATAATCTGGACTATTATTTATATCCCAACAAGCCTTTCCTATTTTCTGATATCTCATTCTCTTGTATGGAAAATATTCTCATCCTTCCTGCTTTTAATTCAGTGTTTTATCCTAAATTCTTACTCATCCCTCCCCTAGGATTTTCTTCTCGTTCCCCTTCTGAACTGGTCTTCTCTGATTTGAGATCTCAGATAATCTCAAAGCAGGGTCTTATTTCCCCCTTTGATTCTTTTCCTTCCTTTCACTCTACCTCATGTTCCTACATTCTTATTGTTTCCCATAAATATTTTACCTGAAATTGAAAATGTGCAAGGAGTTTCAATGATTCTATAAAATCATATTTTAAATGTTGTCACTAAGCTTTCATAATGATCTGATTTGCTCAAAACAGTTATTACAGTGTTTTATTTTGAAAAGTTGCTCAAATATACATGTTTTCTACAGTAATATATTTAATTTTTCTGATATTTTCTTGTTTTCAATAATATATCTTACCTGTTAGCCTGTTTTTTTCTAATATAAATATTAAAATTTAACTCACAGGTACCTGAGAAGCAAATTTAGTTTACACTTATCATAGAGATAAGAAAACTGAGGTCAAAATGTTAGATGCCTTCTCTAAGATCACATAAGTTGCTTACTTACATAATTAGCACCAAAACTGGTTTCTACTTATACTCAAAGGTGCTTCCTACCTCACTATGCTGCTTTTGATGAAACTTATTGATATATCTAATAAATATTTTTAATTATTTTTGAATTAATTTAAAAATTAACTGGCATCAAAATGGTTATCTTTAGCAAAATTCAATGGAAGAAATATATAATTTAGCCACTTTGAGGGACTTTTACATTGATAGTCATTGAAAACTGGTCAGTTTTCATTGTTTTTCATAAGAATACTATATTCTCATAAGAATACTATAAGGCATTATTTAACAATTCCACCACTGAACTGGCTGGGACCATCGTGTCCTTTGTACTCAAAATGATAACTAAAATTATTCATTTGATATGTAACTCTCCTTTTACTCATGAGACACAGATGTATGTTACTATATTGCCTGAAAAAATTCCACAGTAAGACTGCGGTGATATAATCATGGTGTACTAGTTTTCTATTGCTGCATTTTAAAAGTACCACAAACTTAATGACTTAAAACAAAATCGAATTATTAGCTCATAGTTCTAAGGTTCAGAAGTACAGATGGGCTTGGCTGGGTCTATGCTCAGGGAATCATAAGGCTGAAATAAAGGTATAAACCAGCCCGAGTTTTTATTTGGAGGCTCTGAGAAAGAATTCCCTTCTCAGCCCCTTATGGTTGTTGGAAGAATTAATTTCTTTGGGGTGGTAAGACAGAGGTTCCCATTTGCTTGCTTGCTGTCAGTTATAGGTGCTCTCAGTTTCTAGAGGCTACCCGTATTTCTTGTCATGGGGACCCGTCCGTTTTCCAGGCATCAATAGCTTGTCAAATCCTGCTTGTATTTCGAATCTCTCTGACTTAATTTTATGCCACCAGCCAGAAAAAAGTCTGAATTTAAAGGACTCATGTGATTATATCTGTATAATATATGTAATTTACATATTACATGTAATAATCCATGTAATTTCCCTATTTTCAGGTCAACTGATTAGTAACTTAATTATATCTTTGGCTGTGTAAAGTGACATACTCACGGTGAGGCATCTCAGCATATTTCCTGGAGATTAGGGCAGGAAATCTTGGGGGCTCACTTTTAGAATTCTGTCTGCCATAATTGGTAATTTCTTTATCTGTGGTGAGTAGAAAAGGAAAGTGCCCAGCGCAAAAGTCAAATGGTAGTGATGAGTAGGTTCAATACTTTCTGTGTCACTTCATTCTTATCCCTGCTATCAATGCAAATTCATATTTTAAATTCCTGCTTTACTTCCCAACTCTGTCATCAGAATGTGTACTTTCCCTTTCACTTTCTTTCTTTCCGTTTTATTTTTAAAGATTTAGGCTACTGTCTTATATTAACTTGGGCATTCTGAATGCCTCCGTTATCAACTGAACCATGGAAGAGTTTTATCAGGCTCTGTGTTTGTGCGTGTGCATGTTGTTATTATGGTTTATCCCTGGGATATTTCCATAAATCTGGTAGATCTGCTTCTCCACTTAATTAACTTGGAATGCATACCAGTTAGCAGCAGGCACTGCAAGGGTCTTTTCTTCTACTCCTAAAATAGTTCTTAATAATATGTTATACTCTAGAACAGCTGTATTTAGGCAGAGAGTTGTCCTTTTCCCTAAAATAATTGTAAATATTCTCTGCACCATAGAACAGTTCTGAAAAATTGTTAATTAATTTTTCCAATGACAGGATGCGAATTAAATTGAAAAAAGAGTTGAGTTTTGTTTATTTATTTAAATAATTGTGGCTTTTATTTTAGAGTCAGGGGGTACATGTGCAGTTTTGTTACATAGGAATATTACATGATGCTGAGATATTGGGTATGGATGATCCTGTCACCCAGGTAGTGATCATAGCACCCAATAGGTAGTTTTTCAGCCCTTTCCCCCTACTCCCTCCCTTCCTCCTGTACTAGCCCCCAGTGTCTGTTATTCCCATCTATGTCCATGTGTGCTTAACGTTTAACTCCTACTTATAAGTAAGAACATGCAGTATTCAGTTTTCTGTTCCTGTGTCAATTCCCTTAGGATTATGGCCTCCAGCTCTATCCATGTTGCTTCAAAGGATATGATTTCATTCTTTTTATGGCTGCATAGTATTCCATGGTGTATATGTACCACATTTTCTTTATCCAATCCACTGTTGATGGGTATCTAGATTGATTCCATGTCTTTCCTATTGTGAATAGCACTATTGTGAATAGCGCTGTGATGAATATTAGGCTGTGTGTGTCTTTTTTGTAGAATGCTTTATTTTCCTTCGGGTATATATCCAGTAAGAAGATTGCTGGGTCATGTGGTAGTTCTATTTTAAGTTATTTGAGAAATCTCGAAACTGTTTCCCACAGTGGCTGAACTACTTTACATTCTCACCAGCAGTGTAGAAACATTCCTCTTTCTCTGCAGCCTTGCCAGCATCTGTTATTTTTTGACTTTTTAGTAATAGCCATTCTGACTGGTGTGAGACAGTATCTCATTGTGGTTTTGATTTGCATTTTTCTGATGATTAGTGATGATGAGCATTTGGCATTTGTTCATATGTTTGTTGGCCACATGTATGCCTTCTTTTGAGAAATGTCTGTTTATGTTCTTTGCTTAGTTTTAGTGGAGTTATTTGGGTTTTGATTGTTGATTTGTTTAAGCTCCTTACAGATTCTGGATATTAGACCTTTGTCGGATGCATAGTTTGGGATATTTTCTGACATTTGGTAGGTTGTCTGTTTACTCTGTTGATAGTTTCTTTTCCTGTGCAGAAGCTCTTTAGTTTAATTAGGTCCCACTTGTCAATTTTTGCTTTTGTTGCAGTTGCTTTTGAGAACTTAGCCACAAATTCTTTGCCAATGCTGATGTCACGAAGAGTAATTTCTGTTTTTTTTTTCCCCTAGGATTTGTATAGTTTAAGGCCTTGTATTTAATCTTTAAACCATCTTGAGGTTTTTTTTGTGTGTGTGTGTGTATGGTGAAAGACAGGAGGTCCCATTTAATTTTTCTACATAGGGATAGCCAGTTATCCCAGCACCATTTATTGAATAGGGAGTTCTTTCCTCATTATTTATTTTCATCAACTTTGTCAAAGATCAGATGGTTGTAGGGGTGTGTACATCTTAAACTTATATTATGTAGGTTTAATTTTAACTAATTTGATCACAATCCTCAAGACAATAAATTAATCAGAAAGTATTTTCTTACTTGTTTGCTTGAACTAATAGTCAGTCTATTTGGTGTCTATTTTTATTCCTGAAGAGCTGGGGTTGAAATTGTATCTCTGTTCAGTTTGCCAGGCCCCAATTTTGTTCAGATACTTAGTTTGCAATAATCTGGAGCTCTTGAAGATATTCTTGATTGTAGGGAGTTACATTGCTGTAAATATGTCTTTCAGGCTTATCTGAATTTATTTCCTAATTGGGGCTCCATTTTCTTCTCTCTCTCTCTCTCTCTATATATATATATATCTTATCTAATACATGCAAAGTATTAAGGAGTTTTTGTAATTAACTCACTCAATGTGTCATCTCTCATAACAGATCATTTACTAAAAGCAATGTTTTTACTTCACAGTTGCTGAATATATCATTTTACCTCTATTTTAGGTTCCTCCCATGGCCCTTGTAAGTGACCTTAGAAGCAAAAAAGAATTACAGAATTTATTCTTTACCTCCCTTCTTCTTTGTGTCTCCCTTGGCTGTTCCATTCCTTTTGCATTAGAATGTTACCATTCTTTACAGAGCTCACATAGAAGGTTATTCATATATTTCTGGTTTTGAGACATTGCCAATGTGCTTTTTAAAAAAAGTCTCTCCCTGATTTTTGTCTATGTGTCATCTGTCTAGCTTGCACCTAGCTGTTGTCTTTTTCCTTTTATTCTCAGTCTCCACCATTTTCTTTTGCTTCATAGGTGGCCACTTCAGTAAATGTTTCAGTAGGTAGGTATCTTTAAATATATTTTCATCCATCACTATTTTTTTCTGTGATATACTTATATTGCATCTACATATACAGTTCATTCCTTCTAACTTCTGTTCCTTAGTTTGTATCCATCACATTTGACTTAATTTGATTTTAACTTTTTTTCCCTTTTATGCAGTCATAGATAATTCTCACAGATTTGTTGACAGGTCTGTTGGCTTATGACTACTCTGTTTTCTTTTCCTTTATATACCCCTGGTCCCTGGTACTCCTGGTAAAGAGGATGAATCTAACTTATCATATGTCTTCTGCTGGAAGGGTGTTGGGACAAACTTCCTTTCATTTCTGCTATAAAATTCTGATAGAGTTCCATGCTGCAGTTTTGATATAATCTTCATTTTCTTTCTTTTCCAGTGTTAGGTAATTCCATATTTCCCGAAGCAATCAAATGACTAGCCTCCAGAAATCTAGTAGTTAGTAGTGATTCTGGCAACTTCTAACAGAACTATGTGAATAAAATTCCTGTTAATACTTTAAAAGTACAAATGAGAGGAGAGTAATTTGATTTTGAGGTGTAAATGCTTAGAAATTGAATTTTGTGGCCGGGCGCAGTGGCTCACGTCTGTAATCCCAGCACTTTGAGAGGCCAAGGCGGGCGGATCATGAGATCAGGAGATCGAGACCATCCTGGCTAACATGGTGAAACGCTGTCTCTACTAAAAATACAAAAAATTAGCCAGGCGTGGTGGTGTGTGCCTGTAGTCCCAGCTACTTGGGAGGCTGAGGCAGGAGAATGGTGTGAACCCAGGAGGTAGAGCTTGCAATGAGCCGGGATTGTGCCACTGCACTCCAGCCTGGGCAACAGAGCAAGACTCCAACTAAAAAAAAAAAAAAAAAAGAAAAAAGAAAAGAAAAGAAAAAAAAAGAAATTGAGTTTTGTTTCTAGACAATTTCCTAACCAATTAAAATAGCTGTAGATATTTTATAGCTGCCTTTAGTTCTGTTTCATCTAGGGACTTATGCCTAGAACTCAGAAAATGTAATAAAGAATGGCATTTGCATTAAATGTAATTTTTTCATTTAAAATAGTCACATAGGGCTCTTTTGGCTCTGAGTTCCACATCAAATTGTGAATCGTGACACCCAAAGCAGTCTAGTAAGAATGTGTCCACACAATGGCACACAAATATTTTAGATAAGACCAAATGCATACAGATGTGGGCTGCTGTTATTTACTCACGGAACCAGCAGGAACAAAGGCATATCTTACTCAAACAGTTGGTTAAATATTTTGTCCCAGAGAGGGAGGTTTATATTTCATATAACTGATGACCTTCAAGTGAGTTGAAATGGCTTGAGAGTCATACTTTTTAGCCTCCCTTTCTGCTTGCATTTTGATTGGTGATTGCTTTGCCTAAGTGCAAATTTTAAAGGTGATTCATGACCAAGCATGAAAATTTGCAAATAGCAATCTTCCAAGATATATGAACAAATATTCTCTTTCTAAAGGGTCTTGTTTAGTTTTGTATAAAGAACAGATTAACGTTTTCAATGCATTACTCTAGTAGACGGGAAACTTAGGCTGGAGTTTTGGGGAATTTTTTGAATCACAAACTCATTACAAATCCAACAAAAGCCCTGGCCAGGAATATCTGCATTTGGAAAATTCACATATTCGTTTTAAAACACATTTTAAAAATAATTTTAGGTGAACTATAGAACCCTAAAAAATACACCCCATTCACATATTATAAATACCATTCACAGATTCCTCTTGAAGTCCGTAGATCTCCCAGGCCAAGTAAATGGGTACTTGCCAATTATGTAGACCTTGAGCATTTCATTTCATGAACACTCAGCATATTCATTTATAATATGTATAATGGAGAATATAAACTAGACAGTATTTTTAAAGTGTTAACATTATCTTTCTTACTAAAGTGCAAAAACATGTCAGTTAAACACGTAGTACATTTAGTTAAAAATGGAGGGAACATATAGTCTGGCTGATATTTGCAATAAATTTTGTCCAGTGGACAAATCAGTTGTCTACGTATCCTAAACTTTGAAAATATGTGAGTATCTGGTATCAATGCAAGCTACTGTCATTTTGTGTATTTTGCAAGTTTGTTTACACTCACAAAAAAGGGACATGGCTACCACGGGGAAAATTATAATAATCTATTCATAGACAAAATTTGTCATAATTAGATTAATTTACAAACTTGCCTGAGGTTTGTTGTTATTAATTCACTTAAAGACAATTTTAAATATTCTATTAATTAATGCTTTCTTTTATAATTTAATGAAATATATTTCAAATGACAACTCTTAAAGTTAAGTGGAGGTCATTATATTTTTCTGTCATAGAAATCAGGACAAGGCTGTAAGTAATGTGTCTATAATTCCACAGAGTCAACCCACAGATGAACATGCCCATACTTACATGACTGCAAAATGTATTAACAGTCAGAAATTTCCTTTGATGCTTAATACACCATTGGTGGGAATGTAAACTAGTTCAGCCACTGTGAAAAGCAGTTTGGGAATTTCTCAAAGAACTTAAAACAGAGCTAACATCCACCCAAGAATCCCATTACTGAGTACATACATGAAGAAAAATATGTCGTTATACCAAAAAGACACATGTGTGGGTATGTTCATCACCACACTATCCACAGTAGCAAAGAGATGGGATCAACCTAGGTGCCCATCACGGTGGAATGGATAAAAAAAATGTGGTACATATACACTATGGAATACTATGCAGCTATAAAGAGGAATAAAATCATGTCCTTTGCAGCAACATGAATGAAGCTGGAGGTCATAATCCTAAGTGAATTAAGTAGGAATAGAAAACCAAATAATGTATGTTTTCACTTATAAGTGGGAGGTGAACATTGAGCACACATGGACATAAACATGGGAGCTATAGGCACTGTGGATTACGAAAGCTGAGAGGAACTGGGGGAAAACATGGGTTGCAAAATTACCTATTGGGTACTATGCTCACTACCTGAGTGCAATATACCAATGTAACAAACCTACACATATGTCCCCATATCTAACATAAAAGTTGGAACTTAAAGAAGAAAAGAAATTTCCTTTAATTGGTTGAAGAGTTCTTTTGGCAAGGGAGATAATATTGGGAGATAATATCTGGGGATTTCATAATGGGTCAGAACATTTTCAGATAGAAAACAAATATATCAAGATGCTCAAACTTTGTCACCTACACTTGTTTGAGTAAATGCTCATCACAGAACCATTGGAACACATTAAAATAATTCAGTTGTAAATAATTTTAATCTGCCTTTTATTTTTAAATCTTCACTTAAAAAACAGCACCAGTAGTGAGCTAAATGGTGGGTCCCCATGGTATATAGGTCATAATCCCCAGAACCTATGAATTTTACTTTATTTCAAAAAGAGGTCTTTGCAGATGTAATTAAGGATTTTGAGGTGAGGAGATAATCTTGGATTATCTGGGTGGGCCCTAAATCCAGTGACAGGGGTTCTTATATGAGGAAAAATCAAACACAAAGGAGAAGGTGATGTAGAGACAGAGCCTGACCTCACAGCAATGTGGCCATAAGCCAAGAAAGCTGACACGCACCAGAAACAAGAAAGGGAAAGGAAAGGAATCTCTCCAGGAGCATCTGGAGGGAATATGGCTCTGCTAACACCTTGCTCTAACATTTCTGACCTCTAGTACTGTGAAAGAATACATTTTTATTGTTAGCCACCTAATTAGTGGTAATTTGTTACAGCAACCCCAGGAAACTACTCAACAGTTTTCAAATGATCTTTCTTTTTTTTTTTTTTTCTTGTATTGGTTTGCTAGGGCTACCATACCAAAACAAGCAGAGTGGCTTAAATAACAGAAATTTATTGTCTTACAGTTCAGGAGGCTGGTAGTCCAAAATCAAGATGTCAGCAGTGTGGTTCCTTGTGAGGGCTGTAAGGGAAGGATCTCTCCCAGGCCTCTCTCCTTGGATTGCAGTTGGCCATCTTCCCCCCTTGTCTCTTCTCATTGACTTCCCCTCTATGTGTATCTCTATATCCATATTTTTTCTTCTTATAAGGATATCACTTCTATCAGATTAGGACCCTCTTGAATGACTTCATTTTAACTTGATTACTTCTGTAAAAACCTTACTTCCTAATAAGGCCACATTTTAAGGTACTGGCATTTAGGACTTTAACATATGAATTTGCAGGGAAAAACAAACTCTTCATAGACCCTCCCTCCCTCCCTCCCTTCCTCCCTCTCTTCCTTCCATCCATCCATCCATCCATCCATCCATCCATCCATCCTTCTTTCCCTCCCTCCCTTCCTTCTTTCCCTCCCTCCTTCCTTCCCTCCCTCTTTCTAGCAGTAACCAATGTAACTAACTATAAAAAGAAGTAGACTGTATAAGACTTAATGTATGAAAGAAATAATATTTCATGGATGTGATTATAAACATCCCAGATTTCATTAAACTAGTAAAGCACCATTGATTGGTGAATAACATCCTTATTTCATACTTTTGGAAAAAGTACATCTACTTTGTTATTGATAGCTGTGTGAATTTCAGGATCAACTCTGAATTTCCTGTTTTAGTAAAGATTGAGAAGATAGAGTTTATTTTCTTTTTCCTACACTCTAGCTCTGACCTTATAGTTTGTCTCATTTTCCTAATCTCTTTTTCTTTATCTTCTGCTCAGTTGGCTTTACTCTAGTAGTTTCAATGGAAAGGAGATCATGCCTCCAATCTAACCAGCAAAACAAATGTCTAATTATTATTCTGGCCTCGATTGTGTCACATACTCTTTTGTAGTAAAGAACCATGGCTGATGACTATAACGTTCTAGTAGATTCAGCAACATGCTCATCCCTGAAGCCAGTATTGGAATTAACTCTACAGAAAGTACATGAAATTGGTTGGGAGGGAGAGTTGAATGATATTCAGGGAAAGATCAGTGCTTTGTAAACCGAAGGAAGTGAATTGATGCTGAATAGTCAACAATGCCAACTTTCTGCTCTACTCATCCCTAAGAAGGGTTCCTTTGCCTTCATCACTTTTCCTAGGTTTCTCTAAGGACCTGATTTCAACCAAAACGTACCTAAGCATTCTGAAATTACGTACCTCGTTTATTGCATTAGTTTTTTTTTAAGGTGATTTTAGTGATATAAAAAGAGATGCAAGTGTATCTGCACACCACCCAGAAAATAAAAAGGAATCATAGGGAGGTTGAACCTAAAAGTAGGAGATCTAGAAGTAGCATTAAATATCTATAAAACTTTGAGTTGTCACATGACCTCTCTGCAGAGATCATAGAATCTTTACCTATATAATGAGTGAATTGGACAACATGTTCTCCAAAATGTCTTCTGCCTCTAAAGTTCTATGATTTCATTAGAAGTGATGATATAGTAATACCAAAACTTCGGTTTAAATGTAGTATCTACCACATTGCGGGAGTATCCCAGGAACAAAAAATCTAATAAGTGAAGTCAAATTCTAAAAACACTGTAGTATTACTTAGAAATATTTGTCTTGAGTAAAATAAATCCTAATAGTAACACATATCATTTAAAATACTTTCTTCGGGTGAAAAAATATAGTAATGATTTTAGACTCATTTATTCTAAAGTATCAAGAATGGAGGAAGGTTCAAAGCATTGTACCTCCTTGAATTAGAATTTACACACACACATGCGCGCACATGCACACACACATACATGCATACATGTATTCACAATTTTGCTTTTTCTGTCTAGTTTATTGGCATGGGTTATTTTTTTCTTATATCTTTGAACATTATAGGGTGTTGCTTCCAGTAGTTTGGTTAAATCATAAAAAGAATTTTTTTATAAATGTTTGTACTATTATTTTGCAAATAGGAAAGATTATGCTTCAATACATTTGAATTAAGCTAGTTGGAGAGTAAGTAAACTAACACTTATTTCCTAATTAAAACCTAGTTACATGATTTCTTTACTCCTCTAGTCTTATTATTCTCTAGGAAATTAGCACTTTAAGGAACTGAAAAATCCACTAGAAAATGCCAGTCATTTATTTTCCCATTATCAAGATGGTTTGTGACTTTCTCTGTCAAATCTGGCTTCCAGCTGTTTAATTTTTCAAAAAATAGAGACTGTCTTCAAAATAAGGAACACTCTGTTGGTGATAAACATGCATACGGCATTTATATTAGTGATTAAAATAGATTATATTGGATTTCATCAAATTGATAATAAGGGAATGTGAACATGTCAATTGTTTTCCCTGGCTCCTCTGTGCGAAACTGGACTTTAGGTCAGAAGACCCCAAGGTGTTGATACAGTTGCTTTTTCCCTCTTCCTTGTTGACCTGAGATCACTGAGGAAAAAAACTAGGAAGAAAAATGAACTAAAGTTCAAGGCTCTGACTAATACAGGGAAGACACTGCTTTTCATTGTCTATTGGTGTATTAAGATCAGCTGGTTGGGGAGCACCTTTGGTCACGATACTCTGTAAATAAATATCCTCTGTTTTATTTTTTATCATAAATTATTATTTTGTATGCTTTTTAGTATTTATGACCTTCTCTCTATTTGTTTATATGAAAGGAAAATAATCTGTAGTGAAATAACTCCTCGGTATATTCTGGCTGCAGGCGTAGGTAGCTGCCAAAAGGCTTAAAGAAATGGAAATATTTATAAACTGAGGCATATATTGCACATATACCTAATTGTATAGAATGATGTTAAAGATATAAGAGTGCCACATTTCTATGTGTCACCAGTGCCTCTAGGAGACATAGAACCCTGGAATATTTGGGCCTTTCCACCAACGTACTCAGGAAGCAATGCATATGTTGGCAAGAACTTGCTCCTTCTGTAGAACTCTGGAATCACCACTTACCAGATGTACTGTTTTCAATAAGTGACTTAATTACTAGTTCAGACCAGAGAATTTTGTGAGTATCAAATTAGATTTGCATGAGAAAGTGGATTGGAAACTGTAAATCTCTCTATTAATGTGGCTTTGCTAAACATTTTTAGGTTGCAAATAATGAAATCAAGATGAGGGGCAGAGAGAGAGAAAGAGAGAGAGAGGGAGTTATACCATAAGGAGACAAGAATACTTCATCAAACCTGAGAAAAGAAAGTACAGTTGAAGTTCATTAGGAACTAAAATTGGGAACTAGAAATACATTAGGAAATAAGAGCTTTCTCTCTTTCTAGGGTGCATGTTTCCTTTTTCTTTCCTACCTAGCAATTCTATGTAGTTATAAGGACTGCTCCCGAGTCCAAATAACCAATGTAACCTAATTAATGTCTCCAAATACCAATTTCAGATTTAATAGGAGGATGATGTGATAGGGTTGGGTTGGGTCATATATTTTGTTAAACCAATTAGAGCTGGGAGAGAATTTTCATATAATATATTTTCAGGGGCTAGGGTAGAGGGCAGTTCTCAAAAAAGTAGTGGTTGCTTATTGGGTATAAATCCAACAGGATAATGTGAAAATCGTAAAACAATGTTATAAATAAGAATGTAATGTTATTTATATTCACAATTATGTTCTTGTGACCACTATAGGATGTTTACCTATTCACTACTGTCATCATGAAATATTAATGAACCACTCCAATCAGACTTTTACTTCCACTAGTTCACCAAAACTTCAAGGTTGCCAGTGACCTGCGTTCAATTAATTCTAATGGTTAATTTTCTGTCCCAATCTTTCCAGTCTGTAGCCCTTGATATTGTTGTTTTTTCCTTCTTAATTTTCATTATTTACATAGTTTGTAGAAAACCATACACTACGGTTTGTTTTCTCCTAACTCATTAGTTGCTCCTCACTTTCTGTTGCTGTTTCCTCCTCTTCTCTAGCTTCACAGTGTTGGAGTGCTCTAAGACACAGTTCAGAGCCTCCTTCACTTCGTTAACTACACTCACTCCCTTGATGATAGTCCTAGATGTGAGTCCTATCATCTCATAGCTCTAAATACTATGTGTAATATATGTTGACAACCCATAATTCTTTATGTCCAATTCTGACTGTTTTCTCAAACACCAGGTTTATGTATCTTCTTGGAGGTTTTAGTATCTTGAATTCAGTATGCCCAACATCAATCTCCTGATTTATTCCCTCAAAACTACCCTACCTGAAGACTTCCCCATCTCTAATTATTCAAGAAATAAAGGGTTAATTTCAAAATTCAGAAACATTGTTTAATAACATAGGCAAAATAAAGCCATTTTCAGGTAAGCCAAAACTAAGAAAGTCTTGCAGGTTGAAGGAAAATGATACCAGATGGAGAAATGGAATTTTAGGAAGAAATATGGAGCATTAGAAATGAAAGATATATGAGTAAACATAGAAGACAAATTTTTTATTTTGTTTAATTATTTTGTTTATTGTGTTTACATATAGTTTTTTAATGTAAAAATTATAATATATTTTAATTTATGTATATGTAATACATATGACAATTATAGCATAAAAGACTGGAAAATTATAGCATAGAAGACTGGAAAAGAAGGCAAATAAGCCTATATGGCTGCACATTTTCTATGTTTTACATGAATTAATAAATTATTATTAATAATGGAGTCTTGCTCTGTTGCTAGGCTGGAGTGCAGTGATGCGATCTCAGCTCACTGCAACCTCTGCCTCCTGGGTTCAAGTGATACCCCTGCCTCAGCCTCCCAAGTAGCTGGGATTACAAGCACCCACCACCACAGCCGGTTAATTTTTTGTATTTTAGTAAAGATCGGGTTTCACCATGTTGGCCAAGGTGGTCTCGATCCCCTGACTTTGTGATCTGCCTGCCTCGGCCTCCCAAAGTGCTGGGATTACAGATGTGAGCCACCTCACCCGACCAGAGATGTGAACATTTTTAAATAAGAGGGTACACTATGGTATATTTAGAATATTTATCAGGGTATATTCACCACTTGTGATCTTCCCATTCCATGTCAATAGTACATGTCTCTAATCGATAGAAATTGTGTTGGGTCAAGGGACATGATTTTACAGTAGGACGTGCAGAAGGAATGCAGTAGGGATCAAATATTAAGCATAGGTCTTAAGAGACATTACACAGTTTGGCTTGCACTCTCTGGGACCTTCATATCTCCTCTATAAGAAGAAGGTACCCCAGGTAGCTACTGTTTCTTCAGCCTTAGGTCCAGCATGAACCAGGAGAAACAAAATTCAGCAACTCTGAAGATGCGTATGCTGAGGTGGCACCATGCTAACTGACATTTGGACTGAGTGAGATAAGATCCTCATAGTTGGGTACCACTGAGATTTTCTGGCTATTTGTCATGCAGCAATATTGCAACATTATTTGACTAGTATACTTCTTTGTACTCCCTCCACAAAGATAGATATAAAAATTTAGTTAAAATTATTTTAACTGTAGAAGTTCATAATTTAAATCATATATGGTAAGTAAAACAAAATAAAATTAGAGAAAAACTTACATGCATGTGGAACAAATTTGGTAACTAAATTTATACAAGGCCAAAGCACCTTTGTACTCATGGCCAAGTACATTGCCATGTAAGATGTAAATGTGTCTCTTCTCTGATCATTTTATTTGCAGTGAGTCTGGAAAAGCTTCATAATGAGAGTGAGGTTTTAGAAAACCTTGAATAATAAAAGAGGCCTGACCAGGTTATGGGAAGTATTATATGTCAGAATAAGTTATAAGTTCTCTTTTAATGTTATAACAAATTGCAATTTTCTATCATTTGGAGCCTCTGTTGACATGCTTTTCAAGTTTCAGCAGGAGCTTCTTGCAGAGTAAGTTTTGTAAGCTTATTCAGTGATTCCAGGGATATAGCTGTCACGACAGTATCCCTGATATTTGAGTAATAGCATCACTTTACATTAATGCTATCCTATATTAGCTTGATCCAAAAATCAGTGAGTTCCAAAACCACTCCTGAGACTTGTTATTGGAAAGGAGGAATATATAGAATGTAGAAACATAGTCTAAAAAGATAGTAGAAAGATGAGGCTTACTTCTGAGAGAAATGTTAATTTGAACTCCATAGGTTGGCAGCAAACCTTAAGGATTGCAGAAAAAGTATTTGCTTATCTAAACACTGTTGTCTATCTGTTTAAAATCTTTTACTTTCTATTTCTACAGTTTTAAGCTTTATTTCCTATGGCATTTCTTTGAAACTTTGCTCAGTAAACATTTTATGCCCAGGACTTTGATGAGGCACAATTTTGGAAGGAAAATAAAGAAGATAATAGAGCTTCCCTGTACCAATGCCTGCCCCTAAAAACTGTACAGTCTAGCTCTCATAGCTTACAAGCTCTCATAGCTTATCCAAATTTGAATGTAAGTAGTTTTTCTTTAAGAAGACTTCATTAAGCTGGAAGAACTATCACTTTGTATATGGTTATGTCCCTAGCCTGGATGGATCATGACTGATGCCTTCTATTACATTTCATTAGTATTCATGATGGTACTGGTGTAGCTGCTATGAGTGAAAGCTTGGCAAAAAGAAATCCAAGAATTGTATAAAGTAGAATATGTTAGAGATAGTTGATCCCTTTCTCCTTTTTCTTTGCTGCTCAAAGTTGGTTACAAAACTTTCATTTTGAAGCTATTTAAGAGAGTTAAAAACAAAAGTAAGTGCATGCATACACATACACAAACACAGTAAAATTCAAATTAAAATGGATTTGACAACAATAATGTATACCCAGTAAGACGTTTTTAGAGGAGTTAAAAATCCAAAGTGATGTAGATTGATTTCATTTCATTTCTTCCCTTCTGATACTGAAATATTTCTACTTACTACTGAAATAACATAGTTATGGTATTCAAGACGCATTCATTTCAAAATGGATATGAGAAGGAGCTGCATATTTCATCTATCTTTCACGAGAAACAGAAGAAGCATTTATTGGTTGAATTTCATTGATTTCTTTTTTGTATGTCACATGATACTTTAATTATGTATCACTTCTCCCTTGTAAGTAATCATTTCAAATAACACAGTGGTTCATGTTAAGGAAATGATTCATCTTCCTAATGTATTTGAAACTATGGTTTGCAACTATTTTAGACACTAGATTATAATTCTGTGTTATGCAAAACATCTTGGGAGTCTAAAATTAATGTCGATAAGAAGCTTATGCAACAAGAAAAATGAATACAGGGCAAAGCTAAGCAAAAATAAACCCCTCCTTCCTGACACTTCTCCAGTCAATGAGACTGCACATCTAACCTCCTCATATACTCTTGGACACATCAAGTTCTCTTGTGCATCAAAGAAAGGAGAGGAAAATGAAACCATGTATTTATCAGAAAAGTCTTTTCCTTCCTGTTTTCCTTTCCTGGTTTCTTCTACAAATTCTCTTTGTGTAATGTAGGAATTACACATCTCTAGAAAGATAAAGAAAAAAAAGAAAATATGCATGCTAATTTTCTTTAAACTTTTATTTTGAACGTTTTGTTAATTCATAGTCTCCAGGTCAATAAAAATAATGTGAAAAATTAATCTCAGAAAATGGGAGGCTATTAAATACAGAATAGTGATATATATTTAATGAATTAATAATTTAATTTTATTTACAGAGTTCAAAAGAGACAGAAAATTTATGGAGGTCAAGAAACTGAAAAGGGAACAGTGTTAGTGAGCACAGTAATGATTATTTCTAGAGTGACATCAGCAAGATGGTAGAATAGGAGTTCTTCTGGCTCATATTCTTTCCATAGAAACACTGATTTTGCAGCCATTCATGAACAAAAGTGCATTTGTGGGAGCTTTGGGATTCAGGTAGGAAGTTACTGAAACTTGTTGCTACCCAAGACCTAGGAAGGTTGATTTGAGAGGGCAGAAGTATTCCCAGGTTGCAGACTTGCCAACCGTGGTCCCGCCTCTAAACCCTGAAATAGCTCCATTCCCTTGTGGATTCAGTTCATTTCCATTTGGCATAGGTCCTATTGCCAGAACCATCTGACAAGGAACCCAGGAGCATTCATGCCTACTCATGCCTTGGATAGCAGGCCTGCTGGCCTCGGTACCTGCTATGCACCCTGAAACAGCCTTGTAACTCAGTTCTAACCTCACACAGTTCTGGTCTGAGAGCAGTTGTGCCTGTCCAGGGACTGAGGGAGAGAAACACACATCTGTCCCCCAACAGGAAGAACAGCTCAACTCAGTCTCACAACAGATCCTCAAATGGAACCTGGCTCCAGTCCTTGTCAGCTGCAGTCTGAAAGCAGCCCAGAAAGCCTGGTTTTTAATGGATTTTTTGAATTTTGGAAGTAACTTTTAATTAAGAGTTGAGCCTGAAAACAGAGACATCCATCTGTGCCCCTAGGGGCAACCCTACAGACATGAGTCTCAGCTGTGGAAATTGACAGAACCCTGTAACTCAGTTCTTTCCCAGCTAGAACTCCATTCTAGCTCAGTTGCAGTCATGGGCCAGTATTGCCTGCCCAGGTATTTAACCAGTGACACAGCAGGAAGCCGTCCAGAAACCCGGAGGAAGTGACACCCATCTGAGCATCTGTATATTTGGTAACAGCCTTTCTGTCAGCAGACACTGAATCAGACATTGGTCCAGGTGCAACCCCTACTGACCAAGGCTGTGGAGGCAGTTAAGTGCACCAAGAGACTAGATAGAATCCACACCCATTCAAGCACTTGGTAATAGATCTGCCAACTACAGGCTCCACTGCAAACCCAGCAGCAGTTAGGTGACCTGGCTTCAACCCCATTCATCTGTGATCCTGAAGGTAGTCATGTCTTTGCAAGGACTCCAAAAGAGAAAGTCTTTATCTGCTAAAACCAGCTTATAAAAACTGAAAGAGGTGTTTGCTCCTTTAGTTGCACAGGCAATAATGTGAGGCTTTATGGACAATAAAACAACCAAATGAAACTAGAAAGTCTCCAGTAATCAATCCTAAAGAAATAGAGATCTACAAATTGCCTGACAAAAAAATCATCTTGAAGCTCAATGAGATTCAAGAGAACACATACTGAAAACGAAACAAAATTAGGAAAGCAATGCATGAACAAAATGAGAAGTTTAACAAAGAAATGGAATCCATAAAAAGGAAGCAAACAAAAATCCTGGAGCCGAAGAACATAATGATAGAACTGCAAAATTTGATAGACTCAATTATAAAACAGAATTAGGGAACTCAACGATTAGTCATTTGAAATTAGCCAATTAGAGGAATAAAATAAAAGATTGAAGAAAGCATAAGGGACCTATGGGACACCATCAAGCATAGAAATATATGTATTATAGGATTTCTAGAATGAGAAGAAAGGGAAAATGAGACAGAAAGCTTATTTAGAGGGCTGGGCTCAGTGGCTCATGTCTGTCATCCCAGTGCTTTGGGAAGGCAAAGCAGATGAATTGCTTGAGGATAGGAATTTAAAACCAGCCTGGGCAACATACTAAGACCACCATCTTCCAAAAAAAAAAAAAAAATCAGCCAGGTGTGATGATACATACCTGTAGTCCTCACTACTCAGGAAGCTGAGGTAGGATGATCTCTTGACTCCAGGAGATCAAGGTTGCAGTGAACTATCAATGTGCCACTGCACTCCAGCCTGGGTGACAGAGTGAGTTACTGTCTTTAAAAAAAGAAAAAAAAAGGCAGCTTATTTAGAGAAATGACTGAAAACTTCCAAAATTAGGTGAAAGATATGCACATCCAGACTTATGAAGCTCAAAGGATGACAATAAGTTAAAATCAAAATTATCCCAAGACATATTATAATGAAATTCTGAAAAGTTAAAGACAAAGAGAAATCATGAAATTAGTAAAAGAGTCTCTTCACATATGAGGGCACCCCAATGAGTCTATCAATGGACTTCTCAGAGGAAATTTTATAGACCAGGAGGCACTGAGATTATATATTCAAAATGCTGAAAGAAAAAATAACTATGAAACAATATTATGAAAAACTGTCCTTCAGAAGTAAGAAAGAGATAAAGACATTCCCAGACAAAAAAAATGTGGGAATTCATCACCATAAGACCTACCTTACAATAAATGCTAAAGGAGGTTCTTCAAGTTGAAACAAAAAGACAAAAACCAGCAACACGAAAATGTATGAAAGTATATATACACAGGTATACACAGGTAAAGATAGATATATAGTCAAATTCAGAATGCACTAATATAGTAGTGGTTGTATTTAATATCTTTTAACTCTACTATTAAATTTAAAAGACATACATAATAGAAATAACTATAGCTACAATAATTTGTTAATGTAGACATAATATAAAAGGATATAAAGTGTGATGTCAATCACATGAAATTATTGTTTGAGAAAAGTAAAGTATAATTTTTGTATGTGATTGAAGTTATCACTTTAAAATAGAATGTTATAATGATAAGATTTTTATATAAGATTCATGGTAACCACAAAAAACCTCTAGTCAGTGCACAAAACATGACGAAAAAGAAATCAAATACCTAATGCATGCGGGGCTTAAAACCTAGATGACGGGTTGATAGGTGGAGCAAACCACCATGGCACATGTGTACCTATGTAACAAACCTGCATGTTCTGCACATGTATCCCAGAACTTAAAGAAAAAAAAAAAAAGCATACCACTACAGAAAATCAACCAATCACAAAGCAAATCAGAAAGAGAGGAAATAAGGAACTACAAAACAATTAGAAAACAATTGAAAATAATATCAATAGTAAATTCTTACCTATCAATAATTTCTTTAAATGTAAATGGATTAAATGCTCTAGTCAAAGGACACAGAGTGGCTGAATGGATAATAAAAAACAAGATCAAACAGTATGATTCCTGCTGGGGACTCAATTTATCCTTAAGAAGACATATTGACTGCAAGTGAAGCGAAATAAAAAGTATTCCATGCAAATGAAAACAAAGAGAGAATGGGTAAGCAATATTTATGTCAGAAAAAATAGACTTTGAATCAAATCTGTCACAAGAGATAATGTCATTATATAATGATAACAGGGTCAATTCATCAAAAAAATAAAACAATAGTAAACATATATCCACTCAACATTGAAGTACCTAAATATATAAAGAAATATTAACAGAACTAAAAGGAGAAATAGATAGCAATACAACAATAGTGTGGGACTTCAGTACTCCACTTTCAGCAATGAATAGATCATCCAGACAGAATCAATGAGGAACACACAGTGGACCTGAATACCACTGGAGACCAATGTATCTAACAGACATACACAGAACTTTCCACCAACCAGCAACACATTACACATTCTACTCAAGTGCACATAGAAAATTCTCCAAGATATACTATATTTTGGACCACAGAATAAATCTTAACCAACTACAGAAGATTGAAATAATATTAATTATCTTTTATCACTACAATAGCATGAAACTGGAAATCAATAACAGAAGGAATTTTGGAAAATTCACACATATGTGGAAATTAAACAATGCAGTCCTAAACAAGCAAGTCAAAAGAGAATTCAAAAGTGAGATATATATGTTAGAAATATATATATATATATTTTTTGATGGAGTCTGAATGCAGTGGTGCAATCTTGGCTCACTACAACCTCCACCTCCTAGGTTCAAGCAATTCTCCTGCCTCAGCCTCCTGAGTAGCTGGGATTACTGGCATGTGACACCATGCTCAGCTGATTTTTGTATTTTTAGTAGAGACGGGATTTCGCCACGTTGGCCAGGCTGGTTTCGAACTCCTGACCTCAAGTGATGTGCTCATCTCGGCCTCCCAAAGTGCTGGGATTACAGGCATGAGCTACTGTGCATGGCCTAAAAAAATATTTTTACACAAGTGGAAATGGAAACACATCACACCAAAACTTATGAGATGCTGTAAAAGCAGTTCTAAAAGGAAAATTTATAGCAATAAATTCCTGCTTAAGAAAAAAAATTCAAAAACACAAATACATAACTTTACACCTCAACGAACTAGAAAAAGAAGAACAAACTAAACCCAAAGTTAGCAGAACAAAGGAAATAATAAAGATTTTGAGCAGAAATGAATAAACTAGAGACTAGAAAGGCAGTCGAAATGATCAATGAAACAGAGTTGGTTTTTAAAAAGACAAATGAAATCAACACACTTTTAGAAAAATTCACCAAGAAAATAAGGGAAAGGACTCAAATAAATGAAAGAGGATACATTATAGCTCATAACATAGAAATGCAAAGGATTATAAAAGGCCACCATGAACAATCATACACCAACAAATTGGCTAACCTAGAAGAAATGAATAAATTCCCAGAAACATACAACCTACAAAGACTAAATCATGAAGAAATAGAAAACCTAAGCAGACCAATAATGAATAAGGAAACTAAACTTAAAACAAAAATCCTAAGAAAAGCTCAAGACCAGATGGCTTTATAGATGAATTATACCAAGCATTTAAAGAACTAACACCAATACCTCTCAAACTTCCAAGAGATTAAATAAGAGAGAACTCGTTTCATGAAGCTAGCATTACCCTCACAGCAAAGCCAGATAAGGACACCAGAAGAAAAGAAAAATACAGGCCAATTTCCCTGATGAGCATAGACGCAAAATTTCTCAACAAAATGCTAGCAAACTGCATTAAAAGAATCATACACCATGATCAAGTAGGATTTATCCCTGAAATACAAGGTTGATTCAACATACATAAATTAATCAATGTAATGATTTGCATTAACAGAACGAAGAATAAAAATCATATGATTATTTCAGTAGATGCAGAAAAGCATTTGACATGGTGTTTAACCATTTATCTGTTGAGGAACAGTTGGGTTGTTTCCACCTTCCATTTATTATAAGTAATACTGCAATAAGCATTCACAAACAGATACCTGTTTGAGTACCTGTCTTAAATTCTTGGGGTATAGTATATCTAAAAGTAGAATTTATGAGTCATACGGAAATTCCGTGTTTAACTTTTTGAGGAACTTCCAAACTGTTTTGCATAGCAGGTACACCATTTTACATGTGTGAGGATTTCAATTTCTCCACACCTTCACTAATACTTGTATTCCATTTTAAAAATTATAGCCATCTGATATGGTTTGGCTGTGTCCCCACCCAAATCTCATCTTGAATTGTAGCTCCCACAATCCCCATGTGTCATGGGAGGGACCTGGTGGGAGGTAGTTGAATCATGGGGGCGGATTTTTCCCACTCATGCTGTTCTTGTGATAGTGAATAAGTCTTACTGAGATCTGATGGTTTTATAAAGGGCAGTTCCCCTGCACATGCTCTGTTGCCTGCCACCATGTAAGACAGGCCCTTGCTCCTCCTTTGGCTATTGCCATGACTGTGAGGCCTCCCTAGCCATGTGGAAATATGAGTCCATTAAACCTCTTTTTCTTTATAAAATATCTAGTCTCAGGTATTTCTTCATAGCAGTATGAAAATGCACTAATACACCATCTTAATAGGTGTGAAGTAGTGCCTCTTCTCATCTTTTCATATATTTGCCATCTGTATATCTCCTTTAATGAGGTGTCTGTTAAGTCCTTTGGCCTATTTTTTAGTCAGGTTGTCCATTTTCTTTCTTTTTTTTGAGGCGGAGTCTCACTGTGTCACCCAGGCTGGAGTGCAGTGATGCGATCTCAGCTCCCTGCCACCTCCGCCTCCCAGGTTCAAGTGATTCTCCTGCCTCAGCCTCCTGAGTAGCTAGGGTTACAGGAGCGGGCAACCATGCCTGGCTAATTTTTGTGTTTTTAGTAGAGATGAGATTTTGCCATGTTGGCTAGGCTGGTCTTGTATTCCTGACCTCAAGTGATGCTCCTGCCTTGGCCTCCCAAAATGCATTTTCTTGTGTATGTTTTTGAGTTATTTTCCTTGTAGGTTCCATTGGGATTATGATTAATATTCTAAAATTTTAAAAATTTAATTAGAATAACATATAAAACTCTGGTTCTACACAGTTATTTCCCTTCATTTTATGTTGTTGTGCAAAATACATTTTTGTATACTGTACTTAATAACATAAATATGTAATTACTTTTATGCATTTGTCTATTAAATCATGTGGAAATAAAAGTAGAGTTTCAAATCAAAAATTCAGTAATATTGGCTTTTGTACTTACCCTAGTTACTTTTACAAAAGACTTTGAGCTACTGTCTAATAGCTTTCATTTCAAACTGAAGGACTCTAGGATTCTTGTAAGGATCGGTCTATTTATAACAAATTCTCTTAGCTTTTCTTTATTTGGAAATGTATTAATTTCTTGTTTTTAAAGTATAATTTTTACTGGATTTTACTGGATAAAGTATTCTTGGCTTAGAGTTATTTTTCTTTCAGTATTTTAAGTATATCATCCCACTGTTTCTGGCTCAATGATTTCCATTGAGTAATTGGCAGTTAATCGTAGTGAGGACCTAATGATGAGTAGTTCTTCCCTTGCTGCTTTCCCATGATGAGTAGTTTTCTCTTGCTGCTTTTAACATTCTCTTTGTCTTTTGACAGTTTAATTATAACATGTCTTGGTGTGGATCTCTTTGAGTTTTTCCTACTTAGAGTTTGTTGAGATTTTTGGATATGAAGATGTAGTCAAATTTTGGAAGTTTGTCTCATTTTTCCTTCAACTATTCTTTTCATCTTGTTCTCCCTCTCTTCCTTTGGAAGTTCCATAATGTAACTGTCAATCCATTTGATGGTACCCACAAGTAATTTTGCTCTCTCTACTTTAATTACTTTTTCTTTCTGTTTCTCATACTAGATAATTTCAATCGTCTCATTTAAAGTTCATGAATTCTGTCTTCTCCCTGTTCAAATTTGCTCTTGATTCTCGGTAATAAATTTAGTTTTTGTGTTTGTTAGCTCCAGAACTTTTGTTTGGTTCATTTTATAAATTCTATCTTTTCTTGAGATTCTAATTTTGTTCATATATTCTTTCCTGATTTCTTAGATTCTTTGTTCATGATTTCCTTTAGTTTATTTTTATTTTTATTTGAGATAGGGTCTGGCTCTGTCACTCAGGCTGGAGTACAGTGACACAAACTCAGCTCACTGCAACCTCCACATTTTGGGCTCAAGCCATCCACCCACCTTAGCCTCCCAAGTAGCTGGGACTACAGGCACATGCCACCACACTGAGGTAATTTTTGTATCTTTTGTAGAGATGGGGTTTTGCCATATTGCCCAGGCGAGTCTTGAACTCCTGAGGTGATTCAACCACCTCAGCCTTCCAAAGTGCTGAGATTAAAGGTGTCAGCCACCATGCCCAGTTCTTCTTTAGCTTTTAAAACACATTTAAGACAGTTGTTTTAGAGTCTTTGCTATGTACACTATCTAGAATTCCTCAAGGATGTTTTCTATCAATTAATTTAGTTGTTTTGGATGGGCATACTTTCCTGTGTGTGGTGTTTTTGTTGTTGTTGTTCTTTTCTTTTTCTGTATGCCTCATGATTATTTGTTTAAAAAAACAAAACAAAACTGGACATTTGAATAATATAATGGTGTAACTCTAGAAATTAGATTCTCATCCTTCCCTGAAGTTTGCTGGGTTTTGATTGGTAAAATCTGTATCTGTCCATTTGTTTAGTGACCTTTGAAAACAATTTTTGCAAAGCCTGTGTTCCTCATTGAGTGTGATCACTGAAGTTTCTGATTATTTATGTTGTGTTTAGCCAGTGTTTTGTCAGAGATCTCCTTGAGTGCCAGTAGTTACAAAACAAAAACAAAAAACCAAACCTCTTCCAGTCTATGTAGATTAGCTCTCTGCAGGGGCACTTCTTCCACAGTTATCCGGGCTTTTACTGGGCCTTTATATTAGCAAGAGGTGAAAGTTTACAATCTTCTCAGTTCTTCCCTGAGTGTGCATCTTGTTTTAGGTGTGCAAATGTCTGCCTAAATACTCCAGTGTAGGTGGGTGCTTTTGTCTGTCCTACTTTTCCAGAGAAATTCTCTACAGCTTTTCATTCCAGGATTTAGGTAGTCAATTGCATGTCTCAACTGTAATATAATTTTCCTCTAGGTGAATGTAAGTTGTTGCTATCCTTATAGTATTTTAGGACAATGCCTGCTGCTGCTATTCCAACCTGACTGCAGTCTGTGTTCAGTGAAATAGAAAGAACACTTGGGATCAGTTCTTCAGATAGTCTTCAGATGGTGAAAACAGACAAACATTTGTGAATAAAATTGGCTCAGCAGGAGCCAAAGTCCCACACTGGGGACATTGACTGTTCACTGCAAAGTGGGCACTGTGCTGGGAAGGGTGTAGAATAGGGGGGTATTGAAAATGCCACAAAAATTTTCTATCATTTTTTAAATTTCCTTTTTCTTGCTTTTGTGTTTACTTGGTCGCTGTAAACTTTTGACTGTTTTTGCAAGGTCTGACAACATTGTTTCTGTTTGTTTTTGCTATTTAAAAAAAAATGTTTCTGTGGAGGAACAGAAGCTTAGAACTACCAACTTTTTCATTTTGCTGATGTTACTCCTCCATTAATGGCCATTTAATACATGGAGACTCTGTAATGTTACCTCTTTTATTTTTGACATTAGTAATTCTCTCTCTCTGTCATTGATCTGTCTAACTAGAGATTTATTGATATTATTGATCTTCTCAAAGACTCAGCTTTTGGTTTCACTGATTTTCTTTCTTCTCAAAGATTCAGCTTTTGTTTTCACCGATTTTCTCAATATTTGGGGTTGTTTGTTTTTCTTGTAAATTTGTTTAAGTTCCTTGTAGATTTTGGATATTACACCTTTGTCAGATGGATAGATTGCAAAAATTTTCTCTCATTCTGTAGGTTGCCTGTTAACTCTGATGATATTTTCTTTTGCTGAGCAGTTCTTTATAACCTTGTATAAATCCATCTTTCCATCCGATATGTTTCCTTTTTCTTGAAAGACTTCCTTTAACACTTGTTTAATGTGTATCTCCTTATGACAACTTTTTTCAGCTTTTACATGTGTTTTCTTTAATTTTTATTATTGTATAGTTTTGTAATTAATATAGTTGCACATATTTTAGTGGTACATGTGATATTTTGATACATATGTATCATGTTTAATGATCAAGTCAGGGTAATTGAGATTTCTAACACATTGAACGTTGATTTTTTTTCTTTGTGGTGGAAACATTACAATTCTTCTCTCCTAGCTGTTTTGGAATGCACACTAATTTATTGTTAACTATAATTTCCCTACTGTAGTATCAAATACTAGAACTTATTCCTTCTATTTAACTGTATTTTTATACCCCCCAACCAACTCTCTTTATTCCCCACCAACCCCTTCCCTTGCCATCTACTCTCCCTTGCCATTCTACTCTCTACTTCCATGAGGTTCACTTTGTAATTTCCACATATAAGTGAGAACATTTAATATTTATTTTACTGTGCCTGGGTTAATTTACTTAACATGATGACTTTCAGTTTCATTCATGTCGCTGCAAATGACAGGATTTCATTTTTATGATTGAATATTTTATTCTGTATATATTCCACATTTCTTTATTCATTCATCCGTTGATGGACACTTAGGTTGATTCCAAATCTTGGCTATTATGAATAGTGCTGTGATAATCATGGGAGTGCAGACACTGCTTCCATATACTGATTTCCTCTTTCTGGATATATAGCGAGCAGTGGTATAGCTGAATCATATGGTGTTTCTATTTTTAGTTTCTTTAGGAACCTCTGTGCTGATTTCCATATGGCTGTATTACTTTATATTCTCATCAACAGTGTACAGCTGTTCCCTTTTTTATGCATCCATTTTTGTGGTCTTTTTAATAACAGCAGTTCTAACTGGGCTGAGATGCTATCTCACTGTGGTTTTGATTTGTATTTCTTGATGATTAGTGATGCTGAACATTTTTTTCATATACCTGTTTGCCATTAGTACGTCTCCTTTTGAGAAATATCTATTCAGTTATTTTGCCAATTATTAAATTGGATTATTCTTTTTTAAGCTATTCAATTGATTGAGTTTGTATATATTCTGGTGATTAATCTATATGTGGGGCCACAAAACAATCCTCACATAAATTCAAGAAACATTGAAATCATATAAAGTATTTTTTCTGATGACAATGGAATAAAACTAGAAATAAATCAAAAGAGGAACTTTGGATACTGTACAACTACCTGGAAATTAAACAACATGCTCCTCAATGACAAGTGGGTCAAAAAAGAAATTAAGAAGAAAATTGAAATATTTCCTGAAACAAATAGAAATGGAAACAAAACATACCGGAACCTATAAGATACAGCAAAAGTAGTACTAAGAGGGAGGTTTAAAGCAATAAATATCTATATTAAAAAAATAGATTCCATATAAGAACTAAATGATGCACCTCGAGGAACTAAAAAAGCAAGAATAAACCAAGCCCCAAATTGGTAGAAAGACAGACATAATAAAGGTCAGAGCAGAAATATATGAAATTAATACTAGAAAAAGAAAATATTAACAAAATTGACAAACCTTTGACTAGACTATCTAACAAAAACACATAAAAAAGAGATGAAAAAGGAAATATTACGACTCATAGCATAGGAATACAAAGGATCATTAGAGACTATTATGAACAACTATATGCCAGCAAAATGGAAACCTAGAAGAAATGGATGAATATCTGAACAATAAAACATACCAAGGTTGAACCATGAAGAAATAGAATATGTGAATAGACAAATAATGAGTAATTAGATTGAAGTCATAATAGAAAGCTCAGGACCTGATTAATTCACTGCTGAATTCTACCAAACATATAAAGAAGAACTAATATGAAATCTACTCAAACTATTTCAAAAAATTGAAGAGGAGGGAATACTTATGAAATAATTCTATGAGACTGGCATTTCCTTTGTTACAAAACTAGCAAGGACTCAACGAAATAACAACTACAGGCCTATATTCCAGGTGAAAATAAGTTAAAACAATTTTCAACAGAATATTAGCAAACAGAATTCAAAAATACATTAAAAAGATTATCAACCGTGATCAAGTGGGAGTCATCCTAAGGATGCAAAAACAGTTTAACATACACAAATCAATAAATGTGATTTATCACATCAGCAGAATCAAGGACAAAAATTACATGATTATTTCAATGGATGCTGGAAAAGCATTCAATAAAATTCAACATCCCTTCATTATGAAAAGTCTCAACAAATTGTGAATAGAAGAAACATACCTCAACACAATAAAGGCCATATATAGTATGACAAGACCACAGCAAATAGATAATATACTAAATGGGAAAAATTGAAAGCCTTTCCAATAAGATGTAGAAGAAAACAAGTATGCTCACTTTCACCACTTTTATTCAATATGGTATGGGAATGTCTAGCCAGAGCAACTAGGCAAGAGAAAAATATAAAGGGCGTCCAAACTGGAAAAGAAGTATTCAAATTAGCTTTTTTTGCAGAAGACATGATTTTATATTTAAAAATCCCTAAAGACTCCATCAAAAAATTTTTACAGTTGATAAAAGAATGTCATAAAGTTGCAGGACACATTGTCAGCATATAAAATTAGTGTGTTTCTATACACTAACAGCCATCAATCTGAAAAATACATCAGGAAAGCAATCCCATTTAAAATAGCTACGAAACAATTTATACAAAGCAACAAATTTAATCAAAGAAGTGAAAGATCTGTACAAGGAAAACTATAAAACAGTGATGAAATAAATTGAAGAGGACACCAAAAAATGGAAAAATATTTCATTCTCATTGATAGATTTAATATTTTTAAAATGTCCATGCCACTTAAAGCAATCTACAGGTTCCCTATCAAAATACCAATGATGTTCTTCAGAGAAATAAGAAAAATGATCCTAAAATTAGTATGGCACCACGAAAGACCCTAAATAGCTAAAGCAATCTTGAGGAAAAGGAAAAAAGCTGGAGGCATCACACTAACAGATTTCCAGTTATAATACAAAGTTATAGTAACCAGAACAATATGGTACTGGCAACAAGCAAATACACAGAACAGTGGAAAAGAATAGAGGAACAAGATATAAATTCATGCACTTACAGCCAACTCATGTTTGACAAAGTCATCAAAAATATACATTGGGGAAAGAACAGTCTTAAATCAATGGTACTAGGAAAACTGTATATCCATGCAGAAGAATGAAGCTAGACCCCATGTTTTACCATATACAAAAATCAACTCAAAATGGATTAAAGACTTACACATAAGACATAAAACTATGAAACTTCTAGAAGAAAATATTGGGGAATTAATTGCTACAGGACATTGATCTGGGCCAAGAGTTTTTAGGCAAGACCACAAAAGCACAGACAACAAAACCAAAAATAAAATAGGCAAATGGGATTACATCAAGCTAAAAAGCTTTTGCACAGCGATTGAAACAATTAACAAAGTGAAGAGACAACACACAGAATTACAGGAAATATTTGTATGTCTTAAAATACCCCTACCTCATGTTAATTTTTGGAAGATATTTTTGCTGGTTATAGAATTCCAGGTGGACAGGGTTTTTTTTTTAAATTCATGTCAGCACTTTAATGATACTGCTGTTTTATCTCTTGCATTGTTTATGATAAGAAATCTGCTGTCATCCTTACTTTTGATCCAGTGTACACCATACACGCACCCTTGCACACCTCTTGATGTTAAATTTTTCCCTTTACCATTGATTTTAGGTGATTTGATTATGATATTCCTTGGTGTAGTTTTCTTCATATTTCTTGGACTTGAGCTTCTTATATCTTTGGTTTGGGATTTCATTATATTTTTTAAGTTCTGAGATATTTTTCTGTCTGCCTCATTAGATATGAAATATTAATATTTAATATTAAATTTTTTTATGTCTCTGACTCATCCTCTCCTCTCCTATGGGGTCTCCAAATACATCTTCATTAGGCTGCTCCAGTTTTAATGTTTTAACTATTCTCACCTCTATATAACTTTTCTGTATGGAATCACATGAATGCTGCTTCTGTTCCATGAATATGTAGCTACTGGAAATTGTCTGCAGCTCCCTGATGACAGGTTCTTTTTCTATTAAAAAAAAAAAAGTTTGTGTCTCTCATTTTGGTTCATTTCTGTGGCTGTGCATTCAAGTTCATTAACTTTTCTACTGCAGTACCTAATCTTCCATTAATCCCATCAAGTTTTTTTTGTTTGTTTGTTTTGTTTTTGAGATGGAGTCTCACTCTGTTGCCCAGGCTGGAGTGCAGTGGTATGATCTCGGCTCAGCACAACCTCTGCCTCCCAGGTTCAAGCTATTCTCCTGCCTCAGCCTCCTGAATAGCTGGAACTAAAGGCTCACGCCACCATGCCTGGCTAATTTTTCTATTTTTAGTAGAGACAGGGTTTAACTATGTTGGCCAGGCTGGTCTCAAACTCCTGACCTCATGATCCACCTGCCTTGGCCTCCCAAAGTGCTGGGATTACAGGCATGAGCTACCACACCCAGCCCCATCAAATTTTTTTTTATCTCATGTGTTGTAGTTTTCATCTTGAGAAGTTTGGTCTTTGTGAGATTTAAAACATTTCTATACTTATCTATTGATCAAGTGAAATAGAATTATAATAACTTTTATTTTAAAGTTTTTGGTCTGACAATGCTAACATCTTTGCTAAACCTGAGTTGGCTTTGATTAAATACTTTTTTTCTTTTTATTTTCAGTTAATGTTTTCTCCACCTTTGCAGGCCTGCTAATTTCTTTGATGCCTGATATTGTAAATATTAACTTGTGAGTGCTAGATATTTTTGTATTCATATTTGAACTTTCTTCTGGGGCTCAGTTATGTTATTTCAGGAAAGTTTGATCATTTTAAATTTGTTAGATGGGAACAGAGCTGTCTTATTCTAGGACAGGGTTGTTCAACTTCAGCATTATTGACATTTGGGGTTGGATAATTTTTTAGCATAGATCATTGTCCTGTGCGAATAGGATGTTTGGCATGATTCGTAGATCTACCTGCCTAATGCCAATAGCACCCTCCGCCTTTAGTTGGACAAACAAACATTTTTCTACACGTTTCTAAATGTTCCATGGGGTTCAAAATCACCTCTGGTTGAGAATCACTGGTTGAGAACTAATTACTACATACTCCTGAGGCAAGACCATTCTGAATACTCTACCTGGTCTCCCTGGATTACAGGTTTTTTTTCTTCTGGCTGGTGGGAATGTTCTCAAATTTGTGAAGTGTTAGCCACTCTTCTCCTGGTCCTTTGAGATGGTTCTTTCCTCAGCTTTTTCAGGTTGTTTCTTTACATCCATGTGCCAATCAATATTATGCCAAATGCTTGTGGGGGCCATGTCTCCTCTCCAGCATTTTTTCTTGTAAATTCTAGCTGCTCGGTCTCCTCTTATTCTCAGTTCTGTCTCTTCAAGTCATAGTATCTGATAGGTACCCTTTCTCTGTACTACAGCCCAGAAATTCTCTCAAAGCAGAAAGTGTGCATGTTTGTAAGCCTTACCTTGTTCATTTCCCACCATCTCTCAGGGATCACTGTACTTCATTATGTAATATTCAGTGTCTCAAGACAACTGTTTTACATATTTTGTCAAAATTTTTTATTAATTCAGGGAAGAAAATAAATCTTATCACTTTACTCCATCTTGATTTGAAATGATAGTATCCAATGCATATTCCTCAACCATTGTCAAACCATTCTTTTATATAGTTTCCTCACTTACATTTCTCCCTTATCATTCAACAACCTTCTTTTTTCTCTGTTCTTCCTTATCAATTGATATTTTTATGATAGTATCTGGATAAACAGGTAATAGATAATATCTGAAGAATCACGATATCTATTTGACGGTTATCAGCGTATAGCCTGAGTTAAAGCTGTGGGACTGTATAAGATTAGCCTATATAAAAAGTAAAGAAGGAGAAAAGAAAATGACTAAGAATTGATTCTTGTATATGTGATTTTTGAATTAATGTGTTCCACAGAAATAATTTAACATATATTTGCATGCAAGATGAATTCGGTTGTATGTGCTTATCTCCATTTTAAGACTGACTAAACCTTGAGTACCAGGACTATGGCTTCTTTGCCATCTGTTATGTCAGTATAAAGTAAGTAGTTAATGAGGAAATTGATGATGAGTGGTGAATGTAGCATAGAAGAGAAAGGTTAAGGATGAACAAAGAAGTTGGAAAGATGCTGCCCTATGTTGTGTTTATCATCTGATTCTGCAATGATTTGAAATAATTACAATCCTAGTCAGCCAGAAAAAAAGCAGATAATTATTTTGCTTTACGTTTAGCGAGAAATAGAGTTTAATTCTCAATCACCAGAACAAATGTTTAGATGGAGTTTTAATTGGTTATGCATCTTCAAAAAGGCTACCATCTGTATATGTTTAAGGCTACCATCTGTATATGTTTTCTATAACCAACACAAATGTCTACAGTGATATGGAGCAATACACTTGAACTTTATGGAATGTGGCTATCTGGGTAGTTTTATGGTTATTTGGATTAAATAGTAAAACTGAAAACAAATTTACTCGACTTTGTTATATATGCTTCTGTAATTGTAAAGTAAAATGTACACATCAATATGAAAATTCTTTTTTTCTTTATTTCTTCTAAAAAAATGGGATACATATACATAATGTGCAGGTTTGTTACCTAGGTATATGAGTGCCATGGTGGTTTGCTCCACCTAACGACCCATCCTCTAAGTTCCCTCCCCACATCTCCCATCCCCAACAGACCCTGGTGTGTGTTGTTCCCCTCTCTGTGTCCAGGTGTTCTCAATATTCAACTCCCACTTATGAGTGAGAACAAGAGGTGTTTGGTTTTCCGTTCCTGTGTAAGTTTGCTGAGGATGATGGCTTCCAGCTTCCATCCTCAGGCTTCCATCCATGTCCTTGAAAAGGACTTGATCTCATTCTTTTTATGGATGCATAGGATTTCATGGTGTATATGTACCACATTTTTTTAATCCAGTCTATCACTGATGGGCATTTAGGTTGGCTCCATGTCTTTGCTATTGTAAATAGTGCTGCAATAAACATATGTGTGCATGTATCTTTATTGTAGAATGATTTATATTCTTTGCGTATATACCCAGTAATGGGATTGCTGGGTCAAATGGTATTTCTGGTTCTAGATCCTTTAGGAATCATGAGGAATCACCACACTGGCTTCCACAATGGTTGAACTAATTCACATTCCCACCAACAGTGTAAAAGTGTTCCTATTTCTCCATAGCCTTGCCAGCATCTATTTTTTCCTCACTGTTTAATAATCTGTTCTGACAGGCATGGGGTGATATCTCATTGTGGTTTGGATTTGCATTTCTTTGATGATTGGTGATGGTGAGTTTTTTTACTTATGTTTGTTGGCTGCATAAATGTCTTCTTTTGAAAAGTGTCTGTTCATATTCTTTGCCCACTTTTTGATGCAGTTGCTTGTTTTTTTCTTGTAAATATGTTTAAGTTCCTTGTAAATTCTGGATATTAGACCTTTCTCTGATGGGTACTTTGCAAAAATTTTCTCCCATTCTGTAGGTTGCCTGTTAACTCTCATGATAGTTTCTTTTGCTGTGCAGAAGCTCTTTAGTTTAATTAGATCCCATTTGTCAATTTTGGCTTATGTGGCAATTGCTTTTGACATTTTGTCATGAAGTCTTTGTCCATGCCTATGTCCTGAATGGTATTGCCTAGGTTTTCTTCTAGGGTTTTTATGGTCTTGGGTTTTCCATTTAACTTTTTAATCCATCTTGAGTTAATTTTTGTATAAGGTGTAAGGAAGGGGTCCAGTTTCAGTTTTCTGCATATGACTAGCCAGTTTTTCCAGCACCATTTACTGAATAGGAGGTCCTTTCCCCATTGCTTGTTCTTGTCAGGTTTGTTGAAGATCAGATGGTTGTAGATATGTGGTGTTATTTCTGAGGTCTCTGTTCTGCTCCATTGGTTTATATGTCTGTTTTGGTACCAGTGCCATGCTGTTTTTGTTACTGTAGCCTTGTAGTATAAAGTCACGTAGCATGATGCCTCTAGCTTTGTTATTTTTGCTTAGGATTGTTTTGGCTCTATGGGGTCTTCTTTGATTCCGTATGATATTTAAAATAGCTTTTTCTAATTCTGTGAAGAATGTCAATGGTAGTTTGATGGAAATAACATTGAATCTGTAAATTACTTTGGGCATTATGGCCATGTTCACGATATTGATTCTTCCTATCCATGAGCATGGAATGCTTTTCCATTTGTTTGTGTCCTTTCTTATTTACTTGAGCAGTGGTTTATAGTTCTCCTTGAAGAGGTCCTTCACATCCCTTGTAAGCTGTATTCCTAGGTATTTTATTCTCTTTGTAGCAATTGTGAACGGAAGTTCATTCGTGATTTGGCTCTCTGCTTGCCTATTGTTGGTATAAAGGAATGCTTGTGATTTTGCACATTGATTTTGTATCCTGAGACTTTTCTGAAGTTGTTTATCAGTTCAGGAAGTTTTTGGGCTGAGATGATGGCATTTAATATAAAATCATGTCATCTGCAAACAGACACAACTTGACTTCTTCTCTTCCTATTTGAATACCCTGTATATTTTTCTCTTGCCTGATTGCCCTGGCCAGAACTTCCAATACTATGCTGAATAGGAGTGGTGAGAGAGGGCATCCTTATCTTGTACATGTTTTCAAAGGGATTGCTTCCAGCATTTGCTCATTCAATATGATATTGGCTGTGGTTTTGTCATAAATACCTCTTATTATTTTGAGATGTGTTCCATCAGTAACTAGTTTACTGAATGTTTTTAACATGAAGTCATGTTGAATTTTATTAAAGGCTTTTTCTGCATCTATTGCGATAATCAAGTGGCTTTTGTCTTTGGTTCTGTTTATGTGATGGATTACGTTGGTTGATTTCTGTATATTGAACCAGTCTTGCATCCCAAGGCCAAGATGGCCGACTAGAAGCAGTGGCGTTCCAAGGCTCCCATCTAAAAAAAAACAATAAATGAAACATAGTAAGCATGTGAATCCTTCACTGGCAACCAAGGTATCCAGGTTCTCTCATCAAAATTGACTAGAAGGCTGGTGTGACCCATGGAAAGAAGAGCAGTGTGGTCCTGCAGCCCACTTGAGAGCCATGTAGGTCATTCTAGTTAGCAATTCCTCTTATCAAGGAAAACCTTTTATCAAAAGTTAGCAAAATCATTTATCAAGGTTGTTGGCTTCTTTGCATTGGGTTAGAACATATTCCTTTAGCTCATCATAGTTTTTTATTACCCATCTTCTGCAGCTGATTTCTGTCAATTTGTCCATCTGATTCTCTGTCCATTTTTGTGTCCTTGATGGAGAGGTATTACAATCATTTGGAGGAGAAGAGGCACTCTGGCCTTTTGGGTTTTCACCATTTTTTCATTGATTCTTTCTCTTCTCATGAGTTTGTCTAGTTTTGGTCTTTGAGGCTGCTGACCCTTGAATGGCATTTTTGTGGGGCCTTTTGTTGTTGGTGGTGGTGATGCTGTTGTTGTCACTTTCAGCTTGTTTGTTTGTTTGTTTTTTTCAATAGTCAGGTCCTTCTTCTATAGGGCTATTGCAATTTGCTGGGGTTCACTTCAGCCCCTGTTCATCTGACTTGCTCCTGTGCCTACAGATGTCACTCCAGGAGGCTAGAGAACAGCAAAGATGGGTGCCTTTTCCTTCTTCTGAGACCTCTGACCTTGAGGGGCACCAACCTGATGCCAATAGGATCACTCCTGTATAGGGTGTCTGACAACCCTTGTTGGAGGGTCTCACCCAGTTGGGTGGCACAGGGAGTGGGACCCGTTTAATGAAGCACTTTGTCCCTTGGTGGAAAGGGTGTGTTTTGCTGGAGGGAAGCCCACTTGTCTGGGCTGCCTGGATTCCTGAGAACTATCAGGAGGAGAGGCTAAGTCTGCTGGTCTGCAGAGACTGCAGCCGCTCCTCCCGCTAGTGGCTCAGGCCCAGGGAGATCTGAATTCTATTTCTGAGACTGGCTGGAGTTATTGGAGATCCTGTAGGGAAACCCCACCCACTGAGAAAGGATGGGTCAGGGTTAGACCTGAAGAGGCACTCTCACCACAGACTGCCACAGCTGGTGTATTTTGGGCTGTAAGTACAAGTCTTAGAACCAAGCCATTCAGCCTCCCTGGCTCCAGCAGGGTAAAAGTGCAGCCTGGAGCTACAGAAATGGGTTCCACCCTTCCCCTGCCCACTGAGCTTAGCATGTTAGGCAGTTGTGAGTCCCAGTGCTGGCTCCTGCAGGTCCCCCAAGGAGGTCAGATGGCTTAGACAGCGGGCAGCTGCAACTGGTGCTGGTTGCCCCTCCCCCTGGGAGTTTGGTAGGCTTAAGCAGATTCCAGCTGAGAGGCTGAAAGAATCTGCTCTTCTTGGGGTTGGGATGTCAGGCCCCACTGGCATGACTTTGCCAGTGGGATCTTTAGATCTATGGGTTGCCCAATTCCATGGGAAAAGCACAGTTTCCCTGGCTGGGTAGCATGCTCACTCATTGCCTCCTTTTATTTTGAGCCTGTGTATATCTTTGCAAATAAAATGGGTCTCCTGAATACAGCACACTGATGGGTCTTGACTCTTCATCCAATTTGCCAGTCTGTGTCTTTTAATGGGACACTTAGTCCATTTACATTTAAGGTTAGTATTGTTATGTGTGAATTTGATCCTGTCATCATGATGCTCTTTGGTTATTTTGTGCACTAGTTGATGCAGCTTCTTTGCAGTGTCATTGGTCTTCATATTTTGGTGTGTTTTTGCAGTGGCTGGTATCAGTTTTTCTTTTCCATACTTAGTGAGTGGTTCTTTCAGGAGCTCTTGCAAGGCAGGCCTGATGGTAACAAAATTCCTCAGCATTTGCTTGTTTGGAAAGGATTTTATTTCTCCTTCACTTATGAAGCTTAGTTTGGCTGGATATGAAATTCTGCGTTGAAAATTCTTTTCTTTTCTTTTTTATTTTTTTTTTTTTGAGGCCAAGTCTCACTCTGTCACAGAGGCTGGAGTGCAGTGGCTTGATTCTGGCTCACTGCAACCTCCACCTCCTGGGTTCAAGTGATTCTCCTGCCTCAGCCTCCCGAGTAGCTGGGATTACAGGCTTGTGCCACCATGCCCAGCTAATTTTGTATATTTAGTAGAGACGGGGTTTCACCGTGTTACCCAGACTGATCTTGAACTCCTGACCTCTGGTGATCTACCCACCTCAGCCTCCCAAAGTGCTGGGATTACAGGCCTGAGCCACCATGCCCAGCCAAAAATTCTTTCCTTTAAGAATGTTGAATATTGCTCCCCAATCTCTTCTGACTTGTAGAGCTTCTGCTGAGAGAGGTCTACTGTTAGTCTGATGGGCTTCCCTTTGTAGGTGACCTGGCGTTCCTTTCTGCCTGCCCTTAACAGCTTTTCCTTCATTTCACCCTTGGAGAATCTGATGATTATGTGTTTTGGGGTTGATCTTCTTGTGGAGTATCTTAATGGTGTTCTCTGTATTTCCTGAAATTGCATGTTGGCCTGTTTTGCTAGGTTGGGGAAGTTCTCGTGTCCTAAGGCCATATTAATATTTGACAATTTCATTAAGTTGATGACATCTAATATTTCTATCATTGACAGAGCCCAAAAATATATACACTCCTTTTCAACTAATAGAGAAGGTTTGGCTAATAGAAAGATACTGTTGGTTAGAGTTGGACTCCCTTTTGTCAAACTACAGTGGACTGTGAAGTTGTGATAATCTTTTTTAAGACTATTTTTTAAATAGCACTTTTAGGTTCACAGTAAAATTTAGAGAAAAGTACAGAGATTTCTCACATTTCCCCTACCCTTCACCTCCACAGCTTCCACCTTAATCAATGTTCCCCATCAGAGTGGTACACTTGTTATAATTTATAAAACTACCCTGATACAGCATAACCACCCCAAGTCCATAGTTTATGTTAGGGTTCACTCTTGGTGTTATGTCATGGTCTTTTTAGATAAATAGAAAACCATTTCATTGCTTTCAGATAAAGAGAAAAAAGTAACTTCCTGGAAGTATTTTTAATTTTTTTAGAGTAAAATGACAATAAGGCATTAAATTTCTCACTGTTCCTGCTGTTCAGGTTGGAGAAATATATGATAATTATGTATGCCGTTTGATGACTCAGTGATAAATATACTTAAAAGCAAAGTGGAAACATCTCTAGAGTAAAGAATGGCTTAGAGAAACTATTTTAACCTTGCATTTATATTGGAATCAACATAACAATGCTACTCTGCCAGTAGTATAAACCATTTAAACTGGACTTCAAATTAATTTTTTAAAAATATTAATAGCTAAATAGTGTATGATCCCTCCTCACCAGAGTCATTTTATCTGATAATACTGGCATTTTTTTCTTTTAACTCTATATAATGGGCTCAGATCTTATTTTAGGCAAAAGGATGGGCTAGTTAGCTAATGTGTTGAAGACAGTGTAAATATTCAGTAGCAAATATTTTGAGTGCACGCTGTCTAGGTGACATTGACAGTGTTGGGAGGTGGAAGCGCTACCTATTTTGAGAAACACATGGTTTTTTAATTGAAATATCACCAGACAGCAAAGCATCTGGGTCATGAAATTATTTCCACTGTGCAGTCATCAGTGTCTCTCAACTGTACCCTTGTCCTGCACACACATGCACACACACACACACACACACACAAAAGTACACATGCACACATGCACGCCCTACAGGCTATGGTGAAAATATAGAGGATAGGGGTAGGTGGGAATGAGTTGTGAAACACTGTATGGGCTAGAATAAGGTCCAAAGCAGCAAAAGATATGGTAGGGATGGACATTTTAAACATAAGTAGGTATTCAGGAGTTACTGACTCACTGAATATAGGAGATATGAGAAGGAGATGCTGTTAGGAAGACTCTCAGGTTGTGGCTTGATTGCAAATCTTGGGATAGACAACACTGGCACATAAGTGGGTTTTAGGGTTAAAGTAATGATTCTGCCTGGGACATTTTGAGATACTTACAGAACATTTGAGAAAACATGTGTAATAGTCAGTTGAATAAGACAGGTCTAGAGCTCAAAATTAGGACTGAATTTTGAAATCCTCAGCACACAATAAAATCTTAGAAGACATTTACAGGAATGGGATTGTGGTAGAAAATTACCATCAGAAAGAAATTGTGATGCATTAAATTCTTGGGAAACAAAAAAATAAGAAACAAATGGATCAAGGAACATGGCTACTTTAAGAGAAAGTCTGGAGAACATGAAAGAGTTCATAAAGACAGGCTTTGTGATACACAAGGCAAGATGTCTGGTAAGATAGAGGAAAAAATTGGGAGAGTGAGGAACATGAAGAGTGCTTAGAATAGTCATGAGGGCAAGTTTAGAAGCTGAGGTGGGGACTCAACTGTGGAAGAATAAAGTATGACAGGATTCATAAAGGAGCTAATCAGTTTGGTCTGGTTATATTATTCAACATTCTACAAAAATAATGAAGACAATGATGAACTGGGTTAATCCAGGTTAGGGAATAAATGAGACTGGTGCTAGAGAAGGTCAGTGTGCTTGCTTTTCTCTTATTGAGGGTATTGGTTGAAGAATTTGAACCCAGTATGTAATACGCTAATGAACTAAGGAAGAATTCAAAATACTGAAAGTCACAAAAAAGTAAAGAAATTTGAAAACTTGAAACATAAGGTATTGTAGTAAGAGAAAAGTATTTGAGATTTTTATGCTTTGAGTTGGTGAACTTCATGGTAATTTGACTTGATAAAGTAGAGATGACATAAAATTCAGAGGTGTTTAGGAGATCAATGGTATGTGAAGACTGAAGGTCTCAGGTCTTATCAACATGTGCTTAATGCAGTGGTTCTCAACTGGGGACAATCTCATTCCCTAGATAGGACTGTCAGGTAAAATACACAACATCTAGTAAAATTTGAATGTCAGATAAGCACAAATAACTTTTTAAGCATCATTATATCTTATGAAATATGTGGGACATATTTATACAAAAAATTGTTGTTTATCTGAAATTCAAATTTCATTGTGTTCTTTATGTTTATTTGCTAAACCTAACAACCATGCCCTGGGACATACTGAGAAATTTCAGTTGTCATATTGTGAGAAGGGATGTTACTGGAAACTAGTTTGAGGCCAGGGATGCTGCTAAACATTCCACAAAGCACAAGACCACTCCCACCCATCACAGCAAAGAATAATATAGCTTACAATGCCAGTAGTGCTGAGGGTCAAGAAACCCTGGCTTAATGTAACTTCATAGAGAAGCTGTCCCTAACCAGTATACTAGGGTAGGTTCTCCTATGTATACACTATATGACTTTTTTTTCTCCTTCGTAGTATGTTCTTTTCAGAGTTGCCATAAAATCCTTATTTATTCGTGGACAATTTCTCCTACTAGATTAGAAACCCCATCAATGATGCAATTCTAATTTTTAATCCTGTGATGAGGTACAAAATAGAAGTGCAATAAATATTTATTGACTAATAAAATAGACAAAGAGGCTTTGAACTCACCTGAGATAATGAGAGTGAACAAGAATGAGAGAAATACAATAAGTATTTTGATATGATAAGTATTGATAGATATAATACAGGTGCCCAAGTCCCTATGGGATATGGAGCAATATTTTAGAAGGGGCCATGTAAAGATAATACTGATGAGAAGAAAGTGTAATACTAGAATGTAATGTTTTAATGGAGGAGTTTGAACATCTTAGCAGGAAAATTGTAATGAGAAATTTTATAGCGACAGTTGTGAATATAATTAATAAAAATTAATGAGTTCTTAATAATTTGTTCTAATTAAGTTGTAGTGCTTCAGACTGACTTTTCATCTTCAAAGTACATGACAGAATTTTCAAATGCAATAAAACCTAGTACTGCTTTAAAACAATAAATGTGTTGGGCCCTTGGCTTAAAGAGCAGGTTCCTGGATATATGAATTTAAATAGCACAATGCACATTGTGAAACCAAAATCTGTGAACAATTGCTATGTGATTTCTCTAAAGGACAACGACATGTTTATTGGGTTACTTTATTATATAACTAGGAATTTAAAGTTTCTGACACCCTATAGTTCATCATGACAACTATTTATTCTTTAAATGCTTTTGTTACTCTAAATATAATTCTTTTTCAAAATTCTGAGTTAGTTCTGATGCTTCTGTTTATTGCTGAATGTATCATTTCTTAGATATTCATAGGGATGTACTGGTTTGTTTCATTGCCAGAAGGTATCATTGAAAGATAAGTTTTAATCATTCTGCCATAAGGATATCTATTTTTCTAATTTTGCATAATGAATTAATCAATCATTTAAATAGCACTCATTAAATAACCAGAAGGTTTCTGCCTCTCCTTGTAGCATTAGGATGCATATTAATTCAGATATATTAATATAATTAAGACATATTTATTGAAAACCCATGTTTTCATAATCTCTGGCTTGGGGGAGATGAAGAAGGATAAAATGATAAGCAAAAATGTATATAGTTTATAATCTTCATGGAGTTTACTAGTATGCGGGGTGATAATTTATTAGTTAAATTATTATACCAGTAGTAATTTAGTTATACTTGCAAAATATATTAAAATATATTATGAATACATTGTGAACATGCCTAACGACACACATGCTAGCTAGGTACACTGCAATAGTTATCTACATTCATAACAAAGTATTCTAAAACTTAGCAGCCTAAAACAACACATTTTTATTATCTTGTAATTTCTGTGTGCCAGAAATTTGAGAATTCCCTAGCTTGGTTCTGGCTCAGAGTCTTTCATGAGATTGCAGTCAAGATATCAACTGGTGAGGTTGTTAATGAGAGGCTTGACTAGGACTGAATGATCCAGTTTAGACCTGGCTTGCTCACTTGGCTATTGGCAGGAGTCTCAGTTCTTCACACACTGATGTCTCCAGAGAACTGCTTGAATATCCTCATAATACGGTCCTTGGCTTCCCTTGGAATGAATAATCCAAGAGAGATAGCAAGCAGGAAGTTAAAATATCTCTTATGGCCTCATCTTGTAAGTTACATAATGTCACTTCCACCAGATTCTATTTGTTAGAAACAAGTCACTAAGCACAGCCTACATTCAAGGGGCAAGAAATGTAATTAGGCTCTACCTTTTAAAAAGGAGAGAAGCAAATAATTTGCGGACATAATTTAATGTTACTATATTTATCTTTGTTAATATGAGACATAAAAAACCTGTTTCTTATAGGATACACTATACAAATAATTGAAAGATGAATTTAAAACTTCTTGCTATATAACAAATGAAGGGTGAAAGATTAAAATAGTTCCAGACATAGGAAACATACACAAATGTCATGAAACGGAAGAAGTCATGAGAAAGAAACAAAGAGAGAGAGAGAGAAAGGAAAAGAGAAGAAGGAAAAATGAAGGAAGGAGGGAAGGAAGGAAGAACAAGAAAAACAAAGGCTGGTGTAGCTGCAGAGACAAAAGTGAAAAAAAGATTTGCGAGTTGAGGCTGGAGTGGGGCAGGAATGAAGAGGGAAGATATATAGAGTCTGCAGATCAGCTTAAGAATTTTGTCCTTCATTCTAAGGCAATGTGAAGGCTTTAAAGGGTTTCAAGTAAGAGGGTGGGGATCGGGTTGAGGGTTGGGCACAATTAAGTCACCAGCTTACCAACAAGATACAATATTCTGTCTGTGAAGAGAAAGAAATAAAGGACATCCAAATCGATAAAGAGGAAGTCAAACTGTTGCTGTTCACCAGTGATATGATTGTATACTTAGAAAACCCTAAAGACTCATCCAGAAAGTTCTTAGATCTAATAAATGAGTTCAGTGAAGTTTCAGGATACATAATCAATGTACACAAATCAGTAGCACTGCTATACACCAATGATGACCAAGCTGAGAATCAAATCAAGAACTCAACCCCTTTTACAATAGCTGCAAAAAATAAAATAAAATACTTAGAAATATACCTACCGAGGAGGTGAAAGATCTCTGCAAAGAAAATTACAAAACACTGCTGAAAGAAACCATAGATGAAACAAACAAATGGAAACACATTCCATGCTCAAGGATTGGTAGAATCAATATTGTGAAAATGATTCTGCCAAGAGCAATCTACAAATCAATGCACAAATCTACAGATTCAATGTAATTCCCATCAAAATACCATCATCATTCTTTTCAGAACTAGAAAGAACAATCCTAAAATTCACATGGAACCCAAAAAGAGCCTGCATAACCTAAGCAAGACTAAGTAACAATAACGAATCTGGAGGCATCACACTACCTGACTCCAAACTATACTACAGAGCTATAGTTATCAAAACAGCATTGTACTGATATAAAAATAGGTATGTAGACCAATGGAACAGAATAAAAAACCTAGAAATAAAGCCAAATACTTACAGCCAACTGATCTTTGACAAAGCAAACAAAAACATAAAGTGGGAAAAGGATACCCTATTCAATAAATGGTTCTGGGATAATTGGCAAGCCACATGCAGAAGAATGAAGCTGGATTCCCATCTCTCACCTTATACAAAAATCAAGTCAATATGGATCAAAGACTTAAATCTAAGACCTGAAACCATAAAATTCTAGAAGACAACATCAGAAAAATTCTTCTAGACATTGTCTTAGTCAAAGTGTTCATGAACAAGAACCCAAAAGCAAATGCAACAAAAACAAAGATAAATAGATGGGACCTAATTAAACTAAATGCTTCTCCACAGCAGAAGAAATAATCAGTGGAGTAAACAGACAACCCACAGAGTGGGAGAAAATATTCACAAATTGTGCATTTGACAAAGGACTAATGTGTAGAATCTATAAAGAACTAAAAAAAATCAGCAAGAAAAAACAACCCCATTAAAAAGTGGGCAAAGGACATGAATAGACAATTCTCAAAAGAAGATATACAAATGACCAAGAAACATGACAAAATGCTCAACATCACTAACGATCAGGGAAATGTAAATCCAAACCACAATGAGATACCACCTTACTCCTGCAAGAATGATCATGATTAAAAAATAAAAAACAGATATTGGTGTGGATGTGGTGAAAAGGGAACACTTTTACACTGCTGATGGGAATGTAAACTAGTTCAAACAATATGGAAAACAGTATGGAGATTCCTTAAAGAACTAAAAGTAGAACTACCATTGAGTCCAGCAATCCCACTACTGGGTATCTACTCAGAGGAAAAGAAGTCATTATATGAAAAAGACATTTGCACACACATGTTTATAGCAGCACAATTTACAATTGCAAAAATGTGAAACCAGTCTAAATGACCGTCAACCAATGAGTGGATAAAATGTCATCTATATCTATATCTATCTATCTATCTATCTATCTATCTATCTATCTATCTATCTATCTATCTATCTATCTGTCTACACACACACACACACACAGACACCATGGAATACTACTCAGCCATAAAAAGAATGAAATAATGGCATTCACAGAAACCTGGATGGAGTTAGAGACCAGTATTCTAAGTGAAGTAACTCAGGAATGGAAAACCAAACATTGTACGTTCTCACTTAGAAGTGGTAGCTAAGCTATGAGGACCCAAAGGCATAAGAATGATATAATGGACTTGGGTGACTCAGGGGGAAGGGTGGGAGAGCGGTGAGGGATAAAAGACTACACATTGGGTACAATTTACACTTCTCAGGTGATGGGTGCAGCAAAGTCTCAGAAATAAGCACTAAAGAACCTTTCTATGCAACCAAATACCACCTCTTCCACCAAAACTATTGAAATTTTAAAAAATTAAAAAAAATTTAAATTGTTAACAAGGAAAAAAAAGCATGAAAACAAACATACTCTGTCTGCAGTGTGTATAGGGACAGAGGTTAAAACGTTGTTGCCTGATGCTTAAGATTTGAACCAGTTTGTGACTATTGATGGAGAATAAAGAGGACATATTTTTTATTATTATTATTATTATTATTATTATTATACTTTAAGTTTTAGGGTACACATTTTAAGTGTATTTGAAGGTAGATTAGATAGGACTTGGGAATTAATTGTATATGGTAGAAAAAAGAGAGAAGGTGGCTAAGAGAATTCCTAGGTTTCTGGCTTAGGCAATAAGTAGATGGTGGTAATACCATTTACCTGCACTAGGAAAAGGAAACACTTGAAGAACAACAGATTTGTGAGCAAGGAGAAAAATTACAACTAAGATATTTATGATGTAGTAAAGTTAATAGGAGATCCTCCAAAATAATCAATGTAATTTTCCCAAAATCATAGTTAACTATTTATTGGCAGAATGCAAATCCCTTGTAATTTTAAACTCATGTAATGTATACCACATTATGATTCCCTCTTTATGTTTGTTTTCCTGTTTATTTCTTAGGAGATAGAAAAAGAGAGAATGATTGTAGCACCCCCCCTAGTAAACTCTTTATAGGTTTTTTGACCTATCTTTGTATTTAAAGAAACAGATTTTTGATATGTGTGACTACTTAAGTAAAAGAAAAAAAGAATTTTCATGGTGCTACTTGGCTGATGTTTGGGATTATTTAACTGGAGTTTATCATACAGGCAAAGTAGACATTTTGGTCACGGGAGAAGCTATGGGGAATTGTTAGAGTGACTAGGTAGAAGACGTAGATAGAAAAAGGTGGTTTCATTCAAATATGTGGGTGGAAATTATGGGGAGAGAGACAGAGAGAACATAAGTATCATTGTGAAAATCAAAATAAGGACTAATAAAATATTTTTTGAACTTATTTTGAAGAACTGCCTTAGTACAATCAAAATTGCCCTACAATGTTATGAGTCATTTTATGTGGGTCCTGGACAGAGTCAAGTAAACAACAAATCATGACCCATCAGTGTTTTTGAAGAAGCAACATGATCTTTGGGAGGCAGAATTGGAAAGCATTTGAGATTCATATCACCTTTAATATCAGTTTAGGGAAATGGAGTTAGCTAATGAAGAGCTTGAAATTCATGATAAATTCAGGATAAAATGTTCATTTTTGAACATGAAGTGTAAATAATAAATTAGAAACATTAATAGGCAGGGTGTTTTGGATGCTTTCCTGTAGAAAGAATATGAATTTGGAGAAGTCCTCTGTCACTCTAATATAGTATGTATGAGCTTTGTTAGATTTGAGGTTTGCTACAGTCAGGTGGGATTATGGCTTTTATGGAAGGCTATCCAGAATATTATATGAGGGATCATTTTAGGAATCAGATAAACCCAAGAGTGAGACTTGATTGTGCAACTTGTCTTCTGAGCAACACTGGATGAGTTAAACAACTTTTTTGAATTTTACCTTTTTCTTCTCCAGTGTAGAAAAAATAATCTCATCAGTATCTCTACCGTTCTGTGGTCTACACTTTCTCCCTTTGTCAGGATCTTTCTCTTCTCTTACAACATTGTCCTGTTACTGCGGATTTGTTGATACTGTTAGGAGAGTGGATAAATAATTGATTGAACTGCATATCCTAATTCATAGTGGGTAATATTTGTGGGTCATAATCACTGACCAGAACAAGCAGAATATTAGCTGATAAATGGATATTCAGAGATCAGCCATTTGGCGAATGAGCTAAACAAAAGCTGGATGCCAAACCTGGGTCTAAGTAGACACGAAGCCAGAAAAATCCAATTAGTGGGAGTGCGGTATATTTCCCTGAAGATTTAAAGTATATATGTTCTATACTTACCTACAACCCCAAAGATATATTAGGGAGTAAAGACTCAAAACTTGTTCAGTCAGAAAGTATTATTGCTCAGTCTGGTTGTGGAGATACCTAAATCGCACATGTTATCATCCTAGTGGTTTGTACACTGTTCTGGAGTGAGACCATCTGGGTCCAAATATCGTCTTGGACACTTAGAACCTGCATGTAATTGGGAAATGACTTACATCCCCTGTATCTCAATTTCCTTATATGTACACTGTGGATAATTATAGTATTTCCTCAAAGGGGTCTTTTCAGAATCAAATTAAATGACAAGTGTCTTAGCCCAGTGCTTGGCTCTGCTAAATGATCAATAAAAGATTTATGTTACCTGTTGCAATTATTACCTTCAACAACAAATATATAAGTGCCTGCTGTAATATATTGGTACATTGGTTAGCAAACATTCTCTCAGCCTCATCTTTGGGGCAGACTATACTTCTTTACATGATTGACTTTGGCTTGATATTGTGATTCACTTTGATTTTACTTATTTGGTTGGTTTAACGGGAAGAGAGAGTTTAAATGTACCTACGTGCTTTAGTTTGTTCTTTTGCTAGGAGACGTGCCTTGAGAAAAATATGCCTCAGTTAGTGCTGGTTCACGGAGAGCATGAAGACATGTACAACTTATTTGAACCCTATCTGAAGCCTGAAGCTTAGCCCAGCCAATGCACAGCTTAAATAGCAGCTGTCCAAGCCGACCTGGCTGACCTCTACACACTAGGTTAGAAAAAAATGCTTATATTTTAAGCCACTGTTTTTAGGTGGTTTATTACACAGCATTTTAGTGGCAATATTTGACTTACCTTTTGTGCAGCAGTGATTCATCATTAGCAAAGCAAGCTCCAGGTAGCCACTGCCCCTTTACCTGAGTAGCCTAAAGCAGAGCCACCAACCAAGCCCAGATTAGATGAGCCAAACTAATTGTGATATGAGCTTAGGAGGATTTTTTTACATTGTTACAATAGCTGCTTGATCCACCTATTTTGTGGAAGGCATGGGAAAGAACAAGGACAGTGTTGCTGTGGTATTTGCATTAAAGTGAATATTTATAAATACTACTAAATATAAGTCAGATGCTCTTATTTCTGACCATAATGTTTTAGACAAAATGCTACAGTTCACTTTTTCTTATCTTTAGCCAAGATATGAAGCTAAAGTATAAACTCTTAAACCCATAAGTGAGAAAATAAATTCCAGAAGGTGCTACAAAGGAAACTATGAAATCTCTTCCCTGAAGAATTTGAAATATAACATAATCAGGCTTTTGGTTAGCTTATTGGGATATCTGCCTATCTGAGGGAAGAGGTATGAACCAGAAAACTTGGAAGTTGCTCTGGTTTTAGGATTTTATTATTTTAAATAAGATGATCTTAGCCAGCTCAAATTGTAAGATGGCTTGCTATTTCCTAGTTTATGAAGGTAAATTATATGTATATAAATTAATAATACATATTATAATTATATATTCACATAGATATTGGAATCTATGTGTGTATGTATATAATTTATATATATATCCAATATCTATGTGTGTGTATATATATAATGTATACATATATGTATAAATAATACATAAATATCCTTCATAGATATTCCATATATATCTATGAAGGAATATCCTTCATAGATATTAAATATGTATGTGTGTATGCTTTATTTCCATAGATATTCCTTTTCATGGTCCAAGGAAACATGCTTCAAAGCATGTCACCAGTTTGAAAGGCTGTCTTCTTAGAAGATTGAAAGGGTAGTGAAGAGCTTCATAAAATAGCTAGTACACATTTTCAGATACAAAGGTTTCAAAGATGTCAAAGAAAACAATCAACAAAGTAAAGAGACAATGTTGGGGTGATTGGACCCAACACCAGGTCATGGGGGTGACAAAGTCTGGTGGAATCAAAGGAATGAGAAAAGACAGTTTGAGAGAGTAAGTGGGTTCCGGGGGCCAATGCGAGTTTGGAGGCTGTGAAGTCCCAGACTATTTATTGGTGAACAAAGAAACAGGTGGTGAAAATGTGGGGGTCAAAAGGGAGAGTTGCATTAAGCACATGATTTACAGCTGTGACAGTTTAGCATATGCTCTGCTACTTGAGAGAATGGAGAGCAAGTTCTTTTAACTCAAGATAACAATCGATCCTGGGAGAGCAAGGAGCAAGGAGCCAGCAAGTCTAGACACATTCCAGGGGCCATGAGGGGTTTTACGCCCTGAGCCCTGGATTCTATCTAAGCCAAGAGGGGTTTTATGTCCTGGGCTTAGATTATGGTGCGTCAGGGTAGCCTTCCACCCTTTAGCACAGAGCTTGGTGTTCCAAAGGCCACGAGGGGTTTTAGACCCTGAACCCTGGACATGTTCGAAGACTCTTTTACATTTTGTCAGACATACAAGCCCTGCCTCAGCTTCTCTCCCAACACTCAGCTTTTCTCCCAACAAGACAATCTACAGAATAGGAGAATATATTTGCAAACTATAAATGTTATAAGAGGTTACTATAAAAATATATAAGGAACTCAACTTAATAGCAAAATCAAATAAATGAATATAAAATGTGCAAAAATCCTAAATAGCCACTTCTCAGAAGAAGACATATAAATGGCTAACAGATATACGAAAAAATGCTCAATATCACTAATCATCAGGGAAATACAAATCAAAACCACAATTAGATAACACCTTATTTCAGTTAGAATGGTTATTGTTAAAATGTCAAAATACAACAAATGCTGGTGAGACTATGGAGAAAAGGATATTCACACACTGTTGGTGGAATGTAAACTAGTATATCTATTAAGGAAACAGTATGAAAGTTCCTCAAAAAATTTAAAAATTGTACCGTTATATGATCCAATTCCTGGGTATATATTCAAAGGAAATGAAGTCAGTATGTCAAAGAGATATCTGCACTCCCACAGCACTATTCACAGTAACCAAGATATGGACTCAACCTAAGTGTACATCAACAGACGAATGGATAAAGAAGTGGTATATATACACAATGGAATACTATTCAGCCATAAAAAAGAATAATTTTTTTGCATTTGTAACATGAACTTGGACAGGATTATGTTAAGTGAAACAAACTAGTCACAGAAAGATAAATGCCACATGATCTCACTCATATGTGCAATTTAAATAAATATAATTAGAGAGTAGAATAGAGGTTACCAGAGGCTGGGGAAAGTAAGGCAAAGAGATGATGGAGCGTGAACAATATGTACAATGTTACAGTTAGGAGAAATAAATTTATAGTTAACAATTGTCATCCTATAACTATAATAATAGTTACCTATACATAGTTAACAATAATGTATTGTATATATCCAAAAAGCTAGAAGAGAGGCATTTAAATTGTCTCATCTCAAAGAAATGATAAATGTTTTGAGGTAATGGAATTGCTAATTGCCCTGTTTTGATAAATATGCAATATATTCATGTATCAAAACATCACACTGAACACATAAATTATATGCTTTATACAAGAAACCCACTAAAGTCATAGATAGGTTAAAATATGGAAGAAAAGATAATCTATGAAAATATGAAGAAAAAGAATACTAAAGAGGCTCCATTAATATCAGAAAAAGTAGACTTCAGAACAAGATTTCCTTTGGTATCCCATATATAAGACTTAAAAATTATGGCCAGAAAAAACAAAGAAAGATAGGAAAATATAGAGTTAGAATTATTTGATTTTCTCCACAGTCAGCTGATAGTACCTATCAGTAACTGATACCAATTTTTTCCTTTATCTGTGTATTGATCTTCACTGTGGCAAAACTTCTTTATTCCCCCAGCCCCCACACTAGATTTTGCCTCAATATTTTCTTTGCACATATGCATGTAACCAAATGACAGATCTAATGAAATGCTAGTCACTTTCCAATAATTGCATGTAGTAAACAATTGTGTAGTTAAATGTTACCAGAATCATTTTATAGGTGATGGCGTAGAGACTCAGACTGGTTAGTAATCTTTTAAAAGTCACACAACCAAGATATGGGGGCAATAAGAAGAGGATTCAGTTTGTTTTCTTCCAGGGGCCACGTAATTCCCATCGCCAAAATTTTGAGACCAGGGCTCCTTATTACACCTCCTTTATAAGTGTTCTATTGCTGTATAACAAATTACCACCAACTTAGCAACTTGAATACAGCCACTGTGTGTGTGTGTGTGTGTGTGTAATATATAGTACATATTATAGTATATACATAATTTAGCAGTTTTAAAATTCACTCCATATTCTCTTAATTCATTTTTTATGAGTCTGTAGTCTTTACAATTTTGACTCCAGTGACTTTTTTATTTGCTTTTTTCATCGTTATATCCAATTTAACCATGAAAACTTTTGGACTTTTGAATATGTTAATTATAATATCAGAAGATGGGAATGAATAGGAAAGGAGCAGGTTTGGGGAGAGGAGATAAATAGTTGTTTGAGTCAGGTTAATTTTAAATTAGGGATCTTGTAGGAAAGACTGGTGAGTCATTAAATATTTGGGCCTGAAATTCAAAGGAGGAAGTACAGGTGGGGCATGAGAAGGAATAGGCTTATTCAGTAACCAGACTTAGAAAAGGCATTGGGTTGCTGTGCACAGGATGAAATAGGACACGTGAGGCATGGTGGAATAGTAATTAAGAACACAGGCTTTTGACCACTGTTTGCATTCAAATCCTGGCTTGTGATGTACTTGTGTGATACTTCCTAATCTATTAAGTTGTGGAGTTTGGAGAATAAAACCCACACACACTGACTCACCTTGCTTTCAGTTCATGATCACTCTCCTCAAGTAGGCCCTTGGTGCTGCCCATTTTATTTACCTGGTCCATTCCCCATGCCTCTCTTCTAGATGACCATTTTTATGACTTATAAGAGACATTTCATTTGCTTTTTCCATACTGCGGGCTGCAAGTGATGGCTGTCTTGATTTATTCTTGGATCCCACTCTTCTAGATAACGTTTTGTCAGTGGTCTTCTCAAATCTGAAAATTCCAGCTTTTCCTGCCCCATCCTTGATCCTGGATGCCAGTGTTCGCTGTTTCCAATTTCTTCCCTCTTGAGCCTATTTTAATCAGGCTTTTGCCCTCGCCACTTTACTAAAATTGCTCTTGCAGAGCTTTTCATTGACTTCCACTCCATTCAACAATCAATTATCAGAACTTGTTTTTCAGCAAGATTTGACATATTTGTTTATTTCTTTGTTTCTAGATACCAATCTATTTCAGTTACCCTTCTACCTAACAGGTCCTTCCTTTTCCATTTCTTTCTGTGATTTTTTTTCATCAAGTTGATGACTTCTAAATATTGACATACTCTCAGTCCAAACCTTATACTTCTTGTCTTTTAGGTATACACTGTAACCTTGGTAATTTTATCAATTTTCAAGCTTTAAATATTATGTATATGTTGATTATTCCCAAATTTGTATTTCCAACTCATTATCCCTAAGTGTCAAACCTGTGTATCTAGCTGTCCATGTGACATCCTCACTTAATTGTGTGTAAGGCACATCAGATTTAATATGTCCCAAGTCAAATTTCTATTAACTTTTCTCCTATTTCAAAATTATTGCTTTAATATTATTTTAATCTCATCACTTGCCCACTTCATTTTTACATTTGCTCAAATGTCTTAGATAGGAAAATTGAGATGTCATCCAAACTCCCAGAAAGGAATGCAGACTCAATGGATAACAAAGCAGGTAGATAGTAGATGTGGCAATAGATGCCTGTGGAGATTCTTCTCCAGTTGTTTCTATTTTCTTAGTGAGCCCAGAAACAATCCCATACCTAATACTAAGGTGGAGGAAATGAAAGGAGAGGCCGAAGCGTTGGAGAGAAAGGGGCATTTGAGGAGACTTGAGTAGACTTCCTTTCATACCCCACATCTGGCTCTAGCCTCAAATACATGAGGATTTGAATATTTTGTATTGTCTTTAATGCTACTACTTTCATCTAAGCCATCAGCTCTCTCTTAGATTACTGCAATTCCCTCTTAACTAATTTCCATGCTTACTTCCTTGCCACTTTCCCTTGCAGTTTTTTTTTTTTTAATTCACCAGCAAAAGAGATCCTTTAACATGTAAGTCAAATGTTGTTGCTTCATAAAAGCTTTCTATCTTAACCAGAATAAAGGCCAAAGTCAACAGTGGCCTTCAAGGCCTTGTATTTTCTGGCTCTCTGAACCTCCTTAATCTACCTCCTACCAGCCTGCTCCTTGCTCCCTTGACTCCAGCTACATCAAGCCTGTTGTGATGGCCAAACATAACAAACACAAACTGTACTTATTGTTCCTTCAACATGGCGTTCTTTTCCCTAAGAATTCTGGTTAGTTCAATCCCTCATTTCCTTTTGTTCTCTTCCAAATATCACTTAATCAGGGGAGTCTTTACTGATTACACTGTATGAAATTGCAATACTTCTTTCTCTACCATACCTAGTGTGCCTGGTCTTCTTTAGCCTATTTATTATTTTACTTTCCATAGCATGTATCACACAATTTGATATATTTTATTTTTGCCTTAAATATTTCTCCTTTCTTAGAAGCTGTGTAAGAAAAGCACCATTGTTTTTGTCATTATAAAATCTCTCATGCCTAAAACACCAATTTAGCACACAGAAAGTACTCAATGAATATTTTCATATGAATATGCATCGTATTTGTGAGAGACCAAATCAAAGTTTAATTTTTCATATTTGTTATCTGCCTAGACAATATTTCACAGGATGTTTGCTTCTGAGAAACATTGAGGAATCATGAGACTAGCAGGGAGATTATCATCAGGATACCTTTTTTGGTTTATGTCATAGTTCTCCTACTTTTTAACTTATGACTCTGGGTAATAGGAGACTTTATTTCACCATCTTGATCCTCAGTTTCTTAACTGGTAAAACAAAAAATACCTAACTAAATGAAGGCAATATATATAAGAAGGCCTTGGAATATTTGAAATACCAGAGCACTGAACAATGTAGATTTTTACATTTACATTTTGAATCAGGATTTGTTTTTTAAGGTGATAATGCTGCCATTTTTGAAATGTAGTTCAATTAATGATTTCATACACACATCATCCCTATGTTGATTAATATGTCTCTAGGTGAGCGACCATCCAAAGCTAGAAAATTTTACTTCTGTACATCTCCATTATACACCTGTAATAAAAATCCACCAAATCACCATATACAGAGCTCTATGCAATAACTGACATTTGGCCAAATTTGCAGAATCAGTCTATTTTCCGGTAACATAGCACTTTTATATGTGATCAATAATCAAGGTTAGTTATTCTGAAGAAGATTTGGTCTATAATTAGGGCAGAGAAGTTATCATTAAAATGTTATTTTTGTCAAAGAAGATTCCCAGTACATAATTAGAGATATTTATGCCTGGGACTAAAACTGGAAAAAAATGGCCATCTATTACATTCTTATAAAGACAGATTGCTCTCTGATTTATGCACTTTCTTTCAAATCACAGTATTATATCCCCTGACACACACACAAACACACACCCCCCACATACACGCACGTACACACACATGGGCACACATGCATTCCTGCTAGGCCTGTAGCACTGTGGCCCATAAGCAGATTAAAAGAACATGTTTGCTTGTTTGCACTAATCCTGGTTATGGTGGATTGTGGAGCTAGGATACTCTCCTTGATGTGGCATCGTTTGGGAGAGTTGTTCAATCTTCAGAAAGCTAATGTAAACTTATCAGCTTATCCTGTGCAGACTGCCAGGCATGCCGTTTTCCTCCTGTGTCTCACAATGTCAAAACCATCTTTGTCTGCTTCTGTGTCTTTGCCAGTTGATTCATGTTCACGCTACTGCCAGCCCTTCCCCAGATCGTCCTTCTCTTGTCTTCTCACATCCTTTAAGATGAGGTTTGTGGTCAGCCTTACCCATGAAGATTTCCTAGCCTTGGATAGTCAAAGAATGTCCCTCAGTTCTCAGAAAAGTTTATTGTGCTTAGATACCCCATAGTTTAGAATGTATTTCAAGTTCACTGACAAACTTGCTTGTGTGATAATGACTGAAACCATATTTTGTTTCCTGAATTCTCCATAGTAAATATTTGCCTGAATGATTCATATACTAACTGAATATAAAACCTAATATTGACAATTTCATCCAGTTTTCTGAAGCTACTTGTTTTACTTAAGTAATTACTTCTTTTCACACTTGGCATCACAATTCTAGATTTAGTACAGGAAAAATAATTTTAAAGGTATACTTATAGGTGGGGATTTATCTTTCAATTCTAATAACTTATTATTAGAAGCAATATTGTTTAAATGGGCGAATTAATGTAATACCAATTCAGTACCCACATAGAATTTCATGCCATGGCAGAAAACTTCTTGGATATACTGTAATAGATTATGGTCCTGAAAGTGTTACAGCTGTCTAAAGTCTACATTTCAAGTGTTCTACAATTGTAGCTTCCGCAAGGATTTTTCCAGAAGCATACTCCCAGATTTGCATGTAGTTTGTGTTTTTTAAGTGGCACTGAAATCTATCCTTAGTCATTGTCCTCATTAAAGTTTTGTCACTGCTCTTCTCGAGGTCATTGCTTCATTCGTCTTTCTTTTTTTCTTTTTCCAATATATTCAAAATAACTGGTCTGAATACACTAATTAGGAATTCTCAAGCTACTACTTTACTATCTTACTGCACCAGCTGAGGCACCATCAACAGCAGGGGTTTACTATCACACTGAGAGAGAGGGCCAGAGAGAAAGAAAGAGAGAGAGTGAGACTAACTCTGTCAAACGTATGTAAAATTTAACTATCATCAATGAAGTATTAGGGGTCTATAATATCTACTTCCTTCTTTAATTTGTTTAATCCATTCCGTGAATGCCCAATAGCTTGGTCTAGTTAACAGAAAATACTGTCAGTAGGAATATCAATCATACTGTTGTGTTGTGAGTTCTACTAAAGTATAAAATCTTGGTGTCTGGTCGTTGATTTTGTCATTTATACACCTCTTCCTAAATCCTACGGACTGCCTGGAGGGCACTTGATAACTATTTGTTGGTTAATGAGTGAGTGAATGAGAACATTATTTGGAGGATAATTGGTTTTGTGACTGACACAATGTGGCATATCAGAAGGAGATAGAATTTGGGACTCAGATATTCTAGGTTCAAATACCTACCCTGCCATTTTATAGCTATTATATTCAGCAAATTATTTTAGTCTGAGAGTGATTGCTTAGCTCAAACTTTCCTAATGGGGAAATACAGCTATATTTTGTTATCTATTCTTTTTCTACATTCATTCTTTTACCAGCTAGTGTCCTGTTCTTCCTTGGAATAATATAGTATCTTCTGTGAAATGATCTGCTGTGTTTTCCTGCCCTCAGGGAAAGATGAAGCTTCCATTTCACACTTACTAAACACCTTTCTCTCGGAAGGTCATCTTTATTCTACTGCAGCCCCTCCAGTAAGTGAAAAGGAAAGCAATTGAAATAAAAATTAATTATAAAAAGAGATTTTCAATGTTACCCCAACAATATTGGTTCTAGGAAGGGGAACAGATAAGCTGTAGCTGGTCTATCGTTCCCAATAAGTCATTTTCTGGTCATTAACAACTTACAAAACAGGAGTCTGTGTTTATTTTTAAAAAGCCTACTTTCATGACACACTTCTAATAGTTTGGTCTGCAAAGCTGCCAAATTTGAGGTCTATTTTTAAAAAATAATGTTCCAGAGTGATTGAGACAATGATTACAACTATGAAGGCATGGATGGCAGTAAAGTTGGAGAATTAGAATGGGTCAGAGTCCTGAGAAGAGAGGATGGGAGGGAGAACCAAAATTGCTATTCTTTCTTACATGGAGTTTTTTGTTCTTAATCTTCTTTGCTTGTACTGTACATTTATTACACAAGACTCTTTTCCTCTCAAAGATGGGAACTGGAACTTTGAGAGTGTTGAGACTCTGAAAAGTAAGACTGTTGTCTGAGAGAGAGGTCGATGAGAGTCACAGCATGGGAGTAGGGTAGAAGGTGGCTGGTAGAGGTATAATGGCAAACATCCACGATTTAAAACATTGCCTGATCTCCACAGAGTGCACCTGACTCCTGTTCCCAGGTGCCCCAATTCAGTAACTGAACAGAGTAGGAAACCTGATCTTCTCTTCCTCAAGTCAGCTAACCCCTCTGGACTGTAAATGAAAAATTCAGCTATGACAGTTGTCCAACCGGGAGGATTAGTTACATGGACCTGGCAAAGCCTCCTTGAACCCTTTGAAATTAACATGCAGATATGAGGTATTTGAAACTGACAGAAGTGCTATATTTTGCCCCAGGAATTTAAAGTTCTTCCTGAAGCCAGTGATGCGACACATTTCTTGTAGCAATCTGCTTATGACTCAAAGTCAGAGGTGTGAATTTTTTTCTGATTCCTAATACATAACGTGCAGATGGGGGAGTAGGAAGAGATGCTTAAGGAGTTTTCTTCCCTCCATTAAGTTACATTTGTTTACTATGGATGTTTAGATCATGTAGTTAGTGTGATATTTTTTTACTGGAGGAGGACAAAAAAATCCTTGTTTGATATTGAACTTTGTTATTTCATATGCAATGTAATTGAGCACAGCTGAACAAGTAACTGGCCATATTGATCTAAAACTGTAGCTCAAGTCAAAATAAAATAGCTGGTCACAGGCATTTATCCTTAGGCTTGAATTTTGGATAAGAAAATTCTTCCAAGATTTCACATGCTTCTTTTTCTTCTTAGAGTATTTAATGGGTGATGTTTCAAAAATCAGTTTATTTCCTTCAGTTCTTTCTTCCATCTGACCTTCCCTAATTTTTTGTTTTGCCTTGGCTTACTAACTTTTAGGCCACTAATAAAACCATGGTGAGTGTTGAGAAGATGTAGATATATCTTTAAAATGTATGATACATGTTATGTATGTAGGATTTGCTGGCCATCGTTGAATGGGAATAACAGTAGCATTTGGCTTTTTGGCATGTGCTTCATTTATTGAAGAAAATAGTAAACCTCCTTAGTATGGTGGCATTTTCGTGAAGCAGCATGGAATCAGCTATATATTCATTGTGTCAAACAATTCACTGATTGCCTTTTATCTTCTTTACTTTGCCCTTTTAAATCTAGCATGATTACTTTAGCCTTGCAAAAAAGGGGGGAGAAGCTTTACTCTCATTTAGTTTGGTCTTTCATTTGATAGTTCCCATTACAGAAATCATAATATATTTGAATTATAGGAGATAAACAATAAAATTCCTCATGGCTAATAATGCAAAATTTTGCCCTATAATTTTTTTTATTTTTGATAAATAAAAGGTTTTACACTGAATCTAACTTTAATAATAAAAATATTTTTGAAAATTCCTCTACTTATTTCTGGAAGGCTAATTTTCTTTGGCAAATTAAATTGAAATTTCTGGCATCACAGAAGTGAATGGCTATAATGGGCATCATCCCAATGTTGGTGAGTGCCATAGAAGATATTTAAGGAAAACTTCTACTCCTGTTGATTTTGGTGGTGGTTCTGGTGGTAGAGGTGAGGAGATGGAATCAATTGCCATGTGTAGGTTGCACTTCAGCATAGGATAGAAAGTTTAAATTTTTTTACATTTCAATATAAGATAGACTATTTTGAAATCCCATAGCTATTAACTAATATGATTATACAGAGCTCAAACTTTAGACTCTACATTAAAACTACATATCAGTGTTAAGCAATTGTCATAATAAATTTTTCATGAAACAATAATTAGAAAACACGTGTATACGGTATTTGGTGTTGCTTAGTCTGAGACTGTAGATTTCATTTGGTTAAAAAATTATGCCCATGTGCCTACAGTGGCATCAGGATAAGCCCAGTGTAAACTTGAGGGATTTTATAAATAAACTATTTTTCTTTAAAAGAAATATAAGGCATTTAAAATGCAGGATTTCTTTGAAAGTAAATGGCCACATTATTTGTTAATGGATCTCTGAAATCTGTGACAGCCAATGAGGGAAAAAAGCACCAATATAGTGATATCATGTTTCTGCAAAGAAGGCTATAGATGTTGGACATGCTGTATGTTTGAGGGCTCTAGGTAAGTTTTAATTCTAATTAACTACACGTTTTTTGACAAAATATTGATTTAATGATCTCAAAACTCATAACTTGTTATTTTTGCTAGTTTAAATAAAAGATAATTTTTCTTTTATTTGCCTTAATAATTCTCACGAAGATAAACTAATCAAAATTTTTAGAATGGTCAAGAAAATAACCTCTTATATGAGGCTTTACTTTCCCTAAGATCATCAGAAATATGAATTTTTAGTCCCAAATGCTACAAGATAAACCTCAAGCCTGCACATCCTATTATCCTGTTAGTGGCATAAAACATATGAGAAAAAAGCAGGGGCATCTTTCTACTTGGCATAGAAATTTATTTGTTGCCATTCCATCACTAAATACAGTTCTAGTATGCACTGGTATGGCACCTAGTGAGGTTCCTGTTTTAGATGTTTATTCAGGCTCTTGCTATTTTCTGCAAAGAAACTCACATCATTAATTATTTTATTTTGGTGACTTGCAGAGCTATAATATTTTCTTTCATTTAAATACAAAATTTGTGTCTATTAGAAAATCATTCCTTTTAAGGCCATTGTTAACAGAAAGTAAATTTGAAATCTAGGTATATCTAGCTATAAATAGGTGGGTCTCTGTACACATCTCTAGGCTGTTGACTTTTACTTGGCACTGGAAAAAGTGGACAGCTTTTTGGTGCTTCTCTGTAGGGTTTTCCTGCATGTAAAATAAAGAGAACAGCTGCCATGCACTCATTCCAAATTGGAGTGATTCATAAGAATCACACATGTGAAGACCTTGTACAGTGCAGAAAAGTGCTAGCTCAGCCAAAGCTATTATAGGAATGAAGGGCAATGTTCATGTCTATTTCCATTATAGCCACCTGCTCTGTTTGCATATGTATTTAATTTTCTGTGACTTTATATCACCCCCTAGCTTTGTTAGAGAAACTACATTTGTTTCTTGAGGATCTTAAATAAAAAGAATATTTTGTATGATTATTTTACAATGAAAACTAGATAAGACTATTAAACCATATCTTTAAATAAAGAAAGACTATTCAGAGGAAATGTTAATCACAGATTTTTTTAAACTAACAACTCTGATATCATTAAAGAGTGATCTTCTAAATTTCCCAAGAATGGGTTTGTTCCGAGAGACATTATTGGCATGTCTGTTTTGTAGAGCATACTTTGATTTTATTTTCAGTAGTAGCAATTTTGAGTCAGAAGGAAATAACTATATTCTGGGAAATGGTTTGGAAATCTATCATTTCTAATAGTCTTTCCTGATGTAGAAACACAGAACATTGCCTTGGCCTATGGACATATTTTGTTTACTGGCTTAAAATCTTTGGCAAATCTAGTGAAACCTGAGAGCTAGAGAACAAAGACGAAGCCTATGTGTAATATTTTCCAGCTAAACTATAAACAAAACGGAGGTACACTTTCCTTGTCCTAGGAGTTTTCTGAAGGGTAAGAGTCCCTTCAGACTTTGAAGGTACAATCAAAGATGAGATAAAGCAAGACATTGCATTGGCATATATGGTAATAATGAGACTTGCTTAAATTTTGCCTCATGATGCCACTCATTTTTATTTTATAAAGGTCATTTGTATAAACAAATATTTTTCAGTATGGAAAAACTGGAAAATACACACAAAAAGGAAAAAAAGGATTTCTCATAATCCTGCTCAGAGATGATCACTCTTAACATTTTGGTGATTATATTTTTAGTCTTTGATATATTTGTCTGTATTATAGGCATTCACAGATATGAATTAATAGAGTGCGTTGGGCTATATTTTCTATTTTTAAAAAACTTGCCTTTTTATGAGCTATCTCTTGCCATTTTAGTATTTGGGTAAAACTCCTTTTGAATGGATGCATCATACTTCATTTTATGGCTCTCTAATTCTGAAAAATATTTGTTATCTCACCTCCTTAAATGCTAACTTCCAAGCTGACCAAATATAATTGCAATCTTGGGGTGCTAAGAAATTCCCTCATCCCCATAATTAATATAGTATTCTACTGACACTATATTGTATATTTTGGAAATGATATTCAGAAAACTCTGTTTCAGTTATCTCACTCATAAAATGAGGAACACGTTTCCCATTTGGCCTCATAGAAACATTTTGTGGGGAAAATGAAATGTAAAATATTTTTTAAAAAACCTATAAATGTCCACGCAAATGCAAAATGGTTTTGTTTTTGATACTGAGCTCTCGTGGATTTAGATTACGTGCATCTCCATTCCCGAGATCATCTCTAAGATGCAGCGTACCAGCTGAGTGGATGCACCATCATGTTGTAACTGCTTCATCCAACCAGCACCATGGATAGGTCCTTCAGGAGTCTGGTATTAATCTTAAGACAATAGGAGTTAAATCTAGAGTGGTTGTAAATTAGATTTCTGTTTAACTTATGTTAAATCCATTTAGATAAAATATCCAAGCATAAACACAAAAATTGCAGATATATAAATATGAAAGTTTACAGACTAGGAACTGCATAATATTAGGTTGCACAGGCATCAGCTCTGAAAAAAGAAAAAGGGTTATGCCTTTGTTGACACTATTAAGCCTACATGTGGGCTTCTTGATGTAATAATTAAATGTCATTTTACTAAATTTCTGTTCATCCATTATTTAGCTTCTTGTTGTTGAAGGGATTAAGTTATGTATAATATAAATATAACTGGAGTAATCCTTAATGGGACCTGCATGTTTTTGTTTATAATTCCCATCACCCAAAATAATGCTTTCCATCTGGCAAGTGCATATATATATATATATATATATACACACATATATATACACACATATACAAATATGTGTGTGTATTATATATATCATAGTCACATGTATTTAGGTGAATAAAATGGATTAAAAATACATACAAAGACATTTTTATGTATTCAGGACATTGCAACATGTGGAGAAATTTGCTTGAACTAGATGACAAACAGTGTGAAAGCAGAGATTCTCTTTATTTTATTCATCAATCTTCTCTGAGCTCCTAGCAGAATATTTGTCTATTGCAGAATTTCATGAAGTATATTTTAATTAACGAATTAAGTAGCAAAGTGAAACATTAATGCATGTAGTTACCTCAATAACTCTACAAAGCATATCTCCTGAATATTAGTATTCATTATTTACAGGTGAGAAAACTGATGGTCAAAATGACTAAATTATTCACTCAAGGTCATATTACTGGTAAATAGAACACAGATCTCTTCATCCCCATGGCTAACACTGTGCACATTGCCTTAGGAGCATCTTGTTCATTTAAAGGGATGATTGAGCACATCATGATTGGTTTGTAGCCTAGCAGTTTTTAGCTCAAAGTGTTTTTATATAAGAGGTATGATATGGTTTGGATCTGTGTCCTCACCCAAATCTCACATCAAATTGCAATCCCCAGTGTTGGAGGTGGGTCCTGGTAGGAGGTGATTGGATCATGGGGACAGTTCTCATGAATAGTTTAGCAACACCCGCCTTGGTATGGTATGGTGATAGAGTTCTCATGAGATCTGGTTGTTTAAAAGTGCATAGCACCTCCTCTCACTTCCTTGCTCCTGCTCCCACCATGTAAGGAATCTGCTCCCGCTTTGTCTTCTGCCATAAGTAAAATCTCCCTGAGGCCTCCTCAGAAGCAGATGCCATGAGGCCTCCTGTACAGCCTGAAGAACCATGAGCCAATTAAGCCTCTTTTCTTTATAAATTAACCAGTTTTCAGTATTTCTTTATAGCAGTGGGAGAATGGACTAATACAAAGTGTAACAATTGGAATGTTTTGACTTCAGTGGTTTCAGGTAGCACTTTTAGGCTTGACAACTATCAGAGAAAGAAATAGAATATTTTTTCGTTTTGTTTTTTTTGGAGTGAGGAGAACCTACCTGGAATTCCCTAGTAGGCTCCCCGTTGAGTCTCAATGGTCAGGTTACCATCACATGCCTGTTTCTAATTTCTGACCATTTTTATCTTTTTTTTTAAATCTCTTCTGCTCCTGTTCCTCCTCTCACCGTCCCTGCTCAAGTGGACCCGTGTCTGTTGTTTCCTTCTTTGTGTTCATAAGTTCCTATCATTTAGCTCCCACTCATAAGTAAGAACATGCAGTATTTGGGTTTCTGTTCCTGCATTAGTTTACTAAGAATGATAGCCTCCAGCTACATCCATGTTCCTGAAAAAGACATGGTCTCATTCTTTTATTATGGCTGCATAATATTCCATGGTGCATATGAACCACATTTTCTTTAACCAATCTGTCATTGATGGGCATATAGGTTGATTCCATGTCTTTGCTATAGTAAATAGTGCTGCAGTGAACATTCACAACGCTCCACAATATTTTAATCTTACTGTCATTACTGAAATTGTTTCAGTTCTAATGCTTTTGCAAATCACCCCAGGAAGGTCTATGTTTTAGGACCCTAGTACCTTTTTCTAAGTAGTTTTTCAAATATTTGCACTTGATTTAATAGGCCTATGCAATATATAATGCCTTGTTTGGTAGAAAATGGGGTAAGAAACTCAGAAAGACAAAGAAACAAAAGAAAAAATAGAAAAAAAGTAAATGAGAGAGCAACTATGCTTTAATATGAGAAACCTAGGTACTTTATGACACTCTGAATGGGCAAGTGCCAGAAATGACGCTTATACTACATATAAGGTTTAGGATTGCTGGTGATATAAAATACTAACTCTCTAGGCAGAGTCTGTCTTCAGTGAACATACATTTTAATGGAGAGAAAACCAAGTAAACCTACAGTTATTGTATAATATAAGTCTTGATTTCTTGAACCACAAAGTGCTCAGGACCCCATTGGAAGGGCACTTCATCAAATCCTTAAATACTCCAAACATCTCTCTTCTTTTCAGTCTCTTAACACTACATCACACTTTTATTCTACTTCACAGTTTAGCACTTAAGCATATTCTCATGTTTTTCAGTGTTGTTTCATAAATAGAAAGTGAATCAATTTTATTTACTAGATTTCCCCTGGGAAGAAAACTGTATTTCTTTCTAATAAATATTTTTATAAGTAACTTAGAGAAGAGGTTGAAATTTGATAGAACCCATGTCTAACTAAATGGCTTTGATCAGGAAATGAACTTATATTGTTCCTGAAAAATAAAGAGGGAGAGGGAGACAAAGAGAGGACAGAGATAATAAGGGGGACAATTTGAGAAAGAGAAGTTTTTCAATCTGTGATGTGGTCCCTCTATATCACTCTTTGAATCATCAGGATTGTAGCTGAACTACTGTAATTTATGAGGCAATTACAAGTAGGTTTTGTGTGTGTGTGTGTGTGTGTGTGTGTGTGTGTGTGTGTTAGGTAGAAAGAGAGAAAGAGAGTTTCTGGTGAAGGAGAGATGCTTTGTCTCTGACATTGGGAAAAAAGAGATAATATTAGTAAATAAAGAAGCCAGTGGCATCTGGAGGCTACAGTCATCATCTATATGAAATAAATTAGTGTTGGTACTCCAAGTAAGACTGTAAGACTATAAGCTTCTTAAGATAGGGACTGTGATTCACTTTTATGTATTTAATGTGGACTAGAGAAGGCATCTAATTTTTTAATATGAGTCTCTTAGTTTTTGACAAATAAAATATTTGGGCTGGAGTTGGATGTGGTGGAAGGTGACAGAGACAGAAAGGGATGACATTTCTAGAAGTGATTTCAGATACATTAAATAACCAGGCAGCTATGAACATTGCTTCTTGCTGGCAATTTCCATTGAATCAGCAACATAGCATTTCTGCCTTTCTGATATTCTGAACAATGTTCAGCTCCAGACCTGCTGAATGTGATTAGACAACATGAGTAACAGCATGCCTCAGGAGAACAGTGTGCGGTCGTCTGTGCTGTGTGGTTGGAGGGATTGGCTCTGTGCCGCCTGTCAAAATGTATAACCTTATGGGCCAGAAAGGTCACAGCCATTTCCTGTGTGGATATAGCAAAGCTACTGCATGAATTCTTGACCAGAAAATGTCCTTGGCAGATATGTACCAGGGGGAAAACAAACCCTGTGTTATAATGGGATTTACTTCCAATGACTTTGGGCTTCGAGGAGAAATAATCTACTCTGACAAAAATGTATTGCAAAAGAAGCTGCCATGCCACTCATCATATTAACACTCATTGATAACAGCTTTGTAACTATATTCCAAAAGCAATATTTTTGCTATTTTTTTCACAATATGCCACACTGAGATCCCATAAGCAGCCAGCTGTCTAATGTTGCCCACTGTTTTTGTTTACCAAACCAATTTAATTCAAGCTTCTACTACGGTGGTATTTCACTAGTTTGGTTTCAGACTCTTTCAAAACTATAGATTTCCTGGTCTTTCTACAAATTTTAGAATCGAGTCTCTGGAGCTAGGGCCTGTTATCTGCATTGTAAAATGCATTAAAGGTGATTTCGATGATCAATTAGTTTCTGGATCTTTGTTCAAAGCAGATGGCACGATCTTTACCACTCTAAGCTACTCAGTTTAAAAGTCTAGGTCAGGACCCTAAAATCTTCCTTTATAACAGGACTTCCTAGAGATTCTACAAACCATCCTTAAAATTAACAAGTGAAAGCTGTCAAATACACTAAATTATTCCTTTCTGTTTTACACTATAATAACCAAATAGCTTAACATTTACACTGACATTATTTGTTGTTTTGACACAGTTGTGCAAATTCTGAGTCTATCACAAATTTAGACACAGTGAAAGCCAAATAGATAATAGAAGAGAAGTTAAAGTTATGGTAAAACTTGTTGTTTTGTAAATCCATCAGGGGTACTAGTTAAATATTTGCAAACAGTACGAAGAATAAACTGAAAGGGATTAAGAAACTAACCAGGATGTTATCTGCCATACATCAATATGAACAAAAAATAATAAAACACATTGCTCTAAATAAAATTGTTATTAAAGGCCTTCTTTCTTTCTTACAGGTAAAAACTGATTCTTCTCAGGAGACAGATTCTTCTAGCTCTCACCTCACTAAAGATTTGAGGAGTAGCTTAGAAAGCATCTCTAAAGCTTTGAAATGTACCAACACCCTCTATAGGATCTCATGTTTTGGGGGATGCCTATCAAAAAGCTCTGACTCTAAAGAAGGGTTAGGAATACCACTGATAGAACGGAAAATTCTGTCCAATAATATTAGAAATCATGAAAACTATAAATTGCACATTTAAGAGAGATTAAAAAATTAAAACAATTCTTTATAGAGCTTGAAATTTTACAATAGGAAAAAACTCAATGGTTTCTGTGAAGGATGTATATTGTGAAAAAGTAGAAATGTATATATATATATGTTTTCATTAATATATATATTCATTTATTTAAATCAACTTCCTGATAGCTAGACCTGAGAATGGGTTTGAGGGACAGCTGATTTTCATGTCTATGATAGTGGTTTTATGGTGACCAAACATATTGGTTTGCCTGAGACTGAGGAGTTTCCCCAGATGAGGGGTTTCTAGGACATAGAACTATCAGTGCTAAAGCTGTTTAAGCAGCAGGAAAACTGGGAAGAGTTGCTCACCCTAGTTAGTTACCTCCACACATGTACCCTGTGATGTGTGCATCCTGGGTGGACAACGAATTGCCTAGTTCAACTCCCTCGCCACAGGGATTGATTCCAGCAGGGTGTATAACTTAAATACTTTTGATGAGTGTGAAGCCAAGGACTTTTGCTTGATACTCTGAAGTAGAGAAGCCCTCCATTTCAGGGTGGCCTTGTGTTTATATAAATATAAAATAAAACTATTACAGCCCATTTTTGCTGCAATGGAGAAACCAAACCCCAGGATGAAACTGACACGTGGAGGAGGGTACAGTCTATGAACAGTGGGGAGGAACTGGAATCTTGATAACAAAGAAGCCCTCCCTATCCAACATTATCTGAAAGCAACCTCCACCCCGGGCCTATTTAATCATTATTTGGGTAAAAGCTATGCCTCATGGAAAGTTAGATAATCAGAAGGGTTGACTTTATGATATTGGGTAATCCATTTAACCCCGCTTTGTCTCTGAAACCTTATCTATAAAATGGACATGATAATTCCTTTTCTGTTTGCCATATAGGCTGCCAATCAATCTATTAATTTTTTATTCATTCAACAACTATTTATTGGCGTATTCACTGTCTTTCAGGCTCTAGGAACACAGCAATAATGAAGTCACATAGTGCTTAAAAAGTAGCTTTGGGACATAGCAAATTTATAGAGGGAGCCCCTTGATGGAGATCAACCATAATTTGGGACATTGGGTGTCTGGGAGGTGAGATGGCGTATGAAGTTGCTGGAAAATAACCTTAAAGTTTAGGATTATAGACAAGCATATGTTGTGTGGTGCTTATAAAAGATGAGTGACTGGAGGATCTCTGAACATACACTTGCCTGTTCTATATGTGTAGTCCATGGTTGATCTTGACCTTCTCCTCTAAATCAGTGACCTGGTAAAATATAGCAACTGCAATTCAACTTTGTATTATTTGTTACTGGCAAGACTTGTAAAACTACTGATGTGTGTGCAATTGCTGTACCTTCAAGAACTTTAAGGGGTCACAGCTATCATCAAATAGAATATTTCCTGGGAGACTGGGTATACATCCATTGCAATAGCCTGCCTCTGGGTCTTTGCTTCTGTTAGTCTCTGATTCTGTCTTCCACTCTCCATCTGTCAAGTCTTTGATGAAGCCTTTTATAATTCCTTGTAAACAAAAGTGGGCTCTTGTTGAAGCTCTTAGAGAATTGCATCTGTGCTTTACTTTGACTCTTATCACAGATATTCTTGTATTATTATTTGTGTCACATTTAGGTCATTGATGGGGACTCTGTGTGTGTGTGTGTGTGTGTGTGCGCGCACCATAAATATTTAGCAATCTATAAGCATATGCTGAGTAGAGAATTAAATTTTTATAAGGGTCCCATAATATGTTGTTTGTCTGTTTTGTGAATACAGCCTCTAAATTTGACCTATAACTTCTGCAAGTTCCGGTTTTAAAAATGACTGCATGTTACAAATAAAACTGCTTTTGTCTGAAGAAAATGGGAAACAATAGTAGGTAAATAAAAAGAAGATGGACATGTTTCTTTTTCTAAGAAAACTATTATTTTTTATAAAGCCTTTGGAAGCTCAAATGCCTCTGCCATTGACTATTCTATTCAGCCTATTGCTGAGCTCTCAAATTATGGATGACCTGAACTGGCATCTCTTCTAAGAAAATGAATTATTCTTAGAGAATAGCAGGGGTAAAAGTACTGAGCTGGATGAATGAGAGGAAAAGACCAATTTTCCTTTTGTGGTGAACTGGGAAAGAGCCCTTGGAGATAACCATGGAGGAATTTTCAAAATCACAGAAATTATGTTGTGGGGAGGGTTTGCTGAAGAAGAGATGTTATCAAAGAAGTTGTCTTTGGCAAGTGATGCTCTTCAAACTGACCTCATTTTACGTAGCATGTGTTTCTGACAATTATTCAAGTGACTCTGGTTTTGTACAGTAAATACTGGCTTCTAATGTTTCTTTATTTATCCGTTGCCTCTCATAGCACCTTTTCACCTAGAAGTGCCAATGTTGTGAAGTAAACAGGAAACACATGATTACATCCAGAAACACTAAATACAGTCCAGTGAATACTCATTATCTCATATATGTGCAAATCAAGCAAGTGATTTGAACTCGTCACTATGCCTCAAATAGGAATAACAACAACAAGCTGAAAAGGAGCAGAAGACTTGTAGAAAAAAGAGAAATATTGCATAAATGAAATTACAGAAACAAAGGAGAAGTAAAGGTGAGAACAGAGCTGCAAAGCTAAGAGGGATGCTGGAGATTCTTTGGTAAAGGTCGTTATAAGGCCCCTTGTCTCTGAATCTCAGGAATGAAATAAAACATGCACTCAGGTAGAAGAGAAAATCACATATGAGGAAAAATCAAGCTGGTCTCAGTCTTCTTCACAATAATCCACAATTCTAGAGGCCTATATAATAGACTTCTGGAATAACGTCTAGAAGGATGGCCCAAGAAGATCATATTCTCCCAGCTGCCATTCATCTGGAAAGGAAGCAAAATACATTCTTAAATGCTTTATAGAAAAAGTCCAGTCATTTTTAAAACTAATAAAACTACTGGATGATAAAATGCAGCGTAAAAGCAGATCTGAATCTCTACAAAATGCTCAGGGCAAGAGGAACTTTGAGGAAAAGAGTTGGGAGCTAAGTATTTAACCCATTGAAATGGAGAACCAGTTTTTTAATCATTCCAATATTTTCATTTTATTAATTTTTATGACTCTTGACCAATATTTCAGAAAACAATATGTATAGTAAAGAAATATTATCTAAAAATTACTGCAAATGTTAGTTTCATTTCTTTTTTTATTTGTTTATAGCAGCTTTATTTTTTAATTTTTTATTTTAACTTTTAAGTTCAGGAGTACAAGTGCAGGTTTGTTACATAAGTAAGCTTGTGTCATGGGGTAGTTTATTTTCTTCATCTAAACATGAGAGAAATAAGTTAATATCTCATAAAATAATGTCATAGTCTGAATCTGTTTTTCTACCCTTTGTCTTTCTTCTTTCTCTTATTCTTGACTTTGTCCCTAGGTATATGGGCGTGTCTGAGACCATCTACAACAAATGCTAACAGCACTACCTTCAGGGTGATTTGATCAATATTTCAGCAAATAATATGTCTATGGTAAAGAAATATTATCTAAAATTTACCCCAAATTCTAGTTTCTTTTTTTTTGTTTGTTTACAGCAGCTTTTTTTAATTGTTTTATTTTTTAATTTAACTCTTATTTTAAGTTCAAGGGTACAAGTGCAGGCTTGTTACATACATAAACTTGTGTCATGGGGATAGTTTAATTTCTTCATCTAAGCGTGAGAGAAATAAGTTAATCTCTTATAAAAATGATTCCACAGTCTGTTTTTCTACCCTTTTTCTTTCTTCTTTCTCATATTTTTGGCTTTGTTTTTAGGCATATGGGCATGTCTGAGGCCATGGACACCAAACGCTAACAGCGCTTCCTTCAGGGTGACTTGATTTTGGCTTATTTAAGCTTTCTTCTCTTGACTGTCCTGTCATGCGTGATTTCATTTTTTAGTATTAAGCACATATCATTTTTATAACAGAAGTCTTGTTTTTTAAAAAAACAGAAGCTATTCATATGTTATTTTCATGTCAAAAGGCTGTGAATGAAGTCTAAAGAAAGAAACCCTTTTTTACAAAAGATATTCAGTAAAACTTTGTCAATCAGGTAGTTTTGAGAAAGAAGCTTGAAAATTTCTTTGGAATTAAAAAAAATATCTCTAGGTAAATCCTCCACCCTGTTGGCCTCGCATATCTATGTAGTAAATGGTTGTCTTGCAAAACCCCCTAAGTGCCTGCTTGGGCTCCATCTTGCTAGGCAACAGCCTAAACGAAAAGGAAGGTGTTGCTCCAAATAGAGCCATAGAAAAGCTCTGCTCCTGCCACATTACTATTTTTAAAAATATCAACTTGACTTTCATATGGAAAAATAGTTAAGCCCTATAATAGTTAAGCCCTATATTTCTATGTATTTTTCTTCCATATAGAAAAATGATTTGCTGTCTTTCAGGTTTTAGAAATGACCATTGTAAAACTTTTGCTGTATCATAAGCTCTAACTTTTAACTTTTACAAATTAATGTTAAAAATAAATTAGGTTCCTTCCTGGCCTTTGCTTATTCATTTAGCATTTCTAGTTCCCCAGAGCTAGAATAAGGACAAAGGCAGGTGGAGTTTCCTAAGGCTTGGAGAGAAGAACTAGAGGAGCACTATATGTCACCATTGCCATATTCCTAGGACACTGGATCAGTCAAGGCCTAGTATTGAAAATAGCATCAGAGCTGTTGTCAAGATCTTTACAGATAATAATATATCTAATCACCACAACCATTTTTATAAATTAGTCTATGAAGCTGAAGATATCCTGAGTTTCAGTAACCTACCTACCCGTCATAAGACTAGTAAGTTTCAGCATCATGCCCTGAACCCAGAGAGTTTGGCTCCAGACTTTATTTACATGCCTCATCTGATATCTCAGAAGGTAAAATGCTTAGGTGTTAATAGACATGTTCCTAGTTTCATAATGGGTGAAATGGTCCTATAAATAGCATTACCATAAATAATATACTCACTAAGGCTAATATTTGAAAACGTCTTTGAAAACTGAGATGGTTCTTAAATGGGAAAGTTCTTACTCATCAGTGGCACGTGCACATACTTAGTGTGTTTACTCTTTGGGGGATACTCTTTAAAGATGTGTGTGTGTTGGGGGGGATTTGCAATTAAATAAGTATGAGAATAAACAGGGAAGCAGATGTTACAGCTGGATGCTCCTTTGGGGTCATACCGGCAATGTTATTAATGCTCTGATGGTTATGAAGATAGATGTTCTTATGTGCTCGCAAGAGGCAAGAAAGCAGGCAGACAAGGGGAAGAACATAAATCTAACCAATAAAAATATTAGCCTATGCCAGTTTGAATCAAGAAATAATAATCTCTGTAAAGAACAGGGCATGGGTGTTTGTTTTTATTGTGCTGCATTTAGGGTTATTATGAGGCAGTGTAACTTATGTTTCTGTTGCCAACAACATTTGTAAAATTGGCAGTTTTACAGGGAAGATTGTGAACAGCTATAAAAATATTATTTCCCTATAGATAAAAGTTAATTCCTACTTCTATCATACCATGAAGCATGGTCTAGGGATCAACCAAAAGAGTCAGGAGCAGCGGAATCTGGAATCTCATCTCAACTGTTGAGTCCTTAAGTATATGCAAGTCTCATGCTGTGTTTTCTTTGATTCCAAGTCTCTCTTGGCAATGAGCTAAGAACCTAGAGATAACTTATTCTTTCAGTTCTTTATAGGACCATTTATTTTATTACTGCAGTCATAAAGGCTTAAATACTAAAATCCTACCAGTTCCAGTGAACAGAATAAAAAATAATATTTTGCAATGGGCATTTTGGAGGTGATTGGAAACACAGAGCACTACAGTTCAGTTTCTGGCAAAGAAAAAAACACACACACAACAACAACAACAAAAATTGTCCTAGAGGTCAGCATAATATGTATGCTATGTATCTGTCTCATTGACATGGTCATCAATAAGTTCTTGACATGCAAGTTCACCTTTCTAGATGGAAAAGTTAAGGTATGCTGCTATCTGGATACTCTAGCTTATTTGAGAGGATGACAGAAAATAATCCATAAGGTAGCCATAAATAGGAGAATAAAGGGTTTGGGGAGTGTTAAAATTTATGTGAGTGTTAGATAAGCATACGTTACTATTTTCATCTAGAAAATGGGGACGTGAAAAATGCAAAAAGCAAACTCAGGACTAGAGTTTGTCAAATACGATAAGATAGTATACAGGAGAAAGAGAAAAGGAAAGGAAACTATGTACCACTGCATTATTTTATTTGTTCATTAATTCATTTAAAAAATGTATATTAAGCCCCTACCGTGCCTTAGATGTATCTTAGATGCTTGAAATAAATATATCAATGAGATAAAACACATAAAAGTTACAGTTTTTATGGACCTTGAATTTTAGCAAGAGGATACAGAAAATAATAATAATAATGCATTAATAATATAGAACATTAGGAGATGACAACTGGTATGGAAAAATAGATCAAGGCAAGAAGTTATGGAAAAGCTATGAAATTGCATTCCTGGATGCTGATTTCAAATTAAATGAAGGTATACAATTTAATATTTTTTAACAGAATGATGAGGATGGTTTACAGGCAAAATAGTTCACGAAAATTGTTGGTATCTTAGGAAGAGGGATGCATTAATAGAGGCTCTCTACAAGGAATGGACTGCATAAACATTGCTTATTATTTAATAAACATTGCTTATTGTTTAATAAACATTATGTTTACTGAAATGGTATGCTGTTTTCGTGGATGGAGATGTAATATAGGGTCCATTAAAACTCACCAATCCTCTATAATAGTACCTGCTTTCCCTCAGTTTCATAGTAGTAAATCACAACATAAAAATACCTCATTTACGATTATGAAGTCCAGGGAAAAAACTAAAGGAGCAGAAGAGTTTCCTCTATTTTGTTTTTCAGTTTAAGATCATGCTTTAAGAGGAGAAAGAAATTCGAAAAGCCAATAATTGAAGCAGTGTTTCATTATTTGTGGTCTTGGTTTATGGTTTTAAGACTCATGAGCAAGGAATATAGCACAGCTTGCAAAATCAAGGAAAAATGTTTTGGGCAGGTCACTGGCAGTGTTTACCTGAAATTCGAGGAGGAAAGAGAAGGAAATAGCTAATATGAAGAACGCTAGGTAGGACATAAGAAAATCTGTTGTTAAAGGGTTTCATGTCACTTTTGGAGAAATTAACAAGGAAACAGACAGGAAATAGTGATGTACATATGTCTATATATACTTTCTAAAATATATTAAAATGCATCTTAACAATATCACAAGTATGAAAAATTGGTAAATAGGATGTGTGGAATATCAAAATAAAAGCAATCAAATAAAAACAATGACGTGGCAGAAAAATACCTACATAAAAGAAGAAACCAACCTATAGTGCAAGCACATTAGAAAGTTTTAGCTGAAATTCAAAGGAGAAAGAAATTACAATGCCTGTAGGAAAGAACTATGTATTTTCAGATATTTTGTAGTATAGTATATATACAGATAAAAAGCCAGGTTAATAAGTTTTCATGAGGTTGTGCTATAAAGAAGCCATTCTTGGTCAACTGTAAATTAGCTTGCACTCTTAGCTAATAAGACAGATTGAAGGGTAGATTTTCTAATATCAACCTTGCTGCATGTTCTAGCCAATGTTCTTTGGGTATCAAGAGTAAGAGACCCACTCAAACCAGTGCAATAAAAGTGGGGTTTTATTTTAAGGATACAAAGGCTCACAGGGCAGGAATTGCAAACCAGTTAGGTATCACAAGAACTAAAAAAGTGGGATACCTGACTCAGTCACCAATTTCTGTGTGTATCTTCCATTCCCTTCTCTTTGCAAATTTACTGTATTCAGTTTCCAAATAGTAATTTCCAATCATCAAATCAGTCTGACTTTTCACTATACTTCAGATAACTCCTCTATTTCTTTGTCTCTGTCTCTGTGTGTATACATACGTATATATCCTTCACTGCCTTACTATGCTGTGTTTAGATTAAATTCCTCAATACTGTGTTCATGAATTATCTCTCTGGCTATACTTAGCATAGAGTTTATCTTACCTTTTGAATTATTTATATTTTATATTTTTATATTTTTATTTCTCTGATTGCTAAGTGGTTAATTTAAATTTGTGTGATGTTTCATTCATCCCTATTTTTGTTCCCAAATTTTCTCATTTATGAATATTTTTTGCTATGTCTGTCTTTGAGTATTCTAAATTATCTATTTTAAGCAAATAACATCTGACTAAAATTTTTCTATAATATTAATTTATCTGCAATAAGTTCCTATTCTAATGGCTGTTGTTGAATTCCTCATTTAGCTTTAGATTTCTTCAGGTATTTTTTAATATTGGTTTGTCTGCCCAACTTGAGGGAGAAATTTTGGTTTTGATTTATCTTCTCTCTCTCTCTCTCTTTCTCTTTCTTTCTCTGTGTATGTGTGTGTGTGTGTTTGTGTGTGTGTTTTCTTACACATCCTTGGCAGTTATTGAAAATGAGGCTGTGTGTTTAGTTGTTATAGTATTAGTTGTATAGTTGTTAAACTAAAAATTCAATGCTGTTACAATCGGGTAGAAAGAATTACCACCAGTCTTTAACCATTCCATAGTAACTTGCTGTTTGCTGGAGAACAAGGAATAGACTTCCTGGTGCCTGATCAGTTTGTAGAATGTTGTAACTTGTTATCAAGGTCATACTTCTCTACACATTATGATGCAAACCATAACAATTGCATACATGAGCACAATGGTTATAATTGCCTAGATGCAATGAGATTAGATATGCTTCCCATGTTATAGCCTGGGGATAACAGAGTAAGTTAGCATCACTAGACTAGAACCAGGATGTTAGATGCAGTTGATATTGTATGTAAAAGGCAGTACTTGAAACCATATAAGGTAATTATGCTAGTTTTGTGATGACATGGTCAAGCACATAGGTGTCTGATAAGCTCTTACTTAGTGCTCTCCTCATAGCAGGTCCTTGCCTGAACAATTTTACCTCCACAAACCCAAGAGAAAACACCCAGAAGAACAGTGTGATTTTTATTGGGATGGCCTCTATAGGAACAGGCTTTGACTAACATGATGGGTAAAATTTTGACAAATTGAAGTTGAATTTGTTTGCATTGAGTAACATTTACATAAACCTGGTTGATAATTAAATGAGTGTATATCTATAGCTCTGAGAAGCCATCTGTACAGACTCCACCAATTTGGGAATCATGAACAGAACAATGGAAGTCATGAGCATGTGTGAGCAGGAAGTATAGACTTTCAGGGAAAGAGGACCCAGAGAAAAACCTTGAATTACCTAATAATTAAAGGATCTCAGAAAAGAATAAAGTCTTGAGAAACAGGCTGAAGGAGAAACCAGGGACATAGGAAAGCTGCAAGAAGACTTGTGAGTCAAGTATAGAAACAATTTCAAGAAGATGGTATTTCTAAATGGTGATGTGTACTGTCAAATATCTATTAGATTTAATAAGGTGATAGTTAATGACCATGAAATGTTGTGGCTACAAAAGTTTAAATTAGTTAGTTAAGGTGGAAGAGATAAATAGGTGAGGAGGATTTTACCAGCTAGAAGAACGGCAATAATTCTAGGTAGAGGATGTGTTGTGGGGGATTTTATTTAAAGAATATAGTAACTACATGAAGCTTTCTGTAATATTTTTCTCTGGGAGACTATGTCTTATAAAACTATGTCGTATAAAACTTGTACTGATTTCACTTCGTAGATACTTAATAAAAATTGTAGAATGGTTGGAAAACACATTTTGAAATAGCTTCACCAAGTGGAGGGAGAAACGTGGGAAGAAACTGACTTGCATTTTGAGTACTTACGAGTGTAGCAAATGCCATAATTGGCCCATTCATATCTGCTAGGCACTCATCATTATAAGCACAAGGCTGCTTACGTTGATACCTGTGACTCTCTGCCTAAGGACGTTTTTCTGTCTATGGAAGATTGCTCAGCCTACACATAGGGCAAGCTAGAAGCGCTGCACAGTTAATGCTCCCAGAAGCAGCTCTCAACTAGTAACAGGCAAAGATAAATACTTCAGCTTTTTAAACATCAGAGGGATGTATTGTACATTGTCTCTTAGAGTTTACCAGAAGGATTAAACTCTAGTTTCCCACAGTGGTAACTTGCTTTATGATGCCCCTTAATTGACTTTCTTCTTTGCCTCTCTCATTTCTTCTGCTAGGGCTTCCTGAAATAATTTCCCAAATAAATTATTGCCCTAAAATCCTTGTATCTGACCCACTCTGGGAGCACCCCAAGCAAGACACTGAGCTAGTCTCTATATGCTTTCACATTTTATATCACTTAATCCTCATGGTTTATTTAACCCTGTGACTTTAAAACTAGATAGAGTATCCTACTTTATAAGTGATGGGTTGTAGGCTTGGAGAGATTAAGAGTATTGGCCAGGTTTGTACAGCTAGCAACTTGTGGAACAAACTCAACTCTTTTAGTCTAAATCTTAGGCTTTTGGTTTTAAACCAAATTGCTGCATCTCTGGTTTCTTGTCAGGTGAAGTCTTTATTCCTCTTCATCAGGACATTTTTTATAACTATGTGTGTACATGGAGAATAAAATAAATGTGAAGAAAGTGAAAAAGGAATTCTGTAATACAAATGTTATTTGGCTATTACCAAAAAGTTGAAAAACAACAGATGCTAGCAAGGCTGTGGTGAAAAAGGAATGCTTACACACTGTTGGTGGAAATGTAAATTAGTTCAGCCACTGTGGAAAGTAGTTTGGAGATTTCTCATAGTACTTAAAACAGAACTAAAACTCAACCCAGCAATCCCACTATGGGGGTATATATCCAAAAGAAAATAAATCATTCCGCCAAAAAGACACATGTAGTCATATGTTCATCAGAGCACTATTCACAGTAACAAAGACATGAAATGAGCCTTCATGCTCATCAGTACATGTACACGATGGAATACGATGCAGACAAAAAAAAAAAAAGAATGAAATCTGGTTTTTTTGCAGCAACATGGATGCAGTTGGAGACCATTATCCTAAGTGAAGTACCACAAAACAGAAAACTGAATAGCACATGTTATCACTTATAAGTGAGAGCTAAACATTGGGTACTCATGGACATAAAGATGGGAGCAATAGACACTGGGGACTACTAAAGAAGGGAGGAAGGGAGTGGGGCAAGGAATGAAAAAATAGCTATTTGGTACTATGCTCAGTGCCTGGGTGATAGGATCAATTGTATCTCAAACCTCAGCATCACACAACATGTGTAGCTAGGCAGCAAACCTGCACATGTACAACCTGAATGAAAAATAAAAGTTGAAATTATTTAAAAAATGAAAAAAAGTTATTTGGAAGAAATTATTTGACTCTCCTAACTATCAAAGGTACAAATGATAGAAATCCTTCTCGTTTCATTTTTGGATATAACCTGTTACACTCTAAAGCTACATTATATTTACTTGTGTATGATTAACCATAGTGCCAATGCTTTAAATGATTTCAAATTATCATAATGGTGGAATTTGGATTTAAAAAATCTTATTCCCAAAGTAACACCATTTATGATTTTTAAAACTCTTAATATTTCTTAATTGAAGATTTTAGGTAATTACTTTTATAAAATTTTGTTTTTTAGATCTCTCCCTCCAGTTGTGGAGACTTTCTGCTAATATTATGTTCCTACTTACTTTAATCAGAACTTTTCACCTATGTAAACTAAATAGATATTATTTATATTTGCAAGAAATAGAACCAAATTTGGTTTAATTAGAAGGAGATTAATATATGTTCAGCACACAAATTGTACAGCACCCATAGCTGTCATATGACACTAATTACCCCTCTACAGAGGTTCAGCGGTCCCAAGCATGAACTATACATAAGATCTTATGTGTGAACATATATAATGTCATTTCTTCCTTTCCAGTATTAAGCCTTTTATTTTGCTGGCCTTCTTGCTCTGTCTAGGACTTCCAGGACTATGATGAATATACATGACAAAAGCAAGCTTCCTGGCCTTGTTCCTAATTTTTCAGTCTTTCACCATTTAGTCTGAAATTGAATATGATTTTTCTGTGGGGTTTTTTATATTTGACTTTTATTACATTACGGTAGTTCATTCTAGTGCTAGTATGTTGAGTAAACACTCATGAAAAGCTTTTTTTTTTTCACCATGGAAGGGCATTGAATGTTGTTAAATACTTTTTCTTCACCAATGGAGATGACTGTTTATTTCCATTATTCTGTTAATGTGGTATATTACATTGATTGCTTTTTGTATGTTGAACAATCTTTTCATACTAATAATAGATCCCACTTTGGTCATGGTGTATAATTCTTTTAATATGCTGTTGAATTTGTTTTGCTAGTATTTTACTGAGAATTTTTGCATCAATATTGCTCACACTGCTATAAAGAACTACCTGAGACTGGGTAATTTATGAAAAAAAAGAGGAACTCTCAGTTCCACCAGCTATACAGGAAGAGTGGTTATGAGGCACCAGGAAACTTACAATCATGGCAGAAGGCAAAGGGGAAGCAAGCATGTCTTACCATAGTGGAGCAGGAGAAAAAGAGAGTGAGCAAAGAAGTGCCACACTTTTAAACCATCAGATCTTGTGAGGACTCATGATCATGAGAATAGCATGGAGGAAATCCATCCCCATGATCCAATCACCTCCCACCATACCCCTCCTTCAACACATGAGGATTACAGTTTGACATGAGATTTGGATGGAGACAGAGAGCCAAGCCATATCAAATATTAATTAGGGATATTGGTCTGTAGTTTTTCCATAGGTTCTTTAGATATTGTTCATTATTATTATATATTTAAAATTTCTGTTCCTCAGACATGATAATTTCAATTGTCCTATCTTCAAGTTTGTTGATTCTTCTTTCTATCTGCTCATATCTGCCTGTGTATCCGTCAAGTTATTTTTTTCATTTCAGAATCACAAGGGCAAACTGTGGAAGAAACAAAGAAGAGGTATTGTTTTAAATGAGGAACAGGGTACGAGGTTGTCATCTTGAATGTCATCTCATATATTGTTTAGCTACTTCCTATTCCAACAGCAGTCTGTAAGCCAGAGTTTCTGAATCACCTGGGAGCTTGTAAGAAATGAAGAATTCATGTCTCCTCCCAGACTTAGTGAAGCAGAATCTACATTTACACAATCCACAGGTGATCCACAAACACATGGAAGTTGAGCATTCTTGGTTTATAAAAATTATCTAATATTTTATCTTTGCCAGAGAAAGCATAACAGCAGTGTGTAAGGTGATGACTGGAGACTAATACATGATAATACATACCTTTCTATAGTAAATTCTTCTGTATGGAGTCATATGAATACTATGTGTATATTTAATTAGTCTTATACCATCATGTATGAATTAACAGTCAATTTGATTTAATATATTTGCAAAAATAGTTTTCAAAAGTACAGGCTTAAAGCAGATATTTAATTGTTAAATCTAATGTATTGGTTTTATAAAATTCTTATTGAATACATGGTTGAAAATATATCAACTTCATATGCAGAAATTTTACATCCTAAGTGCAAACCCTGGGATTATTTGCATTTTGTGTGATTTTTTCCATGCTGTTAGAAAATATTAAAATGAATGTATAATATTTTTGTGTCCACACAAGATGTTGCTTTAAAAATTGTGCTTTCCTTAACCACTACAATGAAGTTGGCTTCATCCCCAGTATGCAAGTTTGGTTCAATATACGCAAATCAATAAATGTGATTGATCACATAAACAGAACTAAAGACAGAAACTACAAGATTATATCAATAGATGCAGAAAAGTCCTGCATGTTTTCTGATCAAATTCCGATCAAATTCAACACCCCCTCATGCTACAAAATCTCCATAAACTAGGTATTGAAGGCACATACCTCAAAATAAGAGCCATATATGACAAGCCCACAACCAATATCATACTAAATGGGAAAAAGCTGCAAGCATTCCCCTTGAAAACAAGCAGAAAACAAAGACGCCCTCTCTCACCACTCCTACTCAACATGGTATTGGAAGTTCTGGCCAGGGAAATCAGACAGGAGAAAGTAATAAAGGTATTCAAATAGGAAGAGAGGAATTCAAATTATCTTTGTTTGCAGATGACATGATCCTATATCTAAAAAACTTCATCATCTCTGCCCAAAAGCTTCTTAAGCTGATAAGCAACTTCAGTAAAGTCTCAGGATACAAAATCAACGTGCAAAAATCACTAGCCTTCCTATATACCAACACCATGCAGGCAGAGACCCAAATCATGAATTAACTCCCATTCATAATTGCTACAAAAAGAATAAAATACCTAGGAATACAGCTAACAAGGGATGTGAAGGACCTCTTCAAGGAGCACTACAAAGAACTGCTCAAAGAAATCAGAGATGACACAAACAAATGCAGAAACATTCCATGTTCATGGATAGGAAGAATCAATATTGTGAAAAAGGCCATACTGCCCAAAGTAATTTATAGATTCAATGCTATTCCCATCAAACTAACATTGGCATTCTTCAAAGAATTAGAAAAAACTATTTGAAATGCATGTAGAACCAAAAAACAGCCCGGGTAGCCAAGAGAATCCTGAGCAAAAAGAACATAGCTGAAGGCATCACACTACCTGACTTCAAATTATACTATAAGGCTACAGTAAGAAAAACAGCATGGCACTGGTACAAGAACAGACACATAGACCAATAAAACCACACACCTATATCCATCTGATCTTTGGAAAACCTGATCAAAACAAGCAATGGGGAAAGGATTCCCTATTTAATAAATGGTGCTGGGGAAACTAGCTAGCCATATGCAGAAAATTGAAACTATGGTGCAGTTTCCTTACACCATATACAAAAATCAACTCAAGGTGGATTAAAGACTTAAATGTAAAACCCAAAACTATAAAAACTCTAGAAGAAAATCTAAGCAATACCGTTCAGGACATAGGCACAGGCAAATATTTCATGATGAAAATGGCAAAAACAATTGCAGTGAAAGAAAAATTTACAAATGGGATCTAATTAAATCAAAGAGCTTCTGCACAGCAAAAGAAACTATCATCAGAGTGAACAGACAATCTACACAATGGAAGAAAATTTTGCAATCTATCCATCTGATGAAAGTCTAGTATCTAGAATCCATAAGGAACTTAAAGGAATTTACAAGAAACAAACAAAAAAAAAATTAAAAAGTGGGCAAAGGATATGAGCAGGCACTTCTCAAAAGAAGACATACACGCAGCCAACAGGCATATGAAAAAAAGCTCAACATCACTAATCATTAGAGAGATGCAAATAAAAACCATAATAAGATACCATCTCATGGAATTCAGAATGGCTATTATTAAAAAGTGAAAAAACCAAAGATGCTGGTGAGGTTGTGCAGAAAATGGACCACTTTTATACTGTTGGTGTGAGTGTAAATTAGTTCAACTATTGTGGAAGAAAGTGTGGCAATTTTTCAAAAACCCAGAGGCAGAAATATCATTTGATCCAGCAATTCCATTATTGGGTGTATACAAAGGAATATAAATTATTGTATTATAAAGATACATGCACCTGTATGTTCATTACAGTGCTATTCACAACAGCAAAGACATGGAATCAACCTAAATGCCCATCAATGATGGACTGGATAAAGAAAATGTGGTGCATATACACCATGGAATACTTTGCAGCCATAAAAAGGAATGAAATCATGTCCTTTGCAAGGACTTGGATGGAGCTGAAAGCCATTATTCTCAGCAAACTAACACAGGAACAGAAAAACAAACACTGCATGTTCTCGCTTGTAAGTAGGAGCTGAATCATGAGAACATATGGTGGGAGAAAAACACACACTGGGGCCTGTGTTGGGGGTGGGGGTAGGGAGACCATCAGGGAGTATAGGTAAGAGATGCTGGGCTTAATAGCTAGGTGATGGGATGATCTTTGCAGCACACCACTGTGGCACAGATTTACCTATGTAACAAACCTGCACATTCTGCACATGTACCCCTGAACTTAAAATAAAAGTTGAAGGAAAAAAAACACAACAAATAAACAAATGAAAATGTTACCAAATAACGATACAGAAGCAGTCAACTGTAGAACATAAGTAAATGGACATTATTTTCGCTTTTTAATCTCTCAAACTGGAGGAGTTATATGGCTGTTGTGACATAGTTATGTGAAAGATTTCATTGATGCCTTCTGGTTAGATTTTTAAAAAGTAATGACATCAAAACACTTTAGATACATAGATAATATAGAGATACACTCAGATATACTATAAGAACTCCGAAAAACGTAATTCTTCTACTGTGCTTCGTGGTGCTTTTGGTGGGGCCCTGTGTTTACTTCATGAAAGGATCTTAAAGGCTGGGCTAGCTCCCCACATCTGTAGAGCTCTGGGGACCTAAGCCTTACTTCAGCATTACTATGCTTATTTAAAAATATGATTTATGCACGAAACATCTTTGCAACAATTTATTAGAAAAATAGCATTTTATAACCCAAATTGTTTTTTAAAATTGAAAGCCCTGAGCAAACATGTTAGTCTCTGGAGTGACATTCAAGACCCTGTATTAACTTAGCATCTTTTCCTGCCCGGCATTAATTCATCACGCTATCTGAATTGCACTTGCATGCACTAAAAAACAACTCATTGTTTCCTAAATTTGATGGCTTAGAGATCTAAATTGTCCACCTTTAGATTAAGGTAATAGTTCATCCCTCTGCCTCTCCCTTGGTCTAGTCCCTGTACTCCTTGAAGACATTGTGTGTTAGACATTTCTTTGACAAATGTGCACTTGCCTTCTCCCCCACAAATGTTACATATTGTTGCCCCATAAAACTTAGAACTCATTATTCACTTGTTCTGCAAATCTTTGGTGGACCTAAATGTGCTAGGTCCTGGGGTACAAGTGAATGTCAATGTGTTCACTATCCAATGAGGGAAAAGACAGAAAAATATATTAAATTAGAAATCCTGACTAGTGAGGTCCATCAATACAAATTCTAAAAGCTTTCCAGTTAATGATGATATGCATAAGACTTAAAAATCATGGGTAGACCACATTTACAGTCAATCAAGATCTCCATGTAATTGTATAAAGTGATTCTTAGAGACACATAGAAGAACTCTTGGCATAGTTTACCACTTTGTTCCTCACCCTATCCCCACCATCATTTTTTTTAAAACTGAAAGGAGTCTTAGGCAGCTTTTATACTCGAAACCCACATTTTCAGTTAAGGGAATGATAAATGGAGACATATAGAGGCATGGCCAAGACACTACTATGTAGTTCTTCTTATTCTTCTTTCTTCTTTCTTCTTCTTCCTCTTCCTCTTTTCTTCTTCTTCTTCTTTCTTCCTCTTCCTCCTCTTCCTCTTCCTCTTATTCCTCCTCCTCCTCCTCTTCCTCCTTTCTCCTTCTTCCTTTTTTTTTTTTTTTTGAGATGGAGTCATGCTTTATTGTCCAGGCTTGAGTGCAGCAGTGTGATCTTGGCTCACTGCAACCCCTGCCTCCCGGGTGCAAGTGATTCTCCTGCCTCGGCCTCCTGAGTAGCTGGTATTACAGGCACATGCCACATACAGCTATTTTTTTTTTTGTATTTTTAGTAGAGATGGGGTTCTGCCGTGTTGGCCAGGCTGGTCTTGAACTCCTGACCTCAGGTGATTCACCTGCCTTGGCCTCCCAAAGTGCTAGGATTACAGGTGTGAGCCAACATGCCCGGCCTACTATGTAGTTCTTCTAAGTCCTAGTTCAATGCTCTTGTCTTTCCATGCTGGACAGACTGAGTGCTATTATTATTATTAATGCATTGTAGGTAGGAAAAATAACTCCCTTTTATAAAAGTCTTTTGTCACACATATATACCCTCATGGAAAGCATAAATGCTTTCAATCCTATTTCTTTAGGAACTCTACATGCTTTGCCCTTAGACTTTTATTTTTCACTTACTTTCATGGGCAGTGTCTGAATCTGCACAATTATCACACTATCACTGTATTTTATTATCAAATCACTTTTAGCATGGTAAGTTTCCCTACAACACCAGCTACTAAAATATATTTTTAGCTACTCAATCATAGTTTGAGTTCAAAATATGTTTGCCAGGTTGAAATGTTCTTTGGGATTGCTGTTAGAATCTTTTTCTGGGTTACATGTCAAGAGCAAATCACAAGCTACCATTAGGAATATTTCTATATATCTTTTTATTGTGCCCAGTGATTGCAACACCACCAAAATCTGTGGTGTGTTTTCTGATTTACATAGTACATTTTTGTACAGTTTCTCATTCAAAAGTCTCAACTACTTTTATAAAGGGCAAATATAACCAGAGAAAAAAAATGACTTCCCTGAAGGCACACTGCTAGTCAGTTCTCAAGCAGGGGATTCGATTCTAGGTTTTCTTTTCGGCAAATTTAAGAATGACACTTTATATTACAGGACTGTTGAGGAAATCAGAGTGTATTTTCATAGCGAATGTACTATCAATTGGTGTTCTGTAGAGAGACCTGCTGCCTTTTTCTCAAATGAAAATGCAAGTGGGTGGTAAAACTTTGTTTCATAAATGTGGAGTTCTTCTTAAATTACCAGAATTACAGAAAATGTACTCAATGAGCAGGCAAACTAATCATGACACACGTGATGGATTTGTTATTATTATCTCAGGATTAGTGCTGGCATCGTATTTGTAAGAAATTCAAATACATTAGTTTTGTGGTCATGTTAAATTATTACTGGATATATATAGATACTGAATCATATTTCATTGGTTTCCACATTTCCATACAGATAAAAGCATAATTGCATTAATCCTGTGTTTTTGTTTTTGTTTTTTGTTTGTTTGTTTTGTTTTGTTTGTTTGTTTGAGACAGAGTCTCATTCTGTTGCCCAGGCTGGAGTGCAGTGGCACTCACTGCAACCTCTGCCTCCCACATTCAAACAATTCTCATGCCTCAGCCACCCGAGTAGCTGGGATTACAGGCATGCGTCACCATGTCCGGCCACTTTTTTGTATTTTTAGAAGAGATGGGATCTCACCGTGTTTCCCAGGCTGGGCTTGAACTCCTGAGCTCAAGTAGTCCGCCTGCCTTGGCCTCCCAAAGTTCTGGGGTTACAGACGTGAGCCACCACACCTGGCTAACTGCATTAATTCTCTACGGTTTTGTTTTGCAGATGATATACCAATTCACTTAGAAACATCCATGCATTTCCAATATCTAGTTACACTATAAAAAAAGATTTCATTGCAGCTGAAGATTTATTTGAATCCAAGCTAAAATAATACAGAAAGGAGTAGAAAGTGATAGGCCTGGCATGGAGGAAATTATTGTCTTGTGGTAGTATATTTATTTATTTATATTACTATATGCACATTTGTGAGTGTGTGTATGTGTGTATGTATTGGAGATCAGGTGATTTTGTATTTAGACTGGCACACAGATGTATTCATCCATACAGTAAGCCACGTGTAAATATATATGTTGATCAAAAAGAAAATGGAAGGGAAGCTGAGAAACAGGGTGACTAGCCTCTGATCATTTTCCTTAGGAAAAAAAGTTGTATGTTCAAATTCAGATGCTGCTGATTTCTAGCTGAATGTCTATAAGAAAGGAATTTAATCCTTTGGATCTCTGTTTCTGCAAATGGAAAAATCAGAATGGTATATGAGATCAGAAATGTTTAGTCTGTCTGTCTATCTATCTATCTATCTATCTATCATCATCATCATCATCATCTATCTAACTAATCTGTCAACTGCATACTATATACTGGCCTGTCAGTATGGAACCTTTTTCATAATGAAAGCTCACATGCAATCACTAATTGTAAAACAAGTGAAAACTGAGTTTTTCTTGTTGAAGCTAGGGGTTCACTTCACAGGCTCAGTTTCTTTCCTTTTTCCTTTCAAAGAGCTATCAGTATCCCTTACCTTCCTTTAGGCTCTTTTTTCTTCCTAAGTCATATTTTTACAATATTGTTATATTACAAAACAATTTGAAAAAAAAACTGGACCAGGTGATTTCTTGGTTTTCCTTATGCTCTTAGACTCAGTGATTAAACAAAAGGAATAAACTCTTAAAATAAACATAAATTTAAGATTAATATTTCTCTCCCTCTCCCCCTCCCTCTGAAATATGTGCATTATAGTGACTGGTTTGAACTAAATTCTAACTTTATTTGCTTATAAGTGGGTAATCAATGCAATTCTTTAAATAAATGTATTATTCTCATATATTTGTGAATTATTACACTAATACCATCCCATTACATGCCTTCATACAAATATCCTTATTGAATTAATTTTACATTTTTTGTATTTTCCTTTCTGAAATAGTTTATTCCTTTTATGTATATATAATGAACATAATTCAAATTAATTTGTAATCTTTCATATACATTTTAATATGTTTATAATTTTCTATTATATATCTATTACACTTCTGATTACAATTTTACTGAATTCATAGATTTAATTGAGGAGAGCTTACATTTTCACTAACTAGAAATATATGGCACATTTTACCACAAATTATATCTTTTTATGTTCTTCACTAAAGTTTCATGATTTCACTCATATGATACTTACATATTTCTTGTTAAATGCTTTTATTATACTTTAAAATATGTGGTTTTATTATTTTTGTAATGGAATGCTTTCATTATATTTTTATAACTCCTAGACCCTGGTACATAGAAAAGCTGCATTTTAAGATGTTGAACTTAAAACTGTAAACTTTTACTGGTTTTAAAACATTTTCTGATTATGTTATTGGCATGCAATCATACCCCTCACCAAAAAGTATTGAGGTTGTTTCTCCTTTCAAATACTTGAAGCTGCTTGGAATGTAAATGGTACTTTTGGCAAAAGGGTTGACAATTTCTTACAAAGTTAAAACTCCACCTACCATTTGACCCAGTAATGCAATTTTTATAAATACTAGAGAAAAAAAACACAGTCACGAAAATAATTGTGTCTGGATTTTCATAGCAGCTTTATGTATAACTAAATATTAGAAGCAATTCATGTTCCCATCCACAGAAGAACTGGTAAACTAATTGTGGCTTATTCTTCAATGGAATTCAGCACAGAAATATAAATGAAAGAACTACAACATGAATTGATCTCATAGGCAAGCTGAGTAAAACAAGCCTTTTGTTCTAAGGATAGTTTTGTAGGCTGATTGCTAAAATCATTTATTTTTCATCTTGTTTTATTGAATATTTTTAAGAGTATAATTTCACTTCTCACTTCTGTGGCTGCATCTGCATTCTAGAAATTTTGACATGTATTTCTTATGTTTATATTCAAGTCTACATGTTTTGTTAATTCCAGTTATCCTTTTTTAACGTTTAGTTTAAAAAATGATGAAAAGTGGGACACACATAGGAGCCAGATGACCATACGAATTCTGAAATTCCGCTGTGAAGATGCTGCCAGGTCCTCCTGCCCCAGGGATAAGCCTTAACTAGCTCTAGTTTTGCTACCTGAGGATGGTACCCAAGTCCATTGCTCTCTCTAGCTCTTGACCCCACTTTTGGGATGTACTTCCTTTTCCATTATCCCCCTTGGCCACATCTGTAGAGTTAAAATGGAAAAGTATGACCTTTTTGGCAGCCAAAAAAAAACTTTCCAATCTGTTCTCTTCCTTTACAACATTGAAAACCAGATATATTTTTGAATCTCAAACATTTTGGTTTTTTAGACCTGGTTGGCAGTGCTTTTGCTAGTACATCTCTTTTTCAAATATTGATCAATTTCTTTGGCAAAAGCCACCTCCATAAATCTTTTTTAGATAAAACTCTCTATATACTTAATTTCAGGTGATTTGGGTGCAAGTTTCTGAGTAACAGGTATTTAATCTTTCTGAGCGCATTTACGTCTAGGAGAAAGGTCTACTAGACACTAACTAAATATTTCCAAGAGTGTTAACAGATGGAGTTGCAGCCACGCTCTTGATTTGGTCTTTACCTTGAGCCCATTTCTTACTGTTTGTATCCTGGGTTTCGTCTTTTCCCTGTAGCTATGTTTAAATGACATGCCTTTGATTTTCTGAAAAACGCTTTCATATTCTGGCACTAAAATTTATAAGCTCTTTATTTTCCTTCTAAATTATCTTGTCAGTCAATATTATTCTGAGCTTCATCACTTTTTTGGATCACTTTAACAAATGCAACAAGCTGCAGCCTCTCAAACCTCACACTTTCAACATACTTTCAAAGCCTCATCATCTGACTTTATGAAAGTATTGGGTACATTTCCTGTTTTCAGATTGTTTTAGGTAGCACTTTTACCAAATATTTCACCACCATGTAACATGAGTCACTATTTTTCAACCTTCTATGTTTCTTCACCTCTCTACGGTCTCAAGTCAATAACATATGTTTTAGATTTTTGTTATAGCAGCACTATACTTCTTGGTAGCAATTTTTATGCAGTTAGCTATTGATATAATAATGTTTCATGATATATAATCATAAAAGTTTGTGGCATTCAACCATTGGTGGGTTAGCTTTGATTCAGGTGATCTCGGCTGTGCTCTGTTTGGTTTAGGTCCAGTCCTATCTATTAGTCTCAGACTTCTTACCCAGTGACTGCCCAAGGCATGTTCCTTTCATGGTGAAAGGCAGGAGTCAAAATACCTGGCTAAATTGTGCAAGCATGTTTCAAGCCTCTGTTCATGTTACCTCTACTAACATTCTATTGACCAGAGCAAGCCACATGACTAAGCTCTAAGTAAATGTGATAGGAAGTATAGTCATCCTATGTAATGGTGGGCAAAAAGAATGAAAATTTTCTGAATGCTAATCCTAATCTACTCAGCTAGTATTTATTTTTATTTTATAGCAAAATATAGAAGTAATCTCCCTTAGTTAACAAAATGTCTATTGGGGAAATTTAAAAAAAATCTAAAGATAATTTAAATGTTTTTGTTTTCTTGTTTTGTTTGCTTTTTATGAATCAAGATTATAGGGGTTTGATGGACTTGGGGGCTGGCCAAGGTGAAAATATGACAATGACAGGCTGTAGCACACCAAGCTCTATTGGGCAATGCCTGGCAGGTTGACAAGTAGGGGGAGTTGCTTTCAGAAGGCATGTTTCCAGAGGCTGAGGTGTAGGGGTCTGCTACTCAGAAATGGAGGTGGCTCAGAGAGGTAAGATAACTCCTACAGGAGAGAGGAATCTGAGGACGGGCTTAAATGTCCTCGTGATATTTAAGGAAGCAGGAAGTCTATGGGTCAGAGGACTCTGAAAGGTAGCAGTGATCTGGGGCCTTTCCACTGAAAAGACCTATTTTATCAACAGGTAACAATTGTTGGGTAAGGTTCCTGGGCTATGCAAAGCAGTCTCTGTAAGGCAAAACATTTGCTTATTTATTTTTAAAACGCTAAATGTGCAAAAATATGAATCTCATGCCAGTAGGCTTTTAAGCTAACAGCTCTCAGCCTGCAATGAAGGAATAAACGACATAGGGGGCCAATACACAGAGACAATTTTTGACTCATTTATGTAACAATGATATAAGAGAAAAAAATAGGTGATTATACATGGAAGGTTGGCTGCAACTTGAGCTCTGATACTGTTTTTAGGGATTTTAGTTAAATAAGTCACGTAATTCCTGTGAACCTGATTTTCCTCTTCTAAAATAGAGCAGATTAGACCAAGAGTCCACAAACTGTAGCTCACAGGCCAAATCTGGTCTACCACTTGTTTTTGTAAACACACTTTTATTAGAACACAGCCACATTTATTCATTGATATATTGTTTATGGCTGTTTTTCCTCTACAATGGCAGAGTTGAGGAGTTGTGACAGAGACCATATGGCCTACAAGGCCATTATTTTTATTATCTAGCCCTTAACAAAAAAGGTTAGCTGACCGCTGGACTAGATGTACTACAGGCTTTCTTCAGCTTCAACCTTTTTTGATTTAAATATTTTTTAAAGCCCAGCTCTTATCATCTTGCTCAGAGTTCCTGATTCCATTTTTTATTTACCTTTTGAAAAATCAATATTCCAGCTTTGCCGTCTATTTGTAAATTTCATATCAAACACCATAGACCTTGTTTCTCCTACTGCTAAAATGATGCCACTCTTACTGCATAAATCAGTAGCTATTTCATTTTCATGTCAAACCTAAAATGAAAATGGAAACAGAAGGCAAAAATAGTGCAGGAAAATGAAAATGACAAATATGATATTTAATTGAAGTAACATGAATATTTTATGTTAAAAAATGTAATTACGTAATAGATTGCAGCCCGTGGCACGCAGCTTACCTCTGTCTTGGTGTGAGTGCCCATGATCATTTTATCTCAACAGGTATTCAGGTCTACAGATTCACATCTTAACTGACAATGGACAAAAATTAGTCAGAAGAAACTCAATTCATTTCAGTCACTTAAGTTTTCATTTGGCAAACATTATCCTTAAGCATTAATTCAATATTTAAACTAGCAATCGTTCATTATTACCGGGAGCTTTAGAACTGTCAGAAGTCAAACTAAAATCTCTCAGAAATCATTATTCCTTCCTTCTCCAATGAAATTGTTTTGCCATATGATGAATAAAATTTTATACAGATCTTCATTATATTACCATATCAAGAATAGCAAAACACATTATATAACTGTGTATCATATATATTTTAAAAATAATTTAAAGCATAATGAGAATTCTCACCTAAAAAAGGGATATATGTTCTTCTTAGAATGTTTTTATCATACATATTCAAAATGATTCCTTCATGAAAGTCCTTTTGAATGTGATTGAAATCAGAATTCATTTAAATTCAACTCTACTATGCATATTATGATGAAGGCCCAGAGAATGTAGTAAAAAGATAATGGCCACTCAGTTTCAAATAGAAAATTGATTTTCAAACAGAAAATGCAACATGGGAATACAAAATTTAAAATATACTTTTGGCTTATGTGAGAAGTACAGTTTGATGGAGTTTTCTAATTTCAATACATATTATGTTTGCTATTTATGCAGATTCCATAATGAAATGCACCTAGATCTAGCTGATGTTTGCTGACTCATTACACTGTTTCAAGCATTACCGGTGGTGCCTTCAGAACTATTTCCCTATTTAATACTGACAACAGCCTTGAACACTAACTACTTATTTTATTTTGTTTGTTTCCATTAAGTAGTTGGGAAACTGAAGCTCAGAAATACAAAGCATACACTAAAAATAGAATAAAAAGGCAACAGAGCCAGGTTTCAAACCCTTCTCCTGGCTTAGATATCTAAATAGAATAAGAACAAAAATCTTACCAAGCTAAGTCCATGCTGATTCTGACCTGGTTTGCTGACGTCTATATTGATAATAAGACTGGTGAAATCCTGGTTTAAAAAAAATAACAATTAGGACAAAATCCTTTATATTGCTTTCTGAGAACTTTTCATGACAAATATCAACCATCAAAAAGAGAATAATAGAATGTCGGCAGTGGAAGAAAAGATAAAAGCTTACGAGCAAACATTAATTAATAGCAAAGTCAAACTCTAGTTGTAATGATGGTGGTTGAAAATCACAGATTTCTCAAATGTGCTTTTTCCTTTGTTTCCTTGCTTCTATCCATGCTATAGCACTGTTTTTTGTTTGTTTTTTATTTTGTACTCTGCTTCCTGCAGTATTTAGAAACTACGCCAGCAGAGTGCCTACTTGGACCCCCTTTGATAAGTGTTATGGAGGGGAGCAGCATGCCATGCCAATATATCCAGGGATTACCAGGGGCTGATGGGTCTTTATGGCATCTCCCAGGTCAGATGGATTGGGTTTTCTTAAGCACAGTAGATCCGCTGCCCTCATGCTGTGGCTTTTGTTGATGCTGTGGAAGTCATTCAGCCTGTCTCCAAAACAGCATGATTTTGACAAGGTTTTTAGTTTCTGCTGCTGAATAGAATATATTCAGTGCCTAGTCACTTTGCAGCAGCAATTAAAAGAACCCTTAGCCTTGCTTCCTTTATGTAAAACTGTTGACAGGTAGTAAAGAGCTGTGTGGCACACTTGGATATGTGTTGAAAATGGCTTGCGTTTTCAGACACACCTCAAATTCCCGAAATCATGAACCATAAAGCAAATGCCAATCAGGTTAATGATTTCTTCCCACAGAATTCCATTACAGAAGTGAAGTCAAGTTTTATGATATATAACTTAAAGTTTTAGTTGAATGCATTTCACTAAGAAGAGGTTAAGGCATTATGACCAAACAATATGCTTGATATTTCTGTTGCAGAAAAAAAAATAGTTTTGACAAAGTATTCTCTACTGGCACTACTTTATCTTGGCTCCCACTTCCTTTCCTGAAGTTATTTTTTTCTTAGATGGTATTATTTTCTTCCTTGATTAAAAATTCTCTGTCATCACTAATTGCTTTTTATGTGATTGCTAGGTGACAGGTTTGTGATATTATTTAGTCACAATATTGATATTAAATTAGTTTTTATTTTTTTTTTGTAGAAGTGAGATCTCACTATGTTGCCCAGGCTGGTCTTGAACTCCTAACCTCAAGTGATCCTCCCATCTCAGCATCCCAAAGTGTTGGGATTACAGGTACGAACCACTGCGCCTGGCCAATAAGTTCTTTAAGCATGCTCTCGAAAGTGTGTTTTGGGATCTCCAGTGGCTATTTAAATATTTGTGCTTGGCTTGACATCTTTTGAACACTAATGTTGCATTAGAGGAATTTGGTACATTAGACGTCCTGCCTACACAAGCTAGAAGCTCTTCTTTTCATAATGTCCTTCAAAACAGATTTTAGGAAAAGGTCCAAGGCTCTTTCAATTAGACAAATGCACATAAGAGTCTGATTCAGGTGACAGTGATGTGAGAAAAAGGATGCTGGGTAGAATTTATCTGGGAAGATACAAGTTATGATGAAGAGAGGTCTGGCTGTCAGAGCATCCTATGGCTGGAGCTGGCTTTGGGAGTCCCAGGGTTTGAGCTTGGAGGTGGCTGCTGGAAGGTCTCCACTGGAGTAGCCCACAGTCTAATCTAGGAACTGGAATCTCTAGTCTTAAAAAGTCTTGAGTCCTTGCAGAGGCTCAGTGAGCTGCCTCTATCCATATATATATATATGACATTATATATAGCTAAAGTGGATATTCTTGTAAAACCAGCACTAAGAGATAACCAAACTTTCAAACACTGACTTTCAATTCTTATTTTGATATCCCATGTAGCTGTTAATAGAAAGAAGCATAGCAGATGTTTTCCCTTATATGCCAACCATTGCTTTAATCTATTTTCTACTCTCCTTGTTTAACCATCAACCATTATCTTTCATATGGTGGATACTCAATAAATACTGAATATATAAACTCTCTTATTCAAACCTTATGATATAAAGCAAATTATCTGTGTCAAGTGCTTGAGGGCAAAGCAGCATTAAATTTATCATAAGTAGAAAATATTGCCTTAGAACTTAGTGGACTGAAAGTGCCTTGAGGGAGGAAGTAGAACAATCAGATGAGAAGAGAGAAGGTAGGTAATAGGAAAGAGGAAATAATAAGAAAAACTTGTTTATGATCCACAAATTCTCCTTTAGTTATGAACAAAAGGAAAAAATGCTTCTTCATAAGCAATTAAAAAATAAATGTTGCCATTTAAATCATTTCTGTGAAAGCAAAGATGTCATTTAAAATTTAATAACACTTGTCCAGAATATTGTTTTATTATTTTTGCAATAAAGTATGGAAAATGTAATAACAAAGGATAAAGTAATAAATCAAGTTGCCAGCATGATAAAAAAATTATTAGAGCAATATCAAATTTAACTGGACTCTCATTTAATGGGGTGATAGAAAGCTAATAAAAATAGTTTTGAGGCAACAGGCAATACGTGACTCCAACTCACACAACTTTAATAGTCAGGAAGAAGGGGTCTGGTTACACAAAATAATAATATGTGTCATTTTCCGCAACTAAAATTTCATTGTCTGAGACTTGTTTGGGATTGTGCTCTAATTTAGTAACGCTTATTTTAATTGCATTTTTGCAATGAAGTAGACTTCACTTTCTGTCAAGTGTCATCAATTCAGTTTTCAAAGCCTGTATGTCTCCACACACACCTACCTAAATTAGTTCTACTAATAATAAAATAAGAATTCTTCAGAATGAGAGAATAACTGGGTCAGAATGCTATTCTGTTGAAACTGCATCATTTTCCTACACAAGTGAAAATCAGCAAGGTATTGTGACATACAAGTGCCAATATATTGAAGGTATAGAATCAAATACTTTTAGAGGTTCAATGCACTTTAAAGGTCATCCCCAATTTTCTACTCCCTTAGGAATCTTTTCAATAATATCTCTGGCAGATGACTGTATAACTGTAGTGGTAGTATTAAGTATCCATTTGTTTACTTAACAAAATAATTATTGGTCTTTTTGCATGCTACAGACATCATGCTAGGAGGGTGTTTGCTAGATATCATATGCCACATGTTGTGGAGGCCTATCTTTAGAATGTTCTTCCCACTCTACAGTGGGGTAAAATTCAAAGTTTATGACCCATCAACAGCCATGCATTTTTTAAAATTAATCATTTAGTTAAAATTTCTATGTATATTGCGCTTCATGATCCAAATAACTAAATTTAATAGGTAGAGAAATTCTTATAGTTCCATTTAATTACACTTTTTTATCAGAATAGTAATCTTTATTAAAATATCAAGGCTTATCAATGTAAAGAACACCAGGTCAGGCATGGTGGCTCATGCCTGTAATCCCAGTACTTTGGGAAGCCAAGGCAGGTGGATCAATTGAGCCAAGGAGCTCAAGGTTCCAGTGAGCTATGATCTTGACACTGCACTCCAGACTGGGCAAAATAAGTAAATAGATAAATTTTTTATAAAAATTTAAAAACCCATTTAAGAGAGGATATATACTGAGCAAAATAAATATCTAGGGTACACTTTGTCTTCGTATTCTTAACTGTTTTTTAACAATGTGCTGTAATTCCCAATCATGTTTCACGAAGATATTTCTCTCTTCTATAGGTTAATCAAAATATAACATATTTTCTTAACTTTGAATTACAAGTCTCTCTTGAATTTAAAACTGATGCAGAGCTTATGCGTCTCCTTTGCCTTCTGCCATGATTATGATGCCTACCCAGCCATGCTGAACTGTGAGTCCATTACACCTCTTTCCTATATAAATTACCCAGTCTTGAGTATGTCTTTATTTGCAGTGTGACAACAGGCTAGTACAATATATGCAAAGTTTCTGACACATATAAAATTAAAAGTATCAAGGCATGGAACACTGTGGATAGTATATAAATGTGTTTTTAAAAGCCCTTACTTTTGAATGGACCTAAATTTTCTGAAAGAATACTAGGCGGAAGGGAAGATTACACACATGTACACAAACATACTATGAAATGTTTAAAATTTAAAATTTCTCTAAAGGGTTATCATTTAAAGCAGAAAAGGAACAATATTGTATTGTAGCATTAAAAACATAATTAGAAGACGTAAGAAGAGCACAAAGGACAGGAAAATGTTAAATGGGATTACGCTGTTGCAAATTTTACACATTGTTTGACTGTAGATAAGCAAAACATGCATACAGTAATCTCTAGGGAAGTCAAAGAGAGAAATGTTATAAAAAGGATATCTCAAGAATTTGTAAAGGAAATACAAATAAAATACTAGAAAAACATATTACTCATCAAAAAAGGGCAGATAAAGATCTGCAGAACAAAATATATATTAGTATTTGGAACAAATATCAATACTTAGAATAAATGGAAAGAAAAGAAACACTCCAATTAAAAGACTTTGATTATAAGACTGAATTAAAAAAACAAGGTCTGCCTATATGCCATCTAAAAGGAATATTAAATAAAAAAGACAAAGACTGCATTAAAATAAGAGCTTGAGGAAACTTCACTTTGAGAACCCTAAGCATAAGAAAGTAGAAGTAAGTATATTAACATCAAAGTCTAGTGTACTTCATGACCAAAAATATTATCAAAAATCTGTGTGCTCACAATAATAGACTTTCAAAATACAAAAGCAAAATTAATAAACGTAAAAGAAAAATTAAAATGCACAAACAATTGGAAATATTAACACTACCCTCTCAAAAATGGATAGGACTCATAAAAATCAATGCAGACATGATATTTTTGGACAGCTATAAATCTTAATTGACATTGATAGAACACTACATCTAACAGTTGAAGAATATATATTATTTTCGAGTGTGCATTAAACATTCACCAAAATAGACAAAATGCTTTGTCATAAAACATAAGATCAAAGAATCAAAATAATACAGAGTATATTCTCTGAGCACAACAACATTGATTTAGAAATCAGTAGAAAAGACATATATTCTGAGTATCTGTAATAATCCGTGGCTCAATGAAGAAATCTAAAGAAAAATTAGAAGATCTTTTTAGTGTTCTGCTAAAATGGTGTTTAGAGTAAAATTTTTAGATTTAAGTGCCTGTAGTAGAAAGGAAAATGCCTGGGTAGAAAAGCAGTGATCTAAATAACCACCATAAGAAGGTAGAAATGTGTGAATTTTTTTAAGCAGGTAGAAAAATAATAATAAACAATAAGATCTCATCATATTGTACCCCATAACATGCCCAATTAGTATATGTCAATGAAAAATAAAATACACATAAAAAAGAACAAAATCAATCTATAGGTCAATGATGAAGAAAAATAACGAACAAAATTAATGCTAAGGCCAATAATGAAGAAACATTTTTTTAAATGGAATATTGGTTCCTGAAAAAGATTGATAAACTTCTAGAGAAACTGATCAAAGTTAAAGAGAAAGAGAAAAAAAACTAGCAAGAAAATACAAAATGACAATATCTAGAATTTAAAAAATGGGTATAATTAGAAAGCTTTCTTATATTAAAATGGTGATAAGGAGTATAAACCACTTAGTGTCAAAAATTAGAAAATTTGGATAAAATATTGAAAACAAATCTCAAGACCAAGTCTTTATCTCTATTCCTTCTGAAACATTAGTGAGCTCAAAAATCACTCTGAGGTTCTTGTTAAAATGCAGATTTTTATTCAGAGTTCTAGAGTGAGACTCAAGATGGTGCATTTGTAACAAACTCCCATTTGATACTGATGCTGATAAAGTAACTATACTATATGAGAAGAGATATCCACTATGCTTTTACAATCCTTTTGTGTATTGAATGAATTTGTAAGCATAAAGGACAGTTTGCTTTGATCTGGAATCCAGGGAAGGAGCGCCAAAGACATGGGATATTGACTTTATAAGTATTTGAATGGTCACCAGGTTGTAACAGGCACCTGGGTACAAGGAGAAGAATCTACGTATTACTTGGAGAGAAATGAAAATAAAATTCTAAAAACACGTAAACAAAAAATCCACAAAATACACTACTTCACAAGCTTCATGCATCCTTCTTGAACTGGATCCTAGTGATTCCAAGCCAGAAGGGTGAAGATACCTAAGCTAGAAGAGAAGCGATGATATAACTTTGATAATGGGTATAATGGAAACCTGTACCTCTTTTTGTTTTTTCTCCCTTTTAATAATGGAGGTAAATTTTCAAAAAAAAATACTAAAAATAGCAAAAATAATACAATTAAGTAAAGATCACATTTAAAAGGGCCCTTGATTTGCAGGAAAAAAATCAAGTGTAAAATTTTTCTTGCTATAACAATCTTTTAGGCTATGTCGTTTTAGTGAAAAAATGTAATTTGACAACGTTAAAAGAGAGTCACTAGTCTTCAAACATAGTTAATCTTCAAAATTAAAACTAAGGTACTTTTCTCATTTAAAAGCTGCACAGTCAATACAAAGTGTGTTTTGCCTCATATTAACACTGTGTGTCTCTAAAGCTCAGCATAAATAAAGCATGTACAGATCAAACTATTTTCTCTTTGATTTATATTTTTATTTCACTAATATTTTACATTCTATTCTGATTAATTGTAAATAAGCACCGACATCTAAGTTAGGATAATGTTGCTTGAAAAACCTTAGAAATTTACTAAGATAAAATAGCAGACAAAAAGTAACCAATTATATATCACAGAGCATCATAAAATAGCTACTTGGCTTTTGCAGCATGCTAATTTCTTGGACAGTGGATTTAATTCAGAGTCTGGTCTGAGGACTGAAGTTCCAGAAAATCACCTTTATAAGCAGACTCCAAATTAATCAGGCCCTCAATTTTGCAGGATATGTGTGCACAAAGCAGAATATTAAAACATAGAGATGGTAGATGTTTTTTCCTCCTGAATGTATTTCACTCTCTGATGTGGCACATGCCTTTCCTGGAATCATGATTTCTAAGAACCTGAATTCAGAGCCTTAAGATGACTTACTGCATGAACTCAGAGCACAGGAAACTGGGCTAAAGGGTATGTTAGGCCATGGAAAATCCTGGTGATCTCTGTCATCACAGGATGTGCCTGTGTAGTGATTAGAGGGCTGTGTAGTAAAGTTTGCATTACCCTAATCTGGTGTCTCTACCTATAGACTTTGTTAGATAAACACTGATGATTCTTCCACTGCCTTTGCTTCACGTTTCTCATCTCCACGCAGACCAAGCACCTTCCTCCTATTCACTCATTTTTTTCTTCAGGCACTGTGGTAGGCAGAAAAGAAATGGCCCCTAAAGATGCCCACATCCTCTCTCCTGGAACCTGAAAATATGCAATGCTCAGTAGCAAAGGGAAGGTAAAGTCACAGATGGAATTAAGGTTGCTAATTAACCAACTTTAAGATAAGGACTATTCTAGGTTATCCAAGTAGGATGAATGTGATCACAAGGGTTCTTAAATGTGGAAAGGGGAGGCAGAAGAGGTAGTCTCAGAGTGAGGCAGTATGAGGTGACTAGACTGGCCATCACTGGCTTTGGAGGTGGTAGGGGACCAGGAGCCTAGAAATGCTAGCAGCTTCAAGAAGCTGAAAAAGGTGAGTAAATGAATCCATCCCTCGAACCTCCAGAAAGAAATCTGCCCTGCTAACACCTCAGTTTTAGTCTAGTGAGACCCATTTCAGACTTTTGACACTGAGAACTGTGAGATAAGAAATTTGTGTTGTTTCAAGCTGCCCAACTTGTGGTCACTTGTTACAGTAGCCAATAGCATAGGCATATTATTATGTCCTGTTGCTTTACTTTTGTCTTAGGAAATATCTTGTATTTTAAAGGGGTTTTTACCACTGAGAATTTCATCCAGTGTGAGTTGACTATAAAGAAGACCAACTTATTGATGACTTACCTTACTGTAGTTTTCTATATATTGACAACAAAAGCATGGGATATGGAGTAAAATAGTTGGAGTTCCAACTCTGGTTTTTCACTTGATGGTTCTGAGTTCTCTAATCAATTTGTTTTAAAGACTATCAATTTTCTAAACCACTATGTTTACTCAGCTATACGTAACTGACTTGACACATAGGATGTTTTGAAGTTCAAATTGGAGAATGATACATAATTAAGATAATCAACTTGTTTTCTTAATTTACAATGATAGACATTAAGACTGAAAGGGAATACTATTTAGAAGCTGACTAGCTTAGCAGGAGATATTTGCCCTATACCACTGTTTTTAAAACTCTGCCACTAGGCCGGTTGCGGTGGCTCTCGCCTGTAATCCCAGCACTTTGGGAGGCCGAGGCAGCCGGATCAAGAGGTCAGGAGATCGAGACCATCCTGGCTAACATGGTGGAACCCTGTCTCTATTAAAAATACAAAAAATTAGCTGGGCATGGTGGCTGGCGCCTGTAGTCCCAGCTACTCAGGAGGCTGAGGCAGGAGAATATCTTGAACCCAGGAGGCAGAGGTTGCAGTGAGCTGAGATCGCACCACTGTACTCCAGCCTGGGTTGCAGAGTGAGACTCCATCAAAAAAAAAAAGCCCTCTGCCATTAATTTTGGTGGGAAGCTTGGTTGAGATAGGCAAAGGTTGAAGGAAGGGAGAGGTTGGGTGGTGAACTAATTTACTCCTTACCCACACTCGATTTAAACCAAAGCAATACCAATCTGTGTAAAATAGAATTTGAAGTAAAGGGAGAGGGTTCAAAAAAGTTGAGAACACTTGCACTGTATTATGTGCAAATGCCAGGTCCATGTAACCTTGAATAGTTCCTCTGGCCTGTCTATGTGAACATTTGGAGATGCACAGTTCCTATAAGCAGGTGCATAGAAACAGAAGGGTACATATTTGCATATAGGATTAAAAGAAATTACTTCCGTAAAACGTCTAGCACAGAGCTACAGAGTGTATTTTTAATACATTACAGTTCTTGAGTAAAGATGATTATTTGATAACACTAAGTGATATGAAGCCAAGAAATGTAGTAGTGTTCGAATCCTTTCCACCTCCCTTACTCTTGGGTTCTGACTTTAGAAACTAAGTAATTCCAGGACATAAGTGAAAACACATTTCAACTGCCCTCTATTCTACTTACTTGGTAAATTAGCCTGCGCATTATTTTTAAAATAAATTTTGTTCTATTGCTAAAATGCCTTCTCTAGAAAGTTTCTGTCTGTTGAATTCATTATTTAAAATTGAATCTTACTGCTTTGGGTAAATATCAGTATGTTTACTATATATTTGCATTGTGCTGGCATTAGGTAAGCATTCATACAGTGTTCCTTCTTATGAAGAGTGACATATTTTATAAGAGTGGAAAACCATGGAAATGAATTCTCATAGTTTCATAAAATATATCCAGTGTTTGTCTTGCAAAATATTATAATACCATATAGTTAATAATATAATAATTAATATTCTTAAACATTTCCAAAAGACCAAGTATACTATGAAAAATTTTTTTAAAAAAAGACATTTATTCAGCACCACAATCAGACTATTACATTTAGCAATCAACAGCATGGGTGCAAAAAAAAAAAAAAATTACATTAAAACCCTTTGTTGGAATGCTTTACACTTTCCACAGAACAGAAACTAGAATAACCTGTTATACAGTTAGTCGCAAATACAGTCCTCGAGTTTTTTGCCCATACACATGAGTATTTTTCTAAAACATTTCTTCTTTTTAACAGCTAGGCCCTGCCACCACTGTGCTTGGCTAAGTTTACAAATCTATTACAACCGGTAGCTTCCCTGTCACTTCTCTGGCTCTCCTCTCTTGCTAAGCTTTGTTTCCTAATTAAAATTTTCTGCCACTGCCATAGCTACTGCTTCTACTGGAACCGCCATCACCACCTTTGTTTCATGGTTTGGCAAAGTATTGGCCTCCACCACCATAAGGGCCAGAGCTTCTGCATCCAAAGTTTCCTCCCTTCACGGGTCCAAAATTTGAAGAGTGATTGTTGTCATTGCCAAAATCATTGTAGCTTCCACCACCTCCAAAATTGCTTCCATCATTACCAAATCCATTATAGCCATCCCCACTGCCACCATATCCACTACCACTATGGCTGCCACCAAAGCCACCACAACCATTGAAGTTTCTTCTATGACCAAAGTTGTCATTCCCACTGAAACCACCTCCATGACCACCACCAAAGTTTCCAGAACAACTTCGACCTCTTTGGCTGGATGAACACTAGCCATCTCTCACTTTGACAGGGCTTTCCTAACTTCACAGTTGTGGCCATTCACAGTATGGTATTTCTGAATGACAGTCTTATCCATGGAGTCATGGTCATCAAAGGTTACAAAGGCAAAGCCCCTTTTTTTGTTACTGCCTTGGTCAGTTATGATTTCAGTTACTTCAATATTTCCAAACTGTTCAAAATAGTCTCTTAGATGATGTTCTTCAGTGTTTTCATTAATGCCACCAACAAATATCTTTTTCACAGTTAAGTGGGCACCTGTTCTTTGAGAATCTTCTCTTGAGATCGCTCTTTGGTTCCACAACTCTTCCATCCACCTTGTGTGGCCTTGCGTTCATGGCTGCATCTACCTCCTCCACAGTGGCATATGTGACAAACCCAAAGCCCCTGGAGCACTTGGTGTTTGGATCTCTCATGACCACACAGTCCATGGGCATTCCCTACTGCTCAAAATGGCTCCTCAGGCTCTCATCAGCTGTTTCAAAGCTTAACTCTCCAATGAAGAGCTTCCTCAGCTGTTCAGGCTCTTTAGGAGACTCAGACTTAGACCTGATGGCAGAGAGAAGAGAGATTTTAACCATGCTTCTTCGGCGGCATCCATGGACAGAAAGGCTATGAAAGTATTTTAAGCAAATAAATGTATTATAAATATTTACACAACACAAGAATTTTTACTATTATCAGAGGATGTGAAAAATATATTAAATAGACATGATATGATCATTTCATTTGAATAAAGAAAGCACAGTAAAGTATCCCAAGAAAAAGTTGAAGAAACAAAAATATTAACTGTCAAAACTTACTAAGGTTGAGTGACAATACAATGTTTTTTCTTGGTAACTTTGCGATAATTTATTTTGGGTAATTTCTATTGAGATACACTATAAAAGTTTGATTTTATTTATAATTTTTATAATACCCTCTTCCCCCACACACTTTCTGGATGAAAACAGCCTGAACTTCTATAATGTTTTCTTTCAAGGAAATATTTAGCACAGACATACACAAAATAAATAAAACCTAAAACCTACTTTAAAAAGCTTCTGTAATGCACTGATTCCATATACATACATACATACATGCACATGTGTATAATTCTACATTGTGTTTATTTATATATATATTTGTGCTAACTTACATACAAACATATCAACTGTCATTACCAATACTGAGATGATTTGAGATCGTGTATGAACATGACCATCTAATGACTGAAGACCTAGGTCTAGGAAAACATCTCTTTACTAAAAATTATTATGCTTAATTCAATAATGAAAAACAATAATTATTTTTTACTATTTATAACAGCTTTTGTCCTTTTTGAAATTGTAAGATGTTTTCAAACATTTGAAAAGTTCTCAAAATCTTTCACAAACAGCAGTTATTTTACCCATTGTAATTCTAAAGAAAGAAATATATGCAGATTGTACATTCTGATTACTATTGGTCTCAAGTGGATGCCAATCTATACTGTGAAAATATAATGGAAATTTGCCTTAACTTTGCGTATTGGGGTGATGATAATAGACAATCACTACATATCAAATACTCTACTCCTCTAGATTCTGAAATTCTTTTTTCAACCCATTGTACTCTGGAAGTTCCAATACTGGTACACTGGGAGGAGAAATTTTCTAGAGTGAGGACCAGTTCTTAGAAGTTTTATTATTATATATGATATATGCAAAAAGTATATAATGTACATTAGATATAATCAGTCTACATACATTTACTGAACAATTATTGATGCCTAATAGACCTGTCAAACTGAATATATTCTAACTAAATTCCTGGTCTTCCCCTAAAAACTTGCTCTACCATATTGTAAATAGTAGTAATTCTATCCTTTCAGTTAGTCTTAAAATCTTGGAGTTACCCATGTGTTCTCATTGTTCAATTCCCACCTATGAGTGAGAACATGTGGTGTTTGGTTTTTTGTCCTTGTGATAGTTTGCTGAGAATGATGGTTTCCAGCTTCACATGGACACAGGAAGGGGAACATCACACACTGGGGCCTGTTGCGGGGTGGGGGGAGGGGGGAGGGATAACATTAGGAGATATACCTAATGTTAAATGCTGAGTTAATGGGTGCAGCACACCAACATGGCACATGTATACATATGTAACAAACCTGCACGTTGTGCACATGTACCCTAAAACTTAAAGTATATATTAAAAAAACTTGGAGTTACCCTTGATTTCTCTCTTTCACTCAAAAAATCCTGTTATCCTGAGATATTTCCAGAATACTACCACTTCCCACTGCCTCTGCTGCTTGTCGAAGCCATCATCATCTCTAACTCCTATCCTTGTTCCCCTTACAGTCTAATTTCAACCTAGCAGCCAGTGTTATCCCCCTAAGTATAGATCATGCCATCTCTTAGTTCATATATCCAAGGGCTCCCCATCTTACATAAAGTCAAGGCCAGCCTCTTCACAATGGCTGTGAGGCCCATCACACTAGCTCCCTGCTACTTCTCTGACATATTCTTCAGCTCCAGCCATTCTGGCTCCTTCTTGGTTAATTACAACATCAGGAATTGTATTGGTTCTTCCTGATTCCAGGAATATTCTTTCTCCATATGTCTGGTGGCTCATCCCTCCTATCTTTCCAATCTTTGCTCACATGTAACCTCCACAGAGAGGCCTGCACTGACCACCATACTGAAGCTTGCAAAACAAACCCTGGTATTCTTGTTTCCCTTCCCTGCTTGATTTTTGTCTGTAACACTAATAAACTTCTAACCTATTATACAGTTTACATATTTCCCCTCACTAGAAAATCCATGAGGGAAGGAATTTGTTTATTCCTTTAGCCCAAGTCCCTCGAGGTGTGGCTTACACACAATGAAAATTTCTTGAGTGAATGAATGAATATGTGCTATTCACTATAATAAGTACCCAGGAAGCCGATAGTGAACAGGACACATGCCTCCTGCTTAACGGAGCTTACAGGCTATTGCACTAGTTGTAGCACTTAAAACTTGAAGAGATATTTAAAGTGCACATATTCCAAATTCAACATTTTATAGATCAAGAAACTGAGGCCCAGTTATGTTATGGGGCTTTTCAATAACACTAGAGGTTTCAGAATTCAATTATCTGATTCATAATGCAGCAGTGTTTTTACTACATACTACGCTTAACAATTACCTTTTATCATAGTTTGCAATCAAAGTACAGCACGTGTTATAAAAATTAAATATAAGACATATAGGGGAAAAGCCAATGTACAATATTACACATTATATTATTTATGCTGCTGAATAAGTGGTATAAACAAGTAATGGAGCTGAGTGCAGTGATGCATGCCTGTAGTCCCAACTACTCTGGACATGAGACGGGAAGATCTCTTGAACATGAGTTCAAATTCGATCTGAGTAACATAGCAAGACTTCCTCTCTTTAGAGCAAAAACAACAATAACAATAAACAACAAATAATGCTGGAGTAGTTCAGAAATCTCTGTGCTCTAGAATTATTATGGCATAATTCAATGAACTGAAAGATGAGTGAATAAAAAATAATGAAATGAGGTATAATATAACCAAAGTTGTGGAAGTAGAGTAGATATAGTTTGGGAAGATAATAAAAGAGAGTGAGAAGCTCCCTTGAATTAATTTAAGTCTTTAGGCTTTAGAGAATTGAAATCCTTCCAGATACTACACATTGAAGATGTGATCACAGATGAACTCAAGATGTCATCATGGAAATCAGGTGAGAAAATGTTCTTTCAATTTTCAAAAAGATAAAAATAGTGGATGACAGAAATAAAAATACTGAATAAACTAGCTAAACAAAGCTTTCATGAGCAATTAGTGGCAGGATTGGCAGTTATAAGGAGTTAGCATAGGCTTAATGATAACAAGACCTGCTATAATGGTTTGATATTGCATCTTAAAGTTAGTATGGCCGAGGTAGGTGGATCATCTGAGGTCAGAAGTTCGAGACCAGCCTGGCCAAGATGGTGAAACCCCATCTCTACTAAAAACACAAAAGTTAGCAAGGGATGGTGGCAGGTACCTGTAATCCCAGCTAGTCAGGAGGCTGAGGCAGGAAAATCACTTGAACCCAGGAGGCAGAGGTTGCAGTGAGCCAAGATCACACCATTGCACTCCAGCCTGGGTGACAAGAGTGAAACTCTCTCTTGAAAAACAAAAAAAAAAAAGAAAAAAAAAGTCAGTATGATGGTGCCCATATTTGTTATGTGTGTATTTGTGTATGTGCATGCACATTTGTATGAATTTGAGAAAGGTATTTGACAAAGTTTCTTTTGTTGTAGGCCATATGGAGTTAAATAATCACCACATTTTGCTGGTTCATATCTGGCTGAACATTTATACATCAATTATTGATTAATGAATAGGTTTCAACTTAGAATAGTCTATACTGCAGCAAGTTTTCTACCTTGTCTCATTTATTTTTTCCTTTTTAACATTTGTGTCAATGACCTGAATGTAGATCAAAATAAAGCACAGTTATGAAATTTGAGGCTGAGGCTACATAATATGGCTATTTAAATATAAGATGACAGAATCAAGGTTTCAATGACATTGAGCAGAAATGATAATCATAATTTTAATTACCACATATTGGAGTACCTATTATATGCTGAATAGGCACCTTTATACACTGCATCTCATTTGATTATTACAACTACTCAGCAAAGTAGATGTTATCCTCATTTATACATAAGAAATATAAAAATTAAATCTCATACTCATTGGTTGAAAAGCAATTTTTATCTCAGCTCTGTCTTACTCAAGAGCTCGTGCTATACCATTCCTATGCTGAAGTTTATAAAATTTATGAGTAGGAAATTTAATAGGGATAAATGCAAACCCCTACATTTAGATACTGAGTCATTTTCCTGAGTATGGAAAGGGGCAACTTGAATTTAAAATACCTATTTTCTAATAGAAGATTTTTTTATATGAGTGAAGAATTTTATTGAGCTGCTAATGAAGCTAATATAATCTTAAATTTTAGGCTGCATTGAAAGTTTCAGACCAAAAGGATATTTGTCCCATTCTGTTCCTCTTTGATCAGATCATATCTAGACTACTGTGTTTAGTAGGTCCTGTGGCTCCTAAAGAAGTGTACGGACAAACTAAGGAGACTCTTACGGAGCATGAGTAATTATGACCACAGGACATTTATCACATTCTTTATGTATTTATTGTTATTTTTAAAGTGAGTTCTTACAGGAAAAGTCCCAAATTTCTGTTTGGAAGATACTTATAACAACAGATGACCTAATCTTATGAATGAATATTTCTAAATCCAGAGAGTTAGCGGATATACAAGATTTGAACTCATGCACACTTACTGGATAGACCAGATCTCTGAATGACTCTACAAAGCAACATGAAGTACTTCTGGATAAAGCAAAATAACAATACAATAAACCACTTAGGACTACCACACTGAGAGAATGTAGCTCCAATAAAAGCTTTAACAGAGGAAAACAATTAGGGTTTCTACCTATTTATAAACATTATAGGATATATTTATAAGCATATGTATTCATGCAAATAACGGGTGTACTTCTTCTGTAAGTTCCACCATTACCAAAGGTGCCATAACACATTTTATAGTCACCAGGTAAGAGTGGGAGGATAGTATAAAGCACTCCAGCCATTGCAGCGTATCATGCAGAGGTAACTTGACTGACTGACATGAAAAATGACACTGCTGATCATCACATTCTGTTAGACTTTCAGACAGTTCATTTAGCCTTTGATGTTTTGGGTATATTAACTTCAATTTGGGGCTTTCAAACCAGTTCCAACTGATTTGACAGGAGCAGAAGAGACTTTTGCTTTCCATTTAAAGACTATGATCAAAGAAATAGTGAATGAGATTTTTTTTTTTAATTTGCTGGTTTTCTTGAGTGCCTTTAGCTATGATCTGGCGCATTTATTCTTCTTTGAGGAAGAGTAAGGTAAGACTAATTTAACACAAATACCTGCAGCTGGAATACAAAGAGGGTTCACTGTGTCATCTCAGGAATTTTCCTCAATTAAGAGGGAGTGAAGCAATGAAAATTGATGTTCCCATAAATATACTGGTTTTTTTCCATCAGATAAATTTGGAAACTCTGCCAATTGGAAAAAAGATTTTAATCAATGTCAGTTTTGTTACTCAATTATTCTAGCAAAGGTCATAAAGGGAAAAGTCATAAATATTTCCACAAATACAGCAAAGACCATCAAGATTACTTTATTTAGGTCACATTAATGCTTTGTGCTAATGACCATAAAGTATTTTTCATTTAGCTGCTAGTAAACACTGCTAATGAACATCTTTCAGATCTCCTTCAGGTCAGATTGCCTTGAGTGACACTTTAGAATCCATGAATTAGGAATGTGCTCACTGAGGAGAAACGCTCCCTTAAAAAAAAAATTACCTCTTTTCAATATCCTTCCTCCACATAAATACCAAGGACATTAATAATATTATTGTCAATGCAGGAAAGAGATTAAGCTATATTTATCAGTTTAGCATTCTTAGGTCACTTATATTTCTGGAACTAGAATATCAAGCATCTATACTCTAGGATAAGTTTAGTGCAAAGCTTTCAAGCAGGTTAATTGATGTAATGACTGAAAATCTTTACATTGCTCAATTTACTGGCTCAGGAATTTATTGCTAACGACAATAGAATAATTAGAATGTCATTTTAAAGTTTATTATTGGCCAGGCGTGGTGGCTCATGCTTGTAATCCTAGTACTTTGGGAGGCCACAGCAGGCAGATCCCTTCAGATTAGGAGCTCAAGACCAGCCTGGCCATCATGATGAAAACCCATCTCTACTAGAAATATAAAAATTAGCCAGGTGTGGTGGCACACGCCTATAGTGCCACCTGCTCAGGAGGCTGAAGCAGGAGAATCGCTTGAAGCTGGGAGGCTGAGGTTGCAGTAAGCAGAGATAGCGTCATTGAGCCCCAGCCTGTGTGACAGAGGCTCCTCCTCCAAAAAAAAAAAGCTTCTTATTGATAACTTTATCCTCTCTCTGGGCACTCCAGAGGTTATGAAGACCAATTATATCACAAAACAAAAAATAACAAAAATGAGAAAAAGAATGCAAACTTCAACTTTGAAAAGAAATCTAGCCTGAACATATTAACTACATTATTCAAACTTGATTGTGGCCAAAAGTCCAATTTAATCAAAAGCACTGGATCTTTTGCTTGTCAGTGCTTAGTTTCAACAATTTGCTGTGTAAAGCAGAGAAAATCAAAATAGTGACAACTTTTTTATGTGGATATAGCATGGGTCAGTAGCCCTTCAACAAAGACTTGCAGGAAATGGTTCCTAAGTGAGGAAACAAGTTATTATCTAGGAATATGCATTCAGATTTATACACTCAAAAGCCAAATTTTAATATCTTTTCTACCAACAGGAGAAGGTCATGACAAGATTTTCATGAGGAAGGAGAAAATAGGGCATTAATTTGAAGCATCTTGTAAGCGTCCTGGCAAGAGATGATGAGAATCTAAAGTAAATCAAGCAGGAGTGTGGGGAAAAGGTGGAAGGGATAATTTTGAGTTAGGTGTAAATCAAGACACTAGCTACAACAGTATAATTAGAATGTCATTTTAAAGTTTATTATTGATAACTTTATCCTAAAATCTATAGATTTTAGTGGTTGAATACAGAAAATGAGAGAAATAAGAGTCACAGATAACTACTAGGCTTCTAGATTGGAGGCATTGTTTTGAAGAACAAGGCTAAATGACAGAAACTATCAGAAATCAGAATTTATTATACATCTGTATTAATAAGACAGTATAGAATTGTATTAGCACAAAGAAAGACAAATAGAATAACTAAATAGAGACTTCAAAAATAGGCCCATATTTACACAATCACGTGATTTACAATTTACAACCAAAGTTCCATCATAAAACATTGAGGAAATAATGTCTTCTCAGTAAATAGTGAGGAGTTTACTCAGTATCAGTATAAAAAAAATAAACTTTCAACCCTATCTTTCACTTCACACAAAAATCAGTTTAGTTGGATGGTAGAAAAAGGGTGAAAAATTAAAAAGATAAACACAGCTTCTATAAGGTAACAAGTATAATTCTTCATGTCTTTATGGTAGGTAAAGATTTTTGTAAACAAGGGACAGTAATAGCAATAAAGGGAGAAATTGAAGAATTGTAGTCAATAAAATTATGAGCCTTCCTTCATCAAAAGACAGCATTAGATAGAAAAAATATATAGAATGGAAGAGATATTTGCTATAAAAATTTTTGAAAAAGTGCTCATATTGAATATATAGAGAGAACGCATAAAATCAATTTTAAAAAGATAACAATATTTTAAAATGGACAGAATTATTGAATACACACATGATTTTTCATAAAAAGATATGTGGAAGTTCAGCTGGCTAGATTTCTTTTTTTACTTATATTTCAGATTATTTTAAACAGGTGCAAGCTGAAATGTTCAATAATATGTCTTTTCTGCAAAATACTAGTGATTCAAAGGTTGCTCTTTAGCACAACTCCTAAAAAAAGCTGCACCAACTTTATTATAGCAATGGTAATGTGAGTTCTTGAATGATTAGTTTTTTCCTTATTTATTAATAAAACTAGTGACAAACTCCATAAATGTTAGTCGAAAATAATAGGTGCATTTTATTGAATACGTATTAAATATAGAAAACTCTAATAAGAATTCTAGATCATTATCTCATTTCATGCAATAAGCATGTAGGATTGGAATTATTATTATTTCTCCTCTTTTACAGAAAAGGACATTGGAGCTAAAGATGTTAAATAATTTTTCCAAAACCTAAGCACTAATGGGAGATGGAGTTAAATTCAAATTGCCAGCATGCCCCTGGAGAACATGCTCTTAAGCAATGTGCAATGCAGTAACGAGTTATAGTAAATTCCCTTCCAAATTTTAGCAGATTTACCACTCCTTTTCCTAATCAGTGAATTCTAATGCAAAGGTTAATTTGGCAGTTTTTCTAACATTAGAGATACCCTGAAAAACAGATCATTGAATCAAAGTATTTAGGATCAGTTATAAGATTTCTACTGACGGCAAGTGTTTGACAAGGAAAAATGCAATCAATACCTACAGATGCTTTTAACTGTAACCAAAGTACACTTACTAATAATATGTTTTTCAAGCAGAAACTGATAACAGTAGTGTAAGCTGAGGACACAATTTATTATCCGATTCAAAAGTGCTTATAAGTCAATGACTTTCAACTCGGAAATTAAAGGGGAAAGTAGGATTTAACCAATGAGGCTTTTATTCTCTTTGATTAAGAAAGCAATGCTTACTAAATAATATTTGGAAATACTGACAAGTGTGAAGAAAAAAATAAGTAAAGTTGCCCAAATTTATATGTTAATATTCAGACAATTGGCACAATATATAAAATTGGATCAGGTTAAAGTTAACTTTGAGCTATTTGCAACTAGATGCCATTAAATGAATGCTATAAAGATCAAAAACCTCCTATTTTAGTCTTGTGTAACTGATTTTATAGTATAGATATTGACTTTAATGTGGTTTAATACTAAAATTTATAGACAAAAAGTGAAAGCAACTTGTCCCAGCTCTGGTTTAAATCAATTCTGTATTTTCTTAGAAAGTTATTTAACTTCTCATACTTATTTGTATTTGTGTTATGGAGTAATACAAAACTGATTCTGTCAATTTCTCAAATTGATAATAAAAAGGAAAGAAATTTTAGGTGTCAAACTTTGCATGAGAGAATACTATCTAAGTGCTCTATGTTTCACTTTTGTTCCTTTTTAATATTACTAATACTCCCAAATAAAATACTATTGCATTTTGTGTGAACCATTTAAGTAGTTTCTAACTTGTCCACTACCCTTCAGCTTTACTCTGTTTAATGCAGGGCCCATCATCCTGAGAGACACTCTTCCAAAAGAACAGTTCTAAGTCTGCCACTTCTATTAGTACTCGGTGATTACAGAAATTCAGAACTACTGTAGCCTGCCTTCTTCATCTTTTCCACAGGGGTTGCTGTAAAACTTCATTATATTTTTATGGCTTTCTTTCTTCCTTTAAACCTCTCATTCTCAAAAACTTGGGGAAGGGCCTTTATTGTTATCTTCACACAAAAGAAAATGGAAGTAATCTGCATGAGACCTTGCAATTTGCTCATCCCCTGCCCTCCTCTAAATGTACATGGATTACATTCTTACTTCAGAGGAATCCATGCGTCTTCTTTCCGAAGTGCGAACTCCATGTAGGCACTCCAGCTCATCCCTCTTAATTTCCTGAGGTCCATGATTCACAAGTTCCCTTTCATATTTTGTCTTCGTACTTTCCCTTTCTATGAACCCCTTCCTTCTCTCTGTAAAATTGTTGAAGCTGCCTTCATCTTTTGAAAAGCTTACTTCAGCCTTACCTTGCACTCAAACCACCATTATTCCTTTCCTTCGCTGACACATTACTGAAGCCAAGCCTGTAATTCTTTTCCACTTATTCAGCACCTTTTACTCTTCAAATAATTTCAATTCAGGTTTTTTATTAATTTGAAAATTGACCTTGATAAGATCATCAGTGATCTAAAAATTATTAATCCAATGCCTCACTTCACTGCTCACTAGATAGACCCCCTCTAGGATTTAACATTACTGATGTCATTCTTTAGACTCTTTCTTCCTTGGATTGATAGGAAACTCATTTTTTTCTGGTTTCCTTTCTATCTTTTGACCTTATTACTTATGGCTGTTTCATCATCATTCCCTAAAATGTTGATATTTTTCACGGAGCTCTAACTACCCATTTGCCTCTTCGTTTATATATGCTTCTCCTCTTGGTAACATATGCTACATATGTGGTCTATACTCTTATGATTTTCCCTTACACCTAAACATTCATAGCTCTAACCACTACTTTCTCATGAAAGTTCTTCTCCCCTGCCTTTCCATACCACAATATGCGTGATTTGATGCTATCTATCTTTCAGAGTCTTATTCAAAATCTTCCAGTATATATGATCCTTGCTTCTTTCCCTCCCTCCTGAGATATCCTATATTGTGTTTTTTGTGTCCTTCTTGTGATACATTACTTTCTACCTTGCTTTATCTGCAGCGATGTGGAAATGTGTGCTACCTGAGAATAATGTTCTTGTTTTTTAGCTGCATATCAGTGCTTTTCACAGTTTTCTGTGTAGTAATTTCTCAATAAGCATTGTTGAATGTGTGAAAAATAAATATTAAAATTGCAAAATATCTTACAGATAATCAGATTTTGTTTTGATAGCAAATGGTCAGACTTGGGGTGGGGCATCTTATAACCTAATATCCTGTGCTCAAAAGAGCCTCATTAGTTCCTGAAATATTTTTGTTGTAGCATATAGATCCAACAGCTTTCATAAAATTTCCCTGATTAAGCAAAGTGTGGTGCCAGTGTTCCTCCTTCCCTCCCAATTCAAAACTTCCCTTCTTTCTTCTGCAGAAATAATGAACAAGATAGCTAGTACATGAGGTAAATATTGTTTAATCCCTTTAGAAATATAGTTTTTACAACATGTTTGACTTTCCTCATGTATGGTTTTCTGATATGTATGCATCAAGACAAAAGGAACACAGGTAGGGATCACATGTTACTGGGAAATGTTCTTTAATTTCAAGAGCAGAAGAAAGACAAACCAGTATGAGTGAAGGAAGAGAAACGGGATCCCCTTTTGGGTTACTCAGTAATCCTGTGATAATATCAGTTCCTGTACACAAATATTTTAAAAATACATAGAGCAAATTAGAGCTGTTTTCCTAATTTCATAGGCTTTTTGAAGAATTAGGGACATTTGATATTACAGAAATTAATTGCAGAATAATAATCGTAAGCTGAGCTAACTGAGCACCAGTGATTGCTGACTCTGCAGTTAGTTTTAGCAATACAAGTACAGGAGAAAGACTCTCAGGAGTGAAGCATTAAATACAATGAAAAACTAAGATATAAGAAAGATGGTCAGGGGCACATGCCCTAATCTAAAACAGGTAAGTTAAAATTCAGAGGCTATGGAAATTAAAGAACATTTCCCAGTAACATGTGATCCCTACCTGTGTTCCTTTTGTCTTGATGCATACATATCAGAACACCATACATGAGGAAAGTCAAATATGTTGTAAAATCTATATTTCTAAAGGAATTAAACAATATTTACCTCATGTACTAGCTATCTTGTTCATTATTTCTGCAGAAGAAAGAAGGGAAGTTTTGAATTGGGTGGGAAGGAGGCACTCTGGCACCACACTTTGCTTAATCAGGAAAATTTTACTAAAGCTGTTGGATCAATGTACTATTTCTGTAGAATGAATCAAAAGAATTGAGATTATGTAAAGTTCTTACTAGAAGAACAGAAAATATTTCTCCAGAAATTATGACTGGGCAGAGGTTGGTTGATTCAGTCATTCAACAGATATTTATTTACCCTTCTGTGTGCTAGCCATTGTTTTATGTGCTCAGGATAGGTCAGTGAATACAATAAACAAAGATCTCTGACTTCCTGGAGCTTATATTGTAATGAGAGAAAACAGATAATAAGCAGCAAGCATGATAATAAATAAGTAAATGATATGGTGTATTAGAAAGTGAAAGTGTTATGGGAAGATGAAGTAGTTCAGGTTAAGAAGAAGCAGGAGTTCTGTGCTGTATTAATGCAGTGGTCAGAGTAGATTCACTGGGGAAGTGAAGTTTGAGCAAAGACTTAAACTAAGTGGGATGGAGAGCCAAGCTGTCATTGGATTGCCAGTCAGAATACATTTCCAAACCCCTGTGAGAAACTCAGGCATTAAATCTGGTAGGAGGAGATTTGGCCCAGGAAATGCGAAGACAGGATTCCTCTACTTACATATACAGTTATGCTGCTCAAATCATTGAAATTCTATTAACTCTCAATTTCCTCATTTGTAAAAGAAGTATAGTAGTATTAATGTTGCAGTACAGGAAAAAATAAAAAAGTTTTATATTTAATAAACTTTTAAAATTTAGAATTGATTTAGATTTATAGAAAACTTAGGAAGATAATACAGAAAATTCCCATATATCCTACACCCAGTTTCCCCTGTTATTAATGTCTTACAATAATATATTTGCCACAATTAGCCGACCTATATTGATTCATTAATGTTAACCAAAGTCAAGATTTTATTCAAATATCCTTAGTTCTTACCTAATCTTCGGTACAGGTTTTTCCATCCAGGATACTATATTACATTTAGTTCATGTCCTCTGGGGCTCCTCTTGGCTGTGAAAATTTTTCAGACATTCCGTGTTTTTCTTGACCTTGACAGTTTTGAGGAGTAATGATCAGGTATTTTGTAAAACATCCCTCCACTGGGAATCATTTGATCTTTTTCTCATCATCCAACCAAACTTACAGGTTTTGGGGAAGAAAGTTACTGAGGTAAAGTGCCAGGCTCATCACATTGTATCCAGGGCACACACTGTCAACGTGACTTATAAGCTGTTGATGTTAATCTTGATCAGCTGACTGAGGTATTGTCTGTCAGGTTTCTCCAAAACCTTCACACTTAACAGTGAGTTTTATAGAGACCTAAAACTAAAATCTAGCCCCATGATACTTGATGATATTTGTTGAATCCACCTCCTGGGTAAGGAAATCTACATCCATTAAATGCATATTCCTGGAATCTGTTTTGTACTTTGTGCTGAAATGCATCAATTTCATAAATCAACCCAGCTCTTTCATAAAAGGAAGTAATTTATGAGTTCTTTTCTCTCAGATAAATGTTGTGGGAAGAACAGGAGTTTTAAAATGTACTTCCTTGTAGCTATATACAAGCCTTTGGTCATGTTTTCCTTCAATTATATTTTAACACAAAAAGTGTAAACTCCGTATCTCTTCCAACTTGTAACATGTCAAATATGTATGTTGCTTTGGAATGTATTGTACTACTGTCTAGCAAGTTCTGTTTGGGAATAGAAAATACATTTTCTAGTGATAAGAGCATATTTCAACTGAAGCAGCAAGTTGGTTATAAGGCCCCAGGTTATATTTCAGAAAATGAAAAGCAAGCAAATCAAACAGAAGGATAGGCAGGACTTGCAGGCTAACCAAAGCCTTCATGTCTTTCTAATTTTACTTTCATGATTCCCACAGAGTAAATTATACTGCACAAAGTGAAATGGGGCCTTCTTTGTTCACACACTCATTCTTTTGTATTTGTTTCAAAAGATGCCAGACCCGGATCAAGCCCAAATTTTAGTGCCACCCTGTCAACACCAATGACAAAAACGTTTGCATTGTACATTACCATTTTTCTTTAAATGCAACTCATTTTCATAAAAAGCAGCCCTCAGAGGGCACAGTGCTAGCTTGGAGTGGTTCATTACAGAATGTTTGGTTAATGATTTTAATCTGTAAAAGTGCAGCAAACAGCTCCTGTAGCTGCCCCTCTGTTGTGGACAGGTCAGCTCTCCCTCCAGGGAGAGTGATCCTTGTCCAAACAGAGAAGCACATTTGTCCTTGGATTGTCCTTGACTGCCTCTGGTGCCCAGGGTCTCTTCTGTCCTACAGTCTCCTCATTAATCCAGAACTGTGATTTGGTGAGATGTTAACCCTGAGGCCTGGTGTGATTTTACATAACTTTGAAAAATAAAACACATTCTAGACCAAAAGAGATATTTCTAATCACAGAATATTAGAGGATCTTTTTTGCTCAGGGGACATTGCCTCATATTTATCATACTATTAAACATAGTATGGCTCTGAATAGGTGTAAACTATTTTACTGCTGGAGACATTGTGACATTTAGCTGTGTCTCTTATACCTGCTTTAATATTTTAGTATTGCATTTAACCATCCCTCCCCTTTTCTCATAACTCAGTCAGAGTCATCTTCACTGTAAACTTTATGGGATACTGGCTAGAAAGAGGAGAAAATGAGTAATAAATATATAGAGAAAAATATTTAATATTCATTTTTAAATAGTGCGTGGGATGCCTTTATATATAACTAAAGTTTACTATAAATGTTCACATAAATCCTACCCCCCCATTTCTAATCTGACTAAATCTATGTTCTTTATACCTATATTTAATTAGCATTAATTCCTACATCTTTCTTCCTGGAATACTACATTTAATTTATCTTCCTTACTTACTTAACCCCTCTGAAATATCCTTTCTTAAACAAGTAATAAAACTCTTTGTATAGATCATGAAAGAGTCCCCATGAGTAAGTAGTTGAATTAATTTGTCAGCAAACAACCGTGCGTACATGGGGAATAAAACACTAAACACATGTTATCGGGATATGGGTGGTAATTATATAAGTCTCACAGCAAAGTCAATCTGATCCATGTTTAACAATGTCTATATTATTGTGTTGCATAATAAGTATAAAAGAAAAAGTTAATCTAATGTCTGTATTTAGTATTTCTTACACTGAACCAAAGCATGTTTTTCTCACCTTTTTGCATCTTTTCCTGTTTTTGTAAATAACAGTCACTAAAATCTGAGCTCCCCGAAGGCACATATCAGCTTCACTGTGTGTCCTCCGGTCTTAGCACAAGGTCCGCTCTATGATAGTTTCACAATCAATGTTGAATGAGTAAATCCATATATCTACCCAAACATTAAAGTTGAGACTTGTCCGTGAAAATATATATATATATCTCCTTTCAGACTGGACTGGCATACTGACCAACTGAGATGACCTTATAAACTCAAACAATTCCAGAATTATTTTGTGTCCCCTATTTGTGTTTGACATTGGTCTATATCCAGCTGTACAGACGTGAACAGCCATAGTCCATGCCATCCGGGAGTTAACAGTCTAGTGGAAAAAGTGGATAAGATAAGAAACAATGTGGAATGACTGCATCATATATTGCCTATGAGAGAATGATAAGACTGGAAAATTATGCTTAGATTTTTGATTATCTTGAAAGCAATGGGCATATCTTAGATCACTTTTAAACAGTGACAAGAAACACTTATAAAAAGATATGCAATCTAATACTTCAAAAGTCCTAATTATATGTACCTATAATTCTAGCCTAGGGCTGAGAATCCTGGCCTGTTTAACTCCATTTCTAATTTCTATCCCAGTGGTTTTCAACCTTATCTACTTATGAAAATCACCTGCAGAGCGCATAAAAAATATTGAAATCTAGGCCACGTATTTATTCTGATTTTTTGGTGTGGATTGGAGGCTAATGCCTCATTTTTTAAAAAGGAGTACCTCCAGCTGATTCTAATATCCAGTCATGTTTGCAAATCATGATTCTGTTTTCTTCCTTTCATGACTTGGAAGAACTAGGCATCAGAAATTCAGATGTGAGGCTACAAATGGATAGCTAATTTGGGGAGCTGTAGTTTTATTGTGATATAGGAAGAAATAATCTGAGTTTGTAACTTACTCAGGGGCTGATTTGAGGCAAGTCAGTGATGTTCTACCCTTCATTAACTTAGAAGGTCTCTTTTTTTTTTCTTTCCTTTTTTTTTAAAAATTTTTTATTTTGAGACAGGATCACCAAGGCTGGACTGCAGTGGCCCAATCATGGCTCACTCAGCCTTGAACTCCTGGGCTCAAGTGATCCTCTCATCTCAGCCTTCTGAGTCTCTGGGATTATAGACATGTGCCACCATGCCTGGCTAATTTCAAAATTTTTTTTGTAGAGACTTGGTCCTGCTGTGTTTCCCAGGCTCCTCTCTAATTCCTTGCCTCAAGCAGTCTTCTCACTTCTTGATAAAGACTCTTTAGTAGTACCAGGCAAGCCAGATGGAAATATTCCATTGATCTTTGATGTGATTTTGGAGATAGGAGAGGGAAAGGAAAGGTGAGAGAAAAAATATAAGTACTCTAGGGCTTGAAAGTGAAGGTGAGGAGTGGAATGAAAAGAGATGGAAGTTAAAGAAACTTGAAATTATAAATCTTTCTCATCTTCATTTTGTCATCATACTATTAATAATATAGATCCTATATCAAATGCCCTCTTCCAAACTCTGGAGGAATAATCTGATATGGAAGTGATAGATCTTTCCATGAAAAGGAAGTACTATTATTACTTATTTATAATTTTATAATACAGATTTAATTATCAATCACAGGCTTATGGTATACTTTCTATAATGCTATTCATAATTTTCATGTTTGTATTCTATAATTTTGCTTATGACTTTTGCTCATAATTTTTACTTTGATGAAGTACTTGTGTTGTTTATACAGTCACAGAAAAACAAATTACCCAATGTCTATTTCACGGTTTGCAGTTACATTTCACACCCGTACACAAACATGCCCACAAGTCTCTGAACTTTATGCTGTGATCTTGAGGGCCTTTAGCATATTACTTCACACACGCCTTCTTGGTCCTCCTCAATGCCTGGGTTCTGACTGACTTTGTTGTTAACTTCATAATCATTTTGTTTCCTGAGTTGGGGCCTTTTTTGACAAATATACATATTAAGAATTTCTGATGTCTCGGTTGGGTAAGAACAACAGATAAAGCAAATTTGACTTTGAAATGAGAGCAAGAAAGATGGTAGAAGTTACTCTTCAAAGCTTTGCAATAATTCTTTAAATATATTGGGGACAGACACACATTTTTGTATAGTTTAAACATATATTCATATTTAGAAAGAAAAAAGTTTAAATTGATAGTTTAACTTGATGGCTTAAATGGATAGAGGCTTATTTTCTTAAGTAATAAGATATTGGGAGCTGGGTTCCAAGATGGCCACAACTACCCAAGGACCTCGTGTCTTCTAGTTTTCTGTTCTATCATTTTCTAAGCATGTAGCCTTTGTTCTCATCATCACAAGATGGCTGCTGCTCCTGCAGGCATTGTGTCTACTTCCCTGGAACAAGTAGGTAAAGTAAGTGCGAAGGAGAAAAATTCAAATTTAAGTGACAGCTGAGTTCATCCCATTTATAAAGCTTTCCCAGGAGGCCCACTCAGAAATTTTCTTTTGTATTTCATTGTCATACCTTGATTATATGGCCACCTCTACCTATAAGAAATTCCAGTATGGCTTAAGCTGGCCAATTTAATCCACCACCCAGTTTCTCTTCCCTACTAATCTTATCTAAATTTTCTTTGTTTTTAAACTTTAATCTCTTTAATTTCTGGAATGAAATTTAAAAAATCGACTGAAGAGGTAAAGCTGAAACTCACTGATAAGAGTTGTTGATGTACATATGAGAAAACACAGGCTTATAACAAGGTTCAGTAAGTATGAAGGGATCACTTAGGATTTAGAACAAATTAAGTTTTCCTCTTAAAAGTACTGAAAGAATACTTCAAAACTGCAGACTTCTTAATAATTGAGTAACCATTTGATTTTGCCTTGCTTGGTTCTTTTTAAGAACTGTGCCATTAGATACATTTCCTGGGAAAAAAAAAGACTCAGGAAAAAATGATGACTTTTCTCTTCAAACTACCTTAGAAACTAGGCAGCAATTAGTGTTGCCAGATTAACTTGGAGAGACATTTTGGTGACACTGTTGCTATTCTTGAGTTATTAACTACCGGTATCACTACATAATGGAAAAGTATTGATATTAAGATAAATGAAGTTGTTACTTCATCCAAAAAAATCAAGCAGAGGTATTCTTTTCTGTGGGTGTTCACTGGATTCATTTATTAATGCTGATTAGAAGTATTTAAGTTAATAAGTGTGCCCATGTTATGCCTAAGTGATATGTACTAGCTTTGAGTCTGATTAAATTTTCTTCATAAATATTTAAATTTCTATTAGGAATAGCAATTTAGTTACTTGTTAGTGAGCCTTTCTTGGCACATGAATACATAAATACAAACAAACACAAACTGAAACAATTCTCTATTCTCCATAGTAAATGTTGGAAGAATCATGTTCTGAAGACAAAATTAAATATCTGTACCTTTGGTGTATGTCTTTTTATAGTAACTGAATTAAACTGCATTTGCGTATGTGTTTGGACCATAAAGGAGTGAGTTTGCCTTACTAATTAGGATGCATACTGAGTGGAGAGTATAAATCAGTCCTTTATTTTTTATTTTATTTTTATTTTTTAGATGGAGTTTCACTCTTGTTGCCCAGACTGGAGTGCAATGGTGCCATCTCAGCTCACTCCAACCTCTGCCTCCTGGCTTCAAGTGATTCTCTTGCCTCAGCCTCCCAAGTAGCTGGGATTACAGGCATACGCCACCACACCCAGCTAATTTTGTATTTTTAGTAGAGACGAGGTTTCACCATGTTGGTCAGGCTGGACTCAAACTCCTGACCTCAGGTGAACCATCTGCACTAGCCTCCCAAAGTGCTGGGATTACAGGAGTGAGCCACCATGCCTGGCCTAACTCAGTCTTGATTTCTCACCAGTGATGATAACAAACACACATACACTCACAAGCCATAATTATCCCAGAGAGGACTTAAATTCACTTTCTTGTTTCTCTGATTAAGATTAGAAATTCCATTTCATTTTGATGTTAACTACAGCTGAAGAATTTAAACTGTTAAAAAGAAAAATATGTACTACTTAATTCACACAAATTAAATTGTGTTCATAATGAATGGTTCAAGGTATTCTTTTTAGAAAATATATTTAAATTTTGATGGTTCTAATATGAATGTAGCAATATTTTGATGAGTATTCATATCTTGGTGAAGTACTGTGAGAAAAGTTTATAAAAAGAGTTTTAGTTAATTTGTCAGCTTGTATTTTGTGTTATGACCTTCACATTTGAAGAAACTGTGACAATTGCTGACTAAAATCTGTACAGTGTTGTAATTTTATTGTCAGTAGAAATTGCACGAGTTGTTTACATATTTTGAGGCAAGATATTCTGTGCTTGAGGGTCAAAGCTTTGATTATGACTGAATTCTTGTTAGTTTGCAGATGCTTTCACTTTCTGTTTAGTAAAATATATATATATGTATTTTTGTCAGGAGTGAAAAACTGTATTTTGTTCATACTGAATTATTTGCTGCTCTTGTGGAATGAATGCCTCCTGGAATGAGTCATCAAATTAAATTGATAAGAACTGTTTTTTTTCTGAAAGCAGTTTTGCCACTGATTCTTCTGTGGGGAACAGTCCATGTTTAATTGACACACAATGTATCCATTAGGATTTTGATCTTGAAGCTATTTTTGTAAATACAAATAGAAATCTGCCTTCAAAACACCTATACTCTCCTTTTTTAATTATTTTATTTTATTTTGAGACAGGGTCTTGCTTTGTCGCCTAGGCTGGAGTGCAGTTGTATTACATGGCTCACTTAAACCTCAAACTCCTGGGCTCAAGCGATCCTCCCTTTTTAGCCTCCCAAGTAACTGGGACTGAAGGCACAAGCCACCATGCCTGGCAATTTTTTTTTTTTTTTAAGTAGAGATGACGTCTTGCTATGTTGTTCAGGCTGGTCTCAAGCCCCTGGGACTCAAGCAATCCTCTGGCCTTGGCCTCGCAAGGTGCTGAGATTATAGGCATGAGCCACTGTGCCCGGCCTCCTCCTCCTATGAGTGCCCTACTTCGATTATTTTGACTGGGCTTTCTTGGGTTTAAATGTTATTGTTAGACAGTGGGCTTCTATGTTTATATCATAATTAGAAGAATTCTTTTCAAAGTAAATGTTTTGCTTCAGGATCTAAAATAGACCACTAAAATAGAACTTTTGTTTTCATAATTGCTATAGAAATTTTATGTAAGAAAGTATAGAGGCTAGATGAGATCAGATTAGCAGTTCAATCAAAAGGCTAGTCAGTTTGAGAAGGCTAACTGTGAGAATAAATAAGATTAACTAATGATATAAGGTGAATGAATCCCTTTAATAAAATAGATTTACTTATCAGAGATTAGGAAAATAACCACATGTGAATAATGCGTTCATAACTGAGAGCAAATACTATATATTAACCAACTTACCTATTAGCCATTTTTCGTTCCAAACCAAAGAAATATAATGTAAAGATAAGATAAAACTGTCACCAGGATGGATCAAACATTCTGAGAATTCAACCTAGAATTAAAAGATGTCTAATGATTCAGAAATATATTTATTTTCAAATTGTCATACTGCATTTATGAAGATGACATTTGGGGATCCTATCATGAAGTATATAGATATTGGCATATGAATGACAATTTTTGAAATTTTATGACATTAAAAGTGTGAAAGGCACTTAATGACAAATAAACCTTAAAGCCCAGCTTTGAGGAGTGTTGCTTTCTAAGACATTAATTGAATGAGGGCCATTCTTCAAAAGTAAAAGTGTGAATAGAACAGAGACTGCTCACAGGAACAGTAGTTGGTTAATACACTATCAAAGCATATAAAGATCTGGGGATGAGGTGTTAAGTCAAGTGGTGAAAACCTGGGATTCCTGACAGAAGAGATGGAGATGGAGCTAGAAAAAGTGGGAAGCTATACAAACTGAGAGCAGAGAGAATCACATGTGTCTCAGACATATGATAATGCACAACCTTATCTGATTTACTTTCAAAAGATTTTTAACATTCATCAGAATTCCTCAATGGTTGCCCGTACCACCTTGTCAATGCCAGATGCTTGATCAGGGTCAGAAAGATATTGTTGAAATTCAGAAATGATTTTTAGAGTGTATGTTGTTTCCAGGTGGATTTTTCTGTCCATTTTCCTTGCTGAGAGATATCTAAATCAGCTTCAATAACTCTTGAAAAGCAAGAGAGACTCTTTATTATACTGTTTTTGATCTATTTATCTACATGTATCTATCTTTATCTAGACTCTATACCATATAGCCTAGGAATGTAGTAGAATATACCATTTAGTTACATGTAAGTATACCCTGTGATGTTTGCACAATGATGAAATTGCCTAATGATGCATTTCTCAGAATGTATCCCCAAAATTAAGCAATGCACGATGGTACGTATACATTATTAAATGATTACCACTATGAAGCTAATAAACATATTCATCATCTCACATAGTTACCATTTTTTCTGCATGTGGTGAGAACATTTAAGTTCTATTCTCTTAGCACATTTTAAGTTCACAATGGAGTATTATTAATTATAGTCATCATGCTATATATTAGATCTCCAGAATTCATTCATCCTGTATAACTGAAATTTTATACTCTTGGGCCAACATCTACCCATTTTCCCCACCTTTTCTGTATCGTAACAGAACTAAGCAGGAAGGGATAACCCTTGGAATTTAGAGCCACAGCTGTCAGGGCTATAAAACATGTGGTCTTAAGCTAAGGCTCAAAGATATTCTGCTGGCCCATCAGATACAAACAACCCAACCAGGCAAAAGGAGGAGAGGAAGTAATTGGAAGCTAGAAGGATAAAATAGGGTGATGAGCAGTTTTAGACAATTAGTGGTAGAATATAAGGGTGTAGGTACCAAGGGATGTAATTTTCAAGATTTGTATATGTTTGCAATTTTCTCCCTAAGGTGACCCTTGCTGCTTTCCTAATACATTTAAGAACTTTTTGGCTATAGATGGGTCTTTCTCCCCCAGGGCTTGATACCACTTCTCTGGTAGATTTTGGCAGTACACCAGGGATAAATATTGAAATCCTGGCATGTGGTTATAAGGCATTCTCCCAGAGAAAGGTCCACCATTTAGAGCCTGAACTCCTACTCTACCAGGACCAGGTAAGTCAGTTTGCTATGTAACTGAAAATCAGAGGCTGAAAAATATCCCCAGAGAACAGTCTCTGATGAGTCAACATAGCATACAAACGCAAAGATGAAATGAACAAACTTTAGGAACTAACATGATGCAATTTACTGTATCCTGAAAAATAGCTGATATTTTCATGTGAATCTGGATCCAGACACAGAGGATACATACCACATTTTCTATAGGTACATAGATATTTTTCAACATTTTCTACTCTATGGTACAATCGAAGGTAATGGAGTTCTTTGAAAGAACAGTTTTAAATTGCAAAAACTATCCAGCTAACCATTTGGATCCTTCTAAAGGGAGCATAAAATTGTTGGAACACATATTTCAGTGGTATCCACAGAAAACTAATAGTTCAGCTGAAAAATGTCTGGGTGCAATTAAACAGAACTTCTTCTTTCCAACAGCAAGACTGAGATGGATTTTAGTTTCTGTTAAGCACTAACCGATTCTAATTATTTTCTCTCTTTTTGAGTTAAGAAAAAGGGAAAAGTTATTTGGACATGAAACTATCTCTACTATGAGAGGTAAATAACTTTTTTCTTAAGTTCTCTAAATGTAAAAGTTGGAGGATAGTGTAGTATAGTACTATCATTTCACAGTTTCCACTTCAACAAAAATATATGCACTCCCTCAAATATATTTTCATATGATTTTTGCACATACACACAAACTTTTACTTAGCTATCTTGATTCATACTAATAACAAAGATTTTCATTTGAATATATGCTATACTGATATCCATCATATTTTCATTTCTCAACCTTAGATGTTTAATCTAGATATTTTAATTGAAAAGTACCACAAAAGTTATTAGTCTATCAGTGTACTTTCTGTATGACACAAAGAATAAATTGATCTACTGCGTGCTTACTGGACGACTAAGTATTTTTCCATGTAGAGTAGGTAATTTTATGATATGGTTACTATATTTTATGATATTATGTCATTTTATGTCATATAACACATTAATATAAATATACAAACTACATTAAATATAAGCCTAAGGAGAGAAGTTTCCATAAGACAACTGTCTTATTTCAGAAAGACTATATCTGTTAAAAAATATGATAATAGGGTTATTGTTTTTCACTCTTCAGGTATATTTTAAGATGTTTCTTTTCTTTCATGTCAATTCCTGCTTCTCCCCTACCACCTCAACCCTCCTTCCGTATGTTTTTCACTACCTATCACATATGAAGAATTACACTAGGTACTAGGAACAAAGACAATTAAAACAAAATTTTGGACCCCAAAGACTTCCAGCCTGAAGTAGACAGAAAAGCAAATTAATAGTTCATTATAGGATAAGTTATAAGAGATAGTCACAGAGAGAGCTATGAAAACCAAACCAAAACCTGACTCTACTCAGAGTATCAAGTTATGCTTGGCTGAGATTATACAAGAATTATAGTAAGAATAAGTAGAAGATAACAAAGCAGAAAATGAAGGGGTATATCCTCAAAAGAAAGGGAGTATTTTCAGTTTAATAAATGCAAGTTATTTGCTATGGCTGTAGTTCCACGAAAATACATATTTTAATTAACAACTCTCATTTTGGCCAGCTGAGAATAGAGGCATTTCCAATGTGAACATCACTGCCAAGACAATCTCTTTGTATTGATTGAATCTACACATTTTTCTAATTTAAAACAAGTTATTAAAAAGCTTCTTGGTCTACCCAAATATGGATTTACCATTGTCTATTTTCACATTAGCAATTTTTAGGCATCCAAAAACTTTGTGATTGTTTTGATGACTCATACCTCCCCTCATTTTTCTCAAGCACTTCTGTTCTCTCATAGAGGAGAAACTAAAGTGAAATGGTTTATCCAAATCTATGTGGTAATTTAAGAAAGAAAATGGAATTAAATATAGTATGGTCTCTTTATTTGGAGACTAATATATATCCCATTGAGTTTTATTTCCTGTTAGCTATTTTCTTTTTACCAATTATGCCTTGGTATACCTCATTAGTGATGAAGCAACCTGATCTGAAAAACATTTAAAACTTCAACAAAAATTTATATGTGGGTTTTCTCTTTTAAAAAGTTTCATTTAAACATCTATTTGTCTTTTCAATGCTAGTATCTGATTAAATTAACCAAGGCTATCTGGGGTCTCCTGAATTTGAGATTAGAAGACTATATCAACATATTTCAGTATTGTTTCTTGATGTCACTAGGATGCCATTTACAAAGAAATATTGCAACACGCTACTAACAACTAGGAACAGAATAAGAAAAAATCAGAAGAAATTCTATTGGTCCTTCAAAATCCACTCATGTGCTTCAGCCTTAGAAGATACTCCATGGATTTGAGGACTTTCAGAAATAGAGCTAAGTCTGTAGTCAACTTAATTTATTCTCTGACATGTATTGCTTCTGACATCTGCACCAAAATGCTCATTTGTATGTTCTGTCCAGAATAGACATTGATCTGCTCAGGGATACTTTAATGTAGAGAAATTGAATAGAAAAAAATCTTTAATCATATTGCTTATTACCCCAGCTGCCTTTTTCTCTCTCCCAGGATTGGAGAAATACCCCATGAAAGAGGTTCAGCATGACAGCCACCAGATTGAACCAGACTGCATTGTGCTCTGAATACCAGAGCTAATCTGAAACAATAAATTCACACAAAGACATTTACATGGCCATAGAGAGTTGATAACAAAATTCCATTTATATTTGCTTGACAGTTGAAAGACTAGGAGCTATTTGAATACATTTGAAAAGTCCTTTGAAGTAGTTGGGTATAAGGTTAGTAAATTCTGCCACAGTTTCTCTTTTATTTCCATAACGGTGTACATATTCTGATGACACACAGAGTGTCACATTTAATCTAGCTGCTAAGAAACTTAAAAACTAGTCTTAAAGATAGCAATTTAACATCTGAACTCTGGCTTATTTCTGTAGGCCTATCATACAATGCTCAATTTAAGAATGACTTGAGACAGGAAAGTATAGCATTCTGGTTAGCATCACATGTTTTGGAAACATACAGATCAGGATTAGAAATGACCTGCCACTTACTGGCTGTATGACGCTAGGCAAGTTTCTTTGTTCACCAGAGGCTCTATTTCCTCATCTGTAAAATGGAAATAGTAATAGGATATATGCTGTATATATAATAAATGAGTTAACTATATAAAGTATTTAATAAAACAATTGGCAAAAATCAAATGCCAAAGAAATAAATGATAGTGTTTGTTATCAGGCTCAAGTTTAATATAGATGGTAATAGTTATACTGTGGCATTTCGGGATAGACTTTTTGTTTCTCCTACAAAAATTACTTTGAGTAAATAATTTAGATACATAAACCTTTTTAGTCACTAAGATACCATTTACAAAGAAGTGTTGCAACATACTACTAACAACATAATGGGCTGAAAGGAGAAATGGGCCTTTAAATGTGTCTTCTGGATCGGTGTAGTTGATTATATAAGATGAATCTACTAACAGTTTTCTCACTTTTAGCCACAAAGAGAGAGCCTCCTATAATCTTCCTTGTTTATAACACTTTAATTTTTCAATCTCTTAGGTTCATAAAGGCATTCTAGTTCCAGTCAATCTACTGAGTTTGGTTAATATGCACATAAATCATCAGCCATCAGTAAGGAAGGTGACTATTTGCTGGTAGAGCTAATCCATCATCAGGACTAAGAGACAGCTGCTCCTTTTATAGAGGAAATAAAAGCAAATACAGAAAACCTTAAGACTTGAAGGTTTTTGTATTATCAAGTCCATGCACTTTTACCTGTGTGATATTTGCAACTTTTGTTTTCTGATTCTTAGAATTATAGTAATATATGTATTAATCCTGCTGCTTTGGCCTTTGGATTTTGGCATGATTTCATTCTTCTTGTAGAAAAAAAATATAATCAGTGTCTCTCCACCTAGTTTATTACCTTAGAGTTTTGCTGTCTAACATGGTGTACACTTTTACTGCTCACCATGATTGCAATCATTATATTAGTATTGAAAATACCAAAAGAGTTAGTGACATACCTTTGGATGAGATTAATAACCACGTAGGGGGAAGAATGGATTGCCAAGCCATATACTGAAGTTCAGAGTCTTTACTTTTTACTGTTTAATTTGGGGAGAACTTTCAAAGATATAAGTTTTAAAATCTGCACTGGAATTCAGGAAGTGACATGAGCCTGTCTCTGGGAAACAGAAATGAGACTGATGATATAATTTAGAAGTACATGTGACATAAGCCATGTGCAAAACAAGGTAGGTGCTTACTTCAATCATGACCTTTGAAAATTTCTCAGTGATAGTGTGGGAGGCTTTTTTAGGAATGGAATTGGAACAATATGTGCTTCTTCCCACGAGTAAACTGTGAAATGAGTGTTTTAAATGATTTTTAATTACAGTTTCTGAGCTCAGTACTTGAAGGTGCCAGTTGAGATGAAAAGCATGCAGTTTGTTTATTTCATTGTCAGGGTGAGAGTATGATTTATAAAAGAGTTCCTAACTCACATTAGAATTCACTTAAACATTCTGAGAAAAAAAAAAACTAAAAACAAAAACCTTTGCTTAGTAGGTTTTAGGTAAAATATATTTGATTAAAATTTGAGTGCAAGAAAAATGTAGATCCTCTTTAAGGAATTTCTATCACTAACAGAGCCATTTATATTTAACATATTTAATGACAAGCAAGGTAGGAAAGTTGTTCTGCAGGCCACTTTTTTATGAATCAAAAAAGTTATTTTTTGCTTAATAAGTGTAAAAATACTAAAACGTAATAATTCCGTCTTACATATTTTTCTTACCTACAGTTTTTGTATTTATTTAAAAATTAGGCCAGTGACAAAAGAAAAACATAACTCAAGTTAAAAATGAAATATATGTTGCCGGGTGCGGTGGCTTACACCTGTAATCCCAGCACTTTGGGAGGCTGAGGTAGGTGGATCACAAGGTCAAGAGATGACACCATCCTGGCTAACACGGTGAAACCCCGTCTCTACTAAAAAAAAAAAAAAAAAAAAAAAAAAAAAAATTAGCCAGGCATGGTGGCTGGCGCCTGTAGTCCCAGCTACTCGGGAGGCTGAGGCAGGAGAATCACTTGAACCAGGGAGGTGTAGGTTGCAGTGAGCCAAGATTGTGCCACTGCACTCCAGCCTGGTGACAGAGTGAGACTCCATCTCAAAAAAGAAAAAAATGAAATATATGTTAATCAATTGACATAAAGACGGTTTGACCATAAGGTTTTGAGTCTTACATAACTGTGGTGCTTTAAAGTGGCAATAGAATTTCTTATTTGTATATAATTTGATATTAAGAATATACCAAAGGCAGGAAAAACAATAAATAGAACAAATAGGCAAGTAGATAATATTTTGTGGTGAAAGTTTTGTTAAAGAGTGGGTAGATTATGAGACCAAGCCATAATGGTCTGTAAGAATTATTCAGACTCAACAAGATATGTGGAATTCTTTCACAAATGGCATTTAATATCATCTGGGCTCCCTGTTAGTTAGGTCTGCCTTATTTTACCTCATATTTGGGTGTTTGTTTTTTTTTTTCTTATTTTCCTGAGACAAAGTCTCACTCTGTCACCCAGGCTGGAGAGCAGTGGTGCAATCACAGCTCACTGCAGCCTCAACCTCCCTGGTCTTAGTTGATCCTCCCACCTCAACCTCCTGAGTAGCTGGGACTACAGGTGCACACCTCCACTCCCAGCTAATTTTTTAAATTTGTTGTAGAGACACCAGGTTTCACCATGTTCCCCAGGTTGGTCTCAAACTCCTGAGGCTTAAGCTATCCACCTGCCTTGGCTTCCCAAAGTGTAGGTTCTTATAAGTAATCTTTAAAATGAACTAGAGAAGTATACTAATAAATGAATCCATTTATTATTTTCATAAAATAATCTGCTGGCAATAGAAGCCAATGTTCTCCAAACATTTTTTTATTGTGCATATCCATTTGTTAATAAAAATTTAACATACAAACTTAACATACATTACACCAGTGCTAAAATGCACATTTTTCACATTTTAATATTTCTTAAATAAGGATACATTTCATACTTATAGTCTGACAGTTACGGATAGTGTAATGATTTCAAGTTGTGTACCTCGATGGTTCTGTACATTTTGAGTTTGTCATTTAAAAGTCTTCTAAATGATTGCTTTGAATAATTGGACATTGAAAGAAAGTGACCTTGTATAATCGGCCTGGCATAAAAACAGGGTGGCAGAGCATAAATTCAATCTATGTGCATCAAACATTTGTCTTTGAAAGAATGGCTTCCATTTTGTAGTTTTTTGGCAAAGGAACAAAATACATCACATATCCTAAAAAAAGAAGATATCCACAAGTAAGTAAAAGTTCATTACCATTTTTAAATTATCAAACACCAAGTAATGCAACTGATGACAAACAATGGAATACCATAGAGTAAATGAAGGGAATTCTAAAACAAGAGTCTCTTGTGATCAATATATGTGTCATTCTGGACTCTTTTTTAAAAAGCATGTTGTAATAAGATTTTTTTCCAACAGCATTTTTTCTTTCATAATGGTATACAAAATTGTAAATGTTATAATTGATTTCATCTTAGAGTCTACAGGAAATAAAGACTATATGAAATATGAGATATTATGGAAAATAAAATAGTTATAAGTGATACACATTTACTACTTCCCTATTTTATATTAAATGTCTTATGGTTTTACAAATTATGTAATGTATATATAAAAGTATCTTATATATACAATGCACTCATATTTTCTGACATTCATCGGGATATATACCCAGTAGTGGGTGGAATTGGTGGATCATCTGGTAATTCTATTTTTAATTTTTGGGGGAAACTCCTGATATGGTTAGGCTCTGTGTCCCCACAAATCTCACCTTGAGCTGTAATCCCCATAATCCCCATGTATCAAGGACAGGACCAGCTGGAGGTAATTAGATCATGGGGATGGTCTCCCCCATGCTGCTCTCATGATAGTGAGTGAGTCTCACGAGATCTGATAGTTTCATAAATGTCTGGCATTTCCCCTGCTGGCACTCACTCTGTCCTGCCACCCTGTGAAGAAGAAGCCTGCTTCTCTTTTGCCTTTTGCCATGGTTGTAAGTTTCCTGAGACATCCCCAGCAATGTGGAACTGTGAGTCAAATAAACCTCTTTCCTTTATAAATTACCCAGTTTTGAGTAGTTTCTCATAGCAGTGTGAGAACGGACTAATACAGTAAATTGGTACCAAGGTAGGGGGCACTGCTATAAGGATACCCGAAAATGTGGAAACAAATTTGGAACTGAGTAACAGGCAGAGGTTGGAACAGTTTGAAGGGCTCAGAAGAAGATAGGAATATGTGGGAAAGTTTCTAACTTCCTAGAGACTTGTTGAATGGCTTTGACCAAAATGCTGATACTGATATGGACAGTGAAGTCCAGGCTGAGGTGGTCTCAGATGGAGATGAGGAACTTGTTGTGAACTGGAACAAAGGTGATTCTTGCTATGCTTTAGCAAAAAAACTGGTGGCATTTTGCTCCTGCCCTAAAGATCTGTGGAATTTTGAACTTGAGAAAGATAATTTAGGATATCTGTCAGAAGAAATTTCTAAGTGGCAAAGTGTTCAAGAGGAAGGAGAGCATAAAAGTTTGGAAAGTTTGTAGGCTGATGATGTGATAGAGAAGAAAAACCCACTTGGTGGGGAGAAATTCAAGCCCATGCCTGCTGCAGAAATTTGCATAAGTAACAAGAGGCTGAATCTTAATCACCAAAACAATGGGGAAAATGTCTCCAGGGCATGTCAGAGACATTTGTGGAAGCCCCTCCCATCACAGGCCCAGAGGCCTAGGAAGGAAAAATGGTTTTTGTCTCCACCCAAATCTCATGTTGAATTGTAATCCCCAGCGTTGAAAGAGGGGCCTAGTGGGAGGTGATTGGATCGTGGGGTGGACTTCCCCCTTGCTGTTGTTGTGATAGTGAGTTCTCATGAGATCTGGTTTTTTAAAAGTGTGTAGCACCTTTGCTTTCTCTCTCTCTTCCTCCTCTTCCAGCCATGTAATATGTGCTGTCTTCCTCTTTGCCTTCTGCCATGATTGTAAGTTTCCTGAGGCCTCCCCAGCCATGCTTCCTGTACAGCCTGTGGAACTGTGAGTCAACTAAGCATCTTTTCCTTATAAATTACCCAGTTTCAGAAATTTCTTTATAGCAATGTGAGAGCTGATGAATATACCTTCCAGTAATAAAAGTTATATTAAATCATCTTGGAGGACATAATAGAACACTAATTTAGTAATTATAATTGTTATAGGCTTTGTAATAGTAAAAGCAGAAGGTTTTCAGTAGCACATTGTAGTTATCTAACTCAGCATCCAGTGCATGGCTTCCTGGGAGAAATATTGTACAAACTGGGATGTGAAGTTTGGGTAACAGCCAGGGAAAATGATAAGTGAAGAGATAGCTCCAGACAGATAAATAACTATGTATGGAAGCCCAGAAGCAAAAGATGTCTAGAATATTTGAGGGAGTGATGTTCAGTATGGTTGTACTGAGTGAAAAAGAAAGACAGATAAGACAGACACTAGAAAGGAAAAGAAGGGGAAGATCCCAAAGGGCCTTGTGTTATTTATCATTGAGAGAAGAAAATTCTCCTCCACTTCATGTCTGAGTCAGGCTAGCAATGAACTTCTTCTCTTTGTGGTTACAAATCTTTCAGAAAATAAGTAACATTACAGTTCACTAGGAGGTATACATTCCCGGTTCAGTCAATGGTGAATATGAAGTGAAATTAGTAGCATTTTCAGAGTCTGGATAACTATACCCCATCCCTATGATATCTTAACTCGGCCATCTTTGGCAAATGTGCTGCCACAGTTCTGCTGCATCCTCATAATAACTCACATTGATATAGTCTTTTGAAATTTAGAAATGTCTTCATTCCTTTTCCTAGGACTAGCCCATATTTTTACTGTGAGCTTCTAATAAGTAGTCCGTGTTAACTCAAATGGCATTTCTTATTAGCTGTGTCAGATAGATAATGTTATCACAATCATTTAGGAGAAGGGGAAGTGAGACTAAGCACCTTTAAATGACTTCTGTTTATTAATAGACAAAGGACAAATTGGAGGTTGGATACCAACTATGTCTCTAAAATTCCATGTCTAAAGATCATTTCCCACATCATATCATTCTTGTGTCTCAGTCCCTCTCCAGTGGTTTTGGGTCTTCTCATAGAAGAAGATTGTAAAATTTCATTTAAAAATCATTAGCTTTTGTAAACTGAGGCATGGTATATTATGTCCTGTTAGAGGAGGATATTTAATAAAAACATGGTCTTTTCTTGACAATAAAAGGAGAGGCTGTCATAATATTGAAAGTTGAAGTTTGGAATTTTCAAGTTTTCAGTCATTGGCAGTATAGCATACAAATTGCACTAAGAAATATCCCACTAAGTGGGATGATTTTAAATATAAATATTACTTCAAACAGAAAACTAATAATGTTTATTTCTCATGTGTGTTCAATGGAAATGATGACCAGGTATCTGTATTACCAAAACTAAATTATCAAGTATACATTAAAAGGGCATTGGGGGTGGGTGGATAACAATTCAATTAAATTCTGCATGTCTTGCTGCCTGTCAGACATTCCATTTTCTAGTAGACAACAGAGTTTTTGTCTTGACTATCTTTCTTGCTTGGTGTTGGCATTTTGTTCCACGTATACTAAAAAGAACAGAGAGGAGTGACCAAACATGTGATCACAGGACATTCTTTCAATAACCCAAAGAGGACACACATTCTGAAGACAAGTATGAAATGAGAAAACTTCCTTGGAGGTCCTCCTTCGTCTGTTGCTGACATCTATTTTTATCCCTTGTAATCGCTATCCTTTACTGCAGTTCTCCAATTCATCATTCCCCTGTCTATTCTGTCAAATTTAGCCCTTCAGTTTCTAGTCACCATTTTTTGAGTTACTGTCTCTCCCATAGTGTTTGATGTTTAGATCAAAGAGCATCTCTATTTTTACTTTCTACTTTATGTAGTATATGGAAATTTTGTGAGTAAAATTAGTTTTATAATGAGAAAAATGAAAACGTATTTCCATTTTGTGAAAATGAAGTATTTGTGAGTGAACATTTAAAGACTGAACTGTAGAAAAGATCAATGGGAAAATTCATGGGGGAAGACTGCTTTGTTATTTTGCTCCACCCTAATCCATTTGTGCCCTGAAAGTGACTGAAAGCACTTTAGGTATTTTTAAGTGAGGGAATTTAATGCTGATGATTGGTTACATAGGATTGAAGAGCTAAGAAGGCAAATATGGGCTAGAAAGATAAATGGCAATTAATATCGTCACAAATTCACTAGCACTCTAAAGCTGGTGGTAAAAGGGAAGAGTTGATGGTATTTGAGCCTAGCAGCTAGGATAGTCCAGCAGAGGATGGATCTTTCAGGCCCAGTCTATTTATTGCTACAAAGTGTCAGAAATATGGCTTTGGAAAAACTAAAAATCTCACCATCTGGTGGCAAGTATAGAACCAGTCACCCAACAAATGACATGGCCTATGAGAGCAAAATGTAAGGTACGAGGAAGAGACAGCCTGGAGATAAGAATATTTATTATTGGAGATGTAGAGCCCACAGGAGGTGATGTAGCTGCTGCAGGAGGTTCTTCCAAAGATAGTGAAAGGAGACTAGACACACTGACCCCTACTCCTTCCCACCCTTTCAACTACTGTAATTTTTCCCATGTCAAACTCACTTATAATCCAGATGACAGAGGAGCTTGAGAAATTCAGCTTGGAGGAGTCAGTCAACTTGTGTTATGGAAAAGAACAGATGAATAATGAATATCATGTGTCTGGTACTGTAGAAACAAGGCCTGGATGGGAATTCTTGTCCAGGTGATTTATGTGAAGAGTGCTTTTAAAAGAAGATTGATAAAAATAGGATCGAGCAAAGGGCAGTGTTACCTAAGCAACACTATGGTCACAGCTGTATCCTGGCTTTCCTCTGAATCCATAGAAAAGTTCTGGAAGTGCAGTTAGGCCCATCTCAAGGCCAGGGGCATACCTTTTGTCCCTGCCAATCCAGCACTCACTGAAGTTTGTGTGGGTGTTGGGATAGCTTCCACTTGACTGAGGGGAGTTTCCAGAAAGGGGGTAAATAGTGGGTCATCAGCCACACTCACAGTAAGTGGGGCATGGGTGCACTGCCCATTCAAGAGGGTTTGGACAGGGCACTCAAATCACTGCAAACAGAGCTGTGAGCAAAGAGCCAAATAACTGGTACCATCAAGGTTGGAATTACTACAGAATAAAATCAAGGAGAATTAAAAGCATTTGAAATCTTTGAGGGATGAGGTGACGGGAGTCTGTATTGAATTAAAGTAGTGGGAATGAAATGCATTCAACAGGAAAGAAATTTCATTAGAAAGGAAATATTGAAAAGTCATTACGAAGTAACAGTTAAGAACACATAATGACTGATTTTAAATGAAGTTTGTAGAAGATGATTTTAAGATTGTATTATGTTTCTGAAACATTTCTGGGAAAATGATTCTGGCTTTCACAGAAACCAGGAGCAAAGAGGAAAACCTGACTTAGAAGGAAAGGTGGTCTAATGATTTCAGATGATTGCAGAAAATCCAAGCAGACATTTTTTAATGTTATTATCAGTATTTTGCACATGGGATATACTGGGTAATTGTGCTTTGTTGTTTTATTATATGAGAAATGCAATATTGAAAATATACTGGTTAAATCATTTGTATACAGTTAATATTTTTCAATAGTCAATGGGATCACAAAGAGAGTATATAAAGAAAATAAATAAAAAGCCAAAGACCAGTTTTAAGAAATACCCCAAAACAAGAGCTAGAGTTAAAATAAAGAAGCAAATACTCTATATTTTGTATCTCAGATGAACCACATACAATGTGAAATATTTTATGAACTGTGAAAACAGTAGTATAAGCTTCTTCCCAGGGAAACAGAAATATAAAATCAGAAAAAAGTCTCATTTTAAAAAGAAATCCTGTTTAGTTAATATGAAGCAATGAGTCAACTTACGTGAACCTAAAAATACTTTTTTTTAATGTTCAGAGACTATCCAATAAGCTAAAAATCCTTTCTCTTGACCAAAAAGACAAGTTAAATTATGCAGAATATTTATGAACCATGAAAACAAATAAATCTCGTTTGAGACCTCTGTCTCAAGAATACTTTTGTTCATATTTCTAGCTTTTTCAAAGTAATAGGTTTCATCTCATGTTATTTTTTTTTTTTTTGCAAAGAGATATGTTTTTTGCTGCCAAATTGTTTTGCTTCTGAGCTTCTTTCTATCCAGCCAAAAATTTAAATATTGTATCATCATAGACATCAATGTTCATGAAACTTGCTGTAAGTAATTTTGGAAAGTCATAAATAATGGTATATTTGTTTTCTATTTTGTTGATATAACAAATCACCACAAACTTTGTGGTAATTTGTGGATTAAAAACAATGCAAACTTGGCCAAGCACGGTGGCTCACACCTGTAATCCCAGCACTTTGGGAAGCTGAGGTGGGTGGATCACCTGAGGTTAGGAGTTCAAGACCAGCCTGGCCAAAATGGTAAAACCCCTGTCTCTATTAAAAATACAAAAATTAGCTAGGCATGGTGGTGCATGCTTGTAATCCCAGCTACTTAGAAGGCTGAGGTGGGAGGATTGCTTGAACCTGGGAGGCGGAGGTTGCAGTGAACCAACATCATGCCACTGTACTCCTGGGCAACAGAGCCAGACTCCATCTCAAAAAAAAAAAAAAAATCCAAAGCAAACAAAAACCCCCCACACTCTTATTATCTTGCAATTTTATAAAGTAAGAAGGCTGACACAGGTCTCACTGTGATGATGTCAGCAAGGCTGATTCCTCTGGAGGGTACATAGGAAAAATCAATTTCCTTACTTTTTCCAGCTTCTAGAGGCCACATGCTTCCCTTGGATAGTGGCTCCATTTCTTCATCAACTAGCAACCATTATTTTCTGATCCTTTCTGCACTGTCAGTCTCTCTGGACACAGCTGGGAAAGGTTCTTGCTCTTAAGGATCCATGTGATTATATTGGGTCTGCCTGAATAATCCACAATAATTGCCCTATCTCAACGTCAGCTGATTAGCAAACTTAATTGCGTCTTTAACTCATTCTCTTTTGCCATGTTCACAGGTTCTAGTGACATCTTTGGTTTGAAGGTGGGGAGGGGGCTTAATTTGCATACTTCCCATGAAGAATATATTATCACTTCAGATTTAAGTAAATTTATAATGAACTTATTAATTTTTTTCAGATTTTTTTCCCAACTGGAAGTATATTTGACATTCTAGAAACCTCAATGAAGCATCTAGTAATTGAAATTACTGACTTTTAAATTACTTTCTCTCTGCTGCTGCTATGTACCAAAAGTTTGAATGAAATAAACGTGCTTCTGACAATTCCTGAACATAAAATACAAGGTGGATATTGTATTCTTCCCCATTATTTTATTTCTTATAATGAATGAAGTAGATATTATTTTAATCTTAACATGCAGATTGAAAAAAACTGTCTTCGTATCTTAGTTTATTTGCCTAGTTAATTACATTTGAGGATTCTAATTCTTACTGTTAATTTTTGGCCTTGTTTCTGTTCTCCTACACTCTGTGATTTCATATATAAGATTATTTATTTTTGTATGGAATCTATTTTTGTCCCACTAGTAAATAAAGTCCATGAGGCAGATATTTTGTTGTTGCAGTTGGTGTTCAATGCTGTTCCCCATAGCACTTACAACAACATCACCTAACTTCTTCTCTGCTCCACACTGACTCTGAAAGAAGGCAAAGCAATGAAAAGACTGAAGATGGTGTAGAGCTGTGGAAGCCAAGAGAGGCGAGAGTGTCTTCTCTGCACTGAGGGTGATCCAGTGATCCCGCTTTATGGCACTGTTACTTATGAAACAGGAGGAAGAAACCAATGATCATACAGTCAGTCTGAAATGTGGATATCTATTTTAACATCTACATCACCTAGGTGGAGGTATAAGCATAAGTACAGGTTTATACTTACATTGAGGTAAATAGTGAAAGGTTTGTGGGCCTAGAAACACTTTTACTATGTGTTTTTTTAAACTATAAATGATACTGACCTAGCTCTACCTGTTTCACCAGAGTAAACTATTTCCTAGTCATTACTTCCTTTAATAATGATAACAGTCATTCGTAGGCACCTAATTTAAAAATTCTTAGGTCCCATTAGCCATTAGTCCACAAATATTTAACAGTGGCTTTCTATGAACCAGACATCATGTTAAGTGGGATACAAGGGGCAGGGAGGGGAGGGAGAGAATCAGTACAAATTCACTTTAATGTGACCTCTAAAGATTTCTTAAGAATGCCCCACCATATTAGTCAGAATTTTCCAAAGGGACAGAACCAATAGGAGATAATATAGAGATATAAAGATATGAGGTAGCATTTATCAGAGGAGTTGGCTCATGTAATTATGGAGGCTTGGAAGTCCCATGGTGGGCTGTCTGCAAGCTGGACAACCAGAGAAGCTGGTAGTGTGGCTCAGTCCAAATCCCACAGCCTCAGGACCAGGGAAGCCAATGGCATAACAGTCCAAGGTCAAAGGTCTAAAACCTTGATGGGCTGCTGGTGAAAGTCCTGGAATCCAAAGGCCAGAGAACCTGAAATTCTAATGTCCAATGTTAGGAGAAAAAGGTGTCTTAGCTCTAGGAGAAAAAAAGGTAATTTGCCTTTCCCCTGCCTTTTTGTTCTATCCCGGCCCTCAGCCAATTGGCTCATGCCCACCCACGATGGGTGAGGGCGGATCTTCCTTACTCAGCCCACTGATTCAAATGCCAACCTCTTCTGGAAACAGCCTCCCAGACATACCCAGAAATAATGCTCTACCAGCTATTTGAGTATCCTTTAATCTAGTCAAGTTGACACCTAAAATTAACCATCACACTCCCCCACTGAATTTTATCATACTTTTTTCCACATTCAGAGAAAACAAGAGAACTAGCCAATTCGTCCCACTGGTTTAAAAATTCCTTTGAGTGGGAGAATCATAACAAGTAATTTGTAAACAGTATTTCCAGCAAGTTGATAAGAATATTTGCCAAGTTGATTTTTGATGACAATGACTGATCTATTCAATCAGAAAATTTTTCTGTAAACATCATTTTTTTTTTTCTGGTCATAAGCCAAGGTACATGTGTCTTAGTCCACTTATTTGAGGACACAAGGGAAAAAAAGAAAATGCTAAGAAATGCCGTTTATATTATGGTACCTCTTTCCAAGAGAGGACTTGAAAGTAACAATTTGGAAATCATATTCTAATGGTGTGGAGCTCCTATTTCCTTTCTGACTTCATCTGCTACTACGGCTGCCTTCCCATTTCATTCCAACCAGATTGGCTTCCTCGCTGTCTTTTAAACACAACAGCCATCCACTCATCTTGGCATTTTTTCACTTCCTCTTCCTTTGTTCTGTCGTTCTTTCTACCTGCGTTACTCCCCAGCTCTTTCACAACATTAATTATGTGCTACCTCCTCAAGGTATATTCTGGTCACACTTCAAACCCCTCTCTACCTCAAATTCTGTCTCCTTTTCCGTTTTAATTCTTTTCTCTGTAATATTATTTATTATCTGTATCATCTGTCTTGTGTGCCAGAACTTAAGCCCTTGAGGCAGAAGAAGTTTGATTATTTTGTCCAGGGCTGTACCCCCAGGTTGTAGAACATTTTAAGCACTTAATAAATATTTGTCAGAGGAATGGATTCAAGGTCACCTAATCTGATTCCAGAGCTCCAATGAGTAGCTTGAATACATTACTAGACAGTGAGTTCTTAAGGCTAGGATCTCTTGTATAGGATCTCCCTCTCTCTCTCTCTCATGCTTTTTTTGTTTGTTTTGTTATTGCCTTGCAATTCCACAGTACCTGAAAAAAAAGTGTCCACTGAAATGTTTGCTGAATTTAAATTAGTTATATTTTATAGCGCCTCTAAAAGGAATGGTGAAAATTGTAGCTAACTTTAAAGAAATCTATTGTCATAGAACAGCTTCTCAGTCTGAGGCCTCTTTGATCTTATGCAACAATTTATAAAATGGGATGCATTTACCATGGTGAGTATTTTCAGAGAAGAGATAATTAGGTAGAGAGTTAAGTCCTTTCCTAATAAGAGAGAATTACCTATGCTTACTTTCATTTCAAGTATTTCAACTGTATTCAGGATAGGGAGGCTTAAGCCAAAGAGGAACCATAAATATCAAGAAAATACTATTTCCTTCTGAGAACAAGCATGGTGTGTGGGAGGAAATTCTGGCAAAATGGTCACTGAATAAATTCAGCCAAAATCTTGATGGCTTAAGCAGAAAATATAGGTGTTTTTTTAAAAATCATGCTCCAGAATAGAATACTTAAAGTTGCTTTGGTTTAATTATAGGCAGTTCAGTGACCTTTGGCAAGCCAACCTCTTGCCTGTTGGTAGCCTTTCACATAAAAACAGCTCTAATATAGCAATGCTTTATATTACCTCTCAGGTAGTACTACTGTTTAAAGACTTCTCTAATATTGAACTGCCTTGCTCAATTCAAATCATATTTTCTATATTTTTATATTTCCCACATACCAACACCAACCTATATTTTTTAAGAAGCAAAAGAAATCTAGAAACTTCCTTTTTCTTACTTGCTTCATTATTTCTTTAATTGACACAAAATAACTGTACATATTTATGGGCTACAGTGTGATATTTTGATACATGTATAGAATGTGCAATGATCAAGTCAGGGTAATTAGCATAGCAATCATTTCAAACACTTATTTCTTTGTTTTGAGAATACTAAAAATTTGCCCTTTTAGCTATTTGATACAATAAATTGTTGTTAATTATAGTGCTATAGAACAGTCACACTTATTCCTCCTATCTAGCTGTAATTTTCTATCCATTAATGAACCTCTGGCTATCTTCTGCTTCCTAGTCTTTAGACTATCATATATACTGATATAATAATATGAGGGGGCGATTGGTGGATTTTTTTCTGATTTTTATTCTAGGTCTACCTCTTTTGTTCCTGGTGCTCAAAGCATATACATAAACCATATTTTTTTTAACTGTCATCCATTAACAAGGGGGGATAAGAGTTTTTAAGTTTCCTAAATTTGGGAGTCAATATGGGACAGATAAATAATATTTCTTAGATATTTTCATCAGATATCACAATGTATATATACTGGTGTTCCTCTAAGATCATTATTTTTCTTCTTCTTCTTCTTCTTCTTTAGTCTCTCTCTGTCACCTAGGCTGGAGTGCAGTGGCGTGATCTCAGCTCACTGCAACCTCCGTCTCCCAGGTTCAGGTGATTCTCCTGCCTCAGCCTCCCAAGTAGCTGGGATTACAGGCATGTGCCATTATGCCTGGCTAAATTTGTATTTTTAGTAGAGATGGGGTTTCACTGTGTTGATCAGGTTGGTCTCAAACTCCTGACCTCAGTTGATCCACCCACCTTGACCTTCCAAAGTGCTGGGATTACAGGCGTGAGCCACCACACCAGGCCAGAGATCCTTTTAAAGGTGCTAAATAATTATACTTCTTTTATCTTTTGTTGGTTTCCTGCTTATCTCAAAATCATCTCTTTTGCTCAGTTAAAACACTAAGCACTTAGAGTGGCAAATTTGTGGAGGTAAGAGAGTAAGTTTTTTATAACCCGCATAGTGTGAGGCTTGCTAAGTTTCCTTTCCCTCCAGAAAATAATAATATAACACAAATAGTGATTAAACATTATTTAATGAAAATTCTTTGATAGAAATAGTATCAAGGCTTTCCTGTTTTAACTGAATTTTCAGACTCAATGACCAAGTTTATTGCTCACATTTTCTCTGAGAACTTGTGACATAATCGATAAAATCAGTAAATTTAGGATTCAGTAGAATTCAGCTATAGATATTAGATCATACCAATGTATACAGGAGCACTTCCATTTTCACTGACAAAAGAATTTGTCTGTAGAGATGGACTGGTTACGTAATCTTTTTGGATGAAGACTTGATCTCTATAATGTTACAGCGGGCAAATCAGACAAACATCTCAATCATGCAATCAAAGTTAATACCAACATGTTGTCATGTTGGTAAGTCATGCTGATAGAACGCATCCTTGATATGATATGATGAGAATTGTAATTTACCTTTACAATCTTCCTTCCAAATATGTGTAACTCCTGTCTACCGCAAACTGTAGAATGTTCCACAAAATTCCTGACCAGCATGACTCACAACTGTTAAATTTGTTCAGTTAAAAACAAGGAAAATCTGAGAAACTGTGACAGCCAAGAAGAGCCTGAGGAGACTTGCTGACTAAATGTAATGTGGTATACTAGACAATATCTTTAAATAGAAAAAAAGAACACTGGGGAAAAACTAAGGAATCTGAATAGAGTATGGACTTAATAATGTATCAATATTAATCAGCAGATGTGACAAATATACTACCATAAGATGTTAATGGTAGGAGAAATAGTGTAGATTATGTAGGAATTCTCTGTACTATTTTTGCAGCTTTTTATAAAAAAACTATTATAAAATGAAAAGTTTGTTAAAAATGAAGTTTGTCAAATATATTAATAAAAAAATTGTCATAACATATTCATAAATATTAAATAAATGTAAACAAAGAAAAAATATTTTTCTTAGTCCAACTGAACACATTTAAGGTGCACAATAGTTGCATGTGACTAGAGTCACAAGGTTAAGTTGACTAACCCTACTGGACAGCACGGATGTTAAACAGAATCTATTACCACACAAAGTTGTGTTGCATATTGTAAAACTCTGGAGACACCTTTCTTTCAATTTCTGATACTGGTTTTGAAGAATTGATATTATATTTATTGATTTTCTATTGTAGGTCTGCGTTTAATTTCGTCCATTTATATTCTTATCTATATATTGTATATAGTTTTTCTTTCTACTTCCCTTGGATTTACTTTGTTGTTCTATTTTTTAGCTCCCTGTAAAGGAATCGATTAATGTTCCAAAGTGTTCTTTTAAAAATATATACATGTAAATATATAGATTTCACTATAAATATATATTTAAAACCTTCCATTTAGCTATATCTCACAATTTGTGATATTTTTATTGTCACTCAGCTCAAAAGTGTTCTAATTTATGTTTTCTCTTACCTGCCTTGGTTTAATGTTATCAATATTTTACTTCTTTACATGTTTTATATATATTATACAAGATGGTTGTTACTGTTATTTTAAAGGATTAATATTCATTTTCTTACATATTTTTATTGTTTATTTCTTCACAATTCCATTCTTACATCTGCAGTCATTTCTGTTAGTGCATCTTACTTTAGCAATGATTTGTCTCAGCTTTTTCTTGTCTAAACCATGTTGATTTTGTTTTTATATTTGAAAGACATTTTTATTGAGTATAAATTTTAGTTTAACACTCTTTTCCTTTTTCCTTTTTTCTTTCTATTCCTTTTAGCAGCACATTAAATGTGTCATTCCATTGTCTTCAGGGTTTCACAATTTTAGTTAAAATATCAGAGGTTGATTTTATGATTTTTTTCCTTTGAATGTAAAGTATCTTCTTTGCAGGGCTGCTTTTAAAATTTTCTATTTAGCTTTGGCTTATGGAATTGTTACTATTCCGAACATTGTATGTATGAGAGTGTGTGTGTGTGTTATTTTGTTTGTTTTTCTACTTAGGGTGTGCAGAGCAGAGTAAATTAATGTGTTTACATCTGTCTTCATTTTTGGAAAAATATTTTATCTCTTAAAATATTGCTTTGGCAAAATTATATTTCTGGTTTTTTGAGGGGAGAGTTTGATTTCATGCATTTTTGACTATTTGATCTGCATCTTTCTTCTGCTTGGCTATTTTCATTCTTTATTCACCAGTCTGTGCTTTAATTTGGTAATTTTCTATTGTCCTATATTTGAATTCACTATTTTTCTTCTTCTGTGCCCAGTATATTAAACCTATGAAGTAAGTTATTAATTGTTGTGGGAAGTCAGGGACCCGGAACGGAGGGATTGGCTGAAGCCATGGCAGAAGAATGTGGATTGTGAAGATTTCATGGACATTTATTAGTTCCTCAAATTAATACTTTTATAATTTCTTATGCCTGTCTTTACTGCAATCTCTGAACATAAATTGTGAAGATTTCATGGACACTTATCACTTCCCCAATCAATACCCTTGTGATTTCCTATGCCTGTCTTTACTTTAATCTCTTAATCCTGTCAGCTGAGGAGGATGTATGTCGCCTCAGGACCATGTGATGATTGCCTTAAGTGCACACATTTTTTGTAGAGCATGTATGTTTTAACAATATGAAATTTGGGCACCATGAAAAAAGAACAGCATAACAGCAATGTTCAGGGAATAAGACAGAAAACCTTAAACTCTGACCGCTGGTGAGCTGGGCGGAACAGAGCCATATTTCTCTTCTTTCAAAAGCAAATGGGAGAAATATCGCTGCATTCTTTTTCTCAGCAAGGAACATCCCTGAGAAAGAGAATGCGACCCTGAGAGTGGGCCTCTAAAATGGCCCCCTTGGGTGTGGCCATCTTCTATGGTCAAGACTGTAGGGATGAAATAAGCCCCAGTCTCCCATAGAAGTCCCAGGCTTATTAGGATTAGGAAATTCCCGCCTAATAAATTTTGGTCAGACCGGTTGCTCTCAAACCCTGTCTCCTGATAAGATGTTATCAATGACAGTGGTGCCCGAAACTTCATTAGCAATTTTAATTTCGTCTCGGTCCTGTGGTCCTGTGATCTTGCCCTGCCTCCATTTGCCTTGCAATATTCTATTAACTTGTGAAGTACGTGATCTCTGTGACCCACACCCTATTCGTACACTCCTTCCCCTTTTGAAAATCGCTAATAAAACTTGGTGGTTTTACGGCTCAGGGGGCATCACGGAACCTACCAACATGTGATGTCTCACCCAGAGGTCCAGCTTTAAAATTTCTCTCTTTTGTACCCTGTCCCTTTATTTCTCAAACCGGCCAATGCTTAGGGAAAATAGAAAAGAACCTACGTGATTATCAGGGGCAGGTTCCCCGATAATTAGTTTTAGAAATTTTAATTTGCATGTCTAGAATGCACTCTAGATTATTTTTATAGATTTCAATTTTCTGTTGACATTGGCCATCTTTTTCCTGCTTTTGTCATATTTTCCTCATATACAATTATCAAAATTATTTTAAGGTCATCATTTACCAACTCCAATACCTTAGGTACATGTTTGTATCCTTTTCCTCTTTATTATTCAGTTACATTTTTCTGTCTCTTCACATGTGTGGTATATTTTTCCTTTGTTTTATTTTATTCTGTACATTTTACATAAAATAACCATATGGAATAAAGTTGTTCTAGTGCTTCTTTCCAGAAATTTTACCAAAGTAAAATAAATGGTCTATTAGGCATGAACTACCCAAAGAAATGAGGTGATGTCTGTAAAACAAACAGAATGCTCTTTGATATGAAAGGGAAAGTTCTCCAGGATGTATTGTTAAGTATAAAAAGTATGTAAAGATGCATATGTATAGTATACTTCTATTTTTTTAAAGTATAAGCATACAAGAATTCTAGAAGCACAATTAAATAATGTTTATTTCAGCTTTTTATTATTTAAAAAACATGTAAAGATTCTGAAAATATGTATTTTTATTCTTCTATTTGAAAAAAGTTATACCTCCTTCTCAACAAGAAGAAGAGAATAGAAGCAAGACAAAAAGGCAAAAAAAAAAATGGGGGGGATGAAAGAGGAAGGGGAAAAAGTGTCTGAAAATCATAGCTTTAGAGATTATCACCCATAATTGTGAAATATTCCTTATAAAAAGTTACTTAGAGAAACATTAAAACATTCACTTTTAAATATGTATTCTTTGATAATAAACTTTTGCATTTAATTACGAGATTGTCTCTGCTTTTGCGGTGTATAGCTAAGTAAATATTAGGGTCAGTTTTGCTATGAGCTCAGTTTCACTGATCATTACAGAAATGCAAAGTAAAACCACAGCAAGATACTATCTCACACCAGTCAGAATGGCTATTACTAAAAGCCAAAAATTAACAGATGCTGGCGAGGAGATGATGATGTTGTGGAGAAAAGGGAATACACTGTTTGTGGGAGTGTAAATTAGCTCAGCCATTTTGGAAAGCAGTGTAGCAATTCCTCAAAGGGCTAAAAACAGAACTACTATTTGACCCAGCAATCCCATTACTGAGTGTATACCCAAAGGGATGTAAATCATTCTACAATAAAGACACATGCACATGTGTGTTCACTGCAGCACTGGTCACAATATCAAAGACATGGAATCAACCTAAATGCCCGTCAATGACAGATTGGATTTTTAAAATGTGGTACATATACACCACGGAATACTTTGGTGACATAAAAAAAATAATGAGATCATGTCCTTTGTGGGAACATAGATGGAGCTGCAGGCCATTATCCTTAGCAAATTAATGCAAGAACAGAAAACCAAATACTACATTCTCTTACTTATAAGTGGCGGCTAAATGGTGAGAACGCATGGACAGAAACAGAGGAACACTAGACACTGGGGCCTACTTAAGGGTGGAAGGTGGGAGGCAGGAGAGAATCAGAAAAAAATAACTCTAGGTTACTAGGCTTAGTTCCTGGGTGACAAAGTAATCTATACAACAAATCCCTGTGACACAAGTTTATCTATGTAACAAACCTGTGTATGTAACAAACCTGCATATGTACCCTTGAGCCTAAAATAAAAGTTAAAATAAAATTTGCTATGAGTATGAATCAAAGGCATATCTTGACTTAATTTTGGCCTGGAATTCAATTTCATCATACAATATAAATTGAATACTTAATGCAAATATTAATGCTCTAAAAATAACTTCTGCTTTATGACGAGAATTATCTTTTCAGATACAAAATATACTCAGTTCCCTTGGCAGCCAATATAATTTATACCTAAACTTTTATTTATATAAAATAATAAATGTGCATATATAGAGAGAGAAATATAATGTAGTAGAACTTACAGTAACATATATGAACAGCAAAAACTATAAGCCATGAAATTTTAGCATTAACCATTAGTTCACATAGTGATTTAATATCTGACTTGATATTTCCTAAAATAAATATGTCAATGACTGTTACTGAATCAACTAACTGAAAGCTCAGTACCTCTCAAGGCAATAAATGTCAGTATCTGACAGTTCTCATGGTTAGAAATGTAATTCTTTTATCGAGTAAAATTAGTTTACTTTCTCCATAGGTCACTTTATCTATTGATTGGTAAGCAGACAATTCTCATATCTAAATAACTTGCCTTGCCCTCTTTAGAAATTCCAGGCTTGAATTTCAAATCATTTTTTATTCTCACTACCTGTACAGAGTAAACTCCTCTAAATCAACATGACCAGAATTTCATCTAAGTGTGTGTATCCTTCTCACACCTGCATTGTCTATTTTATCCTCCTAATTACAACAGAAAACATCTTTAATTGTGACCCCCCCCACACTTCATACCATATACCTAGTTCTTCAATAATTCATTTTTACTTATAAAATGCAACTCGTTTATTTCCTTCTCATTTCCATTTTAATAGTCTCTGCAATCATTATTTCTCCTTTTTCCTTTTCCTCCTTTGAACTCTTGGGTGCAAATAGTTGTTCTAATCACAATCCCTAGTTTATGATGTACTGTTTTAATTAGTGGAAATCTGTTTTACTTTATTTATGCTAATGGTATAGTGAACATTGTGAACATATTATCAAACCTGAGAACCAAAAAATTAACAATAACTATGTGCTTGTCTCTGGTCCTTAAGCCCTCCTAAATTTATTTTAACATTCTCTTTCTCTTCCATAATAGTTTCATCACATATTTTTATGACCAAACTATATGTTGGTTACTTTTAAATGATTTTGAATTTTGTATAAAGGGAATATATTTTATATACTCCTGTGAAACTTGCTTTTATTAACTCCTTTTTACTTGTGCATAACATTTTATTTATCTAACATAAATTGTTCATTCTCTTGTTGATCAACACTTTATTTGTTTCCAGCTTGGGTCATTTAGAAATAATCTTTATGGACAACAATGTTTCTTTCTGCACTTATGCAAGAGTATCTCCTGGGTATATGCAAAAGTAAAATTGCTATATGAGTATGTAAATATTCAATTTTTAAAATATTAGAAAATTGTTTACAAAGAGGTTATAGAAATTACATTCCTATCAAATGTGCATATTGATCCATACATATGTTTGCTAAATTTGGTCTGATTAGACATTAAAATGTAGGAATTAAATGGGGCCGATATTGTCTTCTGTTTCTGATTTACAATTTTTGACTAGTAATGAAATTTTTTTCATAGTTATCAGAATCACCCATTTTGCCTTTTGAGAAATGCCTGCTTATGTCTTTTGCACAATTTTCCAATATATAGTTTTTCCATGTCCCTTCACTTTTAGGAGTTATTTATACATTCTGGGTATCAATTGTGCCAATTTTATATATTGCAAAATACCTTTTCCCAGTTTATAGCTTGTCTTTATACTTTTTATTTATTTATTTATTTTTGAGACTGAGTCTGGCCTTGTCACCAGGCTGGAGTGCAGTGGTGGGATCTGGGCTCACTGCAACTTCTGCCTCCAGGGTTCAAGCAATTCTCCTGCCTCAGCCTCCCCTCAGCTTGTGCCTGGGACTGCAGGCACAAGCCGCCACACCGAGCTAATTTTTGTATTTTTTTTTGTATATTTAGTAGAGACGGGTTTCACCATGTTGGCCAGGATGGTCTGGATCTCCGGACCTCGTGATCCGCCCACCTCAGCCTCCCAAAGTGCTGGGATTACAGGCATAAGCCACCGCGCCCGGGGGTCTTTATACTTACTTTAAGATGGAATTTGTTGAACAAGAGTCCTTAAATTTAAGTAGTTAGTGATTTGTTTCTTGTTTATTAGATAATTCCCTTGACCACATGGTAGAAAGTTGTTTGTATTTCCTTCTAAAAGTTTTGTTTTATATATGAAAGTTCTTAATCCATTGAAGTTAATTTCTATGCCTGATAAAAGAGTGAGATCTAATTTCATTTTTCTTCCATATGGGTAATCCACCATCTCTTTATGATCTGCAGTGACACATATATAAAAATTCCATAAATGTTTAGACTTTTTTTTTTTTTTTTTTTTGAGACAGGGTCTTACTCTGTCACACAGACTGGAGTGCTTTGGTGCGATCTCGGTTCACCACAACCTTTACCTTCCAGGCTCAAGTGATTCTCCTTCCTCAGCCTCCCAAGTAGCTGGGGTTACAGGCGCATGCCATTACTGCCCGGCTAATTTTTGTATTTTTAGTTGAGATGGGGTTTCACTATGTTGGTCAGGATGGTCTTGAACTCCTGACCTCAAATGATCCACCTGCCTCGGCTTCCCAAAGTGCTGGAATTACAAGCGTGAACTACTGCGCCCAGGCTTAAACATGTTTTTAAGTTGCCTATTCGTTATGTTAATAAAAATATTCACCAAATAAATGTACTAAATATCCTTAACATGTAGAATTTTTTATAATGAGTGCTAATATTTGGTATGGCAATACTCTTCCACCTTTTTATTCTTTCTTTCAGAAGTATCTTGAGGTAAACTGTGTTATAGTTTATGAAAAAAATGGTAGTAAATTTTTGTTAGAGTTCCATAGAATCTATAGCATTTAGGGGAGTATTGCTATATCTACGACTATTAACTTATTGAAGAACATAGAACATATTCTCTAATGAGGAAGGCAAGAACCATGGCCTTCTTTATGGTTCTATAGGTTTTTGTAAAGCTTTTATATTTTTATGTAGGTTTTCCACAGCATTTTGGTGGTATTTTCCCAGGTGTTTTTTACTTTTTGCTTTTTATGATTGAAAATGGTGCCCATTTTTTAAAATAGTTTTATTTGAAGTATATATACAGAAACTGTGCCTATTAGAAGGGTACAGCTTAACACAGTTTAACTGAACATGATTCTGTAACCAGCATCAAATCAAGAAAGATGACATTAATTTATGCATATATTTTAAAAATTGTATTTTCTTGTGTCTTTGCTACTGCTTAAAAGTGCAACTGAATTTTATATTGATACTATTTTTAGCTGTGTTACTAAATTATCTTGTTTCTAATAATTTGAAGATATTTTAGTGTAAATCATCAGAAAATATGTCAATAATGAGATTCATTTTTCTTCTTTCTATTTCTTATGGTTTCAGAATTGTATACTCTAATTGCAAGATTTAGGGCATCCACTACAATGCTGCATTTGAGTGGTGGTAGTAGGTCTACTTTTCTTGTTCCTGGTTTAAAGGCTTTTGATGTATTCTCATTTGATTCTTATAACTTTTCAGATTAAGAATGTTCCCTTAAAACCCAGTCTAATAGAAGTTTGGTCAAGGAGAGATGCTGACATTTATGGAATGCCTTTTTTATATTTGTTGAGAATATAAAATGGTTTTCTTCTTTAATATATGAATGCAATGACTCACACACACATTGTACATATATACTCATATTAGATCATTTGCTTTTCTTAGGATAATCCCAACTTTGTCATATTACATTATAATTTTAATATCCTCTTGAATTTTTTTCTAATACATTATTTAGAATTATTTGTAGTCTTATAGTATTATTTTTCCTTATTATCTTTATTTGTTTGGATATGTTAGTTTAACCAGAAAAAATGAATTATGGAATCTATTTTTCTTTTCTGTTCTTTCATGTTTCCATGTTCAAATTTCACATGGAGTTCTAACTTTTTAAAATATCTTTTATGTTAACTTCTTTGGCCCATGAGTTAATTAGAAATAAATTCTTAATTTGTAAATATATTGAGATTTTAGAAATTTTTATTTTTTACTAACTTCTAATTTGATAATTCCATGGTCAAAGCTTCTGACCTACATAACTAATCTTTACATTTTTAAAAAAAATTATTAATACTCAGAAGTTAATCAACTTTATAAATGTATTATGACTGAGAATAATGTGTACTTTCAAATTATTTTATTTAGAACTCTAAATATGTCAATTAGATGAACTTTATTAATTATTTTCTCAAATATTATTGATTGATTTTTTAGCCTGTTTGATTTATCAGTAATTGATGGATATTAAATTACTACACTGTGATTTTTTATGGATTAATACTATTTCTTTCAAATGTTTATTAAATGCTTAAGTGATTAATGTTTTATCTTCCTGAAGAATTCAGTACTTTGTCAGCAGGTGGTTACTCTCTATATTCTTAGTAGTATTTTGCCTTAACATCTGTTTTTAAAATATTAATATAGCTACAGGAATTTTTTTCTGCTTAGTGTTTATTATTTTAAATTTTTCTGTAATTTTTCTGTTGATGTTAATTTTACGTTTACTTAAAAGGTGCAAGAATAGTATAAGGAACATTCATAAACACTTTTTCTAGATTCACTATTTGTTGTCTCATTTAGTTTATGTTGTCATTTGTAATACTATTGCTTAATCATCCCTTGAATTGTCCTTCTCCCTTATCGTATATATACATAATATATCTATATACACATGTTGATTTTGTATATTCATATATAATTTTCTGATCTGACAAGAGTAAGTTGGAGATGAACAGTCTAGTGTTATTTCCTAAGAACAAGGACAGTCTATTACACGACTATAGTACAATCAAAATTAAGAAATTGATATTCATGTAGTAAATTGTGTTTCCTTAGTCTTTTTTGTTTTAGTCATTCTAGTGTTGTTTAGTGGTATCTCATTGTAGTTTAATTTACATTTTTCTGAAACATATTGTTGAAGAGTTTATCAGGCGCCTTTTGAACATTGTATTTCTTGCTTTGTAAAATGTCCATTCAAGACAATTGTGTTTTTTTGTTGTTGTTTGTGATTATTTTATTGGCTTGTTCTGACTGTGGTTGATTTGTTTTAATTATTGTAATAGTTTTTTTTTTATGTTTTACTATACTATCACTATCAGATATAAAACTTGAAAACATTTTTGGTGGCTTGTCTATTCATTTGTTTAATAGAGTAGTTTGTTAAGCAGATGCTTTTGTTTTTAGTAAAATCTAAATTATCAATTTTTCTTTCATTATTATTTTTTCTGTCTTAACTAAAAAAATTTACCAACTTCTAGGCCATGAAGATATTCTCTTTAATATTTTTAAAAGCATTGTATTTTTACCATTCACTTTTAGTTATATGATTCATCTTGAATTAATTTTGAGTATTGTGCAATGTAGGGGCAGATGTTCATTATTTTCTATAAGCATATCCAGTTGTTGTAGAATTCTTTGTTAAAAGGTGATCATTTCCCATGAATAGATTTGGTGACTTTGCTGACAATGATTTTATAACAGTGCACATATTTCTGGACTGTTTATTTATCTATTTATTTAACTAGTCTTATTTTAATTCCACACTCTCTTGGCTTCTGTAACATTTGAATTATACTTGAAATATGGTGGTATAAGTTCTCTATCTTTCTTCTTCATTTTGAAGTTGTTTTGGAAATTATTGCCACTTTGCATATCTGTATAAACATAGGAATTGCATTAATTTCTATGGATTAATACTGAGATTGTACTGAGTTGATAGTTTGACTTGTGGATAATTGGTTTAGCAAAATAGAATCTTCCATTTCTGTGAATCTAGTCATGTGACATCTAGGTACTGAACTTACTGCAGGTTCTGCTGTGATTAATGAAATGGTGGCCCTGCCTATTTCCAATCATGAGCTGGAAGAGCCTAAAACATCAGTAGCATTAGGAGATGAGGCAGTGATGGAGATTTTAATCCCTGGTTACTTTATTATGGTTGGTGTGTGCTATCTTTGAGGTTACTACTGCCTAGAAACATAATACTTGTCTGAGGGCTGGGAGGGCCATGGGGCCAACTGAAGTAACACATAGCCAGGTTGTTGATATAAGATTCCTGTACAGAGCTGGCTAAAATTAGTGAAGAATTAAGTCATTTTGTTTAGAATGCAATCATAGAGCATACACATATTTACTACATATGGGTAGCGAGCTGAGCTAAATAAATGGTAAGATATTTTGTCATAATCACTAATTTACTCAATCCTGGTTCTTTTTCTTTTTTGTTGTATGATAATTTTAAACATCATAAATTATCTATTTAAAAATTTGAAGAGTTTAGATACATTTTCTTTATAAAGCAGAATATATTTGGCACCTAATTCCAATCTAGCAATCCAAGTAGAGAGCTTGATATTTTGATCCTCAAAAAAATCTGAATTTAGTTGCAATATCAAAAGTAAAATGAGTACAATGACTTCTGGTAATTCAGATGCTACAAGAAATAGAATTCTTCTCCTTTAGTACAATGGTCAGACTAAAACTGATGACCTCTGTCTTCATGATAGTCTTCTGAAAGTTGAGTAAGAAAAGTGTCTGATGTTATATTCATCAAATTTCCCTCTCATGTTTGAAAAGCCAGGACGTGGAATACTGTCAGTATATTTAATTTAAGAATCTTATAATTAACCAAATATAGATACTGTTTAATGTAATCCTCTCACTATATAAACAATTGTGATTCATTTTAATATTTCACTGAATCTGGAGTTCAGGAAGCAAGGGAAGAGAGAGAGAGAATCAGAGAGAGGTGGAAAGAGAGAATTTTTTTATTACAAATTATCTTATTAACTTGTCCCTTCACACCACTTGTCTATTATACTACTCTGGAGTCTGGAGGCAGGCTTCTCTGAGCAAATGCTCATTCAACAGCATGTTTACTCATAAGCTCAAGGCTCTGTTTAAGATATCAGAAAAATATTACAGTGCTCAGGGTATAATGCAGCTCCTTAATTAGATAATTTATTTACATATTAACTTTAGTGTTCTTTGTATTATACATATTAGCTTTCTGTCTTCTTCCCTTCTCCTTCTTCCTTCCCTTCCATACCTTCCTTTCTCCTTCCACTCCTTTCTTTCCTTCTTTTATTCCTTTTTCCTATCAGTCTTATTTACTGTATGTGGGATCCTTTATTTTAGTTAGAGTCTTCTGAGAAGCAGATGCCAAAATAGAAATAAATGTCCAGGAGATCTGAGGAATGGAATACCTGTGATTGATAGAGCAATAGTCAGGGAAAGCCTTCAAATACTCATGCAGGTTTGACACCTCTGACAGGAGAAGGAAAAGAAAGAAGGAAGATTGGGCAGGAGGAGATTCAGACTGCTGAGTATTTCTAAGAAAGTTTATATTAGGTCAATGAAGAGTATCAAGTCCCTCAGGAATAGGCCTAAAGAGGTCACGACCTGTCATGCTCAGACAAAACTGAATGGATATAAAACTGTATCCCTATATGTCTTAGAACTCTTTTCTAATAAAAACATACTTTTAATTTTTGTATCCAATATGATAATATCTGGCTTTTAAAAGTCAAGCCTGGTGTGTTGATATTTATTGATATATTTACATTTATTTATTTCATTTTTTTTCCTTTGAGACAGGATCTTGCTCTGTGGCCCAGGCTGGAGTGCAGTGGTGTGATCACAGCTCACTGCAGCATCAATCTCCAGGGCTCACACAATCCTCCCACCTCAGCCTCCTGAGTAGCTGGGACCACAGAAACATGTCCCCATGCCCAGCTAAACTTTCTTATTTTTTCATAGAGACAAGGACTCACTATGTTGCCCAGGCTGGTCTTGAAATTCCGGGTTCAGATGATCCTCTTGCCTTGACCTCCCAGAGTCCTGGGGTTACAGGTGCAAGTCACCATGCCCAGCCTAAATTTATTTCTATCATTTTATTTTGTGGTTTTTATTTCCCTCAATGATATTTGAAAATATTTTCTACCTTTCCTCCTTTCAACTGAAATGATTGTGTTTATGTTTAATTCCTTCTCTTTACCCCCTTCAAAGTTTTTATTTTTATTCTTTTATTTTAAAAGTCATTACTCTTAATATGCATGAAGAAAGCTGATATCTTTATTCAACTCAATGCTAATCAGTCCGTTCTGTCATCCATGATATTGCTATCCACCATTTTAGTTGTAGCTTGTTTTTACCTTAAAACAAGCTACAACTTGTTCTGGATGGACAGAAGAATCCTGTGTAGGTTCTTAGTTGGAAGGAACCCCTCTAAAAAGAGAAAGATTAACAAGAGAAAAACAAATAGAAATTTATTAACATGCATATTTTATTTACAGTTGGAAGAAACCCTGGGAATCAATAGTGTTCAAAGACATGGCCTTGAATTTCAGCTTATATAGCATCTTCAACAAAGAACAGGGAATTTTTAGAAAAGTGACAATACAAAAGAAAAGGACATTGAGTCTCTAGGGGTGTCAACTTGGGGGAAGGCAAATAAATGGCAGGAAAGGCAGATTAGCAAAGCTTATTAATGTAGATTGTTCTGATACCATTTCCAGGATGATAGGATCTAAATTGTCTTCCACGGTTAACCTTTGTCTTTCCTGGTTGGGAGTGTCAGAGTATCTTTTGTCTTTGCAAATTTATGTCTTGCTTTAATGCTAGTAGAGGAAAGGGAGATAACTTTCTTACATCAACTATTTCTTAATTATCTTCAGCTCAGCAATTATTCATAACTTTGGCTGGCAATATCTGGTCTCCCACAACGTCCAAAACTAGAGATGATTATGATTATTTTTTCACATAGTCAATAACATTTTTTATTGTACTACCTCTTTATCAGTTTCTTTATCATTGTTTTTGTCTCTAATCTTCACTTTTGAGACCTATTTACTTTTTTTTTTCAAATATATCCGTAACCATGGGACCAGCCCAAACTGGACCTGCTATGCTGATAACAAAATGTAGAGTTATCTTGTAGATATAACAGTATCAAAAACTGGTTCACGTAGCCCAGGCATGCACAATAGAAAAAGCTTAGACTTTTCACAACATCTGGAACAAATGATTCCTCCTCTCAGAACCAAGAAGACTGGGACATGACCACAACATAAATGATAGAACTCTTTCAAAAGCAAGGGGTCTATTGGTCTGAAAGATTCAGAGCTAAAATCTATCTCAACATACCTTACTGTCAATGGTCAAATTTGAAGCCCTCCAATAAGACCCTGCCAAGCAAACATTCTTAAGTCCTTTTCTTTGCCCTCTGATCCCTTAAAACTTGCTTCAGACCTCATTGAGCTTGTTTTCTGTCTCCTTGCTGAAGAGGCAGAAAACAATAAAACCCTTCCTTTCCCAATAAGCCATTGCCATAGTATTGGCTTTATGTGCATTGGGTGGCAAGTTTATTTGCTTGACAAAATATCCTTTATTAATTTTGTAGTGAGGTTCTATTAGTAGTTATCTATCAACCCTTTTCGGAATGCTCATTTATGAATGATAGTTTAACTTGGCATAGAATTATAATCTGTAAGTTTAATTTTTTAAAAATCAGTGCATTGTTAGCTTATGTGTTTTAGTCCTAATTTTTACTGCACTCTATATTTTTTTTGAGTCCTGAGGATTTTCTTACTTCATTATGCCTTGTAATTTGTATAGGGGAGGGAATCATGAATTTGTCATCACCCAAAGTGTTCTTCTTGCCTGCTACCCAGATAGAGCCGATTTACCAGGACAACAGAACTGTAATAGAGAAAGAATTTAATAAATGCTGAGCTAGCTAAGTGTAAGACTGGAGTTTATTACTCAAATCAGTTTCCCAAAAAATTGGAAACCAGAGTTTTTAAGGATAATTTGACAGATAGGGGGCTACAGAATGGGGAATGCTGATTGATTGGGTTGGGGATGACATCACAGGGGGTTGAAGCGGGGTCTTCTTGGTCACCTCAGTTTCTAGGTGGGATTGCAGAAGTACTTAAGCCAGTTTACTGGTCTGAATGGCACTAGCTGGTACATCAGAAAGCAGAGTCTGAAAAACATCTTGATTACCAATCTTAGGTTTTACAATAGTGATGTTACCCAATAGGAGCAACTGGGGAGGTTACGAATCTGTGGTCTCTGGCTTCATGACTTCTGAGCAATAATTTCTCTTCTTGTGGTAAATTGGCTAGGCACTTTAGGCCCCAAGCAAGGAGGAGATTTGTTTGGGAGATTTGTCATCTTTGTTTAAAAGTTAAACTATAAACTAAGGTCCCCCCATAGTTAGCTCAGCCATGCCAGGAATGCACAAGGGCAGCCTGGAGGTTATAAACAAGATAGAGTTGGTCAGGTCAGATTTCCTTCACTGCCATAATTTTTCTATATCAGTTTTTTTCTCAGTGCCATAATTTTTGCAAAGGGGGTTTCAGCTTCCCTGCACATGCCTGGGTTTTTTGGCTGGGCCAAGGTAACTCTATGGGCTATCATAAGACAGATTAAAAGGATAATTTAAAAACCATTTTAGTTATGTGCATATCTATATATGCAAGGCAGTCTTACAAAAATATGAGACTCGAAGGGCCAGATGATTGAAGCTTATATAGCATCCTGAGTTACAGAAAGACATAGGGGATTGGGGCTTCTTTGGTGGTGAAGGAATGGCTGAGCCAAATTATGAGCCAGTGAGGGGAGGAAATGTATGGTGAATAAACGTTACCTTATTATGCAGATAAAAGCCTCTCAGGTGATAAAAGTTGTGTTAGAGTAGCTCTCTTCCTGGTATAGATATTTTTACTAATGTAAATTTCCTTTATAGATATGTTTCCTTTACAAATGGGAGGTTTTTAAGAGCTACTCCCGTGTCTGCAGTTTCTCAAAATAACCAACTCCAAATAATCAATATGCCAAAGAGGTATATTTGGAGCAGCATATTCTAGACTCCTGCAGTCATAGTTTGGGCTGGTGTGTCCTGAGTCCCAACATGTGTATTTAGAAATACATTCTTTATGTTGTATCTAGCATCTAGAAATTTTGAAGGGAATTTTTTTTTTATTGTTATCTGCTTTGCTATTTTCCGAAAAGTGGAAATCTGCTAACATAGCATCATAAAGTCAGAGCTGACAGGTAATTGCTCTGTCTCTGTTGATTATCAACTTCTAACTGTTATCCATTGTTATTCTCATTGAAAGGATTTATCCTTAAATGACCTTTTGTTGCACTTTTCATGACACTTTGTGCATTTGGAAGATGAATTAGCAAAATCATTCCATGTTGTGTGAAGTGCAGGAATGGGGATAGGGGTTAAATCCAGACCATCATGTCATGAGAAAGCATTATGAGCATTTCTATGGAATTAGTAGTTTAATTAAACAGAGGCCCAAAATCTATAAACAACATGGTAGACACTGAACAGAAGCAGGAATATCAGCTACACCAGAGAAAAGACTCTACACAGATTTCATTATGGAAAAGGTTGCCTTTTGCATTAGTCTTTTCACATCTTCATATGTATTATTAATATTGTCAAAAATTCACAGCTAAGAAAGTTAGATAAGGAAAACCTGGAGGGCTTAAAACACTTAGAAAAAGAGTATCAAGCGTGTTTTGTGCTGCCATAAATTTCTTTATGATATTTTGTGACTGAGATAATGAGATATAAACCTCTTTAATAAACCAAAAACACATTAGACAGAAAAAAAATTATTCCACTGGGTTCTGTTGATGATTTGGGACTCAGAAAACAGCCTCAGAGTAAAGGCTACGAAACAGACTCAAAGGCAGTTTCTCTCTGACCTTCTCTGCCTTCGTTTCTCTCATCCCTCACTTTCCTGCACTGCAAGCCATAGGATCTAGAATCCTTCTCTCCAAGGGGAGTCATAGAAACCAAAAACCGTTTTCTCTAAAGCCAGTCATAAAATCTAAAAATGTTACTCTAACTTTCCCCCTCCTTTCTATGTAAGAACTGGCCAAGAAAGAAATTCTCTATCTTTTTTGATTGTAGGCAATAAGACCCTCATTCCAGAGAGGGTCATTCCCCATACCTGGAAGGTAGGAAAGCTGCACAAGAGGCCAAAAAGAACCTGAACAGACAGGCCTTGCTAGGTTTCCCCACTCAGTCTATTTTCATTAGCTCATATCCTTTTTGCCCAATCACATTTCTACGTGGCCATCCCTGCTTTATCAAATCAAAGCATGAAGTCAGATTGTTTCCCCTGTTTCTTCAGGCTTCTTTCTGAAGGCTCCTATGCCATATGAAATTATGATTAAATAAAATTGTTATGTTTTTTCTTGCTAACCTGCCTTTTTGTTGCAGGAATGGAGGTTGCGACCCTGATGATAATGCTGATCATGCTTGCATTATGGAACAGAATATTTGACTCTTAGAGTTCTTTGTTAACTCAGTAGACAAAGATGAAAATTTTTCTACTGTTATTATGCCAAAAATAAGGAAAAGGAATAGATACATTGAAATGATAATGCTTTGTGTGATTCTTGTATTTCTGCATCCATATATTATGTTCTAATAATATGAGGCCATCGTTCCTGTAATCATGATTATAGTGGGTTAAATCATGTCCCTCCAAAATATATGTTGAAGTCTTAAACACTCATTCTTTTGAATTTTATTTAGAAATAGAGTCTTTCAGATGCAACCAAGTTAAAATCAGATCCTTAGGCCAGGTGCTAATCCAAGATAACTGGTATCCTTATAAGAAGAGGAGACAGACAGAGGCACACAGGGAGAATGCCATGTGATAGTGAGGGCAAAGAGTGGAATGATGTCTCTAAGACAATGACGTGGAGCCAGTTCTCCCTCGGGCCTTCAGAGAGAAATGGCCCTGCCAACACTTTCATTTCAGACTTCAAGTCTCTAAGACTCATGAGAAAATACATTTCTATTGTTTTAAGCCAATCAGTTTGCATACTTTGTTTTAAGCAGCTCAGTTTGTGTACAGTTGTATACAGATTAGGCATTGTGGAAAGGAAGATTAATAAACTCAAATCCAAAGTAAAAGATTAGAAAAAATTTTTTTAAATGAGGAAAAGGAGAAAGCAGAGAAAATGAATGAGGAGGAGGGAATATCAGTCAGTGATCTACGGGATAACTTTAAGTAAACTGGTATATGTGTATCTGGAGTCTATGACAGAGGAGACAGGGAGGAATAGATTGCATGCTAATTTGAACATCTATTTTAGTTAGGGGTCAGTGTTGTTTGTGTGATTTTTCTCCTCTTGTGGGTGATATTTTCCAGCTTCCTTTTATGCTGTAATTTTTTTATGTGTTTGTAAGTTTTTTTAATTGGATGCCAGGCATTGTGAATTTTACTATGTTGAGCACTGTGTATTTTTGTTTTTCCTAAGTATTCTAAGGCTTCTTTCTGAGTCGCAATTAAGTTACTTGAAAATTATGTGATCATGCTGGGTTTTGCTTTTAAGATTAAGATTTTTTTCAGGTGAGACCAGAGCTGTGTTCAGTCTAAGGCTAATGATTTCCCACTTCTGAGACAGGAATCTAAGGAACCTACTGCGTATTCTATTCCAATTCCCAAAGAATTCTAGTAAGTTTGGTGAAACAGGTCCTATTCCTTGCCCTGTGTGAGCTCTAGGCACTACTGTTTCTCTTTGTAAGTTGTTTATCTGGCCTCAGCCGGATTCCCCAGACACTTGCACTAATCAATCAGTGCTAAGCGGAATACCACATAAGTGCCCTCTGCAAATCTTCACGTCACTCTCTTTAAACCTCCTCCTTATTTTGTACTTTGTCCTGAGAACTTTAGATGCCTTAGTCTCCTTGGGCTGTCAGTTCTAAGGCATTAAGACATCAATTTTTTTTGTTGTTGTTAGAAATCTTTCTTTTTTTTTTTTATTATATTTTAAGTTTTAGGGTACATGTGCACATTGTGCAGGTTAGTTACATATGTATATATGTGCCATGCTGGTGCGCTGCACCCACTAACTCGTCATCTAGCCTTAGGTATATCTCCCAATGCTATCCCTCCCCCCTCCCCCAACCCCACCACAGTCCCCAGAGTGTGATATTCCCCTTCATGTGTCCATGTGATCTCATTGTTCAATTCCCACCTATGAGTGAGAATATGCGGTGTTTGGTTTTTTGTTCTTGCAATAGTTTACCGAGAATGATGATTTCCAATTTCATCCATGTCCCTACAAAGAATCTACAATGAACTCAAACAAATTTACAAGAAAAAAACAAACAACCCCATCAAAAAGTGGGCGAAGGGCATGAACAGACACTTCTCAAAAGAAGACATTTATGCAGCCAAAAAACACATGAAAAAATGCTCATCATCACTGGCCATCAGAGAAATGCAAATCAAAACCGCTATGAGATATCATCTCACACCAGTTAGAATGGCAATCATTAAAAAGTCAGGAAACAACAGGTGCTGGAGAGGATGTGGAGAAATAGGAACACTTTTACACTGTTGGTGGGACTGTAAACTAGTTCAACCATTGTGGAAGTCAGTGTGGCCATTCCTCAGGGATCTAGAACTAGAAATACCATTTGACCCAGCCATCCCATTACTGGGTATATACCCAAATGACTATAAATCATGCTGCTATAAAGACACATGCACACGTATGTTTATTGCGGCACTATTCACAATAGCAAAGACTTGGAACCAACCCAAATGTCCAACAATGATAGACTGGATTAAGAAAATGTGGCACATATACACCGTGGAATACTATGCAGCCATAAGACATCAATTTATGGCAACCTTAGGGTTCACCTTGTTTCCCAGTTCACAGGGATCACTGTTTTTTGTTGCCTGATATACAGTGCTTGCAAAATGTTGTTCTATAATTGTTTTTCTGGTTATTTCAAGTGGGATGGCAAATCTAGTCCTTATTACTCCGTTTTGAAAGGAACTGGAATTCTCCCTCCTGCATTCATTTTAATTAGTTTCTTTCTAATAAACCAGAGAGCACTTAAGACAGAAGATAGAAAATGTTTAACAAAATTTACATTTTAGAAATAACTGTTAAAAAGAGGGAAGAAAAAGGAGGTCTAGGATAGGAGCTTTATTGAAACATGAATTTTGTTTTCTGAAAAATGTCTCTTTACTCTCAATTTTTCTTACTGACATTAACATTTAAAGAGAAGACTCATGGATAGTCATCATAATTTTCCCAAATCGGATATGAAGTCAAGGTAACAGGAAGAAATGTTACTGATAAAAATATCAGAAATATTAGACATGAAAACATTATAAATAAACTCAGTCCCAAGAGGCTTTTTACTCATGCTATTTTCTTAGTTTTGTTTATTCTGAATTTTCCTTCTCCAAATTCCACTCAATCGTATAAGATTAGTTTAAGCCCTACCCTTACAAGAAAGCCTTCCAAACAGCTCTAGGTTTTAAAATTTGTAGAATTTATGACATAAAAAACAAATTCAGTGGTTTATGATATTCTATTATGCTTTTTTAGTTTCATTATATTTTAAAATCTTGTGATAAAAGAATTAATATCTCTTTTCACATTTCTAGATGTCTGCATACATTTTTTACCTTACTGTTCATTTTTTAAATAGTTCTTGACTTACACTAGGTTACTGAGTATTTTATCTTACTCATGATGTTTTATTTATTACCAACTGTTTAGTTTACATAATAACTGTTTACTTCAAGGTTTTAAATTCCACACTGTCTTCATAGGTTAGGTGTAGGCAAGGGAAATAACTTGTTTTTATTCTGTTGTTTTAAATGTGTTTATTTTAAATAAAGACTGTAGTTTTATTTTAAATAAAGCCAGTAGTTTATACAAACACAGTAAAGAAGATTAATAAGATAAATTTAACTAAAGTTTTTTGGATGTATCCAATAACCAGCAAAAAGGAAGAGAATCGAGAATGTCAAGTGTCACAGCAAGGAATAGGGTAGCAGCTGAGATATTGAATCAAACTTTAGAAACAAACTGAAATCTGAACTAAAACTGAGATATACTGGGAGGCTATGAAGAAAGGCAAAGAAAGTTTTCTTAATCTATCCAACTCTTTAGTCCATTAGATAACTTCATGAGTACTGTGTGATACGGATTAAGGTTTTTCTCCCAAAGTAAATATCTAATGGAGTCAGCATCTTTTAATGAAAAGATCTTCTTTTCTCTTATGGTATTGTATTAGTAGTACAATTGTCATTAAGCTGGTGATCATTTATGTGAAGGTCTGTTTCTGGTTTCTATTCTGTTACATTTTTCTATCCTCAAAATGTTATATTTATATATCCTTAAATTAGATATTGTTAATCTCCGCAAAAGAAAAACTTCTAGCATTTGACTAGGCTTTAATTGAATCTATAGATAATTTCAGATAATTGATATTATTGCTCTAGTGAATTTTGAAGTTTCCATTTTGTGACCATGGTTTGTTACTTCTTATTGTTATTATTACTATTATTATTATTTTGAGACAGAATCTCTCTGTCATCCAGGCTGGAGTGCACTGGCACCATCTCGGCTCACTGCAACCTCCACCTCCCAGGTTCAAGCAATTCCCCTGCCTCAGCCTCCCGAGTAGCTGGGACTACAGACATGCACCACCATTGCTGGCTAATTTTTTTGTATTTTTCAGTAGAGATGGGGTTTCACCATGTTGTCTAGGCTGGTCTCAAACTCCTGACCTCAGGCAATCTGCCCACCTCGGCCTCCCAAAGTGCCAAGATCACGCACATGAGCCACCACAATGGGCTGGTTTCTAAGTTTTTAATTTAAGTTTTTGCTTTTTCTCCACAATGATTTGTAATTTCCTGTATGGAAGTACTTTTTATGTAACTCCCAGAATGATTTCCAATTTTTATAATTATCATCCACTGTCATTGCTGCTGGCTTATTCAGTTTTTCTCCTTTTAATTATATTTTTTATACTGAAATTTTAAAAACCATTTACATAAATCCGCTAAGTTCCCTTGTGACTCTTCCCAATCTCGACCCCTACAACCAGACAAAATTTTTTTTAATTTCTGTCATCATATAATAGTTTTGTCTGTTCATGAACCTCATATAAATAGAATCATATGTATTCTGTTGTGTCTGGCTTCCTCATTCACTTACTATTTTTGAGAATCAATCATGTTGTAGCATATATAATTTTTTTTCCTTTTTACTACTGAGTAATATTTTGTTTGAATACACTATAATTTGTTTATTCATTCTCTTACAGATTAATATTTGGTTTACTTACAGTTTTTTAATTATTAGGAATAGAACGTATTTGAGTATTCCTTTATAAGTCTTCTTTTTTTAAAACCATTTAATGCACATTTATTTATTGTTACCCTTTGCCAGTCATTGTATCGGGCATGGGAGACATTGAGGTAAGAAAGCCTCTGTTCTTCAGGACCTCTCCTTTTTTTTTCTCTTTTAATTATACTTTAAGTTCTGGGATACATGTGCAGAATGTGCAGGTTTGTTACCTGCGTATACACGTGTCATGGTGGTTTGCTGCACCCACCAACCCATCATGTACATTAGGTATTCCTCCTAATGCTATCCCTCCCCTCGTCCCCCAGTCCTTGACAGGCCCTGGTGTGTGATGTTCCCCTCCCTATATTCACGTCATTGTTCAACTCCCACTTCTGAGTGAGAACATGCAGTGTTTGGTTTTCTGTTCCTGTATTAGCTTGCTGAGAATGATGGTTTTCAGCTTCATCCATGTCCCTGCAAAGGAGATAAACTCATGCTTTTTTATGACTGCATAGTATTCCATGGTGTATATGTACTGCGTTTGCTTTATCCGGTCTATTATTGAGGGGCATTTGGGTTGGTTCCAAGTCTTCGCTATTGTGAATAGTGGTGCAGTAAACATATGTGTGCATGTGTCTTTATAGTAAAATGATTTATAATCCTTTGGGTATATACTCAGTAGTGGGATTGCTGGGTCTAGATCCTTGAGGAATCACCACACCATCTTCCACAATAGTTGAACTAATTTACACTCCCACCAACAGTCTAAAAGTATTCCTATTTCTCAACACCCTCGCCAGCATCTATTCTTTCCTGACTTTTTAATGATAGCCATTCTAACTGGTGTGAGATCGTATCTCATTGTGGTTTTGATTTGCATTTCTCTAATGATCAGTGATGATGAGATTTTTTTTCATGTTTGTTGGCCACTTAAATGTCTTCTTTTGAGCAGTGTCTGTTGATATCCTTATCCCACTTTTGGATGGGGTTGTTTCTTTTTTCCTTGTGAATTTGTTTAAGTAGATTGCAGATTCTGGATATTAGCCCTTTGTCAGACGGATAGATTGCAAAAATTTTCTCCCATTCTGTAGGTTGCCTGTTCACTCTGATAATAGTTTCTTTTCCTGTGCAGAAGCTCTTTAGTTTAATTAGATCCCATTTGTCAATTTTGGCTTTTGTTGTCATTGCTTTTGGTGTTTTCATCATGAAATCTTTGCCCATGCCTATGTCCTGAATGGTATTGCCTAGGTTTTCTTCTAGGGTTTTTATGGTTTTAGGTCTTATGTTGAAGTCTTTAATCCATCTTGAGTTAATTTTTGTATAAGGCATAAGGAAGGGATCCAGTTTCAGTTTTCTGCATATGGTTAGCCAGTTTTCCCAACAGCATTTGTTAAATAGGGAATCCTTTCCCCATTGCTTGTTTTTTTCAGCTTTGTCACAGATCAGATGGTTGTAGATGTGTGGCATTATTTCTGAGGCCTCTGTTCTGTTGCATTGGTCTATATATCTGTTTTGGTACCAGTACCATGCTGCTTTTGTTACTGTAGCCTTGTTGTATAGTTTGAAGTCAGGTAGCGTGATGCCTCCAGCTTTGTTCTTTTGGCTTAGGATTGTCTTGGCTATATGGGCTCTCTTTTGGTTCCACATGAACTTTAAATTAGTTTTCTTCTAATTCTTTGAAGAAAGTTTATGGTAGCTTGATGGGGATAGCATTGAATGTGTAAATTACTTTGGACAGTATGGCCCTTTTCACGATACTGATTCTTCCTAACCATGAGCATGGAATGTTTTTCCATTTGTTTTTGTCCTCTCTTATTTCCTTGGGGAGTGGTTTGTAGTTCTCATTGAAGATGTCTTTCACATCCCTTGTAAGTTGTATTCCTAGGTATTTTATTCTCTTTGTAGCAATTGTGAGTGGGAATTCACTATGATTGGGCTCTTTGTCTACTATTGGTGTATAGGAATACTTTTGATTTTTGCACATTGATTTTGTATCCTGAGACTTTGCTGATGTTGCTTATCAGCTTAAGGAGATTCTGAGCTGAGACAATGGGGTTTTCTAAATATACAATCATGTCATCTTCAAACTGAGACAATTTGACTTCCTCTCTTCCTATTTGAATACCTTTTTATTTCTTTCTCTTGCCTGATTGCCCTAGCCGGAACTTCTGATACTATGTTGAATAGGAGTGGTGAGAGAGGGCATCCTTGTCTTCTGCCAGTTTTCAAAGGGAATGCTTCCAGGTTTTGCACATTCAGTAGGATATTGGCTGTGTGTTTGTCATAAATAGCTCTTAGGATTTTGAGATACGTTCTATCAATACCTAGTTTACTGAGAGTTTTTAGCATGAAGGGGTATTGAATTTTATCGAAGGCCTTTTCTGCACCTATTAAGATAATCACGTGGTTTTTGTCATTGGTTCTGTTTATGTGATAAATTACGTTTGTTGATTTGCATATGTTGAACCAGCCTTGCATCCCAGGGATGAAGCTGACTTGATCGTGGTGGATACGCTTTTTGAGGTTCTACTGGACTTGGTTTGCCAGTATCTTATTGAAGATTTTTGCATCAATGTTCCTCAGGGATTTGGCCTGAAATTTTCTTTTTTTGTTGTATCTCTACGAGTCTTCTTGTAGGTACAACTTTTCATTTAATTTTGGTAAATGTCTAAGAGTGGAATTGGTGGGTCATAGGGTAGTTGTATGTTTATATTTATTAGAAATTCCCAAACAATTTTCCAAAGTGTTTCATTATTTTACTTTTCTCTCAGCAATGTATGAGAGTTCAAGTGACTCCAAAGTCTTGCCAGCATGTTTCATCATCAGTCTTTTAATTATGGCCATTTTGCTGAGCATGTAGTGCTGTTCATTGTGGTTTTATTTTGAATTATCCTAGTGATTGTTTCTGATCATCTTTTCATACAATAATTGGCCTCTCAGATATCAACTTTTGTGAACGTTCTTTTCAAGCATTTTTTGAGAGTTTTATTTGTATTGTTTAGTTCTTTATCATTCTTTATCCTTTTTATCTGGTAGAGGATACATATGGATATGGACATATTTATGGTCTTGTAATTGTACCATTGTCATTAAGCTGGTGACCATTTGTGTGTAGGTCTGTTTCTGGTTTCTATATATAGATATATATATGATTATGGATTAGATATCATATATAAAATATATATGACATATATCTAATAATTATGATATATGAGGTATATAATGATATGTATATTGATATTATATATAAAGTATATAATGATATGTATATATATAATAATAATGATATATAGTATATAATTATATTATATATTATATATAATATATATGATATATATATTTATATCCATATATATCATACCTTTTCCAGTCTGTGCCTTAGTTTTTCACTTTAACACTTAACCTGTTATTCTCCTTTATCTTCTCTTTCTACATTTTACTTTGAATAAGCCTAGATTCATCAGAAGTTGCAAAAAATGTACAGGCAGGTCCTCGGTGCCCTTCATCCAGTTTTCTCTGATGATAACTTCATTACTTTAAAATAATATCAAGGCCTATAAAAGGACATTTACATTGGTATAATTTACAAAGCCTATTCAAATTTCACCAGTTTTATTTGTACTTGTGTTTGTATACTTTTGTGCAATTCCGGCACATGTATAGACTGATCTAATTACCAACACAATGAGGATACAGAACTGTTCCCTACTTCAAGGTAAAATATGCAATGCATTTATATTTTTGACAAACATTGAAATTATTTCACCCCTGAGTAATTCTGGAAATGTAAAACACCTACATATTACTCAGTTTTGTTCTTATAATAATATTATTTTAACATTTTGAGTTATTTCATACATTAAGCTAAAAAGTCCACTTCTGAAAATCGTACACTTATTGTTTATTCGAGGCAGTAAAAATAAAATATCTTGTTGCAACTGTGTTGGTATCACAAATGATTGATTTGCTTGGCATCTTTTGTCCCAATATTCATAAACATAGCTATTTAAAGGTATAAATGACAACAAAAGTTTTATTAGGTCATACTCATTTATATTTAACAATGCCAAATGGTATTTCTTTAAAAAGAATTGTATTATATTTAAAATCATGTATAAGAGTAACTATAATACAAATGGCCAATGGCATAGAGAGTTGGAGAAAGAACCAATAGAATAAAAGAGCACCATGTTTTTCTTCTCATTCACCAATCATTCATTGGCCTGTTAATGCAGTGTTGAAATTAAAAGCTCTCATCCATGACACATATTAGATCTTCAGAATTTCATTGATTCCCTAACTGAAGAAAGCAAGATATGGGATATAGGATGGATGAAGGAAGAATGTCTGAACTCTAGACAAAGCCCACAAAGAACCAAATAATCTTTTCCAAGATGAACCCTAATCCACTCATATAATATAATATTATCATCTGACAAAAGTGCTTATGATTTCTGACCTTCTTTTTTGACTCATGTAGAACCCCACTTACTGGAGCTCAAGACCTATCTTATAAGATCAGGATATTATAAAGTGGCTTCAGAGATGTTAAGCTTATCTTGAGAAGACCAATCTGCTAGTACCAACTTGTGGACTTCTGTAAAAACTTCACAAATCACAAATCCAGATCTAAATTATATTCCTCTGTCATCTGTGAGGCAGTGCTGTGCCAAGTGGGATGCAAAGATGGTCTCCACCTAGTTACTCTTCTCTGCCCATGGAATAGGCCAAAGGAAGCCTCACTTCTATACCCAAACCTACAGTTTTATCTTATGTCCACCAGTACTTGTGAGGCTGATGTTGTCAGTTCCAATCCTAGTCTTACTAATCCCTTTTTGTTCTGAAATAAATAGAAATTTACTCCCTCTCAATTTTGGACCCAAAGTTGTGAGAATATTCCTCAAATCTTTATGTGATTAAAAAACAGACCCAACATAGCTTTTCCTTGTAAAAAGGGAAAAGAATAATACTTCACTTAAATTACTTTGTTAATAAATATATAAACAAAAAAGTTAGTCATCAAGCTATTTTTCATAAGTTCCCCTTTCCCTTTCTAGCTATGTAACGCACTGTATTTTAAATGTATTACATTAAAATACTGATGAGAAAAAAAAGAATGATTTGTTTTTTCCTTTCCTAAAGATTATTCATCTATCAAAAGCTTAATTTATTTGAAAGTAATAAATCATGTTGGGCTTGTCACAAGCTTTTGGGTTCTTATTAGTTTAATTTATGTCAATTAGATAAAAGAGGATACAAACAAATGGAAGAACATTCCATGCTCATGGGTAGGAAGAATCAATATTGTGAAAATGGCCATACTGCCCAAGGTAATTTATAGATTCAATGCCATCCCCATCAAGCTACCAATGACTTTCTTCACAGAATTGGAAAAAACTACTTTGAAGTTCGTATGGAACCAAAAAAGAGCACACATCGCCAAGGCAATCCTAAGCCAAAAGAACAAAGCTGGAGGCATCACGCTACCTGACTTCATACTATGCTACAAGGCTACAGTAACCAAAACAGCATGGTACTGGTACCAAAACAGAGATATAGATCAATGGAACAGAACAGAGCCCTCAGAAATAACGCCGCATATCTGCAACTATCTGGTCTTTGACAAACCTGACAAAAACAAGAAATGGGGAAAGGATTCCCTATTTCATAAATGGTGCTGGGAAAACTGGCTAGCTGTATGTAGAAAACTGAAACTGGATCCCTTCCTTACACCTTATACAAAAATCAATTCAAGATGGATTAAAGACTTAAACGTTAGACCTAAAACCATAAAAACCCTAGAAGAAAACCTAGGCATTACCATTCAGGACATAGGCATGGGCAAGAACTTCATGTCTAAAACACCAAAAGCAATGGCAACAAAAGCCAAAATTGACAAATGGGATCTAATTAAATTAAAGAGCTTCTGCACAGCAACAGAAACTACCATCAGAGTGAACAGGCAACCTACAAAATGGGAGAAAATTTTCACAAACCCTACTCATCTGACAAAGGGCTAATATCCAGAATCTGTGATGAACTCAAACAAATTTACGAGAAAATAACAAACAACCCCATCAAAAAGTGGGCAAAGATATGAACAGACACTTCTCAAAAGAAGACATTTATGCAGCCAAAAGACACGTGAAAAAATGCTCATCATCACTGGCCGTCAGAGAAATGCAAATCAATACCACAATGAGATACCATCTCACAACAGTTAGAATGGCGATCATTAAAAAGTCAGGAAACAACAGGTGCTGGAGAGGATGTGGAGAAACAGGAACACTTTTATACTGTTGGTGGGACTGTAAACTAGTTCAACCCTTGTGGAAGTCAGTGTGGCGATTCCTCAGGGATCTAGAACTAGAAATACCATTTGACCTGGCCATCCCATTACTGGGTATATACCCAAATGACTATAAATCATGCTGCTATAAAGACACATGCATATGTATGTTTATTGCCGCACTATTCACAATAGCAAAGACTTGGAACCAAATGTCCAACAGTGATAGACTGGATTAAGAAAATGTGGCATATATACACCATGGAATACTATGCAGCCATAAAAAATGATGAGTTCATGTCCTTTGTAGGGACATGGATGAAATTGGAAATCATCATTCTCAGTAAACTATCACAAGGACAAAAAACCAAACACTGCATGTTCTCACTCATAGATGGGAATTGAACAATGAGAACACATGGACACAGGAAGGGGAACATCACACTCTGGGGACGGTTGTGGGGTGGGGGGAGGGGGGAGGGATAGCATTAGGAGATATACCTAATGCTAAATGACGAGTTAATGGGTACAGCACACCAGCATGGCACATGAATACATATGTAACTAACCTGCACATTGTGCACATGTACCCTAAAACTTAAAGTATAATAATAATAATAATAATAAAAAGAAAAAAGCTGGTCTGTTGGAACTGAAATTGAATTAATGATACATGTATTTTGATGTCAGAATGAGCTCTGCCTTAGTTTCCTGAGACTTTTAGAGAATTCCCTAAATCTGATATACCTCACCCTGAAGAAGTGCCTGCCTCCAAGGGGCCTTATAGAAACAGACCTTTGGGAATGAGTCCAACCAAATAAAGCAATGTATAGTGATGAAAGGTCACACCCAGCAAGTAGCATTGAGTGATGCCAGTAGAAATCATGAGGGACAGAGAATTGTAGTCAGACTTTCCTCTGTTGATTAAACTCTTGGAAACAGCTATTATAAACCAATCCATTGTTTTCTGGAGGATATAACTTTGTCTGCATCTAATTGCTTCCATGTATTCATCATTGTTCAAAATGTTCCTTTCAAACAGTTACGGGGATATCACCTATGACTTTTCCCTGTGAAATTTTTAAGGTTATTAAGGTAAGCCCAGTGGGCAGTCATGGTCTGCTACTATAGACTTCATTTACAGAAGTCATAAGTATCTGAAGATGCAGAAAGGCAATTTCTGCAGTAGTGTTTTTGGAGCACACATTTTGCAGTGACAGAAGATCAGTCTACACTCATCGCCTGCCACATTCATGGCTTATGGATAGCAATCTTAGAGTCATACTTTTCCAAGATCTCCTTTGAGAGTAAGGACTATACCTTCTGTTTCTTTGCAATCTGAGTCTCTTGATTATATTTCTCTTTTGAATAGTATTATGTTCTTACCTAAAATATAATTTTTGGTTCTCTTTGTAAAATTTCTCCTACTTTATAAATAATTAGGGGCGTATTTGATTCCTGTAATACTTAACAACTATCTTGCATGTGGTTATTGCTCAATGAGTGTTTATAGTAAAAAGAGACAGGATTTGACTCAGAAAGGTTGTGTTTGAATATTATGGTTGCATAAGATAGTGGCATAACTTTGGGCAAGTTTATCCATTTCTTTACTCTTCAGTCCCTACATAAATAAAATGAGGATAATAATTCTAAATTTGCATGGGATGAGAATTATAAGTAATATTTTATAACATCTAGAACATTATCTGTCACATAGTAAACATCTGAAATGCCAGTTGCTTTATTTTTTAACGAATATTATTAAGGTCATTGCTGAATTACCTTATTATGCCTAACTCAACCGCACAAATGCTATCAACTTACTAGAAGTGTCTTTATGTTTAGGTGAACTTGAGTGGTTTGGGAGAGAATAATTTATTTATGATTTGGCTAACTTTATTTGTGCAAGAGAAAGGAACCAGCATATGCTGAACACTAGAAAAATTCTGTTCCATGAAACCTTGGGAATACTTCAAATGGACAAATCAACACATAGCCACAGAGAGTGTCACTAATTCTCAGATTATTTGCTTCCTTGTATGAAACAACATATTGGGAAAAAAATGCCCAATAAGTTCTCAAAAATAAGTCACTTTTTATCTTATAGTTGGAATCAGCCTACAATATCAGATACTATGTCAATTTTAATGTTTAATTTTGAGTTATCATCAGTTTCCTGAAATGATAGCTAAACTTTAGGCCTGATAATGCAATGTGGTAAAGTGTCTAACACCGATTATGTTCCAGACACTATTATTAAAATAATATTAAGGCATTGTTACTTTGATTCTTTAGAACAATCTGCATTTTGAACACACTGTTTCATCGTCATACCATATTTCCAATCACTTGTAACTCATTAATTAGTAGAAGATTACATTCTCATAGTTCAATAAATTTGCATTCAACAAAGCGGTATGTATCTGATAAAAATAAGGTCTTCTGTTAATTAAATAAAATATACAAGAATTTTAAAGAATGTGTAAACAACTTTAAGGCAACGTTTCAATTGAGCAATGACACAAGCCATTAATGAGGATAATCAAAATGTAGAATTAATTGAGCTGTGCTAACATGTTTGCTAAACTGGCAAATGTTGAGGCAGTGATGGTGGCTTTAGGCTGTCCACCTGATAGGTCTGCATAGAAGAATGCAGAATAATTAAACCTCACAAGTGATCTTGATCTACCACATACAACATATCCTGACATTTTATGTCATCTGGAGCTTTGACAATTATGAGGGGACTTCAAAAAGTTTCTGAAAACACAAAATCAAAACATACAAATTAAAAGCATAAACTTTATTTCTCAACATAACCTTCATGAAGGTCAAGACACTTTTCTAAGCAATGATACCAGCCATTTTGTTCATCCAAAGACCTAAGGACCCTGGGAGTTTAACCATGTCAATGTAGTCTTTTTTTACATTATTAACTGAAAAAAAAATGGGGAAGCTTTAAATATTTTCTTAAGATAAGGAAGCAAAAAGAAGTCAAAAGAGGCCAAATCGGGACTGCAGGGTGTATGCCTATTGATTTCTCATTGAAACTATTGCAAAAATGCCCTTGTTTGATGAGGGAAAGGAATAGGATTATTGTCATGATGGAGAAAGACTCTCTGATTAAGCTTTCTCGGGCATTTTTCTGCTAAAGCTTTGGCTAAATTTCTCAAAACATTCTCATAATAAGCAGATGTTATTATTCTTTGACCCTCCAGGAAGTCAACAAGCAGATATCTTGAACATTTTCCCCCAAATGTTGCCATGACTTTTGCTCTTGACTGGTGGTTTGTTTTTGGTTTGACTGCACTGTTTCCGCCTCTTGGTAGCCATTGCTTTGATTGTGCTTTGTCTTCAGAACCATACTGGTAAATCTATGTTTCATTTCCTGCTACAGTTCTTCAAAAAAAAAAAAAAAAAAGCTTCAGGATCTTGATCCCACTTGTTTAAAACTTCAATTGAAAGTTCTGCTCTTGTTTATAGCCAATCTGATCACAATGGTTTTGGGCACTTACCAAATGGGAAAGTTTGTTCAACTTCAATTTTTCATTCAGAATTGTGTATGCCGGAACAGTTGAGATGTCTATAGTGTTGGCTATTTGTGTGGTTATTTGTCAGTCCTCTTCAATTAGGGCATAAACAAGATTAATTTTTTCTCACAAATTGATGTGTATGGTCTGCTACTACAGACTTCATTTCAACATCATCTCATCCCTTCTTAAAATGAGTTATCCATTTGTAAACTGTCATTTTATTTGGAGCATCATCACCATAAACATCTCATAAAGCATCAATGATGTCACCGTTCTTCTACCCAAGCTTCACGATAAAATTGATGTTTGTTTTGCTTCAATTTTAGCAGAATTTGTTTTGCTCTGATAGGAGCTCTTTTCAAACTGATGCATTATCCTTCTCAGTTTCTCCCCAACCTAAATCTTGTTCAAATATGTTTACAAGTTTATTTTGGTGCAAAGTACTTTTCAAATCCATGCATAGTTTTTTATTTATAATACACATTGTCCATGAACTTTTAAAAGACTCCCTTCTATATCTTTTATATTATTCTCCACACTGTTTATTGTAACACATATTAACAACGGCTGTGCTTTAGAGCAAAGTTCTCCCACTGCCCCTTGAACCTTCTTTTACTATGCTAACACTAAGTTATCAATCCTCTCCCTCTAAACTTAACTGTTTTGAGGTAAGTTATTCAGAGAAAATTTAAATCCAGCTATTGACCTTGGTGGGGGTCCTAGCTTCATATGCTAACTTGCATAAGTTATCGAAACTGAAACAAACTTCCCATCTTGACAATTGTTCTGTAAGTTATACAACTTATGTCATACAAAGAAGCTTTTTAGGGTATGCTATCTATATAAACTTGAATTTAGTTATACAGTTCAAGCAAAAGAGATGCATTACTCAAGTATTTCTTTTGGTCCTCATGGGGCTTCTCAAACCAAGTGAAGTTTGTTCTTGGATTAGGAAAGGGGCTTTATGTTACAAGAATTGATATTTCATTCTACTCAGTATTGCTCCATTCACAGAACAGCTGTTAGCAAGAGGATATGTGGGAATTTTTATCAGAACATAATAATATAATTTTCTAGCAAAGTATAGGAAATGGTGCAAGAGGCTCAATCTCTTCAGGTTGCAAAGTGTGGCAGGATGTTCTTGGAAGGTGACACATTCACAGTGCATGGACTGCGTAACCTGATGGAAAGGTAGAAACCCGTAACAATGAATATGAAGACAATAACAACAACAACAATCACAAAATCAAGCTTTACTATGCCCTTGGTTTGATAGAGGAACATGGATGAAAAACAGAGAAATCAGATTTCAGATTTGACAGCATATCCAAGGATACTTTAAGTATTAATTTTTTTAATTTTAGATTATTTCATTCTAACTAAAGGGAACATTAAGTAATCTTATGCTCTAAACTGACTGTAACAGTGATAGAATGATTAAGACTAAGAGAGGTTAATCAGGGTGTGGGTTGGGTCAGGCTCGCAAGGATGTTTGGCAAGGTACAGTTAGCAAATAGGATATACAGTTATCAATAGGATAGGGATGAAGGCTATGGATGAATTTAGAGGAGCATTTGAGGTCAGAACTAACATTTACTTGGAAATAATATAAATATAAACTTTGTTGTCAAAGAAATATGATTCCCATTGAAAAAGGGAATAGTTAAAAATGCAATTAAGAAGAGAATGATACCAAATGAAAAGTAAATATTCTGCTGAGCAAACTTGCAGAGGAATATACGATCATGAAATATAGTAAATACAAAAACTTGGGAACAAACTCACCTTACTAAAGGAGAACCAAGGATTAGGATATATGGACTTGAAAATGACTTTGGATACTAACAAAGAATGTACATATCAGGAAAGCCAACTTACTGCCTTTGAATGGAAAAAATGTATGTTAGTCTCACAATATCTTCTCATTTCATTGAAAAAATGTTAAGTAATCAAATACCAATTGTATGTCCAGGGCTATGTGCTAAATTCTTGGATTAAGTAGTGTTTGTGGAGGATTCATGGGAACAAAGAAAGAAGAAATCAAAAATTACTGAGCTTGTCAAATAGTTGGGGAGCACAAAACACAGAAAGAACATTGAACACAAGTAAGATGATGCTCATGCCTAGTGTTACAAAACTAATCTTTCTGTATCTAAGGAGAGATTTTAAGATGGCATAAAACAATGCTCTTCTAAATCAGAGATGTTAAATATATATCTGGGAGTGAACTTGGGCTCAAAAAGATTTGGGCTTATTTATCTCCAATATCTGTGAGGTTGGTCAGTCATTTGCCTCTCTAGGCTTTCATTTTTGTAGTTTAATGTGTGAATATACTTTGAACACTTAGTACAATGCCTAGAACCTAATAAACATTAAATAAATGACAATTTTTAAGTTTACTAATGTGCTTACAATATTAAAAATAGAACAAAAGAGGCAATATGACCATCTTACTTTTTTTTTTTATTATACTTTAAGTTTTAGGGTACATGTGCACAATGTTCAGGTTTGTTATATATATATATATATATATATGTGCCATGTTGGTGTGCTGCACCTATTAATTCATCATTTAACATTAGGTATGTCTTCTAATGCAGTCCCTCCCACCTCCCCCAACCCCACAAAAGGCCCCAGTGTGTGATGTTCCCCTTCCTGTGTCCATGTGTTCTTATTGTTCAATTCCCACCTGTGAGTGAGAACGTGTGGTGTTTGGTTTTCTGTCCTTGTGATAGTTTGCTGAGAATGATGGTTTCCAGCATCATCCATGTCCCTACAAAGGACATGAACTCATCATTTTTATGGCTGCATAGTATTCCATGGTGTATATATGCCACATTTTCTTAATCCAGTCTATCACTGTTGGACATTTGGGTTGGTTCCAAGTCTTTGCTTTTGTGAATAGTGCCGCAATAAACATACGTGTGCATGTGTCTTTATAGCAGCATGATTTATAATACTTTGGGTATATACCCAGTAATGGGATGGCTGGGTCAAATGGTATTTCTAGTTCTAGATCCCTAAGGAATTGCCACATCGACTTCCACAAGGGTTGAACTAGTTTACAGTCCCACCAACAGTGTAAAATTGTTCTTATTTCTCCACATCCTCTCCAGCACCTGTTGTTTCCTGACTTTTTAATGATCGCCATTCTAACTGTTGTGAGATGGTATCTCATAGTGGTTTTGATTTGCATTTCTCTGATGGCCAGTGATGATGAGCATTTTTTCATGTGTCTTTTGGCTACATAAATGTCTTCTTTTGAGAAGTGGCTGTTCATGTCCTTCACCCACTTGTTGATGGGGTTGTTTGTTTTTTTCTCATAAATTTGTTTGAGTTCTTTGTAGATTCTGGATATTAGCCCTTTGTCAGATGGATAGACTGCAAAATTTTCTCTCATTCTGTAGGTTGCGTGTTCACTCTGATAATAGTTTCTTTTGCTGTGCAGAAGCTCTTTAGTTTAATTAGATCCCATTTGTCTATTTTGGCTTTTGTTGCCGTTGCTTTTGGTGTTTTAGTCGTGAAGTCCTTGCTCATGCCTATGTCCTAAATGGTATTGCCTAGGTTTTATTCTAGGGTTTTTATGGTTTTAGGTCTAACATTTAAGTCTTCAATCCATCTTGAATTAATTTTTGTATAAGGTGTAAGGAAGGGTTCCAGGTTCGGCTTTCTACATATGGCTAGCCAGTTTTCCCAGCACCATTTATGAAATAGGGAATCCTTTCCCCATTTCTTGTTTTTGTCAGGTTTGTCAAAGATCAGATAGTTGTAGATATGTGGCTTTATTTTTGAGGGCTCTGTTCTGTTCCATTGGTATGTATCTTTGTTTTGGTACCAGTACCATGCTGTTTTGATTACTGTAGCCTTGTAGTATAGTTTCAAGTCAGGTAGCGTGATCCCTCCGGGATTCTTTCACTCTTTTACCTTGTTTGATCCAATGGATACATACTGTAAAAAAAAAAAAAGTCACAAGGAAAGTAGTAAAAGATTAAGCTTACCTGCTATATATCCACATAAAAATGTATGACGTTCAATTGACAGCTAGATATATTATAGCTGGTGTATGTTGTATGAAAATTTATTACCCAAAGATATAATTGAACAAATTAATATTTCTGTTTCATCTTATTTTGATAAAATAACTATGTGCAAGGGAAAATTCTACCTGTATAAACATGTCACTTTTATGTGTTGTCAATTATTCTTCACTCATTTCTAAAAAGCTATAAAATTAACACAGGTATATTATAAAGCTGTATGAATTATTTAACGCCAATTTAACACTGATTATTTATATATTTTTATCCTTATATTTTGCTTATATTTCATTTATTTCATCTTTATCTCTATCTTTTCTCCCCAATCTTTGTTTTTCAGAAAGCAACGTTTTTATTTCATCCACTGACATGATTAGGTTAAGATATGGGGGCTTCCATGAGTGCTTAAAACTACTCTTATGAAGATCAGTGTCACACATTGATTTCATTGAACAGGTGAGGAGTCTGCCAAGACATCCTTCCCTCCTCACTCATAATATCAAGAGACTCAGGAAAGGCTGTGGGAACATATGTGTCAACACCGTGAGTCAGGTACTCAATACTCAAGGTCAGCCCAGTTGATCACAATGTTTTGGTTTATTATAAGGATGTAACCCCTCTCATCCTATTTACTACAAGTCTTCATGTGATTTCAGAGGCAACTATCCTCCTGTACTCTGATTAGTTTATCTGTATTTATTTCAGAACTCTCTACTCAATTGAAGAGGGTCTTTTGCAAAATGAAGAGCTGCTAGTGCACTGCTTGTCACTTATCCATTTCATCTTGACCCCTTTTTGGAGGAATCATTTAATGCATCTTGCTCTCCACTTGTTATTTTCCACATACCAATAACAAGTATAGGATAAAGGCCGAGAACAAAGATTTTAGAAACCTAGAGAACAGATTTAGATACCAAGCTATACTATTTAATAACTGTAAAATCGTTTTAAAAATACCTGTACCTCCTGGAGTTATTGTAGATATTGAATTTTATACCATGTATATGAAACTCTTAGCACAATGCTTTGTACATAGAAAGCAATCAAATGGCAGTGATGGATGACAACAAGGATGTTGCCTGTGATGATGAGGAAGATGATGGTGAAGTTAATGGAGGTGACATTTTATAGAACCCTGGATATTTGAGAACAAGTAATACATGATTTAGTCAGTGCAAATTATATATAATATAAATATATATGTACACACATATATGTACACCCATGCATACTTTAAATAAATGTATATATACTTTAAATATATATACTTTATATATATCTAAATATATATACTTTATATATATATTTATATATATATTTAAATATATATACTTTATATATATGCTTAAATATATATACTTTATATATATATACTTTAAATATATATATATTTGCTTTGATATGCCAATAAATGTAACAATGAATGAAAGGGCTACACTAATTCATGGTTTCAAATATTCAGATATTACAATGCTCAGCAAATATTTTCTTGAAAGGTCAGATATTAAATATTTTTTACCTTGCAGGCCATATGGCAGAGGTCACCAGGAACTCAAATCTACCACTGCAGCATAAAAGCAGTCATGGAGAATACATAAATGAATGGGATGGGTATGGTTGTGTTTTAAGTAAACTTTACAGAAAAGTGGCCAGTGCATGTTTGCTGAATCCTGAAATAGACTATTATATGCTTATTTGGTACTTCTGAAGGTAATATAAATGTTATAAATTTGATATCAAGTGTCTGAGATATATAGCATTTTAATGCACTACCACCATTTAATTATAAATAAGTAAAATGGTTAACTTCTTTCTGTACATGTCTTGATTTGTTTACATATTTATTTATCCAACAAATACTTATAAAGTGACAATCAAGTCCCAAATGCTAAATCTTGTGCCAAGATAACAAAGAAGAATATAGCAAAATCTCTTTCCAAAATGGAATAAAAATTCATTTTTTATATATACACACCTACTATGTACCCATAAAAATTTTTTTAAAAAATTAAAGTTAACAAGTTTAAAAAGATATAATGTTTGTATTCACATGCAAAATGAGTGGGATGAACATTATGGAATGCGTAAAATAAATAGGCTCTCAAAGTCCTCAGCTGTGGTAGATTGCAATAATTGTCACAATATTTGGCAGCTCCCCCAATCAAGAGGCAGTGTTGATTTCCCACCCCTTGAGTCAAGCCATGTGATTTGCTCTGACAACAGCACATTGACAACTGTAATGAAAGCAGAGACTTGGAAATATTCGTAAGTATTGGGTCCTGAACTTTCTGGCTGCTATTCAGGATGCAGAGAGCATCCTGTGAAGAAGTCCAGGACAGCCTGCTGAAGAATAAGAGATCATGTGGAACAGAAATTAGACAGCACAGCTGAGACTCCCTAGATTAATCAGTCTGCTAACAACAGATGTATGAGTGAGACCATCTTAAGTCATTCAATCCCAGTTTAGACTCTTATTAACCATAAATATCAGTTGAGCTGGCACAGACCAGATAAATGGGGCAGCTGACCTATAGAACCATGAGAAATTTTTTTTATTATTTACTTGTGTCATGGTTTGTTAGGCATCCATAACTAACTGATATAATAGCTACAGTTCTATCACTTGGAACACATATATAATACATTGGCATATTCACATGTATGTTTATGTGTGTGAGTGTGTGTGCATGCGTGTGTGTGGTATACATATTTATATAACAAGCACACTCACAGTCTACATATTTTTATAACTCTTTAATGTATATCTCAGTTGTATAACTAAATCGAGATATTTTATAAAGAATACCAATTAATGTAACATTGTATTGACATCCTTTAATTGACATTCTTCAGCTACTGAGAGAAGGTTTCTTTTAAAAGAGATAAAAAAGGAATGAAGAAACAGGCACTGCAATGAACTTTTGCCCAAATTTAAAATGTGTAACATTTAAAAATATGCCATGTACCATATGCCACATTGGCTTATATTACTACAGTAATTCATAACATTTCGGGATGGCAGCAAAACTTAGTAGTCTGTACAATATGGTCTTCACTTCACTGGCATTTGTCATTACTTGATGTTATATTACTAACTGTTAGTAAAGAGATGAAATTTCTGACCATTTGGAGGGCCATTAATTCCTATATCTCATAACAATTCTTACGGTAAGTACTAATGATGCTCAAGGTACTGCATAGGTAATGTTCTTATAAGATATGAACAATTCTTCTTTTCCTACACATAGAAAAAGGAAACACAAGGCACATCTTCACTTGGCAGTAAATGTTAATTCTGGAGCTCTTGCAGGCCCAACTAACATTTTATCCCAGAATAGAATCACAGATAAAAGGCAAGGTGCTCATCTGCATGAGAACTCTGCAGTATGTAGGAGCTTGTAGACTCCTACAGGGCATGCTTTTCCTCCACCGCCCCATCTGATTCGCAAAATGAGACTTTCTTTCTTTACTGCATTCACATGTGATCCCAGATTATTCTAAGACTGCTCCCTAAGGAGGGCACGCATTCTTTTTGGTGGCCTTCCATTTTATTGTTGTTCTTAGAAGGGTAGTATATGTGTGCCAATGGGAATGAGGAGATGTAGATAGTTTACAATAATGGGACACTTCACAACTTTCTGTCACTTGTTTAAAAAGTAAATAACACCCAAATGATTCTGACAGAGACACAATGCTCTTCTCCAAAACTGGCAGACCTTCGAATGTGAGGGACCAAAAGATTATGAATGTTTTTCTAGTATAACTACTGTGTCAGTTGTCCTCAGGAAAACAAAAACAAAAACAAAAAAACAAACTTCACCACAGCTTAGTGTCTTAAAATATCTAACTATTCTTTCTTATGATTCTGTCAGTTGGCTGGGTAGTTTCTTGCTGTATTCACCTGGACACACATAGCTGCATTCACGTGGAGAATCAAGTGGATTGGAAGGTCCCAGATAGCCTCACTCACATACCACTAGGCTATATTGGCTTCCCTGTATGTTAATTTCAGGGCAATGTTCCAAGCAGGTGAGGGAGAAGGCTGCAAGATGTCTTAAAACCTATGCTCCATAACTCATACACCATTACTAATGCCACATTATTCTAGTGGTCAAAATGAGTGACATGGACAGCCCAGATCTAAGAAGGTAGAGAAATAGACTCCCTCGTTGGATGGGAGATGTGGTAAAGCATAGTTGCAAAGGGACATGTATACTTGAATAGGAGGAATTTGTGACCATTTAGGAATCCATGAATGTCAACTTTATGGTATAACCATAAAAATCACTGGTTAGTTTGGAATGAAGATCAAATATCATTCTGGGTTACGTTTGCTATAATTCCAGGATAGTTGAGGATAGTATTTCTCAACAAGTGTTCTAAGAAGTGCAATTTTTTAAGATATTCACAGTCAAGTTACAAAATGTGTTCTCTGTGTCAATGTGGTTGAGATAAGCTACACGTTATATTCCACTCAGAGATTATGGACATTAGTAAAACAAAGGTTCTAAATTAAAGGCTAGAAAAGGGAAACTATTGAACTTTGCTTAACTCAGTATTTGAGAAGTGGCACTTGTTACTAGCCATTACCCTTTAAGAATTCTGGCAGAAAGAGTATTCTGGTTTGAAAAATGTTGGGATAAATGAACAGGAAATCCTCACACAAATTGATAAACAATGAGCACAATTATTATCTACCTGGTCAGTAATGGAAAAATAATCAAGTGCTAATAATTATAGGCATAACAATAAATTAATTATACAAAGTACACATTTTCTACTGCTTCCTGCCAGAATGGGAACATCATCTGCCTGCTTTTGTTTCATCATCTGTTTGTGATATTTGGATAAAGTAACCGAAGAGGATTCAATGAGTTAAAAGACCCTGCTATACTAATTTATCTCAAACCAACTTTGTGGCAGCATGTATAGCAATTGGTAGTGCCAAAATCTTCTAAATTATTTAAAAATTTTATCTATATGCGGAAGAGACATTTTTCCTCTGCTGTATTCCCCATAGGCTTTTCGAAAGTGTTCATATTCACAATAAATTAGAAAGGTTTGTAATTCATCAAAATAATAAATTTTCTCATGCCAGTTTCAAAGCAATATCACAGTTAACCATTGTTTCCATTTTCATACATAAAATATCTGAGATATAAAGTAAATGTGAGTTTAGCAATGGAGTAACTTTGCTAGGGTAGATGGCATCTATAATGCTATTGAAATACAAGTACACATTGATGACTGCTCAGTCTTCCATAAATGTAACAAATGAGTCCTAATAATTACATCTTGCATTTTGCATCCTATGTAAGTCTTAGAGTATTACCTTGACAACATAAAATGGACTTGCTCCGTTTTATGTTATATTATTACTAGCTACACAGTACCATATTGTACAATAATATGCCATAAAATGGGAGCAAGTCCTCATTTTTTTCTCTTAATTGGGAGGTATAATTTTTTTGGAGAAAGCTTGTATTGCCTTTAATAGGTGTCATCAATTTGAGATCTTTTGTAATCCAGGCACACTGTATAAGATTTAATTTTTCTACTGAATAAAATAAGATTTATGAGTTTGCTGATAAGGTAAAATAAAGTCTGGTACCTTAGCAACGTACAGGATCCAGATTGTAATTAGAATGTAATTGAGGGACTCTAAAATAGAAAGGCATCAGTTCATCTACAGATGAGGTTAGATATCTAACTCATATCTAACTTCAGTTAGATATGAGTTAGAAGTTAGATATGAGGTTAGAAGATTTTTGTTATCTTCTCTTTTTTCTAGATTAATGTTCTGTTGTCCTTTTTATTTGAAACTGTATAAAACAACAGAAGAATACCATCTTAGCCTGTGAATGTGATACAAATCATATGGTATTAGAACAAATATTTTCCATTGAAAAAGTGTATTTTCAGGAAGCTTAAACGAGAACATTGTAGTAAATTAATATCATGTTTTAATCAATACTAATGACTAAGAAGGGAGTAAAAAAGCCAGGAACATAAATTACACTCCTGGCCATCAGAAAGTAACTGAAACCTATTTGTCCCCACCTTTCCATCAGGAAAAAATATATGAAACTGTGATTTTTAGACACTGGACAAAGGTCAGTACAGGATCGTGATCCTCAAGAGAAGGGAAACAAATGAGATGATCCCTTTGATTGCCTCATCTTGTACTTTCAGGGCAGTTTCTTGGATACAGAACAAGGAGACAAAAAAAATTGAAAAGTAGGGAGAACAAAAGCAGTTGCAGAGATGGGAGTTGTGTGGAGGTGAGAGCCATGCACAGAGAGAAATTCCAGAGGTCTGCACAGGGTTCCTTATGCCTGTAGCTGAGTTCTGATTACCAAATGTATTTGAGACTGAGAAAAAAGCCACTTGATAGGCACAGGTAAAACAATCTCAGGAGCTCACATAAAGCCAAGAATAGTTTCTTCTCTCACAGTCAACATGGGCAAACCTTATAATACAATACTTGGAGTCCCAGGTACAGCAAACAAATACTGTTGCTGCTACTTTTTCCTACTCTTCCTTGTAAGAACAGATTAAAATGCTGGGCATTATATATTAAACAAATATAAGAAGACTCTGAAAAGTGAAGAGAAGAAGGCAGGCTGATCAAAGACCTCAGGTTTTAAGGAATGACATAGTGGTAAGTTCTCTGAGTTTTCTTCTTTTGGCATCATAGATCCTGGGCTGAATGCTAGAGAAGCCAGCACCCTGGAAACATCAACGGACACAGACAAAACAGATCCCCAACAGAAACCTGTTCTCTTCACTTAAGAGACCAAAAAAAGGACATCCTAATAGGACAGATAATAACTGTTCTACTCCAACCACAAACCACAGAAAAACTATGGCCCCATCCCCATCTCTCCCAGTAAAGGCTGAATGGAGAGTCTAGACTTCTGCCTTTATCAGGATATAATGATGTGCTACAATACTCTACTGGGATGTTGTCAGAGAAGGCTGCATAGGGAGCTGGGATATCAGTTGTCCAGCAGGTGGTAAGGCCTCTTCTCCCTGATGTTAATGGAGACCATAGAGGGAGCCTGGACATCCACACCATATGGTGGTGGAAGCATCCCATTATCTCCCTGCTAGGGGGGTTGTAAAAGGGAGGCTAGTGGAGATTCAGAACCTCCACCACCACCCAGCAGTAATGAGGCCATCCCCCTACAATGTCAGTATAGGTCATGTGAGTGGAAGCCCCAGGGTATCAATGCATAACTAGAGGGAATCTGTATTTCCACATTTTTTAAACATATGGCAGAAATGAGAGGGCATCCCCTTCCCTTGCTGCAGTGGTATCAGAGGATAAGGTAAATAAAGCAAAATATTTAAATAAGATCCAGAATCTCACAAAATAATACCTAAAATGCCTAGATTTCATTTGAAAATCACCCTTCACACCAAGAACCAGAAAAATTCAAACTCAAGTGACAAAAGGCAATCAAAGAGACCACACGGGTGTAGGAGTAATCAGAAATGAATTTTCAAACAGCCATTATAAAAATGGTTCAATTAGCAATTTTGAACACACTTGAAATAAATGAAAATATATAGTCTTAGCAAAGAAATACAAATTCCCAGAAAAGACATAAAAAATAGAAATTTGGGTAATAAAAATGCAATAATAGAAAAAATCCTCCATGGAAGTGCTCATTATAAGGATAGAGGCAACAGAGAAAATAATTAGTGAAGTTGAAGATAGAACAATAGAAATTACTTAGTCTGATCAACAAAAAGAAAAGTAACAGGAGAAAAAAATACCCATCAAGGAACTGTGGGATCATAACAAAGGAATCTCACATTTGTTTCGTTGGAATTCCAGAAAGAGAGTAGAAAGTTGTAGGGCATTTAAAAAGTATTTTATTTATTTATTTATTTATTTATTTATTTTTATTATTATACTTTAAGTTTTAGGGTACATGTGCACATTGTGCAGGTTAGTTACATATGTATACGTGTGCCATGCTGGTGCGCTGCACCCACAAACTCGTCATCTAGCATTAGGTATATCTCCCAATGCTATCCCTTCCCCCTCCCCCCACCCCACCACAGTCCCCAGAGTGTGATATTCCCCTTCCTGTGTCCATGTGATCTCATTGTTCAATTCCCACCTATGAGTGAGAATATGCGGTGTTTGGTTTTTTGTTCTTGCGATAGTTTACTGAGAATGATGATTTCCAATTTCATCCATGTCCCTACAAAGGACATGAACTCATCATTTTTTATGGCTGCATAGTATTCCATGGTGTATATGTGCCACATTTTCTTAATCCAGTCTATCATTGTTGGACATTTGGGTTGGTTCCAAGTCTTTGCTATTGTGAATAATGCCGCAATAAACATACGTGTGCATGTGTCTTTATAGCAGCATGATTTATAGTCATTTGGGTATATACCCAGTAATGGGATGGCTGGGTCAAATGGTATTTCTAGTTCTAGATCCCTGAGGAATCGCCACACTGACTTCCACAATGGTTGAACTAGTTTACAGTCCCACCAACAGTGTAAAAGTGTTCCTATTTCTCCACAACCTCTCCAGCACCTGTTGTTTCCTGACTTTTTAATGATTGCCATTCTAACTGGTGTGAGATGATATCTCATAGTTGTTTTGATTTGCATTTCTCTGATGGCCAGTGATGATGAGCATTTTTTCATGTGTTTTTTGGCTGCATAAATGTCTTCTTTTGAGAAGTGTCTGTTCATGCCCTTCGCCCACTTTTTGATGGGGTTGTTTGTTTTTTTCTTGTAAATGTGTTTGAGTTCATTGTAGATTCTGGATATTAGCCCTTTGTCAGATGAGTAGGTTGCGAAAATTTTCTCCCATTTTGTAGGTTGCCTGTTCAGTCTGATGGTAGTTTCTTTTGCTGTGCAGAAGCTCTTTATTTTAATTAGATCCCATTTGTCAATTTTGTCTTTTGTTGCCATTGCTTTTGGTGTTTTGGACATGAAGTCCTTGCCCATGCCTATGTCCTGAATGGTAATGCCTAGGTTTTCTTCTAGGGTTTTTAAAGGATTCCCTATTTAATAAATGGTGCTGGGAAAACTGGCTAGCCATATGTAGAAAGCTGAAACTGGATCCCTTCGTTACACCTTATACAAAAATCAATTCAAGATGGATTAAAGATTTAAACGTTAGACCTAAAACCATAAAAAGTATTTTTAAAAAATGACAGAATTTAAAAAAAAAACTTGTCAAAAGATTTAAGCCCACAGACTCAAGAAGCTGAGTAAACCCCAAACAGGATAAGCTAATTTAAAAAATCCTGAAAACTAGTAATAAATAAAGCCATGATTGAGAAATGAAAAATGACAACCTGACTAACTGTAGAGGAAAACAATTCAAATGACAGCAAATTTGTTGGAATAAACCATGGCAGCATCATATTTCTCAAGTGTTGAAAGAAGATAATTTTTAAATCAAAATGATCCAGAGAAAATATTCTTCAGGAATAAACAGAAAAATCAAATGAATTAGTACTAAAAAATTCAAGTGAATAACTAACAGAATTTTTCACCTTCAGATCTATTCTAAAAGAATGGCAAAAGGAAATTTTCTAATGATACAGAAACATGATATAGAAAAATATATTGAAACATTTGAAAGTAAGAAAGAACAGAATGAGCAAAAATATGGTGAGATACAATAAATTTTTCCATATTTCTTTCTCTTGTATTTTCTAAATTATGGGCTATAGTTGAAGCAAAAAATATAATGCTCTTTTGTGTGGTTCTCAATATATGGAGAAGAAATATTTAAGACAATGAATGATAAACAAGGGAAGGTTAAGGAACATAAAAGGTTTCTCAATTTCAATTGAACTGGTAAAATTTTGACTCCAGTAGACTGAGATAAATAATGTATATATAATAAAATACCCATAACAACAACTAAAAGGCTATACAAAAAGATACAGTCAAAAAATTACATATGAATCAGAATGGAAATCCAAATAATATTTAACTAACTCATAGGAATATGGGAAAAAGAAAACAAAGAATCAGAAAAACAGAAAACAAATCAAAACCAAAAAATAAAATAGCAGACTTAAGACATATCTAAAATTGTCTTTGATATAAATGGTAAATAAATTAAATGACAGAGATTAACAGAGTTAATTTTTTTAAATGACTGAGCAGATTGCTGCTTACAAGAAACTGACTTTAAATACAACTCTCTCTATATACAGGTTGCTAGTAAAAGGAAGAAAAAAAATACAGTTGTTCCTTGGTATTTATGAGGGCTCTTCACATGATCTCTCACTAATACCAAAGTCCTTGGGTGTTCAAGTTCAAGATATAAAATGACAAAGGATTTGCATATAACCTATGCACATCCTCCTATATACTTTAAATCATCTCTAGGTTAGTTGTCTAATATAGAATACAATGTAAATGCTATGTGAATAGTTTTTATACTGCCTTGTTTAAAGAATTATGAAAAGAATAAAAAGATGTAGTTATTCAGTATAGATACAATTTTATTTTTTGAAAATTTTCAATCTGGAGTTGATTGAATCCATGGATGCAGAGCATGAAGAAATGTACATATATGTTATAAATCAAGTACAGTAAATGCTAATTACAGGTGGTAGATATATGGTTATTCACTACAAACATGTTTTCAATTTTTCTATATGTTTGAAAATTTATAATGAAGTGTTGGGAGACAAATTCATGTCAAAATACATTAAAATTATCCAAAGAAATTGTATTCCTTCTGTAGCAGTTCAAAAATGGTCATAGATGAGAAGTTGCTATTGTTCTGTCTAATAAGGTTTAAAAGAAAGACTCTAAAGGACACAACGGTTTCTATATAAGTTAACTGCATCTCAGAATAAACCTCAAGTTTATTTATAAGAATTCAAACACGTACAGCCTCTAACAAAATACAATTCACAATACTTGGCAATCAAGAAAAAATTACAAGGCATGTAAAGAAGCATAAAAATACAACCTGTGATGAAAAAGAGAATCAAACCAATAGTAACAGACTCATATATGAGACAGTAACATTCATGCACAAATACATTAAATGAGTTACTAGAGCTAGGTTAGATATGTTACAGAAAGTAGAGAAAAGCATAAGCCAGTTAAGGAGACAGATGCAAAATATAATAAAGATCCAATGAATTTATAGTGATTAAAAAATCTAAAATTTAATATGAAAATAATGCATTGGATGGGTTTAACACACAATTAGACACTGCAGGAAAAAAAACAATTAGTAAACATGAAGGTATATCAGTAGAAATTATACCAAGTGAAACACAAATATTAATGCTAATAATAGTAACAATAAATAATGGTAATAATAAACAGAGCATCAGTGAGCTGTGGGACAACTCCCACAGTAAGTAAAGTCTCTGAAGAGGGGAGCAGAAAAAATATTTGAAGAAATAAGGCTAAAAGCTTTCCAAATTTAATAGAAACTATACACTCTCAGATCCAATAAGTTTGACAAATCCCAAGTACAAGAAAAATGAATAAAGTTCTGTTAAAGCATGTCATGACCAAATTGGTTAAATAAATGGTAAACAGAAAATTTTATAAATAGCCAGAAAAGAAAGGCATAGTATATGGAGAGGAGCAGAGAAAACAATGACAGCAAACTTCTTTTAAAAAACACACTACATGACAGTGAAGCACATCTTTAAAGCATAAGAGAAAAATCTCTTAGCTAGAAATCTGTAGCAAGTAAAAATATATTTTAAAAACAAAGACTGGCCCAGCACGGTGGCTCATGCCTATAATCCTAGTACTTCGGGAGGCCGAGGCAGGCAGATCACTTGAGGTCAGGAGTTCAAAACTAGCCTGACCAATTTACATACATATACATATATATATACACACATATATGCATATACATGTATATATATGTATATAAATTAGCAGGGTGTGGTGGTGGGCGCCTGTAATTCTAGCTACTCGGGAGGCTGAGGCAGGAGAATCCCTTGAACGCGGGAGGCGGAGGTTGCAGTTAACCGAGATTGTGCCATTGCACTCCAGCCTGTGCAACAAGAGTGAAACTCCATCTAAAAAAAAGAAAAACAACAACAACAAAAAAACCCCAAAACTATATGAACTTCTTTTCAGACATGCGAAAGCTAAAATAATGTATTACCCTTAGACCTACTATACAAGAAATTTTAAAAGAATTATTTCAGCAAGAAGAAAAATACCAGATGGAAATATGGATTTATACAAAGGAATGAAGAACAATGGAAATAAGTGGGTATCTATAAAAGTTTGTTAAAATATCTTTTAAAATCTTCTTTTAATTATAAGTGACCATGTAAAGCCAAAAAATGAAATTGTGGGTTTTAGAATATATATAGAAATAAAATATTTTACTAAAAGAGCACAGAGTTTAATAGTGGAAAACAGTAGTGTACTGTTACAATTTTACTGCACCATGCATGAAGATTTACAATATGTTTAGAAGTTAGGTCATGATAAGTTTACATAATTCATAATTCCATTTACTTAAAAATTATGGAAAATGCAAACTAACCTATGGTGATAGGAGGAGATCAATGGTTGCCTAAGGATGATAGACAAGGACCTAGGAAAGCAGGGATAGATTACAAGATGGCAGAAGGAAAGCATTGGAGTTGATTGATATATTCAATATCTTGATTGTGACAATGGTTTTACAAGTTTATACACATTTATTAATGAAAACATTCAATCATAATTCATTTGAATAATTTGGAAAAATTAGTTCCCTCTTTTAAAAAATGTTTCAAAGTTGATCATTTACTATATGCCAGGCTTTGTATCAAAAGCATTATATGACAGATCTTTCATATTTATGACATGCATTACCATGAAAATACAATTATTATGTCTGTTCCATACAAGGGAAAACAGAGGTGAAAATGACTGTGTAAGTTACTCAGCGTAACAGAGTGAGTTTTTTGAAGGACCAGAATTCAAGCTTGGACAGTCTGATTTCAGGATCTATAGTCTTCAGGATCCATACTCTTATCACCTACTTTATCCAGCTAATACTGATATTTTGCTCTAGTATCAATGTTAAAATCAGTTTTAAGACTAAAAGAAATGGTCAAATGTGTAATTCACACTTCTTTCTTTTTCCTCCTGCAACCTCCATCACCACCGGAATTGATCAGTTCTGTACTGAAGCACAAGGTGGCTGCAGTAGCATTTAATCTCTCTGATGTTGTTTCATCCTCTCCGCAAAGATCTTTCTGACCATTTCCAGAACTACTGTCATGATACACTAGTTTCCATAGGTCACCTGCCTTTTCAGGATCTTAGAATAACCCTGTGATTCAAAATCCTATTCGAACTTCACAAAATTCCTCACCACTGCCTGCCAGTTACATATTATCACTTGTAATTTGAAATATACACAACTCTTGTCATTAGCATGTGACATACATATTCTCAGGCCAGTGTCTGAGTTCAATTGCTCTCTCCAATAACGACTTCCACTCAACTTCTTTTAGAGTATTTGAATCTCCTCCTTTCTTTTTTACTGAAATCAAACTGTATTTGCTTCATGGATTCTATTCTGGATCCTGTAATCCATACTCGTATCCTCCTTTTCAAATGCATTTGATGTTTATAATCAGCACTTAACATTTAACCCTTGTTTACTGGTTATAGATAAGGCTCGTGAGATTATAAACACTTTCAGAGCAAGACCTACTTCTCCTTTCGTGTCAACTACAATTCCACAGCAGTTGGAATATCAGTAAGTCTTTACAAGTTTTCTGAATCACAAAGTATACATTTTATGTTGTGAAGTGTCTCTGTACATAGCTTTAAAGTCAATATTACTTAGATATTTTTTACTTACAGTTAGTTATGTCAACATCATTATGGACACTTTGGGTGAATAGGGTTATGGTTAAAGAGCTATCCAGTTACATGATTCATTTCCATAAATGTAAAAAGTGCATGTATAGTGTTTGTATTCATATCATCTACCACCACTGTGACACAGATATTGTACTAGGTATTTATGTTACGTATATTATTTTATATATTTTGTATTGTTACACTTTAGAATCTTACATGACTTTAGGCTTATTGTTTTGAGCAGTAATTCCCATTACACAGGATTATTGATGCTAGCAAGTTCAAAGATTTGGCTGAATGGGCCAACATCCTTCAGAAATGTATTAACTTTTCTATTTGTCTTTAAAACATGTAATTTAATTTTTTAGCAAATAGCAAGTTTCTGTTTTGTTGCAATAACTGGAAGAGGTAGTGGGAACACAGTGTAAACAGGATATAGGCTCTGCAATCAAGGAGGTTATAGCCTATATTTGTGAAGTAGACAAATGCATAGGCAATGGGATTACAGCATGAGGCAGGCTGTGAAAGAAAGGCATCCAGAGTCCTGTGCATCACTGAGGAAAGTTGTATAACTCAACTGGAGCTACCTAGGCTAAAAATGTAGAATCCTGCATTAAAATTTGGGCATAATCACATATACTGTCACAAAGCAGTACCAATTTGAGTTCAGTTTTTGAAATTTTCACTTGGAATCGCTGGTACTTTCAATTCAGTTAAACTAATGTTTCTGAGTCGTAGATTGCTTCCTAGGTTATAAACAGCTTTCTAGATGCTATTGTTAATAGAAAGAATAGAAAGATCAGCCTGTCTTCTGGATGTACAAATATTCTCTGTAGTGGACTATCCTTCTAATTTGAAGATGGCAACAAGAACTTGGTCTTGCAAAAGGAATGGGTGATCAATATGCATACTATTATATTTGGTCAAAAATCGATATATGATTATAGTGTTGAGGCTTACATTTTTTCAGGCCTTGTATACTGATTTTTAACAACGCCAAAAATAGCATATATAAAAAATATTTTGAGAAGTAAAAACACCTGAAGTTAACATATTATTTCTCACCTTGATATATAAGATTCTATGTCAGAATCACTTATTATGTATTTGTAGTCCTTGTGATGTCCCTTCTCCCTCTTTCATCTTTTCAAGAGCTCATTTAATAGCATTGGAATTACTCCCAGATTTTAAAATAAGAACCACAAAGCCAGCTCTACAAAGAGAATGTCTTCTGATATAATTGAACCAATAGAATAATGTTGGTACTTGTTGAGTAAAACATCCAAACCAATCTGAGTTTAAAATATTTATAACACCCAGGAAGGAATCCAAGCTTGTTAAAGAGTTTTATCATGTTGCAAATGTTTTGCACAAATAGAGGGACTTAAATGAGAGTTTGCCTCAGAAGACTCTCCTTTCAACACTTTTATTTCGTTAATGTTAAGTCTACTGTCTTTACTAGTTTAAAAAGAAAATAAATACAAGAAAGTAAAAAAAAAAATCAAAACCATACTAAGATTGAGTCTACTTCTCTTTAAAGTTTTTCTGTGAGGGAAGTCAAAAGTAACAGCCACACACACACACACACACACACACACACACATTTTTTAGTTTAATTGTCTAAACTATATTTGATTTTATACCCAAATTATAGCAAACACTTGTCACTCATTGATTGTGGAACGTTTTCTCAGTCTTTTATTTACAGTTCTGTTTGGAAAACTCAACTCTCTAAAGCACATGCTAAATAATGACTTAAAAAGTGAAGGGAAATTAACCTTACAAAAAATGAAAAGCCCAATGAAATGTGAATTATAAATATTGAAAGAGCAATTCATTCAAATTATTCTTCGATTCATTATAATTAGGTGATCTGTGCTTTTCATAAAATTAAAACTTTTCTTACTGTTGATTTTTTATGGCAACTGACTGAAAGCCTGTATGACTGTCTTCTTTGATATTGGTTTGCTACCTTCTAATCTTCCTTTTATAGTTATATGTATACATCCAAACTAAGAAACTCAATTGAGAGTACTTAACAAAACTGTGATCAAAAGAATCCTTAAAATTGCCTGTAAAAATATCTTAATTCAGAGATATATGTCAACATGCAAACCATTCTTTGATACTGATCTGCTTGGTTTTGTTCACAGAACCAAACACAACTTTATTGGAAATTAATGAGAATAAATATTTTTGTTACCTCAATATTGTAGAGGGGTAGTTAGAAAGATAGTTTAATTCACTGCTGTGGCTTTCCAAATATGTTCCTTGGAAATGTGGATCTTCAAGGACCATTTGGAACTCACAGTGTTGAATATATGTATAGTCTATGCTTGGAGTCATGTTTTTGTGCTTTACATCTAATGGTGAATTGGGAGCCTGAAGTTACAATCACAGCATAGAAACAAAAAGAGAGAAAATTTATGGGTAGGAATTCAAAGATACTAATCTTACAGATATAACACTGTGTTAGATATAGAGGAATTAATCATAATCTCAGTTTGGTTCCTTGAACAGCAGCATAATAGATAAAAATATGCTTTTTGGAGGCATGCAGCAGGTTTTCAAATCTTGAATGACCTTTTCTATGAGCAACATTTCCTATGACTCAGTTTCCTTAAACATAAAATTGTGTTAATATGACTTAATCATCAAAGGGAAAATGCAATAATAAAAATATTCAAAAAATCTGAGACAAACCAAGAAAGGACAGCAAAAAAAAAAAAAAAAAAAAAAAAAGGAACAGAAGAGGGAGGCCACAGAGCACAAAATAAGATGGTAGATATGAACCCAAATATTTGGATAATTACAATAAATGTAACTATGCTAAATGTTCCAATTAAAATACCAATATTTTCAGACTAGATTTAAAGATTTAAAATCAAATTATAGTCTTTTACAAAAGGCACATATGAACATAGTGCTACAAAAATATTAGAAATAAGTTGAGGGAAAAAGAAACACTTTACCACTATATCCAAAAGAAAGTCTGTGGAGCCATGCTAATATCAGGCACACCAAACTTTAATGCAAGAAAACTACTAGAGATAAGAAGAGGCATTCCTGTGATAAAGATTCACCAGGCAAGAACTATTTAAAATTTGAGTACACTCAAAACATAGCCACAAAATGTAGAAAGCAGAAAAAGACAAATCTATGGGGAGAAAATAAATCAACTTACAGTTATAGTGGGAAATTTGAACCAGCTCCTTTCAATATTTTATAGAGCAAGATGGAAAAGTCAACATAATACAAATGCAATACACAAGAAAAACAAGTATCGATGCCTAGTTTGGCGTAGCTATGCATCATTCAGTAAGATGAGCTAACAGGCCTGAAAATGAAGTCTTTTGAGACATCACCCCTTCTTCCATCCTTTCCACACTTGTTCACTCTGGGTTCAACTTTCCTGAATTCTGTTAGTAACTTGACAAAGTCAGACCCATTAGCTTAGCACAGTCTTTAATGAAAGAACATTTCTTATTCTTTCCCTCACTGCTTCTTAAGGCAAAATTCCATCAATGATGGACTATTCCATTTTCCAGTGTTCAGCTTTATTCGTTTCCAGCCAGAACTTAATCAAGATTTAAGGTCAATGAATAGAGTCAGTCTGGCCCTTGAGGGAATGAATGATAGCAAAGGACAAATGTGACTTAGAAAATTCTTATCACTGCCATTAGACCTACAGACAATCAAATAATATCTGGCTGTTTAAATACTTTATTTTAACACTCCAGTGATCTGACTGGCTTATAATTTGGAAAAGGAAACCCAGCTAGGGCCAGTCAAGGCAATTACATATAAGAAGGAAAGCTTGATTGTTTTTCCATGCATGAAAACATTAAGAAAATTAAGTCTTTCCCCTTTTGTCCAAGTATTGGCTGTAATTATAGATAGCAGGGGTTTTTAGTTACTATAAAATAGAGAAGTGCTTTTATATTGCTGCTAACTGTATAGTTGTTTATTAAAGGATTATAGGAAAGCTTTGGTTTAATGAGTGCATTTTTGAAAAACAATGGGGAGAAAAGGTATTACTACATAATACTGCTGCTCCTTTATTATTAGCTTGAAAGGACAGCCAAAGTAAGGTTAAACTAGCTCAGCCTCCATTCTAATATGAATTTCCCATTAGTTGTTCTATCACTACCTCTTCTTTCTTAAAAAGACAGGGAAATGCAAATATATAATGTTGTAGCACAAAAGCTATTTAAATTACAATTTTCCTGTGACATTGTCCAGTGTTCTCAGCCTGGTAGGCAAAACAGAAACTCTTGATTTATATCAGAATAAATTTAGAAACAGGATGGAAACTTGGTAATAGAGGTGAAGAATATATGTCAAAGAAAAGCAATGTTCTAAGTCAGAAATAAGTTGAATGTTTAGAGTTGGAAAGAAATTTTTAAAAAGACACATTAATTAGGTTGTAGCCAATTCCAATAACTGCCATAATCTTGGTGATTATTATTACTAATTGTACAACAGTCTATTCTAATACTGAACATGCAAAACTCAATGGAGTATCATCAGAAAACAACTTGTCTCCCACAGTCCCTTTCAATTTACCCTGTGGGTTTAAGCTTTCCCTTGCCCCTGGAAGAAAAATGAAACAAACCCTCAGGGTGTTTCTGTTTAATCCTAAGTAGTGCAAATCATTATCCAGTCTCTTTGATTCACACAACATAGTTTCAGTTTAGTAACCAATTGTTTAGGTCTGTGTAATAGTGATAACTTCAGTATCACTTTCAAGTCCAACTTCTTCACTGACTTGATTACCATAAATGAGAATCTGAAGATAGAGAAAGGGCTTACAGTTCCTTACTCCATTTCTGCCACATGCCTTTATTCCTCCTTTACCCATTTTGTTAATTATGACTTTTGGCCCCCTATGATTGGAGCAGTAGGAGGAGGAGAGGAAATAGAAGCAGGAAATTTCCATTGATTGGTGCCATTGTGAAGATCTAGCACCCTCTGAGCTTGGCAGATGTTTCCATTCATTCTCAGAAATCTCACCATCACTCTGACAAATGCAACTGAGGTTCCATAAGTGTTGAACTTATCTGTATTCTAACTTTTCCCTTGTGATTCCTTTCACAGCCTCTAGGCATCACCATTATGCTCAGCTTCTTTCTGCTGTGAACTTGGATACGTTCAAAGGCACCCAATGTTGGCCTCTGTTTGTTTGTTTTCACGCAGACGTGCCAAAGGAAATTCTCATGCTTCCACTACCCTGAAAACCCTGAAAAATTTGTGAATGCTGGAAAATTTGAGGGAATAACAATTGCTTATCTTTTCCACCATCAGAGCAATTAACCAATCACCTAGTCTACCTTCAGATATGTGTATATATATATAGTATGTCAGAGAGCAGTCCATTGTGTCTCACAAACTAGGTTAGAGCCATGTAAGATGTTCTGAGTTCCCAAGTAAAGCTTCTTTTCTTAGTCTGGAAGTGAGAAACAGGCTTCCTGTAATCCTTCTTTATAGAAGTTGTGATGGACATCCACTAATATCTGTTAGCCAAAGTATATTCTAATCTGTAACCACGTGAAGCCCTCTTATCTCCTCAAAGGGGATGAATAGTTTAAAAGTCATAAATTGTTTATAACTGGTTAATATGCATTCCTGGTATCATACCTTTTCACTTCTCTTTAAAATGTGGTATGTATTGCCACAGTACTTCAACTACAACTTCCATTTTACATTGTGTTACATTAAGCTTGATGTTATCATTGCACAAATAAGGAGAGTACTTGGTCACAACTAATTTCATTTGATAGATCACTCTTGCACAAAGTTCTTAGATTAATCACTGTTTGGGCTAGAAATCAGTGCACAAAAATATCTAGGAATGCTATGGCATTATTCTTACCCTGTATAGTTGTAGAAGTGATCTGAAATATAAAGAATAGCACTTTGCATTTTACTAATGTTTATAATTGTAGAACTTTTTGCTAGCATTCTTCTACTTATTCATTATTATGATTGCTTTGTAAAGACTGAGTGGATAGTTAGAGATAGGCTAAATAAAGACCTTGTCCTGAAGAAATAAAAGATTACTGGTGAATTTGGAAGCACTAAATCCCCAGAACATTTATTGCCCCTAAATAATTGCCTGTATTGTGTCTCCACAATAATTTTTTTATGTTTTCCAGATTATGCAAGCATAGACTAGCGGAACCAAATTGAAAGCAAGTTTTTACAATGATTACTGCATAATATTAGGTTCTTTTACCAAGTATAGTTTTGCTCTTTAAATAACAGGAATATCACACTCTAATTGAGTCCCTGAGTAATACTGTGTTCAGAAATTCCTTACAAGTTCATTAATGTATTTTCCAGAAAAGCTTGGTAGAAAAGTGTCCAGATCATTCTTTTAGTCACAAGAGAAACTAATAAAGAAAACTGCTGACAGTAAAGACTGCAGGGCTAAGTCCAAGAAACCTGGATTTTCACTTCATGGACGTGTCATCTCACACAAGATATTTAATTTCCTTGGACTTCATTTTACTTGTTTTCCAAAATGTTGAATAATCCTGTATAGGCCGCCTCATAGATTACAAAATAAAATCCATGCATAAAAGTCCTTTGCAATTTTAAGAAAAGTTTAAATCACTTTGTTCAGTTATGATCACCGCCATTGCTATCACTATTCTTTGGATTTTATTATTTAAATCCTAATGTGGGGTATTGTCATTTAGGCCTTTAAAAAAAAACTCTGAAATATTATAGATATTTTAAGAAATAATCTAAATTTGGTGAAATTTGTAACTTAAGACTAGCTGGGACTATGTAACTACAGATTTTTTTCATACAAACAAAAATGTTCTCTGATATTAATATTATGCTGAGATTAGGGGAGGTATAAGAGGTCAAATCTTGCCAAATTGATAATGTATACATTATAAATGTGACTATCATCGTTTTTGATAGACCCACTAAAATTTATTATTCTTATTCTTTAAAGGTCATCATGAAAAAATGATGACCACACTCATCTGTGGGTGAAGATTCAGTATATTTTTGCAAGAGGAAAGGGACTACTAGATGCACAGACAACTCATAATGTATCTGTTTTGACAGGAAACTCAACGTATTGAAATAATGATTTTGGATTAATCTAGAGCAGGTCACCTAAAGCAAGTGCTAAAAAAGGTCGAAAAGCAACAACACTCAATAAAGCAATAAAGTTAGTACATTTCCTCTAGTTTTCAATGTCTATATTAAAAACAGCTGTAATGTGGAAGAAATATCCAACCCCAAGTGTGCAAGGAGTGCCAAAACCTCAAAACCACCAAAGGTATAAAACCACGTCCTACTTAATTGAGGCTGGATGAAAAATGATGGTAAAATGTTGCTTGAGGTTTTCACATAGAGCTTTCCTCAAGCCAGAAGAAAATAAACAATCTCCAGATGTTCAGATGATGTGCACATTTCCTTTACTAATGTTTTCATGTGGTCTCCCAGTTAATCGTTTATAGCAGTTCTAACTGGGAAAAGAATAACATTTTATTTTAGAGACTTTTCTCAAAGATAGATGTTTAGGTGTATAAATCATTCTTTTCTCACTTAAACTTCGGATCTCTTAGGAATAGTGGGATGAAATTTCTTGGAACCACAAAATGAAGCTAATGCTAAAACCATTGCAATTTGCTGTCTGGCCAAAGAAGCAGCGCAGCTGCCTATAACCACCTTCAGCTAAGGGGTGGTCTAATTAGCTATAAGATAATATTTTTCTGATTATTTCATTCAAGACATTTAAATCGAATGACATAGTCTATTCCATCTCCTTCTTTGACAGATACTCAACCAGATTCCACTTTATGGAATTCTATAATGCCCTCTTATTTCTAAGTGATCTGAGTTGAGGAGGTACTGCCAAAATGAACTAGGAGCTAGGTTTAATGGTATGGCTGTTTTAAATTACCAAGTGTAATGAAGTATCTCTTTTCTACAAATATTCTGACTGTTATCATTGTGCATGAGTCAATTTACTATTTTTTGTTTGGATTTAGGTTTGGCATCATTAAAGGTATAGACATGGTCAGAAATTATGAATTAACATGATGTATTACTTTTTTTGAAGATATATATTTTTTCTAGGATTTTTCCCTTATTGCAATATAGGTTGACAGTAAGGGGCAAAGTGAAAAGGGCATTACTTTTCTGCTGTTTCCAACTTTCAGGATGTATTATTGTCTAAAACATTCCATGAGCATCAGGACCTATTTATAATTGTGTGTGTGTGTGTGTGTGTGTTGGAAGGGGGTATTTTTTATTTATTTAAAAAACAATTTTCTCAGGAATATATCCACTCAAATTTGATTTTAGTTCCTTATAAAACTACTTAAAATTTTAATTTTAAATAGTTTTTTTTTTTGGAAGGGCAGTACTCTCAAGGAACCATTATTATTCCCTGTGGAAAATTCAACTACCATTTTTTTCTGCTTATTTTACACAGAAAGATTTACCACAAGGATAACTTGAAATAATACTTGTCTTAATTTTGTTATTACCATCATAAAAATTACAATAAACTTAGTGACTTAAACAATACAAACATATTCTCTTCTCTCAGAGTTATGGAGGTCAGAGTCTAAAATAGAACTTAATGGCCTAAAATCAAAATGTGTACAGGGCATTCTAGAGGCTCTAGGGAAGACTCTATTTCCTTGACTTTTTCAGCTTCTAGAGCTGCTTGCATTCCTTGGCTCATAGCTTCTTCCAGCTCAAAGTCAGCGTCTTTTAATTGCTCTCTGAGTCCGATGCTCACTCTTCTGACTCCTTCTTTCACTTATTAGAATCTCTGTGATTAAGTTGGGCACACTCGGATAACCCAAGATAAACTCCCCACCTAAAAGTCAGCTGATTAACAACTTTTCCCATCTGAAAACATAATTTCCCCATCATATAGGAATAAGATATTCAAAGTTTACAGAAATTAGGACATGGGTATCTTTGGGTGGAGGGGAATGAAGTGAGATGATTATTCCTACTAGCATAATAATTAATCAAGAAAATAGTAGTAATATGGTTACTTCCAGAGACAACAGTCATACCTGAATTCTCTCGAATGCTCACATCCTTTGACTTCACTGTCTTCATACCTCATGGGGATATGGGTTTGATGTTCCATTTCAGTTGCAATTCCCTGTTTGAGGGTTACGGTTCTTCAGAGACATAACATATTAATTATTATTATTTTTTAACTTCCTGAGACTACCCAAAAAGTATTAGACAAACAGATTAAGTGGGTTCTTTATATTCTGCTTGTTTGAAGTGCCTTACTTTTGATATTGTTGTTGCAATTTCAATATCTACTTGGCAAGTTCAAGGTGCTGCCAAAAGGAACTATTGCATGGCAGGCTGCCTGCCTCCTTAGGGACCCTCCTGAAGTGATGTGGCACATATCTCAACAATGCAGAAAAAATTAATACATTTGAAATGTTTTGTTGTGCTAACTTTGGGTTTGTGAACTGACATGTCTTGAGTGTCCGTCGTGTGGGGTGTGTTTAATGAGCAACTTTTATTTATCCCTTGAAACCACCTTTCATAGATGGTGAAGTTGGGGCTCAGTTTTCTGACCTTGCCCAGAAAACATAAACAAGATCACACAGCCAATATTTGGCGGAGTTGAGATTCAAATTTGGTTCTGTCTGAGGTAATTACTTAACTAATAATACACCGTAACAAAAACTAAGGAAGGGCATTTTAAAATATAACTATAGTTATACATAGGAGTAAAAAAAGAAAATAGCTCATTCAATATGATATTGGCTGTGGATTTGTCATAAATAGCTCTTATTATTTTGAGAAACGTTCCATCAATACCTAGTTTATTAAGAGTTTTTAGCATGAAGGGCTGTGGAATTTTGTCCAAGGCCTTTTCTGCATCTATTGAGATAATCATGTGGTTTTGTTGTTGGTTCTGTTTATGTAATGGATTATGTTTATTGATTTGTGTATGTTGAACTAGCCTTGCATCCCAGTGATGAAGCCAACTTGATCGTGGTGGATAAGCTTTTTGATGTGCTGCTGGATTCGCTTTGCCAGTATTTTACTGAGGATTTTCACATTGATGTTCATCTTGGATATTGGTCTAAAATTATCTTTTTTTTTTTTGCTGTGTCTCTGCCAGGCTTTGGTATCAGGATGTTGTTGGACTCATAAAATGAGTTAGGGGGGATTCCCTCTTTTTCTATTGATTGGAATAGTTTCAGAAGGAATGGTGCCAGCTCCTCTTTCTACCTCTGGTAGAATTCTGTTATGAATCTGTCTCGTCCTGGACTTTTTTTGGTTGGTAAGCTATTAATTATTGCCTCAATTTCAGAGCCTGTTACTGGTCTATTCAGAGATTCAACTTCTTCCTGGTTTAGTCTTTGGAGGGTGTATGTGTCCAGAAATTTATCCATTTCTTCTAGATTTTCTAGTTTGTTTGCATAGAGGTGTTTATAGTATTTTCTGATGGTAGTTTGTATTTCTGTGGGATCAGTGGTGATATCCCCTTTATCATTTTTTATTGCATCTATTTGATTCTTCTCTCTTTTCTTTTTTATTAGTCTTCCTAGCAGTCTATCAATTTTGTTAATCTTTTCGAAAAAAGCAGCCCCTGGATTCGTTGATTTTTTGAAGGGATTTTTGTGTCTCTATCTCCTTCAGTTCTGCTCTGATCTTAGTTATTTCTTGCCTTCTGCTAGCTTTTGAATTTGTTTGCTCTTGCTTCTCTAGTTCTTTTCATTGTGATGTTAGGGTTTCGATTTTAGATCTTTCCTGCTTTGTCTGTGGGCATTTAGTGTTATCAGTTTTCCTCTACACACTGCTTTGAATGTGTGCCAGATATTCTGGTATGTTGTGTCTTCGTTCTCATCGGTTTCAAAGAAGATCTTTATTTCTGCATTCATTTCGTTATTTACCCAGTAGTCATTCAGGAGCAGGTTGTTCAGTTTCCATGTAGTTGTGTGGTTTTGAGAGAGTTTCTTAATCCTGAGTTCTAGTTTGATTGCATTGTTGTCTGAGACACAGTTTGTTGTGATTTCTGTTCTTTTACATTTGCTGAGGAGTGCTTTACTTCCAACTATGTGGTCAATTTAGGAACAAGTGCAGTGTGGTGCTGAGAAGAATATATATTCTGTTGATTTGGAGTGGAGAGTTCTATAGATGTCTATTAGGTATGCTTGGTGCAGAGCTGAGTTCAAGTCCTAGATATCCCTGTCAACCTTCTGTCTTGTTGATCTGTCTAATATTGACAGTGGTGTGTTAAAGTCTCCCATTATTATTGTGTGGGAGTCTAAGTCTCTTTGTAGGTCTCTAAGAACTTGCTTTATGAATCTGGATGCTCCTGTATTGGGTGCATACATATTTAGGATAGTTAGCTCCTCTTGTTGAATTGATCCCTTTTCCGTTATGTAATGGCCTTCTTTGTCTCTTTTGATCTTTGTTGGTTTAAAGTCTGTTTTATCAGAGACTAGGATTGCAACCCCTGCTTTCCTTTTGCTTTCCATTTGCTTGGTAGATCTTCCTCTATCTCTTAATTTTGAGCCTATGTGTGTCTCAACAAATGAGATGGGTCACCTGAATACAGCCCATTGATGGGTCTTGACTCTTTAACCAACTTTTCAGTCTGTATCTTTAATTCAACCCATGTACATTTAACCCATTTACATTTAAGGTTAATATTGTTATGTGTGAATTTGATCCTGTCATTATGATGTTAGCTGGTTATTTGCCCATTAGTTGATGCAGTTTCTTCTTAGTATCAGTGGTCTTTACAATTTGGCATGTTTTTGCAGTATCTGGTACTGGTTGTTCATTTCCATGTTTAGTGCTTCCTTCAGGAGCTGTTGTAAGGCAGGCCTGGTGGTGACAAAATCTCTCAGCATTTGCTTGTCCATAAAGGATTTTATTTCTCCTTCATTTGTGAAGCTTAGTTGGGTGGATATGAAATTCGGGGTTGAAAATTCTTTTCTTTAAGAATGTTGAATATTGACCCCCACTCTCTTCTGGCTTGTAGAGTTTCTGCTGAGAGATCTGCTATTAGTCTGATGGGCTTCTCTTTGTGGGTAACCCAACCGTTGTCTCTGGCTGCCCTTCACATTTTTTGCTTAATTTCAACCTTGGAGATTCTGACAATTATGTGTCTTGGGGGTTGCTCTTCTCGAGGAGTATCTTTGTGGTGTTCTCTGTATTTCCTGAATTTGAATGTTGGCCTGCCTTACTAGGTTGGGGAAGTTCTCCTGGATAATATCCTGAAGAATGTTTTCCAGCTTGGTTCTACTCTCCCGGTCACTTTCAGGTACACCAATCAAACATAGATTTGGTCTTTTCACATAGTCTGATATTTCTCGGAGGCTTTGCTGATTTCTTTTCACTCTTTTTTCTCCAAACTTCTCTTCTCACTTCGTTTCATTAATTTGATCTTCAATCACTGATACCCTTTCTTCCACTTGATCAAATCGGCTATCCCACAGTCAATATCATACAGAATGGGCGAAAACTGGAAGCATTCCCTTTGAAAACTGGCACAAAACAGGGATGCCCTCTCCCTCCACTTCTATTTAACATAGTTTTGGAAGTTCTGGCCTGGGCAATCAGGCAAGAGAAAGAAATAAAGGGTATTCAATTAGGAAAAGAGGAAGTCAAATTGTCCCTGTTTGCAGATGGCATGATTGCATATTTAGAAAACCCCATCATCTCAGCCCAAAATCTCCTTAAGCTGATAAGCAACTTCAGCAAAGTCTCAGGATACAAAATCAATGTGCAAAAATCACCAGCATTCCTATACACCAGTAACAGACAAACAGAGAGCCAAATCATGAGTGAACTCCCATTCACAATTGCTACAAAGAGTATAAACTACCTAGGAATCCAACTTACATGGGATGTGAGGGACCTCTTCATGGAGAACTACAAACCACTGCTCAATGAAATAAAAGAGGACACAAACAAATGGAAGAACATTCCATGCTCACGGATAGGAAAAATCAATACCGTGAAAATGACCATACTGCCCAAGGTAATTTACAGATTCAATGCCATCCCCATCAAGCTACCAATGACTTTCTTCACAGAATTGGAAAAAACTACTTTAAAGTTCATGTGAAACCAAAAAAGAGCCTGCGTTTCCAAGACAATCCTAAGTCAAAAGAACAAAGCTGGAGGCATCATGCTACCTGACTTCAAACTATACTCCAATGCTACAGTAACCAAAACAGCATGGTACTGGTACCAAAACAGAGATATAGACCAATGGAACAGAACAGAGGCCTCAGAAATAACACCACACATCTACAACCATCTGATCTTTGACAAACCTGACAAAAAAAGAAATAGGGATAGGATTCCCTATTTAATAAATGGTGCTGGGAAAACTGGCTAGCCATATGTAGAAAGGTGAAACTGGATCCCTTCCTTACATCTTATACAAAAATTAATTCAAGATGGATTAAAGACTTAAATGTCAGACCTAAAACCATAAAAACCCTAGAAGAAAACCTAGGCAATACCATTCAGGACATAGGCATGGGCAAGGACTTCATGACTAAAACACCAAAAGCAATGGCAACAAAAGCCAAAATAGACTAATTGGATCTAATTAAACTAAAGAGCTATTGCACAGCAAAAGAAACTATTATCAGAGTGAACAGGCAACCTACAGAATGGGAGAAAATTTTGCAATCTATCCGTCTGACAAAGGGCTAATCTCCAGAATCTGCAAAGAACTTAAACAAATTTACAAGAAAAAAACAACCCCATCAAAAAGTGGGTGAAGGATATGAACAGACACTTCTCAAAAGAAGACATTTATGCAGCCATCAGACATATGAAAAAATGCTCATCATCACTGGTCATCAGAGAAATGCAAATCAAAACCACAATGAGATACCATCTCACACCAGTTAGAATGGCGATCATTAAAAAGTCAGGAAACAACAGATGCTGGAGAGCATGTGGAGAAGTAGGAACGCTTTGACACTGTTGGTGGGAATGCAAACTAGTTCAACCATTGTGGAAGACAGTGTGGCGATTCCTCAAGGATCTAGAACTAGAAATACCATTTGACCCAGCCATCCCATTACTGGGTATATACCCAAAGGATTATAAATCATGCTACTATAAAGACACATGCACATGTATGTTTATTGTGGCACTATTCACAATAGCAAAGACTTGGAACCAACCCAAATGTCCAACAATGATAGACTGGATTAAGAAAATGTGGCACATATACACCATGGAATACTATGCAGCCATAAAAAAGATGAGTTCATGTCCTTTGCAGGGACTTGGATGCAGCTGGAAACCATCATTATGAGCAAACTATCACAAGGACAGAAAATGAAACACCTCATGTTCTCACTCATAGGTGGGAATTGAACAATGAGAACTCTTGGACACAGGTTGGGGAACATCACACCCCGGGGCCTGTTGTGGGCTGAGGGAACGGGGGAGGGATAGCATTAGGAGAAATACCTAATGTAAATGACAAGTTAATGGGTGCAGCAAACCAACATGGCACATGTATACCTATGTATCAAACCTGCACATTGTGCACGTGTACCCTAGAACTTAAAGTATAATAATAAAAAAAATTAAATAAATAAATAAAAAGAAAATAACAATGCCATGTTAATTAGGGCAATGTAAGTCTTGAGGATAGAGTGATCAACATTGCATTTGTGGAAGAGAAAGGGAAGAATTAAGGATTGTAAGATCACTTAATTAGTGTTGATCCATCTACAAGACAGGGGTATTGGTATTATGATGAGTCAGATGGCAAAATGCAGGGAGATCAAGGGTGATAGGAAATGAAGATAGAAATAAAAAACAATCTCAATGCCAAAAATGAAAGCACTGAAGGAAAGGAAAGAGAATGAATAGCAATTAGAATAAAAGAAGAGCATCTGTTGGTGCTATATAAAAAACCAACACTGGAGTTAAACATATATGAGAGAGAACTTTGCTTCTGCCATTTAATAGACATAACTGTGGCCATTTAATAACTATTTGGACTGCAGTTTCCCATCTGAAAAATAGGGCCATAATAATTAATTAATGTTGTTATAAGGATAAAGTATAAAAATATTAGATATCATTAGCGCTAGAGGATTTAAATGCTGAAAGAAAAGGGCTTGATGGAAGAGAATGGACAGAGTACTGAAAAAAAGGTGACAAGTAATGGAGATGCTGAGTGTTTTTTTTTTTTTTTTTTTTTGAGACAGAGTCTGTCTCTTGTTGCCCAGGCTGGAGTGCAGCGGCACGATCTTGGCTCACTGCAACCTCTGCCTCTTGGGTTCAAGCGATTCTCCTGCCTTGGCCTCCTGAGTAGCTGGGAATACAGGCATGCACCACCTCACCCAGCTAATTTTGTATTTTTAGTAGAGACAGGGTTTCTCCATGTTGGTCAGCCTGGTCTTGAACTCCTACTTCAGGTGATCCTCCCACCTTGGCCACGCCCAGCCGACATGTTGGTTTTTAAGGAGACTGAGATGGATTGAAATCCAGAGGCTAAGTGGAAGAGTTAACATTCAGCCAAAGATTTATATTGTGTGTAGCTCCTCAAGTAAACTCATAGAGTAATTCCATAATGGTGAGAATGAGATACCATTAGAAAATGTCAGATGAGGGGATAAAAGCTCTCTGATCTCCTTTAAGTTCTTCAGAGTGTCATTGGCTCTATCTCTGTCTCTTTCTAGTCAGTTCTGAAACCTCTGCTAAGAAAGAATACAGTATCTCGGAAATCCCTCTCAAATACGGAGCATTATTAGATTTATGCAGCTTGACTAACTTCTTAGCTTTGTAATATTAATTGGTGGCCTAGTGTGCAGTGGTGTGAATGTGGGGACTTGCATTGGTGTTCTCTGATATGACAATGATAACCCATCAGGAAACACATGAGTGGGCTTCTGTATAACTGGGCAACAATTCCTTTCCACAAGCAAGGTAATCTAGTCTAATCAATATTTGGAATGTGGTCAGGTTAAATTATGTACTTGGTCTTTGTTTACTTTTTTCATAAGAAATCATTACAGCACAGAATTCAGCATGATTACTCAGCATGCTTTCATATTTGGACTCTTAGAAGACACCATATAAATCTCCATTAGAAATTAGTGCCAGGAAAACCTTACTGCTCCTGTTGATATCATATGATTTCTTTTATACTACATTGACAAAAATAGATCACACAGAGTTGTGCTTTTGTGTGTGTGTGTGTGTGTTTTGTCTTTTCTTATAGAAAATTCAAAACTAAGCAAAACATTAAGTAAAGTAACTGTGTTGTTGGAGTCCTTTGTAGGATTTTGTTTGTAAAATTTGTATGACAATGCTCAGTTAAAAAAAAGCACAATTATATATAGACCATATTTATAACTACAAAAAGATACATAGAAAAAAAGAATTAGCAAAATGTGAATAGAGGTTGTGCTTGAATAATGAGATAATTGGTGTTTTTCTTCTCATCTTTATTCAATAAGTTGAGTAGTTTTACTTTTATTATAAGAGAAATAAAAAGGATTAATCCTACATGACCTCAAATTTTTCTTGTAACAGTTTAATTTACTCATTTATTTATTTTGTTATTTTGTGTTTTCTTTGTCATCTCAAATGGCTTATTCTTTGGAAACTAGCAGGAAATAAATTATATTTTATAAAACATAAAATGCTGTATGTAAATATTTTGATAGATCAAAGATATATTATTTACTTTTATTTTAATGCTTTTTCTTTAAATTGATTCTAATTTTAAAGAACAGCACATTGTCATTGAGGATTCTGAGTGGGAAAATAAGAAAAGGCTAGTGAATAGAAAGAAGTCAAATCACAAAAAATATAACAGTCTAGTGAGAGTATCTTTGGATACTAGATAACCCAGCCTGTGGTATTTGCTGTATTCATAAGTGTTCTTTAAAAAAATAAAATAAAATGTAATGATATGGGAACTTCGTGGGAAATCAGAGGATTAACATCTAAGTGTTGTGATTTTTGATTTTAAGAAAGGGAGAGAGCCTCCCCTGTCCTGAATTAGTTAGTTCCTTTTCTGGCTTGCTCTACCAACTAAGACTTGTATGTACGTGTGTGTGTGTGTGTGTGTATTAGTTTGTTTTCATGCTGCTAATAAAGACATACCTGAGACTGGGCAATTTACAAAAGGAAGAGGTTTATTTACAGTTCCATGTGCCTGGGTAGGCCTCACAATCATGGCAGGTGAAAGGCATGTTTCACATGGAGGCAGACAAGAGACAACTTGTGCAGGGAAACTCCCATTTTTGCAGTCATCAGATCTCCTGAGACTCATTCACAATTATGAGAACAGCACAGGAAAGATCCACTCCCGTAATTCAATCACCTCCCACTGGGTTCCTCCCACAACATGGGGGAATTGTGGGAGTTACAATTCAAGATGACATTTGGGTGGGGACATAGCCAAACCATAAGATTCTGCCCCTAGTCCCTCCCAAATCTCATGTCATTTCAGCATTAACTCAAAAGTCAATAGTCCCAAGTCTCATCGGAGATACAGCAAGTGCCTTCTGCCTATAAGCCTGTAAAATCAAAAGCAAGTTAGTTACTTCCTAGATACAATGCGGGTACAGGCATTGGGTAAATACAACCATTCTAAATGGGAGAAATTGGTCAAAACAAAGGGGCTACAGGCCCTATGAAAGTCCAAAATCCAGGGAGGGCAGTCAAATCTCAAAGCTCCAAAATGATCTCCTTTGACTCCATGTCTAATATCCAGGTCACACTGATGCAAGGGGTGGGTTCCCATGGTCTTGGGCAGCTCTGCCCCTGTGGTTTTGCAGGGTACAGCCTCCCTCCCAGCTGATTTTCCAGGCTGGCATTGAGTACCTGTGGCTTTTACAGGCATACCGTGCAAGCTGTCGGTGGATCTATCATTCTGGGGTCTGGAGCTCACAGCTCCACTAGGCAGTGCTCCAGTAGGGACTCTGTGTGGGACTCCCACCCCACATTTCCCTTACACATTGCCCTAGCAGAGGTTCTCTATGAGGACCCTGCCCCTGCAGCAAACTTCTGCTTGGGCATTCAGGCATTTCCATACATCTTCTGAAATCTAGGCAGAGGTTCCCAGGCCACATTCTTGACTTCTGTGCAGTCACAGGCTTAACACCACGTGGAAGTTGCCAAGGCTTGACACTTGCACCCCATGAAGCTGCGGCCTGGCTCTATATTGGCCCCTTTCACACACTATATTTTCCCTTCCACGGCTGGAGCAGCTGGGATGCAGGGCCCCAAGTCCCTAGGCCCCACACAGCATGGAGATCCTGGGGCCAGCCCATGAGACCACATCTTCCTCTTAGGCCTCCAGGCCTGTGATGGGAGGGGCTGCCATGAAGGCCTCTGATATGCAGTGGAAATATTTTCCCCATCATCTTGAGGATTAACATTTGGCTCCTTGTTACTTACGCAAATTTCTGCAGCCAGCTTGAATTTATCCTCAGAAAGTGGGATTTTGTTTTCTATTGCATTGTAGGCTGCAAATTTTCTGAACTTTTATGCTCTGTTTCCCTTTTGAAACTGAATGCCTTTAACGGCACCTGAGTCACCTCTTGAAAGCTTTGCTGCCTAGAAAGTTCTTCTGCCAGCTACCCTAAATCACCTCTCTCAAGTTCAAAGTTCCACAAATCTCTAGGGCAGGGGTAAAATGCCACCAGTCTCTTTGCTAAAACATAACAAGAGTCACTTTTGCTCCAGTTCCCAACAAGTTCCTTATTCCCGTCTGAGACCACCTCAGCCTGGACTTTATTGTCCTTACTACTATCAGCATTTTGGGTGAAGCCATTCAACAAGTCTCTAGGAAGTTCCATACCTTCCTACATTTTCCTGTCTTCTTTTGAGCTCTCCAAACTGTTCCAACCATTGCCTGTTCCCCAGTTCCAAAGTTGTTTCCACATTTTTGGGCATCTTTTCAGCAGTGCCCCACTCTCCTGGTACCAATTTACTGTATTTGTTTGTTTTCACGCTGCTAATAAAGACATACCTGAGACTGGGCAATTTACAAAAGGAAGAGGTTTATTGAACTTACCATTCCACGTGGCTGGGGAGGCCTCACAATCATGGCAGAAGGTAAAAGGCATGTCTCACATGGCAGCAGACAAGCGAGAGCTTGTGCAGGGAAACTCCCATTTTTAAAACCTTCAGATCTCATAAGTCTCATTCACTATCATGAGAACAGCACAGGAAAGACCTGCCCTCATAATTCAATCACCTACCACCGGGTTCCTCCCATGACACATGGGAATTGTGGGAGTTACAATTCAAGATGAGATTTGGGTGGGGACACAGGACACCATATCTGTGTGTGTGTGTGTGTGTGTGCGTGCGTGTGTGTGTGTGCGTGCGTGTGTGTGTGTTAAGAAGACATATGAAAGGAAGGGAAGAGAAAAAAAATGGAAGGGAAGAGAGGGGAGGGCTGAAAAGAGGAAAGGAAAGGGGAGGGGGGAAAGGAGGCAGTAGGGGAAGAGAAGAGACAGTCTTGCAACCTTGGACTTAGTGGAAATGATTAAGAATCATACAATTAATTTAAGGGTAAAGAAAGAGAAGGAGTTAGTCTGAATACTGAAGGAAAAAAAGGTTGTAAAAATAAACTTCTTTGGCTTCTTTCTTCAATAGCTTTTATTTTTTTAAGAATCTGTCATTATTCTGAGAATTTATTGTAGATGCAATAGAATACCTGCAATCTATGTTAAATAGTTGAGTGATTGTGTGAGGAACATTCTTAATAAAATGAATCCAATTTTATTTGCATGTGAGTATAAAAGTCTTGGCATAGAATAGGGTGCTGATTTTGTCTTCTAATGTATTATATGTTATTTCTATTTGATGCTATTGGTAGAGTTAAAGAACACTTCATTACTGTAGTTGTTCAAGGCAATAATGAAAAATATTCACCAGGAAGGTGTTCTTAGATTTCCATCATTGACTTCATGCCATATTTATAATATTTTACTACAAGAATGTCTGTATTATGATGGTTTTAGAAAGATAGTAGAAACTTGATTCCTGCCCTCAAGAAAACTGTAATTTGGCTAAAGAGGTATGAATATGTTGAATAATGTGTTTTATATGGTCAAGATTACATGACAGGTACAAATTTAGAGATATTGAAGATCAGAATAGGAAGAAATATTTTTCATCTTGCTTGATCCAGAGAAGGAGATAACTGAGTTGAGTCTTGGAGAGTAAGTGGCTTTGGGTATGTAGAAATAAAGGAGTAGACATTTCAGAAAAAGGAATGCACCAGCAAAAGCTTGAGATAGTTGAAGATAAGACATAATCAGGAAATGTCAGGTTAGGCAAAGAAAATCAATTAAATAATTTTCGTAAGTTTAGTTAGCAAATCAATTGCCAGTTTTTTATTGTTAGCTTTAAACATAAACCCACGTTCTTTCCCTTTGTTATGCTGTTTCTGTTCCATTGACTCTTTAAGAAGAAAAGAGTTACTCGACCAGGTAGTACTTAGGGACATTCCTTTAGATATGTTGTGCAAAATAGATAGTAAGAAGCCTTAAAGAACTTGCAATGGTTCACATTGGAAGAGTAGTTTTCAGCCATTTATTTGAACACTGTCTGTCCTTCCTATCAGAATACGATGATTAAAATCCATAGGCTACCTCCTCGTCTATCCATCTTTATTTAACTCTTTAGACAAATGTAAATTTTTCTGTATTGGCATAATGTATCAGCAATGTAGACAGTTTACATTGCCAAAAGGACCTTTTAAGGCCTGTCAATTAAAATTTGGGAAACAAACTGGTCTGTGAATAATGAACTCGTCTTTTAACTGGGACCCCTTAGGCTAGATTTCCTCATTAATAAAGACTGCACTGCTGTCTTAAAAATAGCCATTATCTTTTGATCGTTCACAGCCCCAGAAAGCACTCTATAATTCATTTTTTCTGAGTGGAAAATCTCACAAGGAAGTTTCATTAGCTCTTGAACTAATTATTTACCAGAACCTTTTGTAAAAATAGTGGTATTTGGGGCTGAAAGATGTCAAAAATAGTCTTGATTACAATAAGCACAAGGAAAAAGATAAGTATTATGAAGAGGACATGAAATCTTGAATTCCAAATAATCAATTTGATCATTACACATTGTATGCTTGTATCAAAATAGCACATGTACCCAATAAATATGTACAACTATTATGTGTCAATAATTTTAATAGATCTTATAATTTGCAGAACAAGTTGAGAATTATTAAATTTCATTCTAATTTTTCACATTCAATTAAATGAAGACAACATGAATTTCATGCTTACTTCACAGATTTGCAAATGTACTCTGAGTGTTTAAACTGCTCTGCAAATATTTTTAAAATATTGACCCAAATAATAAGCGATATTATTTTAAGAGTGAGAAACCCATACAGAGCTGTCTTGACATTCAAAGATATAGACCTTGCTTAACCTCTCTTGGTTCCTCAATTATGTCATTGCTTCTGCTACAAATATAGTGTTCTTAATTACATTACCAATTAAGGGGAACAGGATGCTCAGAAAAGGCAAGCTGAATAATGATTTGGGAATAATGATATTAATAAAAATTTTTAAATTCTGAATTTTGTTTTTGAGTTTTCTATTTTAAATGCAGTTGTATTCCTTGTGGCTGTATTAGCTCTTTTGTTCACAACATTCTGCAAAGCTTTATAAGAAAAGGCATGTAAAACTATTGGGAAATTTTTTGAAAGGAATAAATAAATATACATTTCCTATAGCATCAGAAAATGTACAAATCTAAGTAGAATGAATCTTTTACTCTCTAAGAAATAAACTAAATAAACTACTTTTCTTTAGACTTTAATTAAAAAGTTGTTTGTTAGAGAACAATTCTGTAATTTCAAAATTGCATTTGAAGACTCCAATTCAAGATGATCTGAAACTAAAATCAATGCTGTCTACTTTTCAGCATTTGCCTAAGTTCTACATTATTTGGGTGTCTGTATTGTTACTCAGTTCTTTATTAATACTGTGATGTAAGTATGCTTTCCTCATTTAATCCCATTTCGAAACTAAAATGTTTTTAATGTGGGTAGCTTGGGAAAATTTTATTTGTTAAAATAACCAATTCTTTGCACAGAGTGTGCTATAGTAAAACAATTGGCTGCAATGGTAGTGAAAGCACTTACTTCTATATTGGAGATATACCTAGAACGTTCTAGTTTCATTCATAGCCAGACTTTATACGTTCTACATAATTCTGTGATTAGTTCTAGGAAAATAGCCAGAGTTTAACATGTTTCAAACTTGGTATTTGTAAGTGGTGTAGGACTTATAGCTTCTAACACCATATTATTAGAAATGCCTCTGATTTATGAGGCATGGATTTAAATGACAACTGTCAATAGAACAACTACCTTAAAAAATCATCTATTATATGTAATAAATAAATGGACTGAGATATAAACTGTGAATCTCTTCTAGTTTCTTTGGTCAAGTGATGGAGCTTGTCTATTCAGCCACTACTGTCTGTGGTTACCTAAACATGTTCCATGGAAAGAAAAATAAGGTTATTGAGCCAGTCTCTCATCAATAATTAAAACTAGGGGGAACTAACAGGCTAGAGAAAAATGGGAATTTATTATCTCATAACCTCACACAAAGACTTCAAACAAAATGAAATAAGAATTTGTATATAAATTAAAAAGCTGAAATTTCAGGCTGTTTTAATGCTATAGTTCTGCAGTGTTCTTTATAACTTTCTATCCAATTAATGATTTTAGGTTTATAAATTTATACAACTCACCTAGCTGACCAAGCAGAAATGCTATTAAAGACCATGAATTAGTAGCTTTTTACAAGTCATTAAATTCAGTTATAGATCAAGCATTAGTATCAGCAGGCCATAGAGCACAGGAATAAACACTAGGATTTATATGTGGTTTCCCACAATTCAAGAGAAAGCTCTCTTTGGTTCTCCTAAGCAGCAGAAAGATGAACATCAATTACCATTTATTTATTTATTCATTCATTCATTCATTCATTCATTCATTCATTCGAGACAGAGTCTCGCTCTGTCTCCCAGGCTGGAGTGCAGTAGCATGATCTCATCTCACTGCAATCTCCACCTCCCATGTTCAAGCGATTCTACTGCCTTAGCCTCTGGTGTAGCTGGGATGATAGGCGAGTGCCACCATGCCTGTCTGATGTGTTGTTTTTTTTTTTTTTTTTGAGATGGAGTTTCGATCTTGTTGCCAAGGCTGGAGCGCAATGGCACGATCTTGGTTCACTGCAACCTCCGCCTCCCAGGTTCAAGCGATTCTCCTGCCTCAGCCTCCCGAGTAGCTGGGATTACAGGCACCTGCCACCACACCCAGCTAATTTTTTGTATTTTTAGTAGAGACCGGGTTTCACCACGTTGGCCAGGTTGGTCTCTAATTCCTGACCTCAAGTGATCTGCCTGCCTCAGCCTCCCAAAATGCTGGGATTACAGGCATGAGTCACTGCACCCAGTCAATTATCTTAAAAATCTACTCATGTGATCATTTTAATCTTATATGTAACTCTAAAACTTTTGTTAAGCCGATAGTCCAAAAAGAATTGTGATTTTAGGCCGGGCATGGTGGCTCACGCCTGTAATCCCAGCACTTTGGGAGGCCGAGGCGGGCGGATCACGAGGTCAGGAGATGGAGACCATCCTGGCTAACATGGTGAAACCCCGTCTCTACTAAAAAAAATACAAAAAAATTAGCTGGGCGTGGTGGCGGGCGCTTGCAGTCGCAGCTACTCCGGAGGCTGAGGCAGGAGAATGGCGTGAACCCAGGAGGCGGAGCTTGCAGTGAGTGGAGATTAAACCACTGCACTCCAGCTTGGGCGACTGAGCGAGACTCTGTCTCAAAAAAAAAAAAAAAAAAAAAAAATTGTGATTTTAGAAAATTAAGCTGTAGGATTTTAGGGACTAGGAGTTTTCTAAAATGACACTAAGATTATATACACATATCTTTCTATTGGGTTGGGGGGAAATTGATGTATGTTTAAGATGGTCTTCCCCAAAATTTGTACAAAAGAATTAGAGCTAGGTCTATATCCTCACATTGTTCTTATTTTCCTGAATGACAGAACAGTTTTTTACAGTCGTATAATAAACTTTCAGTTTCTTTTTTTCTTTATGTTTTATTTTATGTTTAGGGGTACATGTGCTGGTTCGTTACAGAGGTAAACTTGTATCATGGGGGTTTGTTGTACAGATTATTTCATCACTCAGATATTAAGCCTGGTGTAACCCATTCGTTACTTCTCCCGATTCTCTCCCTCCATTCACCCTCCACCCTCCAATAGGCCTCAGTGTGTTTTGTTGCCTTCTGTGTGTCCATGTGTTTTCATCATTTAGCTCCCACTTATTAGTGATAACATGTGGTGTTTGATTTCTCCTCCTGCGTTAGTTTGCTAAGGATAATGGCCTCCAGCTCAATGAATGTTCCTGCAAAGAACATCATCTTGTTCTTTTTTATGGCTGCTTAGTGTTCCATGGTGTATATGTACCACATTTTCTTTATTCAGTCTACCATTGCTGGGCATTTAGGTTGATTCCATGTCTTTGCTATTATGTTTTGTGCAGCAGTGAACATATTCATGCATGTGTCTTTATGATAGAGCAACTTATATTCTTTTGGGCACCCAGTAATGGAATTTCCGAGTCGAATGGTAGTTCTATTTTTAGGTTTTTGAGGAATTGCCACACTGTTTTACACAATGGATGAACAAATTTCCACTTCCACCAGCAGTGTATAAACATTCCTTCTTCTCTACAACCTCCACAGCATCTGTTAATTTTTGACTTTTTAATAATAGCCATTCTTACTTGTGTGAGATGGTACCTCATTGTGGTTTTGATTAGCATTTCTCTAACGATCAGTGGTGTTGACCTTTTTTCCATATGCTTGTCGGCTGCACGTATGTCTTCTTTTGAAAAGTGTCTGTTTATATCTGTTGCTCCCTTTTTAATGGGGCTCTTTGTTTTTTTCTTATGAATTTGTTTAAGTTTCTTATAGATGTTGGATATTCGATCTTTGTCAGATGCATAGATTATTTTGCTGTAAAGATATTTAGTTTAATTAGATCCCATTTGTCAGTTTTTGCTTTTGTTGCAATTGTTGTTGGCATCCTTGTCATTGAATCTTTGCTTATTCCTGTGACCAACATGGTATTGCTTAGGTTGTCTTCCATGGTTTTCATAGTTTTGGGTTTTACATCTAAATCTTCAATTAATCTTTGAGTTAATTATTGTATATGGTGTAAAGAAGAGGTCCAGTTTCAATCTTCTGCATATGGCTACCCAGTTATCCCAGCCCATTTATTGAATAGGAATTCCTATCCCCAAAGCAATCAGGCAAGAGAAAGAAATAAAGGGCATCCAAATAGAAAGACAGGAAGCCAAATTATTCCTGTTTGCAGATGGCATGATCCCATATCTAGAAAACCCCATGGTCTCAGCCCCAAAACTCCTTAGCTGATAAACAACTTCGGCATTGTTTCAGGATACAAAATCCATGTACAAAAATTATCAGCATTCCTATATACCAACAATGGTCAAGCTGAGAGTCAAATTAGGAAGGCAATCCCACTCACAATTGCCACAACCAGAATAAGACACCTAGGAATACAGCTAACCAGGGAGGTGAAAGAGCTCTACAAGGATAACTACAAAACACTGCTCAAAGAAATCAGAGATGACACAAGCAACTGGAAAAAAACTTTTCATATTCATGGATAGGGAGAGTGAATATCGTTAAAATGACCAGACTGCCCAAAGTAATTTATAGATTCAATGATATTTCTATTAAACTGCCAATGACATTCTTCACAGAACTAGGAAAAGATATTTTAAAATTCATATGGAACCAAAAAGGAGTCCGAATAGCCAATGCAATCCTAAGCAAAACAACAAAGCTAGAGGCATCAGGTACGTAACTTCAAACTATACTACAGGGCTACAGTAACCATAATAGCATGGTACTAGTACATAAAAAGACATACAGACCAATGGAACAGAATGAAGAGCTCAGAAATTAGACTGCATGCTTACAACTATCAGTTTGATTTTTAGTAGAATCAGAAACCAAGATCAAAACAGTCTCATTGGAAGTTTTTACTTCATTTGCTATTCCATATCAATGATCTTGGTTTACATTTATCTTTTCCTTCAAATGTTCATATTATATTTCTAAAAATTATATGTAAGTCACGTTTGTATCTATATCTATGTGTTGTTCCTCCTCTTTCTTTTTCTTTTAACCAATGGATGGCTTTCTCATCAGATGCCTGTATTAAATGTGGTGATTGAGAGCATGAGCTCTTAGCTAGAAAGCTTGGGTTTAAATTTCTACTCTGACAGTTGCTAATTATGTAACTTTAGACAACATATTTAACCACTCTATGATTCAGCTTTCTCATAGCATTGTTCTACAGATTAAATTGCTCAATACATGTAATGAGTCAAAGAGCACCTAGCACCAAGTAATCACTCTTATTACTATTATTATCCCTATTATTTTTATCATAGGCAAAAATAAATGTATATGCGGATGATCTATTGGGAAGCTTTCTATCTGTTCAATTTCCCAGGAGCATTATTTCAAGAAGCTAATGATTTCAGAGGTAACAAAGACAAATTCTAACCTGTAAGCCCTGATGTCTTGACTCCAAGAGTCTAAAGAGAGTTTATCTTCAAATAACTGTAAAAGACAGGAGCATTAATGTGAAACAGAGTGGCCCTGGTTGACAGAGAGGGAGGGCTTAGCAGTTTGATGGTTGGCCAGAAGGATGGCAACTATCCTGATGCTAGAAGATGAATCGATACTGCTTTTGGAGAAAGATGGGGAGAATGGTACTGGCTTTAGAAACATTGTGCTCATGAGTGGGCATGCAGAATTCAGCATCTGGGAGTGACAGATTTCAAGGATTCAGGTGAGAAAGATGGGCTTTCAGATACACAATGGGAAATCTGAGCCATGTGGCAACCCAGGTCTTCAGGAACTAGGAATAGAGGTAGAATCTAAGCCAAGAGGTATCTGCTCTCTGCCAAGAGAGAAGAGATAATCTCTGCCCCATACCAGTGACTAGTGAAGGTCTGTAAGTGAATGGCAGCAAACACACTTGACTTTGATGTGAAGTACATCCAAGGTAGAGGCTCTTTATATGATTCAGGCTCTAAATTGTCACGGGGCTAAGGAGTGGTTTGTTTTGAAAGCCCAACTAGGACAAGCCGCTGACTCAAATATGGATTAAGGTGATAGGTTTTTTTGCAAATGAATGGAAGGTTAAGATCTTTCAATTAATTTTCTTTACTATACCCAGCATTTCTTGTGTTTGGTATTTGTTGGACCTTGAATTGCAGTATATACTCAATGGGCCCTACTTGTTCACAGACACCATATAACCGATTCTCTCCTACTGTTGGTATCGTCATGTATTCCTCTTTTCAGAGCAGATGGAGACCTCATGGCTGCATTCACCTGCCCAGTACCCTCCTCACACTTCCTTCAAAAGCCATGCATGCACACTCATCTCTCTTGTCTTTTGTGGAGTGGGCTCTGCCCTCTCCTGCTTCATGTGTCCTTCAGGATGGCTCTCTTCCTGTTCTGTCGGGATCTACCAGATGTCTTCAGTTAACCCCCCACTGATTAACAAGAGAGATTGCTCCACAGGGCAGACATTTGCTTTATAGGCCAGGATGTTTCTCATTTTATGTAGCTTTAGAGAGTGTGATGAGAGGTGGCATAAATTAAAACGTCAACCTCATTTTCCTTTCGTACACATTAAACAAGCTGAATGAGAAAAAGAAAACACCCTGATTATTTTAGTTAGCAATAATTTAAGATTTAAAAAGTGAGCATTCTGTATGATTCAGAAAGTAAATAGATTTATGAGAATAGTAAACCTCAATCAAAACCTCGAAATTGTGAGACCCCATCTCTACAAAAAATTAAAAAATTAACTGGGCGTGGTGGTGCATACCTGTGGTCCTGGCTACTCAGGAGGCTGAGGAGAGAGGAAGGCCTGAGTCCAGGAGTTCGAGGCTACAGAGAGCTGTGATAGTGCCAATGCACTCCAGACTGAGTGACGAAGCGAGACTCCATCTTAAACAAACAAACAAATGAACACAAATCCCTCAAAAGTTTTTAATCAGCACCCCCATATCTTGCTCTATACGGTATATGTAAATCCCCCAAAAGAGATGAAGCAAATTCCTGAAAAGTTGTTTTTACCACTAAAATGTTTGGATGGAGAGATGATGCCCTTATTTATAAGTGGTTGTTTCAAGACCCATTTAATGGCTATTTGTATCCTTTTCCTAAAAAAATAATTCACTGTTACTGTTTTTCTGTGAATTATGTACCTTGACTCCTTGACTCAAAAAAAAAAAAAAAAAAAAACAAGCAAGAAAAAAAACCCAGAAAACTCAAATTTCCCCAAGTTTCCCCAGACAGCATACATTTAGTATGTCTGGAAGCCATTGCCTTCCAAACAGCTCTGTTCTTTCTGAAATGTTATTCAAAAACAAAGTCCTGATAAAAATATTCCTAGGATATAAATTATCTCTGCCACTTAGGCCTGACATGGCAAAAATAAGGGAAAAAATATGTTTTACCTGTTTCCCAAAGGGACTATAGTCAGCTTTAAAACTTTGTCCTCTCTTAAAGAAATCCTAAATTACAAAATAAAAAAATTAGCATTTCACTATGCTAGTGTAGCAGGATGAGCCGCAAACAAAACCCCTCAGACACCAAGTTAAAGAAAGAAGGGCTTTATTCAGCTGGGAGCATCGGCGGACTCTTGTCTCCAAAAACCGAGCTCCTCAAGTGAGCAATTCCTGTCCCTTTTAAGGGCTTACAACTCTAAGGGGGTCTGCATGAGAGTCGTGATCGATTGAGCAAGCAGTGGGTACGTGACTGGTCGCTGCATGCACCAGTAATTAGAACGGAACAGAACAGGACAGGAATTTTCACAGCGCTTTTCTATACAATGTCTGGAATCTATAGGTAACATAACCAGTTAGGTCAGGGGTCAGTCTTCAACTACCAGGCCTGGAATGCAGCGCCGGGCTGTCTGACTACTGATTTCACTTTTGTCTTTTCTTTAACTCCTACTTTTCCTTTGAGGCAGAAATTGGTCATAACACAATATGAGGGGTGGTCTCCCTTACTAAAATTTTTCTCAAGATTATTACAGTTTTTGTCAATGTTCCAGATGCAAAATTCCATAAATTTTAAGTGGTCTTCTACAATCTTATTTTTCCCTGTAAACTGTGATTTTGCTGAGCTGAGATTTTTCAGAAGTGCGTATATATAGCATTGAAACAGAAATGCCTTTTTTGTTTTTCTGAGCTGTGCATGCTTTCATTAAATGGAAGAGAAGCATTGAGGCTTGGGAGGATTTTTCATACACCAAAGTGTAATATTAAATTTGAGTGGCACAATTTAATAATGTTTAGCTCTACTCAGTGAAAGATTTACAGTGGCAACACGACAGCCAAATGGTTTTCATGTCAGTCAGTTATTTTCAAATTTAAAGCCATAGCCTTACTATAGAAATAATTCTGTTATAGTTCAAGTATTTTAATTGTTTTTGAGTTATTAACAGAGCGCTAGGATGGAAAACTAAGTCTCATCAATTAAATATTCCAGATTTTTTTCTTCTACCTTTTTCCTGAGTGTGAAATTTAAAATAATTCACTGTGTATAAAATCTGAGCATAAAATATGGTTGAGAAACAGGACTGATTCTGGTAAAACCAATCACATTACTTCATCTGAACACATTTTCTTAAGGAGTATGTACAAAAGAAGAAAATGAAGTTAGTAATTACTTCTTAAATCAGGTTCCTGGTGACCTTGTGGAAATTCTCCTGTAATTCTGAGTAAAAAGCTATCTATTCTATGTCCCACAGTAAAGAGCAATAATTACAGAAGTAATTCTGGAAGAAGAAGAAGAAAAAAAAATGACCTCAAGTTGTTGAATCCAGGTGTTCTGAATTGAATCAGAAATTGAGTACTCCAGACCTGTCCTAACAATAGCTTTAAAGTTAAATGGGGACTGATAATCCAGGGTACAGGCTTGCCAAGCAACGCTGAGATAATATATCATGGTACCTATCCAGTTCAAAAAGACACACATTATAAGAAAACTAATACATTGTATTAAAAATCATAACCATGCAATATTATTTCTGTTAGTTTTTAACAACTATTGGTCTGCCTCACAGGTGGAGGATTCTTTTTTCTTAAAGATAAGTTTAGGCATATCTGACATATTATATATGTCCATAGGTTTATGCTTATCAGTTGAGGCAATGGTAATGCTGTGTTGCATGTGATTGGTGAGTCATGAAGCAGCCATCCTTCAGGAATCTGGATAAATTCAGAAGTGGTAGAGTGTAGTAGTTGCATAAAAGGCCTCAAATTGGAGAAACTAGTTTGAATTTTGGTTATGTTGTTTATTAGTCGTGTGACCTTGTGCATGTAACCTCACTGAACTTCAATTTCTCAGTTATGACAAAGTAGAAAACCCATTATTGTGTTCGAAGCTGAATTTATTAATGTCAATAAAGCCACTACTGTTCAGTAAATTTTAGATCTGGTTAGTGATTGGAGTAATGTATTAATTGGAGTAGCTAGATAATCTATTGATAAGCTAAACCACATCTTGTTTTCACCACCATAGAGGCCTCCAAGATGGTAGCCACTCTTAATCCCACCCCCAGAAGGGTAAGTAGTTCATGTTCTTAAGAAGTGAACTTATCTTTCCTCAAGAGAATTGATTATCATTTTTATGTTTCGGGGTTGGAAAGGAGCCATTGACAGTCAGCATTGGTATTGACCTGAAGTCTTTCCTTAAACTTTTGTTTCAATGCTCATGAAGTCATTGAATCTAAATTGTCTAAAGGGAGAAAGGAATGGATGGATTTTTGTTATTGTTGTTGTTGTTGTTGTTATGAGCATTAAGGGTTTGAACACCCAGAAGACACTGGAAGCAAGGAGAAAGTGGTGAGGCCCTTGTACAGGGGTTTGGATCCCTGAGCCACATTTTAAGAAAGGTTCTCTAGAGGGTATGCTACCCAGACAGTGGGTGAATGGGTGTAGAGAAAAACTCTCAGATACCTGGAAGCTTCCAAGGAATAGTATTAGATCAGAGAGGCAACCTTAGCCCTTCCTGCCTGACAAAACTCCTTAGGACATTGGGAGAATTGATCTTTTCTTCCATTATTTAATCATAATTGAGAACTCATTGGCTGAGATGAGAAACTTGATCTGTGACTTGCACATTCATGCCAGTGGGGAAAAGAAAAAAAAAAAAAAAAACTACCACTTTGTCACCCTTTGGATATTACATTATTGAACCACCCAGTAAGAATGCCTCACTGAATCTCCCACCTCCAACTTCAAAGCACGTTTGGACTCCTACAGGAGGAGAGGAGTTAAGAGAGGAATTTCTGTACCTCTGTCTCTTGAGACCGGTCTGGGGAAGGTGTTATGTGATCGCAAGCTGGGAAGAGAAGAGCGTGTGTACATTGTCATTATAATCACCTCGATATATTTTAAAATCGATATGGCTTTTTGATCTTCTAAACACTGGAAAAGAAGAGTTTAATTAAAAGGTTTTCATATTTATATTATCAGAAAGAGTTCAGGTCTAGAATTTTTGAGAAAAAAACTGTTTTTTTACCCAAGGATAGTAAACATCTTTCAACCTTCATCTGAGGTATTTGGAGGCAACTCTTATTAATTGTGCTGCTTCTTTTACACCCTGGGTTCCATTAGATAAGTGGTGGTGTCATTAAAAACCACCAAGTAAGGAGGCTCTGAAGGAGAGAAAAGAAAACCAGTTAAAACTAAAAAGATGGGAGAAGCCCTATGGCGAAGTTAGAGACAGATCACCAGCTTTTTCCTTCTCTTAAAATTTAAAATAATTTTTGTTTTCTTTCTCTCCTTTCAGGTACTTTGATTCTTTCCATAGCATCTTACCTAGTTTATAAAGAGCTTTTGGAAATATCATTTTTATAGGTACCGTTATCACCTTGTAATTTAGCTTGACTAGAAGAATGACAAAGCTGGGAGAATTTAAGTTATGATTGCTTTAGAAATTTAGCAGCACACTGCTCAGCTGTAGAAAACAATGTCATTATTAGAAATAAGGGATCTTATTCTGTTCAATATTTTGGGAAGACTGGAGACCTGAAACAGAAACTTCCCAAGAAGTTGGACTTAAAATAAAGTTTCCAGGGACTTGTGCTAATTGTTTACTATATGCAGGGTTTTACATTCACTGTGAGAGTTACCACCTATGACTATCCTGGAAGGAAAATGTAAGTAAGTATTTCCATTTCTTGGATCAGTTACATTGTACCCAAAATGTGTGGATGAGAAATATGTTACCACATAGTCTATGTAATAATGTGTTGTACAAGCAAATAAGGCTTGTAATAATTTTAGTGATTTTCAGAATACTTCATTTTAAAGCAAAAAAAAATAGTTTTCACAGAAAATAGATTATATGTGAAATGAAAGTAGATTTATTAAATCTAAGCCAATAAATAGATTTCAAATTTCCATGGTGATCTGTCTTTGTACAATTATTACATCAGAACTTACACTGGAGATGTGCAAAGCATATTTAACGGATACTTAGAATATTTTTAAATAAATTAATGACACAACTAGGAGTTGGAAACTGCTTTGTTTTGTTTTGTGACGGAGTTTCTTTCTTGTCACCCAGGCTGGAATGCAATGGTGCAATCTATGCTTGCCATAACCTCCGCATCCCAGGTTCAAGTGATTCTCCTGCCTCAGCCTCCTGAGTAGATGGGATTACAGGTGGCCACCATCACACCCAGCTAATTTTTTGTATTTTTAGTAGAGGTGGGGTTTCATCATGTTGGCCAGGCTGGTCTTGAACTCCTGACCTCAGGCAATCCACCCTCCTTAGCCTCCCAAAGTGCTGGGATTACAGGTGTGAGCCACCACGCCTGGATGAAAACTGTATTTTTATTCCATCGTTATATCCTACTCAGATTTATTGGCTATTTAAATGAAAAGAAAAAAAAAAGATTTCCTGCCATGTGCATTTCCATACCTTATTTCCTTTTAATTTTCAGTATGACCATCTGCAGTTTGTTTTATTAAAGATCAGAAAGGTTAACTGAATTGAAAAAAAATCACTCAGCTATTAAGTACCTGAGCCAGAATTAGAAACAAGCGCTATGTCTTTCTAAATATATAACAATTTTTACATGAAGAGACCTTTACTGCTTTACGGCTGACTTCTTTGTGGGATGGTAATTGCTCCACTCTGAAATGATAATACTGTGTATAAAAACTTTACCTGGGATAGAGAGGGATCTTTCAAAGTTCAGAAAACTGACGGTGCAACTGGATGTCAGAGTACGAAACAGAGGTAGATCTAATTATCAGAAAGCTACTAACAAGGCTGTAGAAGATAAAAAGATCTGTGCAGTCTTAAAGTTGAGAGAGAAGAAAAATGTGCTTGCTACCACTACTTCTATTAAATATTTTTGTTACAAATCCTAACCGAGAAGAAGAAATAAAAGACATCGAATTTAAAGAGGAAAAAGTAAATATGTTATTATTTGCAGATAATGTGATCATTATGTTGAATATAATGAACAAACAAATAACAACAACTACAAAAAACTCCATAAATAATAATGAAACTAATAAGAGAATCACAGTGGTCAAAGGCAGTAGATTGCTAGACCTGCTGACATTGATTCTCAAGAACTAATTTTTAACAATAATGTCTTGTAATTTCAAAATGGCTAGAAGGGAGGATTTTGAATGTTCTCACCACAGAGAAGTGATAAGTATTTGAGGTTATGTATATGCTAATTACCCTGATTTGATTATTACACAATGCACACATGTATTGAACCATCACACTGTATCCATAAATATATACCAATATCATGTGCCAATCAAAAACAAAATAAAACTTTAAAAAAAATTGACAAACTGAACCCAAGAAAAAGTTAAATTTCCTGTTCATCAAAAGATACCATTAAGAAAATTACAAGGAAAACCATGAACTGGGATAAAATTGCAATCCATATATCCTTAGAAAAAGACTTGTGTCTTGAGTATACAATAAACTCTTTCCAATGAACAATAAAAAGATAGACAATGTGATTTAACAATTGGCAGAAGACTTGAACAGACAGTTCACCAGAGAAGATACATGGATGGTCAATAATCTCATGACAAAGTGATCAGCATTACTGGCCATCAGGGTAACGCAAATGAAAACCCACCATGTAAGGTCATTTCAACAAATTAGAAGCTATAAAATAAAAAAAAGTGACAATGTAAAAGAATGGCAATACTGTCAACAAGTGAACCTGCCACATGGTGTTGATGTGGATACAAAACTGTGTAACTACTTTGGTGAATTGTGGCAATTTCTACTAAAGGTAAATGCATATCTGTTGTGTTTTCTATTACAATTTGATGGAAACTGGGAAGTCCAAGATCAAGGCACTGGCAGATCTGGTAAATCTGGTGAGGGTACTCCTCCAGGTTTGCAGACAACTGTTTTATCCTGGTATCTTCACAATGCGGGGAGAGAGAAATTAACTTTTTCATGTCTCTTATTGTGAGGGCACTAATCCTATTCATGAAATCCCCACCCTCATGAATCCATTCTCCCACAGTTGTCACCTCCAAATGTCAACATATTGGGAACTTAGGCTTTAACATATGCATTTTGAAAGGACATATTCAGTTCATAGCAGCTTCTGACTTGAAAGGTCTGCTAATATGACTTGCACATTACCTATTTTTTATGACTCTGGCTGCCACAGATCACATATTGCATTTATTCAGCTACTCAATTATATGTGACTATATTTCTATGATAGAATTGTCTCTAGTTTTCTTGCTCATATTCCAATGATATTGGTTGGCCCATTTTGAAGAGGAACATAATTTATCACCATGAGAATTTTGTGTTATAAAAATAAAAAATAAAAAGAAAATGCAAGATGAGTTCCACATAGGACAAGAGATGTTATTTGTATTGATATATATAAAGAGCCACAACTAAAACAAAGATTATCCCAAATATTAATATAAAAGAATGACAGTAGCAATCTATTACATTTGGATTCTCACATCAGTGGTATGTAGTAAATGGTCATTAAAAGTCTACATCTGAAAGTTAGCAATCAGTGGTCAATCTTAATATTTTGTAGTATATATAATTCAAGAGATAAAATGATAATGATATTTCTCTTATTTTTTTTCTTTTTTAATTAATTAATTTATTTATTTATTTTTTGAGACGGAGTTTTGCTTTTGTCACCCAGGCTGGAGTGCAGTGGTGCGATCTCAGCTCACTGCAACTTCTGCCTCCCGGGTTCAAGTGATTCTCCTGCCTCAGCCTCTTGAGTAGCTGGGATTACAAGCTTTCGTCACCACACCAGCTAATTTTTGTGTTTTTAGTACAGACGACTTTCACCATGTTGGCCAGTCTGATCTCGAGCTCCTGACCTCAGGCGATTGGCCTGCCTCACCTCTCAAAATGCTGAGATTACAGGGCGGTATTTCTCTTCTAATGCAAAAAGTTACAATTGCCTGTGAAGAAATGTTAGGCTTAGGTTGTAGCTTTCACCTGGAATGACAAAGGAATTTCTGTTTGTATACCATCTCCCAATTGCTTAGTGGTGGCTGCCTAGATTATCATGACAAAAAAAGTCCTTGTTTGGGCCTTATATAAGTGTCATTAAATGGATTGAGGATGGGAGAGTTGTAACTTTCATATAACATTTGTAATATTTCTTGACTATGGCCTTAGGAAATTTCCACTCTGAAAAGACAGCTTTAGGAGGGCAGCTCTCCCCTTCTATTTATTGTTTCTGTGCTCCCCCTACAGCAGCATATCACCAAGATCCAAACAATTGCATGTTGTGTGTTTTATATGTCCAAAAAATGAGAGGATATGTCAGGATAGACAGTATACGTTGATGTGTAGTGACAGATACAGTTAAATCAAGCCATGTTTAGTGTAGGTTAAGACATCCTTGGAATTCCCTTGTTTTAGCGACTGTGTCACACAGAGGTACTTTTATTTCATCACAGGCAAATAGCTTATTCACTATCCTGGACCATTCTGTCAGCTCATCCTAGGAGCTTTCTTTAATTCTGTTTTAGCACTACTTTCTTTAATGTTAAAAACACTACCTTGGATTTATATATGATAGTTTACAATTTACGTAACACTGGAAATTTTGTCCTTCTATATGATACATTAAATAATTTTGGGATGTCTGTAAATGTTACTCCAATTTTTTATTTAAGGGAGAAAAAAAGAGCAAATGTACAAGTCATCAAAGAAACAATTTTCTTTTCTAAATTCAGAAATGATTCCAGAACTCAGCTACCTGACTTTCAAATCTTTAATACTTAGCCCCAAAGAGCAGACATAGTATATACAAACATACTGTATGCAAAACCACAGTAACAAAAATACCCAGGAAAAAGCTGGAATATAATGGTTGTTCTGATAGCTCTTATTACTACCTAGAATACAGGGAATCTTATGTCAGAACAACCAGTTCAAAGTGTAAAACTGCACTGAATATTAGAGAAAGATCTGAAAGATTTTTCTACTCCTGAACGAAACATTTGTGCTGGTGTGATTTGCACAGCTCCAAAAAATGCTGCACTTCCTGCATTTAATCCTGGACTATAGTTTCTCTTTTCTGTTTAAATAAGCCCTCTAATCTCCACAAAGACTTGCTGAAATGTAGTGGCAATTTGAGGTAATAGTGTCAGTAGAAAAAAGGAAAATCAATTTTTTTTTGTTATTTCCATTCATGGTAAAACATTTTCCAATGCTAATATTTTTCAGAAGTGTTTGTGGGAATAAAAATGGATTCTCAACATGATTTGTTTCTAATCATCTTTCCTTTTTTAAAAAAAGTAGAAGATAAATAGTCTGATATAGTTTTGTTTTATAAATTGTTACTATCAAAGCTGTCAGGGTCCTGGATGATTTTTAGAAAATTGAAAATAATCAGGATTATATGAAAAATTTATTTGTGGATGTTTGTATTTAATGGTTTGTATTTGAGTTGTGCTTTTTTGTATATTGGTTTTTCCCTTAGTAACATAAGTAGGGGTCATCATTCTCATTTTATAAAGAAACTAAAGGCAGATGACAAAGTATTTGAACTGGACTTTCAGGCTCAGAACCCAGTTTTCATGATTCCAGTTCTCTGCTCTTTACAGTATACTGGATATGCACTCAAAATTACAGACACACAACTCTATTTGAATCTATGCTTTTTGTAATTTCAAAGACAGAGAAGAAAGCCTCAGTTATCTATAAGATCTCTATGTATAAATTCTAATGTTCTTTGTCATTATTTCCTTTCAGCCTTATTTGAATAATGTCTATTTGAATAATGGACTAACTAAGCAGAGTCAGCATTTAAACCCAGACATTCAATGCTCATTTGGGAGAAGTTTCTGGGTGAGAATCTGCCCTCTTCTGGAATGCAATCATAATATGGTGAATGGTCCAAAAGGACTTCACTTAGCAGCTATTTATTGAATTCTTACCTTGAATATTAATATATTGATATGGTTTGGCTGTGTCCCCACTCAAATCTCATCTTGAATTATAGCTCCCATAATTCCCATGTGTCATGGAAGGGACCCAGTGGGAGGTAATTGAATCATGGGGGCCAGTCTTTCCCATGCTGTTCTCATGAGAGTGAATTAGTCTCACAAGATCTGATGGTTTTATAAATGGGAGTTCCCCTGCCCATGCTCTCTTTGCCTTCAGCCATGTAAGACATGACTTGGCTCCTCCTTTGCCTTCTGCCATGATTGTGAGGCCTCCCCAGCCACATAAAACTGTGAGTCAACTAAACCTCTTTCCTTTATAAGTTACCCAGTCTTGGATATGTCTTTATTAGGAGCATGAGAACGGACTAATACATATATTAAGTAAAGGGAGAAAAGTTACCTAGACTTTTCTAGCTTCCCATCTGAGAAGGGTCTTGAGCATGTAGAGAAATTATCAGATTTGTATCACAGAAAGTGAGTTATGCCTGGTTGTTAGAGCATAGACTGGTGCATGGCTTGATGTAAAGCTGAGTGCACGCCAGGATGATACTGTAACAAACCTGGTGATAGTAAAGAGTGATGAGGAGAGGAATGGGAATAGAGATGGGGGAAAGAGGGTAAATTTGTAGATATTTAAATGTTGTAATAAGAAGTCCTTAATGGATGTTGAGCTGTTTGATAAGGGGAATGACAGAAAGTTGAGGGAGGTGCTTGGATTTCTTACTTGAGTACCCAGGATGATGAGGATGATCTCATAAGGAATTCAGTGGAGAGCAAAGCTTTTTCTTTTGTCTTTTTAAGAAGATTATTACTCATTTTAATTATTTTTCTGAATGATAAAGTGGAAACTTGGAGAAGTTTTGTAGAAAGACTTGAAGGTTTTTTGTTTTTGTTTACTGGCCTTTTGGGCTAAAGCATGATGGTCAGTAGAGCTAATATAATACATAGAAGAGAAATTTTCTGCAGTTGAGGTCAGGTATAATCAGTGTTCCAATGGGATAATTTTGTCCTGTCTCACTGATGGTGAAATTTCCATGCCTGTCATGTTGGGATGTGTCATAGAGCCAGTCAACTGGCAGCAGTTTGTTCTATTTACCAAGAGCATTTGTAGCTTGAAATTGATTTGTTAACTTAATCCAGTGACTGCTAAGCATACTAACAATAGGAGGTGAAGGGGATCTCAGTACCCTGGGAGGTGGGCTGACAACTTAGAACTCTTCCAGGCTGAACTCTATGTGGCTTTATACATGTTGCACCACTTTTCCTTTTCCTGCTGTGAAATAAGGGCAGCTGCAGCAGTCCGGTGCTGGGCTGTGGATATCCACTCCACAAGGGCAGGATGCCAGCAATGTTACAGTATCTTAACATTATGGAGCTAGAAGGCTTAAGTAAAAAATACACTCCAATTACACACATATTCCAGACAAAATTAACCCTTTCACTTAAATTACCTGTTTGAAATATGTTTTAATGTCTGATTTAAATGTTTATTTTGTTATAGGAAAAAACATGAATAATGATTTTTTTTTAGCTACATGCCTTTCTACTGTGAAGTTAATTAATTAATTAATTTATTTATTTGAGACAGAGTGTTGCTCTGCCACCCAGGCTGGAGTGCAGTGGCACAATCTCAGGTCAATGCAACATTCGCCTCCCAGGTTCAAGCGATCCTCCTGCCTCAGCCTCTCAAGTAGCTAGGATTACAGGCGTGGGCCACCACGCCCAGCTATTTTTTTGTATTTTAGTAGAGATGGGGTTTTGTCATGTAGGCCAGGCTGATCTCAAACTCCTGGCCTCAAGCAATCCACCAGCCTTGGCCTCCCAAATTGCTGGGATTATAGGCATGAGACACTGTGCCGGCCATTTATTTTTAATTCTCACTTCCGCATTAAGATGTAAGGTAACATCCTCATTTTAAAATATAAGAACATAAGAGTTTCAATGACTTCCCTAAGGTCATTTAATAGTTAGGAGCATAGATAGACCTGACCAAAGCACCAGTCTGATCATATGTGGTAATAAATAGAACCTGAGTGATTTTGCCTACTAGGAGACATTTGGCAATGTCTAGGGACATTTGTCAAAGGTTGAAGGTATGATGCAATTGGCATCCAGTTGGTAAGTGACAGTATGCTGCTAAACATCTTAAAATACACAGGGAAGCCCCTGCTCCCCATCCCCAGCCCCCTCCACACACACACACGCACACACACACCCCACAAAGCAGAATAATCCAACCCTAAAGGACTTTTGATCCAGGTAGCATACACCTGGATCAAAGTTTATAGATAATTAAAAAATGTTAATCTTAGGGAGTTTCTACCTGTCCCAATATACTGCACCTTTTGCAATTTTGGGAGATTGGGCCCCTTGCCTTTTTAGGAAGTAGTAGAAGGTGAAGGTTGCTATTTCCACATTCAAGGGGAAATGTCTGAAGACTATTCTATTTTATAATTATTATATAACTTCTCACCTATTCTTCTGAGGATAATAAACCTTATTAGGGAATAAGAATAATACAACAAAGTCTGTCAAAATTATTTGTCTCCAGCAACACAAGTGTACTAGAATTTACATGTATACCCAATTGTAAACATACATATGCATATATATATGCATGCATTCATTTCTAGACATACTTATACATGCATATATATGCACCCATATACATGCACAAATGTTTACATCCACATACACAGGTAATTTTAGTATGAACACATAGTGGACACAACTCTTTCTGCAAAGATTTAATGATTTATCTGAAGCTATTGCTTGAGACTTCTTCCTGTATGAAGCAAATTACAAATTTGCAATATCAAATTAATAAGAAGTTTATAATCTCTGAAATCACCCAAAGTAAAATTCACAACTTCAGATCTAGAAGTTGTCCATGTCAAAATCAATTCTTCATGGAAAACATCAGGAACATCAGCCTATAAATTCTCATCATCAACACTAAAACGCATATCAGAATGAGAGTTTAAAAACCCAAACATAACCTCAAATGTGAACATCCCCAAATAAGTCTTTGCTATTACGTTGTAAACAGCAAAATAACCACATAGAGGAGAGATCCTTTTCCCCTATAATGCAGGTATTTTTAGAATTGGTATTCTTAGATTGAAGTAATTAATTTCACAATTCCATAGGATTTCAGCAAATCAAAATATGTGCATCACTGGAATTCTAATAATCATGAACAAAAGAAGCCTTGGAAGGGGCATAAAATAAGGACAGTTGGAAATAGTCAATACACAGCTGGAATAGTATTTTGGAGGGAGTTTGCCAAAAGACCATCAAGTATTCTGTAGAGTGGATGGTGGAAGATGAGACCAAGAGGGATCCATGAAAGATAATTGATATTGAGTACCTGTGGTAAGGCACCATGGGCTACAAGAACATATAAGACATCACTCTAACTCGAAAGGAAGCCTACACAAATTGAAAACAAGAAATATTAAACTGCACAAGATGATAATAAAGGTTAAATAATGCAAATTTTATATATATATATATATATATATATATATATATATATATATATTTTTTTTTTTTTTTTTTTTTTGAGCCGGAGTCTCACTCTGTCACCGGGCTGGAGTGCAGTGCTGTGATCTCGGCTCACTGCAACCTCTGCCTCCCAGGTTCAAGTGATTCTCCTGCCTCAGCCTCCCAAGTAGTTGGGACTACAGGTGCTTGCCACCACATCCCATTAATTTTTTGTATTTTTAGTAGAGACGGGGTTTCACCATGTTGACCAGGATGGTCTTGATCTCTTGACATCGTGATCTGCCCACCTGGGACTCCCAAAGTGCTAGGATTACAGGCGTAAGCCACCGTGCCCGGCCGACAAATTATTTGTCTTATAGTTAAAATGGAGAATAGTTTCATAGATGTATTATTTGGCTCCTTAACTGAGCCTTAAAACTATAAGTTTACATTGAAATAGATGGTACAACAAAGAGAAAAAAAAGAAATTATGTGTTTGCGGTCTGTGATGTCTGTGTTGAGGTTCTAACTGTAATTTTTTTAAACCCACACATGACTTCCTGTTTATCCCCTGATTAAGTTCTTACCTACCGTCCTCTCCATAATCCTTTCCCCTGAGCATACATCTCCTGCTTACCTTGTCACTGTCTTCAAAAGTTGCCATTTATGGTGGGGCCACCGTTTTTCCTGCTTTTTTATTCCCTGTTTATGAGAAACATGATACAGCATAGGCAGTTTATAAAATTTGTTTGAAATAATAAAAATGAAAGCCCAGGGCAAGCTCTGGACGAGGCCAAAGATTTTCTTTACTCATCACAAGGAAAATTCTAGGCCCAGAGTGTACAGTGTATGCAGAAATATTCTGAGACTGAGCACAGAAACAGTGATGTTGACGCAATGTCCCTTTCAGGAAAACATTTCTGTCTTTTTAAGAGCACAGAGTGATTACATTTGAATACACTCATCCTCTCTTGCTCACCAAAATGCTACATATTCTGAGAAGTGATGTACATAAACTGAGAGACCAAGAAATATTAATATGAGTAAAAATGCAACTATTTTTAGAAATTTTCTCTTTAAAGGTAACTTATTTATTTCTTGTTCTGAGTAAGTGTACCAATTTGAGAATTCTACATTGGCAGAGGTTCGGTAGAGTTGTTTCCTCTTTATGTAGAATTACCCTATGGAAATTCTTTTTTCTTCATTTTGCCCCTGTGAAAAACAACCTGAGCACATTTTTTACCCCCATAACCCCACACAGATATAATCACCTGTTCTGCATCAAAGTTTATGGGAAATAGAGTTTGGCTTATAGAATTGCTATCTGCCCCATGTATGGTTAGCTAAGGTTGTGAGGCATTTCTCTGACCTTGAGACACCCTTTAGAGCTATATGTTTAAATGATATTACAGTGCCTCTTAAATGATCAATTTAAGACCTGGAAAAATCATTGGCAACCCAAGCTCTTGCAGCTCTTCATAGGCAGCTGAGACGAAGCTAAAACAATTAGAAGTGGCACAGGTTCTCTAAGAGCAGTGGTAACTGGAAGTCCTTGACATTCATAATTGCCTTTACATGGTTCTAGCATGCAAATCCAAACTCAAATTCCCTTTAAGACAAAATCTGAAACTGGTAATGCAATCCCAAAATCAAAAAGTGGGTAGAGTAAACAAGTACAGTGAGAAGGAGAACAAAAAGTACTCCCTATTGAGTATTAGTAACAATGATCCTTAGAAGGAAATCTGCATATGATTAAGCACAATATCTGACTTTACATGAGGGTTTACACCACACCGTTAGTTGTCTCTTAATATACATTTATTCTTTCTTCCTTGTTAATAGAATCTTTTCTTTTCAGTTTATTTAAATTATCTGTTCAAAAATTTTATTTACTTTTAAATTGACTTATAATAATTGTAGATATTTGTGGAGTATGTAGCGATATTTCACCACATAATGTAAAGTGATCAGACCAGGGTAATTAGCCAATATTTATTATTTCTTTGTATTGGGGACATCTAATATCCTCCTTCTAGTTATTTGAAAGTATATATCATAGTTAATTATAGTCATGCTAGAGTGGTATAGAACACTAGAGCTTATTCCTCCTATCTAGCTGTAGTTTTGTATCCTTTAACAAATTTCCTCCTTGGTTATATTCAGGGAAGCAATGTGCCTGAGATAAGAAGCCATTTTCCCAGCTTTCCTTGGTAGTAGGTGTGGCCATGAAACATAATTTCAACAATGAAACATGCTATGGTTTGAATGTGTCCCTCCAAATTCCTGTGCTGGAAGCTTAATCCCCAATGCAACAGTGTTGAGAGGTGGGATCTTTAAGAAGTGATGAGTTCATGAGGGCTCTGCCCTCATGAATATATTAATGCCATTATCACGGGAGTGGGTTAGTTATCATGGGAGCTGATTCCAGGTAAAGGATGAATTTGGCTCCCTTCTTCTCCCTCTTGCACATGCTCTTTTGCTCTTACACCTCCCTCCACGGAATGACACAGGAAGAAGACCCTTGCAAGCTGCCAGCACCTTGATATCGGACTTCCCAGCCTTCAGAACTGTGAGATATACATTTGTTTCCTTTATACATTGCCCACTCTGTAGTATTCTGTTATATCAACACAAAGCAGAGTGAAACAAAACATAAATGTAAATTTACAGCATTTTATTTCAAAAGCTTTTGCTTTCCTGAAAAAGAGAGACTTGCACAGCTGATATAGCCTTTCTTCCTTCTTCCCTGTCCCTGCATTAAAAGCAGGCCTGGTGCCTGTAATTGAGCAGCCATCTGGTAATCCTAAGGAGACAAATGTGAGGGTGGTGGAGCAGAAAGCAGAATTGCCACAGGTCCAAATGATCTCGTGGAGCACCTGCTCCATGTCTAGCACTCGCCCAGCTCTGGACTTCAATGCATGTGAGTTAAATAAATCCCTAAACTGAATTCAAACTCGATTGAGTTGAATTTTCTGTTGCTAGCAGTTGAATTCAGTCCTAAATGACACAGCAGTCATCTTTCATTATGCAATAAGCACTAAATAATCTAATCATCTAACTCAATGTTTGGGTCAAAGGGAAACAGAGCAAAAATTCAGAACACAAAATACATAATAAGAAGTGATTTCTCTCCGGGATGTGAGGGTGGATTCAATGTTTAGGCAGGTTTTAGGTGACCGTTGAGACAGAAATGGGCTGCACATAAGTAAGGAGTGAAAGGATACATGTGAAAAGATGAAAGATCTGGGAATATATGTGCCAGCAAAAGAACACACTGAACTACTGAGGAGTTAGGAGTCAGACGTAATCATTACTTTGCCTTTAAATTGTTTTATAGCTGTAAGTATCTGGTCACTCCCTAAAATAAAACTAGCTAATTTTTGGGAATTCTGTCAATAAGATGAGTTTGTAAAACTAGTAATTATCCCTTATAGTGGGCAAAGCCACTGTGTGGGGACAGTAAAATAACAAATATAAAATAATTTAAAAAAATACAAAGCATCCTTTGAATAAAAAATTACATAATGAAATATATGGCTAATTAGACAGGAAAAGGTTTTAATCAGAATTGGGCCATTTATCTTAAAATAATGGAACCTTAAAGGTTTAATGTGTTTATCTGAATTATTTTTCCATGTTTTCTTTGTACATTTAAAACATATCTTCTGATATCAGAGATAGGCTTCTGATTATTCAGAAATGTGATTCCCTTAAGCATTATACAGACAAGCCTGCCAGCATGACTCTATTTATTGATATTGTGTAGTCAGCAGGCGGTATCTGTTAAGATACATATTTCTTATATGTCAGTTTAGATTTTCAAGAATTGCCTAAAAGTGAAAATCATTGTAATGCATAAGGAATAATTTCCAGTGAATTTTACAAGTTTATCTGACCCCTCTTTTATTTGGCACAATGATTCTGGTGGTAATGGTGGAAAGTGAAGCATAATGGGAATAGAAATAATGAAATAGATAATAGGTTAGGATTATATGATTTTATATTACAGAAATATGGCAATTTTAATGTAAGAAATACTGCATGTGAAATGTATACGTGTGCGTATGTTCATATATATATATATATATATATATATATATATATATGAACATACACAAGTGAGACCTGAACCATGCAGGGGTTAAGGGTGCCAACTTCCTACAAAGTTGAAAATCTGCATAAAACTTTGACTCACCAAAAACTTGAACTACTAACAGTTTACTGTTGTCTGGAAGACTTACTGATAGCATAAAGTTAATTAACACATGTTTTGTATGTTATATGTACTATGTACTGTATTACAATATAGGAAGCTGAGAAAAGAAAATGTTAAGGATATTATAAGAAAGAAAAAATATATTTGCTCTTTATTAAATGGAAGTGAATCACTATAAAGGTTTTCATCCTAGGTGTCTTTACATTGAGTAGTCTGAAGAGGAAAAGGAGAATGGTAGAGGTTGAAGAGGTGGAGGAGGTGAAAGGGGAGGCAGGAGAGGCAGGCATACTCGGTGTAACTTTATGGAAATAAATCATAATTTCTGTCTGACTTTTTGGCCTTTTCATTTCTCTAAAAATATTTCTATATGGTACCAATGCTTTTTCCACCATTTGTTTTAGTTTCAGTTCGTGTATCATAAAGGGTTCATTTTGCAATAGAATCGAAAGCAGGCTTGAATAATCTGAGCCCTTCTGCCAGATTGTCTAATGCCAATTTGTTTTCTGTCACTGCTCCTTCCATGTCTTCTTCATCATCTGGCACTGGTTCAGAAGCACTCATCTCCATCAAGTCATCTTCTGTTCATTCCTGTGGTGTGGTGTCTGTTAACTCTTGAATTTCTCCAAGATCCATATCTTGAAACACTTCGTCCCCCCTTTTTTTTTTTTTTTTTTTTTGCCGTATCCGCAAATGCTTTCATGATTTCCCTGATTGACTCTGTCAGTGCTGTAAAGTCATGCACAATATCAGAACACAGATTTCTCCAGCAGGGTTTTTTTTTTTTTGCTTTGTTTTTTGGTTTGATGACTTTCATGGCTTTTTCTGTAACTATAATGGCATTTTCAGCTGTGTAATCCTTCCATACTTTTATGATGTTCTTTCTGTAGTTCTCTTCTATATTATGATAATCCTTTTGATAATGTGTATGACAAGACTTTAAGACTCTTATGACCCCCTGATTAGAGACTGAGTTAGAGAGGTTGTATTTGGAGGCAAGTGGACCACTTCGACACCTTTGGTATTAAACTCCTGGGGTTCTGGATGGCATTGTCCAATATCAAAAGAACTTTAAAAGGCAGTCTCTTACTGGGAAGGTACTTATTGACTTCGGGGACAATGCATCAATGGAACCAGTCCAGAAAAGGGATTTCATTGTCCAGACTTTATTGTTGTACAACAGAAAAACTGGCAGCTGGTATTTACTTTGCCCCTTCAAGGCTTGAGCTTTATAGATAAGGGCAGCCCTGACCATAAACCCAACTGCATTTGCCAAAAATCAGTAGAGTTAGCCTATCTCTTTCTGCCTTAAATACTGGTGTTGACTTCTCTTCCTTAGTAATAAATGTCCTTTGTGGCATTTTCTCCCAAAATCAGGTACTTTCATCTCCTTTAAAAATCTGTTCAGGTAGGTATCCTTCCACCTCAATAATTTTCTTAACAGTTTTGGGAACTCTGCTGCCTTTTAGTATGCAGAAGCTCCTTCTCCAGTTGATATTTCAAAAGCCAAACCTCCTTCTAAAATTATCAAACTATCCCTTACTGATGTTAAATTCATAACTGAGGAATAGAAAAGCAAATATCATATGTTTGCACTTATAAGGAGGAGTTAAGCTATGAGGATGCAAAGAGATGAGAATGATATAATGGACTTTGGGGACTCAGAAAAGGGTGGAATGGGGTGAGGGAGAAAAAACTACACATTGGGTAGAGGGTACACTGCTCTGCTGTTGGGTTCACCAAAATCTCAGAAATCACCACTAAAGAACTTATCTATATAAACAAATTTACACGCTTCCCGAAATCTATTGAAATTAAAAACAAAATTCTACAGCTTTAGGTCCTTTACCTTCTTTTATCTTATGATTTTTTCATATCCTGATTTTGCTTTTTCTCAAATCATATTAGCCTACAGGTATGGCTTTCTTATAGCAATCCTGTACCAACATAAAAGCTGCATTTTCAGTACCAGTTAAAAAGGTATTTCTCAGGATATGGAGGCATTCAGTGAGGAGGGAGAAGACTCTCCTACATGAAGAAGCTGAGCACAGGCTCCCCTTACATAAAGATCCACTCTACTGCCCCTCTGTACCCAGGACCAGCTGGCAAGTCAAGCTTATCTTCAGTGGTAGCAGACTTGTGCCTTACATGTCATGGCATTTTTCACAGTGGGTCCGTTTTATTAATCATGGTACAGTATCTGTTATTGGCCACTGATTGTATTGGCCATATCTTTAAAAATGAACACCAATTTTCAAATGAATCACAATTTATAAACATACTCCAAATGTTGACACAGATGACTTTATTGATCACAGGCTTAACAAACCCCATGCAAATGAGTGTATATGGCAGAGTCCCATGGAAATATCCCTGAGCATGAGTGGATATTCCAGGAACTTTACGCTAAAGCGCTCTTGTAGAAGAATAATTTTGTAATTTGTTATTTAGTATTTTGTTACCTAAACCCTGAATATCTTTACAGCTTCCATCAAGATATTCTATTACATGAAAAATGGGTATGTGACTACTGAGAAACGAAAAGAAAAGAAAAGAAAACACAGTCTATAGTAACATACAAACTTAGTTATTTGATTTATGCCTTCATTTAAGAGAATAAAAATTTATACTTGAATGGCCAGATGCTATTAGGGTTAATCCATATAGTCACATGACATTAGTTTTTATGAGGGTGGAATTTAGATATGATTCTTTTGCTAGCCAGGTCTCAAATAGAATAAACAAAACAAAATAAAACTATCTCTGAATGCCAACATCAGAATGTTTTTTATTACTAGGATATAAGTGGATATAATTTAAAAGAATCATAATATTATAGAGCTGTAATAGATCTTAGTTACCTTTTTCTTCAAATTCTACATTTAAAAAAAGTCAGTTTGGGGGTTAGAGATTATGTACATATATTCAAGAAAACAACTTATTATCACTCTAGTAATAAGTGAGTCAAGTCTCTGAGAATTCCTGGAAATGTATAGCCTTAATGGCTGTGAGTTATGCAAGTTTGTACTGAAACTTCAGAACTGTGTAAAGGACAAGGACATAAACAAGCTTATGTCACTAAAACCTATTTCTTGTTCAATTCCCTTTGTCTCTTTTTTTCTTTCAGTAAGATGCTGGCTCTCTTCATTTCCTGATGTGACAGACCCTTCTTTGTTCTGTTCCGTAATGTCTTTGGGACTGGCTTAGTCACAACGCTGAATATTCAGCTTCCTCTGCCAGAAACAGTATTGCTTGTACCAAAATTAATCACTTGCAGAGACTCTGAGCTCTTTTTTCCAACTACTCTCTCTTAAATATGAAAAATAGTCTACCGAACACCTCTTTTTATTTATTTCTCAGTTGTAGCAAAGTATATGTTGGGCCTCAGATGGTCTCATGGGAACTAAAGAAGAACGTAAAGCACCTGAATTTCTATTAATGCAGAATCAGAATCAGTAATAATAATAACATAGTTGCTATTCTGTAAACATTTGATACCTGCTGATTTCCATGTTAGTTATTTTATATGAATTAGCTCTATCTCTATTCTTTAAAAAAATTTATAAATAACCTTTATTGTCTCTGCATTACAGATTAAGAAAAGGCAGTTGAGAAGAGTTAAATTAGTTACCATGTCAACACAACTAGCAAGTGTTTAGGTGAGGTTTGAAATGTAGTCTGCCTTTCTCAAATATCGCTAGTCTTTTTACTGTAGCCTTTTCATTTTCTTAGTGCTTTTATTGCCAATAGCAACAATAATGACAGTTATTATACGGTGAGTATGACTATGTGCCACACTTTGTGCTAAGCACTTTATCTGCATCTTTACAAATTTTATTTGTCCCATATGCAGATGTGTGATACACATGATGCCACTGATTAGAATATGGGTCATATGTGGCATTTAGTATATCTGAGATTCAATTACCAATCATTATTGGCATCATTAAATCCATGCATTCTAAATGATTGTCTCCTAGGCTCATTATCCAAAACCATGAGCTCTCAAGCCTCCACCTAGATTCCAACATATTCCCATTGCCTTTGCATTTGGCTGCTTATATCATCCCTAGATGGTCCATGTTTTCTAATGGGCTGTGTGCCTTCATTACCCATATTTTCTTTGTCCAAAATGAACTTCCTAATCTCTTAAAATCCTCTTATCCTTTTTTACCCAAATATCTTATACTTAGTAAAGTTCCACCTGGTAACCCACTCTCAATATGAAACCATCTTTCCATTTTCTTTGTTCTCAAGAGGACTTTTATTACACTTGTCTAGTGGAAATGATGATTTTAAAATTATGTCGTTCCTGTGTATGTATGTGTATATACACACTTCTACGTTTCCTACCTTCATTATACTGTAGGATAAGAAATATATGTTCTCTTTAAAATGGCAATGTTTATTTTCTTTTTATAAGGTAGCACATTTTCTATCAGAAAATTTTACAAATTTAGAAACGTGTAAAGAAGAAATTGTCATTCATAATTCTACCATTTACATAGAATTACTATTAATATATGATTTCTTTAGTTATTTTTTCATTTTTTTTTTCTTTTTCTTCTTCTTTTTTTTTTTTTTTGATCCAGGTTATCACTAGGTTGCCCAGGCTGGTCTTGAACTCTGAGCCTCAACCAATCCTCCCACCTCGGCCTCCCAAAGTGCTGGGATTATAGATGTAAGCCACCACACTCAGCCTATAAACCACATTTTTATCTAACTTTTTATGACTATAAAATAGATATTGAATTACTTGTGAGTAAACTTCACAGTTGTTAATCCAATGTTAAAATGCAGTTGTATAATTTGGATATTGCATGTATCCAAAATTATTCAGAGACAAATTTTTATTTGTCTTTTATTCACATTGCAAGAATTTGCACACATGACTAGTAAAGATCAAAATGCATGTACACTTTTGAAAACATTTTGTGGACAGGCACGGTGGCTCACACCTATAGTCCCAGCACTTTGGGAGGCCAATGCAGGCAGATCACGAGGTCAGGAGTTTGAGATCAGCCTGGCCAACACAGTGAAACCTCATTTCTACTAAAAATACAAAAAATTAGCTGGGCATGGTGGTGGGTGCCTGTAATCCCAGCTAATTGGGAGGCTGAGGCAGGAGAATTGCTTGAACCTGGGAGGCAGAAGTTGCAGTGAGCCAAGATCGCGCCACTGCACTCCAGCCTGGGCGACAGTGTGAGACTCCGTCTTAAAAAAAAAAAAAAAAAAATTGCAGTACATTTCAAGGTACAAATAACGTATGCCATCTGATGAAGTAATTGAACAGCTAGAAACCTTAAGAAAAGTAATCAATGTTGCAAAACATGATTTATATGTAAGAATTCACATTGCAATTATTTGTAACTGAAAAATTGTAAACAACTTAAATATAAAATTATTATATAGTAGCCACATATTTGAAACATAATAGTAATAACACATACTTAGCATGTGCTAGAACTTGCTTAGTATATTCCAGAATAGTTTTAGAGCCTTACACATATTATCTCATTAAGTTCTCAAAATAATCCTGTATGATAGTCAATTATAGTATGTCCATTTTCTGGATAAAGGAATAAGGCACAGTTCACATGAGTAGCCTAAGATTATACAAATAGTATTGTCAAAGCCATGATTTGAATTCAGATTTCTAGCTCCAAGGCCTTTCTTACCACTATATTCTACTGCTACTGTATAGCATCATTCAAGATATTTTTAATATGAATGAAGATTATCCTTCAAATATCTTGAACTTTATCTTCTCACCTCCAATGATCTTGTTTCTCATCTACCTCATCCTCACACTACCACTGTCATCCTCACACCTTTGCTATAACCTTCAAATTTTCCATATCAAGCACTCACTTTCAGATAAACACCACCTATCTTTAAAATTTATTCTGTATTGTATCTTGACTCCAGCAATGTTTTGGCACCTTACTATTTTCAAACAATGTACACTAATGCCTTTTTACTTTTCCTAATTTTCTTCCTTTATTCCAGTTGGATTAGAACCCTGTCATTATCATTACTTCTTTGTAAACCTTCTCTACTTCCTTTTCTTTCTCTTCTTCCAATCTCCATCCAGGTTAAATGTACATCTCTACCTACTCTGAGCCTGACATTTGAGTAGTTGGAGGTGGCTTAGAATATGGAGAAAAACACAAAACCATGCTGAATCATCTCAGTTTTAATCATGAACACTAAACTTGAACACTAAACCAAAAAGACCCCATATAGCCAAGACAGTCCTATGCAAAAGGAACAAAACTGGAGGCATCACAATACCTGACTTCAAACTATACTACAAGGTTACGATAACCAAAATAGCATGATACTGGTACAAAAAGACAGACACATAGACCAATGGAACCGAATAGAGAACTCAGAAACATAACCACACACCTACAACCATCTGATCTTCGACAAACCTGACAAAAACAAACAATGGGCAAAGGAGTCCCTATTTAATAAATGGTGCTAGGAAAACTGGCTAGACATATGCAGAAAATTGCAGCTGGACCCCTTCCTTACACCTTACACAAAAATTAACTCAAAATGGATTAAATACTTAAATGTAAAACCCAAAACTATAAAAACCCTAGAAGAAAATCTAGGCAATGACATTCAGGACAATAGGCATGGGCAAAGATTTCCTGACAAAAAACCAAAAGCAATTGCAACAAAAGCCAAAATTGACAAATGGGATTTAATTGAACTAAAGAGCTTTTGCACAGCGAAAGAAACTGTCATCAGAGTGAGCAGACAACTTACCTAATGGGAGAAAATTTTTGCAGTCTATCCATCTGATGAAGATCTAATATCCAGAGTCCGCAAGGAACTTAAACAAATTTACAAGAAAAAAGCAAACAACTCCATTAAGGAGTGAGCAAAGGACACGAAGAGACAATGTTCAAAAGAAGACATTCATGTGGCCAACAAGCATACGAAAAAAAGCTCATAATCACTGATTATTAGAGAAATACAAATCAAAACCATAATGAGATACCATCTCATGCAGTTCAGAGTGTCTATTACTAAAAAGTCAAGAAACAACAGTTGCTGGCGATGATGTGGAGAAAAAGGAATGCTTTTATACTGTTGGTGGGAATGTAAATTAGTTCAACCATTGTGGAAGACAGTGTGGAGATTCCTCAAGGATCTAGAAGCAGAAATACCATTTGACCCAGCAATCCCATTACTGGGTATATACCTAAAGAAATATACATCATTCTGTTATAAAGATACATGCACACATATGTTCATTGGCAGCACTATTCACAATAGCAGAGACATGGAACCAACCCAAATGCCCATCAATGATAGACTGGATAAAGAAAATGTGGTACTTATATACCATGGAATACTATGCAGCTGTAAAAAGAACAAGATTATATCCTTTGCAGGGACATGGATGGAGCTGGACGCCATTGTCCTTAGCAAACTAACATAGGAACAGAAAACCAAGAGCTAGCATGTTCTCACTTAAAAGTGGTAGCTGAGGCCGGGCGCGGTGGCTAACGCCAGATAATCCCAGCATTTTGGGAGGCCGAGGCGGGTGGATCATGAGATCAGGAGATCAAGACCATCCTGGCTAACACGGTGAAACCCCATCTCTACTAAAAAGACAAAAAAATTAGCCGGATGTTGTGGGGGGCGCCTGTAGTTCCAGCTACTCGGGAGGCTGAGGCAGGAGAATGGCGTGAACCTGGGAGGCGGAGTTTGCAGTGAGCTGAGATCAAGCCACTGCACTCCAGCCTGAGCGATAGAGCGAGACTCCATCTCAAAAAAAAAAAAAAAAAAAAAAAAAAAAAAAAAAGTGGTAGCTGAATGATGAGAACGCATGGACACACTGGGGGAAAAACACATACTGGAGCCTGTTGGAGGAAGGGGAGGGAGAGCATCAGGAAGAATAGCTAATGGATGCTGGGCTTAATACCTAGGTGATAGTGTGCAGCAAACAATCATGGCATATGTTTACCAGTGTAGCAAACCTGCACATCCTGTGCATGCACCCCAGAACTTAAAATAAAAGTTGAAGAAAAAAAATTAATCTCTTAGCGCTGCCTGACAATACTGCTATTTACTCTCTCACTCTCCTAGATGATTATTTCACATAATCTACTTTTCCTCATACCTCCAAATTTTCTTTTTTTTTTTTTCTGTCAAATGCAGTTGATGAGCTTATATCTTATTTTATTGGGTAAATAGAATAACAAGAAATTTCCTGGTGCTTTTTATATAAACTTTAGCATAACACATGTACCTTGAACATTTTTTCAATTATAATGAATTAAACTTTCCACATTCTCATGTAGAGCCAACCCCAATGCTACACACAAGATCATACACCTGCTCTTTATTCCAGAAACTCATACTTGTCTTGGCTTCTCTCCTTTTCACCATCAGTAGCGCTCTCTCTCCTTTATAATTATATTATCATGCAAACATAAAATCATATTGCCTGTCTTTGAACAAACCCTTCTGATAAAAGCACATTTCCCACCAGGTAATGCCCAATCTGTCCAACCCCCCATTTTCAGAAAAGCTTCTCAAATTTTAGGCTATATTTTCTTTCCCCGTTTTCTCTAGCCTCACTCCATCTTAAACACACTCCAATCAGACATCCACCTTGCCAATCTACCAAAACCCTTCTCACAGCGACTATGCCCTTTAGAGGTCACTTCAGGGGTTACTACTTAGCTCTCCTATTAGCTGATCTGACAGCTGCATCTGAAACTCTTGATTGCCTCATTCTTCTTTAAACACCCTTAATTTTCTTCCTTTGGTATACCACTCTTTCTTCATATCTCAAAATTTTCCAGCCTCTTACTTTTGTTCCCTACCCTGCATTCTCCTTGGGTTCCTACACTCTACCTGTAGAATTTGCTCAGAGTGTGGGCATTGGCAATCCTCACTCTCTTCATACAGTCCCTTGGATCCCCTCCAATATGAAAACACCATCCATTAACTGTTAACTCCCAAAGTTTTGTCTTTGGCCCAGATTACTTCGCTGAGGTCCAAATTCTCAAATTGTTGACATTTTGACTTGAATCTCAAGTACTCATCTAAAATTTAACAAGTTCAAAACCAAACTGCTGATTTCCAACCTGTTCCTCCTATCAAGGTAACTCCCTAGTTTTCATTGGTGCAAATAACATATTTGGCATCATGCTTGATTTCTCTTTCATGGACACCCCACAGTGGTCAGCCATAAAATCCTTTTAGCTCTACAAAAGATAATATGCAGAATTTGACTATTTCTCACTTCTGTAATCACAGTTGGTCAAGCCACTGTAATTTCTTACCCAGGCCATACTTTCCTGGATATTCTTCCTGTGGTCACTCTGGACTCTCTATGGTCTATCCTCCACAGAGCCGCCAAAGCCATCATTTCATAAAGCAAGCCAGGTCCCATCACTTTACATGACTGGCTGATCACTAATAATAAAAGTTCAAATCCAATATAGCCTTCAGAGCCCTACGTCACCTGGCCACTTTATCCTATTAGGGGTTTCTTTCTTCCACTCTTGCCATATTCTTTTGTCATCCTTCAAATATTTCAAGCAAGGTTCTGCCTCAGCATTTGCAATAACTTTTCTGCCTAACAGGCATTTCCTTCAGATCCTCCCCTCAGTGGCTCCTTCACTTCTTTAGTTCTCTAATCAAATGTCACCCTTGGAAAGAAGTCTTCCTTGACCACTGTGTATAATGCAGCCCTCACTCCAATTATTCTTTGTCCTCTTGCCCTGCATATCCTGCACCATTGCACTGCCACTTTACACATATGTACATGTTTTTGCATCTTTGTTTGTTGTCTATGAATTTTCAATAGAATGTAAACTTTAGCAGGATCTTTGTTTTGCATAAATAGTATGTGGTACCTTGTAAGTTCTCAATTAATATTTATTTAATGAATAAATAGGGGATTTAATAAATATGACTTACTTGTGTACACTTTTTAAAATTATTTGCATCCAAAACTTTTGATGGAAAGAGAAAATGTCTAAGATACAATGTTAGGTTGTTAAAACAATAGAAAACCCTGTTTGACAAAATCGGGCAAAACATTTTTTTAAAGCCCAATTCTTCATAATGTTTAATTACACGTAGATATATTAAATATTAATGAGTGCATCAAAATGTTGACAGTGATTTTAGCTCAGTTTGAGACTAAAATGTCTAATTTACATTTTATCTTCATATCATCAAATTTGTAAGCCAACATACATTAATTTTTAATATTTTAGAACCATGAAATGAAAGATTTATTTTAAAATAAATAAAACCAGTATTAACTACATACTATCATACCTTCTTAACAGTTATATTCTTGACACTGTCCAACATAATATCATGCATATAGCAGATGTGTAATCAATTTGCATAAAATAAGTGTCTAAAATTCTATTTCAATGTGAAGGTCTTATGATCAGTTTTAACTTCCAGCAAAGTGCTTCAAAAGTACTTTTATTTATTCTCAGAATTCTATAAACATTTATTAAGCAGCAATTCTGTGCCAGGTAAGGTTCTAAGCACTAAGAATATAGGGTGGATATGACAGCTAATGTTGCTACCTTATGGAATTTACTTTCTACTACAGTTAGACATATTAAGCCCTGTAGATTTCTAAAATATTAAATAATAGTCACCTCTTTTGTTAGGTATTATAATAAAATGATGAAAATTTAAGGAAATTCTATTTGATTGGAAGCAGTATGAGATTCTTTCTAGAACATGTTTGAAATGTCCAATTGAATACATTTTATTGACCGATTTTCCCTCATATATATTGTGATAAAATATAATCATTGTTGATACTTCTGCTTTATCATCCCTAAAGAAGTGTTTAAGACCTCAAAGATGAAAAACACTAAGAATATTAAAACCATCATAGATATGTGAGTATACCTATATATATACACATACACACACATTTAATGTATATTTTGAAGCACAAACAATTCTTACTGTTACATATAACAATATTTATAAGCTTATCTAATTCAGTTTGGGTGATTATAAAATGAAATCATATAAATTTTAGGTTATCAGATTCCAAAGCCATTAATTGTTTCATTACCAATTTAATTCTTCCTCTGATTTCAAGCTTGCCAAGTGTCATTCTGGTTGCAATTTGTTTTTTGATGTAATTTATCTTCAGGGTTAAAAGATGGGTGTTGGTGAAGTTGCTGTGAGGATAGACTTGACAGTAATATTTCTTGATTAATGTAATTAAATTTTTATTAGGTTGCGTATTTCTATGCAAAACCAATGTGCAAATAAATGTTTTCCAGAGATTGTTCTATGACTGGTTACAACCATATCATATCTAATATGAGGAAAAAATACCAATGATACTTTACCAATTATATGAATCATTAAATATTGATAAGTAATATCATTTTTCCTTTGACTATGAGAATGCCTTTTACAAAACAAGGTTTCTAGAAATATATGCTTAATTAAACTGAGTTGAATAGCATAGTCTAAAGCATAATACTTCTATTGGCATAAAGTTGTGAAATTAAGTTACTAAATAAGTTAAAATAGCATACAATATTTATACATTATTTACTTGATTCAAAAAAAAAAGAAAAATTCTAGCACTCTATTTACTTCTAAAGATGTTATCTGGGTGGAAAACATAGTCTCAAAAAAAAGATTACAAGCTCACATCTGAGAATGAACACTATGTGCAATTTTTTCAGACTAGAAAGTGGTTTATCGTCAGGTGCTACATGTTATTTTAAATAAAGTTTTGTTTCCAGAGGCATTTCTGTTCTATAATAGCTAAGTGATATGTGTGTATGTGTGTGTGTGTGTTCTCCTAGATTAAAGTGAATAATTTCTGGTCTAGTTTTATTTTCTAGAACGATAGCAATGCGTAAATTAAAGTTGGTCTCTATTTCTCACTGTATTGTACATTTCTCAGTACCCTTATGTAAAAGAATTAAAAATGAAACACAAATAAGGTAAAAGATCATACTATCACAGGCAGAATGAAAGGTCATTATCTCTAACTTATCTTCAGAAACTTGAAGAAAAGTAGCTGAGATATTCAGTAAGACCAAAAAAATTATAATAATTGCATCCTCTATTTCCTTTTTCTACTCAATTTCTTCTGATAATAATTATGAATTTCACCTTGTCAAGCAGTTGAAATATAAAGAACATAGGCTTAAAATCAGACAAAAGAGGATGTGAATTTCACCTTTGTACTTACTCTGTGGCTTAACACAAATTATTTATCAGCACTTATTTTAATTTTCTTTGTGTATAAAAATGTAAATAAGTTCTGCTTCATGACATTGCAAAGATTTAATGAAATAACATGCAGAGTGCTGAATACACTGAGTGTTGGTTGTCCAGTTTCCTCAATGATGAATCTTGTGGGGTAGGTGAATTTTTTTTAGATGGCTGCTGGTCACAGTTGAGAATTGTGAATTCTAAATTCACGATTAAATTCCAATTTCACTAGAATTAAAACTAGTACTCTGTGAATTTTCTAAAATAGAAAAATTTTAAAACTAAAGATAATAATTGCTATCAGAAGAAAGGCTACCCATAGAGCAGGCATAGCATTAGGCGAGCATTTCTGGTAGTCAGACAAACTCCACGAGTTAGGAACTTAATAAAAATAACTTAAAAATAAAAAAATGAGGCTTGGTAATGTTGAATAGCCTCCTGTAATAAAGTGCATGCAATATATTAATATCTCAAATCATCTCTTGATTCTCAGTGTCTTTGTTATGCACATGGCCATTGCAATGAGGAAGACTTGCATTAACATTTACATTGAGGGTATATTGACACGGATAGGTTTAAGTTTATCATCTCACTAATTGTTTTCTATTGGCTTAGCTCTCCTTTGTTCCATGTTTCCTCTTTTTCTGCCTTTTTGGGATTAATTACAAATTGGATATTTTATTTTCTTTGTTGACATTGATGTAAAAACTGGCGAAATCCAAATAAAATCTGGAGATTAGTTAATAGTAATGTACCAATTTTGATTGCTTATTTTTGATAAATATAGTGAGGCAATAGAAGATGTTAACATTATAGAAACTGGGTAAGGAGTAAGGGATATATGGAAACTCTCTGTATTACCTTTAAAACATTTTTATAAACTTATAAAGTTATTCTAAAATTTAAGATATTTGAAAGGGTAAAGATATTGCCAGTGAAAACAAAAGCTGAACAAATTAATTGCCAGCATGCCTGCACCAATGGAAATGCTAAAGACCACTCTTTCAGCTGAGGGAAAATAATCTTATAGAGAACTGAAAAGTAGGAGGGACTGAAAAGTAAAGAAAAGGGTAAATGTATATGTAAGTCTAAATATTCACTGTAGAAAACAAAATAATATTATGTGGATTTAAAATAAATGTAGAATATTAGATTCTAATAAGGAAAGGATACACACTCTGGGATGAACTGCATAATAAAAATATAAGACCTTTCGTCTCACAAACTAAAAAAAGGGAAAATGAAATAATGTATTATTCATTTCAAAGTATAAATGAGACAAAAGGGAAACTAATGATTAGATAGTTAAGAAAAACTGAAATATAAAAATTATTGTAATGTGAGGGATATAATGATATATCTTTCTAAAAAGTCCTACACACAGGCAACAGGAGTAAAATTAGACAAATGGTTTGGCATCAAACTAAAAAGTGTCTCCACAGCATAGAAAACAATTAAGAAAGTGAAAGGACCATCCATAGAATGCGAGAAAATATTTGCAAACTATACATCTGATAAGAGGTTAATTTCCAAAACATATAAGGAACTAAAACAACTTAATAGCAAGAAAACAAATAACCAGATTAAGATGGGCAAAGGACTAGAACAGACATTTCTCAAAAGAATACATACAAATGGCCAACAGGTACACAAAAAATGCTCAGCATCACTAATCATTAGGGAAAGGTAAAATAAAACCACAATGGGACATCACCTCACACATGTTTGAATGGCTTTTATGAAAAAGATAAAAGATAAGAAGTTTGTAAAGGATGCAGATAAAAAGAAACTCTTGTATATTGCTGGTAGATATGTAAATTAGTACAGTCATCATAGAAAATGGTGTATAGATTCCCCAAAAAAACTAAAAATATAGCTACTATATGATCCAGTAATCCCACTTCTGGGTACATATCGAAAGGAACTGAAATCAGCATGTTGTAGGAATACCTGCACTCCCATATTCATTGCAGCATTATTCACAATGTTCAAGGCATAGAACCTAAGTGCCTGTCAATAGGTGGATGAATGTTTAAAATGTGGTATATATAAATAATGGAATACTATTCAGCTTTTAAAAGAGGAGAAATCTTGACATTTTTGACAACAGAGATGACTCTGGTGGAAATCATGCTAGGTAAAATAAACCAGGCACAGAAGGACAAAAGCCACATCATCTTACTTACACGTAAAATCTGAAAAAGTTGAATTCACAGAAGCAGAGGGTTGAATGATGACTACCTGAGGCTGGGAGGGTTGGAAAAGAGGGAATGGTGAGTTGACTAAAGGGTAGCAAGTTTAAGAGAGAAGAAATAGGTATTGAAATTTATTGCGTAGCAGAGTAACTATAGTAAATAATAATGTATATTTTAAAATAATGAAAGGAGTAAATTTTAAATGTCTTCTAAAATGATAGGTGATCAATATGTTAATTAGCTTGATTTAATAATTCCACATTGTAGGCATATACTGAAATATCACGTTGCGTTCCATAAATGGTAAAATTATAATTTTTCAATCAACAAAAATAATAAATCCATATATATTAGACTAAGTATCAAGTGTCCAATTAGAGAACAAAGGCTGTCAGACTGTATATATTTTTTAAAAGCCTTACCATATGCTGTTTACAAAAGGAATATAATCCAGAACATTTGAAAGTAAAAGAATTGAAAAACATTATGAAAATACTAAACAAAGTAAATACTGTATATCAAAGTAGTTTTTAAAACATTATTTGATAGAACCAAAGACATTTATACTTGAAAGATATCATTTTAAATCTATATGAATCCAAAAACTTAGCTTGAAAATATATTAATTAAAAGGTGAAGAACTTCAGGAAGAAATAAACAATTCCACAATATTAGTGGAAGATATTAACACATCTCCCTCAATTACTGATTGAAGAAATAGCAAGAATATAGGAGATTTGAACAACAGAAAAAATAAACATGACTTGATTGGCATATACACAACACTTAAATAGAGAAAAATGTAGTAAGAATCATTTTAACTGAAAACTAAAAATAAAAATAAAATTGTTTAATTTAATTAATCATATTTAGAAATTCCTATACCAAATATTATAGTTCATGGTGAATTATGACAGCTTTCCACTGAAAATGAAAGAAAAGACAGTATGCTTGTGGTCAACATTTACATTCAGGTCCTCAGTGCAAAAAAAAAAGCAACAACAAAAAGTGAGAAGAAATGAAAAATAAGAAATAAAACTTAATTGTTATGAACAGCATAATTGTATACATAGAGAAAACAAAATATTCAGAGATAAAAGTTTAGAATTAATGGGTGATTTTTAGCATCCTGTTAAATATACAAAAAATTACAAAAATAATTTTGATATTCCATTTAATTCCATACATGGAACAAATCACCGGAAAGTATAAAGTGATACTATTTATATCAGTATTTAATATATCAAGTAATCAATTGAATGTAAGATATTCAAGCATCTCAAAAATCTACAAACTATTACTAAGATAAATTATAAAAGACCTTTAATTAACTGAAGGATTATATGTTGTAATGGTTAGGAAAACTAAATATTGTAAAGATGTCAACTTCCCCCAAATTAATCTCCAGTTTCAGTTTAAACCAATCTTAGTATTATTTTTGTGGAATATAACAAGCTGATTTCCAAACTTTTCATATGAAAATATGAAGATCCAAAGCTAGCCAATATAATGTTGAAGAATAAGAATAATTTGAAGGAGTTTTACTACAATATATTGAGACATTATAAAACCACAGTAACTAATAACAGTTCGCTATTGGCACAAAAATACATAAATAGGCTAAAGGGACCATATAGGAAGTCCAGAACACTTAACATATAACCATTTGATTTCTGACAATGATGTCATAAATGGAGTGCGGATTTTTTTAAAAACAATAATGTTAATTGTATATTCATAGGTGAGAAATAAATAGTTTTTTGATTTCCTATGTGATATTATACATAGAAATCAATTCCAGGCATTATGTAGGCCTAACTGTAAAAGGCAAAAATTGTCATTAATTGATACTATTAAGATAATGTGAAATCAAGCTAGACCATAGTTGTGATATAAAATTCCAATGATGGACATGAAATCAAAATATTAAAACTCTTACAAAACAATAAATGAAAAGGCCAGCGAAGTTTAAACAACGGGCAAAAGACTTGAACAAGAACGTACCCCTTTCTTTTCATACAAAAATAGTACAATATGGAGGAAGCACAGCTGTTAGGTAAATAAGCTTTCTTCCTCATGTTGGGTGTCATAGCTGTATGTCAATTAATACGATAGAATGAAGACCAGAAAAACCTGAACTCTCCTAAAGTAAGTGAATAAAGAATACAATTATAATTTAAGTATGCTTTATGTTCTTATTTGATTACCCCCAATATTTTGGGGTATACTCAATTAAGTATGAAAGTAGAAAATTCAGTGAATTTGAATTGTTGAAAACCAAAACAATCTTGTTAGAGAAAAATTCATCCACTGATATTTGCATGTTTTATTTTGTTTCTTAAAGAATTTTGTGGCAGGTAATTATCAGGACACCAAATTGTGAGAATGAAAGAAAAGATGGAATAAAATAAAAAATATCCTTAGTTTAGGTAAGATATATTATTGGTAGCATGAAAAAAGCAAGTATTATTCTCACAGGATGGATAACCAAGTATTCAAAAACATCAATGTATAAATGAAAAAACACTTTTTATTCCCATTAAAACTTTCAATGTTTGAGCTTTCGTTTGCTGTTGGGAATTTATTTTGAGTAAAAATCTTAAGAGGACAGATACATGAGAAAAAAATCAACTAAAATTATTTTGGTGTATACAACTCACATGCATCTTAGCATTATGGACGAGAGAATTTTTAACATTAGAACTACCTTGAACATGCTTAAGTCAGTTATGATTTAAAAAATGAACAATGCATTACACATTGATTTTTTAACATTATAAGTACAAAGTGTTCTTGATATTTTATTTTATTTATTTTAAAGAAGCATGACATAATATAATTTTGCGGATAGTTCATTCATTTTGTATTTCACTAATTAATGATTTTCTTGTATTCATTAATTCACGGCATATTTCCTGAAACTGTCTTCCTAAAAAAAGGGACCACTTTTCTGAAGCTTAGAATATGACTAGAACTGGCCATATTTGACCAACCTTTCTACTTGAGTTTGGTATGACCAAAAGGCTGATTTATAAAAAATTTATTTCCCCCTCAATGAAATGTGCTTTTTTCATTCCCCTTTATGTCTATTAGCTAGTATTCTGCCTTTACTACTTATAATTTCATAAGATGCCTTTTTTTTTTTTTCTTTTTTTTTGAGATGGAGTCTCGCTCTGTCGCCCAGGCTGGAGTGCGATGGCGCGATCTCGGCTCACTGCAAGCTCCACCTCCCGTGTTCACGCCATTCTCCTGCCTCAGCCTCCTGAGTAGCTGGGACTACAGGCGGCCGCCATAACGCCCGGCTAATTTTTTGTATTTTTAGTAGAGACGGAGTTTCACTGTGTTAGCCAGGAAGGTCTCGATTCCCTGACCTCGTGATCCGCCCACCTCAGCCTCCCAAAGTGCTGGGATTACAGGCGTGAGCCACGGCGCCAGGCCCATAAGATGTCTTTTTAAAGTAATACAATTTTCTACAACAAAGTCCTTACCAGAAAACAAGTTTAGGAATGAGAAAGAAAATGTCATATTTAGAGGACATTGTAGAAAGATTTCAAATACTTTAATACATTTTAACATAGGTAAATATGCGTCTGTGCATCAGGTATCTTAATGTTTTATCAGATTCATCTAAGGGCTTTTTATATACTTTAAAATTTTACCTTAGTATATTTCTTTTATAACTCCTATTATGAGAAGATATTTGTAAGATAAGTTTTGTAAATAATTAGCATTATCATAGTCATAAATTTCATTAAGTAAAGTAACAGCTCTCATGATGATCAAACAGATAAAATTTTCTTTACAATCAATAAGGACAACACTCTTCTCTTGAACCAGAGTATACATCATGGAGCTGACTTGGAATCTTGAACCAAATAAATGACAAGGAAGAAGGCCCTAATGAAAATTTTTCCTTATGTAGAGAGCCAGCCTTCTTTTCATCACTTCAGTAATGGAGAAAGCTTTCCTTTACAGAGTATTTGTGCTTACCACACTCATTTCTTAAAGTAAACAAAACTCCAGTTTTAATTGTTGACTTTAGCTCCCTCTGATTTGTATAATTTCTGCCTTAAAATCCATTCTTGAGTGAGTAAAGCATTAACTTGTCTAATCATAAGGCACTGTGGAAAATTCTAGGTATATTTCATCCAAGTTATAGCAAAAGTTTCATATAGTACAAAGAACCCTTGTGTTCATAGTCTGTTTCTGACAGTTTCTACTTGGAAAGTCTAGTCACAAGGTTTTAGTCTCAGTGTTCCAGTAATTTGGGACATAATATTACTACCTCATAAGAATAAGAGAATTAAATGACGTATGTGAAAACAGTCAACATGGCATCTACAACTTTGCTGACTCTTCATAAACATTACCTTTCTTCCTTGTAAAAAAGATAAAAGCTATCATGCTTATTCTAATGTCATTTCTTTCTCATGAGCAAAGGCTTAATTTGGACCATGCGTAGGTCTATTATTCTTGCTACTAGCAAGAATAAAGCAATATTCAGGTCAGTTTAATAATTTAGAATGGGATTATATTTAGACTCATTTTATGCCAAATGCAATTCACACTAATGTTCACATTAAAAACCTTCACTGTATGTTTTTCACCCAAAGATTTTCAACAGTTTGTTTGGTGTCCTATGTTCATTCCTCTTTAAGAGGTTTAGAAACTGAAAGAATCTATCTACTTTTCTGAGATTACTTATAACAGGTAATAAATTCAAGTATATAATCCAAGGTTTAAAACGTGCTTAGATTTATATAAGGTCACTTCAGAGAATGCATTTAATTCTCGATTTCAGATTTACTAGGGTGAATAAAATAAACTGCAAGAAAATGTCATTTGTCTTATGGTTTACACATGGCCATAACTGGAAAATATAGTATTTCAAAAGCTGCATCTGCATTTCTGTTTGAATCCTATTTTATTAGCAGAGTTTTATGAGAGAGAAATTGTCAACTAAAAGATAAATCCAAACTTAGGTGAGAAAAGGCTTTATTCAAAAAGATTATTGAAGTAGTGAAAAGAGGACCATTGCAATAGGAAGCATGCTCTAACCATAGTATCCACAAGCATGTCAAAGGTCAGACAGAAAATAAGTTTTCTTTCATAGGTGGGAGTAAACAAGGCTAGAAAGAACAGGTGTCAGATAATTGATAAGGGGATATCTTTCTTTATGATCAGTAATTTTGAAGATTAATGAGAGGTTGTTTCTCATTCTGATAGCTCAGGCTGAAGGTGGGTCTCAAAGTTCTGAGTCCTGTGTAGAGAAAAGCTTAGCTAAAGCTTTAAGTCAAGTTAGCAAGCCTTTTATTTGGATTGACTGGTGGGGACAAACATCTTATCTAATCTTTTATAAAGCAAATAATGCAAGTTGGTGGGTCTATGCCTGGCCTTATCCTAGGTGAACAGAGGGGCATCCCATGTCATATCTAAATCATATAGGATAGGGCAGTTTTGTGCACTTCAAGATCACAGGATTTTCAGAATCTAGTCAAATGTCTGGAATTTTAATTTTCAACCATTGGTAGACAAAAAAGCAATAGAGAGCTATAGTGTTCTGATTCATAGTTGAATCAGAATTCACCCCATTTCATGTGGAAAGCTCACAAGCAATATTCAAAATCTAACATTGCTTCCAAATTCAGTAAATAAACTCTTTGATAAATAAGTGGTAGTGACTTCCTGCAGCTTCTAAAATGAGAGTCTGATCCATTCCTTTCAGTGTCCTGTAATTACAAAATATTGTCAGACACATGTAGGTATTATATTACATGCTAATTGAGTTGCAATAATTCACATTTACTTAACAATGATTAAAAAGTAATACTGTATTTACCAATTAGTTGATTGTATTCATATGCTGGTAATATGTTAGAGGTATTACTTACACAATCCTTAAATTTAAAGAAAAGGGCTTTAATATGTAAAAGGAATACATCCTCATTCCAGCAAGGAACAGTGTGGTATGAAGGAACGAACAAGATTTTAAATCAAACAGACCTGGGTTCAACTTCTGCCTCTGTCAGAAGCTATTTGTCTGACCATGAGCAAATGACCTACCTGACTTTGCTTCAGGTTTTTTTTTTTTTTTTTCAGTAAAATACTACCTTGAAAAATCTTCAAAGGATTAGATATAATATAGAGAGTTGATCTTCATTATATGTGGATTCTGTATTTGCAAATTTGCCTACTCATTAATATGCATTTGTAACACCAAAATAAATATTGTGTTCCTTTCATGGTCATTCATGGATATGTACAAAGCAGCAAAATTTGGAGTCACCTAACATGCATGTTCCCAGCTGAGGCTGAACAAGACTGTGTGTGCTCTGCCTTCTTGTTTGACTTTGCCTACTGTAAGTAGTATGGTCTAGTCAGTCCCACAGAAACACACATAAAACAATTTTATATATCGATCAGTTTACAAAAATGTTCAGACCAAAGGCTTATAGGAACCTAACCTTGTGTGTCTAGTAGGAGCAGTGCTTAAGTATTCATTCATTCAGTGTTCACAGTGACTTCATGAATATGTGAATATTCATTAACAATGAGAAACAAGTGTGTGTGTGTGTGTGTGTGTGTGTGTGTGTGTGTTTAAAGTTTAGTACTTGCTACAGTATCAGTGTAGCGGGAAAGAAGCAGCCACTGACATCCAGGAGTCCAGGAGCTGGCCTGTCTGTTAGGTCTTGGTGTTCTCCTGCTGAGCATAAACAATTTTACAGAAAAGGGATCTCTGTGACCCGGATGGATTGTGACAAAAATAAGGCTATTCTGTAATGATGCCTGGGCACAGACAAAACATGAACATTGTCCAAGCCATGGAATACATACATAACACTCCCCTCACAAGTAATATAAATGACTGCTGATTCTTTACCCATTTACCTATTATTATAATACTTGCTCTATTCTGCCCTCTCTATTGATACGATTTAGTAAGATATCCAGTTATAGGATGGCTCCACCCTCTGACAGCACCAAATCCACATCAAACTCTTACTTTTTTTGTACCCCTCTCCAAAATCACCAGACAGAGGACAAATGCTCTAATTAGTTCTTTTGAACACCCTCTTACTGAGACAAGTCAGTTACCTATGCCATGTATTCTCCCTCACTGCAGTGAGAAATAAAGCCATTTGTTTACACCCTGTATGTGTTCCTGGTGGTCTTTCACTGGAGGGCATTAACAACAGATGTAATTAGCAGGTAATAGTGGTGGTGTTGACATTATAGATACATTTTTCCATCTGATAACCATCCCAAATGGAATAACAAAAGCAATTTGCAGGGTGTAGTTCCCTCATAGACAGTTAATTTTTTTTTGTCATAAGTGTGTTGCAGGTTCTTTATTGTTTTGCATAGTACTACAAAGAGTTAAAATGTGGAAACTTTACTGTATTAATCATGATATTTTATTTTCTAATGTTTTGACATGTTGAAGCCTTGCCGGCTCTAAAGGGATTGTCCCTGGAAGGGTTAGCTTATTCCTAGAAATAGCAAACAACTCCCTGTGTGTGTGCCATTCATTCAAACCAAGCAAGCCAGAGTCCATGCCCCCAGTGCTCTCTTTTATCAGTCTCTCAGGCTCTGGATCACAATTTCCCTGCCCTCATCACCCCAGGGCCAGGTACCAGCAATTATAAACAGCTCCTATGCCCCAGAGCCCACTGAAATTATTTGAACTAGCCAATTCTAGAACTGTGTGTATGCTGACTGTCTTGCTCCTTTCCATGGAAATCACAAAAACGGTACTTGCCCACAGTTCTCCGCACCCCCACCTTGATTCCTCTGCCTCCTTCCTGACCCTAGTATTTCCCATCTGACTTGCCTGTAGCATGGTGTATCCCCTTCTCTTGAAGTCTGTGAGTATAACAAACTGTCATTTCACAATTTCAACTGTCTCCTCATATGTTGGCCTTGCTATACCTAAATAATAATAAAACTTACGTTTTAAAACTCTCAGCTATTCTCATAAATAAATTTTGACTGTAACTTTGGAGACCAGATAACTTACAAAAGAGAACAAAAACAAAGCAATCAAACACAATATGTAACTGCTGCCCAACCTACACAAAGGTAGTTGTAAGAATGGTTGATAGGGTTGGCACCAAACACAAGAAGGCTGAATGGGCAATTAAAAACAGCAAAGCACGGAGGAAAGAGGCATGCTTCTCAGATGAGAGATGATTGAAGGCCTTTGTGCAGTACGTGATGAATGAAGCAGTGAATTTGGAAGTAGTTGGTTCCCCTGAAAAATTACTTCATTAATGTGAGGCATTATAATTTTCTGATTTTAATTAAAAAAATACATTTGATCAGGTAATGGATTAAAAAAGGGTCTGAATGATGCTCATTCCCAAAAGCAAGCATCTTTCTGATGGGATATTTGAGATGCAGATGTGAACTTTGATTTTTATCCCAAAAATGACCTAGAGAAATATATGATGCTTATGAACATATACCTCTGTATCCAGGCAACATCACTTTGAAGTAGGGGGCAGATTATTGACATTTTATAGCCAGGGTTCTAAGAATACAAAAAAAAAAAAAAAAAAAGCCAGTTGTAGAAGCAGAAAGAGCCCACAGGCCAGGGATCCTGGAAAATTGGTATAATTACTGAAATCAATTCTAGCTTGCAAAGAACATAAAAGCTGAACACACACTGTTAAATTGCATTCAGCTCACCTGTGGTTTACTGTGCTTTTTTTTTTTTTTCAAATGCTCAGATTTTTTAAAGGCCAAGTGGAATTTCTAACAGATCATTAATAAGAAGCAATCGTGGCAGTAACAGGAACACCAACTTATCACAGTTCTTAAAATATCTACACTTCCTATAATCTTAACATTAATAAAATGGAATAAAAATTACTAAATTGCTTTCAGCAATTGCCATTTATGGATAACATGTATATGGAAATGCTTTTTAAATCTTTTAATACATATGATTCAATTTATGAAGTAGCTAATGCTACTTGGATTTGAGAAGTCATATCTATATGAATAATGCCATGAATCTCTAGTAATTATCAGTTTATTAATATACCCCATGTGATCCACACATAATTCAAGCATCATGTAGTGGGCTTTTCAGGATAAGAGATAATTGCTGTCACAAGTTCTGTGGTGTGAATGATTGCCTCAACATGAGGAAGCAATGATCCACAGGGTGTTGGCTTCATGTCCAATGAACCACATTCATGTGATATTACTGACACAGAGAAGGAACAAATGCCTAAACCAAAAGGAGGGTATTAATATGGCTTCAAACCTATTTAGCCCATAGAAAATCCAGACATACTACTTCAGCACAATTCTGTGAAGGTCTCAGAAAATCAATTCTATAGTATGTTCTTTAAGCTTATTGCTAGAATGTATCAAAAGTGATAGAGAAATTCATCTTTTGTTCTTGACTGAATATAAATCCTACTGATGCCACCTGAATGAATAATTGCAAATAACGTGTAAAGAGCAAATTTTTTTTTTTTTGAGACAGAGTCTCTCTCTGTTGCCCAGGCTGGAGTGCAGTGGCACAATCTCGTCTCTCTGCAACCTCCGCCTCTCGGTTTCAAGCGATTCTTGTGCCTCAGCCTCCTGAATAGCTGTGATTATAGGCATGCATCATGACACCCAGCTAATTTTTGTACTTTTAGTAGAGATGGGGGTTTCACCATGTTGGCCAGGCTGGTGTTGAACTTCTGACCTCAAATGATCTGCCCATTTCAGCCTCTCAAAGTGCTGGGATTATAAGCATGAGCCACCACACCTGGCTGCCAAACATTTTTGAAACAGATGTACTTAGTTTTGAATCTCAGTATTGTCTCTTCCTAGCAGAGTAACTGAATATAAATTATTGAACCTCTTAGGGCCTCCATTTTGCTCACATTTGTAGATTAACTACAACACATATCTTAAATACGTGAAAATTAAATCAATTAATATGAAGAACAAGATTGGCACATAGTGGGCACTCAAAACATGAATCACTCTTCAAAGAACTGCAGTAATTCTAAAATAAATTGGGATCTTTAGAAGGAATAGCTTAAAGTCACTCTTGGTCTCCTGATCCTACTCAAAACTGGAAAGTGAGGGGTTTAGCTTCATTACCGCTCAATTTCCCCTTCGGAACCACTTTATCTTTGTGTAGTGGCTCAGTGCTCCCCATCACTTCTGAAAAATGCTTCTTCTAAGAAGAAAATCTGTACTTTATTCACACTGAGCTGTATTACAAATTAACGTACCTTTGCCAAGCATTTAAAGACTTTAAAGCAGAAAAATGAAAGAGGCCTTAGCTATTGGGTACACGTTTTGTGTGTGGAAGGCAAAGTAAGGGATGGTGGGAAAAAGAGAGTTTGGGCTGGGATGATGACTTATGAAATTTAAACATAGTGGATTATAACCAGGAAAACAACTTTAATTTCTGAAGGAAACCTTTGTGTACTCCTTTAAGCTACATTGTACTAGAAATTGTATTCAGAATGTTTTCCGTGAACAGATTTTTAATGCAAAGGGTTTTAAGAGGGTTTTTACTTAACAGAATGTTTAAATGGGTTTCCTATCCAAAAATGACTCATGCAAAGAAAAAATTAAAATTATAGAGATATATTAAGCTACATAAACCCAAGATCTTATGAGACTTAGAAAATTTTTCTTTGTCCTGTCCTAGGCATTTAGTTTTATTCACTTGCTTTTGTCATTTTCAGGGTAAATGTGCTTCCTTGCTTTTCACTCAGTGCTGACTATACTTATTACAGAGAAAAATGCGACTGACTGGAAGTCAGGAGTCCTAGTAGCAAGAGCCTGAATTACTAACAATTTGATATGAAAGCATGACTAAGTTTTTTTCTTCATCTCTTTATTTTCTTTTATAATATGTAAAAGTAAAGTTTTGTTTAATTCTGCTTGGAACACTTGCATAAGCATGGCTGGAAATCTTCCTGTATCAAAAGGCAAAAAGCAAGGCATGGACAATTGAATTGGGGAGATAAATAAGTATAATTAATGACACAGTACCTTATGCATCCTTTTTTATAGTCAGTGAAGTTCCCCACATTCACAAAAGAGTTTCATATGCTTATGTGATTAGAATGTAGCCTATACCTCATGTAGCCTGAGGATTTTCTCCCCAGAATAAGTAATATGCCATGAAATCAAAATAATTTCATGTAGAGGAAAGCTACATTTGCAAGAATGTTAAATTGGGTAGACGCACCTGGAGGCTCAAAAAGAATCACATTATAAAATTTAAAAAATAATTTTACTTGAAGCTGTAATGTGGGGAATAGACACTGTTGATTATTTTACATAGTTATTGGTGCTATTTGAAATGATTACTCTTCAGAGTCTTAATTTCTACCCCCTTTGATGGCAGAACTGATTGCACAAAAGTAAAATTTAATCTTTTTCCAAGTCATATGTTTTACAAATGCAGTTTAACTTTGGGCAATTACATTGAAAATTAAAGGATTTAAGCTGAAAGGAAGTAGGTTTAGAGACAGTGTGAATTTAGACCTTCTATTTCCTTAAGCAGCATCTAATCAAATGGATATGTAAAACCTACATACTCTGCGTTTTTCTCACATTTCTCTCCTCTCTCCTATTGAAACAAGGTCCTGACATAATAATGATCTTTGGACTTGCTTCCCGCATGCTGCCGTTAACAGTATCTCTCTGTTCTTTGGCTGAATTGCTGTCACTTTTAAAATAGATGCTTTGAAATCAGTGCAGATATTAGGAGTAACTTGTATTTTAACAGTGATATATGCATACACCTTAAATGTATATTTTTTATTTGTCAATGATACTTCAAAAATTCCGGAGGCAAAACAAAAAGAAAAATGAAATGAAAGGTAGATGATAGATAGATAGATGATAGGTAGGTAGATACATAGATAGATAGATAGATAGATAGATAGATAGATAGATAGATAGATAGATAGATTAAATAGACAGATAGGTAGATAGACAGAAAGAGGATAGATAAAAAGTGCCTTAAATGACTTCTGGCTGTGGTCCGCTGGAAAATGTTTAACAAGGAGACATCTCAGAGATAAAAAAAGTACCACTTGTTAATGTTTGTGGTGTAAATACTTCCACTTCTAGCTACTAATATGGTGTCATTGAATAAGGAGTTGGGAGGAGATGTAGAGTAGCACATCCAACAGAGCAGAGGTCCCCAACTTCAAGGCTGCGGACTGGGCGAGCAGCATTACAGCCTGAGCCCCGCCTCCCTTCAGATGAGCCTCCACCATTAGATTCTCATAGAAGACTGAACCCTATTATGAACTGCACATGCGAGGAATCTAGGTAGCGCACCCCTTATGAAACTCGAATGCCTGATGATCGGAGGTGAAACAGTTTCATCCCGAAACCATCCGCCCAGCTCCCTGGTCCGTGGAAAAATTGTGTTCCAAAAAATTGGTCCCCAGCGCCAAAAAGGTTGGTGATCGCTGCAATAGAGGATACGATGGATGTAAATCACTTCATGAGGATAAATGGTAAAACGTAGGCAGTAATATATTGCGAGTATATTAACTTGTTTTTAGTGTGAATTATTTAATTGTACATTAATATGATTTAATTTCAAATAATATTAACCTTAAACAACTGGCTCAAAAATTCCTGAAAATGTAATAATTGGTTCTGATAGGCCAATACAAGGTAACTCCAACGTACCACTGGAAAATCTAAATAGAAGGAAGAGGCAGCAATTAAACTAAGGGTTTTGATGGGTGGACAAGACATAGTTTTAGTTTCAGAACGATTAGTATTTCTTAAATAGCAGTTGAAATAACTTCCTTTATCCTTGGTCATGTTCATACATCACCTTAGCATTTGATAAATTGGGAAGATTTTTGCACTTACCCTAGGAGGCATGGTTTCAAGAAACCCACATTTTTGGAGTACAGTTAAATGTTTAATACATTAAGAAGGCAGTTATCCACCTGAGAGGCAGAAGAGGTCACTGCCTTGAAGTGCAGCATACTCTGAAGGTCAACTACCAGCTTTTACATCTTGGCCTCTCCAGCTATTTTTTATTTTTTGCTTTAGGCAAGGTATTTAAGTTCTCTGTCTCTCTGTTTCTTTATCTGTAAAATATGCCAAATAATATTCCTTACTTACCAGGGTTCTGTAGTGTGGCTGGAATGTATCAAGTGTTTAATAAAGTTTAGCTATCGATCTCATTTGACTTTTGTGAGATTTTCCCATTTTGGAAAATCTTCTTCTTAGCCTCCTCGCATGCAACAATTTCCCTACTCGGCACAAAACAACTCTATGTATTGAGAGGTCATCATTAATTTACCACATACTGTATATCACTATCTTTTATGACAGCTCCCTACTTGATGGGAACTGAGCTATGCTCCCTGACAGTAAACTAACATTAGAGAAGCATACTTTTTCTTTTGGTCCCTCTACAATCACTGATCCCTCTGCCTTTTACATAATCTCTCTCACATTGTTCGTACCACATTTCTAATTTCACGGACTATTTCAACCCAAGCCCTTAGATTCCTTTGTGTACCTATCTTAACTTTCCCTCTGTAAAGCTATTAGTGTTTCTTATGGATAAAAAAATGTACCTTATCATATCATTCTCTTTTCCAGAACCCCTTATTATTCTAATGATGATCAAAAACTTACTCCTTTCTTAAGAATGTTCCTAATGTTTCTATCTTCCTGAAAGAGAGAGCAGTTTTATATTATTTTACACAATTTCATTGATTTGGCAGAGATTAGAGGGTGTTTAAAAACGAAAACCCCTTCTAATATGAACGTTCCAGGTTCCTAAAAAGCCCAGTGATTTCATGGTAGCCATTATTTATTTATTTTTATTTTTAAATTTTTTTCAACAGAGTATTGCTCTGTCACTCAGGCTGAAGTGCAGTGGTGGGATCTCAGCTCACTGCAAACTCCACCTTCAAGTTAGCCCTCATTTTAATTATTGAATTTAAAATAACCAAAAACAAAGTGAAAGTTTATAAATTTGTTCAAGTTTTTAAATTACTGATTTTAGTGTTAATTTTATGAATGTTGTATTTTATTAGTCATCCAGGGACATTTTTATTTAATTTTCAAACATAAATGTTTGAGAAGACATCCTTTTAGTTCATCAAATGTCTACATTCTCCTTCCCCACTTGAACAAGGAATATCAGTAACAGCGCTTTCTTTCTTTCTTTCTTTCTTTTTTTTTGAGACGGAGTCTTACTCTGTTGCCCAGGCTGGAGTGCAATGGCACAATCTCGGCTTACTGCAACCTCTGCCTCCTGGGTTCAAGTGATTCACCTGCCTCAGCCTCCTGAGTAGCTGGGATTACAGGCACGTGTCACCACTCCAAGCTAATTTTTGTATTTTTAGTAGAGACTGGGTTTCACTATGTTGGTCAGGCTGGTCTCGAACTCCTGATCTCAGGTGATCCTCCTGCCTTGGCCTCTCAAAGTGCTGGGATTACAGGTGTGAGTCACCGTGCCTGGCCAACAGCACTTTCTTTCAATTCTCTAGCTTATAGATAATAAGAAAACATAGCTAGGTTTTGTTTGTTTTTTTCTCATTTCCTTTATTGTCTTTTATGATTTTCTTGGGGGAATAGTTGTATTGAAGATCATCTCAACTATCAATACCACGCACTCTCAGCATTCCTATGTGTGTGTGTGTGTGTGTGTGTGTGTGTCTCTTCATGGGATTTTAAAAATACAAAGAACATGTCTGACTCTAATGCCACTCACATTATGTTGTAGCTAAGTAATTTTTTAAGTATGACTAAAAAATATTTCACAAGAAGATCAAGTGCCCCTAACTGAATTTCAAATACAAAAAGAGAATAAAACACACTATTTTTATTTCCTCCCAACAACAGGTTCCTATATAAGAAAATAATACAGGGGCTTAGAATTCAAGAAATCAACACTCTTTCATGTATTTTCTCTAAAACAGATAGTTGGTATTAGATTTTGAGAAAGTCAATATAGTCATTCTTTTATGTTCAGCTTTGGTACTAAATGACTAATATTTAGCAATTAACAATGATAGCACCTTTTCCATATCTATGCATTACATTTTCTTGATTGGATGATGAAAACGATATAGCTAAATATATCAATATCCATGTGCCTATATTACCTAATACAGCTAGTAATGTTTCTAGGAATGTTAAATTTGAGTAGTTATACCTTTTTAACACTTATTTGCTGGTCATTATGCACCTTTACTTTTCTTAAAAGCCTCTAGGATGGTCCCCAATGATTCCCACCTCTAATATCGATGACTTCTGTTGAGTGTGGGCTTTACTCGATGGCTGGCTTCTGAATAATAAAACCGGACATTAACGTGATGCCACTTTTGTAATTAAGCTACAAAACTACTGTTGCCTTTTTTTAAAAAAAAAAACTCTTGGGCTGACTTCTGTCATTCTCTGACTCACTTGCTCTGTGAAAAGTCAGCTGCCATGTCATGAGCTTCCTCATGGAAAGATCCACATGGCAAGGAACTAATGTTTCAGGCGATAACCACTGAGGACCTGGGGCCTGCCAACAGACACGTGAGTGAGCTCTAGAGTGGATATGTCTAGGACTTACAGGTAGGCCTTAAAATGACTGTGGCCCTGGCCAACACCTTGGATATGGCATTGCGAAAAGTCTGAGCCAAAAGCACCCAGCTGAAGCCTAATCCCAGATCCACAGAGACTGAGATAGCAAATGCTTGTTGCTTTAAACCTCTATGTTTTGGGGTATTTGTTACTCTGTTATTATCTGTTGATAGTAATGCAGGCAGATTCTTTGTTTATTTAATAAGTCTCTCATCAATTTATCATTTGCACAAATTCTACTCTGTTCTGTCAATGATTGTATATAAACCAAAGATTTAGGGAAAAGACTCACTATCACATTGTTTTCTGGTAACCTTTTATTTCCTATTTATGTTCCAAATAATGTATTATTTAATTACATAGAAGATTAGAATGTCAGGTGAGCCCTTCTCATTTCATCAAGCTATATTTTTCTTTAGAAATACTAGTTTCTCTCAATGGATAACAATCAAGTAAAAGAATATATTTCTTTTAGATGGATAGACCAGCATAGATAGCTATGTAAACAATTACTTTAATTACAGAAAATAATCAATAATTAAGTCAATTAATTCAAATAATATTTGCGTCTCTTCATTTCAAGGAAAGACTTTTTAATGAAAAATCTCATCCAAGATGAAGCAGTGCTCTTCATAGATAAATAAATAAGAAATTTATCTATGCTAAAAGAAATATTGAATAGGTTCGGAGTCATGCTGTGAAATCCTTTCCATAAGTAAAAAGTCTTTTGAAGAAGAGTTGACTGGATTTTTATTAGGATATGCGGTTTCCAGAACATTTTGGAAACTTGAAGGCACTCCATTCTGATCAACTGTCCTTAATTAGACCCCAGTAAGACGCGGTGGGAACTATCCGTAGCAGTGATTATATGTTCACAGTGGTCAGTTTTGAAATATATATGAAATAAACCAAACAAATTTGACCATTTTGTGGGAATATGCAGGATAAATATTTATCTATATTTATAGATTGTGTTTATCTAGTTATATGCATCATGGAGTAATTACATTCACTGGTTCCATAGAATTTAGTTCTGAATTTAAAACCAAAGCATATAGGATCTAGTCACTATAAATTACTCTCAGAACATGGAGATCCCTGGGAAGGAAAATATTGTTATATGAAGTAGTTACCAGGTGAAATGCCCCCTCAGGAGTCCTGGGATGGATCTGTTCAATGTCTTCTTGGTTTCCAAAGTCTTAATTTAGAAGCTCCTCCTGTGAGTGCAGCTCTAATTGAAAAGACAGGAAAAGCACTCTGCTAAGTGTTTACTGTTAATAAGGGAATGAGAAATAGAGAGAAGTTCAGAGGCTGTTACAAAGAAGTATATTTTCCTGACCAGCTATGTCCTTCAGAAAAGATTTCTTCAACATCTTTTAAGAAGGCAGATAACATCATTCTTTTAAAACAGGGCTTCTTGAAAACTCAATATGGTTTTGAGGGAGTTTCCCATTGTAAAAACAAAACAAAACTATTGGTGGAGAAAAGTGTTTATATACCTAGTATGAACAGGTCTTTTTATGACCAAGTATCTTTACCTACAAACTAATGCTATTTCCTCTCCTATTAAATTTGATTTTAAAAATGGTGCTCTTTCTTTTAAAGATGTTTAAACATTTGGACTCATTCTAGGATATATGGATATACATTCATACATCATATAAAAATCTATGCATATACACTATGTATATTAAGTGTGTATATATACATATATGCAGTATATATGTATTTACAGTATACATGTACAGTATACATATACAGTATATACAGTGTATATCCATAAATTCACATATATTTCTTTGTGTGTGTGGATTTAAATGGCTTTTAATCTTGAAAATATAGACCCGACACTAATGATGTTGATTTATTAATTTTATGAATCATTTTAACATTTTTCTAACATTCCCAAAGGACTTATTTTTTATAACAATATATTTAATAGTATTTTCAAATATATGAAAAGTTCTCAAGAAAATTGACACTTTTAGAAAAAAAGAATTTTGGATTGGGGGAGGAGCCAAGATGGCCGAATAGGAACAGCTCCGGTCTACAGCTCCCAGCGTGAGCGACGCAGAAGACGGGTGATTTCTGCATTTCCATCTGAGGTACCGGGTTCATCTCACTAGGAGTGTCAGACAGTGGGCGCAGGCCAGTGGGTGCGCGCACCGTGCGCGAGCCGAAGCAGGGCGAGGCATTGCCTCACCTGGGAAGGGCAAGGGGTCAGGGAGTTCCCTTTCCGAGTCAAAGAAAGGGGTGACGGACGCACCTGGAAAATCGGGTCACTCCCACCCGAATATTGCGCTTTTCAGACCGGCTTAAAAAACGGCGCACCACGAGACTATATCCCACACCTGGCTCGGAGGGTCCTACGCCCACGGAGTCTCCCTGATTGCTAGCACAGCAGTCTGAGATCAAACTGCAAGGCGGCAGCGAGGCTGGGGGAGGGGCACCCGCCATTGCCCAGGCTTGCTTAGGTAAACAAAGCAGCCAGGAAGCTCGAACTGGGTGGAGCCCACCACAGCTCAAGGAGGCCTGCCTGCCTCTGTAGGCTCCACCTCTGGGGGCAGGGCACAGACAAACAAAAAGAGAGCAGTAACCTCTGCAGACTTAAATGTCCCTGTCTGACAGCTTTGAAGAGAGCAGTGGTTCTCCCAGCACGCAGCTGGAGATCTGAGAACGGGCAGACTGCCTCCTCAAGTGGGTCCCTGACCCCTGACCCCCGACCCCCGAGCAGCCTAACTGGGAGGCACCCCCCAGCAGGTGCACACTGACACCTCACACGGCAGGGTATTCCAACAGACCTGCCAACAGACCTGCAGCTGAGGGTCCTGTCTGTTAGAAGGAAAACTAACAAACAGAAAGGACATCCACACTGAAAACCCATCTGTACATCACCATCATCAAAGACCAAAAGTAGATGAAACCACATAGATGGGGAAAAAACAGAACAGAAAAACTGGAAACTCTAAAACGCAGAGCGCCTCTCCTCCTCCAAAGGAATGCAGTTCCTCACCAGCAACGGAACAAAGCTGGATGGAGAATGATTTTGACGAGCTGAGAGAAGAAGGCTTCAGACGATCAAATTACTCTGAGCTACGGGAGGACATTCAAACCAAAGGCAAAGAAGTTGAAAACTTTGAAAAAAATTTAGAAGAATGTATAACTAGAATAACCAATACAGAGAAGTGCTTACAGGAGCTGATGGAGCTGAAAACCAAGGCTCGAGAACTACGTGAAGAATGCAGAAGCCTCAGGAGCCGATGCGATCAACTGGAAGAAAGGGTATCAGCAATGGAAGATGAAATGAATGAAATGAAGCGAGAAGGGAAGTTTAGAGAAAAAAGAATAAAAAGAAATGAGCAAAGCCTCCAAGAAATATGGGACTATGTGAAAAGACCAAATCTACGTCTGATTGGTGTACCTGAAAGTGATGCGGAGAATGGAACCAAGTTGGAAAACATTCTGCAGGATATTATCCAGGAGAACTTCCCCAATCTAGCAAGGCAGGCCAACGTTCAGATTCAGGAAATACAGAGAACGCCACAAAGATACTCCTCGAGAAGAGCAACTCCAAGACACGTAATTGTCAGATTCACCAAAGTTGAAATGAAGGAAAAAATGTTAAGGGCAGCCAGACAGAAAGGTCGGGTTACCCTCAAAGGGAAGCCCATCAGACTAACAGCGGATCTCTCGGCAGAAACCCTACAAGCCAGAAGAGAGTGGGGGCCAATATTCAACATTCTTAAAGAAAAGAATTTTCAACCCAGAATTTCATATCCAGCCAAACTAAGCTTCATAAGTGAAGGAGAAATAAAATACTTTACAGACAAGCAAATGCTGACCGATTTTGTCACCACCAGGCCTGCCCTAAAAGAGCTCCTGAAGGAAGCGCTAAACATGGAAAGGAACAACCGGTACCAGCCGCTGCAAAATCATGCCAAAATGTAAAGACCATTGAGACTAGGAAGAAACTGCATCAACTAACGAGCAAAATCATCAGCTAACATCATAATGACAGGATCAAATTCACACATAACAATATTAACTTTAAATGTAAATGGACTAAATTCTCCAATTAAAAGACACAGACTGGCAAGTTGGATAAAGAGTCAAGACCCATCAGTGTGCTGTATTCAGGAAACCCATCTCACGTGCAGAGACACACATAGGCTCAAAATAAAAGGATGGAGGAAGATCTACCAAGCAAATGGAAAACAAAAAAAGGCAGGGGTTGCAATCCTAGTCTCTGATAAAACAGACTTTAAACCAACAAAGATCAAAAGAGACAAAGAAGGCCATTACATAATGGTAAAGGGATCAATTCAACAAGAGGAGCTAACTATCCTAAATATATATGCACCCAATACAGGAGCACCCAGATTCATAAAGCAAGTCCTGAGTGACCTACAAAGAGACTTAGACTCCCACACATTAATAATGGGAGACTTTAACACCCCACTGTCAACATTAGACAGATCAACGAGACAGAAAGTCAACAAGGATACCCAGGAATTGAACTCAGCTCTGCACCAAGCAGACCTAATAGACATCTACAGAACTTCCACCCCAAATCAACAGAATATACATTTTTTTCAGCGCCACACCACACCTATTAAAAAAATTGACCACATAGTTGGAAGTAAAGCTCTCCTCAGCAAATGTAAAAGAATAGAAATTATAACAAACTATCTCTCAGACCACAGTGCAATCCAACTAGAACTCAGGATTAAGAATCTCACTCAAAGCCGCTTAACTACATGGAAACTGAACAACCTGCTCCTGAATGACTACTGGGTACATAACGAGATGAAGGCAGAAATAAAGATGTTCTTTGAAACCAACGAGAACAAAGACACAACATACCAGAATCTCTAGGACGCATTCAAAGCAATGTGTAGAGGAAAATTTATAGCACTAAATGCCCACAAGAGAAAGCAGGAAAGATCCAAAATTGACACCCTAACATCACAATTAAAAGAACTAGAAAAGCAAGAGCAAACACATTCAAAAGCTAGCAGAAGGCAAGAAATAACTAAAATCAGAGCAGAACTGAAGGAAATAGAGACACAAAAAACCCTTCAAAAAATCAATGAATCCAGGAGCTGGTTTTTTGAAAGGATCAACAAAATTGATAGACCGCTAGGAAGACTAATAAAGAAAAAAAGAGAGAAGAATCAAATAGACCCAATAAAAAGTGATAAAGGGGATATCACCACCGATCCCACAGAAATACAAACTACCATCAGAGAATACTACAAACACCTCTATGCAAATAAACTAGAAAATCTAGAAGAAATGGATACATTCCTTGACACATACACTCTCCCAATACTAAACCAGGAAGAAGTTGAATCTCTGAATAGACCAATAACAGGAGCTGAAATTGTGGCAATAATCAATAGTTTACCAACCAAAAAGAGTCCAGGACCAGATGGATTCACAGCCGAATTCTACCAGAGGTACAAGGAGGAACTGGTACCATTCCTTCTGAAACTATTCCAATCAATAGAAAAAGAGGGAATCCTGCCTAACTCATTTTATGAGGCCAGCATCATTCTGATACCAAAGCCGGGCAGAGACACAACCAAAAAAGAGAATTTTAGACCAATATCCTTGATGAACATTGATGCAAAAATCCTCAATAAAATACTGGCAAACCGAATCCAGCGCACATCAAAAAGCTTATCCACCATGATCAAGTGGGCTTCATCCCTGGGATGCAAGGCTGGCTCAATATACGCAAATCAATAAATGTAATCCAGCATATAAACAGAGCCAAAGACAAAAACCACATGATTATCTCAATAGATGCAGAAAAAGCCTTTGACAAAATTCAACAACCCTTCATGCTAAAAACTCTCAATAAATTAGGTATTGATGGGACGTATTTCAAAATAATAAGAGCTATCTATGACAAACCCACAGCCAATATCATACTGAATGGGCAAAAACTGGAAGCATTCCCTTTGAAAACTGGCACAAGACAGGGATGCCCTCTCTCACCGCTCCTATTCAACATAGTGTTGGAAGTTCTGGCCAGGGCAATCAGGCAGGAGAAGGAAATAAAGGGTATTCAATTAGGAAAAGAGGAAGTCAAATTGTCCCTGTTTGCAGACGACATGATTGTTTATCTAGAAAACCCCATCGTCTCAGCCCAAAATCTCCTTAAGCTGATAAGCAACTTCAGCAAAGTCTCAGGATACAAAATCAATGTACAAAAATCACAAGCATTCCTATACACCAACAACAGACAAACAGAGAGCCAAATCATGAGTGAACTCCCATTCACAATTGCTTCAAAGAGAATAAAATACCTAGGAATCCAACTTACAAGGGATGTGAAGGACCTCTTCAAGGAGAACTACAAACCACTGCTCAAGGAAATAAAAGAGGATACAAACAAATGGAAGAACATTCCATGCTCATGGATAGGAAGAATCAATATCGTGAAGATGGCCATACTGCCCAAGGTAATTTATAGATTCAATGCCATCCCCATCAAGCTACCAATGACTTTCTTCACAGAATTGGAAAAATCTACTTTAAAGTTCGTATGGAACCAAAAAAGAGCCCACATCACCAAGTCAATCCTAAGCCAAAAGAACAAAGCTGGAGGCATCACACTACCTGACTTCAAACTATACTACAAGGCTACAGTAACCAAAACAGCATGGTACTGGTACCAAAACAGAGATATAGATCGATGGAACAGAACAGAGCCCTCAGAAATAACACCGCTTACCTACAACTATCTGATCTTTGACACACCTGAGAAAAACAAGCAATGGGGAAAGGATTCCCTATTTAATAAATGGTGCTGGGAAAACTGGCTAGCCATATGTAGAAAGCTGAAACTGGATCCCTTCCTTACACCTTATACAAAAATCAATTCAAGATGGATTAAAGATTTAAACATTAGACCTAAAACCAGAAAAACCCTAGAAGAAAACCTAGGCATTACCATTCAGGACATAGGCATGGGCAAGGACTTCATGTCCAAAACACCAAAAGCAATGGCAACAAAAGCCAAAATTGACAAATGGGATCTAATTAAACTAAAGAGCTTCTGCACAGCAAAAGAAACTACCATCAGACTGAACAGGCAACCTACAAAATGGGAGAAAATTTTTGCAACCTACTCATCTGACAAAGGGCTAATATCCAGAATCTACAATGAACTCAAACAAATTTACAAGAAAAAAACAAACAACCCCATCAAAAAGTGGGCAAAGGACATGAACAGACACTCCTCAAAAGAAGACATTTATGCAGCCAAAAAACACATGAAAAAATGCTCACCATCACTGGCCATCAGAGAAATGCAAATCAAAACCTCAATGAGATATCGTCTCACAGCAGTTAGAATGGCAATCATTAAAAAGTCAGGAAACAACAGGTGCTGGAGAGGATGTGGAGAAATAGGAACACTTTTACACTGTTGGTGGGAATGTAAACTAGTTCAACCATTGTGGAAGTCAGTGTGGCGATTCCTCAGGGATCTAGAACTAGAAATACCATTTGACCCAGCCATCCCATTACTGGGTATATACCCAAAGGACTATAAATCATGCTGCTATAAAGACACATGCACACGTATGTTTATTGCGGCATTATTCACAATAGCAAAGACTTGGAACCAACCCAAATGTCCAACAGTGACAGACTGGATTAAGAAAATGTGGCACATATACACCATGGAATACTATGCAGCCATAAAAAATGATGAGTTCATGTCCTTTGCAGGGACATGGATGAAATTGGAAACCATCATTCTCAGTAAACTATCGCAAGAACAAAAAACCAAACACCACATATTCTCACTCTTAGGTGGGAATTGAACAATGAGATCACATGGACACAGGAAGGGGAATATCACACTCTGGGGACTGTGGTGGGGAGGGGGGAGGGGGGAGGGATAGCATTAGGAGATATACCTAATGCTAGATGACGAGTTAGTGGGTGCAGCGCACCAGCATGGCACATGTATACATATGTAACTAACCTGCACAATGTGCACATGTACCCTAAAACTTAAAGTATAATTTAAAAAAAAAAAAAAAAAAAAACCGACAAGAAGGAAAAGAAAAAAGAATTTTGGCAGAACCATTGTAATAAAAATAAAATTAATAACATATTCTCAGAATTTTCAGTGTGTTCAAAACAATGTTTCTTTCAGACCTGAGGCATAGTTGAAATTGTAATTGCCCAGTGGGTTCACCTTGCCTACTACCTAGACAGAGCCAATTTATTAAGACATGGGAATTGCAATAGAGAAAGAGTAATTCATAGTGAGCCAGTTGTGTGGGATTCCAGAGTTTTATTATTATTCAAATCAGTCTCCCCAGCATTTGAGGATCAGAGTTTATTTTGTTAATTTTTTTATTTTTTATTTTTTATTTTACTTTAAGTTCTGGGATACATGTGCAGAACGTGCAAGTTTGTTACATAGGTGGTGGTTTGCTGCACCCATCAACCCATCATCTATATTAGGTGTTTCTCCTAATGCTATTCCTCCTCTAGCCCCCCAGCCCCTGACAGGCCCCGGTGTGTGATGTTCTCCTCCCTGTGTCCATGTGTTCTCATTGTTCAACTCCCACTTATGAGTGAGAACATAAACACAACTTGGTGGGTAGGGGGAAGCCAGGTAGCCAGGAGTGCTGATTGGTTAGGTCAGAGATGAAATCAGAGGGAATCAAAGCTTTCTTCTTATGCTGGGTCAGTTCCTGGGTGGAGGCCACAAGACCAGATGAGCCAGCTTATCGATCTGAGTGGTGCCAGCTTGTCGGAGGCCTTAGAACCAGAACAACTCCATTTTGAATAAGGGCTAGGAAAATGAGTCTGAGACTTGCTGGGCTGCATTCTCAGAAAATTAGGCATTTATAGTCTCTAGATGTTTACAGATAAGGAGACAAATTAATAATATTTTCTAAATGGACCCAGACTTGGGAGTGTCCAGATATCCCGATATCTGGAGAACAAAGGCATTCCTTATTTTGCTTTAAAGATAATACTATCGATTCTTGCAAAACACAGTAATTAAGAAAATTAATCCTTTATCACAAACCTTTATAGCAGAGCACATCTCCTCATATATAGGAGTAGTGTACCTGGGCTGGACACATTCCTTTTCTTACTTTCTGGAAAGTCGTACTCTGTCTATGGAGTTACTGTCCTTTCACTACTTTACTTCCTTAATAAACTTAATTTTGCATCTCTCTCGGGGTCTGGATGGGGACATGTTTCCTGTAACAAGCTGATCCATCAAGTGCAGGGTTTGTAAAACATCTCAAGCATTGATCTTAGGAGCAGTTTAGCGAAGGTCAGAATCTTGTAGCCTCTAGCTGCATAACTCCTAAGCCATAATTTCTAGTCTTGTAACTAACTTTGTTAGTCCTACAAAGGCAGCCTAGTCCCCAGGGCGAAGGAGGTTTGTTTTGGTAAAGGGCTGTTATCATCTTTGTTTTAAACTATAAATGATACACTAAGTTCCTCCCAAAGCTAAATCCGCCTACACCCAGGACATGAACAAGGACAGTTTGGAAGTTAGAAGCAAGATGGAGTTGGTTAGGTCAGATCTCTGTCACTGTCTCAATGACAGTTTTGCAATGGCGGTTTCAAAATTTGTCTTGACAATGTAACATACAGACAAATTGCAAAATATGTATTTAAAATAATAGAAATAAAATAGTAGGAAATAAAGGTAAAATGAAAAAGAACACAAATTTTATCTGATTTACGGTTGCTTGTAGCCTGCCGACATTACCTTTTTAATAAAAATATCACGTTTCTAATTCAATACTATTGGCAAAGTTTGATTTTTTTACTTGAGGTTTAAATGTCAAAATGAATTTTCTTTAAATTGGTCTATTTTTCGAACCTGAGGCTATTTTTCTCCTGAATGAATTGTACTGATTGCAAATTCAATTGATACAAAAAAGTATAATACTTAGAAAAAAATAAATAAAAAACAGCAATTATTTGATATATTGTGTTTAAAAGAAATAGTTACTCAGTAACTTGAAGGGAAGTATTTAATGGGTAATATATCTCAACAAAGACTAAAAGTACAATTTATAAGCTGAAAGAAAATTTGCAATTTGGGATATTGTGAAAGAAATAACATCGTTGAGAAGAAACTTTTACCTAATCAAAGCTAACTTTCTCCACATTGTTGATTTCCACTTCTTCAGAGGAAATCTTGTTGTAATTTAACATAGTGCTCTCACTTAGTTTTGAATTATAAGTTACTTCTATAGATCGGGTGATATAAAAGTTGTTTTGCAATATAAGGTATGCTACTCAGTTTTGAAGAAAAGGCACCATTCTTTTGAGTAGGGTTATGCTATTTAAAAACTGTTTAAGTAAAAAAAAGTATACAAGCTGTTTAATGTTTTTGTGAATATCAACAGCTTAATTGTACTAAAGTTATTAACATCTCATCGCTATACCCCAGATTATTTTTAGTAATGTTAGCCAGAAAATTAATCAATGATTTATGGTTTACCAAGCTCATGCACTGAAAGATTTCATCTAAATACGTGTTTTGATAGACCAGGCTCATGGGAGAATATCTTATTCTTTCCAATTCCTTATCATTATAAATATTTGAAATTTCAAATCACATGTTTAAAACTCAGAAACAGTGATATAGTGCATGCCTTGGTAATAGCTATAATAATATAGAAGTAATGTAGAGAAGAAACTTCTAAAAAAAGGTTTGGCTGGTTAAAACATAAATTTTAAGTGGTATGATAGAAAAAAAGCTGTGGTATAGACTGAGGCAATGGATTTGGATAATTTGGGATGGAAGAAAGAAATAGAAAAAACATATACTGAGCATCTACATGTTTCAGGCATTTTAAAAGATACCATCTATTCTTCATAGTAGTGACAGGTTGATAGAATAGATATCATATTATTACAGTTGAGGAAACTGGACAAGTGATGTTCTTTCCCAAGACCACACAGCTAACATGTTAAAATACTTCTGTGAGGTTTACTTGGGAAATTCAGAGCACCTTGACATTGATACAAACTCATACATGTGACTCCAAAACCTATCCACTTCTTACTGTACCTGATACTATTGTATGAGCAAAGCCACAGTAAGATATGAAATATCATAATGTGTTGGGGTAATGGGACTGTGGCAGGAGTTTGGGTTATGAGGCCATAGCGGAGTTGTACTTACATAGCAGCTTGTAATTTAACTCTCCAATTTAAAGAAAACCATAAATACCAACATAGGAACTTACATTTTACACTGTACTCAGTGGGGAGCCAACAAAAATTTTAAACAGAAGAGTAACCAAATCAAAATTATGGTTTAGATTTGTGAATTCCTCAGCTTATTCTAGGAAGAACACATTCTCCAACACAGCATCATGTTTAAAAGTGGCTCAGCTAAGCTACATTACATTCTAATTGTGTTAGTTTAAAAATAAATTTAATTTAAATTTTAAATATGACAGTTTCATAACAACTGCAGTTTCCAATCAACTTTTTTACTGTTATTTTATTTTAAAACTAAATTTGAAAATGTCCGTTTAGTGATTACATGTAAAATCTTACCTACAATGAACAGTTATCAATCCCAAAAGAAGAATTAGAAGAATGTAGGTGTAAAATCTTTACAGAAAAGTTGAGGTTTTTGGCTAAAATGTATTAGACAACATATAATGGGATAAGTTTTGAGGAGAAAGTAAACCTGGAGTTTTGTTTTTTTTTTTTCAGTCATTCAACAGGTACGTGTAAAATGCCTCCTAAGTGCCAGAAACACTTGTAGGTTGTAAGATTACATACAGCAGTGAAGATACTCCTTTTCTCCAGTGAATTTTATTTCATTAGGATGGAAACATTCTACAGACAAACAAATAAGGCAATAACAAAATTCTGATAAATGCTATAAAATGCGTAAAGGAAGGAGCAAGTTTGGAGTGGGGTGGTACATTGCAAACAGAATATTTGAGCAGAGATCTGAAAGGCGTGAGAAACTGAGTAGAAAGCTTATCTGCAGGTTAGCATTTCAGGCAAAGGGAAGAGACGCTACAAATAAGTTAGCTGAAATTTTGCTGGAATGTTTGATCACCCCGAGTGTTCTTGGAGTGTGTGATGAAATGGAGTATGAGAGAGAAGAGAGTGACAACACATGGGTATTCAGGAGGTAGCTGGGGAGGCTAGAACATGGAGAGTCTTATAAGGCACTGTTTGGATTTTTGCATTTACTCAGAGATAGAAGGGAATTTATTAAAGTATTTTTATATGAGTGTCTTTTTATTATTATTATTATTTTTTAACATTCTGAAAGGACCATTATGGGGGCAGATTGGGAGGTGAAGACAAAAATAGTGATACAAGTTATAAACCATTGAAATAATCCAAGCAAGAGGTATTTATTGTCTGAAGTTTGCTTGTAGCAGTAGATATTCTGAAGGTATTAAAATCATAGGTCTATACTCAAGACAATTTACTGATAGAGTGGGTGTGGCATATGAAAGAAACAGGAAACAGAAGAATCTAAATGAGAAAGGGAGAATGAGGAAGAGAAAATGTTGAGAGAGTTAAGGAATGAAGAGATTAATTTTATTAATGTTAAATTTGAGATGAGTATTAGATATCCAAGAGTAAATATTGACTAACTAGTTGTATATTAAAATCTGGAATTTAGAGGAATAGTCAGAGCTTAAGATATGAAATGAGGAAACTTAAATGTATAAACAATATTTGCAACTACAAGACTGGGTGAGATCTTCCAGGTAGTAATTCTGAATTAAAAAAGGAAGATGCCTTAGGCCAAAGATTTGGGGCATTCCAGTATTTATAAGTTAGACGAAAAAGAAGAAAAAAACACACGCAAAGGAAGTAGCAGCAATGGATGTAGGAGAATCTAGAGAGATCGATATCTTGAAAGCTAAGAGAAAAAAAAAAGTACAATGTAGTAAGTCATTAACTGTCTAAGACCACTGGATTTAGCAATGAATAGGTCACTGTTGGCCCTGGCAATAGCTGTTTATTCAAGTTTTGAAGAAGAAAGTCTAATTATACTAGGTTAAAAAGTCAGTGAAGGGGAGTAAGTGGAGGCAGTATTCTTAAGGAGATTTATTGTGTAAAAGTGCTAATAAATGGAGCATTAACTGGAGCAGAATGTGGGCACCAATATATATTTTAAATATGGCATCTATTATGGCAGATTTTTTTTATTATTAAAAAGACCTAGCATGGATGGAAGAGTTGATGATGTAGCAAAGAAAGGGGAAATTTGAGTAGACAAGAGGAGAGTAAATGTGATCCATAGAAATATGGACTTTTTTTTTTTTTTTAAAGAGAAAAAATTTTTATTGTGATATAAAATGCACTTATAAAATGTCCACCAGAAGGCATGTAATTCTTCACTGCTATATAAATTTACTGGGAATATGTTATTCACCATCTAGGTATGATACTGCCAACTGAAATATGGACATTTTGTCCATAGTAACAGAGATATAGGTAAGTTGATGGATGTGATCTTAGAAATGTGTAAAAGCTATCTATGATTCCTTCTACTGGGGGTTTATATTATATATTTATTGTCCTTTAAAAAGATATTGAAATCTATAGATTTAATGGTTTTCTGAAAAAAAAATGTCATGATGTATATGTTAATAAGCAGCTTTCTGGTCTTTTTACTCTTAAGCCAGAGCTCTTAAAAAACTGTTTTAAACCATTCATATTTACAACTTCAGAGAAGGGTTAACAAATACAGAGAAATGTTTTAATACATCTCTCTTTTCTATATTTTTTGAATTTTGGTGAATAGTATTCATTTTCTGATGTGATCTTGCTATTTGCCAACTGGAGCATGCTACTTCTCTATAAATATTAGCTATTATAAGGAAAATAAATGGAGGAGTGTAATTTCTTGGTTGATATCATTTTATGACACTTGAGACTTCAGATATTCTTTATTTTTATACACAACAATTCTTTAAAATGTTATTTAACTGTGGAGCAAAGCATCTTACTGTGCATAAAAACATCAGACAAGTTAGAGTTTCCCATTCAGTAAGTACGGTTAGGGCCAGGTACTTTCCAGCTCAATAATGCTATCAGAAAATTTATCACCAGAAATTTGAAGGCTAGGAGAGAGTGGGATGGTATATACAAAGTGCTGAAGAAAAAACCCACCAACCAAGAATACTGAACTCAGAAAGCTATCCTTCAGAAATAACAGAAAATTAGACTTTCTCAGGTAAACAAAAGCTAATGGGGCTTATCATACTAGACCTGCCTCAGAAAAAATACTAAAGATGTTCTTCAAGCTGAAGTGAAAGATCACTAATTAGTAAAGTGAAAATAAATGAAAGTATAAAACTCACTGATAAAAGTATGTAGTCAAATTCAGAATATTTTTAATACTTCAGTGATTGTGTGTAAATCACTTATAACTCTAGTATATAGGTTAAAAGATGAAAGTATTAAAAATAACTAAAATAATTTGATAATAGATACATAAAATAAAAAGGTATAAATCATGACATCAAAACAAAATGTGGGGGGCATGGAATAAAAGTATAGAGTTTTTATATGCTATCAAAGTTAAGTTGTTGTCGGCTTAAAATAGACTGTCAAAATTTTTATTTGCAAGCCTCATGGTAACCACAAAACAAAAATCTATATTAGATATGCAAAAGATACAGAGAAAGGAATCAAAACATATCACTACAGAAAATCATCAAATCACAAAGGAAGACAGCAAGAGAGAAAAAAGAGAACAAAGAATCTATAAACAGCCCCAAAATAATTCACAAACTGGCAATAGGAAGTTCTTACCTATCAACAATTACTTTAAATGTAAATGAATTGAATTCTTCAATGAAAAGACGTAGAGTGGCTGAATGGAGTAAATAAAAAACAAGACCAAACGGTATGCTGTCTACAAGAGCCCAATATCAGCTTTAAAGACATATATAGACTTAAAGTAAAGGTTTTAGGAAAAAAACTATGCAAATGTCAATCAAAAGAGAGCAAGGGTAGCACTACTTATATGAGACAAAATAGACTTTCAGTTAAAATCTGAAACAAGAAACAAAGAGGGTCATTATATAATGATAAAGGGTCAATTCATCAAGAGAATATAAGAGTTGTAAATATATATGGACTCAACATCAGAGCACTTAGATATATAAAACAAATGGTAACAGATCTGAAGGGAGAGATAGACTGTAATGCAATAATAATATGAGAACTCAATACCCCTCTTTCAGCACTAGACAGAATATTCAATCAAAAAATCAATAACACATCAGACTGGACTTATCCTTTTTAAAATTTTTATTTATTTATTTATTTTTAAAGAAGGGGTCACACTATATTGCCCAGACTGGACTCAAACTTCTGGGCCCAAGTGATCCTCCCATATCAACCCCCAAGTAGCTGGGACCACAGATGCATGTCACTGTGCCTGACTTTGGATTACACTCTAGAACAAATGGACCTAACAGATGTGTATAGAACATGCCATTCAATAGTAGCAGAATACACATTCTTCTCAAGTGTATACAAAACATTCTTCAAGAAAGATGATATGTTTGGCCAAAAACAGATTTTAACAAGTTTAAGAAGACTGATTATATCAAGCATCATTTCTGACCGTAATGGCATAAAACTACAAATGAGTAGCTGAAGGAAAATTAGAAAATTTAAAAATATGTGGAAATTAAACAGCACACTGTTGAACAATCTATAGGTCAAAGAAGAAATCAAGGCCGGGTGTGGTGGCTCACGCCTGTAATCCCAGCACTTTGGGAGGCCAAGGTGGGCAGATCACGAGGTCAGGAGATCAAGACCATCATGGCTAACACGGTGAAATCTGGTCTCTACTAAAAATCCAAAAAAAAAAAAAAAATTAGCTGGGCATGATGGCGGATGCCTGTAGTCCCAGCTACTCAGGAGGCTGAGGCAGGAAAATGGTGTGAACCCGGGAGGCAGAGCTTGCAGGGAGCCGAGATTGCGCCACTGCACTTAAGCCTGGGTGAGAAAGCGAGACTCCATCTCTAAATAAATAAATAAATAAATAAATAAATAAATAAAATAAAATTAAAAAAATAAAAAGTGTAGTCAAAATAACATTTTGTCTACGTTTAAAATGCTCCGTGCTACCTTTAAATAATTGCATTTTATCTTTAAATCATGCACTGTTTTATCTTTAGCTGGCAGTTGCCCTCATTCGGCCAATATAAATTTCAGAAGAATAAGGGTCAGTTTTTATATGCTCAACATAATGGAATGGAAAACTATGATACATGCCTTCACAGCCGTGATTTATGGAAAGGAAAAACTGATTGTTACTTCAAGTGATTGTGCCTCATTCTGATTTTTTTTTTCTTTTTGGTCACTCATTCAACACATTACCTTTTGGAATTCTACTTGAGAGCACTGCTTTCTACATAAGGGAGAAATGGTGATCTTCCTGTTTCTCTCTCTCTCTCTTTTTTTTTTATTTTTTTTTGAGGTGGGGTCTTACTCTGTCCCCCAGGCTGGAGTGCAGTGGCATGATTTCTGCTCACTGCAACCTCCGCTTCCTGGGTTCAAGCAATTCTCCTGCCTCAGCCTCCCAAGTAGCTGGGGCTACAGGCGCATGCCACCATGCCTGGCTAATTTTTTTGTATTTTTATTAGAGACGATGTTTCACCATATTGGCCAGGCTGGTCTCGAACTTCTGATCTTGTGATCCGCCTGCCTCCAGCCTCCCAAAGTGTTGGGATTATGGGTGTGAGCCACTGTGCCCGGCCCACAATATTTTTTATTAAAAGAGTTCATTTTATGTTCTTACAAGCAGGGAACTTAGAATTTTTAACACGAAGTGACTATCTGAAATAAGAGCAATCTTTCCTGAGACTCCATGTTGTAGAGACTGTAAAGATATTTTTTATAACTTCTACTATTTTTAGAAGAATTGTCACACATAGATTGTGTAAATATAGTATATTGTACCTTATAGAACACTAAAGTTCTTTCCAACCATATTCATTTTCATAGGTAAGGTCTAGAACCCTGGGTATAGCCACATTTGTTATCAAGTATTTGTTTTATGAGTGATATTGGTCAAGGATGAAGAAACCCAAAACTATGGATTCTCTAAAAGATTTAAAATGAAACGCAGATGAAAAATGTTTCACAAAAATAATAGCTAGCATATATCGAACATGTGTGTGGAACACTTTCTTATCACCTTAAAAAATTACATGTGGTGGATACTTGTATTATTTATATTTTACAGATGAACAGACCAAAGCATTGACAGGGTGGATAACTATCCATGATCTCACAGATACCAAAGCGTGGAGCTGGAATTTAGATCCATGTATTTGGGTTGCAGAGTTCACATACTTAATGACTGTACTCTATTACCTCATCCAACTCAATGTTTGAAAGATGAAAGTTTTACCCATTTTACAGTGTCTCCCATGCCCAAGAAAGTGTCAAACTTTGTTACTGTAGGAACACAAAGCATGCTTTGAGAGCAAGTTGAGGAAACTTCTGAATTTCTAGTGAAGACTTTAAAAATTACTAATACTAGACTGAAGTCAAGGCACATCTTTAATGGTTAAATATATTTTACTTTTGATGACAAAAACCACAATTACTTTTGCACCAATCTAATAGCTACAGGTTAAAATGAATAGGTGCCAAAATGTGTCTGCAGCATTTGAAAACAGAATATAAATCAAAAGGCTTTGCAAGAATGAGGACTTTGCTTATTAGGGACAATCTTCTGATCAATTTATTTATTATTTTTAATTAAAGATTGTTATAACTAAAAATTTAATAAACTATATACTTTCTACAGTGATCCCCTGTGACTCTGAATGGTACCTATTAAAAGTAGAAATGGTTGGAATCTGTTTTTAAATATGCTTAAATTTAAGCATTACATCTCGATATTACTGAGAGTTCATATCTTTTATTTTTTATGTAGTTTCAATTTAAAAAATAAATTAGTGAGAGGTGTACTGTTCCTCATAGCCAGAAAAACATTCTATTACTTGAAAAAAAATTCTATTCTGTTTAATAGAATTCAAATACCAGGAAGTGAACTACATGTAAAGAATTGAAAGCCAATGCTATAAATAATTTTGAACTGTAATATGCAGTGAACTTAGAACAAATTCTAATTTTAAAAATTGGAGTGTAACATTTGTGGCCTTTCAATACAGAAGTAGAATTTTCTTTTATGTTTTAAGTGGGGGCAGGCAGAGTTTTTGTTGCCCAGGCTGGAGTGCAGTGCCATGATCACAATTCACTGTAGCTTCAACTTCCAAGGCTCGACCTCAGCCTCCATAGCAGCTAGGGACTACAGGCGTGCACCACCACACCCAGCTGATTTTGTAATTTTTTTACAGTGGGGGGTCAGACTATGTTGCCAGGGCTGATGTCAAACTCCTGGGCTCAGGTAATTCTCCTGCCTCAGCCTCCCAAAGTGCTGGGATTACAGGCGTAAGCAATTGTGCCTGGCTGGAAGTAGAATTTTCATTCAAAATGTTTCATTGTGGATTATTACTGACTAAGAGGGTAAAATATATAATTCCTTGATTTCAGAATGAGAGACTTCTCCTGGTTATTGGTAAATCCTCAATTCTCCTTCTCTGCAGTACTACCACATACATGATCATCATAAAGTTGTATAAACCTGCCTGGAAAACAGAGTCATCCAGACAGACTTAGATTTTCAATTAAAAGTAAAAAGTTTTATTTGAACATTCATTCAGAAATGTACTTTCCTGTTTTGCCCTGAGGCTTTCTGCTTTATTCATTTATCACCTTTAGATTAAAAAAGAAAGAAAGAAAAAGGGAATGAAAGAGAGAAAACTTATGCTTCTTCTTAAACTGTACGCTAAAAAAAAGGCTTTTAGGTTTTATTTGTGGAGAATTTATAGGTTTCTACCATTCAGGATGAAAGTTTTGAGTATTTACTAACTCAATTGTTATTATTGCTAAATTAATAATTGTGGCATGAAATTAATTAATCTCATTTTCCATTTGGCATAATAATAATGAAAAAGGACATGTTTTAGAAAGCTGTTTTATTCAGCAATTTAAAAAAATCTATGAATGAGTGAAAATTGCTGATAAGATTTTTTCACTTTACAGTTCATAGAACATATAGATTTTACATTCACCTTTTTTACAAAAGTAAAGAGAGAAAATAGCCTTACATTGAACTAAAAATTGAACGAACATAAGTATATTTTTAACAAGGCAAATGTAGTTGTTTGTTGATCAGTTCCAGGACTCACCTCTTTACTGATTTCATGGAATCTAAGGTATTAAAATATTTCCATCACTATTCAAAGGTGGAGGAACACCAAAATGGACTTCAAAAATAGTTAATGGCCTAGCTGTGAATAAAATTAACTGCAAAGTAAGTGGTTTATTCTGCATATCATTTTATGGTTTAATTTATTAAATTTGAGTTTGAGGAGTTTTTACTTAAATACATGTTGGACAATCTCAATTTCGTATTATCTCAAATACCATATATACCAAAAGCATGTTGAAGACTACATTCCTAATCTTAAAGTAGAAAAATGAAAACTAACTCAATCTGATAAACATTTACCATGGTATCCAGTAGGTATGTATTTTAAATGAAGTAACTGGCCAGTACTAAATCGTTTATCAAATGTGGAGAGATTCTAAGTCCTAATTTTGGTTGTTACCTAACTATAGGCAAAATTTAACACATACATAGAGGCAGTGCTTGTTTTTGCACAGTTTCAACATTCATGAAATTCAGATATCATGATTTAGAGAATACCAGTCCCCATAAATACATTTCAAACTTCAATTACCACAATTTATTAACTGTCAGTAATTGTATAAAGTAAAAAAAAAATTACTATTAGCTCTTTATTCTACAAATCACTGCATAAATAACAGATTCCCATCATGATAAATAAATGAACGGTAGTGTCACTTATTTTAGATCTGTCCATAAGTGGTCACTGCCCATCTGCTATTTAGTTCCTATTCTGACAGCAAACATGTAGAGGTGTTACCTCCCTATTTCCCAGTGATTAAACCACATGCCATTTTACATAACTTGATCTTTGGAATGAGGGAATTGGACAATAAAGATAAAAGTTCAACAAAGAAACTAAAAATGATAATGCTAGAAGTAAAATTCAAAACAAATATAAATGGATGTCTGAAGAAGTAAGTGACTATAGAAATGTTGACAGGGGTTATTTCAAAGACTGCAAATATATAAGCAGTGGAAATTAATACCTGCAAACTTACTGAAATAAATGAGGAAAGTGGTTGTGACAAAAAAAAAAAAAAAAAGTAATGAAGTTGTTCCGGAGCAAATGATGCCAATGAAACATCCCACGTTAAAGAAACTCCCAAAGATATTTTACAGCATAGAAAGAACAAAGACTAAAATGTTAGAAGCTGATCTAAATTTACAGAGAAGTATGACAATTCACTAAGGCATTGAAAAAATACTTGCTTCATATTGTTAGTTAATGCACAAAGCAAGCACTGTTCAAATTACCCCTAATTAGTTTTTTACTAAGAGATAAAATACATCAATTCTCAATGGTTTGAATATTGTAAACTGATGTGCTGTGGTTTGAATTTTGTGTTCTTTCCAAAATTCATGTTGAAACTTAATTCGCAATGCAATATTATTAAGAGATAGATCCTTTAGGAGGTAATGTATTCATGCAGGCTCTTCCCTCATGATTGAGATTTAGGCCCTTGTAAATAGGCATCCGACAGCATTCGGCCCCTTTTACCCTTCTGCCTTCCGCTGTGTTGAGGACACAGTAACATGGTGCCATCATGAAAGCAGGGAAAACCATCTTCACCAGACACGAATTTGCTGGTGTCTTGATCTTGAACTTCCAAGCCTCCAGAACTGTGAGAAATAAATTTATATTTTATATGAATTACCCAATCTGTCGTATTTTGTTATAGCAGCACAAAAAGAATAAGACACCATGCAATAAGTAATATTAGTTTCACTGTTTTTGCATTCTCCTATGCATATGTAACTGACAATAAGAAAGCATTGAATATTTTGAAAAAAGTTTTAAATATGATGGAAAAATCATAATTTCTCTTATCTACTATTAAGGTGACTTTATACAGTTTCAAGTTTTAGTCTTTTTGCAGTCCTGAAAAGCCATACAAAATTACACATATATATGTCTCTGTGTGTATATATGTATACATGTATAAAAACATATATACATATATACATACATATATACACATATATGCATGCAATACATATATACACATATGTATATATACATACATATATGTAATGAGGTTGCAATTTTAACCTCTCATTTGAAATAGATGTGTGTATCTTCATCTAAGAGTAATTTCACCATTGTAGACCTCAACTGATCAATAATAAAAAGAAAATATTTCTGATGAGAGATTTTTTTCATTCAACTGAGAAGAAAACTCTTCACCATTGTGATCCTAGTATGAATCCTGAGTAAAAAACTATGTCAAAAGGAAAGTGCTTCTTTAAGGACAGAATTGATGGAGGAAAAAGTCCCCCATTCCATCTGATGACTTAACAACATTAAAATGAAAGATTTTTGTGTACTTCTCTCTGTAAACACAGCAATTAATGGTCATTTTTAACAACCTGCGAATCATGTGTCTTCAGGTCATCTGCCAGTGAATCATCCATCAAAGGTAGAGTTTCTCAAATAATCTCAAATTAGAGTCTCAAGCTCTAGTGTTTTTAGATGTACAACAGAGATCAAATCATAGGGATTCAAACCATGCAGCAAAAAGAAAGGAACAATACACAACATCTCAAAATGATTATTCTTAGTGAAAGACGTCAGATACAAAATGGGACACGTGGAATGATTCTACTTATATGAAACTCTAGAAAGTGCAAACTGATCAATAGTCATAGAAAGCAGATCAACAGTTGTCTAGGACATGGTGTGAGGAAGGGACTGACCACGAAGGGACATGAGGAAACATTTAGAGTTGATAGAAATGTTTTGTATTGTAATTGCGATGGTGGTTTCTCAGGTATATACATCATCAAAACTCATCAAACTGTTTATAAATGAGTGCAGTTTTTTTGGGTGTAAATTATATGATAGTAAAGTCATGAAAAAGTCATACAGTTCAAGATCTGAACAAGATCAGACTAGATTATGTCAAGCCCCAGAGGAGCTAAAATGTATTCTTTGGATTTTATAGCTTTTCCACAATAATCTTTCACTTCTGTGTTTACAATCACAAAGAAAACCTAAAAAAGGCTAATGTAAGCATTATTCATGAATGACATCTTTTTCAATATGGAATGCCCATGAGCTGTGGGAACATGTGTTCATTTGTGTGTACACTTTTGCTGCTACATAGTACTGCCATGATATTGTAATCATTGTGATATGCTCAAAAATTAAGAAGTGGACATTTTTATATATACATTATGGATTTCTATTAAGTGAATATAAATCTCTGTCAAGCAAAGATTTGAAAGCTCAGACAAAAGAAAAGTCATCAAAGTCATTAAAGTTCTGCAAAGCAGGTATGTTGTTAACATCTCAACTCAAAAGTCCTTGCAATGTTCATACAGTGAGGGCAAAAACAGTTTTAAAGTTTTAATTTAATTTTACTTTTGGTTTTGTAGTCTTTCTTGAAAGTGTGTAATAGCTGTAGTTATAATGTCACATACATAGTTTATATGCATAGAAATTATTATAATGAAAATAGCTATAAGTCATTTTTCCTTTAAAATGAATTTTAAAAAATTATTACAGTTTGAGAACTATCTCCCAATATCACTTTGAAAACACTGATAATTTCGTTTTAACTCTACATCTGGTAAAAATGTTTCTGTCAAAAATAGCATGACATTAAAATGCAATTCAGATTATTATTCTTTTGAAGTCATAATATTGCCTCCAGTTTTTTATTGTAAATATATAATATTCTAACGATATTTTAAATTAAACAAGGTTTATTTGCTTGCTTGATAAATATCTATGAATTCAGAAATTGAAGAACTCATTTCTGTTTGTAAATAGCAACTTGTCAAATGCATTAGAATATAAGCATTTCACAAATGGGTATTACCGATATGTATGGCATGGTTTTTGAAGAGCTGGCAGCATCAATATACATTTTTTAAACTAAATTTTTAAAAAATTCTGTGGTTTTTTTTTTGTTGGTTATGTTAAAAGCAAACTTGCTCTCCTTAGCAAGTAGGGCACTGAGAAAAATGAAGATTGAGAAAAATGCCGGGTTAGTCAGTTTGTGATAGCCACTGCTACACCAGTATAAAGGAATGTCATGATGATTTTTCATACCTTTTTATTCCAATAAACCTTAAAGATGTTGCTCATGCCTCCAGTGGAAGCAAGCCAGCCGGGTGGGATTCTTCCAATCTTAAAAAAATGGGAAAAATAACACCAACAAGAAAGCCCATTCTGACTTGTGTGAGATGGTATCTTATTGTGGTTTTGATTTGTATTTCTCTGATGATTAATAATGATGTATGTTTGTTGGCCTCTTGTATGATAAAAATGTTGTACATTTACACTATAGGATACTGTGCAGCCATTAAAAGGAAAGAAATCTTGTCTTTTCCAACATGGATACAGCTGGAGATCATAATCCTAAGCTAATTAATGTAGAAACAGAAAACCAAATATAGCAAGTTTTCACTTATATGTGGGAGGTAAACATTGAGTACACATGGGCATAAAGATGGGAACAATAGAGACTGCAGACTACTAGAGTGGGGAGAGAATAAGAGGGATGTGGGGTGACAAATTACCTATCGCGTACTATGCTCACTACCTGAGTGATAGGATCCATATCCCAAACTTCAGCATCATGTAATATACCCAGGTAACAAACCTGCACATGCTCCCTTGTAACTAAAATAAAAGTAGAAATTATATATAAAAAAGAATGCTCATTAAAGAAAGCTGAAACTTTAATTGAAAAAAATACGTAACAATATATGCTATGCCAGCTTCTGCTACCTTTTTGCCCCTACCCAACAACCAACTGAACACTAAGCCTTGAAATCTTGGAATACTTCTGCTATATAGCCACACAAGGATGGCATTCCTTTGTTTTAGAAGATAAAGTTTACAAAAGCAACACCTTATAATGATAGGCTCAGTGAAGAACAATTTTTTTAATGGGAAGCTAATCAAAACTATTTAAAACTTAAACTGGAAATATTCAATGACATCTTTGGAGTAGCCAGTTATTTTTACACATTGAAATCTACCTAAGATTCATTTTTAATGATTTTGGAGGAAAAGAACAGATAATGGGCTAATGTCCAAGCTTCATTCATGACTTAACAGTTTAAATTGTGTAGAAGCCAATACTATTCAGGGCAAGATAGCGTAATGATTCAGGACACCAGACTCATATTTTTATTTTCATTGACTTGTGTGTTGACTTCTGTAAGTTATTTTCCCTCTTAGAATCTGTCTCATATCTTTCAATGAAGCAGATTGACTACGTGTGACATTTTCATATCAAAGCTTCCCTGTATATGCATCAGAGACCCCTAGGGACTGGACTGATCAGGTGTCCGTCTCCCCATCTCCTGTGCTCATTCAGCAGGAAAATACTGTAATTATTTATTTATATACTGGGTTTAGTGTTATTGTTGCTGTTGTTTTTAAGAGAAAAAAATGGACCTAGAGGTCCGTTTTTAAGTGCTTGCAACTATTAGAATGGATTATCTCTATGGTTCCATCCAACATCTATAATTAAGCCTAATAGCAATGGAAATTGGTGCTCAGAACTTGTTATTACTGTTAATAATGACACCAGCAGGCCGCTAAAAGACAGGCATTTGTAATACAATTTGCTCCTGATTTAAAACCAGAATTTGAGGCACAAATTTATTTATAAGTTAGGTATTTGGGAGATGAAAAGCATTTTTCCACAGAACCAGTTTTTAAGGCGAAGTGGTTAGAGTAGTCAAAAATAATAATAATTAATAATAATAACAAAACAAGCTAATTTAACTGCCACAGTAAAATCAGTCTGTTTTTAATAAATAGGAGTGAGAAAAAAATACTCTCACAAAAGATGCAGTTAAAATTTAAGAAGAAAGCAGTATTATATTTTGAGGTTTTTAAACTTTAATGTTTGAAGACAAATGTTTTTAGAAACACAACACTTATTTTAATATCCTTTTGGTTTTAGAAGTTATCCAAAGTGACATGATTAGAGAGACAGCTCTTTCCTGATGTTGATATGGTGACTGAGATTTCAAAATTTAAATTAAATTAAAAAGTCAATGCCCACTTCAATTTATTCAGAATGAGAGGTTTGCTTAATCCCATTTAAATCTTTATATCCCTCTTCAAGCTAAACCTAAAGACCTTGTGTTAGTGGTAGAGGGGAAAAAAGCAGCACTAATAGCTTTTACCATCTATTTCTACCTTTGTTTAAATATATAGGTTTTTAATCAGAAGATGTTGATAACTCAGAGAGTTGCTCCACTAAAACTGATGGAATGTTTCTATGTTTTCAAAATCTTCCCTCAGGTGCAAATCTTGTTAAAAAGATTAGCAAATGGATATCCAGAAAAACAAAACTTAAGAGAATCTAAATATCTAGGTAATATATTATTCTCAACAGGAATATAAATATCTAGATATTGTGAATGCAATTAATTCTACTTAAGCTATTTTTCCTTTTAAAGGCTTCCAATACTTAATAGAAAACTCCATTTCACCTATGCTGGAATATTTTCAGGCTAAATATTGTAATGGGAAAATATGGTTCAGAATACACAGTGCATTAATAAATTGTTCAATATAACCAGTAAATGAGACACCCATCAAAAGTGATCATAACAATTTCTGTAAAATTCTAGGTTCACTAATCTTAGTTCTTGGATGTTTATACATTTTGCAAGTATCATGTACTTTTTGACCTTCCAATACTAGAATAGTTGGGCATCACCCTAAAATTTTTGTTTCCATGATTGTGGGAAATGAATATTCCATATTATTACATCCCAAGATTGTACTTATCATAGTCAAAGTTATATGATCATTCTGACCTAAAAGTTAGTACACAGTGGATACTCTGTATATATTTTAAAATGTTGTAATTGTGAAGAAAAATAATCTCTATCCATTTTTATCATTAAAATGAAAATTTTTTCTAGCCTTACGTTTTAAGCACTAGTATAGGACCTCTTTCATTATCACAAATACACGAAATTCCCTTTGCTTCTTTGTGATGGGGCTGAGCAGTGTATACTCAAAATAACAAAAGAAAAATATCTTTCCAATTTCCCACTTCCCCTATGGCATCAAAGATTTTATAAACAAGAAATTTGAAGGTTGAATGAACATATACCATGAGAGTTTAAACATGAGAAGAAGTCTGCTTCTTAGGCAATTATTTTTAGAAAGGTAGTATGTACTTCTCCAGGCAGAGGTTCCATTTTGACATGAGCATGACATACATCTCACACAGTAATTCTGTGTCATTTGGGGTAGATTGGCATCACAAAAAATATACATATGCATTATGGCATATGAAAATTATAGCTTGATTTGATTTTTTTTTAATTTCAAGTAACACTATAGCTTCTTGGAAACATAAATTTCGTGAGGAAAGAAAAATGATTTCTCCTTCTGGGAAGATAAAACTGAGAGGTGAAGTCTTACTTTTCTTACCAAAATGTCAGCACAGTCTTTCAACAATGTCAGCATATGGTTGGATCTTGTCTTCCTTCTATATATTTTTTCTCCCTCTGTGAAAGCTGAAAGTGATTGAAGGGGAGGGAGAAATATACTATACATTGTAGGGTTCTTCAGCAGAAATTCCACTCCCCTTGCTTTCTTGCTCATTATCTGCATCTCACATGTATGAAGAAATTACACACCTAGCCAGGAAAATTGTTTACTAAAAAATAAATTTTAAAATGCCAAGATTCTTAAAAATTATACTTTTATAAAAATGTTTTATTAATTTTCTTCTTAAGGTTATAAGATATGCTATAGACTGTTTCTTAATTATTAGTCATGGGTTTCCCAATCATTAAAATACTGGTTTCTAGAAACCCAAAGGCCACATAACAGGCTTTTGTAGCATATAGAAATTAATCCAGTTTGTAAATAGAGGGCTTCGAAAGAATTTTAAAATTCTGTTTCTGGAATCTTAACCAGAATCTCCATAAAATTTTTTAGAACTGAACTGACGTGGAGTTTCGGTTAAATGCAAATTAAGAAATGTCAAGAAAGATATTTAAGTTAGGTAACAAAATATAAAAAAGGGAGCTTAAGTTAAAAGTAAAGTGAACAATAAGAGACAGATAATATTCAGGACATGAATGAGAAACCAGAAATAAGATATAAAACATTTCAGGTAGTAGTTTAACTAAGTAGGTAGGTTAACAAGAGAAGCTTAAACAAAACTGGGAACCTTTACACCAAGCTTGTCCAACCCACGGCCCATGGGCTGCATGAGGCCCTGGACAGCTTTGAATGTGGCTCAACAAATTCATAAACTTTCTTAAAACATTATGAAAATTTTTTTGCCTGTTTTTCTTTTTCTTTTTCTTTTTTTTTTTTTTTAGCTCATCAGCTATCATTAGTGTTAGTGTATTTTATGTGTGATCCAAGATAATTTTTCTTCCAGTGTGGCCCAGGGAAGCCAAAAGATTGGACACTCCTACTTTAAACAGGTATATACATCCACAAGCAATTGTAAAATAGCAGATTTGTATCTACCTACATTTATATAACATTTTAAATATAACAATACTAAATTTAACAATATTAAATTTAACAATACTACAACATTTTAATATTTCTTTTAGGAAACTGTTTTATTAAAGTATGATGTAGTAAAGTGCAGCTTAAGGAGCTTCTATATGTATACGCACCCTGATAACCACAAAATTAAGATATAAGACATTGCAAAATGTTCTCTCTTGCCCATCTCAGTGAATATCCTCCTCACCCATGGTAACCCTGATTCTCTCTTACCTATTACAGTCGTTCTGCCATTTCTTGAACCTTAGATATATAAAATTATACAGTATGTATTTTTGTGTACCCATCTTCTTTTTCTTGTCTTTATATCTGTTATAAATATCACATCTTATTTATCCATACTATTGAGTGTAACAGTAGTTCATTATTTATTTCTAAGTAGCATGCTATTGTTTAGGTCCACCACAAATTACTTATATAAGCATGCTAATGGTAAGGGGCGGTGCAAACCTCTCATTCCCACTACACAGGTTATTCAAGCATGTCCTCCAGTCTCTTTTGCCACCTCTGATCTCCAAAGGACAAAAAACAGTGGTGAGACCAAAAGCAGAAGATTCCCAACTTTTATGCAGTAGGATATATTACCTCTTTTTTCTTCACATTTTTTCTTCACATTTCAATGACTTTTTTCTTCACATCCAATGATGAATAAATTAAACCAATGACCTTAGATATCAAAACCTACAGAGAACCACTCTTTTCCACCCTTAACGTAATAGTAGGATTCAACAACAGATAAACATACATCACCTCTGACAGCTGTGGACAAAAGAATAGGAAGAGAGAAGGGACTCTCTGGTAATGGAGATATTTTACCCATTCTTCAGGTGGCAGGACACATGCATTTGGGAACACGCAAGCAGGCAGTCACATATTGATGGATGTGACTTGAAAAGGATGTCTCTAAGGGTGTTATTTGATCTAAAAACATGTCCTTGGCTTTTCCAAACAGTTCAAGTGATTTCTCAGACTAAAACTATGTGAAGCATATTCTATGTAATTAGATCGTCACCGTTTATTTCCTATTATCTTAGTACCTCCAACTCTCTCTTTTGTTAAGGACCTGGATGACAGCCCTTTCACTTGATGTATGTTTTGCATCTCAGCAAATAAAATTATATACTATGCAAGACCAAGGTCTTTTTTGAAGTAATTTATGTTCTCTTTTCTACAGCAATTAAAGTTAATTTGATTATAGGCATGTTTTACAAAACGTGAAAACTTAGATAAAACGTATTCAAAATAAGTTTATTTTATTCTTTAAAACTTGTTTTTTTGTGTCCTTTTATAATTCTAAAATGGCAAGAAATTTTCTTCATGCAAGATATTTATTTTTAATAAACGGACATTTTGAATGATGTGTCCCATTTTGCCTATTTGTTATTTATTGAATTATTCACTTTTATTTTGCTTGAACCACCCCTTAAAATTCAAACTACTCTCTTATTTGTAGCTCTAGAAAATCATTGACATTTATGGATAAATTTATCATCAGTTTACACAAAAAAAGTCAAACTGTATCTTATTAAAATTAATAAGGCATCTATGAATTATATATTATCACGCTTGAAGTTTTATAAATATTGTTTCACTATCTGTGATATTAAATTTAATAGTTAAAATATTTGATTTGATCAATTTATAAGTGCTTCTTTCTTCAACATCATTTTTTATTCTAGTCATGCATCATTCAACAAGGAAAATAAGTTTCTTTTGAGAAATTCATAAAACTTTGGTTTTTTTAATAAATAATCCAATATCCCTATAATTATGTAGGAATTATATGTTGCGTTTTTTTTTAACAGAAAATAACTTCATTCTGCAATTGAAAGAATCACAGCAAGCTCTCATTGTATCAAGGTGGGTAAATTTTTCTTTCTTCTTAAAATGCATGTTTCCATGTCATAGAGGAGAAGATGTGTTGCTTTAAAAACTAATTTCTGTAGATATTCTATTTTAAAAGACAATAAACTTTAGAGTATTCTACAATACTCACTTTTAAGCATGTAGTTCTTATGGATTAATGTATTGCTTTGCATTGATGATTTCCTTTTAATGATTTTCTCAAGCTGTTAATATTCTGGAATACCCAAAATTTTGAAAAGTTGGTAACGGTATGCTAATTGATTATAGTGTGTAAGTATAGTTTTGTCCAAACTAATGTTAGTTTCGGTGTTGACAGCCAAATTGTATGTTGCTGAAAATGTATGCTGTAAGCTCTAATTTCATTTAGGTGTTATAGTCTTTTATGGTACGTCTTATAAAACATTGGGGAGATATCCATTGTATGACACACCAGTGCACCTGACTGATAAACCCCCAAAGAATGTGGATTAATGGGTTCATGAAACCTGAAGGGAGACCTCTTATGAAGCAGTGTAGAACTGTCCACATTTTTGCCAACACCTTTGAAGATGAGAGAGAAGTAATGGTTATTACATTTATAAATGACTGGAAACCCGAAGGTTAATTAATGTGAGGTATAAGATGCAAGATTGGGAGGCCGAGGCAGGTGGATCACTTAAGGTCAGGAGTTCGAGACCAATCTGACCAACATGGCAAAACCCCGTCTCTACTAAAAATAGAAAAATTAAACCAGGCATGGTAATGGATGCCTGTAATCCCAGCTACTAGGGAGGCTGAGGTATGAGAATCCCTTGAAGGGAGCTGGAAGTTGCAGTGAGCTGAGATTGGGCCATTGCATTCCAGCCTGAGTGACAGAGAGAAACTCTGTCTCAAAAAATGAATAAATAAATAAATAAGAGATGCAGGAAAATCTTGATGACTATGATAGGCTCAAGCTAACATGATTGAATTTGACAGGTGCAAATATAAAATTTTCCTCACTAAAAGAGATATAAAAGTATCAGTGGAAACCAGTTTGATAACAAGTATATGTATATATGTATATGTAGGTGTCAATGTGTAGGATGGTGGAAGACTTAGTGATTTCATTTATAAATAAATTTAGTGTTAACTCAAAATATCAAATGATACAGGCACCTAGAAGCTAGATTTGCATTGATAGAAAAATATGTCTTGACTAAAGTCTTCGCACTCCAGTATATACTAGCTCCTTCGTTCTCTCTCAGGTTGTACTGCAATATTATATATGAGTTTGGGGACCACATTTGAAGATCATCAGTGACAAACTGTTTAACCTTTCCAGAAGTAAACCTTAATCCTTGAGAAATCACAGACAGTCTCCCATTTGGTAGTATATAAGAAGCTATAGATATTTACCCAGTAAAAATGCTTAATTACATACACATAAATTTTGTATATAATGTCAGGCATTCCTTGAAAGTCATCGATCAATTTCCTACATGTCTATGGACTTCAGCTTAAGAACCTCTGATCTAAGTCCAAATGGCAAGGTGGTATGGATTATTGATTCCCTAATATATAAAAATTGGAGATGTTTAGTCTGGAGTAAAGAGCACTAAGAATATAGGAACAAAATAGATGCCGTAAAATATGTGAAGAATTTTCATGTTCAAGAGTTACTACATTTGTTCTAAGTATCTCCAATGAGACAAACAAAAACACCATAGGGACGTATTTTGTGTAAGTAGAAATAGGATGAATGGTAGGAATTTAATTCTGCATTCAATCGGTGCTTTCCAAATGGTATGCTAGACTGGGAGTGTGAATGTAAATATCAGATGAATAAAACATGGTCTCTTCAGGATGTTTAGAGAGGAAAGTTCCAGCTCAAAAAGCAAACTTCCCTTAAGGAAGTTTTTGAGTTAAGGGAAGTTGTGTGTGTGTGTGTATATATATATGCCAGCCCTTTTATGATTAGATGGTGTAGATGAATAGTTAGTCCTCCTAGAGAAGATTTTCACAATTACAATGGGCCCAGTTAGTAACGTAATAGATAGTGTTTTAGTAGGCTAAGATGTGACAGGAACTTTTCAAGCTACACACGGCTTTTATTCTGAAATTTCCTTGATATGCAGAGATGATACGTGGAGTGTAAGTGGAAAACTTTGCATAGGGATAAGGAACATCTTGAGAAAAAGTAATCCAGATTTCTGCCTCACTAAAGATTCACCCTGTTAAAACCTCTGTCAAAAAGTGAAGGTTTCCAGATAAAACAAATCCCGAAAAGTCATACTAGGGTTTACATGTTCTTAGATGAGGGCTGGTTCTACATGAGCCTGATGTTTACTCCGAAAGACCTGTCTGACCCAGCCACTTTGACAGAGCAGTTCTGCTTTAAGTAAAATGTTTGAGCATGTCAGCATAATCCAGAAGAACTATAATCTTGAGATGCTGATCTTCCTGGTATTTGTTGGAATTATTATTCAAAAATGAAATAAAAATGACATTTGCTGGAAAGGTGATTTATTTCCAAAGAGAGTATACCTGAATTTGTAGATATATGCCTTTTCCTTTTCAATCTTGTCTATTACATGTTTCAGTAGTGATGGGAGCTGAGAAAAAGACAATAATGCTCAAACTTATTCTCTTAATTAAAGTCTAAAAATGATGCTGATATATAAGATCAATTAACAGATAGAATGCATTTATTCACCATAAAAAACCTTCTCACCTAGAATAGTATTTCTATGCTCAATTGTTTTAATATGAAAACTAACGTCACGTAATAATAGAATAATCATTCTTTGGTGGATGGACATTATCAAATTGACTATGTCCCACCCCATACTAGCTAAATATAAGTTTATGCATTTAGTGTCTTATAATAAATATATATTTTTTAATTAAAAATCGGATTTTTTTTATTATACTTTAAGTTCTGAGGTACATGTGCAGCACGTGCAGATTAGTTACATAGGTATACACGTGCTGTGGTGGTTTGCTGCACTCATCAACCCGTCATCTACATTAGGTATTTTTTTCCTAATGCTATCCCTCCCCTAGACCCCCACCCCCTGATAGGCCCTGGTGTGTGACGTTACCCTCCCTGTGTCCATGTGTTCTCATTGTTCAACTCTCACTTATGAGTGAGAACATGCAGTGTTTGGTTTTCTGTTCTTGTGTTAGTTTGCTGAGAATGATGGTTTCCAGCTTCATCCACGTCCCTGCAAAGGACATGAACTCATCCTTTTTTATGGCTGCGTAGTATTCCATGGTATACCTGTGCCACATTTTCTTTATCCATTCTATCATTATTGGGCATGTGGGTTGGTTCCAAGTCTTTGCTGTTGTGAACAGTGCCGCAATAAACATACGTATGCATCTGTCTTTATAGTAGAATGATTTCTAATCCTTTGGGTATATACCCAGTAATGGGATTGCTGGGTCAAATGGTATTTCTAGTTTTAGATCCTTGAGGAATCACCACACTGTCTTCCACAATGGTTGAACTAATTTACACTCCCACCAACAGTGTAAAAACTTTCCTATTTCTCCACATCCTCTCCAGCATCTGTTGTTTCCTGGCTTTTTACTGATCACCATTGTAACTGGCATGAGATGGTATTTGATTGTGGTTTTGATCTGCATTTCTCTAAAAAAGTCAGATGATTTTAATGTGCTTTCGGGATTGAGAAACACCATCATAAAGCAGTGGTTCTCAAAGTGTAGTATGGCCACATTTGTATCTCCTGGAAACTTATTGGAACTGCAGGTTCTCTGGTCCAACCTTGACCTTCTGGATCAAATACTCTGGGGGAAGAGCCCCCCAGTAATTTTTAGTAATATTCAAGTTTGTGAACAATGTCATAATGTCATATAAAGAGCTGTAATTCTTCTACTGATGAATATGAATCAGACTTGTTCGTTAACCAGTTGCAACCAACAGGATGTCTTGGAGACAAGAACCATATTCTATGTTTCTCCTGTATTCACCTGAAATGTAGATAAATGTGTGAAACATACATTAAGTTATCAATAAATATATGCTGATTAATTTGCTCCTTTGTATTTAAAGATTTTTATGCCTAAAATGACAGAATACTGATTGCTGTGGACTGAACATTTGTTTTCCCCCTCCAAATTCATATGTTGATATTTTAATCCCAAATGTGATGGCATTTAGAAATAATATTTTTGGGAGGTATCTGGATTTGGATAAAATTGACATTCTAATATGGAGATGAAGAGACCAGATCTCTCTCTCTCTCCCCCATGTGAGGGTAGAGCAAGGGTGTAGCCTTCTGCAGATCTGGAAGTTGGCCTTCACCAGACACTGAGTCTGCCAGCACCTTGAATTTGAATTTCTCAGCCTCTGTAACCATGAGAAATGCATGTTTGGTGTTAAAGCCACTCAATCTATGGTATTTGTAGCAGTAGTCCAAGTTGACTAAGACACTGTTTATGTTCATCCTGTACAGAGCCCTTTGTCTCTCATGTGCCGTGTTTTATGCAGCATCAGAAGTGAATAGACACAGATAAAACCTTGCCATTCATTTATTCAACAACTATTCAGTAAGTGTGCAACTATGTGCCAGGTATAATAGATCCTGGGAATACCTCAGTGAACAAAATAGACAAGAATTTTTGCTCTAGAAGAGATAACTCCCTGGTGGAAGAGGCAGAAAATAAGCAACAAACATAAAAGCAAAATACATGTATTATATTTGAGAGTTGTATGTATTATAGAAAACAAAGAGTAGGCAGGGTAAAGAGAATCAGGATTAGGGAGGATGGGAAAGGAAGTGGATGGGCCACTTGCAACGCTAAATAGTGTTGGTAGTATAAGCCTCAGAGTGAAGGTGAGATTTGAGCAGCAGCTAGAAGGAGGTGAGGGAGTGAGCCAAGAAGGTGACTGCATCAAGAACAAAGAAAGGGAACAAAGAAAATAAAGCCTATAAAGTAGGAGCATGTCATTAGTGTTTGAAAACCATCATGGTGGCCAGTGCGGCTGTTTGATGGTGAGCAAGTGGAGGTGAGCAGAGAGGAGGTCTGGGAGAAAGCAAAGATTGGAGCAGGGAGGGCCTTGTGGCCATGTGGTAGGATTTTTGTCCCTTCCTAGGAGTGGAATGGGAAGCCATTGGAGTGACATGATCAGGCTTACTTTTTAAATGAATTACTGTATTTGCTGGGTGCAACTGGAGTGTGGCAAGGGTAGTAGCAGGGGATAAATCAGAAGACTAGAAGACTTGACAATAATATGGAGAGAAAAATGATTGCTCAGATTAGGATGGCAGCAGACAATCTGGTGTGAATATTCTAGAAATATTTTGAAAATGGAACCAATATAATTTGTTTATGAATCAGAAGAGCAAAAAAGAGGAATTATGTATCATTCTAAGGATTTTGGCTCAAGCAACTGGAAGAATGCCAGACAAACAAATGGTTGGAAATGCAAAAAATAAAAATTATAATAGTAAAACTGTATACATTTGGAGATTATCTTTCTTCTTAAGCCTCAAGCTGTCCACTCCTGATGCCAAACGAGAGAACACCAGCCCCTAAGTCACACTGTGTTTGTCTTCATGCCAATTGATTGCTGAGTTTAAGGATCATGGTATCTATGTCCTTTTAAACTGCTCACAGTACTTTCCCTGAAGGGTGCATACCCAATAGATTTTTATTCATTTATATACTTAACAAACATTAACCCAGCATCCATCCCCAGGCAATGGGAAGGCACTGGTGATAAATTGCTAACAAGATAAACATGGTGCTGCTAATATGAACATTATAGTAGACTAGATAATCTGATCACATAGAACCTTTTGTTTCAACTTGAAAATTATTTTATCTCTCTACCTTTCCTGCACTGCCTGAGTAATACCTTAAAAAGGGCAATCTCCCTAATTTCGCTGCTATGGCATGACTGACCTTAGGAAAGAACAGGCAACAGAAACAAAAATAGACAAATAAAACTATATTAAAATGAAAGACTTCTGCACAGCAAAAAAATAAAAATAAAAATAAACAATCAACAGAGTGAAGAGATAGTCTCTTGAATGGGAGAAAATATTTGCAAACTACTTATCTGACAGGGGAATAAAACCTATAATACACAAGGTACTCAACCTAGCAGTGAAAAAAAAAAAAAAAAAGAAAAAGAGAAAAAAGAAAAATCCCATTAAAAAGTGGGCAAAGGACTGAACAGACATTGCTCAAAAGAAGACATACAAACAGGCAACAGGTTTAATACTTAACATCACAAGTCATCAGAGAAATGCAAATCAAAACCATAATGAGATATCATCTTACCCAAGTTATAAACGCCATTTTTAAAAAGACAAAAAATAACAGATGCTCATGAGGATGTGGAGAAAAGGGACCCCTTATATACTGTTGGTGGGAATGTAAATTTGGTTAGCCACTATGAAAACAGTATGGAGATTTTTCAAAAAACTAAAAATAGAACTACCATATGATCTAGCAATCCCACTATTGAGTGTTTATCCAAAGGAAAATAAATGAATATATCAAAGAGATACATATACTCCTATGTTTACTGCAGCACTATTCACAATATCCAAGATATGGAATCAAGCTAAGTGCCCATCAACCGATAAATCGATAAAGAAAATGTTGTGTGTCTCTGTGTGTGTATATACACAATGGAATATTACTCAACCATCAAAAATGATGAAATCGTATCATCTGCAGTGACATGGATGCAACTGGAAGTCATTATTTTCAGTAAAATAAGCCAGGCATAGAAAGGCAAACATTGCATGTTGTTATTCATATGTGGGAGTTTAAAAAGTAGATCACATGGAGGTAGACAATGGAATGATGGGTACTGGAGGCTTAGAAGGGTATATTATGGATTAGGGATGGGGGCGATGAAGACAGACAGGTTGATGGGTACAAACATACAGTTAAATAAAAGGAATGCATCCTAAGGTTTGATAGCAGAGTGGAGTAATTATTATTAACAAAAATGTATTGTGTTCTTCCAGATGGCTAGAAGAGATGAGCAGAAGTATACCCAATGCATAGAAATGATAGTCAGGTGATTGGTACCCTAAATATGCTGATTTGATCATTGTCCATTCTATGCATGTAACAAAATTTCACATGTACCCTATAAGTATGTACAAATATAATGTATCCAAAAACTAAAAAGTAAAAAATATCTGTAGAATTAACCTAAGCATAGGCAATACTATGTTTCTTTATATAAGACAGCGTAGAAAAAGGTAACAAACATTCTGTGAATCCATTAAGAAAAATGAATAATATAAATGTGTCTAAAACAACTCAGGCCAATTACTTCACTCTTTTTGAAAAAGTATTATGCATATGAAGAACATAAATATGTCTTACATGGATACAGTAATATAGAGACTTTACAAAAAGATTTGACCTACAAGCCTTTTCATTTTACATTTTTTCTTTTTCTTTTTAAAACTAATGTCTTCGCCCCAAAAAAGGAAGACCATAAGTTACATTTAGGATAATGCACTGATTTATTAAAAAGATCATTTGTGCTTTCCACAAGGCTTTTTAATGAGTCCATGGATATTAGCAAAATTATTTTCATGAAAAGCCAAAGGAGTTTGCTGACAGATCTAAATTTCCTAGGTGATGGAAAGTGTTACATGGTTTAAAAGACCAATGCCAAAAGGCTATCATTAAGAATTTTTATTTTTTACAGCTACAAATCCATTTTTTCCCCATTAAGTTTTAATTGTGATTTCACCTACCCAAAATGGGTCATGAAATAATTTGATGAATTAAATACAATTTTTCCATCATTTGATGAGATTTTTCTATTCTTTAGCTCAGAGGGCCCTTTTGATGCAGAAAGAGAAAATTAAATTATTACATTTTGAACCTTCTTTTAGGGAAAAGTTATATGCCTAAGGGCTATACCCATAGAGAAATGATGAGTTCTCAGAATATTTTCACAAGACATATTCCCACATCTTCATTTCTTCCCCACCCTCAGCAATAACAAAAACAAAACAATAAATCTTCCGGAAAAACACTGTCAGAAGCACAATTTAGCCAGTTCAAGTAGAATATATTTATGGCACTACAGACTTCCTTAGAAAAATTATTTTACAGTATCAGTTTAACAGTCATGCTTCTGCTGCAGGAAGAACTACCCAAGAAGCTCACTAGCTTGGAGTGCCAGCCGGTGGGTCAAAACCCTTGGTGACATGCCAAACATGTGCAGAACATCATGATTTTCACCACGGGACATCAGGGGAAATGTGTGGTTTTGTGTGAATGTGCTTCCAGTGAATATAGAAAATTCAGGAAATTCAAATGCATTTGATAGAGAAGATATGTAGAAGAAGAGAAAGATTTTCTAGGAGAGATTACTACATGAAAGCAGGCCTAGGGTAATCTTTGAAATGAAGGAAGGTAAAATTGGTTCTGACTATTTTGGGAGATACTGACACGGTCCATAGCAATAACTTACACATTATTCACAATGAATGTAATTTTCAACTGGAGTTTTTAAAGGATACAGGCCATTGCTTTTATAACATGATGCAGGTATGTATGCATGTTTGTGTCTACATATGTGTGTAGTATATACCAACTGGAACAGATGTACAAGAGTTAACTGATAGAAGGATCCTGAAACTTTTTAGATGGAGAGATAAAGTTGGGGCTATTGTGGAAAGAAGAACACAAGTCTAATTTGCATGGTTTATGTCCTTCTAAAGCTGAAAATCCTCTCTGATTCCCTAAACTCACTTTCAAAGGACTCTCTCTGCTTTGCTAAGGCACATTACGCTTATCCCCAAATTACGCTATCTTCAAAGTTATTACTTGAGAGAAGAACAGATGCCAAACACACACACACACAAACACATACACACAAATTAACTTCCAAATATCCCATTTTCCTTCACAGATGAAGTACATTTAAAAAAAAAAAAATTGAACTTTTGAATGGCATTCAATGTTCTACTCACGTGTTAAGAGTTCTGATTATCTTGCCAAGCACATAAACCAAATTGTACTGGAACTGTAACACTTTAATAAGAAGTCTCAGATATTACCTCCCTCCACCCCCACATGACAGGACTCTCATTTATTGGAACTGTTACCAATCTGCCAACTCTCTCTTTTTCTAAGTGTTTATAAACCTTCATCTTCTCAGTGACTCTCTTCTTGCGTTTGCATTTTATTCCTTAAGAATCCATTCCCTGGATCTTCCATTTTTTTTTTTGTTTTTGCTACCCTTTTCTTTTGCCATCCCGTACCCCCCACCTAATGTCACTTAAAAATCATCTACCTCTTCGAGACATTGCCAGTTTTATCACTAGGACAGGGGCCTTAGATGAAAAGATCATTTTCTTAATTCAAATGCAGTGTTATTACGTTAGAGTTACAGCCAACTATAGTGAACTTCTTTTCATACTGACCATCTTTTTTATTGTGTCTGTCCCCTTTCTCACTCTCTCAAAAAAAAAAGTTAGTGTTTATAAGAAGTGGTGACAGGTTTGGAGAAGATGAATTTCATAGTATTGTGAAAAGGAACAATAAGAAAAGAAACATTTCAGTCTTTGTTTTTACTGACTCTCCAGAGAATACCTGAAATAAAATGAGGTATTTTTTAAAAAGCACACTATGTCAATGGTTCTGTCTCGTTAGTTCAGAAAAACATTTATAAAGCAGAAAAAGTAATTTTTTCTTCTTAAGGCAGTACTATCTTAAGGAGTACTGTTTCTTCGCAAGAAATCAGAAGTATGGGCTCCATGAAAGGTGTCCTGACTTTTCTAGCCAAAATGGATTTAAGAGAAAGCTGGAGGCCTCTCATCCTACCCACAAGTCCCTCGGTCTCCCTCCAGGGAAGCTGTGAAGGACTTCATTAAAATTCCTGAGGATTCTTAGAGCACAATTTGAGACAAGCAGTATTAAGGCATGCTAAACTCTGAAAGGTAATGTTTATGATGTGGGAATATCTCCTTATGATATATTCTTATTCGGCAATTGCTTAAAATTATTACTTGAACATCTCTGGTTCAAAAGTAGAAATATCTAAAGAAAAACATGGTATTATAAACAGATTTGCCTATCAGATTGTATGTTAATATTTCAGAGAGGCTTAGAAACTAAGTAAAAACTATATCTCATTTCCACATTGAGCTATACCCTATTTAAATAGCAATGGTAAAATGCAGTTGGTTTCCAAAAGTATCAGTTCAACTGTGGTTCTCCAAGGACAAATGTACAAGGAGACCACATGCTAAGCAGCAGATCCTCTTGCGGAAAGAAGTTTTGCACCTGGTTTTATTTTGGCGCCACATGCCACTATGGTAATTTTCATCATTCTTATAAATGTCATCTTCCTGGAGATCACCAGAGAGAATGAATGATGGGACTACTTCTATGATTCAAATAGCACTAATTAAGTTTTAGTCTTTTTGTAGAAAAGATTTGTCTTTAAGTCAAAATTTCCTTCATTTAAGTTAGCTTCTTTCACTCTGACAGGAAAATGTGGTTTTCTTATTAGGGTTTCAAAAAATTTAACACATTTTCTTCCTATCATTTGCTTTTTTCTATGTTTGTTTTAAGACAGGGTATCACTCTGTCACCCAAGCTGGAGTACACAGACAAGATCACGGCTCACTGTAGCCTCTACTTCCTGGGCTCTGTTGATCCTCCTGCCTCAATCTCCCGTGTAGCTGGAACTACATGGGTATAGCTGCGCACCACCAACTCCAGCTAATTTTTTTTTTTTTTTTTTTTTTTTTTTTTTTTTTATAGAGACAGGGTCTTGTTATGTTGTCCAGGTTGATCTTAAACTCCTGGCATCAAGTGAGCCTCCTACCTTGACCTCCCAAAATGCTGGAATTATAGGCAAAAACCACCATGCCTTGCCTTTTTGTATTTTTCTGAAGATCTATAGTTCTGGATGCTGGATGAATCTTTGAATGGTTGCATGTTGTTCTCAGTATAAAATCAAAGGCCTCTAACTTTATTTCAACTAAGTTTTGGACAAAAATACCTATACCATAGACAGATTATCTATTGTATTTATAGTGCGAATATTTGCCTCCACAATTTGGTGCACACCTGAGCCCAATATACCAGATTACACTTGTCCCTTCCTTATGGAGGTTCTAAATCAAATGCCTTCTCACATTTTATAAGCCATTTCAGAATCATGTTCTTATTAAACATTCTCTGTCTATCATGCTCACTCTGTTTTCAAGCCCTATAATATTCAGACAGTAGCTCTCATATGATGCATACCATGCAGGGAAAGAGAGTCATCTCCTCACTTAAATATGTCAAAAGTTGCTGTTGATCAAGATTTAACAACACGAGTTTTCTGTGTGTAGAAAACCAATATGGTAACTACGTAGTAAATCTTGAGTAAGAACATCAGTGGAAATTATAGTTAAAGAAATGAGTTATTTATTTTAGTTTGTGTGAGACTTAACAAATTATTAGTTTATCCACTTTTGGAAAAGGGAACAGGAATTCCAAAGAAATATAATCTTTCCTGTGAGATAATATTAAAAGAGCTGTGAAAATGGATTATGTAGGCAATGCTCATTTCTCACCATTTTTATGAGAGTTTTGTATTAGTTTTAATAATTGATAGTTACAAATTAGAGGTAAGGGCATCTAAAATGCCAGGAAGATATTGAATTAACTAATTCTTGCCTTTCTATGTTCTCCATGGACAACATATTCAATATGAAACTAAATTAAATGTGAGTTCAAGAGTGGTTTAGATGTGTCAGGAAGATACAATTATATAGAAAAAGTTGCAAAAATTTAAAAATATATTAAAAAGATTACAAAAATTACAATGGTTACCTGACGATCTTAAAAAGCATATGGGCTTATTGTTTCACATTTGAAACATATTCTATTACAAAATAAATTATTCTTCGAGAAAAATTATCTTGAAATGGTAATATTCATATCATAAATTAATAATACAACTGAGTTTGAATAACCATTCAAAACGACTGCAGAATAGCTTTTATTTAACTCTCAAAAACTTCATCTGTAAGTGAATCTCACATTCTAGTGCTGCAAAAGTGGTGAAAGATTTTATTTAATTATAGCAGTCTTTCTTTGCCAATCCGTGATGCCTCCGCCTAAAAAAGAACTCCTAGGACATGGGTGTAATATTGAATCTAAATAAAGTGTCAAAAAATCCATACATTGTTATTTAAATAGTGCTGCGATATAACTCTCTTCACAGTGTTTCCTCTTAAGGCAGGAATCACATCTCATACTTCTTGGGTTTCTTTTTTTTCCCTGGAGGCTTATGTGCTCTAAAGACTTTAATACATTGACCAATATGTGAAATATGAGAACCATATATTAATAAAATGTTTGAACTGAGCTAAAAATGGAAATCGAGTACTAGTAATCTCTAGCTATCTTCCCAGTGTTCTATCTCAACACTCTCCATTCAACCTGCAAGAGGAATGATACGGTTTGGATCTGTGTTGCTGCCCAAATCTCATGTCGAATTGTAATCCCCAGTGTTGGAGGAGGGCTTTGGGGGAAGGTGATTGGATCATGGGGACGAATTTCCTCCTTGCTGTTCTTGTGATAGTGAGTGACTTCTCTTGAGATCCGGTTGTTTAGAAGCATGTAGCACCTCCCCCTTCTCTCTCTTCCTCTTGCTCTGGTCACGTAAGATGTGTCAGTGTGTCAGCTTCCCCTTCCTCCATGATTCAGTTTCCTGAGGCTTCCCCACCATGCTTCCTGTACAGCCTGCGGAACTGAGAGCCAGTTAAAGCTTTTTTTTTTTTTTTTTTTTTTAGATGGAGTCTCGCTCTCTGGTCAGGCTGGAGTGGTGCAATCTCGGCTCACTGCAACCTCCGTCCCAGGGTTCAAGTGATTCTCCTGCCTCAGCCTCCTGAGTAGCTGGGACTACAGGCCTCCACTACCACGCCTGGCTAATTTTTTTTATTTTTAGTAGAGATGGGGTTTCACCATGTTGGTCAGGATGGTCTCGATCTCTTGACCTTGTGATCCACCTGCCTCGGCCTCCCAAAGTGCTGGGATTACAGGCATGAGCCACTGCGCCCGGCCAAAGCTCTTTTCTTTATAAATTACCAAGTCTCAGGTATTTCTTTATAGAGTATGAGAACAGACTAATACAAGACAACGTGAACTGATTACAGTTCTTGTTTCAAATATTTATGCATTTATTACTCATTTGGCCTGAAAAACAAACAACTTTCTATCTCATTTTCTCTTGCTAAATGTCGAGTTAGCTAGAGCATAATTTCTAGAACCTTGCCAGAACCCTTCGGTTTTTAATAAAAAATGAAAACTTAGAGCTTCCATAGCACATCTGCATAGCTAATGCATCATCGCATATTATTAAAACCATGTTTGCATAGCTCTCTTCCTTGATTTTAAGCTACTGTGAATTTCAGCTGTTTGACTATAAAGTACCTAATTGTATTTTTTTCTTTCTTTTCTTTTCTGTTTTTTTAAGACAAGGTCTTTCTCTGTTACCCTGGCTAGAGTTCAGTGTGATAACCCAGCTTACTGAAGCCTCTACCTCCTAGACTTAAGCAATCCTCCCACCTCAGCCTTCTGAGTAGCTGGGACTACAGTTGCATGCCACCACACCTGGCTAATTTAAAAACATTTTGCTGTTGTTGAGACAGGATTTCACTATGTCGCCCAGGTTGATCTCAAGCTCGTGGGCTCAAATAATGCTCCCATCTTGGTTTCCCAAAGTGCTTGGATTATAAGTGTGAGCCACCTGGCCCCTAGTTGTATTTTTCTCCATATTTATACTTTTTGGGGCTCGTTGAACTTCAAGAACTTCTAAATTTATATCATTCACCTAATTGTGAATTGTTTTAGGCATTACTTCCTCAAATAGTTTTTCTGGTCCATTTACTATCTTCTCTTCTTCAGGGCCTCCATTTACACATATATTTGGCATTTACATATTGTCCAACAAGTCCTTAACATCCTATACATTAAAACAAATTTTCTGTTTTTTTAAGATTGGAAATTTATTTTTCATTTTGTAAACTATGTTTATCGAGTCTGTCATCTATATTCTTCTAGTAAACCATGCAGTGAATTTTAAATAACAGATATTGTATGATTTTAGTTCTAGATTTTTTATGTAGCTATTGTTAATAGATTCTAGTTCTCTATTGACATTTCTGATCTTTTTATTTATGATGTGTATATTAGCTCTTACCACACTGAAAGTGTTTAGACTAACTATTTAAAATCTAAAGCCTTTTTTGATCATTCCAACATCTGGGTCATCTCATAGTTGGCCTTCGTTGATTGCATTTCACCTTGAAAATGTGTTACCTTCTCCTGTTTTATATATGTCAAATAATTTTTATTTCTGTATCCTGCATTTTGCTAATGTAGTACCATAGAGACTTTGAATTAGTTTATATTATTCCAAAGTGCTGCTTTTTTTTTTTTTTTTTTTTTTGGTATTAGCATGCAATTAATTTTACTGGACTCCACATGTGAAATCTCATTTTGAATTTTTTTTTCTCTTTTAGAAAGGTTGTTTGCTACCTGTCCCACACATGTACGGTCAGACCTCACTCAGTCAGAGGCTTAAGTAGAAATATGCCCATAATTAGAGCTCCCCTTGCTGGTTACTCAAGATTCACAGTACTTAAGATTCAAACTGAAGAATCAATTCTCAGATGACTTAATTGACACTTTGGCAACACAAAACTTAAGTCTCTTTTAATATATTGAGATTTACTAGGTCAAAATCAATTTTTATCAAAGTTTTCAAATACATAATTGAATAAAGCAAAAGACTGCATTTCCATTTTGGAGAAAAAATTCATTCATTCTTCTTATTCCCACAACCTTCTTTCATCTTTCATTCATCTTTCAGTCTCAAAAGTTGAGTCTACCTCCTCTTTCAATGCTATTACGTGTACCACTTATATGTCCTTTGTCTCTGTCCCTTATCTCAACATTTTTCTCTCTCTGTTCTTTCCCTTTAATCCTTTGTTTTCAACTTAGCAGAGTGGGTTCATACATAAGTGATCTCTACTAGCTGTTACCATTTTATCTCCACTGACTTTGTCCTTAGCCTCTAAAATCCGACTTTCCTCCCCAGTAATTTTCTACTCAAAAGACCTAATTATTAAAGCCAAAAATATGTTGAAAAACAATGCTTCAACCCTTCTACTATGCCTTCTGGTCACATTCTTCACAGCTATTTACAGTACATGAATCATCTTTTTTATCTTTCTTACTCGACCCAACTCTCTCTGCAGCTCTCTGCAATTCTCTCATTGGTGATAATAACCCATAACCAATTAAATCAGTCTTTAAAATGTCAGTAGTTATGTGTGAAATAGTCTATGAAATTCCAGATTTAAAAGAGGGAAGTCTAGGAGTTGAAGGCTATAGTGAGCCATAATCATGCCACTGGTTTCCTGTGTAGGTGACAAAGCAAGACCCTATCTCTAAAAAATAAAAAAGGAAATTAAAGAGGAAAGTCAGATTTTTCAAGGAAATAACTTAAGAAGCAATCAAATGTAAATAGGAAAGAAGGCAAATAAAGAAAAACTTGTTAGTTAAATCCAGAACCCTGTGTCAGCTTCCATTGCCCCACATGGGCACAATAAACTTGCCTGTGGTTTACCAGTCAAGGTGATTTTTCTAGAGCTTCATGTTCTTGTAGCCCGTGTTAAGAAAACTTCTTTAAAAAAGTTTTTATGTGCAGCACCACAGACTTCTGACAATTCTAATACTCCTTTCCTATACCCACAGTAGAGTAAGCACGTGAGTTTTAGAAAGGAAAATGATGATTTACAAGTCTTGTAGCCAAAGTTGAAATACTCATCCACAAAGTTCATAGAAATGTGGACTGGGTCGAAGCTCAATAAAACATGAGATGGAGACTTCAACATTGACAACACTGAGAGTCTTTATTGAGAGTTGCATAATAAATGAGCTCTTCCAGTAAATTTTAGAACACCTACCCAACTCTTTTTAATTTTTTTCTTTGAAATAGAATCTCACTCTGTCACTCAAGTTGGACTGTAGCGGCACAGTCACAGCTTACTGCAGCCTCAACCTCCCTGGCTCAAGCAGTCCTCCTAGCTCAGCCTCTGGAGTAGCTGGGATCACAGATGTGTGCCACCATGCCCGGCTAGTTTTTTGTATTTTTCTTTTTTTTTCAGAGAGAGAGTTTTGTCATATTGCCAAGGCTGGTCTCAAACTCAAAGACTCAAGCTATCCTCCTGTCTCGACCTCCCAAAGTGCTGGGATTACAGGCATGAGCCATTGGCCCTAGCTGCTTTTAATATTTTTATAACTGAGAGAATTGCTCTGAGAAACCCAGTGCATATCACTACTCGATGGACATGCCTCACAGACTTCCTTCGAAAAAAGGTATCACCAACCTGTAGGACGTGAGTCAATTAGATAGATCAAGTAGTCATGTTTACTTCAAACTTTTCTTAGTGAAAACAAGTTGCTATCATCTTTAGTAGGTCAATCTTATTGTTTCGTTCAAGTCTTATGTGTCCGTACAAACTTTTATCTGCTTCTTGAATGAATATTTGAGAATATTTTTTCTCTCTTACTGTGGATTTTAAATCTGTTTAGTTGTGTTAATATGTGCTTCACATATTATGAAACTGCTTTATTGTAAGTATTCAAGTACAGATTTTAAAGTCCTCCTGTTGAGTATTCATGTTATTATCATGTAATGAACCTCTTTTATACTGCCTCTTCCTTTTGCCTTAATACATTTTGTTATATCAACTTCATTTTTGATTGATTTTGTCTAGTATATCTCTTTGTAACCCCTTATTTTCAACTTGGTCATAATTTGTTTATTTCTAATTTTTGAAATATCTATGACTCTTTTTGATTTCTAAAAGCTGTTAGGTTTTGCAATAGTTAATTTTACGTGCCAGGTTGGATAGGCCATGTTACCAGTCTTTGGTCAGACACCAACCTTGATGTTGCTGTGCAGCTATTTTTGAAAAGTAATTGACACTCAAATTAGTAGACTTTGAGTACAGCCGGTTACTTTCCATAATGTGTGTGGGCCTCATCCTATCAGTTGAAGGTTTTAAGAACAACAACAATAAAAAACTAGTCCCCCAAGGAAGCTTCCAGACTGTTTTCTCACTCAAACTGAAACATTGACTCTTCCCTGGGTCTCCAGCCTGCCAGCCTAACCTGCAAATTTCAGACTTGCCAGGCCCCACAATTGTGCAAAACAATATCTTATAGTAAACTTTCTCTCTCTCAATAGAAAGATTGATACTTTTAGCAGAGAGATCTAGATATATATAGAAATAGGTATATTGATATAGATAGATGTAATATTTATATCTATGTACATCTATAGCTATGTACACATACACATGCATTCTGTAGCTCATACACACACACAGACTTATATATAGAGAGAATATATGTACACAAATGTACACATGCACAACCATTTTATTGATTCTCTTTTCTGGAGAACCCTGACTAATACAGATTCTTTTCTCAAACTTTTCTTGGTCTTAATTTTTTTTTTTTAAGAAAGTATATATTTTACTTTTTTGTTTATTCATTTCCATCTCATTTATTTACTCAAACATATTTATTTCATAACCAGTATTTAATTATTTTATTATTACATTTTTAAGAGCCTAAATGTTGTTTGTGGGCTTTTGTTTGTTTTTTTGCTTGTATATTCTCTCTCATTGTGCACTATCAAGTCAGCTTCATCCCTAATGTATTTTTGTACTTTAGATTGAGAGCATACCTTTTGGGGAAAATCTACGGGATCTGGGTTGGGAGAAGTCTCTCTGAAGAGGACTTGAAATGGCCCAGGAACTACCATAATGAGAACACTTGACATTCTTTCCTTGAGTCTGGGTTTCCTGTGCCATAAATGTAGAATAACCTTAAACCTCAAAACAACATAAGACAAGCCTGATGTTATAATATTTAGCAAAACCCTTATTTTTCACCTAAGCTCAGGCCAAAACCACATGTTTGTTTTGTAATCTTTTACAAAAGGGTTGTATGTATTTTTTTTTCAATTTCACATATTCATTAAAGGTGGAGACTTTTAATGGTTCTGGTTTTTATTTCGGGATTTCAATTCTAAATGCCCACCTTAAGAAAGTTAGCATCACTGTGTAGTCAAAGTGATGCCTTTTTTTTTTTTCTAAGTGATGCCTTTAATGTGCCCTCCTCCTATTTTCTGAGCTGTCCAGTGCCCTCAGGTCTGTGAGACATTCAAATTTCCTCTGCGGTTATTAGCTTTTTCTTGATTTACTATCTCTGGGGTTTCTTTTATAAAAGTTTTTAAATTTTTGTCTATAATGAGAAGCACGTATAATTTATTCAGCATTTCTACTTTGTTTATATCAAGGTGTTCACAGAACATGTAGCCCGAAATGAATTTTTTTCTTAAACAAATTAAAATTAATGTACTTATCAGAAGAAAGAACATTTTAGTCTTAATTGTTAACCTTAGTGTTATGAAAATGAAAATTAATTTTAGAGTTTGTACATTCCTTTTTATACATGTGATTACCTTAAACATAAAAACAAAATAACAGTTTCTTCTCTTCACTGCTGCATGACTTACACCCTCTCTCAATTCCATTAACAGAAGAGTTTCTTTTTTCTTTTGTAGTTATTAGTAAACAATGGAGAATATCTGTAAAATTTAAACTTCTCATTTATTGCTTCAGAGTTCAAAATTTTAGTGAACACTCCTACAATTATCTTAAAAACTATCATTTTACAAATCATTTAAGAAAAATATATGAAGAATGTTTTAAATGATCATAATGTTAATATCTGCATGGAGGAATGAGAGTACAGAACATGATTTTTAAATTATTCTGTTGTGTTAATTTCTTTGTTGTGACAGTATTTCTGCTAATTTTGTCTTTCATTTTTTTATTTTGTCTCTCAGAGGTGTCAAGTAAGCAAAATAATGGTGAAACTCACTATTTTATTCTCATGATGAACATTTCTCTGAAGTTTAAGAGTACGTTTTTGAGTATGTGTGTAAGCAGACTTTTAAAGTAGCCTAAAAAATGGATATTTCTTAAAAAAATTCTACTTTGTAAGTTTCTGTGTGACACTTCCAAGAACAAAACTAAAAGTGAAGGTTGGAAATATACTACTTTTACACTGAAGTGACTAATGCCTCAATTTACATCTCTGAAACTGGGGTTTAATAATACAGAGTTTAAGATTTTACAAAGAGAGCAACTAGCCCAATGGTAGACACTCAACATTTTCTAATAACCTTTATTTTTTCACTTTAATTTTATTTCCTTTAGAACCTCAGGACATTTGCTACATACATAGGTCTATTCTCCATGCTGCTTAAAGGACTATAGTTCAAACAGTTTACTATCAGTGTTCAAAGGAATCTGAAGTAGGACATTGCCATTAATTTTAGTGAGTTAATGATACAGTAGATATTATTTAAAATTCTTGACTCTTTTAAATGAATCTGGACATCTCAGCAAGAAAATAATAGTGCCTTCTGATTGAAAAAGTAAAAGGGAAACAACATCTGGTTAAAAATATGTTTCCATTCCCCCTATTCATTTTTTGTGTCCAATATTCCAGGAGGATAATTATTTGAACATAAAAGTTTGTTGACCTGTAAGATTTTTCTATTAGAATGCAAATGACTCAAAAGACAAACATCTTAAGTCTTAATTATCTTAACTATATTAAGCCATTTGTTAACAAAAAGCTATAAAATACGCATCTTGGGAGTGTGATAGAGAATGGCAGAGGCAATGCCCATGCTATTCACAATTTTATAGTCGCCCAGACACATCCATACATACAATGTACATGCTGGCTAGAAAACTGATGAAGTCCCATTATCATGTTTATGTGTGTGCATACACTATATAAGAACACATCTAATGAATGTTAATCATCTGTGATGAAGACGAAGAAAGCATTTTCAATGGATTCATGCACTTTTTAATGCAAATCTTTGGAAAGCAAATTAAACTATCATTGAGAATAAGTTATCTGGAATATATATTAAAGCAAAATAAAGAACAGATTATTTGCACATATATTTGTTTTCTTCCAAGGTAAAGACAGAATATCTTCATAGGGGAACACAGTGGAAGCAGAAAGACCTCTAATCATCTTGAAACATCTTTGTCTCTTCTTAGAATGTGAAATTTTCCTTGATAAGTGAGCAGTGATGTGTGCATTTTTTTTTTTTTTTTTGAGTTGCAGTATTGCTCTGTGGCCCATGCTGGAGTGCAGTGGCATGATCTCGGCTCTCTGCAACCTCCGGATCTAGGGATTCTCCTGCCTCAGCCTCCTGAGTAGCTGGGACTTACAGGCACGTGCCACTACACCGCTAATTTTTTGTATATTTAGTAGAGACGGGGTTTCGCTGTGTTGGCCAGGCTGCTCTCAAACTCCAGACCTCAGGTGATCCATCTGCCTCAGCCTCCCAAAGTGCTGGGATTACAGGCGTGAGATCCTGTGCCCGGCCGATATGTTCATTCTAATTCTGTTTACATACTTACCCTATTAACATCCACACTCTTTTGCTCAGAAACCACTACCTACTTCACTGGAGATGTGAATAAATGTGATGGTAATATCCATACTAACATGATTCTGGGATGACCTTTCTGCATCATTTATTTTGAATTTGATTATTCTGATCATGCTGGTGAATGAAGTAACTGAGAAGTGGGAATTGAATTAAGTTCAGATTTCCAAACATAAAATCTCCCCAAAGGCATTTAACATTTCATATTCATATGGAGATGTTTGGGAGGATGAAATATAATTAATTTAAGCAAGATATTTAAGACTTCACTATCATTCATATTCTGTGCTCAATGGAATAAAGTAAGTGTAGATACCATTGCAATCTGTTTCAGCAAAATAGGTGAGAAGCCATGCTTTACCCTTAGCAGTAATAAGGAAACAAGTAAAACAATCCAACCAGCAAAGCAAAACAAAACAAAGAGTAATTTCAGTAGCCTTACTAGAAAGCTGTTTAACAAGGGAAAAAAATGTTTTTCTTTATATTCCAGTGAGAACAAGAACAAATTTCTTACTTTGATAACAAAGTTACCGAAAATCTATAACTCTCTCTTTAGTACAAAGCAATATTTTTAAAACGTTGTCTATATAGGTATTAAAAGAAGAGTATAAAATTTTCCGACTTTTTCAGATTTCTTTTTAAAAATTTTAGCACAGAATCACACTAATAAAATGAGCAAATATGAAGAAGTTTAATATATTAAAAGACATTCATACACACATGCACATACAACTCACAAATTACCCAAAAAACAAAACAAATAAAAATTGCTCTGGTTAAAGGAGGTGATACAAAATCACGAAGGCTGAATGTAGACCTCTTCCTGTTTACTCTTTTTCGATCTTCCTTTTTCTCTTTTTATTTGTCCATTGCAAGCTCCCAAACAGACCCAGGAGCACTGTCTAAAAAGCACTGGCAGAGTAAAACGATTCGTGAACTTAGAAGTGTCTTTTTAAAATCTTTGCAAACATACCACTTATCTCCAAAGCTAAGACAGTGTATTTGGAAAACAAAGGCACATACCCCTCAATGGCAGAACTAGTTAGAAGAGATAATCAGGGATAAATTAGGAGCAAGCAATAACTCATAACCAGTTTATATTTATTCCTAATAAACATTACATATGTATGGGATGGTAAAATATTAATAGGTAATAACAATTGTTCAAACATAAAGAAGCCTACGAGACATGAAGAAAATGAGAAACATAAATATAATTACATCAAGGCACATCATAATCAAATTGCTTCAAACCAGTGATAAAGAGAAAATCTTAAAATTGGACAGAATAAAAAAATCGCATTGAGGAGCAGAGATAAGAATGGCAACAGATCTTTCATTAGAAAAAAAATGAGGCCAAAATGCAGTGGAGTCATATCATTAAAGTACTGGGAGAAAACTAAACTATCATCTTAGAATTCAATAGGTAAAATATGTTGCACGAGCAAAAGCAAAATAAGAATTTCTTAGACATACAAAAGCTAAATAATACATTGACGGAAGATGTACATCATAATAAAGGTTAAAAAAATTCGGCTGGGTGTGGTGGCTCGCACCTGTGATCCCAGCACTTTGGGAGACCGAGGTGGGTGGATCACCTGAGGTCAGGAGTTTGACAGCAGCCTGGCCAACATGGCAAAACCCTGTCTCTACTAAAAATACAAAAATTAGCTGGGTGTGGTGCTGCGTGCCTGTAATCCCAGCTAGTCTGGATACTGAGGTAGGAGAATCGCTTGAACCTGGGAGGCAGAGGTTGAAGTGAGCCAAGATCGCGCCACTGCACTCCTACCTGGGAGAGAGGGCAAGACTCCATCTCAAAAAACAAAACAAAACAAAAAAAACCAAAAAACATTCTCCAGGCAGAAGCAAAATCATAACAGATGGAAATTGAGACTTGCATACAAGAATAAAGAGCATCAGAAATGATAAATATATTTGTATATAAAAAGACTTTTTCTAATGCTTGATGTCTTTAATAGATAATTGACTTATTAAAATAAAAATTATATAAATGTACTGTTGTGTTTAAAACATGTAGAAATACAATGTATGACAACAATGGCACACAGGCTGGGACAGTCAGAAATGCAAGTATCCTATTGTAAGTTTCTTTTACATTAAGTGTGATAGCATTACTTGAAGGTGGACTGTAATAAGTTAAATACAATTATATGAACACCATATATTATATATAGTATTATATATAGTATACATAATACAATGAAACAAAGTATTGTAGCTAATAATTCAACAAGTGACATAAAATTAGTAATGAAACTTCTCAATAAAGTAAAGGCAGAAAAGAGAGAAACATAAAGAATAGATGGGAAAAATATAAATTAAATGGACAAATGGAAGATTTAATTCTGACCATTTCAAGAACCGCAATTAAATACAAGTGATCTAAATATACCAATTAAAAGACAAAGATTGTAAGTTCTAATAAAGAAAAGCATGACCCAACTAAATACTGCCTACAACACACACAAACACACACACACACACACACACACACACACATACACAAGTTGAAAGTAAAAGGATGCAAAAAGAAATCCATGTTTTTATTAGTCAGAAGAAAGCTGGAGTGGCTAAATCAACATCAGATAAAATTGATTCCACGGCTAGAATATCATCAGGAATAAAAAAACGTTCTATGATAAATAAAATGAATTCTTCAAGAGGATGCAAAAAAATTAAAGAATTTATCTTTAGTTTACCAGCACTAAAACAATTTTCAAAAAGTCTTTAGAAAAATGAAACAGATATATAAAATTTTGGATCTGCTATAGTTTGAATGTGTCCTTTTCAAAATTCATGTGTTGAAACTTAATCCCCACTGTGATGGTATTAAGGTCTGGGGTCTTTAAAATGTGATTAGGCAGAATGTGTTTGTCTTATTAAAGTGCTTGAGTGTTAATCTCCTTTCCTCTTCCACCACATGAGAACACAACACTCATTCCTGTTTTGCTCTTCCACCCTTCACTATGTGAGGATGAGACGATGAGATGGCATCATCATTGAAACAGGTCCTCACCAGAGACCACACCTGCTGGCACTTTGATCCTGGAATTCCCCTTCTCCAGAATTCTGAGAAAATAATGTTTCATTGTTTATAAATTACGCAGTCTGTGATATCCTTTTACAGTAGCACAGATGGAAGAAGACAGTATTTATCTACACTAATTGTAAATGTGTACGTATGTAAAAATGCTTAATTTTAAAATATCTTCAAAGTTAATTGACATTAAATACAAATTACAACCTGTGGTGGGGTTTAAAACACGTTTAAAAATAAAATGTAGGAAAATAATACCACAAATGCTAGTAAGCAGACATGGAAGTTTACTGTCATAAGATTTATACGATTAAGAAGTGATATCGTACTGTTTGGAGGGACACTATAATAAATTAAATGTATATACCAGAAACCTCAAATAAGCATCTATAAAAACCAGAGTTTTAGCTAATAAGTCAATAAAAGAGATAAAATGAAATTGTAAAAAATATTCAATCCAAAAGATGGAATGATAAGAAGAGAAAAGAACAAAGAACAGAAAGAATAAACAGAAAATAAGTAGAAATATGGTCGATTTAAACCAAATCATATATATTGTCACAAGTAAAGTGGTTTAACACTGAAGTTAACATATTTTAGGTTTTCTATACTCTTACTTTTGTCCACTTGAAATCTGCTACACAGTGTTGTGTGAATGCTTACTATTATTAAACAGTTTATACTATTTTTATATGTAATACTTCTTATTTGTAATATATTAAATTTTTAAATATTTTACTATTTTAAAATATCATATGAGTAAACATATGTATAAATACTATACTTTCATTCACAGGTGTGACTGTTAGCACTGACATTTTTATTCTGAATGCTGCTTTATTTGTTCATTATTTCCGAGGTATTTAAAAAAAATTTTTTTTTTGTTATTACAAATGGTGGTTTCACTTCTACTACAACTTGTAAATAATGATATATATTTATATTTTATATAAGTTATATAGTGTATACTATATATAAATTACCTGTTATAAAATATGTCACACATTTTATACATTATATAAATGACTACATATAGAACCACTGCTTATTTCTTTATGCTAATTATATATCCTCCTGACTTAGCTTTATCAATGATTTTCTAGGATTTTCTAGATTTATTATTACATCATCTGTGAATAGAGATATATTTACTTCCTGTTTTTCCTAATTCTTCTCCCTGTGATTGTTTTATCTCCATTAAAAAATAGTGAAGATGGTGAGGATCCTTCACTTGCTTAGGATTTTAGTGGAAATATGTCTCATGCTTTCATATTTAAAAAGTTTCTAGCTTTCATAATGAGGTATGCATATTTATCATATAATGATATATTAAGGAGTATTTATCAGTTCATATTTATTGAGTCCTTTACATCAGAAATGGGAACCAAATTTTGTCAAATGCCCTTTTGTATTCTGAGAGTATAATGTTATACATCATGTTTTCTGCTCTATTAATATGACGTATTATATCAATTGATTTGTAATGTTAAACTTAGCCTTGCATTTCTGAAATAAATACCATTTGATTATGGTGCATCATTTTCTTAATGTGGTGTTGAACTCTTCTAATTCTTATCCTTTACTTTTATAACAATATTTATTAATGAATATTTATGGACTATATTAAATATTAATGAATAGCTATTAATGGACCTGGTGCTTTTCAAAGAGTAGTTTCTTGATATCTTTCTCTATTTCATCAATGGAAATTGTCCAGTAAGTTTTTTATTTCTACTGCTTTCAATTTTGGCAAACTCTATATTTTTATGAATTATCCATTTTACCTAGCTTTGAAAATGTAATTTTATAGAGACATGCAAAGAAATTCTTCATTATATACAAATATTAAGTTTTGGTTTTGTAGTCATTCCTCCTTTTCATTTTTTATTTGGAAATTTGTGCTTTCTTCCGAATTTTCTTGATTTTGTTGGTTGGTGGGTTGTCTAGTTTATTATATTTATATTTTGTCTGACGAACCAATGAACCGAGGTTTCTAGTCATTAATCAAAACTACTCTTTGTTGTTTTCTATTCCATTATTTTGTCATTGTTTTCTTGTTTTCTATTGTTCTTTGTCTAGCTTCTTGAAGGGAAATGTCATTTTTATTCATTCTTTTTTACTGATAAAAGTTGTTTAGGCTATGGATATAAAAAATTTTTTAAATTACTGTTAGTGCAGTGAGCTGAGATTGCACCACTGCACTCCAGTCTGGGTGACAGAGCAAGACTCTTTTCAATAATAATAATAATAATACTGCTAGAAATATTTGACAATTTTCTGTTATGTAATGTTTTATTTTAGATTTTTCCTTTTGCCTTCTTCAAAGACTTAATTAACATAATAGCCGTATTATTTCTTTGTTTTTAAGTTTCCATGAGGGACAATCTTTTCAGTATGTATTTTTCTATTAGCTTCTAGTTGCTTTCATTGTGCTCAGATTATTCTGTGTCTTATTTCTTCTTAAAGAACTTATCAGTTGTTTCCCTGAAACCAAAGCGATGATCATTTTGTGATATTGCTATGTACAATTAAGAAGGTTTCTTTGATGTATATTCATAAGGCTAAATATTCACATATACTGTAACTTGCTTTGTATACTTGATATATCTTATTTTGAAATTAGTGTGTTAATATTTTCTATTATTACTGTGATTCCTCTTGCATTATCTGTTGTTCCTGCTTTGTAAACATAATGGCGGTGTTATTTGTTGTAGAAACCTTCTCAATTGTTATATCAGTATTTCGAATTGTGACTTCTAGGTTTTTGTCACATTTAATAGATCTTGGCCTGAATTCTATTTGATTTAACATCAACATCACAGCCTCTGCTTTCATACCGTTTTCCTTTCCTATTCATTTTATCATATTTAGCCTTTCTTTCAGATGGTTGTCTTTTGAACACACAGGGATGGGTGTTGCCTTATGAGGCAATTTGGTATTTCAGTTGACAGGATAAGACCATTTAGTTTATTGATATAGCTATTGTTTAGTCTCAATGCTATCCATATTATCTTATCTTATAAATAATATATATATATATAATATCTACTATGTTTCTTTTTACCTATGTCATTTTGGGAAGCTTGGAATATTTGTATTTATATTATTTTAGTAATTATGTTTGTTTTATGCTTTTATAATGCCCTAGTACCACTTTTTTAAAAATTACCTTTTACTATCTAAGTTGTCAGTTTTAAATAGTATCCTGCCAACTATTTAGGTGATGGGTTGACTACCATCAACCAACTATTCAATAATAAAATAATTATTTTGTCTTCCTTTTGTTCCCCCTGTCTTAGCTGAAGTAGTGTTATTTCTAATTTGTATTATAATGGACCTGGTGCTTTTCAAGGAGTAGTTTCTTGGTCTCCTACTAATTTTTGTAGTATAGCTTCATCTCCAGTTTATTGATGTATATCTTTTTGCTTTTCTCTGAATGCAAAATTGACTAGATAATGCTCACTATAAATCTTTGGCCCAAATTTCCCCAATTTGGTTGGATGCAGTTTATCCTCCAGTAAATTCTTCAAGCATGGCACATGAGTACAGTACTTCCTGATTTCAAGTTTATATCCATGTTTAAAAATATTTTTCTGTATGAAAACTTTGGTTTGTACTTTCTTTCTTTGAGTTTCTGAAAAACGTGGTTCCATTCTTTTCTTGTGTTTATGTTGTTCTTCAGAAGCTTGGTATTAGCTTAATTTTTTTGCTCTTGCAAGTAATTTGGTCCTTTCACTTTCTTCTTATCCATGAAGATTTCTTTTATCTTTAAAGTAATAGTTTTGCTGGGCTACAACTTGATCATGGGTCAATTGGCTAGAGTATATCTTCATTTGGGTTTAATATTCTGAGGTACACAACTGACTATTATAGTATGTAGATTTTGGTAGATTTAGGTCTTCTTTTATTTTTGCAAAACTTTTATAGATTATACTACTATATTTTGTTCTCATTATTTTGTTTTTTGTTTTTGGATCACATGATAAAACATGATGAATCTTCTCTGCTTCCTCCTATTTCAACCACTATTGCTCTCTCTTTCTGTCACATTGTCAACAAAAAAGTATTCTAATGTACAATCTCTTAGTCCATATGAGTGAGTTTTTTTTATGATAACTAATAAGAAATTTAGTGTCTGGTCCATGGACTATGATAATTTAAAATTTTACTACCTATTGTGACTTGCTATCCAAAATTACCATCTCAATTCACATTGCACTAACCATAAAAAAAGGTTACCATGTCCCCTTACTCTTGCCCACATCTGCTGTCAAACTTTTTCCCAGTACTGAGGAGTATAAAGTGATATTCAAATTTTGTATTAATTTGTATTATCTTAATTACCAATAATACCAATTGGTTTATTATATATTTATAGGCTGTTATTTCTTTTTCTGTGAATTTCTTGTTCATATGCCCATTTTTCTATTGTATTATCTTTTTAAATTATTGATTTATGGGAGCTCTTTATGTATTGTATCAGGGGAACCCGTCCCCAGTATTTCAACGCAGGTTCTATTTTCCATAAGTGTTGGCCGGCTGAGAAATAAAGAGAAAGAGTACAAAGAGAGGAATTTTACAACTGGGCTGCTGGGGGTGACAACACATATCAGTAGGACCATGATGCCCACCTGAGCCGCAAAATCAGCACGTTTTTATTAAGGATTTCAAAAGGGGAGAGGGTGTATGAACAGGGAGTAGGTCACAAAGATCACATGCTTCAAAGTGCAAAAAGAGAACAAAGATCACATGCTTCTGAGGAAACAGGACAAGGGCAAAACCAGAAACTCCTGATAAGGGTCCAACAAAGATCACAAGGCAGGCAAAAGCAAAGATCACAAGGCAAAGGGCGAAAGCAGAATTACCGATAAGGGTCTATGTTCAGTGGTCATGTATTGTCTTGATAAACATCTTAAACAACAGAAAACAGGGTTCGAGAGCAGAGAACCAGTCTGACCTCAAATTTACCAGGGCAGGGTTTTTCCCCACCCTAGTAAGCCTGAGGGTACTGCAGGAGACCAGGGCGTATCTCAGTCCTTATTTCAACTGCATAGGACAGACATTCCCAGAGCAGCCATTTATAGACCTCCCCCCCAGGAATGAATTCCTTTCCCAGAGTATTAATATCAATATCCTTGTTAGGAAAAGAATTTAGCGATATCTTCCCTACTTGCACATCCATTTATAGGCTCTCTGCAAGAAGAAAAATATGGCTCTTTTTGCCCAACCCTGCAGGCAGTCAGACCTTATGGTTGTCTTCCCTTATTCCCTAAAATTGCTGTTATTCTGTTCTTTTTCAAAGTGCACTGATTTCATATTGTTCAAACACACATGTTTTACAATCAACTTGTACAGTTAACACAAATATCACAGTGGTCCTGAGGTGATGTACATCCTCAGCTTACGAAGATAACAGGATTAAGAGATTAAAGTAAGACAGGCATAAGAAATTATAAGAGTATTATTTGGGAACTGATAAATGTCCATGAAATCTTCACAATTTTTGTTCCTCTACCGCGGCTCCAGCCAGTCCCTCCATTCGGGGTCCCTGACTTCCCGCAACAGTATTGTCAACATTAATCCTTGTATTTTGCATATGAAATATAATCTGTTACATGCATGTATGAGTCAGTAAGTGTATGTATGTATGTATATGTAGGTAATAATTGACTTTTTGACTTTTAAAGTTTAATTTCCTTCTGTGTTACATGTTTTTTTAAAAGTGATGTTGCTATATTTATTCATCCTTTTGTTAATGGTTTTATTCTTTATCATTAAGAAGCCCTCTTTTTCCTATTGCCAAATCATAAACACATTTTCCTATATCTTCTGCTACTATTTTACAGAATTTTAAATATATATATTTATCATATCAGCAATTTGTGAATTTGTTAAGAAGTAGAGTGTTAACCTTTTTTTTCTTCAAGTAAACAGGCAAAAGTAAATAAAATTTTCATGAGGAAAACATTCTTTCAATCTAAGGAAGTCTTTTTCAATGGAATATTGTTTTATTTATCAGAAAAATAGAATGACAAAAGAAAAACATTAATCTTTTATCTGTAAATATTTTTCATAATTGGGGATTTTATAAATAAACATACCTCATATGCAATTGTCTCCTAATCTTGTTACCCAGTCTCAGGTGGAGTTTACAGAGCTTTAGTGCTCAGATTGTGAGATATAATAATTCAACTACATTTCGCTGTAATACAACAGCAGGAGTTTGTGTTGATTTGCCATGACCCTATTTTTAGGAATAGCATTGGAGGAAAATATATATGGTGATGTGTTACATATGAATAGAGAAAACCTGGACTTTTAGCCTGAAGAAGGGAAATCTTAGAGAATTCATGATAGCAATGTTTAAATATTTAAAATAATGTCATATCTAAAGAAAATAGAAATGAAATTTAGTTTAATGACATAGAAAGCTATTTAATAGTAAAACTGACTAAGAATTGGGTAGATGGTCATGTGGGAAAGCAGATTCTGATGACCAGAGATCCTCACAGAGGCTGGGTGGCCAGATTTCAAACCATACAAAAGGGACTAGGATTGAACATTTGCAATAAGTTGAACTTAACTAACATCACTTTCACTTCTAAGATACTATTATTTAATTTGATGCTAATTCACTTGGAACTTTCATAGCCTCATGAAAATTAAATGCTGCTAATATGAGCAGAGGGATTTTCTAATGAAATGTGTGTAGAGTGAAGGACTGGGAAACAGTAAGGGTAATGTTTTGTAATTTATGTTAGATGCCATTAACATACTTCCTAACGTAGTTGAGTGAGGGAAAGTAAGTAGGAGGTGCAAAGTCCAGGAGACTAAAAGCGGTAAGGAGGAGGGGAAGAAAGGCTGACATTTCTGGAGTCTAAAATATTATGGGTACTCAAAACCCCCTAACGTTTGCTGTTGATTTTTTTTTTTTTTTTTTGAGATGGAGTCTCACTCTGTTGCCCAGGCTGGAGTGCAGTAGTGTGATCTCAGCTCACTGCAACCTCTGCCTCCCAGGTTCCAACGATTCTCCTGCCTCAGCCTCCTGAATAACTGGGACTACAGGTGTGTGCCACCATGCCTGGCTATTTTTTTGTGTTTTTAGTAGAGATGGGGTTTTACCAGCAATTAAAACAGTCACTGCAATCACCAGGAGCTGTTGATCTTTATATTGGATCCTCAGCATGCTCCAAGACATCTAAGTCACTCATATCTAGATGTTGTTTTGGTCACTTTTATCTTTGCTTGCAGGTGTTTTTAAACTTCTCTCAACACAAATGTAGATACTTTAAACGAAGTGTTAGGAAGCAAAACATGCTTTCGGCCACATCATATCAATGGTTTTTCTAACTTATATGCAAACAAAACACAGTTGAGTATTCTTTCTAAAGAGTTTGTACAACAACAGGACTGGAACTTCAATTAGATAGTGGAAGTGGAAGCTCTGAGAAAGTGTGTTCATTCATCTGAAATACTGCACCTCATGCCAATTTATTTTATGACCATGGTATATGAATTTGCAGGGTATTGCATTAGTATATTGGGAATTAAAATTTATATGGGGTTAACTATGGAACATATTAATTATTTGCATTTATAACGTGGGAAGGTAATAGCAGAATTGGGTAACTGGGATGGTATGAGGTGAGGCAAAGATGAACAAAACCCAAACTAGACCTAGTGGGTGAACAAGGGCAAGGAGAGGTGTTGGAGGAGGCAACCCTTGTGACGAATCTTCACGATTAATATTATCATAGAAATATTTTATGAAGAAATGAAAAAAAAACAAAAACAAAAAGTCATTCACTCATTGGGAACATAAACCAGCTCTCTTAATATCCTGTATTATCTCTTCTCACATAACTCAGTCTGCCTGATTTAGAATATAGAACAAGGGAAACAAATAGCAGAAAGAAAACTGTTAAATTCTTCATTAAGGGTCTCTAAAGGTCAAATTATACAAGGGAGAGTTTTGACATTTTTGCAAAGGATTGTACAGGAGATACTCAAATAAAAAGCCACTTAGCCTTGATTAAAAGGAAAGGTGATGAAACGTCACCATACCTATTTCCTGAGTGACATGACTTGAAATATTCCTCCCTCCCCATTTTCCTTTCTCCATTCCTTTCTTCCTTCTTTCCATCCTATGTACCCTGTTATTTCTTTCCATAATTTGTTGACCTATTCACTTTAAAATAAAATATACCTTGCCTAAACTATACAATATAAAAATACTAAAATATAAATTTTGGACTTTAATTCACACTGTGAGCGGGTCCTTTTTTCAGAAGAAAAAGTTGTGTTCTTTTTTCCCCCACTGTGGTTATTAGGACATTAGGCTGGTTCAAGGGCAATGTACTGAATGACGAAATAATCTCTGAGCATATCTTTTAACTAAATGCCCAGCATGATACTCTTTGTACTGAATGTTTTAATTGGATACTTTCTCCCTCTGGAGCCCGGAATAAAAATGTTAATCTTATTTTCCAGACATTGTTAGCACTGTTTGCCATTTTCCTAATAAAGCCACAATGCTCTCAGCCTTTCATCATAGCTTTCCAGTAGGTTCCCCAAACATTCTACCCTAATTACTGTAGCCTGGAAATATCACCTTTCACCCCTTGTAAGTTTTACTGAGCAATCAGCAATTTGCTGAGAGGAACAATGACCATCTTTTATATCTCAGACTTCATGTAGCTATGCTTCTCTTAAATCAATTCAGTTTTATGTTCACTCTTTGAGGGATGATAGTGGGGTTGCTATTTCCAATTCTCAGAGAGCAATTGGTAGCAATAGGTAGAAATGCCTCCTATGAAGAAATAATTATCGTGTCTGTTAACCTTTGGATAAGAGTTGGGTGAGAAGCTAGGTGAGAAACTGCCATGCAGGATGAGCTGTTTTCTCTCCTGAAAGTGAGCCTGCTGAAATATGGTTACATTAGCATTGCTTTTCCTTATTTCTGTCTTAAACTTTATTGAAATGAAAAAGAAATGCCTCAGGAAAGTGAAGTCTCTGGTCACTGATAGCACTGACTATAAGTCAAGACACTGCTTCTTTGGTATTTTCCATCCACCTTTCCCCAACCAGTGGGGTGAAAGGGGCTCCTCATATTGAGGTTTCCTTTGAACCCCGAATGGTGGTATTCAAGCTAAATGAATCAGGGAGAACTAATTCTTTTCTTTTCTTCCTTTTTGTGAGGAAAGATTTATTATTAATGATGTCAATAAATAGAAGCAAGAGTGCAGAACCAATAGAAATTTGAGTATGACAAGTACACTTATGCACCAGAGGAGAAATCTGAAGTGCATACTCAAAATAGGAGGAAAGAGCAGCTCTTCTCACAATGAAGGGTGAGATACAGAGGGTAGAGTTTGCCTAAACACTGACCAAATGCCAGCAATTAATTTCTGCAGGGAAAGTACAATAAAATACAATGAATATTCCCCTTCAGAATGTATGCTTGAAGAGGAGAGGAAGAATTAGAACTTAGGGAATATCTTGTGTCTTTGAGAAGTACTACATACAACATCTCAGTTGCTTTTCATAGCACCTCTGGAAGATATTCTATTTGCATTTCATATACCTAGTAATGGAAAGATTAAGACAGCTCTCTCAAAGCACATAGCCAGAGGATGGAGGGATGAGATTTGTTGGGCTATGAACCCATTGCTCTGTCTACTATAGCACACTGTCTCAAACTGAGAAGCGGTTAAGTGTGGAGACAAAAACATGTTCAAATTGTTGCTATATAAATTATTTAAGCAGAGAGTTATAATCTTTGTTAAGTTGTTTAATCGTTAATGTAAGATATATTTATCAGATGTACTATGAGCATGGGGATGTAGTAGTAAAAAGTAGACAAAGTATGGCATTTAAGAAACTCACAGTATAGGAGGAAAAATAGTAAACAAATAATCGTTAGTGTGATGAATGTTCTAAAAGAACATTCCTGGATGCTATAGAAGTAAAAATGCTCCATCTAGGTAAATTTATAGGCTTAACAGGGGAAGGAGAGGATGATATTAACAAATCACGTAGAGGAATTCACCTATGTGAATAACCCAGAAGATGGTGGTAAGATCTATTCGATAAGATCATTCCATTAGAAAATGAGAGAAAACACAATTTAAACTGGTTTAGGATAAAAGGAAATTAATTGACTAATCATAGTGATCACACTTCAAGGTTATTTGTGTTCCAAACATGAATTGATTTAAGGCCTAAAATGTGTCACAAGGATTTATCTCTGAGTTCTACTTCCTCTGTTTTGGCTCCATTCTGACACCACGCAACTTGAGGCTCATATCATTATGAGCTGATCATTGAGAATGAAAGAGATTAAGACTTTTCCCAAGAATCACATAGCTAGAATAGAAGTTTGTCAAAGGAGACCTAAAACAAAAGTCACACAACTGATTCTCAACTGACATTAGTATACTCTCTTGGGTCATTAGACCACATACAATAAATCACTGTGTTTGGAGACAGAAGGTACTGATTGGCTTACCCTATTAGTTAAAAATGAAGATTAGATTATCCAGAGACCAACTGGTCTACACTTAACACTAGAGAGTTAGTGGGTACTGTGTGCCAAAAAAAAAAAAAAACCCTCCAAATCAGAATTAATAGATTAACATTTCACACTAATTATAACTCAATAATATTTGCAGAGAAACTTGTGTGTAAGCCATTAAGATCAGGCCTAAAAATGAGTCAAAATTATTTATGTTCTGTTCATCAAAGCCCTTACAGTCTAATAAAGCAGCCAAAATAATAGATACACAAATAAGAATTATATAAGGTAGGATAATTCAGCCATTATCATGAACAGGCAAGTTAGAACTTTTACTTTTTCTTCTGAAAATTATCCTAAAGCAACAAGGGAAGAAAAAACTTAAAGAAGAAAACCTCAACTTTCAGTAGACCTTGGAGGCATAAATAATCTGCAGACTCCAAAATCTCTTTAATTGTTGTGAAATGTGATAATCAGTTAGAAACCACATAGAAGGAAGTAAAGAGAAAATGTATGGAGCACTGCAAGAATGCCAAATAGCGGCATCTTAGAAAACACCAGTAAATTATACTTCCTGAAAGTATTAGTTTTATTTTGCTGAATAGCAGATTGCCACGAATTTAATGAAATAAAGCAACATATACTTCTATTATTTCACAGGAGTCTGGGCAGGAGTCTGGGCAGAGTTTAGCTGAGTGTTCTGCTCAGGGTACCACAAGGTTGCAGTGAAATTGTCAGCCAGGCTGCATTCTCATCTGGAGGCTCTAGGGGAAGAATCTGCTTTCCAGCTCATTCAGATTGAGGAGAATCCATAACCTTAGGGGGTCTGGACGAAAGCTGAAGAGTTATGTTTTGCTGGCTGTTGGCTGAATGTGAGCTTCAGGTCCTAGAGTCTATTCACAATTTATAGAGGCTGTCCACAGTTCTTTGTTACTTGGACTTCCTCAACAAGGCTTCTTATTTCATCAGTTCAACAAGAACACATCTCTCTTTCCAGTGTGCTAAGACTCAGTCTTACATAACACAACATAATCATGGGAGTGAACGTTACCTTTGTTATATTCAATTGAATTGTTTGGAAGGAAGTCACAGGTCTTACCTATATTTAAAGGGATAGGATTATTAAGACAGAATACTAGGAGTCAAGAATCACTGTAGGTCTTTTAATGTTTGTCTACTACCCTGAAGTATCCCAACCCCATATTCTGAAGTAATACTATAGCCTTTGTTTGTAATCACAGGTGGAGAAGCTGCAGTGAGCAAAAACATACTAGAACTGTTCTGGTTCAGATAAACAGAAGAATTAAGTATCAATAAAAATTCTGCAAAGGGGAGTTAAAGAATGCATTTAGTGCTTGTAGTTGCATAAATAATAGCTTATGAGTTGTGAAAGCTCTCTAGCATGTAAGACTACTTTTGCAGCCCACCCCGACAAAGGAACCTTATGCAAATAGCTCTTCCAGGAAAATCTAGACCAAAGTTGAGTGTTTAAGGCATTACTTACTGAATACCCATTTGCTCTTTCATTATTGTTATATTTTTCATTAAATATTCTTAAGACACAAGTCTTGCTATGTTGCCCAGGTTGGTCTGGAACACCTCAACCTCCTGAGTGGTCCTGACTACAGGCATGCACCACTATGCCTGGCTTCCATGTGCTCTATTATGTTTTCCAGTCTGTGTTACAGTTTGATTGGGGCAGTGTGACTTACTCTGCCCAGTGGGCTGTTCATAGAACTGATGTAAGCCATACCAGGCTAAGGCATTTATAAGCCAGCATGTCTTTTTGAAAACCATCAGACTCAAGTAATATCTTAAGAGAAGAAAACCTGGACTTTTGAGTCATTATAGATATAGCCAAGGAAAATAATGGAAAGAAATGACTTCTCAAATCGTGGATTCAGGGGCTGTAGAGAACAATGAACCAAGATGCTTCTTGTAGAGAGCAGAAACACAGCCTATAACTTCAATAATGTGTCAAAACAAATAATTGAAAATATAATTCCAGAAAATTTCTCTAAAATAAGAGTAAACAATGGATAAGAAAATTAATTCAGTTTGATCAAAACTAAGATATGTCATTGTTTAGTTATTGGATTTCAAAGACAAAGGAAAAATAGTTGGGCAGCCTATCAAAAATATCAAGTTATTTATATGGAAGAAAAATTAGGTCGGTCTCATTTATTCATAGCAACTTTCTGTGCCCAAACATGAGCATCTAAAATATTCACAAGAAGAAAGTTATGTCCAATAAATTTTATATTCTGCCAAGATTTTCTTCATATTAATATCAAACAATTTTGAACAGTCAAGAACCCAAAGAAAATTGTTCCCTTGGGCCTTTTTTGAAGAAACTGCTGATCTCTATGCTTTTCAAGAGATAAGTGGGAAATTAAAAAACTGGAGAAAACAGTACATTTATTTAACAATAGAACTGAAAGAGGAAAATGTGGATTGAAACTGTATAGCAGAATGAAAACATTAAGTTTCTAAGAAGCTAGAAATTCAACAACTTACGCAAATTGGAAAGGAATTTTAGAAAGAAGGTATGTGTAATTACATTTGTTGGTTGTTTCATCTGTAAGATCTGGGAGGAACAGATATTATTTAAAATCAACCTCATACTTAAAAAATTAAAAAATATATTTAAAAGCATATTTAATGATATAAAAGTAAAAAACAAAGGTAGTGTTATTAACTAAAATATGACAGTGATGGGGGAAATGAGGTTCACAGACCAATTAAAAATATTATTCAGATGGTATTACACAGCAAGATACAACTTTATTCTATAAACCAAGAACAAACCTAAATTAAAGTGACACAGAAAAGTTAAAAATAAAAAGGATAAACACAGTTATAGGAAGCAAATATAAACAAAAAGGAAACAGATATGGCAATTATGTTATCAGAAAAGGTAGGCCCAAACCATTACACTGGACACAGAAGTTTATACAGCTAAATCATGTAATTCACAAGGAAACTATAGTAATGGATATTAAAGAACAAATAATATAGTGTCAATGTCTATAAAAATGAAACTTTGGTAGACTCGGAATTAGAATATACTTAAAGGAAAGTTTAATTAATATCTCCCAGTCCTTGAGAAAGTGAAACAAAAAGTATTGGTGCAGAGGAAAATCTAAATAACATATACACAATGTGATATTATACAGATTTATATATCAAACTTTATATTCTGAGTCTAGAGAATATGGCCTCTTTTCAATGCCCCAAAAATAGTTAAAGAAAATGACCATATCTTAGGCTAAAAAAAAAAAAACCCTCAAAAATACAAATATGGCTGGAAACATTTCATCATAATGCAACACAACCAATTTTTTTTTAAAAAAAGAAAAAAGCACCTTCCGTTTTTAAATTACAAAATTATCTAAAAAAAACGATTGAATATATTAAGAACTACAAACTGAGACTGTAGAATATATAATAAAAATTATAATGAAAATGTGACCTATCAGATCTAATGGAATAATTATAGCTAAAACAGTGCTCAAAAAATTAATAGCTTTAAAAACACTAAATCTATTTTAAAAATATACAGGCAGTGAATAAATCCAAGAGTTGAAGATTCACAAAACAAACTGATGAAAATGGAAAGTATTATGAAGGAAAAAAAAATTAATGAAAAATTAATGTAAAATTAAAAATTAATGTTTTAAAACAGAACAATTCTAGGGATCATAAAGGAATACAAAGGCTGATTCCTTGTAAAAACAAACAATTCAATAAAATACATAAATCCATACCTAAACTAAATTAAGAAAAAGGAAGAAAGTATTAATACCCAAGAAAAATCACACACACACGAACACACCAATGTATATAGACACACATACACATATATATAGGCACAAATACACATATGCATAGGAAATAATCATAAAATTTAAAAAAAAAATAATAAAATATTAAAAAACCAATTTTCTCAACACTAAATAATTTAGAAAAATTACATGATATGGATATTATCTATGCAAATGTAAATGGAAAAACTAATTCCAGGACAGATAGAATTCTATACAGATTGATTTTCATAGGACAAAACTTAAAATTGTCAAAGAGTTTAATACTCCAATTAGAAAGTGAATAACTAGACCTGTATAATTTCTGAGGATTCAACCAAGTCTTTAGAAATAGATAATGCAATAACTTCTAAAACTATTGGAAAAACAGAGAAAACTTCTAAAGTATTTCTTTTTTAAAGCAGCTATATCAATTAACTCCAAAACCTGACCAAGTTTGCATAATAATGAAATCTATAGACCAAACTTACTCATAAACATCAATGCAAAAAGCCAAAATAGGATATTAGTATATAAATTCAGTCACAAAATAAAAAACATGACATCATGAGCAGTGGATTTCATTCCAGGATGATTAGATATTACTAAATTTATTAGTATATTTCATTCCATTATTAGATTCATTAAAACAAAATCATTGACCATTGAGTCTGCAATAGAAATATTCTTCACCAGAGATACATCAATAAATGAGAGACAAATTCTCTGCCATATGGATTTATAATCAAGTGGGGTGGTTGAATGAGAAGTAAATTTTTATAATAATAATTAGTTATACAGTTTTCTATTTGGTGATACATGCTAAAGAAATCCTGATGCAGGGAAGGGGAATGGGGAATAGTGTGTACTGGACATAGACGAGAAGAGTTGCAACGTTAAATGGAGTGCAAGGGAAGTTCTCAAAAGTTAGGTGACACATTTGAACCTTGTGGAAATCAGAATTCAGTGATATAGATATGATGAGATTTGTTCTGATTATCTCAAGGCAAATAGGGTGGCAAATGTGTGAATGTTAGGAGAGTTGGGGAAGGTTTCCAGGAGCACATACAGCTCTAGGGTCCATCTTTTTGCTCTTGCTGTTGGAGGTGAAGAAGCCAACCAAGGTCACTGCACACAGAGAGGGAGTAACTCCTGGGCACCTGCTCTAGGCCAGAAGATGAAGGTGCAAAAGCCAGGAGAGATTCACTCTTCTCCAGAGCACTGAGAACTGTGGAGGAAATGTGTGATTATCTCCAATAATGCTGAAAAGTCTATTTTTAAAAATCGACTGTTCTTAAGGAAATACTAGTAGCTGTACATTCCTCTATCATGATGACTGTATCTGTGTCAGCACTAATGTCAGTATCAGGCTTCACTAGGCCTCAGGGAAGGAAATCACATTGAACCAGAAACAAGATGGCTGTGCTCACTGTTGCAACTGTTGGGTTTGAAAATAATTACTGAATACGTTAGGCAATAAATTAGACATGAATTAGGAAAGGAAGAGATTAAACTGTCTCTTAGTAGCTTAAATGATTCCAAGACAGAAACTCATAATAGAAATCATTGAAAAAACACACAAATAATATGAAAATGTGATAAATTATTGGGGTATAAATCAATACTCTACAGAAATTAATAAAATTTTTATGTAAAATAGAAAACACTTAGAAGGTATAGGGCAAAGTTAAAATAACCACATTTACAATAGCGACAGAATGATAAAATAACTAGGAATATGCTTAACAAGAAAAGCAAGAGACCCATTTGAAGAAACATTTAAAATACCCTAGAAAAATAGAAAAAGGAGAGCTGAAACAAATAGAAACACAGATCATATTCTGATAGGAAGTCTCAAAAAGTAAAATGCCAGTCCTCTCTGTAAGTTTAGTTTTAACATGATCTCAATAAAATACTATTAATTACATTGTTCTTGCCTTTTTAAAAAATTGCAACTAATCAAAATGCTTCCACAGTGTTTTACCAACTGAGAAAATAACAGAAATACCTAGGAAATTATAAAAATGAAAATCAGAGAGATAGGCTTAGCCCTACCATTTATTAAAATAATTATAAAGCCTTAGTAAATAAGACTTTATGGTCATGTCTCATAAACAGACATGGAGACCAAAGGAATAGAAAAGAAATGCCAGAATTGGACTCAAGTACATCTAGGAATATAGGTTATGAAAGGCAATATATAGTATCAGTGAAGAAAATATAGATAAGTCAATAAGTGATGTTAGGACAACTGGTTACTTAGTCAGACATAGTTAAATTCATACTTTCCATTTGTTACCAAAGTAAGTTTCTAATGGATTAAAAGTGCAAATGTAAAATATAAAAGTATAAAACAAGACCATAAAATAATACATCCCAAATCTTGGAGGAAAAATAATATGTCTAATTCTGACTAAACACTCCAGAGTCATTAAAATGGATCAATTTGATAACCTAGGAAAGAACATCTACAAACAAACACAACAAATGTAACATGAGAAAAATATATATGTAAATTATTATATTTCTAATTTATAGCACTATAAAAGGATAATTTTTCTTAGGTGATAGGAAATCTAGAAAGCTTTAAGAAAAATATCACAGTCACAGTAGAAAAACAAATAATATAGAGAGTTCAAATAAAGGAAATAAAAATAAGTCCTAAAAACAATTCAGGTAATGGCAGTTTCATCTTTCTAGTTGTTAAGGCCAGAACACTTGGAGTTACAATTTACTTCATTTATCTTATACCACATGTTCAATCCTTCATGAAGTCTTATTTGCTACATCTAGAATCTGACAACCTACTTTTACCACTACCACCCTGGTCAAGCTGCCATCACCTCTTAATGGGATTGCTGCATCAGCCCTCTAACTGTCTTTCTTCTTTCACTCTTTCTTTGTATGGCCTAATCTTAACAGCAATTAGAGAAATCTTTTTAAAATATATGTCATATTATGTCCTTCTTTTGCTCAAATTACTCATTGGTTTTCCATTTCATTGAAAACAAAAGCCTGGTCCAGTGCAGTGGCTCATGCCTGTAATCCCACCACTTTGGGAGGCCAAAGCAGGTGAATTACTGGAGGTCAGGAGTTCAAGACTAGCCTGGCCAAACTGGGGAAACTGTCTCTACTAAAAATACAAAAATTAGCCAGGCGTGGTGGCAGACACCTGTAATCCCAGCTACTCAGGAGGCCGAGGCAGGAGAATAGCTTGAACCCAGGAGGCAGAGGTTGCAGTGAGCTGAGATCGTGCCACTGGACTCCAGCATGGGTGACAAAGCAAGACCCTGTCAAAAAAAGAAAAGAAAGAAAGAAAGAAGGAAGGAAGGAAGAAATGGAGGGAGGGAAGGAGGGAGGGAGGGAGGGATGAAGGAAGGAAAAAAAAAGAAGAAGAAGAAAAGCAAAGCCAACCCAAAGCCCTTTAAGTTATCTACAAGGCCCTGTGCATTCTGGCTTCTTGTCATCTCTCTGACAACTTCTACCACTCTTCCCCTCTCCATTTCTGCTCTGACCACACTGAATTCCTTGGGATTATTCCAAGATGCTAGAAATTCTCCCATTTTGAGAATTTTGCACTAGTTGCTCCTTCCGCCTGGAACTCATTTCCTAAGATACCTGTTTAGCCCATTTCCTCATCTTCTTCAAGTTTTTGCCCAAATGTCATCATATCAAGAAGCCTACCTTGGTTATCATCTCCCCTCTACCTTAGTCTGTTTTATATTTCTTCTTAACAATCATCATAATCTAACATATTATAGAATTTACTGTACACATATCATTACATGTATAATTATATACATATATATGATTTCTTTCTGTTTGGTTCATTTTTATATTCCTATCACCTATAATAATAATGGTACATAGAGGCACTTAATAAATATTTGTTCAGTAAATAAATTTAGTTATATTCCCAGTCTTACAGAGAAAGGCAAATTAAAATTCCAATAAGATGCTAGTTTTCACTTAACTGGCAAAACCCAAAAGCTGGTAACACACTCTGGCTAAACATACTTTGCAAATTACTGATAAGAGTATAGTATGGTATGAGGCATATGGAAAGCAATTGTGCAACATCTGCTGAAATAATTGGTATGTGTCTTTTGGTTTAGCAAGTTTTTGTATTTATACATGGATGAAATAACTTATATTCAGGTTATACGTTGTTATCTTCTTGTTACAGTAAAGGAATAGAAAACAATGAAAAGTTAATTGGAAACTGGTTGAATAAATCATGGTACATTAACCCAGTGGAATACTATACAACTAGGAAAAATAATGAGTAGTTCTCTATGCAATGATTTGGAAAGCTTTCCAAAGTAACTTGTTAAATTTAAAAGGCAAGGCACAGAGCAGTGTGTACAGACATCTAGCATTTGTGTAAAGAGGGACACCAAGCAAATATATATTCATAAGACTTATATACATATATGGAAACACTGGAGGGATACAGAAAAAACCAATTGGTGTTTACAGAAGAGGGGAGTAGGAAAAGGAAAGGAGGAAAATAAAAGTAAGAGGAAGATATTTTTATCCATACTTTTTAAAAGATTTTTTAATCATGTTAAATATGACCTATTTAAAACATAAATAAACTGAATGTAAAACTATCACAAGGCAGTAAATAAAATTACCCACAAAAGGGGTACAGTTAAAAGAATTGAATTGCCAAACACACTCTGAAGAGTGATATAAGTGCACAAGTTTTCCTCAGAACTTAGACATTTGTTAAACTTTTGAGACTCGATTACGGAAAATCAATATGTAAATGGATGAAGTCAGCCATATGGAAAAACACCCACCTAAGTAATTATTTCTTAGAAATGGGTGGTCCCAATCAAGAGATGAGGGTGTATTTTCTATCAAAATATGACTACATTAGCATACTTAAATCATGACTAAGACAATGCTATTAATATATTAAAAGGGTACGTATAGCCACCGAAGGTACATGGTTTATCAGAAATATAGAAATGTTAGAGTCAAAAAGAGAAGCTGGCAGTTCATGCCTCAATATCCCACAGTGGGAGTCCTCCAGACAATGATCCTTAGCATTATGGTCTGCTTAACATACACACCCGCTGTGGAGACAGCTGCAACAAACCATTTAAGCTTGATCTCAAAATCCATTGAAACTATGTAACTCCATAACATTATTTTAATTATAAACAACTTTCTAATTATAATCATATACAGATTTCTGAGAGAGAATAAAAGTATTAGGGCCATTTAAACATTTCATTCTACTTGATAATTATATTTTTCAATGAAAATTACCACATATACATTTTGTTCCCTTGAGATTTTGATTAGTGTGAGTCTATATCCCTGACTCTGAGCATCTTAGGGATACTGAGAGATGCTACAAATCTGTGAAACTGAAGACTGTGTTGAGAGTTGAAACAGTATCACTGAAGTATTGTCAGGGGCATTGTCAGAATAACCAGGTAGCAACCTTCTTATATCACTTCCTATTACTCTAATGACAAACAAAGATAATTGGCTAGAGGAAAACAAGGTGGGAAGAAGGAGCTGACCTAGTTAACTCCCAATATATCCCAGTTTTTAAAATATATTAGGATGAAAATGTGAAAAAAAGTTGTTGGTAACTAGCCATAAAGGAATAATTTAAAAAAATTATGTATCATCTTTTATCGATCAATTCCATTAATACAGTACAATTATAAAATACATTGTTAATAAAGTACCAAGTAGGACACTATTCATGTAAAAACTGAAGAATGTTGAATTCCTTGCTTTTCCATGCTATCTAAATGAAAATTGATAAGAACTTCTATGTCATTTTCTGTTAATGACCACTCAAGCAAAGAGAATATGTCATTAGAAAAAAACAACACTTCCTGCAGAGTATCACATTTTTCAAAGTATGGCTATGGTGACTAATACATTTATTTTAAGTACGGAATTAAGAGGTAGAACCTTCACAAGAACATGGTACCAAAGTTCCAAGTCCCCAGTTATACAAATGATTTTCTTTGAGTTTGAAATTTCATTTATCTTAAACCATTTTCTTTAAATGGAGTTTAAATCTATCGCTCAAGAGGTTTTTTGTTTGTTTGTTTGTTTGTTTGTTTTTTGCCTGATATGTTGAAGTTTTAGGTGTTATCAAGTATTTATTAAATACTGGGGCAAGGAGTATGGTAACATCCTGAAGGCAACACTGTTCTAGTTCCTCTTCTTTCCTTAAAGCTACTTGTCTTTCTGTGTCATTTGATCTGTCCTTCCTTCCAGACTGAAATCTTCTATTCCATATCTTTTGCTTTTTGTTTTCTTTCTGTCACTCTGATGCTACTTACTTGCAGGAAAAACCTGATACCTTTCCTAATTATGTGAGGAATTAAAGTAGACAATGTTTGCAGATATAAGGAGGTGCTCATTTTTTAAAAAATGTGCTAGGCACAGTGCTAAGCACTTCACAAATATCTCCTCATATAATATTCACAATCACCCTGTTGTATTCTCATATTGCAGAGGAGAAAGCCAGCACTTATAGAAGTCACTTTATCTCACATCATTAGCAAGAAGCAAAGTCATGTTTAGAGCTCAAATTTTTGGAACTCCAAGAAATATATGACTTTAAGGAGCAGGCAAGATTGAGTGACTCTCCTTTTCCCTGATGATTTTCCACACACATCCCCTTCCTAGCCTTTCAGATACAGGTGCTCTGGGGATGATCCAGAATTCCTAAGTAGTAACCTTGTCCATGGATTGGGCCCTTATGGATTCTCTTTGTAGCATTGACTGGGTCGTCTGTAACATTCTTCTGACTCACTGTAGAACTGGAACTCAACCCTGATGTCTTCTCTTGGATTCTTTGGGAAACATTGAGATTGAAGTTAGCATACAGAAAGCTTATTGAGGGCTATTCTTTTTGATAATACCTGTTGAGGAGGGAGTGAGGAAAGCAAGATTGCATACTGGGAGAAACTGGACTGCGATGCACTTGCAACAGAGACCTCAGCTCATTGCACCGTAAACTCTGGAATTTTTACGGACTTTTACTGCTTATGCTGATTAAACTGCTTACTTTGTTTTTATGCTTAAGGTAATTACATAATTACATACATTTTAGAAAGTAATATATTAACAACGTACAATATTTATTTATTTTTATTTTATTTTAATTAATTTATTATTATTATTATACTTTAAGTTTTAGGGTACATGTGCACATTGTGCAGGTTAGTTACATATGTATACATGTGCCATGCTGGTGTGCTGCACCCATTAACTCGTCATTTAGCATTAGGTATATCTCCCAATGCTATCCCTCCCCCCTCCCCCCACCCCACAACAGTCCCTAGAGTGTGATGTTCCCCTTCCTGTGTCCATGTGTTCTCATTGTTCAATTCCCACCTATGAGTGAGAATATGCAGTGTTTGGTTTTTTGTTCTTGCAATAGTTTACTGAGAATGATGATTTCCAATTTCATCCATGTCCCTACAAAGGACATGAACTCATCATTTTTTATGGCTGCATAGTATTCCATGGTATATATGTGCCACATTTTCTTAATCCAGTCTATCATTGTTGGACATTTGGGTTGGTTCCAAGTCTTTGCTATTGTGAATAATGCCGCAATAAACATACGTGTGCATGTGTCTCTATAGCAGCATGATTTATAGTCCTTTGGGTATATACCCAGTAATGGGATGGCTGGGTCAAATGGTATTTCTAGTTCTAGATCCCTGAGGAATTGCCACACTGACAAATTTACAAGAAAAAAAACAAACAACCCCATCAAAAAGTGGGCGAAGGACATGAACAGACACTTCTCAAAAGAAGACATTTATGCAGCCAAAAAACACATGAAAAAATGTTCACCATCATTGGCCATCAGAGAAATGCAAATCAAAACCACAATGAGATACCATCTCACACCAGTTAGAATGGCAATCATTAAAAAGTCAGGAAACAACAGGTGCTGGAGAGGATGTGGAGAAATAGGAACACTTTTACACTGTTGGTGGGACTGTAAACTAGTTCAACCATTGTGGAACAATGTACAATATTTAAAATCGATTTTCATATCTAAAACACTAAGGTTAACAATTAGGATTAAAGTTGCTTTTCTTCCACTAAGGACATTAACTTAAACCACTTGAGAAAAAAATCATCTCGGGCTACATGTTCTGTAAAGCACTTTGATATAAACCAAGTAGAAATGCTAAATAAAATACATATGCTTCTCATTATACCTGAAAATTTAAAAGCACAACAGAAATCCCTCAGAGACAGTAATTGAATTACATTACTTGAAGAAATTAAGTTTAGCAACATGTTTTACTAACCTAAAAAATACTGTATTCATATACATTAGTGACAAACATTCAAAATGTTATTTTAAAATAATATTGTATAAATGTAAACAAATACTATAAGGTACCAAAGACATTTTGGAAACAATGAATAATAACTTTATAAAGTGATAAATTTTACTGAGAACAAAATAGATTAAAATAATACAACATATACCATGTTCATCCACAGAAATACCTTATAAAAATGGTAAATTCTCCTAAATTTAATTAAATTACATTAAAACATAAGTAAGTTTTTCATTAAAATTAGCACATTAATTCAAAAATTTAAAGAAAAAACTAATGGTTAAGAAAATCCAATAGAATTTTGAAAACCAAATGTAGCATAAGCTGTGAGATATTAGGCCTTATTATAATATCATAGCAATTTTGATATTGTTTTATTAACAGAGAAATAGATCAATACAAGCAAAAAGAGTGCCCAGAATGAGGTCTATGCATATGTGGAAATGTGAAAATTTTATATAGATTATAGAAATGTACTTATATGTCAGAGATAGAATTACACAATAGCTGGTAATGGCAGATCATTCAATAAATTATGCTGTCACTATTTGTTATTCATATCTAGTTAATTAGATCTCTATCTATCTACATATATCTATAAAGTGGGATGACTACCTCATATTATACGCAACTCCAGATGGAGCAATGTCTTAACCGTGAGAAATAAAAAAACAAGATATTTGATGGGAAAAATGATATTTTAAGCATGTAACTGGTGAGTAAAGAGTATATAAAGAACTCCTAGAAATCAATAATGAAAACAATTCAATAAAATAATGCCCAAATAATATAAATGTAATCAACAGAAGAGTATATCATAATGTCCAGTAACCATATGAAAATGTGCGCATCTTCATTAGGAATTAGAGAAATGCAAACTAAAATAAAGATATGAACTTTCATACAGAATTAAAAATATTTAAAAGTTTTATAATACTAAATTTTAGATAAGTGATCACAATTAAAGATAGTAAAATGGTAAATCTGTATAACTCAAGAATGGACTCACGGAGCTCCTATGACTACAGACTAGAGGAATAGTTTGCACATATGCCCCGGGAGACAGACTGGGGACAATATATGGTAGCATTATTTGCAGTAATAAGAGTAAGAGCATTATAATTTTTTATGCCAGTAGAGTGGATAATATGGTGTTTGGTGTATAACCATACAGTAGAATATTTTGCATAGCAGTGAATAAATGGAATAAATGTATATAGATAGATATAGGTCACAAACATTTTGAAAGAATAAGCAAATTACATAGTACATATGATGTTTATAAACATTTTTAATATATGCAAAACTATACAAGTACTGCTGAAGAACACACACAGTAACAACTTAAAAATCAGAAAGTAGATGATAAATATTAGATTTATTATATCTATGTTTATGTATACTCTATGTTTGGGGATGGAGTTGGCAGGAAATGTAACATGATAAGAAAAATACATCAATTGACTTTAATGGGTTGACACGATTGTATATACAGTAGGGTTAATTACTTTTAATAGCTTTTTAACATCTAAACTATTTAACATAACACTGTATATAAATACACTTTCTAAAAACTCTCCAATTTCACTAAGTATTTGGAGAAATAGAAAATTGGTGGAAAGTTAGATAAGATTTGCTGGATAATTTTGGCTTGTCATTCAGTGGCTGTGACTATTAACTACATTCTGGTATTTTGTCCTTTGTCCCCAAATCCATGTTAGCAAAAATTATGTTGCCCGAAAGTTATTGCTGGGCTAACATGAATTATTTCTAAAATTTTTAAAAAATGAAGATTTCTTGTAGACAAAGGAAGCCATAGGGAAATAATATTCAACTGCACAGAAATTTCCAAGTGATTGTTTAGTAAGGTTGTAATTTTTTCCAAAGAGAACATGTTTCAGATTATACTCCATTAGATTCAGAATCTAACTCCATTAGTCGTTACCTGAATTAACTTAGTAAAATGCCTTTGTTTCTCATAATAGCTGTCTGGAAATGGGTAGAGTAATGCCTCACAGAATTATTAATTTGGAGTATCACAATGAAAATTTTATGTTAAAGTGCCCTGCACATTAGAGGTATTCAGTGAGTTCTGCTGCTTTCCCTTTCTAACCAGTGAAGTCATGGTAGATTTCTTCATTTATTGCCCAAGTATTTTATTTCTTTTTGGAACAAAAACTGATTTTGCTAATAGCAACCAATAAAATCCCTCTTCTCCCTATTTTAAAGTTTCTTCTAAGGGATTTTAATTTCTAAAAGCTGTGTTGGTCTGGGCTACTTGGTTACATATGAACATAACAGAGAAAACTTTCAAATCTTTCCTTTTTGTCCTTGATTTGAAGATTTTAACCTGCACTTTCTTGCTTGACTATGTAAGCTAATTAAGAGCTAAAATTATTTTGTTATCAAATTTAACACTTTTAGTAATCATTTCCAGTTTCTTCTACTATAAATACATCAATACAAGATCCACTTGGACTGTAACACCAAAATGCATAAAACATCAATGCTTTGTAAATACTGGTTATTAACAGTCTATAAGATTGTTTACCCCAAAGCTAAATGCTGATATGAATAGTTTAATGAATGTTCTTCAGAGTATTTCTAGCAAATCATAGCCTATAGGACCTATTTTCAATCTAATAAGTTGGAAAGTGGAAGGAAGATGTCTGAGCTGAATGTTCTACTGTTTTCTACTTTGGGAATATAAATTGGCTCATTTGTTTGAGTACTATAAATTACACAGCTAAATCTCTCATTACACCACAGGAAGCTCTAGTCCTCTGAGTAATTACTTGATTATCTTTTATTCTGAAAGGTAAAAAGAATAACCTCTCAATCGATAATGCACAATTAATAGAATTAAAATATTGAGCAGGGCTCAAAGCCCTTTAACACTCGTAGAGAGTGGCTTTTGCCACTGAAACTGGAAAAACATTCCATTCTTTTATGTTCTGTTTCTGAATAAGAGCAAAGAGACAGACGATTATCGGAGAAGAGATAGGAGCACAGGCCGTAAAGTGTAGCAGAGGATAATAGATTGGACAAATTTCTCATTTCTTGACAATAACCACTTCCGACCATATTTCTCCCTGTTCTGTGGTAGAATTCCCAGACTCCTCCAGTCTCCAGAAACTTCCACCCTCATCCCAACCTTCATCAGCCTATGATTCCCATTTGAGGACTTTGTTTCACCATAACGTTTTAATTTCCTAGGCAAGAAAGTAGATGTCAAAAAATATATATTTCACTAAAAATTGATCTGACAAACATATTTGATCACTGTTCAATATCTTGCTTGAGGTTGATAACTGGAAGCAAGGATCTGAATTTAAGGCATAAGAAGATGTCAAGTCTGCTTAAGTCTCCTATTTGTTAACTACAAGGTGACAAGCCAAATTTTCAGCTTGGTGATTTAGGGAAGGTCAATAGAATTGGAAATCAGAATGAAAAACAAACTTTAGAAAACATGATTTTTCATGTGATTGTATAGAACAATTAACATGTTAAAAACGGAAGTTATTTAATAATAAGGATAAGAAATATGAGTAATCCTATTGAGTTTTAAAACAAAATTTCAGATGTTAATTTTCATATATATACATACAGATGTACCCATATATACATATACACACATAAGTACAGATATGTATAGCTGTATAAATACATATTATCCATGTATGTATATATGTAATAGAAAACAAGTAGAAAATTTGGCAGCATTCATAGAGCTAGGGATTCAACAGTTCAAGAAGTTTAGCAAGGCCAGATCTATACAGAGACTCCAATGTGAAGAAGAAAGTTCCTTTCTGACTTCCAGAGAAGACACAAAGAATGTAGAGGAAATGTATGTTTGAATACAAAATTACTTTTTTCTTTAGTTTCTTAACTTCTTCACATGCTAAAGAACTTTTTGTGGTGTTATGGTTGTTAATAAGGCCAATCTTAATACCAATGTTTTCTGGCATTTCTTTGGGAACAATGTTCATAATGCTGTTTTGTTCAACAATGCTTTTGTCTGCTTTTCCTGTCAAGTCATTTCTTACTTAAACATTCAAAATGAAGTGAGCTCTAAGGTTCAAAGTGAATTTCCCTCTTCTAAGGATTCCTTTTTTTTCTTTCATTTATATATTAAAGTTAATAACATTACTTATAATTAGTACTTTTCTCATTTCTCTTTCTCTACTGAATGTAATCCCCTCCTTAGTATTTATGTACCTGTATTATTTCCTGCCATTGAATCTTAGTTGACACTTTGATTTGCTTTAACAAGAAGAGTATGGTGATACTGTGCCAGTTCTGGGCCTAGCAGAAGCATGGCAAGTTCTGTTTTTAAGCTATTGGGAGCTTGGGCCCATCATGTAAGAATTCTGCCTATGCTGCCATAGAAACCATGAGGAAAGACCTCATGAAGAGGGCACATAGAGAGAAAGAGGCCCAGTCATCCCATCACCCCAGGTAAGCCTTCCAGTTCTCCCTAACCTGATGTAAAACTTGATAGTAGCCACGTGAGAGTCCAAGCCAGATGATCAGAAAAGCCACCCAGCTGAATTCTATCACAGGAATCTGCCAGCAAACTTTTTCTGTAAAGAGTCAGATAGGAAATATTTTTGGCCTTACAGGTCTATGGTCCTCCTAGCAGCTACTCTTTTGTTGTAGTGCAAAAGCAGGCACAGTCAACACATAAACAAATGACTGTAACTGTGTTCCAATAAAACTTCATTTAAGGATATTGAAATTTTAATTGTATATAGTTTTGCATATCACAAAATATTCTTCTTTTAAAATTTACTTTTCAAGTATTTAAAAATTAAATAAATCTATTCTCAGCTCTTAGGCAACACGAAAACATATGACAGAAGAGATTTGTTGCTTGGGTCATAGTTTGGTGACCCTACTCCGATCAACCCACAAAATTGTGAGAAATAATACAAAATAGCTTTTTTTAAGCTCTTAATTTCGGGCTTTTGTTACTGAGCAATAGATAACACAAACACTATTTTTCAGATCTTGTCTCAGGGAAGGAATAAAATCATCCAAACTCTAGGTATGGGATAAATGAAATATAGTGAAAAAGTGGGGTCAACTTGAATAAAGATGGATAATTAACCCAATCAGCCTGTGAAATATACTAGTGTCATCTTGTATTTAAAAACATGTAAGTACAGGAAAATCACAAGCAAGTGAGCCACAGATCTGAGAGAGATGAGGGGCTACCTATAAAGTACCTCAGATCAGGACGTAGGAAACAAGGACTGAGACCACAGTTATAGTGATGAAAAATCACTTCCAAGATATTAACAGGAAAAAGTTGAAGGTGGCCAATGTAATCAAAAAGACAACATAGAAAAAATGATAATGATTACCTTTGAGTATATGAAGTGTGAAAATGAGTTTTTTCTGAACTGTATAAAGAAAAAAAAGGTAAACTGCAACCAAATGTTTAGTCCAAATATTAGGCTTAACTTTCTGATGGAAAATACCAAAGAAAGGCACCTTTGAAACTCAGCAGCTGGCTATCTTTAAGAATTACATGATTGGTTTTTTGCCTTAAAAGATTTAGGTAAAGCCTTATCTAATGGCAGGGGCTGGGATTAGACGACCTCTTTTCCTTCCAATTCTGATTCTGGTATGTGTGATTAGAAATCACAGCCTTTAATATGCAATTTGCAATTTCTACTGCTGAATCTAAACTGCCTCAGTTGGAAACTGATAGCTACTGTTGTATGTGAACTGTAGCAGAGAGTGCACTGGGAGGTTTTAATGGATAACGTAGAATCATCAAAGTAAGCATTTCCCCCCTCCTAGGTTTTAAGTACTTACTATTACTTTGATAGAACCCAAACTACATAAAATAAATGGATAAATGAGTATATAAATAAATGCATAAATATTCTGAGAATGAATTTGGTAGTCTTTTCTCCAAAGAGTCACACATCAAATGTGTTATAAAATTAATGTTTTTACACAAAAACACATGCCTACACATGCCTACTTTTCCTGGGCACTAAACCATAATATCATGACATTGAAAACTCCTCCTGTCACTGAACCCACAGTGGTCATAGCCATTTGCTTTTAATAAGATTCCCCCCAAAAATACACACTTTATCTATGTGGACATGTGGGCACACATGCATGTGTGCACAGGCACACACACACACACACACCAAAAACCCTGGTAGAAAGAACAAATTGAAAAATAATAACTTGGAGAAATATTCCTTTCTTGAAATTACACCAATATGTAATGACACATTTTATACCCACTTCCACTTGATGTATCATAGAATTATTAGAAGCAGCAGGAATAGCATATGATTTTTACAAATGTCTGAATTGACAAATAAGACATGCTGGTTTTATTAAGTAATATACATGCTTGTTTTGTAAGGTGACTATACAAATCGTTTCTGCTATGGTATGAATGTTTATGTCCATTCAAAGTCCACAGGTTGAAAACCTAAGCCCAAGGTGACAGTATCAGGAGGTGCAGCCCGTGCAAGGTGATTAGATCATGAGTATGGGGCCCTCATGATTAGGCTAATTGCCTTTATAAAAGAGACAATAGAGAGTGAGATAACCTCTTCAACCATGTCAGAACACAGCTAGAAGTCCCCATCTATGTGAAATCAGGCCCTCACCAAACATCAAATCTGCCAGTGACTTGATTGTGGACTTAGCCTCCAGATCTGTGGGATGTAAATTTCTGTTACTTATAAGCTACCCAGTTTATGATATTTTGTTATAATAGCCAAAATGGAGTAAGACAGTGTCCAAATGAAATATATCTGATGGGAAGTTTTAGAATTACAAGACTCTCAGACCCCTAAATGCTGATAATTAACGTAGAATTTAAGGAAAGACCTCCATAGTGCTAAAATGATACAAGTATAATTGATCACAAAGCATTGTAAATATGATCATAGTCATAGACATCAGGAGTCAAGCAGAAGAAAGTACAATCACTTCACACAATTGACAACTTGTACTCTTTTGAACATTAGGTGTTAATGCCAATAGTTTCTTCTTTAATATTTAAAGTCACTGCTCATTGTTTTTAGAAAAGAATGCCTGAAAATTCTTATTTAGCTCTTACTAAACCTATTTCTCAAAGGTTTAGCAAGAGTGGCTTTGCCTACTAAGTATATTAAATATAAAGCACATCTAACACTTCACCTGAAATGAACCAGTTCTGTTATATAATTAATCTAAAGTAATTCCTGATATAAATAGTATAACATATATCTAGACATTTGTTTCACATTATTTTTGATGTATAAATGAGTTTGCTGAGGTAGTTCTGTGTGTGTGTGTGTGTATATATATATATATATATATATATTTGACATCACAATTTGAATATTTCATAGAAATACCAAAATTAAGATGACTAGAATTTATTTTTGACCCAATCAAGAGATGGCCAGGCACTCTCTTTATCATCTTTTGATAAGTTTGGAAATCATGACTATATCATTGGTTGCCTCATTTTCTTTGTTTCACTTTTCCTGGTTCTTTATTATTTTAACCTGCTAAATATCTTTAAGATATGCTCACTTTTTTCTATCTTCATTGCTACTTCTTAGGTAATACCACCATCATCTCTCTCCTAGACGGGTAAAATAGTTCTTATACTGCTTTTCTGTTATTTCTCTGTGGCTTAGTCAGCCTAGGCTGCTATAACAAAACTCTGTAGACTGATTGGCTAGATAAATTTGTCTCACAGTTCTATAAGTCCAAGATCAGAGTGTGAGGATGCTAGGATCTCGTAAGGGCTCTCTTCCTTATCACACACTATAGCCCCCTTGTTGTATCCTTGCATGGCAACAGAGAGCTAGTAACTTTCTTATTTCTTCTTATGGAAGGACTAATTCCATTCATGAGGGCTCTACCCTAATGAACTAATTCCCTCTCAAAGGCCCCATCTCCAAATACCATTATATTGGAATTAATGTTTCAGCATATGGATTGTGGAGAGGCACAAACATTAAGACCATTGCACCCTCTAATCTATTTTTTACCTATCAGGCAGATAAGCCCTTTCAAAATATAAAGCCAACCTAATAAATCCTCTGAATTCAAGCATTTAGTAGACATACTAGTGTGCCTTAAAGAAAACATGCATTCTTTACCCTGGTCAACCATACTCTTTCTGATTTTGTTTTTGTCTACATCTCCAAATTCCATTCTTATCAGTTGCCTTTTCTGACTCTGTGCTTAAATAACTCCAGTTTTATTTCATTTCCTTAAACATAAGCTTATTTCTGCCTCCAAGATTTTGCTTATGCTATTCTCTCTGCTTGTCATATTTTGCCTGAACCACCATCTCCAGTTCCTGCCAACAACCCTAAGAATAGTTGGATGCTATACTTCAGCTTGCAAATTGACATTTTAGCAACACAATTCCTGGTGATTCTAAATAAGAAGATTAACCCTGTCTTGTTTATGATTGCAGTACTCTGTTGATTTCCTCATGGCATATAACACATTTTGTTTAATAGAAGTACAGAGTTTATTTAGGCCAAGTTTGAAAACTGTAACCTGAGAGACATATATTTCAGTTACCCTGAATATATGCTCCCCATAACACATTTTAATATAGGTATTGCTTAATGAAAAAAACATTTACTAAGATCTACTGCATACTAATGTGCTACTACCTATGTTTGGTGCTAGGGGCTCAAAGGTGAATAATACACCCCATCCCTGACCTTGAGGAAGCTTCTGTCCATCAGAAGAGACAAACACATAAACAGACATTTCAGTGCAGTCAAATAACTGCAGTAAGAAATGTGTGCAGAGAACAATGAGTACATAAAAGGACATCTAGAAAATTTTGAAGAGAACAAGGAAAACTCTGTGGAAGAAACAATGCTAAGGTCTGTCCAAAAGAAATAGAAAACAGACCTGGCAAAAGCTTAGTAGGGGGGATGTGAAGAGAAGGGAAATTAGGGGATTAGTATTTGATATATTCCATATTGAGGAGATAAAAATAACAGAGTTACAGTATAAGAAAGAAACATAATGGTTGATGTAAGAAATTTTATACACTTTGATTTTATTGGGACAAAATATATGTGAAAGGAAATGGTGAGACATGAGAATACAAAGTTAGCCAGGGGCTATATATTTTAAAAAGTTTAATAACAGCAGTACTAAAAATAAAAATAATTGTAAGAACAATGGTACTAATTTATTATTACTACACAGTAAGCACTTTTAAAGTGTTTTTTTGTTTGTTTGTTTGTTTGTTTTTTGACCCTGGACTCTGACTTTCTCAGGCATGAGAGGAGTACAGCAGTGGAAAATGCAGGCTGGATTCCAAATATTCAGCTACCACAGTGACAGGACTAGTTCACTTCATTCCAAGTTAACTGACAAGCAGAGTGAGCACCAAATGCAAATTGGTACAAGGAGACATAGCAAGAAAAAAGATCAATTTGGGATAGGGGTGTGGGTTGCATAGCTTCCTTCTTTGGAGGGTCTTGGACCTTCCAATTAAGGCCCAGTTGCAGCCTGGCTGCCAACAAACTTTCAGTCTCTCCTCGCCCCCTGCCTTGGAGTTTATCACCAATAGACAGGCGTTACAAGAAATGCTCAAGGGTGTCTTACATCTGGAAGTGATAAGAAAACAATCACTATAATAAAAGTATGTAAAACTATAAAAATCATTGGTAAAACCAATATACAAATTAAAAAGGAAGAGGAATCAAACCTTATCACTGCAGAAAATTGCCAAACCACAAAAATAAACAATAAAAGAGGAAGTAAGATACAAAGGATTTACAAAACAACCAGAAAACCATCAAATAAATGACAAGAGTAAGTCCTCATTTATCAATAATAGCCCTAAATGTAAATGGATTAAATACCCCATTTAAAATATAAAGATTGGCTGAACGTAGAACAAAAACAACACCTTGCTATATGCTGCCTACAAGAAACTTACCTGACCGGTAAATCCTTTCACATAGAATTAAAGTGAAGGATAAAAAGTATTCCATGCAAATGGAAACATTAAGCTAGTAAGAATAGCTATACTTCCAGCCAACAAAACAGATTTCAAGTCCAAAGCTGTAAAAAGAAACTATGAAGAACATTATATAATAATACAGGGATTAATTTAGTAAAGGAATGTAACAACTCTAAATGTATGTACAACCAACACCAGAAAACCCAGACATATAAGGGAAATATTATTAGATTTAAAGGGAAAAATGAACTCCAATACAATAAAAGTTGGAAACATCAACACCATACTTTCAGCATTGGACACATCATCTAGACAGAAAATCAACAAAGAAACATTGGGTTTAAACTGAACCATAGACAAAATGGACCTAACACATTGACAGAACATTTCACCCAACAGCTGCAGACTACACAATCTTTTCATTGGCACATGGAACACTGCATAATTGACCATATATTACGATACAAAGCCAGTGTCAATTTTTTTTTAAAAGATCAAATTATACCAAGCATCTTATCGAAGCACAACAGAATAAAACTAGAAATCAATAACAAGTAGAACATTTGAAACTATACAAATGAATAGAAATCAAACAACATGCTCCTGGATGACAACTGAGAGAAAGAAGAAATTAGGAATAAAATTAAGAATTCCCTGAAACCAATGAAAATAAAAACACAATATATTCAAATGTATGAGGCACAGCAAAAGCAGTATTATAAGAGGAGTTCATAGCAATAAATGCCTACACCAAAAAACTAAGAAGATTTCAAATAACCTAATGCTGCATCTCAAGGAACTGGAAAGCAAAAACAAAACAAATCCAAAAATTAGTAGAAAGAGAAAAATAAAAATCAGAGCAGAAATAAATAAAATTGAGACTAAAAAAGTAACACAAAATAACAAAGAAACAAAAAGTTATTTTTTTGAAAAGGTAAACAAAATAGACACACCGTTAGCTAGAATAAAAAAGAGAAAGGAACCAAATAAATAAAATCAGAAATGAAAAGGGAAACATTACAACAAATATCAAAGAAATAAAAAGGATAATTGGAGACTATATGAACAACTATACACCAATAAATTCAAGACTTAGAGGAAATGGATACGTTACTGAACATGTACAACTGACAAAGATTGGACTAAGAAGAAATAGAAAAGCTAAACAGACCAATAACCAGCAATGAGACTGAATCCATAATAAGGCCTCCAAGAAAGAAACTCTAAGACTGAATGACTTCTTTGCTGAATTCCACTGAACCTTTAAAGAATAACTAATACCAATTTTTTTCAAAGTATTAAAAAATGAAAAGGAGGAAATTCTTCCTAAGTAACTTAGTGAGGTCAGAATAACCCTGAGACCAAAACCAGACAAGAATACAACAAAAAAAGAAAATGACAGACTAATATCCCCAATGAATTTAGTTGCAAAAATCCTCAAAAAATGCTACAATTCCTGGACACATAAAACTTAACCACAACAAAAAACAAATCCAAATTATAAATCCCACTATAATCAAGTGGGATTTATCTCAGGAATGCAATGATCACTCAACATACACAAATTAATAAACATGATATATCATATCAACAGAATGAATGACAAAAACCATATAATTATCTCAATAGATGCAGCAAAACTTTTAATAAAATTCAATATCTCTTTATAATTAAAAAAACTCTCAGTAAATTAAGTATAGAAGGACAGTACCTCAACCAGGAAAATCCATAGCTAACATTATATTATACCAAATGGGGAAAAGCTGAAATATTTTTCTGTAAGAATTGGAACAAGACAAAGATGCCCATTCTCAGCACTCTTATTCAATGTAGCACTGGAAGTCCTAGCCACAAAAATTAAGCAAAAGAAAGAAATAAAGGGAATAAAAATTGGAAAGGATGAAGTCAAATTGTCCCTGTTTCCAGAAAACATGATTTTATATATAGAAAAATCTGACGACTCTACCAAAAACTCTTAGAATAGATGCATGAAGTGAGTGAAGTTGCAGAATACAAAATCAACATAAAAAATTAGTAGTGTTTCTATACACAAACAACAAACTGGCAGAAAAAGAAATCAAGAAGGCAATTTCATTTATAGTAGCTACAAAAAAATGAAACATCTAGGAAAAAATTTACCCAAGGAGGTGAAAGGCCTCTACAAGTAAAACTATACAACACTGATGAAAGAAAAAATAGACAAATGGGACTTAGTTAAACTAAAAAAAACTTCTGCACGACAAAAGAAAGAATCAACAAAGTGAACAGACAACCTGCAGAATGGGAGAAAATTTGCAAACTATTCCTCTGACAGGAGACTAATATCCAGAATTACGAGGAACTCAACTCAACAACTACAACAATAAAAGCAAATAATTTCATTTAAAGTGGGCAATGGACACAGATAGACATTTTTCAAAAGACACATTAACGGATGACAAGCATACGAAAAAATTCTCAACATTACTACTCAAAGAAATGCAAATTAAAACCACAATGAAATGTAATCTTAAGAGAAAAAAATAACAGCTTGTTTGTGAGGATGCAGAGAAAGTGGAATGCTTATGAACTGTTGTTGGGGGTGTAAATTATGACAACCAGTTTGAAAAACAGCATGGCGATCTCTCACAGAATTAAAAATAGTGATCCAGCAATCCCACTAGTGGGTATCTACCCAAAGGAAAAGAAATCAATATATAAAAAGTCACCTGCATTCATATGTTTATTATAGCATTATTCACAACACAAAAGATATGGAATAAACCAAAGTATCCACAAATAGATGAATGGACAAAAAATGTGACATATATACAGAATGGAATACTTTTCAACCATAAAATATGAAATCATGTTTTTTATATAGCAACAAGAATGGAATTGGAGGTCATGATCTTAAGTGAAATAAGCCAGACACAGAAAGATAAATACTGCATGTTCTTATTGACAGGTGGGTGCTAAAAAGTGCTTGCACATGGAGGTAGATGGTAGAATGATAGACATTGAAGACTGGGAAAGGTAAGGGCATAGCAAGGTTGGTAGAGAATGAGAAATTACTTAATGGGTACAATCTATATTACTTGGGTGATGGATACCTTAAAACTTCTGACTTGACCGTTATGAAATACATACATGTAATGAAATCGCACTTATACTGTATAAATTTATAAAAATATACAATTAAAAAATAGAAGGGAATACAAACAAACTGAAAGACATCCCATGTACATGAATCAAAATAATTAATATTGTTAAAATGATCATACTACCGAAAGCAAGCTACAGATCTGATGCAATCTCTATCTAAATACCAATGACATTCTTCACAGAATTATTTTAAAAACCCTAAAATTTGTTTGAACCACGAAACACCCTGAATAGCCAAAGAAATTCTCAGCAAAAATAACAAAGTTGGAGGTATCACACTACCAGACTTCAAAATATACTACAAATCTGTAGTATAAATAGTACTGAAAAAACTGGATATCCATATGCAGAAGAATAAAACTAGACTCCTCCCCGTCAGTCTATACTAATATCAACTCAAAATAGATCAGAGACTTATGTAAGACCTGAAACAAAAACTACTCAAAGAAAACATAAAGGAAATGCTTTAGGATAGTGGTCTGGAAACAGATTTTATAAATAAGATCTCAAAAACATGGGCAACAAAGCAAAAATAAATAAATATGATTATATTAAACTAAAAAGTCTCTGCACAGCAAAATAATTAGTCAACAGAGTGAAAAGACAACATACAGAATGGGAGAAAATATTTACCGACTATTCATTCAACAAGGAACTAAACTTCTCTACAGCAAAAAACAGTCAGATTAAATATTTCCCAAAAGAAGAAATACAAATGGCCAACAAATATATGGAAAAATGTTCAACAACACTAATCATCAGGGAAATAAAAATTAAAGCTACAATGATGCATCATCTTAACCCCGTTAGGATGAATAATATCAAAAAGACAAAAACTAACAAATGTTGGCACGGATGCTGAAGAAAAAACAGAACTCTCATACACTGTTGGTGGGAATGTAAATTAGTAGGACCACTAGGAGAACAGTATAGAAGATCCTTTAAAACAAAAAAACAAACAAAAAAAAAACTCCAAATAAAACTACCATATGTTCCACCAATCCCACTACTGAGAGTTTATCCAAATGTAAGAAAATGGGTATATCAAAGAGAAATCTGTACCATGTTTATCACAATCATTATTTTAACTAGTTGCATGGATTCAATCTAGGTATTCTACAACAGATGAATGAATAAAGAAAATGTGATATATATACACAATGGAATACTATTCAGCCATAAAAACGATAAAATCTTATCATTGATGGAAACATGAATAGAACTGGAGGATGTTATATTAAGTGAAATAAGCCAAGAATAGAAAGTTGAACACCACATGTTTTCACTCATATGTGAAAGCTAAAAAACCAAAAGAAAACAAAACATCAATCTCTCAGAGAAGTAAAAAGTAGAACAGAGAATGCCGGCGGCTGGGAAGAGTAGGGGGATGGGGAAAATATGGTGAGATTTGTTACAAGATATAAAATTACAGCTAGAAACAAGAAATACATTCTTGTGTTCTATAGCACTGTAGGATGACTATAGTTAGCAAGAATATAGTATATGACTTCAATTAACTGTTTGAGATGGTGGATATAATTACCCTTATCTGATCACTATACATTACATGCATTGCAGCGTCACTTATATACCCCTTAAATATGTACAATTATGTGAAAATTTAAAAAAATTAAATAATTTTTTTCTTAATAAATGCATTTATCTTTTCTAAGCGCCCTATGAGAAATGAATTATTATGATATCCATTTTATAAACGAATAGAGATACAGAAAGCTTAAGGGTCTTGACCAAAACTACATACCTGACATAAGAAGCTACTGAATGGTTGTCAAGAGATTGTATGACTTTATTGGGAAAAAAACACATACTCAGAAAAGTGTATGAAATAATAAGATGTACAGCCCAATAAATTGTTGCAAATAATACCCATGTAGCAATCACCCAGATGGAGAGAAAGAATGGCAAACACTTGAGAAGCCACCCTTAGCCACTTTCAGAATAACAGTATGAGGAGCTACATGAACATTCTCACCAGTGAAGCAAAAATAGATGGTGAAAACTATTAAAAAGCAACAATTAAAATCTCTGATAATTGTCCGAAGTGCATACAAAAAAATGAGAAAAAATTCAAATAATCTGCTAAATTTCCAGAGGAAAGATAGGATCTGTGGTATTTGAAGAATGACCATCCCCACCCTCTGCCATCTCAGTGTGACATAATCTCTACTCCGTATATGTACAGCAAAAACATAGAAGACCCTCTCCCATAAGCTCCAAGTTTAGGACCATGGTATTTCCCTGAAAGAGAAATGCAAGTCACCAGCATTTCTCATTACTCACCTTTTCCACATAGGTCTATCATGTAAAAATTCTATTTCAGACAAAAGCAGCTGAGAGGTCTGGGACTCCCTTTATCCATCTGGCCTCCGGTTGAAAGGTAAAGCTCTAACCCCAGTACAACAGGCCAAGAATATTAGACCCCAATCACCCTCACTCATGCTCACTCATAGGAAAGATGCTCCAAACCAGGAGAGGCAAACTGAGAAAACTAGCACCTATTATAGCTACCCAGCATCTTGGTCATACAATGTAGATATCATACCGTGTGAAGCAGTACACCATTCCCGCCTGAGCTCCTGAGTAGTGTTCCAGAGGTTTTGCTCAGCAGGAGAGGCAGGCCATAAGAATAAAGAGCTATGCAGCTCTCTCCAAGGGAACTAATTTATTTGGAACAGAAGTTGGGGAAGTTTATCCCTAAAGGTACTATAGAAAAAAGAAAAGAAAAGGAGACTTGGGGAATGAGCAACTAAAAGAGCCATAAGGTAAATAAGAGACCAGCTAGAAGTTTAACAGAGGAAATCAGGAAAAGGGACAGATAAATAGTCTAAATAGTCTTTATAGGGTACAAACAAGCTTGGAAGACTACTGCTGCAGGGAGGCCAAATTTAATTGAATCAGACTGTGAAGCCATTCATTTTCAAAGGTGATTTTGGAGACAATAATCAGATGGTCAATTAGCAGAGGCTAACAGCTGAGTGTGATATTAACCAAGGAACGCGGCTTAACAGAGATCAGGGAAAGCACATTTAAAGAGAGTTTTGCTAAATCTACTGTCATCCAAATGTGACTGAGTCCCAAAATGTGCCCTCTAAGGAGCAACATTAGAAGCTGCACACTGTGGAGAAATTAAACTTTGTTGAAATAGTCTAACTAAGTTACTACAAAAATAAACAAGCAAACAATGTTAATAGCATAAACAGTAACAAGCACAGTACTAGGGGGATTAGTATTAAGAATTAGTATAGTATATAACCTAAAGTGTCCAGTTTTTAATGTAATAGAATAAAACATTCAAAGAAATAAGAAAATGTGACACATACACAGGGAAAAAAACAGAAACAGACAAAAAAAACTGCCTTAAGGGGGCCCAGATATTGGACTTAGAGATAAATACTATTAAGCAGTTATTAAAACAGGCTCAAAGAATTAAAGGAAATAATTATTAAAGTAAGATAAGATGTTATGGAATAAATCATGTTTCTCTAAAATTGGTAAGTTGAAGTTCTTAAACCCAGTATCTCAGAATGATGTTGTATTTTGATATAGGGTCTTTAAATTGGTATTTAAGTTTAAATGAGGTCATATGAATAGGCCCTACTCCAATTTGACTTGTGTCCTTATAAGAAGAGGAAATTTAGACACCCAGAGAGGCACCAGGAATATACACACAGAAGAAGGCATCCATCTGCAAGCTAAAACAAAAGACCTTGAAAGTAATCAGCCAGCTTGGCGTGGTGGCTCACGCCTGTAATCCCAGAACTTTGGGAGGCTGAGGTGGGTGGGTCATGAGGTCAGGAGATCAAGACCATCATGGCCAACATGGTGCAATCCACTCTACTAAAAGGAAAAAAGAAAAAAATTAGCCAGCCGTGGTGGCTTGCACCTGTAGTCCCAGCTACTTGGGAGGCAGAGGCAGGGGAATCTCTTGAACCTGGGAGGCAGAGGTTGCAGTGAGCCGAGATTGCGCCACTGCACTCCAGTCTGGCAACAGAGCAAGATGATGTCTCAAAAAAAAAGAAAAGTCAAAAGCCCTGCAAAAACCTTAACCTTGGACTTCTAGACTTCAGTACTTCAAGAAAATTAATTTCTGTTGTTTCCAAACTACAGTATTTGGTCAAGGCAGTCCTAGCAAACTAATACCTAATATCACAATGCCTCATGATGTAGTAACTATAAGTAAAGGTATAGAAATTTTTAAAAATAGAACCAGTGAAAACTTTGGAGTTGAAAAGTAGAATAACTAAGGTGAAATATTCACTAGATTGGTGCAATTGTAGATTTAAGATGGCAGAATACGGAATAAGTGAATGTGAAAATAGGATAGTAAAGATTATGCAGTCAAAGGGACAGAAAATAAAAAGAATAAAGATAAAAATAGAAATATGGACACCATTAAGTGTGTCAACAAATGTATACTGGGACTATCAGAAATAACTAAAAGGAAAGAAAAAAGTATATAAAGAAATTATGGCTAAATCTTTCCAAATTTCATTTAAAATCATTAATCAACAAACCAAAAGTATCAGTGAATTCCAAGTAAGGTAAACAGAGATCTCACTCCCAACAGATCATAGTAAAAATGTTAAAAGCTAAAGGCAAAGAAACAATTTGAAATAAACAAGAGGAAAATCACTCATTATACACAAGAGAAGCTCAGTAATATTAATAGCTGATTTCTTATCAGCAATACTAGAGGCCAGAGGCAGTGGGATGAGATATTCAAAAAGCCATGAGATAAAACATTGCCAGCCTGGCATGGTGGCTTATGCCTGCAATCCCAGCACTTTGGGAGGCCAAGGCGGGTGGATCACCTGAGGTCAGGAGTTCAAGACCAGGCTGGTCAACACGGCAAAACCCTGTCTTTGCTAAAAATACCAAAGTTAGCCGGGCATGGTGGTGGGCACCTGTAATCCCAGCTACTTGGGAGGATGAGGCAGAAGAATCACTTGAACCTGGGAGGTGGAGGTTGCAGTGAGATGAGATCATACCATTGCACTCCAGCCTGGGCAACAAGAGTGAAACTCCATCTTTAGAAAAAAAAAAAAAAAAGGAAAAGAAAAAGAAAAAAGACACTGCCAACCAAGAATCTGAGCCCAGCAAAAGTGTTTTTCAAAAATGATGGTAAAATGAGAACTGACCTATATAAATTAAAACAAATATTTTTTTTTTTCTGGAAGTAGTGCCTGGTGAAATACTAACAGAAAGAATTAATTTAAATACTGATTTCCTTTCTTTTTTTTTTTATTTTATTTAGGTATATATCCAGACATTACAAGAAAAAAACCTCTAAGGGTCAATATTTCTTATGAATGTAGATGCACAAATTCATAGGAAAATACCAGTAAATCAAATTCAAGATAGGATTAACATGATCAACTAAGGTTAATACCAAGAATGCAAGATTGGTGTAACATCAAAAACACAATTAATATAATTTGCCATATTTATAAAAAGGGGAAAAGCCTACATAATTACCTCAAAATATTCAGAAATAAGTATGAACTCTAACATTCCTTTGTCATAAAATACTTAACAAATTAGGAATAGAGGGAAACTTCACCAACTTGTTAAACATTATCAATGAGAAATCTCTAATATCTCACTAACATACTTAATCATGAAAGACTGAATGCTTTCCCCTCCACAATCAGGAACGGGACAAGCATGCTATTACCACTTGTATTCAGTATTGTACTGGAGGTTCTAACTAAGGCAGTTATAAAATACTAGGTAGATGGATACGTTGGTTGATTGATTCAATTAAATTATGCAATTAATTTCCTGTCAAATTCCTAACTTTCTTTTTTGCAGAAATTGACAGGCTAATCTTTAAATTAGTATGAAAATGCAAATGATTTGATATAGACAAACCAATCGTGAAAAAGAATAAAGTTGGAGAACTCACACTTTTCAATTTCAAAACTTATGACAGTGCTACAGTAATCAAGACACTGCTACTCACTTAGGGATAAACATATAGGTCAATGGAATAGAATTAGAAGTCCCAAAAGAAACCTTAACATTTATGGTTAATTGATTTCCAATAAGGGTATCAAGGTAATTTAATGGGGAAATAATTCTCTATTCAACAAACGGTGCTGGGACAGTCAGACATCCACACGTAAAAAAAAATTGAGTTAGGCCGGGCACGGGGGCTCACACCTGTAATCCCAGCACTTTGGGAAGCTGAGGCAGGTGTATCACAAGGTCAAGAGATCAAGACAATCCCGGCAACATGGTGAAACCCCAGCTCTACTAAAAAATACAAAAATTATCTGGGCATGGTGGTGCACACCTGTAATCCCAGTTACTCAGGAGGCTGAGCCAGAAGAATCACTTGAACCTGGGAGGTGGAGGTTGCAGTGAGCTGAGATCGCGCCTTTGCACTCCAGCCTGGCGAAAGAACGAGACTCTATCTCAAAAAAAAAAAAAAAAAAAGAATTGAGTTGGACATATGCGTACATCACATACAAAAATTACCTTCAAATAGATCAAAGTCATAAATGTAAGAGCTAAAACCATAAACATAGAAGTAAATATTAATGACCGTGGGTTAAGCATAGCCTTGTCAGATACAACACTCAAAGCATAAGCAACAACAACAACAACAAAAATAGGTACATGTTTTTGTTGTTTCCAGAGACACCATCAAAAAAAATGAGAAGGCAATCACTGAATGAGATAAAATATTTACAAATTATAAAGCCAATAAAACCAATAAGAGACTTCTATCCACTGACATTGTTACTGTTGAAAAGTCACTTGTCAATTTGTTTTGGTTTTTATTTTGTTAACAGAATATCTCATTTCTTAATGTTTGAAATTTGTCTATATTTTTTCTTTTTTGCACTTTTACTGTGATGCTTCTTGGTATATATTTATTTTTATTTACCCTGTTTGGGTTTGCATTTGTTGAATCTGTAGATTATTATCTTTCATTAGCACTGTAAAATTGTAAATCATTATTTCTTTAAAATATTATTTTTGTTCCATTCTCTGTCATAACAATTAAATATGTTATATCTTTATTACTGCATCATTTATATTTCTTCATCTTCTAATTGCTATTCTTTTTCCACTCTGCTAAATTCTGCTTTTTTCTTTAAACCAATCTTAGAATACTAATTATCTCTTTATCAGTCTAATTATTTCTAATCTATCAATTGTGTTGTTAAATACTGCATTTATCATTTTTACAAATTTCCACTATTTTTTACATTATTCAATTATCTGCTAACTTTCCTAATTTTACATTTTATCTTCTGGCACATAGTAAATATAGCTATTTTGCAGTCTATGCCAGTAATCTCAAATCTTAGGTGGTTCTCTTTCTATAGTTTACAGTTTAGGGTGATTGGTGTCCATATTGTATTATTCCTTTGTGTTTTGTAGTTTATGATAGTGTGTCAAGCATTACATATGAAACATTTTTCAAATAATTTGAGATCTGAAATGATATTATCTTCCATGTAAGATTTAATTGATTTTGAAAGTCAGTGTTGGGCACAATCCCTTCCAGATCAACAAATCAAATGTCACAGTTTCAGCTGACAATAGCTGAGCTGCAGTCCATGAAGGGACCTATTCCAATTCACCATTATTCCTAGGACACAGCCCAAACCTAACATGAGGGGTTCACTTGAGTGCTTCTATTTTCTCGTATGATCTGGGGAGTATCATATTTCTTCTTAATCCTGAAATGTTGAGAAAATCACCACTTAGCCTCCCTGCCTCTTAGCTTCCACCTCAGGGTTTGGCTTCCTCCACAATGAAAAAAATAAAATAAAAACAAGAAACCCAAATGTCAGCCTTAACTGCTTAGACAGAATTCCACTCTCTTCAACACCTTCATAAGATTCTTTCTTATTTCTTTAGATTTCTTTATTTTTTTTTATTTTTATTTTTTATTACACTTTAAGTTTTAGGGTACATGTGCACATTGTGCAGGTTAGTTACATATGTATACATGTGCCATGCTGGTGCGCTGCACCCACTAACTCGTCATCTAGCATTAGGTATATCTCCCAATGCTATCCCTCCCCCCTCCCCCCTCCCCACCACAGTCCCCAGAGTATGATATTCCCCTTCCTGTGTCCATGTGATCTCATTGTTCAATTCCCACCTATGAGTGAGAATATGCGGTGTTTGGTTTTTTGTTCTTGCGATAGTTTACTGAGAATGATGGTTTCCAATTTCATCCATGTCCCTACAAAGGACATGAACTCATCATTTTTTATGGCTGCATAGTATTCCATGGTGTATATGTGCCACATTTTCTTAATCCAGTCTATCATTGTTGGACATCTGGGTTCGTTCCAAGTCTTTGCTATTGTGAATAATGCCGCAATAAACATACGTGTGCATGTGTCTTTATAGCAGCATGATTTATAGTCCTTTGGGTATATACCCAGTAATGGGATGGCTGGGTCAAATGGTATTTCTAGTTCTAGATCCCTGAGGAATCGCCACACTGACTTCCACAATGGTTGAACTAGTTTACAGTCCCACCAACAGTGTAAAAGTGTTCCTATTTCTCCACATCTTCTCCAGCACCTGTTGTTTCCTGACTTTTTAATGATTGCCATTCTAACTGGTGTGAGATGATATCTCATAGTGGTTTTGATTTGCATTTCTCTGATGGCCAGTGATGATGAGCATTTTTTCATGTGTTTTTTGGCTGCATAAATGTCTTCTTTTGAGAAGTGCCTGTTCATGTCCTTCGCCCACTTTTTGATGGGGTTGTTTGTTTTTTTCTTGTAAATTTGTTTGAGTTCACTGTAGATTCTGGATATTAGCCCTTTGTCAGATGAGTAGGTTGCAAAAATTTTCTCCCATGTTGTAGGTTGCCTATTCACTCTGATGGTAGTTTCTTTTGCTGTGCAGAAGCTCTTTAGTTTAATTAGATCCCATTTGTCAATTTTGGCTTTTGTTGCCATTGCTTTTGGTGTTTTGGACATGAAGTCCTTGCCCACGCCTATGTCCTGAATGGTAATGCCTAGGTTTTCTTCTAGGGTTTTTATGGTTTTAGGTCTAACGTTTAAATCTTTAATCCATCTTGAATTGATTTTTGTATAAGGTGTAAGGAAGGGATCCAGTTTCAGCTTTCTACATATGGCTAGCCAGTTTTCCCAGCACCATTTATTAAATAGGGAATCCTTTCCCCATTGCTTGTTTTTCTCAGGTTTGTCAAAGATCAGATAGTTGTAGGTAAGTGGCGTTATTTCTGAGGGCTCTGTTCTGTTCCATTGATCTATATTTCTGTTTTGGTACCAGTACCATGCTGTTTTGGTTACTGTAGCCTTGTAGTATAGTTTGAAGTCAGGTAGTGTGATGCCTCCAGCTTTGTTCTTTTGGCTTAGGATTGACTTGGCGATGCGGGCTCTCTTTTGGTTCCATATGAACTTTGAAGTAGTTTTTTCCAATTCTGTGAAGAAAGTCATTGGTAGCTTGATGGGGATGGCATTGAATCTGTAAATTACCTTGGGCAGTATGGCCATTTTCACGATATTGATTCTTCCTACCCATGAGCAAGGAATGTTCTTCCATTTGTTTGTATCCTCTTTTATTTCCTTGAGCAGTGGTTTGTAGTTCTCCTTGAAGAGGTGCTTCACATCCCTTGTAAGTTGGATTCCTAGGTATTTTATTCTCTTTGAAGCAATTGTGAATGGGAGTTCACTCATGATTTGGCTCTCTGTTTGTCTGTTGTTGGTGTATAAGAATGCTTGTGATTTTTGTACATTGATTTTGTATCCTGAGACTTTGCTGAAGTTGCTTATCAGCTTAAGGAGATTTTGGGCTGAGACAATGGGGTTTTCTAGATAAACAATCATGTCGTCTGCAAACAGGGACAATTTGACTTCCTCTTTTCCTAATTGAATACCCTTTATTTCCTTCTCCTGCCTGATTGCCCTGGCCAGAACTTCCAACACTATGTTGAATAGGAGCGGTGAGAGAGGGCATCCCTGTCTTGTGCCAGTTTTCAAAGGGAATGCTTCCAGTTTTTGCCCATTCAGTATGATATTGGCTGTGGGTTTGTCATAGATAGCTCTTATTATTTTGAAATATGTCCCATCAATACCTAATTTATTGAGAGTTTTTAGCATGAAGGGTTGTTGAATTTTGTCAAAGGCTTTTTCTGCATCTATTGAGATAATCATGTGGTTTTTGTCTTTGGCTCTGTTTATATGCTGGATTACATTTATTGATTTGCGTATGTTGAACCAGCCTTGCATCCCAGGGATGAAGCCCACTTGATCATGGTGGATAAGCTTTTTGATGTGCTGCTGGATTCGGTTTGCCAGTATTTTATTGAGGATTTTTGCATCAATGTTCATCAAGGATATTGGTCTAAAATTCTCTTTTTTGGTTGTGTCTCTGCCAGGCTTTGGTATCAGAATGATGCTGGCCTCATAAAATGAGTTAGGGAGGATTCCCTCTTTTTCTATTGATTGGAATAGTTTCAGAAGGAATGGTACCAGTTCCTCCTTGTACCTCTGGTAGAATTCGGCTGTGAATCCATCTGGTCCTGGACTCTTTTTGGTTGGTAAACTATTGATTATTGCCACAATTTCAGCTCCTGTTATTGGTCTATTCAGAGATTCAACTTCTTCCTGGTTTAGTCTTGGGAGAGTGTATGTGTCGAGGAATGTATCCATTTCTTCTAGATTTTCTAGTTTATTTGCGTAGAGGTGTTTGTAGTATTCTCTGATGGTAGTTTGTATTTCTGTGGGATCGGTGGTGATATCCCCTTTATCATTTTTTATTGCGTCTATTTGATTCTTCTCTCTTTTTTTCTTTATTAGTCTTGCTAGCGGTCTATCAATTTTGTTGATCCTTTCAAAAAATCAGCTCCTGGATTCATTAATTTTTTGAAGGGTTTTTTGTGTCTCTATTTCCTTCAGTTCTGCTCTGATTTTAGTTATTTCTTGCCTTCTGCTAGCTTTTGAATGTGTTTGCTCTTGCTTTTCTAGTTCTTTTAATTGTGATGTTAGGGTGTCAATTTTGGATCTTTCCTGCTTTCTCTTGTGGGCATTTAGTGCTATAAATTTCCCTCTGCACACTGCTTTGAATGCGTCCCAGAGATTCTGGTATGTTGTGTCTTTGTTCTCGTTGGTTTCAAAGAACATCTTTATTTCTGCCTTCATTTCGTTATGTACCCAGCAGTCATTCAGGAGCAGGTTGTTCAGTTTCCGTGTAGTTGAGCGGCTTTGAGTGAGATTCTTAATCCTGAGTTCTAGTTTGATTGCACTGTGGTCTGAGAGATAGTTTGTTATAATTTCTGTTCTTTTACATTTGCTGAGGAGAGCTTTACTTCCAACTATGTGGTCAATTTTGGAATAGGTGTGTTGTGGTGCTGAAAAAAATGTATATTCTGTTGATTTGGGATGGAGAGTTCTGTAGATGTCTATTAGGTCCACTTGGTGCAGAGCTGAGTTCAATTCCTGGGTATCCTTGTTGACTTTCTGTCTCGTTGATCTGTCTAATGTTGACAGTGGGGTGTTAAAGTCTCCCATTATTAATGTGTGGGAGTCTAAGTCTCTTTGTAGGTCACTCAGGACTTGCTTTATGAATCTGGGTGCTCCTGTATTGGGTGCATATATATTTAGGATAGTTAGCTCCTCTTGTTGAATTGATCCCTTTACCATTATGTAATGGCCTTCTTTGTCTCTTTTGATCTTTGTTGGTTTAAAGTCTGTTTTATCAGAGACTAGGATTGCAACCCCTGCCTTTTTTTGTTTTCCATTTGCTTGGTAGATCTTCCTCCATCCTTTTATTTTGAGCCTATGTGTGTCTCTGCACGTGAGATGGGTTTCCTGAATACAGCACACTGATGGGTCTTGACTCTTTATCCAACTTGCCAGTCTGTGTCTTTTAATTGGAGAATTTAGTCCATTTACATTTAAAGTTAATATTGTTATGTGTGAATTTGATCCTGTCATTATGATGTTAGCTGGTGATTTTGCTCATTAGTTGATGCAGTTTCTTCCTAGTCTTGATGGTCTTTACATTTTGGCATGATTTTGCAGCGGCTGGTACCGGTTGTTCCTTTCCATATTTAGCGCTTCCTTCAGGAGCTCTTTTAGGGCAGGCCTGGTGGTGACAAAATCGGTCAGCATTTGCTTGTCTGTAAAGTATTTTATTTCTCCTTCACTTATGAAGCTTAGTTTGGCTGGATATGAAATTCTGGGTTGAAAATTCTTTTCTTTAAGAATGTTGAATATTGGCCCCCACTCTCTTCTGGCTTGTAGGGTTTCTGCCGAGAGATCCGCTGTTAGTCTGATGGGCTTCCCTTTGAGGGTAACCCGACCTTTCTGTCTGGCTGCCCTTAACATTTTTTCCTTCATTTCAACTTTGGTGAATCTGACAATTATGTGTCTTGGAGTTGCTCTTCTCGAGGAGTATCTTTGTGGTGTTCTCTGTATTTCCTGAATCTGAACGTTGGCCTGCCTTGCTAGATTGGGGAAGTTCTCCTGGATAATATCCTGCAGAGTGTTTTCCAACTTGGTTTCATTCTCCGCATCACTTTCAGGTACACCAATCAGACGTAGATTTGGTCTTTTCACATAGTCCCATATTTCTTGGAGGCTTTGCTCATTTCTTTTTATTCTTTTTTCTGTAGACTTCCCTTCTCGCTTCGTTTCATTCATTTCATCTTCCATTGCTGATACCCTTTCTTCCAGTTGATTGCATCGGCTCCTGAGGCTTCTGCATTCTTCACGTAGTTCTCGAGCCTTGGTTTTCAGCTCCATCAGCTCCTTTAAGCACTTCTCTGTATTGGTTATTCTAGTTATACATTCTTCTAAATTTTTTTCAAAGTTTTCAACTTCTTTGCCTTTGGTTTGAATGTCCTCCCGTAGCTCAGAGTAATTTGATCGTCTGAAGCCTTCTTCTCTCAGCTCATCAAAATCATTCTCCATCCAGCTTTGCTCCGTTGCTGGTGAGGAACTGCGTTCCTTTGGAGGAGGAGAGGCGCTCTGCATTTTAGAGTTTCCTGTTTTTCTGTTCTGTTTTCTCCCCATCTTTGTGGTTTTATCTACTTTTGGTCTTTGATGATGGTGATGTACAGATGGGTTTTCGGTGTGGATGTCCTTTCTGTTTGTTAGTTTTCCTTCTAACAGACAGGACCCTCAGCTGCAGGTCTGTTGGAATACCCTGCCGTGTGAGGTGTCAGTGTGCCCCTGCTGGGGGGTGCCTCCCAGTTAGGCTGCTCGGGGGTCAGGGGTTAGGGACCCACTTGAGGAGGCAGTCTGCCCGTTCTCAGATCTCCAGCTGCGTGCTGGGAGAACCACTGCTCTCTTCAAAGCTGTCAGACAGGGACATTTAAGTCTGCAGAGGTTACTGCTGTCTTTTTGTTTGTCTGTGCCCTGCCCCCAGAGGTGGAGCCTACAGAGGCAGGCAGGCCTCCTTGAGCTGTGGTGGGCTCCACCCAGTTCGAGCTTCCTGGCTGTTTTGTTTACCTAAGCAAGCCTGGGCAATGGCGGGCGCCCCTCCCCCAGCCTCGCTGCCGCCTTGCAGTTTGATCTCAGACTGCTGTGCTAGCAATCAGCGAGATTCCGCGGGCGTAGGACCCTCCGAGCCAGGTGTGGGATATAGTCTCGTGGTGCGCCGTTTTTTAAGCCGGTCTGAAACGCGCAATATTCGGGTGGGAGTGACCCGAGTTTTCCAGGTGCGTCCGTCACCCCTTTCTTTGACTCGGAAAGGGAACTCCCTGACCCCTTGCGCTTCCCAGGTGAGGCAATGCCTCGCCCTGCTTCGGCTCGCGCACGGTGTGCGCACCCACTGGCCTGCGCCCACTGTCTCGCACTCCCTAGTGAGATGAACCCGGTACCTCAGATGGAAATGCAGAAATCACCCGTCTTCTGCGTCGCTCACGCTGGGAGCTGTAGACTGGAGCTGTTCCTATTCGGCCATCTTGGCTCCTCCCTCTCTAGATTTCTTTAAATGTCTTCAGGCATTTAAAAAATAACTTGTAGAGCTTTTCTAATTGTCTGGGTAAAATATGATCAAAAGTAGACAATATAAGATTTACATGTTAGATGAATTATTGCAATTATAAAGTATAAATTTGAAATTAATTATACATAAAGCGTGTAGAATATTTGGTGTACCATTTGGAGTCCAGAGGATTCAAAATTGTGATGGTTACTTATATGTGTCAGCTTGGCTGAGCCATGGGGCCCAGATATTTGGTCAAACATTATGCTGGATATTTCTGTGAAGATTTATTTTTGCAGGAGATCAGCATTTAATAGGTGGACTTTGAGTAAAGCACTCACTATGTGGGTGAGCTTTATCTAATCAGCTGAAGGCCTTAACAGAACGAAGACTGACTTCCCCCAATAAGAAGGAATTCTGTCAGCAGGCTGCAACTGTTCTCCGATTCTCCAGCCTGCCAGACTACCCCGTCATAATTTGGATTTTCCAAGCCTGTGTAATACAATTACATAGCCATTTCCTTAAAATCTCTCTCTCTCTCTCTACATATATATATATATATATACACACACATATATATATACACACATACATATATATGTATATGTATGTGTGTATATATGTGTATATATATACACACACATATATATTTAATGTATGTGTGTATAGCACATATATATCTTATATATATAACAAGTGTGTATTACATATATATTACAAAGACACATCCTATTGCTTCTTTTTCTCTGAAGAACCACAACTACTACAAAAATATAATTAAATCTTGAGAAGGCAGATACAGATACAGATGGTGGACAGACGTTAGCGAATTAAACATTTTTTCCCAATGATGAGAAAAAAATGGTGTCTCTTTAATTAATAAGATTGGTAAATGGATGAAGAGTAAAAAAAGCATAAGTCTAGAGCTACTCTTGCTTAGGGGCTAAATTTCCAGGAATATATGGGCCACACTTATCTCTTTAAGCTGCTAATTAAGGAAATTCAGTAAATGAAGTTTTACGTTAGACTTTAATACTATTTCCATTTCCCTAAAATGCTCCGTGATTTAATTCTACTCTCTAGGGAACAACTCTTTAAAAAATAAAACATTAAAACTGCAATGACTGTTTTAAAGGCTCTCCTATTATTTTGGACTGTAAATAAATTTTAATATCTTTGTAGATCTTGATTGTGTACAAGATGAGAGACACAGCTTCTTTCATTGACAGAGTTTGTGTTCTTTAAAAAGCAAACATAATTGACAATGGAAATTCTAAAAATGGCAAATGCAATATTTACCAACACAATTGATGGATTTAGAAATACTTAGACTTCGACAAAGAAAGAATGCCAGTCATTAGAAAATTGTTGCTTAAAAAATAAATGTAAGCTGAATAAAGGAGAACATTTTGCTTTAATATCTTCAAGACATTTAGTAACTAAATTATGGTGCGTATTGTGTTATAAAGAACAATATGTTAGCACTACATAGTTGATTAAACTTGGATGTTACTAGCCCTGTGGCCATTTTTTAAATGGTGTTAAACATTCTTCACTGTTTCACAGGGTAAGTGTAAAATGAGTGTAAAATGAAATGATATAGCTTTGAAAAACTAACGTGCATAACAGATGCTATCTTTATAAAATAATGGTAGTGAATGCTTAACAAATGAAAATATTTGATTTATTGTAAAAACATAATAAACAACTATGAGTAACCTAAGAACTTTCCTCGGGTAGTTAGTGCCCTGTAGTGAATAGATAATAATTAGATTTGTTTTTAAAGCAGTTACATTTTGGGTCCCATGTCATACCTCCACAAAGCCACAGGAGAGAGAAATGGTATATTTTACCTATGTCACATCCAGTCTCAGTGGCAGAGCAACAAAGATAACTAAGAACTATATTCATACCAGACAGGAGTACTACACGGTAAAAAATGTTGTTATTTGATTGTTTTCTGGTCAAGAAAAATGGCATTAAAATACTTGACCACTTTAAAACATAATTTCTATGAAATGTATCATGCATTTAAATAAACTATATATGTATAAATATATGTGTAGATGTTTATAATGTACATATGTCAGATGGAGAATAATTTATGAACTTTGTACGCAACACCCAACTTACGATACTGGCATTATTAGTACTCAAGATTTGCCATATCTTTACTTTTTGTTTTAGATTTGCCTTACATTTACAAATCTCCCTAGCATATAACATTCTATTTTTGTTTATTTTTTACTTTTTATGTAAGAAGTAAAAATACATATTCCTTTGTGAATGTACGTTTTACTTTTCCTGTGGACATTCACCCAGGTTGATAAGTGAAAATGGAATTCATTCAGTGTAAATGTTGTGTAGTGTTATCTTATATGTCATTTTTACTTTTAGTTATTTAAGACATTTGAGTTGATTCAGTTTTTTTTCCGATTAAAGCCACACTGCTTTCGCGTTGTAGGTATTTGTCACAGTGCATATATGTAAGAGTTTCTCCATGATATGTACCAAAGAGTAAAATTACTGGGATTAAATAATGGATTATTATCTTCAGCTTTACAAGACAACTCTAAATTGCTTTCTAATGTGATTTCCCCAGTAGAATCATACACTCCCATTAGTAGTGTATATAAGTAGTCCTAAATCTTTCAACATATAAAAGCACATCCTCATCAACACATGGAAGATTCAGATAGTTTAATTTTTACCAAGTTGGTGGGCATAACTTTTTTCTCCTTATGTTTTGAATTTCTATGCCTCCAATTACAATGTGACTCACATGTTGATTTACATAATAGTTTTTTCCTCCGTGGAGGTTCTGTTCCTGCATTTTTGTTTTTTTATTAGGTTGATTTTTTTCATCTCATTGGATACTATGAGTATTGTATGTTCTAGATACTAATCTTTTGCCAGTTATTTGTAGTACAAACATTATCTCCTGATTAATGTTTATATATTGTAATTTAGGCTTCTGCAAACTTTTAGATCTTTTTTTGTTGAAATCGTTTCTTTATTTAGCATCTTTAGACATCTACACCCCCTTTGAAACTATAAAGATATTTTTATATTGCCTTTTAATAGCTTTGAATTTCTCTCTTTCATATCAACAACTTTCATCTCCCTGGAATTAATTTTTGTACTGTGTTACAGAAAAGTTATTCAGCAATGCTTGTTAAAGCACAGTCAGGAAGACTGTATTCAAGACCACTGCAATAGGCATAGGGGCCACTGTGAGGGGGTCTTGCAGTATGGAAGAGAGATTGACCTCAACTGCAAATGCAGCCTAGGCAAGTGGGGATTTATAGACAAGGAGCAATGTGGGGGTCAGTGGTTGGAAAATTACTAAGGAGAAGCATCAGGGGTAAGGGAGATTACAGCTAAAACAACTAAACAGAATTCTTGCTTAAGACAGGCCTTGGTGATCAAACATCACCTAGGAAATGGTGGAGGATGAGGAACCTGATCAGATACTAAGGATGATCAGATATTGAGGATGAGGGTTTCTTGCTAAAGTGACTTAGCAGGATTCTTTGCTAAAACTAGATTTTATAAGATGTGCACAGATGGGCCTAATAGAAAGTTTAGAAGCCTGATTAAAGTTTGGCTAAGCAAATTATCTTGGTCAATTGTGAAATAATAGAACCAACTCTTTTTTTAATATATAAACACTGTCCCAATACAATTTGTCAAAAGTTCATTAATTACCTTTGATATAGAGAATCATCTCTATATTAGTTTTTCAAAAATACATGTGATTTTGCTTTGTGGACTTCCTATTTTGTTCCATTTTTCTATTAATCTACCATGAGTCAATATTGTTTTAGTTATTATATTTTTTATCACTGTTGACCTTGTTTGAAAACAATCTTTTCACCTTGCTTTCTTTCTTCAGAATAACCTTGCCTATTATTAGCTCCTTTCCTTTTTCTGCTAATTTTAGAATCGTCCTATCATCTTCTATTTTTAAAATATATGTATTTTTGGTGTTTTAACTGGAAATACATTGAATATTGAGATCATTTTGGAGAGAATGACATCTTTATATTAATGACTTCCTATCCATAAACATGTTAACTTTCTCAAACTTTTTAGGTATTTGTTATTTTTTTCAAAAACTTCATACTTTCCTACATAATGTTCTTACACATTTGTGTGTTTTAATCCTAATATGTTATATTTTGTTGCAAGAATAAATATTTTCTTTTAGAATTAAATTTTTATAACTCTGTAGGTTTTATATGAAAATGTCACTAGATTTAATTATTGTAGTTGTGTCTAGGAATATTTCTAGACCCTCTTACTAGTTCTAATAATTTTTCTATACAGTCTGTTGATTTGTACATATGTTGATATATGTAAAAATGTATATTAACTCTGGAGAACTAGAGTCTTTTTATTATCTTATTAATTTTCTAATTTTCTTCTGTTTTCTTCTTGACTTTCTGCACTAGGTAGGGTGTTTCTACCTAAATGAAGTCCTCAGACTAGCACATTGTCATCACTGTGGAGGTTGCTAGAAATAGAGAATCTCATGCACATTCAGGTGAACTGAATCAGAATGTGCAATTTGAAAATATCCCTAGGTGATCCATGTGCTTATTAAAGTATAGGAAGCACAAGAATATCCAGAATAATTTTGAATAGAAACGATCATGATAGGCACATGGATTTTATAAGGAATGTATTGATGTTTCATCATAGAAGATAACATTTGTTGTATGTTTTGCCTCCAGATAGTCTTATCCTTACAATAGGTAGTTAGACATGAGCAGGGCAGGAGAGCCCCCCACCTCCCCACCCCACCAGGAATGTTAGGTGCCTATCAGGTGATAGTTGGACAGTTGTTAAACTGTCTCTCTAAAATAATAGTTTGCAGCCAGCGCTTTAACATTACTCTTTTTTAAGATTATAGGATAATTCAGATATTCTCATTATTTTTTAGTAAGCTTAGTGATTTTTTTTTATTTTTAGTTGTTGATTTCACCTACATTTGAACATTTCTGGCATAAATATTTCATAATTTTTATTTATGTTTGTAACTTCTGCTTTATTGGTAGAGATGTCCTCTTTTTAATCCTGACAATAGTTATTTGTGTCATCTCTCTGTGTTTCTTTTTTTCATAATCATCTTGCCAAAACTTTTCAATTTTGTTGGCTTTGATGGTCCTCACTTGCATTATTTTTCCATTCTCTAAATTTACACTTCCATATTTATTCTTTTTATATTTTGTTCTCTGTATTCTTTTTCCTTATTTACTCTAATGGATGTCTTTGAACAATACTATTTATGCTCTTTTTCATTAGAATATATGTGTATTTAGAAAATAATATAAACAATTAAGGGTATACATTTAAGGGTATTACGTACGTTTAAGGATATAACATAGGTTTGGGGGTATGTAATGTTTCACTTATCAGTTTGTACTAAGTATCTTTAGTTTCTATTTTGATACATATCCTAATAAATACTTCTTCCTGAAGTATATTTGTAAAAGTTCTTTTACAACATATATATTGATAATAAATTCTCTCAGATTTTATTTTTCTGAACATATTTTTGGTTTGCCTTTATTCTTAAGATATTTTCCCTGAGAATTTTTTCTAGATTTATTATTATTTTATTTCACCACTTTAAATATAACATTTCATAGTATTTCAATTGCCATAATTATCTTTCAAAAGTCACCCATTACTCTCTAAACCAAAAAGTATCTGAGACAGATCTCAATCAATTTAGAAATTTATTTTGCCAAGATTATGGAACGCAACCAGTGACACAGCTTTGGGCAGTCCTGAGAACATGTGCCCAAGGTGGTTGGGTTACAGCGTGGTTTTATATGTTTTAGGGAGACATAAGACATCAATCAATACTTGTGAGACATACATTGGATCAGTCCAGAATGGCAGGACAACTTGAAGTGGGGGCAGGGAAGGGACAGGGGGGTAATAGTAGAGAGTTATTATCTGAAGGCCTAGAATCAATTGAAAGAAGTGTCTGGGTTAAGATAAGCGCTTGTGTAAACCCAAGTTCTTATAATGTAGATGAAGTCTCATAGGTAGCTGCCTCGAGAGCCAATAGGTGGCAAATATTTTCTTTTCAGGCCCTTAAAAGTTACCAGACTTTCAGCTAATCTTGTCAGGATCAGAAAAAGACCTAGAAAGGGAAGGGGATTCTCTATGGAATGTAAATTTCTCCCGCAAGGTGCAGTTTTGCAGGGCCATTTCAAAATATGTCAAAGAAATGTATTTTGGAATAAAATACTGTTGTTTCTTTCAGGGCCCTGCTGTCTGTCATGTGATGCTATATTGAGAGTCAGGTTAGAGTTTGGTGTCTTATTGCTACACAGAATCTGTTGTCAGTTTTAGGATCTCTATTTTAATGCTAATGCTGGTCAGTTGCGTGCCTAAAATCCAAAGAGAGGAGAGTATAATGAGTTATGTTCACCTCTCCTTTCCCTCATGGTCTGAACTAGTTTTTGCGGTTTATTTGGGTCTCCTTGGCCAAGAGGAGGGTCTATTAGTGAGTTGGGAGGCTTAGAATTTATTTTTGGCCAACAAGTCTAATTATCATACTCTTACATGGATTACATAATTTATCTCTAGTTGCTTTTAATATTTTTCTTTATCTTTGCTTATCTACAATTTCAATTCCAAGATGTAAATATCCTTTAAAAAATATCTTGGGATTTGTGTAGCTTCCAGAAACCAAGAATTATTTTCTTTTATCAATTCTGTATACTTCTCAACATTGCCTTTTGAATTTTTTCTTTTTATTTTTGGAACTCTGACTAAATAAATGTACGATCTTCAATTTTATCTTCATCCTTTTAATATTTATTTGATATCTTCTTTTTATTGTTATTATTTGCTGCATTCTAGTAATGATGTAACTCTACCCTCCAATTCATCAATTCTCCCTTTAGCATAGTATATTCTGCCACTTATTCCATCCACTGAGTTTATAATTGCCATGATTATGCTTTTAATGTCTAGACATTCTAGTTATGTTAATTTTTTAAAAAATTTTCATCTTGCTTTGTGATAATTTCAATTAATTGTGGTTTAAAAAATGTTAGGCATGCTTTTTCCTAATAAACATATAATAACTCAGTTTCTATAGACTTTGCCAATCTGTTTGGATGCTTACTTTTTTTTGGCTCAGTCTTACTTAACGTGATTTGTTTTCTCGCAAGTTTTGTATTTTAAAATGGGAATCATGGATGAAAGCTGTCAGAATCAAGGTGGAGTCACTTGTGTCAAACCCTAACAAAAGTAAATAAATAAACAAAGCTGGCAAGTTTTGAAGGAGAATCCTCATGTGCACATGCCTATAATAATAGCTATTACAAAGATTCCCTGAAGGCCTCTTACACACATATACCTGTAACCAAAACTTTTGCTAAAGACTTTCAAACTGCATCTTGTTACATGAGTCATAAGAAGAGCTAGCTTAATGTAGAAACACTTGCTTAATACACTGTGTCCGTGAATAAACTGACATGAAAACAATAGTTTTTAACAGTGAATTCTACCAAAGTCAAGGAAGAGATAAATCCAGTCTTATCCAAGACTTTTACAGATTGAAATGAAAAGACTCCCAAATAAATATCTCATCATCAACAAGTTTTGAGAGGTGAATACACTGGATAAGAAATACAGATTTTGTCAATGGTTTTAACAAGAGTATTGTGTTTGGGAGGCAAAGAAATGAATAACCTTATCATAATATTAACTGAATTTATTTTCTATAGAAATGCTCAAGCGTAAGGCAAGATAAAGCGCTTTATATTATATTGATTGTTCACTGTTAGGTTTAATCCCCTTCTCACTAATGTGTAAATGAGAATGATCCTTGAATTTATTTTTCACCTTGTGAATCTTAAAATAAAAAAATCCTTAATCTCTGATATCCACCCCCATTCCAAATCTCTTCAGCTTAATTTCTGGTGAAACTGGCATCACAGCTACCTCTCTTATCTCTCTAAAATCCGTATTCAATGCAGCCAGTAAAATTTACCTTAAAATGGAACACAAATCATTTAATTCCTCTGTTCGCAGACTTCTTATGATTTCTCATCTCATTTTTGAGTACAAGTAAATAAACAAACAATAAAATAGAAAAGTAAAATGTACAGTAGTCTACAAATCTCTTCAGGTTCTGGTGCCTCTATTGCTACTCTGACTTCATCTTTTACTACTCTCTTCCTCACTTATGCCCCTCCAACTACAGTAGCCTCATTAGTGAACTAGCACCATATCAGAAATTCTCTGCCTCAGGGCCTTTGTATTTGTTCTCTCTTTCTCACTGCTGAAACTGGCATTTCCCCAAGAATTTGAATGTCTCTCTCTTCTTCATCAGTATTTGGTCTTTACTCCAATATTTTTCTTTTCATGGATTTTCTTCCATATAAAATATGGTCTTTCTATTTAAAATTGCCCCATTACTCACCCAGGACCTTTCTATTACCCTTCTATTTTAGTTTCCTATATATCACTTATTATCATCTGACATATAATGTTTTTTAACTTAGAGTATGTTTGTCTCCCTCTATAAATGCTAAGTTGCACCAGTGCCCAGAGGAATGCTTAGCACATAGCAGGACCCCAATACATTCTTGTTGACTGAATGAAAGAAGTCAATGGCACAATGAGGAAGGAGTAGTAAATGCGCGAGTCCATGCTGTTGAAGGGCTCAGGGCAGCCTTTCTTCATCCCTACTAAGACCATGTTATGAGCCTTTCCTATGGACTCTCACGGTACCCTTCAATTTGTCCTTAGCTAGAACTTGTCATTTGCTTTTTTTTTTTTTCTGCCTGTTTAATTATAAGCTACTTGATGTAAAGGAACATGTCATGTTAATCTGTGTACCTGTAGAATCAGTTTTCAATAGGTATTCATTGAATACATGGATCTACTAGATAATGGCAGATAACATAAGAAAAGAAGGCAATTACTCTGCTGCTAATTAGGTTTAGGAAAAAAGTTAAACATAAATGATCCTGCCTGGTTTCAAAGGAGTTTTTTAGCAACCCTCTCAATACTGACTTAGAAAATCATAGATAATAGATTAAACCATAAATCATAGATAATCTTACATAAACAGTAGAGTGTTCCTAGCATTTCCTGAGCCAGACATTTTGGGTTTAAATTTTCATTCCACTATGAACCAGCTGGTGTTCCTTGGTGAAGATACCGAAACTCTCTGTTCCTTAGTTTCCTCATTGTTACAATCGGGGTGATAATAGTAACTTATCTGTTAAAGTACTAAACAAATTACCAGATTTAAAGCACTTAGAATAGGGTCTTGGACATAGCAAACACTCAATAAATCCTGGCATTATTATTATTGTTGCTGTCATCAGTAGCACTTTTATTAATAGATCATGTATTTCCTTTTTGAGTAATTTAAAACACTTTGTCAAGTCCTATTCCAACCCCAGCACTACCTATAATAAAATATTCCTACCACATGGGGTGTAGTAAAAAGGCATACGAATAATAAAGAATGAAAGAAAAAGAAACCAAAGCAAAGTGGCTTGCCATGGAAAATAAGGGCTCATCCTGGAGCAGAATTATCCATTGAGCCTGAACCCAGGTTCTTTGGTCTATCAATAAGTGTTTCCTAATTCCAAGTCCCCAAGGTACAGGATTAACATTTTTGATCTTTCTTTAGGGCATAAATTAGTCCATAGAAATGTGTTTCCAGTCAAGTTAATATCTGACTCTTTATATGGGTTAAATTTGATTTTCCATCTTGGGAAGCTCTGGTTTCCAAATTAGATCTTCTCTCTTATTTTAGGCTGCTTAAAAGGTTAAAAATCAAATTAAAACTTGTTTAATTAATTTAAGTTGGTTTTAGTAGTCATATGTATATCAAAGTGAACAAGGGCAATCATATTAGTACTATTTATAATTCCAGGCCACTGCATGGCAGAAGACAAGATATAATTTAATCTAGCTCAATTTGGAGCAAACCAAACTCCTCTCTGGGCTTTTGTTCAAACCCCTAGGAAACTGATACAAAAATCCATCATTTAAAAATAAAGCTCAGTATGTAAGAATGTCAAAGATTTTGAATCATTAATTGTGAAATGTATCCGGGTGCTTACTTTTGTCCCCTTAATCCTCAGATAAAATGGCATTCTACAAATAATGACACAGAATACAATAAGATTAACAGGTCGTCTCTGGTGATAACTGTCACAGATGTTTAAGACTAAAGGTTAAGGGTATGAATCCTCCTCACAGAATAGTAAGTGAGTCTGTGTGGTATGACAGAAAATTCAGAGCTAAGAATAAAAACCTGAATCTATGCACTGAGTCAGTCATGCTGCAAGCAAGCTATTTTATCTCTCCATGTTTGTTTCCCTTTTTGAATAATAGGACTAAATTATGCCTGCTTGTTTGGATTAAGTTACGGAATATGAGAAAAGACCTAGGATGATGCCAGACAAATGTATTAATTGGACTATTATTATTAACTAAACATAAATCTGATGCTTCCACTAACACTATCATACTACTCAAAAGATTTGCTGTGGTTTGAATGTGTTTTCTCCAAAATGCAGGTGTTGCCAATATGATGGATAAGAGGTGGGCTCTTTAAGAGGTGATTAGGTCATGAGGTCTCATTCCTTGTGAATGGGATTAGGTGGCCTTATAAAGGGGTTTGATTGAAGAAGTTGTCTCCTTTTGTTGCCCTTCCACCTTCTACCATGGTAGAATATAGCATTTCTCCCCTGCAGAGTTTGCAGCGTCTCAGTACCATCTTGGATGTAGACCGTACCGTAACCAGACATGGAACCTGCTGGTGCCTTGAACTATATCCCAGCTTCTGTAACTGTGAGAAATAAATTCCTATTCTTTATACGTTGCCAGTTTCAGATATTCTGTTAAAACAGCACAAAAAATGTACTAAGACAGAAATTGATACTGAGTAGAATGGTGAGAGTGGATCCTGAGGGAAATCAGCGTTGTCTTGCTTGGCAATGGCCTCAGGGGAGACCATTACCATTTTCTCAGGCAGTGCAGTATGAGGGCCAATATCACTGTGGGTAGGGGTGCCCCTGCCTCTGGGGTGAGGGAGACAAAAAAGACTCATCCAAATGTAGGAGTCCAATATCCTTAGCTTCAATAGGGTCTACCCACACATCTCCATCCCAATTTGCAGGATTCCATTATTTCCCAATCAATGTTGTCACTTCAGCAGTAGATACTTTGCAAGGCCAGAAGTTCAACTTTTATTGTAATTCAGGCAATTACATGATGAGGATTTGTGTTTGACTTTTTTCAGCAATTTTAGCCCTGTAGCTACAGGAGGGAAAATTCTCCTTCAGGAAGTACTTAGAAGCTTTTAGGCTATTTATAAGTATCTGAAGACAGGAATTTGAATCTCTGAGATCATTCTCTAATTACTTTGTCCAATGACAATAGGAGCAACCAACCAACATCATATTTCTTAGTTGTCCAAAAATGTTTGAACGTATCCCATATAGTTACTAAGTTTCTTGCCTCATGTAAGTGGTTAATTAGGAGTATCTAGTGCAGCTATTTTGCATATCTCTATAAACAGTTCATGCCATAGACTATTTGTGCTCTCTGTACTATTGGAAGTAGAATTCTTAGTATGTTTAAATCCAATCAGATTAAAGGACCAATTTGAGAAACCTGAAAAAAATTAAGGAAACTCATCCTGAAAATTCTGTTTCTCTAGAGCCACTCTCAGTACAAAAATCTATTTTAGTCAGTGTTCTCTGGAGAGGCACAAACAATAGGAGGTATATTTTATATATATATATATATATATATATCCATATATAGAAAGAGATAGGTAGATAAAATTTATAAGGGAAATTGCCTTGCTCAATACGGAGGCTGAGAAGTCCCATGAGAGGCTATCTGCAAGCTGGTGACTCAGAAAAGAGAGTTGCATGGCTCAGTACAAGTTTGAAAGCCACAGAATGAGGGAAGCCAATAGTGTAACTCTCAGTTCGAGGCCAAAGTCCTGAGAATCCAGGGAATCACTGGTGTGAGTCCAACAGCGGGAGAACCTGGGGTTTTGAAGCCCAAAGGCAAAAAGGGGCATCCCAGTTCCAGAAGCAGGAGAAAGAGAGAGAGAGAGCAGTAATTGTCTCTTTCTCCTTTTTGTTCCATCCAGGTCCCCAGCCAATTGCGTGGTGCACATCCACCAAGAAAAGATTGAAAACAGTCTTCCCCACTCAGTCCAACAACTCACATACCAGTCTCCTCCAGAAACACTCTCACAGACACATCTGAAACAGCCCAATAATTCTAATCAGATGTCAAACCATCTTGTTTCCCTTTCAACAGAAGAGGGATATGCTCAGTGTCTACTGAAGCACTGAGAATAATACAATGATTGAGAATAATCCTTTACCAGCTATCTGGGTATCCCTTACTTCAGCCAAGTTGACACCCAAAATCAACTATTACAAGATACCATTATAACTCTGTCCCTAACATTGAGTGTTAAGTCAGCAGCTAATGACTGAGGTATTATAATAGGAGAAGAAAAAAAATACTCTGATCTCCTATTTTAAAAATTATCTTTCACCTATAAGCAATGCATTCCCTTAAATATATTTATCATCTAGCCATTCTTAAAGTGCATACTGCAATACTAGTGCTGCTTCTGTAAAAGAAATAAACATAGAGCCCACTTCAGACATTGGAACAAGATTTATAATGAAGATATATTTCATAATAGGATGATGCTGCTCATTAAAAAACACTCTATCAAGTTCTACTCCATTCTCAGAACTGCCTCCAATAATACTCAGATTATATTTACAATTCCAGGTGAAAATTTCCCTTGCAAACTTAATGATTATCTAACAAATACTCTAACAACATGGATGATAGTTCATCATGGACAAAAGAAATCCATTCCAAGGCTAGACACCATAGGACTATCCAAAAGGAACAAATGAGAGGACTACTCATAGGTGAAGGATGACTGGAGGTGCCAGGAAGTTATCTTCAGTGATTAAATAGGAGAGCCTCTTCTAACACAGCAGGTAAGGCATAAATAGAGTCAGAGTAGACTGATGTTACAGATGAGGGTCAGTGATTATGGACCACACCTAAAAGAAACTGAGGACCTCTTCATATGTGCAGTATCTCCTATGCCCCTTTACCTTAAGACAGATTTAAAGCCCCCTTCAATTGGATATTCAGTATAAAAATGATTGAATGATAGGAACTATACTTTGCATTTATCTTCAAAATACTAATCTCAAACTGAGAGGTTTCCTAGTCAGAATCTTTCAGGGTTCACACATTTTTTTTTTTGCCTTTACACCTTTTAATGCAGCTGCTTCCAAATACAACTTTTAGACTAAAATATATTTACTCAATTCTGTATTTGTGAACATTTAGCTTATTTCCAGTTTTTAAATTTTATAAACAACCTTATCGTGAACTACTAATTATATTATTGAAAAAAATGAAACCTCAATGTGTAACATTTTAACTTGCTTGTTCAACTCTCTCTGACTGCTATTACCTAGCCACCACTGATCTATTTACTGTCTCTATCACTTCACCTTTTCCAGAATGTCACAGTGTTGGAATCATACAGTTTGTATTCTTTTCAGATTGGCTTCTTTAATTTAGTAATATACATTGAGCTTCTTCCATATATTTTCATGGCTTGATAGCTCATTTATTTTTGATGCTGAATAGTCTGCCACTGTCTGGATGTACCACAGATTATTTACTCACCTACAGAGGAACATCTTGATTGCTTCTAAGTTTGGCAATTATGAATAAAGCTGCTATGTTTATTAAAACTTGTGAACATTTGGGTAAATATCAATGAGCACAAATGCTGGATTATATGGTAAGAGCATGTTAGTTTATAAAAAACTGTTAAACTGTCTTCCAAAGTGACTGTACCATTTTACATTCCTAGCAACAATGAATGAGAGCTTCTGTTACTCCCTATTCTTGCCAGCATTTGGTGTTGCCAGTGTTCTGAATTTTGGGTATTCTAATAGGTGTGCAGTATCATCTCATTGTCTTAATTTGCAGTTCTCTAATGACATAGTATGGGAAGCATCTATTAATATGCATATATGCCATGTATATATCTTCTTTGGTGAGGTGTTTCTTCAGATCTTTAGCTTATTTTTAATCAGGTTGTTAGTTTTCTTATTGTTGAATTTTAAGAGTTCTTTGTATATTTTTGGATAACAATAATTTTTCAGATGTCTTTTACAACTATTTCTCCCCATCTGTGGCTTCTCTTTTTACACTCTTGATGTGTCTTTTGTAGAGAAGACGTTTCTAATTTCCATGAAGTCAGCTTCTCAATTATTTCTTTGATGGATCATGCCTTTGGTGTTATATTTTACAAATCATTGTCATGCCCAAGGTCATCTATGTTTTCTCTGCTATTTTCTATGAATGTTGTAGTTTTGCATTTTACATTTAAATCTGTAATCTATTTTGAATTAATTTTTGTGAAGGGCATGAGATCTGTCTAGAGATTCACTTTCTTACATGTGCATATCCACTTGTTAAAGCAGAATTTCTGGAAAAGACTCTCCTCCATTGCATTGCCTCTGTAGACTTGTCAAAATCAGCTGATTATATTTCTATGTATTTTTTTCTGGGCTCTTTATACTGTTCGATTGATCTATTTGTCTATTCTTTCTTAATACCATACTATCTTGATTACTATAGCTCTGTAGTCAATTTTCTATCCTTTCATTGTCACTTCACATTCTAGGACACCAAAAATTTAAATATCTTTGGTGCCTCCTATGTCATGTAATCTTTACTCACTCTTTTTCACTGTTTTTTTATTATTATTTTTGTCTGACCATGTTACTTGAAAAGACCTATTTTCAACTTCTAAAATACTTTTTTTTCTTCTTGACCTAGTCTATTATCAAAGTTATAAAATGCATTTTGTATTTCATTCAATGAATTCCTTCATTCCAGAATTTCTTTTGAGTTCTTTTTGATGATATCTATCTCTTTGGTAAATTTCTCATTCATATCCTGAAATGTTTTTCTGTTTTTGTTTTGTTTTTTGTATTATTTATCTGAGTTTTCTTGTATCTCATAGAGATTCTTTAATATCATTATTTGAAATTTTATAAGATTTCATAACTTTTTTATTGGAATCTTGCTGGAGAATTATTGTGTTCCTTTGTAGGGATTATATTTCCTTGATTTTTCATGTTTCTTGTGTCTTTATGTTGATGTCTGTGCATCTGGTGTAATAGTCACTTCTTTCAACTTCTTGGATTTGCTTTTATGTGGAAGGAATTTTTTCTGAGGAGTTATCTATGGTGTTGGTTGGGTAGGGCACTTTGGCTTTGATTCCAGGTGGGTGCAGTAGTCTACTCTCTGTGTGATTTATTGGGCTGTAAACAGCATGAGTAGTGTCTGTGATTTCTTCAGTGGCTTAAGGTGGAGTTGTTAGTAGACACTGTGGTGATGCTTCTCTGGAGATAGGGACATCAGTTGCACCAGTCTTTGGGCCCCTGTGATGGTAGTGGTGGACTGAGCATGCCTATCCTTCACCTCCAGGGTGGTATATGCTTGTTAGTGGGTCCAGGTGGGCCAATTCTGGGACCTCTGGGCAGCCTGCTCAGGTGCCAGCAGTGATAGCAGTGAGCCTGGTGGGTGCACAGGCTCTAAGGTTCTTCTGCAGTAGGTATGGCATGGGCAATAGAAATAGCAGTGGTAGGACAACCCTCTGGCTTCCAGGCATTCTGCGCTAATGTTAGCGGGGCTGTGATGGGTTGTACAGACCAGTTCCTAGGCCCACAGGTGGTATGTGTGGGTGGGTGCTAGCTGTGGTTTTAATGGCAGATTGGGTGGGTCTGGCCTCAGGCTCCCTGGTTGTGTGTGGGTGCTGGCTCAAAGAGGCAGTAGTAAGGTTTCTGGTGGAATGCTCAGGTAAGGACAGCAGTGGCTGCAGTGTGGCCCTGCAGCCGGGGAGGGCCAGTTTTCTTACAGTGGCAGCAGCTATAAGCAGGTGGCTTGGGAGGAAGCCCTTTGCCCAGGGTGGCTGCTGCAAGTGGAGTACTCTTTCCTCAAGGTGCTTGTAGGTGTGTGGTGGTCCCGATGCTGGGGGAAGAGGGGTTGCTACCAGTGCCTCATGTTTGTGGTAGCAGTCTGAAGCAACACCAAGCTGTGGGCAAGGGATGTCAGTGGGGATCTAGGGATGTGGACATTCAGGGGCTTTGGGCCTCTGAGTAGTATGCAGTCTGGTAGGAGCTGTGTTCTCAAAATGGTGCCATGCTGGAACTACTTAAGACTCAGTAGTGTGTGAGACCCAGCGTGAGTTTCCTCTCTGAAGCAATGCCATTGTGCGGTCTCCAGGCAGCTCCCTATAATAGTCCCAGGGCCCCTGTGGGTTAAGGGGCTCTCCTGCGGCTAGGATTGCAGGAGTTTGCAGTGGGAATGTGGACCATTGGGAGTCACTCCCTTACCCTTTCCCTGCATTAGGGAGCTTTTGCAGGCTCCCAGTGGTCCCAGACCAACAGGCTGCCTCGCTTACACTCTCCTTCCTTGCCTTAGGTGTTTCCTGTTAATTCTCAGCTGAATTCTAGTGTTCTCTGTTAGGCAATCTAGTCAAAGTGTGATTATCTACTTGCCAATTTGGTTCTTCTTTGTTGGGGAGGTGAGTACCAGATGCCTCTAGTCAGCCATCTTGAAGCCCCGCCCCTCTAGTCCCCCACAGAAACTCTAGAATTAGTTTGTCTTTATCCACCGATAAAATGCATTTATAAATCATAGTCAATAGTAAGGTGATGTATGCACTAACAACCATTGGAAATTGACTACTGATGCACAATTTTCAGTGACTTAGTCATTCTTTATCTAATAAATGCAGCCACCATGCGCTCATGCTTTACCACTCCATCATTTATCAGGTGTCATCTGGTTTCTCTGTCAAACGTTCCTTCAGTTCTATACATTTTGTGATAAGTGAGAACCAATGTATTTGTATAAATATGAGTAAAGAAAGGTACAATGTATCTCTCAACTTTCAAACCTGATTTTGAAGTTGAATTATTTAAAAAGTGCACGTACCTTTTGTTGATGTATTCTCTAACCTGAAACTGTAGCTATACCACAGAATAGCCTGTTTATCAGGATCGAAATCTGATATTCTACAAATGTGTAACTTTGGTCTTACAATCAAATATTTATGATTTCAAGCCTTCAGAGTTATACAATTATGGTTTGTGATTAACTGACCAGTAGTATGTGGTATGGATCCACAGGAAAAATATCTCCAAGAGGGCAAGGTTTCTTGCTACTCCATTTCCCAAGAACCAAGAAGAGTATCTGACCTTCTGTAGTTGCTCACAAAAAAAATGAAGGAGTGGCCTCCAGGGCTCTGTTGGAATGGTCTCTGGAAGTATCAAGTTAATGTTTGACTATAAAATTGATACAGATGCTGGCAGTGATAGCAGTGGGCCTGGTGAGTAAAGAATTAATTCTTCAAACATATATTGCTTTATTCAATATGAAAATTACTTTTATTTAATTTTAATTGACAAGTTATTATTGTGTATATTTATGAGGTAAAATGTGATTTTTAAAAAAATATATGGGGTCTTGCTCTATCACAAGGTTAGAGTGTAATGGCATATCAGAGCTGACTGCAGCCTCAAATTCCTTGACTCAAGTGATACTCCCATCTCAGTCTCCCAGGTAGCTGGGATTACAGACACAAGTTACTGTGCCTGGGTTATTAAAATAATCTTCATAGATTAAGAAAAGATACTCTCCAGTTGTTTTTGTTGCCCTCTCATTTCAAACTCCAATGTATTTTTGGTTTCTTCTCATACATGATACTCAAGCTAATAGTTATGATGAATTAATTTATCTGTAACACTTACTGTCTTTATTAATGTTATATTGCCTAGCATGCATTCCAAAGTTAGTATTATTAAGTTTATCTGCAAGTTTGAATAGCTCATCAAGATATGTTTTGAAATTTGGATAGACCGTCAATTCCTTGGAATAGCCAACCCTGTTGCTCTTCCTTTAGAATATACTCAAAATCCAACAATTTCTCTGTAATTTCACTGTCATGAACCAATCTTAGGACACCATCATCTCTCATCTAGACTATGGTAAGTTTCCTAAGTGGCATCCTATTTCACCTTTATACCACCACGGCCATCTATCCTCTCACCTATACAGTTATACTCCATATAGCAGCTGTGGTGAATATTTTATCGTTTACACCACATGTCATTACATCCAATAATTCCCTATCTCAATCAGAGAGAAGCCAATGTCGTTACAACAGTCTGAAAGCCCCTAAATGTCCTGGCTACTTGCTGCAGCTCTTACCTTCTGCTGTTACTATTTTTTCCTTGCTCATTCAGCTGCATCCATACTGGCCTTTGTGCTATTTCTTGAACATGCTAAGCACCCTTACGTCAGTGAATTTGTGCATTCTGCTTCCCCTAGTTGGAATATTCTTCACCCAAATATCTGCATGGTTCTCTCCATTACTTCCTTCAGATCCCTATTGGCATCTTGTCCTTGAAGGAGCTATTACAAGACCTTGTTGTGTTTAATAAGGATCCCAGCCAAAGCTTGAAGGAGAGTAGGTAAATATCTTTGGAAATTTAAGGAAAGGGAATCTATGCTATGTAGCAGCACAAGTTTTTGGCAACATTGTTGCTTATAGTAACTGGGTGATCTAGCTTAGCATCCTCAACTTTTTGGCACTAATTGTTTCCTGGAAGACAATTTTTCTACAGACAGAGTCGGGGGTGGGGGGGATGGTTTCGGGAGGAAACTGATCACCTCAGATCATCAGGCATTAGATTTTTATAAGGAGTGCACAACCCAGATCTCTCTCATGTGCGGCTCACAAAAGGGTTCATGCTCCTATGAGAATCTAATGCCACCGCTGATCTGACAGGAGGCAGAGTTCAGGCAGTAACGCTGGCTCAACCAGCACTCACCCCCTGCTGTGCAGTCCAGTCTCTAACAGGCAGTGGGACCCATACTGGTCCATGGCCCAGGGGTTGGGAACCCCTGATCTAGTTTAAGAGATCTCTAGACAAATGTAAAAAATATTGCCTGTTTGGCTGGGCGCGGTGGCTCATGCCTGTAATCCCAGCACTTTGGGAGGCCAAGGCAGGTGGATCACAGGGTCAGGAGAGCAAGACCATGCTGGCTAACATGGTGAAACCCTGTCTCTACTAAAAATACAAAAAATTAGCCAGGTGTGGTGGCGGGCCCCTGTAGTCCCAGCTACTCAGGAGGCTGAGGCAGGAGAATGGTGTGACCCCAGGAGGCGGAGCTGCACTGGGGAGCTGCACTGCACTCCGGCCTGGGCCAAAGAGTGAAATTCCGTCACATAAAAAAAAAAAAAAAAAAAAAAAAAATTGCCTATTTTCTTCTTGCTGCTTAGAGTAAAATGTCTGGGTGACCAGACAAATAATTCCCTTCTTCATCTCCTGAGATTACAGAAATTAGTTATAACTTTCTTGATTTTTTAGCTATTGATGATTCTTTCTTTTTGAATACTACATTTGCAATGCTCATATGTTTATTTAATTTTTAGTTAAAGCCTGGAGCAGTATCAACAGCAATTGAGTTTAAAATGAGGCAGTATCATTCCACCTTTCTTGCTGAATGCCCTTCCTATGTATTGTTTACTTTACATTTCCATTGACCTTAGAATTTTCTGGCTTTCCAATGTCATGCAAATATGAGTTTTGTTGGAGCTGGGCAGAATGGACAAAGGGATTGTTTAACATTTTGAGGATATTATGTGGGAATTGCAGGCCTAGTTCTAGTGCCAGGAAATTCATGTCACAGAATTATTAGCCCCATTCTTTCTCAGCCTCATCAAGACATTCCCTCCACTGAATCCATCAAATTTTGTTCTTGTCTTATTATTTATTGATTAATTAAATGACATATTCGATATTCCACAGGGTATTAGACTAATATTCTTAAATATAAAGAAGGCACTTTAATGTTCTCCTGTTGAAAGCAATTTTGAACCACCAGTAATTTAATTCCAAATGTTTACTAATGTTTCCCTTACATTTTTCTCATTACTTCTCCATCTTTTATTTATCAAAATAATCTCCATAATCTGCTTCATATTGATCTTTTGCTGATACCAGGACATTAGTTTTTATTATACAAATCATTTTTTTTCCAAAATGTGATTTATTTATGGTTCTCCAACGTTTTGTTTAGTGGCATTCTTAGCTTAAGATACGTTCTAAATTGCTGATGCAAGCAGTAACAGTAAAAATGTATTTTTTTACTACATGTATTTTTCTATGTAGAAGACATTCAATTAATGTCTTCAAATGTATACTTAGTAGAAGATATAAGATATACTCATATGTACAAAGCTTTTACTATTTACTAGGAATTTTGTTAACTATCTTCAACTCCTGAAATTGCCTAGTAAGGACGCTTGTAAAATTCAATTCCAGAAATTAAAAAAAATTTTTTTTTTTTGAGACGGAGTCTCGCTCTGTCGCCCAGGCTGGAGTGCAGTGGCGTGATCTCGGCTCACTGCAAGCTCCACCTCCCGGGTTCACGCCATTCTCCTGCCTCAGCCTCCCGAGTAGCTGGGACTACAGGAGCCCGACACCACGCCAGGCTAATTTTTTGTATTTTTAGTAGAGGCGGGGTTTCACTGTGTTATCCAGGATGGTGTCGATCTCCTGACCTCATGATCCGCCCGCCTCTGCCTCCCAAAGTGCTGGGATTACAGGCGTGAGCTACCGCACCCGGCCGAAATTTAAAAATTTTTAACCTACAACACAGAAAGTGAAAATACAATTCAAGGTGCCATAGCTAAGTTTTGTGTTTAGATAAGTCTTTCTTTGGCTGTAGAAAGGATAGCTTTTAAAGAAATAAGTATGGCAAAAGAGCACTTAAAAAACTATTTTAGTAATCTTGACAAGAGATAATGAAAGCCTTGCTAGTATTGTGGATAACAGAAGGGAAGCATATATTAGGAAAAAACTTATCAATAAAATTGTATTTGGTGCATCATCTGTTAACTAGGGAAAAAATAATGGGCATTTGGACAGGATTTTCCTAGTAAATGCAATATTTTGCATCTTTTAGGTAAGAAAAACATTAGAAAAGAAAGCCTCAGGTCCTTTGCCTCTGAGAAAATGACTGTTAAAGGGAATTAGGGAAACATGTTGTTTAACTTTTATGTAAATGATAGAGGAAGACTCTTGAAAATACACATGTAATATTTGACAAACACATAAATATTTGTTATGAAGAAAAACAAAATGAACACACATGAATTCCCCACTGTACTTATAATTACATTACCGATACCTATTTATATGTTTCTCTCCTGTCTTCATGCCTGAGGTAGCTCTTATCCTGAAATTCTGTTTTATCTAAGAGGCTTTGAGGACTTTAATAAGGCTCACTAGCCCCCAGTTTGCTGTAATGGTAGTGGAAGTTCCTTTGGACTTGTCAGACTCTACTACATTTGTGTCACCTATGTAACTCATCATATGCTTATCTTTGAGCTGTTATAGATTCATTTCTGCTCTTTCTCATCCACATTCAATCATTTACCAGTGTTGGCCCTACAACAGAAAAAGGTCATTTTCTTATATTTTTCTTTATCAGATGGTAATAAATTAACGCCTGAATTGCAGAATGGGAAAACTGATATAATCTTATATAACCTTTAACTACTATATCAGCCCGTTCTCACACTGCTAAAGACATACCTGAGACTGGGTAATTTATAAATAAAAAGAGGCTTAATGGATTCATAGTTCCACATGGCTGGGGAGGCCTCACAACCGTGGTGGAAGACAAAGGAATAGCAAAGGCACATCTTATATGATGGCAGGCAACAGAGCATGAGGCAGGGGAACTGCCCTTTATAAAACCATCAGATCTCATGAGACTTATTCACTGCCACAAGAACAGCAGGGGAAAAAAGGACCCCCATGATTCAATTACCTCCCACCGGGTCCCCTCTTATGACATGTGGGGATTATGGGAGCTACAATTCAAGATGAGATTTGGGTGGGGACACAGCCAAACCACGTCAACTATATAATCTTTAGCTATATAACTCGATATAACTATATAACCTTTCTAACCTTGGGTAAAAAGCTGAAGGGTATGGTCCTACTTTCTTCTTAAAGAAAAAAAGAAGTCCTGTAGTTGAAGGTGTAGTGCTGTCTCTCTCTGAGAGTATAGACAGATAATCCCTTTTGGAAATAGTCAAGAAACACATCAGGCCACTAGGACAAATTCCCTGGGATTTCAAAAGGAGGAGAGAGAATTTTTGTGTCTTTTACACTCCTTTGTCTTGAAAAAAGAAGATACATGTAAGTAGGAGGATGGGAATTGTATTTTCTATGCTTGTTAAAAAAAATTGCTAAGAACACTACTTAGTTCTAGTAGAACTAATAAGAAAACAAATTTCTTATTATGGTTAAAATGCATAACATTAAATTTACCATCATAGCCATTTGTAAATGGACAACTCAGTAGTGTTAAATATATTAATATTGTTGTGCAACAGAACACTAGAACATTTTCATCTTGCAAAACTGAAACTCTACACTCCATACTTGTTAAAACACTAATTCCTCTTTCCGCCAGCCCTAGCCCCTGGCAACCACCTTTATGTTTTATGATTTGAAGTACTTTAGATATTTCATGAATGGAATAACGTAGTAAATGTCCTTTTGTGACTGATTTGTTTTGCTTAGCATAATATCCTCCAAATTTATGCATGTTGTAGCTTGTGACAGTATTTCCTTCTTTTTTAGGGCTATACCATTTATCTGTTCCACTGTCAATGGACATTTGGGTTGCTTCCACTTCTTGATTATTGTAAATAATGCAGTAACAAACATGGGTATACAAATATCTCTTTAAATTCTCCTTTACATTATTTTGGATATATACCCAGATGTGGGATTGCTGGGTCATATGGTAGTTCTAATTTTAATATTTTGAGAAACCTCCATATTGTTTTCTACAATGGCTACCCTATTTTACATTCTCACCAACAGTGCACAATGGTGCCAATTTCTCCACATTTTTGCCCACACATTATTTTTGATTCTTTTGATAGTGGCCATCCTAGTGGATATGAGGTGATATCTCCTTGCAGTTTTGATTTGCATTTATCTTATGATTAGTGATGTAGAACATATTTTCATATCTTTGCTGGCCATTTGTATTCTTCTTTGGAGAATTTTCAATTAAAGTCCTTTGCCCTTTTTCAATTGTGTTATTTGTTTTATTATCATTGAGTTGTAGAAGTTCCTTATGTGTTCGGATTTTAATCCCTTATCAGATACATGATTTGCTAATATTTTCTCCCATTCTATGGGCTGCCTTTTCACTCTGTTCAAGTAGAATCTTTATTGGCTTAGTTGCATTTTACATAGCACATGATTTGGCATTTCTAAGTCATAAGGGGCTCAGTCAGATAATTGTAGGAATCTTCACATCTTATTCAAATGTTGCTTACCCAACATATGACCTTGTCATGCAAATCTTTTGCTGCCTATTTCTGCTCTTCTGCTATTGCCCAAATAGATTAATACTTCCTCAATAATGTCCTATATTCTGAAATCTAGTTTTTGCTTCTTCCCAGTGAAATTAATCTGAGATTCTAAATTCAAAGATAAACTAAACCCAAAATAACTTGGAAGAGTTTGTTTGAGTTGTAGTATTGAAAAGGAGCTGGAGAGCATATCTCAGCTCAGTGAGGGAGGAAGTTCCTGATCAATTATATCTGACAGAAGGATAAGGCAGGAGTACGGCAGGCCTGGTGCTATGCTTTGACTATCTATTTTATAAATGAAGACATGGTAATATCTTAGTCGTTAACTAGTATTAGTACTCCAGTCAGCACACAAAAAATCTACTAACCAGAAGGGTGTTATTGATGACTAAGGTAACTATAACTTATTGAACTGTTACTATATACCAGGTTTCATGCTTTATCTTACCCCATGCTTGCAATAATCTTTGTGATAGGTATTTCCCTACTATGGAGATGGGAACACAAATTGACACAAAGAGGTTAAATATTGGCCCAGGTTTCATAATTCTAATTGGCAGATATGGCTTTCAAACTTAGAGCTGAGGGACTCAAAATATCTACTTTTCTGAATTAGAACATATGAGCACATCATCCACATATTTACCATACACTGTTGGTCATAGTATAACAGTAGTATATGATGTAAACAGGAGGAACAGTGAGATTTATTTATGATTATTCAGAGACAGACTGATGCACAATAAATTCAGGAACTGGAGAGAATTTACATTTTCATTTAAAAGAGATGAGAACACTGATTCGTGAGTGGGAGTGCTCAATAGAAGAATAGTTTAAAATGACATGAGGGTTCCTGTCATTATTTTATATAATGCATTTAGCAATGCAAAATACTTGGAAAAATTAGGGAACAGTATTACACAGCTTGTTGAGTCAGTGGAGAAGAATAATGTATGCAGTTGATGTTTCTGATCTGGAGCTGCCTAACAGTAACTTGTATAACTTCTATTTTAATCCTGGTATGATTTTACAAATATAAAAATATGCAAGGTCTTGATGACATTTGTGCCTGATATCTGATATGTGCTTGAGGAAGTTTTCATCTCCAACAGTCTCAGATAGGCCAATTCTCTTATTTTCTATGAAGTCTGCAGCACACTCAGTGAAGTGTGAAGTAAAGGACCAAAGCTTTGAACTATGAAGCAGTATTTCTAGCACATTGAGCTAAAATGGCAAAGAAACAAAATGGCTTTTTTTTTCCCCAGACACACTGATAAAATAGAATAAGAATGTAGAACAGGCTGTTTCCTTCCCTTTTTAAAAATAGTATTCTTTTAATTGGAGCATGTTCATTTAATGCTCTTAGAATTATTATCAATTTGAGGTGAGTTAATAGCAGTATCAGAATCACAAATTTAGTTCTTGCGAGAGGAAAAAAATATATTAGAATTGTATCCTGTCTTTCTTGGGGAAAGCCATGAGAACAATCAAGTGTGAAAGTTAGATTATACTGGTTACTTATACTTAATAACTTAGTGAGATCACAGATCAAATCCCTGGTTCTCAAATTTTAATATGAGAAATGCAGTTTCTAAGATACATCTAAGGAGAGCCAAAAATAAACAAAATATTGTCTTTGTTACTGAACATTAACGCTATGTATTAAGAAGTGAAGTACACTGCATTCCACCTCATTTGGTATAATGATGGTAGAATCACATTGATGGATGTGGCTATTCAATATAAAGACATGATGTGCATACAGATGTTCTTTGTCATAAATATGCATATTATGTGCATTGTTGAAACATGTTTGATTCATAACACTGAGAATTGAACTTCAAGTCATAAGTTTCTTGAAGATCTAGACTGTTCCTTGACAATCATTCAAAGAAACATCATATACTGAGAATAAATCAAACACATATATGTATTAAAAGCCAGTTTCTCCACCAACAAACTGTGAGAGAAATTTCATTTCTGAAACTTTGCTTTCGCCACAGTGTAATAGCAATAGCAGAGTCTATCTTATAGGTGCTGATCATATTCATGTGCTCTGGGAACCTAGTACAGTACCTGGCCCTCATAATGTGCTTGGTTGCCATTTATTACCTTCCCTCCTTTGCTTTGCAACTCAAATCCTAGTACACAAATCTTAGTTTCATACATGGCAGGTAATCAATAATATTGTCTTTTATAAAAGAAATAGCTAGGCCAGGCACAGTGCCTCACACCTGTAATCCAAGCACTTTGGGAGGCTAAGTTGGGCAGATTGCCTGAGCCCAGGAGTTCGAGGTCAGCCTGGGCAACGTAGTAATAGCCAGTCCCTACGAAAAGAAGAAAAATACAAAAACTAGCTGCACATGGTGGCACACGGGTTGAGAGGCTGAGATGGGAGGATCGTTTGAGTCCAGGAGGCAGAGGTTTCTGTGAGATGAGATAGCACCACTGCACTCCAGCCTGGGTGACAAAACAAGATCCTGTCTCAAAAAAAAAAAAAAAAAGTAATAATAATAACAAAAAATAAAAATAATAAAAATAAAAAAACAGCAAAACCGTTTTATCAAGGTGCATTTCACATGCCATAAAACCCACCGATTCTAAATGTATGATTCAGTGGTTCATCTGTATAGAAAATTTCCCAAAATATACAGAATTTTCCTTTTGGATAAATAAGGAGCTTATGAATTTTATCATATGTTAGTAAAGAAATGTAAACCTTATTTTTGTATGCTAGCAACCATCAAACATTTTAATTTATCAGATTTATAATAGCAACTAAATGTGATTTTTGTAATTTATAATAGCAACTAAAATAGGACTAGAAATAAAACATACAATAAAATGTATAGAGACCTTTATGAAAAAATTATCAAACATGGTTGTAAAACATTATATCAGTATCTTCAGATTATCAGCTATTTCTCTAGTAATATATAGATTACAATGCTTTCCCATCAAAATTCCAATATATATTAATTATAGGACTTAATAATCAGATTCCAGAGTTTATAAGGAAGACCAGATGGCCAGAAATAACTATAGCATGACTGAAAATGACCAAGATATAAGCTTGTTCTACCTGATATACAGATTTATTATAAAGTTACAATTAATGCAGTGTGGCACAGGTATAAAGGTAAGTAAAATGAGGTATATATACACACACACACACATATATATAACACATATATATTGCTTATATATGGCAGAAGTTATCTCAGATTAATGGGGAAATATGGACACCATTCAATAACTGGTATTTGTGACATAGATTTATACTGTACATAAAAAGTAAATCCAAATGGTTAAAGAATTGCATGTAAAAGACCAATCTTTAAAATTTTGGAAGGAAATAGGAAACAGAGAAAAATATTTTTATCACCTTCTCATATGAAATGTTTTTTAACTGAGACACAAAATATATGATCCACAAACCTAACAAATGAGGAATTATATTGGAATCTAAAAATTTCATTCATTAAAGATATGGCAAAATAGGGTACAGAACTTCGAGAGTGTACTCATACATTTATTGTCAACAAAGCTATAAATAAGGTTTATACTTTAGATAAAGAAAGCCTAAAATTTTATAAGGAAAATTCACATAACCAAATAGAATAATAGGCAAACGGTATTTAAAGAAATTTTAAAGAGAAGGAAATAAACTCATTTAAAAAGTTTCAATCCCATCAGGGAAATGCAATTTTAAAAAGATAGGAATTATCTCACAACTACCATACTGAATACAGAAAAATTGATTTCAATAGTTTTAGAGAGTAAATGGCTAATCAACTCCCATATGCTCTTGGTGGGAATGCTTTTAGTTGGTAACGTTGCATTGTAGTTCAATTTGGTGGTGTATTATTGGTCCCTACATAGCAATGAAAATGAGTGAACTACAGAAATACACACTAATATGGAGGGGTCTTAAATAATATGCTAAGAAAAACAAGCAAGCCATGAGAGAATATGGAAGTTTTTATGCATTTTATATAAATTTCATAAAAAGTAGAATTATTGGGGATCCATTCATATGAGGTTATTTTAATTTATTTGTGGTGCTATAACAACACCACAGAGTGGTCATTTATAAAGAACAGGAATTTCTCATGTTCTGGAGGCTGCAAGTTCAAGATCAAGGCACTGGTATTTGGAGTCTGGTGAGGGTTGCATCATCTGGATGGGAGGAACACTTTGTCCTCATATGGCCAAAGGCAGAAGGGCAAATGGGAGAGAACTCCCTCTGTTAAGCCCTTTTATAAGAGCACCTAATCCTACTCACAAGGGATGCACCTCCATGACCTGATCACCTCTTATAGGCCCTGCCTCAATACTATCACATTGGCAACACCTAAATTTTGGTGGGGATACATTAAGATCATAGCAGAAATCCAAGTAAAATGGCAAGCAAAAAAAAATGATAATATTCAGGATAGATATATTTGGGAGGGTGATTGAAATTCAGGAGGAACAGAGGGGTTCAAACTTTTCAAAGAGAGTAGAAGATAAGATAGAGCAATTTACTTGCCAAAGGAAAATTCTCTTTAGTTGCAGGTAGAGGAGGGTGGAAGTGCTCATATGTGAATAAATCTTTTCTACATCATAAAAAGCAAATATTTAAGTGACCCCTGACTTCTGTAGGATTTTCTATGTTGTATAACTAGCATACTTTCTTTTCTTCCATTTCAATAATTTTATAGATTATCAGGTAAAGTGTTGCTGTAACAAAGTGTGTTAGCTATCTACAAATCTCTCTCTCCATCACACCAAACTTACTGCTTCACTGATTCTTTCTTGCCTGGATTCCATTGTGAGTTCATATTCTTACTCTAAATAAAGCTCTTCTTAAAGAATGTCTGCTATTTTAGGACTTTCTGCCAGTATGCATTTTCCAAGAATGACAATGGTATTTTAGTAAAGTATTTCCCTAATAAAGTACTTGCTCAATATTTACTATGTTCAGATATCATTTTACTCAAATGAAACTACTGATAATTATTCTACTGTAAATTGTGTAATATTTCCCTATTAGAGGATGTTGATTAGTCAATACTGAGTCATGATACTAAATGAATCCAAGAGTAGTAACAGTAGAAGACTTTCTGCAGGGAAAAAAAGTCATATAAGTAAAAAAAACACATGATAAAAAAAGACAGATACAGTTTTAAATCCCTGCACTACAAATTAACATATGTGTGACAGTGGGCAAACTACCTAAACTCTCTAAGCTCCACATTTCTTGGTCGTCCAGAATCTGATTTGCTATTGGTAGTAGAGACACGTGAAACTCCCAGCATACTTACTAAATGAGAATAGACACACAATAAGCCATAACTATTAGCATTATTTTGAATATTGTTTTCTGCATGCTAAAAGCTTTTGGAAATATACAGCTAATTGTAAAATATTTGACATTTTCCTGTCCAGAACCACTTGCATCCTGAAATTGCATCTGTATGTTAAAAATTAGGTTCACCTTTTTATGAGAAGTAAGAATACTAGTTTGAAGGCCAGCTTTTGTTTGAAGACCAGCTTTTGTTTGAAGACTAGTTGCAAGATGTATAAATTTGGTAAGAACCATCACTTTTCTCAATGATATTAAAAAAAATTAACTGTTTGATTTTTCAATCCAGCCAAGCCAATTTGCTGATGCTCAAACCTCTGTGAACAGCTCTGGCCAAGAGTTGAGGTAGAATTTATTACTCTATAAATTTGATTTTCCTTCTGCTCACTGGTTCTATTAATTCAATCAGCCATTCGTTCATTCCTCTCTAATGTCTAATGAACGTATAATATGTGTCCATCATTAGTTAAAGAGCACAATTCTATCTCTCTTCCCCTGGAAAATACTTAAAATACTTTAAGACAACTATGAAACTCCGACTTTACCTCTTAAGCATCATAATTACATTTTACTTTATCACTCTATAAACTTTTGTCTTTCTTCACCATCCTAATCCCAAAATATTTGTATCTCTAACAAGTCATGATTACAATTGAGTGAAAGTTCTTGCCTTTTGTTATTTAAGTTATATCTTGCTATGACATTATCTTAAAACATATTTTATAATTCCACACTGAGAAATGTACTAAGTTGAGCTACTGGATTATTTTGTAATTGATCTTAACCTTTGATCCCCATGGTGTCCTAGAGGTAAGAATCTCTTGGGTAGATGTTATTAGTAGAGTACAAATCACCAAATCTCACCTTTGAATATTTTCATTCAGTAGGTCTGGGTTGAACGTGGCAAACCTACTTGTGTTTTTATTTTGAAATAAATACTCAGGTAGTGTTTCTTTTCTTTAAAAAGGTTTGCAAAACATTGGTATAGTATATTATAAATACAATTATATTAATTATTAGTGATAATGATGCCATATGTTTAAATCCCTTCACTGATTTTGGATATTAAAACATGAGATTTAAGTTAGTGCTGAACCAAATATTTCAGAGTGGCCACATCTAACTCAGTAGGCGGTAGGGGCAAGATCCTTGGAGAACCAAAAGGTCCAATCTGACTCTGTCATTGACTGGCTATGTCACCTTGGACCAGATACTGAATTTCTCTTAGCCTCACTTCAGTGATCTATAAAAAAAAAAAAAAGCTTTTGTATACATTTCATAGAATTTTGGGGAGGGTAAAATGAAACAAGGTAGCTATATATGTGTAATGGGATAATTATCTGTAGAAAATCAAGCTTATTATAATTTTAAACTATCAATAACACTTCTACAGATTATCTAAGGCATAATGAATCGATTAAAATAAAGAGTTTTCTAGTTTATTCTCTTATTAGAAATGTTTGGCATTGTCATTTTATGCACATTCTTTTCTTAAGAAAGATTCTAGACCAACTGGTACCAAGAATGCTGATATTATTATGTACATCATCTCCTGCGTTAGAACTAGAGACAAACATACAACTAATTATTTGTAAAACGTCTGTCAGTTTTACTGAGTCCTCAGGGCAGAAGGAAACTGTTATTAAATCTAGGCCTTTGTATTGATGAGGGCAATCTATGGACCAACTTCACTTGACATTTAACAAAACTGTGGGTGGTCATTACATATTTTGAGCAAGTAAATAAGTAAAGGTCTTCTGTGTGCTCTAATACATAACCAACTCTGCAATTTTAATTTTATTTCAAAATCCTCAGTGGGCAAAAAGCTACCAACACAGCCACAATTTTTTTCTAGAGCTTGTTTATCTTTCAATTTTTTTGCTCGTACATGCCCTCTTATCTCCTCCATTTTAAAGTATTATACATTTAAAATATTGTGCCTGTTAAATAAGTGATGTGTGTTTTCCCTTTTCTAAATTTCTCAAGGAAGAGTATTCTCTCATATTTCTAGTTTATGTTGAGGCTGTACTGCCTCAAGAACCCTCTTGAATAGAGAGTCCCAATAATAATCAATGACATAATAATGTCTAAATTTTTCTTATTCATTCTAAAATAAGAATAAACAAAAATGCATATAGGCAATTACCCTATTACTTCACTGTCACCAAAGCATAGTAAGCCCTCATTTAAAATCATCGATAAGTATGTGGAAATTATGACTTTAAGCAACACACATATAATGAAACCAAATTTTTTCTCATCAACTAAGGATGTTATTTGAAGAGCTGTTACACATTGATTTACTTAAAGTCACAGTTTCCAAGAATCTATCAATAACATTAAGTAAGGACTTACTATGTCTTACTGAGTTGTACTGTGGATATGTAGTTATTGGCAATGTGTACTTTTATATATGATTTATGATGAACACCACATCTTGACTTTCATTGTGTTAAACTGCTAGAATGAAAATTACATTAGAAAGTCAGGGCATAGACTTTGAATTGTTTCAGGGTTTTATAAAGTAAGAAGATGCTTTCTGTCCTTAAAGTGTTTTAAATCTAAGAAAAAAATAAGGCAAACATACCTCTTTTAGTCATCCATTAAACCTATATTGAGCATCTTCAATCTGTATCCTTCAAAGAGTGGGCACTAGGAAACAATAATTACATATAAATGAGAGACAAAAAAGAAGGGGTAGCTATATGAGTAGTAGTGTGAGACAGAGGAAAGAAAATGGCCTTTAAAATCAGAGCAAGCATCTGGTACTTACCAAATCTAGCTATTGATTAAATCACTTACATTCTCTAAGCTTCAATTTCTTCACTCATGGCTACATCCTAAAATGTTATATAAAGGGAGTAAAAATTCACATATTGTCTTAATTAGGAGATAAAATAATTCTTAAAAGAAATTGGTGTACATTTTGAAGTCTTGGAGCAGAGGGAGGAACAGGAAAAGAAAATGTCTTTTATTTATGATAGCAAGATAGACAGGAGATGAAAAGCAGCTATTTAGCAAAGTGCCCTTTCAGTAAACCGAGCTCCGACAGCTGTCAAATACCATCATAAGTTTGAAAAGATCTGTGTCAGTCAGTCCTGGTAAATTGTCTGTAGAAATTAGAGTTACAGTATCACCTGGCTGAAGCATCTGTCAAGAATCTGATTATCTCTTCACTGTTCGTCCATACTTTACTTATTTTTTAAACAGAAGCAAAGCATTATTTTGTAAATAAGAAATAAGTTTGCAATATAAATACTAATAGAAATAATATTGTATAAGTAAATGAAGACCACCTAAATGAGGGCAAGCAGAGGCGATTTATGCAAAGCTTGCAATAAGAAGGAAGGCAGCCACCATCAGTTGCATTTGGGAGAGATTTACAGGCAAGTAGGAAAGTGTGAAAAGGTTAGAGTTTTTGTTTGTTTTTAATGGAAGGCTTCAGATATGCTCATAGTGGAGGTTGCTGGCATGGGGAAACTAGAGGCAGGCTGAAACGAGTGGAGCATCCTCTGAGATTGTTTTGGGAGCATTTTTGGCTTTCTCTAGTTCATACTAAATTGGAAGCAGAAAGCTGGAGCAAAAATTAGGGAAGCTGGAAGTTTTTGATCAAGTCCTGACTATTCTGAGCCACACGCTGCAGAGGTTGTGGTTTGATTTCCCAAAGTGGTTGTTCTAGAGGTTGTCGGTCAGAGTTCTGTTTTCATGTTGAACTGGTCATTGTCCATTTGTTTATTCAGTCTCTCCATACATACAGATTTATTGCCAAAGTAAAATCTGTCAATTATTCAGCTAATATAAATTACTGATAACAGATTTTGGATCAAATTGATTAAATTACATGATTAATTGAGATATCAAAAATGAGAAGGAGAAAAGGGAAAACAAGAGATGAAGTTTGGAGGAGATGCAAGATAATGCAGTAAAAAATAATGTCAAGTCAATGGCAGAACACATGAATGAACTGTGCCTAACTGAATAATTATAACACAGCTTAGGGTCCATGGATAACAACAGCACACATATTCTATTAATACATATTTATTGATTTCATATAATCAAAACTCTTTGCTGGAAATAGAGATATTAAGAAAAAATGTCATTGTCATTGTTCTCAGTTATTTTCAAGGTGTGGAATTTCTTTACGAACCCTCCAGAATTCACTGCCCTCAATTTCCATCAGCAGAGTAGGCTGAAAACATTTTCTCAGTTATTAAGACAGGCATTTTCTCCTTCTTATTCACCTAATACCTGTCTAGTGATGAGAAAGCTACTCTGGGACCTGAATTCCACTCTCAAGGAGGCCCTACACCAGTCCTCTGAGGCTTAAGACTGTGCCATTACCTTGTCTTCAGTCACAAAAGCCACAGACATGCATTTGGGGAGTCAGAATAGGGTCCAGCCTTCAGGCTTCACCCATATTTGTTTATTTTGTAGTCGCTATATTTGTAGTCACTATAATAATGGCTGTATCATTGTTTTACTTAAACCTTCAGGGGGTATGAGTATTTTCTGTGCATATGTTTTAATTAATGATTGATTTTTCAATAACTCTAAAGTTTGACTACAATTTGTAATTTTTAATGAACTATAAAAACATAAGAAGTTTCATAAGGAAATCAGTTGAGTACAAAATACCTGGTTCATTTGGTTTTAGTTCAGTGATGTCTTGTTAACAATTGAATTATAGAAAGAAATAAAAACAAAATTTGTCCTTGGGTGAAAACTCTTTACATAAAGAGTTTATTTTATTTTCTTGTTAATTCAAAACATTGCAGAGAATGTGATTAATATCCCTCTACTAAGCTTTGAATAATGTATAGGATAGCTCAGTATCACCAGGGGACAGAAGGGGTTTTAAAAATGAAAGCACCTTTAGCAGATGAGGTCATTACATACACTTAAACTGTATAAATATATTCTCAATTGGAGTCCTGTCTATAATATGATTCAACATTTGCAGAAAGCTCTTACTTGTTTTCTTTTTTAAGAAGATTCATTTGTACTTTTGAAGGACATCTTTTTAAAGGAAGTGGAACTGTTCTAACGATCCACTTGATCTTTACTCCTCTTTTTATTTTCTCCTTACTGCCTTTCCTTCTTGTATTGTTTTGCTAAATTGGCTTCCTTTTTCTTAACACGGCATGCTTTGACTGAATTTATTTTTGCTTAGTGAATCTCCACACTCATGAAATGATTAGGCTTCCGCTTACACAAAGGCTTTTCAGAAGTAATTGAATATATAGTCATCACGAACATATTGCATTGTGGACAATTTTGTTATGCTTCTTTAAGGAGGGAAGGGAAAGAAAGACCTGAGGCTGGTGAACAACACAGCCTTGCCCTTTGTATATGTAATATACTGTCTTTTGGGGGGACTTTTATCCAAGGAGTTACCACTTGTTAATTCACTAGGTCACTTGGATCATTTGCACATATACACACCAACTTGTTAAAAACAACGCTGAAAGCAGCAAACAATGAAGATTGGTTTGCTACTAAGATAAAACAGTTTGCTGCTATTTAATCTTGATGTTTCAGTTCCTAAATAGGCATTTATGTAACTTCAGAGGGCACTTTTAGGAATCTTTTTAAAATTGTGTTTTTTTAAACTTCTTCAGTGTATCATTACCTATGTGACTCACGTGTTTGATCAGACAGAACGGCACCTTTTATTTTCTTCTGAACAGCAAAAAGAAACAGTAATTGTTCTCCCATTCAATAACCAAGCACTCGTATTTTATACTGATTTTGAATCCCCTCAATACCCACATAAGTAAATTAGGTAGTTCAAGTAGTACTATTTAGGTCATTACAAAATTGTATTTTTGGAAGAAAAAGTTTACCTAAAAAATTGGATTTCTGTTTTTCTGCATATATCTTTTAATTAATAATTGATTTTTCCATAACTCTAAAGTTTGAGTGTAGTGTCTAATTTAGAATGCACCAGAAAATACAAGAATCTTTATAGGGAGACCATTTGAGTACAGAAAGCCTGGTTCATTTGGTTTTACTTCCATGGCGTCTTGTTAACAATTGAATTACAGAGAGGAATAAACACAAAATCTGTCCTTGGATGAAAACTTAAGATGAACTTCTTCAAGACAGTGTCAATACTATTTTATATCTGATTGTTTAGAAAATATTCATATATTCTGTATCTTGGATAAAGCACTAGAAATAGGATTATAGACTCATTAGAAGAGAAATATGATTAATATCACACCACTACGCTCCTTCTTTAAACAAAAACAAACAAAAAATCCACCCTGTCCCATGACACATAAAACAAAATAAAAGCTTACTGTGCTTTAACACTGTAATAGGTCCTTTTCTGAGTTGTAGAGGGGTAGTAAGTGGTTCTAATGGCGGGGAATAGAGGAAATTTGGGAGGGATAGAGCTGAGACTCTTTTCAAGGAATTAGCTTATAGAAGGAAATAGAGTAGCTCTCAGTTACTATTTGAATTCCATTTCCCTTACATTATTCCCTGACGTCCAGGGAAGCCCCTTTAAATATACAATATTTGATCTCAGTTTTTGTGTCCATGCTTTGGATATGGAGTGGGGAATAAGGCATTGCCAAAAACAGCACAGGTGACAGCAAAATTCCTTCACACAGGCCTGGGGTCAAGAGCAGCATCAGAAGGGAATGGAAGACTTCTCTGCAAGGTGGCAGTGTATTAGTCTGTTCTCATGCTGCTGATAAAGACATACCCAAGATTTATTTTACAAAGAAAAGAGGTTTAATGGACTCACAGTTCCACATGGCTGGGGAGGCCTCACCATCATGGCAGAAGGCAAAAGGCATGTTTTATATGGCAGCAGACAAGAGAGGATGAATGAACCAAATGAAAGGGGAGTTCCTTATAAAATGACCAGACCTCATGAGACTTATTCACTACCAGGAGAACAGTATGGGGAAAACCTCCCACATGATTCAGTTATCTCCTGCTTGATCCCTCCCATGACACAGGGGAATTGTGGGAGCTAAAATTCAAGATGAGATTTGGGTGGGAGCACAGCCAAGCCATACCAGGCAACTTCATGGAGAAATATCTAGAAGAAAGTGAGATGGTAGCTAATATCAAAAAATGGGACAATGAGGCCTGAGCTATAATAATTTGATATAAAAAGCATTGTGACATAACTAGTAGTGATGAGCGGGTAAAATCTGAGATACATGGGATAGTAGGTGAGATTGTGGGTGAATTTTATTTTCTTCCCTTTAATACATTTTCCATAATAATAATTTTTAATAATAATTATGAGAAAGAAACAATATTATGTTTTTTTTTTTTTTTTTTTTTTTGAGACGGAGTCTCGCTCTGTCGCCCAGGCTGGAGTGCAGTGGCGCGATCTCGGCTCACTGCAAGCTCCGCCTCCCGGGTTCACGCCATTCTCCTGCCTCAGCCTCCCGAGTAGCTGGGACTACAGGCGCCCGCTACCACGCCCGGCTAATTTTTTGTATTTTTAGTAGAGACGGGGTTTCACCGTGTTAGCCAGGATGGTCTCGATCTCCTGACCTCGTGATCCTCCCGCCTCGGCCTCCCAAAGTGCTGGGATTACAGGCGTGAGCCACCGCGCCCGGCACAATATTATGTTTATGTGATCATAGTGTCCAGATGGAAAAAGCTTAGGGCCTAAACTAAGGTGATAACACTGGGAACAGGAAAGAAAAAACTGAAGCCATCTGAACAGACACCTCACCAAAGAAGTTATACAGATGGTAAAGAAGCATCTGAAAAGATGCATCATGTCATATGTCATTAGGGAAATGCAAACTAAAACAGTTAGATACTACTACACAGCTATTAGAATGACCCAAACCCAGAACACTGACAACAAATGCTGACAAGAATATGAAGCAACAGAAACTCTCATTATTTGCTGATGGGAATGCTAAGCAGCATAGCTATTTTGGCCCCATTTTTTATAAAACTAAACATACTCTGACCATATGATCCAAAAAACATGCTCCTTTTAACATTCTTTGGCATTTACCAAGGAGCATATGTTTACAAAAAAACAAAAACAAAACAAACAAACAAAAAAACTGTACACAGATGTTTATCTTAGCTTTATTCATAACGGCCAGAATTTGGAAGCAATCCAGATGTTCTCCAGTAGGTGAATGAAAAACAAAACTATGATGCATCCAGAAAATTAAATATTATTCAATATCAAAAGAAATTAGCTGTTAAGCCATGAGAAGACATACAGTATGTTTCCAATTATATGATATTCTGGAAAAGGCAAAACTATGGATACGGTAAAAATATAAGTAACTGCCAGGGGTTGAGACTGAAGAATGGATGAATAGATGAAGCACAGAGGATTTTTAGAGCAGTGAAAATATTCTATATGACACTATAATGGTGGATATGTTGTTTTACATTTGCTAAAACTCATAGAATGTACAATACCAAGAGTGAACCTTAATGTAAACTATGGGCTTTGACTGGCAATGTGGCAACTTAGGTTCATCAGTTTTAACAAATGATCAACTCTTGTGCGGGATGTTGATAATGGGAGAGGCTATGTGGAGAGTCAGGGAAGAGAGGTTACCCTGCACTTTCTGCTCAGTTTTGCTGTGAACATAAAACTGCTTTAAGAAACAAAGTCTATTTAAATAGGGGAAAATATACATGACATTAAATTAAAAACCAAAACCAAACAAACAAACAACAATGACAAACAAGAAACAGAAACCATCCTCAGAATGAATGAGCCATTTTCATTTCATTATTTTGATCCCAATGACAAGGCAGTGATGGCGATGAAACAGAAAGCAGGAAGGTACAGGTAGGTCATCTTCCTTGTGCATACCTGTCTTACATTCTTCCAGGATTCTTGGGGACATCATAATTCAACACAGAAAAATATGGTTTCAGAAGAAAAATGGACAGTAGAAATTACTGTCTCAATGAAATGCCCTGGAGCACTAAAGAGATACCTGAGAAAGCTGAACTTCCTCCTTTTCAAATTGTATCAATTTTAAATCACCAGGAAAAACACAACAAATATTTGTTATATTCATTTAGGTTTTCGTGTTACGTCTCTGTATAGGTTTAGTAATAATAATAAAATTAATTGCATTAAATGATTTTTATTTCATAGTTTGCTTCAATGACTATTAAAAAATGCAACTCTGGCCAGAACCTTCACAATAGTATATATGGTTGCAATGTGGGCAAGTGATTAGATGCTGTTAAAAGCAGTCAAGCACCTTAAATTCATAGAATATTTACGGAAAAAATGAGGAAATAGGTAGAGGGAAAAAAACAGCAGATATGAGCGCTAAAGCTGTTCATAATTTAATAAAACTTACTTTGGTTCAAACAATATATCGAGTGAATACATGGTAGAGAATATGTCTCTTCTTTCTTACTGAAATAGCAGAGGACACTATTCAGCTATAATAATATAACCACTTCTAAAATGACTATTAATCAACATTCCAACATATAAACCAGATTTAAATTTTTATTTTAAAAATTTATCAAATGAAAATAAGTCATGTATGTGTATTTATATAAGGAGTTTATTTTTTTAATGAGATTTATCCCCGTATTCTTTTCTTTTTTCAAAAAATGTTATATTTTTAAAATATTGTACATTCTCCTTCTCCCAAAATCCTTTTATATGGCATATTTTCTGAAAGCGATGTGTAGCTAGACAGAATTACTTTATCTCCATGTCTGGAGTCTGCCACAAGAGAATATAAAGGAATGACGTAGCTTTTTGATCTTACACATTCATGCAAACTTAAATAAGTGAGAAGCTTTGTAGAAAACAGAAAATACAAGGATGCTGGACAAATGACGGGATGAAGCATAGGTACACAGCCCACACACAAACAGATCACTAGAGATAATGAGCAAGCACATTGCCTGCTCTGGAATCCCACACGGTACTGAATGTACAATTAAATTACTGCTTGAGATCATGATGTAAATATTTCATTACAAAATTAAGCATAAATCATTGAGAAAGAAATGGATTCCAATATCCTTGGCACTCTTCACATAAAACTTTACATCTGGAGTTTTCTGGTCATTTTATTTTAATGCACTATAAAGTTCTTTGTGGTTGGACTGTGAATAAGGTGAAAGTATGACATTTTACAGAATCCTATATCTTTCTTCTTTCACTAGAAAATGAGCGAGTAAATAGATGGCAAGTATTTTGTAAAACTGACTTGTAATGTATGTACTTGCAACCCATTTTAAGGGGCACATATAATGGGTTAGGATCCATCTATCTTTGGGAAGAAGCTATGAAATAAGAATGCAACTATTTTTTTTGAGATCTGGAGTCTGACCCCATCTTTGCTGATAACATACTTAATAACTTTAAATCCTCTTCAACTCTTTGAGCAACAGAGATTAAATCAAATATTTTCTCTAAAGTGCTTACTACAATGCCTTGCACACAGTAAGTGTTCAATAAACAACAGCTGCTGCTATCAGTTGCCTCAGTCATATAATGCCAGGTTTGGACTGTGTGATATCTAAGGTCACTTTTGATTCTACTATATTATTTTTCATACAGGAGGCAAAATATTTACCAGTTTTTAGGCCATTTATTTCCTTTTCTTTGTCTCTGATGGATATTCTTGTATATAATGTCTTGTTTTTCAGACATTACTTGCATAGCTTTGTTGAGATTGGTCATTGTTTCTGTGGCCCTGAAACATAATCTTTTTCTTACTCAGGGGTAGGGATTCTGTAGCTATTGGCTTAAGAATCACCTTGGAGTGTGTAAAATGTGTTTTATAACCTACAAAAATTCTGATTCAATCGATGAGTGGTGAAGTCCAGATGATTCTGACACCTGTGGTCTGAAGACTACAGTTTGAGAAACACTGCACTAAAGAACTAAAATTAATGGGGTGCCACTGTATTCGAGAATAGCAGGAACTGTAAGCAAGATGGGATGTTGTTGATGCTGCTAGTGTTTTTAAAAAATAAAAAACCCAAATTAAATTTTTTCTAGCAAAATAAGTACAAAATTAAAATTCAAGCCTAATTTCTGCATAAGACTGTGGCCTTACAAATGCTTGTACCATTTCTCATCTTGACATAACGAGACTTCCTGAGTGCACTGAAAAACATGGTGAAAATCTGCAGATTCCTGCAACTGCAGCACTTTCCACCAAGCAACTATGGCTATGCTTTGTTGCATTAATTGCAGAAGCAGGGAAGTGTAGCCAAAAAAAGCACATAGATTTTGTATGTGTTTTACAGCAGGAAAATATTAAAAGCTCTTCAAGTACCACTTCAGTAATCTAGCCATGTAAATCCTAAAGATTTTTATGCAGCATGAGCAAAGTTTTAGTTTTCAGCTGGACTGTTCTTAGTTGACAAAACCTGCAGAGAATAAAGAATAATCAGAAAACATGGAAAAATAAGCTGCTTAATGTGACGTTATTTTGGGGTGATCAGAATTTATGATGTGCTTATTTCACATTGCATGCCTTTATCAAAATATCTCATGTAGTCCATAAATATATACACCTACTATGTACCCACAAAATGTTTAAATACTCAAAAAATTTTAAAAGAAGAATTTATAACGTATTCCTCAGTTCACATTTGAGAGTGTCATTATGTAAAGATTCATTACAAAAGTCCCTGGAAACCTCTTGATTAACAAATAAGAGAGAGTCTGAGAAAATATACACCTAAAATGCAAGGCTGAGGTACCAACAGGATCCATGGGAAATGCTTATCTGATATTTAAAAAGGAGCTTTAACTAAAACTTACAGAGAGAGGAACAAGATAACTATTGTCAGCAAGAATATCTCCTTAAAATACGAAATGATTTTGTTATTATTATTGTTATACTTTAAGTTCTGGGATACACGTTCAGAACGTGCAGGTTTGTTACGTAAGTATACACATTTCATGGTGCACCCATCAACCCATCATCTACATTAGAAAATACTAAACGACTTCTATTTTGTCATTCTATATGGATTTGTGCTGAAGTATGATTCCTTCAGATCAGTAATAAAATACTACGATATGAAATGCTTAAACAACTACTTTCTTTCTTTCTTTCTTTCTTTTTTTTTGAGACAGAGTCTCACTCTGTCACCCAGGCTGGAGTGCAGTGGTGAGATCTCGGCTCACCGCAACCTCTGCCGCCCGGGTTCACGCCATTCTCCTGCCTCAGCCTCCTGAGTAGCTGGGACTACAGGCACCCGCCACCATGCCCAGCTAATTTTTTGTGTATTTTTTGGTAGAAACGGGGTTTCACTGTGTTAGCCAGGATGGTCTCGATCTCCTGACCTCGTGATCCTCCCACCTCGGCCTCCCAAAGTGCTGGGATTACAGGCGCGAGCCACCGCGCCCAGCCTAAACGACTGCTTTCTAAAGCTACAAGATCAGCAAAGAATTTCTTCAAAGCACCTTGCCCAGACAAAGAGCCAAACAAAATTCTAAGATATCAAAACCTAAGTGAGACTTGGGTTGAATAGACCCTTCTAAGGCTTGGCCTCAGGAAACTGATTGTATCTTGGAATTGAACACTGTTGCTTCTGGCTAGCAAATCATGAATATAGCCAGTGGGATTGTGAAATCACTACTATAAGAAGGATTCTATCCTCTGAGACAGCAATAGGTTTTGCAGTGCTGAAAACTGGGGAACAGAAAGCAACAAACAAAGAGTACTCACGCTATTCAAATGCCTAATAATCTAAAAACACCTGTCAAAGCTGGGAGCTTGAGAGCTAGAGACATGAACATAAATGAAGGGTCTTGGGGATTTTTATACACCACCAGCAACATGCTGTGTAGATGAGATCATCTCTGGTTAACAGGCCAGGGAAAGGGAAAATGTCAGAAGAGGTCACTAGGGCAGACTGGGATAAGACCAGGTGGCTTGGCCATCATTTACCACTAAGAAAATCAACAAAGTTAGAGTCCCTTTCCTTATATTATAGGCATGATACAAGCCTCTGAGATCTTTCAGTTGACTTCCTGAAATAAGAAGGAATTTATATTACATTTACTAAACTTATCAAAGGAACATCGGAGTTATTTTTCATTTTGTTCTCACTGTTTTTCAGGTTGGATTATTTACATCTATTTATGTATCTTCAAGTTCATTGACTCTTTTTCTATCGTCTCACTTCTACGGTTATGCTTATCAAGTGAATTTTTTTTATTTTGGTCATTGTGTTTATTGGTTCTAAAATTTTCATTTGGTCTTTCTTTCTTATATTTATTTGATGAGATTTTTAATATATCTGTTGGCTTCAACAGTGTTCACATTTGCTTCCTGATGCATTTTTATAATACCTACTTTATAGTCTTTGTCAGAATATTTCAACATCTGTGCCACTTTGATGCTGAAGTCTACTGATTGTCTCTTTGTCTTTACCCATATGAGTTGAGAGTTCCCTAATTATTTTGTATGCCAAGTGATTTTTGATCGTATCTGGACATTTTGAGTATCATGTTATGAGAATCTAGGTCTTCTTTACACCCAGTGAAGACTAGCTGATAGTCTGTCAATTCAGTCCTCAATGGCTTTGGTATAGTGAATAGGATCTGATTCATGCAGGAGCAGGTTGGGAATGTTCAGGAGTTCAAAAAATCTTTATGGGTTCATTTCCTTGCATTCCTCCCTCTCCATGATTTTCTTAGTACTTTTGAGTTCCCTGGAGTTCTTTTTGGTCCTCTGGTGGAAAAGTTGGGGTTTTAGTTATCCCACTCTGCTATAAACTTCTATAACAGAGGCAGTGCCTGAAGTTAAGGGTAGGAATACAAAGAAAGAAAAAACAATGGGATATGCCCAGCTCTATTAGAATCAGAGATCAGCATGAGGGAGAGGAGGGTGGATCACCTGAGGTCAGGAGTTCGAGAACAGCCTGGCCAACATGGCGAAACCTCATCTCTACTAAAAGTACAAAAATTAGCCAGGTGTGGTGGCGGGTGCCTGTAATCCCAGCTACTCAGGAGGCTGAGGCAGGAGAATCACTTCAACCGGGAGGTGGAGGTTGCAGTGAGCCGAGATCACGCCACAGAACTCCAGCCTAGGTAACAAGAGTGACTTTGTCTCAAAAAAAAAAAAAAAAAAAAAGTATCATCAATATATCTTGCTATTATTCATGTAATTTTCTTACAAAAACACACTCCTTAACATATTACATTCATGTTTCAGCAGGCAAAAATTGAGAGAGGTTTATCATGACTACATAAATCGCTAATGCTGTGACTCTTTTTCTCTTGGTTTATTAAGTGTATCAAATTAACAGAACACCTATAGGTAATGAAGAAAAGTAGTTTCCTTATATCTACATAAGGCTACACTTCAGATTATTAAAAGTAATGTATTTTTAACTTTTATGTTAAGTTCAGGCATACAAGTGCAGGTTTGTTACAGAGGTAAACTTGTGTCATGGGGGTTGGTTGTACAGATTAATTCATCACCCAGGTACTAAGCCTAGTACACAGTAGCTGTTTTTCCTGGTTCTCTCCACCCTCCACCCTCCACCCTCCAAAAGGCCCCAGTGTGTGTTGTTCCCCTCTATGTGTCCAAGTGTTCTTATCATTTAGCTCCCACTTATAACTGAGCATATGCGGTATTTGGTTTTCTGTTCCTGTGCCAGTTTGCTAAGGATAATGGCCTTCAGCTTCATCCATGTCCCTGCAAACGACATGATCTTGCATTTTAAAGTTTAGTACTCATTAATGAACCTCTTGACTTAGGAGAATTGCCTGCACTTTTCCCTCTGTTCATAATCAAAATATATTTGCAAGTTTTTAGAAAACCCATTCCTAGAGCTGACTGGAACAAACACAGGAGAACTGTTAGTCAGTAGATATTTTGAATTTAATGGAGTTACATATAGGGTAGCACATACAGGGTCTACTCCTGGGAGTTTTGAAAGAATACATTTAGATTTTAAAAACAGAAGATAAAAATTATCTTTTGTCTACTTTTTGTCTAATCAATTTATGGCAGGCATGTCAGCAGGCTGGTGGCCCCAGTGGCATCCTGAATCCATGTACTAAGGATGCAGTAATGGAGATCAGGGACAGACCAAGCTTTCCTGAGCTGGGCTAACTTTGATGGTGTATTTTGGCCCAAGATGCTGTTATCCCATTTCTTCTCTTGGACAGTGTGTGGCTCCTAGTGCTGGGGAGCTCAGTTGAACTTTGCTGTAAATACAGTTGAGTTTTATGGAGAAAGAAAAGAGTTTAGATATGCCAGAGACCTTCTAACACTTCAGAAGAGGCCTTAAAGAAGTGTCCGAGGCTAAGGAATTAGAAATTAAGAGTAAGATGTTAGTCAAAATACGCTAGGACATTTTTTAAAAGATAAAAATTATCCTGAGCAAATGGAATGCACTTAGAAGTTAATGCAAATTATTTTGTAGGAGAATATGAACTTAGGGCTAATTTTCAGTGGGCAGCACTGGGATAATTTACTAACTATAGATGCAATTTCACATGCTGATTCATTCATTTGTTCAACTTGACTTGTTTATGCCTAGTGTTCCATTATTGGAACGCTAAGCTTGTGGCAGTTATTTATATCCTACTGCTCAAGGTCATGACCAAAGTCTGATTTTTTCACAAATAAAATTTGCAACCTCCGGCATAAATGGATTAAAAGGACAGTGATTTATCAATATATTTATATAGGAAAACATAAACTATAGATGCAGGTTTAGTTCATGAACTGTGGGATCATACTGCCTATGTTTGAATCAAAGCTTCACCATTTGATAGCCATAAGACATTGAGCTGATTACTTAACTTCTCTATGCCTCAGTTTCCTCATGTGTAAAAGATGGCAATAACAGGGTTGCTATGAGAATTATATGAGTTGATATGTGCCAGTGAGCGTCTTGTATATCACAGAGTGTGTGCTCAAAAAAAGATACCTCTTATTAATTGTTACCTGACATGATCAGGGCCAGTAGTTGCTCTGCAAATAGAAAAAAATCATCAACTGAAGTTGGGTGTCATAAAAAAAGTATATAACACATATACATATGTATATATATACACACATAGAATGAAAAATATATAATGTCACAATGCATTTTTATGTGAATGATGTAAATATATAATCACCTGCCAATTTAGTTGAAGTCATTTTCTATTTAAGTCCTCTAAATAGAGTCCTACATTATTTTCTGTCATAAACCACACTTGTCATGCATAATGTATGATATCTAGTTTTGGTTTCTTCAAAGTGGAGTGAAAAGTTAAAGGCATTTGTTAAGCAATCTGAATACAGAATCCTTATAAATTTTTATCATTTCCTATTATCTTTTTCAGGTGCCTTTAATCTACCCAATATGGTAGCAATGTTTATCACATTTATTTTATTTTAACTAACTCACATGTATTGAGTTTTTCCCATATCCAAGATAACTTTCTAGAAAACAACTTAAGTGTATAGTCTATTGCACTAATATTTCATTAGTTTACATTTTATTTTATTAGTTTGTATTTATAATAATGGATATTACTAATCTAAAACTGTTTGAAAACAAATCCAGTTGGCACAGGTGAAGAACACAACTTGTCACTGGGGAAAGATGTGGTCTGAGAGTTGGCATGTCAGTTTAGCTCCTTTCTTGTACTGTGGGCAACAGTCAATGTGGAAGGAGTGAGAGTGAATCTGTCTGGTAGGAGTAAATTGAGCTTCTACAATAGCTCTCTTCATTCACCAGATGCTCTTCCCTTCATTTTACCTGCTTTGTAGTCAGTCAGAAATTTGGCTTCTCAGATTTTTAAATAATAAGACTGAGTCAATGCCAGAGAAATGTTCACACTATTTCAATGGATTCTGAATTTAGGACCAAGAAGGACAAATCATTTTGAAAACTCCCTTTGGATGCTAGTGGGGAATATCTGAGTTGAAATCCATTAAGGATTATCTAGTAGTCCTTGGAGGACATAGAAGTGATATGGAGGGAAAAAGAGAACAAAAATATTGCTTCATAGAATGCAAAATTGAGCAAGGTTTGGCTTTTTTTTTTAATAACTTTTTTTTAATTACCAAGTCTGCTGGAATTTTTTTATCACATAGTATTCCATCATTATATACCAAACCAAAAACTGTTTGGCATCTATTAACATATCCTCATATGGTAAGTAAAATTGAATTTAAAAATAAAATCTACTTTATGTCAAAAATAAAATGTAAATCTTTGGAAGATTCAGAATCTTAATTAGAATCAGAAATTTAATTATTTACTCTTAGAACTGTCATTTTGATAACGTACTGGTAACTTTGCATAATGGAACTTCAATCACTATAAAATCTTGCCAGAGAGAACCTGCTAAATTGCCCAGAAACCTGAATAAATGCAAGGATAACACTGGAATCTTCCTTCCTTGCTAGACTTCTCCATATTCCTATTCCTTTTTTCCTCTTGCATAAGATCCCAATTTGAGAGTGTACTAAAAAAAGTATTTGACAGGCAGAGGCACACACAGGCCCCAGGAGGATTTAGTGAGAAGGAGAAATGACAGTGGTTGAGAGAGAAAACCAGTGAAAGAGAAACTTATGACAGTGACCCACAGAAAAGGAGTGATAATTCTCTAATGCCGAGGAAACTGGAGAATCCGTGCAATTGTCCTCTCATTCATGGGCCTCTTATCCTGAGTAGTCTAGATAGCTTTTTGGAAGGTGGTAACTGATCTAGTGCGAGACAGCCAGTACCAGCAGGGACTGAAGAAAATCTCTTCTAGTATTTTAGATGTTCCAGGTGTAGGAGGACAGGAAGATACACCACCCAGTAATGGTCCATAAAATTCAGATGTCATATGAATTTTATCATATAAAATGGATACTATGTGAAATGAAACTCAAACAGCATTTCCCAAACCCACTGCTAGACCAGACATAGACTCAGAATATACCTTAATAGAGTTTGTATTTCCTTATTTGTTTTTAATGCTGTTTGACCCAGTCTTGAGTCTCTGGCCAGAGGCAGGTCAGTTTCCCTTCTTTATTAAGCCTACACTCCAACTAAATCCCTTCTCAAGTTCTCTCACTCTGGGGCTGCTATGCCCTAGGGCTAGGTACAGACAATTAAGGGATAGCCTCTGTGTCACTGGGGCCCACAAGATGATTCAATTTCACCTATCCACAGGAAGCCAGAAAAACCTAGCTAACCCCACCTGGCTTGCCATACTTAAGCTGCCTCTAGCTGTCTGTTACCTTGTCCCTGGGAGCAACCCCCTGTGTGACTCAGCCTTCTCTCATTTGCAATTGGAAGTAACAAGGAGTTCTGACTTTCATTTATCCAATGTCTTTTGTGTCGTGACCTGCCATTCAAAGAAACTATAATTCTACCTAAAATCTTGTAATTATGAAACAATGTCAAATTCTATGAGATATTTATTAGCATAGCATTTGTCTGATCTTGGAGAATAGGAGAAGCTCCAATTGATAAATTAAGGCATTCCAGGAACGACAATGGCATAAACCACCTAACAATTGAGTGGGAAAAGCTCTGAGTATTTGAGGAAAAAAAGGCCAAAGCATACAGTTGAGAATAAAGAGTAGTAAGATTTATGGAAGCACATTGAACCTATGCTTAATTACCAGGATGAGGAACATGGTGTTTATTTCATGACCAAATAAAAGTCATTTGGGGACTGCTTAAAATAAAGTAATAAGGAATGCATAAGGAATAACACAATGAATATATATTTCCAAAAAAGGTACCGCATTACTCATATGTTTCTAAAAGAAAATCTCTTTCTAACTTCTTGAGCATCAGAGTAGCTAGATTTGAAGACACTCCCCCCAAGCTACATGCCACTGCCATCATCTCTATTATGAAGACATCAGAATGATTAAGAGTGCTGTGGGTTCTGAACAGAACTGTTAGAAACCCAGCCCCTATACTTGGACCTGTATCACTCAGGACATATCACTTAACCTATATAAACCTCTGTGATGATTAATTTTACGTGTCAACTTGACTGGATTAAGGGATTCCAAGACAGCTGGTAAAACATTATTTCTGGCAATATCTGTGACAGCATTTTCAGAAGAGATTGGCATTTGAATCAGTAGACCAAAGAAGATTCATTCTTACCCAATGTGGGTGGGCATGATTCAATAAGCTGAGGGCCTGGATAGAACAAAAAGGTAGAGCAAAGGCAAATGTGCCCTCTCTCACTTTTCTGGAGTGGAGGCACCCATCTTCTTCTACCCTTGGGCATCAGAACTCCAGGTTCTCCAGCCTTTGAGACTTGCACCAGTGTCCCTCAGGTTCCCAAGCCTGATTAAGACTTTCTCAGACTTTGAGTTATGCTATCAGCTTCCCAAATTCTCCAGCTTGCAAGCAGCATATCCTGGGACTTCTTAGCCTCCATAATCATGTGAGCCAATGCCCCTCATAAATTTCCTCTCCTATGTCTATATCCACATGTATATATCTATCCTATTGGTTCTGTTTTTCTGGAGAACCTTGACTAATACAACTCAAATTACTCTTCTACATATTAATAATAAGGCTGTCATGTGACATTAATAAGATAAATACCTTGAAGTACTGACACAATTCTTGAAATCTTTTATTGTTGAGAGCCATGTGACATAGACCCATGTTTGGTTCTTTCCTCTTAGGCAAACAAGAAATTCAGTTTCCTAGTTTTGTAAATAAACACAATAATGGCAGCACTTTATATGATTATCTGAGAATTAAACTAGATTATGAAACTCTATAAAGTATAGACTACCAACATGTTGCTATTACATAAGTTCCTTCCCCTGTTGTCTCAGAAGACAAAACTTAGATTATACATAGAACCCATTCAACTAATATTTCAGCATCTAATTTTTGCCAGACATTATGCTAAGAACTTTATTCCTCATTGAAACAGACAGGGAGAGAGCAATGAAACAAATTTTAATAAAGTGAAGGCAAGCTTTAAAAATAGCAGGATGTTTTCCAAAAAGTACATTATTTTAATTTTGCTTTTGAATAATAAATTTTAATGAGGGACAGTATTTTAAAATATTAAATTACAAAACAAATTTATAAAGTACAAGGATTTTTAAAAAAAGAAGTTAAAAATAACCTTGAGAATAAACTTGGGAAGACTGACTTGTAAAATTTAAGTTTCTGAATTTGGTTATATGAGTATGAAGAAATCAAAAAATATTTCAGAACTCAATTCATATTAATGGAGACAAATTAGTTTTGTGAATGCCAATTTCTCCTTTTTTTTGGTAACAGCTTTATTGAGATATAATTCACATACCCTACTATCTACCTATTTAAAGTGTACAATTCAATGGTTTTTATTATATTCACAGAGTTGTGCAAGCATCACCACATTTAATTTTGGCACATTTTTACCCCATCCAACTGAGCCCTGGCAACCATGACTCTACTTTCTGCCTCCACATATTTGCATGTTCTGGACATTTCATATAAATGGAATCATACAATATGTGTCCCTTTTGGTGTGACTTCATGAGAATGATATTAAGGTTCATTCATGTTGCAGCATGTATCAGTACTTCCTTCCTTTTTATTGCCAAATAATATGCCATTGTATGGCTATGTATTTTGTATATTCATTCGTTGGTTGATGGATATTTTGTTTTTTTCCACTTGTTGGTTATTATGAATAATGCTGCTTATAAACATTCATGTACAAGATTTTGTATGGACAAATGTTTTCATTTATCTTCGGTATACAACAAAGAGTAGAATTGCTGGTCATATGATAACTATGTTTAATCTTTTTTATTATTCTTTACGTTTTTATACTTTATTATAAATTATAAATTATTATACTTTTAAGTTCTAGGGTACATGTGCACAACGTGTAGGTTTGTTACATAGGTGTACGTGTGCCATGTTGATTTCCTGCATCCATCAACTCATCATTTACATTAGATATTTCTCCTAATGCTGTTCCTTCCCCAGCTCCATCCATGAGCATGGAATGTCCCCACCCCCTGACAGGCCCCAGTGTGTGATGTTCCTCACCATATGTCCAAGTGTTCTTATTGTTTAATTCCCACCTATGAGGGAGAACATGAGGTGTTTCGTTTTCTGTCCTTGTGATAGTTTGCTGAGAATGATGGCTTCCAGCTTCATCCATGTCCCTGCAAAGGACATGAACTCATCCTTTTTTATGGCTGCATAGTATTCCATGGTGTATATGTGCCACATTTTCTTAATCTAGTCTATCATTGATGGACATTTGGGTTGGTTCCAAGTCTTTGCTATTGTGAATAGTGCCGCAGTAAACATATGTGTGCATGTATCTTTGTAGTAGCATGATTTATAATCCTTTGGGTATATACCCAGTAATGGGATCACTGGATCAAATGGTATTTCTAGTGCTAGATCCTTGAGGAATTGCAACACTGTCTTCCACAATGGTTGGACTAATTTACATTCCCACCAACAGTGTAAAAGTGTTCCTATTTCTCCACATCCTCTCCAACATCTGTTGTTTCCTGACTTTTTAGTGATCCCCATTCTAACTGGTGTGAGATGCTATCTCATTGTGTTTCGATTTGCATTTCTCTGATGGCCAGTGATGACGAGCACTTTTCATGTGTCTGTTGGCTGCATAAATGTCTTCTTTTGAGAAGTATCTGTTCATATACTTTGCCCGCTTTTTTATGGGGTTGTTTGTTTTTTCTTGTAAATTTGTTTAAGTTCTTTGTAAATTCTGGATATTAGCTCTTTGTCAGATGGGTAGATTGCAAAAATTTTCTCCCATTCTGTAGGTTGCCTGTTCACTCTGATGGTAGTTTCTTATGCTGTGCAGAAGCTCTTTAGTTTAATTAGATGCCATTTGTCAATTTTGGCTTTTGTTGCCATTGCTTTTGGTGTTTTAGACATGAAGTCCTTGCCCATGCCTATGTCCTGAATGGTAATGCCTAGGTTTTCTTCTAGAGTTTTTAGGTCTAACATTAAAATCTTTCATCCATCTTGAATTAATTTTTCTATAAGGTGTAAGGAAGGGATCCAGTTTCAGCTTTCTACATATGGCTAGCCAGTTTTCCAAGCACCATTTATTAAATAGGGAATCCTTTCCCCATTTCTTGTTTTTGTCAGGTTTCTCAAAGATCAGATGGTTGTATATGTGTGGTGTTATTTCTGAGGCCTCTGTTCTGTTCCATTGGTCTATATCACTGTTTTGGTACCAGTACCATGCTGTTTTGGTTACTGTAGCCTTGTAGTATAGTTTGAAGTCAGGTAGTGTGATGACTCCAGCTTTGTTCCTTTTGCTTAGGATTGTCTTGGCAATGCGGGCTCTTTTTTGCTTCCATATGAACTTTAAAGTATTTTTTTCCAATTCTGTGAAGAAAGTCATTGGTAGCTTGATGGGGATGGCATTGAATCTATAAATTACCTTGGGCAGTATGGCCATGTTCATGGTATTGATTCTTCCTATCCATGAGCAAGGAATGTTCTTCCATTTGCTTGTGTCCTCTTTTATTTCCTTGAGCAGTGGTTTGTAATTCTCCTTGAAGAGGTCCTTCACATCCCTTGTAAGTTGGATTCCTAGGTATTTTATTCTCTTTGAAGCAATTGTGAATGGGAGTTCACTCATGATTTGGCCCTCTGTTTGTCTGTTATTGGTGTATAGGAATGCTTGTGATTTTTGCATGTTGGTTTTTGTATCCTGAGACTTTGCTGAAGTTGCTTATCAACTTAAGGAGATGTTGGGCTGAGACGATGGGGTTTTCTAAATATAAAATCATGTTATCTGCAAACAGGGACAATTTGACTTCCTCATTTCCTAATTGAATACCTTTTATTTCTTTCTCTTGCCTGATTGCCTTGGCCAGAACTTCCAACATTATGTTGAATAGGAGTGGTGACAGAGAGCATCCTTGTCTTATGCCGGTTTTCAAAGGGAATGCTTCCAGATTTTGCCCATTCAGTATGATATTGGCTGCAAGTTTTTCATAAACAGGTCTTATTATTTTGAGATACATTCCATCAATACCTAGTTTATTGAGAGTTTTTAGCATGAAGGGCTGTGGAATTTTATCGAAGGCCTTTTCTGCATCTATTGAGAGAATCGTGTTTTTTTTTTTGTCATTGGTTCTGTTTATGTGATGGATTACATTTATTGATTTGCATATGTTGAACCAGCCTTGCATCCCAGGGATGAAGCTGATTTAATCGTGGTGGATAAGCTTTTTGATGTGCTGGTGGATTCGGTTTGCCAGTATTTTACTGAGGATTTTTGCATCGATATTCATCAGGGATATTGGTCTAAAATTCTGTTTTTTGTTGTGTCTCTGCCAGGCTTTGGTGTCAGGATGATGCTGGCCTCATAAAATGAGTTAGGGAGGATTCCCTCTTTTTCTATTGATTGGAATACTTTCAGCTCCTCTTTGTACCTCCGGTAGAATTCAGCTGTGAATCTGTCTGGTCCTGGACTTTTTTTGGTTGGTAGGCTATTAATTATTGCCTCAATTTCAGAGCCTGTTATTGGTCTATTCAGAGATTCGGCTTCTTCCTGGTTTAGTCTTGGGATGGTGTATGTGTCTGGGAATTTGTCCATTTCTTCTAGATTTTCTAGTTTATTTGCATAGAGGTGTTTATAGTATTCTCTAATGGTAGTTTGTATTTCTGTAGGATCGGTGGTGATATCCCCTTTATCATGTTTTATTGTGTCTATTTGATTCTTCTCTCTTTTCTTCTTTATTAGTTTTGCTAGCAGTCTATCAATTTTGTTCAGAAAACCAGCTCCTAGATTCATTGATATTTTGAAGGGATTTTTGTCTCTATCTCTTCAGTTCTGCTCTGATCTTAGTTATTTATTGCCTTCTGCTAGCTATTGAATTTGTTTGCTCTTGCTCCTCTAGTTCTTTTCATTGTGATGTTAGGGTATTGATTTTAGATCTTTCCTGCTTTCTTTTGTGGGCATTTAATGCTATAAATTTCCCTCTACACACTGCTTTAAATGTGTCCCAGAGATTCTGTACTTTGTGTCTTTGTTCTCATTGGTTTCAAAGAACATTTTTATTTCTGCCTTCATTTCGTTATTTACCCATTAGTCGGTGAATGCCAATTTCTCATATTCTAACTCTACTCTGACCTTTTCTACATTTAAGTGTGGAATATTTTAGCCTTTGTTTTTTTCTTTTCTTTTGTATTCATTCATATATTGTTGATATTATGTCTGATTCTAAGATGCATAAATGGAAGGAATGGAAATTAAGTGTTTTATTTCTATTTATAAGAGTCAACTCTTGTGATTCTGAATTGTAGTTCTGATGTCCAAAGTTCAAATATAGAATCAGATGAGGAATCTCAAATGTTGATTGGTGAAGAAGCATTGCTGAAATCAATGGATGAGACAGAAAGTAAAAGTCAGAGCTCAGAGTCAGTCACATTTCCAGAATTACTTCTCTATATAATGCTTCTCTGCTTGGAATATGATGTGGCCTGTCACAGTGATGGAAGAGAGTTGAACTAGGAAGGGGCTGTTCAATGTAACGAAGGGAATAGCTTGTACGATCCTTATCAATGTTTATAGCAGAGAACTCACTTGGTGCACTGCCTGCTTACATCATCTCAACGGACATCATGAGATCAGTAAATTTCCCCAAGATAATCCAAGCTAAGTAGACTGGTATCTTCTTTGACCCCGCCTGGAGTTTGGGAAGCATACCTATCATAACATGATATGATGGGAAAAGGAGGAACCCTTTGCGAGGGAATCCTAGAAACGGGAATTGGCTACAATAGGGAAAAACTAGTGCAGAGATGCTGCATAGATCATTGTTTTAATAGTTTAATAAAACGAGAGCTTCATGAGGCAGACCAAGAGAAGAATGTGGCTTTAGAAGACATTTCTGAGTGATAATCATCAGGAAACTTCCTCACACATACTGTGCGGAGATTGGATTAAATTCTCTCAAGGTTCACTAAAGTTCTAACATTCTCTGAGTCTGGGTGATATTTGCAAGTTAGTGGGTATCATGAAAGTACCAAGCATGGGGATTAGAAAGCATAGTAAAGGGACACAGGAAATCATTGAATATAGGATTTATCTGTTCCAATAATTTGACTAAATCTAATTTTTTAATGCTCAGAAGATAAAGACATAGACCCCCTGTTAGTCCAGAGTAGACATACATATCGTCCCCTTTCTTCAGACTCCAAATCTGGTTATCTAAGAGCCTTCATAGTGTTTCATGTTACCATCCGCACATTCAAGCTGCCAGCCCCACCTGACTTTTTAGAGATCACTTGATATTCATTTACTCCAGTGAGAACAATATTTAATAACTAATAATCCTTATCTTCCTTCCATGTCAGGGGTTACTAATGCTGGGATAGTACAGAGGGCAGCACTAGAGCATCTTAAAATTAAAGTACTAGATGTTATTAAACAAATAAGAATATTCATGAAATAAATTATTGTGTAGGGTAGCTTTAATAAACTACTGTAAAACTGAACGGGACTTTCAAAAATGACTTTTTATAAAATAAGGTTATATTGTTTGTATATATATGTGTGACTGGTTAGTAAAAATTTGATTGTTTCTTGTTTTTTTTCCCAATTTATGTTACTATAAATTGTATATTCTACACACACACACACACACACACACACACACACTCACACACAGTTTTTAGTCCCTGAAGACCCTAAGGAACAAAGAGTTATGCTTGCATACTGACTTTAAGCTAATGAACAAGCAGTGGCTGACCTTTACAAAGTTATTCATGACACCAAAGACAGCCAATCACCAACCAGTAGTGAATACAGGCTCACCATTTCTTTCACAGCAATGAAAGCTGATAGTTTTGAATGATAAATATCTGCAAAATGGTGCTGTGAAGCATATGCCACATCACATTTAATCTCCCTAACAACTCTATCAGTTAACTGATATTATAACTACTTTAAAAATTATTATTGCATTTCATAAGTGAGAAAATAGAAGTTTAGAAAGTTTCAGTAACAAATTCATAGTTATTCAGTTGGTGAGTGGAGGGCCTGTGATTAGAATCAGATGTCTCTCATATTAAACTGTCTGTAACCTTCACATTGGCTCTCTTAAGTGTGAGGTGAGTTGGAATGACAAGAAATGCTTCTGGGTGCATTTCTTGTTAGTTCCTCCTTGAGTCATCTGTGAAGTTAGTCAACTGTGAACAGAAAGTAATATTAGTGAGAATTTAGAAGTGCAGCATTGAAGACAGTAACAAGTCTATGTCAAAAATTTTAAATCATGAAATATATATAAAAAGTATTTTTATATGTGATTATAATAGGATATAAAAAGTAACCACATGTAGTGAAGTTAGTGCTATTATTGCTATAATATAAATAATTATAATATTTATGTATTCTAAAATATCAGTATAGAAATAATTTAATCTCCTATAAGGTGAATGTGACAGTTAATTTTAAGTGTCAACTGGATTGAAGTAGCACAGATAGCTGATAAGCATTATTTCTGGGTATGCCTGTGAGAATGATTCCTTAGAGAATGTCATTTGAATCAGTGGCCAGAGTAAGATAGCTCCACAATCAGTGTGGATGTGCACCATTCAATCTGCTGAGGTCTCAGATAGAACACAAAGGCAGAGGAAAGGCAAATTTACTTTATCTCTTCTGGATGTGGGAGACCCATTTTCTCCTGCCCTTGGACATGAGAACCCTAGCTTGCCTAGACTTTGGACACCAGGACCTGCACCACTGGACTGTCAGGTTCTCAGGCTTTTGGCTTCAGACATTACCATCAGCTTCCCTGGTTTTGAGGTTTTCAGATGGCTTGTCATGGGACTTCTCAGCCTCCATAATTGCATGAGCTAATTCCCTTAATAAATCTCCTTTCATGAGTATGTGTGTGTGTGAGTATGTGTGTGTGTATACATGTGTATACGTGTACATAGACTATTGGTTTTGGCTTTCTACAGAACTCTGAATGACACAGTGGGGCAGATTTCAAAACATTGTTCCAACAATCTTTCTAGACTAATATTCTACTTATTGCCATATTTTAATTTATTGAAGATAATTATCCTCAAAGCATATATTATCTCAACATAAATTTTTTATGAATTTTATGAATAAAATCAAATCCTTTTTTATTAAATAAGAACTGAGAACTCAGCAAATGGAGAGAGACAGGCCTAAGTAGGAAAGTAGAAAATATTGGGATTAAATAAACCCAGGGAGGATTTTTAAAACTTGGGAGAAGATGAATATTTGTGGGAAAACTGCTCATCTACAGAGCTTTCTGCAACCACTGAGACTGAGTTAAGAGTTCAGAGCACCTTATATGTACAATGATACTGCAGCATGTATGACATTATAATTGTCCCTTTACCTTTTTGACTTTCCCAGGAGATTTTTGAACTTGATGAGAACAGAGATAATTTCTTACTCAGTGATGAAACTCCAGTGTCTGATACATTACAAACATTCAATAGATATTTCTGCATAAATAAGTGAGTGGAGTATTACCTTTGCAATGCATGGCGAACAGTCTCATTAGTCAAATTAAGGACAGAGAATCTGCAGTAAGCTCAATTTGTTCACAATTATTTATTCCCTCCCATATTCTAATGGTTCCCCTATGGCAGGGTATACTTACCTACCTCTTCAGTAATAGGTTTGGCCTCTGAGATTTGTTTTGGAAAATAGAATAAGAAGGCTGGGTGTGGTGGCTCACACCTGTAATCCCAGCAATTTGCGAGGCTGAGGCCTGCGGATCACTTGTTCAAAACCAGCCTGGAGTTCAAAACCAGCTTGGCCAACATGGCGAAACCGTGTCTGTACTAAAAATACAAAAATTGGCCAGACGTGGTGGCACACTCCTGTAATCCCAGCTACTTGGGAGGCTGAGACATGAGAATCGCTTGAACCTAGGAGGTGGAAATTGCAGTGAACACCACTGCACTCCAGCCTGGGTGACAGAGTGAGACTCTATCTCAAAAAAAAAAAAAAAAAAAGAAAAGAAAAAAGAAAAAGAAAAAAAGAAAATAGAATATGGGATGAAATGATAATGAGCTAGTTCTGAGATAAAGGCTTAAGAGACATCATGTGTTTTCACTCAGCCCTCTTGTGCTTGTGTCACTGAATAGGAGAGAAACATGTTTCCAGAAGGGGGAGAAATGATATGGAAAGGATGTGAACCCAAGCCACAGACTGAGTCAAGTCTGGTTAACCTTAGACACATCCACCAGAAGCATAATCTCCAGCAAACCAGTGACTGAGAAATAAATACTTGTTTTAAGAACCCACTAAATTTGGGGGTTGCTTGCTACACATCATTATTATGACAATAGCTGGATAAGGAAGCATCAGAAAGCCCTGGTAAGAGATAGGAAATATGTGTCAAATGTACTTGCTGAAAAATCACAATGGACTAGGCTATATGCAGAGATTCAAACAAGCTATAGATAATAGGTGTGAGAAAATTATCGTGACTCAAGAGTCTCTTTAGTGATAATTTAAATGATATGTTTTATTACATTTTCACAGATTGGCATGTTAAATCATGATTGTAAACATTAAAGGAAAACTTTATTGGACAAACTACCTTTGAAACAGAGGAGGAGGATTTTATTGATCATGCTAGAATTTACCAGGAAATTCAGTAGTTTGCTATTTTTCTCAGCGTGGAAGCACAGACTATAGTAAATAGAAGAACAGGAAGAGAGATGTGTGTATTCATTAAGGGGGCAGAGTTTTCCTCAGTAATTTAGACTGAATAGATAGGAAGAAAGTTATACTTGAATCAAAAGAAGGAGTTTGATAAGCAGACTTGGGAGGAAAATATTCCAGGCAGTGAAAATAATAAGTAAAAAGCCCACTAGTTATACATGAATATGGGAGGAATAGAAATCTTAGTTTTGAAGTCTAGAATTATTAGAATTATTTAAGGCCAGTGAGGGGGCAGGAGATCAATGTAGAGAAGTTGGCAGGAGCCATGCAGAGTTCGTTAGACCAATGCTTGAAGACCAATGTTTGTCTTATGCTTTAAAAGCAATAAGAAGCCACTATAAGGTGTTAAGAATGAAGTCTTATTTCTGTGTTTAAAATACTGTGATATGAAGAATGGATGATAGTAGGGTGAGAGTTGAAAGAGGAAATCTTAGTATGCTTTTGGAATAGTGCAAGCAAGATATTTTGTCAAATTTTGTTGGTGTGGTAACTACCCCTACAAAAATTAACAGATGCCAGAAAATGGGCAAATTCAGAGTATATTTTAGTCTTGTTGATGGATTGTGGATGAATTAATTTATAGTGGAAATTAAAGATTATTCTTATTTCTGGGTAGCATCTGACCAGTGACTTCTTTTACTGAAATTGGAAAGCTTGTTGAAAGCACAGATTTTTATAGAAAAATAAAAATATTTGCATTTACCTTGTTAAGGCTAAGATATATACAAACTTCTAAGAGTGTTTAGCAAGTAGGCAACTGGGTATATGAGTCTGGATCTTAGCTCTAAGAATGAGGGCTAGGGATATAAATCTGGGAATGAGTCAACAAATGAATGGCATTTAAAGCCATGAGGCTGAATGAGATAGCATAATGAGAGAATGTACACTAATTAGTAATATATGGAATTGCATTCATAATATTATTATCACAGTGACCAGAAATGATTGTTTACTTCCCATCTCTCCTCCCCCTCAAATTCATCTCATGCATGTAACAGAAACTGATTATATCAACAATCTCTTTATATCTGTCAAAATTGATCATTATTCTATAATTCCCATCTTAAAAAAAACTTTAAAAAATGAAATGTAATAGAAGTATGAAGATTAAGGCAATAAACTAGACTAAAATTTTATGTGCATTTAACACAAAGGACCACCCAACGTTTTAAAATACTCTCTATATGTGATGGTAATTTCCCGCATTTGTGTTTCATCCTCACAAAATAAGAGCAGACAAAAAACCCTCTTATTTCCAGATTTACTTATCCTCAGCTGTTTTTTTAGTTAAACATGACCTACGTAAGGTGGTGATCACATAGGGGAATTGATTATCTGGCAAGCATGATCATAAGGTATTTGACTGGACACAAGGGCGGTGGTGAAAGTCCTGGTGTCCAGTCCTGGATGCTATTAATGCCATGTGGAGGTGACGGGGTGTTTTTACTATGGCAGCCCCAATGAGTGGTTAAAAATAAAATCTTTGAGGCTGTCTGTTTGACCCACCCAAATATTATGTGACCCCTTATTAATTATTATCCTTTAATAAATTTATTTTCTGCTTTAAGCAAAATAATTTCAATATTTGCTATTAAGTCCTGATCAACTCAGAGATAAGTCACAAAGTTGTCTAATACTCTTTATAATATTTGTTCTTGAGACCTATGTCTTTGTTAAATTTTGTTGTTTGTTGTTGTTTTATAACATATATATGTATATATATGTGTATATATATATATATTTTTTTTTTTTTTTTTTTTTTTTTGAGAAAGGGTCTGGTTTTGTCACCCAGGCTGGAGTGCAGTGGTGCAATCATGGCTCACTGTAGCATTGACCTCCTGGGTTCAATAGATTCTCCCACCTCAGCTTCCTAAGTATTTGGGACTACATATGTATGCCACTGTGCCCACTTAACTTTTGTATTTTTTGTAGAGATGGGGTTTCACCATGTTGCCCAGGCTTGTCTCAAACTCTTGGGTTTAAGCAGTCCTCCTTCCACTTCGGTCTCCCCAAGTGTGAGCCACCATGCCTGGCCAACTTCAGCTTTTAATTCTTAGCAATCTGAGAATGCCAGGTTTAATTATATATAAAGTTATAACTAATATGTGAATTTATATCTGCTTCTACATGACTTTTCATTAAAATACAAGTTGAAGGATAAAATGGCAGAAAACTGCAAATAAAAGGTTGGATAAAGTAAAAGGGAAATCAGTCTACTACATTTCAAGATATTTACGTAGCTACATTAATCAAGACTGTGGTAACAACAGAGGAATAAACTCATAGAGCAACACAATTAAGTAAAAAATTCAGAAATAGATGCATAAAAATATGCCAGACTGATTTTTGATAACATGACATAACTAATCGAATTCAATGGAGGAAAGATGGTCTTTTCAACAAACGATGAGGGAGCAATGAGCAAGGAAGCAAGCAAGCAAGAGAGAAAAGAACCTTCAGTTAAGTTACGTATCTTATACAGAAATTGATCTAAAATTAATTATGGACTTAAGTGTAAAACATAAAAGTATAAAATCTTTAGAAAAAAGCATAGGAGATTTTTTTTAACCTAGGACTAGGCAGAGTTCTTAGACTTGACGCAGAATGTATAATCAATCAAAAGAAAAATTGATAAATTGGACTTTATTAGAACGTAAACTTTTGTATTATGAAAGGCTCTGTTTAAAGCTACAGACTGGAAGAAAATATTTGCAAACCCCATATTTGATAAAAGGCTAGTATCTACAATAGAGGAAGAACCTCAAAATTCAACAGTAAAAACTGAAACAGGTCAGGTGCGGTGGCTCACACCTGTAATCCCAGCACTTTGGGAGGCCGAGGAGGGCAGATCACCTGAGTTTGTGACTTTGAGACCAGCCTGGCCAACATGGAGAAACCCCATCTCTACTAAAAATATAAAAATACAAAATTAGCTGGGTGTGGTGGCTCGTGCCTGTAATCCCAGCTACTCGGGAGGCTGAGGCACCAGAATCCCTAGAACTCGGGAGCTGGAGGTTGTGGTAAGCTGTGATCACCATGATCATGCCATTGCACTCCAGCCTGGGCAACAAGAGTGAAACTCTGTCTCAAAACAGAAACAAAAACAAAAAACAGTCTGTCCAATTAGAACCTGGCAAAAGAATAAATATTTCACCAAAGATATATAGATGGTAAGTTAATACATGAAAAGATGTTCAATATCACTATTAGTGAAATACAAATAATTCCCACAATAAGATATTCTTACATATCTAGAATGGATGAAACATAAAATAGTGACCATAACAAAATTTGACAAAGACGCAGAACGACTGTACCACTCAGACTTTGCGGTGGGAATGAAAAATGATACAGCCACTCTGGAAAATAGTTCAATAGTGTATTTACTAAACATGCATTTGCCATAGGAGTCAGCTATCACACTCTTAATTGACATTTTTCCCATAGAAGTGAAGCTATGTTAACACAAAAACGTGTACTGAATATATATAGCAGCTTTATTCATAAGTGTCAAAAACTGGAAACAAACAAATTGAACTGCAATGATTGAATGATTAAACAAACTGTGGTATCTCCCTACCATTGAATTATTCTCAGAAATGAAAAGGAACATAATCTTGAAACATGTAACAATCTGGATAAATCTACAGAGAATTAATGGGAAAAAAAGCCAATTCCAAAAGGTTGCATGCTTTATAATTCCATGCCTATAACATTCTTTAAATAACAAAATTAGAAAAATAAAGACTAGATTCATTGTTGACAAGAGCTAAGGGACAGGTGTGGGTGTGAGGAAAGTGGGTGTGGTAATAAAAGGGCAACACATGGGATGCTTGTGGTGCTGGAAATATTCTGTATCTTGAAGGTGTTGATGCCAATATCCTGGCTGTGATATTGACTAGAGTTTTGAAAGTTGTTAACATTGAGGGTAAGTCGGCAAAGGGCACAGGCTCTCTCTTTATTATTTTTACAACTGAATGTGAATTTATAATTATCTCAAAATGAAGAGTTTAATTTTAAAAAAGTCAAACATCTAAAATAATTATGGGACAAGTAAGCCATATAAGACAAATACTATATGATCCCACTTATATCTAAAGTAGAATCTAAAATAGTCAAATTCATAGAAACATAAAGTAGAACAGTGGTTACCAATGGCTGGGAAGAGGGAAAAACTGGGGAAGTTGTTGTTGAATGGCTATAGAGTTTCAGTTTTGCATGATGAAACAGTTCTGGAGATCTGTATCACAACAATGGAAATATACTTAACACTACCGAACCGTACATTTAAAAATGGCTGAGAAAGTAAACTGTGTTATATGCTTTTTTACCACAATAAAAAGTAATTACTGGGATTTACTCATTGGGAGATTTAAATCAGAGGGACACTGAATTAAGGCTCAGTGGTGCACTGATAAAGGAGAGACTCAGCTGGGAAGTTGTTTTCTCAACTCCAATTTTCTCACTCAGCATTTAGAGTACTATTGCCAACTGGGCTTAAGACACTGCGTTACCGGTGGAGGGTCTTGACTATGAGTCGTCCAGATTCCTGGCGTTTTGAACAAAGAATTGGACATAATGCACAAACAAAGCAATGAAAATATGAAGCAACAAAAGCGGACATTTATTGAAATGAAAGTAGCCTCCACAGAGTGGGAATGAGCTCGAGGAAGTAGCTCACCAGCCCTGGTTACAGAATTTTCTGGTATTTAAACGCCCTCTACAGGTTTCCTGTTGGTTACTTGGTTTACACCCTATGCAAATGAAGGAGTGGCTCACTACCAGTCTGGTTGCCGAAGGTGACCCATGAGAGGCTGAAGTGAAGTTACAAAGTTATACTCCTGTGCAAATGAAGACTAGGCTCCTGACCAGTCTGATTGGTTGTGGGAGGTGAGTAATCAGAGGTGCTTTCAATTTTTCATCTGCTATGCAGAAAAGGGGTCGGGGATTGCAAAGGGAGTAAACACTGGTCCTTTGGTTATGTGGGCGTGGAAAGTTGGGGTTTTCTTTTTGATTTAGTTCTAAGAAGTCCTAAGAAGTCAGCATGAATTGGCCTTAGGTTCCCTGCCTCCAGACCCTGTACTCCTGCCTTAATTAAACTATACATTGAATGGATTTTCCTCTGGAAAAATATCTGACATTAGAAAAAGACAAGCAGAAACTGATATTTGAGGAAATTTACCAATCCCTGTATGATCATTTCACTGTGAGTCCCGCTAATTGGTAAGTTCCTCTTGAGACATACCAACTTTCTAAAAGATATTTTAGTATATCGTTATTTTTATAATGTTTTGTGCATGGATATGAGTGTGAAAAGACACTAACTCTAAAGTAATATATGCAATAGATATGTAAAGTTTAAAGAACAATTTTATGTATAAACACCACCCAATCCAGGAAGTTCAACAGTAGCAAAATACGAAAAGACCCTTGTGGCCTGCCCCTGTTTTATCCTCCCCTTTTCTTAGATTCTATAACTGCTTTGAATGTTGCCTTTTAACACTTTTGCTACATTTACATGAATCCTTGGAATATTATATAATTTTATCTGTTTTTTAACATATAAATGGAGTCATATTATATCAATTATGATACCTTCTTTCATTCGGCATTAGGCTTTTCTCAATTTATGTCAGTGCATAACAGTGTTATTTATTTGGTCTTTTGTCTGTTTATTCTTTTGTTTAATTTTGTTTTGCTGTTGTAAGCAAGGTTTCATTTTATGCGTTCTTGTCCATTTCTCTTAGTAAAGTGTGCAAGAGTTTCAGAATGGTGAAAAAATAGCGTAATTCAACATATGAATGGTTAACTTTAGAAGATACCTTAAGGTCGGGCGCGGTGGCTCACGCCTGTAATCCCGGCACTTTAGGAGGCTGAGGCGGGCAGATCACCTGAAGTCAGGAGTTTGAGATTAGCCTGGCCAACATGGTGAAACCCAGTCTCTACTAAAAAATACAAACAATTAGCTGGGCGTGCGACAGGTGCCTGTAATTCCAGCTACTCGGGAAGCAAAGGCAGGAAAATCGCTTGAACCTGGGAGGCGGAGGTTGCAGTGAGCCGAGGTCGCATCACTGCACTCTAGCCTGGGCAACAGAGTGAGACTCTGTCTCAAAAAAAAAAAAAAAGTTAAATGTTAAATTGCTTTTCAATTAAACATACCAATTTAAATGTGCAAGAATATTTATCATGTTTTTCATACTCTATCAACAATTGGTAATAATTTAAAACTTTTAAACATAATGTTTTGTCTTTTGTTTAGTAAAAAGTATCTAACTGTACTTCTATGGTTATTTACATAATTACAATAAGATTAAATATTTTTTGGCACATGCACTCTCTTTCCTGGAGTCTCGCTCTGTCGCTTAGGCTGGAGTGCAGTGGCGCGATCTCAGCTCACTGCAAGCTCCGCCTCCCAGGTTCACGCCATTCTTCTGCCTCAGCCTCCTGAGTAGCTGGGACTACAGGCGCCCGCCACCACGCCCAGCTAATTTTTTGTATTTTTAGTAGAGACGGGGTTTCACTGTGTTAGCCAGGATGTTCTCGATCTCCTGACCTCGTGATCCACCCGCCTTGGCCTCCCAAAGTGCTGGGATTACAGGCATGAGCCACCGCGTCTGGCCTCATTGTTTGTTTTTATTGATTCATGTTTCTTTATATATTGTAGATAAAAAACATTATTTGTTATAGGCATGGAATATATAGTGTATTACGTTTGTAGCTTCCATTTTTGTTACCTTAATAACATTTTTGGTACACGAAATATTTTTTCATTTTAATGTACCCAAATTTATCAATTTTTTTTTTGGTTATGCTTTCTGTTTGAGTTCAATTCAGGAAATCTTTTCTTACCGTGACATCGTAAAGATAGCATTCTATATTATATTCTAAAGTTTATATATCTGTATTCCACGTAGAAATGATGGTTTGAAAATGAGACAAAGGAAAATACAATTTCGATTTTTTAATATGAATGGCTAATTGGCTCAGCATCATTTATTTGAAAGCTGCTTTTCTCATTAAATTTTCTAACTGTCATAAATTAAACTGCTGTGTATGGATACATCTAGGACTAAAATCTCTACTGTATTCTATTAGTTTCTTTAACTCTGTCCCCATTGTACAATGTCTTAATTATTTTAGCTTTATAATAATTCTTAATGCCTCTTAAAGTAACTTCTTCACCGAGAGTTTTGAGAGTGCCTTGCTTTTTAATAGATCTCTTATTCCCCGATGCTTTTAGAATTACTTTGTCAAGGAGGGAGGAAAAAAAAAAATCTTGGCAATTACATTTGAATTATATTGAATATTCATATGTTCATATTTCTTTAAATTTTCCACTTGAAGTATACTGATGTGTCTATGGTATTGAATATTACAGTGAAGATACACAGTAAATCTTGCTATTTTGATTTTAAAAACTGGCAAGCATTTTACAATTGTCTCCCCAAGGTCTTTTCCTGTTCTTAGATTTATTTCTAAATACTTTAGAATTTTATGTTATAGTGAAAAGAATCTATTTTATTCCATTTAAAAGGTTTTTTTCCTGATATTTTGAAATGCAATTGAATTTTGCTCATTGATTTTTTTATCCAGAAATTTTGTATTCTAATAACATAGATACATACCTAAATACACACATAGATTGATTGAGTCAGTATGATTCTCTAGGTAGATAATCATATAATCCACAAATAATGAGTTTAATTTCTTACTTCCTAATCCTTTTATTTTATTTATGTGTATATTTATCTTTCCCGCATTAGTCATTTGGCTTCTTCACTAATGGTGAATTAAAATGATTATAATAGGTACACATCTTTATTTCTAATCTTAGAGATATTACTTTCAATATCACAATATAGTTTTAATCTTAAAAATACTTTTGTAGCTTTACCAGGTTAAGGATGTCTCCTTAAACTGAAAAGAATCTTCTTTATTTTAATTTTTGAACCATAAATTGATGTTGAATTTTATCATATGCTCTTTGTGTATGTATTGATGTGATTATAACACTATTCTACTTTAATTATTAAAATGATAAATATATTGGGCTTTTGTGCAAAACAGCCTTGAACTTCCTAAATAAACTCAATGTAGGTAATGCTATAATTTTATACATTGCTTTCTCAGACTCATTAAGATTTTGGTAAGGGTATGTGCATTTATATCCATAAGTAAATTTGTCCTGTAATTTTTTATTTACTGTTCTTTTTGAATTTTGGTATCAAGGTTATGCTAGCATAATTAAATAAGTTTTAAAAAAATTTTTTTTCTACATTCTGAAATATAAGAGTAGAATTGATTATTTGTAAAACTCATCTTCAAAACTGTGTGGGAATGTATTTGCATTTATGTGACATTTTTAACTGTTAATCAGTGTTTATATTAGATTTGAGCTCTAGATTCTCTGTAATTTCTCAGGTTAGTTTTGATCAGTTATATTTTTCTGAATTTGTTTATTTCTCAAATATTTTTAGATTGAATCATATAAATTTATTCATAATATATCAAAATCCAAGCAGATTTTTTGAGGAAAACTGATAAGCAGACATATTTTATGTTTATATAGAAGCATACAGAATACAGAATAGAATAGCTATTCTTAAGAATAATAATTGAAGGTTTTAAACTACTGCATACCAAGATTTACCATGTAGCTACAGTTTTGAAGACAGTGTAATATAGGTCAATGTATGTGACCAATGAAACAGAATCGAATGTTATATACAGTCATCTGATATGCAACAAAGGCACCCCTATAAATCAGTGGGGAAAATAATTGTCTTTTTTGATAAACTGTGCTGAATTAATTGGATATCTGAGGGAAACAAAAAGTGACCCTTGATTCCCTCTGTCACACCATACAAAAAATAAGTTTCAAGTGGTTATAAACCTAACTATGAAAGGGAAAACATAAAGACTAGAAAAATACATCTACATATGTTTTCATAATCTTGCCTTTGACAATGATTTCTTTTTTATTTATGTATAATAGTTTTCTATATTTTGGGAGTTCATGTGATATTTTGATACCTGTATATAATGTGTAATGATCAAATTAGAGTATTTAGGATATCTATCACCTCAAAAATTTATCTTTTCTGCATATTAGAAAAAATTCCCAATTAGTACATAAAAATCCTGGTTATCAGAGAAAAATAAAATAGTTGAGTTTATTAAAACTAAAAGCTTCTGTTCATTTGAGTAGAGCAATAAAAGAATGAAAATGCAACCATATTGGAAGAATATTTTCAATCTATTTGTTGAATGACTTGTATTCAAGGAAGAGACAAGAAACTATAAAAAATCAGCATAAATAGTGAAGTATTTTAAAAAAATAGATTCCTAAATGCCAATGAACACATTAAAAGATAGATATTAGTCATAATAGATATGCAAATTAAACCCAAATCAAATAACACTACACAGCTACCAAAATTGTAATGAACAAGGTAGCAATTTTCAGGTGATCTTAAATAGGTTGAGCAACTATAAATACAATACTTGGAGGGAGTATAAATTTGTACAACTACTTCAGAAAATTGTATATTACTTACTAAAGTATATGCCCTATCCAACTTTTCTATGTACACATAGTAAGGGTACTATGTACACTCCTGCTATGTGTACATCTAAATAATGTGTGCATGACCACCAAAAGGCATATACAAAAATTTGCACGGAACCTTTACTTATAATAACTCAAAATTTCAAAACAACCAGTTTCCCTTCACATAAGAATAGACATATAATTTTTGGTATATTTTTACCACATAATACCACCAAAGTAATTTTAAAAATTGCTGCTACATGCAACAACATAAATTAATCTAAAAAAATTCATGTGGAAAAAAATGTGCAAGTCTAGAAGTGAGTATTCTTTGTTTCTACTTATATGAATTTCAAAAACAGGCAAAATTAATTGATGATGATAGAAGTTTAGAGTAGTACTGATGCGTATCGCCTGGGAAGGAGCCCAAGGCAAGCTTGAAATACACTATATCTTGATCTTGATGATGGTTACATATACAAAAATTCATTGAATATTTGAGATTTGGTCATTGAATAAAAATGTAAATAAAAACATTAAAAGGAATAAAGATTACACACCAAAAGAGTTCACACCAACCATAAAATTCTAGATTGTGTGTCTACTAGGAAAAACAAAATATATGTCTGTGAATTATATGTCAAGTAAAATTCTTACAGAAAAAAATGGGGAGATGAAAATCAGGTGTGAATCTTTGAGAAGTGATTAGAAGAGGTTTGAGTTAAACACAAAAGGTTCCTGGGACGTTCAAACATGATTCCATTATAATGAAAACTTATTTCCAGGAAAAAATCTAAGAAAAAATATAATTTCTTAATAGGACAAAAAAAGTCCTGACCATTAAAGAAAAAATGGTACAGTTGACTATTAAAATCAAAACTTCTATAGATACCAAAATAAAAGACAATGTAAGATACACACTGCATTTACTTATGTATTGAAGTTCTGAAACGAGTCTTTGTGTGTGACTATAAAGTGAAAATTTAAGCAAATCAAAAATAATACCTGAGTTGAGTGACAGGCTGCATTTCTAAGATGCATGTGGTAAGATGGCCCAGTAGGTGGCCAGGTCTAGGCAGAGGGATGAGGGTGGGTGGGAGCTGAGGTGTCAAAAGGCTCAGGTCAATGACCTCTTCCTCAGGATTTGCTCTGGTTCAACCTTACCCTTCTCTGCTATCTTGGAGCTGACCTTGGAGCTGATCTTGGAGCTAATCTTGGATGACATACTGAAGAATTTGGAAGAGGAAGCATAGTTATATTAGGTGATGTGTTGAGGTGGTGATGTGGATTCAGTGGATTATGCTGCAAACTTTCACCATGAGGGGTCACACAAGATGATGTTGAGACCCACCAAGCCTATAAACACATGACTCACACCATGAGGAAAAAGAAGGGCTGCTTACCACTGAGTTGGAGCCCATGGGTGTGCAGCAAGAGGATGAACTGGTAGTTTCAGCATGTGATTATATATATATATACTCATACATATACATATGTAACTGTGTGTGTGTATATATATGAGAGAGAAAGGAAAGGGTGAGAAAAAATAAGAAAGAAAAGTTTAACTTAGTTGTAAGAAATGGCAACACCACACACAAATTTATATATGCATGTACATATTTGTGTGGATGTATGTTTATAAATGTGTCAAAATTAAAATGGTTAAAATAATTTAATAATGACAAAAGAAGAATTACTTCATTATGTATTTAGAAGGCATATGACAAGCTTTCATGGAGCCAGCTAGTATTTTGTTATCAACATCTAGTACTTAATAATTTTAATGATTTTTTGCATGGCTGGCTCATCTTGAAGCCAGTAATATTTATCATTTATTAGTTCTGGGGTTTGGTTTAATATTTTCCATAGTTCCAGCTACTTCCTCTTAATAATTATATAGGTGTTAAAAAGTAAGCAACTGCATTAGGTATTTATAATAAAAAACACCACGTGAAAGAAGTAATCATCTATTCCTGGAAAGGATTCAGAAGTCTTGGGTTTAGATTCTGCCTCCTTTGCTGACTGTAGTTAACAAACACCACAGAACCATGCCTTTTTCCCCCATACTTATTCCTTTATTGATGAAATAAAAATAATTAAGAATTGTGCTGAATTATGCATGCAATAAACCATAATTCAATTTTATTTTTTAATAAGAATAGCTATATAACTGAACCAAGAATATGTTTGAGTAACCACCACATGGCCAGAACTATTGTACTGAAATACAATAAAGAGTATAATAAATTAAATGATTATATACAAACAAGCAATTTATTTGGAAAATTTATCTACACACACACACACACACGTATTTGCAGTAAGAAGACTTGAATTATATATTAACACTCTTTTCCTTTCTTTTCTGTTCTAGGCAAACTGGCGGTCATACTCTTCTCTAAATGAGCCAACAATCCCTAGGAGACCTCAGTAGAACTCCCTCTTCTCTGCTGGAAAGGTTTTGCCTCCCCAGGACCCATCCCTCACCATCCATGCATGACATTCTGGCCTCAAGTATCCACTCCTCAAAGGTACTTCCTGACCACTTTGTTTAAAGCAATACATCTCAAACTTTAACATGTGTGTGAATCACCTGGGTTTTTATTTAATATGCAGTTTCATTCAGTAAATCTGGGAAAAGTGGGGTCAAATTCCCAGGTGATGCCTATATTGATGGTCCCAGTGGCACACTTTGCCTAGCAAAGACTTAAAAGAGTCCTTCTCCCATTACTCTTGATCCTTTCATTCTGTTTTGTTTGTTTGTTTGTTTGTTCATTTGTTTTTTGAGACAGCCTCACTCTATCACCCAGGCTGGAGTGCAGTGGTGTGATCTTGACTCACTGAAACCTCCACCTCCCAGGTTCAAGGGATTCTTGTGCTTCAGCCTCCCGAGTAGCTGGGATTACAGGTGTGTACCACCATGCCTGGCTAATTTTTGTATATTTTTAGTAGAGACGGGGTTTCACCATGTTGGCTAGGCTGGTCTCGAACTCCTGTCATCAAGTGATCTGCCCACCTCAGCCTCCCAAAGTGCTGGGATTACAGACGTGAGCCACCCTCTGTTTTATTTTTCTCTACAGCACTTGCAATATCATAGCTTTACTACATTAGCAATCAGGTAGTAAGCTTATTTAGTTAGGTATGTGCTTGCTTATTGTCTGTCACCTCCAGGAGACTATGTATCATGCAAGCTGGGACATCACATATGATATTCAACCGTGTTCTAAGTATTTAGAACTGTGGAACACACAGCTGGTGCTGAAAACTATTTGTGGAATAAATGGATGATATATCTGATGTTGCATGTAACAAATAGCAATTTTCAATATAACTTAGTTGGTTTATTTTTGTTGTTGTTGCTCTTTTTTGAGGGATGGGATTCAGGTACAAATAGTCCATTCTGCATCTCAGTTCATAACACATTATCTCTGGAGTTTTTCTTCCTCACTTCTTTCAGATCCCCTTCTTCTTTCTTCTCCCATATACTTCTACTCTACTGTGTTAAATAGATGTCTCCTTAGATATTCATACATCTTTGCAAAATATATGATATTATTTTATGAATATTTTTAAATTTAAGTGAATGCCATTTTGCCATCAATCTTAATCTGTTTTTATTTCCATTGGCAGTATTTTCAAGATTTATCCATATTGCTGAGAATACAATCAGTTAATTCTAATAACTGAATTGTATCCCACAGCATGCATCAACAATATTTTGCTTATCCATTCACTAGTGATAGGCTCCTACATGGCCTCCAGTTTTCTGCTATCACAAACAATTGATAGTCTACTAATACTCAGTAAGGACAATAAAAGTCTTGGCATATGAACTGCAATCCACTGCCTCCCTCCACCTTCTAAAGCAGAGTGACAAATTCCAGTCCAGGGGAGGGCAGTCAAGAACACAGGGCTTCCACTTCCTTCAGCTCCCAACTCAAAAAATTAGTAAAAAAAATTAAAATAAGTAAAACATCAGATTATGAAATAAATATTCACTTAATGCAAGAAAGCAATAAAGGAGATTGAGAAAGAAAACATGACGGAAGTCATATAGAAAACAAAAAGTAAAATTTCAGGCTTAAATCCAACTATATCCATAAAAACATTAAATTTCAATGGATAATAGCTTCTAATCAGAAGTCAGAGAGAATAAGATATAATTAAAAATAAAAGCTCCAACTATGTGCTGTCTACAGTAGACACAGTTGAGATTCAAAAATACAAATAGATTGAAAGCAAAAGAATTGAAAAAATGTGTCATGCAAATAACAATTATGAAAGTAGAGTGGCTATACGAAATACCATAACATAGACATTAAAATATTATGGAAATAAAGAGCAACATTTATAATTAAACATTAATCAGGGAGATTCAAAATTATAGACTTACTTCCACCAAACAATAGAACATCAAATGCATGAAGAAAAATATGACAAAAATGGAGAAATGGGCAATTCAATAATAACAGTTAGATACTTTAAGGCCTCACTTGAAATATCGGATACATCAACTAAGCAGAAGATTAACAATAAGTAGAAGATTTAAATAACATTATAAGCCAACTAGACCTAACAGTCATTTATAGAACATCGCTCCAAAAACAGCAGAATGCACATTCTTTTCAAGTACATACGGAACATTCTCCACCATAGAACATATACTAGGTCATTTAAAAAATCGTAATACATGTATAGAATTGAAATAATACAAAATATGTTCTCTAAGCACAATGCAAGAAAATTAGAAATTTATATTGGAAAGAAATTTGAGAAACAAATCTGAAAAGTTAGTCAACAAACTTTTAAATAATAAACGACTCAAAAAAGCCATAAAAGGCAAATTACAAAATAGTTTGAGATGAATGCAAAATAAAATGCAACACACTAAAACTTATGGGAAGAAGCTAAAGCAGAGCTTAGAAAAAAAATTGCACATGTAGTTACCTATATTAACAAAGAAGAAAGAGCTGAAATAAATAACATAGCTTTCCATCTTAGGGCACTGAAATAAAGGAGAGTAAATCCAAAGCAACCAGAATGAAGAAAATAGTAGAAAATACAGTGGAAACAAATGAAAAAGAGAATAGAAAAGCAATAGAAAAAAACGAAAAGAACCAAGTGTTAGTTCTTTCCAAATGTTAACAAAATTGACAAATCTTTAGACAGAGTGATCAAGGTGAAAAGAGAAAACTCAGATTACTAAAATTAGAAATAAAATAAGCGACATAACTACTCACCTTACAAAAATAAAATTGATTGAAAAGAATACTGTTAATAATTGTATGCCAATAAATGATACAGCTTAGATGAAATGGACCATTTCTACAAGGACACAAAAAACTGAAATTGACCTAAGAAGCCACAGAAAAATATAAATTGACCTTTAGGAAGGAAGGAAGGAGGGAAGGAAGGGAGGAAGGGAGGAAGGGAGGACAGATGGGAAGGAGGGAGGAAGGGAATTACATATCAAAAAATTCACAAAGAAAAACCCATACCTAGAAGTCTTCACAAATAAATTCTATAAAACATTTAAAAATAACCTATACCAATTCCTCACAAACTCTTTCAAAAGAGAGAAGGGGGGACTACTTCCCCACTCATTCTATAAGTGAGTATTTCTTTGTAATCCAAACCAGACAAAAATGTTACCTGAAACACAGACCATTATTCCTTATAAGGAAGAATTAAAAATAGATGCAAAAATGCTGAACGAATGTTCACAAATCTGCTGTTAAGCTCCTTAAGTGATTTCTTAATTATAGTTATTGTATTTTCCAATATAATATTTTCTCTTTGGTTACCTTTTGTAATATCTATCTCTTGAGCAATATCCTCCATTTGATGATATATCCTTCTTATACTTCCCTTCAATTCTTTAGACATAGTTTACCTACATTCTTTTATATAATAAAAGTTTAATAATGACTGAATTAAAATATTTTTCTAGTAAGTTCAACATCTGGCCCCCTCGGGGATAGTTTCCTTATACTACTTTTTTCTTGCATATTAGCCATACGTTCATGTTTCTTTTTCTGTTTTGCATTTTTAATTGAAAAGTAAATATACAAATTATTTAAGTTATTTATAAAATTAAAAATCAAGCAGTCATTAAAAGCCCTGAAGCAGGTTGATATATGCTAAAATAGAAAAATATTGAAGATATAATGCTAACTGCATTAAGAAAAGTATAGAATATTATGTATGGTATGCTATCATTTGTGTTAAAAAATGAATATAAACACATACACACCTATACAAATGTATAAGCATCAAAACATTTATTCTGAGGATACACAAGAAAGAAACTAGTAGCCTGGGCGACAAAGCAAAGACCCTGTCTCTGCAGAAATGTAAAAAGTAACAATAAACAGGAGTGCTGTCATACTGCTGTAGTCCTAGCTACTCGTGAGGCTAAGGTGGCAGGACGGGTTGAACCCAGGAGTTCAAGATTGCAGTGAGCTATGATTGTGCCGCTGAACTCGAGCCTGGGTGACAAAGTGAGACTCAGTCTCAAAATAAAAAGAGAAAGAAAGAAAGAGAGAGAGAGAGAGAGGAAGAGAGAGAGAGAGAAAGAAAGAAGGAAAGAAAGAAAAAGAAAGAGAAAGAAACTAGTCACAAGATTAGCTTTGAGTAGAAGAAATTAATGGATGGAATTAAGGTAAATGATACATCTCATTTTTTACTATGTTACATTTTGTACTTCTTAAATTTCATACCCTGTGAATATTTGGTGCATTCAAAATATATTAATGTTATTTTAAAATTTTTCCTTTATTTCCACCTATGTCTCAGTCCATAACTCTTTCCATTCAAAATCAAGCTTCCTGGATGACTCGTCTAATCTAGTTTCTTATAATTCTCTCCAACTTCCTGTTTTCCATTAATAACACAAAGCCCTACAATCTAATTTCTGCCCCATCATTCTACTTAAACTTTTTGCAGACATCGTAACTGATTTCCATAAGTGCAATTCTGTAATATCCAGTGATTGGTCTTCTGTATCTCAGTGTATGTGTGTCCCTTTTCTGTCACATCATTATATACACACATACTTTTTTTGTGACACATCCATGTTAATATCGATCACAGCCTTGTTTATTTTGAGTCCTTTTTTTAATTTGTTTAAGATTCTCCTCATTCCTGGCTTTTCTCCTGCTCTTCCTACTTCTTTGGAAGTTATGCATCAATCTTCTTCCCAAGTTCTTATTCTTCTCTTAAATATTGATGTACTGCAAGGATCAAGTCTTGGCAGAAAGCTCTTATTGCTCCTTACATAACCCTTAAGTTTTACCATTCACATCTAAAACTTCAGATTTTACTGAAATACTAATGACTTCCAAATCAATACTTTTGCATAGCTATGCAGATGCTCCACGGATACATCATATTCTATTATACAAGTAAAATATTGGATTCATTATTTATTACCTTTCCAGCTCAACCTCACCTCAACACCTAAGCCAAGAATCTGTAAATTGCCTTAGTCTCCTTTTTCATTTTACCCTTTATATCTACTGTTTTACAGTACTCTAGATTGTACTTTTTAAAAATGTCTCCAATTCATTCCATTTTTCGAATATAGTCTGTCTAAGTGCAAGTTATTAACACCTTTTGCATAAATTATGGTTATAAACTCCTTTCCGCAATGACTGTCTAACTGATCTTTCTGTCTCAAATTCCTGTTTTTCTAAATCATTCCCAAATAATATTTATAAAAGCACAACAATATGATATTAGGCTATTTTGAATTTTATTATATCCTTTAGAATAAATGTCATACCTTATTATTCAAAGCCATCTATGCTATGGCTGTTTCCAACCTCTTTTGCTTCATCTTTCCCCATTACCCACATGAACATTTGCTCCTTTCACATAAAATATCTGCAAACTAATAAACTGATGTTTATGGCACAGCCGTTTTCCTCATCCTACTCTCTTCTCTTGGCCCATTCTTTTCCAGTTTTTCTTTTATCTAACCAACAGCATACTGCAAACGTCAGTTCAAGGATCATGTTTTCTCAGATTTCCCAAATCTCCTCCTATTTGAATTGGAGCCTTTACACTTTTCTGGTTGTTTAGCATATACTGCATTGAGAATATCTCTGTAACTGTACTTATAGTACTTGACAGTTCTGTAATATCTGTCTGTCACTCATTAGAATGTAAGATTCGTAAAGGCAGAAGTCATACATTATTCAACATTGTTTCTAACAGCACTCGGAAATATGTCTGACACACTGCCGCTTCTCAAAAAGGTTTGTAGATGACTAAATGGGGAAAAAAAAAGATTTGTGATGACTGTTCTTGCACATCTCCAGCTTGTTTATATTTACCACAGCCTGGGATAATAAACAGAAGAATTCAGGATAAGAGTGGGAAGAAATAGTGCATTACTTCAATTAATGATGAGGGGCATCTGAATATGACATGCATCCTGATACTTAAAGTGACTTTTGTAGATAAAATGGGCTTGAAGCACTATTGTTTATTAACTACTTTATTTCTGTGATTCATGTGCACGGGGGCATTTGTTGTATTTGGAATAATAAGGGACTTTTGTAGTAGTGCTTGTTATTGAGATTTAAATGCCCTAGGTGAACTCAATAGCCTATTGAAGGCATCTCTTTTTACCTTGCGCGCATCTGCAATGGGTCGTTGCTCTTCTGTTCTGGTACACTTTTCCACGATGCGATAATGTTAATAATAAAGCCATTCAATAGCACCTCTTGATTGAACCATATTTGACCTTATGAAACCAAGGGAATATTTCAGCAAGTCAGTTTATGTCAGTATGTATCGTAAATGTGAAAAAATGACATGTAATAGAATGCTATTTGTGAGCACTCTCTGACTCCAGAGCCATTGAGCTCTTCCTAACAAGGTTAAAAGGACACAGACAAAGCAAACCACAGAATGTTTACTGATCTGTACAGGATTACTTGGTTAAAAACCACTCTTTTTCTTGGTGACTTAAAGTTGTGAATACTGTCCTGAAAAGTTCAAACCCATACGGAAACCAGGATTGGCAACAGCTAAGGGAGAGGATGGGACTTGTTCATGTTACAGAAGTGACTGGCAATGGATGAGGCAGGTGATGGTTTCAGGGGAGCGCTAATTTCACTACCTATGAGAGCTTCCTTCAAAAACCTGAATGGAATCAGAAAGAAACTTGAAATATTAAGCAGCATTATAACAAAAGGCAATTGTAGATGGATAAAAAGGGTTCTAAGTACAGGAACCATTTTAATAGAAACTGGAATTTGAGGGCTATTATGAAATAGCAAGCATAGACCTCGCTTGGTCACATGACCACAGACAGTATCTGAAAAGAGGAATTGGAGGCACATTCTACTTACCCATATGTGCTTGTCCATCAGCATATCTCTCCCTCATGTCTCAAATAATGTGTCTTCTGAGGGAAAGGGACCCTTTTAGGAGAGAGCCCACCACTTGCAAAAGCAACTGACAGAGGCTGCCTCTAGTGCTGCACTGGGACAGCCTCTGAAAAAGACAGTCTTTGTTGGGTGATGGGTTATTCGCCAATAAGAAGACATAAGAGAGAATGTTGGGTAAAAGCACAGGTTGCTTTGTGACTAGCCAGGCTTGAGTACCAATGATGGACATGTCACCTATGTTGTGTGACGTGAAAATGTTTATTTAAATCTCCCACACCTGTTTTCTTAGTTGTGCACCTGTCATAATACCAACAACTTCACAGTATTGTCTAGAAGCTTTCATGATGTACTATATATAAAGTGCTTAGTATAGCACTGGAATTACAGTAAATGATTCAAAAATGATCTCTTAATAGCTAAGTTGAAGGAACAAAACTGATATGCCAGACCCCCATATTATATTGATAATATTTATGTTCCTTTTGAGTTTCTGTGGTAGCATCTTATAATATTTTAGGAAAGATTACAGCAGAATGATTCTGGAATAATTAAAAATAGGGAGCATACCTATTTTCAATAAGTATTTTGTGACAGCAAACATATTGAACACTGCACAAATATGTGGAGTGGCTTAATTCTTCTCACTTTACTAATAAGAACACTAAGTCTAATAAGCATTAAGTACCATTTTACAAAACCTGTGAGAGTCAGGTTGAAACCCAGGTTCTTCTGATTTTAGGGTAGCTATCTTCAGAAGGGCACAAAACATTTTTATCATGCCTTTCACTGGGCAACTAAGCAAAATATCCTCCTTTGTACATCATGTTAAGGGTAATTTACTGATGAAGGAGAATTACCAGAATGATAATTTTCTGTTAACTTTTCACTGGCATCGACCAAATACTCTGGAAATATCTCTGCTCTACACATGGGAGCCTGCTTTGATATAGGCATCCTCACCTCTTCCTTAGAGTAGATTGAATGAAATTTTTAGAGCTGAAAACTTAATGCTGGAAAACCAATGGGCTTCTAGCTTTTTCTGACCCACAGAATCTAGCCATCAGCTTTTAACTTTTGCTTTGCATATGTAGTTCTTTCACAAGTATTCATAGCATCTGTGTTGATTGTAGACAGCAAATGAGCAGTGAATCAATGAATGAGATTAAGTAATTGATATCAAAATAGTCCAGCCCCAAAGTAAAACACCAACTTAGCCTTTGCCTACTAACTGTTATGGAAAACAAAGTGTTTGAAAATGGTTCCTTTTGACATAAATTATAACGTTATTATTTTATTTCTGAATAACACAAAGTCTAAATGAAATGCTATTTTTAAGATCCTGTATTTGGTCCTGGCAGCATAATAATATATGTTGTTCATTATGTTTTTGAAAACAAAACTTGTGATGTACCGAGCTAATTCTGATATACTATATAGGAAAGAAGAGACGCAAAATAGCAATTGGATCAACAAGAGACTTTAAAAAGATGTGAATTCACACAAACAAAAGAGGCTATAAAGACAATTCACTGCAAAACAAGCAGGTTTAACTAGTTTTACAAATATAACTTTGGGGGACAATGTGACATGGCTTTTGTAAAAGTAAAATAAAACGTAGTTCGGTCTGAGATCTCATTATCACTTGTCCTCTGCAGTTCTTCAAAGCATTCTCAGTACCCTAATATTAACCGGTCCTAACTATAGCAATCAGAAGGGCAAAATCCCCCGCTTAGAAGGTCAGTAAATTCTCTTTATAGCCAGCCACTGTACTGATGATCAGAGAAAGATAGCTATGCACTTGAAGAGTTACACAAGGATTTTAACTATATCTTCAATGTTTCACTTGAAAAAAAAATCTGAGGCAAATGTTACAAAAAGTTAAGATTTTTTGTAGCAGTCTGGTAGCACTTTAATTTGTTTTATGTTCGAAGGCAGAAAAAAAATCAGAAAGAAAACATCTAATAAAATCTAACAATCATTCATTTAAAAACAAAACTTTTAATCTAAGGAGTTTTTTTTTAATCTTAATAAAGATGTCTACCAAAGAGTTAAAGCAAGTATCAAGTTAACAATTATCATAATCATAAAAAGCATCCCCATTAAAACTACTAGTAAATATCACTACTGATATCCTTGCTATTCTACATCGTACTGGAGATCCTAGACAAATTAATAATGCCATAAAAGTAAATGAAGGAAAAGCTTTCAAAAGGAAAGATTAATGTATTATTTATTGGTATAATAATCTGTCTAAAATCATTCAAGAAACTAAAAATACTAAAACTATTAGAGAGTTTGGAATATGGGTGTAGAAGAGATCAACAATCAAAAATGAACAGAATTCTTATATAGCTAGTAGTTGACATCTACACTTTTTGCCTGCATGGCATCCATTTCTTCTACTTTTAGAATCCTTAACTCGATTTCCTTTTGCTGTTACTCCAGGCCTCTAGGCCTTTCACAGTAGCCTATCCCAGTCCCTGTGCTGGCAGTCATCAAGTCGAACCTGACCAATCACAGTGCTCTATCTACCTGCCCAGGTCTATCTACCTGCCCTACCTGCCTCTGGAGCATGCAAGCCTTTCTAGTTACTATAGGACTGATGGGAAAGAGAAACTTCCCTTCAGCTGGTTTTCCTCTGCTGCTGAGATATTGCCCTGAAGCTACTGATGGGCATTTTATTATCTCAAGCATAGAGCCTGCTTGAAACAGATGACATAATGGAAAACTGATGCAAGCAATAGAAAGATTCTGAGTCCTGATGTCATTGTTTCAGTCCTGAATCCAATGTTTGCAAAGTAAACTAATACATTTCTTATTTTTGTTGAGGCCAATTTGAGAGTAGGTTCTGTCACTAACAAACAAAAGATCCTCATTACTGCATAACAGCATCTAATCAGTAAATATAAGGGAACATAAAAATAGCCTCATTCACATTGGAACCAAACTTTTAATACACCGAGTAATAAGCAATATATATGTTCTATAATTACACATATAATTATAAATGTATGTGTAAGAATTTTATGGAGAAAACAAAAGTACTTTATTAAAATTTTAAAAGAAGACCAAAATAAAGAGATAGAACAGGTTTATGTCTGAGCATCAAGGTGCTAAAGATGTCCATTCTCACATACTTCCTTATTAATGATGTGGTTCAGTATTCACATGCAAAAAAACAGAATTTATAGCTACCAATTTAAGTAGAAAGGGGTTTATATTGGATATTAAATGACTCACAGTATAGTAGAACAGACTGTAGGATAGACTTGGCTAGACTGTGGCTAGATGAAAAAGACAACTCTGTCACACTCCAGAGATTACCTTTCTAATTGGGAAAGTGCTTCGCTACCTGCTGGTCACCATACAAATGCATATAATAACCATGAAAAGCTATTACAAACCCATTGAAAGGCAAGAAATTAACAAATTGGACAACACCAAGTATTGGTAAAGATGTAGAGCAACAGAAACTTCCATATACAGCTTTTGGGAGCGTAAACTGATACTGCCATACTGGAGATCAAAACGGCAATATCCACCAATTTTGAGGATTGCACACAAACATCAATCCAGCCACTTCACCCAGAAGTATATACTCTAGGGAAATTTTTATTCGTGCCATAAAGAAGCTAATATGAGAAAATTATTTTCAGCAGCATTTAAAATTGTAAACAAATTATATGATTTTATGATAAAGGTTAAATAAATTAGAGTACAACCTTAAATCTGAATAATATGCCTAATTTAAGAGGAATAAAAAATGTATATTTATTACAATGGAATACCTTCAAGACACAGCAGTAAAAAACGATAATTACAAAACAGTATAATGTCACTATTTTAAAATAATTTAAAATTAATGCATTTTTTTCCTGGGTACAGACATATGTATGGAAAAGTGTAGAAAAAGTTCTGGGAAGAAATAGCAAATGATTATAGTGGTTACCACTGAAGAAGAAAATTAGGGATGGTGGTCAATGTAAAATTTAACTTTATTTGTTGTTTTACTTTTTTCAAGGTGAATACGTTCTTCTAATACTCAATTTGTGAGCTTCAATTTTTTTTTTTTTTTTTTTTTTGAGCCTAAGTCTCACTATTTTGCCTAGGCTGGAGTGCAGTGGCATGATCTTGGCTCAATGCAACCTCCACCTCCTGGGTTCAAACGATTCCTCCTGCCTCAGCCTTTCGAGTAGCTGGGATTACAGGCGCCCACCAACATGCCTGGCTAATTTTTGTATTTTTAGTAGAGATGGGGTTTTGCCATGTTAGCCAGGCTGGTCTAGAACTCCTGACCTCAAGTGATCCACCCACCTCGCCCTCCCAAAGTGCTGGGATTACAGGCATAAGCCACCATGTCCAGCCTGTGAGCTACAAATTTTATAGTAAAAGTTGTAGCAGCAGCAGAACAACAAAATCAATGTGGTTTAATTGGGGTTGTCACCCATAAACAATGTTAGACATTAAAGGCTCTATCTCTTTCATTAGGTATACGAAGAAAATGTTCTAGACATAAACGTTTGCATTCAAATTTTCTTTCTAGTTTAACTCACTCCACCTACAAGGCAAACCGCTATACTACAAATCATCTCCATTTTGTCAATAGCTGATTAAATTAAAGATGAACAGCTGACTCAAGGGAAACCAGTACACACAGAAGAATAAACTGTTTTTTCTCCTCTAATAATTTGAAGAAAGAGACACTGGCACTGTGGTCAGTCTGTACTGGGTGATGCAGTTGAAATGCTGTGAATGTATGGAGTAGTAAGGTATAATGGAGTGTACATGCCCATGATGAGTAAGCAAAGAAAAATAATCTGCAGGGAGGAACAGGAGGAAGAATGAGGCAAAAATGTAAAGGAAAGTAGAGGCGATAAAGACATCATAATAGCTCAGGGTAAGATAAATTGTTGGACTTTCTGGCCTTCAACTTCCAGCCCCATATAAGGCTTGGTTATATACATTTCTTGCCCTGGAATGACTGAAATAATTTTTATATATGAATGTCAGCCAGGTAAATTGTAGCCACATCTTTAATATGAGATCAATGTGAAGTTGTAGTAGTACCTACCATCCTTCAGAAAGGGAAGCATAATAGTTATTCCTTTGGGGTTGAACTAGTGTAGATGGATTTTTCTTCTTTACCACCCAAATTTCTTAATTAGAAGACAAATAAAAGCCAGAGATGTAAAGTGACCTAAATACAGTGTCATAGCTGGTCGTTGACAAAACAGGGCACCCTCTGATTCTTAGTGTAGTGCTTTTTGCACCCCATCCTCCTGTTTCTTTTCCTTGTAAAATCCACCATTTGTTGAGCCCCTCCGAAGTGTCTCTTTTCCTACATTATCTCATGGTGTACTTTAACAGCAATTTCATATCAGTTTTGTAACTGAACAAACAGGCTTAGAAAAGTTAAGGGACTGGCTCAAGTTAAAAAAATATGAGCCCTAGTCCACCTGCCTTTGAAAGCTTTTTACCCTCATACTTCCACTTCCATTAGCCATCTTGTCAGAAGGAAATGAAGAGACTAATGAGAGACAAACCTCCATCATCTTTTCCTTTCTGCCAAAGAGTTGGGAGAAAGAAAAGCCTCTGTATAATGGCCACTTTTTGTTTTCTGATGCTTGATAGCCTGTTGTCATCTAAGGCAGTGCAGACCCAATATTTCTAAAGATGGTATGTGTTTACTAGATTTTAAGTTATTGATTCAACATTTAAATAGCAAGCTGTAAGTGTTTGTCATCTGGAGGAAACCTATCTCAGTGCAGGCCAGCAGCAAGGCTTTGTTTGGCAGCTGTATATCTCAAGCATTTTCATAGCCAACATTCTCAGTGGCTACAAAAGCTGGAGAGTGCTCATAAGCATGTAGCCTCAAAGATGTACTTTATCATATCCCGAACGCACTGCAGCATACCCTATGGTTAAACGAAGTCAGATCATGAATTCATTAGTCATTGCCGTACAGCAGTAAGGGTCCCATTGCTTTCTAATTGGTTATTAGAGTCAGGATCCACTCTACAAGAAAAAATAGGTTCAGAAGCTCATATTGCATTAAGAAAAATGACCACAAATAACTACTATTAGGGGAAAGAATAATGCCCTATCTTTATTTCTCATGTTATAATGTAATTTGTTAAGTTTTGCAACTTGTGCTGCATCTTGGTGCAGTATTGGGGTTAGAATAAATTATTCCAGATACTCGAAATGCTAAACTTTTTCATATGACTTTCCCTTTTTGGGAAAACCTGAAGCCTTCTGCAGCATCTTGAGTTCTTCCTGATTTCCCATTTTTACTCCAAATTCTGGGCCCAATTAGGGGCAAGCCAAATCTACAGTAGGACATTCAAGTTTTCTGAGATGCCGTCACCAAAACAGGCTCTTGGAGGGCTATAATTTGACCTGAAAGATCTGGATGTCAGTAATGAGAAAATAAACAGAATAATTTCTAAATCTCACATTGTCTTTGGACTATTTGGAATTCCTTTGTTAGTTGAATTTTATGGTATTTTTTTAAACTATGAGGCAAATATGATGTGACCCTTTTGCTTCTTATACAGGATGTGAATGAGGTCAACAAGAAAAAAAGTGAAGGAAATTTTGTTGTTTAGTAGAATGTCAGCCAGCCAGGTGAGCTATTATCAGATGGTATCAGGGAGGGAGGGTTTAATCTTCTGTTTAAGCAGCATCAAATATAGGGCTCAGATGCTGGCATTTTAGAATTCTTTGTTGCGATTCAGTGACTCCATGATATGTACTTGCTGGTCGTATTAGGAATTAGATAAGAATTTAATTTACATCTGAGATTATGTCCACCACACATGTTGATTTTCGCTCCTGGGAACATTCTCAATGACAAATAGTCATTATTAAAATGTAAACGTAATTCTTACCACAAGTCAAAGGCAGAACAATATCTTGTCGTTTATTTAAAGGTCATCGCAATCCCTGGAAAAAAGTGAAACATTGGTTATGGCAATGCTTCTCAAACTTAAAACATCCACAGACCAATTAATATTCCTTAAGAAAAGTCACAGAACAGCTACTTGGGAGGCTGAGGCAGGAGAATGACGTGAACCCGGAAGTAGAGCTTGCAGTGAGCCGAGATCGCGCCACTGCACTCCAGCCTGGGTGACAGAGCAAAAGACTCCGTCTCAAACAAACAAAAAGCCACAGAAGACGGATTTAGTTAACATTTTAAATGATTATAACAATATTTCTGAAAATAGCACTCTTCACATCAAATAAAATAATAAAATTATTTGAAGTTTCTATAAAATTATTTGAAGAATCTTTATCTATGGTGTATATCTACCACATTTTCCTTATCCAGTCTACCTATGCAGCCATAAAAAAGAACGAGATCATGTCTTTTGCAGGAACATAAGTGAAGCTGGAGGCCATTATTATCCTTAGCAAACTAACACGGGGACAGAAAACCAAATACTGCATGTTCTCACTTATAAGTGGGAGCTAAATGATGAGAACACATGGGCACATCGAGGGGAACAAAACACACTGGGGCCTTTTGGAGGGTAGAAGGTGAGAGAAGGAAGAGGATGAAAACAAACAACTAATGAATACTAGGCTTAATATTATACCGGGCGATGAAATAATCTGTATAACACATACACATGACACAAGTTTACCTATGTAACAAACCTGCCCCTGAACTTAAAACCTAAAACAAAATAAAAAAAGAATCTATATCTAGATACCTATAGCGAATCTATATCTAGAGTTTTAATAGATAGCTCGAGGTGTTGTGCAGGTTTCAGTTAATATTTCTTCTTGCATTTTATTTCTACTAAATTAAAATATCCCAACTAATAATGTTAGGTCATTATTGAGAATAAACATCAAAGAAAAATTATAAGGATATTTCCCAGAATTGAAGGACATAGTTCATATACAGAAAAGCCAATAAAGGCCAGAACAATCACACCAATGAATGATAAAACACACAGAAAGCATAATATATTTTTCAATACAAGGAATAAAGAGAAGATTCTGAAAGTTTCCAGCCCAGGAAAATAATAATGTATACCAGGTTAAAACCATAATTGAAAGTTTCAATCATATCATTGAAAACTGAAATACAATGAAGCAATTTGTCTCACAATTTTGAATAAGAATGGCACCAAACCTATAATTTTATTCTCAGCTAAACTGTCCATTAAATATTAGGATAAAATGAACCATTTTAAAAATATACAAATGTTTTTAAAATGTATCTTCCATGTATTCATTCTCAGCAATCTACCCAAGATTATGCTTCATCAAAACAGTGGAGGATGTGTCAAAACAGGAAAAGGTGGGGTCCAAGAATAATGTTTTCAAGGTTTATGTTGTAGCATGTAAAAGAAATTTTTTGGCTAAATAATATTTCATTTTATAGATATTCCATACCACGTTTTGTTAATCCATTCATCCGTTGATGAATATTTGGATTATTTCCACCTCCTGCCTATTATTAATAATCTTGCTAGGAACATTTGTGTATAAATCTTTGCTTACATGTATTTTCATTTCTTTTGGATACATACCTAGGAGTAGAATTGCTGGGTCAAATGGTAACTCCATGTTTAAACTTTGAGGAACTGTGAGACTGTTTTCCAACGTGACTGTACCATTTTACATTTCCATTAACAGTAAAAGAGGGTTCTAATGTTTCCATATCTCATCAATATTTGCTATAGTCTGCCTTTTTTATTATTGCCATTCTAGAGAATATGAAGTGGTATCTTGGTGTGATTTAGATGTGCGTATCCCTGATGACTAATGATGCTGAGTATATTTTCATGTGCTCATTGGACATTCATGTATCTGCTTCGAAGCATAATATTCTTTGTCAATTTAAAAAATTTTACTATTTGTCTTATTGAGTTGTAAGATGGTGTATATTAAAAACATCTCCCTTATCACATATATTATACACAATTATTTGTTGACATTCACTGGGTTGATTTTTCAGTTTACTTGTGATGTCATTTGAAGTGAAAAACGTTTAAGTTTTGATGAAGTCTAATTTATCTATTTTTGTTTTTTGTCACGTACTTCTGGTGTCATACCTAAGAAATTATTGCCACATCTGAAGTCATGAAAATTACCCCATTTTATTCTAGAGGTTTTGTAGTTTTGTCTTTTACTTTGAGTTTTGGACTGATTTTAGTTTTCAAATATGATGTTCTTATGCTTTTAATATGCTAGATCACATTTAGAGCACTGTCATAGGGTTTGGGAATTATTGATAACTTCATAGGAAAGGAAGGCAACAGAAAAAATAGGGTGTTGTTAACTAGAATAGAAATTTAAAATTGCACATAATGAAGTGAACATCTAGTATGTCTCAACTGTGAAAACTTATTTATTTTAATACTCTTAATACTGAATATTTATTTAAATGTAAAAGTAAAATAACTATGTTGGAAGGAGAGGAGGGGGAAAGAGAGGGGGCATGTATAAGACAGCCGAATTCCCATATTCTGATCAGAAAGTCAGTTTATTACACCCATAACTGGAGAAACAAAAGTAAGAAAAAACATTTTACACAAGCTATTTAGAAAATGAAAGTAAACTAAAGGAGTTAAGTTATTGCTTCTTTGGGGTATACATCTTGGTTGTAGAGATAGAGAAGACTTGTGTTTTACATTAGACATTTTGTTGCTTTATTTTTAAACTATATCTATGTATTGCTAAGTTAAACACATTTTTTTAACTGACTTAGAAGTGAACTTGGGGAAACAGTTTGAGTGTTAATACTATCTGATTCCCATGAGAGGGAAAACCTCAGTGCCAGTGTAGCAGCTTGCCTGGAAGTCTCTCATAACACCCTACAGAGAGTTATATATGTTTATATCCAACCTGCACTTTGATATACAGCTATTTCTCAAAGAAGACTATACTCATATGCATTTCTCACACAAAAGCTGGATGGTACAATACAGTATTTTAACTTGGAAGGTAATGTCAAATTATTTCCCAGTCCTTCCTTGGTTTGGCATTTGGCTTTGCAAAATATTTCAACTCTCTCACCATATTTGAATGTGGTTTCTAAATGTGTCCTAAATATGCTGTTGATTTCTTTCTGCAGTGAATTAAGACAAATATTAAATATTTAAAGGAGGTCAAGTTCACTGACTATGCTATTTCCACTGAAATTTAGTCTTAAGAAATCATAATGTTCTATGCTCAACATTTATGAAAGTGGTCAGCCCTTTGATCTAAGGATTTTAAATATATCTCTGTATATTTTTGCTAAACATATACATGTATATCAGTCAAAAATGCTTTATTAACAGACTATTTAAAAATTCAGTAGGCTCACATAAGCTATTTGCCACTGACTTCCACGTGATAATAAGAATATATAGCATTCTACAAAATGTATTTTAAAATAGGTGCACCAATTATTTCCTCCACTTCATTAAATCAGATTGTAATCTGAATAACATATTCTTTAATTGGGTTCTACCATAGTAGTAACAAAAGTACTAACATCTGCATTAGATAAAATCACATGGACAGGGATGAAGGAGGCAAATATACTTCATTCATGTATTTGCACTGAGTTGCATCCCTGAGGTTCTTGTATATCAGAGGTTCAGTTACAGCTATATAAGACAATTAGCTCCTTATTGCAATGATCCACCGAATACTCCAGTAATTGAAGTTAGAAAATGCATCTAAGATCAGAAAAGCATTTATTTGTGTTTTCCAGCTTTCCTACTCAGGTTTTTTGTTGTTGTTTTAACATTCAGGAAACCACTATTCCATTAAACACTCTTTCATGATACCACTTTGTCTCTGGTCTTTCACTTGATACACATTCTCTCCAAGAGATGCTTTAGGAATCTTCTTCTGTGGGTACCTTGGGGACCACCCCTCAATATAAAGTGGCCTTAAGTCTGTGAAATGGTCACCATAGCTGCGCAGCATTTTGATCAGTCACAGGTTTGTTGCATACTGGCTGTGATACAGCAATACAGTACTGTCAGGAGCAGTATTAAATAATCCACTATTTTTGAAAAAATGCACGTTTATAGTACTAAATTCAGACTAAATATTGTTACTTTCTAAAATTATTAGGTTGGGAATAGCTATGGCTATTTCAAATCTACCCTGTTTTCAAAATACAATTAAAATGACTATGCAAAGATTAGCACTTGCTTTTCAAATATATACTTAAAAAGTAAAAATTAGTACTTTGCATGAGCAATTTTTATAAGCTGGATTTTAGATTTTACCTAGTAATCAGTCTTGATAGTGTTTAGGGGACCAATTATGTATAATCCTTTTTAATAAGCAAAAAGCAATTTTTCTTAGAAATATTCCTGGGGAGGTTGGGCACTTAAGAAAATACATAAGACTTATGGATTTGGAAACTGTACTTTTGCTAACCACAGTAGTCGATCCCATATGACATGGTGGCAATACCTCTAAAACTTAATTTGGGGCCAAATCTAATTGATTTAATACAAAAAACTTAAAAACTGAAGTAGTCATGGAGTCATAGGAAATTGCAAAGATGATACCATAGTTTTCACTTACACTTTACCCAGTTTCCCGCGATCGTTATATCTTAACTATAGTACAATATCACAAGTTTGTATTTGACATTGGTATGACGTGTATGTTCTGGAATGAAATAGAATTTCTCCTTAATTTCTGAATTATATAGAATTCTAGGTTGGCAGTTCTCCTCCCTCCCTCCCTCCCTCCCTTCCTTCCTTCCTCTTTCTTTTTCTTTCTTTCTTTTTCTTTCTTTCTTTCTTTTTTATTTATTTATTTATTTATTTATTTATTTATTTATTTATTTATTTATTTTTCTGTCTTTCTTTCTTTCTTCTTGCTTTTCTTTTCTAGCAGTTGAAAGATATTGTACTACTTCCTTTTGGATTCTATGGCATTTGTTTTGAAATATGCTGCCATTCCAATTGCTATTTCTTTATGGGTAATGGATCATTTCTCTCTGGCTCTTTTCAAAACTTTCTTTGGGTTTGGTGTTCAGAAGTTTGACAAGGATATGTTTTGTGGTGGATATAGTTGGGTATGTGTTATTTTGGGTTCATTCAACTTTATTAATTTGTTGGCTTAAGTTTTCTGCAATAATCAGAAATTTTTCAATCACAATTTCTTCCAATACTTTTTCAATACAACCCTTTTATTTATCTTTTGGAATTCTGATGACACACATGTTAAGTTTTTGATATTGTCACAGAAATGTTTTTATTTTTGCAGTTTATGTCTATCTGTTGTTCAGATTGGGCAATTTATATTATTTAACTTGAGGTATATTCACACTTTTTTATGTCCTTTACATTCTGTTATTTAGTGTATATAGGTATTCTTTAAATAATTGGAAAATCAATATATCTGTATTACAGTGGTAGCAAGCAATTAGAGTTAATTTCATGCCAAACATAACAATAAAACCATGTTTTTGATGTTACACTGTTTAGCGTCCCCCAAAATCTTAGATTTACACAAAAGAAGCTTGTAATTAGGTATGTATTCAGTCATTTGCAGCCAGAGTCCTTCACACACCCATGCCCCCAAGTGGTCCCTTATGTGCCCTTAATTCCAGTTTAAAACTTTGCAAAATGTTAATTTTCAGAAACATGTAAACACTATAGAAGATGAACAATTCCTGTTTATGAAAAGTTTGTAATATCCCTGTAGCTGCCTTCAAGTGATTTCATTCAACCAGTTTCTCACGGGAATACCTTTCCCCAAAATTTAATCCATATTATGCTAGGGAGCAGTCATCAATATCTCCTAAGAATTTTCATTTTAATATAATTTCATGTGCTCTCTTAATTATTATCACAGAAATTATAAAGCATATCAAACACTTTGTCCTTTGTTAATATTTTCAAGATTTACTAAATGTTGATAGCATCTAAGACGCACAATAAAAATACTAAACTTAGATAAGTTAAAAATAACTTGCATGATTTCTCCATTCATATTTGCTATAAATAGCATGTTCTTATTTAAACAAATAGGCATTATATCCATGCAGTGAAGATTAAGCATGAAAGATAAATATATCTCAAACAAATCTGCATTTGTTCAGGTATTTAGTATATGTTTAAAATGTCCAAACTCTGTTCTGCAGTTTTTCTTATCGAAGTACTAATATTTCACCAGTATTTCAAGACCACTGCAGCTTAATGATTGAAGATTGCCAGTTTCCACTGCAACGCACATTAAGGGGCAAAAGCAGATAAACAGCAACATCCCTTGGAAGTAGCAATATAAGGTTAAAACTGAGATGAATGCATGGAGCAGGATGGAAACTAAGAGAGTCCAAGGAGGGCAAAAGGGGCAGGAGAGTGAGGCAATTTGAACTTAAGGCAAAAGGAACATACCTAAAGTACTTGTAAAAAGAAGGGAGATTTTTCCAATCGACATTCAATCCACCTAGATGTTCTCTTTCCCCCAGAGCTGCAGCTATTTATAATACCTGTTCTGCCACAGGAAGGTAGTTATGCAGTGGTAGCGTCTGACATATCTGCAAACTGCATTATCTGTCTATCTATCTATCTGTTTATCTAACCACTGGAAAAGTCTGTGTGTTTATAATCCCCACATATATTGTGATTCATAGCTCAGTAGGGAAATGGATACATAGTGAAGCAACAGGAATGAAGCAGGTGTATTTATTTTAAGATGAAATATTAAACAATGGAGTAGTCTCTTAATTAGCAGTCAAAACCAATCCAAGAAAACAACTAGACAAATGTCAACTAATATAATGGAAAAAAACAAGAAAAACACAAACAACAACAGAGACCACAGGCAGAAACAAAATAGACACTTGCCTGACCCTGACTAATTTTTCACAACTGAGGTTTGAAGATTAAAACCCATTTTCTGGCTTTTTATCAATTGAAAACTGGTCTGTTAAAATAAGGTCTCAATTTTTTTAATCTATACCAGAACAGATAGGGGTGCCATGTATCCCAAGCTTTATATTCTCAAAAACCTCAAATTGAGACTTCTGAGACTTCTCCAACGCAGTCACAGGGATATGCTGAGACGAGTGAAATAGGATAGGTGTATCCAACATTTTGAAACTTATTTGCATTCCCAATCTATGCTGCCTTTGGTACACCATCAATTATTTTATTTCTAAAATAAATTCTTTATTGTGTAAAAAGTACAATTATATTGCATTCATATATTTGCTAGAAAAAATATTCAGTGTAACAGCTTTAAAAGTGTCTTAATAACCTTCTTGGTGCATGGAGGTGGAAAACCAGTGTGTTTATTACCTTTCGCATCTAGCCAGGCATTGGGCCATCTAAATCGCTTCTGTCCACGTAAACATAGTATTGCTACCCCTAGTCCCTGTAGTCCCAATGATGTCATTCTTTCACGATTTTAACAATAACTGGTAGTGCAGGGTGGCCCCTGGAATAGAGTGAGTTCCCTTCTGGGAGTAAAATGAAAGTCCGTTTTCTTCCCATAGAAAGGCAAGGTTGGGGCTATAATTTTGTCCTGAGATTTACCAAAATCTTTAGGAAAAAGGATTTGTAGTTAATGCTGACATTAGGCTGTATACATAGTATTGGTAAATGTAAATATTTAGTAAGAAAGGTGCTCAGTATATAGATACTTAATGATCATTTCTTTCTCCCCCATGGGTATTCGATTTACAAGTGCAATTTTCCTGCATATCAGCCCATACAGATAAATTACTGTTTTGTTTAATGAACTCTATAAAGGCTGTAATGTAGATTTGTTCTTCTCAAATAAAATCAGTTTTCTCAGTGCAGTGTAGTGCACACACCTGTAGTCCCAGCTACTAGAGAGGCTCAGGCCAAAGGATTGCTTAAACCCAGTAGTTTGAGACCAGACCTTGCAACATAGCAAGATGCCTGTCTCTAGAAATAAATAAATATATATATATATTTATATTTAAATCAGTTGTCTTTATGAACTCTCAAATTATATTAATATAATGAGCTTCCCAAATGGTGGCCTAATTCAAAAATTATAGTGAAAATTTGTTGTGCAACTGGGTCGGAACTGGTAATAATCAACTTTCTAAAAATGGTGTCTGAGTAGACTGCATCACTTCCACCAGAGTGTCCTCAAGAATCAATCTGGTCTCAAGTATCTGTCACTTTTAAAACTAAAATTAATAATACCTGACACTTTAATTGTATTAGGAAGGGACTAAAACGATGCCAAATAAACCCTCAATGTTCATTCAGAAATAAATCAGGTCAACAAATGGGACGCATCCAGAGGTACAGAGATAGAAACGGATATTTTTTAGTTTTAAATTATAGGCAAAATTCAAATTAAGAGAACCTAACATAACTCTATTCTTTCTCCAGAACATGATGTATCACAGCTGATTATATGAGCGATCTGGTTTGTGTGCCACATGATTTTATAAGCTCCTCAACAACAGACATTTGTGAAGCAGCCTACCAATAAACTTCAGTTGCAGTCATAGCAACTGAGAATAATAGAAACACAAACTCCTGTCATTGTTTTTATTAGGAAGGCACATAAGGAGATGAATGCAAGCTCATTTCAACACAGAAAGCGGTTTCCTCAGGAAGCCCTTATTTTCAAAATTCTGTCACACCTGCCTTCAGTCATTAAATGTAGATTCCTGATGGTTAGGAAACCTAGGTTTGTCTTTTAAATATTTCTGAGTTTCATTTGCCAGAGAAATTTTAGCAGTTGAATGGGATATAAAATATTGACATTTTAGTAAAACTTTGCTCCATAGTCTCAGAGGTGGATATAGTTATAATTTGCAACAGCATAGCTATTAGCTAGACGATCATTCAATAAACAATAGTACAGACCAAATCACCTTCCAGAGACCATTACCAGACCTACATAGTGGAAGCTGACACTCCCAGAATATTGAATGAGGAAGTAGAAAGTGATATGGAGTTAGGGTGTTAACTGCTTATCCAAAGTCAAAATGCCTCCTGGTGACTGCCTAAGAAGAACATTAGTGGCTGTAAGTGTCTTCTGTATGTAAAAAATAATCACATCAAAATAATGTAGTAGGTGCTTTATGGATTTACAAGCAGGAATATCTGAACTATTTCATAGTATAGCTTTTAAATTTGTGTGTGGTCAACATTGGAACCATAATGAAAGCAATCCATTTTCATGATATTAGTCATTAATCAAAAGAGAACAAAAGTGAGCTGGTGGCAGATTTTATATAATCCACATATAGAGGGTAAATGTGTGGTGTAGCATCCATTTCCAAGGACTTATATTAAGACAAGTAGAGTAATCATGTGAACCTGACTTAGGAAAATATTTTATAGAAAAAAAAATGCAGAAATGCTATATCATTCCATGAGACCATACCACATAGGTAAGAGAAGAGAGCCAAGTAGAATACTTAAAATCATATTTTCTACTTTGTTATTATATTAGGATGTTGTTATTTCTATGTCATGTTATTGAAAGTAATGGGAAAAACTGCAATTACTTTTGCACCAAACTAATATTATGCCTTATACTTTTTATTCCATATGCCACTCAAAATCTACTGTAACATTTTGTACAGATTGATTGTCATTTACATTAATGCAAAAAGATCACAGGCCGTTAAGGTGAAGATTTAAATTTCAGGTCACTGATTTGGTACCTGACCGCTGACATATTTATAATGATCTGTTCCTCAATTTCTTTATATGTCAAACAAAGATTCTGGGAATTAAAAGATTAGTTACTCTCAATTTTAGTAATCTCTGAGGTCAGAGAACTTAGAAGACTGTGTCAGACATCTCTGTTTCCTAATTAGGGAAGCCTAAGCTTTAGAGAGAAAAGCGGGCCCATATGAAGATTTAAGTTCCATATGGGTAACGTTCTGAGTTTGACAATGTGTTGGTAGAGGGTCTCCACTGGGAATCTGCCTCTTGGGATATGTTAGTTGCAATAGTTCATGAGTGCTGCTCATTGAACCAGCTTCACCTGAATCATCTAGGAACTTTTTAAAAGGCAGCTCAGTGCTCCACCATTGTGATTATGATTAACTGGGTGCAGCCAGGAATGGGCCTTCTAAAAGCATCTTTCTAGGTGATTCAGATGCAGCCGGGTTTGGAAACCTCTAAATTCATATAAACTTCCTCAGTTGTACATCTGTAGAGGATAAATATTTTATGAAATGCTCCTTTATCTCTTCCATAAACACTGTCTGATTCTATTTGTTACTTACTCTCAAACACATATATTTCACAATTTGTTCAGACTTTAAAAAGATTAAATGGTGGTTCTCACCTCTTTTTCTAAGCTCCATTTAAAAATATTCATCTGGACCAGATCCATATGTTCAATCTAATTCCAATCACTCTTACAGATTGATGATGGGGTTTAAAGAGAGGGCAAGTGCCTGTAGAGCAAGTGATTATAAAGCCTTTTGTTTTTCTCCTTAAAATGTTTACATGATACATTCAAAAATGAATATTTACATGTTCATTACTGCCCGTTAAACAGTATAGCTTTTTCTAAATGAAGAGATTTCTTTTTCTTCACATCTAGAAAGGATGTTCTGTATTTTATTCTTCTCCAGCTCTTTTCTTTAATAATCAATAATCTTATATTTAATAATCAGCTTTCTTAGAACATAGCACAGGTTTTTGATCCCTTGAAAGTTTCCCCGAAACTTATATCTAATATCAAAAAGGTCTAGTATTTTTTTTCACCTACATAACTGCCTTATATTTTCTGAGGAGAATGTGTAGGTCTCGTACATTTTGTTTAGGGCAAGTCTAATTTTATTATTTTTATTATTTTATTATTAGATTATCTATTGCTACCTCTTTCCCAAGATAGTGTTAGTAATTTTGAGTGGTGGTTTACATACATTGTTTAACATCTACTTGGCATTTTTAGGAAACTTCTGGTTTCTTGGAATAAGAAAGCTAAAGTTGTTTTAACACAGGATGCACAAAGGCACAGGCATCAGCATCTTCTGTCTCAGGTTTATTTAGCATATGTACAAAACGTTCACAGACTAAGAGATGAAACTCTTCAATGGTAGGGCAAAGGAGAGAAAGCACATGGGGTGCTGTTATGACCCAGTTCCTGCTCCCATGGAGCTTGAAATCAATTTCGTTATAGAACTACCCACATGTTTTGAAACTAGAAACCCACTGAAGTGCCATAGCAGTGCAGAAGACAATTAAATGCTATAGGCAGAGAAGCAGTTAGCTTTTTATCGATTGGTATTGCTAACAAAGAGCTTACAGAGATGGTAAGATTTGAGATCAACTTCAAGCAATATTAGCACCGAGAACTAGACATAATGATTCATGGGATGTTCCTTTTCTTCTACAAGATTCCATCAGGTAGTCCTTCATTTACTAAATTAAGTCCTAAAAAATCATAAGATAATTATAAGTAAAATGTATTTACTTCTTGTATTATAAGCCTAGTTTTGCCTTTATTAACTTTATCTCAGATAATCAAAGCTATGACAGATGAATTTAGCTCTATTCTTAGTTCAAAGCTCCAGTAAAATTTGTCTTCCAAACCCAAATTAGAAACACTTATATTGATGCTTGGTATTATCTAGCTTACCTCCCTTCTCCAGTCTAGTCCCTTAAATTAGGCCCTATGAATCAACACCTCCAAGAGAAGAAAGTGGTACTGATTGCAGCCTGTGTCCTTAAACATCTTTCTTAGGACCTGAATGACATGTAAATTCAAGGAAAATGTAAGTCTCTTTCCATGCAACTGAGATTGGGATTTCAAGTGACATGATTTTTTTTTTTTAATGAAGAGATATTTTTTTTTAAGTTAGGCTGAGTCACTGATCTTTATTCTCTGTTCTTTGTTATGTCTATACTTATCCTGAAGATAACTAATGTTAAACATTCAATTTCTGTTCTCTGGCATTTTCAAGTATATCCCTGCCACCTGGCTTCTGCTACTGATAGTTCATTTATCCTTCTCGGTCCTATTTTCCTTTCTGAATATTCTTGACATTTTAAGATTTATACCAAGTTCAACGCCTCTTTAAATCTCCCACACTAGGATGGCCTGCACTGGTCTTTGTCTGTTCAGCAACCCTTAAACACTTTTAAACCATTCACTTTACCTATATACCCTGGGGTCTCTGTTTTTAGCTAGGTAAAAATTATTTTCCATATTATATATGGGCTCCCTCACTGCAGAGAGCATACATTACATATATTGTTGGTTTTTAAATTTTGTAGTACTTGACACAGAAGTGGGTATATAGTGGTTATTCAAGTAAATAGATTTGTATAACATTAGGCCTAGAAATGATATTTAAAAATTACACATCCCTATATATATATATATATTTGTATCCCTATATATGTATATATATACATCCCTATATGTATTTCCATACATATATATACCTGTATTTGCACTAATCTTTTATGTGCATGCAAAGAGATGAAAATCATATTATTAGTGTTGGACGTGAACTAAAGTTCTAATATTTGATTTTCAGACCCCAACTAGATCACCCTTAGTACTGACTTTGGAGATCACTGATTTAGCAGATCATGTCATAGAAGTCTCTGAGGAGTCCAGCAGTTTTTGCAAAGATGCCTAAGAGACTATTTAGCAGTTGAAAAAGGCAGTCAAAGAGGAGCTCTGAAATTTTCCACTTGCTACTCACCCACATTCATTCGCTTAAGGTAACCTCTAGTATTATCTTTATAATATAATATCTCTAAAACACTAGAGGTTTATAAAAGACTGTTTTTGAGCAAATAGTTCAGTTGGAAAATCATGTTTTAAAATCAAGATATGAACAATTTTGAAGTAAATAACACAAATATGGAATGATTTATCAAGATCATGTCAGTTTAAAGGCTAATAACACATTCTTGGCTGTTTGGCAATAGAGCACAACACATTCCATTTATTTAACAAATATAATCAAGGACCTGTTACGTAACAGCACAGACTCTTAGTTTGTTTCCTTTTTTTCCTATACCACTCTTTCACTAGACAGGAGAAAAAAATAGGAAAGGCTACAGAATTGTTTTTAGGAAATTATTTTATAGTTTCAAAGTGAATTTATGTAGGACAAATTGGAAAAAAAAACAACTCTGGAGAGTTATTTTTATAAACAAAATATGCAGCTCAGAAGTCTAAAAAAAAGATGGGCAAATCTGAATATATAAGAATTTAAAATGTTAGCACCAAAAGACACCAGAAACAGTGTCAAAAGTTAAATAAGCAATAGGTGGGGAAAGTTTTGCAACATAATGAAAAAAATATGTATTCATAACATGTAAAGGTCTTCCATAAATTAGTACTAATATGACTACTGTCCAAAATGAGGACAAAGACATGAATATGGATTTCCTAGAAGAATAAATACAATTAGTCCACAAATATATCAAAATAATCAAATGTAATTTAAAATATAAAAGATATCATTTTTCATGCCAATGGACACAAATTAAAATACTGATTATATTTATTATTAAAAAATATGAGAACATTATTACATTCCTACACTAATATTAGAAATATAATTTGAGAGAATTTTAAAAAGACGATTTGGAAGTGTCAATCAAAAATTAAAGTATGCATATCCTTTTACCCAAGAATTTCACTTCTATTAATTTACACTGCAGAAAATTACACATTTGCACAAAGCAATATTTTAAAGAACCCTTTATCAGTGAGAAACTGAAGAAATACACATATGTAGAGGCATATAAAATACATTATTAAATATCCATTTTTGTGGAATACTATAACAAGAACATTTCTCTATGTTCTCCGAAATAGAAATAATAATTATCCAGCGAAAAAAGCAAGACACAACAACTTAGGTTGTAGGATCTTATTCATATACCTTGCCACATTAAAACAACAGAAGATTATAAGGCTTTACTGTTGTGAATAGGACTGTGTGTGTTTGTGTGTGTGCACATGCACCAAAATTGAACAACAGTGACCTCTGGAGAGGGAAGTGGAATGATTTGGGGCGAAGGGAAACTGTTGCTTTTTACTCTGTTTTTCTATTAGTTTGAACTGTTACAAAAAGCTTTCTTTTTGTAATGTAACAATCTATTAGACGCACAAACATATACACTCGTATTCTTTTTCTTTGTTGCACATGCACACGCGGACACGCAAACACACCATCTTATTCCTAAAGATTGGCTCATGCCTGTAATCCCAGCACTTTGGGAGGCTGAGGCGGGCGGATCACGAGGTTGGGAGATTGAGACCATCCTGGCTAACACGGTGAAATTCCGTCTCTTCTAAAAATACAAAAAATTAGCCGGGCGTGGTGGCGGGCGCCTGTAGTCCCAGCTACTCGGGAGGCTGAGGCAGGAGAATGGTGTGAACCCGGGACGCGGAGCTTGCAGTGAGTGGAGATCACACCACTGCACTCCCGCCTGGGCGGCAAAGCGAGACTCCGTCTCAGAAAAAAAAAAAAAAAAAAAAAAAGATTGAGATTATAATAAAACAGTTGGTTTGAAGTAAATATAAAAAGACTTAACTAATCATATTCATAATTGTAGTGGAGGATAACAAGGTCTTTTAAACTTGTCCTTCCTTGACAAAATCTTCCTTGTCTCATTATTTCTTCATGGCATATTAATCATATAAATGGATAAAGAGAGGCAAGAAGTTACATGAAATAAGTACTTATGTATCAAAAATATGTTAAACATTTTACCTATATAATCTCATTTAATTCTCATTCAGTCAAAGAAAGGAAAGTTTGACTATTTTTGTTTTCACATGAAGCAGGTGACAAAGAGGCTAAGTAACTTACTCAAAGTTATTAAATCCTGGTAAATAACTGAAATGAACCCTGAAGCTAGTAAATCCTGAAGCCAGGATTCTAAGCGAGTTTTGCTCCGAAACCAGCCTTTAATGGTCAAAGCCTCAGTAGGAATAGAGTTTAAAGAATGATTTATTTATTAAAAATGTGGATATGATGCGGAGAAACTACAAGTGATCATGCCTTTCCCAGGTCTGGTAACCTCCAAATCTGAAAAATCTGTGTGCGGGGGTGGTTATGGGATTCTGGAGGCCCATGGTCTCCTAAGAGAGGCCACTGATGGGAGATAAGACCTTCCGGGTAAAATATTACGTCTCCCAGGAAATATGAATCACCTAGAGAAATATAATTTCAGTGTTTTGAGGGATTCCTATGGTAGTTAAATTTGACTTGCCAGAGGCTTATTTTAGCACATCCCAATGAACTAGAAATAAAAAGTCTCAAGTAGCCATCCTAGGTTCCGCTGAAATTTTATGAGTATCACCATGTGAAGGTTTCATTCCCTCACACAAGATACTGCAATATTAGTTTAAAAATCCTGTCCTTTTATGAATTTCCATGGTGATATTGTCAAGGTACTGGTGGAGCCTGGTTTCCAGAATCATCCAGTAATTGGATTAGTTAAGAAATTTGTTCTGCCTCTTTCTTGTTCTGCTGCCTGATTTAGACTAGATCACTCTCTATCACGATCTCTTCAGGAGGTGAAGTTCAGAAGAGAAATAATTAGAAATTCATTATTCGGCTCCCATTATAGTAAACACACAGGAACTTGCGAAAGGGAATCTTAAAAAGTAGAAAAAAACAGTAAGAAGAAAATCTTTAAAAATAACTATAGTACTGTGTGAACAAAGGGTAAATCGAGCATTGGGGTACATAGAAGCCATCTATGAGGGAAAAAAATCCTACACTAGCAAACAGAGTTTATGTGATAAAACAATGCTTTATTTAATGAGACAGTTTGTGTGTGAAAGGATGGTGCTTTATATTCTAAAAACTGCCTAAGAGGAAGCTGAAAGGAAAAAAATGAGGCTCTACTTCAGGGTAAATAGGAAAAAAAAAGAGAAAAGCACAAAGGGCTAAAGTTTGGCAAGAACATATGACAACAAAAGCTTTAAAAATATTGAGCAATAAACCTTGAGATTAGAGAGGAGTTTCTCATTAGTATCCATTTCAAAAAATACAAAAACAGATCATAATATACTAAAATGACAATGGCCTTTTGTAAAAGTAGCATTATCTAAATACAGGTGAACTAAAAAACTGTTTAAAATATTCTCATTTTTGAATTCCAAAACTATATCTGACTTAGTTAACTTGCAAAATGACTTTCAACCATATATAAATAGACTATAGAATATCAAACTACAGTATCAAATACCCCCCACAGCAGTTGGCATCCTTCACAGTAAGTGTACCTGCAATCTGGTATGCTTAGTTAGGATCTGAAAAATGTCCTCAGCTCTCCTGTAGACTTGTTATTCTCTACATAAATGGCAAAGTAAGCACTTCAATCTTTTTTGGGGTAGAGGGTAGCAGACATTTAAGCACAATTCCGGTCATCAGAATTGGCTTTAATGCCAAATATAGTAGATAGCAAGTGCAACGTTGTGTTGACCTTTTTCATGTAATTCACCTCCAAAGGCAAGTAATACAGCATTATACATATAAGTTGGAATCTGATCTCCCACTTATCAGCTCTGCGACTGTGAGTAAGTTACATAAGCTCTTTACTTCTACTTTTCATGACTGTAACAATTGAAATAGTAGCTAACAATTACATAGCACTCTCCAAGGCTGCTGCACACAGCTGTACAGGCTGTACACTGTAGAACAACAGAGGGTAAAACAGGGGAGCCCTGGCACTCATTATGTGCCAGGCACTGCTCTAGATACTTCATATATTAACTCATTGAATCCTTCCAGCAACCTGTAGAGTAGGGACTATTATCAATCCCAGTCCAGATGAGGAAACTGAGGCACAGAAATGATGACTTTATATATTGACTCTGACAAATCATGAAAGACTGAATATAGTTTGCCAAGTTTATTGTAAATAACCTTCAAATACTGAAAAAAATGCAAAATCAAATTTAACATTTTAATTATATATATGCTATTCACATCAGAATTTATCACACCTGTGTGCTGGGCACAGTGGATCATGCCTGTAATTCCAGTGTGATTACACTGGGAGGGAGAGGGAGGCAGATCTCTTGAGATCAGGGGTTCAAGACCAGCCTGGCCAACATGATGAAACCCTGTCTCTACTAAAAATGCAAAAATTAGCCAGGTGTGGTGGGGTGTGCCTGTAGTCCCAGCTACTCAGGAGGCAGAGGCAGGAGAATCACCTGAACCTGGGAGGTGGAGGTTGCAGTGAGGTGAGATCATGCCGCTGCACTCCAACCTGGGTGACAGAGCAAGACTCCATCAAAAAAAAAAAAAGAATTTCTCATACCTGCAGATACAACATTATTCTGATTCGCTATTTTGATGCAGGAGAAGCTCTAACTAAATTCCGTTTTTATCGGTGGATGGACTATTTCATTTCTGAAGCCTACTGGATTGAGTATGTTATCTATAAAACATATTGGCAACTATGCATAACATACTGTATCCTTGTAGCTGGTAGGCTAAGGACACCCCACTTTATGATTGCTATAATTTTAGTTGGATACTTTCTAAGAGTCAGTTTTACTTATTCCTAAACCTATGTATTCTATTGTACAGGATCCTATAATTGCATAATTCAACTAAACATCAAACAATCCAATACATTGTGAGTATGAAAAGAAATGAAATTGTTGCTTCCAGGTAAACAAATTATATGCTTTATTAACTCTTAACAAACTGAGTTAATTTTTAAAAAAATGATGAAGTTGGTGTGAATGAGCCAAATATAAAAGTCTGGTAATCAATGTATCTATAGTCAAAGAAAAAGGACAATTAATATACATTTAAATATTTTATGTTTCAGCATAATGCCCAGGTGTTAGTCATTTTATAACTTTCATATATAATTGACTTACTCAACAAAAATAGTAGGTTAAAAATTTTAAAATAATATAGGATTTTTCTGTATATACTAGGTTATTATCACCTGCCAACCTGAATTTTATCAGAAATTAGTGGTTCTGGGTTGTTTTTCAAAACTTGCATAGCAGAGCTGGTGTATCCAATTTCCAAATAATTAGTGCCCTTCAAAGGAGGCTTTTGCACAAGCTATAAAACTATCTATCTATCTATCTATCTATCTATCTATCTATCTATCTATCATCTTCAAGGATGTGTTGATTACTAAGAAAAGTTTTGTGAAGGATCTTTGAGATTTGTTTTGAAGACACAAAAAATATATTTTATTACATTAATGGCATTCTATGTTTTGTATATTAAAAACATGTATAAACATGGGAACCACATCCCAACGCTATATTTTTCAAATACCCTATATTTTTTTTTCAAAAAATCTAGATCACCATTAAATGATGATCTATCAAAGACCCTGGATAAAATTCCAAGAGGAGTTCATCAAAATTATGTTTGCGATGGAAACGTTTGTTTTCCTTGCATACAACCTGTCAAGGTATATATTTCACAGGGACAGCACTAGTTTGCTATGGTTGCTACATTAAAGTCAAATTCTCTTATGTTACTGCTTATTCAAGTAATGCATTTTCTTTTTCCCAAATGTCCATGAGTAATGCATTTTCTTAGTGTTAAATATGTTCAAAATATCTTCTATCATAGCAAAAATATATTTTTCAAATGAGCATTGAGATTTTTCCTTAAAGATGACTTCAGTTTGTGAGGACATTAACTTTTTGCTGTAGCAAACATATTCCTAATCATATTTGGGGCTTTTGCTGACACGTATTGAAGGGATTATCTTCCAGGCTAGCTGATTCTATTTATCTTTTAGTTATCAGTTTAAGGTCACAATACTGTCTCTGACTATTCAGCCACAAGGTTTCCATATAGAGAACACAGCAATCATGTGTCCTTGACTTTCTAGAGTAGTACCTACTTCAGTATGAGTAAATATTACTTATATATTTTTTGTCTTTGGAGAGCTTTGTTTTAAATATAAATTAATCATAGGAAGGAGTTTATTGAATTCCACAGCTTTGCCTGTTTGTTTGTTTCAGGAAAATGTTCTCACACAATCTATATTGTGTATCCAAATCTAGCTTATTATGAGAATCACCTGATGATTCTGGCTTGGTCTTCATTTTAAGCAACAAAATCCAATTTGGGCTTAAGCATAAATAATATGTGTTGAAAGAATATCAAGCAATTCATAAAGCAGATTGGAGAATTACGCTCAGGAATAATAGGGGAGGGTACGGAATGGGGTATATGTTTAAGGACACCACAAGGACAATCTGGTTATGATTCAACATCTGAACACCTGCTGCCACCTCTGGAATTTTAATTACGTCATTGATACTGGACTTGAAATGCAACCAACACTGCAATGAGTAACTCTTTAATTCTCTATCTTTTTTTTTTTTTTTGTACTTTCAATGTTCCAGACAGAGGTTTTATTGAAAACACCTAGGTAATTGGTGTAACACCTAGGTAAAAATGACCCCCTTGGTCACTGTCTCACAACTAAATTAATTAAATGCAAGTTTCTTTTCAAATAAGAACAAGATATCTATGCTTAAAATAATAAAATTTCCAGGAACCAGACCCCGTCTCTTAGAGATGTTGGTACAGCAGGTCTAAGATTGAAGAGCATGATTATATCATGGAAACTGTGAAATTTAATAGCCCTGAGTTCAAATCTGTCTCTCACTCTTACAAGGCAGTGTTCTCTGCCTTGGATTTCTAGCCAGGTACTGAGATGGCTGTTTATCAAGCCCTTCTGCAGTGGTTAGATGCGTTGATTTTGGAGTCAAACAAACTTGCCCATCCCTTACACTTGATAAATATGTGACCTACATAAACTTAGTTTAACTCTCTGAGCTTTGACTTGTTAATCTATCAAATGAGGATAGTTATAATACCTGCCATATTAGCAGTTATTCGGCTAATCAGTATTTGAGTTAATGCATGTAAAGTAAGTTCAACATTGACCCATTGTATATGCTCAATAAGTGGTACTGTTATCATTATTTTAAAAAGTAATCCTCTCTATGCTACAGTTTCCTGTGAGAATGAGTCTATTATAGGCTCCAATAATCCCTGTACATTCTTCTGAATGTGTCAAATTGCAGGATGTAACCATTCCTGACACTAAGCAGTTTCTGTAGATGGTTTCACAGGCAAATAAGTAGACTAAGGTGACTGATCACAGCACAACTATCATTCAGCTGTTCATTCTCCATAGGAGAGGAAATGGATTGTTTTCCGCTTGCTGAAATGTAGCTAAGCCTTTAGCCCTATGTTTCTTCTTTTTTTTTGAGACGGAGTCTTGCTCTGTCGCCAGACTGGAGTGCAGTGGTGCGATCGCAGCTCACTGCAACCTCTGCCTCCCAGGTTCAAGGTTCAAGCAATTCTCCTACCTCAGCCTCCCGAGTAGCTGGGACTACAGGCACACGCCAACATGCCCAGCTAATTTTTGTATTTATTTATTTATTTTTTTTTTAATTTTTATTTTTTATTTTTTATTATACTTTAGGTTTTAGGGTACATGTGCACATTGTGCAGGTTAGTTACATATGTATACATGTGCCATGCTGGTGCGCTGCACCCACTAACTCGTCATCTAGCATTAGGTATATCTCCCAATGCTATCCCTCCCCCCTCCCCCCTCCCCACCACAGTCCCCAGAGTATGGTATTCCCCTTCCTGTGTCCATGTGATCTCATTGTTCAATTCCCACCTATGAGTGAGAATATGCGGTGTTTGCTTTTTTGTTCTTGCGATAGTTTACTGAGAATGATGGTTTCCAATTTCATCCATGTCCCTACAAAGGATATGAACTCATCATTTTTTATGGCTGCATAGTATTCCATGGTGTATATGTGCCACATTTTCTTAATCCAGTCTATCATTGTTGGACATTTGGGTTGGTTCCAAGTCTTTGCTATTGTGAATAATGCCGCAATAAACATACGTGTGCATGTGTCTTTATAGCAGCATGATTTATAGTCCTTTGGGTATATACCCAGTAATGGGATGGCTGGGTCAAATGGTATTTCTAGTTCTAGATCCCTGAGGAATCGCCACACTGACTTCCACAATGGTTGAACTAGTTTACAGTCCCACCAACAGTGTAAAAGTGTTCCTATTTCTCCACATCCTCTCCAGCACCTGTTGTTTCCTGACTTTTGAATGATTGCCATTCTAATTGGTGTGAGATGATATCTCATAGTGGTTTTGATTTGCATTTCTCTGATGGCCAGTGATGATGAGCATTTTTTCATGTGTTTTTTGGCTGCATAAATGTCTTCTTTTGAGAAGTGCCTGTTCATGCCCTTCGCCCACTTTTTGATGGGGTTGTTTGTTTTTTTCTTGTAAATTTGTTTGAGTTCACTGTAGATTCTGGATATTAGAGACGGGGTTTCATCATGTTGGCCAGGACGGTCTTGATCTCTTGACCTCATGATTCGCCCGCCTCTGCCTCCCAAAGTGCTGAGATTACAGGCGTGAGCCACTGCGCCCGGCCGTTTCTTAACTTCTTTATTTTTTTATTACACTTTTCATTTAGAGATAATTGTTGATTCATATGTGGTTGTATAAAATAATACAAAGCGATCCCATGTGTAATTTATCAAGTTTTCCTTAATGGCAAATTCTTTTTTTAATTTATTTTATTATTATTATACTTTAAGTTTTAGGGTACATGTGCACAACGTGCAGGTTTTTTATATATGTATACATGTGCCATGTTGGTGTGCTGCACCCATTAACTCGTCATTTAGCATTAGGTATATCTCCTAATGCTATCCCTCCCCACTCCCCCCACCCCACAACAGTCCCCAGAGTGTGATGTTCCCCTTCCTGTGTCCATGAGCTCTCATTGTTCAATTCCCACCTATGAGTGAGAACATGCGGTGTTTGGTTTTTTGTCCTTGCGATAGTTTGCTGAGAATGATGGTTTCCAGCTTCATCTGTGTCTCTACAAAGGACATGAACTCATCATTTTTTATGGCTGCATGGTATTCCATGGTGTATATGTGCCACATTTTCTTAATCCAGTCTATCATTGTTGGACATTTAGGTTGTTTCCAAGTCTTTGCTATTGCAAATAGTGCCACAATAAACATGTGTGCATGTGTCTTTATAGCAGCATGATTTATAATCCTTTGGGTATATACCTAGTAATGGGATGGCTGGGTCAAATGGTATTTCTAGTTCTAGATCCCCGAGGAATTGCCACACTGACTTCCACAATGGTGGAACTAATTTACAGTCCCACCAACAGTGTAAAAGTGTTCCTATTTCTCCACATCCTCTCCAGCACCTGTTGTTTCCTGACTTTTTAATGATTGCCATTCTAACTGGAGTGAGATGGTATCTCATTGTCGTTTTGTTTGCAGTCTACTTATCTGACAAAGGGCTAATATCCAGAATCTACAATGAACTCAAACAAATTTACAAGAAAAAAACAAACAACCCCATCAAAAAGTGGGTGAAGGATATGAACAGATACTTCTCAAAAGAAGATATTTATGCAGCCAAAAAATGCATGAAAAAATGCTCCTCATCACTGGCCATCAGAGAAATGCAAATCAAAACCACAATGAGATACCATCTTAACTTTTTTAAAGGTCTGATATCTGTGACTTGGGGTGGGGGGAGGGGGCGGGGGGGGCGGAATTGCTTAAGGGATTATGGTCATGGGAATCATGACCATGCAGCAGAGTTAGAAAGTAGTACAAAAACAAACAAAAAACAATTTTAACCTGAGAATGGGTAGCAATATGAAAGCTTAAAATAATAGAATTGCCTGTTTTCCTGAAGCAAGAAATGCCCCCATGTGGAGCTATGAAGGGAGGAAGGAGAGAGTAAAGAAGACAAAAAGAAATGGCCAGGGGGAATTAAAAAAAAAAAAAAAAAAAGGGAGGGCAAGGGGAGGTGGATGTAAGCAAGAAAGGAAAAAGGAACAGGAAGAGAAATACTTATCTTCATCATATGTAACATTATTTAAACTCATAAAACAATAAATTAGGACATGCTTAGAAATAATAGGGGAATGAATGCATGCAATAATTAATCTATGTATTAATAAATGAATCACAGGTAAAATTAGAAGTAAGATATCAAGTTAATTAATAAGTAACTATATTTTATTCATAAAAGAAGGTACTTCAAGATAGGTATTGAGAGAAAAAAATTTTTGAGGGTCTTTCTATAAGAGATGGGGTTTCCAAAAAGATTCAACAAGCTACAAAAGAATAAAAATCATTAGAAAATTTGTTCATTCTTAAACTGAAAGTATATGTAGCATGAGTTAAAGATAATATCCTCACATTTACAGAATTTAGATACTGAACAAAACTGCTCTTATTTTGGGGGGGGAGGATAAACTTTGGAGATATTCATAAATTCAGAAATTTTAATTTGCCTGTAAGAAGATAAGTTCTTAATTAACAACTAAACCAATTAGCAAGATGAGATTTGCAACCATTGTTTGATTAAGCCCTCGATCAAACTCATCAAATACAAATCTTCAAGGTCTTAACAGAAAAAGATTACAATTAATTATCTGTTTATAAATTTATAAACCAAATGGTGGTAGAATAATGAAGGTTTTTCCCACAGACCTTTACTAATGACAAACCTCTGAAGTAACTGTTCGCTGTGCTTTATCTAATTAATCTACACCATGCTCTGGAAAGTTAAATTGGGATAAGACTCTCATTTCAAGTGAGAAATTAAAGTACAAAAATTAATTAATAGTCTTATGTCATGAATTAGAGTTCAAAGCAAATACAAATCTTCCCAATAATTCCCCAGCGCTCGTCTCAGTTAAAGCAAGATAAGCAATTGCCCATTCCTGAGGTCTGAGGGGCTTTGGGAAAGCCTTTGAACATTTCCCATCCAAAACGTGAAAAATATCTGTGATGCATTTTTTGGGTCAACACAGTTCTTGAAGACAAAATAACCTAGTGTAAATATCCCCAAGAGAATTAATGCACTACTATTAAAAGCTTTGGTAATTATAGCAAATAGATCTTCTTAACTACTTGATAATGTGATGACACTGAAGAAATTGGTTTAAAAAATCTACTTTGATGTATTAGATATGATGTGAAGAGCTCTTCAGTGAGACACTGGGATGACATAAGACTTTTAACCGTAATAAAAAATGAAGTAAAGAAGAATGGAAAGGTGGAAATGGCTTATTTAAATAAAGAAGTATGGTAATAGAAGACATTGTATTTACTGCTGAGATTTTCCAAGACTAATTCCTAATGAATACATAAAGCTTCAATGCACAGTATAAGGGTGTATATCCTAGATTGTGTGTGACTTTCTTATTGCAGTTTAAACATATGTCTTCTTCATCTTGTCAAAAGCTATCTAAAAATTCAATGCAAACCCCATCAGAATACTACCATCATTCTTCAAAGAATTAGAAAAAAAAATGTAAAATTAATATGGAACCAAAAAGAGCCCACATAGCCCAAGCAAGACTAAGCAAAAAGGATAAATCTGGAGGCATCACACTACCTGATTTCAACTATATTATAAGGCCATAGTCACCAAAACAGCATGGTACTGTTATAAAGGCACATAGACCAATGGAACAGAAGAGAGAACCCAGAAATAAACCCAAATATTTACAGTCAACTGATCTTCGACAAAGCAAACAAAAACATACCGTGGGGAAAGGACACCCATTTTAACAAATGGTGCTGGGATAACTGGATAGTCACATGTAGGAGAATGAAACTGGATTCTCATCTCTCACCTCATACAAAAATCAACTTGAGATGGATTAAGGACTTAAACCTAAGACCTGAAAGTATAAAAATTCTAGAAGATAACATTGGAAAAACCCTTCTAGACATTGGCTTAGGCAAGGACTTCATGAGCAAGAACCCGAAAGCAAATGCAATAAAAACAAAGATAAGTAGCTGGGACCTAATTAAACTAAAGAGCTTCTGCACAGCAAAAGGAACAGTCAGCAGAGTAAACAGACAACATACAGAGTGGGAGAAAACCTTCACAATCTATACATCTGACAAAGGACTAATATCCAGAATCTACAACGAACTCAAACAAATCAATAAGAAATAAAACAAAAAATCCCATCAAAAAGTGGGCTAAGGACATGAATAAACAGTTCTCAAAAGAAGATATACAAATAGCCAAAAAACATGAAAAAATGCTCAACATTACTAATGATCAGGGAAATGCAAATCAAAAGCACGATGCGACACCACCTTACTCCTGTAAGAATGGCTATAATGAAAAAATTAAAAAACAGTAGATGTTGCCATGGATGTGGTGAACAGGGAACACTTCTCCACTGCTGGTGGGAATGAAAACTAGCACAGCCACTATGGAAAACAGTGTGGAGACTCCTTAAATAACTAAAAGTAGAACTACCATTTGATCCAGCAGTCCCACTACTGGATGTCTACCCAGAGGAAAAGAAGTCATTATACGAAAAAGATACTTGCACATGCATGTTTATAGCAGCACAATTCACAATTGCAAAATCATGGAACTAAGCCAAATGCTCATCAATCAACAGTGGATAAAGAAACCGTGAGATATATATATATATATATATATATATATATATATATATATATATATATATATATTCAAGGCCTTTCCCCTTAGGTAACTTAATAACTACAGAGATCTCTGTAATTTATTATTTATTTATTATTATACTTTCATTCTAAGTGGAATTATAGAAATGCCAGAATAATGCTAATTCTCCTGTTAAAAGTTGCTACATGTTTCATTATCTTGAGAAGAGGATAATGTTTGTACATTGCTTGATTCATGAAGTAATAAGATTAATTTGAAAAAATGTTCAGAGACCATACCTAGAGTTACTATAGTAAATAAATGTCCAAGTATTAATTGGACAAAATTAAACATATCTAGTTATGTAGTTGATAGTTTCTCACTAGATGCTGTATACTGAAGGCCTAAAAAGCATCTATCACTATACACTTTTCTGGTTGACTAAATGAATTAATGAAAACAGTACTGCCTCTTTTATTAGTTATATGATCTCAAGAAAGAAATTTACTCTGAGTTTGTTTCTCATTTGTTGTAAGGGAAAAATCCTTGCCTTGGCCACTTCACAATGCTTTTGTTATAATCAAATGGGATATGGAATATTTAAACAGTGAAGTTAAAAATAGAGACATACCTCAAAAATATTGTAGGCTACATTCCAGATCACTGTATTAAAGCAAATTATGGAATAAAGCATCACGTAAAGTTTTTGATTTCCCAAAAAGTGCATATAAAAGTTATGTTTACACTATATTGTAGTCTATTAAATGTGCAATAATTATGTCTAAAAAACAATGTATATACCTTAATTTATAAAAATATTTCATTGCAAAAAATCATGAGAACCTTTAAGCCTTCAATGAGTCATAATCTTTTTGTTGATGAAGGTTCTTGTCTCCATGTTGACGGCTGCTCATGGATCAGGGTGGCGGTTGCAGAAGGTTGGAGAGGCTGTGGCAGATTTTTAAATCAGACAGCATGAAGTTTTCTGCATCAATGGACCCTTTCTTTCATGAGAGATTTCTCCATTCCATGAGATGCTGTTTGATATTAATAGCATTTTACCTACAGTAGAACTTCTTTCAGTATTGCAGTCAATCCTCTCAAACGTTGCCACTGCTTTATCAACTAAGTTTATGTAATATTTTAAATCTTTGTTGTCATCTCAACAATGTTCACAGCATCTTCACCAGAAGTACACTTCATTTCAAAAAACCACTTTATTTGCTCATCCATAAGAAGTAACTCCTCATCCATTCAAGTTTTATTATGGGAATGAAGCAATTTAGTCACATTTGGGCTCCACTTTTAATTCTACTTTGCTTGCTGTTTTTACCACATATGCAATTACTTCTTCCACTGAAGTCTTGAACCTCTCAAAGTTATCCACAAGGGTTGGAATCCACTCCTTTCAAACTCCTGTTAATGTTGATATTTAACCTCCTCCCATGAATAACAATCAATACAATTTAGGGATCCTTCCTCCACTCCTGCTCAGCTGCCAAGAGATTACGTTTCAGCCCTGAGTCATTCACTACCTTAGACTTTGTACAGCTGTGGAAAGCAAATCAGCAAATTCAACATCTTTTTCTGCCAACAGGAATATATCAAAGAAGTTATTAAAAATAATCAGGTAATTGGTGACCTTCTGTTTCCTACCTGCAGACATCAAGAGTTGAAAAACATTATAGTAAACTGTCCAGTAAGCCTTTGAAGGCCATTTGAAACGGGGCTTTATGACAAAGGAATAAAAGATGGAAAAGAAAAACATACCCATGGCATTGGATGTTGTCATAAAAAGTGGGAAAAAAAGACAAAACATTAAAAGTAAGACATGAAAAAAAAAAGCACTGTTTAGGTCATGGTATATAACACAGGAGCAAGAGATATAAATCAAGGAAAAGACTGGTAATTTGAATCCAATTAACATGAGTGACATGTTCACAAGAAAAGGTTCATAGAAAAAGAAAAAAGAAAAGCCACAGTTGAATAAAATTATTTTAACACATATAAATTATAAAAGATTAGCAGCCAGCGAGTACAAATACCTCATATAAATTAGTAAATATCACTTAAAATTATGTCCAATGTGAAAAGTAGGCAAAGGTTTTGAATTCATGGGTAGGAAATTCAAATGGCCAAGAAAAGATGCCCAACCTTACTGTTAAAAAAGCAAAATAAAGTCTAATTAATTAAAATTGTACTCTCAAATTTGCAAAACACATGTTAAATGTTAGCAATAGAAGTGAATAAACATCACCTCTTATTCACTGCTAGTATGAATGTAAATTGGTATGCCAACTTTGATAGCAATTTTGAAATATCAAGTAAATTAAATAATAACAGTGAAAAGGTAAAATAACCTAAACATTCATTGAGAAAGAGAAAGAACTTACACTGACATGTAATTACACAATTGAACATGTTACAATAGTTAAAATCAATGGACCACAGTCACAGGTGTTCATTTTAATAAATCTCCACAGTTAATATTGAGTAAAAACTATGTATTTAAATCTTGAAAGACACAAGTAAACTCTTGGCAAAACTAGTAAATCATTGAGGGATGGATACAAACCAACATCTGGATGGAATTATCTTGTGGGTGAAGAAAGTGATTAGTATCAGGAAAGGTGTTGGAAGAGGGCTTAAATTGTATTTAGAATTCTTTATGTCTTTACAAATATAACTGCAAGAGAAGGAGGTATGGAGTTATTGTTCAATGCATACAGAGTTTAGTTTGGGAAGACAAAAATGTTCTGCAAGTGGATAGCAGCTATTGTGTACAACAGTGTGAATATACTTAATGCCGTGGAACTGTATACCTACAAATGGTTAAAATGGTAAATTTTATGAGATCTATATTTTATCACAGTAAAGATATATATCTGAAGAAAATATTGAAATGTATATAAATTTGTTTAAGCTGTGGAGGTTTTTTAAAGTGGTTTATATAAAATGCAAAATATAAAACCAAGAATTCCATAAATACTTATGTAAATTATACTCATAAGGATAGAAGTTATATTGTGAAGGTAAAAAGGTGGTTTGCTCACTTAATATAAATATTACCAGAATTTTTATAATGAGAATGCTTTAATACATTGCATTCAAAAGTCAAAAGTCAAAAATAAAAATAAAATCATATATATCATACTATACATATATATATATACACACACACATATATATATATATATCTGAAACCTAGACTCATACACACAGAAGCTAAATGGCTTAAATGTATATGTAGTTAATGCTAAAACATGACTTTCTGGCCAGTATAGTCATATGAAATTATTTTAAATTCCTTGTTCTTCTTCACATAATATCACTTTTAAATTGTTACACTCACACATAATAATAGTAACCCATGTTAAATCAAAGTGGCATAACTTGAAACTAAGGCTAGAATCATCCCTGTTTTCAACTATATACTTATGAACATAGCCTAAGATCATGTTAACTTTTATTGTAACTTCATTCCATAGTTCTCCAATAGTATGTTTAAATCAAATGAAATAAAGTGATCAATTTTCATAAATGATGTTGATGAGCTATGAACTCAGTCTGGATTCCATCTTTAGATTTACCATCTGCTTAATATTCAGCTATAATATGATGCACAGACCCTTAACATATAGGTACTGCTTCTGGGTCTCCACTAATAAAGTAGACATCTTGATCACTTGACCCTCTATCTTTCCAGTAAACCCAGATATCTACTGTAGATTCATTCCATTCCAGAGATATTTAAGGTAGCCTGGGTTCAAAAAGACGGATATGCTCAGAGGTGAACATGTGACTTACACCATTCCATTTAAAATTACTTTCAGCTTATTTTCTGGTAATTCTGGGAGACAGGTGCTCTCTCCCTTTCTCTCATTCTAGACAATGTGGGGTGCACCTGTCAGTGTGAGGCCTGGAGCTGTAGCCATTTTGTGAGCATGAGGGAAACACAAGGAAGACAGCAGAGTATTAGACAGTGAACAAGACAGAGTTCAGAGTTCTGGTCAAATTTTACCTAAAGCTTATCCTGAAATTTGACCTTTAAATATAATTTGTATAATCCTTTCATTATTTTAAAGAGTAGAGTAGGTTTTCTTTTCATTATAAATGAAAATATTCTCTCTAATAATAGAATATGATTCAAGGAAGAGCAGTGTTACATCTTACAGATCCTAAATGTGGAATGGGTTGCAATTGGGAGGGAACAGTAAAGTGAGTATCGTGGACTTTTCAAATGGGTAATCTTTGCCATTAAGTTAATTCTTTTTTTCTCAAATTGTGGTTTATAATTCCTTGACTAGCCGTTAATATGCTGAACGGCTACAGCATTAATATATTTGACAGGAGAATTTGAATGTGCTACATTGTGCTGGCTACTTGTTGTAGTCTTGATGAGATGCTGTTAGAATTAATGCTTGCATAAAAACTGGCCATTCTGAGACCATAAAGGGAAGAAAACATTGCTTTTCTGAATATTATCTATCATCCAACTTGATAGAGAATGTGATTATTTCTTATTCAGGATTAGAAAAGCTAGATTAACCTAACCTGTTAGGGCCAGCAGATACAAGGAGAAAATAGATATAGTCGAATGAAGATTGGGGTGCAAGAATAGCAAGACCAGTTCCAAAGCACCTGTGTTAGATATTCTGTACCTGAAAAGAGTATCATGACTCGTTAAGAAGATGCAGCCAGATTTAACCTAAGGCAAACAGGAGATTATCTTTGTATTACTACCTATTCTACATTTTTACATTACTCAATAGAATGGATGTCAGTCTGAGGCTAGATGTTAGGCAGTCCAAGTAAGGCCAGGTTGGCCATCAGTAGAAAATCTTTCCAAGGCTATATCCTAGGCTCAAACACTAGGGTAAGAAACATGTCTGGGTTTGGTTTTAATGCATGAAAACAAATAGACCAGAGGCCCACAGGCTTTTAAGGGAGTTGTCTATTAAAGTAGACCCAACCTGACTTATCATCCCGTTTTTGCCCAAATCATACAGGGCCACCTTACTTTTTAAATTCATAACAAGAGGAAATGCATTCCAAAAGCAATCAACACCTAGATTTTCATATGAGTTTCTGTGCAATCAAGTCTCTCTTGTCAATTTCTGCTAAAGGATATAACTTGTCCAGGTCATTTTGATCTTCAGACTGTGACAAGTGTTTAAACATTTCCTTCTTGTTACATTTTTCTTGTGGATTTGTTTCTGAAAAGTCAGTAAATTTCCATTACCTGATAACTATGAAATGGCAAACAAATTAGCAGCTCACATAACTCAATCCAGGCTGACCTTTTATTCAGTGATTTGTACTGGGAAATACAGTATAAAGGATAATATATATTCTGCTCAAAGCAACAAGAAATGAGGGCAAATAATTTACTTTATTAGTAGATTATATGGAATATAACACAATAGAACAAGAGCATTCATTGTAGTATTTATGGAATATTGTTCTCCCAGATGTTTAGTATTGGCAATTTTGAATATTTCAAGATAAAGCTGTATCTGTGCCTTGATTCACACATATTTTTGTCTTCCATAAGCCATATCTTTTGAATTCTTCATCTCTGATGGCTCATTTGTGAGAATTCATATAAATGAAACATTTTGCAAAGATAAAACCCTATATAAAATGTCTATTGTTGTTGGAATAAAAAGAAAGCATCCAAAATAGCCTCAGTGACCTTACAGAGCAGAAAGGTAAATTAAACAAAGCATGTTTTATTTAGAAATAAAAATGCAGCCCTGAAAGATCCTATAATATAATGATATTCAATTAAAGTCATATATTGTCTTTGATTTTAAACCGGTGAATATCAATAAAAACAATTATTTAAATTGTAGCATTTCGCAACACAGCAGTATCTTTAATAAATTATTTAAAACATTGCAAAAAAACTACAATGGGCTCAGTGGCTACAATAAAATAAATTGTTGTTTCATTTTTGTTATCAGTGATACAATTTTTAAAGTTTCCTTCATTTCTTCTTATTAAAATTTACTTGAGAGCTAGATTGACACAAGAAAACATCTGCTTTTTCAAATGGAGTGATAGCCTAAGCATAATTTTCCAAATAGCTCCACTGGCAGAGCCAGAACTTAGCTGCAAGTCTCCTGACTCTGGTTACAATTATTTTCCATTGACTATGCTAAATGTGATGACAGTTTACAACTCAGACCCACACTCACACATGCTGATTTAGGGGAGATTCTGCCCCTAAGACCACGTTAATCTGGTAAATTAGGAGAAGTAGCAAGTTGTCATATGGAAACCAGGTGTTTGTGCTTAGAAGAGCTATACCTCTCAGAGAATCTGTGTATGGTGCTCTGAATTTCTCTTTTAGCCATGAATTGCATACATTCGTTAATCAAGGGAAAAGAGGATATTGGATTGTGGAGAACAGAGGACACAGCTCTGATGAAGATATAAAACTTCTGACTCGGAAAGGGATCTCAAAGCTGTAAGCTAATACAAGTCATGTTTGTAAGAATAAAGTCTCTGTGTTAAGTGGTATGACTTACCAGGCCAAAGGCAAGTATTTTCCACTTAAGTAGGCATGACCCTTCTGAGTTTATTGGATGCAGGGAATCTGCAACAGATGAGCCTTTGGAATTTTTTAGGCTATTGGTTTCTTGGAAAACATTTAGTACTTTTTAACATTAATTTTCCAAATTTTCTGGTAAACTCTATTTGAGAAACTCAGAATGTTGCAGGTGAGAAGTCATCCCCAGTCCGCAGAAAGGAAATCAGAGGCCCTGCCACATATATTGTGATGGTAAATTTTATGTGTCAAATTAACTGGGACACAAAGTGCCCAGATATTTGGTCAAATATTTTTCGGGTATTTTTATGAGGGTGTTTTTGATGAGACTTAGTATTCAAGTCTGTAGAGTGAGTAAAGAAAATTGCCCTCCATAATGTAAGTGGTCCTCAACTAATCAATTAAATACCCGAAGAGAACAAAAAGTTTGACAGTCCCAAGAATAAGACAGAGTTCTTTTTCCCCGACTGCTTTCAAACTGTGACATCAGCTTTTTCCTGTCTTCAGACTCAAATTGAAGTCCTGGGCCTTGATCCTGCCAGCCTCTGGGCTGGAACTATACCATTGGCTCACCTGTGTTTCCAGTTTGCTGACTCATACTACAGATCTTGGGACCTTTCAGCCTCCATAATCTCATGAGCCAATTCTGTATAATAGTGCTTTTTTTTTTTTTCTAACTGCAACATTCTCATCATTATTATTATATAATATAGGTATTTGCTAATTCATGATACTAGAACAGGGATATTGAATGGGGCTATACTCAGCTGACAATGAAAACATATACACAATTACTAAACCTGCAATTATACCATAAATAGAAAGCTAATGAACCTACTCAGAAAGATTTTACACAAGTAAAATATGATTTTCTGATCCTGGTCCTACCCTCACTTATCACTTAGGAAATGTTTGAGGAATCCACCACTTTTAACTTTTAAACATTCCTTTGAGTAATCGTTGCAGAATAATTAAGAATTACAAAAAACTTAGGAAAAGACGTGGGATTTTGTATTTTTTGTTGTTTTGTTTTTCATTTGTTTCTGAGAATACGTAGAAGAAGCACATGAAGGAGAAGGAAGTGTATAATGAAAGAACAGACACTATGGAGAGCCAGTTAATACAACTGGCTTCCTGCAAATCAAAGAAAAAGAGTGAATAGGAAAGAATACAATGCTAATGTCTAAGAAGCTACAAGAAAACCTGCACAAGATAGAGCTTGCTTACAAGAAAGGGACAATTTCAATACAAGATTGTTATTGTAGAATCAATCTGCAGCGTATGCCTGACCAGCATGGCCTCCTACAACCCATGAAGATTTGGTGGGCTGACAGACATAATGTTATCCTCTGGCTACAATAATTATCCATCAATAGCTATAAGACTCCGGAATGACTACCGCAATGCTTTATATATGGAATCTAGATGAGAGAAACTCTTCCTTCTGTGGCAGAGAACATTGAGTTTTGCAAGCCTGAAGCTATCACAGGGAAATTTCTTCCTCCCCATTCCTCACTCTTGCAAAAAGAAAAAAAAATAACCAACACATAAACACATAAACAAGAATCCAAAAGACTCTTAATGACATTATTCAAGACCCTGGAGACCTTGGTGCCACTATATCCCTGGACTTCAGAGTAACCCTAAACAGTATATATATAAATATATATTTTTTCTTTTTCTGAAACTAATGTAAGTTCAGGGTCTATTGGTGGCAAACAAAATCCCGAACACAGTCATATTTCAGATTGAAAAGGTTGCAGGTTGTTATCTACAGATGTACATCGCATTTTTCAAAATGTAATTATAAAGAAAAAATGATTGATACTATATCTTTTTTTATTATCCTAAAACTCTGAGATACATGTGCAGAACGTGCAGGTTTGTTACATAGATATACACGTGCCATGGTGCTTTGCTGCACCCATTAACCCATCATCTACATTAGGTATTTCTCCTAATGCTATCCCTCCCCTAGCCCCCCACCACCTCCACATGCCCTGGTGTGTGATGTTCCCCTCCCTGTGTCTATGTGTTCTCGTTGTTAAACTGCCACATATGAGTGAGAATATACAGTGTTTGGTTTTCTGTTCTTGTGTTAGTTTGCTGAGAATGATGGTTCCCAGCTTCATCCATGTCCCTGCAAAGGACATGAACTCATTCTTTTATATGGCTGCATAGTATTCCATGGTGTATATGTGCCACCTTTTCTTTATCCAGTGGATGGGCATTTGGGTTGGTTCCAAGTCTTTGCTATTGTGAACAGTGCTGCAATAAACATACGTGTGTGTGTCTTTATAATAGAATGATTTATAATCTTTTGGGTATATACTCAGTAATAGGATTGCTGGGTCAAAGTTATTTCCGGTTCTAGATCCTTGAGGAACTGCCACACTGTCTTCTACAATGGTTGAACTAATTAACACTCCCACCAACAGTGTAAAAACCTTTCTATTTTTCTACATCCTCTCCAGCATCTGTTGTTTCCTGACATTTTAATGATCGCCATTCTAACTGGCGTTAGATGGTTCTCACTGTGATTTTGATTTGCAATTCTCTAATGACCAGTGATGATGAACTTTTTTTCATGTTTGTTGGCCACATAAATGTGTTCTTTTGAGAAGTGTCTGTTCATATCTTTCGCCCACATTTTGATGGGGTTGTTTGTTCTTATCTGGTAAATTTGTTTAATTACCATGTAGATTCTGGATATTAGCCCTTTGTCAGATGGATAGATTGCAAACATTTTCTCCCATTCTGTAGGTTGCCTGTTCACTCTGATGATGATTTCTTTTGCTATGCAGAAGCTCTTTAGTTTAATTAGATCCTATTTGTCAGTTTTGGCTTTTGTTGCCATTGCTTTTGGTGTTTTAGTCATGAAGTCTTTGCCCATGCCTATATCCTGAATGGTATTGCCTAGGTATTCTAGGGTTTTTATGGTTTTAGGTTTTGTGTTTAAGTCTTTAATGTATCTTGAATTAATTTTTGCATAAGGTTTAAGGAAGGGGTCCAAATTCATACTATATCATTTCTATAATATCATCTTCAAATGGGTGGGAGAAGCTCAAGTCCAGCCATAAATGTCAACACTTGTATTTTTCTTAAAGTGTAAAGATTTATGGAGTACTATTTGTATAACATTTAACAATTAAATGCAGTTCAATAGTTGAGATCTAGGTTATTACCACAATACTCCACAAGGGAAATTTCGTTGAAAACAAAGAAATGAGAGTACTAAGTCTGTAACTTCAATAGCTTTGATTTTTTTTTATTGAATTAACTTTCAGTGACCATTTCCAAATTAAAACAATTATTGTTTCTGAGTGGGACATAAGTTTATTATCATATAAATGACTGGTACTTCTAGATAGTAACTTGAGACATGAAAATTACCTGGATGCAAACACACGGATTTTGTCTAACTTTAGGTTATTTCAGAGCAGATAATATATCTATAATTCATCAAGCCATAGTTTCCTCTTCCTTATTTCTTACACTGCCTATAATTTAGAATGTACTTGAGTATCCATATTCCCATCAGTCCAGGGAATGACAAGGAAGGAATACAAGAATGCTGATGCGAAAGTATAATTGGGTATGTTTGCCTATCTGAATAATGAAAGTGAATGCAACTGGTGGAAGAATGTGGTAGATATTAGTAAAAATAAGGCTAAAAGTGGAAGTTCATATGTTTTCTATTATCCTTTCTTTTTTTATTTTTATTTATTTATTTATTTATTTATTTATTTATTTATTGAGACGGAGTCTCGCTCTGTCGCCCAGGGTGGAGTGCGGTGGCGCGATCTCCACTCACTGCAAGCTCGGCCTCCCAGGTTCACGCCGTTCTCCTGTCTCAGCCTCCAGGGTAGCTGGGGCTACAGGCGCCCGCCATCACGCCCGGCTAATTTTTTGTATTTTTAGTAGAGACGGGGTTTCACCGTGTTAGCCAGGATGGTCTGGATCTCCTGACCTCGTGATCCACCCACCTCGGCCTCCCAAAGTGCTAGGATTACAGGCGTGAGCCACCACGCCTGGCCTCTATTATCCTTTCTTAAGTAACCTTTAATAAAATAAGCAAATGCTCTACTTATTATCCCAGAGGTTAAACTGGATCATAAAAATGTTGTGTTTATCTCCTTCACATTGCAGGTTTAAATAAAGGGGAAAAAAATTAAGGACGAGATGTTTGTATGAACACACTGAAAGATCATTTCTTTCAAAATTATATCAGAATATTCACAGCATAAAACCAGTAATTCCTTCTAGCAACAAAAAATGGAATTTATAACAAACTTTAAAAAATGTCATTTATGATAGGTCCTAGTAAGAGCAAATAATTATAAAATAAGGCTTCTCTGAGTGTAACATTTCAGAATGTCAGATCCTAAGGGGAAATATAATTTATTTCAAATTTAAATAGAAATTAACCTTAAATATCCTTATGTATTTGATCAATTCAAATTTTTGCTTGTTTTAACAAAATCAGCTGTTTAGATTATCCTTTTATTATTTTCACTATTTTTGATGTTGATAAAATAACTTGCTGTAATGACCAATTTTTCATATTAATAGAGAGGTTAATTGTGATAAATATATGTAATTATTTCTGAAAGGGTATTTTTTACTGAAAGAAAATATTTTTTAGGCTTGGTAATAACATAAAGTAATTACAGTAACGTAATTTAGATACACTTCTTTTCATGATGCATTGAATTTTGACCAAATAAATTATTTTTACTTTTTTGGATCACTGTTCCCTCATAAACCTGATAATGCATATATATTTGTATATGTAAATATATATGTATATAAGATATATATCTGCCAGTAAGTGCACATCTGGCATATATACCATTGATAGAGGGGAGGTAAATGAAATAAACTGCTTAGACCTCAGATTTAGAGTTGATTTGAAGTCAAATCTGTTTTCTAATGTTAATTGTAAAATATAGTCACTGCCATTCTTATTTGATAGTTTATTTAGATATACTCAATAGTCTATAACAACTTATTCAAAATGATTGAAGAGCTGATTATTAAATTGATCAATTTCCTGGAACAAAAATATAACAAAGATTTTCCAAGCCAAACTCTTATCAGAAAGATAGACATAAATAACATTTTACAATGATTAATATGAAAATGGTCCACTGGTGTATTTATATTATTTTGCTCTAGGAGTATAACAAAATTCTTAAGTAAAGTAAATACATACTTGAGTCATTTTTACTTTCTTAAAATATAAAGCTTTTTCACTCATCTTGCAAAAGGGTGAAAATGTTTCCACACGAATGGAAAAAAAAATCCCAATATAGATGTGGTTACAGTTTGGAATTTCATTAATTATTAGGTATTCTGGTCTCAAAAGGCTTGTATTATGAAGAGGCAAAGACCCACAAGCATGCAGGAATACATACACCATCACCCACACACAGGCACATAAGAACACACATGCATACACGCACACAAACTTAAGTGCTTGGTTAGCTGATTTTTCTCTTATAGTTTATAATTACAACATTTAGCATTGGTTTCAGAGTGATACATGCTAGAGTAAAATCCTGCTAGAATAAAATCTAATTACTAAATGGCAAGGTACTCTTTCTCATCTGTTTCCTTCCCTGTAAAATAGCTTTCCTCACCTATCATAAGACTTTATGACTCACAGGACTTTTCTGAAGAATAAACAATTAGTCATTTTAAGTGTCTATTCCAGTGCCTGGAACATAGTAAGTACTCAAAATGTTAATTATGAACATTGCTGTAACTATACTGTGATATTTTTATCACCATCATCACCGTCATCATTTAGTGGACTCTAAGTTATTCCAAAACTTTTCTGAGGAAATAGAAGAGAGTAAGACACAGATATACAGATGAAAGTAAGTACAGATCTATGTAAATATACAGGCACATACAGCACACAATTCTCAGAATTTGGTCCTGGGACATCTGGGCATCTTGGGGCCTCCAAGATCCTCTCAGGGAGTTTGTAATGTCAAACTGTTTTTATCATAGTACTAAGATGTTTTTTGCCTTTTTCACTCTTATTTTCTCACAGACATAGAGTGAAATTTCTGAGGCCAGTAGGCAGAAGCAGATATGGGAATCCATGTGCCCTCTATTAAGAAAGACATTAAACAGATTTGCAAAATGCATAACAATGCCATTATTCTCACTAAATTGTTACTTGCTTTGGAAAATACAATTACTTTTATAAAAAATGTTACTAATGAAAATATGCAATGGCTTCTTGTTGTTTTAAATGATGTAAATATGTTAAATATTTCTCAGTTTTAATTTCAAATAACTATCACTAGATAAAATCCACAAAAACAAAATAACTTCAGTGCCCTACATGTAAAGGAGCCTTGAACTAAGAAGATTAGGAAAGCCTGCTCTAAAGATTGTTTTGCAATTTGTTTTCCATTATTTAACCATCTACTAGGAACATTTATCCATGTAATGACAATATATCTGCATCTATAATTCCATTTCTATATGGCTGAGTAATATCCCATTTTTAAAATGTACCCAATTCATTTAACCTGAGAGGAGCTAATTCTTTAACAGGGAAGAAGACCAAATGCTAGAGTGTGTTTCCTTTGGGAAGAGAGGAGAGCTTGCTTAATTATAAGGCTAAGTTTTTCAACAGGACTTCTGTTACATGTGCTGCTTGTTTGTTTTGTTTTCTTTTGTTTAAAATTTTATTACTGTGTCAATCTGCTGAGCATATTTGATAACTATAAAATCAGGCAAGGAAAATAGCAGACCAGTCATTAATGATGCATTTTCTTATCAGCTCTAACAGAATGCATATAATAATCATAGCTATGGGGAAATAAACCAATAGGAAATACCAAACATAATTGCTCCCAAGTCCATGAGCACCTAATCACTGAACATTTAATCAGTAGCAAGGAGAGTTACTTTATGTTTCACTAAATTTATGAGATGAATGTAAACTAGTGAATCCAAATTACAGCTAGATTATGAGTGTTATTCAGTGATGCTGACTTTAATCTAGAGATCCCCAAGTCTTTTGAGATCTGTTTTTTCACACTAAAGGAATAACTAAAATATTAGGTCTGAGTGTGTTATCCAGATTTGGCTGAGATTAGGTCATGCTCAGAATATCAGGGTCTCAGTGTCAGTGATCAACACAATAACAGCCAAATGTTATGGAGAGAAAACAACTCTATGTCAGTAATTTAAATTCCAACTTGACTTTAAAGGTAATATCTTTATTATGTTTGCATTAGTTTGTTATTCCTGCCCTAACAAATTACCACAAACATAATGGCTTAAAATAACACCAAGTTAATCTGTTACAGTTCTTGAGTTTAATATTCTAAAATCGAGATGGTAGAATGGCTGTGTCACTTCTAGAGACTTCAGGGGATAAAGTTTTCTTGCCTTTCCTACTTTTCAGGGGCCACCAAATTATTTGACACTAGTTTGACACTTTTTCAGATAACGACTTTTGTGATTTTTATTGCACCCATCTGATAATCCAGGATAATCTCCCCATTTGAAGACTTTTTGCTTCACATCTGGAAAGTCCCTTTTACCATATTCATTTACTATTCCAAGTGACATATTCACTGGTTCTGGTGATTAGAATGTGGATATCTTTGGGAGTAGTGAAGAAGCATGATTCTCTCTACCACAGCGCTTAATGCTTAATAGGTAATTTTTATGGAAAAAGGTTATCTATAATTAAGTATCTCAGTGTTTAAAATCCCTACCATGAATTCTCTTAAATAATTTTCCAAGTGATAGGGAGTGTCTCATACCTTTAATCCTAACGACTCAGAGGCCAAGGTAGGAGGATCACATCAGGCCAGGACTTTGAGACTAGCCTGGACAACATAGCAGGACGGTCATCTCTAAGAAAATGTTTTAAAAAAATCTTAGCTAGTTTCAGCTACTTGGGAGGCTGAAGCAGGAGAATTCCTTGAGCCCAGGAGTTCAAGGATGCAGTGAGGTTTGATCACACCCCTGCACTCCAGCCTGGACAAGGGAGAAAGAACCCATCTCTAATAAAAGAAAAAACAAATCCTAAACTACCTATGAATATCAAATTGTATTTTTTTAACCGAACTACAATAAAATGTGCTAGTTAATCAGGAATACTAGTTGATTTGCCAAAATATAGTTATCTGCAGCAAATTTTGTTTTTGAGTTTTGTCTGTTTTGTTGACATTTGCATTCATTTTTCAAACATGTATTGTCAATCAGTTACCATAGGAAAATTACCATGACCAAAGAATGGTAAAACACATATTCTTTTCACCAAAGAAAAGTATAGTGTTTTGTGAGGGAGAAGTTATCTATGTTTGGAGGCATGTACACAGATAAATACCATCATAAGCCATTATACAACAAGAAATTTAAAAGAAGTGTCCAATAAATGAGGAATAAGCAGTACAGGAATTACATTCTGAAGTTCAGATAAGAGAGAAATCTGTTCCTGGGAAATTTTTATGAAAGTTCTGTGGCAGCAACTAGGGACTTGGTAACAGTTGGGCGTGGGAGCACAGAGGAGACCTGTGCTTCTCTGTGTTGATTTAACTGTTGAAGTTTAGGGCTAAGCATAGTGGAGTATCTTTTGGGTCTTAGCTATTGTGTGTTCAGAAGTATTAAAGCCACTTTCGTAGTTTATTTTATATCAACTGGACTTTTCTACAACTCAGGTGAATTTTAGCTTTATTGTGGGGGCAGTTTGGGAGCAGGAAGAAGACATTCCAGGTGCACGTAAACACAGAGAGGAACAGGGATGTTTGTGAGATAATAGATCTCTTAACTGAGCTGGATGATTCAAAATAATGTTCAGAAATAAAGTTTAACGAATAAGTTTTGGCTAGATTAGAAAATATCTTGAATGACAGATACAAGAGTTTGAATATTATGATTTAGACAAACTCCTAACAATACAGATTTTAAAAAATTAAGTAATTGAAAAAGCAATAAAGTAATAGGCCCTTTGGTTTTTACTAGGTGAGTCTGTCTGGCTATGGCTTTTGTTCTTTTTTCTGTCTCAATATTTCTAATTAGAAAAACAAAGACAAAACAAAACAAAACAATTTGCCCATTTTATTTTCATATTGGTTTGAGAATGATTGGAGATCATTCATGTAAAAATGTTTAACAATTGTAAAGCAGCGTGGAATGAAAGGTCCCACTTAAGTATTAAGTTGCTTATGCCCTAACACAAGCAAATGCTTTATTTGTTCCAAAAACCATTGATAGAGATGCCTTTTAGTATAGAACAACCACCTTTCAGCCCTAAGGAAAACGTGAGTAAGTACATAATAATAAAAAGGAGGAGAAAGAGAGAGAGTACACATGCTCATTTATTTTTTTCTTTTTATAGTGCTGTGAAAACAATTTTATCTCTAAGTTTGAGAACAAAAACAGGATAAAGATATTCTAATGAACTAGACCTTTACAGTGAGTTCTCATGATTTGATTCAGGTCTCATGAATTTGGTATCATCACTCAAAATACTTTTAATGTCAAATATACATCCTTCAAATATCTTCAGATCTGTATTTTCTTGTCTTTTCTTTTCTCCGTTAGAAGGGATACTGAAGAAAGGAATCTACTATATGCAAACATTAGTTGAGGTATTTCAACTAATTGACTAGTTTCAAGAGGTGACACTCTGAGTTCATGACTACTAAATTTATAGTGCTGCTCTTGTGAGAACCCTTGAGTGGAAATGTTTCTTCATTAAGAAAAAGAATGTGATCAGCACAGTGGAATGTAAATTTCATAGGCTCAAGGGTTTCCTTGCAGTGTTTTAATAGAGCTTGACTTCATGGTTCTCTTAGTTTAAGAATTTATCAGGCATCAACAATAGTTCCAGGAATTTCTAATAAGCATATAAACAGATAAGAAAATATTAACAAGGTGCAAGAGACTGCCGTTAGTTTAGATTTTTGAAGCCATCTAAAGTGCAATAGTATTAAACTAGGCATGCTTGAAATTTCTGAGTAATAAAAAGGACCTCAAGATTGCTCTCTAATTTTATTTCTACTCCCGTCTCTAACCCATGACCAATCTTAGCCACCATTAGAACCACTTACACATATCATATCCACTGTGAGAACAGGATCCTTTCCTCTGGGAGCATTAGAAAATACCGTCTGCTATAGGGCACATTTCCACTCCAAATTACATTGTTTCTCTTCTTCTTTGTTTGTTTTTCCAAAATAATAGACTGAATACTTTCCATGGTTTTCCCTAAAGGTATTCCCCAATCTTGTTTCAAATTCTGCTCCTTAGTACTTTGATTCTAGCTGGGACATGAGACATTTAACATTATTGAGTGTATCAGACAAGATAAGGCATTTGAAAGTAATTTGAGAACTAATTGCCACTGTAAGTCATTTCAATTTGTAAAGATATTGGTAATAGTCTAGTCTGGAAAAGCATTTTATCCATTCTCAATATAAACACACACACAGACACAGACACATGCACGAGAAAACAAGAGGGCAAGAAAGGGAGCAAGAAAAGGCGATAGAATAAAAAGCACCCTTTATAATTAGTTCTATTTTATTTTATTTTATTTTATTATACTTTAAGTTTTAGGGTACATGTGCACAATGTGCAGGTTAGTTACATATGTATACATGTGCCATGCTGGTGTGCTGCACTCATTAACTCGTCATTTAGCATTAGGTATATCTCCTAAAGCTATCCCTCCCCCCTCCCCCCACCCCACAACAGTCCCCAGAGTGTGATGTTCCCCTTCCTGTGTCCATGTGATCTCATTGTTCAATTCCCACCTATGAGTGAGAATATGCGGTGTTTGCTTTTTTGTTCTTGTGATAGTTTACTGAGAATGATGATTTCCAATTTCATCCATGTCCCTACAAAGGACATGAACTCATCATTTTTTATGGCTGCATAGTATTCCATGGTGTATATGTGCCACATTTTCTTAATCCAGTCTATCATTGTTAGACATTTGGATTGGTTCCAGGTCTTTGCTATTGTGAATAATGCCGCAATAAACATACGTGTGCATGTGTCTTTATAGCAGCATGATTTATAGTCCTTTGGGTATGTACCCAGTAATGGGATGGCTGGGTCAAATGGCATTTCTAGTTCTAGATCCCTGAGGAATCACCACACTGACTTCCACAATGGTTGAACTAGTTTACAGTCCCACCAACAGTATAAAAGTGTTCCTATTTCTCCACATCCTCTCCAGCACCTGTTGTTTCCTGACTTTTTAATGATTGCCATTCTAACTGGTGTGAGATAGTATCTCACTGTGGTTTTGATTTGCATTTCTCTGATAGCCAGTGATGGTGAGCATTTTTTCATGTGTTTTTTGGCTGCATAAATGTCTTCTTTTGAGAAGTGTCTCTTCATATCCTTCGCCCACTTTTTGATGGGGTTGTTTGTTTTTTTCTTGTAAATGTGTTTGAGTTCATTGTAGATTTTGGATATTAGCCCTTTGTCAGATGGGTAGATTGCAAAAATTTTCTCCCATTTTGCAGGTTGCCTGTTCACTCTGATGGCAGTTTCTTTTGCTGTGCAGAAGCTCTTTAGTTTAGTTAGATCCCATTTGTCAATTTTGGATTTTGTTGCCATTGCTTTTGGTGTTTTAGACATGAAGTCCTTGCCCATGCCTATGTCCTGAATGGTAATGCCTAGGTTTTCTTCTAGGGTTTTTATGGTTTTAGGTCTAACATTTAAGTCTTTAATCCATCTTGAATTAATTTTTGTATAAGGTGTAAGGAAGGGATCCAGTTTCAGCTTTCTACATATGGCTAGCCAGTTTTCCCAGCACCATTTATGAAATAGGGAATCCTTTCCCCATTGCTTGTTTTTGTCAGGTTTGTCAAAGATCAGATAGTTGTAGATATGCGGTATTATTTCTGAGGCTGTGTTCTGTTCCATTGATCTATATCTCTGTTTTGGTACCATTACCGTGCTGTTTTGGTTACTGTAGGCTTGTAGCATAGTTTGAAGTCAGGTAGCGTGATGCCTCCAGCTTTGTTCTTTTGGCTTAGGATTGACTTCGTGATGCGGGCTCTTTTTTATTTCCATATGAACTGTAAAATAGTTTTTTCCAATTCTGTGAAGAAAGTCATTGGTAGCTTGATGGGGATGGCATTGAATCTATAAATAACCTTGGGCAGCATGGCCATTTTCACGATATTGATTCTTCCTACCCATGAGCATGGAATGTTCTTCCATTTGTTTTTATCCTCTTTTATTTCCTTGAGCAGTGGTTTGTAGTTCTCCTTGAAGAGGTCCTTCACGTCCCTTGTAAGTTGGATTCCTAGGTATTTTATTCTCTTTGAAGCAATTGTGAATGGGAGTTCACTCATGATTTGGCTCTCTGTTTGTCTGTTATTGGTGTATAAGAAAGCTTGTGATTTTTGTACATTGATTTTGTATCCTGAGACTTTGCTGAAGTTGCTTATCAGCTTAAGGAGATTTTGGGCTGAGACAATGGGGCTTTCTAGATATACAATCATGTCATCTGCAAACAGGGACAATTTGATTTCCTCTTTTCCTAATTGAATACCCTTTATTTCCTTCTCCTGCCTGATTGCCCTGGCCAGAACTTCCAACACTTTGTTGAATAGGAGTGGTGAGAGAGGGCATCCCTGTCTTGTGCCAGTTTTCAAAGGGAGTGCTTCCAGTTTTTGCCCATTCAGTATGATATAATTAGTTCTTAGAAGTGCTTTGTTTATGTTGAAGTTTAAAAATCAAAAAGCAAAAGATTCAAGTTCTGTGTCTTAGCTACGTCATCCATAAATTAAGGTGTAAAAGTTTTAAGAAACTGTCAAAATAATCAAGATAAAAATAATGAGATGTTGCCTTAAGGTAAAATACTGCTATCTGTAATATACATCATTATCATTTGTTATTATTAAATATGTATTTTTGGTGAAAATATTCTTAATTAGAAGCCAACTTGACACAACAGATTAGTCACTGTGCATTCCATAAAGCATGATAACATAAAATTATTTGTCTAGTAGGTTCTATTTGTGATATTTTAGAATTTCTTCCCCTAAAGGATAGTATAACAGGTGGAAATCTAGAAAATAATTTATCATTCCTCTCTGAAAATGTCTATTCCAGTAAGTAACCCAAAAGGCTTTCCTTAATGTCCTAACATTTTTTAAATTTTAAAAAAATTAGTACAATTTTTATATATTTAATGTTAACAACATGAGACTATGGCCAAGCAAATTAACATATTTATCTCCTCACATGTTACGTGTGTGTGTGTGTTTATGTGTGTGTGAGGTGAGAAAACATGAAATCTATTCACTTAGCAAATATCCAGTATATTATACAGTATTATTAACATTAATTATACTAATTATGCTGCACATGAGTTCCCTAGATTTATTCATCCTACTTAACTGTAATTTTGTCCCTTTGACCAACATCTCTTTTCTTCCATTTTCCCAACCATGGTAACCACTGTTCTATTCTCTGCTTCTATGTATATGACTTTTTAATATTTCACACATAAGTGAGGTCATGCAGTATTTTCCCTTCTATGTATGACTTATTTCACTTAGCGTATGTCATTCAGCCTCATCTGTGTTGTTTCAAGTCACAGGATCTCCCCTCTTTTCTATGGCTGAATAATACTCCATTGTATGTGTCTACCTCACGTATAGTTTGTCCATTCTAGCATCAAAAGTTACTTAGGTTGTTTCCATATCTTGACTATTGTAAATAATGCTGCAACAAACATGGGGGTGCAGATATCACTTTGAGGTATTGATCTCATCTTCTTTTTACATATACTCAAAAGAGGAAATGTTGGATCATATGGTCGACCTTTTTTACATTTTTTGAGGAACGTTCATACTGTTTTCCATACTGGCTGTACCAACTTACATTCCAATCACCTGTGTACAGGGGTTTCCTTTTCTCCATATATCCACAAACACTTGTCATCTTTTTGTTAATAGCCAATCGTAGGTGTGAGGTGCTATCACTCACATTGTTGTTTCGATTTGTATTTCCCTGATGATTAGTGATGCTGAGCACGTTATCACATTCATGTTGGTTGCTTGTGTACCTTCTTTGAATGCCTTCAATTATTTTCTTGTCTGATTGCTCTTACTAATGAATTATTAGCAAGAATTATGTTGAATATAAGTGGTAACAGTGGGCATCTTTGCTTTGAACCAGAGAAAATCTTTCAGGTTTTCTCCCACTGATTACAGTGTTAGCCTCATAGAATGACTTTGGAAGTGTTCTAACTACTTATACATTTTGGAAGAGTTGAAGAAGAATTGGTATTAGTGCTTTGAATATTTGATATAATTCAGCTGTGAAGCCATCTGTTTCTGGGCTTCTGTTGTTGGGAGGTTTTTTATTTCTACTTCAATTTCCTTATTTGTTATTGGTCTGTTCAGGCTTTCTACTTCTTGATTAACTCTTAGCAAGTTGTATATTTCTAAGAATTTATTCAGTTTTTCTAGGTTACCCAATTTGTTGGCATATAATTGTTTCTATTAATCCCTCAATTTTCTTTTTTATTTTTGAGGCATCTCTTTCACATCTCCTCTTTAATTTCTGTTTTTATTTTAGTGTTCTCTCTTATTTTCTTAGTTGGTCTACTAAGGGGTTGTTGATTTTGCATATTTTTTTCAAAAAACCAACTCAGTTTTATTGAATTCTTCTACAGTTTATTTGATTTATTTCTGCTGAGATCTTTATTATTTCCCTTCCTTCTGCTAGCTATATTTGTCTTCTTCTTCTAGTTCTTTGAGTTATAAAGTTCAGTAAGATCTTAATTCTTTTTTTAAAGTAGAAATGTTTAAATTTATTAATATAAACTTCCGCCTTAGTATTACTTTTGTTGCATCTGTAAGTTCTGATAAGTTGTGTTTTTGTTTTTGTTTTTGTTTTATCTTCAGGTTTTGTAAAATTCCCTTTTGATTTTCTCTTTAACTCAGTTTGTGCAAGTGTGTTAGTTTTCATGTCTTTGTGAATTTTTCTCATTTTCTTGTAATTAATTTCTAATTTCATGTCATTGTAGCTGGAAAAGACACTTGGTATAATTGTTTAAAAAATTCAATTGATCCGTTGTAATTTTACATATTAATGGATCATAATTTGATGTTTTGATACTTATGTTGTAAAGTGAGCAAATCAGAATATTTAGTATATATATCACCTCATGCATTTATCATTTCTTTGTAGTAAGAACATTGAAAAACCTTTCTTCTAGCTATCTTGTGATATATACTATCTTACTGTTAAACACTATCACTGCATTAGGCAATAGAACACCAGAATTTATTTATTCTTTCTAATGTAATTTTTTACCCACTGACCAACCTCACCCCATTTTCTGCTCCCCCTGCCCATCTATCTACACTCTCTGCTATACGCTGTTCTCCTCTCTTCTATCATATCTATTCTATTTTAGAAAAGATGTTCCATGTTAGTGAGATCATGTGGCATTGTCTTTCTGTTTCTGGTTAATTTCACTTAACATGATGTCCTCCAGGTTCATCCATCTTGTCACACATGACAGGCTGTGTGTGTGTGTGTGTGTGTGTGTGTGTGTGTACTACCATAAAGTGAAGCACAATGAAATAAGGTATGCCTGTGTAGTATACTTCTCTTTATGGTACTTCACACATATGCATTTTTTACAAATTGAATGTTTGTTGAGTAACTCTATTAACAATATTTTTCCAGTAGCATGTGCTAACCTCATGTCTCTGTGTCAGCTTTTGGTTGTTCTTGCAATATTTCAAACTTTTTCATGATTATTATTACATCTGCTGTGATCTTTCATAAGTGATCTTTGACATTACTGTTAAAATTGTTTACTGGCACCATGGATTGTGCCCATATAAAGCAACAAACTTAACCAATAAATGTTGTGTCTGTTATAACTGGTTGGTTATAACCAATCAGTTGTTGTCCTCTTTCTCCCTCTCTTTTGGCCTCCCTATTTCCTGAGATACACCAACATTTAAATCAGGGTAGGTAACAAACCTACAATTGCCTCTAAGTGTTCAAATGAAAGGAAGGGTCACATGACTCACTTTAAATCAAAAGCCAGAAATGATTAAGCTTTGTGAAGAAGGGATGTCAAAAGCCAAGACAAGCTTAAATCATTGCCTCTTGTATCAGTTAGACATGTTGTGAATGCAAAGAAAACATTATTGAAGGAAATTAAAAGTGCTATTCCATTGAACACATGGATAATAAAACAAAACAGCGTATTGCTGCTGTGAAGAAAGTTTTAATGATCCAGATAATAATAGAAAATCATACCAGTCACAACATTCCCTTAAGCCAAAGCTTAATTTAGAGCAAGGTCCTAAGTCTCTTCAATTCTATGAAGGCTGAAAGAGGTGAGAAAGCTGCAGAAGAAAAGTTTGAAGCTAGCAGAAGTTGGTTCATAAAGTTTAAGGAACTACATCATCTCCATAATATAAACGTGCATGGTGAAGTAGCAAATGCTGATGTAGAAGCTGCAAGTTATCCAGATGATCTAGCTAACATCATTGAAGAAGGTGGCTACACTAAACAGAATTTTAATGTAGACAAAGCAAGATTACATTGAAAGAAGATGCTATCTAGGACTTTCATAACTAAAGAGGAGAAGTCAATGCCTGGCTTCAAAGGACAGGCTCACCGTCTTGTTGGGGTTAATGCAGCTGGTGACTTTAAGCTGAAGTCAATGTTTATTTACTATTCAGAAAATCTTTAAGAATTTTGCTGAATCTGCTCTCCCTGAATCTACTTGCCCTATTAATGGAATAACAAAGCCTGAATAACATCACATCTGTTTGCAGCATGGTTTACTGACTATTTCAAACCTACTATTGGGACCTACTGCTCAGTAAAATATATATATTTTTTTCTAAAATATTACTAAGTACGAATGTACCTAGTCACCCAAGACCTTTTCACCAGAGTTCTGACAAACTTGCACCACTTCATCAGAGTTCTGATGAAGATGTACAAGGAGATTAATGTGTTCATGCCTGCTAAGCCAACATTCATTCTGTAGCTTACGGATGAAGGAGTAATTTTAAATTTCAAGTCTTTTTTTAAGAAATATTTTTTTAAGGCCATAGCTCCCATAGATAGTGATTCCCCTGCTGAATCTAAGCAAAGTAAACTGAAAATTTTCTAGAAATAATTAACCATCTTAGACACCATAAAGATTCACGTGAGGAGGTCACAGTACCTAAACTGTGTTTTTGTCATTTGTGTAGTATATATTTTTCCATTTCTTCATTTTCAGCTTATATGTGTCCTTGAATCCACGGTGAGTTTCTTACAGATAGTATGCAGTTGGATCTTGATTTTTTTGTTTTTTTGTTTTTTTTTCAGTCTCTCTGTATATTTTTTTATTGGAGAGTTCAGTTCATTTAAAGTAATTATTTGTAGGAAAAAATTTGCTATTGTCATTTTGTTAACAGTTTTCTGTTTGTCTTGTTCTTTAGTCTTTTTTTTTCCTCTCTTGCCTTCTCTTAATGTATTTTGATGGTTTTATGTATTGATAAATTTTGATTCCTTTCTCTTATTTTTTGTGTAACTTCTATACCTATTTTCATTCTGACTACCAAGGGACTTACCTAATTTTTTTTTCATGATTACAACAGTCAATCTTAATATAATAACGACTTAATTTCCCTCGCATACAAGAACTCTCTACTTTTACCTTTTCTCCTACCCACATTGTATGCTATTGATGTCACAGTTTATATCTATTTTATTATTTATCAATTAACATAATTTAGGTATAGTTGTTTGTAATACTTTTGCAATTTAACTTTTGTAGTAGCATTAAAATTGATTTTCCCACTATCAATATAGTCATAAAATATTATCTTTATTAAGAAAATAATAAAATATTATCTTAAAATAATGATAATATTTACCTTACCAGGCAAGTTTCATACTTTCTTATATTCTGGTGTAGCTATTTAGCATCCTTTAATTTCATTAGAAATACTCCTTTTGGCCTTTCTTGTAAGGTAGGTCTAGTGGTGATAAACTCCCTCAGCTATTTTTTGTCTCAGAAAGTCATTATCTCCTCTTGATTTTTGAATCAAGATTTTTGAACAAGGTTGTCTGTGTATAGTATTCCTAACTGACATTTGCTTCCTTTTCTTATTTTTAATATATCACTGTACTCCGTTCACGCCTGCAAGGTTTCTTCTGAAAAATTCTCTGGTACTCCTGTCTAGGATTCCCTTATATATAACAAGTTGCTTTTTCTTGCTGCTTTCAAAATTCTGTTCTTATTTTTGATAATTTGATTATAATGTATATCAGCATGGGTCTCTTTGGATTTATTTTATTTGGTATTCCAGAGACTTCTGAGATCTGTATGTCTGTTTTTTCCCTAGAAATGGAAAAATTTCAGCTAGCATTTCTTTGAATTATCTTTTAGGTAATTTCTCTTTTTATGCTCCTTACAGTAACCCCATACTTGCATATATTAGTTTGTTTGGCAGTATTTTATAAGTTCCTTAAACTACCTTCACTGTTTTTACTGATTTTTTTTTTTTTTGTTCCTCTGATTGGTTTCCAGTGACATATCTTCAGTTTCACTCAGCCTTTGTTTTACTTGACCTAGTCTGCTGTTGAACCCACCTGTTGAACTTTTCTGTTCAGTTATTTTCTTCTTCTGTTGTTAAAATTAAAACATCTGGAACCAGTCTGAGAACTTTTTTTTTTTTTTTGTCTTATGTCCTACCCTTAATTATTTACAAATACTAAGTTATTGAGTGGGACTTATATTGTGAGTTGGGTCTAAATTATATTATGAGAAAATTATTATTTGGAATTATAATGTATGTATATGGCACTTTATTTTTAGCACCTTGTACAGTGCCTGTACAATGTATGTTCTCAGCAAATAGTTGCTGAATAAATATATGTATTTTTTCCTTATAATATCTCATTAGATCCTCAAAATAATTGAAAAAGGAAGAGAAAGAGATCTCATTTTATACATAAAAAACTGAAAAAATATTTCTAAGTTGCCTAAGAGTTGCATAACTAGTGCAGTGAAGACAGCTTTACGTGAACTCAAGCCTAGAGTCCGACTCCAAGCTGTAGATTTTGTTTTCTTTTCTTTGTTTCAGCTGGGACCTGGTAGTATGGGGATGTTTCCTTTGTAGCAGAGCTTGGAATTTAAAATTAAATATAATAAGTTAATACTTGCGTTAAATATAATTTATATAAATTCAATTCATACAAAAAGTAGTATTCAGTTACATAATCAATTTCAGTTTTCTCTAATGAGGCACATATAAATAATATCCGCTAATCACAATGTCAGTTGTTTTTTGTTTAGTTTGTTTTGTTTTTTAAACATATTCTTCCAATCTTTTATTTTCAGTACTAATCAGTAAGTGATTATATGGTTTAAAATAATACGTAAGATTAATACTCTCAGTGGATTTTTGAACCTTATACCTAAGTTCCGTATTTTCCAAAAAGTCAAACCAATGAACAGAGATGCCTTAACTTATTCACCTAAACAAAAGCAACATAAATGTCAGAGGAGAGTAATTACTTAAGGACTGAAATCTGAGAAAAGGTGATAATTTTTATGAAATTTTATTGTCTGCTTACTAGATGCAAGCCTTTATACTTTGTCTCATTTAAACCTGACAAAACTTTTATGAAGTAGGTATTTCATTTTCATCTTGCATCTGGGAAAAAGTGAAGCTTGGGGTGATATAGTGACTTGCTCAAGATGAATCAGCTATTAAATTGTAGGGCAATATTTCTCTGACATCAGAGTCTGAACTTTTAACAATATCTGTTATTGACTCTCGCTAGGCCTCTGTAAGTGTGAAATGTCAAAAAAAACTTCTTAAACAATTGCTAGAATTTTATGTAATCTCATTATAAACTGTATTTGTTTATTATATAAAACAAATTGCATATTGATCCTTGAAGCTTAGAGATTGTTGACCCTGGGAGTTGTGCCATGGTAGAGAGTCTCTGTCTTCTCCCCAGTACACACCCAATATCCAGTTTGAAATTTACCTGTTTTCAACATTTCCTGTGAATATGACTTAGCTCAGCAGAAGTTTAGACAAGAGTCACACACAAAGAACACAGAATGCAAGAGAGAAGGAAAACAAAGGGTCGGGTACTCTTGTGGCCTCCACGGTATGCACACCATTCACAAAATTCCTCCCATCTATTCTGTACTTGGTGGAGAGGACAAAGGGAAGAAAAGCAAAAAGAAAAAGAATGAGTGGGAAAAGAAACAGGGTGTGCCTATCATCTGTCCCCAAATCAAAGACCACAAATAAAGCTTTCCTTTCCTCCCTGTATCCATATCCCTATAATATACCCTGCAACCCAAACTACATGAAAATAATGTAGTTTTGCTTGCAGGGTATATTGTAGAGATATGAACTACATGAAAATAATGTAGCTTGGGCTGCAGGGTATATTGGCTTACTGCATTCATTTGATTTATGATTCAGAATATAGACGAATCAAGAAACTATTCTTTTGTCTGACGTTTCTGTTGCTGCTTGAAAATTCACTTGGGACAAGCATGACTTTTGTCCATCTTTCATGGTAGTGAATTTAGTGACATGTACAATGTAGTAAAAAGAGGATAAAAATAAGAGGAAAAACAGTTTGGTGTCTGGAGATCAAGTCCATCAGGCTCACAGTAAGAGAAGAAATCAAAAAGATTTTTGTTTTGTTTTGTTTAAAGGATTTGGCTTTGAAGATAGGAGCATTTTGCTGTCACCACAGGATAAACTTCTTTGGGAAAAAAGTCTCTGTTGGTGAGCAGTTCTCAAGGTGACCTGGTAGGCTTAGAATTTAAACAAGAAATGTCAACAACACAAATGAGTGCTAAGGAGAATAATGTTGATGCTTTTTGAGAAGAGAGCACAGGGATTTAAAAATAAATAAAGTTGGAGCTTTTGATATTTGGCACAATTTTCTCAAAAAAAATTATGTGCAATTACACTTTAGACCCAAGCACTTTTCCGTGGTGTGTAGGTGGATATTCAGCTCTCAAATCAGCAGCAGCAACCAAGTCAAATGGGTTTTTCCAATTCTTAGCCTGAGTAGGTGTCAGGGCTTGTTAAAGTTTCATGATGAGGGAAGGAAATTTTGTCTTTTGGCAAGAGTGTTGGGGAAAGGTTAGAAATATTAATAATCTATTGTTAAAATTAAAACAACTGAAACCAGTCTGTGAACATTTTTATAGTAATTTGCATGAGACATAAGATTCCTAAGTAACTGAGTTGTGTTTTCATCCAGCTATCTTTCAAGTAAGGTGCTGTCTCGGTTCTCATTTTACAAATAAGAAAACTGAGTCTTTAGAAGTTTGTTTTTTGTGTTTTTTTTTTTTTTTTTCCATGTCCAGGAATCGAACCTATATTGTTCAACACCAGATCCTAAGTTCATACCACTATAAGGCATTGTCCAAAATCTGTGTTCTAAATATTTTTAATATATTAACATTGAACTATGTTTAGGAAACTCTGGATTAAATAAAGTGCAAAATGGTTTCTTTTTTGTAAAACTTTTGCATTGTGAGTTTCCAAGAGTGTAGTATATGTTGTAGCATTACTCACATTGGTATAACTAGGGAAATATTAATTTGCTGTATGTATTATTCTGTTTTCACGCTGCTAATAAAGACATACCCAAGACAGGGTAATTTCTAAAAGAAAGAGGTTTAATTGGGTCACAGTTCCACAGGGCTGGGGAGGCCTCACAATCATGATGGAAGAGCAGGGAACATCTTACATGGCCGCAAGCAAGAGAGAACTTGTGCAGGGGAACGACACCTTATAAAACCATCAGATCTGGTGAGACTTATTCACTATCAGGAGAACAGCATGGGAAAGACCCACCCAGACCCATGATTCACTTACCTCCCATCGGATCCCTCCCATGACAGGTGGGGATTATTACAATTCAAGGTGAGATTTGAGTGGGTACACAGAGCCAAACCATATCATTGTATATTTTCAGGGACTGCAGTTTCTCAGAACAAATTTGGGAAATGACACAAGTGGTATTTAAGTGTCAACATTAGTTGCTTTTAGTGTCTGAAACCAAACATAAGGCAAAAGAATAGTTTCACATACAAGAGAAAGCTATAGGTTGATGCCAAAGTAATTGCAGTTTTTGCCATTACCTTTAATAGAAAAAAATCACAATTACTTTTTCACCAATATATTAAGGAATATATATTTGGTGACCCTTCATAATCACCTTAAAATTTGCCAGATGAATTCATGAGATGGAATAGTGAATGATAAATAGCATTGACCTCAACAAGATTGCCTAGGTTCAACACTCAACTCTGCCATTTACAAGCTGTGTAATCGTAGATAAGTTACCAAACTTCTCTGTGCTTCCGTCAAATAGAGATGATGATAATAATATCTATGTCATAAAAGTGTTATGGAGATTATATGAGTGAATATTTCTAAAGTACAGAGAGCACTTAATAATACCTAGTAATCCCCATGTAGGAGTTTATTAATAAACTATATAAATCTAGCCTTAGTGTTCTACCATGGATTTAGAGTTTTTTAAAAAGGACCAAAAATTAATCCACTGGAAGCTTTATTTGAATAAATTAATGAATTATAACACCATGAGAAACTGATTTTCCATAGTTTTGATAATAACTTCTCTGGACCTTTGCATAAATCTCTGGATTTGCATGCAACCAAATGTCTAATACTGAAAGACAGAAAGACCTGATTCTGTATCCTGTCTTTTAACAAAGCTTGAGAAAATTACCATAACCTTTCCAAGTGATGGTTTTCTCACCTGTTAATCAGAAGAAAGAATTCCTATCTGGTCTTTAGCCATGCTTTTCAGGTAATGTATATAATGTGCTCGACCCATAGCAGCAGTTTGCTGGCCTCTTGCAATACTGATAACTCAGTAATATATGTTTTCCCCTAAGAAACTATGTGAACAACATAGATGTTGGTAAAAGTATACTCTAAAAACTGTAAGAATTAGGATACCAATACTAGGTGAGGTACTGAGGAAAATTAGTAAAGCTAATACTTTAATAAGTTCCTATGGAAATTTATCTTTAATTATTATCTAGCTGACTATAACATTTGTGTATTGGTTTCAATTCTTCTTTTCTCTTTTGGTTAAATCTTCTGAATCTTGACCGAAGAACAAAGCTGAGACATCACACAAATGGACTGCAAAATATATTATGAAGCTATAGTAATCAAAACATTATGGTACTGGCATAAAAACAGACAGACACATTGACCAGTGGAATAGGATGGATAGCCTGGAAATAAACCCAGACATCAGAGTCAAATGATTTTTGACAAAGGTGCCAATAATATACAATGCACAGTGTCTTTAAAAATGGTGTTGGGAAAACCAGATATACATGTACAGAAGGAAAATGGATTAAATATTTAAATGCAATTCCTGAATCTATACTACAGATACTAGAAGAAAGCACAGGGGGAAATCTCCATGGTATTGGTCTGGACAATAATTTCTTCTGTGTAATCCCAAAAGCAGCGGAAACAAAAGCATAAATAGACAAACATGATTCCATCAAACTAAAAAGCTTCTGCACAAAAGGACACAATTGTGTCAAGAGAAAATGCACAGATTAAGAAAAGTATAAAAATTATACATCAGATAATGGGCTCTTTTACAAAATATACAAGAAACTCAAACTAATCCAAAACAATCCTATTAAAAACGGGCAAAGAACTCAAATAGACATTTCTTAAAAGAAGACATACAAATTGCCAATAGTTATATGAAAATGTTCAACATCTCTAATCATCAGAGAAAAGCAAATTAAAGTCACAAAGATATATCACCTCACACCTGTTAGTTTGGCAATTATCAAAAAGATGAAAGATGGCTAGTGTTGGTGAGGATGCTGAGAAATGGGCACAGTTATGCCCTCTTGGTGGTATTGTAATTTAGTGCAGCCATTTTGGGAAACAGCATGAATCTTTATTAAATAACAAAAAATAGAATTACCATGTGATCCAACAATTCCGCTACAAAATATATACCCAAAAGAATTCAAATCAGTATGTTGAAGTGATGTCGATACTCCCAAGTTCATTGCAGCACTATTCACAATAGCCAATTCATGGCAACAACCTGTGTCTATCAATAGATAAAAATCAATGGATTTTTTAAAAGTGGCAAGATATACATAATGGAATACTATTCAGCCTTAAAAGAAACAGGAAAATATGTCATTTGCACTTAACATTTATGTTAAGTGAAATAAGTCAAGCACAGAGAAACAAATACTGTATGATCTCACTTATAAGTGGAGTCTAAAAAAGTCAAACTCTTGGAAATAGAAAATAGAATTGTGGTTACCAGAGATTGTGGGGTAGGTAAGTGGATGGGGAAGGGGGAAATGGTCAATTGGTATAAAGTTTCAGTTAGAAGGAATAAATTCTGGTGTTTCATTGCACAGCATATTGACAATGTATACACAACAATACATCAAAACATCACATATTGTCTCATAAAATTATTCAATTATTATTTGCCAATTAGAAATGAAACATAACTTAAAAATTCTCCTAAGGACAGTAATGATTATGTGCTATGAACCAAGGAAGAGAATTAACTCCATTTTCTGCACTTGGCATCCAGTATAAAAGGGAAAATAAATCCACTTGAATGTCTCCCTGGCATCTCAAAGAGAAATTTCATTTTAATTAGACTCCTTATCTTTCCACCCTTCATTTCTACTTAAGTTAATGTCTATACATGTTTTTCAAACTTTGCTGATGGTTTCTCACTGTAAGAAACACATATAAACATTACATGTACGTATGTACAACTGAACCAAACGTTTGTCAAAACACCTTGTCCCTTAGTATTTGTGATTTATTTTTCCTATTTTCTAGTCTTTTTCATTTTAAAATACTGGTTGTGACCCATTGAATTGGTTTCCTATCCCATGGATGGGTAGCAACCTGAAATCTGAAACTCTCTGGGCTGCACTCTAAATAGCAGTCAACTTAGACAGGCTGCCTCAGGGGATCTTCAGGTGCTGCATGCAGCTGCCCTGAAATCCTCATTTCTGCCTCTGTAATATTTCCTAAATGCAGCCTACTATCCAGCCCTCATCTCTCCTCTGGAAGATTTCAATAATGGATAATAATTATAAAAGCAGACAGTGTTTTTTTAAAGCTCCCTTAGTTTTTGTCTGCTAACAGCTAGTAAAACTTTTAGCTGGATTATTGATATTTTGAAATAGCTGAACTAACAAAATTACTTAACTTTAAGAGTTGTTTAAGATAAGCAAATGCTAATTTTGAATGCTTTTGCACTGTCTCTAATTTTCTACTTAATTCAAATTAAATTTTAACTCTCTCTGAAGAAGATAACGTATTCTTAGCTTACTTCAAATCCCATTATTGTGTGTTGCCCAATGTGATGAATTTTGTATGTGATGAAGTGGGGGTTCTTTGCACCATAGTGCCATGTCTTACTTGTCCACTGATTGCTCTCAACTCTAGAGGTCAGGATTCAGAATTACTCTAGAGTATCTCTATCATTAGGTAGCGTGGTATATGCAAAAGAAATTGGCCTGCACGTTCAAAGACTGGGCTCTGTTTTTGCCAGGTTAGTGCTTTTCTCTAGGTGGTAATTCTTCCTCGGCCAGGGAGGAAGCTGGGCTAAATGTCTGCAAGGTACCTTAGGTCAATTTAATACCTACTTTAATTTAAAAACTGAACTCTCCCTTTCTTTAAAGCCTGCCATGTTTTTAAGAAAGTGTTATGAAAATATTTTATCTTATTGAGAGACACTTTATTATTTCATAGCTAATTCCAAACACCTAAATGTGGGGAATTTTATTTTAGATAGTTACAGGAGTTTGCTTGTGTACCTCATTCGGCTGATCTAATGAGTATGCTGGGAGACTCCGCAATAAAGGTTAATGTGCAAACTCAGATAATTTATAAGCATTCCACATGTTAAACAAAATTCTGGCCAGATCACATTTGCATCAGATGGCCTCTAATTAACAACGTTTCTTTCTCCTGTTCACAAGTAGTTAGATCAATCAATTTCTCACAAGGTAACTGTATTTATTCTAATACCAAAAAAGCCATTACTTTGTTGAAACACACAAATGTGCTGTGGCTAGATTTTTGAAATTATATCCTAAGTTACATATGTAGTCTATTAAGTTTATAAAATCAAAGTCTTATAAATACCAATCAATAATTTTATCTCGACAAATGTATATAACAGCTTCTTATTTTAAGATTTCTAACCCAGAGAGGATTTCTTGTGTGGCACATAATCACTAGTTAATGATTTGACTCTGATTCCTGATGATCTCTGAACTATGACTTCCAGCTCCATCGTGTTCTGTTTCAATCTCGAGACACTGTCTTGGTCCAACCACTCACTTGGTAAGAGAGTGCCTTTTCAGTTGGTCATGAGAGAAATGGATAAAGGGATAAAGATAAATGAAAACAAACTTATTATCTAGAAACAAATCTCTGCATATATTAAGCTCTAAGGTTCTGACATAAAATAGTAATTAAAATTATAGTCGAATAGTTGCCAGTTAAACATACATGTATCTAAATTATATGTATATATAACATTAAAAGTGATTATTTTCCTATCAACATTTAACTTTTATTACTAATATAAATTTATCGACTACGAATATTACTGATATACTTTCTGACACAATAATTATTTGTTCTCATCAATAAGTTGGTAGCCTAATCTCATACATAGGAATTAACGTTCTGTGTCACCAGTGTTTACCATATCACATGGAGGTTCTTCAGACATTTACTAAATGTATAGACATACATTAAGATGTTTTCAAACAGTGCTATGGGAACTCAGTGTTCCATTGAGGTGTTAGTCCTAATTGTTAACATAATAATCAAAATGTTTAAAACCCACTATCCTACATGTTTTGTATCTTTGTTTCCATCAACTAGTAAGCTGCACGCTTCTCTTTTTCCTGTATTTTCATTTCCATATTCTCATTCACTAGTTAACCTACCCATGGAATCCTGATTTTTCTCAATTTTCCTCTTTCTCCAACAGTCACACTGGTTGCTCTCAGGTACCTTTGGCCATCTTTGGTAACTCATATTCTTACACTTACACACATACTCCTACACATATTTGTGAGTCTCCATTCTCTTGCATAATGCTGCCAGGTAGCATTCTCCTTTTTTGATATTTGTGTTGCAGGTTGCAACTGAGGCCAGTATTGTATGAGCAGTAAAATGAATTTACAAAGACAGTTGTAGGTAAAGAAAGGCAGATTCATTAGAGACAGTATGAAAATACATTGCAAGGAAGCAATGGGCAAGTCAGCAAGAGAGGAGCTGACTGCAAGGACACAAAGGCTTGCTGGAGATTTTATAGGATGGTGCTTCTGCTTTGTGCTAAAGAGGGCTCTGTGCAGTACTGATAACACCAAGGTTGCAGTGAGCTAACTTGCATTTTTCCATCAGCTGAGGGTCTGGTGATAACTGGGCACAAGAGGACTATGTGTTCTGGACTATGTAGAAAGGCAGACTTAAAACTTATCTGCTTTCTCATTTTGCTTTCCCTTTGTCCCACCAGCCCAACTACTTCTCCCTAATTTAGGACTTCACAATTTGTATTAGTCACTGAGACCTGCACTACATATATTAAAGCAGCTAATAATAATCAGTGGTGTCAGCAAGATCAATGAAGGGCAATTATGAATAAGACAAGAGAAAAGTAGCAGTGAGAAAAAATTACAACTAGAATGTTGATTGACTAGTCCCTTTCATCCCTTGTACTTTGACATGAAGATGCTTTCTCTGCTGAAATCTGCTCTATATCCATCTATGCACAGTGCCCCTATTTACATTAGCTCTTACATATTCCCTAAAAGACTTAAAGATTAAGAGAGTTTGGCTGCCTTTACAATTCTTACTTTGTTGCAATATCACTTAATTTTGTAGCATTTAAACTACATTGAGTTACAGCAATAATAAAGTCTCCAACCATCCTATTCAGTCTGTGCTTTAAATGAGGTTAAATTTCTACTAGACCATCTTTGATATATTACACCCATGTATAAAATGAGGAGTTTGTATTTTAAAATGTAATTCTGTTGGGAAATATTAAGACCCAATTTTTTCAAAAACATTGTCAACTGCACGTAAGTTTTATACTTTAAAGAGTGGAGAAATTAAAAGGTCATAATTATTGATAATATAAGTAAGGACAAATCACATATTGCATATAGTAGATACTCCTAATCATTGGTGAAACATTATCACACATATTTAAATCACATTACACTTGAAAACCCAAATTATTTTGTAAACATATCAGGGAACCCAAAAGGTCAAGGGTTATTTTTGCCTTATAACTATTATAATTAAAGGACTGAGAGGAATGATATATGTCATGTGATCTGGATGACACACAATCTCATCTTGACATCTTCAAAAGGACCACTAACCAAAAGAATATCCCTGTTACAGAACATTCATTAATACAAGTATATCATCTTTACACAAAACCTATGAGAACATTCATACTTACTCACTTATAAAATATCACTCTTTCACTACTAGGCCCCCACAGGCCCTTGGAAATTCAGTGGAAATCTGAGTTTCTTACATTTTTTTTCTCTTCTACAGCAAATTTTTATTTTATAAAAGCCTTTTCATTTTAAAGCCTGTTTTTATTTTACATTCTAAATACAATCAGATATGTGGGTGAAAAGAGATAAACGTGTTGATGGGAAGCTTTAGTGATAAAGATAGAAATGGCATTTTACATTTTTTGTTTGAAAACAGAATAACAAAGATTGTAAAACCTGTCAAGAAAGAAATGTAGAATGAAGCATGTTGGGTAAATAAGTTTGTATACATGATGACAAAATTAATAACTGGAAATTTGAAAACAGTTATTTTGTTGATTCTTCCACATTGTGGCAGTAACAGGCTTGATATCCCCTTCTCTTTAAATAGATAATCCTTTTCTTGATTCCCCTAGAGAAATCAATATTAGGATAATACATTGAAATACAGGTGTATATTTCAGTGATGAGATATGCTTGCAAAAATAATTGGTATTTATTATTAGTTATATATAAAATCTTAGTTCACTAGTATCCATTTCCTTGATTTAATGAAAAATATTTTGCTGTGGGCATTGTCTTCACAAAGGGACATGGTCTTGTCCATGGCCTAAGATTTTATCTGCCAAAGTTGGCATGTTGAGACTTCCTCATATGTTAGCCACATAGTAGGATACAGACTGTTTCTGGTATTTTCATCACCTTTTCCTTGTAGATTACCCCCCAAAATCAGCAACTTCAACCATCCAGATCACGCACCTTCTGAAAAGAACCAAAGTTGCCCTAAAGTACAATTAATAAAGACATCTGGATTAGTATTTCCTTCTAGAGAGCTAAAATATTCCCATAGTACTTTTCCTGAATATTCCATGTGATATATATTTAGAATTTGCTCTTTGTGATGAAGAGATTTTTATGTTCCAAAATCAACTTTTCTCCAAGGTAGTTTGCTATTGTCCAATATAAACTTTTAAACACACACACACACACACACACACGCACACACACAGACACCAATATCCATACTTAAAATATTGTTTAAAGTTTCTGTTACCTTTGCAAAGCAGATTTGGGATTATTTTTACCAGCTATTTCCAACCACCTATTAGAGTACCTAATATGGTTTGGCTGTGTCCCCAACCAAATCTCACCTTGAAGTGTAATAATCCCCACATGTCAAGAGCCGGGCCAGGTAGAGATAAGTGAGTTATGGGGGCAGTTTCCCCATACTGTTCTCGTGGTAGTGAATAAGTCTTACGTGATCTGATGCGTTATAAATTAAAGTTCCCCTGCACAAGCTCTCTTGTAAGACATCCCTTGCTCTTCCACCATAATTGTGAGGCCATCCCTGCCATGTGGGACTGTGAATCAATTAGACCTCTTTCCTTTATAAATTACCTACCCTTGGGTATGTCTTTATTAGCAGCGAGAGAACAGACCGATGCAGTGCCCATGTTAAATTTTCAGGTAAGAAATTTGCAACTGTGGGAAGGTTTCCCAGAATGGTAAATTAGACACCTAACCAGATCACTATTTCCTAACATGGTTACCTTTGGCTATATTTCCCTCAGAAAGGAATCTGTTGAGACCATTTGAGGACATTAAAAGAAGAGATTAAATTTTAGCCAGACACAAGTTTTCTCCAGGAGACATCAAGTTTTATATAGTCCCTTACTGATCATTTATGACAGTTTCCTCCATGATTTAATATCTCCATTCCATGAGACATGGCCTGGTTGCTGAAACCAAAACTACCTTCAATTATCAATTTGTTAGGCCTAGAAACTCCATATGTATATAAACACATGCCCACACACATATGTATACATGTGCATATGTATGCATCTATTTCTGGAGTTGTAACATGCTTTCTATATATGTAGTTAGTATATCAGTGATGATGAGATTTAATTTCTGGTTTATCTGAGACTTCGTAATAACCAGTAATATTTTCCTGACATTCAATTATGCCTTAAAGTGAACTCAGTAGAACTAGTATTTCGGTGAGTAAGTCATAGAATCGGGCCCACTTTGAATCTTTACCGCTTACTAGCAGTATTGTAGAGTTAAGAATTTACCACTTCAATATGGAGAGAAAATATATCTGCTTCACTTCTGTACCTCATTGACATATAGTAATGAATTAAATTTTAACTTTTTCTCTAATTATATCTTATCCTTTCATTTTTAAGTTTCTTTTGATTTCCAACAATTCCTATTCTGAAAGTATATTGACAGTTTAAATTTCCAGGTCCTATTAAGGCTGTTTTACCCACGCTTTTCCTTTTTAAGACGACATCTTGCAATAAGATGGCATGGATGTCACCATGAGATTGGGGTTGGTGGTTATCTTTGTCTCATGCTGGTCCTCGGGTGGCTCTCCACTGGCTGTGGAGGCTGGTATACCCTAAGATGAGGATAGTCTGTTCATATCCACAAGCATCCTACTAGTATGCATTAATGAGTTCTGTCCTCCTGGCCTAGCCACAATCCTATAGCTTCCCCTCGATGACTTATTCTCACTGAGGCCCAAGGAACTTTTCCTGAATCATGACTGCAGGATAAATGAACCTTCTCAGTAGCCCTTAATATTCAAGATCCTTTGCTCCCACAGTGATAGCTACTAGATGTTCAGCTACTTTTTTATACTCTCTTCTAGAAAATGTAGGAATCTGTGGGTTCCTGTAAGGGTATATGGCTACAGTACAGCTTAGGAATGCCTTCCCGTGTTCATTTATTCTTTCTCTGCTCTTCTCTGTCATCTCCGTATTGGCACATGACAGTGTGCACGACAATTTCTTCCCAGGTGGCCAAAAGGTGGACAAGGATAAACTATCCTTGATTTCAGCTTTCTCTCTAAACCTATTCAATAAGCTTTCCTACTCTAAGAACACAGTTTGGAAAGAGGCATTTCAGATACAGAGTCCCATATCTCTGATTTCTTTCATCTTATGTGCTTTGATGGACAGAAAGTGCAAGCTTCACATTTTCTCTTCCTGTCTAGTGTAATATTTACTTCTTTCTAAAGTTTCTTAAAGTATATAATGTCTTATGGGGCAATGAAAGAAACTAGATCTCTTGGGTTAAATTTCCAAGGAACCAGGATCTGATGTGGAAATATGTATGGAAGAGAGTTACTCGGGAGTCCTCTCAGGGAGAAAATTCAACATCTACTACTAACAACAAAAAAAGGAAAGAAGGACATCAAAATAGTAAGAGAAGGAAACTTCCTCAAACTCAAAAAATGCCATCCATAAAACTCAAAAATAAGAAGAGAAGGAAATCAAAATGAGAAGCAAACTTCCTTAAACTATAAAAGGGCATCCATAAAAACATATATCTGGCATCATGCTTAATTTGGAAATAGTATGTTCCTCTGAGGTGATGAACAAGTCAGGATATCAACTATCACCAGTTCTAGTGCACAGTGTGCTGCAGATTTAAATTTGTAGGGTAAAACTAAATAAGTAAAATAAAATAAAATGCATCCAGATTAAAAAACAGAAGAAATAAAATGCAGATCCATGTTCCATGTACAGGAAGCACAAGATTTCAATATTGACCCTTACCTCACACCACATTCTATAATTAATTTGCAATGGATCATATAGTACCTGTAAAACATTAAAAATTTTCTAGAAGGAAATATTTGCAGCCTTGTATAGGCAAAGATTTCTAAGGGCACCTAAGAACAAAACATAAAAGAAACTTCGATAAAATGATTATTATCAAAATTAAAATTTTTTCTCCTATAAAGGTCATATTAACAAGTCTGCAATAGAATGGGAAAACTATTATATATATAAAAATATATAAAGAGTTATATCCAGAACATATAAAGAACTCTTACAACTCAATAATAAAAAGTCTAGTAACTCAAGAACGTTACTATGTCTCACTAGGTCAAGCTCCTCATGACCACAGATTTAAGGAAACGTATAGTTGCTTAAATGTTTATAAGTAAATGTGTTATAGTAATCATTCCACTAATTCCATCTCTTTGCATAAAATTCACAGTTTACAAACCAAATAAAGTAAATTAAAGTTAGTTTTGCAATAACTGAATTATAGAGGATTAAGAATTGTCATTTTTCATTTGGAAGGGAAACTTCAGAATTTAATTTTTTTTTTACATGTCATATATGTGTGCTAGAACAAAAGGAGATCTGGGAGGTGGGAGGTTCTTACTATTTCCATGACTGTGCGTAGGTTAAAATTTAAACCTTTTAATTAAGGCCATGTCTCCTAATGGGCCAGAATTCTACAAGTGTAACAGTTTAAGGGATTTTGAGACAATTTTGCTGAATCCCAAGTAAGTACTGGCTCCATGAGTTTTCCTTCCTGCTCCTGCCATCCTCGACACTACAGGTTTACCCACTCCCCCTTTTTAGGGGAAATATTAATGTACTAAGCCATTGGTAATTTCAGTGAAATAATACCTTTTTCACAACATATAATTTGGTTAGGCTGATTGAAGTCTTGAAACGCACTGAGTGGCATATGTGCTAAAAGACCAGGGGATGATATGTAGATTGTGATCTCTAGGCAGCTTGCCTTGAATAGCAATGAAAGGAACAGTAATGAGATTCCACGGGTACATTGATCTGGATCTTGTCTTTTAATGATAGGCCACATTGGTTCTTCTTACCGCTTAGCTTAGCCAATGCTAATCCAGTTTGTGGAGACAGTGGGGACAGAACATTTCAGATCTTCATATGGGCTCTATTCTCTTATTTGTAACATTCTGGGTGGGGGAATATAACATGTAACCACTGGAGGACAGCAGAGAGCCAGGAGCAGATGCAGTGGTGCCTTGCATGGACACATTTGGAGTAGCAGTTGATGCAGTAGTCTGTAGCCAGTTATCACACCCCTGAACCAGGCTCCAACTTAATTGGAGAAAAGAAAAATACTTAAGTGCTATCCATAAAAGAGATTTAGAATGTAGTCCTCTAGCGTATCACGATATTGGTATAAAATTTTGGATACTAAATGGAACAAGTAATACATAGAAATGGAAATAGTAAATGCTTCAGAATCAAAGAAGTATTAATCTATTTAACACGTGTGTGTGTGTGTGTGTGTGTGTGTGTGTGTCTGTGAGATTTTAAACACCACTGCATTCAGACTAGCCAACAAACATTTCTTGAGTGGCTGCTATAAACCATGTACTCAGCTGGAATTTGTAAATAAGAAGATATAATGAAGTTCAGAAAAAGTTTTGAACGGAGAACTGCCATTATAAAAGGAATGTTTAAGGCAAATTCTCAAGGATGTAGAGACATGGCCTATAAATAACTTTAGCCCTAATTTAGACAAGAGTAGTAGAATGTGAAGATGTTATCACAATGCCAGTATTTAACAGAAAATAGGAGAGGTAAAGATAGACAATGAGAACTAATTGGAAAGGATTAAATGAATTGGAAGGTAAAGTATCAGAAGCATATCAAAATCAATACTATAAAATGCATCTAAGACATAAGGAGAGTGAGGCTAGAAAAACAAACAAACTAAAATTTTAAAATTCTGGACTTATTTCTAATGTTATTGGAATAATTAAATATTATTCCAGAAAAATTGAATCAGTAAATTCGAGAGGGCAAAACAAGGGTATATCACTTTTTAAACTAAGAGTGGGAGGAAAGGGAATAAAAGTAAAAGCTGACAACTACTGTTTCACAAGTTTGAAATTGAAAGAAGAGAAATAAGATTGCAAAGGGGGTAACATTTTTAGAAGAGAAAGAGAAAATGTATGAAACTTAGATCCAATCATTGATATGTGTTAAATACTTCAAAAAGTAAATTTTAATTTGTTTTAGAAATAGCAATAGCTAAAACTAAAACCAAAACAGAAACACAAATCATTTTCTGTTTGAAGCCATAAATAACACATTGGAAACTTGTGATAAAAATCATCCATATAGATTCATATTATAATGAAGGTCTTCTAGTACTTTCAATATCTCACTGGACAGAATCCAAAATGAGCCTACATTAAACGGAGTTTTGGGCTGTTACGGTTTACAGTAACAAGAAGAATTTCACTTCCTAATTGTGTTTGGTGAGTTGGATGTAGCCCAAGTAAGAAATGTGTTGGTGGAGTGCCTGTGTTCATTTCATTAGGCTGCTAGGAGATGTTATAAAAATGACATATTACATTTATATACAAGTGTTTTTTCCACAGAGCTCTAAGCACTGTATCTTTCTCTGAAAGTTCTGCATGCTTATTAACAACTACAATACTCTTGAGGGGAGAAGGTTATAGATATTATTTCTCTTTTTTGCTGGCAAGGGTACAAAGAAGCAATGTAATGTGTTCACAGAGACAGAGACAAAGACACAGCAAGACAGTACTTGATTAGCTTAACCTGTATTTATGAGACATAATTAGCGTGCCTAGTATCTGCAGGAAATGTGGCAACTAGATTGAAGAACTACCACATCCACCAATGTGAGCAAGCTATGGGAAGAAAAGATTATATGCTCACAACTTCTGTAATACAAAACTTTATCAAAGGAAAAATCTTATGAGATCTATGCTGACCAAATAGAGTAAAAAACTGGAGTATTTAAGCAAGCATCATGATATACCAATTTCTATACACACACACGCATACATTATATATATATATAAAGTTCTGGGACACATGTGCGGAACGTGCAGGTTTGTTACATTGGTATACATGTGCCATGGTGGTTTGCTGCACCTATCAACTAGTCATCTACATTAGGTATTTCTCCTAATGCTATCCCTCCTCTAGACCTCCATCCCCCAACAGGCATCAGTGTGTGATGTTCCCCTCCCTGTGTCTGTGTGTTCTCATTGGTTCAACTCCCACCTATGAGAACATGCAGTGTTTGGTTTTCTGTTCCTGGATACACCAATCTCTATGCATATCTTTTCCGGACTTTGTAACTAGACAACATATAATGAAAGTCTAAGGAAGGGTTTGAAAAGGAAACTGGCATGAAAAGAAATAATTGAAGCAAATTCTCATGGATGTAAAGAAATAAACTGTTAATAATTTTAGTTTTAATTTGGACATGGTAGAAGGGTAGGCCTTCTTTGGGTTTAGGTTAACTAGTTTCAGTTATCAAATATGTTTTTAAAATGTATGTGTTGATTTTTTCCCCAGGAGCACAAAGAAGGTAGAAAAAGGTCATAAAATGATTGAATGGATTTGGAAACTCTTATATTCCCATTGTCTACACGTTTAGTTATCAGGAAAAAAAAATGTGTACAAATTCTGGATTATATTATAGATTTGGGAAAGAAAATCAAATATGAAAAGTAACATTTTATGCTCTTGGCAAACCAACTAGGTATTTAGTGTTTATTGTTTCAAGGTAGCTTCAATAGCGAGAAAGTCTCAATGTCTTCATTCGCTGAAGTCCAGACATTCAGTAACTCCTTTGCCTAATCAAAATAAGTCAGGATTTATTTCAAGTAATATTTTTCATCAAGCTTTGATGTTCAAGAAAGGGATAGTCAACTTTAGAATAAAATCTACTTTATACTCAGTACTTAAATTTTGTATTACAATACTCAGTCTTTTCTTGGAAATTTCATTAACTTTTCTCGTAAAATCTACTTTCTATACTTTGATCATTCTGTGAGTATTATTCTAGATAAATCTATACCTATTTATTACAGTAACAGAGGCAATGATGATAAGATATGGAACCATCAAATTTTAAACAAAAGCAATGCTTGTGATGTAATGAAGAGTCTTAAAAATCAAACAGTTAAATGAAACATGGTAACGTGCATGATAGGATATTACACAGCTATTTGGAAAATATGTCTCGCTACATTCTTTATGTAATGGAAGTGAATCTGATATAGTATTTAACAAAAAAGTAATATACATAATAGTGCCTACAATATGATCTAAATATTTATAGAAAAATGCACTAACAAGTTAACTTTTTAAACTGATTGGTGAACTTATTGGTGATTTTTATATCTTTGTTATAACGTGTGATGCATTTTCAAAAATTTCCTAATGAGCTTGTATTACTTTGTCAGGAAAATATGAAATAAAAGTTTCATATTTACATTAACAAAATAATCAAAGTGAGATATGCAAAAGAAAAATAATGCTGGCCTGGCATGCTGGCTCATGCCCAAAATGCCAGCACTCTGGGAGGCCAAGGCGGGTTGATCACTTTAGGTCAGGAGTTTGAGACAAGCCTGGCCAACATGCCAAAGCCCCATGTCTACTACAAGCACAAAAAATTAGCTGGGCATGGTGGTGCATACCTGTAATCCCAGTTACTCGGGAGGCTGAAGAATGGGGATCACTTGAGCCGAGATTGCACCACTGCAGTCCAGCATGGGTGACAGACTGAGAGAGGCAGGGAAGGAAGGAAGGAAGGAATGAAGGGAGGGAGGGAGTGGGGGAGGGAGGGAAGTAAGTAAGGAAAGAAAGGGAGGGAGGGGGAAGAAAGAGAGAGAAAGAAAGCGAGAGAAAGAAAGAAAGGAAAGAAAGAAAGAAAAAGAAAGAAAGAAAGAAAGAAAAGGAGAAAAGAAAAAAGAAAAGGAAAGGAAAGAAAGAGGGAGGAAGGGAGGAAGGAAGGAAGAAGAAAGAACAAGAAAGAAAAAAGAGACAGAGAGAGGGAGGGAGGGAGGAAGGAAGGAAGGAAATAAATCTGTGTTTGAGAACTATGATCTTTTTATCACTAATACCTTGGGATAAAACAAAGAATCATTTTGTGTGTTTCAGTGTTTGATAGTGTTGTGCTTCCAGCTTTAATATAATTCAGTTATGGCTTCCTTAAGAGTATCAAACTGTTTTCTAAGTCACTAAAAAAAAAAAAAAAAAAACAAGTATTTAGTATAAAACGTTATTCAGGATCCAGACCTCCAATAAAACATTTTGAAGCATATATGGCAAATTATATCAATTGTGGCTATTGAAAGAGTGAAGTTGACTGTCATAGTGGCCAAAATCATTGACTCAATAGGCTAATAGTACTATCAAGGTCTTCCAAAAAATTCTGCTGTTATAAGTCTCACTCTATTAATGTAGTTTATTTGCTTACTAAATGAATGTACAAATGGGTAAGCAAGATTTAATGCTGATTCTTTAGACCAAAAAAAAAAAAGAGTTCAATTATTTTTCTGGAAGCAAAGCACACACAACCAAACAAATACCAAAAGTAGTCATTCAATTCTATCTTTGCATTAAAAAGGAGCTTTTGAATTTTATGTAATTTGGAAAAAAAAAGTCATATGTTCAGAAGAGAAATCCTCTGTATTCTCTGTTAATGAGAGACATTTTAATCGAAATGTTTTTCATAAAGTTCATCTAAATTAATAATCACAATATATTAAAGTGTCCTTAAAGGTGGGAATTACATAGTTTTTAATATTTGATATTAAGTAGTGATAACAGGCACTCTTACCTATGAAATCATTACTGTGAATAAGAAACTACCAAGGGCTACGTGGCTTAATTGATATTTAGATACTCATCTACTTTTAAACGTTTTATAAAATTTCAAAATTTAAAATGTTTCAAAGTTCATCTTTTTGACCAAAAAGTTAAATTATAGAATTTCATTTTGTGTAGAGATTAGGAAATATGCTATTTAGTCATCAGAAGGACACCATCGGTATGAAATACTTTCTAGTGTTAAGTACTATTTGTTATTAAATATACATTTTCAAAGACACATGTTGATTTATTCTCAGGTGCTCAGACAAGAAGGTAGAAAAAGATAATTTTTAAAATTTGAATGGATTTGGCAACTCCTATTTTTCCCATCAGTCTAAATGCTTACTTATCTTATTCATCCATAAACTGTCTTCATTCAGAAATCCCATGTTAAATATTGTGTTAAGTTCTCAAAATAGCTTCTCCCTGATTCTTCAGGATAAAAGGTATATTGCAGATGTCATCTCCATGGCAGATTTCCTGTCTATTAAACCCATCAAATGAAATCCAAGCAGTGATCACAGCCCTTTGCTCTGGCATAATCTTAAACTCTCCTTTGCAGGTGAAATGGTGGCCTGGAATGCAGTGAAACTGGGTAATAAGCATTGCATGGTCTTTTAGAGGGATATTGAAAGCTGCTCCTTCTATTTTGTATATTGAACTAGTGTTTAGAATTACTCAAATCAGTCTAACTCCTTGTACTTCAGTGTAATGCATACATTTATATAAGCAGCAACACTGGAATTGTCAGAATAATGTTGTCTATTGATCGTCGTATTCAAAATGTTCTTCTCTAGGCTGAGAAGTCATTTCATTTTAATTACTATCAATTCAAATTACATCTTTCTTTTCTCCAAGCAACTTTGCTACTTTTATGTTCAGCCTACTTTGGAAAATAATCACTGCCTTTCTTTCTGTAACCTAAGTAAAGTAAACTTACGATTTTTAAATGTGGAAAGAAATGGAGTAGTCAAGTCCAATGATATAATTGGAAGTTCATATCCCTGCAAATAGAAGCATAAAGTAAAATAAAACACTACCCTTTCTAGGCATATGATGAAATCTATTTATTGGAGATATATACACATACCATCTTTTCTTAAAATGTAAACTTATTTTATTCTTTCTTGCTCTTCAATATTTAATATTGGCCAGACTCTTCATTAATTCTTTGTTCATTCAACAGGTATTTACTAAATACCTACAAGGTGCCTGCAAGTGGTGTTACATGAATGAAAAAAAAAATACATTTCCCTGCTCTGATAGAGGTTTAATCTTAGCATAGGGAAAAAGAAAAAATATATTAAACAATTACATTATATCATATGTTTGGAGGTGCTAAGTGCTTAGGGAACAAAACGGAATGGGGAAAACCTGGCTGGGGTGGGAATCACAGTTTTACATATGATGGTCAGGTACATGTTACAAAGGTGATAACTGAGTAAAGATTTGAAGGATGTGAGGGAATGACCCATGCAAACTTTTTTTTTTTCTTTTCAGGGGAAACAGTCACCAAGTACAGGAAACAGCCAGTGCAAATATTCTGAGGTAGGCGCATTCCAGCATGATGAATAATTTTCAGCCTATGAACACTTTCTAAGGAGTTTTTCATTCAGGCCATTGGTCCAAATATTACTATTTGACAAAACTGAGAATAAAAGTAAGTCTCTCTCAAGTTCTCAAATCTCTCCAAGTTCCCAGGTATGAGGCTTAACGTGCCCTGCTTCAGAAATTTAGTTTTCACATTAGGAGGCCAAATTTATGAGCTAAGACCCTTCCTCAAAATTATGCTAAAATGTGAGTGTTGTATAATACTGCATTTGTCTTTTCTTAAATTGAGATATGCATAGAAGTAATCATGTTTAAAGTATCTGAGTCTTGCAATGTTTTTCTCAGTTTTTCAGGCTGTAGAATCCTCTGCATCTCAGATTAGCTTTTAGCAGTAAGATAGAAGCCTCAATCCTGTGTCTCTTCCTATGCAGTTTAATCCTAAACTAAAGATAAAGTCTTACAGACTTTAATGAATCTTACTGCAAGTCTAAATCATGTACAGAACCCTGGTTTTAGAGAGTATTAGAAATTTAGTTTATAGTTTTATTTTTCTGACTTCTGCTAACAATAAAAACTTCCTAAAAGTCAATAGGAATAAGTATTAGGCAAATTAGCCTCATTCATAGATCTGTCTAAAACAACAAAAAAAGAAAGCAGTTTGGTTCTGTGTCTTTTTTTTGTTTGTTTTGCAACAGTGCATTTCAGCAGGGTAAAATACATGAATAAAAGACATCAATTTTTTAGACTGTCTTTAAAGCTGCATGTGGCTAATGACTGAGATGTTGCCAATTCCTGGCCAATGGAATTTGTGAGAAAATGTTGGATATACTTTCAGAACAATTCGTTAAAAGGAATTGACCCAGATAGAAGGGCCACCTTGACCTTTTCTAAGTTTCTTCCTTTTACTGGTCCAAGTGTAAGTGGGATGACTGAGGCTCTAGACACCATCATGGGCCAGCAGGCGATCTTGCTGATGTATATGTGGCAGAGCAAAAATAACTGAGCCTAATCCTTGCCGACACCACCGACTCCTCATGCCAAGCCATGAACTTCTTACTACTGGACTTCCTTATTTTAAAGAAATAGTTTCATTTTGTTTAGTCTATTTTAATTTGGTAATTTTTTTTTCTTTATGAGTTCTTTTTCACTCCTTACTAGTACAATCATCTCATCCAATCTTTTAAAACATTCTTGAAATGATGGACATAGGTAAAATTATCTATTTTCACCACTCCAGATTAGAAGGCAATCGTGTGATTTTGAGTGAATTTTGTCAACTTTCTGAAAGGCTATCTTTCATTAGCTTGTGTCAGCTAGCCTTAGATACCTTAATTGGCTGAAACTACCCTCAACAGATTTCCCTATATTTCTGATTCGTTACCAGTGCTGATGTAAAATTTTCCCTTTAAAATGTCAATTATTTCAGTGAACTTCTAGTAGAACTGCTACCTTACACTGAATTTTCCAATGTGCTCATTCATATATGTATTCCCATGTATGCACATGGATGTATGTTCATGTGTGTATACATATACACACAAAAATAATGCATACTTATGATGTTTGTAATTGCATAAAAAATTTGTTGAGCATCTATTATATGCTAGATATAGGAAATTTAAAATGTCTTCAGAGATCATAAATAGGTTTTACTTGGATCAATGTGGCTAAAATGTAGAGTGAAGAGAAGGTTTTGAAAATACAATGACTGGGAAACTTATGCTAAATAGAGAAATTCAAATTAGGTCTAATAGAATTTGATTCTAGAAAGATGACTACTCTTCTAAAATAAAACAAAAACAACAGACTGTTCTCTTTAAACTCAGAGCAATGAGAAAATCCTTTACATAATACAAAGTTCTTGTTCCAGTTCTTTGAGTAATCTCTCTGAGTCACATAAGTCAAAACAAACTAAATATTGGAATAGAGTGAATTCAAATAAATTAAAAATGGAACTTGAAACCAGTGGCTTCACTTTTTAATTTTTGTTACTTTCCTTTAACATCAAATAAGCAGTGAATTTTTATTCATACCATGAACAACATTACTTCCTAATGTGAATGGAATATAACACAAAACACAAATAATCTGACCTTAATTCTGTTACTGGTTAGCCTCAAGGAATGTTACGGTAATGTATTGTGTTCTGTCTGTACAAATCAATGAATTCCAAAGAATCAAAAAAGCAGATATTTGAAAACTATCTTTAACTGCATATTTTATGCTGATTTTAAGCAGCAGCATGCATCTCGTATATTCATATGCTGATTCATTACATAATGGAAAGGATACTGTATTTGGAATCAAAATCCTGGGTGAGAATTTTTGCTTTACCACTAATAATAAAACCTAAGGGAGTGATTGAACCAATTCAGCCTGTATTTCCTATCTGTAAGAGGGAAAAATAATGCCTTCCCTATGTTACTTTCACAGTTGTTGGGTAGATGTAACTTAGGGCCATGGAAGAGCCCTAACTCTAAATCAGAATATCTAAGTTCCATTCCTGACTCTATCACTGATGCCCTTCATAACCTTAATTACAACACTTTTCTGATCTTTTCCTCATTTGGCTTACTTCTAAATGAAAGGCTAAGTCACATGTGTCTTATTGATAGTACTTTCTAGTTAGATTCTAAAGTAATTTCAAACTTACAGAAATAATGTGAATAGCAAAAATAACTCTCATACTTCATGCAGATTCACCATTTTTTAACATTTTGTCACAATTGTTTTATCATTCTTCCTTGCATATATATATACACACACATTGTGATATGTATATATGATTTACATAGAAATATATATTTGAGAACATTACATATATCATTTCCATTTATACTTCATTATGTATTTCCTAAGGTATAAAACTTACACTAACTTCACTGAAGTATTCAGGTTTTTAATATTTTAACTATAAGCAACACATGTGAATTATACTGTGAAACCTAAAGCACTACTAAAATTATAAATTGTTTTTCTTAAGAAACTAGCCCAAAAATATTTTATAAAAGAGCTAGCTATTTTTCAAATAAAAGTTTGAACCTACATTTTTATAGATTTGGAAACATTGTACCTGGAATATACCTAGAAGAAAATGTAATGATTTCCAATTCTAATTTGTACAGGTAATAGAAATATATGTACAATTTCTGGCAGTCTAAAAATAATTTATATTACTCATAGGGAAAATATTTCACGTATCACATCATTTGAGTCAGGTTTAATTAATCAAATATAATAGTACTTTAATCACATAGGTAGACTATTAAAATAAACAATGGTCAGTCCTGAGAATGTATTTTTTTCTACTCTAAAGGTTTAATGTTTTATGCATAGTCACTTTAGTACATCAAATGTGTAGAGTATATTTAATACAGCATTCTTTTCAATAGAATATTGTCAATTGCAAATCATGTTTAAATCAGCTAATGGAGAGATTCGTGCATGCTACTCCTTCCCACACACCAGCCAGAAAACATGTAGCCATGTTTGAGATGACAGGAGAATGCTTATTTGAATTTAAATCATGTTTAAGGCAGAGCTACATTAAGCAATGGCTCCATAACTAATGAATTTCTTTGGAGAAATTGCTAAATATTATACCATCATACTCCAATTTTTTAAAAACATATCTAGCAAATTCATTTGAAAGAAAACAACAACTGAATTATCTCTTAGGACAGACCCACTCCAATGGAGAAAGAAAATACACCTACCACCTCTTCACTGCTTCCAGGATGCCAAATTTTGATGTCAACTATTGTTTTCTTTCTGTTACCATAGTGAATGATAGAATGGATTGCTAAAGTCCCTTGGAGAAAGGTTTCTTTCTTTTTAAAACAAATGTTATTTTTTTTTTCTGAAGAACAATGCTATGCGCACAATGTAGTACTTTGAAGTCTTTAGGATTTTGATCATTATAATTTCCTGAAGCATACATACAAAGCTCTTTATCAAATACTTTTTCAAAGCTCTCTGGTAATTATATACTAGCTGATTTTATATTTTATTTAAAAATGCATTTCACAAGTTTTATTCCAAACTACACAACCATGTCCGTTTTTGTTCATCCCTCAAGCTCCATCCCAATGCCCCGTCTTCCACAGAGTCACCTCTGTTTTGAAAAATAATGCTTGAACATTTATTTCAGCAACGACAAATCTTTATCTGCACCTCTAATACGGCTCCAAATGCTTTCTATATGATGGTATGTTAATTTGTGTGCAATCTTCATCTCTTCTTTCACAAAGGATTCTTGTCTTATTAATATTTGAATTATCCACAAGTTTTTAAAAAGTCTGAATTAATACCAAATTAAAAGTAACCCCTCTGAAATTTCAAAATATAAAAATCTTTTCATGCATTTTTAACTTATAAATATATCATGTTTTCTTCCACATTTTTCTGTCTCCTAAACAAAATTGTACAAGTTTAAATAACATATTAAGACACTCTTTAATGAAGTTTAAATAATATATTAAGACACTGTTTAACACAACTTTCCATTTCTGAGATTTTCCCCATTACAGTTTATGGTAAAATCATAAAGGATGTACAAAATGGGAATTTAATGAATGAATATTATTTTCAATCTTCCCAACTCAGATACCAATATATTTTATTAACAGTATATTAATACTTGCTATATCTCATTAAATTATACTTTTTATTTACGTAAACAGGGCCCAAAATAATTTACTTCTCAACTGCATAAATAAAGCCAAACTATTAGCGTAAATAAAATAAAGCATGGTGTATCTGGCATTATAAATGACAATGACCTGTTGAGTGATTTGATGCTGTGCTAAACTCTGGAGTCATGGAAATATTAAAGCTCATAGAAACAATGCAGTCAGAGTTCTGAAAGACCTTACAGTTGACTGGCGCTCAGATGTCTGATAAAATGCAGTAGAAATAGTACAAATTTATAAGCAAGAACACATATATTAGAAACAAAGGGTGTATTTTTTTTTTTTTTTTTTTTTTTGAGACAGAGCCCTGCCCTGTCACCCAAGCTGGAGTGCTGTGGCGAGATTTTGGCTCGCTGCAACCTCCACCTTCCAGGTTCAAGCGATTCTCCTGCCTCAGCCTCCCGAGTAGCTGGGGTTACAGGTGCCCGCCACGGCGCCCAGCTAATTTTTGTGTTTTTAGTAGAGGCGGGGTTTCTTTCTTTCTTTCTTTCTTTTTTTTTTTTTTTGTTGAGACGGAGTCTCGCTCTGTCGCCCAGGCTGGAGTGCAGGGGCGCGCGATCTCGGCTCACTGCAAGCTCAAGGCGGGATTTCACCATGTTGGCTAGGCTGGTCATGAACTTTTGACCTCAGGTGATCCACCTGCCTCAGCCTCCCTAAGTGCTGGGATTACAGATGTGAGCCACCGCGCCCGGTCTAAAGTGTTTTTTGTTGTTGTTGTTGTTGTTTTTGTTTTTTTTTTTTAAGGGAGCCAGGTTTGTTTTCTGGAACACATATTCTGTATGCCTTCTATATTCTTTAGAAATATTCTTTACCCAGAAATTTTCTAGTTCAGCCTGAGTTTCTCAAGAATTGGAGAACATTTTTGAGTTTATAATTATTACCATTCCTGGTCAGAAAAAGAGAAATATATTTACTGTAATAACAGTCAAGATAATATATAACAACTTTCCTATAAGGTTTTCCAAGTTCCTTAATATGACATTGCCTGAAAAAAGTATAGTGCTAGCTAGGTGTGTGTTTAACATTTAGAATGCTGTGCACTCCAAATAGATATTAATCCACAGCAACTGCGGTGAAAATTTAATATGTTACCTTAATAGAAATTTGTCTCAAAGAAAAAAAAAATCTTATTTCAATTTATTAAATACCTCAACAGACCATTGTTTGGTAAACAGAATTGTGTATAAATAATCATCCATCAAATAGGAAAGCATAGTGTTGACAGAGAAAATGTACTTCATTTTAACCTGTCTGTAAGTTCTCCTTTCTTGAGAAATGAGAATTTCATTATAAGAATTATAGGAAAATATGGATTTCACTACCAGAATTTCACTGTAAGGTTGAATGACGAGCAAGTATTAATTATGTGTGTGTGTGTGTATACAAGAGAAAGAGTGAAAGACTGAGAAATGAATGAAGAGTAAGTGTCTTTTCTAATAAAACAGCAACATAAGCAATGTTAATATATTGGGCAATATGTGGGGCAGGAAGAGAGAGAGAGTGGAAGACTGTCGTGATAGGGTACAATGACATTAGTGACACTATCAGCTGTTGTAAGCTTGAATACGGTTCTGATAATGGAGATGCAAATTGTGCCAGTCCAGAAAAAGACCAAGATGGATATGTAACTTTTTACCAGCAAAGTGGAGAATTTGTCAGCTTCTGCACATCTGTGAAAAGTTTTTCTGAGTCATCAACTATACTTTGTCATAAACTTGTTCATGTCAAGCAGAGAGATGAAAAGTTCGGGGGAGCTCTCATCTCTACCATGAAGTTCACCTCTTCCTTAATTTCACTGGCAAGCATTGTAACTCTAAAATCTTGTCCTTATAAATTATTTATAATTATATATGTAATTTAGAAAAATCCATAGATGGCAGTTTAATGCCTCTGAATAGCTTACCAAATGCAGAACTTCGTTTTGTAGATATTCTTTCAGAATCTTTATGTAATGGAACTTTAAGTTTTATTTTAAAACAAACATGTATTTATGGCCTGATAGAATTCCCTATTTTCTGTATAATAAAGAAGATACTAACAGAGGATTTGGTATTAGATAACAAGTAGACAACGTAACCTGAAAATGCTCATGGCAGAAACTTAGAGGAACTCCAATAGTCTCCCTTCCTCCATAGAACTAGAACTCTAATTTTAGAATGCTGGCTGCTTAAATGCTACAATTCTCAGGAAGCTTCCAGGAAGTGTAGCCATATACCTAACATCTGACATATAAAGCGAGAAAGAATAATATATGCAACTTTGAGGATGTATCTTTGAAAAGAAGGAAATGCCTTCTTTCTTCTCTACCTCCAATCTGCTCTGGAAAAATGAAAATGTTAAGTCCAATTTGGAAATTGTGTTACCGGTGGAGGGTCTTGACTGCAAATTGTCCAGATTCTTGGCATTTTGAACAAAGAATTGGATAGAATGCACAGCAAAGCAATGAAAGAATGAAGCAATGAAAGCAAAGATTTATTGAAGATCAAAGTACACTCCACAGGGTGGGAGCTTGCAGAGCAGCTGTTCAACGACCCTGGTGACAGAATTTTCTGGGGTTTATATACCCTCAAGAGGTTTCCCATTGGTTCACTCGCGTGACCTGTGACTAGTCTGATTGGTTGAAGAGGAGGCCCACGACCAATCTGATTGGTTGCAGGAGGGGACCAATCAGAGGTACTTTCATTTTCCAACTGCCATGCAACAACTGTGAGGCTGCAAAAGGAGGGGTTACAACTGCCAGCAGCAACTGCCAGCAGCAACTGCCATGCAGAATAAAGGAGGGGTTGAAAAGGGAGTAGCCGCTGATATCGAGTCAGGCAGAATCAGCCTTAGGTTCCCTGCCTCCAAACCCTATTCTCCTTGCCTCGCTTGAGACCATGGCATATAGTATAGAAATTATGTAGAAGAAAGCTGAAATAAAGCTTACATTCTAGATAGATATGTAAACCTAAGCCACCTTCATCAGGACCTAGCTTTTCTCTTACATGAGAAAGAAAGAAACTCTTGTGGTTTAGCAAATTTTATTTTTATTTACTTTTTTAATGCTTTATTTTTAAGTAACTGAAGATTCACACACAGATGGGGAAATTAATATACAGAAATTCCATAAACTCTGCGGCCATTTTTCATCAGTTGTGACACCTTGCATAGCCATAGTATAAAATCACAACGAGGAAACTGGAATTTTGAGTCTTTCTTACAAACTTATTTAATAAAATAGTATTTATTTAGAATGTGCAACATTTGGATCTCTGTTTTAAACTTAAACCTAGCTGTTCCACTTTATGGTACAATTTACTTAGAAATACTGGATTTACTATTTTTAAGTCCTTTAAAAATTATAAGTGCTCTCACATAAAAGACTACCAGAGATTAAAAGCAAAGAGGAGACAAAAAAATTATAGCCACAACTAGAGTGCTTAGCTCTCAAACTGAAGCAAACCGGACAGATCTGGGGTGAAGGTGGAAAGGTTCCAGTCTTCTCATTGATAAAAGTGGGTTTTAGAGCAATATGGGAGCTGAAGATGTAGCCTACGGTCCTCGAAAAACTGGAGAGCAGCTCTACCAAAGTGAAAGAGTGGATTAAAACAAAATTAACTAATGCAGGATGGGTGGCCAGGACAGAAAAGAAATGCTCCCAAGCAAATTCACAATCAACTGCCTGGCCTACCCACAGTCTGGGGTTCACATTTGTATTATTTGGATCCATCAGGGTGCCTTGGGCCGTAAAAAATTAACATAAAAAGATTGGTCCAGGCTAGTGATAGTCCTCAGGCTTCTGGAATATTTACATATATGCTCTTTGAAAATGAACATATCTTCAAGTCAGGATCCACAATTCTCAAGGAAGACCTTGCAATCCAAGAGTGCAAAGTGCCCACGAGCAAGAGTAGACAGAAACAAACAAACTAACAGAGCAAGATTACATTCTGTATTTAATTTCCAAGGGCTGCTGTAACAAATTACCATTAAAGTTGTGGTTTAAAACAACAGAAATGTATTCTCTTACAGCTCTGGAGACCAGAGTTTGAAGGTGTAGCCAGGACTGGGCTCCCTCCAGAGGCTCCATGGAGATTCTGTTCCTTGCGTTTTTCAGTTTTGAAAACTGTCAGTGTTCCTTGTCTTTTGGCTGCAACACTCCAATCTCTGCCTCCCTCATCTACTGCTCTTTTAGTGTGTCTTCTGTGTGTCTTTTGTAAGGACACTAGTCATTGAGTTTAGGGCCTACCCAGATAATCTAGAATGATCCCTTCATCCCAAGATTTTTAATTCAATTACATCTGCACAGACCTTTTCTCCAATAAAATAATATTTGCAGGCTCTGGAGATTAGAATGCTGCATGCCAAAAAAGTTACATCCACATTCTAATCGCCACTCTCTAAAGAATTTCAGATAATAGAGCCAGCAAGGAGTCATTATATGTTTATTTAAAATAATTGCCTTCTTTATTAAAAAAGGCAATAATATGATGCTGTAGAAAAATGCTGGCCAGTTTTGCAAAAGCCCAGAACAGAACTTCAAACTATAAATAATGTAGGCATCAATATCAAATGAATAAATAGATGAATTTCACAGCAAATTAGGGCATTGCTAAGATTGTTAGTTATCTGAATTATATATATATATATATATATATACACAGAGATTGAAATGTTGTGATATAAAGGACTTAAATAAGTTTTATACATATATTTAATAGAAGTTTCAGAAAAAGATAACTGAGTTACTGACAGGTAACACATGCAAATATAAACTAAAAAATATAATTCAGTGTAAATTTTCAAGAATTATTGAAGTATATAAATCCTTACATTCAGGAATTATAATGAGTATTAAGTAGAATGAATAAATAGTAATCTACACTTAAGTAATATACAATGAAACTGCAGCACACCAAACACAAAAGGAGATACTAAGTGCAACCAGAGACCAATTTTATCTATAAATGAAGAACACTAAGTTGAAAGCAAACTTCTCAATAGAAATTACAAAAAAGAAAATCCAATAGAATAATTTTATACGTGCTGAGGATTGACTTTTTGCAACACTTATTCTTAACCTCCTTCATTCATTGGGACTCAAATTATAAGAGATCTCAGACTGTCTTGCAGAGTTATAGTTGTATTTTAGATTTCACCAGTTTAAATGGACACACAGCAGTTTTGTATTTAGAATCTCATTCAATGAAGTAAAAGGTGTCAGAAAGAGAAGCACCCCTCTCCTTCTTCCAACAGCATAGCTTGAGTCAACAATTCCAGTGGCAGTTTCCTGATCCTTGCATGTAGCTAAGGTACCCTAGTCCTGGAAGCAAAAGTTGAGAAAGCAATCTCCTGCTTCCAGCAAAGGTAAAATTTTTCTTGATAGATTAGTTCTGAAGTGCTATTCTATGAATCGGTTTGAAGGCCCAGGCTGGAGCTTGCGCCTCTAGGATATCTAATACTTTTATAAATGCATATTTCCCTATGTCAAATATTCTTCTGCTTAAAGTTGCTGGTGGGTTTAGTTATCTGAAATCAAGTCTTTATTGATAAAGTACTTGGTACCACCAGTGATTGTAGGCAATGGGAAAGTGATTGGTTCTCTGATATGGTTGGTTTAAAAGCGAGAAATATCTTATTTTCCCCACTATATAATGGCAGATTAATAGTTCATGGTGTTCAGTGTTAAGAGATTTACCAAATTTTCATCTGTAAGTGTAAAACTTTGGAAAATGGTAGCTTGAGAGACTATGAAACAGGCTTTTTCTAATAATACTGAAAAACAAAGAATAAAGCAATAGAACCAGGGCTTTAAACTCTTGGCTTAAGACACAATCAGAAAATCAGGAAATGTCTATGATCCGTCTAAATTATTTTCTTATATTATCTGGAGGGCTATTATAGTCAAAGATCAGACAAAATCGTACCTTTTGAGATGCTAAATTACAAAACAGGTTATATCCACAGACTCACTATGTTGCTTATGTGAAAGTTATTTATGAAAAAATAATATCCCCAAAGGTGGAATTTTTTATTTGAATAATTTTATAAGTGCAAGCATTCTACATGCTGAAACCTCAAAAAGACTATTATAGCAATCTGCTTTATTGGAGAACTGAAATGACCTCACAGGTCAACTTGGAATAAAATACCAATTACCTTCTTGCTTTATTACTACTATCTAGTTTCTTCCACAACCATATTTAGTAACAGATCCCAGGTTGCCACAGAGGCCAGTTACAATGGCAAACCAAGGAAAAGAAGATTTCCATGCCAAAATATCTACAAGGTGATTGCATTTTTGTTTAAATACTTTTTGTGTCTGCCCCCATGGAAAATTAGCACATCTGTACCCCCACTGATGTAAGGTTTGGCCATGTGGCTTGATTTGGCAAATGGAATGTGAACAGAATTGATGTTTGCAACTTCCAAGAAGAAGCTCAAGAGCCAGTGTGTCGTCTGCCACCATGTTTCTCTTTCCCTGCCACAAAATCAACAATTTCCAGAAAGGTCCTACTCCTTTAGCTGGGCCCTGGGATAAAGACAACATAGAGCAAAACAAACTGCAGCTGTCTCAGAAATGAGACATAACATGGAAAACTATATATATTAATATATATATATGTATGTGTATGTATATACATATCAAACATATATATTTTATAGCCACAGAATAATTTAGCTTAAGTTTAAGCTAATTAAAATATATATTTATATCAGCAAAACTTGATCACAGGAAGAATATGATTTTAAATTGGGTTTCATTAATTGATATAGTTAATCTTATCAGAAATTCCGACTCCATCTCCTAACTCAAACGTATGGGAGTCTAACTAATTGTTTATTCACTGAACTCATTGGTGATTTATGCTGAATAAGGTTATGGTAGAAATTCCATCATATATATATATATATATATACACATATGTCTTTATATATATGTAAAGTCTTTATATATGTATATAAAGACTCAGAGACATATGGATATTAAAGCAGATTTTTCTTGTACCATCTGCTAGCTCAGTTTATAACCACGACTCACAAGGTGACCCAGAAGACCTCTTTTCAGAAGACAGCACAAGCATCCTTGAAAAAAAAATTGTGGTGACTGCAGATGAAAGTGAGAAATGCTGTAACTGAAATAACTTCTCTTATTTCGTTATGGATGCCGATATCTGAGGATGGCAGGATCCTTGTAGCTATAGTTAACTGCCAGAGGAAGCATAGGCATGATTACAGTATTAGGTAACATAGCTGGAGTAGAAGTTGAGTAATTTGACCCACTGAGATCTTTGATAGTGGCCCATTACTTATGGAATTCTTAAAGTAAAATCAATAGGAAGGTTATTAACCTACCTCACCTGTTTAACAAACACATCCTGATGAACAGAGAACTACCTTGATTCACCATGATATTTATTAATAGGATGACCATATTGTTTATTATCCAAATTAAAATATATTTGAAATTGAAAGCTGGAATACCAGGCATGAAACAGAAAAAGCATTTTAATTCCATGATCCTGTGAAATGTCTAGACAAGATTACAGGCACTCTACAGTCTTATATGGCTGTAACTCTATAGTCTTATATGGTATGTCAAAAGCCAGTTGGGTATTGATGTTTCTTGTCCTTTTTTGTCCATAAAATACAGATTTTGGTCAAATTTTATAGTTAACCCTGCATAATAGAACATGGTAATTTAAAACATTAACCAAAAATAGAAAACACTGTATCTCCATTTAAAGTGTTTCGGTATGTAAAAAACAACTAACTTTAGGGTTGAAAACATCTAAAGTACATAACCATTTTTAATTGCAAGGATCACATGGGTTATTTGTTCATTTATATTTGAAAATCTTAATTCAGGAAGGAAGATAACATAAATGAGTTCCAAAATTATCTCAGGAAGTATCCTAATATGTGTAATAATATCCTACAATAAAATTTTTTTTGATAATTTACATTTTAAGAAACTATGTTCTCCTTACAGGAAAGGGGTCAAATAGAATAGCTGATGTGTTATTCCTGAAATATGAAGAATTTGATCTTAAACCTTAAGAATTCTATACATCTGTGTGTTACTGAACACAAACTCAGAAGTACAAACTTTTGAAGTTCTACTTTTGAATGTTCTACTGTGTCCTTCAAATGTATATACAACTATTTCGGAGAGATGTTGGGGATGAATTACCAAAAAATATAGAGGGAATTACAAGTAGTCCCCTGGAGTCCCCCTTGTTTTGCTCTTCTTTTCTTTTGATCTCTAATAACCATTTCTTATGGAAAATAAGCTTGCTCCCAATGAGCTTTTCTAAGTCTTTTGAACACTTTATTTCGTAACTCCCACCCCTTTTCTGTCACATTTCCAAGTTCTGGCCTTGACATGTTCATTTTCCAGGATATAGCACTGACTGATAACATTATCATTATGATCAGGGCTAGCTTTGCAGAAAGTAGCGTGACTGAAAAACTAGAAGACTCTCCAATCCCCCACATCATTATTCTTCATGCTTAAAGTTCAACATGTCATTTCATTTAATAATTGCCTTTTCTCTCCAGATTATCTTTTGAAATGCAAATTGTTTTAGAAAAAAATGAATATGCAAAAACCACGGTGTAAATAAATTTATCAGTCATTTTCTGTAGGTGAATAGAGAGAACTATTTAGTGTTAAGAAAGAAATTAAAAGAGACAAGAACCTAAAGTAGAGGCTGGAACACCAAAGATAATTATATTATTCCTTAGAGCCAGATGGGCTGATTATTAATTTTGATCGAGAACACACTGATCTTAGCCATTCCAATTCTGCTAAAAACTACCCTTTGATGACTGCTAATAATGAAAGTAATTTTTTTTGCTTTCTCACATATATTCTCCTTCAGTATTGTATTGTTATACAATAATACAATTATTATAATTGTGTTATTCCTTAGAGCCAAATGGATTATTGTTTTTGATTGAGAACACCCTGATCATAGACATCCCAATTTTACTAAAACTACCCTTTGATGACTCTTAATAATGAAAGTAAATTTTTTTGCTTTCTCACATATATTCTCCTTCAGTGCAGTATTGCTAATAATCAGTGGCTAAATGTTAAAAAGACACCCTAATAAATCTGCATCCACTCATGAAAGAGAGAAATGAGCACTCAAATACTATGACACTGTGATGTGTGCACACATGGTCTTGCCACTACTGTAGTCTTAAATGGCTAACTGGGTATTGATGTCAGGTACTCCACATGCTGTAGAAAATAGCCTGGCAGTGAGTGTTTTCGAAGGTCAAAGATTTGGGGAAGAGGACAGATATTTCTTTCTTGAGAACCTTTAAATGGAATAGCAGTAGGAATTCCAAAGCAGAATGGTAAAAACGCTTATTACCCTCACCTTCTTTTTTGAAATTTACTCAAAACAACGTGAACCAAAATCAGAAATTCAGCACAAACTCTACCCGTAATTAAGCCAGAAGAGAGCTGTTGACTCTAATCAAAATGTATCAAGATAGAAAATTGATGCAATACATGTAAATGACATATCAAAGAGAAGATTTAAATTAAGAGTAATGAGTCATGGTAGAGAAAAGTATCTTCAAAAGCAAATGTATTGATTAGTTCTATAGACACTCAAAAGGCTCAAGAATTCACATAACTGGTCAACATAAGAGTGAGAAGAAGGAAGAGGACTGAAAATAGGGAAATTTTCAAAAGTATTTATAAAGAGAGGTGAGACCCCAAGACTCTACATTAATCCATCTTTTCTCACTGCCCAGGGAAGGAAAGGTTTATCCTCTGTGGTGTCCTTTTTAACTCAGATTATGTCATCTTCTGGTGAAAGCACTCCAATAATTTCCTTTCACTTTTTCATGTTCTATTTCTGTTTCAGAAAAAAAGTAACTAAAATGTTATACTTTCTCTAAGGGTCTTTGATATATTTAATTTTTAAATAGGAGTAATTAAATTTAAAATTAATTTTTCCCACTTGAGTGGGAAGATTGCAGACTACTGACCAGTAGCTTTAATGACTGTCTGCATTCAAATCTACACTCAATAGTTATATGTCATTGACAAGTAAGTTACTTAACCTCTTTGTTCATCAGTTTCCTCATCTGTAAAATGCTGGTGATAATAGCACAATTGACCTTTGAACAGGGCAGGGGCTATGGACCCCCTTTGCAGTCAAAAATCTGTGTGTTACTTGTCATTCACCCAAAACTTAACAACAAATGGCTTACTGTTGACTTAAGACCTTACTGATAACATAAACCATCAACTGGCACGTATTTTGCCTGTTTTATGTATTGTATACTGCATTCGTACAAAAAGTATGCTAGAGAAAAGAAAATGTTATAGGGAAAATTATTAAAGGAAGAGAAAATATATTTATTATTTGTTAAGTGGAAGTGGATCATCATAAAGACCTTTATCCTCATAATCTTCACACTGAGTAGCTGAGGAAGAAGGGGAAGAGGGGCTGGTTTTGCTGTCTCAGGGGTGGCAGAGATAGAAGAAAAACTGCATATAAGTGGACCCACACAGTTGAAAACCATATTGTTCAAGGGACAACCATTTGTTGACTACATATCATGAAATTGTTTTGAAGATTAAATATGTAAAAATTTACAAAATTAGCCTGGAATATAGAGTGCTATATTGGAGTTTCCTGTTCTGTTATCTACATTCTGCTATGATGACCACCTCCTAAAATCTGACAGCGAGAACTAGAAACATATAAAGATGTTTTAAATAATTATTATCATGAGAGTAAATTGACACAAAGTTAGAGATGGCTGGTTACTCATCTACTATCAATTATCTGCATCTTGTCACTGATATATTCTAATTTAATCTAGCGCAACAAAATAACTGAATGAAAGATTACATTTCCCAGTCTTTGCTTGCAGTGAGATACAAGCAGAAGCCATCAGGTAAGAGTATCTAGGAAACCTATTGAAAGTGAGAGATTTGCTCTTTTAGTTTTTCTTACTTCCTCATTCTTCCTTCCTGGAATACAGATGTATTATCTGGAGCTACAGTTGTCTTCTTGTACGATAAGGTGACCACAAGGATAGAAAACGTCCTAAGGAAGGCAGAAAAGAAAGATTTTTCTTTCTTTTCATTAAGACAGGATTCCTTAATGTCAGTAAAACAGCCGTACCAATTCTGGAATTCTTTTATGCACAATTTCTGTGAGACGAAATTAAGATTCAGTCATTTTAAAGCCTCTTTAATTTGAGTTTTGCATTATGTGCTGCTGAAGCCAATTCTAACTTATATAGATGCCTGTAGTGATTCCATTTGACCCAAATAAGAATATTTGTACTATTTTTACTCAATTAAAAATACAAAATTAAGCCTTTAAAATAATATAAATTCAGAATTAACCACAGAGCCTGCAATGAGAAACATTTTTCAGTTAGTTTATTCTTTCCATAAGAAGTTTCTCCCTGTTTGTTTTATGATTATATCTCCTCTGTGTCATGAAACAGAGTGTCTTTTGTTTATTTCTTGTAAAGCAGATACAAAATTTGAGTGTTCATTTTACTGTTGGTTTTTCCAGCATTACGAACCCCAAGCTTTTGATCAAATTTTTGTTAGCCTTTTATGTCTGAGGACACTTTGCAGTAATGAATAGTGAACCATTACGATGCTCATAATGTTCACAGTCAATAAAAGGACCATTTTATGTGCGTTTGTTGGCAAGGCATACATATGTGAGTTTTAGGAGTGGGGAGAGTAAGCGAAAGTGGCTTTTTTTGTTGTTTAACTTAATTTCAAAGACTTCTTTTCCAAGTCTCATTGAAGTCTTGGGTGTTGAAAAAAACTATAAAGACCCTCCTGGCTTCCAGTGACTTGATTTTATCATCCATGTACCACATAGAGAACCACAATATAGTTCCTCGAATACTTGACATTTTTTACATAGACTTACATAGGTTAGAAGACACTTTTTACTCTGTCTGCTTGCATAGCCCAATGCTGTTCTAGACAACATGATATGGCAGAGGCACAGGGATGATGAGGAGTGGTTGGAGGGGCCATTACAAAGAGGAACAGAATACAGTAAATTGCTACTGTAAATTTACTATCTATACCTCTAATATGTACCTTTACTAAGTATACCTCTAATCATCACCTTATGAGACATTAGCAACTTTTATATTTCCAAACCAGCCATCAACACCAAGGGATCTGAACTTAACTGAACTTGTTTGGGTTCCTTCATCATGTCTACAAGAATAACAAAACCACATAGCCCCGACACATTCATCAGGATAAAGGAGAATGGCGGTGAATGTGATTATCACCAGGTATCTCTCTTAAAGAAAGAGGGAAATCCAAAATCACTTGCTTCTGAAATACAGAAAATACTCCCAATTTTTAGATGTCTATTTATCATTTTCACTGAAAAAACATTTTCCCAAGATGAAATAATAAAGAAGAAGGAAAGCAGGCCACAGCATCTTTAAATGTAAGTTATCTCAAGCCACTTTTATTTTTCAGTCTGTCTCAGCTTCATTTTGGCAGTTTTATTCTCCTTTGGAGAATGGAAAAAAAGAAATCAGGTCACCATCAAGCTTTTATTCTTTGGATTAGAAAAGGCAATGAAGGCTGCATGAGCAGCAGTATCAGTAGCAAGGACATTCCAAGGGCACAGCTGTCCCAGATGCACGTAAGGAAATTCCTAGGCTTCAGATTGTGATATTCAGGGTGTAAAATTTCACAATACCCCAAATTGCTATTTTGTAACAACAACCTTAAATTATGGTTATTGTCTTAGTTCATTTGGGCAGTTGTAACAAAGTACTATAGACTGGGTGGCTTATAAATAACAGAAATTTATTTCTTACAGTTCAGGAGACTGGGAAGTCCAAGATCAAAGTGCCAGCAGATTCTGTGTCTGGTGAGCACCTGATTTCTGATAGAGAGCTATCTTATGACTCTAACGTCACATGGCAGAAGGAGTAAGGGGTTTCTCTGGGTCCTCTTTTATAAATGCACAAATTCTATTCATGTGGGCAGAGTCCTGATGCCCTAATCACTTCCCAGAGGCCCTATATCCTAATACTATCATCTTGGCAGTGAGAGTATCAACATATGAATTTGAGGAGGAAATCGACATTAAAATCATAGCAATCATATCTTTATTATTAAGTAAGTTATCAAACATTTCTATATGTTCACTTAGATATAAACCCTTTGAAGAGAATGATAAAAACATTCTCAATGATCCTGGCCCAGTGGCTCCGTGGTTATACGTGGTAAATAAGTACCTTACTATCTCTTCCCCTAAGAGGGCTATTGAAATGCACAAAGCATGTAGAATGGGTAAAATGGTTGGTTTGTGAATCATAAATCTTTTGAACTCCTGTGCCTAGATTGCCATATTAAGCAATTTTTTCGAAAAAGGATTTCCATTTAAATTTGAATTTTAGATGAACAACTTTTTTTTTAGTCTAACTATGCCCCATGCAATATTTGAAACATACTAAAAAAAGTACTTGTTGTTATTTAAAATTCAAATTTACCTAGGTGGGCATCCTGTATTTTATCTGGCAAGCCTACCCCCACCTCATAATAGTACATTTAAAACATTCTTTTAAATATTGAATAAGGTGGATTCAGTCACTGAAGAGTAGACATGTATCTTGTTTCATGTGACACAGTTTAAACAAGTATGTTTTAAACAGTGTGATATAAAATATATTGTGAAGTTCAATTGTCGTTCCATCTAGTTTACATGATTTTTTCTTTCTCTTTAGCTGTCCATATTAAGTCCATAACACATCAGCTTATGGAATCTCAGAAACTCATGTAGAAGTGGGTTTTTTTTGTGTGTCTTATCACAGAAAGATACTCCTTTGCTTTGGAGATGGACTTCCAATCATGTTCTAAAACTAGATTATGAGACCTTTAACTGAAGCATGCCATGAGGTTCTGCAATTATTTTGCCTACCCTCAAGACTTAAAGAAAGTCAAATTCGACATTCCTGAGGTGGCACAACAAATATTTTCTGTATATTGTCATCTTTCTTGTTAGTTAAAATGGAAAATATATACATTCTTCATTTATTCATAATATAGTGGTTAACATTATAAACCCTATAATTAGGCAGCCTGTTTTTTGTTTCTTATTCTAGCTTCATTGTGCCACAATCTTTATATTCTCTTGCTCCATTATATCATAAAACTTCATGATGTTTAGGGTTTTAAGAATTTGTAAAAAACATACAATATTACTTAATATTTTAGTATCAGCAGAGAAAATTATCCAGGTAGATGAAAACTAACCTCTTTAAATTCCTAAACATTTAATGATTAAATACTTAAATAATTGGGATAAATTATTTAAATATGTTATATGTTTCCACAAGTTATAATAAGAAGTAGAACATAGCATATGCTTTTTGAAACTCTGGAGCATTTATTGGAATGCTAATTGTTCTCAAGCACAAATGAAGCAAAGCTCTGGAGAAACATTGCCCAGAAGAATCTTTTTTCAGGGACAGAAATGTTCTGTGTCTGTGCTATCCAATATGTGGACACAAGCCACATGTGGCTACTAAGCACTTGAAATGCAGCAAGTAAAACTGACCTCCTACATTTTAGATTTAATTCTAATTAATTTAATTTAAATATTTGCATGATGCTTGTGGCTACTCTGTTGGACAGTGCAGATCTAGAGAGTTGAGTTGTGAGGGTTTTAAGATCTTATGACTAATTTCTTTAGGTTTTTTTTTTTCTAATTCTGTCTCTTCAAGAAAATTCCATATAGTTAATTGGTAGTACTTGTCTTTAGTGAACTTCGTAACTGCTTTCTATTTTTTGTTTCTAATAAGCTCAGAATAATTGTAGAAATACACTTTTTAGAAATACACTCATATTAAAAGCAGTCAATTTGAATGAAAACACAATTCTTTCTTAAGAGGAAGGAGTATGTGCTATTGTGTAAAGGTGCCTCCGTAAAAAGACATTAAAAATAAAGGTCTATGTTAGTTGTGAAAGTTTTTTTTTTGTTGGTCCCCAGCAAGTACCATAAAGTTGACTTATTGGCTAAAAGCTCTCTAAATTAAGGAGTATGCTGTATTTATAAGAATCCTTCACATTTTATTATAATTTTATATTTATAGTTGATATTAAAAATGCAGAAAATTAGATAGTTGTTTGTTATCAATGCTATTAAATATATTGGAGAAGATCCAAGAAAATAAGGAAGGTCTGAGACAGACCAGTTCTTGTCATCAGGAATCTAATTAACGGATGCTAATCCTGTGGTCTTGAGAAACTAGGCTAAGAGAAAGATTGTAATTGTATGTGATTATGTAAACCACCAGCAAACCATAAAAAGGTATAGTTAATCAATAGTACTAAATAACCATCACAACTTGTAAAAATGTTGTTTTTTGGCCATTAGACAAATGATGCACAGCCTGGTATTTACTAATCCTGACGACTGAATGACATAAGTGATCCATTTGAAAATTACTGTTGATTCATTTATATTCATTTGGAAATAAGACATTCACCAAAATAGAGATAATGAGAATCTTTTACCATATTATAAAAAAGAAAATGAAAACCTAAACACCCAGGATGCAAAGGATTAACTTTTTTGTTTTTTGGCACTTGTGTCAAAACCTCTAACTCACACCTTCTCCAAATAGCAATTACCATGTCAAAGAAAATGCATAAAACAGGCAGCAAAACAACAACATATCAATCAAAGGTGTTGATACAGACAGAGCACATACACAACAAAAAAGAAAAGAAATAGAAAGTCATGGTTTCCAGGCATTGTACCTCAGACAATGCAGGACTGTAACTCTTGAAAGAAGCAAATCCATAGCACAGGGATAGAAGTATATGGCCGAACCTGGCAATCTCTCTGAGTTGAAGGGACCAACTGGGTGTCTAGGGAGATCAATGTGTGTAGAGTTTGCAAGACAGAATAACAGAGTCTGGAAATCTACCAGGAGTCTCCCTCTGATCTTCAACTGAGTACTGGTGAGCACATGCATATGATAAAAATACCTGAGGGCAAGGAAAGAAACAGGGGAAACAAAATAAACAAAGGAAACATTCCAGGGGTTGTATACGGGGCCAGCAATTGTTTATGTTCCTCCATCCACAGTAAAAATCCATGTAATTCAATTTAAGAATTACTCAGAATGAAACTTTCATAAAATCAACTGTTTTCCAAAACTTTCACTATGTTGCAGAACAAGGTCAAGAATATTTATAGGAAATATCAAACATGCCACAAGTTCACAATGTCTAATATCCAAGTGAGAATTGTCAGGTATGAGACAGCAAGAAAGTGCAACCATGATGAGTAGATGGTCAAAAAGATCCAAACCAAAGTTCCGAGTATGAAAAATAAAATGAGGTGACAACTATGCTAGTTTTTCAGCACTTTGGAAAACATTGACAATGCAATGCCCTCCAGATGATCCAATCATTCCATTTGTACTTACTCAACAGAAAACTTGCACTTAAATTGTCATAGAATATTGATTTTTAATACCCCCAAATTATAAATAACTCAAATGCCCATCAACAGATGAGTGAAAAAACAAATTATAGAATATCCATATGTGTCAGTCAGTTCAGGCTGCTATAACAAAATAGTTGGCTGGGAGGCTTAAACAACATACATTTAATTCTCACAGTTCTGGAGAATAGGAAGTCCAGAATCAAGGTTCCAGTAGATTTGGAGTCTGGTGACCGTCCTCTTCTTTTTTTGCTGATGGCCTTCTTTTCATTATGTCCTCACGTGGCCTCTCTTTGGTGTAAAAGAAAGAGCTCTTGTTTCTCCCTGTTTTAATGAGGGCATCATGAAAACCTCACCATCATTACCTAATTACCTCCCAAAAGCTTTAACATATAAGTTTGGTGATGGGGGACACAAACATTCAATCCATAGCAGCATACATATGGAAACATAGTATTCAACAATAAAAATAAATGTACTATTGATTATGCTGAATAAAAAAAAAGCCTTACCTGCCTCTGAAAAATTAAAAGAATATATTCTCTATAATCCCAATTATATAAAATTATTTCAAAAGCAGGGAAAACTGTAGCTGAAGAAAGCCTATCTGTGATTGCCTGAGGATGGCTAGGTGGGGGAGAGGCAAGAGGGAAAAATTATAAAGGAACATAGGAGAATGTTGGAATTTCTAGATATGTTTATTATCTTGATAGTGGTGATGGTTTTACATGTATTTATAGACACATACACATACATCAAATCTTACAGCTTATTTTTATTAAGGTTATGTTTTAAATTGAGATCAATATAGCTATAAAAACAATAAAAGACTTAAAGGACATGATATAAATATTTGAAAATAGACACATATAGTGCATATTTGGTGCTGGAAATTGTTCATAGAACATATAAGCATTGAGTATTGTGTTTGTAGTAGACAGTCAATACATATTACTCTACCATATGGTCTATGTAATATTTTTATTTGAAAATATGTGGCATAGAGCTCAAAGTTTATATCTAAATTACATCTCTAATCACAGTATCCCTCTGGACCTTTTTGGCTTAAACTCAAAAAAGTGAAACAAAAAAGGTTTTACTAAGCCCTGAACCCCAACAACAATAACATTTAAACACACACACACACACAGAAACACAGACACACACAGAAATACACACACACATTATCTTTTTCAGTAAAATTAATAGCATTCCTATTTAAAGTTATGCATATGAGTTTCTAGAACTCTTTTTAGTGATACCTAGAAGTTTTTTAAATATAACTTATTAACTTATTAAACAGACTGGCACTTACTGGTGCTCAATAAATATATTTTTAATGAAACAATGAGCAGTTTTTTTATCATTTGCATGTTTTCTAAGGGCCTATGAAGATAGCTTCCAATAATGTTTAAGTGATTTATTATGAATTGGAAGCATTAAAATCACTGCTTTTTATAAAAAAAACTATTTCTTTGTATTCATATGTCCTAATTGATAATGTTAAATAACACTAATGAAATAATATTAGTAGTGTCTAATATTTAAATTTAAAAATAAAATAATTTTTGAAATATTTTTATAATGAAAATACTACATATTGTATCTTGTAAGATACAGAGAAAGCAGTATTTAGCGGGAAATATATAGCCTTAAAGCTAATATTAAAAAGTAGAAAATACTGAAGGGTTATTTAGCATATATTTGCTTAAACACTTTGAAGAACAATACAAAAAAATTAAAATAGAAATAAAAACATAAGGAATTTAAGAAAAAAACCTTAGAAATATATTAGAGTACACTTACAAGGCCAAAATTTATTATTTGAAAAATTAATAAAATAGACAACTTCTAATGACAGCAATCAAAGAGAATGAGAAGCAGCACAGTAAATATTAAGATATGAAAAGACTACATAACTACTAGTATACTAGTACCACTCCCTCTAAAAATAATAGAATACTTTGATGCTTTTTTTTTTTTTTTTTTTTGAGACAGAGTCTTGCTTTGTTTCCCAGGCTGGAGTGCAGTGACGCGATCTTGGCTCACTGCAAGCTCTGCCTCCCAGGTTCACACCATTCTCCTGCCTCAGCCTCCCTAGTAGCTGGGACTACAGGTGTCCGCCACCACGCCCAGCTCATTTTTGTATTTTTAGTAGAGACAGGGTTTCACTCTGTCAGCCGGGATGGTCTCGATCTCCTGACCTCATGATCTACCCACCTCGGCCTCCCAAAGTGCTGGGATTGATGCTTAGTTTTAAGTGTCAACTTGGCTGGGCTATGGTGTCCACTTGTTTGGCCAAACACTAGTCTAGATGTTGCAGTGTAGATATTTTGTTGATGTGATTAACATCTACAGTCAAATGACTTCTAAGTAAAGAATGATGATGATGTGGGTGGGCCACATTCAATCAGTTGAAGGGCTTCAGAGCAAAAACCAAGGTTTCTCAGAAAAGAAAGTTTCCTTCATCAAGATTATATTCTAATAATATAATAATCTGTTATTTGAATAATAGAAATCCTGCCTGAATGTCTATCTGTTGGCTTGACCTATGGGTTTGGATTCAAGACTGTGACTCCAACTCCTGCCTGAGTTTCCAGCCACGTGGCCTTCCCTACAGATTTTGGACTTAACACTGTGATTGCGTGAGGCTATTTCTTTAAATCTCTCTCTCTGAGGAACCCTAACTAATACTAATATTACAATAATGTAATACCAATACATTTGAAATATGACAGCAAAATTGACTGAAAATGAAAATTTAAGCCTGCATACTTTTATGTTCATTAAAAAATTAATTTGATTGAAACCTTTACACAAAGAAATTACCAAGTTTATATAGTTCTACAGATGAATTCTAATTTATCTCAAGAAGTTGATCATTAATTCTATGTTGTCCCTTCCAGACAATATTAAAACAGGAAGCATTACTTGTCAGATTTTATGCTTTATTTAAAAACCAGACTATTATGCTCCAAGAAAAAAAAAATTACACCCTAAAACATCACTCCCCCAAAAATATATACAAAAGCTCCCAAAGAGTATCTTAGCAAACTGAATTCAGCAATGGAAAAAAAGATGCATCGAGTTGTTTCTTTCCTAATAGATTCAAGAATGGCTAAACATTGTAAAATCTTACATTGTTATTCATTGAATTATCAGGTTAAGTAAGAAAAAATATAAATATTTCAATAGATTAGTAAAAAACTTTTAATAAAATTCAATGCCAACTTATGGTTTTAAATTAAAAAGGAAGGGAAGAAACATACTTTTCCTGAGAATGAGTAAATACCAACAATTGATAACACATATATAGGCCTACACTGTAGAGAATTCTCTTGCCCATGTATGCCAATACAAATCAAGAATAGCAAATGTCAATCAATTCTTTGTAATACATTCATATAGTGGAATACCTACATAGCAATGGAAATAGATAAATGAGGGTTGTATGAATCAATAGAGGTGCATGTTAGAACATAGCATTGAATGAAGAAAAGAAATAACAGAAGGTATTAAATTCTATTTTCATAAAACTCATCAAAGAGAAAAACTGGCATATGTATCTAAGAGAAAGACTTTCACAAACACACACACAAAGCAAGTTCCTAATAAATACAAATCAAATTAGTGTTTAATTCTTCAGTAAGGACAGAGGGATATGGGTTAGGGAAGGAGCACGTAGATATATGGCAAGAAATTGATAATGTTCTAGTCATTAAAGTCGATCATGTGTTGATTGTTCTATTATCAGGCTTCTTTATTACATACCTATCATATATGTAATGTGCATAATATATAATGTGTGTTTATATATCTGTATGTGTATATATGTGTGTATGTGTATTCTGTGAATCATGCTTGCATCAAGTAGGCTAAATGGGGGCAAAGGAGCTATATCATCCCTGGAGTCAGTCCTGTTTTATTGACTCTTTCACACACTCTTCCCAACTATTTCCCTATTTTCTTGCCTCATCCCCTTTACTTGACATTGTTGCTCAAATGTGTTTTAGTAACTATTTCCTGATTGGAAGAGCAATACAACACATTTCTAAACAGCTGGCATAGTGGAAAAATTAAAGTGAAAATAACCCATAATTCTACCACATAGAGAAAATATCACTAATCTCATGTGTGCATGCACTGTACATACACACAAACCCCAAAACAGGAATTTCTATATGTTCACCTTTGTCTACTGCCATAATGTATTATATAATAGGAAAATAAGTAGTATATGTAACATTATGTATGATATAAGCACTATAATATGCAACATTAAATATTAATGTGTAATATGTATGATATACTATTATACACTATTCTATATTTTAATAATATAAAATATATCTTATATATTCTATTAATATTACATGTTATAATATTACATGTTATTACATGTTATAATATTACATGTTATTACATGTTATAATATTACATGTTATTACATGTTATATTACATGTTTAATATTAATTTTAAACATGTTATAATATTAATGTTTACATGTTATAATATAGAAAATATATTCTATAATGTCATCACGTAATTATATAATGTATACAGTTAAATAGTGCATATTTCTTATTTTACTATGTATTTTTTCAAGTCATTGTTTTTCATGACTGGAGCCTATAGGCAGAATTTTTGTTTTACTCTTCTACCAGGTCATCCTTTCTTTATCCAATGTCCAGTAGTTTTCTCTTGACTTGTATTTCCCAATTATTCCTTTCAATTTACAGGTACTTCTCAGGGCTTTTGAAATCTTTATGCAATAGCTAAAGTTTCTCATATACCTTATAATAATAATTAATATTATTTGTATTAAGGTAAGTTTAAAAATACAATGCGTCCCTTTGATATTGGGGTATTTGAGATTCCTGTAAGGTCAGAGACTCAATTCTTATAAACATTTATTTTGTTAAATACAACCTTGGGAACAAATCAACATCCAGTCAGCAAAATTATTGTTAGCCCTAGGTGTAATCAGAATAAAAATAAAATGTTTAAAAAGAAGCACAATGCATAAAGAAAGATGCTCTTTACTTTTCTGGCTCTTTGAGAGAGAAGTGCTGTCATATTTCCTTCCTGGTCCTAAGTTATGGTTGATACTCCTCTCTGCTCTACTCAGAGCACTCTGTCTGGAGGAAACACATGGGACAATAGCACCAATGGCTTCTGACCCCTACCTACAGCACCACTGCCTTTGTTATATTTGACCAGTCATTTTCTTTCTTTGCCTAGGATGGGAAGGTATGAGACTCAATAAAAAAATACAATAAATTGATGAGTTTTAATAGAAAAGTGAAAAAATATATAATTTTAATTTATTGGAGCCTAGTCATTTTTCCAATATGGTGTCCCTTAGTCAATGTTTTTTTTTACATCTATTTTAGCTCAACAGAATTGAAAAACTATGACTAACCTCACAATAACAACAATAACAAAAATCTATTGATGCTCCCCATATTTTGAGAACTTTGAACAGGATATATTATAAAGAAAGGTAAAGATCAAGAAATGTTTCACTGAAAAAAATACGCTTATTTGGAATTTAAGTGTAACTTAGCCTCTATGGGCTATTGCAGTGACCTAGAATTTAAAAAAGACATCCAGTTGTAAGATAGTGTTCAAATCATTGTCAAGAATTGTTACTCAACATTAAGTTCATTTTCTCTGTGTTTGACTCTGCATCTGTAGCTTGCAGTAACATGAAAAGGTCATTTTATCTGCTTTCTATGGAAAATTGCTAAGGAAACCAAAAATCTTTTGACTCTGTCTGTGCCTTTATCTTTGATTTGATGAGAGTTTATATGGAAAATTAATAACAATTTTAAATAAAAATAATAACAAAGAGCAACAGTAGAAAAATACTTTTTAAACAATTCATACCAAAATTTGTTTGTATTTGAAGCATTATGGACAAAATGCAGAAAGAGTTCCACCGTTGTCCTTTCTTGCTCCACGAAATTCTGAAAGTTTTGTTTGTAATTTATTTGGCCTAGGGATTAATGAAAGCAGCGGAGCTTTCTATTAATGCGGAAGCTTTTGAGTGCTTCGTGTGTATAAGCATCACCAGGGAAGCTTGATAAGCACACTCAGACCTACTTTCAAGATATGGGGTAAGACTCTGAGACATGCATTTTAACCAATGATATAGATGGCCTGTGACTACCCTTTTAAAACACGGTCGTCAGTTGGTCACTCTTAGATTCTCCCTCTGAAACGGTTGTACTATAAATTCTTTTAGGAAGTTGTATGTTGATTTTCAAACACTAAGACCCCAGCTACCTTAATACAGGTCTTTTTATACCTAGATATTGTGATTAGCTGAAGATTTCAGTTTCCTGTAGGAGCACCATGAAGGTGTAAATTGTGGGAAACCTGCCAACTGGTGAAACTAACAGAGTCTCTTGGGGTGATGGATTAAGTGCACCTGAATTCCAGCAAATTTTAAAGGGCAAACTAATTCCATTTCCGTATTTGTGTGGGTGTTTACAACAGCATGTTGAAAAACCAGTTCTATGTGATGTAATCATAAAAACAAATTAGTAATTATCTCCTACTGTTTCTTTAACACTGCTAATAGGAAAGAAGTACAGATTACAGGTTTTCCACAACCCAGGAAGTCTCATGCCGTTTTTTGGCTACTCACAGGTAATAGGAAATTCTATATTCAATTAGAATTACTAAACATAATATAAATTCAGTAAATAGAATGTCCAGTACCATAAAATAATAAAAACTTTGAAGGTGAAGAGGTCAATCTTTCCTCATCTGCATCTGGGTCCTGCTGAGAGCTGGCTATTTGCAGTGAGAGGAGGCAATGCAGTAGTATTCACTTCTCTCAAATTCTACTTCTTCCCCCTCCTGAAGCTGGCTAAAAGGAATTTCCACTCTGCTAGAATGGAAGAGAGAGAAGAAGGAGAGGCAGACAGGCATCTAAAAAATATTTTATATTACTGGTAAGATTGGAAAATGTCCATTATTCCTGGAGATAGGCAAATTTTTAAATTTTTAAAGCAGACTCTTTCTTAGGCAGCTTTGTTAGCTCTATCCTGCTAGACTATCCTGCTATCCCTTCCAACTGCACCTATATTGATAGGGAAAGCAATTTCTGTTTTCTTTTTCTTCTTTGAGCTCCAGGTTTTCCAAAGCCCATGCTTTCTCACTTTCTTTCACACCTTCTCTCTGTTGGTAGCTCTTCTCTCCCCTAGGTAATTGTTTGAGCAAGATTTTAAATGACCCCAGGTAGACATCGTTACCACTAGACTGATCCCTGGATTTCATGCAGCTTTGCCCTACTGTCAGGGATTCAGGGAGTGTGGGTACTGCCAAGACACAGCTCTCAGATCTGTTGCCACAAGCTACACTAGCCAACACTCTAGTATTTGACAGCCAGTAGAACTCTGCTTCTCAGTAAAAATGTTCAGTGGATCACCTAGTTACACAAACACCCACACACGTACAACTGCACTATTTACAGAAATAACTTAAGGACACATAAATGTTTGGCATATGATTTATTTCCTATTTAAATATAAATAGACTCAACATGCTAATTTTGTGACAAAAGTGACTGCCCCAAAAAAATAAATAAAAGGCAGTCCCTTTTCATCTTTTCTATGTATTCTATGTATTACTCCTCTCAGAATTTAATGGAAAAATTTGCAATATGTCTTAACACAACCTTTAAGAGAAATGTAACCTGGTTTCTCATTGCTACTTTGGCTTGCCTTCTTTCGAGAATTATTTATCTAATATGAATTATTTTTGAAATCATTTAGTACCTATTAAGTACAACGTGTCATCTGTGACATTAACATTTCCTTTATCTTTCATGGTTTTCATCCAGGATAGTATTATTTTTCTGTCTTTTTCTTTATAAGCTTTTGGAAAAATAAATATGAATTTAATATCTAAGAAAGTTTCAGTGTGACTTCCTTAACTTATAAAGGAAGGAGATGTAAAATATCATGAAATACTATAGTTAAAAATTCGACTTTGTAAAACTCCTGAGAAAATGTAATTTTGATGACAACAAAGATAATCGTGATAATAACCATGATGACAATTATTGGAATAATAATGATGGTTAGACTAGACTAATAGAACCGTCTAATTCAGTGGTCCCCAACCTTTTTGGCACCAGGGACTGGTTTTGTGGAAGACAATTTTTCCACAGACCAGGAGTGGGGATGGTTTCAGGATGAAACTGTTTTACCTCAGATCATCAGGCTTTAGATTCTTATAAGGAACGTGCAATGTAGATCCCTCACATGTGCAGTTCACAACAGTGTTGGAACTCCTGTGAGAATCCAGTGCTGCCACTGATCTGACAGGAGGTGAAGCTCTCAGGCAGTAATTCTCACTCACCTGCTGCTCACTTTCTGCTGTGGCGCTGGGTTCCTAAGCGGCCACGGACTCATACCAGGGGTTGGACACCCCTGCTCTAATTGATATTTTCATTAACATGACAGAAAAAATACCAGACAAAAAAGCAAGTGTGCGCATTTTAAAGTGTAGAAAATTGTTACAGAAACTTTGAAAGTGACCTTTATTTGTAATAGCAAATGGACTACCATTTTACTGTTTTTGCAAAATATCATTATACAAATGTAAATAAGTACCTTTGGTAGATAGAAAAGTAGTTGATGTGACAGATTCTGGTTGTCTAAAACCAAAGCACAGAAGGTAATATAATGGAAATAAACCTTGGTAATTGACTTCAAGCTTGTTAGAGACCATTATTAAATCATTCCATAAAAAGCCAAGCACATTCACATTTCTAATCGTTCTTTTAAACTTGAATATGGAAAGAATGAATACAATGATTATGGACAGCACAATTGCTAATTATCTTTCAAAATACTATATATAGTTGTAGTTAATTTATATTACAGCATTCATCCAGAATCCAATTCCTCAACTTTGACTCAAGGAAAACATTGGGAGGGGGAAGATATACAAAGAGAAAATACAAATTTTTTCCCAATTGTAGCATATTTTTCTGCTTAAAGTTTGCATAATATTCATTGTTTAAAAAAAAAAAAAGAAACCCTGGATGTTATTCAGAAAAATATGGGAGCCAAAATATCTTTTTTCAGTAATTTCTTTTGACAAAATTTTAAAAATAAACTTCATAAATGTAAAATAATATGAACAATTCAACTTGTACCAAAACATATAAAACGAGAATAAAGATTTCCTCTTCACATCTGACGTCATTACTCTCCCTAAAGTCATCTCAAGAAGCAAACACTAATAACATCTCTCTAGACATCTTTCTATGAATAATTACAAATTAAAGTATAATTAATAAATACATGAGTAGATGGGTAAATGGATAAATGAGTGTATAGGTAGGTAGATAAGTAGATATAAATATTGTTTCTAAAACTAAAAATATAATACATATAATTTCTTAAGATTTAGGACAAATCCAATTTTTTATTTCCTTGTATCTTCTCAGTCACCCAACTTTAACCACTTGCTTAATTAAGAACTTCAGCTGAAGCTATTATTGCCTCATGTCCTGTTACACTAGCTGCCACAGCCTCCAGAATGGTGTTGAGAACCAGGGTTTATCTGGCCCTCCGTTATGCCTGAACAATCATTTATGTCCTGACTAGGCACATAGAAGTTCTATCTTCCCATTTAGCCAAGAAGAAAGAATGTGGGGATGCCGCTGTCTCGTGACATTAGCGTGAAGGGCCCCAGTACACAAGGTCAGGTAAATGCCGCACCAATTCATTATAATGAAAGTGTTTCTTGAGGATCAGGCTCAAGCAAATGAAGAAGACAGAAGTAAATTACATAAACAGGTTGTCCAGACTCCCATGTCACCTACTTCTGTTATATCAGCTCTTCTCCAGCTTACATCCAAGTGAGCCTCACTACAACCAATAGTCAAGGAAGGAAAGGACTGGAGCCCTACTTTGCAAATTGGTTGTCATGATATTGCAACATCTGCCACAACTCTGCTGCTGATTCATAACAGCCCAATTCAAAGATGGCCCCAAATGAAAGTATAAAGAGGAATCCTCCTCAGGGATGGAGGGGGATGCAAAGTTGTAAGCAGTATACTTGGTTGCCCACCTTGTATGGCAGAAGTGGCCCAAGGCGAAGGCATATTCTAAGTTCTGAAACTAGTAAGTGACTTGTGTCTTTAGGCAGAACCTGGTGCATGACTGAAAAATCAGAGACAAGGCAGTGTGAAGAAGAGGTATAATACAGATGGATCTATGTGAGTGATCACTAAAAGTGTAGATGTTTTGGTCTCACACTAATGCACATTGGAGAAAATCCTCCACAGCCAAGTCTCTCAACAGTCAGTTGAACAAGATAACCCACCTTGTGGAATGTCTGCCAGACTTTCCCTTTGTTAATCTTGGTGGTTCTGAAGAGCCAGTGAGGAGAATAATTATGGTGGCAGGGATGGAGACAATGTATGGGTTCAATAACCTGGACTTTTTCTCAAGTCTGTTACAGTTACTGCCACTTCTGAATACCCAGCTCTGTCAGCAGCAAGCACAGATGCTAAATCCTCCTTATGGCACAATTCGGGGAAACACAGTGGCTGAACTGGGTCAGTTACAGTAATGAGCCCCTTATACCTTGGAAGAGATGGTGGTTTACCCTTTCCAACAGGAACGTATACTCCCTATATTGGTGTGTCTTCTCTGTCTACCAGCTCATAGACCTATGTTGTTTGCTCAATGGAGAGTCTCTGCTGCCTCTTGCATTACTGTGGTTTCATCTTCTAACTTCACTGGTGGTGTCTGCCTTCCCCAGTGATTACGCCTGGCTTCAGCATAGCGTATGTCACACCCCTGAAGCATGAGTCACAACTGTGCCAGTGTCCAGGTCTGAACCAGCTGAAACTTGGAGTCTTCAGATTCTAACAGAAAGAGGTTCATATAACCTGGATGTACAGGGAGATAAATGTCCCATGGGACAAACTTGACTAATGAGGGACAAGAGACAGGAAGGATCCAGCATATAATTTTCATACTTTTTCTTCCCTTGAACTATTTCAAGGCACAGTGTTCCAGTGACTTCTCAAGGATGTTCTGCACACTTATACAGTCAGTTTTATTTTCTTGAAGATTTGGGCTCAATATATTATATTTGTTTACTGTCTTTCCTTGCCTCACAGTTTTTCTTTCTTTCTTTCTTTCTTTCTTTCTTTCTTTCTTTCTTTCTTTCTCTTTCTGTCTGTCTGTCTTTCTTTCTTTCTTTCTTTCTTTTTCTTTCTTTCCTTCTCTCTCTTTCTTTCCTTCCTTCCTTCCTCCCTCCCTCCCTCCTTTCTTTGTTTCTTCCTTTCTTTCTTTCTTTCCTTCTTTTTCTTCTCCTCTCTCTCTCTCTTTCTTTCTTTCTTTTTTTTTACTTTTGGTGCCCTGAGTTTGCACTCCAAATACATTACTAATATGTAAACTTGGCCCCAGTATGTTTTCTAGGCACCTAGGCTAAGGCAATCTAATTATTTTATTTAATCTTATTTGTATTTGAGAAAAGAAACTAGACTGAAACTTAATTACCGAACTACTAATTGTCCATGACATACCTATTATTGGCTAACTGATCTATAGAAAAAAGAAAAATATATGCGTGTGTGTGTGTCTACTTATATATGAACAAAATATCCAGAACTTATGTTTTTATAACAGAATGTTTCAATTTTAAACATTATTGATCATGCCACCACAATAAAATTTACATTAGTGAAAATTTACATTATGTCATGACTTTCCATATCCCTTCCTTCACCTCATAATTATTAATAATTATTTTATCATTTTTAAATCATTGAAGATTATATCATCTACTTTATAATTCCCCCAGATGTTACACTTACATATTTAAATGCTTTTAATGCTTCCCACTAAGACTTGCCAGTATTCCTTTTCCCTGAGACCCTAACTAAGCTCCCTTGACCTAATTAAGTTCCCTTAATTATTCTCCTTAATTGCATCAACAGTTTTATGAAGGCTTTGTTTTCTTCTTTACTGGTGTATTGCCTCATTTTGCAGAAGTATATCCTGAAATAGCTTTTTAGAAAAGGGTCTTGGAAAGATAAACTTTTTGGGTCTTTGTCTGAAAATGCCTTCTATCTAAAGTTATACTATGTAGTTTTCTACGCAGTTTAAGGATATAATTGTAGGTTGAGAATTAATCCCCTCAGAATGTTGAAAACACTGCTGTGCACCTTCTGAAACTTTGAGTATTGATTAAAAAATCTGTTACCAGTCTGATTTGCAGTCCTTTGTATGTGACCTGCTTTACTTTTCTTGAAAAATTCCCTTTAATTTTTGTTTTCTGAAATGCCATGAGGGTACATCTAGATACATGTTTTTGGTTCATTTATTCATGACTTCTCTCCATTTAAAAAGGATTATTACTTTGTTCCTCAGTTCTGGAAAATGTTACTGTATTTTTGTGAAATTATTGTTTTCTGTTTTTTTAATTCTCTCTGAAATCTTTATTAGTTAGATTTTGATCTCCACATTTTCTCCATATTTTCTTTTTTTTCTACTTTCTGGATCTTTCTTTAACTTTATCTCATGACATTCCTATTAAAAAACATATTCAGTTTATTTTGCCAGAATCAAATTTTATTTCACGTGGGGTCCTTTTTTGTTTTGTTTTTATTTGTTTGACATGCTTTTCATCACATGCTGGTCTTGAAATAATGAATGTCATCTGAAATCTCTATCAGAATGCTTAAAATGTCTTTCATATTATGTTCTATTCACAATCATAGTTTTTGTCAAAGAATAATTTTATGTTTAATTATGTGGTCTCTCATTTTTATGTTGCAATTTTTTCTTAAACATATGGTGCAATTGGTTATGCAATTTTATTTAAGAAAGAAGCAATGAAAAGCTATTGAAAGTTCTCTGTGTGTGAATAGGGATTATTTATTTGTGAAAGTTTAATAGAAGATAATTAGGCAGAAGACCAGCAGTTCTGTTAAGATGATCTCAGTATCTCAACAATGACCACCAATTATTGTGATCCTCCGTCATAAGTTAAGAGATGGAACATTTAATCCTTCTTCCCCCTCCTTCCAGCTCATCTCATGCGTTCCATTAATCATGTAGGATGTTTTTAGATCCTCTCTGAGTCTTTCCAGAGTTCTGAAAAGCAGAGCTGCAGTTCCTTTGTCAAGAGAATCTTACTATAAGAGTATTTTATACTGAAGCTTCTTCCTTTTTTGCTAAACCCATTATCACTCCTTCTTATGTTCCAATGATTTGTAGTAATCATCTTCTGATGTCCTCTCTGATGTGTTTATCTCGTTTGTATTTGTTCTCTAGTATTCTAATAGAGTATCAGAAGTGAAAATGATAAGTAAGTATGGAAGCCCCACTTAATAGTTAAAAGTAAATTGCACATGATGAAATCAACTAGAGATACATGATTATTTAATGTTAACTTGTAGTTCAGATATTTCAATAACAAAATCTCTTTAAAGAGAAAAAGTATATTTCCATTTCTTGCCACCATTTTTTTCAAAAAAGACAGTCCCCAATTTGTTCTAATCCCACATTATTATTAATTTTTACCATCAAAATTGATATATTACCACAATTAATTGATTAGCTGGGAAGTACTCACAGTGAGACCATTATTTATAATGTTTCCTGTCATGAGGATTCAAAGATACATGGAAAAATAAATGTTAAAGCAAAAATTGCACCAATACCAAGTTAAACAAGTAAAAAAGACCTTTAAGGCTATTGAAATAAGGGAGAGAGGTCAGAACTTAGTCTGAGCCCAACTCCCTGAAACAAAGGATGGGAGTTTTAAAGAGCTGGGCTGGGAGAAATCAAAGGCCATCTGGGTTTGCTGGCTGGCCTTGACCAAAGGAAAAGTGAAGTTTCTCCTATCTTTATGCCAGAAGGTAGTGTTACAATTTGGAGAAAGGCGCCTAGAAGTTAGGCTGCTACCCTCACACAGAAAGACAGGGATACTATCTTTCTTGATGAATACATTTCAAAGCGATGGCTTGCAAGTCTTTGAGAAAGACATTCCTGAGTTGAAAATGTGTCAAAAAGCTTTAAAAGAGATATCTCAAAGGGGGCAGAGAAACAATCTACAATTAAAAGCTTTCTAAAGTAAATGGTCTAAAAAAAGATGGTCAAGGCCTAGAGTTAGAAGAAAGCCTGTCTAAAGTTTAGTCCAGCTGAGAGGTAAGTTAAGATCTTCTTCGTCATAAAGCTGTAAGAAATTGTAGAGAATATTCTATACCCCTTTATTTGCAGGTAAGGGGACTGAGGCCTGGAGAAGTTAAATAGTTTTCACAGGAAAGCATGTGTAGTTGTTGGTAGGACCAAGGCCAAGTTACTTCCTCAAACTGTAGAATGCATTGTAATACTAGTCACAACACCCAGACTGTGGGATGCAGTAAATGGGATAGGTCTGTTCCACTAAATAAACTAACAACTTCTCATTTCCTTTATATTTATTAGCTATTCAGACCATGTGTGTATAACTTGCCCACCTTTTCTTATAGAATGCTTTTACCTTTCTCTAATTTAATCACATCATGTCCTGATATTTGTACAACGCTGTCATGAAGAAACAAACTTCAACTATAATGTACTGTGTGTGTGTGCTGTGTTCCAGTACTGTTTGAGACTCCATTAATACAAACTACTAAGACCTAAGTACTGAGTTTTGCTCTTAATCCCAGAGTGTGAAAGTTTAAGAGAGAAAACTATTTGGTCTGTTCATTGCAGTATAGTTTAAAAGCACTGGCTTGAAAGATCAGAAGGAGAACACCTAACTCTTAGCTTAGCTAGATATCAGCCCCAATAACTTGATAAAATCACTTACCTTCTCAGTTTTCTTATTCGTAGCCTGAAAGACCATTAATATTTCTTTGAACTCTGAAATTCTGATTCCATAAGATGTAATTATTTCATATCCATTGAAGTGTAAAAAGTGTAGACAGTTTTGTGCCCCTCCTAGGCACTGGTTAGTATTGTTCCACTTTTTCAGGCATGCAATTTTTTTCAAATGCTATTTCTTCCTGTCATCTACATTATTCTGAGGGAACAGGAGAGAGAACAGTTTATACTTTGATTCAGACAGCACTGGCCCTCCATAAGAGAGTACACGTTGCCTGAGAAGAAGACAAGCACCATCGGATTTTTTAATTTAATAGCCATTGTATTAGTCAGGGTTCTCCAGAGGGACAGAACTAATAGGATCTATGTATATATGAAAGGGAGCTTATAAGGAGAATTGACTTACACCATCACAAGGTAAAGTTCCATGATAGGCTGTCTGCTAGTTGAGGACCAAGGAAGCCAGTGGCAGATCAGTCCGAGTCCCAAAACCTCACAAGTAGGGAAACTGACAGTGCAGCCTTCAGTCTGTGGCCAAAGGCCCGAGGGTCCCTGGCAAACCACTGGTGTAAGTCCAAGAGTCCAAAAGCTAAAGAGCTTGGAGTCTGATGTTCAAGGCAAAAAGCATTCAATACAGGAGAAAGGCTGGAAGACTCAGAAAGTCTGCTTAGTCATCTTCTGTCTGCCTTTTCTAGCTCAGCTGGCGGCCCAGGGGATGGTGCTCATCCAGATTGAGGGTGGGTCTACCTCTCCCAGTTCACTGACTCAAATGTTAACCTCCTTTGGCAACACCCTCACAGACACACCCAGGATGAATACTTTGCATCCTTCAATCCGGTCAAGTAGACACTCAATATTAACTATCACAGCCATGACTTACATAGACTAGAGTAGTGATTGCTATGTAGAAAAAAATGAAGAAACACTGGTGGCCAAAGTGAAATCCAGAATAACTGGAGTGTTTTATAACAGGACATTATTTTTTCAGAAAGTATTAAAACAATCCAGCAGATGCCAAATACTATTGCTCAGTCCCTACTTATGAATATTTATGAATGTACATAAGTTTAATAAAAGAACTAAATGTGTATATACATGTGTACACAATTTTAAAAAAAACCTTTAATTTTTTTTTAAATCTAAAATACTGGTGTAATTTTAGGAATGATATTGGAAATAGCAATTATATACTCTCAATTTAACAGGAGTATAATTTATATCTCAAGCCTGTATGTCTCTCTAAACCTCAGACTTTGTAACCAAGTGCTTTCTTGATATTTCTAATCAAGGTGATAAATGCTAATAATATCTCAAATTTAATATGTCCAAAACTAAACCCCTACTATTCCATTCCAAATGTGCTCCTCTCTCAGTCTTCTTTATCTCAGTCATGAAAAGCTTTTTCTTCCAATTTCTCAAGCTAAAAACCTGCACTTATCTTGACTTATCTCTGCTTTTCACACCGTGTCTAACTCATCAGCAATTCCTGTAAGCTTTTCTTCAAAATACACCTACATCCTGACTACCTCTTACTGCTTCCATGATGATCAACTCTTTTCAAGACACCATCACCTCTTGCTTGGATTATTGCAGCAGCCTCAGAAATGGCCTCTGGCTTCTGCCATTACCTCCCCGCCCTTATAGTCTACTCTTCACACAGATGCAGAATAATCCTGCTGAAAGATAATCCAGATGATCTTCTTCTTCCACTCTGAAAGCTCCAGTGGTCCCCAGTTGCACTTGGGCAAAAGCCATTGTTTTCTTGATGACCCAAATCTCTAAACAATCTAACCCTCTCCCCCACTTTCCTCTCTGAATTCATTTCCTACTACTTTTCCTTTGGATCATTCCCTTTCAACCACACTGGTCTTCCTTCTTCCTTAATGAAAGTCAAAAGTGCTTCCACTTCCACTGCAGGGCAGTTGCCCTATCTGACCACTTTTCCTGGAATTCCTCTTCACGTGAGTGACTGCATGGCTTACTTTATCTTCTGCAGGTCCTTGTTCAAACATTAGCTTCTCATGAGCTATTCTCTGCTCCCTCTATCTAAAATTACACCACCATTATTGACTATACCCATTATTAAATTTTTCTCACTAACATTTTCTTTTCTTAGCACTTATTATCATCTAACATACATTACTTGTTCATCTTGTTATTTCTCTATTCAAATTAGAACACAGCTCTATGATGAAACATATTGTTTTTTGTTCTATTTTCAAAGTTGAATCCCAGCTACTAAAACAGTGCCTTATATAGCAGACATGCAGTAAATATTAGCTGGAATAAAGAATAAAGCCCACAATATGCTTTTGTTTCTGATTGTTTAAATAAACTTATTTAATCTTATTTTTGTTCAAACTGTAAAACATTATATACCTCACTCCAAAGTAGAATCCTCTTTCACCCATGTTAAGAGTATAAAAGGGTGAGGAGGTTAATGGTGAACAAAGAATTCTTAGACAGAGAGAGATGTTGGGTGCTGTGAGTTTTAATCCAAAGTGGAAGGAGGAGTGTCTGCTCCTCACCTGAAGATTAGGGAAGAATCATTTCATGAAACACACAGATAGTTTGTTGTACACAGTACAGTGGTGTAATTTATGGCTTGGAAACTTAAAGGTTAAGAGGCTGGTTAAGGCATACTTTCACCCCAGAGGGAAGTCCAAGTCTGATACCAGTAGTCCTAATATTGAGCTGAAGGTGAATATTCCAGAGGTGGACTCTATGCACAAAAGAAAAATCCAACTGGAAACTTCTTTTTTTTAATTTATTTTATTTTATTTTATTATTATTATACTTTAAGTTTTAGGGTGTGGGGGGAGGGGGGAGAGATAGCTTTAGGAGATATACCTAATGCTAAATGATGAGTTAATGGGTGCAGCACACCAGCATGGCACATGTATACATATGCAACTGGAAACTTCTTAAAAGAAATTTATCCAAAGGAGTCAAGTGGAACTCAACAGAAAGATAGGAAAGTGCACCCCTAAGCAGATAACCAATGGAGAATGCACCGTCTGCATCGAGGGAACTGCAGTGGTGAACTCTTCTAAGAACACAGGAAATTGTTGTAGAAGATAATGTCAGTTTTACATATTTTCAAAACTCAGAGCAGTATAATTATTCACAAATGATTGTAATAAGTAATTACATCATTCACACTTAAGTGAGAACTTTTCCTGCCCATTTTCTTCTCTCATTTCCTCTCTCTTATTGACTCTGGAAGGGCCAGAAATCACTGTTGGGAAGATGCAGGAGAAGAGCTAAATTATAAACTAGGAAAGAGAAAATCTGCCACCTGCATTTCTTTCTAATCAGTGGTGGGATCAGGTTGTAACATAAAAGAAACAGGAATTAAGCAGGTTAAAGTTTGATTATTATACTCATGGATATACTAATTACATAAATTCCTGTTAATTCTTGAAAATAACACAAAAATCATGAAACTATTGAATTTTATCGGGGGTGGAGGGTATTAACCCTATAGGATAAACTTAAGCAAGAATGGGAATTGAAAATTAAGTTGTTTATAATTACATCCCATGAAACATATTTGTTCAATGTTATTGTTACATTACGTGGTGAGAATCAAAACATTATGTACTTAGTAGAATTATTTGTATGTGAAATGCTTAGCTTTTTGGCATATGAAACATTGTCTTGTTAAAATTTTTCATGTTGAGACTCAATTATCTTCCTATTAACATTTGCTCAAATTCTGTGTGTCAAAAAATTGTCACTGCTACTTGACTCTTCCTTTGACCAAGGAGAATAAATACCCATGCTTCAAATATATTTCTCCACTAAAGGAGAAAAGCAATTGTACTCAATGTGTAGGTAGGTTATAACAACCACTAATTGACTTTGGTGAGCTGGAGAAATCAACCCACCTGTTCAGATTACTCTATAAGAATGCTACCAAGCTCAACAGAACACTGGCTTTCAATGTTCTGGGATAAATTATAACATGCTAGCAACGCAGCTAAGATTACTAATGCCAATCTAAGTTTAATAATAGAAATATACTCTTCATATTAAGGGAACTAGAACTACAGTTTATTCTGCATTGTTCAGATTACATAAAGAATATTGAATTTTATTGTCAGTCCTGTATTATTATAAAGAAGGTGCCAGTGTAAAATACATATACATGAAGTAATCTTAAAAAATTATATAATTTAATGAACATTAAAGAATTGAAGAGTAGATTATATATAAAAATGAAAGTTGCCCTCATTTAAAAATATTTTATATAGAATAAAAAAAGAATATAACAAAAAAATTAAAATAACAAATCAAAGCAAAAAATACTAAATTTCAATATTTACCACAGACATACAAATTAAAATTATTCTCATCATATTGGGTAGAAATTTTACATCTAGAGCTCCCAGGCAACATGGCTGAATAGGAACAGCTCCAGTCTGCAGCTCCCAGCTAGACCAATGCAGACGGCAGGTGATTTCTGCATTTCCAACTGAGGTACCTGGTTTATCTCAATGGGACTGGTGAGACAGTGGGTGCAGCCCACGGAGGGTGAGCAGAAGCAGGATGGGGTGTTACCTCATCTGGGAAGTGCAAGGGGTTGGGGAACTCCCTCCCCTAGCCAAGGGAAGCCGTGAGGGACTATGCTTTGAGGGACGGTACTATCCGGATCCAGATACTATGCTTTTTCCATGGTCCTCGCAACCCAGAGACCGGGAGATTTCCTCTGGTACCTACACCATAAGGGCCCTAGGTTTCTAGCACAAAACTGGGTGGCCGTTTGGGCAGACACTGAGCTAGCTGCAGGAGTTTATTTGTTTTTTGTTTTTTTGTTTTTTCTACCCCAGCAGTCCCTGGAACACCAGAGAGACAAAACAATTCACTCCCCTGGAAAGGGTGGTGAAGCCAGGGAGCCAAGTGGTCTCCCTCAGCAGATCCCACCCCCACAGAGCCCAGCAAGCTAAGATCCACTGACTTGAAATTCTTGCTGCCAGCACAGCAGTCTGAAGTCGACCTGGGACACTCAAGCTTGGTGAGAGGAGGGGCATCCGCCATTACTGAAGCTTCAGTAGGCAGTTTTCCCCTCACAGTGTAAACAAAGCCTCCAGGAATTTTGGACTGGGCAGAGCCCGACACAGCGTCACAAAGCCACTGTAACCAGACTGCCTCTTTAGATTCCTCCTCTCGGGGTAGGGCATCTCTGAAAGAAAGGCAGCAGCCCCGGTAAGGGGCTTATAGATAAAAGTCCCATCTCCCTGGGACAGAGCATCTGGAGGAAGGGGCAGCTGTGCTCAGCTTCAGCAGACTTAAACGTTCCTGCCTGCTGGCGGATCTCCCAGTGGATCTGCCTGCTGGGGGATCTCCTAGCTCGAGCTCTGCTAAGGGACAGACTGCCTCCTCAAGTGGGTCCCTGACCCCCATGCCTCCTGATGGGGAGTCACCTCCCAACAGGGTTGACAGACACCTCATACAGGAGAGCTTCAGCTGGCATCTGGCAGATGCCCCTCTGGTACAAAGTTTCCAGAGGAGGGAGCAAGCAGCAGTCTTTGCTGTTCTGCAGCCTCCACTGGTGATGCCCAGGAAAACAGAGTCTGGAGTGGACCCCCAGCAAACTCCAGTAGACTTGCAGCAGAGGGGCCTGACTGTTAGAAGGAAAACTAACAAACAGAAAGCAATAGCATCTACATCAACAAAAAGGGTGACCACAGAAAAACTCCATCCAAAGGTCACCAACCACAAAGAACAAAGGTAGATAAATCCATGAAGATGAGGAAAAACCAGCGCAAAAAGGCTGAAAATTCCAAAAACCGAATGTATCTTCTCCTCCCAAGGATCATAACTCCTCACCAGCAAGGGAAAAAAACTGGATGGAGAATGAGTTTGATGAATTGACAGAAGTAGGCTTCAGAAGGGGGTTAATTCAAACTCCTCCAAGCTAAAGGAGCATGTTCTAACCCAATGCAAGGAAGCTAAGAACTTTGATAAAGGGTTAGAGGAATTGCTTACTAGAATAACCAGTTTAGAGAAGAACATAAATGACCCAATGGAGCTGAAAAACACAGCACGAGAACTTCATGAAGCATACCAAGTATCAATAGCTGAATTGATCAAGCAGAAGAAAGGTTATCAGAGATTGAAGATCAACTTAATGAAAGAAAGCGTGAAGATTAGAGAAAAAAGAATGAAAAGGAATGAACAAAGCCTCCAAGAAATATGGGACTATGTGAAAAGACCAAACCTACGTTTGATTGGTGTACCTGACACTGACAGGGAGAATGGAATCAAGTTGGAAAACACACTTCAGGATATTATCCAGAACTTCCCCAACCTAGCAAGACAGGGCAGCATTCAAATTCAGGAAATACAGAGAACACCACAAAGATACTCCTCGAGAAGAGCAACCCAAGACACATAATCATCAGATTCACCAAGGTCAAAATACAGGAAAAAATGGTAAGGACAGCCAGAGAGAAAGGTTGAGTTACCACAAAGGGATGTCCATCAGACTAACAGTGGATCTCTCTGCAGAAACCCTACAAGCCAGAAGACAGTGTGGGCCAATATTCACATTCTTAAATAAAATAATTTTCAATCCAGAATTTCATATCCAGCCAAACTAAGCTTCAACAGTGAAAGAGAAATAAGCAAATGCTGAGGGATTTTTGTCACCACGAGGCCTGCCTTACAAGAGCTCCTGAAGGAAGCAGTAAATATGGAAAGGAAAAACTGGTACCAGCCACTGCAAAAACAAACCAAAATGTAAAGACCATCGACACTATGAAGAAACTGCATCAACTAATGGGCAAAATAACCAGCTAGCATCATAATGACAGGATCAAATTCACACATAACAATATTAACCTTAAATGTAAACAGGCTAAATGCCCTAATTAAAAGACACACACTGGCAACTTAGATAAAGAGTCAAGACCCATTGATAAAATCAACCACATAATTGGAAGTAAAACAGCCCTCAGCAAATGCAAAAGAATGTAAATCATAACAAACTGTCTCTCAGATCACAGTGCATTCAAATTAGAACTCAGGATTAAGAAACTCACTCAAAACTGCACAGCTACGTGGAACATGAACAACCTGCTCCTGAATGACTACTGGTTAAATAACGAAATGAAGGCAGAACTAGTTCTTTGAAACCAACGAGAACAAAGCTACAATGTACCAGAATCTCTCCGACACAGCAAGAGCAGTGTTTAGACGGCAATTTATAGCACTAAATGCCCATAGGAGAAAGCAGGAAAGATCTAAAATTGAAACCCTAATATCACAATTAAAAGAACTAGAGAAGCAAGAGCAAACAAATTCAAGAGTTTGCAGAAGACAAGAAATAACTAAGATCAGAGCAGGACTCAAGGAGATAGAGACACAAAAAACCCTTCAAAAATCAATGATTCCAAGAGCTGGTTTTTTGAAAAGATTAACAAAATAGGTAGACAGCTAGCCAGACTAATAAAGAAGAAAAGAGAGAAGAATTAAACAGACATAATAAAAAATGATAGGCTGGGTGCCGTGGCTCAGGCCTGTAATCCCCGCACTTTGGGAGGCCGAGGCAGGCGGATCACGAGGTCAGGAGATCGAGAGCATCCTGGCTAACACGGTGAAACCCCATCTCTACTAAAAAAAATACAAAAAATTAGCCAGGCGTGGTGGTGGGTGCCTGTATTCCGAGCTACTCGGGAGGCTGAGGCAGGAGAATGGCGTGAACCCAGGAGGCGGAGCTTGCAGTGAGGCGAGATTGTGCCAATGCACTCCAGCCTGGACAACAGAGTGAGACTCCATCTCAAAAAAAAAAAAAAAACTGATAAAGAGGAGATTACCACTGATCCCACAGAAATACATACTACCATCAGAGAATACTATGAACACCTCTACGCAAATAAATTAGAAAATCTAGAAGAAATTGTTAAGTTCCTGGACATATATACCCTCCCAAGACTATACCAGGAAGAAGTTGAATCCCTGAATAGACAAATAACAAGTTCTGAAATTGAAGCAGTAATTAATAGCCTACCAACCAAAAAAAGCCCAGTACCAGACGGATTCACAGCCGAATTCTACCAGAGGTACAAAGAGGAGCTGGTACCATGCCTTCTGAAACTATTCCAAGCTATACAAAAAGAGGGTGTCCTGCTAACTCATGTTATGTATGAGGCCAACATCATCCTGATAGCAAAACCTGGCAGGCAGGGACATAACAAAAGAAAAGAAAATTTTAGGCCAATATCACTGATAAACATCAATGCGAAAATCCTCAATAAGATACTGGCAACCCGAATCCAGCAGCACATCAAAAAGCTTATCCACCATGATCAAGTGTGCTTCATCCATGGGATGCAAGGGTGGTTCAACATATGTAAATCAATAAATGTAATCCATTACATAAACAGAACCAATGACAAAAACCACATGATCATCTCAATAGATGCAGGAAAGGCCTTCAAAAAAATACAACACCCCTTCATGCTGAAAACACTCAATAAACTAGGTATTGATTGAACATCTCTCGACATAATAAGAGCTATTTATGACAAACCCACAGCCAATATCATACTGAATGGGCAAAAGCTGGAAGCATTCCCTTTGAAAACTGGCACAAGACAAGGATCCCCTCTCTCACCACTCCTGTTTAACATAGTATTGGAAGTTCTGGCCAGAGCAATCAGGCAAGAGAAAGAAATAAAGTGTATTTAAATAGGAAGAGAAGAAGTCAAATTGTCTCTGTTTGCAGATTGTATATTTAGAAAACCCAATGGTCTCAGTCCAAAATCTCCTTAAGCTGATGAACAATTTCAGCAAATCTCAGAATATAAAATCAATGTGCAAAAATCACAAGCATTCCTATACACCGATAATAGACAAACAGCCAAATCATAAGCAAAAAAAATACTACAAGGCTATGGTCACCAAAACATCATGGTACTGGTACCAAAACAGATATATAGACCAATGGAACAGGATACAGTATTCAGAAATAACACCACACATCTACAGTCATTTGATCTTTGAGAAACCTGACAAAAACAAGAAATGGGGAAAGGATTCCCTATTTAATAAATAGTGTTGGGAAAACTGGCTAGTCATATGCAGAAAACTGAAACTGGACGCCTTCCTTACACCTTATACAAAAATTAACTCAAGATGGATTAAAGATTTAAATGTAAGACCTAAGCCGTAGAAACCCTAGAAGAAAACCCAGGCAATAGCATTCAGGACAGGCATGGGCAAAGACTTCATGACAAAAACACTAAAAGCAATGGCAACAAAAGCCAAAATTGACAAATAGGATCTAATTAAACTAAAAAGCTTCTGCACAGCAACAGAAAACATCATCAGTGAACAGGCAACCAACAGAATGGGAGAAATTTTTTTCAAACTATACATTTGACAAAGGGCTAGTAACCAGAATCTACAAGGAACATAAAAAAAATCACAAGAAAAAACAACCCCATCAAACATTGGGCAAAAGATATGAAGAGACACTTCTCAAAACAAGACGTTTATGCAGCCAACAAACATATGAAAAAAAAGCTCATCATCACTGGTCATTAGAGCAATGCAAATCAAAATCACAATGAGATACCATCTCATGCCAGTTAAATTGGCGTCATTAAAAAGTCAGGAAACAATAGATGCTGGAGAGGATGTGGAGAAATCGAAACACTTTTACACTGTTGATGGGAGTGTAAATTAGTTCATCCATTATGGAAGACAGTGTGGTGATTCCTCAAGGATCTAGAACCAGAAATACCATTTGATCCAGCAATCCCATTACTGGGTATATACCCAAAGGATTATAAATCATTCTACTATAAAGACACATGCACACGTATGTTTATTGCAGCACTGTTCACAATAGCAAAGACTTGGAGCCGACCCAAATGCCAATCAATGTTAGCCTGGATAAAGAAAATGTGGCACATATACACCATGCAATAATATGCAGCCATAAAAAATGAGTTCATGTCCTTTGCAGGGACACGGATGAAGTCGGAAACCCTCATTCTCAGCAACTAACACAGGAACAGAAAACCAGACACTGCATGTTCTCACTCTTAAGTGGGAGTTGAGCAATGAGAACATACGGGCTCAAGGAGGGGAAAATCACACACTGGGAGCTATTGCAGGGTGGGGGCCAAGGGGAGGGATAGCATTAGAAGAAATACCTAATATAGAAGACAAGTTGATGGGTGCAGCAAATCACCATGGCACATGTATACTTATGTAACAAACCTGCACGTTGTCTACATGTATCCCAGAATTTAAAGTATATATATACATATATATATATGAAATATAACAAAATCCAGCAAAAATATTGTTACAGTAATAAGTAAATAAATAATTAAAAAATAAAATGCAAAACAAAAATTAATTTTACATCTAATAGTACAAACGTTGGAGAGAATGTGGAGCAAAAGGAATTTTCACGTGCTGGTGGTGGGAGTATAGTTTGGAATAATTATTTTGGATAATATTGTGATATTATCTAGTAAAATTTAGGATGCATATATCCTATGTCAGAGAAATCACACTACTGAGTATGTATCCTTCAGAAACTAATATATCTAAATGTTCAGAACACATGTATAAGCGTGTTCACTGGCTTTAGGGATGAAAAAAATACATGATAGTATATTCATACAACAGCATATTAAAAAGCACTCAAAATAAACAGTACTATGGTACTACAACATGCTCAGTCTTACAACTAGAGTGGAAAAAGCAAGACACAAAATAATACAAATGAAATACTTCCATTAAAATGAAGTTCAAAAAACAGGTAAAACGATTGTATAATTTAGGAAGGCATACATATGTGGGAAAATAAATATAAGGAAATACAAATCTATTTCTATTTAAAAAATAAGGAAATTCTTACATACCTCATCAGGATAATAATTACCTCTAGAAGAGATGGACTGAGTGGTATGAGAAAGAACATATGTGCATCTCTTGGCTTCTGACAGTGTTTTGTTTATTGATTTGTGTGATGGTTACATATATATCCACATTAGAATCACTCGGTACATTTTTCCATATAAGAGTTATAGTTAATAGTGAAAACACGTTAGGGCCATATAGACAAAGCACTGGTTATTTCAGATGTTAGAAAGAAACATGAGAGAGCTATACTTTGATATCATAGTAAGGGTCAGAAACAGTATGCATGGGTACAAGTTAACAGTGATGCAAAGTTCATGTCAATGAAATAATGTACTTTCTAATACCTAGAGCTATCCATACATGAAAGGAACTGCTTCTGATCTTCTAACCTCCCTATCACGCAAGACCTCCATAAAGTCCTATATGATTATCACTCAGAAGTACTATGGAAAGAATCCATAATTTGAGTGCAAATTGAATTTTGTAAATTCCAATTTTTGCATTCTATAATCTTGTACAAGGTTTCTGTTTTTACCATGCTTGACTGACCTGATATAACTATTCCTAATAATTCTCCTGCTTGTCACATGAATATAGAATGTTTGCTGGGGACATGTTCCGCCTTATTTGGGATTCAAAGTCTTAGCTTGTTAGTTTCTCACCTCTGCTCTAAGGGTTACAAATTAGGACATTTTAAAAAGGCGAACCCAGTGAATGTTGCTGTCTAGTGGGTGCTCCTTCTACCTGGAGAGCAGAGCATACAATTTTAATCAATCCTCTCCAAGAAGCTCAGCTGCAAAAATATGGGAAGAAATGTCATTGATCACCTTATCCCTCTGAAATAAAATACTTAAAGCATAAAGACTAGCTTTTTCTTCTTATTTGGTCAAATGACCTTTAAATGTAAACTTGAAGTAATATCCCTGTCATTTGTAGTTCCTGTAAAATACATGAAGCTAACCTGAAACATGTAACATTGGAAATTGATTCCTGCAATAAATAAACTTAAGCAGATGAAACAAATGAGAAAAAAATGAGAAGAAACATAAATTATGAGACATTGACAGGAATAAGGCAATGCTAAGAGAACAAGGAAAGTTTAATAAAGATAAATTTTGCTTGAGGTGCTTTGACTACTCAGTGAAAACTAAATACTGCATAAAACAATTTTTCTCTGTTTAGCTTCAAGAAAGAGAAGGTGGAATAAGTATTTGAATCACATTTTGGTTGTTTTGCCATCTGTGGTGTGTTTAGAAAGCAGCAACAATTCTCCTTGAATAAATCTGTTCTCAGATGTAAAAATGATCGAATCTTCTCACTAGATAATACAGTTAGCATATCTCAATAGTTTGGGAAAATAAGCAAGAAAATAGATGCAAAGCCTGTGTATCAATCAGATGGATTAGGTTGTTGTACACTTAGAAACAACTTCAAAATCTTAATACCCTAAATTAATAAGGTTTATATTTCACTCATGCCACACATCCATTTTATGTTGGCTGGGGCCTATGCTCCATCTTTCTTCACTTGCAATGGAACTCAGTTTAAGATCTCAAATATTATCAGGCTCTGTGTCTAAGGGAAAGAAATATGTGAAGGTTATTGAATGGAGAATAAATGCCCTAGCCTGCAAGCTGTACAGGCTTTCTGAAAATAGCTCTGATTAGAACTGCTCACAAAGACCTACCTAACTACCAGGGGGTCAAACATTGTAGTCTTCATGTGGCTATGAATTCCTTGTCAATCCTCTATTTGACAGATTGTTTCTATAGTCTCACCCCTTGAATTTAGGCAGGCTTAGTAACTAGTTTTACCAAGAGAATAAAAGAAAATGATCAGCACTAATTTCCAGGCATCACTTTTAAGAGACTGGCAACCTCCACTTTCTACTCTTGGAATGCTCACATCAGAGCAGTTGCTATGTAAGATTTATGACTTCCCCAGTACTGCCATGGTATGAGAAAGTCGAATGGAGACACATGGGGAAGATGCATGGAGAGGGTTGCCTGGCCAGCAGACATAACATGGAAAACTGAACAGCACATCCAACAGCCTGATCCAAGGCCTCAGAGATGTGGCTCCAGTCAACTCATCATATCTGTAATTGAACACTGAAGCCACCACAAATGAGGAGGCACCAGTTATCACAGAGCCAACATGAGCCATCCCCACTGTACTGCCTCATGTATGACCCACATAATAGAAAATATAATGAAATTGTTGTTGGTTTACTCAACTAAATTTTAAGGTGGTTCTCTATGCAGCAATGGAAAACCAGAACCTGCATTATGAGCCGGGAAAGTGAGGAGCAGGAAATATTTTGTACGTGTATAACTAACACTGTCTCTTTCAAAACCGCAGCACTCCTTTATAAACAGTATTGATGGTTTTCTAAATGCTTTCTCCATCTGATTTATTCTTCAGACTCTTCTTTCTTCAGTGACTGATAAATTTCTTCCTTAGAGATTTTAATCTGGGGATTTTGATTGCATTATATACATTTCACCTAAAAATCCAAAACTCATCTGCCCCTAGAGCTCTATGATTTCAGAAGAATTTAGGGCAGGGATAAACTCTTATGCACACATAGAACAGAACAGAAAATAGTAGAAAAGTTGGATTATAGAAATGAAGTGAAAATAGCCTGGATGCTAGAAAATGTATTGTTCTTCCTTCTATTTTCCCTCATAGGAGTCAAGAGGGACGTGAGAAACTCTTTGTGCTCTGAGTGGAACATCTTCCTGGCCTCTGTATCTCTGGGCAGAGAGAAACTCCGCAACTTGCTGGCAAAATAGTTACCCTTTCCTTTCCCACAGCACTTCCATCCTGGCCTCTACCCTGCATTTGGAGGATATCTGGACTAATCTCAGGTTATTGTTCATTCCCTGTTGTCTATTTCTCATTTGTTTCTAAGCACACTGGAGAAAATACCCATCTGTGCCCGGTATGAGACTCCTTTTTTCTCTCCCCTCCCATAGTACTTATCACTCATGACATATTGTATTTTAACTTATTTGGCCATGTTTATTCTACAGCCTTCACCCTAGAATATATGCTTCATGCAGGCATAGACATGTGTCTGTTTTGTTACTGGCTGTACCTCCAAGACTTAGAACAGCGCCTGGAACAGATTACATTTCCATTAAATTTTGAAAAATGTGTGTTTCCATGGACAGGTAAACAAATGCAAAGGAAAAATAGATGAAAGTTTTTAGCCTTATAGATACGACCCCAAAATTGTAGTCATTGGAATTGTCCTGTAGACAAGATATATTCAACTCTTTGATTTGATTTAATTCCGTAATCCCAATGAACTTTATATAATGTTGCATTTTTAAAAGTATACAAACAACAACCATGAGAAATGCTAAAAATAAGTAATACAGGACATGGAGACCCACTTTAGTCAGGCAGAAACTGTGTTGGTGACTAGAGAAAAGGGAATCACTTTTTAATTACTGTCTTGATATACTTATAGGTGACTTTTTCACTTATTTCCCTTTTGGTCCTCTGTTTACAATCCGAATTAATCATTCACCAAGTGCATGGTGGTTATCACCCTGTTAGTGACTGCATTTCTTCCAAAGATGTTAAAAATTTGAGAGATCAGAGCCATTCACACACCTCATCATATTATCCTTTAAATAAAATGTTTTATTCAAAGTATTAAATGTAGCAACATTAAAATCAAAACTCTGTAATAAAATGTAATACACATAAAAGAAACAAAAAGGAAGAAATATCTATGTTTCCATGAAATGTTAACTAATAAAAATTATAAGACATGACAGGTAAGAAAAGTCGTGTACATCCAGTAGAATTGTGGAAGACACCAAAATGGATAAAAGCCAGAGAAATTGTATCCCAATGAGAAAAAGATAAAAACATGATGACTTCAGAATCATTTTTTAAAATACCTTCTGTATAAGGGAGAACATTTAAAGAAAAATACAGTCCTAATTTGCACTAAATTAATGTAAATATTAATATTATATAAATTATACCTAGGAAATTTCATGAATTTTGGTTAGTGTAAAGATAATGCAGGTCAATTCTTACATTTATACATGTATAGCTTACCTGGTACATTACATTGGCAGGACTTTTCTTTCTTTCTTTCTTTTTTTATTTCAATAGGTTTTTGGGAAACAGGTGATGTTTGGTTACATGAATAAATTCTTCAGTGGTGGTTTCTGAGATTTTGGTGCACCCATCACGTGAGCAGTGTACACTGTACCCAGTGTGTATTCTTTTATCCTTCACCCTGCTTCCGTCCTTTCCCCCGAGTCCCCATAGTCCACTGTATCATTCTTATGCCTTTGCATCCTCATAGCTTAGCTCCTAGAGAGTGGTAGGACTTTTTTACTCTTCAATTAAACCTCCTAGTTCTCAGATTTTTCTTCATCTATTTTTCTCCATGCATTTAAAGCAGAAAAGATAACTTGTGTCAATTAGAGAACCGTTAGTGAAAATTCTATTTTTGATAATATAACAAAAGTTATTCACTCCTTAATTACTTTAACTTTTCTGACTCTTATGTGAACTAAAATTTAAAATGTTTTTACCAGAAAATTTTACATGTCCCTGGTGTAGACAGAAATCTCAGTCAAAGGCAGATGTCATTTCCTAAAGGGTCTGTATTATATTGAAGAAGAGGTATTCAACAAATACCTAACTTCTATAGGCCAACAAAGTTTAAAAACAGACTTAATATCATTTTACCTACATGAGTTAATACTTTATTTTCTAACTCAAATTGCTGAGAAGCACACATACACCAAGAATTGTTCTTTTCTTTTTTTAATAATTGTGGTTGCCTTGATGGTTTTGTCCTGAGCCAGCAATGCATTTGTGAGCCACTTGAGATGTAATCAGAGGCATATATTTGAAAGAATCTTCAGGCCTTGGTGTGCAGTAATAAATGTGAGAACAAATTCACTCAACCAAACAAGTCTATCTGTTTATAAAAAATTGGTCTTCAGACTCGGCTTACTGATATTTCTAGTTTACTTCATTGATCCCACTATCTCTCTCTTATACAAAATTGTGTACCCTCTAAGGGATCATTCATGGGCTCCACATCCATTCCAGTTACTGCCCTATAGATCTGCTCCTCTTTACAGCAAAACAAATCAAAAGAAATGTTTCTATGAAGTCTTCAGGGCCTCTCCTCCATTTCTCTTGCACTCATTCCAGTCAATGTTTTGCCCTCACACTTGAAGGAGTCCCTGTTTCTAATTGCTCAGATTGCCAAAGCCAATGGTCAGTTCCCAGCTTTTACTCAGTCTATCAAAAGCATTTCATGCAGTTGGTCATGTCATCTTTCTTGATATACTTTCTTTGATTAGCTTTATCTGTCTGTTTCTGTCACACACAGACACTGTCTCTTTTTGTTTTCTTTTTTCTTTTAATTTTTTTAGATAGAACCTCTCTCTGTCACCCCAGCTGGAGTACAGCGACACAATCTTGGCTCACTGCAACCTCTGCTTCCCAGGTTCAAGCAATCCTCCTGCCTCAGCCTCCCAAGTAGATGAGATTACAAGCACAGGCCACCACGCCCAGCTAATTTTTGTATTTTTAGTAGAGACGGGGTTTTACCATATTGGCCAGGTTGGTCTCGAACTCCTGATCTCGTTATCTGCCCACCTTGGCCTCCGAAAGTGTTAGGATTACAGGCTTGAGCCACAGCGCCTGGCTGACACTGTCTCTTTTTCTCTCTCTCCTCCTCCTCCTTCTCCTCCTCCTCCTGCCTCCTGATTTTCTCAGTGTTACCGGTTTCTTCTTATCTACTCATTTTTTAAACCAGAATGCCCCAGGGTTCAGACCAGAGACTGCTTCTCTCTATTCTCTCTCCTTACTCTGTGGGTGTTCTTACATAGTCTTATACCTTTAAATTCCACATAGTAAAGACTCATTTCCAAATTTATAAACTTAAAACTTGTATGTCCAACTTTCTGTTCACACCGTCAATTGAATGACTAAAGGGCATCTCAAATTTAACATACCCCTAATTGCTCTCTTAATTTCCACCAACTAGCCCATTTTTCCTAAAAGATTTTCATCCCACAATCTTTCCCATCTCAGGAAATGGTAACTCCATGCTGTCAGTAACGGTGACACACAGCATAACCTAGGAGTCATTACTGACTCTTCTCTTAAGTGATTCTAATAAATCATTAAACCATAAGTGACCTATCTTTAAAACATATCTGTACCACTATTACCGGATCTCAAAGGCCATTATCTCTCTCAGAAATATCGCTGAAACATCCTAGGCTGATAATTTGTTCCCACCATTGCCCTCCCAAAATCTATTCTCAAAACAGCAGCCACAGTACTCCTTTCAAAAACATATGTCTGATCATGTCACTCCTCTGTTAACTACACTACGATGATTTTTCCGTCTCAATTAGCTGTTACCATGACTACTGTGATCTAGATCTTTGCTATCTCTCCACACTTGCTTATCTCTTATGACTTTCCCCAACCTCACCCCACCTCAGCTCATTCTATACTCACCAGACTTGTTTTTCTTGAAAAATCCATGCATGCTCTTTCATGAATATTTGCACTTTCTAATTATTCTTCCTGGAGAAGTCTTCCCACATATAACTGTATTGTCTGTTCTGTCATTTTATTAAGGTCTCTATACAAACATCGTGTTATCAAAGAATTTCCTTTTATTCCTTGCACCTCATCCCACCACAGCAAATATGTCCTATTCACAGTGGCTTACATTTTTCTTAGTCAACTGTACATATCACTATCTGATAATTTGTTTGTTTTTTAATATATTTGTTTCTTTTTTACCATCCAGCATATAAATAAGCTCCATAAAGGTAAGGACTTTGTTTTGATCAATGCGGTATTTATAGCTCTGAGGATAGAACTTGGCACTTCACACATTTCCTCAGCATATTAGGGGTTTATAATCTGAAGACAAAGTATATCCTATGTGACTCAGAAAGGATCCTGAGGAGCTGCATCTGGAAGTTTCTTGGGACTCCAATGTTTGCCTGTGCTTTCTTTCTCTATGCTACCATAACCTTTACTTTTATTAAAGCCTTAAATGAACACCTGCAAATGTCTTGTATTTTCAATCATCCAAACCTGTGTAATTGATGCAAAAGAATATCATTAAAGTGAAAAGAGAAACCCAAGAAGAAAAATAATTGTAATGCATGTATCCAACAAAACACTCATATTCAGAATATATAAATTAGTAAAAAATAATAAGCAGACACTTCAGAAGAAAAATGGGCAATGGACTTGAACAGAGATTTCACATGATTGATTTTACAGCAGCTAACAGAATTATTAAAAAGGTAATCAACTTCATTAGCCATCAGGGGAAATTCAAAATAAAACCAAATTCAATACTATTTCCTACTCACCAAAATCGCTTAAAGTTTCAGCTAATATCAAACGTATATCAAGGATATGGAACAACCAGGATTTTCAGTCACTGCTGGTGAGAATAACATTGGTACAAGTGCTTTGAAAAACTATTGTCAATTGCTACAAAAGTTGCATCTTTTCATATCCTATGACTTAGCAATTTCATTTCTATTCATAAGTCCAATAACCAGAGGAATAGAACACATGCATATAGCTCATGAAAAACAATTAAATAGATGAAAAACAAGTTCCTTACAGCATTATGTATAATAGCTTAAACTTAAAATGTCTTGAAAATCCTTCAACAGTAGAATGAATAAATAAGGTTTTGCATGTTCATATACTAGAAAACTACACAGCAATGATAATTGCAAAAGTAAATACATTAAACAATTTGGATTAAGTCTGCCAAACATAATATTTAGCAAAATATCAGACACAAAAGAGGACATTCTGTATGATTGAAGTTAGAAAATCTTTAAAAAGAAGAAAAACCTAATCTATGCTATTAGAAGTGAGGATAAATGGAGCATCTGGTGAGCTGATATTTCTTTATTGATTTACATATTGGTTACATGAGTGTTTTAATAATGCAAAAATTCTTTCAGTTGTGTCCTTATGTGTAATTTTATGTGCTTATATTTAAATAAATGTTAAGAATTAAATCATGAGTAAATACCCATATAATCCAACAATCCTTAAAACTATTATGTTTATTTTCAAAATAGCACATAGTATTAGTGGAACAAAATATATTTAACTAATAACTACATGTTAGACATTGCTTAAAATTTGTTATTTTTATAAATGCCATTGATATCTCCATGTAGCCTTCAATGTGGAGCTCTCTGGTTATTTTATAAAATTCTAGAAGTGGAAATGTTTAATAAAAAGTTAAGAACAATTTTTCAAGTCTTGGTATAAAGTGACAACTTGCCCTCTAGAGAGTTGACACTATGAAAAATTATTCTAATATCTCTAGGTTATCTTCATACAATAAGATAAAACCAAAGGAGATGGAACAAATATGGAATTGCCTCCTGCTGCCTCCACAGTCCTGAAAGGTTTTTATTTCCTTTAAAATATATTGCCTTTGGCATGAGATTTTTCCATCAAGGGTTTATTCAAGGCAACCAGTGCATGAAAATTTCCACATTATAATTTTCTAAATAGTCTTTCATGAACAGTACCACAATATGTTTCCATTCAAGGCAAGGAAAAATGCCTGCTTTGTCCAAGCCCTACCAATTTTTATATCATACTTTTCTTTCATTAACCTGTGACTCCATGCATTTGATTGTTTTCCTGTTCCTATTCCATGGCATTTTACCCACATTTTCATGATTTTATTAGTTTTGTTAAAATTTTCTGTCAAACCTCATCTCACTCATACCTTAAGTCTTCATTCAAGGTCTGTCACTTTCACAAACATTATTCTAAGTCTTGCCAAATCTGAGCCTCTTCTTTGCTGAATATCCAGAGCACTTGGGCCTAGACTGCTCATTTTTCTTTTTGGAAGCAATGACTTACTAAATGCCGTCTTAAATTTTCCCCATAGGAAACAAATATTATGCATAGGATTTTCTTCCTTGCTAGAATGGGTGTTTTTTTGTAGACATAGCTGTGTTATTTATCTGTGTATTTCAAACTCTCAACAAGAGAATGGCACATCATAGGTGCTAAATAATTGTTTTGTAAAAATTAATGGTTTATTGAAGACTAAACTTCTCACATCAGCTACTCACACTAAAGTATTTTACAGTAAAATAACGGAAAAAAAGTGCACCTTGGTTGAAAATTAACTATGTAATTTTAAGATTTAGTTTGGGTTATACACAAAAGACACAGTCTGTATAGTAAATACTCTAACTTTTCAGTACCCAATATGGCAGCAATTAGCCAAAAGTACCTACTGAGCACTTAAAATGTGAGTAACCTGAATTGATGTGTGCTGTGAGTGCAAAATACACATCAGATGCTAAAGATTTTGAAGAAAAGATAATGTAAAATATCTCAGTAATAATTTTATATATATTTCACAATGAAATAATATTTTGGACATTGTGATAAAACATATTATTAAAATAAGTTTTGCCTTGATTTTAATGTGCTTTTGCCTTTTTAATACATCTACTAGAAAATTTAAAATTAAAACTGTACATTTCTGTTGAATAACAGTTTCATAAGTCCTTTTAGGATATAATATCTATTATTAAAATATAAAGATACGTTAGAAAATGCATAAGCTAAATTTATCCCTATCGTCAAGCAGAAATTGGAATGATTCATATATAAAAGTAAAGCTTGCTGAAGTATATCAAAGTGAACCAGAGAGTTAAGATGTGAAAATATCACGCTAAAGTTTATGGAGGCTTAGACATTAATGTTCTAAAGACATTCTGAACATTTATGTTTGTTCTTCCTGAGATATTTGAAGTAAATAATTCCAAATTATTTTTCCTTCTCTAAAAGTGTCTGATAGTTCTACAAAAAATTGTGGAAGGCGTCTGTTTGCATGTCTGAAATCAATAAGGATTGTTTTGTGTTTATTTGCTTAGGAAAAGAAATTGGAGAGATTCGCCTTGAAAATAAGCCTTCATATTAGTGACTTCCTTCTTTTAAAGGACATCGAACAAGTTTTGTGAGTCCCTTAATTTTTTACACAAGTATTTACTATTCTATTATATTATAATCTTCATTATTCTATATTTCTTTTCTTCATACTACTTGCATTCTTCACATTTCAGTTTATCACATGTATAGAAAGAAAAATGAATTTTTATAAAAAGCAACAGTGTGTGTATGTGTGTGTGTCTGTCTGTGTGTGTGTGTGTGTGAGAGAGAGAGAGAGAGAGAGAGCAGAGAGAGAAGAGAGAGAAGCCCACATTCCTAGTTATTGACCTATCATATTTGTTGACACTGCCTCTAATCTTCCCTATCAGTGCCAATTCATAAAATTTTGGTTACCCCTTCACTTTCTCACTAAGTTCACCAATGACTTAAAATTTTTTTTCAAGATTCTCTTTATTTTTTAGGTATAAATAACAGTTTCCTTTATTCTGTGCATTATATGTAACCATTATTTTGCTTAGTGTTTTCTTTTTAACTTTTGTTTTAAGTTCAAGGATACAAGTATAGATTTGTTACATAGGTAAATTTGTGTTATTGGGGGTTAACAGAGACAAGGTCTTGCTCTGTCACCCACATTGGAGTGCAGTGGTATGCTCATAGCTCAATGCAGCCTTGAACTCCTGGGTCAAGTCATCCTCCCCTTTTAGTAAACAAGGTAACTAGAACTGCAGGTGTGTGCCACCACGCTGGGCTAATTAATTTAATTTAATTTTTTTAGAGATGGGATCTCTCTATGTTGTCCAGGCTGGTCTCAAACTCTTGGGCTCAAGAGATCCTCGTGCCTCAGCCTCCCAAAGTGCTGAGGTGATTATACCAGGTGAGATGTGAGTCACCAAACCCAGCCACCAATGACTTTTAAATTGTAGACTTCAAAATAATTGTTCATCAACTTTGGTCATTTATAACAAGTACACACTTATTTCTTGAAATTCTCTCCACTGTTCACAACAGCAAAGACTTGGAACCAACCCAAATACCCATCAATGATAGACTGGATAAAGAAAATGTGGCACATATACACCATGGAATACTATGCACCCATAAAAAAGGATGAGTTCATGTCCTTTGCAGGGACATGGATGAATGAAGCTGGAAACCATCATTCTCAGCAAATACAAGAACAGAAATCCAAACATAACATGTTCTCACTCATAAGTGGGAGTTGAATAATGAGAACACATGGACACAGGGAGCAGAACAGCATACACCGGGGCCTCTTGTGGGGTGGGAGGTGGGACAAGGGATAGCATTTGGAGAAATACCTAATGTAGATGACAGGTTGAGGGTTGCACCAAACCACTATGGCACATGTATACCTATGTAACAAACCTACATGTTCTGTACATGTACCCCAGAACTTAAAGTATATTAAAAAAAATTCATACTCACAAAAACATAATTCCCTTCTCATAATTTCTTCTTGATCTTCTTAATGAGATCCAAGTGTTAAATATGTGTTGATAATTTTCAAATCAATGTCTTTGAACATCCTTCTCTCCTGAGATGCAGACGGATGAGTACAACTAACAGCCGAGGTGACGTGGATCCTCATTTAGAAATGGGCATGCCTAAGTCTGAACTCATCTTTTTTCTGACAATACCTTCCATCCAATTTCCCAAATCAGATGCCGGCAAGCAATTGTATTCTCCACCCTCTTTGCTACTTACTTACATAAATTCTGTTTCTAAGTCCTGTCATTTGATAATTATAGTTTTTAAATATTTTAAATACTTATTTCCTACTCCTATTCATTTCCAATGCTGTCCTAGTAAGGCCCTCATTATCTCCCTCTTATACTAGTGCCATAACTTTCCTATTGAATCTATCATTCTGTCCCCAATACATCTTCTGTACTTCTTCCAGCATTAATCTTTACAATATGAAAATCCAATCACGCTTTGCTCTCATTAAATTTCTTTAATACTTTGCCATCATCTAGAACAGTATTTCTCAAAATGGTGCAGAACATTATCAGAAACACTAGAGTAGAAATACTGGGGATAGATGTGTAATCTTGTTTTTTAAAATTCCCCAGGTATAATTCATAACACAGAATAGTTTGAGAAACACTCTCATAGGAGAGAAGCAGTTTATCCATTTGCAAAGCATACATTGTCATTTGTTATTTGATTGAAGTTTATTTTTCTGTGGCCTCTTCCCATTATTTGTTCCAGTACTATTGAACTGATTTGTAATCCTCTGAAGGTACTATTTTCTCTCATAAATTTATTCCATTGTACAAACTGATCCTTCAGTTTGAAATTCCTTTTCTTCTTTATTTCCTGGCAATTTTTTTTATTATACTTTAAGTTTTAGGGTACATGTGCACAACGTGCAGGTTTGTTACATATGTGCCATCTTGGTGTGCTGCACCCATTAACTCGTCATTTACATTAGGTATATCTCCTAATTCTATCCCTCCCCCCTCCCCCGACCCCACAACAGGCTCTGGTGTGTGATGTTCCCCTTCCTGTGTCCATGTGTTCTCATTGTTCAATTCCCACCTATGAGTGAGACCATGCAGTGTTTGGTTTTTTGTCCTTGCGATAGTTTGCTGAGATTGATGGTTTCCAGCTTCATCCATGTCCCTATAAAGGACATGAACTCATCATTTTTTATGGCTGCATAGTATTCCATGGTGTATATGTGCCACATTTTCTTAATCCAGTCTATCCTTGTTGGACATTTGGGTTGGTTCCAAGTCTTTACTATTGTGAATAGTGCCACAATAAACATACATGTGCATGTGTCTTTATAGCACCATGATTTATAATCCTTTGGGTATATACCCAGTAATGGGATGGCTGGGTCAAATGGTATTTCTAGTTCTAGATCCCTGAGGAATCGCCACACTGACTTCCACAATGGTTGAACTAGTTTACAGTCCCACCAACAGTGTAAAAGTGTTCCTATTTCTCCACATCCTCTCCAGCTCCTGTTGTTTCCTGACTGTTTACTGATCCCCATTCTAACTGGTGTGTGATGGTATCTCATTGTGGTTTTGATTTGCATTTCTCTGATGGCCAGTGGTGATGAGCATTTTTTCATGTGTCTTTTGGCTGCACAAATATCTTCTTTTGAGAAGTGTCTGTTCATGTCCTTCGCCCACTTGTTAATGGGGTTGTTTGTTTTTTTCTTGTAAATTTGTTTGAGTTGTTTGTAGATTCTGGATATTAGCCCTTTGTCAGACTGGTAGATTGCAAAAATTTTCTCCCATTGTGTAGGTTGCCTGTTCACTCCGATGGTAGTTTCTTTTGCTGTGCAGAAGCTCTTTAGTTTAATTAAATCTCATTTGTCTATTTTGGGTTTTGTTGCCATTGCTTTCAATGTTTTAGTCATGAAGTCCTTGCCCATGCCTATGTCCTGAATATTGCCTAGGTTTTCTTCTAGGGTTTTTATTGTTTTAGGTCTAACATTTAAGTCTTTAATCCATCTTAGATTAGTTTTTGTATAAGGTGTGAGGAAGGGATCCAGTTTCAGCTTTCTACATATGGCTAGCCAGTTCTCCCAGCACCATTTATTAAATAGGGATTCCTTTCCCCATTTCTCGTTTTTGTCAGGTTTGTCAAAGATCAGATAGTTGTAGATATGCGGCATTATTTCTGAGGGCTCTGTTCTTTTCCATTGGTCTATATCTCTGTTTTGGTACCAGTATCATGGTGTTTTGGTTACTGCAGCCTTGTAGTATAGTTTGAAGTCAGGTAGCGTGATGCCTCCAGCTTTGTTCTTTTGGCTTAGGATTGACTTGGCAATGCAGGCTCTTTTTTGGTTCCATATGAACTTTCAAGTAGTTTTTTCCAATTCTGTGAAGAAAGTCATTGGTAGCTTGATGGGGATGGCATTGAATCTATAAATTACCTTGGGCAGTATGACTATTTTCATGATATTGATTCTTTCTACCCATGAGCATGGAATGTTCTTCCATTTGTTTGTATCCTCTTTTGTTTTGTTGAGCAGTGGTTTGTAGTTCTCCTTGAAGAGGTCCTTCACATCCCTTGTAAGTTGGATTCCTAGGTATTTTATTCTCTTTGAAGCAATTGTGAATGGGAGTTCACTCATGATTTGGCTCTCTGTTTGTCTGTTATTGGTGTATAAGAATGCTTGTGATTTTTGCACATTGATTTTGTATCCTGAGACTTTGCTGAAGTTGCTTATCAGCTTAAGGAGATTTTGGGCTGAGACGATGGGGTTTTCTAGATATACAATCATGTCATCTGCAAACAGGGACAATTTGACTTCCTGTTTTCCTAATTGAATACACTTTATTTCCTTCTCCTGCCTGATTGCCCTGGCCAGAACTTCCAACACTATGTTGAATAAGAGTGGTGAGAGAGGGCATCCCTGTCTTGTGCCAGTTTTCAAAAGGAATGCTTCCAGTTTTTGTCCACTCAGTATGATATTGGCTGTGGGTTTGTCCTAGATAGCTCTTATTATTTTGAGATATGTCCCATCAATACCTAATTTATTGAGAGTTTTTAGCATGAGGGGTTGTTGAATTTTGTCCAAGGCCTTTTCTGCATCTATTGAGAGAATCACGTGGTTTTTGTCGTGGATTCTGTTTACATGCTGGATTGCATTTATTGATTTGCATATATTGAACCAGCCTTGCATCCCAGGGATGAAGCCCACACTTGATCATGGTGGATAAGCTTTTTGACGTGCTGCTGGATTCAGTTTGCCAGTATTTTATTGAGGATTTTTGCATCAACGTTCATCAGGGATATTGGTCTAAAATTCTCTTTTTTTGTTGTCTCTCTGTCCTGGCAATTTTCCTTCAGCTTTCAAGTAGAACTATTTGGTGTCAGGGAATTATTTTGAATGTCTGTGTCCTCAGTGTCTAGCAAGCATCAAGCATCCAGCACAGTGCCTAGCACAAAGGCTACCCAAATTCACCACCCAACATGTGGAAACACAACCATGTCACTTGATTTATGTCCTCACTTTCTTATTTATGTTTGTTGTAAGTCTCTTTTCCTCCTTTCCATTAACTAGTGTTAACTCACTGAGTGCAGGGGTTTTGTTTTCTGCTACATTGCCTTTATGCTGAACAGTAGCTGACACATAGAAAGTTGTCTGACTGTCTCAATTGAGAACTTAATGTTAGAAATAAGTAGATTTTTTTAAACCCCTGTTTTCCATGATGTATGAGAAAACAACAAACTCTGGAGAAAGAACACCTGGATTCTGGTGAACTATGTTCTAGGCCCAGATATTTTTTGTTTTGTTTATTTTATTTATTTTCTTTTCTTTATTTTTTATGAGACAGAGTTTTGCTCTTGTCACCCAGGCTGGAGTGCAATGGCATGATCTCAGCTCACTGCAACCTCCACCTCCCAGTATTCTCCTGCTTCAGCCTGGCAAGTGAGTAGCTGGGATTACAGGGATGTGCCACCATATCTGGTAATTTTTTTTTTTTTTTTTTTTTAGTGGAAACTGTGTTTCACCGTGTTGGCCAGGCTGGTCTCGAATTCCTGACCTCAGGTCATCTGCCCACCTCAGCCTCCTAAACTGCTGGGATTACAGGCTTGAGCCACCAAGGTGGGCCTAGTTTTACTTTAAATCAGCAATGTGAGCTCAACTCTTAATGACTCTATGAGGTTTCTCAGCAGGTAAACTAGAGGCTTTGGGTGGTTAAATGGCTTTTAACTCTGGCTGGACTTTATAATCCTATATGGGTTAAAATTCACTAACCCAATCTAGATGCGAGGCCTCAGCTCAGTAGGTCTGAAGTCCTCCCAGGTGATTTCCATAAGCAGCCAGATTGAGATCGCCTGTAGCAGAGGGGGATTATTATGTGCCTTCACTGTGACCTTCTGAATTTTCATGTGCAAAGAATGACATTTATTAAGCTTTTTATCCACATGTGGAACAGCTAAGTGTTTTTCATATGACATTATTCTTTCTGGTTAAAAAAATGTCTTTTTGCTTTTGCTTTAACCAAAAATCAGATTGGAGGCATTTGAAGCTGGCAAAATATCACATCATTCACTTCTGGGAAGGGAAACAAAAGCAATGAGGTGAACTACACCGAATGCATTTTGTTTTGCTTTCTCTAAACACACATTTCTCTGCCTTTTACTATGCTGAGAACAGCATGTTCCTGGACCCCTTTCAGAATCTCTGTTCTTCTACCTTTCACTGGGCCAATGAGTTCCATTGACATGGTATTTATGAGATATCCAGAGAGGAGACAAACGGGCCTGACTCATTTGGACACCAAGAAAGCTAGTCGATATTTGTCTCTAACTTTGGCTCTGTACCCGCAGACTAAGACTGCGAGCTAAAACAAGGGGAAAAGGAGAAACAATGCAAGAGGCATTGAAAAGAAAACATCAGCCTAAGTCAGTACTCTGCCATGCCGTTAGTAAGATGGCCCTGGAAAGAGCTTGAGTTATTCTGAATGAGTCGTTTTGGAAGCTTAATGAAAGCAAAAAGAGGTATCATATTTAGTCAATCAAAAGAAAAAGTCAACACTCCTACCAGATACTCAAAGTTTTCTATTTTTTGACCCTAGCCTCTTTTCTAACCTTTTAATCTTTCACTTACATCCTAATACTTGGGCCAATTAAGCATACTTGTAAGTCCCTGAACCGCAGACATTATTTTGTTTTTACTCATGCTATGACCACTGTCTAGAATTTCCCTTTGTCCAGTGATGTAGGCTCACCTTTTAGCTTTACTTCACGGTCACTCTAAAATGCCTTCATCCGTACACATAGACACCTTTCAAACCCCACTCCAAATGGCAACTACCCCTTCTCTGCTGTTGAGTATCCATGGCTGTCTACTGGTGACTGTTTAAGCTTATCCTCACACACTTGGCATGGCAGTTATATATGTACACATGCCTCTAACTGTACTCTGAGTTCTGTCAAGGTAGATTTCCAGTCTGATTCATATCTGTGGATACCTCAGTGCTTGACTCAGTATCTTAATTCTAGTTAGACTCTCAATAAATATTTATCTATATAAGGAAGATTAAAATACATATTATTTTTTAAAGTGTATGTTCTCAAATGACCAAAGGCACAATATGGGCACTTGGAACAGTATAAGCAGCCCCAGGAACTCTTATGTCGCCTACAGAATAAACTGATGATGTATAACACACATATATGCACATAAACATAGAGAAAATAACAGTTAGTTAATACTAATTATGCCCCAGCTTCTATTCAGGGTGCTTTACATATGCTATCTTTTCCAAACCTCACAGTAACCCCATGAGATAGGTACCATTCTTTCTATTGTAAACATAGAGAAATTGAAGTTCAGAAAGATTAATTGTCTAAAGTCACAGGCTATGATAATTGTCTTATTGATCCCTAAACACTTACTCTTTTCACTATGTTCATTGTTTAGATAGATATACAATCTAAAGTGTTTATCGCAGCATTATACACAATAGCAAAGATACAGAATCAAACTAAGTGTCCATCAACCATGACTGGATAAAGGAAATGTGGTATATATACTCAATGGAATACTATTCAACCTTTTATAACAATGAAATCATGTCTTTTGCAACAACATGGATAGAATTAGAGGTCATTATCTTAAGTGAAACAACTCAAACACAGAAAGACAAATACTGCTTGTTCTCACAACTGTGAGCTAAATAACATGTGCACAGGGACATAAAGCGTGGAATAATAGACACTGGAGACTTCAAAGGGGATTAAGAGGAGGTGGGGGATGAGTAATAACTTAATGGGTACAATGTATGTTATTCTGGTGATGGATACATTAAAAGCTCTGACTTCACCACTACCTTAACCACGATGCAATATATCCATGGAACAAAGTTACACTTATACCCTACAAAATTATACAAAATAAAAGATTCGCTTGAGATTGGTAACAAATTTCCTCAAATCCCTAAAGTCTTAAAGATTACTATCTCTACTTTGGGAACAAAATACATAAAACAGTCAGAGTTCCCTCTCTTATACAATGGTTAGTTTTCAGTATTTTAGTCTTGTTTCATTTTTAAGAATCATAATTATTACCACAGCTATTCTTGTGAATATGAGCATCTTTTTGAGAATTATAGTCAACATATTATCAAAGTGTTATTATTTCTTTTTAAATATATGTTCTGCATTTTGTTTGTATAATCTTATCACATTCAGAGATCAAAATCTTTTCCTTTGTTGTTTTAAAATACAGCTAAATTTAAAAAATAATAATGATTTAAAAGGTATGTGGTTTATAAAAACTCTTTTGGAATTCAGTAATTTCATTAAATAAGTGGGTCCTTTATTTTAAATGTTCAAGCCAGGTAATCACAGAATGCAAAAAAAAAAAAATCTTGCCTTAATTTGATAGCCCTTGTTCCATTTTAGTATCCTTGGTCAGTATTTTACTCATGTTAACTCAAGGGCATTCTAAGGTTGATTGGCACCCTGTAATTAGAATGATTTGATTTTTACTCAATTGAGTCTATCAAGGGATAATGCCAGTTATCCCTTTCTGCTGATCCAATCACCCCTGTGAAAGGAATATTTTTATATAAAGAAATAATAAAAATGACTGAGTAGAATATAATTCTGCAAGCTTTTAAAGTATTAGATTAGCCAAGAAGTTAAAACTTCTGAAAATTGAGGGTGTTGACATTGTGTGAGGGGAGCAAATACCAAATCTCAACATACAACTCAATTCAACACTTCTAAATTTCTCAGGATCTTAAAGAATCATTCGATTTTCAGGATTGGTAAGGATTGTGGTCAGACGGTGAGAAAATATATTCAGACATACTGCTTGGCTTTCCATTGCAAATCATCCAAAGGAGCAAGAAGAGAACAGATGGAAAGAAGCATAGACTATATAACAATTCATCAACATAAGCTTTTCAAGTAACTTTTAAAGCTTACATGTTTAAATATTAATTTGTTGGGTTAATAGCTACAAAATGAAAATAACTGACGAATGCAATCTAAACATAGGAGAATCAGGCCTGCGTTTAACAGACACATGCCCTTGAGGGGCCTCTGTAAAGATAAATAGCATCTCCAGAGTAGGTAAGCTCAGTGTGTTGATGCCAACATCTGTAACTGCTCTCAGCCAAGGACTCAGCACCAATATGCAACTGGCCCCACTGTGACATGCAGACTCTGTGAGTGGTGCCCTTTCAACCAGACATAAAAATTTACATCTACCTATTTTAGGAAACTATCTTTAATATGGTTTTAAAAAAATCATCATCTCTCTAAGGTCTAGAAAAAGACAAGCGCAAAATATGTAAACTTCAGTGGAACAATGTGTTTTATTTATACCCCTGGGAAATCAAATTATAGGGTTTTAATTGGGCCCACTGTGTAAGCACATATATTCTTTAGTATTTTTCATATTATCTATTACAAGAATTTTATTTCTTTAACAATTGGCAATCTGTGCTGTTAGTTTCATGCTTGCTTCAGCTGTCCTAAGAGAGAAAATAATGTGGTTTGAACTTACACAACGCTGCATTTGCAAGTATATTTAAGCAGTTTCTCTTTGAATAGTCTTATCTCCCTCCACATAAAATATTCCAAATAAGCTTCTGTAATTAAGTTAGATGTTAATAGCAAAATCCAGAAATGTTTCTTCTAATTCAATATTACCACTAGAAAGCTTAACGAGAATTGTTGTATTCTTCAAAAACATATATATTTTTTTTGTTTCATACATTTTTGCAGGCTTTTCACTCCTAAAGTATAGAAACTGAAGACGACTTCCTCCTTCCTTTGTTGTATAAATAACCAATAGTCAATCCCTAACTCAAGTGTAGCTAATTTAATAGCATATTAGTAAGAATCATTAATCAACAATTTTTTAAAAAATCGAGTTCACTGTGTGAGTTAGTCAAATGGGAATTTGAAAAGCAGTAGTCAATTAGCTAATATTGAAATTGAATACATTCTATGGCATGTTTTCTTGGCAGATGGGAAACCAGCTGATCCTCGTTTTTACCCATAATCACGTTGTCACACATTTTATTCAGAAAAGTGAATACAAGTTTGTCTAGCTAATCGTTTATATTAGTCTCAAGATATAAGCTGTTTCATCAACTTTCTCACAGTGAATTTCTAAGGACAATTGTTTACCCAATTTAGCAGGCTAAACAAGGCTTTTCTGCATGTCTCAGAGATATGCCACAAAGAGATTTAGCAAGTCTTCAGGGCTTGCAACAAAGTCTAAAATTTATTTATAATAGATTGTTTATAAAAATGACTATAATAATTCTTTTTTTCTCTTCTTCGCCATGTAACTTCACAGATCCTCTTATCGATGAGTGGAACCTCTTTCTCCATAACTTGAATCTGCACTGGCCTTCTGGCTTGCTTTGGCCTAAAGAATGTGGGCCATTTCTGAGTCCAGGCTTCAAGAGGACTTTGCATTTCCTTTTTCTCTCTTGACACACTGTTGAAGTATAATGTAAATGAGCCAGGGCACTCTTAGAAGGTGAGAGACGTAGTTCAATGGTTCTCATTGCTCTAGGTGATACCCAGCTAACCCGCAGAAGCAGAGCAACTTGAACAAGTTGCGGCTGACCACTGATCCTCATGGAGTCAGCTTCAATTAGAAGAATTGCTCAACTGAGTGTGGTCTGAACGATCTATTTCTAAATTATGAACACAATAAATGCTTATTGTTTTAAGCCACTGAAAATTAAGGTGACTTATTATGTGGTAACAGATAATTGATAGACTGTTCATGAGTTCTGTGTCTCTGAAGAGTTTATGTTGTTTGCCTTTGTAATACCTAACATGATGTGTTAAGAGTACTCACTCAATAATAAATTATTTAGTTAACTGAAATGTTTCCATAGCAATAAGAATAGGCAGTTGTCATTTGATGATTTAGTATGATCCAAATAATCCCTATGAATAATCAATCCATTCTATACCATATTAAATAATCTGAACATTTAATAGGAATATTGATATATAGAAAAGGCTGAATCTCAAGGTAGGATGGACTGTTTCCACAAAATTTTGATATTGGTTTGAACACCCATACCCTAATACCTGTAGTTATAACAGATGTTAATCATACAAGAAAAATTAGATTAAGTGTTTTCTCCCCATTTGGATAACTAACTCTTTTAATGGTCCCAGCACAGCTTAAATTTCTGGAGAAGAGTTCACTAGCATCTCTATAGTAGTCAAATGACAGAAATATGGCAGCCTTGTTCATCAAAAGTGTAGTCCTCAGACCAGAAAGACCAGTGTCACTTCTGAGCTTTATGGAAATACAAAATCTGATCTGGGGCTAGCTGAAGAATGAAGGAATTAGCCAGACTGAGGGAGAGTCCTTGGGAGGATTGATTCTAGTCTACAGTCACTTTCTGTTCTTGTTGGAATGTACTATATGTCACAGAGATGGACATTATGGGCTATTGTGACCATGTGATCAAACAAGTTACAATTACAATGGAATCATTGGGCCCCTGCAGTTTCTGTATTTATAAAACCATGCCATTAAAGGGCCTTAAATGACATTTTTCTGAACTCATAGTTCAATGGAAGTCATTTTTTTCTGAAACGTGCCTCTCATACCTGGTACACATCAACTTTAAAAAATCAAAAGGCGGGGAAATCTCCCTTATTCTCGTCTAGGGTGAAAATGATCTGTTCTTCCACTCTTCTCCTTAGGAAATGGCAACTTAATCCTTTTTCAGACAGCTATCTTCCCCTAGGAAGCTCTCTTTTTGTGCTCTCAGCTTCAATTACTTCAATTTGCATTTGCCATGTTGTTCTAGGGATGGGGGAAAATGCTTTCTGCAAATGTTAGAGTTTATTTTTACCAAGACAGCATAAACCAGAGTTGGACTTGAAAATAAAAGGGAGTTTATCTTATGTACTCTCTGACAATAAAAGACTCAATGGTATTTTCTCTTTCAAAAATAAAAAAGAGCTGTATTTCATGTTTGTTGGTCGCATAAATGTGTTCTTTTAAGAAGTGTCTTTTCATATACTTTGCGCACTGTTTTTAGGGGCTTGTTTGTGCTTTTCTTGTAAATTTGTTTAAGTTCCTTGTAGGTTCTGGATATTAGCCCTTTGTCAGATGGATAGATTGCAAAAATTTTCTCCTATTCTGTAGGTCATCTCTTCACTCTGATGATAGTTTCTTTTGCTGTGCAGAAGCCCTTTATTTAGATCCCATTTGTCAATTTTGACTTTTGTTGCCATTGCTTTTGGTGTTTTAGTTACGAAGTTTTTGCCCATGCCTACATCCTGAATGGTATTGCCTAGGTTTTCTTCTAGGGTTTTTATGGTTTTAGGTCTAACATTTAAGTGTTTAATCCATCTTGAGTTAATTTTTGTATAAAGTATAAGGAAGGGATCCAGTTTCAGTTTTCTGCACATGGCTAGTCAATTTTCCAACACCATTTATTAAATAAGGAATCATTTCCCCATTGTTTGTTTTTGTCAGGCTTGTCAAATATCAGATGGTTGTAGATGTGTGGCATTACTTCTGAGGCCTCCGTTCTGTTCCATTGGTCTATATATCTGTTTTGGTACCAGTACCATGTTGTTTTGGTTACTGTAGCCTTGTAGCATAGTTTGAAGTCAGGTGGCATGATGCCTCCAGCTTTGTTCTTTTTGCTTAGGATTGTCTTGGCTATACAGACTCTTTTTTGGTTCTATATGAAATTTAAAGTAGTTTTTTCTAATTCTGTGAAGAAAGTCATTGGTAGCTTGATGGATAGGCATTGAATCTATACATTAATTTGGGTAGTATGGCCATTTTCACAATATTGATTCTTCCTATCCATGAGCATAGAATGTTTTTCCATTTGTTTGCATCTTAATTCCTTGATCAGTGGTTCATATTTCTCCTTGAAAAAGTCCTTCACATCCCTTGTAAATTGTATTCCTAGGTATTTTATTTTCTTTGTAGCAATTGTGAATGGAAGTTCACTCATGATTTGGCTCTTTCTTTGTCTATTATTGGTGTATAGGAATGCTTGTGATTTTTGCACATTGATTTTGTATCCTGACACTTAGCTCAAGTTGCTTATCAGCTTATGGAGATTTTGGGCTGAGACGATGGGGTTTACTAAATATACAATCATGTCATCTGAAAAAAAGACAATATGACTTCCTCTCTTCCTATTTGAATATCTTTTATTTATTTCTCTTGCCTCATTGCCCTGGCCAGAAATTCCAATACTATGTTGAATAGGAGGGGTGACACGGGACATCCTTGTCTTATGCCGGTTTTCAAAGAATGCTTCCAGCTTTTGCTGTTCAGTATGATATTGGCTGTGTGTTTGTCGTAAATAAATGGCTCTTATTACTTTGAAATAAGTCCCATCAAAACCTCGTTTATTGAGTTTTTAGCATGAAGGGGTGTTGAATTTTATCGATAGCCTTTTCTGCATCTATTATCGTGTGGTTTTTGTCATCGTTTTATTTATGTGATGGATTATGTTTATTGATTTGTGTAAGTTGAACCAGCCTTGCATCCCAGGGATGAAGCTGACTTGATCGTGGCGGATAATCTTTTTGATGTGCTGCTGGATTCGGGTTGCCAGTATTTTATTGAGAATTTTTGCTTTGATGTTCATCAGGGATATTGGCGTGAAATTTTCTGTTTTTCTTGTGTCTCTGCCAGGCTTTACTGTCAGGATGATGCTGGCCTCATAAAATGAGTTAGGGAGGTGTCCCTCTTTTTCTATAGTTTGGAATAGTTTCAGAAGGCATGGTACCAGCTCCTCTTTGTACCTTTGGTAGAATTTGGCTGTGAATTTGTTTGGTCCTGGGCTTTTTTTTGGTTGGTAGGCTATTAATTACTGCCCCAATTTCAGAACTTGTTATTGGTCTATTCAGGGATTCGACTTCTTCCTGGTTTAGTCTTGGGAGGGTGTATGTCTCCAGGAATTTATCCATTTCTTCTAGATTTTCTAGTTTATTTGCGTAGAGGTGTTTATAGTATTCTTTGATGGTAGTTTGTATTTCTGTGGTGTCCGTGGTGATATCCCCTTTATCATTTTTATTGTGTCTATTTGATTCTCCTCTCTTTTCTCCTTTATTAGTCTGGCTAACGTCCTACCTATTTTGTTAATCTTTTCAAAAAACCAGGTCCTGGATTCATTGATTTTTTTAAGGGTTTTTTGTGTCTCTATCTCTTTCAGTTTTGCTCTGATCTTAGTTATTTCTTGTCTACTGCAAACTCTTGAATTTGTTTGCTCTTACTTCTCTAGTTCTTTTAATTGTGATGTTAGGATGTTGATTTTAGATCTTTCCTGCATTCTCCTGTGGGCATTTAGTGCCATAAATTTCCCTCTGAACACTGCTTTAGGTGTGTCCCATAGATTCTGGTACGTTGTGTCTTTGTTCTCATTAGTTTCAAAGAACGTATTTATTTCTGCCTTAATTTCGTTATTTACCCAGTAGTCATTCGGGAGCAGGTTGTTCAGTTTTCATGTAGTTGTGCGGTTTTGAGTGAGTTTCTTAATCCTGAGTTCTAATTTGATTGCGCTGTGGTCTGAGAAACTGTTTGTTATGATTTCTGTTCTTTTGCATTTGCTGAGGAGTGTTTTACTTCTAATTTATGTGGGCTGTTTTAAAATAGCTGTGATGTGCTGAGAAAAATGTATATTCTGTTGATTTGGGGTAGAGAGTTCTGTAGATGTATATTAGGTCTGCTGGTCCAGAGCTGAGTTCAAATCCTGAATATCCTTGTTAATTTTCTGCCTTGTTGATCTGTCTAATATTGACAGTGGAGTGTTAAAGTCTCCCACTATTATTGTGTGGGAGTCTAAGTATATTTGTAGTCTCTAAGGACTTACTTTATGAATCTGGGTCGTCCTGAATTGGGTGCATATGTATTTAGGATAGTTAGCTCTTCTTGTTACATTGATCCCTTTACCATTAAGTAATGGCCTTTGTCTTTTTTACCTTTGTTGGGTTAAAGTCTGTTTTATCAGAGACTGGGATTGCAACCCCTGCTTATCATCAGTAGTCATCAAAGACATGCAAATAATAACCACAATAAGATACCATCTCATGCCAGTTAGAATGGTGGTCATTAAAAACTCAGGAAACAACAGATGCTGGAGGGGATGTGAAGAAATAGGAAGGCTTTTACATCGCTGGTGGGAGTGTAAATTAGTTCAACCATTGTGGAAGACAGTGTGGTGATTCCTCAGGGATCTAGAACCAGAAACACCATTTGACACAGCAATCCCTTTACTGGGTATATACCCAAAGGATTATAAATGATTCTACTGTAAAGACACGTGCACACATATGTTTATTGCAGCACTATTCACAATACCAAAAACTTTGAACCAACCCAAATGCCCATCAATGAGAGACTGAATAAAGAAGATGTGGCACATATACACCATGGAATACTATGCAGCCATAAAAAAACAATGAGTTCATGTTTTTTGCAGAGATGTGGATGAAGCTGGAAACCATCATTCTCAGCAAACTAACACAGGAATAGAAAATCAAACACCACATGTTCTCACTCATAAGTGAGAGTACAACAATGAGAACACATGGACACAGGGTGGGGAACATCACACACTGGGGCCTGTTGGGGTGTGGGGACCTAGGGGAGGGATAGTATTAGGAGAAATACCTAATGTAGATGACTGGTTGATGGGGGCAGCAAACCACTATGGTACATGTATACCTATGTAACAAACCTGCATGTTCTGCATGTGTATCCGAGAACTTAAAGTATAATAATAATTAAAAAATGAAGCTAGAAAGCATAAATTTTTTCAAATAGGTAAATAGTAAAAAAGAGGAAGCCCTAGTAACTTTGACTGATAAAGACATGTGATTTTATTTCTACTTGTAATTTGCTACTTCTAAAAAGCCAGAGAGGCTCCCATTATCATATTTATAAATCAATATGAAAATCATTTCTAAAAAAATTTCTAAGAAATGATCCAAATATGGAGTTTATATGCATAAATTTGCTTTGGTTTAGTTTTTTGTGGTATTAAAAACTTGAAAGCAACTGAGATAACCAACGGTATTGAAAGAGTGAAATGAATCATGGTACAATCTTTTTGTGAAGCATTACGAATCCAGAAGTGGAAACTTGCTTATACTGCAGTGAACACTAAATGTAATTGCAAAATATTATGACTGTCATGTTTGCTCTGTAGAAGTTTCATATGCAAAAGTGAAAGCAAAACTTTCCGAAGCTTAGCTAGTGAAATTTAATAAACAAAAAAGCAATAAGGCTGATAAATGCATCTCAAATTTGCACAGCATAGTGGTTTTAATGCTCAAATAAATTCGTAACAGCTTTTGGGTACCTAACATGTAATGAAGTATGGGAGTCCTAATTTCAAAATAAAAATTACAGTAGAGTTTCACTTAATAAATTGCTTTTCATTTTCCACACTTTAAAAATATTATCTAAACTTTTATAATTTAAAGATGGATAAAAGCTACTGTTTATGGCAATGTTGTGGACTAGATAATATGAAAACCTTCTTGTTATCAAAATCCTGGAAAATGCTAGTAGCAACATATTAATATTAATTTGAAATTATATAGTTAATTTTGAAAATGAATCTCCAAAGGTCAAAATCAAAGAAGAAATTGGTAAACAGAGTCATTAGCTGAAATGGATGACTTGGTTGTTCTTAGGGTAACTTGTTATTAGAGAGGAATGTCCAAGAGGACTGGGATTTAGTAATTATGCAAGGAGAAGAAATGTGGATTTGTGTTGACAAGAGACAACGGGTGAGAACTTCTTCATGAAGCCTAGACAATTCAAGGCTGCAACTTAAATGAAAGTGTGGACAAGAGTGATCCACTCACATTCCTGGAGTGATAACAAAGCAACTTGTCTGCTTCATCTTGGAGGCTGTGTAAGAAAAAAAATCTCCTGGAAAATTCGTAATTTTAGATCTTCCTTCACATTGGGTCGAAGATGTTGTTTGCTGGTTTAATAATAGGGTACCTAGGGGAGGAGGAAAGTACTGATATCTAGCATCTGCTAATTTCTGTGGTGACAATAACATTACTATGGCTGATTTCAGGCTACCAGTGTGATATCATGAACTAGGAATTGGGGAGAGATGTGGACAGTCAGCTGACACAAGCTAGTGTGAGCTAGCTTCATCCAGCACCCTACTGATTTAAAGAGTGAACTCATATCACTTGAATAATCCAGCAATAAAAAGATCATAGAAGGGTTATATATTCAGTAAAAAGGTGAACTAGAAAAAATAAACAACCCATTGGAAAATTTAATATATTTATTGCCTATTTATAATTTTATTCTGCAACTTAAAATACAGAGGTCCTTTCTTAAAATGTTTACACAGGCACCTGGCCTCACCTAGTTTTCCAGGTCAGCTGTATGCCATTCTCACAGTTCAGGAAACCCTAACAAGAATTGCTTTAGGACTTATCTCTGATGCATCTGACAAAGCAAATACAATATTGGTCTGAAGAAGAAACTCTCCAGCTAGTTTGCACAGAAAACATCCAGTGAAAAATAATAAGTTCATAATACAAAAATTAAAACATGCAATGAAACAAAATATATGTCAACATTAGCAGAAACAAAAATAAGCCGTATAAACCTTAAACAACTGTATAAATTTTGTATGTGTGTCTCTATGTTTGTGTGTGGAGGCATATCTGTGTGATTCCATGTCTTTAATAATGGTAGAACTATTTGTGCTTTCAAAATCTTCTGAATGAGTTTAAGGCTATATTTTTGTCAAAGAAGTTCTGGATTTCACCCAGTTTTCAAATTTATTTTCACAGAACTTCCTGAAAACTTTCTTATTACTTCAGTTTTATTGTAGGTATAATTATGTTTTACTGTTCATTTCTAAGACTACTTATGTTTCACTCCTTTTTTATCATATTTTCAATGCTCTTAGAGATGTATCTATTTACTTAGACTTTTCAAAGAACATGTGTTTCATTTTATTACACTTAAATATTGTTTCTTAGAGTTCTAGTTTATTGAATTCTGTTTATATTCTTATTTCTTGGTAATTTCTTTCTTGGGTTTTCTTTGGAATTAAAATATTAGTCTTTACAAAGTATTCTTGTGTTGGGGGCTTAAGTCATTAACTCAATAAATTCCTTTTATTTCAAGTATGCATTTCTAAATCTATTACTCTTTATTGTCCCTATTGTTCCATTCTAAAAGTTTGAACGTTTGCAGAGAATAGAATGCCAAATATTCCCTTGTTTTATAAAGCTAATATATGTTTGAGTTAGACAAGATTAGCATGGAAAATAAATTCTATATACATGACATTTCACCTATGAGTATGGGTGCAAAAACAGAGTCAATAAAATGTTAGCAAACAAAATGTGATAATATATATTTTAATGCAATGTAAATATCTTGTGTTCATACTGCAAGAGCAACTGTGATTCTGAATATGTAAATATATTATGTCAGTTCCCACTACCATAAGTAGAAAATAATATGATTAGCTCATTAGTGCTATTGTGTCTGGAATGTATTCCTTCTGGTGGGTTCTTGGTCTTGCTGACTTCAAGAATGAAGCCACGGACACTCGCAGTGAATGTTACAGTTCTTAAAGGCAGCACATCCAGAGTTGTTTGTTCCTCCCAGTGGGTTTGTGGTCTCGCTGACTTCAGGAGTGAAGCTGCAAACCTTCACAGTGAGTGTTACAGCTCATAAAGGTAGTGCAGACCCAAAGAGTGAGCAGCAGCAAGGTTTATTGTGAAGAGTGAAAGAACAAAGTTTCCACAGTGTGGAAGGGGACCCAAGTGGGTTGCTGCTGCTGGCTCAGGTGGCCAGCTTTTAATCCCTTATTTGGCCCCGCCTACATCCTGCTGATTGGTCCATTTTACAGAGTGCCGATTGGTTCATTTTTACAGAGTGCCGACTGGTGTGTTTACAAACCTTTAGCTAGACACAGAGTGCTGATTGGTGCGTTTTTACAGAGTGCTGATTGGTGCATTTACAATCCTCTAGCTAGACATAAAAGTTCTGCAAGTCCCCACTCAACCCAGGAAGTCCAACTGGCTTCACCTCTCAATCTCCCATCTAAATAGGACACCCCAACTGTTGTTGGGAATTGGGCGATGACCACTTTAGCTACTTCCTGCTGGATAGGAGTGAAGAAGGGCCCCTGCAGTTGTAGTGTCCTCCAAAGGGGAATTCTTTAGGCCAGTGAAAGGGCCAGCCCATTGGTCCAGGGGTACTTGGTAGAAGTTGTTAGTTGAGTTCATTTGGGGTTCCATTTGTAAGACCATCTGTAGCTTGATGGCCTCGATCCTAGAGGAAACAAATTTGACAAGGAGGTTAAAAATACAGGCCCAAAGGCAAGTAATAGCAAGATGGCTGTCACAGGACCTAGAAAGGGGAGAAGCCATGTCGCCCAACTCCAGAGGTTGGTATAAGAGTTTGAAAGGCGTCGTCTGTTTTCAGAAGCCTTTTCCTGTAAATGCCAGGCAGCATCTCATACTATCCCTGACTGGTTAGTGTAAAAAGAACACTCTTCCCCTAAGAAGGTGCATCATCCTCCTTTCTCAGTAGTGAAGAGGTCTAGGCCTTGACGGTTTTGGAGAGTCACTGACGCCAAAGAGTCTATTTGGGATTGTAGAGTAAGGATAGATTTCGTTATTTCTTGCAAACTGTCTGAGAAATCCTTTAAGAATATGTGGTATTAGCATAATACATGTTACACTGTTAACTTTTAGCAAACTTTACTTTTGTTGAAAACCTTGTAAGTTTGGCATTTTAATTTTTCTTTGCTATTAATAAAACCTCGTTCAGTCCATATTAACTTAGAATTTGTGTCTACAATGATAACAAGGTGGTATTGGAGTGTTAGAGGGTTATGGAGAAGACCTTCAATTATCAATTATAGGTTTCAAATTTACCCTGGCTTTTAAAGGAATAGGGTGCACTGTTTTTTCTTTACTAATTCTATCTCTTTCTTTCTCTCTCTCTCGATTATCTGTCTCTTTCTCTCTCTTTCCTTCTCTCTGTCTTTCCTCTCTCTTTCTCTGACTTTCTGTCTCTCTGTCTTTTCCTCTCTCTCTCTCTCTCTCTTTGACTTTCTGCCTCTTTTTCTCTCTTCCTCTCTCTGTCTCCTTCTCTTTGACTTCCTGTCTTTCTCTCTCTTTCTTTCTCTCTTTGTCTCTCTGTCTCTTCCTCTCTCTCTCTGACTTTCTGTCTCTTTCTCTCTTTCATTTCTGCTGGTCTTTCCCTGCCTCTGCCAGCCACTTATGCTGCTGTTCTCCCTTCTCCTTCCCCTTTTTGAAGGCTTTGGCAGCATAAGACTGCCACCTCCTTGGATTTTTGCATGGCATGCAATAACTCCATGATTTCCTTCTGGTATTTAATAGGGGTTCCCCCAGAGGTTAGGAACTCCCTTTCTTTCCATATTGCAGCATGGGCATGTAGGATTAGATAAGCATACTTGCTATCTGTATACACATTTATTCTTCTTCCCTTTCCCAGTTCTAAGGCTCGGGTAAGTGCCACTAGTTCTGCTAACTGGGCAATGGTCCTTGGGGGAAAAGACTTACTTTCAAATACTGTTGCATCACTAACTATGACATAACCTGCCCTTCATACCCCATTCTCCACAAATGAACTTCCATCGGTATATAGGTTAAGGTCAGGATTAGCTAAGGGGACTTCTAAAAGATCCTCTCGAGCAGCAGAAGTCTGGACTATAATTTGTTGGCAGTCATGCTCGATTGGTTCCCCATCCTTTGGGAGAAAAGTGGCAGGGTTGAGGGCTGCACACGTGCATATTTGAAGCACAGGTCCCTCAAGGAGTAATGCCTGGTATCTAAGTAGGCAGTTGTCTGATAGCCATAAACTTCCTTTGGCACCTAGTATGCCATTTACATCATGAGTAGTCCAGACAGTGAGATCCTTTCCTTGTATTATTTTGATAGCCTCTGACACTAAGACAGCCACCATCGCAACTACCCATAAACAGTGAGGCCAGCCTTTTGCTACTATATAAATTTCCTTACTTAGGTATGCCACTGGTTGTGGGGTTGTCCCACGAGTCTGATTAAGGACCCCAAGAGCTATTCCTGCTCTTTCTGTGATGTATAAAGACAAGTTTTGTCCTGTGAGAAGGCTTAAGGCTGGAGCTTGAGTTTGTTCCTTCCAATGCCCAGACTTCAGGGTCGATTCCCTCCTCAAGCAGGGGACAATAAATGTGTAACTTGTTCCCCATATTCATGTAGATAATAGCTCCAGCTTTGGCTATTATATCCCTCCCTAACAAGGGTATGGGACTTTTAGGCATAACAAGAAAGGCATGTGAAAAGAGCAAAATCTCCCAATTACAACTGAGGAAGTGGGAGAAATACCTGGTTACAGGCTGTCCCGGGATTCCTCGGTTGGTAATGGACCTTGAGGACAGTTGTCTGGGACAGAAGATTAACACTGAGAAGGCCGCGCCAGTGTCCAGGAGGAAGTCAATTTCCTGACCCTCAATGGTTAAACGTACCCAGGGCTCAGTGAGGGTGATGACATGAGCTGGTGCTTGCCCTGGGCACCCTCAGTCCTGTTGTTAGATCATCTGGCTGGGGGCTTCTGGCCCAGAGAACCTTTGTCCTCTGGGGCAGTGCACCTTCCAGTGATTTCCTTGGTATAGTGGACATGGGCGAGGGGGCAGCTTGTTTCTCATTGGACAATCTTTTGTAAAGTGTCCTTGCAAACCACACTGATAACAAGCCCCACCAGGTGATTGGCCTGCTCCATTTTCTGTCCTCTCTGAACCAGCAAGGTTTGTTTGTCTGAGGGCCATGACTAAGACTGCGGCCTTTCTCTGATCTCACTTTTCCTTTTTGGCCTGTTCCTCTTGGTCCCTATTATAGAACACCGAGGTTGCCAGGTTTAATAATGCCTCCAGATTTTGTTCAGGGCCCAGGGCTCACTTTTGGAGCTTTCTTCTGATATTCGTGGCTGATTGGGTAATAAACTTATCTTTTAGAATCAATTGACCCTCTAGTGAGTTGGGTAACAGGGGAGTATATTTTCTCAAGGCCTCCCGTAGCCGCTCGAGGAAGGCAGAAGGATTTTCTTCCTTTCCCTGAGTTATGGTGGACATCTTTGAAGAATTCATGGGCTTTTTCCTAATTCTCCTTAGTCCTTCTAGAACACAGGTCAGCAGATGTTTATGACTCCAGTCCCCATGGTCTGAGTCAAGGTACCAGTGGGGATCCATACTGGGGATGGCTTGCTGACCAGTAGGGAATTTGTCCCTTTCTTAGGCTGTCATTCTATCATTTTCTTGACTAAGATACCAGGTATCTCCAAATTCTCAGGCTGCAGCTAAAGCTGTATTCTTTTCATTAAAGGCCAGGGTTTGATCTAACAATAGCATGACATCTCTCCAAGTGAGATAGAAGGTTTGCCCTAGACCCTGTGGGATATTTTTGTACCTATCAGGATCATCTGAAAACTTCCCCAGGTCTGCCTTGATCTGCTTTAAGTCGGAGAGGGAAAAGGGGACATGTACCTGGGTTGGGCCAAATTCCCCTGCCATTACAGCTTGAAGGGGACATAACCGATAGTCTGGGGGTTTTTGTGGTCCTTTGGAGATTTCTTTGCTTATTTCTGTCTGGGCAGGGGAGATTAGAGGAGGCTCATTATTAATAGGAAGGGGAGCTATAGGGAGGCTAGCATAGAGAGGTCCTCCTGTGGGATGTAAATTGCAAGCTTTGAATAGTTGTGTATTCTCCTTCAATGAAAAGAAAGCTTGGACATAATGTATTTCACTCCATTTGCCTTCCCTCTTACAGAAAAGGGCAAGCTTCAGGATAGTATTGTAATTTATACTTCCCTCAGGTGGCCATTTTTCCCCATCAGAGAGAGAATATTGGGGCCAGGCCGTAGTGCAGAAAAAAATGAGCCACCTCTTTCTCAGGGTTTGCAGGTCAAATTGGTCACAATGGCTTAGGATGCATTTCAAGGGTGAGTCTGTTGATGCCTGAGTGTTTCCCATCTGAAAGACAAAACCACCCACAGTTTTGGTTTGTTTGTTTTCCCCCAACCCAAGAATCCACAGCGGTCCCTGGACCCTGCTGATCATAATAGTTGCGCTCACCGACGCAGCAGCAGAAACACCTCTTGCCCAAGAACATGCAATGGTCCCTGGACCCTGCTGATCAGAATAGTTGCACTCACTGACACAGCAGCAGAAATACCTCTTGCCCAAGAACACGCAACAGTCCCTGGACCCTGCTGGTCAGAATAGTTACACTCACCGATGCAGCAGCAGAAACATAGTTTTCCTCTTGGACCACAAGGAGGACCAAGGAAGGTCAGATTTAGTGGCCCTTACCAATGCATTCTTGAAAACCTGCACCCTTGCCTGTCCTCCTAGACCACAAAGAGGACCAAGAAAAATCAGATTTAGTGGCCCTTACCAACACATTCTTGAAAACCTGTTAGAGTCCTAAGCATTCTCCTGTTAGTATTGGGACTTTACTCGTCTCCTATAAAGATGTTATGCCCCAAAAATGAAGTGGAGGGCCATAACCTGAGGGAGGGAAGGGATCTCCAGGGTTGGAAGAGTGACGCCTTTTGTCCTCACTTGAATAGGAAGGATATCATTTCTGAAGCTCCCCATATCCTAGCTTCAGGAATAGCTTTTGTTAGGCCTGCTAGTCTGAGAAGGGATCCTAAAATTCCAGATAGTCCCCGACCCTGATGGGGCTTTGAGTAAAAATTATGTCTTTCTGATTGGTGAGCCCAGGTGCCTAAAGAAGGTAACAGAGTCCTGAAGTTTATACTAGAAATCGTTCTTATAGGAGAAATTAGAAAAGCACCAGAGACAGGGAGTGGTTTTTAGAAGCAGGACTAGCCTTGGAGGAAAGAGGCGAGAGGAAGTTTGTCTGACAGGTGCTAGGACCCAAGGAGGCAAGGGTCAGGAAAGATAGGATAGATGGGCGAGTCTTGCTTGGGTGACATGACTTTGAGAGTTCCGCTCATGGCCGCAGGGTCAACCAACTTGTTGTCAGGACCCTGAAGCTGAATGGCTTTCCTCTCTGTCCACCCTCGGCTCAGCCCAGAAGTACAGGAAAAGCAGGAGCTGGTTCCAGGCAAACCAACACTCCCAAATCCGAAGAGTCGGAGGTTGTTAGAGAGCCCTTTCCCAGAAAGCCTGACACCCGTGTCTTTAGTGCAGCAGCCGTGTTAGTCACTTTTAACTGGCCGACAGGTGCCCAATATTTAGCCCCCCGAATTCTAAGGAAAAATAGGACAGAATATTAAGCGAAAGGGGTCCAATGGTACTCACCGCTTGGTGATTGTCCCTTTGTTGTCACCAAAATGTGTCCGGAATTTATTCCTTCTAGTGGGTTCTTGGTCTCGCTGACTTCAAGAATGAAGCCACAGACCCTCACAGTGAGTGTTACAGTTCTTAAAGGTGGTTCGTCTGGAGTTGTTTGTTCCTCCTGATGGGTTCATGGTCGCGCTGACTTCAGGAGTGAAGCTGCAGAACTTTGCAGTGAGTGTTACAGCTTATAAAGGTAGTGCAGACCCAAAGAGTGAGCAGCAGCAAGATTTATTGTGAAGAGCAAAAGAACAAAGCTTCCACAGTGTGGAAGAAGACTCGAGAGGGTTGCTGCTGCTGGCTTGGGTGGCCAGCTTTTATTCCCTTATTTGGCCCCGCCTACATCCTGCTGATTGGTCCATTTTACAGAGTGCTGATTGGTGCGTTTTTACAGAGTGCTGATTGGTGTGTTTACAAACCTTTAGCTAGACACAGAGTGCTGATTGGTGCATTTACAATCCTCTAGCTAGACATAAAAGTTCTCCAAGTCCCCACTCCACCCAGGAAGTCCAGCTGGCTACACCTCTCACTATGAATGAGTAAGTAACCTATATTAGTTACTTGACTGGTCTTGTCTGTAGAAGAGAGACCTGTGAACTTTGATAATATAGATCCCATTGTGATATACCAAAGATTAATTTCAGTAATTGAGGAGCCTACACATTGTCTCTCCTCTAGGTGGAAAGGGGGAAATGGAAATATGGTAGAATCTCTTCTTAATTGAAATGAAATCTTAGCAATTTTACTTAGATGTATTAAATTCACAGCAAGAGAATAAACTGGAATTTTCTCACTATGAAAGATGATGGTAATTTTTAAGTAATATATATGTATACATTTATTTATTCAAATAAAAAATTAACAATCTCATAATGTGATATTAAAATCATGCATATCAGAGACATTCATTGTTGACAAAATATTTCTGTATGAAAATAATACTAATTCAGTATTTAGTAACATTTCTTCACTGGAAAATATTATCTCATATATTATGCATATAATACATAACTTCTTTTTATTATTTTAATTATTTACTGGTAATTAGTATAACTTAAGTGTATGTGCGTTAGAGGGTACATATGATGAATGTGTCTGTGTGTTTATATGAAGTATATATGTACTAGATCATATACTTGTTCAAGTTTCCCTTCAAGTACACACAGAATTATTTGGACTACTTCTTATAAATTAATGATTCATTTACCTTATATATTAGTAAAGTGCATTTTATCTATATCTTTGGAACTGGAGAGAGTAAGTAATAATGAACAGAGGGAGAGGAGGATTTGTGCTGATTTCTCAGAAGAGGCAGTGAAAATATTTTCCTTATTTTCTTACTATCTTACACTTCCTTACTACAGAACTTTTCTTTACATGAGTATCCCACTGAGAATTACAGAAGAATTTAAGCATTTTCCATGAAAGAGAGATCTGGTAAGTCAAACTTACTAATTTATCTCTTTTCTGCCTCATTTCTTGGAGGGATATTTAAAATACAGTATTAATTAATGCTGAAGAATCAGTGTTTATTCCTAGATACACAGAGACCTAGAATGTAGGACATATTTGGATGGAAATGTATAGTTCCTGTGCTTGGAATTCAGGTTTGCATTTGGTGCCAAAGATACAATCTAAGTAAGATACAGTCCCTGCTTTCAAGGAACTTGACAGATTTCTGAAGTAGACAATTAAGTTTACAATAAAAAGTGGCAACTACAGGCTACATGTAGAGAAAAGGCAGAAATAGAAAAATCTAAAAAATGAAAACCTTCTTTAACATGTATTAGATTATTAATTTGTATTGTATCTGAAGCCATCAAAATCCCTACTAGCAGAATAAGACACCAAAATATACCAAATTTTTGTAAGTTAAACTCCTATGAAATGTTATTATAAAATTTATTACATAGTGTTAGAGAAACCTGGAAGAGTGAATTGAACTCACTACATGGGAAGGTTTGATAGTAACTTAAGTCATTAAGTATATGTGCATTTCCTATATGTTCTTAGTCCAGCTACTTCTTAATTCTGTTTTTTTATCTCAATGTGTAGAAACTATAATAATACATATGAGAATATTTGCAGTACACACAGCCCATAAAATATAGTTCTTTTTATCATTAAGTCCATGTGTTTGTTAACTATTCAACTCCAATGTTTCACTTATGTGTTTTTTATTACTTCCTAACAGAATATACTTTAATATAAGACAGTCTTTCAAATGGAAGGTTCTTATGCTGTAAAATTAAACAGCATCCAATTTCACCAATTGCATACAATAATTAATTTAAAATAAATATGCTGTTGTATAATACTTTAAATTACCACTGAGTTGTGTATATTATATATTGAAAATGTTCTCCTCCATAGCTTGAAACGTTAGAGGGTATTTTCCCTCTTTCTTTTCTTTTGTCTTGCTTTACTCACCACTCCTAACCTCCCTGACATATTACCATAGAAGAAAGTATAATCCAGGAATGAAGTTAATAAGGAGAACTATCCAAATTTAACTTTATTTCTGAAAATAGTTTGCCTGATTTCTTCATGGGTGCTATTTGATTAGAGTAACTCATTTCCAGACCAGGAATTATTATAGATCATGAAGATGAAAATGTCTCACATTCAAAGTAGAATAGAGGCCAAAGAAAATAAAATTAACTGCAGGGTCAATATGTTCCTTAAATGTAGAATAAAGCCAGAACCATTAACTAAAAAACTTTAAATAATAAAATAAGGAATCCTTCAAATTGCATTCTTCAACATCGGTTTTGTCAACATGATTATTCTGAATGATATAGCCTGACTAGGAATTAAATGCCACGTGTTAGAATACCACAGAATGGCAACTTGAGCTGGCAATAGCCTGACACTTATGATAATCGGCCACATTTGGGAAGTCATTATGATTAGCCTAGGGTCTTCAAAAATCGCTTCTCAGGGATTTCTTAACACCTCAAAGAAATGAGGCTGCATGCATTTTCTGTGGACATTTTCTTTGTCTGTTACCCTACTTTGGGAACTAGGTCAGTCCTGAATGTCTTGAAGCTTACCATGTGCTATAAGACTGATGGTATCTCTTTTCAGCTGTAATTTTAGATATGGCAGGAAGAGTTATTTCCACTCTCTTTATGTCCCCAGTTCTGCTTTGTGTTGAGGTGAAAACACTAACTTTTTTCTAATTTATCCTTATTTTTCCTCTTCTCCTCTTCTCTTCACAAAACATGGGCAAATAAGCACTTAGGTTCCTTTTATTTCTCCAGTTTTTGCCCATGCAGTCTCTCTCTCTCTCTGTCCTCTCTGTCTCTCATTCTCTCTCTCTCTCTCCCTCTATCTCTCTGTGTCACACACACACACACACACACACACACACACATTCACACACACGATCTGGAAATCAGTAATTCTTGTACACACTCCTACTTTGACTTGCTTGCCTGCAAACCTCATAAGGCATCTCCAGGCTGGAGGTTCACCTTCAATAAACATAGAGCTGTCTATTTCACAGCTATCTTTTGGCCACGAAATAAAACCTCTTAGAAGAAAATACTTAAAATTGGCACGGTAGAATTTTAGTTTTCTCCTATTTACCTTTCAAGAGACAATGTAATGAAGACTTTCTATTTAACAAACAAAGCCTGCTATTTCAAATGAGGGCTTCTAGATTATTCTAGATAAAACTAGTTATCTGTGGAGAATCATCTCCAACTCTTACCACATTATCTGGTAACTAAGTGTTCTCTTGTGCTTTTCTCTGATATATATCAAATTTCAACCTTATTTTACTAAAATTGTTGAGCTGACCTCCCTTAGGAACTTCAGCATGCGTGTTGTGTAACACATTTCACAATTACTGTTGTCTCTGGGGAAGGAAGGGGCTCATAATTTATCTCTCAGATTCTGGGAGAGTCCTGCTGGCAACGTAATTGTGAAAGTTGCTAAGACAACACTAGCCTTTCCTGAGAGCTGAAGGCCACATAGAAAAAACACTCAAATGCTGCCTTTCAGCCTTGAGGGGTCAACAGAAAACTTCAGTTATAGATGTGGTCCGGGTGATGGGGATTCTGACCACAGCAACATTTAATTTTCTTTTCAATGAATTATTTCCACATCATCCTGAGATTCTTGTTTTTACTTTCTCTGTTCTTTTCCTTATTTTTCTACCTTTACCTAGACCTTCTTACTGCCTAGCTTACTCTTCTAGACCCTTCAAAAGAATATTTGAATTGTTTATAGAGATCATAAAAATAACACAAAACCACACACTCTCATTTTTAATATCAAGACTTATCTTAAAATTGATCTTAAAATGGATAAGCCACCATAAATTAAAAATTCACTTTAGTAACAATAAAACATTTAAAGTTTACAGTGTAGAAGTAAAGGCCTCCACCCACCCAATGAGATAAAAATTCAAGTTAAATAAAAAACAAAGTTTGCTTTCTGATTCTATTAATGTAATACTAACAAAAGTTCTCATTAAAAATAAAGTCCAGTTAAAAAATTACAGCATCTCTCTAGTTCTCTCTATGATTATTACGGAACAATAATACTTTGCAGCATCAACATTACACTGATTGAATGATTTTATGTAGATTTTTTATGAGGAAAAGATATGAAAAAAATAGAGGCTTTACAAATTTTTGTTTCATATAGTTTTTCTAAGCAACAAAGATTTAAGATCTTTAATGAAATTTGCTTACTTCATAGTGACCCATTTATAGAAAATAAAAGAAATAATAATAATAATTTTATTCTTTCAACTTGTTTTTATAATTCTCTATACAGTCAAGAAACATAAACATGGTATAAGCTCTGCTTTCTAGCTTTTAAATGTTCTCATAAAACACCAATAGCTGAATTTCTTCACCAATATGCTCCTCTAAATTAAAAGTAGTAGATCAGAGTGACTTTTATTCTGACTATAATTACATATTTTCCACACTAACCTACTTAGGTGTGCTATGTTTCTCTTACTTCAGTATATTCTGAATTTAAAGAAATGGGGGGGGCGGATTACTTAATAGACCATAAACTTTTTCCCTACAGGGAAGACTGTACATACTTAATATAAGATAGAGTAAAACGCATGATGTACGTAGGTCAATGTAAGCATATAGTAGTCATAAAACCAAGCTCTTGTCAAAACTGTCATACCTCAATCTATTTAATAGTCATCCATTAAGTAAAAAATATTCACATTTTATTTAAGTGATTTTTTTCCAGAATAATATCACTTTATAGCTCTGTAATTATAACATTTAGGAAAATATGTCATTATTCGATAAAGCCCAAATTGACATCTTTTATTTTTCTTCTAAATGTGACACAATTTAATTTCAAATGCATTTTAAATTAATCATTTAGTGAATATCTTATTTTTTGATGATCTTACTTTTATAAATAGTATTTATTTTAAAAAATGGGTTATCTGATTACAAAAATTCTAAAAAATACTCTCTCTCTTTAACACACTGGTATGAATTATTTAGGAAAAAAACATGATTTTTGACTCAGGCACCTATAGAAAACATAAACTATTTTACTTTACTATTTTTAAGATGCAATTTTACAAATTCACAAACACATTTTCTTAATAAATTTCAATTTTCTTATTTTTGGGTATTGTTTGTTAAGCAGATTTCTAAAGTAAAAATGATAAACTCTTTGTGAACTTGAATCTAATTTCAAAGAATCAATCATTTTTACAAGGCCAGTAATTCACGAGATGAAGTGAGGCTTACACCAATGCTTTTTTCCTTTCTTGGTAATATGTTACTGTAGAAACATTCAAGAAATTCCTGGCCTTAAACAACATACCAAATGAGACAGAAATAAGTGTTCTCCCTGGCACTCCTCAACTTTTAAAATAGATTAATGGCCATCTAAATGTGCTCATTTTATTGCCACATAAAACATCAAGCAGATTGCATCAGCACAAGCTTAATGGTAAGAAATAGCGAGGCTGAGGTTTTGAAGATGTAAGAAAACAAATTGTAATTGTAAGTTCATCGTGGAAACAGCCTGGGGGAAACTATATCCTCATGGTTGCAAGGCAGGGCTCACACCATGTTTCATGAAGGACAACTAGGACACTGGTGCAGAAAGCCATTTTTTATATTTAAAGGCAAGTTCTTGGAGTGATTACCAACAATGGGACTTTAGAGGTAACAGAAAGAGGCCTCTATTCTCCAAATTATCTCCATCTAGCTCGTATTTTAGAGCTGGAGTAGATTTTAAATCTCACCTCATATTTTATTATCTTTAAAAATACTAAAAAAAAAACTGTTTAAATTTTGCAAAAAGAGCAAAACATCCATTATTCCACATTATTTTTATTTTTCACATTGTTTTACTGGTTATACATATTTACACCTAATGTGTATTTAAGCACGTTTATTCATTCCACAACTGTGTATCTTGTGCCTACATGTCCCATTTAGGGCAGTAAATTTGTGAGTCAAACAGACACAAACCCTTCCCCCAAAGAGGTCATGATTTAGTGACAAATATAGACATTAAGGAAGTGATTTCATATTTTATTAGTTTGATTATCAGTTAAGGTATCATGATCAGTTTTCCACATTCCTGTCCAATCTTTTAAAATATCATCTTTTCTGTCTAGCTGTTTTTCCATTAAGTTAATGAAACGTAATATAATCATACCTCCAACCCACACCTTCTACTATGGACTCATTTTTTTCCAATAATGAGAAAACTGAGACATTGGGAGTAACAAGTGTCAATTGAAGATGGACTTGCATGGTATCTTCCTCCCTATTCGAATGTCAACATGCCAGAGTGTGGTGACCTCACTGTCAATGGCGCAATCCACCTGGATAGAGTTGGGATGGAGAAGAGGGATCCCCGTGTGTGCCTGAGAAGGAGGAAGAGGTTGAATTCCTGTGAGGGCAAGGAATTGTGAAATGCAGAGGGAAACTGAGACAAATTTTACCCACTTCACAACATTTTGGAGGCATAACTCTGCACCTTGGAAAGACTCATTCACATTCTGTAAGGCTACCTAGTAAGATGCATTATCTTAGAGGGAATTGTACACAGTATTACTATTATGTCTAGATCTGTTACCGGAGAGCATGGGAGGTTGTGTGGAGGAATCTAATTTGTAAGTGATGAGCATCTATCATGGTCTCCCACTTTCACTCATATGTTTTCTCATTTAATATCCACAATAAATGTTTGGGTTGAGCATACCTATCCTTAGTTTTTGGGAACCTAAAAGGCTGAGACATCAAGAAAATTGTCCAAGATAATACAAAGTAACAATGTAAACCGTTGTGTATCTTATTCTACTGCACATAAGATAAAGACCAAAAAGGTATCAATAAGTACTTAAAACTTATCCGTAGAACAGTTGACAATCTGTTTATTTTTCTTTCCATAATAAGGCTGAACTTGTTTGAATTTCTAATCAGCAGGTTCTAGACCTGTGTTAAATGCTGTGTCATTAAAGTAGTCATCAGATTATTTAAAATCTATTTGCAATAACTTAATCCCCAATTTTTGTTTTAGCTGTTGCTACATCTAGGTTTATATGAAATGAAAGAGAAGCTACATCAAAATTTGCAATGTGCAAGTCATCACTGAAAAATAATAGATTTTTATTATGCTGATTATGGGACATAGTTCAATAAATCACAAGTAATAATAGTATCTTATTTGTGCTTTAACCTAAGTTAACGTATTTTAAAACTACTTGTAAATATAACTGGAGAGTATCTGAATATAAATTAACACAAAGAACCTCATGTTTTTCTGCCAACTTTGGCTTGCAAAAATGAGTATACAACCAAGAAAACAAGCTAATATTGAAAAACAAGAGCCATTAAGAATCTCTATACTCTTTGTCATAAGAGTTCAGTAAGTATCATTTCAAGATCTTCAAAGTTATATATTATGGTACAGATGAATATATAACAGGCACAGCAGCAGGACAGAATATAAAGTCCCCAATGATTGCAATAATACAAATAGATTTAGAATTAAATCAACTTATTTAATATAAAAATAAAAAGGATCAATGTTCAAAATATTAATTGTCTAATCATTAAAGAAAGAAATGGGTTAGATTCTTATACAGTAAAATACATTCAGAGATTTTTTTAAAAAGGGTAAAAATAAAGCTATGAAAGTACCAAAGCATAACATGAATTATTATTTATATAATCTTCAGTTATATATTTTGTAAATATTTTATTAAAAGATAGATATCAGAAAGGATGATCTAGAACAGATCTGGGCTGGTTTGGATTCAGCTCACGGTAAGCATGCATGGATGCAGCCCTGCTTGATCTCCCTTTGTTCCTGATGGTTTTAAACCTGCAGTTCATGAGCAATGATGCTGCCCCCAACTGTTAAAGGTCCCAGCTTAGAAGTGCAGAATCTCATCTTATGAACTTCAATGTGAGCAGCATTGCAAGAACACATGGAAACTCAGGGTTCCATCCTACTACCTGTTGCCCTGCTGAAACATAGATCTACACACCCATATTTATTACTGTGTCATGGCCTTCTACAAAGGGAATGTTATAAATTGAAATACATAGAAATTTTAAAGTTACGTATATCAAAAAACTTAAAAGGACAATATTTGGGGTTATTTTTAAAATCTCTATTCATATCACATTTCAAGAATAAAATCAGCCTCTCAATAATCAACAAAACTTTAAGTCATGCAATCTAGAAGTTCAAAATCCAAGAGATTTTTTCCTCCTTCAAACAAACATCATAACATTTTCAAAGATCTTCAATATGATACTTCCCTGTTTTTCTTTATAAATGCTGTCTTTCCTTTGTTTTCAAACATACTTCACCCTGTTTCAAAGACACCTCAACACCCTTTTAAAATACTTTTTTAACATATGCTAATTTGTAATGTCCACCTTTTCCTTCTATGCTGAGTATCGTGATAGCTCATTGTCCCTACGTATTCTTATAAGACTTATCTTCCCTTGCTGAGCAAAGCAGTTATAAGAGGAAGGTGGTAACCTTGATGTGTTAAAAACTAGAGTGCAATGGCTTCCAGCCACTGACTAGTACACCTTGCACTCTGACTTCTTACAGGGCTGTTCTTGTAAATGACAGAGTCTGATTTTAAATTGAGTTGCTTTTTTATTTTATTTTTTATAACCATAGCTCTTTTTGACTTTCTGTAAGTTTTAAATTATAATACCATTCACTGATGCCTCAAATCCCCCAAATTGGAGCCATTCTCAATCCTTCCAACTTCCACATGTAGATTTTCAGCAGATCCTATCAGCTCTACTTTTAAAGGATATCTAAAATAGAACCACTTTTTACCACCTCCACCACTTCCCCCCCTGGAATAAGGCATCATCTTCTCTTGCCTGGGCTAAAATAACTTCCCAGCTGATTTTTCTGTTTCTTGTACTGCTTCATTGCTGACTATTCTGCACATAAAAGTAAGAGTAATGTTTTTAACATGTCATTTCTCATTTCAAAAACCTCAAGTTTTCCCCTAAAAAGCTAAAGCTCACTGGTGTTTACATTTCCCTGAATGAAACAGCTTATCACCAAGATACAGTTATTCTCATTTCTTTAGAAACATCAAAACTTCTCCTTGCACATGATTATCTGATCATTCTCCCTGAGCAGGCCATTCCCTATGTCTGTGGCTTTCAAGGCATGAACCCTGAGCAAGCAGCATGAGCACCACTTGGGAACTTGTTAGAAAAGCAAATTCTCAGGCTCCACTGCTGCAGATCTACTGCATAAGAAACCCAGAAATCTGTGATTTATAAAGCCTTCCAGATGATTCTGAGATATACTCAAGTTTCAGTCTCTGCTCCGAATATCCCTAACCCTACTGCCACAATTCATTCCGGTTCTTATTCAACCAGTCATAGAAGTCTTCTTCACCACCAACCTCAAATAACATCCCTCTTCCTCTCCACAAGTTATCTAGATTTACTTTTCTCCATAGCTCTTATCATTACTTGACATTATATTAAATATTTATTTTTAATCTGTTTTTGTCTTCCCCAGTATGGCAGCAGGAGGACGTTTTTTGTTCACTGCTTTATTGATTGCATCTAGAATATTGCATCCACAAATAGGTGATTCATATATATGTGTGAGTGTATATATGTATACATATACACATACACATACATATGCACATATATGTTCATATATATTAAAAGGTATATATGAAATACCTATCTATTTGTTGAATAAATGAAGAATTGATAGATACATTCTGTTATATTGGGCCAACGTAATAAAATCACATACGTCAAACTGAGAAAATTCTTGGGAGAACTGATCCTGAAGGAAAAACAAGGAATAACACATCTGATCTTCTAAAGCAAGTTCTAAGACAAATATAAATTGTTAGAATTACTAAGGGAGACCTCAAGTTTTAGAGTCCAAGAATTCTTAGTTTGAATCTCTAATGTTACTATCTTAGACAATTTCATTAAGGTCTTTGAGCCACAGTTCTCTTACCTATAAAATAAGGAAAATAAAAGTGCTTAATTAATTAATAGTGAGAATTCAGATTAAAAGTTATAAACATGCTTAGTACAATGACTGAGATATTAGTATTAGTAAAATAATAATTTTTGTATCCTAGTTTTAAAATCCTATTATTTAGAAAAAAATGCATGTAAGTCTCTCTCTCAAAAGAAAATATAGTAGTATCAGAATTATTAATGTTGCCTTTAAGAATGTTTTTCCTTTATTGTTGTTCTTCTTACATTCCTGAAAACCAAATAATAAGATGATAATTCTTCTAGTAGTAATGAAGTTGATGATTTATTTTCTTTATATGCATTAATACCTTTCATATGATACATTTGCTTCAAATATTCACAAAATAGTGACCTAAATCAGAAAACATAATAATAGCTAAGATAAATGCTTCCTACTATACTTTTCTTAAGGGCACATTGTTTCAAAATTATTATAATATTAAATTTGATTATGAGATTAAGAAAGCATTTTTCTCATCCTTCCGTAAATATGTACACACAGAGATAGAAATTTTAAAAAGTGACTTTTGACATTTTTTTCTGCAACCTAACCATACCCAATGCTGTTGTTTAGTGTGCCTGTATTTCCACAGTTGAAAACTTGTATGTGGCATTATCTTCACTTTGATACCTAATGGGCATTTCACCTTTATTATGTCCAAAAGATAGTTTTATTTATCTCAAAATCTTTTTCTTCCCTCATGCTTCCTGTTTTGGAGAATGACACCATCACCCACACAATTCCTGCAGCCAAAAATATAGTGTCCAACTTTTATCTCCCTCTTTTCTTCTCTAAACCCCTATCTAATTTGTAAGCAAGTTTTGTGGACTGTAGCTCATTGTAATTCATTTCAATGTTTCATTGAACTGTAACTCATGTAATTCATTTCAATGTTTCTCTCTTCACTATGCTTCCAAGGTACTATCATCTGGGATTGAGCTACTACAGCAGTTTATTTGTTTTGTTTTTTTTTTAACTGATCTGTTTGTGTCAAACTTTCCCATATAATTCATGCTCTACACAGCAGTCAGAATCATGTATTAAAATTTAGATTATATTTTATAGTAAATAATAATTGAGAGCTTATTTCATTAGAAATAATGTTACAATTCATTTCCTCTTTTTTTGTTTTGTTTTATTCTTTGTTTTTGAGACAGAGTCTCGCTGTGTCGCCAGGCTGGAGTGCAGTGGCATGATCTCGGCTCACTGTAACCGCCGACTCCCGGGCTCAAGCAATTCTGACGCCTCAACCTCCCAAGTAGCTGGGATTATAGGCGTGTGCCACCATGCCTGGCTAATGTTTGTATTTTTAGTAGAGACAGGGTTTCACCGTGTTGGCTAGGCTGGTCTCGAACTCCTGACCTCAGGTAATCCACTCCAAAGTGCTGGGATTACAGTCACGAGCCACCGCGCCCAGCCATTTCTTTTACCTTTTTTTACTTATTCCTCAAAACAACACTATCAAAAAGTCTAATTCTATTTGCATCAAGTCTGAACCATAAAGAGGTCAAGTAGTTGTCCGAATTAAACAGTCAGTATTTCAAACCCAGGCAATGTAACTCTGGGTCTCATATCATTAAGCAATATGCCAACAACCTCTTATCATATTATTTCTTTCTTAAAATTGTCCAATGAGTTTCATCTCACTTTTAAATATTACTAAATATTCTGTGAGTTGAAAGTCAGCACAAGTCATTTATTGAGCACTCAGGAATAAAGATCATGTGTAATAAAGACTGACATCCACATCCTTCAAGTTTCTCGTGTTTTCTGGCATGATATATATCTCTGTAATGGAAAGAGTTATTTATGGTACAAGTGGAGATGATATATTTTTAAATGGTCATGCAAAGCTTTTTCTAATACAAATTATCGGCTTTTGGAAGAGTGAAGAGAAGCCATAGCTACATATAAGGCAGGAGTGGGGGGTCAAGGATCTGGCACACATACAAATGTTTCATAATACAAATTTTTTCCAACAATAAAAAATAATTTAAATCAAATCATCTTTTTAAGTTAAAAAGGGACATACTAAAAATTTCTAGCAAGTAAGGGCTAAAATATATTTTATACTACTCATTTTTTTTCTATTTTATTTTAGATTCAGGGGGTAGATGTGCAGATTTGTTACCTGGGTATGTTGGGTGATGCTGAGGTTTGGGGTACAAATGATTCTGTCATCCAAGTACTGAGCATAGTATCTGATAGTTTTTCAACCCTTTTGCCTCTCCCTGTCTCCTCCCTCTAGAAGTCCCAGTTTCTACTGTTGCCAACATTATGTCCCTGAGTACCCAATGTTTAGCTCCTACTTCCAAGTAAGAAATTGCAGTATTTGAGTTTCTGTTGCTGCATTAATTCGCTTAGGATAATGACCTTCAGCTGCATCCATGTTGCTGCAAAAGACATGATTTAATTATTTTGTATGGATGTGATACTACTCAGTTTTTATCTTTATATGTATGAGTTGCTGTTTAGTGCATGTGCTTTTTTATTGTTCTATTTAAGTAACACCCCCCCAACACACACACACACACACACACACAGAGAGAGAGAGAGAGAGAGAGAGAGAGAGAGTCTTAAGGTTTAAATCGTTTTACTTGTATCCTGATTGCCTGCCTTCAGCTCTTTAACAGATTTTACACATAAATTCTTCAAACACAGATGGCCTCTGGAGCACCACCTGAAGTTTAAGAAAAGAGTCTGGGGTTTGTTATCTTTTTCAAGAGGCCCAGTAACTTCGTTATTTAGCTGGAATACCTTTAAGCATGTAGAGTCTAACTCCAGAAGGATGAAGCCAACCCAAATGCTTGCAGCCTGGAGCAAATGGACTGCAAACCACAGAGCTCTCCATGGTCCTGCTGGAGAGGCATAGCTCATGGATTCACTCATCTCAGACAATGAAAATTGACATTCTCATGGCCCCTTGAAGGTATTTTGAATCCTATTACCTTGATTAACAGTTACAACTACTCCTCCCAGTTGCCTTGAATTCCAATTTCATTAATCTGGTTAATAAGGTGTCTTCAAGTACCTCATCAGTCTTCTCTCTTTTGTGTAATTTATCAAATAAATAATTTGTGAAGAATACTGTGCTAAAAGTATTGAGAGCATCCCTATAAAGAACACTAGACATCTACTCTGAATAAATATGTATTGTAGTATATATAATAACATATCCACACACATTGCTGTGTTTTAAGTGAGGATGGCACTAAGTTTTAAAAGAAAGAATGGAGCAATATGCAAACTTTGCTATGTATGGTCATGTATTAGGCCATTCTTATGTTGCTATAAAGAAATATGTAAGACTAGGTAATTTATAAAAAAAGAAGTTTAATTGAATCATGGTTCTGTAGGCTGTAGAGGAAGCATAGTGCTGGCATCTGCTTCTCCAGAAGCCTCAGGAAGTTTTAATCATGGTGGAATGCAAAGCAAGAGAAGGCAGTTTACTTGAGGAAAACAGGAACAATGCAGGGAGAGGGTAGGAAGGTGTCACACACTTTTAAACCACCAGATGTTCAGATTTCATGAGAAATCACCCTCTGTGGTGAGTATAGCACCAAGCCATGAAGTATCCACCACCATGACACAAATACATCCCACCACCACCCACCTCCAACACTGGAGATGACAACTCGACATGAGATTTGGAGGGGACATCCAAACTACATCAGGGCATGTACAAGTATACATTTCTGGGAGAACAAAAATACCATGAGAAGGTGAAAACAGTTGAAAACTTTACACACAAAGGTACAGAGGATTACTCTTCGAAATTGACATTCCCTTATATTTTTATTTTTAACATATTTAACCATTTGTGACAAAGCCACAAATCCTTAAAAATCAAAAATAAATCATGTGAAATCTACATTAGACCCAATATGGAGAAAAGCTAAGAGAATTTTTAAAACATACTCACTACTTTTTCCTTGTGATTAAATCAGTGTTCTCAATTTATATTCCAAAGGCTTCAATTCTAGATCTTGTTCTGTCACTTATTGCCTGCATGCCTCTTTTGATCTCAGCTTTCTTCTTTAAATTGAAAAATTCGGACTTGAAAATCTATTAGTTCTATTTTTGTTTAGATGAGCCACAGTGCTATGATTTATAATGTGTCCTATAAATATATCTGTTAAAAATATTTGCCAATTATATACTGTGATATCTGGCAGATCATCAGATACATGAAGTTCTTAAAGTTCTAATATATTTTAAACCTCTATTTCTAAAAGACACACCCAAATAATGGAATAAAATATTTACATGGCTACAATTTAAAAATTTTGCAAAATATTTTTCTATGCGTTTCAAAAATTTTAGAAAATAGTAATGTAATTCATGATGTAGTGATAAGCAAACTTCGATTAAAATTGTAACTTTCTAACTCTATTGAGTTTAATGTATTTATCACGTATCTGCCATTTCTAAAAGTACTAGAATATGTGACCCAAGTTACGGCAATTGAATATCTTCCTCCATGATTTTTAAAAACTGAAATTAAGTGGGTATAGCAATAAACATTGTCCCCATAGAAGTTTCTTCTAATCATTTCACCCAGAAGTTGTCAGTGTTATTGAAGTTCACCAGTATACTAGCTTGCTGGGACTGCCATACCAAAATATCACAAACAAGGTGGCTTAAAGAACAGAAATGTGTTTTCACAGATCTGGAAGCTAGAAGTCCAAGATGAATGTATAGCAGATTTGGATTTTCTGAGGCCGCATTCCTTGGCTTGCGTATAGCCACCTTCTTTTTGTATTCTCACCTTATCTTTCGTCTGTGCACACACATCCCTGGTGTCTCTTTGTGTGTCCCAATATCCCCTTCTCATAAGGACTCAAGTTGAGTTGAATTAGGGCCCACACTGATGGCTTCATTTTTAACTTAATCACCTCACTGAAGGCCCTTCAAACACAATCACATTCTGAGGTACTGAAGTTTAGGGCTTCAATGTTTTAATTTTGGGGGGAAACAAGTCAGCTGTAACAGCTGGTGAAGGGGTAGGAGGGGCCTCTGCATTCAGGGTGTAGATGTTCAGTTGATTCCCCAATGTTCAGTGTGTGTCTCTACCTTCGCTGTTCGTTGATCCCAGGAACAGTTCTCTTCACATTCTCCAGAAGCTAAACTTTGGGTTTCTGGTGCTGTGACTTTCACTACCAAGTGTCAAAGATCATCTGGGGATTTCTTCTTAGCTTCATTTTAATCTATTCTTCAACAATTGCTTGATCAATTCTCCCTTTTTTAGTACCAGTTGTATTGTCATTTCCAAAGTGACAAGTGCTATCAACTTTTGTGTGTGTCATATAATGGTATGTAAGAGATTGCATCTTAGCTTTCTCCTCTGCTTCATTAGAGATTATGTTTCTTAAGTGTGTTGAGTCAAGAACATTTTGGCCACTTACTTTTCTTCCTTTCTCTTTTTGAGGGGATGTTCACTTCTGTCACCTAGGCTGGAGTGCAGTGGCACAATCATAGCTCACTGCAGGCTTAAACTGCCAGGCTCTGAAATTTTGTGACTCTTGTATCCTCTCACATTCTCTTTATCTTTGATTATTTATTCATTTTGCAACATATCTTCCCCTGTCTGACTTTTGAGAAGGGGTTCTTGAGAGAAAAAATAGTTGTGTTCAACCTGCCATCTTTAATCAGAGGTTAGAAAATTTTTAAGTGAGAATATTCTACGCAAAGTGGATATTATTCATAAAATTCAGATTCCTTATATAATGTATATTTGAAATTTTATAACTGAATTTGTTATTCAATGCACATTGTACAGTTTAATTCACAATTTAATCAGTTTAACTCTTCCATTCTTTTCTGTAATTATTTTTGCTCAACTTCTACAGTTGTTAAAATTCAGTCCTAAGTGGGGAGCTTGGAAAGAGGGCATAAATTTAAATGTCAAGGAACTGGTTGCCATCTAGTGTAACTTTATACCTTCTCCTTTTTATATTATTGCTAAAGTTGCTAAGGGAGAATTTTTTTAAAGCAAGATGAAATTGATACTTTTTCATCTCAATACAGTATTCAATAAATGTTCATTGAGAGTATTAATGAGAGAGATAAACATTTTCATATTTCTTAGTATTTATCTGTGCTAGCAAATTTACTTTCACAGCTGGGAAAGTCAAAGTTCAAAAAATTTAGTAATCAACTGAAGGAGCAGTCACTATGTTATCTGCAGTCATATTATGTAATATAATGATCACATACATGAATGATTTGGTGATCTAGTGTTTGCTTGGATTTTTCCTAAAGTATTCCCTAGGATTATTTTCATAAATAAATATTTGAGGGTGATTTCCATCCAGGAATAAAACACAGCATAGTAAAACTTATTTAATCAACAAACTACATAGATTATGCCACTGAGTTTTACAACACAGTTTAGTCTTAGTTAAAAGCTGCCTTCTTTATAAGATACGACATTCAACTTTAAATTTTACATGCTCAGCCAGAAAACCAACAATTATGAAACCATGAGAATTATGTGTGTCAATAGAATCAGTCAAACTCTTCTAAAACTGCCATGGCAACTTAATTCTAAAAAGATGATTCATTTTCTGTAATAAAAATACTTGTAATATATGTAAAATATAGAATAATTAAAACACTTTTAAATATACCTGCATATAGTACATGCATTATACATGCATACACACACATATGCCGAGAAAACAAGAGACCGACAGAGATGTAGAGAAAAAATTATTAATGAAAATTATATCTTTCTTTGTGTCAGAAATCCAAGAGAAAAAAAAGACAAATAAGAAAAAAGTGGTAATATAGTTACTCTCTTAAGCCCTGCTGCAAATCACCTTATTAGTATTACACAGAGGTATTAATGTGATGAAAGCTAAGAAATTATTGCATTCTTGTTTGGAAAATCACATTGAATGTTCCATATTATATTATTTTCAAGAAAAAAATACAATCACTTCTTTCTGAACTCTGAAAATATATTTTTCTAATCTCAGTTAAAGAATCATGATTTCAATCTTCAGTTTGAAAAATAAGTTACTTACATTTTCTAATGTAATAACCAAGATGAAAAAATTGTGATACATCTGCTCCCTCTTTATTTTCCGCCAAAAATTTGGCTACAGGGTTTTTAAATAATAATTTCCACATGAAATTGAGAGTGTTTATAACATATTGGAACAATTTTGTTCACTTTTCTTTTCTGTCCAGATTGATTCAAGGAAATAGGTATTAGAATTTTAAAAATCATGCACACATTTAAATGATTTTTTATTGAACATGGGTTAAGGTCTGTCTAAGGAGAAAGACAACTTTGGCTCTAGCAATGAGTTCTGTAAAGCATCCAGGAAAATGTTCAGAAACAAATAAAGGGTGTGTTATAAAATTCCTCAGGATGGCACAGTTAATCACACATTATATAACTATATATTTTCACACCAACATTCCTGTGGCTGCATGAACGACAGAATGTTGACAGAGTAGAGAAGCTTGGCATGCGGTAAAGCTGAAATTTCTATCACAAGAGTAATTTTCTGTGCAACACATTAAAATTTCCATAAAATTAGTTCGTTTGATGAGCTCTTCAAAACCTTTTCAGATTCCAAAATGATATTTCCTTTATTTACAGATAATATTTGCATTTTTATATCAACAAATTATATTTATAGATAGTAATAGTATATACAATTTGGAAACAGGTGAGTAACAGGCATGAGCTATTTACGAGCAGGCAAATTTTTACATCTTGTTTAGTATATGTGTTCTCCAAAATTTCATCTCCTTGTGAAGAAATGAAAGGTCAAAACAAATAAAACTGTTAGGAAGAATTCCACACTTGTTATGATTTCCTTTCCAAACCACCCATTGATAGAACCTCCTGCATTAAAACGTATACACATGATAAATATTTTTTAAAAGTTAATCATCTTGTACTCATCATCTATTAGTCAACATTCTTCACTGAATGTATTCACGCCTTGCTACATCTTTGGAAAATTTGGAAAATGAGTCACTGAACTGATTTCCTATCTTGGGTAGTTTTGAATTCTACACTGCCAAGGTAGGCAGAGAAGACAGGAAAGGAAGACTTCAGTAGGAGAAAGCAAACAGATTTATGCTGAATTTCAAAGAAATATAACAGCGTGTTAGTGAGTATTAGAGAAGGGATATAAAAAATTATATATGATGATTTTTTAAGTTTGTGTGCATATTGAAAAAGAACTCAGAGGTCATGTTTATACCTGTTTTATTGGTACTGCTTATAATTAAGAAATTTTTAAAGGTTGATTTATTTGATTATATCAGTCCCTCATGCTTGAAAAGTAGTGGATATGATAGAGTATATATGAGCATCCTGAGATTTAAAAACTGAAATTAAAAATCTGAGTGATTTTTAAAAATACAGAGCCTATAGAGCACAGCTGTGATCTAAGGTCATTTAAAAGGCAACTGGATAATTATACCCAGGAAAAGAAGATACATGGCAAAGGAGAAAAAGGCTGAGAAACTACTAAAACTTACTTTCAAAGTTGCAAAATTAGTTCAAAATTTGAGAAAAGGTCTGTGGAGTTTTTAGTTTATTTTCGCACATGAAGGGAAGAAAAATGGTAAGCTATAAGGATGTAAGTTCATCATGCGTAGCCTTTAAAGCTCTGTGTGTTTCCTGCTTCTCTGTTCTCCGCACTCTACAGCAATAAACGAACAATGGTCCTCAAAGCTGAAACTCACTAAATTATGCTTTCTGCTTAACTGGGGTAGAGTAGCTGGGCCTACCCAGGCACAATAAGATTGTGAGTGGGAAGTGCTTTATTTACAGAGAAATGTTTTATAAATACTATTATTATTAAACCTGTTATTAAAGCTGCACCCTGGATTTAGCTGATGCGTTTCTGGAGGCAGTGGGTGGCAACAACGTTCTTCACTGCTCTACCAGAAGTATGAGCATCCTCTTGACTTTCTCCATGCACCGAATCTAGGTTCTATTATTTTCTATTTCTTCACTTTCTCAAGGAACTCACCCTCCCTGCTTCTCACAGAAGGTCCATCCCCAGAAAGGAAGAAAATCATGCAGGAAATCTCACAAGAACAAGTCAAAGTAGCAATTTTAGTAAAAATAGCTGGATTTAGCCCATAATAAAATAGCTTTTTACAGAGTTGGCCTCGCACACACATTCATTACTGCACATGTCTCCCACACACTCTATTTGCCCAAGGGTGTCAGCTGACAAGGAGCTTAAATCTTCCTTAGAGATCCTTACAATTCCTCCAGTTGCCTCTTAAGATGAGCACTTATCAATTGTGTCCTGTCTTAATTTATTAATATACAATTTGGTACATGTATGACTTCTACATACCCAAGGCAGCCCATCTTATAGAAACGTTTTTATATTCTTTTCTTTCTTCGCCTAAGAGAAGCATTTGAAATTACATTTATGATGTCCAAAATTTTATGTCTCCTCACACATATTTAAATAGTAGCTTGCACGTAAAAATGTTCAGAATAATAGTTGAAGCATATATCGACATAGGAAATATATGCCAATAAGAGTTGGTTCTCACAACGAACTATGAAATGAGAAATCCCCTACAAAAGACATAAGACTGGTGTTGAGCTCTGCCATGTTTGTTAATAACACTGCAGCTTGCGGAACTAGGTATTTTCTAAATTTCAGAGACTTTGTGATGATTATTTCAAACAGCATCCAGAAATAATGAAATTAGTCTCCTATTCGTGGGAGTAAAACAGCATAGTTCAATAGTTCTCATATCAGCCTTTATATAATGAACTCTTATGTCCATGAGAACAGGATTATTAGGGCATCTGCCACATCCCTTTCAGTTTTCAGGTGAAGAAACTAATAACCAGAAAGATGAAGCTTCCTCTAAATGTTACACAATTTGTGAGAAAGTAAGTACCCAAATCAGGATTCTCTGATTTAGTGGATTTTCAGTTCAGTATTCCTTCAGTTACTATATTCTTTAGTTACACTGCTTTTGTGAAGTAGGACAATTCATAAATGAAAATGCAATATTTAATATTAAACCAAAACAATGATTTTTTTTTGAGACAGGGTCTCACTCTGTTGCCCAGGATAGAGTGCAGTGTCATGGTCACAGACCACTGCAGCCTCAACCTCCCAGTCTCAAGCAATCTTTCCACATCAGCCTCCTGAGTAGCTGGAAATACAGGCATGCACAATTATGCCTGGCTTTTTTTATATTAATATTTTGTAGAGACAGAGTCTTGCTATGTTGCCCAGGCTGTTCTCAGTCTCCAATTCTTGACCTCAAGTGACCCTTCAGCCTCTGCCCCTCAAAGTGATGGAAGTACAGGCATAAGCCACTGCACTCTACCTAAAACAACTAAATTTAATATTTGTTTTTAAAATTTGCAAACTCTAGAGTTCTTACATTTTAGATTTATATATATACTTCTTCAGCTTTTATTTTGGGTTTGGAGGTATATGTGCAAGTTTTTTTTAGGGTAAGTTGCATGGTGCCGGGATTTGGTGTACAAATAATTTTGACACTCAGATAGCATAGTTCTCGATAGGTAGTTTTCAACCCTCACCCTCCTTCCAACCTCCACCCTAAAGCAGGTCCTGGTATCTATTGTTCCTCTCTTTGTACCCATGCGTACTCGATGTTTAGCTCCCACTTAGAAGTGATAACATACAGTATTTGGTTTGCTGCTCTGGTGTTAATTTGCTTAGGGATAATGACCTCCAGCTCTATCCATGTTTCTGCAAAAGACATGATCTCATTCTTTCTTATGACTGCATAGCATTAAATGGTGTATTTGTACCATATTTACTTTATCCAGTCCACTGTTGATAGGCACCTTGGTTGATTTCATGCCTTCACTGTTGTGAGTAGTACTGTGATAAACATACACATGCATGTGACTTTTTAGTAGAACAATTTGTATTCTTTTGGGTATATACCCACTGATGGGATTGCTGGGTTGAATGGTAGTCTCTTTTAAGTGCTTTGAGAAACCTCCAAACCATTTCCTATAGTGGCTAAATTAACATACATTCCCACCAGCCTTGTATAAGCATTCCATTTTCTCCATAATCTGTCCAACATCTATTATTTTCTGCCGTTTATATAATGGCCATTCTGATGTTATCTCATTGTAGTTGTGATTTGCATTTTTCTAATGATTAGTGACATAGAGCATGTTTTCATATGCTTGTTGGCCATGTGTATGTCATCATTTGAGAAGTGTTCATGTTCTTTGTCCATTTTTAATAGGTTTGTTTGTTATTTGAGTCCTTATAGATTCTAGATATTAGATCTTTGTCAGATGCATAGTTTGCAAATAATTTCTTTCATTCTGTAGATTGTCTTTTTAGTCTGTTGATAGTTTCTTTTGCTATGCAGAAGCTCTTTAGTTTAATTAGGCTCCACTTGCCTACTCTTGATTTTGTTACAATTGCTTGTGGGAATTTGTATTTTATGTGAAAATACCAAAAAATAAAACAAAGTAAAAAATCACCTCTCGGAGAGAACCTATCTTATTTTGGTATAGTTCTTTCCAATTTTCTCTCTCATTCTTCTATCATAATCATGTGTGAATATATTTATATAGATATTTATGTGTAAACATATAAATAATACTGAAGTGATATGGAAAAAATAATTTTATACATTTATTCTTTTGTTTTGGTTATAAGCATTTTCCCATAGATTTATATATTTTAAATACATTTTTGTTATATAGTTATTATTTATAATAATATAATACATAATATGTAATATAATACATAATATTATGTCCTATTGGCCCTAAATTTTAAATCATCTCCCACTCTAGCCATATTTTATTTTATATTTACTTTTCTTCTGTTTCCAGAAGAGAGATAACACTTGCTATAAAATAATATGCCAAGGAACTTTAAAATAAGTTAATTTGTATTTACAAAAAATCTAAAACTTCCAAACTTACTTTTATACTGTATTTTGATTGTTGTGATCATTTATATGTAAAAAGCGTTTAAATTAGGATTGAACTCAAGACAAAGAAATTGTTCTTCTCTTAGGAAGTGATATAAATGATATAAATGGAAGTGATATAAATAGGACTCCTTTGTCCAATAGTAGAATAGAAGGAACATCTTATAAAATAAATTACGAAGAATTGGCTGTGGAATCTGGAGAGATAACTAAATGAGTGTATTTATACACCAGGAAAAAAAGCAATTTTAAGAAGTTTTTAAACAGATTTAGGTTCTGATTATGCAAATGAAGAAAATTATATTGACCAAGTTAACAAAAATGTCATTGCATGTGCAATGTGTAAGCATCATGTAAGATGGTAGGAACAAAAAGATATGTGAAATATGACTCCAGCTCTCAAATAATTCACATCCTAATAGGACACACACACACACACACACACATGCACACACACACACATACAGAGCAGTGACTAGTATAAAGTTTTCCAATCTAATAATTATAATGTGGATGTTGCAGAATGGCAGAGGAATGATCAATTCATTTTCACCTATGTTTGCAGAAGAATGTAGAAGACTTCTCAGAAGGAAACAGTTGAAAATTACTATCCTAGGGGTAAGAGATAGAATACTCCACAATTAAATAATTATGAATGAATAATAGGTTGTGTGCTGGAGGAATAACAGAAGATTCATTCTATCATTTATTCCACAAAAATTTATAGAATGCATACCACGTATCAGGCACCATTTCAGACATTGAGAACAGAGCTCTGAAGCAGACAGCCAGAGCCCCTGCCTTCCGAAGAAGTGAAAATTTTGAGGAGAAGAAGGGAGGTATTGAATCTGGATCTCAAATTTAATTTGGGACCTAGGGATATAACTTTGAGTCATCAGCATATAGATTTTTATTTAAAACCACAGTACTAGGTAAAATCATCTAGCAAATGAGGGAAAGCAGACAGGGGAAGAAGGAGAAGATTTGAGTCTAGGAGCTCCACATTATGTAAAAGTTAGAAAGAAATGGAGAGGTGCTAAAAGAGATGAGACCAAATAGCCAGTTAGTCCAGTAGATGATTAGGAAAACCATGACAGTGAGGTGTTGCTGAAGACAGATGGAAACTGTTTCCAGAAGGAGAGGGTAATCAACTGAGTCGGGTTATCAAGTGCAAGTATATTACGTGAGACAAGGACTAAGAATTTACCATTGGATTTAGCAATGATGAGGTAATTGGTAACCCAACTATTTATTCTGGTGGACTATATATATAATTTTAACTAAAATCATCTGCCAGATAAATCTTAATTTCTTGAAAAGGCCGAGATTGTATACCATCAAATGATTGTTGCAATTTTGGGTAAGATAAGAATTGGGTGTTTAATGTCAGATTTGATAAGATGGCTGTCATTGAAGACATTGGCAGGAGGGTTTTCACTAGTGTTGAGGAATAAAGCTGGATTAATTTAAGAGAAAATGGGAGATGAGACATGCAAAACAATAAACAGTATGAAAAATGAATTCCTGAAATGTTTATATAAAGAGAAATAGAGTATAAAAGGATTAAAAGAAATGATAGAGTTCCCAATTTCCCTTGCTGTAACCCTTGCCCTCATGTTTTGTTTTGTTTGTTTTCCCTTTCCACCTTTTTTGGCTAACTCTCCCTTGGGCCTTATCTAATCAACAAACCATGGGCTTATCAAAACAGCTTTTGATAAAAACTGTTGTAAGAGTTATCTGGACATCAATGTGCCAACAATCCCAAGTAGGCGGAATGCAAAACTAAAAAGCATGCCCCATTCCAGTAGCAAGTTTTACAGCAGTTTGAGATGAAAAGTGCTATGATAGCCCAACCACCTATCTCCCTCTCTTATCCATTCTCTATAAGATCCTGCATTGACTCAGAGAGTTAGCTGATCTTCAGATGCTCCCCAATGTGCATTAGGTGAGCAGACCTTTAATCTCTACTTGAGTTACATAAACTATTTTTTCCCTTGACAAGAGAAATGGGACAGTACCTAGAGAGTGATTTGCCCTGCAAGGAGGCATATAATGATAAAAGAAATTTTTGTTTGTTTCTAATAAAAATAATCCTGCAAAGAGGGAAAAATTATGATATGTATGTAAAAGGAATAGATAATTGCAGGAAAAAAAGGCTTGTGTATCCAAAAACTGGTGGGACTCCGTAAAAAAAAGTGATAAGTAGAAAGGAGGAAGGAGAGCTGTGTGCATTATTAGAGAAGGAAAATAGAGGATATTAATGCAGACCATTTCGTAATGAGAAGAATGGGAAATTTTCTTCTAATGGCTTCTATCTGCTCAATGAATTGAATTATCATATAAAAATGAAGAGATAGGAGGTAAGTGTTAGCATTTTAAGGAGAAATGCAAAGGGAATATATAGTATCTTCTCTATTTATTGGATTATAATCCTGGAGTTTGGGCTTGTGATTTGCCTGAGAAATGTGATAGGATTGAAAGGCAGTTCTGGGAGACCATTTGAGATGATATGCTGGGGAAACACAATTTAGATATAGATAGCAAATGGTATAAAAATGTATTTTAATATTATTTTCCAACCAAAAATGATATATTTTTAAACAAATGCAGATAAGATTGGTTCTGCTGTAAACATTTTGTTTTATGATTATTCTGTGACAATCATTTGCTCTTGAAACACATTTATTCAAATTTCCCTGGAAAATATTATATTATCGCTGCACAGGTAAGAAAAGTGTCATTCGTGTAAACCTATACCTAATGATTACTGTATTCAAGTTGGCTCCATAATAATTTATAAGCCAAATGAACTTCTTTTGATTTATTAATTGCATATTATTTTCTCATATATTTCCTTGAATACCATTTGAAAATATAAAGATTTGGAAACAAATTAAGTTCTGTCTTTCTCAAAAAATGTGTTTCAAAACACCATACCTTTCTGATAACAAAAATGGTTCATATAATTTTTTTTTTAATTTGGGAAATATGAAAATTTGCAATAAAGAAAATAAAAACAATCTATAATCTTAAGGCATAGATGTAATCACATTAATAATTATCGTATATCTCACATAAATATGTTATCATGTATTTAATTGGTTATATAGGTTATTTAGAGACACAAATTGTATTTGTAAAGGAAATTGCTACTGATAATTGGAGAAGTGGGAAGGGACTGAATAACTTCAGCCCAATAGCAGATACTTTTGAAAACCACAGCAAATGAGATAAGTAAAAAGATATAAAATTATGCCACCAGAATTTAAAGGTTTAAAAGATTTTATTATGGTCTCCCAGTGCATGGCTCATCCTCCTTCCTTCCTCTACTTTATCTTCTGCATCATGACCTGAACCCAAATCAGGAATAAGCCTTAATTCTCTCTAAATCATGACCAAATATGTATTATATTACCTTAGGAAACCTCAGATCAAATAAAACCAGGTCAGCTTAACCATATGGCAGTGTTTTTTAAACTTGCTGTAAGTTCTTTTATCAATGCGGCTTATTATTATTGCAGGGCAGATTTTCTGAGTCAGAAAATATGCATGAACTGGGCCAAAGTTTTGATATTTTGAACAATTTTTCTAATTACAGTATTATATACAAAATGTAAGGAGCAAAAGTCGTTTCAAAAAGTAACATCTGAAACTACCTTCTTTCTTCAAAAAGTAATTACTGAATCCAAATGATTTAAAAAAAAAAATAGATGTAGGAGAAAATAGATTCCTGTCAAAATCACTTATCCTCAAGGTAATATATCCATGTTTAAAATCTTAAGACAATTTAAAAAATTAAGTTTTTCTGTATTTTTGGCCTCCTAATGAAATCTGATACTATAATAAGAAAATCTATTTTGCTCGTGGGTTTTGTTCTCCTTCATTTGTCAAAATCACAGACCCATAGCATACGGAGATAGTAATATCAATATCTGCCTGGAAAAAAATAAGTTCAGAGAGGTTCGTTTGAGAGTAAAATAAAAATTTCCGGTTAATTTCATCTTGCTTAAATACCACAGTAAACTGAGGAGATTGATAGCTGAGAATGAAAAAGAAATAAGCATCTACAAAAAGGAACAGTTGAGAAGAAATATAATTTTCTTCCAGAAAGTATCCTCCTGGTATACATGATGGCCTCATACTCGGGCCTTATTGCAGGTTTGGCCCAATCAGAATGAAGTAGATCTACCTACGAGAAACCCAGTGATTGGTCAGCAATAGAAAGATAAAGTGCTTTGTCAAAAGATGTGGGAATGTCCAAAAATCAAGAAATAGGGAGAGTTTGGATTATAGTAGACTCTAAAAGAATGCTGGACTTTTGAACTAAGTCTTAACAGGAAAAAAGCAGAGTGATTTTCAGGAGCATAGAATAAGGAACAAGGCAGCATTTTATTCCTTAAACAAATCAAAGACACAAGCTCAGTCTACAGTTTGTTTGTTTTTTTCTCCGAGATGGAGTCTCGCTCTGTCGCCCAGGCTGCAGAGCAATGGCGCGATCTCGGCTCACTGCAACCTGCAACCTCCGCCTCCCAGGTTCAAGCAATTCACCTGCCTCAGCCTCCCGAGTAGCTGGGATTACAGGCACCTGCCACTATGCCCGAGTAATTTTTGTATTTTTAGTAGAGACGGGGTTTCACCATGTTGGCCAGGCTGGTCTCGAACTCCTGACCTCCTAATCCGCCTGCCTCGGCCTCCCAAAGTACTGGGATTACAAGTGTGAGCCACCGCGCCCGGCTCAGCCTACAGTCCCGACCGGGTTCATATGATGGTAAGGGCTTCTGTAATCAAGACAGATACTCAGAGAAGTGAAAGTTTTAGATGGAGATTAAATCTTGATACAAGTGTAAAAATTAGAGATTTTGCAAAATGTATTATCTTCTCATAATTCAATAAATTCAAAATAAAAAATTAAAAACATTTTTAAAGGCTTAACTATTTGGAAATCAAGAAATATTTTGATAACTATTGAATTAAAAAGGAAATCAAATGTGAAATTTTAAAATTCTATAAAGCAATTTAAAAGAACCAATAATGATTAATACTTCCTATTAAAATCTATGGAGTAAATAGTTATCACCCTTTAGTATTAAAAAATAGAAAAATAATATTAAAAAGCCAAAATATATGAAGAAGAGTGAATTGATGGATATGCACTGAAATAAAAAGAAAAAAGCAAGTGAGTTAAAAACTGCTTCTTTGAATATTTAAATTAAATATATAAGATATACGAACCTCTTAAAGATCTGATCAAGGAAAATAACAAAATAGGCAAACGTGTAAATACTTTTTGAAAGCATAACACGGATACTGGAAAAATTAATAGAACTGGAGCAGAACATGAAAATCTGAACGAAATAGTTGGTTTTCTAGCAAAAAATTATCAAAATTAATCCAAGAGGTGAAAAAACTTGAATATGACAATTTCCTTAAAAAATTTGGAAAGGTGATCAAGTTCTAAACATAGGAAAAGAGATGAGAACCAAGTATATTCACAACTGAACTTTATTAAAAACTTTTAAATAACAGGTCATCCCAAGGTTATTAAAGCTCTTCCAGTTAAAAGCAAATAAAAGCTCTCCAATTTATTTTATAAAGTCAACCTATACTCAGAACCAAAACCTTTTGGAAGTGTTTAAACAAATGCAGATAAGATTGCAGCTATACACTTATCTCTCTTACGAATATAAAAGCAGAATTTTTTTAATGTAAATAAAATTCTGCAAAGTTTCCATAGATCACTACAATATAGTCAGGGAGAGTTAATTCCAAGAAGGTGACTGACTAAACCAGTAAACTGATTTGGTGGGTATGGTGGTTCATGCTCAGCACTTTGGGAAACCAAAATAGGAGGATGGCTTAAGCCCAGGAGTTTGAGACCAGTTTGGGTAACATAGTGAGACCCCATCTCTACAGAAAAATGTTTTAAAAATTAGTTGGGTGAGGCAGTGTGCACCTGTGGTCCCAGCTATTTGGAAGGCTGAGATGGGAGGATCACTTAAGCCCAGGGGGTCAAGGTTGCAGTGAGCTGTGATCATGTCACTCCACTCCAGCATGGGTAATACAGCGAGAATTTATCTCCAAAAAAAAAAATTGATTAATACAATTTATTAAATACATCATTCAAAATAAGAGGGAAATACGATTATCCAAATAAATGCTAAAAATAATTTGCCTAAATCTAGCAGTAATGCTTAATAAATTAAGAAAACTATATAAATATGACAAACTACTTATTAAAATATAGTAAGTACTACACTTAAATGAGAAACACTACAGTAATTTCATTTAAAATTCAGAATTAAACAGGAATAATTTCTGCTTATACCCATTATTATTTAACATTGCTTTAGATATTCTAGCAACAGTAAATGAATCAAGGAAAATAAAATAACTGTAATAACCCATAGAAAAGAAAAAAAAGCACAACTGTTTTTCTTAAAACATGTACATATAGACACATACACATTTTTAAACAGAAAACCTATAACTCACTAGTATGAATACAAACCAATGTACAAAAATGCTAGAATTAATAAAAGAATATTTGACATTTTTGGGATAAATGAGACTCTTTTAGCTCCTTTCCCATATCTGGTTCATTTAGAAGTTCAGCCTTTAAAGATGCCAGATATATAATGCTAGTTCTCAATTTAAATTATCCATTAAATTAAATTACAGGCATAAACTCATCAAATGCTAGAGTTGAAAGATTTTTGGAAGATTTTATATTACAAACCTTAGCACACTACAGAAATACCTTTATAAACCATGGAGATGGCCACCAAACCCATGCTTAAAGCATGCCCAGCTAGGGCAAGCTCGTGATTTCACAAAAAGTATGTTCTACGCTTAGCTGAAATATGCCTTCTCACAATTTCCTTCTATGAGCTCCAGCTCTCTCTCTTAAAACCCTCACAACATAGACTTAAAACAGCTGTCCTTTTTCCATCTTCCATTGACACTGATAATCAAACTATCTCTTATTTTCAGCAACTATCATAGTGTAAAAATAAAGAAGGCTATTGCTGTATTGTCAATTGTTTATAACATTCGTGAAAAAAACAGACATTGGTACAGTGCTCTGTATTTGTGGACCCACTATATAATACGTGACAAATGAAGTTATTGTCCATAGAGTCTTCCACACTGCTTCTTGAGTTTGCATTATCCCCTAGTGGTTTATAAGCATGACTGATTGAGGCAAATTTGAAAATGTTAGTCTATCTGATTCACTAAGACTTCACCATAAAGCTCAACATTAGGCACTCAAATTTTCTGTTCTTTCTGCTTTGGCCAATTTGAGATGGCATCAGGGAATCAAGTGTTTCAAATCACATTACAGAAAAATAGAATTCCAATTTAAGAAATACCCCAGTTAATGATGATGATGATTAGGAGGAGGATATATATTCTTCTCTTACAATAGCATCATTTTTAAAAGTGAGAAACTTTGGCTCAAAGGAAAAAGTTAACACGGTTTATGTAGATGTATTAGCCTAGTAGTTTTAGAAAGTATGTTTCCAGTTTATTTTACTGAGCTGCATTAGGTCAGTCTGCCAAATCAGGTTATGTGAGAACAGTAGAATGGTAACTCTGGACTCAATTACAATTGAATTAGCAAATAAGCAATGCAAAGGATATAAAAGAGACAAACAAAAAAAAGCAATCAAGACAGTGCAGTGCTCTGTTGCTTCCTAGTTCTTCTTGGAAATGCACACACAATTATGATTCCCAGTGCTGCTGCTCCTTTGGTGTAAAGACAGTCTCCCAGATCAGAGGACCTCAGAACTGTGGGCTTCTTGTCCTCTCGTTATTTTATACCATTAGCTCAGAGGAGGAGTTACGTCAGCACTCATCACCATTTAGGGAGATGGATTTTGGTGTCCTGAGGGATGTTTGCAGTTTATTTGTTCCTACTTCAAAGAAAATACTTCTATATTTCATTTAGCAGAAATAAAAAGTTACGTGATTCCAGAGTTTTGTACAGAAGGTTTGTCCATGACCTATCATATGTCAGTTCTGTACAATCATCTCTATACTTACATTTGAGTGCTTTTGAAACATTCGAAATGCAGATATTGAGAACTGGAATTTGTCATCCGAAAGAGGATGACTATGAAGGTAGAAACTGTTGTATAATAATAAATGTTTAAAGAAGTGGGTTGTTTACCCTCAGGAAAAGTGAACTGAGTATGGTAAATCCAATACACTTAAAAAGTATTTTGTGAGTGAGAGAAGTTGGTTTCAAATAATTTATTTAAGAGTATTTGACTGTTCCATTTCATTGAAAAGAAACGGTAGTAGAAAACAGATTTTAATTTAAATTAAGAAAAGAGCATTTTCAGTGTTAGAGAGGTTCGACAATAAAATCAGCTGTCTTATAATCAGCTTATAATCCCACAGATCAGCCCATTAAAAAGAGGCTGAATTATTTCTGCCAAGCAAAAAAAAAAAAAATTAAGAAAAAAGAAGTGGTCAACTGTGTCAAATATTGCAAATAGTTTAAATTAGACAATGACAGGAAATGTTCTATTGTATTTAGCAAACTAGAGGTCATTGCACACTTTTTAAAGAGCCATTTCAGTGAAGAGGTTATGTAATTTTAATGAGAGTACTTAAACTAGACATCGGTCAGCCCCAAAACTAATTAACACATACATCTTCACTTCAAATAAACTTGTATAAAAGTTTGATCTGTAGCATAAGGAATGTGCTGGTAAGAGATATTAAATGATGCAGTTTACTATGTAAGAAACACTTCTAACATACCAATAGTCTGCAGTTCACACGACATTTATGCCATCAGTCAGGAGTTTGACTATAAGCAACTAAAAATTGTTGAAATGCTACCTTTCAATGTAGATAGCATAATATGCCATTTTAGAGATATAAAAATTATGTGAGTCACTAAAGTTCAAATAATAGCCTACTAATATTAACAAATACATATAGCTTTTTTATTCTATGCTAGACATCATTCTAAGTAATTTACATGTATCCATTTATTTAATCCTCATAAAAACTCTGATGGTATGAAGTCTTATTACACCATTTTACTGATGGAGCAAATGATGCACATGAAAATATGTGCCCAAGGTCATTTAACTGGTGAGATTGCAGAACTAGAATTAAAATCCAGTGAGACTGGCTTCAAAATCTAGATGCTTAAGCAGTCACTCCGCTGCCTCTCATAGTGATAGTAACTGAGTTGTGATTTAAATCTACATTTTGTACCCCTAGCAAACTTTTATTTCTACTACTTCTCAGGTGCTAGAAACCTCCCAGATTTGTAGTGGAGAAAGAGAAAAGAGCTTAATTTATAATTATGTCAAAGAGGGGGAGAAGTGCTTATAATTTATAAAGGAGCCAGGGCAGGCAGAGTTTTGCCCAGAATTAGAGAACTAGTCTTAGAGAAGGAGAGAGAAAAACATTTGATTTATTTCCTTGATATCAACCTCATCAGCAATAGGTTGCATGAAACTTCACCAAGAATCCTGCTTAAATATTAATGTAATATGACTGATCAAAGTAACATGACAAAACATTTATGACAAATATAAATTAGCTCTGTGGTTTTATATGAGCTTTGCTCTGTTCTAGTCTTTTGATTTAATCTTTTAATTTGAAAAATGCTTCCAAATTCAGAATAACTGGTGATGTGTTAGGAGTTTATCATTACATGCCATTGTCTTCCTAAGAAATACAATATTTTGCTAAATAAATTGTGATGCACATTAAAAATGGATGCAAAGTCTAAAAGAGGTAAAGATGTTTCTTCCTAACTTATCAAGGAAAGGTTCCTAGATGAAAGAATATCAATAAATAAATTTAAAATCAGTGGCATAATGTATAGCCACGTAGAAAATTAGCTTTTACCCAAAACACATGTGGCTCAAATTTTAGCCCCACTGTGCTAAGATTAAAGGCCACCAGGGTAAATGTTCTTTTTTGCTTAATATTACACTAAATTGTTGGTCTTCTCTGCTGGACTATACACTCCTCAAGGATAGCAACCATATCTTATTTACCTTTATGCACTTCTTATCAAAAGAGAAATAACTTAGGCCTGAATTGAGGAAACTATTTCTATGTCTATACCCATCAGATGTGGCTAAAGAAGAGACACAAGTAGATGTTAGAAATGTTGCTACACATTTATTTAGGAAGGGTGAAAATCTCCAGTAATTTTAATTAGACAGACTACTGTCTATGTAAAAGCTTGACTGTTACCCAAAGGCAAAGAATGGCAACCCTTCACTTACTGAGTTTTTTTTTTTTCTACCTCTAAAACTATAACATCAAAAACTATAAGGAAGACAATGACCGTAACATTTCTTACAATGCTCTTATGTCATCATAATGTAACCAGCTCCCTTGAGAGTTCAGCACTCCAGCATTTTTAGTGGCTGAAATAATGAAAATTCTAATTAGGCTTTGCTTGCTTGCTGCACAAAAGCCAACATCCCTTGTTTCCACAGTATAAACTGCTGATGTACTGTTTCTTTGCCAAGCAGGAGGAGGTGACTTTAGGGTCATGAAAAAGATTTGCAGAAGGAATGGACATGGCGACCAGCTGCTGATACTCAAGGGTCTGGTTGCTCAAGATGTTATCTGAGACTGAAGACACACAGACTTTTCCCCTCGCTTCCCTGAAACTCCCCCTCCCTTAACTCTCTAGCCACATAAAAATTCCCCGCTTCTTTTTGTTTAGAGGGATTTGAGAGATCTTGCCTTCTCATGTTGGCCAAATTGAAGAAAGCTTTTTCTCCAAGCAGTTGTTTGCCAGTGTTTGGTGTTAACTGCACATCAGGTACATAAGTCTAAATTTGGGGTTCTGTAACAATGACACTATATTAAAGAATTACAGAAATGTGTTTTCTGCCCTTTACAGGTTCACAATTTATGGTGGATAACTTATAAGCAAATAATTAAAGATCTACAAAAGTAAGTAATTACGCACACACGCTTGCATGTGCGCGCACACATACATTCATCAAACACCCCCTAAGCATTGTGTCCAAACAAACCTGAATCAACTGACTTCATTTCTCAAGAGTTTTTAATCTAAGGGGAAAATAAAACATATACATTTAACTTATACTAAATTTTTAAATTCACTATGACACAACTACCCATGTAATCTCCCGGGTGCCTGATGATGTACCAGATAAATGGGGTTAATATATAAATTTTTTTTTATATAGATTCTAAGTATCTTCTGCAGCTGCAGGCACACACGTTCTCTCTAGTGTTCCCTGGCTTAGGAGAATTTGCTTATGATTTTGAAAAGACCTTTAAGGGATGCTAGAAGGCAATTTTGGGATGTGCGAAATGATACATTACTTTGGGTTTGAAGAATTTATCTTGTGGGAGGTCTGCTGTATGTAAATTAGATTGCCTTCTATAGAGGACGTGATACCTTAATGATTTTTAAGGTCTCCAAATTTAATCATCAATAGTTCTAAATAGAAATTTTCCAATAAGTTTGTCAATTTGTCTCATGTTTGATATCAACTAAAATTATTTTGTAAAATGTCTCTGTTCCAAACAAACTGTGCTTCATATGTCTAAATTTCCTTCCCAAGTACCATTTGAGCAATGCAGTCGGTCTTTGTGAATTTTTATTGCAGACTGGTATTGGGATAATACAAGACATATTGAGGAGAAATCAGAACATTAGTGTGCATTCCTATAAAATATTTCCATTAGTGCCTCATTTATAATATTCTGGGACTCCAAGAGTATTACAATCACGGAAAACAGAAAATAAATGAATATTATTTTTGTAACATACTTATGCTACTTTAACTGATCCCTATTCCCATTCTTATCTGAGTGAGAATAAGATATAATTAATTTTAAAGACTCAAAGATACATCAAATAACTCTTATTTATGTAAACATTGAAAAAATGAGTTTGCTGTCAGAAACCTCACTTTTTCCATACATCTGTTTATTTATTAAACATTTTCTTTTAATCTTAAGAATTAATCCTGAGACTTGGTAAAACAATTTTTTGGTAGTAAATAAAACTATTTTCTCCTGCAAACTTGTTTTTCCTTTTCCCATACATCTGGTTGTGATCTTTGTATGTCTGTACTCAGTCTTTAAACAATGATATGAATTTTATTGGAGGAAAGGGAAAGAAAGGGGTCAGGGATGCAGTAAATTACTGGTTCCTTTGTTTTATTTTAATTACAATTTATTTCCCACTTAAAAATATTTTTGTAGAATATGATGATTGCATCATTTGTTTTTTACCAAAAAAAAAAAACTATGGAACTAAATAACATGGACATAGGAAATGATGATATGTGTTTCATGGAGCATTTTAAATACCAATTTGGATAATTTGAAGAATTTAAATATTTTCTCATTGAATAAAATTGACTATGTATTTATGGCTAGAGACATTTTATTTTAAACTGAAAGTTCTGCCTTGTTTATAGAAGTAATATGTGCTGGACTTCATTTCAATTTTCTTTAAATATCTATGGATATTTTGTATACATTGTAGGAGACTATTTCTAAAATAAATGAAACTTGTGGAAATATAACAGGATAAACATAGGAGTTCTCTGTATTCATCATAGCCATGGTAAAGGGAAAAAAATATCCAGAGAGAATAATAGGTAGAGCCAGAAAAGGAAGGAGAAAGAATGTGGACCAGTTCCTAGTGAGCTACAAATTCAATCAGATGGTTAATGGAAATTGAGGTTGATGGATTATGGCAGAAAACAGAGCCAGGTGGGGGAGAAGTTTTTCACAGAATCAGTAAAGGGTTCAATCAGTAGACGTAAATGGGGTCACCATGGAAAAGGGAGCTGGTTTCTAAATCTGGTACCTAGCTAACATCTTTCCAGTATGAAAATAGTTCTATAGGGGTAAATGTGTGTCTTGCAGGTTTCCCAGAAGACTGTCTTGAATGAAACCTATATTCAACTTTCATTTTTACATAACAAATTACCACAATTTAAGCAGCTTAAGATGAAACCCATTTATTAGTTCACAATTCTGCAGGTCAGAATTCATGGTGAGCTCGACTGGACTCCCTGCTTAGGGTTTTACAAGGCCAAAATCAAAGCTGTGGCCAGACTGGGCTCTTATCTGGAGGCTCGTTTCTAAGCTTATTCATTTCTAAGCAAATTCATTTCTAAGCTCATTCACAGTGTTGGGAGAATCCAGTTTCTGGTGACTGTTGGTCTTATGTCCCTTTATCTTTGCTGGCTGTTGGCTGGGAGCCGTTCTTCATTCCTTGATGCCACGTGCATTCTTTCTCATGTGGACCCTCCATCTTACATATGTTTATTAATGAGCCATCAAGTCTTTTTCATGACTTGAATCTCTCTGACTTTCTCTTCTGCCATTAGTCACAGAAAACTTCCTGCTTTTTAAGGGTTCACCTAGTTAGGCCTGCATCTGATAACCTACATATTTTACAAAAACTGGGTCAATTGATTAGTAACCATAATACCACCTGCAAACTCCCTTTTGCCATGCTATGTAACTATGAAAGAGATGTCCCCTCAGATTACAGAGAAGAGAATTAAACAAGGTGAAGAGTTATTGAAGGTCATTTTCAGAAGTCTTTCTACCATGTGCCTTTTGGAATTTAGAAGAGTGGATATTATCAGATATTTACACTGAATGCCACAAAAGCAGATTTTTTAAAAGGGCACTCAACACATTGATGCATCCACATAATCAAGTAAAGCCAAATCATAGACTGTACCTCTAAATATATTTTTAGAAAGTAAAACCATAATTACTATGAATCAGCAGGTGTCAAGGAAGAATATATATTCATACTATAATCTTGGAAACATGATTATTAGGGAAAAACAATAACACAAAATTCTAGAGTTTACTAATCTTTGCCTATATCTCCTCTTAAAGAAAAAATAAATGCATGGTGGAAGTGAAGATACGTGCATATATATTTAAAATATTCACTAACATGTCTCCAGTTTGGAGACCAGCTGAATGGCAGGATATGAAAAAAAGCTCAGGGAAAATATGCAGATAATTCATTTACTGCAGAAGCAGTTCTGGATCAATTTAGCAACTTACCAAAGTCAGAAAATTGCTATGTCTTACCGTTTGCTTTTTAGTGAGAAGCAAGCTAGAGGGAGAAGAGCTATTAATCCTAATTGCCCAGTGCTAATTATCTTCCTCAATTAAGAAAAAAAAAAAAGAAGCTAGTAAAAAGAAAGGGGGAAAAAAAGACCACACCCTCTAACAGATTGTGAGGTGGGTGGAGAACTATTAGCACAGCCAAGGGAATAGTTCTTCTCTACCACAGAAGAACAATGTCGTGGCCAAAACCCTTGGGTTTATCTATCACTTCACTCGTTCGACTGGGAAAAACTTAGAAACAGCTGCTGGGTAGAAGCAGGTAGAGTGGGAAAATTGAACATCTTAAGATGGTTATCTCTGTCTGGAGAAAGTTTCATGCATTCCATCCTGAATTGGAAAGAATTACAAGAAGTCTGAGAGGATTATCCGTACAAGTACAACACACAGGTCTACTGAACACGAATGCAAGGTTTTATAAGCAATTTCAGAAGGAAAAGCAAAAACCAACCCCAGCAACCACTACTGGTCAGAGCCCTAGCCAAGATATCTAATTCCCCTCTTTGTACCCTCAGGCAATGGAACTGCATACAGACCAGTCTTCAAATTGAAGCTCTAGAAAAGTAAATTAATAAACAGATCTCTAAGAGAAAAAGGAGTCAGGAAAATTAATCCTTAAAAACAATTCAAGATCTGGGAGCAGTTTTTATATTAATCACTAGTAGGATACAAATATATGATAGTGCAGCAATGTAAAATAAGAGTTTTATGTGGTTGTGGCTTAGCTAAACACAAAACAAATGCCCTGTTCCACCTCAGGTCTGTATACACACAGCAGCCACCGTGCCCCAGCAAGCTATGGATTTTGGAGGCATGAACAAATGCAGCTGATTGAATTCTGAAGCCACTATCAGATGCAAGGAACAGTGGTTATTCCACATAATTTCCTTATAGTATTATCTGTGAAGAACATCCAGCAAGTACGTTATAAATGACCTCATATCCTTCTTAATACAGTCTTGTTCTTCAACCCATGGTTACAATCTGTTGAACAAGTAATTTTACCTACACTGTTATTTAGGTCCATCAATACATTCTAACCCACTGGTAAACTTAGATTAAAATCAGCAGGAACTCGAGAGGAAACACAAGAGCAGGGCATGCAAGAAACAAGGGGGTAAGGGTGGGTAAGAGACTCATAATAGTAAGACAAACAAGCTTTAATTTAAAGACGTGCTTACAACTTTATAACAGAATACATTTTTCTGAGGTGCATGTGAAAAATTCGTAAAACTTTACATCAGACTTCGAAAAGATTCCAAATTCATATAAAAGCATTTTTATAATTATACCTGATTTGAAGAAATTTCTTTTTCATCCTGATTTAAAGGAAAAGAGATGAAAGTTCTATTTCTATATTTTAGTGGTGGTTTCATGGGTATTTGCTTTATAAATATTCTTTAGACTGTACATTTTATTTTACGCAATTTTCTATACAACTAGTTTTTGTGTTATAATTCAAAAATTAAAATAAGTATATAAATAAAATATATCACAGTCAGTCACAATTTTAGTCCAGATTAAAGTATATTAATGAAGTGATCTGAAAATAAAAAGGTTTCTAAATCAATCTCTTAAGTGCTATAAGGGATAAATGAATGAATATTCATCCAAAAGCAGGTGAAGGTATGGTACAAACACAGAAAAACATAAACTAGGACCAATTAAAAATGAATAAAAGCCAGTTAGAAATTGTGAACTTAAAATATATTTTAAAAAATACTTCTAAATTTAGTAATAGACTAAGCTCAATTAAAGAGAGAATTAGTAATTAAAAGGCAGTACTGAAGTAGTTACCTAAAACTCTGCAGAAAAACAAAGAAAAAAACTTAAAAGAGACTGAAATCATAATTTGAGTAGGATTTTGGAAAAAGGGAAAGGTAGGCGTGTGTTGAAGTAATGTTTGAAGACAAAATAGTTAGAAACAGTCCAGGACTAAACTAAGAAATGGTGTTTAGATTTAAAAAATGCATCCAAAATACCAAGGATGGGTGCAATGGCTTAGGCCTGTAATCCCAGCACTTTGAGAGGCCAAGACAGGAGGACTGCTTGAGCCCAGGAGTTCAAGACCAGCTTGGGCAACAGTGTGAGACCCTGTTTCTACAAAAAGAAAAGAAAATAACTAGGTGTGGTGGTGCACGCCTGTAGTCCTGGCTACTCGGGAGACTGAAATGGGAGGATTGCTTGAGCCCTTGAGTTGAAACTGCAGTGAGTTGAGCTTGTTCCACTGCACTCAAGTCTGGGAAATGAGAAAAATACCTTGTCTCATTAAAAAATAAAATAAAATAAAAGTGAATCTTCACTGGATACATAGTAGTGAAGCTGCAGAACATCAGGTACAAAGAGAAATGTTAAAACAGAAAATAATGCAATTCACAGAACAGTGAGGATACATGGCCATAAAAATGTGGAAAATATGCCATTTTATTAGTAATTGGGAAATACAAATTAGAGTTATTCTTACTAATTTTTACATATTTGGTTCTTTTTAATGTAAAAGTTAAATAATATCAAGTGTTGGTGAAGCTGTGGAAAAAGAATCCTCTCAAATGCTGGGACCAAGATACATGATGAAGGTAAAGTTAGTGAGTAATTTGGTAGTGTGCAGGAAAACAAAACAAAACAAATGCATATCTATAACCCATGTACAAGAATATCTGTTGCAATGTAATTTATACTAGAAATAAAATTGCCTAAGACACAGCAATTCTTAAATATGTTATAGTAAAATTACACTATCAGATGCTATTTATTACTTACAGAGAATAAAATCAGTTTATATGTTCCTACATAGAGAGGTCTGAAAAAGAGATGTTTTTCAGGGAAAAGTAGATGCTGTAAATATATATACAGAATGATACCATTCATTCCATAAAAAAGAATGGGGGAGTAAGAAAAAAATATCAAACAAGCAATGCCTTTCTTTTGAGAGAAGACAGGATTCTGTGCCTAGCCAAAGGGGACTTTAGGTTTTTGCTTTTGTTTTGTGATGGATTCTCGCTCTGTTGCCCAGGTTGGAGTGCAGTGGTGTGATCTCAGCTCACTGCAGCCTCTGCCTCCTGGATTCAAGCAATTCTTCTGCCTTGGCCTCCAAAGTAGCTGGGACTACAGGCGTGCACCACCATGACCAGCTAATTTTTGTATTTTTTGTAGAGACGGGGTTTCACAATGTTGGCCAGGCTGGTCTCAAACTCCTGACCTCAAGCAATCCTCCTGCATGGGCTCTGAAACTGCTGGGATTACAGGCATGAGCCACCATGCCTGGCAGGAATTTAGTTTTCTTTGCGATATTTAAGTATTTTTATAGTCATGCAATTCAAAGTTTGTTTACAAAAATTAATAAGTGCAAAACTAAATACAATCAGGAACTGAGGGTTTACATTTTTTTGCTATCTCAAGGGGAAAAAGCAAAGAACAGCTGACAAATGTGGTTAACCTCCTCACCAGTACTAAAGTATATAAAACCTTACGTGAATAGAATTTCATATATATATATATATATATATATATATATATATATAAAATTCTACAATGCTTCTAGAAAGGTAATTCTAATAAGATACATTCTAGTATTTCTTGATTTATATCTAATAGAAAATGATGTTTGGCTACAAATCACACAATTACACCAGAAAAAAACCAAGACTCAGAATACCATGATATTGAATGACTGTTTATTTGAATCTTTAAAGAGGCTTCTGACTGTTTTGTATTAGTACCTTCCTTTTTTTGTGTGTGCTATTGAAAGCATTTTAATTAATTCCCTTAAAAACCAATAACTAGGTTTAGGAGAATGTTAGAACCAAACAGAGTATAAATGAGTTGCATTAATAATATTCTCAGCTTGAATCATTCACCTGTGTGTAAAGACTCTAATGTTGAATGTGAACTAATACCATTAAGATACATTTCCTTAGTAAGAGGAAGGAAAGTTAGGGAAGCAGGAATGAGTGATACTAATATCAGTTTTATTTTACATCATGCTACTTCTCTGAAAAGGACGACAGTCTTCCATCCCTCATATCCTTAGGGTATTGGTTCCAGGACCCTTGCAGTTATCAAAATCTGCAAATGCTCAAGTCTCTTATGTAAAATGCCCTAGTATTTGCAAGTAACCTACACACATCTTCCTGTATACTTTAAATCATGTATAGATTACTTATAATACCTAGTACAATGTAAATGCTGTGTAAGTAGTTGTTACACTGTATTTTTTTAATTTGTTAGTTTTTATTGTTGTATTGATATTTATATTTTATTTATTCTGAATATTTTCTACCTATGTACTGTTTGTTGAATTTGTCGATGATGAACCCTCTATATAGAAGGTCAGCTGTATTTGCATTCATGGAAATATTTTTTTCAGTTTATTCTGTTTCTGATTTAGTTAGGGATTCATAGTTTATACTCATGCAGCAGAGGTAGTATATGAAGCACCAAGTCACTGCGATTTCTCAAACCTCAAATGTAGCAATATTAACATGATGCCAAATGATTCCAATTAGAAGTGAAAAATCCAGGTGCACATTTTGCAAAGTTTAGTCTAAGTCTGTAATCATTGGAATAATAATTCCAAAACTTCAATTTAGGGAAAGATTTGATATCAAGGAACAGTGTTTTCCTCTGAGCGTATATATGGTATTTTTGTATTAATATTAAAAGTAAAAATTATCAATGAATGATTTAAATACTGAAGGCCAGCAACATACACAGTGTATTTCCTTTATTTATTTGAAGTAGCTTTTCTCGCTATTTGTGTCTCAGACAGATAATAGAGAAGAATGATAGTCACACACAAACCTATTGTAAAATTAAACTATTTTGTAAAATAGCCCATGCATAATTTAGTGATGCTACCCAAAATGCTTTTTGAAAACTTAAAAAAACATAATGTCAAAGTTTTCTACTGATTGTTAATAGTGGGTTATATATAAGTTATGTATAGCACTGGCAAAGTACAGAGAGCCAACATAGCAAAATAAAATAAAATAAAATAAATTTCATATTATAATAAAAACATAAAGTACAGAAATGCATCATGGCTGTCTAGTGATGAACTTCCAGTTCTGGGCTTGACTGTATAGAAAAATCTTAAGTTATCTCTTTGACTTCCTACCAATCAAAAAATTAACAGGAAAAAATTAAAATAGCTAGCTTGAATAAATGAATTCAAGATAGAAATACACTAATTTGTCATGAAAGTGCTGATGACAGATGACTTATTCATTTTCCTACCAGTTCCTTGGTCATAATTGGCATTGTTAATAAAAATAAAATATACAACTGCACTCCAGTCTGGGTGACAGAGTGAGACCCTGTCTCAAAAAAAGAATCAAATAAAATAGAATTTAAAAACATACGAAAACTTCATTACCGTATACACTGAAGGACAATGCCATTTTTCCCTGTATGAGTGTGCAATGGAAACCATAACCAAAAGGTAGTTCACGTAAGACATTGATAGGTTTCCTGAGACATATACGAAGAAATGTTGGATGTAATATGCCAAAAATAAGAAGTTGGCATCATTTTTATATTTGCAAAAATCTGAATATTCCGATGACTTTGCCATTTTTGTTTGCAAAAGAATTTGTCAGGAATGTTAGTAAAGGAGAATTAACATCTTAGCATTATCATGACTTTTTAATTACTTTGAACTCTGATTCTTCTGATTTTTCTAGCTTCCAGGTTGTTGGAAATCTTTTTACGAAAATTCAACAACTCACACTTATATTTTTCTGTTTTGAAAAACCAAGGGGATTCTTTGGCAGGCTAGATAATCTTCAAGCAAAAACCAGTATTTTTAAATGTGTTCTCAGGAAACCTAAAAGCTTTATTTTTGGCAAAACGAGTCAAGATGCTGTCAGTTACCTCCTCCAAGATGCAATTACAGTCAGCACTAAATAATTTTGAGCTTCCGGCAAGATGTCATATTCAAAAAGGTTCTCAAAGACCTATAAGCAAATTCATATCTTCTAAAATAACTAGCAAAGCAAAACTTCACTTAGGCTATTTTCTGGCAGTTATATCATGGTGGAAAAGTTTGGTTAATGCCTGGTTTTTATTATTGACTATTACCTTCATGAAGAAAAACATTAAGATTAGTTTTGCCTTTATCAATTGCCAAGAAATTCTTTGTCACCAGTTTTAAATTTTCTGAGAAGTGAAAGCAAGTTTAAAAGCCCCTGAAGTTTGTTGTAGCTTTTACCAGGAGTATCTGTCTTATTATTAGTATATGAATTTGAATTGCACACCATCTACCTAGCTCCCAGATGCTTAAAGAATATTAATGTCAATTACCTGGGTGACAAAATTATCTGTACACTAAACCCCCGTGCAATTTACCCATGTAACAAACCTGCACGTGTACCTCCTGAACCTAAAATAAAAGTTGGAAAAAAATAAAGAATATTAACATGTGTATTCTCCAAACATCTCAAAAAAGTTATGAAATTACTAATATTATTTCCATAGTACATTTATGGACACTGAAATAAGAACATAGAAATGGATTCATCACATATCTTGAAGAATTCCAGTGGTATAAAGTGATAATTCAAACGATGTTTTCTGCTAAATCTCCAAATGCAATTGTCATTGTCAAACTAGAAATAAAATGTACTGGGAGAAATTGTTTCAATAAATGTAAAAAAATGTATTTATGACTACAATTTCTATGCTAAGCCATATTAATGGGATTTCTTTTCTGGGTTATGGTCACACCAAATGATGCAGAAGCAACTTTATTCCATCAAATGATCGACTATAGGTAATATGCAGCTAACATATGAGAGTTTTAAAGATGAGCTTTAAAATATCCAAATACTACTTTGCATTGATTCATGCTACACAGAAGAAAAATTGAGGATATGTGAATTGGCTGCCCTGTAGATATGAATCTTGATGTGATGTCCTCGCATTATTCTTTCAATAAAATGATATTACTGTCCAAGTAAGTAAAAATGTCTTTTCCCATTACTTGCTTACTCATTCTAAGCCCGTCACATTAAGTCACTGCTCAGGGAAGTACCTTAAAAATACTGGAAAATAGAAAGTGCTATTTAAAGTCAAGTTCTTGTCTACTTCCAACTTAGGAAATATTCTACAATGCACATGATGGGGAGCCAGAAAAAAAAGCTGTGTGTTTTATTCACTGTTAAATAATCTATCCATATTCCTGAGCAAGGATATTTCATCAGGGTATCACATACTATGTAATATTAGCTCTTTTCTCTAAACACAGTGTTTACACAACTTGAAAAATACTGTCCTATTGATGAATATTATGTATGAATGTTTAATTTCATTTATGTTTATGCTTTAATAGCTCTTCATGCTTTACATTAAGAGAATGAACTGATTTACTTAAAAATACTTATACTGAGCTACTACTGTATGTCAATCCTTGTGGGAATTCAGAGTTGATTAAGGTATGAGCAACTCAAGAAGCTTTTTTGCAAATAATGCACTTACTATAACCGAGTCATACCTCAACACTGTAAATTGAAGCTTAGATGTTCTGCTTAAAATTATAAACATATAAAGCTAAAAGTCCTTCAGTAATGGAAAAAACACAGTATATTCAAATTTTGCGTATTTTTGCAAAATATGTAAAATTTTGTTTGCTTTATAATTTAGAAATTTGGGGTGGTATACCATTAAATTAGAACATATCATGTAATCTAGAAGAACAGAGCTGATTTCATGTACAGAATATTACACAGAAGACTCAGAGGCAGTAAAAAATGAAAGAAGAAAAAAGTTATGGCTTATTGGTAATCTGAGAAATACAAATTTCAACCATAATAAAATGACATTTTATCCCATCATTTGGAAAAAAGAAAGGAAAGTCTGATAATACCACATGTGAGCTAGAATATGGACCCACTAGGACTCTCATATGGCTGATGAGAGAATAAATTAATACAATATCCTGAAAAAGAATTTAGCATTATCTTGTGAAATTACATATGTGTAAATACAAGACTCAGAATCTATTTCTAGGTAAAAATCTTACAGAACTCTTAGGCATATGTGCCTGGAGACCTGTATAAAATGTTTATGGAATTACTGGGCCCCAAATTACAAAAATGTAAAATGATTATAAACATGGGAATAGAGTGCTACAAACATCACTATTAATGACTATCAAAAACATGTCACTGGATGCCAGAAACAAGACAGAATTGTTTGGCGCATTTTTCTATTTATGCAACTTTCAAACATACACAAACTAAACAATAAGGGTATACAATACGTAGCAAAACTAAAATGAAAATTAAGAAAAAAACAGAATTTGAGTTATAATTGAGTTGGAGAGAGACAATGTTAATCTACGGAATGCCAAAATTAATAATACTCTATGTTTCATCTTGTTGTTGAAAACCTGTTTATTCTATTCTTTTTACCTTCATGTATATGTTCTTTGTACTAACTGCATATATATGTGTGTGTGTGTGTATATATATATATATATAATATGTATAACATCATCACAACAGCCCTCTATAGCTCTTATAATGCAGCTCTTATTTTACTTATGAGTAACTGAGGCACAAAGAGGTGAAGTAACTTTATCAAAGTCACACTGTTTATAAGATACAGAGCTGGGATTTGAACAGAGAGTTCAGAAACTGAAGGTGGCCTTATAACCATTAAACTCCACTAAGTATCTGCATTTCAACAATGTAAACAATAAAAGAGAAATAATCAATTATACTCTGGTGACCCTTCAAATAATAATGTAAGAAAAATGGTTAATGAAATAGAAACAATAATCCTTAAATAATATTGAAATAATATATTAAAGTGGAATGTTGAAAAAATCTAGACTGTTAAATGTAAAATTGGTTTTCACTCTATGTGCCTGGCTTATTTCACTTAACATGTCTTCCAAGGTTACCAATGTTGTCTCAGGATTTTATTCTTTTTAGCTGCTGAATAGTATACCATTGTGTATATATACCACATTTTTTTCATCTACTAATCTGTTGAGAGACTTAGGTTGATTCTATATCTTGGCTGTGAATAGTGTTACTATGAATATATGCACACGTGCTTTTTTGAGTATCTCTTTTCAAATATTTGGGGTGTATGCCCAGGAATGGAATTGCAGGGTCATATGGTAATTTTGTTTAACTTTGGAGGTATCACCAAACTGTTTTCCAAAACAGCTGAACAATTTTACATTCCATCAGAAGTATATGAGGGCTTCAATTTCTCCATATCCTAACACTTGTTACTTTTAAAAAATTATTAGTATCATATTATCTGAAATTTCATGCTGTTTAAAATGTAGTCACTGAAGTCCTAAATGATTCTATGGACAAAAAAAAATAATAATAATAATAATAATAATAATAATAATAATAATAAACTATCAGAAAACAAATCAAAATAAAAGAAAACCCAAACCATATTTCCTGCACATTAAGAGAAATCTTTCAAAATCTGCTTCTATGACAGGATTTCAAAATTCTCATTTTTATGATAGGCAGACATAGGTAAAAACATACAATATTAGAATACTTCTTTTTCTTTTTTAATGTTATGAGTGGAGTATTATACCTAATATAGGAAGGAACGTGAAGGCTTCAAAATAATATTTATGCACCTCAGTGAGATATCTCTATGACAAAGATCAAGGAGGTTTAATTAGCAACTTCTTGACTAAATAAAGTTAAAGGCACTCTCTCAGTTAAAATGTGGATGTGGCATTTAATGAGTCAGAGATTACGCTCACAGAACCTAAATTGCACACATGATGATGAGTAACTTTCCCTTCATAGTAAACTCACTCAACAGGCTCTGTCTGTTCAAAACAGAAAGCTATAGAAAATAGAGAAAAAGGAGATAATTACCCAAGATTGCCAATCTAATAGAAAACCAGCCTTAATTATTTCTCCAAGAGTTCTATGTAAGTGTCAGTGAACACAATATTCCCTCATTTCAAAGACTTAAAGCAGGTAAATAAATTAAACACACACATAACATTGTGAAAAATTCTTTAAGTAAACTCAAATACAGAAAATTATAATTAAACCCTCCACTTTTGGTGGCCCTCAAATAGTAATAAAGAGTTTCATTACTTGTGCTTATTAGCTAAATGTCCACAGTATCTTATTAATTACACAGGTGTTCCATCTTTATTAAAGCACCCAAAAAGATTTTAGAGGATCTTCTAGTAGACTAAAAACTGCCTTAAAAGAGCAGGAAGGAAACATACATCAACATACTAGATAAAACACAGTGTATTCATATTCTCTGCTGATCACTATGCGAGGCATGTATATCCTCATACTAACCCTGTGACATAGATGGTATCATTATTCCAATTTTACAGTTGGAGGAAACAAACCTCAGTAGTTAAATAACTTGTACAGGATCACACATCTTGTAAGATATACATCAGATTTCAGATCCAGTCCATCTGACTCCAGCAGCTTCATCAATGTCATCTGAGCAATTAAAAAAATTATACCCCCACTATTAGGACCATACATAAATGAAAGCTCTTCCCTGGCCCCTGGATACCCAGTATTTAATATGCATACCAAAATACATTAAAGCAATGCCTGTAGTAATATTATTTGCAATAGCCTCAACCTGGAAACTACTCATATGTCCATCTAAGGCAGAAATGATACATAAATTGTGGTATATGCATACACTGGAATATTACATGGCAATAAAATGATGCACTACAACTACATATTTTATTTTTAAAACAAAGGAAATCATATTGTTTTTCCTGATTATAAAGCAATATTTTATCAGTATGAAAGAAATACGATATAAAGAAAAAGGGAATAATAACCCATAATGCCATCACACAAAGATAACATTTTAGTATGTAGTCTTACATTATTTTTTCTAAAGATAAACACATACAAATATAGATATAGATATATAAAGAGAAATGAGGAGAAGGGAGAGAGAGAGCACGAGAGAGGTATCCTGGCACATATTAAGACCTGATATTACTAGCTTGTTTTTATTATAATCATTATTATGGCTATATGTAGTAGTGCATCATTTTTATTGCATAGAATATTCCAATGTGTGCATATACTACAATTTATTTATCATTTCTGCCTTAGATGGACATACGAGTTGTTTCCAGGTTGAGGCTATTGCAAATGATATTACTATAAGCATCACTTTAATGTATTTTGGCACACATATTAAATACTGGTTCTCCAGGGGCTGGGGAAGAGCCTTCATTTACAGTATTCTACAAAATTCTAAGGTAAATACTATCAATGTGACCAATTTCAAGCTACCATTAGTCCAAGAGTAGGATCAAAGACTTTCTGAAAATTTAACAGCTGGCTCTCAGAAGGCAGTACTAGCTGATTTGGGCACACCACAACTTGAGTATATATACTTTGAAATGAAATTGCTGATTTATAGAGTATGTACATAATCAACTCAACTCTAGTGGATAATGTAAAATACTTTTCCAAAGTAATACTACCAATGTGCAGCCCTCCCCAGCAGTATATGAGAGTTCCCATTGCGTGTTAGACTGTTAAATTTCCGTCATTCTAGCGGGTATGTGGTAGTATCCCATTGTGGTTTTATTTTCCTGATTACTGGTGAGTTTGATCAACTTTTCATTATCCTTTTGATGAACTTTTGAGTCTTTTGATGAACAGTCTTATTATATATAGTCTAATTCATTCATCTGAACTTATTTATTAGTGTTTTTGTTTTGTTTGATAAATATTTTACCTATTTAGGTCATAAACATATTCTCCTGTATTGTCCTCCAGATATTTTATTGTTCTGTCTTTTATATTTTGATTTATTATCTGCATAAAATATTTTTGAATGACATGAGGCAGAAGCCAAATTTTATTTTTACTTTTATGGATGTAAAATGTCCCAGCATGATTTATTGAAACATACTTCCCTTACCCAGCTTTGGAGTAGCACTCTTTTTATAAATAAACATGCCACATATGCTCAGGTCTTTTTCTGGGCTCTCTATTTTATTCCACTGCTCTATTTGTCTATCTTTACAGGAATATCACACTATCTTATTTAGAGTAACATTATAAAAAGTCTGGATGGAACAAGCCCACTCTATTCTTTTCTAAGCATAATATGGCTTCTTTAAAAAAATAGATGTATTGAGGTATAATGCAATTACAACACACTGCTTATATATAAAGTGTCTATTTCATAAGGTTGACATATGTAAACACCTATAAAAACATAACAAATCAAGATAATAAATATGTCCATCACACAGGATAGATCCTTTTTGCCCATTTGTAATCCCTCTATCCCTTCCCTCCATGTACTCTCTATCCCCAGGCAATAAGTAATCTGTGTTCAATCAGTTTAAATTAATTTGCATTTGCTAGAATTTTATACAAATGAAATAATATACTATGCGTTATCTTTTGCCTGGCTTTGTTTCGTCAATATAATTATTCCAAGATTCATCTATATGTATACGTTGCACATATAAATGGTCATTTTCTTTTATTGCTGAGTGTTGTATTAACGTATGAATATTTTACAATTTGCTATTCATTCATTTGTTGATGAACACTTTCGTGGTTTTGAATATTTGCGTGTTACAATTAAAGTTGCTATAAACATTCAAGTTATAAGTTTTGCATGGACATGTACTTCCATTTCTCTTGAGTAAATACCAAGTAATAAAATGAGGATATGTTTAACTACGTAAAAACTCTATCAAATTTGTACCAAAATGGTTGTACCATTTTATATTCCCTTAAGAAATGAAAGAGTTCCATTTATTCCACATCACTAGTACAATTTGCTATGGTCAATCTTTTTTAGACATTTAAATTGATTGATATGTAGTGGTAACTCATTGTGGTTTTAGTTTGCATTTTTCAGCTGATTAATGATGTTACACATCTTTTCATTGGCTTTACAATTACCTTCATGAAGTGTCCATTCAAATCTTTCGCGTATTTCTTAAATTGCTTCTCTTCTTGAGATTTGAGATTTAAAAATATATATATTATTCATACAAATTCTCTATTAGATATATAATTTACAATTGTAGTCTTCTGGCCTGCAGCTTGTCTTTTCATTTTCTAAGAGCAGAAATTCTTAATTTTGATGAAGTCTAATGTATCAATTTTTTCTTTAATGGATCATGCTTTTGGTGTCTTAAGAATTCTTTGCTTAACCCAAGGTCACAAATATTTTTTCCTATGTATTATTCAATGTGCTTTATAGTTTTAGATTTTACATGTAGATCTGTTATTTATTTTAATTTTTATGTATACTACAAAATATGTGTAAGTGTTCACTTTTTTCTAGTCAGATTGTGCTTTCTTCACCAATTGACTTTGCAATTTTATAAAAATCAATTAATGTTTTATGATTCAGGATTCTTTCTTCACCTCAATTGATCTATTTGTCTATGTTGACTATGTTGATTACAATAAGGATTTAAATCCTTAGGGTAAATCTTTCAAACTTTTCTTTACTTGTTTTATCTATCCTACATCCTTTGTATTTCCATACCAATTTTAGAATCAGTGTATTGACTCATATTAAAATTGATTTGATTTGATTAGGATTGCACTGAATCTAGAAGTCATTTGGGGAGACTTCACAGCTTAAAAAATTAAATTTTCTGATCCATAAACATGCTATCTCTCTCCATACATTTAGGTCTTTCTTTGAATATCTGTAGATCTGTAATTATGTTACTTCTCTCATTTTTAATATTAATAACTTGTGTTTCTCTCTAGTTTTCCTCCTGATTAGTCTGGTTAGAGGCTTATCAAGTTTACTGATCTTCTAAAAAAAAACCATTTGGCTTCATAGATATTCCTGTTTTTTGGGTTTATAGGTCATTACTTTGCATTATTATCTTTATTATATTATATCCTTTTCCTTTTATTTTATATTTAATTTGGCTTCTTTAGTTTCTTTAGGTGGATCATCAGGTAATTGACTAGAAATTTTTCTTGGTTTTTGACAGAAGCTTTACGAGCTGTAAACTTCCTTTTAGCTACTGATTTACTTGTATACTAGAAATTTTGAATGTTAAGTTTTTATATCCAGTCCCAAATACTTTCTAATTTTCTCTTTAGTCTGTTGATTATTTATAAATATATTATTTGTTTCTAATATTTATAAATGTTTAGATGTATTTCTAACATACGTTCCTAATATTATTCTATTTTATTATTTAACAATTTTTGTATGTTATATTTTTACTGCTTAAATCATTTGGAAATGTACTTAGATTTATTCTATAGCTCAAAATATGGTCTATCATGGTACAAATTCTGTTAAAAATATACATAGTGTATATTATGCTCTTGTTCTATGGAGTGTGCTCTCAATGATCATTCCTATTATTTTACCCAAAGGCAACAGCTTTCAACATTCCATAATTTATTTATCATCTATTATTTTCTTTTGTACATTTGTATTAAATAATAATTTACTGAACTATAATTCCTGGTGTCTCCATTTAACAATAAAAGCATTTTCCAAGATAAGTACATACAAATTTTTATATAATTTCAAGATATACAGTATTTCTCATATATATGAGCTATGTTTAACTTAATTATTCATTTGCATTCAATGATTGAATTAGAATCATTCTAAATATGATATGGCAATAAATATTAAAAAATAAATATAACATCTAATTTTCATTTTATAGATTACATTCAAATATTTGCAATGTAAAGTTATTATGGTTATCTTTGTGCAAGAAACTTTGACATAATTCCAGATTATTTCCTTAGTATATGGATAAATATAAATGAATTTTCTGGATAAAAGGAAGTGTAGTATTTTAGATTTTTCACAGGTTATCAAATTGATTTCAGAAAGTATGTACCGCTTTGCATTCCTACAGAGGTTTTATAAATACCTCTGTGTCACTATCCCTCATTAACAGTAAATATTGTTTTTGTCAATTCTATAAATAGGAAACATATGATTGTTACAGACATTTATCCTGTTATTTGTCATCATGATACATTTTGTTATACGTTTTTGGGGTCTTCTGCAAAAACTGTTTTAACCCTTTCTCTTTTATTTCTATTAAGGTAAATTCATTGATTGATTGAATTGGGTTGTCCACAAAAAAGGAAAATAAAAGGTAACACTTTGAGAAAATATTAGCACTTACAAATCTATAAGACAAATATTAATGAAACTTCATGGTCCAAGATTGTTTGTACCTCTATTTGCCTGAAAGAGCACTGTGGAAAATGTTTAAGGTTCTTATTTTCTAAAGTTTTATATTTCTACAACATTGAGCCAGTTTTCTAGAGGAGAAAGACTGAAGAATGGCAGCCATGCAACAGGAAAATTCTGTTACTGTGATGCCTGTTCCCACTTAGATAGCTTTTTCTTATTTTGATATAAAACCTTCCCCCCTTTATTTTGATTTTTTCTGTCTTAAATAATCATATTGCCTTGCTTTTATTATTCTATTTCTTAGAATTTAAGGGTGTTTTCCTGACTTTCCTGATGACCTTGCTAAAAATTCCAGGTACTGCTAAAGGTTCTTACATAGTTCATAATACAGTTATATCATCTGCAAATAGTGTCTTTTAGGAAAAACATTACTTAACAGTTGTCTAATCAGTGGAGACCCACTGCACTTCCACCTGGAATGTACTACATTGGGAGTTGCTCCTTTAAGAAGCAATTTTCAAAAACAGAGCATCTGACCGTAAGACTTTCATTTGTGGCTCTTATTTAAAATCAATGACAATCTTTTCAGTACACAGTCTTAACGATATTGCATATCCTTTATGCAACACATATTTATGTACCATTATAAACCAGGTAATTTTATAGGCATTGTTGGGGGACAGTGAAAAAAAGAGACCAAAAAAAAAAAAAACCTTACCTTAAGGAGTTTAGGTATACATCTCTGGATAAAGGGCATCTGGCAAGACCTCACTTTCAACCATTCCAAAAGTAGGTATCACATAACTGAGGTATCTGGAGGACACCCACAGCTAACCTTTGTATAGTCCACGTGACCTGCATTTTTTTTCAAACAACCCTACATAGCCCCTTCTCATGGAATAACACATCAATAGGTCAAAATTTAATTTATATCTTTTGATGAAAGAAGGATTAGGAATAGATCATTTTGGTGCTTTATTTGACAATTATTTATGCACATAGTTTTATTACATAGCCATGATGAAGTTACATATGTGAGGGAAAATGACATGAAATTTAACTACTATTATATGAAATCAACAAATATTTATTGAGCACTTACCATGTACGCAGCATTTTTGCAACCCATTTGAAGAAAGCAAAACACAGATGTTTAAGTAACTTACCCAAGAAAACTGATAAAGCAGTGGACTAGAGGTGAGGAGGAACTAATATCAGGGCCTACATTTTAATCATGATGCTATGAAGATTTTAGCTACTGGATTAAGAGTGTTCTAGGGTATGTTTTCAGATCAGTTTAAATTAAGCCAAAAATCACAAACCATTCATATCTAGTCTAATGTTAAAATAATTGCTCAGTGGAGTTCCAGGGCTATCAAGAAGAGATGACACTATGTGAAAAATATGAAAATAATGTGTGTTTTTGTGTAGTTCACCAAAAAATTGTTTTGTTATTTTATATATTGACCTTTTTTTAAAGATTTCTGTAAATATCCTGACAAGGGCAGTGTTTTACAAATGTCTTTAACTTAGACATCATATTCCTCATTGGAAAGACACTTGCCAGCAAGGCTACACGACAGTACATTTTTAGAGCCACCTATAACAACATGGGCCATTAGAGGTAAAAGCAGAAATGGGATATATGACCTTTAGTACTGGAGAATTGACTGTAAATATCACTTGTTCCATCCAGGCGACGCTGGTATCCAGAGAGGGTTCTGTGTGAAAAGAGATTCCATGAGACAAATGGAAGAACAAGGAGAGGCCAAAGGAACAATAGAGGTCTTTCAGAAGCAGGTCAACAAACATTGATGCAGCATTTTCTTTGTGCATGTTGAAGGTAATAGGTTCTTGGTCCTCTAATATACTGCAAATTCACCTGGCTGCTACAGTTTTATTCTGCTACAACTCACTGTCTGTAATTTGATCCTTTATCCTTTTCTTTAGGTCTTTCTACAAATTAAAGTTTTGTTTGTTTGTTTTTAGTAACAATGAGCCTCAGAACTTCTAATAAGCAGTATAATTGCCATGTGGAGAAAGCTACATTATACAACACCAATTTCTCTCTGAAGATCCACCATCTCTGGATGAATGTTACTGATTCCTACTGTCTAGTTCATAGATCTTCAACTCTTGTTCTTTTGTTTAAAGATATGAGTCTAAGCTTAGACATATATGATGCTTTCAATTCAAAAATGTTGTTTAGAAAGGGCGCTCGTTTAAAGAATTTGCTGAAAGCTAAAGGATAACCAAAGCAAAAGGCACACACAGGGTAACATAAATCTAGAATATATGTTTTGCAATATGTATTTTTCTCATTTCCAGTCTATTGTTAAATACATGGCATCCTCCTACCACACCCTTACTTCCACTAGGCAGAGCATCCATTTATTCTCTACCATGCACAAGTCTTTGGCTTCAAAGTCATAGGTTTCCATGGTTACAGTTCTTCATTGGTGTTCTTATTTTCCTCAGGTAACTGATATTAAACTGGACTTCCCTCTCTTGCTCAAAGCTCTGAGGTCCTCATAGGCTAGATTATCATCAATATAATATGACAACTTTAAGATTCATATTAAACACAAATACTCTTGGTAATTGGAAGGGAGAAAGTGAGAGGGAGGAGTCTTGAAAGAGAATATTGTTTCATTACCTTTTCTTTCAATTTTTGGGTAGCTTTTATGGTCATAAAGTAGCCTTTGGGAAAAAATATTGGAGACACTTGCAGTTTTAAGGCTTTATCAATGTCTGGTAATGTGATGTGGAGATGATAGAGCTTAAATGTGATGTGTTAAGCCACTGTTTCAGCACATTTAAGCCATGACTAAAAAGAGAATTATGAATATACCTGTAAAAAAGGATAGATGGGAAATGAAGTGTTGAAGCATTCGGATGACTAATGAAGGAAATCTCTTAGTCTAAATTAGTCTGATAGTCTTAAAATGTGGAATAGAATATGGAGAAGAGTCCATAACTATTGAGCCATAAGAGTGTAATACATACTAGAAGGGTATTTGGGGGCTCAGGAGGAGGTGGGGATGGTTAGCAGGTACGAAATAAAATAGAGTGAATGAATAAGACCTACTATTTAATAGCACCATAGGGTGACTATAGTCAATAATAACTTAATTGTACAATAACTTTTACAATTTTAAAATAACTTAAAGGATGTAATTGAATTGTTTGGAATTTGAAGGATAAATGCTTGAGGGGATGAATAACCCATTCTCCTGAATGTGCTTATTTCACATTGCAAGCCTATATCAAAACATCTCATGTACTCCATAAATATATACACCTACTATGTACCCATAAGATTTTAAAAAATGATAACTCATTCTGCAATTAATGACAACCAAATATGTGGACTAAGAGAGAAATGAAGCAGCATAGCAAGGACTCCTGGAAATTCTTGAAAGCAAAATGCAAAAATCTTAACAAAATTGAAAAAGCATCCCAAAAACAGTCACTGAAATTATAACACAGAGTTTATACAAATTTTAATTGGTCTTTATATAGAATTATGAACATCATAATTGGTGAGAAAAACAAGATTGAAATTTTCATAAGCATTTGAATAACTCTTAAATCTCGGGCATTGACAGCAAATTGACTTCAGGGACATGATAAGAAACAGCTGGAGCTGAAGCAGCAGGGCTGAGGAGCTCCAAACAAAGAAAAAGGATAAAATGGAATTACTCTCAGAGCCCTTAGGGCAAGATCGAAGCTCCGCTTTAGTTCATTCCATCTAATAATCTTAGAATATAACAACATGAAAATGTGAATTGTGACTAGGAAACTGAGAACTGTAAATGATGTTAATAAAAATACAAGCTGATCTGTTTGGGGAGATAAGAGGGGGGTTGTAGATTTTATTTTTTGGTTGTGAAAATAGAAATAGGGTTTAAATATATTTTTGCCTTCTTCAAACAATACTGAAGAGTGAAAGAAGAGGTAGTCTTGTAAACCAGTGGTTAAAAACGATAGCTATTCTATCCTACGTCTTCACTATCATTCTAAGTGGATTGTATGAGAAATGAGGGGGGATAAAACTACTATTTTCCAGTTAAGGCTCTCATTTGTGTAGTCACTCAAAAAGCCCTGGTCCTATTTCCAAGTGGCCAATGACTTTTGAATCTTTCATCTTTACAGTTCAGTTTGATTTCTCCTTTATTCGTCGAAACCACCTTACCTCAAATATGACCACCCTTGTTTAAATCCCTCCTTAAGGGTATGACATAGCATCACTATATCTAATTTTCTTGTGATTCTTAGAGAAAATTATAACTATCACAGGCCTTTTCCCCTAATTCTTACCCAACTCTCAAGACCTTAAGTCCAGAACTTAGAATATAATCTAGTGCCTTTGCCAAATGGTATAGATGTCCTTCTTCTCATTAGTTTTTTCAAAAACAATGGTGAAAATCTCAAAAAATATGCCCATTCAATGAGAGGTAATTGTTTACTTTGAAGTAAATGGTCATTCATGATACATTTCTAAATTACCTTCAGAACGTATTTCTCAGAAATAATGTTATATGTAGACCTGTAGGCCAGGCATAGTAGCTCACACCTGTAATCCCAGCACTTTGGGATTCAGAGGCAGGTGGATCTCCTGAGATCACGAGTTCGAGACCAGCCTGGGTGACATGGCGAAACCCTGTCTCTACGAAAAATCCAAAAATTAGCCACATGTAGTAGCCTCCCAAGTAGCCTGCTCCTGCAGTCTCAGCTACTTGGGAGGCTGAGGTAGGAGGACTGCTTGAGCCTGGGTGGCTGAGGTTGCACCACTGCACTCCAGCCTCAGTGACAAAGTGAGACCCTGTCTCATTAAAAAAAAAAAAAGAATCTATATGTAGATATGTAATCAGCACCAAATTATAGCGTTGCCCTTCGATTTCCAATTTTCTGTGTTGTTGTGTGGACATTTATAAAATTTGTTTCTGTGACTAAAGAACACATAAAGGATTTGCAAAAATGGAATGTCTTTTATTGCACACAATTCATTGCTGCAATGATCTTTATTTGAGAACATGGTAACAATAATAATATATTTCAACCAAATGGTGGAGTGATACAGGAAGTCTCTGTTTCATTTTCTGGTAGAATGAGACCACCTCATTCTCATCACACAGTCCAGGATCCCTTAAGGAACATTTTCTAGGCAGCTTTACTAGCCAACATTCTGGTCCAAACATGAAGTACATGAACCTGCCTTGGGAATAGTGGCTATCCAGCCCCCCAGACATTACACCATGTGATTTTGCATCACCGCTGCCTTCAATGATTATAAGCCAGAGGATTTATATGGTCTTGTACTCTGACATAAGCAGCACATATTTATAAGATTTTGGAAATAACTGTGGTAGCATATTTAAAAATTGATTTTTGTCCCATGTTCATGTGTTCCTAAATGACTTTGTTGATGAGTAATACATTTTTGAAGATACTCAATTTTTTATAAATACTATATATGTTAAAATGTAAGTATATGCAGTGTATGTACAAATTGAGTTCTTATGTGCTCAGCCCTGCACTGAGCAAATTGACATATATTATCTCATTTTATTTTCATAAAAATACTATGAGAAAAGGAGTTGTTGATGCATAGATAGATTAAACAACTTGCCCAAAGTTACACAACTAGTTCAGAAGTCATGATGTTATATTAAATGTATCGGTAAAGATAGGTGCTCGCTAGTGGGTGTTTCAGGACAATTTCATCACCAAGCCTTATAACACTCAAATTAGCATTTGATATGGTTTGGATATTTAGCCCACCTCAATCTCATGCTACAATGTAATCAATCCCCAATGTTGGAGGTGGGGCCTGATGGGAGATGTTTGGGTCTTGTGGATGGATCCCTCATGCCTGGGAGCTGTTCTCGAGATCTCGAGATAGTGAGTGAGTTCTCAGGAGATCTAGTCGTTTGAAAGTGTATAGCATCTTCCCCTTCTCTCTTGCCTCCCTTCTGCCATGTAAAGTGCCTGCTCCCACTTTACCTTCCACCGTGATTAAAAGCTCCCTGAGGCCTCACCAGAAGCAGAGCAGATGCTGGCACAGTGCTTCCTGCACAGTGTGCAGAACCATGACAATTAAACCTCTTTTCTTTATAAATTATCCAGTTTCAGGTATTTCTTTGTAGCAATATAAGAACCACCTAATACAGCAGTCAACATAAAATTGTTGTTGTCTCAGTATTATGTTCTAACTGTTTGTGTTCCCACAAAATTCATATGCTGAAATCCTAACTCACAATGTGATGGTATTAGGAGTTAGTATCTTTGGGAGGTGATTAGTTCATGAAGGTGGAGCTCTCATGAATGAGATTAATGTCCTTATAAGAAAAAATATATGAGAGATGATATCCAGTCTTTCCCATGTGAGACTACAACTAGAAGGCCATCTGCAAAATAAGGAGCTTTCACCAGACACCATCTGCCGGCACCTAGAACCTGGACTTCCTAGCCTCCGGAATTATGAGAAATAAATGTTTAAGTCATCCAGTCCATGGTATCTGTTACAGCAACCCAAACTGATTAGGGCACTCAGCATCTACCCAGAGAGCATCCAGTAAATGGAATTCAGAGGTTCATGTCCTGGTGGAAGGTGGTATATTTAACTATACTCCCCAGCTTTAAACAGAAGAAAGAGTCCCATCCCCACTACCAGCATCATCACTCAGCAAGAATTTAGTGTTTTAATTGGCAGTTACAAATAATTTTGACATTTCAGTGGATATATATTTCCCAGTGTCATTTGTATGTATTCATGTGAAATAAATATGCTAAACTGACTAAACAATTTTATCCTAACCAGCGTAATGCCAGAGTTAATTAGTTGTTATAGTTCACATGTATGTGCTCTGCTTTGTTCTGAAAATGAGAGGAAATCTATAAAAGTAGGATATAATAAAATATCTCAAAGATTTGAACTTTAATAAAAAGGAGATAAACACTAGCAAAGAAGAGATGCTTAAAGTCTCAGAGGAGATTTACAAAATAAGGACCATTTTCTAAGTACCCAGTTATCAGGTATATAAACTGAGGCCAGGGTTTTTGGAAAATCTCCCCAAGGCTATAGAGGTAAATTTTGACATCCATCATCTCTGTTAAAAGCACTCTTTGCTGTGAATAAAGGAGTAGCAATCCTTAGAAGATAGTCTATTAGTAAGTGCTCTCTTGTCATTCAAACTGAAGATGTTAAAATAATTCAAAGTAGAGAAATATTAGTATAAAAATAGTGGAACTTGGGCAAGCTCCTGGAGATAGAAATAATTTTAATGGAGAGTGAAAAGGATATCCCAGGCATGCAAAGTCAACTGATCCAAGGTAAGTTGGAAGAACATCGATTTACTTTATTGGAGAGATAATTTGTGCTGGAAAAACAAGACTGAAGAGTTATATACAATGTGCCTCCTGGTATGACTGAGGATTTTGAAAGCCTAGTAATTGATCTCAGAAAATTATAAGAGAAAATAAACTGTTTATTTTTCCAGCATATAAAAATGGCAATCAAATTTGCTGTCTAGTTTCACAGGTTTGTGATAAACAACTATTGTAGTCTTTTTTCTTCTGAATTGTTTTGCTTTGAAGCATCCCTTCTTTACCTCTTTACCTTACTAATCCTTTCTGGCTTTTTTCCTCTCCTTTATGGAGAGTTTTTAGTTTTAAGCATATGTTTATTTATTAAGTACCTGTAATTTTCATTTTTTAGAAAAAAAATCTAACTATCTTTAAGGTGAAAATTCTAAAACCTACTTAAATATTTATTTGGAAGAAGTTTCCGTACTAGTACCTTTTTGTTTTGCCCTAGGTTTAGTAGTGCCTCTCATCTAGGCTTGTTTTTTTAAATGTATCAACTTATGCACTTATACTTTCAATCATATCTTTGGCCAAGGGGAATTGCTTAGGACTAACTCTCAAAACAAGCTGAGTCTTATCCATTTGAAATCAATAGAAGAGAAAACAATTCTGCTTTGTTAAAAGAATGGAACAACAAACCTCAAAAGACAAATGACAGTTTAGAGCCATGCTGAGAACGTTTAATAATTAATAGGCAGCAAATAAATTCATCAAATTCCTGATTGCTAGCAATCCCTACTTTGGATATTAAACTTTATTAAATATACATGTAAAATTTCTAGCCTAAACAATGAAAAAATAAAGTGTTACCTTTTCAAAGTAGTAGAGGGGATTATTTGAGTTAAATGGAAAAAAGTACAGCCAATCAAAAGAAGATAGGTAAAGAAAGAGAAAGAAGTCAAATAGTGGGAAAAATAAAGGAGAAAAATAAGATGATGAAAAAAAAAGCTAGTATCATTAATCCAACAAATTATTGTAGCATACTCTTCAATAAAAAGAATAAATTGTTAAACTGGATTTTCCCTAAGATATATGTGTTTTATAAAATATTATTAAGTTGGCACAAAAGTAATTGTGGTTTTGTCATTACTTTTAATTGCAAAAATCGCAGTTACTTTTGCACCAACCTAATAAAAATATTTCAAAATACTAAGCAATAAAACATTAAATTGCAATAGAAAATTTAAAATGTGACAGTATGACCAGAGATTTTATTAATTTTCTTTGTTTATAATAGACAAGGCAAATGGAAAAACAGAATATGAAATATTTAAACTATATAGTTAACAAATATAATCTAATAGATACACATAAAACCTTGAACCAAACAGTTGAAAAATATGTATTTTTTCACACATACAAATAAATGAACAAGCATTGGTTACATTCTGGATTATACCACAAGAAACACTAGTATCACATAAACATGTTATCAGGTTTCCTTGTCTCATCTGTACCATGTTCCTTACAGGGAAGTTAGCCTAGATATCAACAGGGAAAATGTAAAAAAGAAAACTATACATTTGAAAATTCACAAAAACACTTCAAATAACTGAGTGGCCAAAGAAGAACTCATAATAAAAATTAAAAATAACTTTAAATAATAATAAAATATATCTCAAAACTTATGATATACATCTAAAGTTGTACAGAGAGGAAACTTAGAGACATTACAATACAGATCATATTAGAAAAGCTAAAAGGCTGAAGATTAATGAGCTAAGAATTTTAGGTTATCTAACATTACCACAAAAGTAACCACAAGAGTAACCACAAAAGTAGCAGAGATTAAACATAAAAATGGAAGTTTATGAGTAGGCCAGGATCCGTGGCTCATATCTGTAATCCCAGCACTTTGAGAGGCTGAAGCAGGAGGATTGCTTAAGCCCATGAGTCTTCTCACTTACTCTAAATTCCATTACTGGCCAGATAACAGAAGAAATGTTAATTATTTCCCCTGTTAATATATAAGGTCGATATGGTTTGGATGTTTGTTCACTCTAAATCTTATGATGAAAGGTAATCCCCAGGGTTGGAGGCGCGGCCTGGTGGGAGAGTTTGGGTCATGGGGGAAGATCCCTCCTGAATAGCTTAGTGCTACATCCTTGGTGATAAATGAGTTCTCACTCTTATTTCATGAGAGAGCGGGTTGTTTAAAAGAGCCCGGCACCTCCTCCTCTTTCTCTTGGTTGCTCTCACCATGTGATACACCAGCTCCACCTTTGCCTTCTGCTGTGACTGTAAGTTTCCTGAGGCCTCTCCAGAAGCAGATTCTAGCACCATGGTGCTCGCACAGCCTTCAAAACTGTGAGTCAAATAAATCTCTTTTATTTATAAATTATTCAGTCTCAGATACTTTTACAGCAGTGCAAATGGATGAACACAGAAAATTAGTATCAAGGAGTTGTGTATCACTATAAAGGTACCTGAAAATGAAGAAGCAGATTTGGAACTGGGTAACAAGCAGAGTTTGGAAGAATTTGGAGGGCTCAGAAGACAGGAAGATGAGGGAAAGTTTGGAACTTCTTAGAGACTTGTTAAATGGTTGTGACCAAAATTCTTATAGAAATATAGACAGTGAAGGCCAAGCTGATGCAGTCTCAGATGGAAATGAGGAATTTATTGGGAACTAGAGCAAAGGTCACCCATGTTATGTCCCAGGAAAGAACTTTGTTGCATTGTGTCCATGCCATAGAGATCTGTGGAAGTTAGAACCAAGGAGTGATGATTTAGAATATCTGGTGCAAGAAATTTCCATGCAGAAAAGTATTCAAGATGTGACATGCCTGCTTCTAACAGCCTATATCAGATATGGAAGCAAAGAAATGACTAAAGTTGGAACTTGTAATCAAAAGGGAAGCAAAGTGAAAAGTTTGGAAAATTTGCAGCCTGGTTATGTGGTAGGAAAAGAAAAAGTGTTTACAGGAGAGGAATTCAAGCAGCCCATGGAGTAATCACTTGCTAGAAAGATTCACATGATTAAAAGGGAACCAAGTGCTAATAGTTAAGACAATGGCAAAAGGCCTTGAAAGCATTTCAGAGATCTTCCAAGCAGTCCCTCCCATCACAGTCCCAGAGACCTAGGAGTAAAGAATGATTTTGGTGACCATACCTAGGGTGTATTGCCCTGCACCACTTCAGGAAGCTGCTCCCCACATCCCAGCCACTCCAACTTCAACCTGGCTCAAAGCACACCAGGCACTGCTCTGGCCTCTGCTGCTTCAGAGGGCACAAGCTGTAAGCCTTGATGGCTTCCACGAGGTGTTAAGCCTGCAGGTGCACAGAATTGAAGAGTGAAGGAGGTTTGGCAGCCTCCAACTAGTCCCAGGTATCTTTAGATTTTTTTTGTTTTTTGAGATGGAGTTTTGCTCTTGTTGCCCGGGCTAGAGTGCAATGGCATGATCTTGGCTCACTGAAACACCTGCTTCCTGAGTTCGAGTGATTCTCCTGCCTCAGCCTCCTGAGTAGCTGGGATTACAGGTATGCACCACCACACCAGGCTAATTTTGTATTTTGAGTAGAGATGGCATTTCTCCATTTTCGTCAGGCTGGTCTTGAACTCCCAACCTCAGGTGATCTGCCCACCTTGGCCTCCCAAAGTGCTGGGATTACAGGCATGAGTCACTGCTCCTGGCCAGGTATCTTTACGGCAATGCAAATTGACTAACACAAAGGTACTCAGAGGAAGTTCTGGGCATCCACGATGGCTGAGAGAGTATGTAGGTCTGTTAGGAGGAAACAGTGGGACATAAGTGCTCCAAATGCATTAGCAGAGGCCAGTGTAGCTGAGCATACCAGTCGTGCATCCAGGCTTGAGATGAGGTACGGACACAAGCAAGAGAGGGTCTGGTAGCAAATGTCATGGGACCCACAGATGGAGGATGCCAGCAAGAGACATATTCATGATATTGGGGGATGTTTAATATGAGTCATTGAGCTATTGAAATGCACTTTTGCTTAATAAGGAACGTTTTCAGTGTGCTAATTTTCTTTGCATTTAATGCAACTTTCTTCTGCTATACTGCGGATCAGGGGCTTGCAAGTAGAGAATTGGTATGAGCTGCCTGGATAATCCAGTGGAGGTGGTCCCTCCACTGTCCATGAGGGATTTGTGTTAAAAGAACTGGGACTGGGACGCCTGCAAACTGAATGTCGCTTTGCGCCCAGTGCATGTCTGATCTCAGTTACATATAAAGGCAAAACAAACAAAAAAGTGCAGAATTCTTTGCTAGTTGAGAAATTATTGATTTCCATCATATCAGGGTTATGAGTATGACATAGCTTTCACGTAAATATTAAACATAGAAATGTCCTTTATCATCCAGGTTTTCTTTCAAGCCCATATGTATTAACTTCTTTTCTTTTCTCCTTTACTGGGCTCATAAAAAATTCTTCAAGCAGTGAAATATCTTTCCTTGATAAGGGCTCTTCGATTTGCCCTTTGAAAGGCTTCAAGCAATTTTATTTTTTTCTAGAAAAAGTATTTCTAATGCTATCTTCTTTTTATCTTCTTCTTTCAGAAATCTCTTATTGGACAATTCAGTTGAATTGTTGGCAAAGTTGGTGTGTGGGTGTGTGTGAGTGTGTAAAGTGTATTAGTATTTGAATGTATGCCTATGAAGGTCTCTTTACCATTGCACTTTTACCAAGGGTTTGAGAATCTTTTTGCACATTGCATAGTGTTTGGGACACATCTTATGGAGTAAAATGTTTCTTGTATAATGTTTCCCCAGCCTTTTAGGATTCTCTGTTGTAATATTTCATGACCGTAAAATCTCAAGTATTTTGTCAGCTTATTGGGTGTTAGAAATTTAAAAAAAACACCTACTGGTTTGGGTGGCAAAAGATGCAATACAATTATATAGAAAAGAAATAGAAACTAGTTGAAACCCTACTTTATGCATATGTACATTCTCTCACTTTCTACAATTAATTCTCATATCAATCATATTTTTCTTAAATTTTCCTTTACACAGATAATTTACAATGAGCTCAGAGAAATAAAGTATCTTTTCTTAGTCAAATAACAAATAAATGCCAAATGTGGGATTCAACCCTACTTGCATCTAACCTCAATATCCCTATTATGACCAGTACACCCCACTGACTTTCAAAGTTCAGGCATGCTCCCTAGCCTCAGGAAACCACTTGGTGATTTTGGATTGTGTTGTACAGATATGAGAAAGTAAGCCAAAGGTTTTTAAATATCAAGATAATTTTAAATTTCCCCTCATGGGGAACTGGGTAGGCGGCTACACTGTTAGTACAATTAAAGGGTGTTAACTGATATCCTGAGCCAATTATTTGATAATTTTTGCTTGGTCAGTGATGTTTGGCATGATATTAACAAAAGAAAAATGAGCATTTACTGAACACCTATAATTTCACACAACACACAACTAAGCACTGTTACATCTTTGTTATTCAGCCCTCAAATCATTCTCCATGAAAGCAAACAAGCATTTAAATATAATATCTATGAAAGTCCAATTCTTAGTGTAGCCTGTTGTATAAATGGCTTCCAATGTTTGGTCTGTATAATAGTCAATTGTATAATAAAATATCAATTAAATCTAAAAATTTAATTCATGTGATTAAATAGTGCCTAGTGCATAGTATTTAGAGTCAAATTTGGGCTTTATTTACTGGGCTCCACCAGTAACTGTGTAACTTCAGAATACTGAATTTATGTCAGCCTCAGTTTCATTATTTATATAACAGTAATAATAATCCCTATTCCACAGAGGTAATGATTAAATGAAGTGATGTATGCAAAATGTTAGCACAGATTCTGTAGAAGAAGGGGCAGGTGGGGATACTTGTATAAGTAGGAGGTCAGGAAATTGAAATCAGTTTCTCCTGCTTGGTAGGAAATGAGCTCGTTTTCTGAGAAAGAATACCTGGAATACTGAAGAATTGTAGATTACTGAAAACGAACAAAAGTCTGAAGAGAACAGCAGTTTTTGCTCTGTTCTTTTCATGAAAATAATCAAAATTACCATAATAAACAGAAATAATTTATAAAATCCCTTTAAGGAACAAAATAGGAAAAAGCTGAAAGCCTATAATATGTCTCGAGATCTCAAACAGGGTGCTTATTTCTCTGATAACATTGGTAGCATCCCGAGGAACCACCCAGTGATTCATTTCTTGGAATGGTGAAGGCTGGGGATGTGGGCTGGCCAGAGTAAGAGTGACTTGGAAATCTGGTTTTACACCACAGTGCATCGGAGGAGTAGGGGAGAAAAAAGTGATGCCAAACATGTCTCATTTATGTCCGCAACCATGATTCATTTATGCCCCCAACCATGATTCCTACCATGATAAATAATTTGTAAATGAGAAAAAAAGGAGAGAAAAAGAAATCACCTTGCATTAGCTAGCTAAATTCAATTGAACAGACATAAATACTAAGTCACCCTGAGAAATCCAGATAAGACATGCACAACACATGTTGACCTGGCGTCTAGGGCATATGCTTCCTCTGGAGGAGACCTAGAGGGGTGTGCCTCCAGGGCAGGGAACCTAGTCTACCTATTTGGAAAATGTTCTGAGAAAACAATCGCTATTAGAAGATATTGAGTGTCTCTGTCCATTATATGTACAAAGAGCAGGCCAGAATAGGATGGCTTCCATTCACAAATGAAAAATGCACGTGAAAAATGCTCATATCAAAATGAATATGTACAGAGTTGATGTAAAGCAAATGAGAAAAAGAACATAGCAAGCAAAAGCCAACTGAAGGGACAGGGATCAGAAAAATATTGAAGGTAACAGTAAAATCATTACAGAAATGAACCAAAACACATGAGACATAGCAAGATAGAAAAAAGGAGAAAGAATAATTATGGTCAGTACTTCCAAAGAGTTTGATGTAAAATGGAACCAAAAGATGGGGTTGTAGCTAGAGGTAAAGAAAAAATAAAGAAGCAAAAACCCGATGATGTAGAAATAGGGGAGAATAACAAAAGGATACGAATAATCCCAATGTCCTTTGATAGACTAGATAAATAAATTATGGCACACCACAAAATGCACCTTAGGCCGAAAACTTTTGAATCTACTCTTCAGTGAAATAAATAATGAATAAATAATATATTTCATACACTCCTACACATATAGTTTTCTATATGTATAAACTACAGACTGAATTGTTTTTCCTGAGAGGAAGTGTGTGATTAAGGACAGAGTAAGGAGAGGGGCTTACTTTTCATTCTGTGTACCTTTTTACTTATACAAAAACATTTGTTTTACCATATACGTGTCTTATTTAAGAATATATTTAAAAATAAATGTGTCAAAACAACTTTCCAACAATACAGCAAATAGGAGAGGATGAAGAGGAAAGAAAATAAGAACCACAAAGCAAAAGATAGAAGGCAAAATATGCATTCACATTAAAATATATCCTATGACTTTTTGTATTGCCAACTTCCTTGGCATTAAATACCACCCATGATGGTGACTCTCAAGCTTATGCCTCTAACCTTACTCACTGAATAGCCCTCAACTCCATTTTTTTTTAAATAGCAAACTATCAACTAAACATGTGTGTTTCTGTTACTCAGAGACAGTTTCAAACATGCCAAAATGTGCCTCTCTCCCAATCTTTGTCACCCCCCTCAAATGCACAGTTTGCCCAAGCCAAGCATTGATTTATTTGCCCAAGTCAAAATTGTCTAGGATTTATCATTAAAGCATTCTACTCCTTCCTTTACCTCACCACACCCCCGTGCTCTTTCCCTAAACCTGCTCAGTTCTATCTTGACAACTGCCATTTTACTCCAGACACCCATAATCTCCTTCTAACTTATCTCCTTACTTGCACTCTCACTCCTCCAACATTCACAGTGTTGGCATAACCTCCTAATTGATTTCTGCCTTTAGGTACAATCTAAAATCACATTGTGACCAGAGTGATATTTTTTAAATGAAGATAAGATCACGTAATTTTTCTCCTTAAAACTCTCCAATGACTTCACATCACACTTAAAAATAAAATCCAATCTCTCCCAACCTCACCTAGAAAGCCTGAGAGATACCGACACCTTCTGTCAGCTCATTTGCATTAGCTACTCCATTGTCCCCAATTACTCTGTCCCCTGTTTTATGGGTCTTCCAGGTAACCATCTGAAATGCCATCTCTCAAAGAGACCTTCCTTGACTGCCTATCTAATAAAATACCATCACTTTCATCACTGCCACATTTTCTTGTTTCGTTTTTCCTATTGCCAGTAATGTAACTGTCTTATATTTTCTTCTTCTTCTTCATTATCTACTTATTTCCAAGTGTAGGAACCACTTCTGCCTAGAAAGAGTAGACTCTTAGTATTTGTTGAGTAAATTAACAAAATTCATTTGTATTTTTTTAAAGTCAGTGTATCCAAATATGGCTCTTGAATAAGTCCAAAATTGGCTTAAGAAATAAAGAACAAAGACTGGTGATTTGCCCTGGGAAATTGTCCTGGCTAGAAAGCAAACTTGCACTTTTAAGGCATGTGCTTTGGAACTATGTTAATACTTAATTTTACTGCAATTAGCAGTAAAAATTGCAGTATTTTTTCTTATTTAACAAACATATGTATAGTTTTAGAAGTACAGTCCAGTTCTAATGAAAAATATATAGAAATTGATTCAAAAAAGAAGAACAGAGCTGGGTTGGTTAAAGATAGATGGGCAGACAGCAATAAAATATTTGCTAAGGACCATACCTTTTAGTTATTCTGGCTCCGTCTCTCTTCCCTTTGTGCTGTAAGCTTTAGATAAAATTAAGTTATCCTGCCACATTCACCATCTATTTAGAATCAGACATATACAAAGGTTGCATTTTAATAGTTAATCGTTTACTCAAAAATTTGATTAAACTGAATTACACCAAATGTTGCTGATATATACACATCTGATAAGAATATTTTTTAGAAGGTGAAATTTTGGATTTTTTAACAGACAATGGAAGTTCCTATGAAATTGTAGGGAATGACATGGAGTGTTATAAGAAGTGCCGTTTTGTGTCAACTGAGCAATATCTGAAATTGTATAAGAAACTGTTACATTTTAATGTGGTTTATTGATAATTGATTCTTCAAAATATAGCATGTTACAATGCCAATGCAGTTCCACAGTAAAAAAGAGATGGAGAAAAAAATTGAATGTCATGTAAGTAGTTAAGTGCTTTTAACAATTGTTACATTTATTTATTTTTAGAATTATTTTTATTTATCATTATTATTTTTTTGAGACACATCTCACTCTCTCACCCGGGCTGAAGTGCAATGGCACAATCTTGGCTCACTGCAACCTCCACCTCCCAGGTTCAAGCGATTCTCATGCCTCGGCCTCCTGAGTAGCTGGGATTACAGGCACGTGCCACAATGCCCAGCTAATTTTTGTATTTTTAGTAGAGACAATATTTCACGATGTTGGCCAGGCTGGTCTCGAACTCCTAACCTCAGGTGATCTGCCGGCCTCGGCCTCCCAAAGTGCTGGGATTATAGGCGTGAGCCACCGCACCCGGCCTACATTTATTTTTATATTGAACAATGTGGGTTACATGATTCAGAGATAGAAAACGTTATTTTCTTTCAAAGACAGAATCTACAGGCTCTGGGAACCATCTTGGTCAAAATAAAATATCTGAAAAATACTCATACGGAGGAGGAATGGGCTTTTATCTGGATGACAACAAATAATAAAACTGTGTTACTGTTAGAACAAGTCATGCTTATACAAAAAAATTGAAAAAGCTATTTATTTCTTAATTTATTTTACTTTTATTGGCCAGAAGAATTGTCACAATAAACATACATATCTATGATGTTTACAGTCAGAACAATGGCCCATTACTCTGTACCCTTCTGTAGTGTGCAACCTGGACATATAGTTCTAGTGTTTTAAGTTAGATCCATTTGGCAAAAGCTCACAAGAGACATCCAGCTCCAAATTAGGAAATAATTATTAACATAATTTTGAATGGTCACAATAAATTATTTCCAGTAAGTTCTAAGTTCTCCATCACTAAAGAGATTAAAACCTTGGTTTGTATTATGTGGTAGTTATGGATAAGATTTTAAGTGCTGGGTGATAGATAATCTTTAAGCTTTTCTCCAATTCTATAATTTAATATTTTCTTTCAAAATGATTTAGTGAAACTTTAATGCAATACATAAAATATATCTGCTCTTGTATATCCAGGAATGTATCCATCATAGCTTTAAGAGAGAAAATAAATCTAGTTCAATTTATTTCTTTAATTGAGCAAAGATTCCTTAATGTCTTATATTTCTAGATTACTGTCTTGGTCTATTTGGGCTTCTATAAGAAAATACTATAAACTAGGTGGCTTATGAAAAAACAGAAATTTATTTCCCATATTTCTCCAGGCTGAGAAGTTCAAAATCATAACACTGGCAGGTTCGTGTCTGCTGAGGACCTGCTTTCTGATTCATAGACTGTGCCTTCTTGCTGTGTCCTCACATGGTGAAAGAGGAAAGGGTTCTCTGAGGCCTCTGTTAAAAGGGCACTAAGCACATTCATGAGGGCTCCACCTCAAGACCTAATCACCTCCGAGGAGCCTCACGTCAAAATACCCTCACATTGGGAATTAGGTTTGGGGGTACACAAACATTCAGATCATAGTAATTACATATGTTAACCTTCATGTACATGATATTATTTGTTTCTGAAAACAATAAAATAAAAAGGGCGGGTGTTGTTTCATTTCATATTGAGATGAGAACCCAGAGGTTTAACACAGAGATCTCACAAGTAAAACTGAAGATGTGAAAGTTAAACTCAGATATTTTGATACCCAACCCTTTCTGTTTTTATGTCATTCTTCCTCTTGAAGGCTTTTAATTAATATAATTATGATATTACATAATATTGAATCATATAAATTTTAAATATAAGTATGAAATAAAGTTACATATAAAATAAATAATACAATGAACCATGTAATTCTTACTACCTGATGAAAGGGAAGTTTGATAGAACATATCAAGTGAGATAAATATTTTTACTGCTCTTATTTATTTGTTCACTACTTGGTTGACTCTCTTTCCTACTGGATTGTAAGATTGATTAGAGGAAGGATTCTCCCTCTTTTGTTTCCTAGTTACCCACTGTCTAAGGAACATGTACCACCTGGGTTTTCAAATATGTGTTGCTTAAATGGATAATAAATGCATAAGTGGTCTTAAACATTAATCAAATAGTTTTTTATATAATAAACCTTAGAGAATACACAAGACAAAGGATTCAACAACAGTTTTGTACATAAGCCCACATTAAATATATAATCAGAAAATATGGGTTTATAAAATGTCACAAATAGCACAGCCTAAATATCAAGATTGAATTTGGGTAGACCAGGAAATGATGATTATCTGCATAATCCCCTTTTAATAGGCTGTGTGGACAGTGTGCAAACTTGGATTTTTGCATAGTCAAAACTGAATGTTAGCTCAAGATTTTCTGTTTATTATTATCTCCAGTAGGAGCCATTTATATTTTTTGTCATCTCATTTATATTTTCTGTTATTTTGACTAACAGAAGAAAAGGGCTGTTAATACTGATTGACTTACGAAAAAGAAAAAGGAAAGGATTCCGATTATTTGAAAGTGTTAATATATTTCTCCACATCCTCTCCAGCACCTGTTGTTTCCTGACTTTTTAATGATTGCCATTCTAACTGGTGTGAGATGATATCTCATAGTAGTTTTGATTTGCATTTCTCTGATGGCCAGTGATGATGAGCATTTTTTCATGTGTTTTTTGGCTGCATAAATGTCTTCTTTTGAGAAGTGTCTGTTCATGTCCTTCGCCCACTTTTTGATGGGGTTGTTTGTTTTTTTCTTGTAAATTTGTTTGAGTTCATTGTAGATTCTGGATATTAGCCCTTTGTCAGAAGAGTAGGTTGCGAAAATTTTCTCCCATGTTGTAGGTTGCCTGTTCACTCTGATGGTAGTTTCTTTTGCTGTGCAGAAGCTCTTTAGTTTAATTAGATCCCATTTGTCAATTTTGGCTTTTGTTGCCATTGCTTTTGGTGTTTTGGACATGAAGTCCTTGCCCACGCCTATGTCCTGAATGGTAATGCCTAGGTTTTCTTCTAGGGTTTTTATGGTTTTAGGTCTAACGTTTAAATCTTTAATCCATCTTGAATTGATTTTTGTATAAGGTGTAAGGAAGGGATCCAGTTTCAGCTTTCTACATATGGCTAGCCAGTTTTCCCAGCACCATTTATTAAATAGGGAATCCTTTCCCCATTGCTTGTTTTTCTCAGGTTTGTCAAAGATCAGATAGTTGTAGGTAAGTGGCGTTATTTCTGAGGGCTCTGTTCTGTTCCATTGATCTATATCTCTGTTTTGGTACCAGTACCATGCTGGAACACTTTTACACTGTTGGTGGGACTGTAAACTAGTTCAACCATTGTGGAAGTCAGTGTGGCGATTCCTCAGGGATCTAGAGCTAGAAATACCATTTGACCCAGCCATCCCATTACTGGGTGTATACCCAAATGACTATAAATCATGCTGCTATAAAGACACATGCACACGTATGTTTATTGCGGCATTATTCACAATAGCAAAGACTTGGAACCAACCCAAATGTCCAACAATGATAGACTGGATTAAGAAAATGTGGCACATATACACCATGGAATACTATGCAGCCATAAAAAATGATGAGTTCATGTCCTTTGTAGGGACATGGATGAAACTGGAAACCATCATTCTCAGTAAACTATCGCAAGAACAAAAAACCAAACACCGCATATTCTCACTCATAGGTGGGAATTGAACAATGAGATCACATGGACACAGGAAGGGGAATATCACACTCTGGGGACTGTTGTGGGGTGGGGGGAGGGGGGAGGGATAGCATTGGGAGATATACCTAATGCTAGATGACGAGTTAGTGGGTGCAGCGCACCAGCATGGCACATGTATACATATGTAACTAACCTGCACAATGTGCACATGTACCCTAAAACTTAAAGTATAATAATAAAAAAAAGAAAAAACAAAACAAAACAAAACAAAAAAAGACTAGATAACTCAAAAAAAAAAGAGAGTGTTAATATATATATGGGAAGGGAAATATGTGAAAATAGATCTAAGGTATGAATTGTGAACTTATTGATTGTCAGGTGATAGGACATGCCGGGCAAAATGGGGAATCAAGAAGCTGCCCCCACACAATATGTTGTAGATGGATCCTGGCATTAATGCCATGGTAAAGATGGACCTAGTGCTTTGAGTAATTATTCTTCACATAGCTTCAAGCCCTCTTTCATTGGATACTTTGAAGACAATTTGTTCATTTTATTTGTTTCATAAATATTTGGAAGTGTTTCTGGCTTATAATTATGGTGACTTTAGAAATACAGATGCTGAAATAAAAGTCATACATTCAGTACTGTCTTGATTCGTGATGAAAAAAATCACTTGTTCTTTCATGGAAGTGTAGGGAGCTTTCAGTTCAGTTGCAGTCACTCCTTTAAAATTATATGTTCTCTCCTTTCACTCTGTATCTGTCTCTGCGATGCATATATATTACTTACATTTCTTTTTCCTAACTGATGCCATTAAGTAAAGAGGATGTTCTTTTGAGAAGACAAATGACATTTAAAATGATGAAAATAAAATTAACATAAATTTTAGCGGTCAGATGGGAGGGGGAAAGCATGGCAAAAGAAGGTAAAATATCAATCACAGTAGGGTGTTAATTTTTTAATGAAAAAAAAACAGAAAGAAGCTAGGCAAACATTATTTGGAAATAAATGGGTGTTACCCAGAAAGAGTTATTCTGTATTTGGGACACACAATTGTGGATATTCTGACCGAACTTTAACACAAATAATGTGTTATTTGATATATCAACAACTAAGGAAGAAAGAATTCGATAGGTACTATAGATAGTAAGATAAGATTATCAAAGGGGGTAGTATTGGGGGCAGTCTGTACAGGACAGCAAAGAAGACAAAAACACAGGGGATGAATAGAGGAGAATCTAAAGAAACTCTACAACTTCTGAAAGAAGGAAATGGTTTAGTTGCGACAACTGTCACTGTTTGGCATTGTCGACACGGTTAATTTTGCTGATGTGAAGGAAAAGGCTCCTCCTCAGTCTCTGAGACCCCGTGATGTCTCCACCTTAGAAGAGGGTATGCCTTCTTTCAGTACAGATACATTTTCTTTCTTTCCCTCTCAAGCCATTTTCTCCTCTCTTTGTTTTCTGTTGCTATCTTTAATCTTCTATACCGAAGAATATAAGAGGATTTCTACTTGAAATTTTTTGACATAAATAAACAGGGGATGTTAAGAACAAGAGACTGTTGATCTCTGGAACTAGCCATAACAGACAACTGGTTAATTTTTACTATATATGATGTTATGACACTTAAAATATGTTGCTACAAGGCAACCAATGTTATAGAAAGAAAGATGGGAAAATGAATGGAAAAATTGTTTATGGAGCTTCCAAAACTTTAGGAGAATCTTAATAATAGTTGTCTGAAACACTTGTACAACATTTAAAATGAGCCACATATTGTTTCAAATGCCTTATACATATCAACTCACTCAGCCCTCTCATGGTAGATACAATTATTTTCCCATTTTATAGATGAGGATAGTCTAACTATTATCTTACCCTAGAGACAATTAGACCCAGAGGGTTGAAAGGGTCTTGCTTTTGAGAAGGAAACAAACAGAATTGTTTGCAAAGGTAGCCCTAGAACTCAAGGAAGAGTTTTGATGAAAAGGAAATAAAACTTTCAACAGCAGAAAGGAACATTTGAAAGTTAAAGTAGGTACATTTTATTTCTTATATGCGAGTTGCTTAGTCCTATTTAGAAAAGTATATTAGCATATATTTTTATCTCATTTTAACATTTAACCTTTCCATATCTTACACATCTTATAACCACCCCAAAACTTTTTTCCCTATTCCGTAGCATTTTTGTACTGTAATTAGATTGTGTTTAATAGAAGTCTAAATGATAACTTTTGCTGTCACCATTGGGAGTGCAGCAACATTAACATGGTGTTTTGAATCATATGGATTTGAAACATTTCTGCTTTTCTGTTGTACATGTTCCTATTAAAGGCGAACCTTTTTAGGAAATACATCATTTAGTGCTTTGAAGGTTGGGTTTGATGGAGATATAATTAAAAGATAATGTCAGTAGAATAGAACATTGTCCCACAGTAATGTTCAGCTCTCCTGCCAGAACATAAAGGAAGGGGGCAAAGCGGAAGCACTGATTTTCCAAGCAGGAGACATTTATTCAGTGACAATGTCTTATTACAATTAATTTACTTTTAGTATACAAATGACAAATACAAGAGTAATTGCAGCCCCTGTGGATTAGGAAACATTGTTCTCCTGGTTCCTTTCTTCAAGACCAGTACAAATCACAGTTGGCAGCTGCTTGTTGCAGAGCTTAGTATTTCCTTCTGTCTGAAATTTATATCTCTCATTCTTTTCCTCGTTATGATTTTTTGCAATATTTTTTCTTTTCTCTTTGCACCCTCTCTTCTCAGTTCCTCCATCCCCTTCCATCTTATTATTCTTCTACCAATTTTTAATTCAGTTATCTAAGAGATAAAGAAATGATTTTGAAACCTGAGTTTATATCAGAATCAGTGTAATATCATTAAAAATAACAACCTCTGAGCCCCACCCCTGGAGACTCTGATTCAGGGAGCCTTCACTAGGCCATAAAAATCAGCAGTTTTCAAATATGTATTTATAAAAAGTTTTCCAGATGATAATTGCAGTAAAATTTAAAGACTCTTCATATATATTCTCTGAATTACCTTAGCTAGCTTTCAATTGGTTATTCCAAATAACCCCTAAAATGAAAAATTAGTGCATCAGCTACCTCAGAAGAAATGTTCCCACATAGAGTCCAAGAATCTACCTGTTCACTGAACCCGCAAACAGCATGTGGGCTCAGCACAGATTCCATGTTGCATGTTTTGCTGGTTTCTTACTGTTTTGATGAATTCAAGAAGAATTGCCATTGGGCCTCCTGCCCAGAGATGCAGTTCTGAGAAAAGTGGACTGTGATTGCAGAACCTCTACTTCAAGCCCAGTCATCTGAAAAAAAGTCCTTTCTAGATGAAGGTGCAGCCAGCTAGTCTCTGAGATTCATCCCTCTTCAGCCTTTGCCTTCACACAGTTAAGAAGCTACCATTCCTCATAACCACCCCTCTCATGCATTTTCCAAAGTTTGTGGCAACTGTCAGATGAGCACAAGGAGGCCGTTTTCTTTTGGTAGGTTGGTTTCTTCAGTAAGTACACATGGAACTCAAACATAGAAAGGCAACACAGGGGCTACCGACACTGTGTGCAGGACTTGTAATCTCGAATTATCTCATGACTGAGCGCACTGGAACCATGACACCAACCCTTTACAATGCTGTCAGAGAATTTTATTATTATGATTCCTCATGAAAATTTATTATTTATTGGAAAATATAAAGATGATTTGGAACCTTAACTATGCCATTTTCAGTACAGTAAAAATCAAAATTTTATATTATTTTTCTAGACGAAAGAAAATACAAATACATATTCATACTACTCAAATGATACCCATTTATTTAAATTTTATGACTAAAAGCTGTCATAAATTTAGCTATAATAAAAATTGCCAGCACACCCTTAAAATCCATGGGCTGGGTATGTATTGATAGCCAGGATATTAAATTATCCTGTATTCACTAGTTAGGTATGATAATAATAACAAAAATATATATTGAGAAGTCTGGTGTCTTGCCAGGTATTGGATGGATATATATATATATATATATATATATATATATATATATATATATATATATATATTTATATGTGTGTGTCTGTGTGTATATATATATAGTTTCTAAATAGAAATACTTCGTTTCTTTTGATTATAAAAATAATAGACAGTCATGCTCATTGTTTTTAAAAACAGACAATATAAAACAAATGAAGAAGAAAACTAACTCATCAAAATTTTATGACCCGGAGAAACTCACATCTTCCACAATCACATTTCATAAAATACACTGCCAACTTATTGTGTTTTAATTTATTTCGGAATAGTTTGTTGCCGAATTGTTGTTCTGCTGCCTTAAATAAACTGTGAAATTTAAAAAAAAGAGAAATGATATAAAACTGACAAATGATTAGATTTTAATTTCTGTATATATCCTCCTGATAGTTTTCTGTATACATGCGTATACATACACACCCACCCACTCACACACACAAGGGATTGAACTATGTCATAAACCTTTTTCATTTAACAACAACATGGGAAGCAACATGGAAATTTTGTCAGTAAATATGAATGTGCACAGTTATTCATAAATACAGAGCATTTCATTATGTTGACATGCAATTTGTTTAACATATCTTCTATTGAGCATTTAAAATATTAATAGTTCTCATTAGTTGCTGTAATAAACAATGCATCATTAACTTCATTATGCATATATCTTTGCATACCTAAGTGCTTATTTCCTTGAGACAAATTTCTAAAAAGAAAACTGCTGAGCAAAATTTTAATTTTGGAAACATACTTGCCCTACAGACAGACATCATGTCTAACCTGAAATGCACAATTTATCCCCATGTAACACATGAAAACTGAGAAGAATTAGCCTGCTCAAGATCACATGGCTATTAAAAGGGTGGAAGTTTGGATTCAAAACAAGGATTAGTCAAGGTGGTTACTAATCTCATTGAACAGGTACATAAAATTTTTATTAAACACAAATTGACTGCTATCAGCTTTGTGGAGGCATAATTGATATACAAAGGATGCATATACTTAATTTCAAAGGTAATGAGTTTGGACATAAGCAGACACACATACTATCATCACCACAATCAACAAAATAGATATATCCAACACTTCCTAAAGTTTCCTTGTGCTCTTTCGTTTTTGTTTTTGTTTTGGAGGTGTATGTATGTGTGTATGTATATACAGGTACATAGAACACTTGAAGTGAGATCTACCCTCCTAACATATTTTGAAGTGCACATATCCCATGAATTTTGACACAATCAAGAGGTGAACTCCAATTCCTCTAGCCCCTTGAGATAATTGTTTCCAAATAATAAATCCTGAGACCCCATGCCACATTTAGTGTGATGTCCAGAACCCTAACAACATTCCTGAGGCATATCAAGCACACCGCATTCTTCTGATTAGTTCTTGTTCCTAATAGCTGACCTCTGCAGATTCTTGTTTCATTTTTGGCTATTGCTACTCTTTTGGGCACCTCTTCTCACCAGGACTGGATCCTCATTCCCATTCCCCAAAATCCCATCAGTCCAAGATGGGTACATGTGACACAGTTCACCAAAGTAAGGACATTAGCACAGAGGAAGGATGAAATAACTAGAACAGAAATAATTCAAGTTTAAATATCATCAAGCTCCTATTTCCACTCTTGACATTATCTTACTATCCATCTTCCCCGTAAAACCCATCCTGGGACAGACATGGACACCTTCTCTCTAGTGATTCTCTCCTGGGCGAGAATTGGAGTCACTGAAAATGCTTTATAAAAATGTTGTTATGCAAGACCACTCATACTAAATGAATGAGAATCTTTGGGAAGTGGAACCAAGAGGTATTCTTTTAAAGTTCCTCTTGTTAATTTCAATATGCAGTCAGGTTGAAAATTACCAGTGTAGATCTTTCACCAAACCTTCCTCATTCTAATTCCTGAATCCTCCAGTCCTTTGGCCTGCCAGCCAAAACTTGCACACGATTTCCTCCTTTTGGTGAATAAAGTCTTTCTTTCTTTAATTATTCTTTTTCTTCTTTTTTTTTCTCTGCATAATACTCTAAGGCACAGCTTCCTCATGCTTGAAAGGATGTTTTTCTAAATAAAATTGAAGTTCTCTCCTAAGGGAAGATCTTCCATTCTTCGAAGGCAACTGGGTCAAACTCCAGCCACTCTCAAACGATGAAGGTTTTTCCTTTTCCCACTCCTCTTTATAATATATTTTTAGCAGATTTAGTAATGAATAGATATTTCTACCCTCAAGCAGATCTCATAATGTCTGTGGCAACAACAGGGGGAAAAAACTATTAAAGTTGAAAGAGTTCAAATAATGTCAGAGAAAACCTCTACCAAGGGTCATCAGAATGTGTTTCCTAACTTAATCACAGTGTTAGAGGAAAATTGATAAGAGCAAGGATGTGGTCATTAAATCAATGCATGCCATTTATCATAGCTTACATTATGCCAGCCATCTACATTTTGAATACAGATCCCTCTACATCTATCTCTGGCAAGCGCCCACTGCAAACTCCCCTAAGTTGTGACACATCTCTCAACATCATTTATTTACCTCCAAATCTATTAGTCTTTGAGGAACAAGGTACAAATATCAAATTATGCCACTTTCAAATAAATTAAAATTCATAGTTAACATGTTTCTTATTACAAACCACATCTGCCTAGAAGTCAAAGCAATGTCTCTGATTCATTCTAAACTAAATTTATACTACTCTTCTACAATGCAAGGACACTACCCTTGGAAATGAATTCAGTCAGGCACTTTATAAAATAGGGGTCTTTCATAGCGAAGCCATGCCCTAGACCTTGGACATGAGTAGCCATTCCTGAAAGATAGGTCCAGTGGATTTTTTCATTATTTTCATGGTGACATCTGTCCATCTTGCCTGAGAGACAACAAAGCCCAATGGAGAAATAAAGGGGAAATTCAATACTGGTTCCTTTTCATTGATATATATAGATATGGATCCTGTAATAGTGAATTATGTTATGAGTCAGCATGTGTACACACATATATGTGTACACACATGCACAAAGGTGCATGTATATATATGTGTGTGTATATATATGTGTGTATGTGTATATGCACACACACACACACAAACACACCTGTATGACTCTTCAAGGGCCTCAACCATGCAGAATTTACAACATCATAAAAAATCCACGTGTTTAAAAATTGGTCTAATTTAGAATGGGCTCTACACAAATTTTAGTAGAAATACACACCACACACCAGCAATTCTTCTGTCTGACTTTTTTTTTTCACCTTTTAGCTGCTGCCCCCACATCATAGAGGTACCTTCTTGAGAGTTTCTGGGCTTTTCCACCAGAAAGTCACAGGATCTAGAGACTTCAACAAGTATGCTAGGCATATAGTTGTCATGGCTGTCAATAAAAGCAAAGTCCCTCTGTGTTACCCATATAGAGTAAATAATTCCTTTTGTATAAGATTTCCAAAGCTGTCTGCTTTTTCACATATTGTCTTCTGTTTATTTTGCAGTTCATTTCATTTTCCACAATTATATTTCAAAAATACATTACAGTGTCTTTATATTATAATTGTGAATGGTTCTGTTACAGAGTTGTTGTTTTGCTGCCATAAACAACCTATTACATTTCTAAATAAGTAAAAAAGTATAAAACTAACAAATGATTAATTGAAAATTTGGATAATAGAATAATAGAAGGACAAATTCATATCTAAAACATCTAAGCAATAAGTCCTTCCTAATAAATCACTGATGGTTATTTGAGTTTATTAGATGCTTCTATTTTATATATTCATACACAAATGGAGTTTTGTCATGCCATTGAACAATTTGGGGAAAAAAGTGTTTCTTACACATGGCAGAAGTAAAATGTACTTCTTTATATTATGTGTTCAATCCAGGAGAAAATGTTTTTTTTTAATGCTTATCTTTTCAAAGGTTTGTTTTATAAAATGCTGAAAGATATTTGTTCAGGAAAGAACAAATTTTTTGAACAATTTTCTCTCATTTATGCTTCAAAATCTGGTGTTCACATTTTAGAAAATAAGATTTTGTTATGTTTCAGAAAAAAAAATAGGAGAGAATATGCACATAAGTTATTTGCAACAAGAGTCATTTTAAGCATTCAGCTTATCTTTTTCACAGATTATTCCCATTATCCCTTTTTCCTTCTTAGGTTTCCATCATAAAATGGTGATGATGGCCTTTTCAGATAGAGAAAGACCACTCTTCTATTAAAAGTATATATGAAGCCTATTTTTTAGAAAATTTTTCTCTTTATTAGGTCCCAAATTAACTAGAGACTTTTTTTTCCTTAGATAATGAAGGTGAAATTATCAGAACTCTAAAAGGTAGACTGACTCAAAAATTTTTTTCAGTAAAATTTATTTGTTCCTACTCAATATAAAATAACGAAATAAATTACTCTCTCATGTTTCTTAGTGGTCTGTTAACGAGCTTATTCTCTTCCTTTATTTCTCTCTCTTTTTAACTCTTTCAATTGTATGACCAAAAGTGCAGATGCCTCCTGTTTTTAGGAAGCGCAAATAGAATAGTGTCTATAATTAAGGTCTATGAGCAGAGCTGTTCACAGTTCCTCTGCTTCAATTTGTCTTCCTTTTTTCAACACAAGACAGCAGACTGGAATGTCATAAAATTATACCCATTTTATTCGCATTTGAGCTGTAACAGATATCTAGTAGATATTATAATGGAGAAACAATCTAAAGATTCTTATGTATGTATTTTATTGCCTCATGATAAATCACACGTTTTCTTATTGAATTGGAATGTCCTATACCTGTACCGCACTCTCTTAGCTACAGTCTTATCAAGCCTCTTCTAGGCGAATGAGGCCTCATCCTAGGATAGATGGCCTGGTATATCCCAGAGCTGCAGCTGCAGGATTGTCCAAGCATCTCCTTACCTTGGATGTGTCCCTGCTACAACTCCAGCCAATTTCTAAAAGCAGTGGGAAGAGAAAATAAAAGAATCAAAATGAACACCCTGTGTGGGCACAGAAGGGGATAAAAGAGTAAGCAGATGATGCTTAGGCAGGATTTCTTTAAAAGCATAATTTTATTTCTATTGAAGTAAAACACACAGAGGATAAATAGGATCTGTAGACTCAATTGGAAAATTAGGTTATTTAAATATTACTTTTGTATATCTTTTAAAAATATATTTTAAATAATCATTGGTATTCATAAGTTGTTTAAAATTCCTTCCAGGAAAATTCAGATTAACCAAAACCAGTAAAACATTTTGGTTTTGTTTCATTTTTAATACATTGTTTTCCTGAAAACTAATTTCAATAAAATCATTTCGAGAATATTTTAGACACAGATTTTCTTCCTCCACCACCTCTCCCTGTTTTTCTTCTCTTTATCTTTCTTTTCCACCACTCGTGTGCACACTCTCCTGACAAACACATGCTTCTAAGCTCCTTGCAGAGAACTTAGCAAGCACACAAAAGGGAATGGTAGGTATTGCCATAGCAACTTAGAGAAGGTCCTTGCAGATAGGAAAGGTTCACAGCTCTGACTGGAGACAAAAATCAAAATCAAGAAGTTATTCTCAATGTTCTCTTCCTGACATAACTGAGAACTACATGTAAAACTCTTTTTTATGAAAATGGGAAATATATTTTATCAGTTGTTGGAAAATGTTGTTTTTGTTATTTTGGCAGTAGTATTAATTTGCTCTTACCTGAAAAATTTGCTGATGTTTCTATGTGTAAAATCAAGTTTAAGTGATTCCCAAAAAGCATTTTAAAGGAAGGATTCATTTTCCCAAACTGCAGCTTCTTGATGCTACAATGAGCAGAAATATAAATAGCCAACAGATAAAATGTGGCTGATAAAAAGAGAGTCCATGGAAAGTTCTTCTCATGTTTTTACTTCTCGTCCTTTAAAGGACTTGCTTTCTGTATTTAGATTAGGGAAATACGCCAAAGCATTAGGGTGATTACCCAGTTTGCTTTCATCAGTTCTTTTGATGTTGCCCCCTATTTCCCAGCTCCAAAAATATTATTGCAGCTGAAAGAAGCAATATATTTACTATTAATACTATAACAGCAGCATGAGAAGAAAACCAACAAACAATTAGAGAAATGATAGGTAGAGATATAAATATAGAGATATAAATATACATGTGGAGAAAGAGAGGCAGCTTCATATTCTAGGACACATTTTTCTAAGGGCCTCTGAATCTGATGTATTTTTATAGAGTCTCTGTGAATGTTACTAGTAATAGATAACAAGTACTGGGAATTTAAAACATAACAAACATCGCACAAGTCCATGCCTAATACTTTTAGGATCTTTGCCCCTTCCTCACCTGGAAACCCTGAGAAGGACTTGCCAAGTTGCTCAGCTAATTTTCTCCTTCTACCAGCTTCAGCCATCACTTTTCTTAATTTGAGACCATACCCTTTACCTTATTCCTACCTCAAATTATCTAGTTTATCTTTGTCCCTCCCCAGAAGGGGAGAATATTCTTCATCTTCTGTCATCAGTGTAGAATTCTTAATTAAGGTAGAAAAGAAGGGACAGATTTAAGAGGATCTTCTGAGTGAAAACACTAACCATACTCGACCCTACAGCTGTGGGAGGTGAGAGAGAAGGAAATAAACAGTGAATCAAATATTTTGACTTGAATATCTAAGTGGTTTTGTGGAATTTTATAATATATGCATTTTGCTCTTTTTAAAAAAAATGGCTTCAGTCATTATTGGTGGATTGCAAAATTCCCTTAATGGCTAATAACTTATTTGTATACTTTAACTTAGAGAATGTTATTGGATTATTTGTAACTCAAAGGGTAAATGCTTGAGGGGATTGACACCCCATTCTCCATGATATGCTTATTTCACAATTCATGCCTGTATAAAAATATCTCATATATATCATATGTATGTGTATATATATATATAATGTACCCAAAAATGTTTTTAAAAATAATTTTAAAATTTTAAAAATAATAATACATTTGATATAGTCTAAAGAAACTATCATTAGATATTAATAGTATATGTAAAATTAAAGAAAGGTTGAGTAATGATTCAGATATCCAATATGTTTTTCTCCAACCTACCTATATTTCAGGCTTCATGTATTCAGATATGAGTAACAGACTTGTATGAGTTTGTTCTCATGTGCCAATAAAGAAATACCTGGGACTGGGTTATTTATAAAGGAAAGAGGCTTAACTGGCTCACAGTTCCACATGGCTGGTGAGTTCCACGGCTGGTGGAACTCACAGTTCCAAATGGCATGTATCACAATCTCTTATTATTTACTCACTTTGCCATTTAATATATTACAAAGCATTTTAATACATGTAAACTCATGTAAATTGCAAAATAACACCTTGAATTGGATGTTTGCTGAGGTAAAGAGGCTGAGGAGCCCTGACATAAAGGCTGGAGTTGTTTTCATTTCACATGATGCCATTTATTGTTACAGTGGCCAAAGTAATGTCAGTAATTAGAGGTCAACTTCAATAAGGATCCTGGCAGCAGAGATTTCTATTCAATGGTCTTTCTATTTATATTGTTATGCTTCTTATGAGATTATACATAATACAACTGAATTCTTGCTCTGAAAATGGATTCCACTATGTGACTTCAGTTGAGTTAATTCACTTTAATTTTTCCATTTGCAAAATGAGCGTAATAATATCATTTACCTAATAGAGATTTTATAGGAACTATGTAAGTTGATTTAACTCACTGACTGGCATATCCTAAGCTTTCAATAAAAGTCACCGTCACTATGATTACCCTTATTCTCTTGATTGATGATCACAGAGATACTTCTTAGTCCTCTATTAGACTATTGTCTTATGAGCTCATCATTATAAGAACGAGTATAAAGATAGAATAATGTATATTGCCCCGTCTTTACTGTCACCTGATATACTGCCTATTATTTTCTTGTATAGCACAAGCTTAGATCAATATAACTACCTCCCAATTATATTTAATGTTTCTGCTTTGAAAGGATATTCAGAGCAAAGACATGTATACCAGGATAGTGATTACAGGTTTGTTTATAATAAAGAAAAAGCTGCAATTTGCAAATGATCTCAATGATCATCAATAGAAAATTAAGGAAACTATGGTTCATTCATACAATAGAACACAATATAATTTTTAAGGAAGATGGGGATGTTCTATATACTTTGACATAAAAAATAAAATGTTAAAACATTATAGAGAAAAACATGTATGTTATATTACTGTTGATATTTTAAGTTAAATATAATGAAAAGCTTCATATATAGTGTGAACATATATATATATATGTATATGCCTGCATTATATAAGGTTACCATATCATGTAAAAATTATTTCTAGGTTGTGATACATAGAGTACTTTATCAATATTTTATGTCCTATTGTGTTATTTGTATTTGTATAATAAACCTTCATTCATTATTTTAAATCAACAAAATAAATAAAGAGATTATATATAAAGAGAAAGAGGGAAAGTAAGAGATAGCTGGAAATGTTTTATTCATCAGAAGAGTATATTATTTTTAATTTTTCTTATTTTTAATTTTTGTGGGTACATACTAGGTAACTCATAAGTATACCCATGTCATGGGTAATTTCATGTAACCCAGATACATGAGACATTTTCTTTTCTTTTTTTTTTTTTTTTTTTGAGACAGAGTCTCACTCTGTCGCCTAGCCTGGAGTGCAATGGCGCAATCTACATGAGATATTTTCATACTGACATGCAATAGGAAATAATCACATCAGGGTAAATGGGGTGTCCATCATCTCAAGCATTTATCCTTTGTGTTTCAAACAATCCAATTGTACTCTTTTAGTTATTTTTAAATGAATAATTAAATTATCTTTTCCTATAGTCACTCTGTTGTGCTAGCAAATACTGTCTTATTTATTCTAACTATTTTTTTTGTACCAGTTAATCAATCCTCATACCACACCACCCTGAGACTACCTTTGCTAGTCTCTGGTAATCATCCTTCTACTCTCTATCTCCATGAGTTCAATTGTCTCAAATTTTAGCTCCCACAGATGAGCGAGAACATGTGATGTTTGTCTTTCTGTGCCTGGCTTATTTCACTTACGTCCTCTGGTTCCATCCATGTTGTTGCAAATGACAAGATCTCATTCTTTTTTATGTCTAAGTAGTACTCCGTTGTGTATATGGACCACATTTTCTTTATTCATTCATCTGTTGATGGACACTTAGGTTGCCTCCAAATCTTGGCAGTTGTGAACAGTGCTGCAATAAGCATGGGAGTGTGGATACCTCTTTGATACACTGATTTTCTTGCTTTTGGGTATATACCTAAGAATGGGATTGCTGGGTCATATGGTAGCTATATTTTTATTTTCCAAGGAGTCTCCAAATTTTTCTCCATAGTGTTTGTACTAATTCACATTCCCACTAACAGTGGATGAAGGTTCCAAGAGAGTATGTTCTTTTAAAAATATTTTTTAGATAGTGGTCAATGCTTTAGGAGTTGTAGCATTTAAGAATCCTCCTTCTTAACTCCACATGTGTTAGGAAAAATAATTCTTCTGAATGTAAATCCCCCTCTTTTTTGGTCTTAAGATGACTCTGTTTATATTTAATTTCTTTTCTCCAAGTGGCTGACTAATCAAGTCCTCAGGGAAATAACAAATTTAATAGAAAAAAAAGCTATAAACAAAATTTTACAAGGGCAAATAAAAACTGATAATTATGACCAGAAATATCCCTGAGCTGTGCAAATTTTTTTAAATTCCACATTGAAAAATAAAGCAAATCAATCTATACTGCACACCGCCTGCCCATATGGGCAACTACTAAGCAAGCATCAAATACATACTTAGAAGGTTTAGTGTCCTCTTGTTGATTTTTAAATTTTCATCCCTCTATATATCAATCATTTCACTTTCATATTTTAAATGAAACTCAACTCTGCTGAACGGCTTCATGGATTAACTAAGTCCAACCAATCACATATATAGTCATTCTGAAAACTGTACATTTACTATTATTTTTACATTAATTTTTTAAATAAATGCATTTTATCGTTATTATATGGCAGTTCATAACTTTTGAAATTGTGATTAAAAGTGTAAAATTTTCAAGAAAAATATCTATTATTCTACCAATCAAAGATAGCCATTACAAATATTTTTCCTTACTTCCATCTAATATTTCTATATTTCATAGATTTGGAATTTTTATCAGTTTTACATTGTTGTCATCACAGTGAATACATATCTTTCTTTTATTATTATGGTTTATGTGCCCTGCATATTAAAATGTATTCTAACATAGTTCAGCAGCTCCGTTATATTCTGTCGTGTTTATATAGCATGCTTATTTTATAATTTTACTAGCTGAACAGTTTAGCTTTTACATTTTTATGATTATAAATAAGTATACTATAAAAATCTTTTTTTAATCTATAAGAATGAGTCTTCCTCTGTCTGTATGCTGACTTTTAAGGGTCTCAGAAACTTTTAAAATCTCTCTCAGGACAAAAAACCTGTTTGAGTTTTGTGGTTTATGCCTGTAGTTCCAGCTACTAGAGAGGCTGAGGCAGGAGGATAGCTTGAACCCAGGAGTTCCAGGCTGCCATGAGCTATGATTGCACCATGGCACTCCAGCCTGTGGGACAGAGTGAGACCATGTCTCAAAAAAAAAAAAAAAAAAGGAAAGAAAAGAAATGTAACTATTTAAGGTAAGTGTCGTGACTTTCCTGAATATTTGTATGTGTTGCTTTACACACAATAGTATTTTATTACTATTATAAATCATGACATGCAAATATCACAAACAATCTCCATTTATATGTGAGATATATACATATTTCTAAGAAATTCACAAAAGGAATATTACAGCTAATAAGGATTTTAGCTAATTTGCAATATACAAATTCCATATGCAAAAATCAAGTATATCAAAGAAATAATAAATGTTTGAGGTGATAGTTATGCTTATTACCCTGATTTCATCATTACACATTGTATATATGTATCAAAATATCACACTGTACCCTATAAACATGAACAATTAATATATATCAATTAAAAATAATAAAAGCAAAAGGTGCATATCTATTCACTAGTAATGAATGATCCTAATAAGAAATTAAGAAAATAATTTTATTCACAATAGCATCAAAAATAATAAAATTATTAGAAAATATACAAAAAATATCATACTTGTACATTGAAAACCATAAAACATTATTGAAATGAATTAACAAAGTGCTAAATAAATGGAAAGGCATTCTGTGTTGAAACATTAGAACACTTTGTATTGTTATGATGTACTCCTCAAACTGATCTATAGATTCTATGCAATCTGTATAAAAATCGCAACTGGTTTTTGCAGAAATTGACAAGTCAATCCTGAAAGTCATATGAAAACTCAAAGGACCCATAAAAGTCAAAACAATCTTGAAAAAGAACAAAGTTGGAAGCTCACACTTCTTGATATTAAAACTTAGTACAAAGCTGCAATAATTAAGACTCCATGGTACTGGCATAAGAACAGACATATAAAACAACTGAATAGAATTGTAAGTCCAGAAGTAAAACTATATGTCCAATTCAAGACTCCATAGTACTGGCATAAGGATAGATGTATAAATCAACTGAATAGAATAGGAAGTCCACAAGTAAACCTAGGCATATATGGCCAATTAAGTTTTGACAAGGGTGCCAAGACAATTCAGTGTGCAGGGAATAGTCTTTTCATCAAGTGTGGCTAGGACAAATGGCTACACAAATGCAGAATAATGAAGTTCATGTAATTTACAAAAATTAATTCAAAAAAATGGAAGATATGTTAAGAGCTAAAACTATAAAATCATTAGAAGAAAACAGGTAAAAATATTTGTGACCTTGAATAAGTTGATGGATTTTTAGACACTGCATTAACATCACAAATAACCAAAGAAAAATAGATTAATTGGACCTTTTCCAAATTAAAAAGTATAGTCCTTAAAAGGATACTATTAATAAAGTGAAAAGACAACCCACAGAATGGGATAAACTATTTACAAATATATCTGATAAGAGTCTAGTACTCAGAATATATTTTTAAAAAAACACAACTCAATAAAAACAAAAAAATTTAAAAATGGGCAAAAGATGGGAATAAACATTTCTCTGAAGAATATATGAAACTGTCAATAAGCACAAGATTCTTGACATCATTAATCATTAAGGAAATGCAACTTAAAACGGTTAGCTACCACTTCATACACACTAGCATGGCTATAATGAAAAAGGTAGATAATAACAAGTATTAGTTATACAAGGAAATTAGAATCTTCACACATTGCTGATTGGAATGTACTGTGATGTGTTTGGAAAACTGTTTGGAAGTTATATAAAAAGTAAACATAGTTTTGCTATGTGACCCAACAATTCCACATCTATGTATATACACAAGATACATTGAAAACATATGTTCACATATAAACTTTTACCAAAACTCATAGCAGCACTATTAAAATTGCTAAAGGAGTGGAAATAACCCACACTCATACCAAATGATGAAAGATAAAATGTTATATATATATATATATATATACACACACACACACACACACACACACATACTATAATGTCATTAAGCCATAAAATTAGAATTAAACATTAATTGATGCTCCAACATGGATGAATTTGGAAACATTATGCTAAGTGAAGGAAGCCAGACACAAAGGGCCACATATTGTATGACTCCATTTACATGAAATCAAAATAAGCAAATACATAGAAACATAAAGAAGATTAATGTTCACCAGGGATCGAGGGAGGGGTGTGAAGGGTGACTACTGATGGCTATGGGATTTTTTAGGGGGTGATAAAAATATTCTGAAATTAGTAGTGATGGTCACCTAACTTTGTGAATGTACCAAAATCCACTAACTGTATACTTTACAAGAGTAAATGTTACGGTATGTGAATGATATCTTAATACGTGTATATATGCATACAATTTATTTGTTTTTATTTATTACTCTTTCTTTTCTAACAGTTAGTAAAAAATAACATACTACAGGAAAAGGGAATTACAAAATTTGGAAGAAAAGTAGAATGTTCCCTATGGTGTTGGATTGGGATTTGTATGAACTCATACTGATGAGTCAGTACGAACACATAGTTATTACTTGATAAATATATAGGTATATATAAGTATATCTATATATATAGACATGAGCGTGTGAGAGAGCATGCACACATGCATATATTTTCTAGCTCTGTCTGCTGAGTGGGCCTAGAGGAAATGACACATCAGTGACAATGAGTATACTTAGCCCTTAGACTTTGGTTTTTAAATACCATGCTGCACTAAAAGGAACCAGGACTCACTAAAGTAAAGACTAATATAAAGATTAGGGTAGAGAAAATTCAAACTGGCCTGGAACATTTTTGTAACATAAATTACAGAAATGCTCAATAAATCATGGGAATGAGTCGAAAAGATTGAAAAGGTTCCCACTGGCCAAATCTGGAGCATCTTAAGCATGAAAGTTATAAGAATATTGATAATAATTATGACTCATTGAATCAAAAAGAAATTTGTGAGTCTGTATGAATATACATGAATAAATAAATTGATCGATATATAAACAGGGAAGACAATAAACCTCTGTCAATAGATTATTACATTAATAGAAGAAATGATAGGGTTAAAATCATTAATGTTTGCTAAAATTAATGAATGAAGGTTTTCTGAGGAATTTATATTATCTAAAAAGCATCTACCTACACATTATGGATTAATTATAATTGGAAAAGTAATCTACAGTGAAGAATCTTTTCAGATATCACCTGACCAGGTGACCAAAGCTCATGTTATGAAAGTGGGAACAAACTGACATGATGTGCCTTTTGGAATGATAAGTGACAAGGGCATGGCATAATTGCATAAGCTGAACCAAGTTCTGAGGAAACACCAGACAAATTCAGATTGAGAGAGGGACAATCTGCAAAATAATAGACCTGTTCTGTTAAGAGGTGTCAAGGTTGAGAAAGACAAAGGAAAGGTGGAGAACTTTATCAGATTGCCAGATAATAACTAGAGGAGTAAATGCAATGTGTGATCTTGATTAGATACTGTACTGAGAAAAGAGTAACTATACAATGCATTACAGGGACAATTGACAAAATTTAAATATGAACTGTGGGTTAGATAATATATTGTAACGATGTTCAAGTGTTTGATTTTTATAGATATTTGGGAGTAAAGACATGATGCATTTAATTGGCTCTCAAGTGGTTCAGAAAAAAATAATGTCGTACATACGTGATAACAAATAGTTATGTATAAATAGCTAGATGAGTGTGAGTGTGTGTACATGCATGCATATGAAGAGAAAGAGAGTGAGAGTGACTTGGTAAATGGGGCAATATTTAACAGTTGATAAATTTGGACTCTAGTATCAGGGTATTTATGTATGCTTTTTGCAAATATTCTATAAATTTGAAATAACATAAACAAAAATAATTTTCAGAGAAATGGAGAAGTAAATACAAGAAAATATTAATACTACTTGGTTCTTGTATTTGGAGTTTATTTTTTTACTTGCTTCCTTTTCTCTGACTTTACTTACATTCCGTGTTAAAAGTAGGTTGTCAATAACCAACTGAAAAAGTAGTGGAGAGACGAACACATATCTTCTTTCTAAGCTTTCTAAGGTATCATCATCCCTTCAACTTGACTCTGGCAGTAAAATATGGCATTGCCAGTTTTATATGAATTTTCCTCCTTTGTTCTTTGATTTACATCTTTTGACTGAAACATTTCAGAAACTCAGTCTTTGGCAGAAACTTCTTTGCTAATTTACGAGGAGCATGGATTATAGCTTTCTTTTCTTGAGGGAACAAAATCCTTAATTTATTTCAGAGATTGTTAGCAAAGGACGGAACATCATGTAGCAACAATGATTTCAGAGGCAAACAGTACCTGAACTGAGGCTCTCTGTTTCTCTATGTCAATTCACCTCTGGCTATACACTTTTTCCCCACTAAAATTAAATAAGGCTGTTCCTTGTGCTGTCACATGTGCAGGGTAAATAAATACACAACACTCCTTGGCCCCATCTAGAAAGACTTGCCCAATTCCAAGTCTCAGGGTTAAACAGATACTTAACACTTCATGCTTATCTGTTTTGCATGTCTCAAGAAAAGGTAGTACATAAATGTGTCTTATCATCATTAAATGCCAACTTTATCTTCCTGTGTTCTGATCACTGACATGTAAATAGTCCTTAATTAGGATTTGCTTAAAATACCTCTGGCTACATTTCTACCAGAATATATTATGAAATGGGCAAATACTGACAAAACTTTTAGAAATATTTTGAAAATGTCCACGAAATGGAGAAAACATCCTTTGTAGCCATTTTTGACAATACAATTACTTTACTGATAACTTGATGGCATTAGACTGAAAGTCCCAGCTCAACCTGGGCCAGAATTGCTCAAAAAATCAAGAATCTCTTACCGTTCAAAAAGTCTGTATTTTAATTTTTTTTGGTCAAAGAGGCAATAACTGATACAATATGGCCAGTCCTAATTTCAGAATTAATTCCCTTGGGCAAAAGCTATAGGAGAGAAAAGCTAATCCTAAAGTAGAAATTGACATTTCCAATGTCATTAATAAAGTGATTTGCTTTGGCCGCAGTCTCCACTATCTAGATGGCATTTTATTTGCCTGTGGTGCATGGGAATTTATTAGCAGAAAACTCTTTACTGTGGTGGTAGTGGAAATGACTGCTATTTTTAAGACAATTAACATTTACTAGATTAATTCTACTCAATCTTCTTTAATTCCAGAAGTTGTAAATGAGTGAAATTTCTGCCATTGCTCTTATTTTGAAGAAAGTATTAATGTTTGCACCCATGTGTGTGGAGCACAGAAGCAAGACAGAAACTAGAATGATTTCATACTTCGTAACGGAGACCTTTGCAACTATGAAAGTTATGTCTCTGCTCCCTAAAAACTACTGCCTACTCTCCCCATTTCAAGAGAAAACTAGAGGTATACATCAAGTCCTAGAGATACAGAAATTACAGATATTGATGTGAATTAATAAAAGAAAAAATGTGATTTATCACAGAGGACAGAGCCAACAATCTACTTTTTAGAATAGTGGCAATAGCAATAATATTTTCCTTCATGTCTGTTTGGTGTTTCTTCAGTTTTAAGTATGAATTGTGATGATTAGATCGCAAAAATGAAATCTATCCAAATGGCACTGAGATATTTTGGCTGCCCATCCAGAGGAAAGGTGAAATAATTGTGGCTGGTAATGAGTATATTTTAATGGCTTCATACCAAGAAATTCATCTGGCACATAGAAGCCTACCTGGCTGAACTAATATCCTAAGAGAGGAATTATTTTGGAGGAATAGTAATAATATTTATATATTTAGTTTATGTAAAGCTTCTCAGATTTGGTTATCCATCTCTTTTTGGCATTTTGAAGTGTAATCCTTCGTCATTTTATCATGTAGTACCTATTTTAAATAATAAAAGTACTATTATGTATCCAGAATTAACTAAGTGTCAGACCTGTATTTGTCATGAGACACACATAATCTCATTGTGGTAGGCAAAATAATGGCCTGCAGAAATATTCACAACCCAATCCCCAGACCCTGTGAATATGTTACCTTATATGGTGCTATGGTTTGGCTGTGTCCTCACCCATATCTCATCTTGGATTTTAACTCCCACAATTCTCATGTGTTGTGGGAGGTGATTGAATTGTGGGGACAAGTCTTTCCTGCACTGTTCTCATGATAGTGAATGAGATCTGATGGTTTTAAAAAATGGGAGTTTCCCTGCATAAGCTCTTTTTTTTTTTTTTGCCTGCTGCCATCCATGTAAGATGTGATTTGCTCCTCCTTGCCTTCTGCATGATTGTGGGGCCTGCCCAGCCATGTGGAACTGTGAGTCCAATTAAACTTCTTGTTTTATAAATTGCCCAATTTCAGGTATGTCTTTATCAGCAGTGTGAAAACAGACTAATATATATGGCAAAGGGGACTTTGCAGATGTGATTAAGATTAAGGAACTTGAGATGGAATGATTATCCTATGTTATCTGGGTGGGCTCACTCTAACCACAAATCCTTTCAAGTAGAGAATCTTTTCTGGTGTTGTAAGAAATCCAGAGGAAGGAAAGTGTAAGGAGGCCTCTATCTACCCTTGCTGGCTTTGAAAATTAAGGATGGGCGGGCAATGATAATAAGCCAAGTAATGTGAGAAGTCTTGGAAACCAGAAAAGAGCAAGAAATCATATTTTACCCATAACCTGTATAAAAGAATGCACTATGCTCACATCTTGATTTTAACTTGGTAAGTGTCTTGTCAGAATAGTCATCCATAATACTATAAAATAATAATACATTTATATTGTTTAAGCCCCCAAGTTTGTGGTAACTTATTATAGAATCAATGGAAGATCAACATACTCATGAAATTCCTACAATTTCATGGCAAGTGTTTAACATTTTCTTAGTTTTACAGATATCAAAAATGAGGCAAAGAACAATTTATATAATTTGTCAAAGATGACATAAGTAGCCAGTTGCAAATCCAGATTTAATATCTAGGGTGTTGGTGTTTGATGATTCTTTCAGAATGATGTGATTTTATGTGTGATGCAAAATTAAGTGATATACAATCCTTAAGTCAGAAGAATGGCTAAACTAATCAAGTAAATAATTCAAATATAAATATAATAAGGTTATATCATTTTTGCTGTTCAAACTAATAAAAACAGTTGAGAAAAAAGCTTTAATCACAAACAGTTATCTAGAATAGTCAATACTCATTACAAAAAATGATATTCTAATGGGTTAATTGGATTTTTAAATTTAAGAATGAAGAATAGATACAATAAAAAGACATTATAGCTAGTATTGGCAAGGAATGGAGAAGTTGGAATCCTTATACTTTGCTGATGGGAATACAAAATGATGCAGTGTTTTAGAAAACTCTGGGAGTTCCACAGAAGTTATTATAAACATACAATTATCATATGATCCAGCAATTCCACTGTAGACATATATCCAAGAGAATTGAAAGCATCCCATCTACACAAATGTTCACTGTTGCATTATTCATAACAGCCAAAAAGTGGAAACAACCCAAATGTTCAACTGACAAGTGCATAAACAAAATGTGATATATCCATAAAATGGAATATCACTCAACCATAAAAATAAATAAAGTGCTGATTCATGGTGCAACATGGATGAACCTCGACAAAATCATGCTAACTAAAGTCAGACACAAAAGGCTACCTAATATGGGATCCCATGTATATAAAATGTCCAAAGTAAGCAAATACATAGAATATCAATCAGCATTAAATAGCTGCTAGGGGTTGGGGCAGAGAATAGTGTGGAGTGACTGCTCAAGGGTATGGAATTTCTTTTGGGGATGATGAAAATATTCTGGAATTAGTGATGATGGTTTCGCAATATTATGAACATACTAAAAATCACTAAAAAGATGAGTGTTGTGATATGTACATTGTATCTTAATTATTAAGAATAAAATAACTGAATGGATATATTTGGAAATCCAAACAAAAAATATAGATACAGGGAGCTCAAAATTTGGTAATCAGGAGTTTATCACTGATACTTGCTACTGTAGTCTGAATAAATTGTAGTCATCATGTTCATATGTGATATCACATCACTGAGGATATAATAAAGGCCAGACAACCTGAATTCAATTTAGATCATTACAATGTCAATAGAAGAGTTTTAAAATATATTTATGATTTCTAAATATCAGGATATAATTACAAGAAAATTAGACAAAATTGATTTAAGCTACATTTATAAATGCAAATGCATTCACATTTAAGGTTAGTACTTTGTCCTTGTCTGAAACTGTCTTGTTTGACTTGAATATTCTATTGATTTGCTGTCTCAGGGTTTGCTAGCACGCTATATTAAGGCTTTAGTTTCTGAACATCGCTGTTTATCCTAGAAAATCTGCATGCACTATATCACATGAAAATTTAATTGAGACATATGTTGTATAATAAACGACATTAGCCTGGCATTATACCTAGCAAAATTTGTTCTATTTGCTTACAGAACAATATCTCTATTGACTATACTCATTCATTGTTAATGAGCTTCTTACTAAAGGATACTGGAATAGTTTCCATAATATTCTTAGCAAATAAAATAATGGAATATAAAGAAACTTAGGAGACTGAATTTTGTATCAAGTTCCCAGAAGTATTACTTCAGTATTTACGTATAAAGTCACTCTATTTTTGGATGCTGGGTCCTCCCCTTAAAAACCAGGGGAATCATGCCAACATGCCCACCGCACATGCATCATCAGCAAGACTATCAGCAGAGGGGAGACCCACAAGAAATAACAGGGCAGTCCAGGCCAGGAACTGTGCACACACTCAAGCTTTCTAGGGAACGGGTTTGAGGAACTGTCTTTTTTCTATAGACTGTTGAAACATTGTATCAGAAACATCTGAGCAGTTTAAATGTAATCTGTAGCAATCCCCCTCTCACCCTTAATAACTGCAAAGTTACCTTCAAATTTAGGGCTTTGACTAACTATAAAGGTTGCTTATTTTGGTTTTGAGGACACTGACAGTATTCCACAAGTTTACCTTATTCTGTAGCCCCCAAAGTATAAATTCCAGGTTTTTTGCTTGGTACCTGCTTGTCTTTCAGGAGCTTTCATTCAGTAATTCAATAAAAACCTTTCATTCTAGGTGTGAAGCAATTAGAAAAATATACCAAGGCCTGGAACTCTCTTATTTGACTTCTGGCCCTGACTCAAATTTAAAGGGACACTGAATTCAATTTTGAAAGATGAGTAGTCAGATATAGGGGTGGATCTGTGAAGACCATTCCTGATGGAGAAGAAGTACAACAGGAAGGTTGAAAATCATTTGGATATATGGTGGCTTGAGGGATTATTTTCCTTGTGCTACTCCACTTTCTTTATCTTCTCTGCTCTGTGCCCCAGAGCTGCCTTTGGACTACCTAAAGGATTGTCTCAACCAGTCTCGTTGCCTTCTAGTTTCCAAATGGACTCTGCCAATGAGAAATATGATGGAGACTGAAAGAACAGAGAACAGTTGGGTCAGGCTACTTATTCTCTACTCCCCAAATCCCTCCCTGCTGAAACACGGGTTATAGCTGTGAACTTCTACTGAAAATCTCCAGTTGGCTATCCTCTTCTTCTTTGTCAGCTCCAACTATAACTTCTCCTGACAGACTGTGGCGAGAAAAGATAAAGAGTTTGACAAGGACCAGATCACAAAGGGACATTATTGTCATGGTAAGAAGTTGTTTGTCATATAATTTCATTTATGCATGAAATATCCTGTACTTCCTTCTTTCCCATTAATTAATTTGTCCCAGCACCAAACCCACACTGTTTTAATTCCTGCAGCATTACTTTATGCTTTGACATTTATTAATCATCATATGGGTTTTCAAATTTTCTGGGTTATTTTTATCCAAATTCTTTTGGAATCAACTTTAGAATTTGCTTATTCTATTTAAAAAGAAAAAAAGCCAGTTGGGAATTTGAACCTTCTTTTATATATTTTAGTAAGTTAAAAGAGTTTTCTTCTTATGGCTTATCCAATTTAGGCAGGACTGTAATCAACTGCAGTGACTATGGTCAGGGGTCTGTCTTTCCATCTGTGGTGTCTGGTTTCTTCTCAATGGGCTCCTTCCTCCTTCTCAGTCAGCATCTTCCTACGCAGGATCAAGACGGCTATAAGCAGTTTGAAGATTCTGTTACAAACATGCAACTGTTCTGAAATGGGTGTATTCCTTTGTTCTAATAGTTTCCAAAATTTCCTGTAAGGGTTTCATTTGCCCTACATGAGTAACATACCCAACCCTGAGCTAATCTCGGTCACCAGTGAGATAGAATGTCTTGACTGGTCAAGCCCAAGCCTGAGTCCACCACAGCAGGTTGAGTTATCTCTACCTGAATCATGGAAAATAGGGTCGTTCTGAAGATCAAATCCAGATGCTGTTATCAAAATCAGAATATATTGATTTAGGTAGTCAAAAACAGAAAATGTCCACTACATATACCACAATATCTTATTGTTCCTTATTTATTTTATTTATCTCCTTTCTCATCTTAGATTAAACTTTATTTGTGACATATATACATTTTCCTTTAGCAGTTTGACACTTTACATCGTATTTTCACCATTCCAGTGGATAGCCCTTTAAAATGGTCATTTAGTAACATTACTTGACTGACCAGAATCTGAACCCCCATTAAAGGGATTCTCACACTCTGTTAGTCTTCGTGGAATCCAAAAAGCTAAATGTTTGTTCTCTCTCTTCCCTGGCACCTAGAAGCAGGCAAGTATCAGATTCAACCGATGATACACTTTTGCCTGAGACATTGAATAAGAGACAAGGAACAGTGATGTTAAGCATAGATTATAGTTCATTCTGTCAGTCGATTGTGGAATATGGCATCCAATGGCATCAGGAGCAAGAATGGCCTCCTATGTCTATTTATAGGATCAACAACAGCACGCTAAGTAGATAAGTTCTGTGGTACAACAGTGACTTTGTTTCTGGATAAACACCTTCTCTTCATTCCTGCCTATTTCCTGAGCCCTACCTAGTCTTCAGCCTTCTCCTGGAGATACATAATATCCTTCAACTAAATCAATTTTTCTGCTGAATGTAGCAATCATCAATTTATGAGGCTTCAACCCCAGACCCTGACTAATAAAACGTTAAAACTTTGTACACATTTTAAATATATTTTAATTGCATAGAATCACTGGATATAAATATGCAGATAAATATAAGATTCATTTGAGTAAGTATCCAAGGGGTGCTGTAAGAAGAAGTAGGAATCTGTAGGTATTATGTTAATTTATATCTGGAAAGAAAAATTATAGAACCAATTTACTAACTTTTTTAAATTTAGAAAATTATTCACACAAAAAAGAATATATACTATACAGTGAAATAATTTTTAAAACTCAAAATATTCCAAAGAAGATCAGTGAAATCAGCACAATATATACAAATGCATGTATAAAAAGAAGACAGTGTTTATTTTAATAAATGAGTATAGCTATTATAGCAGAAGTCAGTATAACAATCTAATAAAATGAAAAACCTTAGGTTTAATTAGGAAAAATAAATATAAATAATAAATATGAGAAATATTGATCCTAAATCCACTAAAATATAAGAATATATTATGAACAACTTTATGCCCACACATTAAGGAAGTTAGATAAAATTTGTAAGGTACACAAGAAACATAACAAAATGACACAAGGAGAAACTGAAAAATTGAATAAACTCATAACTAATAATGAATGTCATTACTAAAGACTTTCTTCAATGAAAATTCGATGCCAATATAGCATTACCAGTAAATTATCTTAAATATTTAAGGAAGAAATACTAATCTTACATGAATTCTTCCAGAAGAAAAGAAAAAATATTACCCAATTTATTTCATGTGGTCAAAATAATTTTGATGCCAAAAATTGAAAAAAGATATATAGACTAATATCTCATGAAAATAAATGTAAAAAACATTAAAAATTAAAAAATTAAAAACCGTAACAAACTCTTATTAGAATATATTAAAAATAACAATACATCATGATCAAGGTGGGTTTATACTTGGAATGCAAGGCTAGTTTAACAACCAAATCAATCAGTATAACCATTAAAAAAACATAAAAAAGAGAAAAATTATGTTAACATTTTAATATAGGTAAAAAAATAATTGATACAACTCAACTCTAATGCATGAAAGCTAGGATAAAGAAGAATGTCCAGATATCTTATAAAAGAAATTGAAAAAATACTTGTAGCATATCAGCTTGAGCTACTAAAACAAAATACCATAGACTGAGTGGCTTAAGCCATAAACATTTATTTCTCACAGTTCTGGAGTTTGCAAAGTCCAAGAACATGATGACAGCAGATTTAGTTTCTGATAAGGGTCCTCTTCCAAGTTTGAAGATGACCTCCTTCTTACTGTATCTTCACATGGTAGGGAAAGAGAGAGCTCTGGTCTCTTTTCCTCTAGTAAGAACACTCATGTCATCTTGAGAATCCCACCTTCATGACCTCATCTGAGCATTACTTCCCCAAAACTCCATCTTCAAATAACATCATATTGTAACATTAGGGCTTTTATCTGTGAATTTGTGGGGTATACATACATTCAATTAGTAACAGCACATCATGATTAATGGTACAAGATGGAATGTTGTTTGCCTGAAATTGGGAATGAAATATAAATGCCATTATTCCCACAGCGAATCAACAATATCCTGAAGGTTCTAGTCAGTAGAGTAAGGCAAGAAAAAAAATTTTAATGGCATAAGGACTGGAGAGAAAGAGATAAAAGTGCAATTATGCACAGCCAATGTGCATATGAATAATGATAAACATAAAACATATTTAGATAACTAAAACATCTCAACTTAAAAGACAACATATTGTGAGAATGCTTTCAGGAACTTTGACAGAAATGCTACATCCTTAAATACAAAGAGTGCTAAAAATTGAGATGAAAGTCATCAAGAATTAATTTGGCAAAGGATGCAAGTAGACAACTTATATGGAAAAATAAACGTGTAGTAGGTATAATACAGCAATTAATTAAAAATTAAACAATGTAGCTTCTCTTTTTTTTCTTTTCAAATTAATAAATATGTCTAGATTGTTGAGAGTGAGGTAAAAATGTAACCTCACATATTAAATATAGGACTTTAAATCAGCTTAAGCTTTCTGGAAAAACACTTGATAATTTTGTCAAGAGTCTTCTAAATATTCATATATTTTGGCTAAGCTCTTTTTCTTGTAGGAATTTATCCTAAAGAAATTCTCAATCAGATATACTGATGTGTATTTATGTATGGAGACTTTTCATCAAAGTTTTTTTATAATGTCTCAATATTAGAAATAAATTCAACAATAATAAGAAAAGTATTAAGTAAACATGAAGATGTATGCACAGGCATAGCTCAGAAATACTGAATGTTCGATTCCAGACCACCACAATAAAACAATTTTACAAAAAAGTGAATCACAAAATTTTCTGGTTTTCCAGTGCATATAAAAGTTATGTTTACACTATAGTATAGTCTATTAAGTGTGCAACAGCATTATATCTAAAAACATATATGTACCTTAATTGAAAAAATACTTTATAGCTAAAAATGCTAATAATCATTTGAGCCTTCAGTGAGTCATAATCTTTTTGCTGGTGGAGGTTCTTGCCTTTACATTGATTGCCCCTGACTGATCAGGGTGGTGGTTGCTGAAGGTTGGCATAGCTGTGGAGATTTCTCGAAATAAGACGATAAAATTCTCTGCATTGATTAGCTCTTTTCTTCATGAAAAATTTGTCAGTAACATGGGATGTTATCTGATATTATTTTACCTATAGTAGAATTTCTTTCAAAATTGGAGTCAATCCTCTCAAAACCGCCATTGCTTTGTCTACTGTTGATGTAATATTCTAAATGCTTTGTTGTCATTTCAACAATGCTCATAGTCTCTTCACCAAGAGTAGATTCTACCTAAAAAAAAAAAAATACTTTCTTTGCTCATTCATAAGAAGCAAATCCTCCTCTGTCCAAGTTTTATCATGAGATTGCAGCAATTCAGTCACATCTTCAGGCTCCACTTCTAATTGTAGTCATCTTGCTATTTCTACATCTTCAGCTACTTCTTCAACTGAAGTCTTGAACCTCTCAGTCATCCATGAAGGTTGGAATCAACTTTTTCCAAACTCCTGTTAATGTGGATGTTTTGACCACCTCCCATGAATTATGACTTCTCTTAATGGCATCTGAAATGATAAATCCTTACCAGAAGGTTCTCAATTTACTTTGCCCATATCCTTCAGAGGAATCACTGTATTTCTGAAATAATAAGACTCGAAAGTCAAAGTTACTTCTTGATCCATGGGGTGAAGAACGGATGTTGTGTTAGCAGACCTAAAAACAACATGAATCTCATTGTACCTCTCCATCAGAGCTCTTGAGTGACCAGGTCCATTGTCAATGAGTAGTAATAATTTAAAAGGAATCTTTTTTCTGAGCATTAGGTCTCAACAATGGGCTTAAAATATTCAGTAAACCATGTTGTAAACAGATGTACTGTCATCAGGCTTTTTTTTCCATTTATAGAGCACTATAGAGTAGAATTAGCATAATCTTTGGGACCCTAGAACTTCTAGAATGGTAAATGAGCTTTGGCTTCAGATTAGTTACCAGCTACATTAGCCCCTAACAAAAGAGTCAGCTTGTCATTTGAAGTTTGGAAGCCAGGAATTGACTTCTGTCTAACTGTAAAAGTCCCAGATGGCTCCAATATAGGACCATTTTATCTACATTGCAAATCTGTTGTTTAGGGTAGCCACCTTCATCAATTATCTTAGCTAAATCTTCTGGATAACTTGCTGCAGCTTTTACATCGGCACTTGCTGCTTCATCTTGCAAGCATGTTATACAGATGGCTTCTCTTCTTTAACCTCATGAACCAAGCTCTGCTGGTGTCAGACTCTTCTCTGCAGCTTCCTCACCTCTCTCAGCCTTCATGGAATTGAAGAGTTAAAGACTGGCTCTGGATTAGGCTTTACTTTAAGGGAATGTTGTGGCTGGTTTGATCTTCTATCCACTAAAACTTTCTCCCTATCAGCAATAAGTTTGTTTCCCTTTCTTATTATTTGTGTGTTCACTGGAATAGTAAATTCAATTTTTGTCAAGAACTTTTCCTTTGAATTATCAACATGACTGATCCAAGATGTCTAGCTTTCAGACTACTTCAACTTTTGACATGACTTCCTCACTAAGCTTAATGATTTCTAGCTTTGTATTTAAGTGAAAGACATGCAGCTCTTCCTTTCACTTGAATACTTAGAAGCCATTTTAGGGTTATTAATTGACCCAATTTTAATATTGTTGTTCTCAGGGAATGGAGAGGCCCAAAGAGAGGGAGAGAGACGAGACAGGAATGGCCAATTGGTAGAGCAGTCAGAATACACAAAACATTCATCAATTAAGTTCAGCCATCTTAGACAGGTGTTGTTTGTGGAGCCCCAAAACAAGTACAGTAGTGACATTAAAGATCACTGATCACCAATCACCATAACAGATATAATAATGAAAAGTTTGAAATACTGTAAGACTAACAAAAATGTGACACAGAGACATGAAGTTAGCGAATGCTGTTGGAAAAAAATGGCATCAATAGACTTGCTCAATGCAGGATTGCTACAATCTTTTAACTTGTAAAAAGTACACCTGCCAAATGAAATAAAGTAAAGCACAGTAAAACCAGGTGTGCCTATATAACATTTGAAGCAACTGAAACAGTGTTTCCAAGAATATGTAATAACATATGAAAAAGCTCTTATGTAATTAGCAGTGAAAATATCAACTTCATGTAACTGGGATAACATTCCAAAATATAGAAATCATATTTGCACAGCTTGATGGATTTTCTTAAATTGAATATACCCATAGACTCAGCATTGAGATTTTTAAAAAGTTGCAAATAACTATCCTGATTTCTGATACCACAGCTTTGTTTTCTCTGATTTGAATTTAATATAAATTTACTTACACAGTATATATTGTTCTTTGACTACTTTTATTTGATACACTATTTGTTAGATTTAGCTCTTGCTTGTTCAGTTGTCCCATTGGCATCACAAGGGGTTCATTCCAGGACCCCAGTGGATATCAAAATCCAGGGATGCTCAAGTCTCTAAATATTAGAACTTTAATATATCTGAAAGTTATGTTGCTATGTATAGCAAAGGAAAAATAAAGTTTTTTTTCCAAAATAGCCAATTAATTAAATCCCACTATCTAAGTAACCTTTTTTCACTGTTTTTTTGATGCAATGTTAACAATAGTCCATTCCTTACTAATAATAATTTGTATAATTCCCCTTATGACACAGCTCTCTGTCAATTACCTAAAACAATATTGTTTTTATTTATTAAGTCTTTATTTTATTTTCTTTTAACATAAAATAAGATCAGCTTTACCCCATTAAATATTTTTTCCTAAGAGTATTTAATTGTTTTACTCATTAGATGAATTGTAGAATATTCTATGAAGTACTACCAAACATACAAGCAACCATCCAGATACCTACCAAATATCTTAAGCTATAAAAACTTATTATAACTTAGTGTAATAATCTATAATAACTTACTGAAATCTCAGATATCCAGTTATTTTGTTTTGTAATAAGGTGTGTTTATTATTATTTTCTTCTTTTGTAATCCTAAAAATGTTTGAGCAGTTTCTACTGTATACAACAAATACATATCTTTTTAAGGCCTCTCTAATTCAAATAATATTGATTTTTATTGTTACTAGAAATGTAGTATGTTTTTAAATACTTTTATTTTTCTAAAATTATATTACTGATAAATAGAAAGTTATGATACCTATATCAAAGAATTCAAAATAAAACATTTAGTGTTCGTGTTTTTTGTTGTGTTTTGTTATGTTTTTGTTTTTTTTTTTTGAGACGGAGTCTTGCTCTGTCACCAGGCTGGAGTGCAGTGGCGCCATCTCGGCTCACTGAAACCTCTGACTCCCTGGTTCGAGCGATTCTCCTGCCTTAGCCTCTCCAGTAGCTGGGATTACAGGCACACACCACCATGCCCAGCTAATTTTTTGTATTTTTAGTAGAGACAGGGTTTCACCCTATTGGCCAGGATGGTCTTGATCTTCTAACCTCGTGGTCCACCCGCCTTGACCTCCCAAAGTGCTGGGATTACAGGCATGAGCCACTGTGCCCAGCCGTCTTAGTTTTTAAGCTTTGTTTAAAATAAACTCCCTTTTTAGGTAGGTAATCATATAAATTATAGGATTATAGGAGATTTTTTTAAAAAATCATCCCTTTGGAAATAAATTTTTGTGCTATATTCAGAGGCACTTTTGAGCTTATAAATATTTTGTGCTTATCAAATATATCATGTTGGTGAAATTTGTGAATCTTGAATTAACCTTTATTTGAAAAGAACACTCTACCAGATGTTCATTTGAAAACCAGTTTAATTTGTTTTATAGATGGCTTAATATATTTTAGTTAGCAATTAGATGTTCTATGCAAATACCATTCTATTTAGTAATGGAGAAAGAAAAACCAAGACTCTAAGCAAAAAAATAAATGATTACTCTGAATTGAGGTATCACAAGGAATAATTTTGCTAAGTGTTCCTTTTTACTACAAAGAGTAACCCACAATATTTTATTGAACTGTTACATGTAAAAAGAAGACATATAACTTTCATAATCATATGCCTCTTTTCAGGAATAGTAGCTATTGTCCAAAATCTCTATTATTCAAGCAATCCTTCTATAGGCAAAGACTACCAGGTACCATGTGTGAGTTGCTATTTTTAATTTTTTTGATAAGTGGTGCTTTACAACAGTACTTAGAATATTTGCATTTTCTTATAGCACTGGACTTCTCTTTTATCATGATTATTTTGTTATAAAACCATTTTATCTGGCACATATGGAGAGAAAAGTAGCAATTCCACTTATATTTTATTAAATAAAAACCACCAGTATTTTGAAAACACTAACTTGTTGTTAAAACAAGTTGTAAAATTGTCAAATGATTTTTTCTATTTCCTACTTATAGTTTATTCATCTTTATTTAGCTTGCTTTTCTCTCTCTCTTTTTACCATACACATTAGGTTCACTGCTGAATTTCAGGAATTATAAATAAGTTATAAATTGGGATACCTAGGCAAAAATTTTGAAAGACAGTGATAGTAATGATAATAACAACTAGCATTCACTTAGTTTATTTAATCCTCACAACCCTAGGAGACATAAGTTGTTACCATCCTCATTTTACAGGTGGAAACTGAGGCACAGATAGTTTAAATGACTTTAAGTTCTCAAAAGTCACTTAAGTTCTTAAATGACTTTAAGTTAAATGACTTTAAGTTCTCAAATGTGGTAAAAGGCAGAGCAGGATATTAGGCCCAGGAAGCTGGGCTCCAAATGCTGCTTTTGAACCAGGACAATTTTGAGAGTAAAAGGATACATTAAAAAATAAAAATTGTCAACTGTTGACACATTTTTTGACAGGAAATTAATTTCATTATATCAAAAGCCTTATAAAATGATGTAGTCAACAACTATTTTCGTTTTTTTTTTTTTGAGACGGAGTCTCACTCTGTTGCCCAGGCTGGAGTGCAATGGCATGATCTCGGCTCACTGAGACTTCCAGGTTCAAGTGATTCTCCTGCCTCAGCCTCCCGAGTAGCTGGGATTACAGGCACACACCACCATGCCCAGCTAATTTTTGTATTTTTTTTTTTAGTAGTGATGGGGTTTCACCATGTTGGTCAGGCTGATCTCAAACTCCTGACCTCGTGATCCGCCTGCCTCGGCCTCCCAAAGTGCTGGGATTACAGGCGTGAGCCACTGGGCCCAGCAACTATTTTCGAAGATAAAATTCCTTCTAAAAAACAGCACATAACAAAATACTATTTTTAATGATTAAAATATATAAGCAGAATAATTAATAATAGCACTTAATCACAATCCTTCTAAATCGATTCCTTACTTATATCTCTACTTCACCTGTAACATTGGGATATTTTCTGAAGAATGCATTTTTAAAAATATGGTTTTATTATTTATAATTTTTCATAAAATATACAATCCTCTTCCACGTTTTATAGTAACAAATATGAGATTGTTAGCATCTTCAGTTTTCTCCTCTCTAGAGAGCACATTAGTTCTTAATGTAAATCCTTTCACTGTAGGTGCTGAATACTTAGTAAGCTCAGAGCAAATTGTACTGAAAGAAGAATATTCTCAATTCAATCTTTAATTAAAATATGTAAATATTTTAGTCTAAATATTTTCACAGGTACTACCTTTTAACCTCCATGCCGAGTACTATTTTCTGACAAATATGATTAAATGTCAAAGCTCATCAAATGATTTTCACTTACTTTTGATTCATTTGAATACTTAGTCAAATGTAGTTACCACAAAAGGAAAGCCCTCCTCAGAATATACATAAATCCAATCTATATCTATAAGCTCCATTTAAAGATTTGTTTTCCAACAAGTCAAAGTATAACCAAGCACAATTACATAATTATAATATTAAATCTTACCTATGGTTTGCTCTTTGTGTTTAATTTGTTCCATTCCTCCTTGCTTTTGTAGGGATTTATTTCCGTATCTTCCTGTTTGCTTTATTTTCAATGAGTAAAATGCACTAAAGCTTCAAAAGCTGAAAATTTGGCATATGCTCTTCATTGAATCCTTTGCTTAAATGTTGTCAATTAATTTCAAAACAATACAACCACAATTTATGTTTTGTTTTCAAAAATTAACAATTTTATCTAAAATAATTGTCAAATATTTCATCTTTTACTAAATTAACTTCCAAAGCATTACTATGATTTTATAAATTGGATTAAAAATTAAATTATTATTGGAATTAATTAATTTTCTATTTGGAATCGGATGACAGTGACAACATATTGACATCATTTAACTCTACCAAGTTCTGCTAATGGAGTCAACATTCTAACACTTTTCATACATGCATAAGAAAACTTGAAATTAAAAATCAATGAAATTTATAAAGAACAGTGTTTTTATATAAATAAAAAGTTGTATGCAATGGCATGAACATGCACTTTCTGCAGCCCCAAGTGTTAAATTACTATTATTTTCTACAGTGTTCTGAAAATGATTATTAGCTTTTGAAATAGATGCAAATGCTTCCTAAACAGCTTTTTGTCTTCTATTTAACGTTTATGATGACATTACCACAACCCCCACGAAAAATGATAAATGTTGACAAAGAGTTTATTCAATTTACAATCATTATCAATTTTCTTGAGAAATTGAAATGCAGTATTTATTTTTTATTGTACATGCACTTTCCTTTTTGAACTCATTGCTGCTTAAAAGGTATCTTACAAAAAGACAAGTAAATATTGTAGATTTATAGCAGAAAACTATTATAATAAGAGATTTCAGACTTTTCTCTATAAACCGTATGGCAGAACTACCTAGCCTCTATTTCCTATACATATTTCAGATGTAAGTAATCTAGAATCTCCCACATTTTCCACTGACTTACTAACTGGCTGTCTGGAGGCTTCACGCTTTTGAAACCAGCAACGTAGGCCATGGCACAACTGGCTCTAGCACCAAGTGCCTGGCAGAAGCAGCAGAATTGCCCACTTTTTCCAATACAAACTAAAACGAGAAAGATATAGTACTCCCTAGCTTTCCCTGTCAATACACACTGTTTCATCAGCAAGTACCTGCTGACTAATACCTAAAAAAGAGATGTTTGTTCAATTCTGGAAAGGAGTGGGAGAGGAAAGTTGGGTTCATCATTCATTTTCTTTAAGATTTAATGAATTATATTCTATAGAGTCCTATAGAGCGTGAACTCTATTCACTGTATATGCACCTCAAACATGCTAGTAGATAAGACCATGACAGAAGCTAGAAGTACAAAATGCAAGAATAAATCCATTCTGATTTATTTTAATGTAACCAGTACTAACAATGTAGTTTTAGCCTTTTAAAATGTGATAAATACAAAATTAAACAGAATGCCGGGGGTAGGGAGGGCATGAACTAGAACTACCACATGCAAAAGAGAATTTGTACAATTTGTAAAAATTTACATAATTTGTAAAGCAAAATTTTTAAAAAATGCTTCTCTCATCCATGGAAACCAATAAATACTCTCCAATTCTTTGAAAATTTAGAAAAGTATCTGGAAACTTACACTGTCCTCTAGGTTGAAGTTTAAACATCTTTTATGTGGGTCTCATTACTTATTCCCAAGAATGGGTCAAATCATTCTATCTGTGTGAGAGAAGGCAGTATTCTGATTTTACAAGAGTTGGTGGTCATTATGCCTGTGCTTCAAGCCACTGTTCCAGGTACCAAGCTAACAAATATAAGGTGCAGTTCTTTAAAACAGTAGGAACAAAAAGTTGAGTGTCCTGAGTCATATGGGTTAAGTGGTAAGATATTGGAGGGTCTCTGGTATCTTTTTCACTTAAGATATTAATATTTTTTATTTAAGAAGTTTTCTACCAAAAGCCTAGGAACCTCAATAAAATTGCCCACTCCCCCTCCCCAATACCAACCCTCTTAGACATCAATCTTTCCTTCAGTTTCTCTTGTTATTTTATGCTCTCATCCCTCTTCTCATTGTAGAGTAATGGGATCCAAGTTTGAACTATGGAAGGAAATCTAAACCGGCCCTTGAGGCTGCTTTGCTTCTAGACCATTCAGAATGATTTGGCTTTGGTAATGGCATTCTCCATGGGGTCCAATGTAGCTCCTTGGAATGCTCCAGGGGAATTGGGTAAAAAATCCCATCTAGTCATTAAGGATGACTTTGTCTTCCTTTTCTTCCTTAAAGACCTCCTTAGGAGAAGTGATTGTTCAACATCAGAATACAAATATTCCTATGTCTCTTGGTTAAATATTTCTACTACCCATCAACATCCTCAATGCCTTAGAGAGAAAATATAATGCTGACATTCATCAGATGAATACACTTTACATATTTTCAAAACTTGATAGGATATAGTCTAAATTCCTTAATAGAATGTTCAAGCTCTTCATGGTCTGAATCTGCCCTGTACTGTCCAACACAGTGACCACTAACCTTGTGTAGCTACTGAGCACTTAAAATTGAGATGTGCTGTAAATGTAGTATACATACTGAATTTTTGAAACTTAATATGAAAAAAGAAGATACAAATTCTTGTAAATACTATTTACATGAATTACATGTTGAAATGGTAATATTTTAGATACATTGAGTTAAATAAAATTAAAAAATTAATTTTTTTTGCTTTTTTTAAACATAACTACTAGGAAATTTAAAGTTTCATATGTGGATAGCATTTTATTTCTATTGGACAGCACTGGTGTATGTTTTGCTCCTCAACTTGAAGTCATATTCTGCTTATTACCTTGGCAAGGTATTTATGCTTCAGTACTTTGCAAATAGTGTTCTGAATCATGTTTTACAATTGTTCTTCCTCTTTAACTTTCACCCCATTATACCCTATTGCACAAATTGATGACCATGACATGCAATAGATGAATAGCTAAAAAGCATAGTTCATATGTCGCTTCCTTTGCAAAGTCATCTCCGTTCCCTAAGACAGTTAATTGTGCTAATCCTAGCCTTATGTCTACACTTACTGTGAACTTGTGCGCTATACTGTAATTATTATGTACATGTGTGTCTGTTTACTTTCCTACAAGCCCCTTGAAGTCAGGGACCATGACATATATGCTTAACGTAGTACATAGTTTTCAATGAATGCTTCCTAAATGGAATCAAATAGTATTCCTCTATATCCTCTGGTTAATCTGCATGAATATCAATACATAGTCTATGAACATTACATCAACATAAAGTGGTATTGAGAAGTTATGATACTGCAGAAACTAAAACATCTACTTAAAAATAATTTATATTCCCCTTTCTGTGTCCAAGTGATCTCATTGTTCAATTCCCACCTATGAGTGAGAACATGTGGTGTTTGGTTTTTTGTCCTTGGAATAGTTTGCTGAGAATGATGGTTTCCAGCTTCATCCATGTCCCTAGGCGGGGAGGGATAGCATTAGGAGATATACCTCATGTAAATGACGAGTTAATGGATGCAGCACACCAATATGGCACATGTATGCGTACGTAACAAACCTGCACATTGTGCACATGTACCCTAGAACTTAAAGTATAATAAAAAATATTAAAAAATAATTTATAAACCAAAACTGAATATGGTCATCAATAATTATATAATCATCATGAACTGTAGCTGCATTTATATACAAAGCAAAATAACTATATAAAAGTAAACAAAAATAAATTTCTGAAAGTTAGTAATTCCTGAAACTTATTGAGTACTCAATATGTGCATCTCACCGCATGAAGAATATGCTCTCTCATACAATGTTCATAATGTATTTTTATTATTCCAGTGTTAGAATAAAATAGGGTAAATCTGACATTGAACAAAGGTAGTCTGACTTTAGAACTCTTCAACTTCCAATCTTTTGGAAATAAATTATAATATGGGTTTCCCAATAGGTTCAAAGACCACTAAAAATGGAATACTTTGTCACATTCAGATAGACAGGTCTATTTTTCATTATCTGAGTCAGATTCTTTGTCCTTGGTTTGGCTAAGAGTTTTATGGGCATCACAAACATCACTGGGACAGTGCTTTATAATAAGGATGAAAGGCAGAGAGAAAAATCCCAAAATACATTCTCTATCAGACTCTCAGGTCAGAATATAAACAGGAAACTGGAAGAAAGAAAAGAAGGATGCTACCTTTAAAAATAGCTGACAAAGCTCATAAGGTAGCTATCTGTTTTGTCTTGAACTGAAAATTTAAAATCACAGTTTAGAATTTTTATCTTTTCTACTTTGCTATGCTATTTTTGGTTAGTATCTATTATGCTTGTATTATTGAATCCTTTTCTCACTGAGTTTTTCTTCCCTTTCCAAAGAAATCTGAAAAATATTGCCAGATTAGTATTTCTGAAAACTGCTTCACATAAACCAATTTTAGGCACAGGACAGCAAGTCCTATGTTGTGTCTAAAATGATCAGGCAAGCAGTGGACTGGAATTGCTTCTGTAAAGCCCTTAGAGGTTCGGCACTATCTATAGAATAAAGTTCAATGTCCACCTTCAACAGCCGGACACTGCCTCTTTCCAATGTTCCAATACCCTGCTCTCTTCCCCTATATCCATGTACTTGAATCCTCTGCTCCAAGGTTACTAACCGAAACAGCCTTCCAAACCTGTCATCCACATTCTTATTACCCTGTCCTTATTCATAGTATTCTTTCAACCTAAAATGTTATTCAGGACATTTATACAAAACCTATCTTTTCTTACTGAGACAGTTCAAGTCTACTGCTTACCTGACCATTTCAGACACAACATAGAACTTTCCCACACTGCACCTAAAAACTGAGCTGCCTTATTGTTATTGTTGACATTGCTTTGTGTTACATTCCATACAAACAGACTTTCTTTTCTCAAATGAACAACTACTTTAGGTAAAGTCCATTGGCTATTCCCTTAATATGTTTTACGACACCAAATTCAGGTCTGTTAATATAGGCAGAACTTAGCACACCTTTATTCTGTTAATAAAACTCATGATCTGAAATCAGTCCAGAATACTGTATTAGTCATCTTTTTCTATCCTGAGTACATAGTAGGAAGGCATGCCATCAACTTCTCTCCAGAAAAGGAAGAATTTATTTTGGCATTTGGTCTCCCTTGGTCTATAATGTTAAAAGGTTAAATTAGTTATAATGAGGTAATATGGTTTAGATTGCTTTCAGTAGAGCTGTGATTTTCTGAACCAAAATGAAAGCTTTATAACTTCATCATTTAAAAGAAGGCAATGAAAAGCAGTGTTATATAACGAAGGAAATAAAACTTCTTAAAAGCCAAGAAATAAAAATGTTAAAATGAGCAAATTAAAATATTTTTATATTAGAAAAATCCAAATAATGATTTATTACAGTTTTATGTTCATTCAAATCTGTGTTTCAGGAAATGAGGGGAATTTTTTAATATGGAAAGGAGATAAAATAGCAAAATTGCTTTAAAATTGTTCTGAGTATACATAGAAGCAAATACATAAATACTGACACAATTGGAAGAAAAAACTGAAGTGGTTAAAAATATGGCACTGCAATTTAAAATACGTGGATCCAATTTCAATTTTCCCTTTCCAGACACTCTCCTTATATCCACCTCCGCCCACTCTCCCATGCATAACCGAACATACATTATAAAAACTGTAGGTATCTAATTCAAATCTCTCCATTTTATGAGTCTTCAAACAATTTCTATAACATAATAAAAGTAATTTTGTTTTCTTTTGTATTTTTCGGACCCTAAATGTTATTAATATATTTCTGAATGAAAGGATGTCTACACATAGAGCCATTCAGTTTTTCTCTTCATGTTTTCCTCTTAACAGTCAAGGCCTCCCTCTTCAAAGCCCTAGTGGGGCGAGAGGAAAGAGGAACCATGACAATTCCGTGGGCACCCACTTTGCTTTTCAGGGATGCATTTCTGTGTAACCATTGAGCTCCTATTTGCGAAAATGCAGAGCTATGTCTAAGAATCACAATCCCTATTTTCCCTTACTTCAAATGCTAACTTCCTGATATAGACATATTTTCATTTAAAATGTTTTCAGAGGAAAGATGGGAAGTGGGAGTGAAAAAATGTAATTTATTTTATTTTATTTTGACTTTCATCCACAGTTATATCCTAGCTAACCAAGTTCTCTACCACCTTTACCTCAATGATTTACTCCCTGTGTTCAAGGCCTTACTATGACCTCTTAGACATCCAGAGCAGAAAACTCTGGGTAATAAGGTGCGTTCAGCATCTCCCAAATGCTCTTACTTCCTATCTTAATCTACGGCTTCTACCTCCAATGTCAAGATTGGCATGCTCTGTTACAGCTTTCTCAATTTGTCTTCTGTGATTTGTGATAATGAATTTCAGACCAACTATCATGTTAATCATTCCTAGAATATATATTATCTTACTTCTGTCACAAAGGTATGTTTGTGTTTGTTTGTTTTCAGAAATCAACCCAAGGAGCCACTAGTGAGGCAAACAGGCCTTTTGATACACTGAAAGACCCTTCAGAAAGATATTTCATCTTACATCACTCAGAAGTAACAAATGTATTATTTTTCTTTTATCACATCAGTCAGTTGTGAAACATACAGTCGAATTTTTACAATTACAGCCAAATCAAGGTTTTCATTTGACTAGCATAAGAAAAAATGGACCTTATTGGTAGTCCCTATGTCTGAAGAAGATTTAAGAAAATAGTACATATTAACTTAAATTTACATCATAAATATATACTTTAAGGATGTCTGTTCACAGTAAATAGTCTATATCCAGGGGTGAACGGATTGCACAAAACATAACAATGGTTCTCCATTCATTTATAACATAAAATATATGCTAATATATATAATGTTAAAGGTATGTTTACTTAAAAAAATCAGACATACACAAAAGCAGAGAGAAGAATATAGAAACACCATAGATTCATCACCTAGATGTAATAATAATTATTTAGGTTTGCTACTCTTGCCCAATCTCTCTTTTTTTCAAATTTTTTTCTTTCTTCTTTGGCCTGAAATATTTTAAAATATCAGACATCATGTCATTTCACTCCTGTGTATTTCAGTATGTTTCTCTAAAATAGAGGAATATTTTCTTATATAATTACAGTGCCATTATCACAATCAACAAACATTAGCAGTAATTCCTTGACACTGTTTCATTTCTAATCCATATTCAAATTTCCCTGTTTTTTTTTGCAAAATGTCTTTTTGAAGCTGATTTCTTCAAATGAGGATCGAAATAAATTCTACGTGTTATGTCTTTTGAATATCCTTTAATTGGGAATAGGGCCCCTCTGCCTTTTTTTTCCTGCCTTTAAAAATTTGCTGAAAACAACTGATTTAGTTGTCTTTTAAAGGGACTCACATTAAAAGTTTTCTTTTTTCCTTATGGTATCTGATAATATGTTTCTCTATCTTCTGTATTTTTAATAAACTCAAATTTAAGTACTTTTGGATAGAACAATTTCTTAAATGGCACTATGGCTTATTTACATGGCCATCCTATGTAGCTGTGGATATCTAAACAGGTGTTTTTGTCCTCTGCAACTGAGAGCCACACATTTGTAAAATGTGCCTCAAATTTTCTTGCCGTTAGGAGTTTCAGGATCTCGCTTCTATCATTGTCTCCTTGAAGCTGTTTCTTCTCAAATTGCACCCTCAAGAAGTGATATCTCTATTCTCCTGGGTGTCCTCTTTTCCTCTCTCTCTTTCTGCACATATTCTTATGCTTTCTTTTTAATGTTTTATTTCTATATCCTTACATTGAACAGGAAGTGTAATTTCTTCCCATATTCCCTATCCATTCATGCAAAACCCTTATTATCAAAGACAAGACCACTACGATTCGTTTTGACTCAGGTTCCAAATAAACATTTAGCAAACATTTTTCAGTGATTATTGTGTGCCAGGCTCTCTGCTAGCTTTGAGAAAATAGAGATGGATAAATCAAAGACCATTCACTCTGGTGGCCTATGGGGGAAGATAGGCAGCCAAATACACCACACAATATGACCTCAGTGGTACAATGCCAATGCCAATGCCAATTGAGTGCTGTGGAAACAAATGCTTCTAGCCTTTGTAAGGCCAATGAGTGGGTTTATGGCTCCTTACAACACAACGTTATAGACAGCACCTGCCAATCGTTTGATACAGATTTGCTAGAAAAAAGAGCCAGCACCACATTTTCTGCTCCATTCCATCCTATGACCTTTTTTATTTGTATCTACCTTTGACCACACCCCTTTCTTTCTCCTTGTCACCACACCCTGAGTTAGATCTCCCATCATATTGCCACACTTCATATTACACAACTGGTTTTTGCTTCTCTGTCTCTTCCCCCACTGCCCCAAGAGGAGCAGGGACGTGTTAAGAGATGAAGCTAGTTTCGTTTCTTTTTATTTCAATACAATAAGAAATAGGGAAAAGTGGAGATAGAAAATAGAATGTTTGTGTTTATAAATGAATAATTAATATTTATGATTTGTTAAAAAATTAATCAAAGAAAATTTATTTTGGACTTAGATTTCCTAGCCTTGTGCCCATCTACACATGCTCACGCTCACTTGCAGCCATTACCAAGGAAGTAAAAGGGAATCACCATTAGCAGTTTTTCCTCTCCCCTGTCTAGTATTAGTTTGACAACCATATGGATACTGAAGAAAAGTATTTTAATGGATATCCATATTAGATTATTGGGCCCTCATTTACAATGCTGCAACAACCTCAAAGTTGTCCTGCATGGTCAAGGTCAATGTTCTATTGTAGAGACTACTGCATTCTATCAAGAGCCCTTCTATTTAGTAAAGATTTCCCAAATGCTCACCTGAAAGTTTATTTTAAATAGATGCAGTTGGTTCCCTGGAGAGAAATCCAGGGTCACTAGCTCTGGATAACAGTTATAGCTTCTAGTTTCATTTAGCTTCACAGGCCTTTTAACTGGAAAAAGAAATAAGAGCTAGAATGATACATAAGGAGTTGAGTGCAAAACTGCTTCTCCCTGGGAAGATTTAGAAAACTGACAGGCATGATGTTAAATCTGCCATATGGACGATAACATCAACTGGAGGAAACATTGCAGATGTTGTTAATACCTGAAAATAAATAAGACAGAGGAAAAAACCTTTTGTCAGAGAATATCTGTCCTACTAAAAATAGAATTTTAAGCTAGGACAGAATTTTCCACACAGGTCCTTGTAAAGGTCATATGGCCCTCTACCTTGCATTCTGTTTATAGATGAATTATATTTCTACTGTGATTTGTGCAATGATTGCTATTATCCTGTATAAGAACACATTTAAATACCATGCCAGCTCAAATTAAAATAGCTGGACTCTTTCCTGCCACTGCTGTTAGAAGAAATAACTAGCATGCTATAAAAATTGCTGTTTGGCCCCGAATTTTGCATAAGGTATATAATGAGCTAAGTTGAAATCTATTATATAGTAGAGCTTAAAGATGACAAACAGCTTTTAAAGCTTGGTTATGTTAAAATAAGAACATATATATGTATTTGTGTGTGTGTGTGTGTGTGTGTGTGTGTATTTGTGGGTGTAGGAGTGAGTACCAATGGATACACAAAAAGAATTTTATAGCACTTCTTTTCTACAGTTCATTCAGGTATGTGGCAAATCACTCGACCTCCAGTGAACTCATTTATAATGGGTTGAAAATATCCAAAGATGGGAAGAGTGCCGGGAAGATAGCAGGAGATGCTGTAAGTGCAGCAGTACTTCCTGCTTCATTGTTCTTTGACCTTTTCTTCATTTAAAGTGATGTTGGTACCTGGAGCAAGGCTGCTATATTAGCAACATAAGAACTATTCTCTTTTCATTCAGTGGAAATATGCCTGGGAAAGTAATGTTAATTTGCTATTTGTACTAACACTATCAGTAAAAACTAGGGGACATAATAATGTGGTATAGAACTTACCTAGGAGTGTTCATCCTAAGATCCCAGTCACAGCTTATTTGTTTATTTGCTCTATTTTATATTTAATGAGAAGAGAATTGAAATCTGCTACTCTGCCTTCAATACTTGCTTGTTGCTGTCAGGGTACAGGATTAAAGGTGCTCACAGTGGGGGAAACACAAACTTCAGAATTCCTCTGGACCCAAGGGTCCGTTATAATAGTCCTGGTATTATTTTATTTAATCTGTCAATAAACCAGTGATACCTGGTGGCTTACCAATGGGGCGAAGCTGGGAAAAGACTCACTGCTACCCTCAGTGTCCAAAAAAAAAAAAAAAAAAAAAAAATCACCATCATCCGTATGAGTGATCCTAGTGTGAGGCCGAGCAGTTAATGAAAATGGGGCACTCCTTAGTCAGCAGACACAGTCAGGAACAGTCAGAGTTAGCTCTAGTTTAGTAATAGAATCTCCATTCAGAATTCCATTCATGTGAACAGTCTCCGTGTAGAGCCGACAAAAAGTATTCCCTAACAGAAAGAGAAAACGGCACCCAAGAAGAAACAACACAAGCATAACGGTTATGGCAGGTATACTTAGGGTCAGGGCAGATCTGGCGAACTCTCTAAGCAGACACCGGCTCATGGGAGTTTGTGGATAAATCCAGGGCACAGCAAATGACGCATTATTCTCTAGACTCTGCCAGTGCTTGAGGGTCCCCAGCTGCTTGCTAATACTATAGAGGACAAAGGACAGCATCATCAACCATGGGCAAAGACAGAGCATGCAGGGCTGTGGCCCCATGGCATTCACCATAACGAGTCACTCTCCCCTTTCTCCCTAGTTCATTTGGCCATTCTGTCTAGAGAGCACCACAGACGCTGTGCACAACAGAGGCTTTAAGTAGCTACTTCTCCATATCCAGAGGTTTAGAGGATTGAGTAAGAATCTAACTTTACATGCTTTTAATACAGCTAATTATAAGCACATGTGTTGTTAGGGCCTCAGTTATTTGGTGTATGGGATGTCTTTTTGATATATACTCCTCCAGGGCTTATCTTTCCTTTCCTACTGTTCCCACCAACTTAAGATCAGATTTATCTGAAAGGGATTTTGGCTTATGCATCTATAAATATGCCTATTAATATTTTTTCTGTAAATACAGAAACAACACGTTAGCCTTATCAGTGAAACCTTGGGCCTCTTTACTATCAGATTTTCAGCTTGCATTAGGATCATAGTAAACTAGCTAAAGGAAGAAAAAATAAATAAACTGTCATTCTAAAGGTTAGCCTTCTTAATTAAATGAAAACTCATGCAGCAGCATTAGAAAATGAAGTGACTGTAGCCTGTGCTCTTTGTGAGGGGACCCTACAGAGCATCCAGCACGTGCTGCCAAAAGCATGGCAAGCTGAATTAACCCCGGATGGATAAGAGGCTGCTGCGTTACAGTGGTGGTTTTTCCTTTGCAAGCAAGTGGAATTGATTGTGTGTGTCTGTTCTTGAAACTGTTCCATTTCTAGCCCACCTCATTTCCACCTTCTCTTTGATTTACCACCACCACCACCTTGCTGTTCCCTGGAGCTTCCTGCTTTCCCTACCACTGTCTTTCAGCTGAAGCCAATGTGGAGAAAAAAATCAGTAACAAGGTTCTGGGTTAGGTACTTTCACATTTATAAGTTCATTACTACCTCTTTTTATAGAAAAGCAAACTGAAATTCAGAGTTGTTAATGATTTGACCTAAGATCACACAGCTAGTGAAGTATGAGAGTAGACTGATCTATCTCCAATGCCCATTCTCTTTCCATAAGAACAAATGTTTGTATTGCTCTCCTTGCATTCCCACTGCCTTCATTCATAAAACTTTTCTCATGCTTTCCAGGATCACACTGCACCCTCCCAGCACCATAACAGAGCTGACTCTGTCTAGACCTTCAGCCTAGCACTGTCCTACCTCTTCCTTGATTTTGTTATTTTTGGATGGGTTCTTGGCCCCTTCTAGTTGGCCAGGAGCTCTGTGAAGTCCTCACACGAGTAAGTAAAGCCAGAGGTTTTCCAAAGCAGTGAGAAAACTGCACGTTTTGAGATCGGTAGTTCATTCTAATCCCCCTCATTTCATGGTTGTATCATTTCTATCATCCTCTAACAAAATAGCTATGAATAGTCACATCATGACATTGCCCTCCATTTCAAAAATTAAAATATTCTCACTCTGTGATTTTTTATTGGTTATACCTGTATTCAATCAAATATATTGATTATATCTTTTCTTGATAAATATAAAAACAATATGATAAAAACTTTTACATAATCCTAATAAGTTAGAAAATTTTTCCAGACTCTCATTTTTTTAGTATAAAGAATGGCTTTGAATTAATTATACTTATTCAAACTCTCGGATTTGAGGGTTTTCCAGAGGGTGAATGTGTGTTTAGGCACAGCTGCCACACTGTGCAACTCCATAGTGCACTATCTGCATTGAGCTCCAGGGGGAGCCATTGAGATTGTGATTGTGATGGTATCTTCCAAAGTAGAAGACAGTGAAGTGATAAGGTTTGAAAAGGTGGTTTGCGTATCTGGCTGTAATTAGAATTATCAGGGGAACTTTTAGGACTGAGTTTCACTCACGGCAATTAAGCCAAAATCTCTAGGTGGATCTAGGCATCAGTAACATTTCAAAACCGCTGGTGTAGAGCATGCGATCTTGGAGACGTGAAACCCATAGTTGAATCCTAGTTTTGGAACTCTCCAAGCTTCATTTTCTTCAGCTGTAATAAAATAACGCTATGAATTGTTCTTACTTTATAGAACTGTAAATATAACCCTTAGCATTGTACTTCTAGTTAACATTTCAAGGTAATTAGTAATCACTACTGTTATTATTATGAAGAAACATATCACTACTGTTCTAATACCTCGATGTCTTTAAAAATAAAAAAGGATAATATACTACCAATTAAGCCAGTTCTCTTCTCAGAGATTCAAAGGGCATGTAAAATATAATTTATATTGGATGATTCAGAAGATAATTCATTCAGTTGAACCTGTAGAAATCCTACTAAACTGCAAAAGTGGAGAATTCTACTAAAGATAGCACCTTCTACAATCTGACAATGAAAACCCTGCCATTGCAGTTTTGCCTTTGGTTAATTTATCTTTTCATTCTAACCACTCTGCACTTTGTCTAGTATATCAGTGTTACTTCAACTCTCCCTCAAACGCCATGCATGAATTTATAGTGATTTGTTAATTACCCCTAGTGATTTCAGGTACTTCAAAGTTAACCTCCTAAGCAAACCCCTTCACAATTTAAGCCCAACCAATAGCAAGCCCTGTCAATTACATTTCATGAACATCTGGCAAGCATTAATCCTCTTCTCTATCTTCTCTCCAAGGCTAGGAACATCTCTTTTTTTGTACTGCTTTACCTGCTACTGATTCCTAATTAATCCTCATATGCTAAAAATAATTTCATAAAAAACAGATATTCACACATCACTTCTGCTTTAAATTTCCTTTTACTGCCTTATTACCGACAGAATCAAGTCCAAAGTCCTTAGAGAATAGAAACCTTCAAGATCAGACTTTCATTAAACTTTTCAGAATCCTCCCTCCACCCACCGCTTCTTGATAAATGTCCTGATCTAACCACTCTGAATTCCACATGATCTCTGAATCTGCCAGTGTGTCTTTGCATACAGTCACCATTTTCTTTTCCTAGCTAACGGCTAATTATCTTTCAAAGCTGAAATCATGTGTAATTTTGGGGGTGTTCTTTTATTACTCTTCTAAGCAGCATGTGTCTTTTCCTCTTCTGTGTTATTACGGCACTTACTGTGCTTTAATGAAATTGATCATTTATATCCTTCTCACTCAGTGGTCTGAAGGCTCCTTGAGAAGAGTCTAGGACTAACTTAGTGTTCTTAACTTTTACCTGACAGAAAGTCAAATGCATTTAGTTAAAGTTTATTTCATTAGAAATGAGACTTGCTAGACTGTGCTGAAGAACTAAAAATTCTAGTTATAAAAAGAACTCAGAACAAAGATTAATAAATGAACTATTAGACACATGGATATTTCATTCAGTGTGGATTGGGAAAAATCCCTGTTGAAGCAGAAACATTCTACCCTCCCCTTCTACAGCTCCACATGAGCTGGAAAAGCTGAGAAGCATCTAGAAATGATCTTGAGTTTACTGTGGAGCTAAAGGAAAGTGAAATTGTATACCGCTCAGCCACTGGTATTGACACAAATACATACACTAAAGAAAGTAAGATCACACATTATTCTCTAGACTCTTTATTTTTAATCATCTGTAGTGCATAATGTTTGTGTGTGAGTTTTAAATTTATACATGTTAGATCACAAGGAAAACATGTAAACATTTACTGTACAATTTGTTCTCCATTATAACTTTGCTTTTGGACAATGGAGACTGAAGAAAGGCTTTTAAAATGATAAGACATCTCTTTCACAAAATTTTCTTCCCTGGAATTCCAGATCAATTATGTTTTTAGAAAGCTAAATTAATTAATAGGATATGGTCTTCACTGAGAATATTATAGGTGAACTATCCATAACAAAAAAGATAATGAATTAATGGTTATTGAAAAATAACCACTAAAATTTAACCAATTAATACTTTGCAAGTATTCCTCATGTATGACATTTAAATCAAAAGCTAAGTTACGCTGTGATCATCTAGAATAGCTGGGAATCATACAAATATCTAAGCCATTTGAAAAATGATTGTTGAACCAAAAATTAAAGTGAACATGGTAGAATCAGCTGGTATTACAATAGATGCCCATTAGCATTGGTTTTAGACTCCCTTTCTTATCCTCAAGCAAGTATATTTTCCCCAAAAAAAGAAAATGGAAAACACACACACACACACACACACACACGCACACACACAAGAAACTGAGAAACCCAAATAAATAAATAAGATGGGAAATGAGAAAAAGGATAAAGAAAATGATGGAACAAGACAAGGAAAAAGCAAGAAACAGTCATAGTAACTTGTCACCAAGCAATAAGAAGCCTGTACAGGACTTGGACCCTGACTCAGCTCTCATGTTACTCTTCTTACATTTCACTTATCATTGCAAGGGACACTGCAGGCTGGTGTGTCCACCTTAGATCCCCTTCAGAAAACTAAGGGATTATGAATAGAGCCACCGTGAAAAAGAAGAAAGGGCATATTATCACTGACCCTGAAGTAGATGCACATAAAACTTCATGACCAAAAAAACTTTCTTGGTAGGTTACCCAAGACCATTGATGTTACAAACCACTGTTTCTCAACTGTGGCCACAGGCTCAAATCACCTAGGGAGCATTAAAAAATATATAACCAGGCACCTCCCTCAGAGAGGGGTTTAATTGGTTTGAAATAGGATTTGCTGTTTTATTTCATTTTTTAAAATTTCTGAATGATTATAATGTGATGTGGGGCTCCATCTTTACAAAAGAAAAAAATTCAGAAAATATGTGCTGGCTTATTTATTGCTAAAACAACTAATTTGAACTATTATGAACTATGAAGTATTTATTTTCTTGAAATCCATGGGCATTTTCTGAATGCTTTGATCTCATTCACCTGACAACATAAAAACAATTTATTTAATTGTTCTGAGCACATGTTCAAGGCATCCTACTACCCTGGTCCCTACCACTGGTAGATTCTATGCTGTTTGTACTGAATGAAATAAGCCAATATTGATCTCATAGCAATCTCATCCTTTTCTCCTGAATTCACAGAAGAAAATTTTGCCTATTCTGACAGAAACATAACTACCTACTCCTACTATTCTTCTCATGTCTGCTATGGGGGAAGCTTCTGACAGTGTTAATCACTCTGCTTGTGAGAAGATACAGTGAGGGGATACGTATCTTTGCTAAAGTTTTACATCTTATTTTAATATATTAGCTGTTAACATTCTTAGTTGTCATCACAGCAAAGCTTTAAGATTTCTCCTTTTTTCATAATCAAAGTACTTCATGAAACCCTTGCATGAATGACGGGAATTCCCAAAAACAAGTTCAGGCACTACCGATAATAGTCCCAGAATAGAGATGTTGGAATGAACTAATGGAAAGAATCCTGGAGCTGCATTTGGAAGATATAGGCTTTTAACTGGATTGGAATGTTTCCAAATTGCATGACCTTGAGCAAGTTATTTAACCCTTATGAGCGCCAATGTCTTTACCAAGGAGACTGTAAGTGCTGTCCTAGCCAGCCCACAATGGGGTATAGTGAGTATATGTAAGAGGCCATCTTTACAAGGACATTTTGTACTTTTGCAAAGCACAATGAAAATTGATTTTTTTTCCTCTTCTGTCTCTTTTCTCCACTCCTTTCCATGAGGTACCTGGACTTCCCAAGCACAAACACCGCAGGCAGCTCTGTGGGAGCATAAGACCCCAAATAGCCAAGCAAGGCACCCAGCACAAACAGGCTGGGGCCAGAAGTAACCTGGGATAAAAGGACTGGAGAAGATAGTGGTATAGTGGGGTAAAATGATCAGAGGAAGTTAATGCATACCCTCACTATGCTTTCTAGAATTTCTTTTGCAAAATACTAAAATTGTTTATTTCTCATAAGGACACATGTTTGATGATACCGAATTTTTCTTTATGGAGTAATCAATGGATTCCAGGGAAAAAAAGGGACAAGGCTATTTAAAAGGCTAAATGAAAGCTAATTTTAAAAGACTAAATTATATTGGGAGAAAAAAATCAACACTTGATCCTCAAATTCTGTAAATATATGGCCAATTCTGACCAATAATACAGGATCAGGAACAGAACTAAACTAAGGAAGACAGTGGTAAGAAGCCCAATGTGCTTATTGACATTTGTCTGACTAACTAAAGGAAAGAGCCTGAGGCAACATAAAATAAGCATGTTCCTCACGTGCAGTCATAAAACAGCATGAGCCCAGGGAATCTTCTTGTTTGTAGCTTTATTCTGCATATTAAATTAATCATTAAATAGTGGTTATTGTCCACTAACCGATAACTATGGGGCAAGAGCTGTTCTACTGTTATCTCAAATAATCCACTATATCTCTCAAGGTGATCACTACCTTGCCCTTTCCCCACCAGCATCTGCATATTGGGAAACTTAGACTCAGAGAGGCAAAGCACTGAAGTGTGCTGAGTCTAATGAATTATGTGTTTGTTTATTATCCATTCTTCCTTTTGGAGTCAAAGCTTTGCCTTTGCTTAGTAATTAACCATAGAGGGATACACTTTTTCTTTAAATAAGTTATATTCTTCACAAATAGTAAAATCATAGATTGCAAAAATTCTATATATATGATATATAATTCTATATATCATATAAAATAGAAATATGTATATATTTATTTCTTCACAGATTTACTATAAACCAAGGAGATATATACATATCTCCATTCTAGTAAGTTAAAATTTGGGAAACTTTATTTTTTTATAGCCCAAACTCTTATTGTAGGTAAGAAATTATAAAAATTAAATGTTTAATCCAACGAAGCAAATTTTAGATAAATGATGGAAATAGTTACTGTTATTAGTAAGGAAATATTTATTTATTTATTAGGGAAAATGAAACAGCTGCTTATTTAATCAATTAATATGTTAATATGTATGTTACAGAATTATTTTTCAATCCACATTTAGAGAAAGTATAATGCCTTTAACAAGAACACTTGTATTTTGCAATAAGTATAAAAATAATAATGCAAAAAGGATGCTTATGTAATTTCTAATGCTAAAATAGCACTGAACTATATCATTGGTGGTATTTAAAACCCTAAGAAATCATTTAATGATAATATTAACAAATAGGGCATATCTTTCAGTCAGCTTGACACTACTCCAGACACAAGCATAACTGATATTCCTCTGGTAAAATGCAGGGCAGAGTCTATGAAGGAACATCTGATGTCTACAGTAAAATTAAGGTCAAGGACTTGGCAGAATATGTTACAGATGATAACAGATGTTCCCAAATTAGATCATATTTTTATTAAAATCTATAGAGATGTTCAGTCAGTAGAACTTAGAATCACAGAATTGTAGAACAAGTGGTAATATTTAGAGGCTAGTCATCCCCATCATTTTAAAGGTGAAGAAACTGACACTCAAATAAGGTTAAGGGCTTAGCCCAGGGTCCCAGATTTGGTTAGCAGTATTTGAATCAGAACTGAAGTCATTTCTGCTATCATAGGTTGTCTCTCGTTTGCAACAAATGAAGAAATATTTTCTTTACATTTCAAAAATTTAGAATATATTATATTATGTGGTAGTATTAGACTAAGGAATAATAACAAAATGAACCACTGCATTATTTGGATCTTTTCTGATTCCTGCTCCTGAAAATTGCCCAGTTGTTATATTTTCTATTAAAGTCCAAATGGCAAGGAATGTTAACATTCACCAGACACTAAACAGATATCAAACTAATATTAAATCTGCAATGCACATAAAAAAAATTCAGTAGTACCAAATATCAGCAAATATTAGCACCATGCTAGCATGTGGGTGGTACCTTTTAAAATTCAGTTAATAAGTAAACACTTTCACAGTTGAGACTTTCACAAGATTTAACTTTATCCAGAGTTTGGATGCAATGCTAAACTTCCATGAATCACAATAGATTTGGCAACAAATGGGCATATATTACCCTAGCAAACTCAAAAACACCACAGTGAATTTCACATGTGTTCTTTTATGGATACATCAAGTTGACAATACGGCAATAATGCATGTAGAAATATATATATGTATATATATACACACACAAACACACACAACACACATATAAATATATACACATATTTATTCTAAATATATATACATAGATATTCTAAACATATATAGATATTCTAAATATCGATATATATTCTAAAATGTCATAAATTTTTCACTTGTGATTTTTAAGACCTTATCATAGATACACTGGGAATTAGAATATCCAAGTTCTTTTATAATCTGTTACATATCATGTCAGGAGGAATTCTGGCTTTAACTTTTCTTTTTTTTGAGACCGAGTCTTGCTCTGTCGCCCAGGCTGGAATGCAGTGGCGAGATCTCAGCTCACTGCAAGCTCCACATCCCAGGTTCACGCCATTCTCCTGCCTCAGCCTCCCGAGTAACTGGGACTACAGGCGCCCATCACCACACCAGGCTAATTTTTTGTATTTTTAGTAGAGACGGGGTTTCACCATGTTAGCCAGGATAGTCTTGATCTCCTGACCTCGTGATCTGCCCGCCTCAGCCTCCCAAAGTGCTGGGATTACAGGCATGAGCCACCGCACCCGGCCTGGCTTTAACTTTCAGTGGCAAACTGAGATAGATTTTGCAGAGTCCAGACACCAAAATCTGGGGAGAATACAAGTGAGTTTCATGCCAGTCATAAAGCTGTAGGGCTAGTTATACCTCCCCACATTAGCTAATATACCTGATAGTTAAAATGTACCACTCTGTTGTGCTCTTCTAATTTTTATTATTGAGCCAGATCAAGAGTATATCTCACTGCCTTACTTTACTTCAGGGGTCCTCAAACTTGTATGGGTTTCAGAACTTCTCGAGGAACTTGATGAAAATAAAAAGGCTCAGGATCTATCCTACTTCGAGAAGGCTGGGCCTCTGTGGGCTTTATGACCTCAACCAATGATTATGATAGGCACCAAATTTGAGAAGCACTACTTTAGTGTATGCTCTTAATATTGACTTCCAGATCATTTAATTTTCTTTTCATTGGTCTGTCTGATTACAGTTTCTTTCTGCATCAACTTATTCTTCATCCAGTCAACAAATCTGAACAAGTCCAAGTTTGTTAAAAGTAATAACAATGATAATGATAATGACTGTTTATCACAACGGACAAAAGTCTAAATTTCCTATGGTGCATTTAAGGCCCTTTCAAGACTTGCCCTTTGCAGTCTTCTCCCGTCATAGTTTCATCACTCCGAATGACTTGCACCTTCCCCAATGCAAAATGATTTCTCAGAGTCTGAGTTTTCTTATATTCACATATTCTTTCAAAAATTATTTACTGAGCTCTTACAGCCTATACAGCACTGGATCTAACATTGAGGCTAAAGTAGTGAAGAGACGGAAATCATGCCAGTTCTCAAAAAGTGAAAAACATAAGAACAACAAACACATTTAACTTAATTAGAATTGAGATAAATACTGTAAAGAGTAACTGTCGGGTGTCCTGACAGCATATAACAGGGACCTCGTTTGGTCTAGGAATTTTCATGGGCAGCTTTCTCAAGGAAGTAATTGCTGAGCTAATGCTTGAAGTATGGATAGAAATCATCAACATAAATGACAGGCGGTTCAGAGGAATATTAAAGACAGAATAGAATGTGCAAAGGTCTTGGAGTCAAAGAAGAATAACTTTTCAAGGAACTAAAAGCAGATTATATAAGTTAACATTAAAAAAAGAGAAGGTCATTAGCTAGAGACAAAGTTCATGAAACGGGCAGTCTATGTAAGAACTTGTTAGCCATGTTTTTTTTTTACCCTAGGGAAAATCGAGAGTGAAAAAATAGTTGTAAGCAGAGAATTGTCTCAGATTTGCATTTTAATGATCATTCTGACCCCAGTGTAGAGAATAGATTAGATGATGAAAAGCACAGATGATATACTACTTTACAGGAGGTTATTGCAAGCAGCCTGGAAGAAAACAGCTAGTGATTGGATTAGACTTTACACATTAGAGTGGTAGTAAGAAAAATGATGAGGGAGGACAGATTGAACATATGCTTTTCATTCTACTCAGATAATCATGTTTTTCCCCATCTCTCTCATGGTTTCATCCACAATGCCTAGATTAAATTCAGGGTTCCTTTAGCATTGAGTATTTACTATTGCTACATTTTAAATATCGGTTATACACCTTTCTCCTTATACTATAATATATGTGTGTGTGTGTGTGTGTGTATAGACTTTTTTTTTTGAGATGGAGTTTCAGTCTTGTTGCCCAGGCTGAGTGCGATGGTGCGATCTCGGCTCACCGCAACCTCCACCTCCTGGGTTCAAGCGATTCTCCTGCCTCAGCCTCCTGAGTAGCTGGGATTACAGGCATGCACCACTAAGCCCAGCTAATTTTGTATTTTTAGTAGAGATGGGGTTTCTCCATGTTTGTGAGGCTGGTCTTGAACTCCCGACCTCAGGTGATCCACCCACCTTGGCCTCCCAAAGTGCTGGGATTACAGGCGTGAGCCACCGCACCTGGCCTAGAATATAAATTATTAAGGGTACGTGTGTGTTTTATTTATCTATTATATCCACTGCCTGACTGATTCTATGTTTTAACATTTTAATGAATCGACCATGAGTTGACCAACCATGTGATCTTAGGCAAGTTAACCACTGTGATCTCCATTTTATCACTTAATAAGTAATCTCATCCCCTCACCCACTGTGAGCGCTTTGAGCCAAATCCTGGCAAGAAACTATCATTTTCTTGGCACGAAAAGTATGCTAAAGTCGAATTGGACAGATCCCAGCAGGAAAGATTCAACTGAAAATTATTTAATGAAGGAACTTTTTATTGATGTTGGGGCAAGGTTCAGGGACCAACAAGAATATATGAGGCACTCAGGAACTCTGATGTCAGGAAACCTTTATCACCCCTACACAGAAAGAGATAAGGGCGAGGGACAGTGTTAATGAAGCCTAGTTGAAGGATGGAGTTGTGGATGTTGGCCTGTCCAAGAGTAGTTGTGGCCATAATAAGAACAGCCACTGCTAGGACCATGGCAGGTAATGAGATGGGAGTGGAAGGGATCTTGTACACCAGTCTTCCTCTTTTCCAAGCTGTCAATTTCTTTCCAGCCTGTCATTGGCTGAGCACATTTGAAAGCCAAACGGCAGGGAAATCCAGGTGATTTTGCTTTTGAGGTCAATCTTCCAGGCTGCTGAGCAAAGTATAGGAAAAGGAAGGATGGATCTAGGGAGGCAAATGGGGAATAATGAGAAAGAGAGAAAAGATTTATACAACTAACTCTTCAAGAAAACCATGAGATATTGAATTTAGTGGACCAAAGAAGTGACTCTAATGAATAATAATGTGGGCCAGATATGAACAAAAATAATTCAGAATGTGGAGTACTGAGACAGGGGATTACAGAACCATGGAAATAATGGCAAGAAAGGATGAAGGAATTGAGCAAAGGGAAATACAATCTAGCCAGAGGCTCAGGCCTGAATCTTTTGCCATCTTTCACGTTTATGTCCACATCTGTATTTGAAGAGCAATAAGACCCTTTCCAGTCAAAAAATTAAGTGACCTCAATATTAACACAAGTTTATGTAATGCTATTATAACTGTAATAAGATACCTCTCTACCACTACAACTCGGAGACTCAGGTCTCATATACTCTATTTATTGAAAATGAAACCACCTTTGCAAAATTATAACTGAGGAAATTATGACCGAAAGAAATCAGACCTAACTGACTCTGTCTTGCTTCTAACCTTTAAGCTGTCCTTGCTCATTCCTGGGCATAGGTCGAACTAACTTTGGGAAGGAATTCAGTTCATGGTTTGACTCTGAAACAAAATTGATAAAAGCCCTTTCCCAAAAAGACGCCCTTCTTATCTGGGGTCAAGTCTGCCTTTTCAGGACTAACAAATTAGCTACAAGATTAGAAATTACAATTTAGGGGTCATGCAACCCCTGGCTCCAAGAGTCTGAACCTCCTTAAATTGCTCCTGGAGATAACATCACTATTGTAAAACCTAAGATTAGTGCTTGAAATATTTTGCAGACCCTGCACTCCATGGATCAGCTCATACCACCCAGACCAGTAATCTGACCCAAGAACAGAAGACATTAAGAAAACCTAACTTCAACCCCCTATGATTCCATCTCCAACCTGACCAGTCAGCACTCCCCACTTCCCAAGCCCCTACCCACCAAATTATCTTTTAAAACTCTGATCCCCAAATGCTCAGGGAGACTGATTTGAGTAATAATAAAATTCCGGTGTCCCACACAGTTGGCTCTACGTGAATTACTCTTTCTCCGTTGCAATTCCCCTGCCTTGGATAAATCAGTTCTGTCTAGGCAGCAGGCAAGGTGACCCCTTCAGGCAGTTACAAAAACTCTATGATCTAGGAGTATGAAACGAAATGAAATTTGGTATATCCAATATCAGTTGAAAGATTCTTCATATTGATACACATAATTACTATTGATCTACTATCTACAGAGAATTTACTCTTTGTTAGGGGAGTTTAGAGGCTTTATAGATCTCACTGTCTCATACTATAAAAACAACACATAGATGATATTGTAATGCACAACTTTCTGGAAGAGCGCCTGTGGCCTAAAGAGAAACGTAACACAAGTAACACACCCTACATGGCACAGATAGAAAGTGGAAAAGCCAGGGTTCACATTCAAGTCTCTGACTCGGCAGCCCTTAGTCTTTCTTCTATATATTATAGTCTAATGAAGCAATGGAGCTGCCTATAGATTAAAGGAGTAATATTGATGAATTCTATGTTTAGCTATAAGAACACTAATGGAATTTTCTAATTACTTGGGAAAAATATCAGAAGAGATGGAAATGTTGAGCTAATTGGTTTATGGAAATGAGATAGCTTGGTTAGGCAAGAATTTGTGATATCCAATGGGTGTTTATTATGGAGGGAGATAAGCCTCACCTAGAGTACTTGGGAGAGCAGGCTGGACCTGAAAAGTGTGGTTTCCACAGAATGGAAAGATTGGTGGTGAGATTGTAAAAGGAGCTATTTAGCCATGAGCAATTGTTCTTAAGAAGGTGTGCTTTGTAAGTCTGCCTTCCCAGCAAACCTCAGATATTTCTTTGCATCATTACCTACTTGTTGTATTGACTCATACAATTCTTTATTTAATTTAACAAGCATTTTCTACATCCCATGCCCACTTCTAGGTTCTGGAGGATATACAGTCAAAATGACACACTTCTTCACCTTCACAGAGTGTTCATATTTGGTGAGAGACACAGTCATGCCCCAGCAAATGTAATCCTGTATGACAGGTGCTAGGATATTTGCTGAGGATGCTTTGGAAGTACAGATAAAAAAATATATCTTTACCATTAAAAGGTTGGTAACATTCCTTTTAAACATCTTGAAGGATGAAAATTAACTGGGTAGAGAAAAAAAGTAAGATTTTAAGTAGAAAGAATGACACCTATGGAGGCCATGAGGACAGAGGCAATTTTTTTTTTTGAAATCACTTTGCTTTATTGCAGAAACATCAAAGACTTTTACTGAATAGCTAACAGAAGGCTATGGTATGTATATAACAGAGTCCTCTTTTCAAAGAATAGCAATCAGTTTCTATTTTCTGTTCATTCAAATAAAAGCTGATGTTCCTGATGGTTTTGAAAGAACATCAATACTTTTCTGTGTGAGCTACTTTATGTGAATGAGTATATTTAAAAAGTTTAGGCCAGGTGCGGTGGCTCATGCCTGCAATCCCAACACTTTGGGAGTCCGAGGCAGGTGGGTCACTTGAGTTCAGGAGCTTAAGACCAGCTTGGGCAACATGGTGAAAATATGTCTCCACCAAAAATACAAAAATATCAGCAAGATGTGGTGGCACGCACCTGTAGTCCCAGCTACTTGGAAGGCTGAGGTGGGAGGATTGCCCGAGACTGGGAGGCGGAGGTTGCAGTGAGCCAAGGTCACACCACTGTACTCCAGCCTGGGCGACAGAGTGAGACCTCATCTCAAATAATAAAATTTAAATTAAAAAAAGTTTAAATGACAAGACAAAACAGATAGCTGTCTTGTATGCGATAGACCTTACAATGTGAGATGGGGCATTCTGTTTTGTTTTTTTTTTGTTTTTGTTTTTGTTTTTTGAGACAGTCTCACACTGTTATCCAGGCTGTAGTGCAGCGGTGCGATTTCTACTCACTGCAACCTCTGCCTCCCGGGTTCAAGCAATGCTCCTGCCTCAGCCTCCAGAGTAGCTGGGATTACAAGCACCCACCACCATGCATGGCTAGTTTTTTGTATTTTTAGTAGTGATGGGGTTTCACTATGTTGGCCAGGCTTGTCTTGAACTCTTCATCTCATGATCCACCAGCCTCAGCTTCCCAAAGTGTTGGGATTACAGGCGTGAGCTACGGCGCCCAGCCCGGGGCATTCTTTTTTTTTTTTTTTTTTTTTTTTTTGAGACAGGTACTCTCTCTGTCTCCCATGCTGAAATGCAATGGCATGATCATAGCTCACTGGAGCCTCAACCTCCTAGCTCAAGCAATCCTCCCACCTCAGCCTTCCGATCCTCCCACCTCAGCCTTCTGGGCAGCAGGGGCTATGGGCGCACACCACCATGCCCCACTAAATTTTTTTGTTTGTTTTTTAACGTATAAGTGGGATCTCGCTATGTTTCCTAGGCTGGTTTTGAACTCCTGGTCTCAAGCCATACTCCTACCTCAGCCTCCCAAAGTGCTGGAATTACATGCATGGGCCACCATGCCCAGACAACAAGATTTTCTTTATGTTATGTGAACTCTAGTTTTGCAAGGTTTTAATAAGTATTCCATGAAGAAAAAGAAATGCAGTCAAATAAATTTGAGAAATACTGGTTTAAACACCTGAGGTCAAGAGTTCCCTGGCCAAACCCTGTTTCTACTAAAAATGCAAAAGTAGCCAGGCGTGGTGGCATGCCCCTGTAATCCCAGCTATTCAGGAGGCTGAGGTGGGAGAATTGCTTGAACCCAGTAGGCAGAGGCTGCAGTGAGCCAAGATCGCACCATTGCACTCCAACCTGGGTGACAGAGTGAGATCCCATCTTAAAAAATAAATAAAAATAAAAATAAATAAAGAATGAAAGACACTTAATGGCATGATACACATTACAATATATACTATAATATGTTAAGCGCCATTTACCTAAGTTTGTTTCTCAGAACATTAGTTCTATATAACATCTACTGTAAAATGTTCCAAAGTTAAATATATTTGAGGAATGTTACACCCTTACCCTTCTTTCAGAAATGTATGATAATATTAGAATATTAAAGGCTCCAACAAGTTCTGGAAGAGGCAAACATTTTGATATGAGTGGAGAGGAAGGTGCTTATGGCACAAGGATGGAAGATAAACCCAGAGAAGCAGGCAATGCCAAATCTTGAAGGGGTTTGTATACCTTGCTCAGGAATCTGACCATAACCATGAATCTGTGGGAGGCAGCTGAATGATTTAAATCAGCAGAAAGATAAAATCAGATCCAAGCTTAGTAAAGACCACATTGGATACAATGTGAAAAGGAGCAAGGAGGACCTCCAGGCAGAAGGCCCAGAGACCAGTTGGTTAGGTTGGTTCCAAACCTGAGTGATTGTGTAAGTGGTTATGACAATAACTGATATGGGAGTAGAGGAAGAGGAGCAGGCTGAATTAGATAAAATAAGGACATTTCAACTTAATTATTTTTCCATAAGTTCTCATCTTCTTTCCTTTAACATGTTAAGAAATAAAAAAGGTTATACATATATATATATAATTAATAAAGAGTATATATAATTGTGGCATGTTAATTTTTTGGCCCTGAACGTAACATAGGCTCCCAGGGAACTGTGTTTATTTACATGCACAGAAGAGGCAGAGATGAACCAGTCTAGCCCTTAGCGACAAGAGTGGTGATAGTCACCCATTCTCACCTCTTGCTCATTAATCCCACCCCCCATGATTTCCAAAAATAAGAAGGCACCTCTTCACACTCACTCAGTGACAATATTTGCAGGAAAAGAGACCTAAGTCTTTATTAGGAATGAATGAACTCACCAAAAATATGGTTTTTACTTTGGTACACTTACCTTTTGCCAAGTAGTGTCTGTTATGCCAAGATCCACACTAGCAGGCAGCATGCAGGAGGAAAAAGCAGCTTCTCTGCCACTTCGGAATGGCTTTCTTTCCTACCTCACTGAAGATAAGAGACATTATTGATTTTATTAGGGTAGTTCAATTAGCAGAGCAAACAGATTTCTAGACTGGAGAAAAGGCTAAGTGACTTTTGTCCTTGATCTAGAGAAATTACCTAGGCAACCAGCACTTCACTTTCTGTCATAAATAAGCCTGGTGGTGAGTGATGTGTTATTTAAATGAGTGAGTCCCAAACCTAGGTGAGTGTGATGTGGTTTGTGAACCACTGGTACAAATATAGATCATAGGAAGCTTTTTAAGTGCATGTAATTCATTTGGCCAAAAAAGGGGGGATAAACACAGCCCAGGAAAAATATGTGAAATCAAGCAAAATGTATAATATCTCAGTAAACAACGTATAGCAATTTAAAGAAAATATAATAGTGTTGTAATAAACAATGCTTGATGACAAAAATGTTTGGTTATTTTAAGGTATGACTCAAATGGGGTAACAGTACCAACCAATTATAACACTTATTTTTTTTTTTTTTTTTTTTTTTTTTTACTCTTCTGTAGCAAGCAGTGTTCTTTGGCTGCAGCGTCAGAAGCAGACTCTAAGCAGAAAATAAAAATTGTGGAAAGTCATAGGGTGGTTTATAGGAATAAAGGGTAAGACAATGAGGAAGCTGAGTAGAGACATGAAACATTTAGCTTTAGAGATCTGGGTAGTGGTACCAGACAGAAGTTTCTCACAGGAGGACAGTGAGAAAAACGAGCTTCTTTTTAAGTCAAGTGACAGCTTTTATCAATGATATTCAAAGAGGAAAGAGCCTGCATGATGAAGAATGGTATTTAAGAAAGGGAAAACATGTACTTTAGAACTCCTGTAGCCCAGTTGATCAACATGCTTGCACTTTAGAACTGATTCCTTAATAAACTATACTTATTTAAAATTGGAAACAGCCCAGTGAGTATTCTATACAGAGAATATACCAGCCGGCCATGGTGGCTCACTCTTGTAATCCCAACACTTTGGGAAGCCAAGGGAGGGGATCACTTTTAAGCCAGGACTTTGAAACAAGCCTGGACAACATAGTGAGACCCCATCTCTACTAAAAAGTTAAAGCCAAGCCGGGTGCTCTGGCTCATGCCTGTAATCCCAGCACTTTGGGAGGCCGAGGCGGGCAGATCACAAAGTCAGGAGATTGAGACCATCCTGGCTAACACAGTGAAACCCCATCTCTACTAAAAAAATACAAAAAAAAAAAAAAAATTAGCCGGGCGTGGTCGTGGGTGCCTGTAGTCCCAGCTACTTGGGAGGCTGAGGCAGGAGGATGGTGTGAACCCAGGAGGCAGAGCTTACAGTGAGCTGAGATCATGCCACTGCACTCCAGCCTGGGTGACAGAGCGAGACTCTGACTGAAAAAAAAAAATTAAAAATTAGCTGGGCATGGTGGCACATGCCTGTTGTCCTAGTTACTTGAGAGGCTGAGGTGGGAGAATTGTTTGGGCCCAGGATTTCAAGGCTGCAGTGAGCTATGATCACATCACTGCACTCCAGCCTAGGCAACAGGGCAACACCCTAACTCCGATTAAAATATATATGTATATCTTAAAAGAAGGCAGCAAGAGAAGTAATAATAATATTTTTAAAAAACCTGGATATACTACCTTTACATTAATCAAAGTAATGCAAAAAGGCAGGTAGAGTGCAATGATAAGCTTACTAAGGCTGGTAAGCTACAAGAGGTGATTGGAGGAAAAATAAAAGAAGGAAACTTAGCTTTTAAGTGGAAAAATAAAACTTGCTTTGGTCAGAATTTAAAATAAACTCAAAATTAATTCTTTTTGATGCGTATGAAATCTTATTAAAATGAATATACCCTTTACTGGATCATGACGATACTCAACCCTAGTCAATGGATCATTTTACTTAACTGCTATTTAGTTCAACAGAAATTTCAGACAGTAATTTGGATGATGCTTTGATGTTGTCATAGAATTAAATCCAAAAGCCTTTATGATACAATGATAGAGTTTATAAGAGTAATTGCATGAGTAGTATGTCATTTTCCTAATACCACAGTAGGGAGAGTATTTTCATTGTGGGGCCTAGTATTCAATTATATACTTATTATCTATTTGGCTTTAAGCAGGCATTTTAGCCTTTTTGATCCTTAATCTCCTCATACACATGGAGACTAGTAAGTAATTACTAGCCCTGCCTATCTCACAGGGTTGTGAAGTAAGTCAGGCAAAATTATTGGTGATAAAATCACTTTGCAAACTATACAGCATCCTACAAATGTAAGGGCCAATTATATTTATGTTGACATATTATTTAATAATGAACATTAGGAGAGATGTAATGCTTTGAATTTCCTTACTAGAGATGATAAAAGCTGTATTAATAGAATTCAAGTTGATAACAATAATTTGGAGTAATGCTTCACAAACCAAAACAACTTTTTTAAAGTTACCTTCAATGTATTAAGTATATATTGTATGTTGTTAAAAAGTAATTTGAGTCTGTGATACATGAATCTTCACAAGCAATTTCTTTCTTAAGATCATGTGAAAAAACAATTTTTAAAAAAGCTGCAAGCCTGGGCAACCTAGCGACACCCTGTCTTTACAATTTTTTTTTTTAATTAACCAGGTATTGTGGCATGTGCCTGTAGCCCCAGCTACTGGGAGATTGAGGTGAGAGAATCGCATAAGCCTAGCAGGTTGAGGCTGCTGTGATCTTGCCACTGCACTCCATCCTGGGCAACAGAGAAAAACCCTGTCTCAAAAGAAAAAAAAATAACTGCAGTTGCAACGACACCAATGACATGACAGAGCATGAGCATAATTAATACTGCATACAAATATAATCTGAAAATATTAGAAGCAGGTTCACTGCTCAATTGTTCAGAAAATGATAGGGTATGTTTCTTTTGGGTCAAATTACTGAGAATTTTTAAAAATTGCCCTTAAATAGAAACTGCACCGTATTTTTATCTGGAGAAAACAGTCTGTGGGAACCACCTTCTGCCTCCCATGTCTTGGCAGCGGGAACTAGTGCCTCAGATTAGGACTATTTATTTACTTACCCCTGTGGCAACAATGTGCTTTATCTTGCATAAATCCTAATATCATAAGAACTCCATTGTACTTTATATGGTATATCATCCCTAAAACAAAAATCTTCATGTGAAATATAAATGCTTCAATAGAATATTGTTAAATAAAATATTTCTATAATGCCAGAGAGTCTTATGCAGTCTCTTCACCAGATGTCATTTTGGAATAAACCCTCTGCCATTTCTGAGTAAAAGTCACTGGACCTTTCAACGAAGTGATTGAGTTAAAGTCATCCCCTTTAATTTGTTACTGAGAGCATTCAATAGTGTATAGAAATGGCAGCGCTGGGGCTTTTAATGGTGTCCCTAGACACATGTATCAACACTTCGTGGAGACACTGCTCAGGTGCCTCATTTCTGTAGGTTTAGGGACCATTTCCCTGTTGTTTTTCAGGCTCACAATAAGAAATTGAAGTGAGTCAAATTGCTAAAAACTTCAGCTACAGTGAGACCTGATCACTTTCCAGGTTTCTTGATTTGTTAAAGCACACTGGCTAAGATTCCAAATGTCTACACATGAAGACTAAGTTAGACCCATAAATTGCTTCAGGGTTCTGAAAAGAAAAATGCTGTATGAATACCAAGCAGTGATATTATCAGTTTATCTTATGGCAATATCTGACACTTTTCAAGCCTACAGGATTACACACATTTTAATAAAAGTAGTGTTCTATAGAACTTACTTTCATACAACTACATTATATTTTTATGTTTGAGAGAATGTAGGTGGTAGTAAAGATATTCTATTTTCTTTTGACGTCTTCCTCCAATGTTTCAAATGCATTAATACTCAGCAGGTGAAACTGAAATACATTTTATTCTTCAGAATCATTCCCTTGTAAGATCTCAAATGATTGTTAAATCAGGGTTGAGTGAGCTGCAACTGGATGTGTCATTCATTGATTTTTTTTTTTTTAGTAGTGATTTGACATTTCTATGCACGTTAACACCCTCTTTTGGTAATAAAACACTCGAGGCCAACTCTTTCTCTGTTCTGTCTTGAAGACCTGCTGTTCTTTCTCATTTTTCAAGTGCTTCATGAACAAATAAAGTAAATTGACATTGTTGTTAAGAGGAGTGTTTCAATACTGTGGACTCACTGATTGTGGTCTGAATAATTTGCCTCGCTTTTTGCATTATAAAAGCAACCAGATGAAAAAGAGCCTGACATCTAAGCATAGAAGAGTTCTAACAAGTGTAAAGGCTTCCCAGGCTCCAGCTTGCCTCCCAAGGTTCTAAAATAAGTGCTTAAAAAATGGCATTGTCTAGTGAGACTGCTAGTTGGGGAGGATTGGGTGAAGAAAATAAGTGGATGTTAATCTCCCAGAAGTCAAGAACTTCATCTTATTTACGGTTGTACTCCATGTTGTGATGGGCCTCATCAGTGTCTTACATAGTTATAGGAAGCAAAACAGAAAAAGAAAAAAAAAAAACTATTTCTGAATCCTCAAGAGGTCTTTTTTGTAACACAAAGAGGAGGGAAGGTTTTCCAAATGAAAATTATACTGGTAAGAAATCCTAAATGAAGCACAAAATATGAGTTTGGGGAATACTCCTTATGTAGTTATTTGTCTGTCTATCTTTCTGGGTCTATGATATTTGTGTGTGACATATGAGGTATGACTATAAGGAGACTTAAAAAGCACACATTTTCAACAGTTCATTTTGTGACAGTGTGGTTTAACTTAATAAGGTATGCCAAAGCACTTTGCAAACTGTAAAGTATTATCCAAATATGACACATTGCAATTATAGTTTGTCCTACAACAAATATTTATTGAGTAGTTCCTAATGTCTATATCAATAAAATAACTACATTGGTAGGGACCAGGAAGAATACAATGACTTTACCCATAACCACACAACTACAGAAAAGAGAAAACAACGAATATAAACACTGATGACTGACCATAGAGGAAATGTATATTAAACAATACTTAACCAGGAGGTATGCTTACCTGTCCAATATTCAAGTTGACTTTGTAATATATTGAATCTTTTATTCTCAATTGTAATATATTGAATCTTTTATTCTCAGAGCGCCACTTTATCATTGTAATTTCAAAGCATAATAGCTCAGAAGTTTTTATTAAGAACAAGAATAAGAATAAACAGAAGGACTTTTTCTCTCCTTCATAAACAGTTTCGCAATCTGTGGATGCAGTGTAAACGTGGCTGCAAAAAGAGAAGAGACATGAAACTTTCAAGACAGCTCTCAATAACTGCATACCTGGAGTGACTATTGATTGTGTTTCCATTTATTCTCAGCTTCAATCACTCCATCTTGCAGTTGGACAACACCTCTCATTCAAAATAAACCTTCAGTTGTTGATTGTTCCATATCAGGTAGCTGCCATTTCCAGCCATTTCTTGATCAGAACACATTGCTTTGAGTTTTTCCTCTTTAAATCCTTGATAAAAATGCATAAGCACAGGGATGACACACTTTGGAACACTATGAAGCACCTTCCAGAACTTACCAGTGTTATTTCACTCTGTAACAAGTTAAAAACAAATCACAATGACTAATGCTGTCACTGACGAGCTATAGTTGCCATTTACCTCTATCTGTGGATAAGACATTTGTTGAGTATTTTGGCCCAGAGATTCACTTCCTCTCTCAGATGTGGTTAAAATTTTACATGCAGGATGAAAAGACCAAAGAAAAGCAGAGTGATTTACTGAGCTTGCTTTCCCTCAGAAAACAGCCTCATTAGAGTAGTTTGTCGACAGTTCTTAACCCTCTCAAGATAAGCACTGGTTTGGAAAAATATATGTCTCCATGTAATGTCTGTGCATTAAAAAAAAAAGTGTACCTTTTTCCTGTGTTAATAAATAGCACAGATGTCATGTTTAATAGTTTATGGGCTTAGGTGGCTGTGATGAGTCTCCAGACATCCTAAAACATGTTTAATAACATGGCATTTTTGCAGCCTTTGATTTTCCTTTGGTACCAATGGCTGAGTGAGTACTGAGAGCCACCCTGCCTTATCAGGCTCACCATTGCTACTCAACTATCCCAAATTAGTACCAAACTAACCTATCTTATTCAGTCTAGCTTTAACTAGCTTAACAGGATGCCTTCTTATTTATCAGTGTCTTTAAATCACCCTCAGAACAAAATGTTCCCTGGGGTTCAACTAGGCCACTGAGAGAGAATGCTCAGGTATTCCAACATTTTTCTCTCCACTCACTTACCCAGCAATTCCAATCAAAATATCTTTGAATTGCCTACCTTTATTTTAGCTCATCTCTTCAAGCTCTAACTCAATGAAACAAAGTGCAAAACAAAGAACTAACATGCAAAAAAAAATTACTGTTCTTCATTTTACTTTATTTAGCATTAATGTCTCTGCCTGTTCTATAGAGATAGGCCCATGGACATAATCAGACCTAACTAGGCTGTCTGCATAGGAAGCTAGAATAAACGTTAAATGATACATTAGTATAAATAATTAGTAAAGGCTTTCAGCACTGATTTTTATAGTCAATATCCAATGACAAATAATGTCATTAACTGCACAATAAGAATGAATTAAGGGAAATATCATTTCACAAATATTTACTTAGGAACTTATTTAAGAATAAGAATACTATGTTAGGTACTATAAACAGATTATAAATTTCATAATAGCTGCAGTTCCTGAGCTCAGGAATACGCTAATTCAGTTAAAAAGGAGGATCTCCAGTTCCAATAGAAAGCAGAAATAATTGAATGCTGGGGTTTTTCTGTTTTGTTTGCTTTGTTTTGATTTTTTTAAATGAGTTATAGACTTAAATTATTTTTGTCTTCTCCTAGAGGGAGGTCCCTTTGTACCACACAAAGGCAAAAGAGTCTCAGTGGGGCTGTCTATTCTATTGTTCAGGGGCTCATAAATAGAAGCTTGAGCAGTATGCTTGCAAATAAAGAGAAAACATTTCTTGCAGATCATGGGACATGAGTTTGGAATGAAGTGGAGGCAAGAAAGCCTCTCATTTACTATGACACAAAAGGGCAAAATTAAACTCTGTGAGGCATTTTAAAAATTAGGTGAGTTTACCAAGATCATCTCCATGGTTTCTGCCAGGTCATTTAGATCCAAATTCACAATAATGACTTGATCATTTAATCTGAAATACAAAAATACATAATGCATATTATCAAATGTTTTAACAATACCAACAATACATGAATTAAATGTTCCTATTATTTAAGGCTCTTAGAATTTTTTAAGAGACTCCTGGATGCTATGTCTTATGGTAACTACAAGGATTCTGGTTTCCAATGCTTTGGGCAGAATTTAAAATGCAAGTTATCATATAAGCACCACTAGCTGAAACCTGAGCACTTCATTCTGACCAGTGATTACACACCACTATATCTCTCTTCCTCCTCCTTCTCCTCTAATACATCTCATATTTGATTGAGTAGCTAACTTGGAAAGTAAGACATCCCTTTAGGAAAAACAAAAATGTTAGGTATGTTCTTCCAGAGAGTGCTAAGTGAGAACTCAACAGACTACTTGTCTCTGCAAACATGTGACTTTATGATTACTCCAGTATTCTATCATCATCAAATCTCATCAACCAGGAATATTAAATCTTATAGAAAACAGCAATCTTGATAATGTCATAACCCCTTCATTTAACACACCCAAAATCAAAGTGCTGAGCTTGCTACATGGGCACTTTGGTTTTCTACCACTCCCTCCCATTACCCTAGGCTTCAGCGAAAGTAAACTCTTCACAATTGCCAAACAGATTCTGTACCATGTTGCTTCTTGGCTATTATTCAAACTCTTCTGTCCACCTGGAATTTCTGCATTTGCTTTTGCCATTCATTCACTCAGGAATTCAGGGCATGTGTATTTGTTACTTGATCCGTACCTGTCTAAATCCTACCCCTGCTTCAAGACCTAGAAGTCTTATTCAAAACAACGAAATTACCCCATGAAATCTTCATTTATCCTTCTGATCAGAACTGGTTTATTCATCCATCCATTCACTCACTTAAATAAATATTATATTAAAAACCTACTGTTGACTGGGCTTCGTGGCGTATGCCTGTAATCCCAGCACTTTGGGAGACCAAGGTGGGTGGATCACGAAGTCAGGAGTTCGAGACCAGCCTGGCCAATGTGGTAAAACCCTGTCTCTACTAAAAATACAAAAAATTAGCTGGGCATGGTGGTGCATGCCTTGTAATCCCAGATCCTCCAGATGTTGAGCCAGGAGAATCGCTTGAACCCAGGAGGTGGAGGTTGCAGTGAGCTGAGATCCTACTGTGTACTCAGTCCTAGTCATACAAGTGATTGTATTGTATTGCATTGTATTGTATTATCTATCCAGATGCTTACTGAAACTAGAAATCCATGGGGCAAGCATATAACCACCCTCTCTCAATCTCTTACATTTAATGCATCAACTCTCAAATTTCTTTATTAAATATATCTAGGATCCATGGACTTCTTTTTACCTCTGCTGCCATGATCTTAAGCCATAATCAACCAAGATATCTTCAGGATTGTTCAATAAAATGCTAACCTTTCTCCTGTATCTTTCATTAAGACAACAGCATGAATGATCCTCTCAAAATGTAAATTTCATCATATTGTGCCTTTGCTTAAAATGCTTCATTGACACAGTCCTAAACAAAGTAATCTAAGAAGGTTCTTCTGAGAACTTTATGTCTAAAATGAGACCCACAAGATTTACAGATGCTAGCTATTCAAAGAACTAGGGAAAAATCAGTGACATCATCAACAGAGTGAAAAAGCAAACCACAGAATTGGAGAATGTATTTATAGCATTGGGCTTACTACAGAATTAAAATAATAATAAAAGTCACAATTGTCAGCTCCTCCACAACAGAGAGTTGAAGAATAACAAGTAACAAGGAACATAGCAAGATCCCAGTTTAAAGGATGCCCAATCTAAATAGAAGGATAGGATGCAGAAAAAACATAATGCCCAGTGTTAGGATATAGGACTGGATCTCACCAAGGACCGGTGATCCAAGCAGCACCAATCAGTGGACTGAGAAGCTCAGTGTTTTAAATGTGTAAAGCTTCCATCTAAGAATGCCAGCAAAGTTGAAGGGTTCCACTTCATCCAGAAACTTCGGTGCTTAATCATAGAGTAGAAGAAAATGACTTCAGAGTTTCACTAGCTAGTACGCCACTGGGATAAAATGAAACTTGTTTTCCTAAAAATAAGTGCAGGTATTGGAAGATGATATATGTTGTTAGAATCAAGGCATGCAGTCATGGAAGATGAGATCACAATCTCACATATTACAAAGAAGCTACATTTTAGACCCACTTATGTTAATATATAAATGAAATGATGCTTCATTTGCCATTTTGTGCCTTGTCCCTAGCTCCATGCCTGCAATCTTTAATGACTATTTTCAGGCACCCTTGCTTTTGGGCTGTCTATAAGAGCAGGATATAGATGAGGGTGTTTGTGTAGCCCTGCAAAATTAGGGCTATGGTTATGTAGCCATCAATCTGTGGAGACCTCGCAGAAAAGAGAAAGATGTGATTAAATGTCATTCAGTCAGTCTGAAGGAGAAAGGCCAGATAGAAAAGCACATAGGTTGACATGAGGGAAAATCGAAAGTCAGAAGAAGAATCAAAGAAAAGTCCGGAAGTTTATCTCCATAAATATTCACTGTAGACAACAGAGGCAGGAGAAGCCTACTCTCTACAACATGCTTAGATTTGTAAGAGAATGAGCCAAGTCAGGAAAGTACCAGCCTTGGAACTATATTAAATTCATACAGCTTTGTCAATAGAGCTATCTTTCTCATGAAATTAAAAAAATGGTATATTATCTACAGTCTCTGGCTGAGGAAATTCAGCAGTAAAACATGCACTGAAAATTATGTTTTAAAAAGGTTAATTGAGTTTTGGTGTTAAGGTTTAGAGGTAGAATTAATCTAATTAAAAGGGACCAAAAAGGCAATGGCTCTCAACCCTGGTGGCACAAAGAAAAATTTTGAATACCTTGACCATTTCTCCAAAATTCTGATTTAATTGGCCTAGGGAGGGTGTCTGAACATAGTCCTACTCCTCCCTTCCTTCATGTTTTACTTCCTTTCTTCTTCTCTCTCTTTCTGCAGCTATTTGGATGTGAGGTGATAAGGGCCTGAAATAGAATAGTAGCAATCAAAATGGAGAATAAATTAACATAAAGAGACATTGTTAAGGGAAAAAAATGACAGCTATCTTGACTAATAAAACCTAGCTGAACTTAGGAAAAAAATCTTTCATACATCAATGAAAACTGCAGTCTTACAAGGCTAGCGGTCTATTTTTCTGTTAGAGAAAAGAGAGACAATGATGGTTAACAGTAAATTAACCAAAATATTTACTAAATCACAAATTAGTAACAATAACAACAGAAAGCCCCCTCCTACCTCAAATTTCTCACTTACTTGTTTGAAAAAACCTTCTGGCTCCCCATTGGCTCTGGAAAATTCTAATCCCCTTAAGCTGTCATATAGAGCTTTTCTTTTATTTTTTTATTATACTTTAAGTTCTGAGATACATATGCAGAACCTGCAGGTTTGTTATATAGGTATACGTGTGCCATGGTGATTTGCTGCACCCATCAACCCCTCATCTACATTAGGTATTTCTCCTAATGAAATCCCTTCCCTTACCCCCTACCCCCCAACAGGCCCCAGTGTGTGATGTTCCCCTCCCTGTATCCATGTGTTCTCATTGTTCAACTCCCACTTATGAGTGAGAACATGTTGTGTTTGGTTTTCTGTTCCTGTGTTAGTTTGCTGAGAACGATGGTTTCCAGCTTCATCCATGCCCCTGCCAAGGGCATGAACTAATCCTTTTTTATGGCTGCATAGTATTCCATTGTGTTTATGTGCCACATTTTCTTTGTCCAGTCTATCATTGTTGGGCATTTAGGTTGGTTCCAAATCTTTGCTATCATCAGAGTGAACAGGCAACCTACAGAATGAGAGAAAATGTTTGCAATCTATCCATCTGACAAAGGACTAATATCCAGAATCTACAAGGAATTTAAACAAATTTATAAGAAAAAAACAACCCCATCAAAAAGTGGGCAAAGAATATGAACAGACAATTCTCAAAAGAAGACATTTTTGTGGCCAACAAACATATGAAAAAAAGCTCATCATCACTGGTCATTACAGAAATGTAAGTCAAAACCATGATGAGATAGCATCTCACACCAGTCAGAATGGCAGTCATTAAAAAGTCAGGAAACAACAGATGCTGGAGAGGATGTGGAGAAATAGGAACACTTTTACACTGTTGGTGGAAGTGTAAATTAGTTCAGCCGTTGTGGAAGATGGTGTGGTGGTTCCTCAAGGATCTAGAACCAGAAATGCCATTTGACTCCAGCAATCCAATTACTGGTATATACCCAAAGGATTATAAATCATTCTACTATAAAGACACATAACTGGACGGAATATCAACGCAGAGGAAATTTAACCTTGATCGAAATGTTTTTAGCCGAACAATAAATGTGGAGATTTACTATTGTTGATGATGATGTCATTATGAATTCATACATTAGAAATGTAACTCAAGTGAAAAATGAACTTATATAGGATTCATTTGGAATGAATAGGAAAATATATTGAGATGAATGGGAAAATAAGCCTATATCGGATTCATTTGGAATACATTGGAAAAATCAGAGCAGAAACTCTTTCCAAGAAAGAGACGATGGACATCATGGGAACAGTGTTGTGAGAAAAAAAAATTCTACTGGATTCAAGAGACATTTGTAATGAGCTTACGGAATTTGTGGTGACTTAAATGCTTGCTGGGTAGAGAAGGAATGAATGTCACTGAACTTTCCAGTTTGAGAGACTGAAAGAGTGGCACCACCATTTATAATGAATGAATCAATGAGACAATGAGAAATGGTTTGACTGGGAGAGAGTTAAGAAGTTTAGATTAGGATTTGTTTTACTTGAGGTCACTGCAGTAGTTCCTGGAGAAAAGGTCAAATACAGTGAGAAATGTAGAGTACAGAAGGAAGAGTGTTGTAAAGAGAAACAAAGATTTAAAACTTCAAAGCTTATTCATCGTAGTTGTGATCATGAAAATTAATGAAATAAGGGCAGAGAAAGAAATAGAAAAGAAGCTAGAATAGATGTTGAGTTTTGTACCTGACACCTAGTTGATCTTCGAGTCAGATATTAAAATTGAAAGCACAGGCCTATATTTTTAGAAGAAAGCCATAAGAAAGCTTGTGGACCTGTAATTTGTAAATTAACTGTATTTTTAAATAATGACATAGATTTTGCCACATTTAACAAAAAATGTTATCTAAGGAGATAATTGAAGTAAACTGACAATTCTTAACTTTCTGTGGAATTCAACCTTGAATGTTAGCATCCAAAAATGTGAGGATTAAAACATTTTATTGAAACTAATTAGTTTGAGGTAATTAATAAAATTTTAAGGTAATTAATAAAAATAATAAATATAATAGTTAATAATAAATTTTAAGGTAATGACTAAAATCATTCCAGTGGAAATGATTACCAAATCCCAAGGTCTATTAAATTTTAAGTATGATAGGGTTGGTTATAATATTGACGCTTCCACAATCTTTCTGACTTGACACAAAATCCACAGCTATGTCCAGGAATTCTCATATTTTTAATTTATTTTTATTTATTTTTTTGAGACAAGGCCTCACTATATTGCCAAGTCTGGTCTCCAGTACCTAGGTTCAAGTGATCCTCCTACCTCAGCCTCCTGAGTAACTGGGACTACAGGTGCATGCCACAGTGCCAGACTTCTCAATTTTTTTTAATCCCTGGATTGAAAATCGAAACATAGTACAACATAATGCTAAAAAGCTAAAAAGCTTGTAAATATTTTTTTTGAGACAGAGTCTTGCTCTGTTGCCCAGGCTGGAGTGTGATGGCACAATCTTGGCTAACTGCAACCTCTGCTTCCCAGGTTCAAGCAATTCTTCTGCCTCAGCCTCCTGAGTAGCTGGGATTACAGGCGTGCACCACCACGCCCAGCTAATTTTTTATTTTTTTGTTTTTTAAAATTTTTTTAGTAGAGACAGAGTTTCACCATGTTGGTCAGGCTGGTCTCGAACTCCTGACCTCATGTTCCACCCGCCTAGGCCTCCCAAAGTTCTGGGATTACAGGTGTGAGCCACCGTGCCTGGCCAATAATTTTTAACTTAAACTTCTGAATAGCTCCTATTATGCTCAAATGTATATATCATCCTTTAAAGTTGCAATCTATTTTGTTTGTTTGTTTTGTTCATATTTTCTCATTTGTCTTCTTCCTGGGAATATTTATCAAATCTAATGCTAACTAAAGGGATGAGGCATTTGATTCCCCCAGCCATAGGGCAAACACAACTAGTTTTACGTGTACTTTGTGGTAGAAAAATGAGTAAGTACTTCTGAAGACATAGGTGGTTGAAACTTCTCCTTCCAAAAAGATGGAATAGACATACGTTTCCCTATTTCTCACACTAAGTACAATTAAAAACCCAAGACACTATACAAAAATGAACATAACACTTTGGGAGGCCGAGGCGGGTGGATCACGAGGTCAGGAGATCGAGACCATCCTGGCTAACACGGTGAAACCCCGTCTCTACTAAAAATACAAAAAATTAGCCGGGCGTGGTAGCGGGCGCCTGTAGTCCCAGCTACTCGGGAGGCTGAGGCAGGAGAATGGCGTGAACCCGGGAGGCGGAGCTTGCAGTGAGCCGAGATCGCGCCACTGCACTCCAGCCTGGGCGACAGAGCGAGACTCCGTCTCAAAAAAAAAAAAAAAAAAAAAAAAAAAAAAGAACATAAAACTCTGAGAAGTAGAGAGAAGAAAGCGGGCTAGTAAGGGGGTCTTAAAACCCATAAATGACATGATAATGAGTTCCCTTTCATCCTCTTTATATCATATATCCCAGACTTAAAGCCAGAGATAAGAAGAAAAAAAAAAGAAAAAGCCCAAACAAAGTCTGCTGTCTTTGGCCAAAGGACAAATAAAGGAGTTGAATGGAAAGACAGAAAAATTTTAGACAATAACTTCTTACTTCAGCTAACTAGCACCTCAACAAATGCCAACAAAGGCCAAGTAGAACACTTAGACTTCCATCGTCCCCAGTCTGTCATGAGGGTCCCATAACATCTGCCAAGGTGCTGCCAGAGAAGACTGAGTAAGGAGTTGGGACCTTCATAGTCACCACCTACAACCATCTCATGCCCCAGTGAGGGTCAATGGAGAGAGACCACTTGGAGAGCCTGGATTTCCACACCCATCAAGTAGTATGAGCCATCCCTACTTCTCCTCACTAGGGTGATTGTGGAGGCATAGAGAGAGGCAGAACTTTCACCATTGTCCAATGGTAATGGTGTTACTTCTCCCTCTTGGTGTCATGGATACCATAGGGGAAGCATTTAGTACAATGAGTCACTATAACTTCTCCCACTAGGGAGTATCAGTGGAGGCCTAGTGGAGAGCCAACTCTCTTACCTACAATCAGCGATAATGAAGACCCATTCCTCTGGTGTCAATGGAGGTCTAGTAGAGAACCTTGTCATTAACTCTCACTTGGTAATAATTAGCCAGCAATTCCCCATCCCCACCAGCATCGTGTCAGAGGAATCAAGTTAATACAGAGATTTATGTGAGATTCAGTGTTATAATATAAAGCTCAACTGTACATATTTCTGTCAAAAATCACTTGTCATATCAAGAACTAGGAAGATCTCTGAATAAGTGAAGAAAAGACAATCCAAGATGCAAGCAATGAGAAGACAAATATATTAGGATAATCGACCAAATATCTAATGCAACCATTATGAAAACATTTCATTGAGCAATTACAAACATGCTTGAAACAAATGAAACCATGCAAAGTCTCAGCAAAAATATAAAAGATATAAAGAAGAAAAATGAAAAGTTTAGAGTTGAAGAATATTATAACGTAAGAAGCTTAATGGATGAGCTTAACAGCAGAATGGAGGAGGCAAAGGGAAAATTAGTAAATTAGAAGGTAATTAGAAGAAAAATATAAAAATTACCAAATTTACACAACAAAGAGAAAATAGGCTGGAAAACAGTACATCCTTATGGATATGTGGAACTATAATCTGACTTTGGGTCATTGATGACTCAGAAGGAGAGGAGAAAAAGGATGATGCTGAGAAATTAGAAATAGAAGAAATAATGGCTGAAAACTGCCCAAATTTGACAAAAGATGTAAATCTACAGTTCAAGAAGCTGAATGAATCCCAAACAGGATAATCTCTCACACATACACAAAAAAAGCTACATAGTGAAACTTCTGAAAACTAAAGGAAAAGAAAAAAATCTCAACAGTTGTGAGAAAGAAATAATACTTTTCTTTCTAAGGAAAAAACAACTTGAATGACAGTGGATTTCTCACCAGAAACTATGGAAGACAGAAAGAAGTGGCAGATAATTTTTAAAGTGATATAGAAAATAATTTCTTAAGCCAGGATTCTATACCTAGTGAAAATATCTTTCAGAAATGAACATGAAATTAATATATGTGTAGACTAAAACAAACAAACAAAAAAAAAAAACAGAGGCAATGCTTGCTGGTAGATGTCTCCTAAAAGAACAGCTAAATGATGTTCTTTAAACAGAAAGGAAATAGTTTTTTTTTTTTTAAAAAAAGGAATGTTCAAATATCAGGAAAGAGGGAAGAACATGGTAAACAAAACTACAAGTAAATTCAATACAATTTTATTCTCCTCTTCTGTTTTCTAAATTATGTTTTATAATTGAAGTAAAAATTATAAAACTACCTGGTATTATTTTAAATCTATGTAGAAAAAAATACTTAAGATAATTGTAATATAAATGTGGGAGTGTAAAAAGATATAAAGAAAGGTAGAGCTTCCAAATTTCACTCAAACAAACAAAATGATGACACTGGTAGACTGTTATAAGTTATCTATACATAATATATAGTAACACCTAAAATAATCATGAAGACAACAATACAAAGAGATATATTCAAAACATTAAAGATAAATAAAAATTGAATTTTTAGAAAGTTTATAAATGTAAAGGAAAGCAGAAAAAACAGTAAATGAAAAACAAAGAAAACAAATGGAAAACAACAAAAAAAGAGAAACTCAACTCTAGCATATTAATACTTGCATTAATGGGGTAAATGTTCTAAATACATCAATTAAAAGCCAGAGATTGGCAGAGGTGATTAAAAGACATGATCCTGTCTACAAGAAACTCACTTCAAATGCAACAATATAGGAAAGTTAAAAGAAATGAGGGGAAAATACACATCATGCAAGCATTACTCAAAAAAAGCAAGTGTGGCTATAATTATTGCAGATGCAGTAGGCTTCAAAGCAAAGCAAAGCAGCTGAGACAGAGAATGACAAGGGTCAATCAACCAAGAAAATATTGCAATCCTAAATGTGTATCTTAGAATTGAAACAAGAAATAGACAAATCAACAACTACAGTTAGAGACTTCAACACTCGTCTCAAAAACTGATGGAATAACTGGATATATTATCAGCAAAGAGATAGGACTTAAAAATACCACCAAGAAAGAGAATCAATTCCTTGAAAAACACAAATTACCACAATTTATCTGATACAAAACAGATCACTTGAATAACTCTGTAACTACTAATAAAGTTGAATATGTAGTTTTAAAATTCCTCCCCCAAACCATCTCCAGGCACAGATGGTTTCACTGGAAAATTCAACAAAATGTTTAAAGAAAAATTCACACCAATTCTATACAATCTCTGCCATAAAATAGAAGAAGATGAATGCTTCCAATTAATATTTTGAAGCTAATTCACCTTAAGTCTCACAACTTCTGCAAAAATTAACTCAAAATAGACCATAAACTTAAATGTAAAACATAACAATATAAAAGTTTTAGAAAAAAATACGAACAATCTTCAGGGTTTAGAGCGAGGCAAAGGTTTTTCTTAATTAAGCACCAAAAATAATCCATAAATGATAAAATTAGTGAATTTTTATAAAAATTTAAAACTAATCCTCTGTGAAAGTCTCTTAAATAAATAAAAAGGTAATCTGTAGACAGGAGAAAATATTTACAAGTAATATACCTTTCAAAGGACTAATATCTGAAAACTCAAAATCAACAGTTTAAAAAATCTAATTAAAATATGGGCGAAAAAATTGACATTTGATCAAAGAGCATATGGCAAATAAGCACATAAAAAGTTGATCAAGTATTAGCCACTGGAGGAATGCACATTAAAACCACAGTGAGATATATACTAACCAGAATAGCTTGTAACCAAATGATTACAAGGTTATAGGAAAACTGGATCAATCATATGTTGCTGCTTGGAATGTAAAATTATATAGGCACTCTAGAAGACAGAAAGTTTCTTAAAATATTAAACATGCTGCCACCATATGACCCAGCAACTATAATCCTGGACATTTATCCTAGAGAAATGAAAAGTTTATGTTTACATAAAAACCTTACACAAATGTCCACAGTAGTTTTATGTGTGATAGCTAGACAGTGAAAACAACTCAGATGTTCTTCAACAGGTGAATGGTTAAACAAACTATGGCATATCCCATGTAATGGAATACTACCAACAACAACGTGGAAATTTCCAAAAATAAGAATTACAGCAAAAATTGAGAAGACAATGTAACCCTATAATCTGGACGCTGAAGGTGCTTGATAAAAGCATGTCTATGGAAGCTTAAACTGGCAGAGATGTGTACTATATCCTGGAAATAGGATAATTCTTAAAATTAGTTGTCCATTGTAAAAGTGGAGGCTGATGTGATAATTGCCGCATTATTTCCCCAGGTGATCCCGAAAACAGCTCTGGGGTCTGACCATGTGTGCCTTTTTTAGTTGTTTTGTTTTTTGTTTGTTTGCTTCCTTTTTCCTTTTTTTTTTTTTTAATTTGTACAAATTTAAGGAGTACATGTGCAGTTTTCTTACATGAATAAATCACATAGTAGTGAAGCCTGGGCTTTTAGTGCATTAATCACCCGAATAATGCACATTGTACCCATCAAGTAATTTCTCATCTCCCACCCCTTCCCACCCTCCCGCCCTCTCAAATCTCCAATGTCTATCATTCCCCATTCTATGTTCATGTGTACACATTTTAAGCTCTCACTTATAAGTGAGAATACGCGGCATTTGAATTCTTGTTTCTGCATTGATTGTTTTGCTGAAAATAGTGGCCTCCAGTTTGATTCATCCTTTCACTTCACTTGTAAAGTAGACAAATGGTAAGTTTTGGCCAAAATAAATCCTTACTTAGATTGGCCTTGTCAACTAATACTTTCATCATTTTCTCTGGATTGAGCGGGATTCCTGGTTGTAACTTCCTTTAGTTAGATTATCCAAGCTTTTTTGGAACAACATAGACAAGTAAAATTTGTAGAAATACGTTAGTGAACAGAGAAAAGATATGCTTAGCTTAGCAAACTCTTTAATGAAAAGCTTCTTGCTTCCAGTTTTAGGGATCTACAGCTTCACCTGTGCACCAGATGTGTTGAGAGCCTTATAAAACATCTCTTCCTTATAATTTTTGGACTGGGGAAGATCAAATTTCAGGCCTTGATACTTACAGCAAGTACTAATATTTCTGCTGTTTATGAAACAGATTTCTCTAACTCATGACCTATCTTAAAGATAAATGGGGAAAAAGGAAAAGTTAACAGCTATGGGAAAAAAATGAGTATGCTGTCTTTTGAAAAATTCGCTGGCTTACCATATATTCATAGGTAAATCATTTTACTTCTCTGACTCTGTATTCTAATTTGTAAATGAAAATAAGATTTGGTGAAAAAATTAAACAGCAAAAATGCAACCACTCTGAAGACTTCAAAACGTAAAAATAAGGACATGTTTATGCTTTATTTAAATATAACTAAGCAAAATTTAATTGATTAGCTAATGCATACCGAGGAATATCCTAAGCATTAAGATCTAATACATTTTTTTATGCCTTGAGATCACACCATATGTAAAACCTGCTATGGGTTATAAAAGAAATTCAGGCTAAAGACCAACTTCTGGCATGACAATATTTGGAGCTCCACTGACTCCAATGAAACTGATAAAAAATATGTTTTTAAAGTCCTCTTGAAAATTGTGCTAAAGGCAGACAGCAAATGAAGAAACATCAATTCAAAGAAATTTCTAAAAATTCAGTAAGAAAGGCGAGTCCGTGATACTTGAACACAGAAAGTCCCATCTCTCCCCCTACCCAGCTCAGCAGGGTAGAGCCTCCATTCCAGACTTCTGGAGCCAAGAATACAGGGATTCTACCATTCCCACTCTCCACCTAGAGGGATTTATTCTTAGGAGGAGCAGTACTTCAGTGTTTCGCATCCTACCTCCAGGTGCCTATTGCTGAGGCTAAGACCTGGGTAAATACGGTCAAGAATAGCAGTTCCCTTTCTCTGCTCAATCCCCACTCATGGAATATACAGTCCACCTGTTGAGAATACTGAGATCCTTATAGCCCTTGCCCCAGAACTTGAAGTGATAATTGTTCTACAACTGGAGAGCTAAACTAAGTGGCCTCAGGCTGCGCAGATCTCCCTCCCTGCATCAAGTTCTCAGTTGCTGAAACAAGAATGTCACTCAAAGAGAATCTTGTCAATGTCCCAACTCTCAGCTCTAGGGCCTTAACCCAGAGATTTTGCCTGGTAGGAGAAACAGGCCACAAAATGATGACTCTAAATTCTTCCCAAAGGATCTGACTTTATTTTCAACGAAACATGAAGAAGCTGAAGCCAAAGGACAATCTCAAGAACAGGGAAGGTTACAGTGAAAAAATATTGGGAAGAGTTTTATGATCTGATAAAGATACAGCCTAGTTTGTAGGCCAGCTAGTTTGCAGGAGAAAACCGGGCAATCTGACAACTTGAAGGAATGCTCCTGAGATCAAAAGAAATACTAAACAAATCATTAAAAAGAGCCAAATGAAAATTCTGGAGCAGAAAACTATAATAACTGAAATAAAACATTTATTAGAATTAATATTAGATTTGAACTGGAGGAAGAAAGAATTAGTGAACTTAAAAATAGACTGATAGAAGTTAGGCAAGCTGAAGAACAGACAGAAAAAAGAATGAGGAAAAATGAATAGATACTCAGAGAAATATGGAATACCATTAAGTGCATCAATATACATATAATGGGATTATCAGAATAAAAGAGAGAAAGGAAAAAAACATATTTAAAGATATAGTGGCTGAAACTTCTTACATTTATTGACAATAATTACAACGAACTTCAAGTAGGGTAAACACAAACAGACTCACAGACACATGATGTAAAAATGCTAAAAGTGAAAGATGATGGTAACTCTTCAAAGTGATAAGAGAAAAACAGTGTGCTACTTTTTAAAAATAAGGCAAAATAAAGACTTTAACAGATAAACAGAAGGTGAGGAAATGTGTTTCTAGCAAACTCACCTGGTAAGTAATACTGTAAGTAATTCTTCAGCCTAAAAGCAACTGACACCAGATTGCCATGTGGAGTCACACAAAGAGAATCAGTAAAAGTAATTATGCAAGTATAAAAGACACTATAAATGAATATTTTTCCTTTCTTCTCCTGATGGATTTAAAGAGAAATTGTAAAAACTTTCATATATTTTTATATATAATGTGCTATTTGTAATATATGCGTAATATATTTGCTGATAATAGCACAAAGGAGGTGGGGAGAGTAAAGCTGTAATGGGCTAAGAAAATGACTACATATGGTAGAATAATAATTATAGAAATGTATTTTGAGGTTTGTAATGTTAATAGATGTAATACATAGAACACCACCACAAAAAAGAGGAAAATGAAATAAAGCTATATATCACTGGAATTAGGGTAGTTTAAATCTAAGGCTAATTTTGATCAGTTAAGATGTATATAGTATATTCTAGAGTAACCACTACAAATTAAGTCAAAAATATAGTGAAAAAATTATTAAAGAAATTAATATGCAACATTAGAAAATGTTCACTTAAAGCAAAAGAAATCCATAGAGAGGAATTGAGACTCAAAAAAGACAACAGACATATAGAAAACAAAAGTAAAATGTAAGATGTAAATTCAAATATATAAATAAAAACATTAAACGTCTGTGAATTAATTCAATCAGAAGGCACAGAGTGTCAGATTGGAGTTTTTTTAATAAAGAAAACACTATCCATGTGTAAGTTTAGAAAAGAAGATATACTTAAAGTATAATAATTAAAAAAAGAAGATATTCTTTAGATTCAAAGACACAAATAGGCTACAAGTAAAATGATGGAAATGACATATCTTGCAAACAACAACTGTAGGAAAGCTGGAGTGGTTTTAAAAACTTAGACCAAATAGACTAAACCAGAAAATGTTACTAGAGATAAAGAAAGGCATTTTATAATTATAATGGAGGAGATATCATGACTATAAGAGTACATTGATAAATGCTTAGCTAGATTGACTAAGACAAAAAGAGAGGACTCAAATTGCAAGACTGAGAAATGAAAGAGGGGACATTATTACAGACCTTACAGAAATAAAAAGATTTAAAACAAATACTGTAAACAATTATATGCAATCAAATTAGTTAATTTATATGAAATGGACAGATTCCTAGAAAGATACAAAGTACCTAAACAGACTCAAGAAGAAATAAACAACGTGAATAAACCTATAACAAATTAAAATATTAATTTAGTATTCAAAACCTACCCACTAAGAAAAAGCCAAGGTCCATATTGCTTCACAGATGAATTTATCGATCATTTAAAAAAGAATCAATAGAAATTATTTACAAACTCTTACAATAAATATACTGAGAGAGAAGACTTCCCAATGTATTTCATGAAGCCTGTTTTACCTTGATACAAAACGGACAACAAAATCACAAGAAAACTATAGACCAATATGTTTATGAATATGGACACAAAAATCCTCAATAAGACATTGGCAAACTGAACCCAGCAATATATAAAGATAATTATACAACATGACCAAGTGGGATATATCCCAGAAATGCAAGTTTGGTTTAACATCTAAAAATCAATTAATATATTCTACCATATCAAAAAAAACCCCACATGTTCATCCCAATAGATACTAAAACAGCATTTGACAAAATTCAACACATTTTTATGATTTAAAAAAGAAGACAAAAAATCTAAACAAACTAGGAATAAAAGGAAATGTCCTCAAAATAATAATGACATATAAGAAAACCTCACAGATAATTTTATACTTACTGGTGAAAAACTGGATGCTTTCTCCCTAAGTTCAGGAACAAAATAAGGATGTCTGTTTCACCACTTGTATTCAAAATTGCACTGGAGGTTCTACATAGGCCGATTAGCACAAAAAAAAGAAATAAAAGAGATCAAGATTGGATAGGAAGAAGTAACATTAGGACTATTTGCAGATGGCATGATTTTATTATAGAAAATTCTAAGAAATCCACCTAAAACTGTTAGTACTAATAAATGAATTTATTAAAGTTGCAGAACACAAGATCAATACACAAAAATCAGTTTTTATTTCTTTACACTTGCAGTGAACAATCTAAACATGAAATTAAGAAAAGAATTCCATTCATAACTACATCAAAAAGAATAAAATACCTGGGAATAAATTTAATAAAAGAAGTGCGAAACTTATATTCTAAAAAATACAATATATTAAGAAATTAAAGAAGATCTAAATAATGGGAAAAGACCCCATGTTCATAGATCAGAAGACTTAACATTGTTAAGATTATTCCCTAAAATCATCTACAGATTCAACATAATTTCTATCAAAATCCTCGCTGATATTATTTAGAAGTTGACAACCTGATTCTAAAACTCATATTAAATTTCAAATAACCCCAGATAGCCAACAAATATTGAAACAGAACCAAGTTGAAGGACTCATAGTTCCTGATTTCAAAATTTACTACAAAGCCACGGTAATCAAAACAAATGCTACTGGCATAAGGATAGACCTGCAGATCAAAGGAATAGACGTCCATTCAGAATTCCATTCCAGAAATAAACATCCAGAAATGAATTCAACATCTAGAAATAAGCCCATACATCTGTGTTCAATTGATTTTCAACAAGGATAGCAAGTTTATTAAATGGAGAAACGAATAGTCTTCAACTAATGGCATTGGGACAACTACATATTCATGTGCAGAAGAATGAAGTTGGATTCCTATCTCATATCATACACAAAAACTAACCCCAAATGGATTAGAGACCTAATTGTAAGAGCTAAAATCACAAAACTCTTAGAAGAAAACATAGGAGTAAATATTCATGACCTTCCTTGGCTTTGGCAACAGATTATTGGATATGGTACCAGAAGCATGAGCAAAAGAAATAAATAATAGATAAATTGGATTTCACCAAAATTTCAATGGCTACAAGAAAAAATAAAAATAAAAACTTTTGTTCTTCAAAGGCCAGCATCAGGAAAGTGAAAAAATAATCCACAGAGTGGAAAAAAGTATTTGTAAATCACATATCTGATAAGGGTCTTGTATCAAGACTATATAAAGACACGACTCAATCATAAAAGACAAATAACCTGATTAAAAATCGGCTAAGGATCTTAATAGACACTTCACTAAGAAAGACATACACATGGCCAATCAGCCATAAAAAAAAGCTACTTAACATTATTAGTCATTAAAGAAATGCAAATCAAAACCACAATCAGATGCCACTTCAAAGGCACTAGGATAGCAAGTATCAAAAAGATAACAAAGTGTTGGTGAGTATGTGGAGAAATTGAACCCTCCTACACTGCTGATGTGAGTATAAAATTGTGCAGCTGCTTTGGAAAATAATCTGACAGTTTCTCAAATGATTAAACATAGAGTTTCTGTATAACTCAACATTTCCACTCCTAGGTATATACCCAAAGAAATAAAAATATATGTCCACACAAAACCTTGTACATGGATGTTTTTAACAGCACTAGTCATAGCAGTCAATAGGCAGAAGCTACTCAGATATTCATTAACAGATGAATGGACAAACAATACAAGGTACATCTATACAACGAGATTTTATTCAACCACAAAGAGGAATGAAGTACTGATGCATGATACAAATGAATGAACTTTGAAAACACTATGCTAAGTGATAGAATCCAGAGATTAAGTGGAAGCCTTGTTTAATCTCTTTTTTTCATTTCTAGTCTTTATATGTTCTCTTTCTGTCCTGAAAGAGAGCCCTGATGATAGATTACCTTTATCCTGGATTCAGCCTCTGAGTCATAATATTAGTAGAAATTAAATTAAAAAGACAAATATGCATGGAAATTTTTTACCTGAATTTTTTTCCTTATTGGTTAAATATAATTGTTTTTAATGTTAAAAGAGGGAATAAATATTTCATTACTTATTCACCTTCAAATTCTTTCAAAACTTGCCATATGCCTCAACAAGTCTTTCATCAAAGATTCCCCTCATATTCTTAGACAAAGGAAGAAAAAAATTAAATTGCCAAGGATCGAATATTTGTAATCTTTTAATAGATTACAATACTTGCCCCTCTCTTTCATACTAAAAATCTGAGTCTGATATCCACTGTAAATGATCTGTCCTAATATAATGGTCCTCTGCCTTGGATAACTGGAAACCTTAGATAATCTGCTCAGTTAAATTAGAATGATATTAATGTTTTGTCACACTCTGTTTTCTGTCTCCTTTTAGTTGACAGTTTTTACCCACAGGGCAGTGGGGTACTTGAGATTCTTAAGCCTTATGCAACAGGGAAAGCTGCCAGGCTAATGGCCACTAGTTGAGAGATACAACCATTTACCCATTTTTCAATCACATTTTTCAATCACTTAGCAATGAATTTAGTTCTTCAACAGTCTTATGTTAAGGTTTGTTTTCTATAGGACAGACACTATAATGGATGCTGATGATACAAAAGCAAATAATACAGAGCCCCTGTCCTTTGGCACTCACAGTCTAATGGCCAAATGCAAAGAGGAGACGGGGCGAATGTACAACAATATGCTGTATATACTTCAGAATACATGATGGTGAGGTCAGTAAAGATTTCAGGAAAGAAGAGACACTGAGCTGAATCTTAAAAGACTGAGGATATGTTCTTCCAGCAGACAAAGGTGGATTGCATGTACAGTGGTGTACATACTTCTCGGAGGAGGTGGAGTCTATTTCATTGAAAGAATCATCCTGTAACCCACAGCAAAATAGAATGCCGAGATGACTACATCCTTCCCCACAGAGTTAAGCAAATCAATGTCAATACATTAAATCCTGACTTCTACATTTACCAAGCTCACAGAAAATCATTTAACCTCTTTCTTTGGAGATATGATAGGTCTTTAACCTCTTTATCAGGAGATCTCTTCCTGCTCATGATCCCCACAGCATCCTCCAGAGTTGGGAATGTGTGTCCTGAGCCTTCCTGGTGGTGATGGTGGTATAGTGGTTAGCATGGCTGCTTTCCTGAGCCTTTCATTTTTCTAGGAAAAAGGAAAGCCTAGCCTAGGTGAAGCAGGAAACTGGCCCACTTCCACTGTATACCTCACCAAGAACATGCCAACTCAATCTGACTGACCCAACATGGGCAAATACATTTTGGAATACACAAACACAAATGTCCTCTACCTTGGAAGTTCCTAACTTCAGAACAGAATTCCCAAGAAGTCTGAAATTAAGCCAGTCAAAGAAAGTGTCTGCAAATTCTTCTTTGAACGGAAAGCAGACTCCTGGGCACTGTTATATTTAACTGTGGAGTCACTGCATGTCCTATGTATCAACCACCCGGCATGTTAAATAAGCAACATCTTCCATTGATGTACTCTCTTACCATGTATGAAGATATATAACATGCATTATTTCATAGGATAACTCTAGGCTAAAGAAGTCAAGTGTTCTCTTGAGTAACAGAGGAGGGAATAGAACTCTATGACATGATCAATGTCACTCAGGTAGTAAGTAACAGAGTCAGATGAGAGCAGAGCTTTTTGGTTTCTGGGTTCATAATGTAGAATCTACTTTTTGTATTAATTATCGTTTTATTTTTCTCACATGACACCAAGTTTAGAGGGACAATTTACTGTTGCTGTAGTGACTCAATAATACTGGCAAGAACTGCAGTTCTTTCTATCTGCTCCATTTACCTTACCTTGTAGGCCTTTGTCCTTCTGTTTGCCCACTCCTGGTCACCAAATGAGTGCTGCAATTTCAGGCTTCAAGTTTACTCTCTCGGAAGGAAAAAGGTGGAAGGGGTGCAGGAACAAGAGGGGCAAAAGCTGAGCCTGTCCTTTTTTTTTTTTAACAAATATGAGCTTTCCTGAAGTCCCACCAGGGAACTCCTATTGACATCTGTTTGGACAATATTATGTTGCCTTTTCATTTCCAGGTGTGAGGGACAATAGGAAAAAAGGTTTTGCTTTTGAACTTCTAAAGTAGAAAAAGTAAGGGAAGAGAGGGTATTGAATGGCTCCTGTGTAAGCACCCATCTACCATGTCTAGCACTGAGCTGCATTAGGTTGGCTTTTTAAATATCATATCTTAATTTTCATTAGATACAAATTATTATTACATAGAATAATTGGAGGTACCAAGGAGGAGGTTGGAATATCAGAATATTTTGAATTAAAAAACACAATCTCATCCCTTCTTGTTCTGACCTAAATGCTTTGGCAGGAAAATTACTCAAATCTAGGAATACTCACATTTGCCATTAATACATCTGTTTTGTTCTTCGTGTCTTTTTTTCACACATCTGTTTGTTGTTCTCTTTTCTCTCTTTTCCTTCAATTTTTAATACAAATTTTAAACATACACCGATAAATAGGATAATATAATGAACCCCTATGTACCTATCAACCACCTGCAACAATGAACATTTTACCAGCCTGGTTTTGACTCTTCCCTCCTTTTATCCCTCCTGAATATTTTAACAAAACTCATTTCATTTCTGCCACACCAAAATGAGTTATGTCTGTATGTATGCCTCTAATTTATTTTTGCTTCTTCAAACAGAATAACTTACAAGGGTTTTAACATGATTTCGAAAAAAAATCAATGGAAAATTATTATTTTGAAATTCTCTCTCTTCTCTTTCTCTCTATATTTTGACCTCTTGTTGCACAAGATTAACAAGTTGGAAAAAATGAGAGAAATAAATGTTAAAAATGAGAAGTGAAGTTTCTAAAGAACTGGGGTGTTAAGCAGAGCTTCAGCAACCCCCTAAGGGAGTACTTCTCCACCACGCAGAGCAGAATTTATCCCCCATCTAACATTTAGGTCACAGATATCTGTCATTTAAACTATCCTTGACAATTAACAAATGTAACAATTAGTATTCTATTCATATTTGCATTCTTTAATTTTTTTAAAAAAATTATAAATCTTAAACTATGTTCTAGAAAGTAGTTTAATGGGAACTGCCACAATACGCTATATGAGAAGCTGTTTAAAATAACAGCTTCTTCTCTCTTAGAGATATTGATAACTTTTACCCTCTGCTATCTTTTCCTTGAAGACAAATAATCCAAAATGTTAACCACTATTCCCAGTTAAGTAAATATGTAAAGTACGTATTTTTTCATTCACATACAGTGTTATTCATCTGTTCAGCCATTCGTTTATAAATTCATTCATTCATTAAACATTTCACAGGTCCCATATGCATGCTGTCACTAGAATCTTTAAGGATGAAGACTCTAGTAAGGAACCATAATTGTCTCTCTGTTTTCATAAAGCTAGGCGAACCCACACCCTAAAAGCTTTATGTGGGAATCAGGTAAAAATTGGTTATGATCTAAATATTTGGAGAGTAGAAATGCCAATCTCAAAAGTGTTTTGGAAAAAAAAAAAAAAAAAGCATAGTGGCAGGATCATGTGGTGGGAAATGGGCCTGGCTGGAAGAATCGCTATATGTGTATTTTTATCATCCATGTGTTGGATGAAGCAGAGAGCTGCCAGATAGCTTCTTTTCGACAGCTTGGAGTTACTGTTGGGAACAGATCCATGTATGGAAGCGAAAGCCGAAAGGCACAGATAAGCTGAGATCCAGCTATGCAAACCATGTTTAGAGACACTTAAAGGACAAGCATCCCAGGTCCTTTCTTTCTGGTAAATTTAGAGAAGCCATCATACTGGGATCTTTTTTCACATCCAGCCCATGCGGACTGAGCAGCCAAAGCTTGACAGAGGTAGGTGCATAAAGGATCATTTGCAAATATTTCCTCCAGAGCCCTTGATGTCTTTAAGGGAAGGTGCCAGATAATATTTTGAAAAGAAAAACAAACAAACAAAAAAAATAGGTTGGGGCTAGTGACTAAGAGGTATTTAACAGCTCTGCCTCCACAAGACAGGGAAGCTTTGCTACGGAAGGAAAGTGACAACACAGATTTGCTGCCAAATAAAATCCCTCTGTCCTGGGTCACTTACCATTTGGAATTTTGTGGATACAAGTCTTCCTCGATATTGCCAGCACCTTTAGAAATGAGCCACAGCTTCCGCGGGGTTCTGAGACTCACTGTGTATTTTAGGCTAGGGTAGGTGGGATTTGTCTTTTTCCTTGCTTGTTCTCAAGCCAGCAAAAACTCGCATGTGTGACTAGTTCTTCCTTAGACATAGGAAGAGCTGCTTGTAAACGACATTATTTTTGGCAGCTGAAGTCATTTTTGCAATATTTCTCAGCAGTTCGGAGGTTGATTACATCCTGTTCAAAGATTCTTGGGTTGTTTTCACAAACACGGGGTCTTACGCAAGTTGAAGTTGCTGAAACCAGCTGTGAGCCCTGGGCTTTTCTCAGCACCTTTAAGATTTTGTCTTCTTTCTTTTTTTTCTACTGACTGAAAACTTTGGAACTTGAGACGAAATGTTTCCAAAGATTATTATCGTTTTGTCATCAGTGATGTTTTGGGAATAGATTGCGGCAGAATATCAAAAATTCTGTGTCTCAGGAATGATGCAAGGTAAAAGTGTGAATATGAACAGAGTAACGACACCAGTATCTATACGACTGTCCTGTATTTTCTAGAATACAGATAAATCCAGCCAAATCATATCAATTGCATTTTGAAATGCGGCTCCAGCTAATTACCAAATTGTAGTTATTAAGTTAAAGCATATCTGTTAAAATTGTTAGCAAAGTCTGTGAACTCCTGCCAAACACAAAAGTCAAGAGAAAAAATTATAGGTCATATCTTTAAAATATGCATGTTTTGCCAAGATTGAATTTAAAAAAATTTACACAAGATAATGGGATTTAAACTCAAGATTTATTTTACTGAGAATAATGTGTCCATAATTCAAATAAGATTTGAACCAATTGTTTTTACTTATCTAAGTTTTCAATCTAGAGTATGAGTGGGAAAAAAGAAAAGAGAAATGGAGAAATATTGAATGTGACCTTCCTTCTCTGATGACAGACGTGACATGGAAAATTATTAATAAGCAAGTGTAAGAAAATAAAAACAATTTGTAATACTGACCAAGGAGATGTTCTCTGGATAAATTAGATGTCTGGGAAAAGCAATTCATTTAACAGATACAGATGAAATGACTACTTATGTGGTGGTTTCTTTCAAGCTCTGAATGTCCCATTACACCAAAAAAGTGGCAGAGAAAGAGGAAATGTGTTTTTATTTCAATAGTGCACTATAATTATTAAAATAATTACAATACTAAAGGATTGTTTCCATCAAATTATTCTTTTATATGTCTATTTACATTGAGAGCACATTAAAATAGCATATTTCTATATTTCTAAAATAGGCTATTTTACTTTACTTAAAAATACTAATATTCTATATTTGTGAGAGAGTTAGAAAGAGAGAGAGAGAATAAACTATGCCTTCTTTTTTTAAACTAACAGAGACAAGCTGTCATAACTTTTGCTAAAGTGGAACAGGCCTACGAAAAGATGGCTTTAAAATACTTAATTAAACACTACATACCAGCCGGCTTCTCAAAAGAAACAGCACAGCAGGAGTCTTTGCAATTTTCAATATGTAAAAGGTTGACATAAATGATGCCACTAGTGTTTGTGAACAGATGCAATGCATATATGATATCAGCTACTATCTTCTCGTTTGCCTACTGCCAAGTGCATTTCAAGTGTGCACTCCTCATGAGAAATGTCTGCTCCTGTTTTTTCTCTTGAAAACTAATCCAAGAAGCATAATATAAGTAATAGACAATGACTTACTGCTAATTTTGTATATACTATGTCATCATTTGTGGAAGAAAATTCATGACAGTCAAGCTACTTGCCCTTTTATTTCATGACTTCTTAAGCACTTAGTGATGACTATACATCTAGAAAATCTTAAAGAAATCATATTTTGAGAGGAAAATTGAAGGTGTTGGCAGTCTTACGTAAAAAAATAATAAATAAATAAACAAAATGGCGGCCGGGCAGGTGGCTCACGCCTGTAATCCCAGCACTTTGGGAGGCTGAGGAGGGCAGACCATGAGGTCAAGAGATCGAGACCCTCCTGGCCAACATAGTGAAACCCGGTCTCTACTAAAAATACAAAAATTAGCCAGGTGTGGCGGTGCATGCCTGTAATCCCAGCTACTCGGGAGGCTGAGGCAGGAGAATCACTTGAACCTGGGAGGCGGAGATTGCTGGGAGGCGGAGATTGCTTTGAGCCGAGATCATGCCACTGCACTCCAGCCTGGACGACAGAGCGAGACTCCACCGGAAAAAAAAAAAAAAAAAAAAAAAAAAAGGCTGTTAATGATCTTGTTATAGTTAGCTGAGGTATGAAGCAAATTCATGGTGGTTAAGTATGATGAAAAAATTTGAAATAATTCCAAATAGCATAGAGCACAGGTTGGAGGCTTCTGTCTACATCATGAGACCTGTCTGGATAGCTGTGGGCCTGGTCTATGGTGTGACAATAACAAGAGGAGGAAGCACTTTTTAGAGGATTCGATGGGGAAGAGTATTTCTGAATGTTGGGAGAGAGTTTGTATGAAAGTAAGAGTAGGAATGTACTCTTCCAGAAGCCTGGAAAATTTTGGCCCACGGAAAAGGTCATTATGTTTCAAGGTAAAAGATATCATTGGCAATTCTTAAAAAAAAAAAAAAAAATTCCAAATCCCCTTGATCAGGTGATTAAAAGCTGGGAGACACTGAGTGGTCCCTGACAGAATAGTAAAGATTTTAAGAACATTAAAAATGACACAAAAGGCCTGAGACTAGGCAAAGGTGCTGGTAAGGAATCTGTAGGCCAGAAAGGCTATAGGATTTCTCCACCTTCAATCATTGGAAGGTGAAGGTTTCCTAGGATCCAGTTCACCTGGTATTCTGATCAGACATGATCTGCCTATGAAGAACCGCTTTCAATTTTTTATCTTAAAGTTACATGACGTTTTCAAGTCTCATGACAAGGTATTGGAAGAAAATTGTATGCCAGAGAATTTTCAATGTAGTTTTAAGGTCTGTGAAGTAATACAAGGGAAACAAATTCAAGAGGCACTTGGTACTGTTGAGGAGAAAATGGCCTCCCTTATCCCATTGATTTATTTCCCTGATATGAGCCATGGTTATCAACTCTGATTGCACATGAAAATCACGTAGGGTAGGTGATGCCCACATTGTACCCCTGAGGAATTAAATGTTAGTGGGGTCCAGACAAGGGTAACTTAAGTCCATCCCATGAAGTTCTAATGTGAAACCAAGATTAAGAATCATTTCCTTTATGCAATTAAAGAAAAGTGGTTGCCAGTCTAATTTATTTCAGAAGAGGAGTTAACAAAACCACAGCTGAAGATTAGGAAAAAAATGTACTTTCTCCCAGGATAATTTCTTTGGAAGTTTTATCGACGGTATATTCTTTGCTAACAGAATCCTTATTTTAAAAGTTTCAGCATGTTTAAAAGGAAGTTTTCTCTATAATAAAGGATTGATATGTGTCTATTTGATATCTATCATACTCCTTAGCTTGAATCCATGTGAATGCTACCCACAATTATTGAAAGCTATAAAATATATATATGTGACATTGTGGTTCTTAACTACAGATACTAAATGAAATTTTATATTGTTTTAGAAAATCATCAAACAGACATATTGAAAGAGAATGTTAGTTAATTTTGGATAGCAACAATTTTCTAAAAAATTGGCAAATTTATTCTAAAAAAGGAAAATCTTTTTTTAGATTTTTTTTTTTTTTACTTTTACCTTTCTAGGAAGTGTCGAGAACTTCCTAAACTTTTAAAAATGAAATCATACCTTAACAGAAATGATGAGGATGAGGAAATGTCTTGAATCATTTTCTGAACCAGGTGTTTTAGGTAAATGAGAAAGAAGACGCCATTGAATATGTACTCTATTCTGAGCAATGTGTTAGATTCCAATAAATAATACACAATAATCATTAGAACTCTAGTTCCTTAATCTGCCCAGCAGCTTGCCTTCTGAGAGACAAAGTGCAATTATATATGAAATGATTCTAAGAACCATTGCCAATTGCAAGCTATTGTTGAATTTAATGCAAAGAAACACAATTCTAACAAACTACTTTTAAATCTTTACTACTTTTATTGCTTCACTTATATAGATAAAATACATTCTATGAAATAAAAAGTCTTTTTGTTGTTGCAGTTAAAATCCTGAGTTCTAGATTCAGACAAATCTATGTTCAAATCCCAACTATGCTACTTTCTGCCATGCTGGGCAAGTCACCTAAAAACTATCTTGATATGTATGAAGGTTTTAGTATTTTCCAAGCACACTTCTAAGCAAATTACAGGTATTAATTTATTAATTCTGACAATTAGCCGTATGAGATAGTCACCCATTTTACAGATGGAAACACTGACACATAGAAAAGTTAAATAATATGCCTAAGATCACACAACTAGTAAAAAGAGGAAGTAGGATTTGAAGCCTGCATTTAAGCTCTGTTCTACACTGCTCCACAGTCATTTCCTTGCCTTTTAAAAATGAAAGCAAATAATAAAATTAATGTGTGAAAGATATTCAGTAGTGTTATGGCAAGGAGTAAGAGCAAAATAATATTATTATTCTCAGATTACAGTCCACTTAGTTTAATAAATAATCACTTGAAAAAGTTTTTGTGAATACCAACTCTATAAAAAATAACATTAAATGCTCTTTATGAACTAACATTTCCAAAGTGTTGAGTAGACATTTTTTGAATATCAGAGTTAAATTATTATTTTGTGGCCGTATTTCATCCTTGTAGTCTCCCTGCCTATCATATTAATCATGTTTCGATCAACATATGTTGAAATGTTTAACACCCTTCCCTTCACTCTGCAACATTATGTAAGTAAAGACGATTGGAAAATGAGATAAGAATCATTTAAATGAAAGTTAGTATTATATTGAGGGACCTATCACCCATACGTGCTAAATTTCATTTAATTTTACATTGATTAATCTAAAATGAACAATAAGAAATCCACTCGACAATTAACTTACATTTGCTTATGAGCATATGACCTTTGGAAATTCAACATACAATTTTTACCAATTTTGTGAGTTGTGCATTTAGTTTTGTAAAAGTTATAAAGTAATAATTTTACATATAAGGTGTAGGGAAATTGATCAGTTGTTGTACTTTTGTAAAAGGGAATGAAATGAAAGCTTACCTCTTTCTTCCTCACATTCTACCAGACATGTGCGGAGGAATAGAGGTCATGTCCACCTTCTAACCCTATTTTCACTCTACCACACATTTAAGAACACTTATTATGTCATTTTCCCAGAGATTATTTTGCTATCATTAGTATTTAAATATTCTTTTGCTTAAAAAGATAAATATCTACTGCCCTACTACAGGCAGGGGAAAGGAAAAACAACTAATGAGATTAGAGATTTAAACACAAAATTGAATTCCTTCAGGTCCCATAAATCTATAGACCCTGATAGATTACATTTTTTAAAATTATCAACAACCATGTCAACAATAAACTAGAGTAATTTATACAATTATACCTTCCTGAGGAATGTAAAGATTTGGAAGACAAAATAAGAACCCAATATGCTAAAAACCAAATCCCAAAGTTTTGTTATAATGAAACTAAATTTACATAACATTTATGAATTTAGCTTATGTTCAATAAATGTGTCCCTGAGCCAAGGTAAAAGTCCATGCTCTTTTGGGGAACACAGACTAAATAGATAACCATTCTAAAAAGTATATGCCCCCAAAACTTGTTTTTTCTTCTCAATAATCCATTTGGGTTACCATGCCCAAATTACTGGATAATTGTATCTACTTTTCGAGGAAAGATACAGTAAATATTCATTAAATAGGTGAGAAACAGACCTCCAAAAATTCACCAACGTTGTAAACTTCCAAATCACAGTTTTCAAAATTTGGTTGGAAAAGAATTGTCTTTTCATATCTTTGGTGAAGTAAAGCTTTCCATGGTCAAAAAAAAAAAAAAAGGATCTATGAAATATTGCATAAAATGTGTCTCCATCTCAGGTACCAGAGGGCACACTAACACATGACTAGCTCTGAGAAATTCTGCAGAAGGTAATCTGAGCACAAGCTTGTTATGTTCAACGATGGTTTAGAAACCAGACAAAGAGTAACTGATTTGGTGTGCTCCCTAACCTCTCAGTACTGAAATTAGGCTAAGTCAAGATTAGTCATTTATCTAAGGGAATTAATTTGACATGGACCTATGGTTTTAACATCTGGGACAAGTGATTTAACGAGTCTACATGTGAAAAGAGTGGAATGCCTAACTTACAGAATGCCTATTTAAGCTCCATTGACATCTTTAACACCAGTACTCCAAATATGTATGCATAGCGATTCTAAAAGTACAGATAGGTCTTCTGAATGTTGTTATTGTTATTTTTGTTGGGGAGTGACAGTTGCACAAATCAACTGCTCCCCTTTGACTTATATTCAGCCTACTATAGAAGATGTTTGAGTATTTGTAGGTGTGTATGCATGCACACATTTATTGTGTTTCCGTAGCACCTAGAATTGAGCTCTATGAGCATTTTCCACCAATGTGACTTTTTTACTTTTTTCTATTTTTGTAATTTTTAAAAATGTTTTGTGGGTACATAGTATATATATGTATGGGGTACATGAGATGTTTGGATACAGGCATGCAATGTGAAATAAGCACATCATGGGGAATGGGATATCCATCCCCTCAAGCATTTATCCTTTGAGTTATAAACAATCCCATTAGACTCTTTACAATACTTTAAAATGTACAATTAAATTGTTATTGACTACAGTCACCCTGATGTGCTAGCAAATAGTAGGTCTTATTCATTCTTTCTAACTATTTTTGTACCCATTAGCCTTCCCCACATCCCCTAACTACCCTTGCCAGCCTCTGGTAACCATCCTTCTATTCTCTATGTCCATGAGTTCAATTCTTTTGATGTTTAGAAACATCAAAACTAAATAGTACACCATTGTGTATATGTGCCACATTTTCTTTATCCATTCATTTGTTGATAGATGCTTAGGGTGCTTCCAAATCTTAGGTATTATAAGCAGTGCTGCAACAAACATAGGAGTACAGATATCAGTTCCATATATTGATTTCCTTTTTTGCAGGGTATATACCCACCAGTGGAATTACTGGATTATATGTAGCTCAATTCTTAGTTTTTGAGGAACCTCCAAACTGTTCTCCATAGTGGTTGTACTAATTTACATTCCCACCAAGAGTGTACAAAGGGTTCCTTTACACCACATCCTCACCAGCATTTGTTATTTCCTGTCTGTTGTGTAAAAGCCATTTTACCTAGGGTGAGATATCACATTGTAGTTTTGATTTGCATTTCTCTGACTATCAGTGGTGTTGAGCACATTTTCATATGCCTGTTCACCATTTGTATGTCTTCTTTTGAGAAATGTCTATTCAAATATGCTGCCATTTTTAAAAATCTGATTATTAGAATGTATCTCATAGAGTTGTTTGAGCTCCTTATATATTCTGGTTATTAATCCCTTGTCAGATAGGTAATTTGCAAATATTTTTCTCTCATTCTGTGGGTTGCCTCTTCACTTTGTTGATTGTATTATTTGCTGTACAGAAACTTTTTAAATTGATGTGATCCCATTTATCCATTTTTGCTTTGGTTGCCTGTGCTTGTGGGGTATTGCTCAAGAAATCTTGCCCAGACCAATGTGCTAGAGATGTTCTTCAAGGTTTTCTTGTAGTAGTTTCATGGTTTGAGGTCTTAGATTTAAGTCTCTAATCCATTTTTATTTGATTGTTGTATTTAGCGAGAGACAGAGGTCCAGTTTCATTCTTCTACATATGGATATTCAGTTTTCCTAGGCCTATTTACTGAAGAGACTGTCTTTTTCCCAGTGTATGTTCTTGGCAACTTTGTAAAACTGAGTTCACTATCTATAGGTGTGTGGATTTGTTTCTGGGTTCTCTATTCTGTTCCATTGGTCTATGTGTCTGTTTTTATGCCAGTAACCTGCTGTTTTATTTACTCTAGCTCTGCATTATAATTTGAAGCCAGGTAATGTGATTCCTCCAGTTTTGTTCTTTTGCTTAGGATAGCTTCAGTTATTCTGGGTCTTTTGTAGTCTCACATAAATTTTAGGACTATTTTTTCTATTTCAGTGAAGAATATCATCGCCATTTTGATAGGAATTGCATTGACTCTATAGATTGCTTTGGGTAATACAGATATTTTAACAATATTGGTTCTTCCAATGCATGATTATGGATTAATTTTCCATTTTTTGTTGTCCTCTTCAATTCCTTTCATCAATGTTTTATTGTTTTCATTGTAGTAATCTTTCACTTCTTTGGTTAAGTTAATTCCTAGGTATTTAATTTTGTGTGTGGCTAATGTAAATGGGATTACTTTTTATTTCTTTTTTATATTGTTCACTGTTGGCATATGGAAATGCTACTAAATTCTGTGTGTTGATTTTGTATCTTGCAACTTTACTAAATTTGTTTAGCAGTTGAATAGCTTTCATGTGGAGTCTTTTGGTTTTTCCAAAACCAGATTGTATCATCAGCAAACAAGGACAGTTTGACTCCTTCCTGTCAAATATGGATGCCCTTTATATCCTTCTGTTGTCTGATTGCTCTAGATAGGACTTCTAGCACTATGTTGAATAAAAAGTACACCAGTGTAATTGTGTGACTATCTCACTATACCAAGTTCATTTAGTAGCTGGAGACATGGTTCTGAAGAACTTAGAGTATGCAAAAACAGGCCGTTACAAAGCAGCTCGGTGAGAACTATGAGACAGAGTTAATGGCACAGACCAGTAGAGATGTGGGTTGAGGGAGCAGCATATGCAAAGTCTGGAGAAAAGGGAAAATTAAGACAAATTATTGATGCGAAACTAGAAATAGTTCATTATTACAAAAGGTGCTTTGTTGTTTTCTTTTGTTTACTCTTTATTGAGGTATATTACACCTACAGAAACATGTGATTATGCAGCTCAAGGAATTTTCATAAATGGAATTGACCCATATACCCATCAAATAGATCAAGAAACAGAACCATCCTCAGTACTTCAGAAGGCCCCTTTATCCCTCTTTCCAGACCATTTTCCCCTCAAGGATAACCACTAGCCTAATCTCTATTAGGGTTTTGCTATTGCTCGAGCTTTTAGGTATGAGATAGTCAGGAATAAGATTGAAGAGGCGATGATGAGAATCCTGTATATTGCTAATAAGTTGGAACTTTGTTCTGAAATCAGTGGCTGGAGAGTAGGAGGTAAGGGTTCTAACCAGGAATGTGACCAGATCTGTGACATCTTCCTTATATTGCATATGGACTGCTATTTCCTGACCCAAAGTAGATAATTAATGTTTGATGAATAATTAAGTGAATAAATGAGTATTCTTTACTTAATCTGAGTAATGTGTTTATTATTCAAAGTCACATGAAAGTATTTGAATGCTCTAATAAATCTTCACAACTGTACTAAAGGAATAAAAATATTTTTAAAATGCAATTATATTCTTATTTTAAGAACCAATGAGATAAAGTATATGTTTAGTTTTTGTCACCTAGTAATTACTCAATAAATATTAGTTATTAGTCACTCAACAAGCATTTATTGCACATCTACTATCTTTCAAACACCATATTTTGGTGTATAAAATGATGAGTAAGACACAGCCCTTACCCTCAAATAATTTATTGATGAAATTTGAGAATCTAAAGAAAAGAAAATTGCAGAGGTTGAAAACTAGACCATAGTCCGCAAACCTGAGAAGGAAGATGGAAGTCTGGCTAAATGATTGTGCCTTCTTCAGTGGGTTAGATGAATGACATGAGGAAAGGGAAGCTAAATTGGGAAAATAAACCATGTAGCAATGAGTACAAATTTTTCTAAAGAAAGTTTTGTAGTGACTATAAGTTCAATAGTATTTAGGTCCATTTCTAGGATTATATTCACTTTGTTTGCTTTTCTGTCTATATTCATTGGCCTAGAAAGGACCAAATGGAACATATCAGAATCCTATTGGAGGATTGCTATGGATGCTGGGCAAGGGGAGATTTAAATTCTTGTGAGGATGATGTTAAGATGTCTAGAGATGATGAAAACAGTCTTTGATGCTTCATGGTAAGATCTTGATTGAGGGTGCAGAGTACATCTGAGTAGAAAGATAGAAGGAAAAGTTCCTTTGACACTTTGATTCCCTGGTTATAAGATAATCTGAGACCTGGGACACTCTGCATCCACAGGGAGATGACATATTCTTGTTGTAAAGCTTTTGTCAGGTCCCACATAAGTGGTAAATGAGATGAGGCCTTGGATTGAGATCCCTACTAGGTGGGCAAGGGGCACCTCCCAAAAGGACATGATGAAGCACAAACCAAAATAGATGTCCATTCACACATTGAAGTACATGAAAGAAACATTTATCTTCCTTAGTATATTTCCCTATCCGACCAGGAGAATGTACTGGGTGATTTCTAGAAAGCTCCTTTCCTCTAAGTTACTGATTTAGTTACAGATACATTTCCCAAAGTAAGGTAGATTGCATCCATATTCATCAAAAGAAGCATACAGGTCAAAAGAGAGTGCTTGTGAATCAAAATATCCAGAAATAAGGGAGATAAATGAAACTTGACAACATTATTTAAAATGTCAGTCTTCTAAAGTGAGCAAATGTATGCAATTATTTCCTAACTATTTTGCTAATTTACTTGAAGAATTGAAAATAGCAGAAATGTTTTACAAAGTGTACATAAATACAACTTAATGAAGTTTCCAGGGTGTTAATGTCACTGGGGTGTTTGATATATAACTCAAACAATACAGAAAACAAATACAAAGTAAAGAAGGATAAAGAGATAGAGAAGGATAGAGAAAAGAAAGCACTTTTAGATAAGGTGATCACAGGAAATAAAATTTGAGCAGAAAACTCAATGAAGTAAGGAAACAAGTCATGTGAATAACCGGGGAGATTTCCAGACAGAAAAAATGCAGCAAAGGAAAGGCCTTGAAGTAGGAACAACTTGATATGTACTAGGGACAGTAAGCAGCCCCGTGAGAACAGGTAGGAGAGTTTTTCGAACATTGCGTCAGAGATATAGCCAGCAGCTAAATCACTAGGTCTTTGAGAGCTATAGATTTGGCTGAGGGTCCTAGAAGCCACTGGAGGATTATGAGCTGAGAAATAAATGATCTAGTTTACCTTTGTAAAAGTTCTTCCTGGCTGCAGTAGGCAGGATAGACACTAGAGAGGCAAAAGCCAAAAAAAAAAAAAAAAAAAAAAAAAGTCAGATGATAATACCTTACCTTATAGGTTCAGTGTCTATGTAATTGATTATCAGAACAATTATATTTTTCAGAGTGAAAGAGGGAGCTATTAATAATGACACTGGATCAACATCAATGAACTGGGAATGTCCCAAGAAAATGGAGACATATGTTTTCCCTAATTAAAAGCCTCTTTTCAAGAATAAATGAATACTTAGTTCAAATAAAGGCTGCTAAAATTAATAGTTCCATTTTTTCACCAAATATTAGATTTATAAGATATTGATGGACCACAGGCTAAAAATAACTTTATGAATGAACAAACTAGCAACTACTGGGTTAAACTCAGATAAATTTACTCTAGGGGAATTTATTCTGGAGGAATTATTGGGGCTTTTAATAAGTTAATCTGTCTTGGGAATATTGGAGCCACTGGTTATAGTAATGCAGTGTTTCTCAAGGCCATTTGTCCATTGATTTCATTGTTTTAAGAAACAATGAAACACAATATGAGTGGAACTCAATATGAGAAAGGTATGGTCCATAGATAGAGTGGAAAGGATGATGAACATGATTCAAAGATCTGACCCAGAAATTTTACTTAGATTGCTGGGTAGATAACTCAGAAGTATGAGATACTCCAAATCCTGGGGGTTTTGTTGTTGTTTGTTTGTTTGTTTGTTTGTTTGTTTTTTAAAAAGTTGGCCAATAAAGATGGTATATATTTAATATGTACAAGATGATGAATTGTTACATGTGTACACAAACCACAGTCTAGAAACAACAACACACTAATGTAGCTGCTAGTAAAATCTCAAGGTTGTTCTGATCTCAAGATAGAAAGAAGCCTTTTCCCACTTTTTATAAAACATCAAATATTTGCTTTGTGCTTGTGGCTCCATGGACTTCAGTTTATACCCGAGAATATTTTAAATAAAGGCTTATTGCTTCACTGCCCTTATCCTCCAGCAAGGACTTGGGATCAGAGGCAAAGACTGTGTTCCAGAAAAACAGATTCTGACTCGGTTATTGACACAGAAGTCAGAGACATGTATGGAAAATTAAAGTATGAAGACTAGAAGATGAGCTTGGCAATGACAGGAGTGCCTCAGCTGGTCTGATAACCAACCAGAAGATTGTCCTAGGTCCTGGGATGAACACTGTTGCCTGCAGTTGGCTCCCCCATAAACTCTGATGGGAAGTGTGTGCGCAGACAGCCTCTAGGACAGTTGGGAACTGTCACCAACTCACAGACCCTGGCTTACAAATGACCAATACTTTTTTAAAAGCTTCTTGAAGAATATCTCTCTAATTCTCTTGTTCCTTGGGGAACAACTCACCTTTTGCTCCTGGTAACAGTGGAAGTTGGCACAAAAGCAATTCCTATGTGCCAGACACTTTTCTCAGTGATTTACATATATTAACTCGCTAAATCCTAACAATAACCTTATGAGCTGGATCCTATTATCATCCTCATTTTTAGATGAGGAAAATGAGACAGAAAAATGCTAAAGAAATCTGTCCAAGGTTACACAGCTAATTACAGTAGAGCTAGAAAAGTCTGACTCTAAAGTCAATGTTATCCTCTACTCCACTGTGAGCAAACGCAGCACAGAGATGAACTGAAAAAAGTATCTTCTTTTTGTCCAATACCACTAGTTCCAGTCCTTGCGATTATATATAACATGATTCTTCTTCCATGTGACACTCTTTGAAGTCTCCACAGATCAACGATTATTTGTGTTTCTCTCGAATTTTCTCTGTGGCTCCAGTTTCTTTAGTCTATCCTCTTATCATGTAACTGGATTCTGGCTTATATCAGTGCCTGAAGGTTTTTCTTTGAATGTCCTCTTATTTCTATTTTATTATTAATTTAGTTTGTATGTTGAGCGAGTTGACAGCCCCAACTCAGCCAAGAAATAGTTTTTAGGTAATTTTGAGAGCTCAGGTGCAGGATCTTCAGATCCACCCCTATTAAATTTCCTCTATTAAGATTTTTATGGATTCTAAATGTCATCTAGCCTGCTTTCAGTCTTCAACTTTGATATCCATTGAAAATGTAGTGAAAATGGATTTTATATCTTCATCCAATAGTTTGACAATGTATTTGGACAAAACCAAGGACAGAGCCTTGCAGCGCATCACCCACTCACTATTCATCTAGAGTCGGCAATTTTTGAGCACAGTTGTTAGGGAGGATTACATTAAATTGTATTGTTCAGTCCATATTTCTCTATTTGGCCTGAAGTAATTTTATGTAGTTAGGTTAAAAATCCCAGTGAAGGTCAGAAAGCAACAGCATTTATCTGTCTGATAGGTTTTAGATCCCTAAAGCTTATGAAGTTAGAATGACTTTAATTTGAACATTGAAATTATACTTGCAATCTTGTGGTTCCTATTTCAACCTCTAGAGTCCCTTAAAGACTACTGATTGGTTCAATGTTCTCTTGTAAAAAGGTTTAATACATTGGCATATAATTTACTTTTGCAAAATGTCTGAACAAATTTGGAGCAGCCAGGTACTGTTTTACCATCATGTTTATCTTTGACTTTAGTTTCACTTTATTAATGTTTATTGTTCACCCTCCAACCAATATATGCAACTGTCTATTCAGCCCATTTCTGCAGAGCCTAAAGACTCAAATTTAACATGTTGTGATTTAAACTGATCATCTTTACTATCCACCTGACTGACCTTTCTGATTTATCTAACTCTTTGGTTAACTGTAAACTGAAAATCAGCTTAGATCCCCTTTTTTTCTTAAGTGTCCCCAACACATCAAATCAGTCCCAAAATCCAATAGTTCATACCTCCTGAATGTCTCTCATATCCATTACAATCTAGCTCTTATATTACATAAGTTATTGCAATAGCATGCTAAGAGATGTCCTACCTCCACCCTGGCTGCTCCCTACTATTCCCCACGTTGTTGCCAAAGTGATTTGCTAAAACACAAGTTTTATCAAGCACACCCATATGTAAAAATCTTTCAATAAATCCCTATAACTCTCAGGATAAAATTCAAATTCATTAACGTAATACCAAAGACCCTTGAAATTGTAGTTCTGCCCATTATTATCAATTGCTAGTAGCCCTAAGTTTGTCTCTCACTGTCTCCCCATAAGCACCCTTTGTCCCAGTTATACCAAACTACTTATGATTCACTGAACTAGTCAGAGTGGCTCAGATCTCCATTTCCTAACATATTTAATACCTTCTTTCTTGAGTGCTTTTTTCCCTCCTTTTTCACTTGATGAACCCTCAATAGAGATTTAAAGAACCATTCTTTCTGTGAGGCTCAACTCCCCCTTACCCAATACTGATTTATATTTTCCCTTTCTGCTCCCACTGCCCCCTGTGGATATCTCTGTAATGGTACTTAATATTGTCAACATGTATTTTTCTATCTCTTCATTAGACTCTAAGTGCCTTGAGGGTGTATATCAATCTTACTTACCTTGATATACTCAGGACTTGACACAGTGTCTGACACACAGTGGGTATGCTAGATAAATCTTTACTGAATAACAAAGCTAATAAGTCAAAATAGTCTCATTGGATGAGAAACTAGAAGAAAATGGATGCTTAGAAGTTAATTTTTTCTTTTGTATTTCACATGCCCCAAGCAGGAGGTCTTTCCCTTCTTTATTTAACTCCATGCTGTTAAACTAATTTTAATAATCCTATTTTTTCTTTACATTCTAAAGTCCACCTGACTACTAAATTCTAAACAGATTTTTTAACATTACTCATGCACATTTTGAAGGATATGTAGGCTGTGGGTGAGTAACTGCAAAATATGCAGTCTATTTATTGTAAGGACTATATGAACTCATCAATCTCAAAAACTGTCAATTTTACCAGGCTCAAAGTGAGGGGACATTCACAGATGAGAAAGTAATTGGGATCTTTCTCTTTTAATTGAATACCCTGCTTGTAATGATTTCATCTTCTAATATGCACAAATATCCTCAGAATAACCTTTTAAAAGTCAAGCTCTGGTTTATCTGGTTATCAAGGGCAAAATCCACACATGGTGCCACTGAGAAGCTTCCATTAGCATTTTTAGCAACATTATTCAGATCTTGATCCAACTGTTTGAAATACGTGCCATACAGCCATGCTGTCTTTTCAGATAGTTCTGAAATCCTTTTGAATAATACTTTTCCAAATGAATTTTAATCAGATAACATCAGGCACTCCTTGATTCCTCTACCCATTTGGATCTGGAAACTTGTCCCAGTTTTCCAGTGTGCACGAGCAGACATGCCAAGTAAATCTACCCAAGTAATCTGTTTATTTAGAGCAGTGTGAACATCCCAAAGGTACCAGAGTCATATGCTCAGATGGCATCTGAAGCTTGATTTGGGCTTCGTATTCTTGCATTTATTAGAGTCAAAATGTTTCCTGACAGTGAGCAGGCAATGATAATGAGTGGGCACCTCATAACTGCTGAAAGAGTTTTCCAAAGAACACTTCAAATGGAGCCCCTGAATGAGTCTGTTTTATTTATCTAAATAGATTAGACAGATAGATAAATGATTGATTGATAGATAGATAATTTTTTGTTGCCTGAGAATCACATAATTTCTGGCATCTACCAACTGAATCATTGACAGTTCTTTATGATGAAGCCTAATCCTATCAATAAAGAAGGTAATTCTTTAAATGGAGATCACTTTCAGTGCCTGGAGACTGCAAGCAAAACTACCGTACTCAAAATCCTAAGTCCTGGCTACAAGTTCCAATCCTGCCACAAGACATGTAAATTCAGTCATTGATCTTCTCCATACCTCTGTTTTTCCTGTAGAATGAGAAGACTGGGCTTTATAACCACTGGAATGACCTCTTATTATAAAGTTCACTATCAACAGTTGTGCAAGATAATAGATTGGTAGATTTTGTCACGAAGTTCTCATTGTTCATGTTGATTTTTAACTCACCAACAGATACATCTGTGACTTGCTCCTACACACATTTTTCCCTGATATTCCTTATCAATTTTACTTAAATTGTCCTACTCATTCTCATCTGATGAAAACATAAGGAGGCATAATTGAAGAAGAAGAAAAAAACACTCTAAGAGTTTGTCCTGAACTTGGATCCTTCGCTTTCCTCCTACATTTTTAATATGGGATACACTTTCCTCATAAAACACTTTTGCTTTCAGGCATAGGAGATTAATAACAACAATAATTAGTATGATTCCATTTGTTGACCTACTACATTATAAGCAAAATAGCCAGAATTTAAATGTATCCCCTGACACTAAAATCTACACTCATTCCATGACGTCTTGTGACTCAGATAATCATCTATTCATAATGATTTTTGTTATCATGAACACAAGAAATCATGCATCAACTGAGACATCTTTTAACTTTTATTTACCTGTAGGGCTTATGTTAAAAGTACACAGACTACAAAGTTGACAAACTAATACCAAACCTCACCTCCCAGCAGTATGATTTTTTTGGGTACCAAACCTTACCTCCCAGAAGCATGATTTTTTTACTTCAATCTTAGCTTCAGTTTTTTCATTTGTAAATTTATGATAATAATAAAAATATCACTAGGTTTAGGGTTATAGGGGCAAATAAGAGAGTAGATGAGAAAGCATATAAACACGGTACATGATAAAGTGTTGTCCCTCAGTTCCTTAGAAATATAACTCAGATCATCCAACAGGTAGAAGCACTTGCTTCAAATGCCAGCTCTGCCAATAGCTGACACAAATTACATCCATTAATGAATGATATAAGTATTTCTGAGCATGAGCAAAAGAAAAAATGGGACAAAACAATATCTAGCTTCCATTTGGTTATATATATATATATATACACATTATACTTTAAGTTCTAGGGTACATGTGCACAACGTGCAGATTTGTTACATATGTATATGTGTGTGACGATTCCTCAGGGATCCAGAACTAGAAATACCATTTGACCCAGCCATCCCATTACTGGGTATATACCCAAAGGAATATAAATCATGCTGCTATAAAGACACATGCACACGTATGTTTATTGTGGCACTACTCACAATAGCAAAGACTTGGAACCAACCCAAATGTCCAACAATGATGGACTGGATTAAGAAAATGTGGCACATATACACCATTTGGTTTTAAATGTTTATCATTTATTTAATCTCAAGAGCAATCTCTCATGTTTGTGTTTCCTCTTTGGAAGCCAGAGTTTATTTTTAATGATTGCACTAAACAGGGTTTTCTTAAAAGCTATTGGATTGAGGAGAAAATAATGTCCAGGTAGCTGAAAGCAATTACAAGTGTGATAGGGGAGTCACCACATGGAAGTGGGACAGCCAGACCTGTCAGAGTTTATTATTATGATTATTATTATTACAAAATGCAGGTCAAATGATTCAAATATTTTATTGTAGTGATTGTAGAGGCCTGTAATGGAGAGAAAGCACACACTTTCAGGTAGATAAGGAAAAAAAAAGTTTATCCAAGTTGTATTAATATTTGAAGAAGGAAATGATGTCAAGTGAAGAAGAATGAAAGAAGAAAAGATAAAAAGGAAGGAAGGAAAGGAAAAAAGAGGAGAGGAGAGGAAAGGAAAGGAATGTTGGGGAGAGAAAAAGAAAGAGGAAAACCCATTACAAAGATGAAACATAGCTACTGACTGGTTGTCAATAGACATAGATGGTGGCACACGCCTCTAATCCCAGCTACTCAGGAGGCTGAGGCAGGAGAATTGCTTGAATCTGGGAGGCAGAGGTTGCAGTGAGTTGAGATCGTGCCACTGCACTCCAGCCTGGGAAACAGAGCACGACTCTGTCTTGGGGAAAAAAAAAAAACTGAGGAAAGATTTCCGGATTATAATAGAGGGAGAAGTGTGGTTTAGGCTTGGTTTCCCAACTCCCAAGTTTTGTGATCTTTGTAAATTAATTTACACTTTCTGAACCTAAGCTTCTTTTTTTAAAATTTAATTTAATTTAATTTAATTTAATTTAATTTTATTTTATTATACTTTAAGTTTTAGGGTACATGTGCACAATGTGCAGGTTAGTTACATATGTATACATGTGCCATGCTGGTGTGCTGCACACACTAACTCGTCATTTAGCATTAGGTATATCTCCTAAAGCTATCCCTCCCCCCTCCCCCCACCCCAAAACAGTCCCCAGAGTGTGATGTTCCCCTTCCTGTGTCCATGTGTTCTCATTTTTCAATTCCCACCTATGAGTGAGAATATGCGGCGTTTGGTTTTTTGTTCTTGCAATAGTTTACTGAGAATGATGATTTCCAATTTCATCCATGTCCCTACAAAGGACAGGAACTCATCATTTTTTACAGCTGCATAGTATTCCATGGCGTGTATGTGCCACATTTTCTTAATTCAGTCTATCATTGTTGGACATTTGGGTTGGTTCCAAGTCTTTGCTATTGTGAATAGTGCTGCAATAAACATGAGTGTGCATGTGTCTTTATAGCAGCATGATTTATAGTCCTTTGGGTATATACCCAGTAATGGGATGGCTGGGCCAAATGGTATTTCTAGTTCTAGATCCCTGAGGAATGGCCACACCGACTTCCACAATGGTTGAACTAGTTTACAGTCCCACCAAGAGTGTAAAAGTGTTCCTATTTCTCCACATCCTCTCCAGATCCTGTTGTTTCCTGACTTTTTAATGATTGCCATTCTAACTGGTGTGAGATGGTATCTCATTGTGGTTTTGATTTGCATTTCTCTGATGGCCAGTGATGGTGAGCATTTTTTCATGTGTTTTTTGGCTGCATAAATGTCTTCTTTTGAGAAGTGTCTGTTCATGTCCTTTGCCCACTTTTTGATGGGGTTGTTTGTTTTTTTCTTGTAAATTTGTTGGAGTTCATTGTAGATTCTGGATATTAGCCCTTTGTCAGATGAGTAGGTTGCGAAAATTTTCTCCCATTTTGTAGGTTGCCTGTTCACTCTGATGGTAGCTTCTTTTGCTGTGCAGAAGCTCTTTAGTTTAATTAGATCCCATTTGTCAATTTTGGCTTTTGTTGCCATTGCTTTTGGTGTTTTAGACATGAAGTCCTTGCCCATGCCTATGTCCTGAATGGTAATGCCTAGGTTTTCTTCTAGGGTTTTTCTGGTTTTAGGTCTAACATTTAAGTCTTTAATCCATCTTGAATTAATTTTTGTATAAGGTATAAGGAAGGGATCCAGTTTCAGCTTTATAGATATGGCTAGCCAGTTTTCCCAGCACCATTTATTAAATAGGGAATCCTTTCCCCATTGCTTGTTTTTCTCAGGTTTGCCAAAGATCAGATAGTTGTAGATATGCAGCGTTATTTCTGAGGGCTCTGTTCTGTTCCATTGATCTATATCTCTGTTTTGGTACCAGTACCATGCTGTTTTGGTTACTGTAGCCTCATAGTATAGTTTGAAGTCAGGTAGTGTGATGCCTCCAGCTTTGTTCTTTTGGCTTAGGATTGACTTGGTGATGCGGGCTCTTTTTTGGTTCCATATGAACTTTAAAGTAGTTTTTGCCAATTCTGTGAAGAAAGTCATTGGTAGCTTGATGGGGATGGCATTGAATCTATAAATTACCTTGGGCAGTATGGCCATTTTCATGATATTGATTCTTCCTACCCATGAGCATGGAATGTTCTTCCATTTGTTTGTATCCTCTTTTATTTCATTGAGCAGTGGTCTGGGATGCAAGGCTGGTTCAATATATGCAAATCAATAAATGTAATCCAGCATATAAACAGAACCAAAGACAAAAACCACATGATTCTCTCAATAGATGCAGAAAAGGCCTTTGACAAAATTCAACAACTCTTCATGCTAAAAACTCTCAATAAATTAGGTATTGATGGGACGTATCACAATAAGAGCTATCTATTGCAAACCCACAGCCAATATCATACTGAATAGGCAAAAACTGGAAGCATTCCCTTTGAAAACTGGCACAAGACAAGGATGCCCTCTCTCACTACTCCTATTCAATATAGTGTTGGAAGTTCTGGCCAGGGCAATTAGGCAGGAGAAGGAAATAAAGGGTATTCAATTAGGAAAAGAGGAAGTCAAACTGTCCCTGTTTGCAGATGACATGATTGTATATCTAGAAAACCCCATTGTCTCAGCCCAAAATCTCCTTAAGCTGATAAGCATCTTCAGCAAAGTCTCAGGATACAAAATCAATGTACAAAAATCACAAGCATTCTTATACACCAATAACAGACAAACAGAGAATCAAATCATGAGTGAACTCCCATTCACAATTGCTTCAAAGAGAATAAAATACCTGGGAATCCAACTTACAAGGGACGTGAAGGACCTCTTCAAGGAGAACTACAAACCTAAGCTTCTTTGACTATAAAATAAGAGCTTGAATTAGATGACTTCCTAAGGCTTTCACAACTGTTAAATTGTAGATGTAGGAGAGAAACAAGTAATGTTTTCAAATATTGGCCTTTTTATAGAGAGAGAGCTACTTTCGTGTTGGTTTTAACATTCTTAGGTTAAAGGAATATAAATTCCATAGAAGGTATAGTGAATGGCCAGGTTTTTAAGCTGAGATTTCAGAAAATATTGCTTGTCAATTCTTCATTATTCCTGATTTGCGGATCTTTTTATTTTGTATCTCAGTACGATGCGTATGATTCTCTATAATATAATCAGCATCTTTTCCCGTATGTTCCAACTGGATTTCAGTCATTATAAAACTTTACTGCACTTTATAATTTTTGATTCTTTTCACTAGTGTTATTAACACCTTGTGTTCAATATATTTGCCAAGTTGACGTTCGAAGTCTTTCATTTTGAGTTTTATTCTTGGACACCCTTGGTTATCCAAATAGATAGTTGTGAATCCACTACTCCTACCCATCCCCACAAATCATCTAAAAACATTATGTTGTTATAGTCAACTTTGTGTCTTCAGCATATATGTGAAATTTTAAATGTATATAAGATTCATTTAGTACCTAAAGGACACTCACTTTTGTTTCCTCGAAACTTATTGAAATACTGGGTTCTTATCAGTCTTAAGTTAATATATTTATACTTATACAAACAAACATAGTTTATACATTCCATATATTAGTGGAAAAGTTGGAGAAACAATTATAGCCTGTGAAATGAGGACTAAGTGATCTGAAAGCTATACAACAAAATTATTCTGTGCTTATTTCCTTTTGAAATACTAAAGTGTCTGTTTAAAATCCACATCAAAAATCAAAAGTTAAAACAGTAACAAGAAACTTATCTTGCCATGCTTTTTAATGAACGACATGCTTCAAAGTCGAGTACATTGTATCTGCCCTTATAAATACGTGATTGTATATTCCAAATGATTGATGTTTAGATGATGCATAGCTTCTTTGAAAATAAGTAAGATATCCACACAATTTCACTAGTTTCATGGTGGAAGAAAATCTTACATAGGCTTAATGTCATTGAAATTGTGAGGAGTGTTTTTTGATAGGAGAGGGAAAAGATAGTTTTTGGTGCGTGTTTAACACAGATTTAGTGACACAATGTAAAAATGTTAGCAGTGTATCATTAAGTGAACGTAAGGGGGCTGCCTGTCTTCATATCAGGTTGTAAAATCTGACTGATGGCTTCTTAATAAGGGGACACTGTTTTGGCTTGGGGGGATTTAGAAAAGTGTTTTATTGGCTAAAGTTTGGGGATTGTTCCTGTGGCAGCAAACCTTCTGATCCTTTCCCATGCTCAGAGACTAACCCCAGGGAATGTGGTCAAGAAGCCACTTAATGGTTCTCGATGGAGCTGAAGCCTCAAGGTTAAATACCAAATCTGTATCAAGGGAGAGAGCTGAGTGGGCCTGTTCTTTTGTCTTCAAGCTTTCTGCTATCTTCTCTCCTTCTCCAACTAAAGTGTTCTAATCCCAAAGTGAAAGTGAAACTCTACTCTACTCCCCTTCTAATAGTATGTCACAGTCCTGTTACACCAGCCGGGAAGAGCTGCGTTGGTATCTCTAGTGAGTAACATTGAATGTCAGAAAAGTAAGAACAGACTTTTCCGTGGGTGAAAAGGCACAGACCATGACCATGGGAAGAAAAGTTCCTTTCTCTTTTTTCTGCCTTGCACCCCGCTTTGTGTGGAGTCTATTTTTGATATTGTACCTCGTCTATATGGCATGTTCACCTTAATACATGTGTTTGTACGTATGCTTTTTGGTTTACGGGGCTCGTGTAATCCCATTTAAGCCTGGCAAAATTTGAGGTAGATTATACCTTAGTTTTACAGATTGTGAAATGGAGCAGACAGACTTGATTATTAATTATGTTTCTGTTATAAATTGCTAGCGATGTGTCACCTTAGGCAGCTTTCTCTTGTTCTGTAAGCTTCAATGTGCTATCTGTAAAACAGAAACTCAGCCAGCCTCCTTGGGTTGATGCAACAGTTACATGACAGAATGTTGGTAAAGTAGTTAATGCTGTTCCCGACACAGAATAAGCACTCAATCAATGACAGTTCTTATCGTTAGAGTATGATTGTTGCTATAGTTAGGATTATCTTGTGGGACTCTGACACAGATATTCTACTTCCAAATCCAACATAATTTCCTCTGTCCCAGGGATGTAGTTTCATGTAGCAGTGTAAGTCTCTCTCTCTGAAGATGGACATCAGTCACAGAGCATTTCGTGTGCTCTCTTCACTCCTATTGAACTATTTCAATAAAGATATTAAGAATTATAAGACATAAACACAGTCCTGAAAAATCTCAGACAAGCAAAGAAATCAAATTGCATATAATACTAAAACGGAACAAAGAAAGAACTCATGTGAATTTAAATAACCTTTAAAATCCAAGACGATTTCAGGTGGGAAGAATTAGGAGATTCGTGGCTTATTACAAAAATGTCTGTTTTTCTTTTCCTCCCCTGAACTCCTTGGTCACTTTACTTAAACACACACGGAGTTGGTTTTGCTCAAAAGCACACTGTCATATGAGACTTCCCTTTTAACAGTTAAAAGGGAACATGTTCATTTTCTCCACATGCTAAATGGGCTTAAAATACACACATGCATGTGCGCGCACACACACACACACACAAACTAGAAAGTGGGTAGCTTGGGAATCATGTTTCAAGAGAGTCTGCCTGCACATCTGTGAAATAAGATGAGAGAATACGAATGGGCCTGAATCTCCCAAATTCTATGGCATGGTAATTCCCTGGCATTTATAGTCTTTCACCAGCTTCCTCGGTGAGCTAGCAGGAGGGGAGAGGAGGATTATTCATTAAAATCCTTTACTTTTGTTTCAGTCTATTTTTTTTTTTTTTCTGACTACAGAAGGTGTCCCCCTTGTGGTTATAGAAAAAGCTGGACTGGCAGTTTATCTCATCTTGTGAAATTTCACACATGGACAAAGACTTTTAGTATTCTGTCTATCCACCTTTTAGTAGCTCTTGCTTCTAAAAGGGTAAACTTTTACTCATACTCATTTCTATCTGAAAGTTAATGCTAAACTCAAAGCCAGATATTCAGTCAGCTGGCTTTAAACTTTTTAACCCCACTTATGATTATTTTTAAAATTCTCTTTCCCTGTGGCTGGTAGTATCGTTTTTCCATGAAGTGGTATCAGAGATTAAATGGTGCTATCTGTCCATTAACAATTTACTTACTGGAGCATGAAAAAGTGATTAAGCATGTGTCTGTTTCAATGCCATGACTGACCATTAAGTTCTCTCAAGTATGCAACCCAGCTTGGCCTTTTCAGCAGCAGTGAGAAAACCAGTCTGAGTCAGCAGGTTCCGCAATGGGCTTCTTTCACTCCTGTTCCCCTCTCTTCGAGCCACAGTAAACACTAAAGTAGTGGGAGTAGACAGTTTTGGTTATTCTTAAGGAAGTATCTTGGTAGAGCTGCTGTTTCTCTGTTGAGTAGGAATTAACTATTTTTCCCCCGACTACTGTGTTAATATATCCAAATATGTTTTCCAAAACTATAGGATTAGTAAAGGTTTTATATGCCACTTTGATAAAATTGCTTTCACAAAAGCAGTTTTTAAGAAGACAGTTGAGCTCTGAGACAGTGGTTTCATAAAGGAAATCCAATTAGACTCTGTCTTAATTGTAGAATTTTTAAAAAAGAGAACAAGGGATGTGAAATATTCCTCTCAATCATCTGTCTTCTGTAACATACAATTCTAGAACTGTTAGGAAAAATGCACATTAGATATCAAAAGTGTTAAAATGTCAAATATTACGGAGAAAAATCTAAGTAATAGTAAATCAGCAAAGTATAGATTTCTACATCTTACTGATTTTACCTCACATGCTACCTCCTCAGGAAAGCCTAACAGTATGATTTTCACCACTGCTGACTTGGTAATCAGGCACATTTCCTATACATACGTATTATAGACTGAATAATTGAAAAATGAAGTGGACATTTAAACAATACCAACTTCTGCTCAAAAGGGATTTGATGCAACTTTATTGAAGGCAGTATTACATAAAAACATATTAAGCCCCGGTGTGTGATGTTCCCCACCCTGTGTCCAAGTGTTCTCATTGTTCAATTCCCATCTATGAGTGAGAACATGCAGTGTTTGGTTTTCTGTCCTTGCAGTAGTTTGCTCAGAATGATGGTTTCCAGCTTCATCCATGTCTCTACAAAGGGGTGGCGGGAGGGGGGAGGGATAGCATTAGGAGATATACCTAATGTAAATGACGAGTTAACAGGTGCAGCACACCAACATGGCACATGTATGCATATGTAACAAACCTGCACATTGTGCACATGTACCCTAGAACTTAAAGTATAATAATAAAAAAAGAAAAGAAATTTTAAAAAACCATATTAAGATACTACTAATAGGAAACCTCATTAACATGGTGTGGTTAGACATATTTTCCCTTTTTCTACCCATTCTTTCTAACTTTTATTCATTGATATATTATCTGTGTGTTTTTAAAAATGTAACAATTTTAAAAATCAAATACAGAGTGTCATGTTTATAAAACACACTATGGAGTATGAAAATTATTTGTTAGAAAGAGGAATATATCTTATTGCCTAATGGCAGAATTGTGTTTCAGGGTACTTGATCTGATTAAGCATCCAGATCCAAGGGTATGCTGAAATAAGTTCTACTGTGTTTGATATTCATACTGAAGCAGAGGATATCAGTACTCTCTTTCACAGCATATTATTTCTTTTGTATCTTAAGTGTATTTTTTCAGAAGACATTAATCATATATTAGTCTGTTCTCATGCTGCTAATAAAGACATATCAGAGACTAGGTAATTTATAAAGGGAAGAGGTACAGCATGGCTGGGGAGACCTCAGGAAACTTACAATCATGGCAGAAGGCAAAAGGGAAGCAAGGCACCTTTTTCACAAGGCGGCAGGCAGGAGAACTGCCGAGCAAAGGGCGGAAAGCCCCTTATAAAACCATCAGTTTTCATGAGAACTCACTCACTATCACGAGAACAGCATGAAGGTAACTGCTCCCATGTTTCAATTAACTCCCACTGTGTCCTTCCCACAACATGCGGCCATTATGAGAACTACAATTCAAGATGATATTTGAGTGGGGACAAACCAAACCATATCACATCATTTTAATAAGTTTTTATAAGGGCGATTTATGTATCAATTTATTCTTTAAACAAATATTGAGTGTCCAATTTGACCAAATCATATATGGAATTTTCTACACAGTATTTTTTGAGCACTGCCAAAAAAAATGCTACATATAAAATGCCCTCTCTCTTTTGCTAGAAATTCCATGATTGGTGAAGTTTCTTGTTACTAAAGTTGTCTTCTTGAGGATTTCTTTGAAGTGGTAATTACTCTAGAAGGTAAGAGTTTTATCAATGAATAAAATATTTAAGAGTATTCCATTTTTAGTGTGTGTTTTCATCTGATGGGAGAAATCAGAGCAAAATGACCACAATGATTGTTGAAATAAAGATGAATTACAGAAAAGAGGGAAATAACCAGAGTGAGGAAGAACATATCACCTGGCTCATTGCTTAACATCCCCAGGCATTTAAAAGTAACTGGCAGTTGAGCAAGCAAGAGACATAGGGAATAGTCTTAAAAGAATAGTGGAAGGAAAAAGCATGTTGCTTTTATGATTATTTCCATGAGTCCTGCTTGTTCAAATCAGTTATTTTTAAATGCCCACTATTCTTTTACCTAGATATAAGCCTGGCCAATAAGTAGGAAAATGTTGTTGTTAGGAGAAGTTCTACAATCACCTAAGACATTGATGTAGTTCCAATTTAGAAAGCAGAATGTCCGGTTCCATATAATAATCACATTAATTTGATATATAGTTAAACCCTTTTCCCTTGACCCTGTTGAGGTTGTCTGCGGCACGAAGGTGGAGGGGATGGTTGTTCTCTCCTTGCCTGCCTGCTTCTACTCCTCCTCCTCTATTTTTGCTAATCCAAGCAGATTGAATGTGGCTGGGGAAGGGAAAGAAGGAATAGAAATAAGAAAAGGCCAGCAAGCTCTTATTCTTTAGTATGATGACTTCTTGGAAGGTAGCAGATGTCAAACACTTTCTTTTATAAAAATTTTCTTGAATTCTTCAGAGACTTCATCACGTAACATTAAATTAAAAATATAGGATGCAAGTAATGCATATCTCTCTGGCTTCCCCTTCCACCTCCAGCATCCTTCTGCTGAGATTTCATTACACATCAAGTGACCCTCACGTATAGAACCTAACATGACCCTCCACCAGCTCCTCTGTGTTAGTGGTCCACATCTAGTCCAAAAGAAGCACTTATCGCATCCTTGGAATGTGCCTGCAGTTGCTCACTTTAGTCCTAAATGCTGGCCTCAGCCCTCCTTTCCTTATTCCTTGCTAACTCAGCTGATAGTACCAACCCTCACCTTTAACGTTTCCGAAGGTAGGTCAAACACTGTTCCCCATATTCCAGAAGACACATTTCAGCCTCTCAAATTTCAAAGCCCCTTGCGTTAGATTCGAGTGATAGCAACAGGGAGTGCTAAGGGGTGCTCTTTATGCGGAATCATCAGGAAAGGCCTCCCTGAAAAGGATACATAAACATAATCTATTGTAAAGATACGAGAAAGCTCACAGCATCCCTGAGAAGAGTGGAGCAGCAGGCTTGGAGCATGGGTAGAAACAAGGACAGGCAGTCAGATCACATCCATCACAGATCCCTGGGTGCTAAAACTTGCACCACAGTTCCTCTGGCATTGGATAATGCCAGTCCTTCCAAATGGCACTATCATCACTGCAGTTCCTGGAAATTGGATGTTGCTGCTGCTCCCACTACCACTGTCAACACAGTCTCAAAGGAAAAATTGTAATACTCATCTGACTAATGATAGTGTGATTGGAATAATATTTTCTCCCAAAGGGACAGCCTGTGAGGGATAATTTCATTTGGATTCATTTTAACACATTTGTTTTAAAATACATAGTCATGTTATATTAGTCACAGTTATACCCTCTCTATGCGTTGGAACCTTTTTAACAGAATGATGGTTGAGGTCAGCATTCTCAATAAAGATTTGTATCCATTAGGACTAAGTTCAGCTGCAAATGACAGAAACTCACAATAAATGCTTTCTAAACTAGATAGTGTTCTGTCTCTCTCTGATGATCACAATCTGGAGATAAGCAATTCAGGGCTGATACAGTGGCTTATAATCACCAGGATTTCTTTTATCTTGATATTTTGTCATTCTTAGTGTACTGTCTCGTGAACCATGATGGCTGCTCAAGTTCCAGCCATCAGCCTGCATTCCATCCAGCAGAAAAGACAAAGAGGGAAGAGAAATAAGCAAAGGAAGTACGTCAGCCATCTTTTAAGTAGGTTTTCTGAAAATTGCCACGTGAGACTTCTGTTTATTTACCAGGCAGAACCTAGTCATGTGGCCTCACTTTATCGTAATATAGTCCTTATTCTGAGCAGATAAAATTGAGGGATCTGTTACCAACAAAATATTGGACTAGAGAATTAGCAGTCTCTGTTAGTTTTTTCTTCTGTTTTGGCTTTGTTGACTGTAGCTATTCTCTTGTGGAGGTTAGGATTGTGCTTTCTCTCCTCTCCAAGTGCTGAAGCTTTCAAATACTTCCTCATGCTGTTTGTAACTTTATACCTATCTCACCCACCCTCTCCCTCTACTCACACCCTTGGTGTATTAGATTATAAGCTTCTGGGGGCCAGATGTGTATCTTCTTTATCTTTTAATCACCTAGAGACTTCATCAATTATTTATCATATATATATATATTTCTCAACATAAGATATTTTCAGTGATTGTGAATTTTAAATTTAGATTTTAAAATACAAAAATACATAAATACATAGGGTAATTTAATAACTAATACATAAATGTTCAGCTAATTATTGTATATTTTTATTTATTGTCTTCAGCACTTTAGTTCATTCATTAAGAGTGCTAACTGTGGGCCAGGCACGATGGCTTATGCCTGTAATCCCAGCACTTTGGGAGCCCGAGGTGGGCGGATCACTAGGTCAGGAGATTGAGACCATCCTGGCTAACACGGTGAAACCCCGTCTCTACTAAAAATACAAAAAAGAAAAAAAAAAATTAGCCGGGCGTGGTGGCGGGCGCCTGTAGTCCCAGCTACTCGGGAGGCTGAGGCAGGAGAATGGCGTGAACCCAGGAGGCGGAGCTTGCAGTGAGCCGAGATCGCGCCACTGCACTCCAACCTGGGCGACAGAGCGAGATTCCGTCTCAAAAAAAAAAAAAAAAAAGTGCTAACTGTGGCTTCTGTGATAGAAATAAGGAGAAACATTGTCTTTCTGGGTTTCAGAAAAAGGAAGTGTCTATAAGTGGCATTACGTTGTCATGGCACAAAGAACAAAGACTGGAGACAAGTTGTCTGGATTCAAATCCCCACCCTGCCACTTACCAGCTGTGTGACCACAGGCAAGTTGCTTAAAGTCTCCATTCCTTCATTTCTTCATCCCATAAAATAGAAATAATAACAGCGATGAATTGTCATAGGTGGTACTCAGCAGTGCATATAATATGAAGCTTATGCTTCAGGGACCCTAAAGACATGAGTTCCTTCTCAGGCCCTCGGAGAAGCCCTAGCAATACATTCACATGGCCATATGCTTGGCAATATTTACAAATACAAGATTTTTAAAATTTGTTTTCTTAATGTAGGCCCCATATTGTATAAGCTTCAACTCTTACAAAACCCAAAGCCTCCCCTGGCAGTTCTGCACTGAGTCAGAGGCTATAAATGACCCTGCAATGTGTGAAAAGTTGATTAGAAAGACTTTAAGGCAGTAGTGCTCCCTCTGGAGAGTGGCCCAACTAAACCAAAGACACTTGGGACATTAGTTTTTAAAATGTAGAAACTTGGTGTAGCTATAGTCAACAATATCTTATTGCACGCTTAAAAGTTTGTTAAGAGGATCAATTTCATATTAAGCATTCCTACCACAACAAAATATATATTTTTTAAAAATGCAGGAGCTTGGGACCTTTACCTCCAGAAAGAGAATCTTTTGGGACAGGTTCTACAAATCTCTTTTTATCACGCCTCTCAAATGATTGTAATGTGCCTTAAAACTTGAACTATTCTCTAATATCTCTTCCATCTCTCAAATTCAAATTTTGATCTATATAATCCTGATTCAAAATTTACCAACTAAAAGGGTATAGAAGAAGTGGAAACCTAACTTCATTTTGCAGAATTTGTCCAGGGAAAGGAATGTTCTGAACTGTTAAAGAGACAGAAACAATGGAGACATAAAGAACTGGGATCTCACTTTTCAGCATGTAAAAACAGCTTCTCTGAAAGAGTTAAGACTTAGAAATCATTAGTTTTCTGTTGGTATATTTTCAGGAATAAAAAATTATGATTCCACTTTCTCCCCCTACTCACAAGCCTAGTGGTAGAGATTATGATAATTCTATTCAGTATGAGATTGTATTAGCCAGATCAAACTATGGTTCTTACAGAGAAAGAAGAAGGATCTAACAGTTACCAGACATCCTACTAGAAGCTAAAAAATCTGGTTGCATTCTTACAACTGTTCTGTAAGAAAAGTGACACTCTTATTTTTATAAATAAGAAAACTAAAGATCAAGCAGACTAAATAATTTTGCATAAAATCACACAGCTAATATGTGACAGGAATTTAAAGCCAGGTATGGCTGAATTCAATGTCTCTTTTGTCTTCTTTAACACTGTGCTGCTTTCAAATAAATATGGCATTAATTTGTGTGTGAGGTGATATAAAAAGCGTGAACCTTAGAAAGCTATAGTAAGATATGCCACAGAACTAATTAATCACCTTTTTTATATCCATTCCTCCCTATGGTAAACTATGTTCTTTAAAATACTATGGTGTATGAGCTAGTGTGCACATGGATGCACAAACATACACACACACACTCTTACACATACACACACACAAGAAAATATGCTTTCTTTTGTAAAATGACTTTGCGACTGATGCCCTGTTTTTCCATACAGTTACATCTAAGGTCAAATAATATACTCCTTTCTTCTTCTCCCACATTAAAGGATATCATTATAATTAAAAGGTTGTGGTTATGATCTTTTATATTCTTAAGTATTTGTGTTTAAACAGCAGTGCGATTTTTGGCTACTACGAATCTCTTCAAAAAATAAGTTGGGTTGTGTTTGTAAGTCAGTGGCTGCTGGTCTCAAATGATGCAGTGACTCAGAATTAGCCTGTATAACGTCATGGTCTTCATCTTGTAGCAGATTAGTGAGCTCATTCATTCTCGACAATATGTGGACTGGGAGGAGACTCATGAAATTTCTAGAGCACTTGACATGCCCAGCACAACTTGTTAAATTATGTCCTTGAGTCCTTTTCACTCCAACAAGAAATTTTGGTCAGGATTCAGCTGATACACTCAACCTCCTTAATCTAAGCAAAGTTAGGGCAGTGTCTTAGTCCATTTAAGATGTTATAACAAAAATCCCATAAACTGGCTGCCTTATCAACAATCAAAACTTATTCCTCACAGTTCTAAAGGCTGGAAATCCAATATCAAAATGCCAGCAAACTCCGTATCTGATGAGAACCTGCTTTCTGGTTTGTAGAGGGTGCCTTCTTTCTGTGTCCACACATGATGCAAGGGGTGAGAGTCTCTCTTGGACTTTTTTTTATAAGGACACTAATCCCTTTAATGAAGACAGAGCCCTCATGATCTCCCAAAGTCACACCTCCTCATACATCACCATGGGGGTTAAGATTGCAACATATGAATTTTAGAGGGAACAAATATTCAGACCATAGTAGACAGCTTAATCTTTGATGCAATAAGTAGTTCACATTTGGGGAAGAGAGCAACTTTTGCCTTCCTCTTTCAATGTTTCATGAGGTTTTGGGGTTTAGTTCTGAAGATTAAATGTTTCTGGCCTCTCTACTGGCACCAGAAAAAAATCAGAATCTAATTTTTTAAAAAAAACAATAAACGTGCACTGTTTTCAGTTTTACAGTTTTTTCTTGACCTGTGTTAGTCCCATCCTGCAGTAAAATCAAGTCACTGTGGAAACCTTATCATAGGTCCTCAGTTAGTTTTCATAGCTATATCAACAGACTGTGGCGTCAGGAAGAAATTACCCTGGTACATTAATTACTGGCCCATGGAATGGGAGCTGAGGGTAGGCAACTGCACAGCTAGTAAGTGGATCACTATGAAGGGACAAACAATGCAAGGGATACTAACTGGGCTTATATTTTTCTCCCAATATTAATGGTTTTTTAATTGTTTTTCACAAATCCAGGAATGTTAAGATGCCAAAGTACCTTGTTGCCGAAGCTGAGATGGAAACACTCATTGTCAATACTTTGGTACTTAGCTTCCCCAGTTAGAGGTAAAACCAGTATTTTAACAGATAGGAGCATGAAAAGCTCACTTACCACCCCTGAAATATTTTCTCTTTCTAATCAAGATAAGAAACTTCTGTGTTTCCTCATCTATAGAATATATAAATACCTACTACTATTATGTCCAAATGAGAATACCTTGAGAGAGAAAGTAATATCCAACCAGATGACCAAGATATAAATTGTTATGAGCTTAAAAAAATGTTTATTTTTTGCCCAAACCAGAGAAAATGCATGATCAGAAAATGAACTGCAAATGAAGAATGTGGATTCAAGCTCTAGTAGAACAATTAATTAACTGTGACTATGCTAAAATATAAAATAATTAGACAAAGACAGTAATTTTAAATTTAGAAGTTGAAGTTACATACAGAAGATACAAATTTTGACAGCTCTTAAATATTGATTTGAAAAAGATACTAATTTAAAATTGAATTTCCACCAAAAAGCTCCAACATTCAGTCAAAAATATGTTAACTGTTTATTCGACAACAGTCACATGTCTAAATCTTTGTACATTCTGAATTAATGGTGTGAATTGGTGAAATTTATATGTTCTCCTGAAGTTTAAAATTAGGTGGTTGAGGCCAGGCGTGGTGGCTCACGCCTGTAATCCCAGCACTTTGGGAAGTCGAGGTGGGCGGATCACCTGAGATCAGGAGTTTGAGACTATCCTGGCCAACATGGTGAAACCCCGTCTCTACTAAAAATACAAAAATTAGCTGGGCGTGGTGGCGGGCGCCTATAATCCTAGCTACTTGGGAGGCTGAGGCATGAGAATTGCTTGAACCCAGGAGGTAGAGGTTGCAGTGAGCTGGGACTGCACCATTGCACTCCAGCCTGGGCAACAAGAGCGAAACTCTGTCTAAAAAAAAAAAAAAAAAACAAATTAGGTGGTTGAAAATGAAATGTAACATCCAGGGAAATTGATATAAATTTCCTTCAGAAAGTCTATCAAAGTATAAAAGTCAAATTAAAAACTTAGGTCTATGAGAGATGTTGGAACTCATCAGATATTGATTTTTCAGAACGGAGAGAGAAATACACTCATATTTATAGAATATTTTACTGAAAAAACCTCAGTGAAAAAACTACCTGAGATTTTTACCAAAGAAAATCATAGACATTTAAATGGACAGCACATTTGACTAGCTAACTCATGTTGCTTTAAATAGTTATTTTTTAAATATTTGGGTTTGTAGATACAAAAATGATTGCATATTGCAATTTGTTAGGACCTTTAGATCTGTAAAGGTCATATTGAGTTTAACCTGCAAACAGGACACAAAAGACACATGGTTCAGCCCAATACTCTGCTAATTAAGGCTCAAATAACAGTTGTCTCACCATGACAGGTAGAACTGCCTTAAACAGGTAACTTGTTTGGTTTTTCAGAAAAATGGTAATGGACTCTGTCTGATTGTGTGTGAGGGCGGGTGGGTGTATCAGCTTGAGTGGAGATATCAATCAGGAAAACTGGGTGAACAAGGGTTTTATCATCCCCAGCCAAGGCATAGCTGAGTATTTTCAGAAAACAGAATAGAGATATTAGAGAACAGGAAGAAAAAGAGAAAAAGAAAGTAAAACAGCTCTTCAGAAACCGTATTACTGACTTTCACAGTTTGATGTCAAAACCTATAGCCAAAGGAGGCAGACTAGAATAATAAAAGTGCCATTTATTTATACAGTACCTTTTTCTGAGAAGTTCTTGATACATTATGGTCATCTGGTTATTCCCTGAGCTTCAGTCCAAATAGCTCCTAAAAGGTACCAAGTCACAACTATTCTGGAAAGTAAGCCACATCAAGCTATGCTAACTAAGAGGTGGCTGGAAACTTGGTTATTCAATGTCTTTGCCTTTATTCCCCATGTTGGTCAAATCTCCCCCTACACACACGTGCACACACACATACACATACACACTACGCACAGGCACACACACTCATATAACTCACACAAAAACACACTCATCTTTATTGAAATTCAGTAGTTCAACTCAAAGGAAAATTACTCATGTGGCTTACGTGTACAAAGTGGAGAAAAATGCTGTGAAGTTCATCTTCAGCCAGAGGAAGGAAAACTTTCTATGCCAAACCTCTGATTTTCTTCCTTCCGCAAAACATCAAGAGTCTTTGGCATTTGGGTGGTGCTTGAAAAGTTGAGGGTTCGTATCTAAGACATTGTTTAAGTGACAATAAATTATCTTCTTTTCAACCGTGTAGGACAAAGAAATAGGGAGGGGGCTGGGAGAAGGAGTAGGTGGATCATTTTACAGACAAATAACCAGAAGCACATAGGATTGAACTGATTTACTCACATGTGTTCAGAAGGTTCTAGAAATAGGGAGCTGCAACACTTCAGCTCTCAATCCAGGACTACAACACAAGGTTTTCTCTCTTGTAAGAGAAACAGTGTTTTCTTCAGATACCATGGTAGTTCAGACTACTAAAAATAAACTGAAAAAGATCACGTTGCCCAGGAAATTTATTATTTAATGGACTTTCTGTTTCTGTTTTCAGAAAATAGTATTAAATGTTTTTAAACATTTAACTTGACAAATAATGCATGACATTGTTGTGGACAGTATTATGTTTGCTATAGGAAAAATGCACCCACAAAACAATCATTCCTGTATTTTCCAGAACATCCTCCCAAAAAAAATTAGAGAAAATCCAATAACTCTTATTCATTGATTTACTGATTCACTCACTGCTTCAAAAATATGCAGTAGGCATTAAATTTGATGCCATAAATAAAGGATAGAACAAGACTCACTATTGAAAGTTGATTGTATCAGAAAAATCTGAAAGAATGATAACTCCTCCTAGATACTCTGCCAATGGCTTTTTGTACTCTCATAAAATTGGAATGACTTCCTGTGGTGTTCAAGGCCCTTTATGATCTATCCCTGAGCTATGCCACCCTCCTTTACTTCTAAATCTCTACCATTTATTTGGCACTAACCACACTTGCTCCCACTATTTCCTCTAAAGCAAATAGGTCAAGTTTCTTCTGACCTCAGGAAATTGCTATTTTCCATGACCTCTGCCCAGACTAATCTTGTCCCATAATGGACTCTCCCTTACTTTATTCAGGTCTCTGGTCAAATGTGATCTGCTCAATGAGGCCTTCACTAAGCACCTTACCTAAACATCCTCTCAGTCATTCTATTTCCCCAAAGCTTGCTTTTCTTTTTTACATGCTTTCTTAGTATCTAACATTAGAAATATATCTTTGTTTATTTTCAGTCTTTCCCAGCTGAAGGCTAAGACTTTATTTCTCTCTCCCTAAATGAATGAATTGCCTCCAGCAGGTATCAAGAATGCCTGATATCCAGCAGGTATGAAGAAGGGATAAAGGTCCGAGGCATCCCTGGGAAACTGAAACAGCACTGCTTTAGTCCTTGGGTCCAGAGTTTCTATAGGCTCCCCTTTGAGAAAGACAAGTGAAAATTGGTTGTTGCAAATTAGATAATATGAGGAATATATTAATAGAAAAGAGTCACAGTTCTGTAATAGACTTTTACTCTTGCATAGAAAAATCAAGAAGTTCCACCACTAACCTCAAAATGCTTTAATTGACTTGAAAAATGATGCTATTTGTCATCATTTATTTATTTTCATGCTTTGTGCCAAAACCATACCTCTCAAAGAAAAAAGTGAGTTTGGGAATCTGTTAAGGTTACTATCTTTCGAACAGAAAACTACTCAGAGCAGACAAATTCTCCCAAAATCCTTTTCTATGATGTGATGCATCATAGAAAGTTATGTTTTTTGGGGGAAAATAGTACTGAAAATAGGAGAATCTAGGGCTTAGGTAATGATCTAAGAGAATGCCCTAGGGTTTATTTCATTTTTTTTCCTAGCCAGTCATTCTAAGATGGAAGTTCTCAAAAGTGTGATTTTGAGACCCTTCAGCAAGTAAAGAGCTTTATTTTGGCAAATGTGGTTATTTTTGTAAAAAATATGTATTTGTGTATTTACATAAACATGTACATGTATGCATGTGTACATGTCTGTGTACATGTATGTATATGTACATGTACATATGTCATGTACATATGTATTTATGTTAATGCATAATGGGTATATTATTATTTAAAAATGAATTAAAAACTAAATATTTAATAAATCCTCAGTTTTAACTTCAAATACAATAAATACCTACAGATATTATCTATATAAGCAAAAGTTTTTTGGGTCCTCAATAATTTTTATAGGCCGGGCGCGGTGGCTCATGCCTGTAATCCCAGCACTTTAGGAGGCAGAGGCGGGTGGATCACGAGGTCAGGAGATCGAGACCATCCTGGCTAAGACGGTGAAACCCCATTTCTACTAAAAATACAAAAAATTAGCCAGGCGAGGTGGCGGGCGCCTGTAGTCCCAGCTACGTGGGAGGCTGAGGCAGGAGAATGGCCTAAATAATTTTTTTATAAGTTAAACTTAAAACAATGAAGACATATTAGTAACCTCGATCACTTTAGTTATATATCTTCACCAGGACTCCAAACAAATAATGATTTATTTTTGCATTTGTTATGTCTTATTCTTTCAGCAAAAGTTTTTAATGTAGACTTGGATGATTACTCCAAACTATTTGCATATACAGTTAAATAAAGCCTTACAAACATGAATTTATGGAAACCAATGAAAAGTTTCACGATCTAACATTATAGCCATGAGCACAAGCTCCCAAACCAAACTGCCTGGATTTACTCAATATTTCTGTACTTCAGTTTCTTTAAGTATAAAATATGAATAATATTAGAACCTAAATCAAAGGGCTTGTAAGATTAAGTAACTTCATACTTAAGAAGTATTCAGAACAGTACTAGGAACATTAATATTTGTTAGTAACTGTCATAGCCAATTTAGTATTGTTAGCTGCTGTTACCACCATTACTGAGAACAGTACCAAAATACTAGCAGGAACTCTGGAAGAAAACGGGGAAGCTGACATTAAAACCTTAGGAAGTAGTGAGGTGTCAAAAAAATAAGAAATTGAATGGTAAAGTTAATCTGGCCATTAAGGTTTCTTTTCTGAGAAACCATTTATGTTTTTGTCCATGAGTAAACTTCCTTTTCTGGTACTTTAACCAGTAATCATGTGATAAGGCTACATTATGCAGATTAAATACATGTCCCAAAGAATACAACAAAGACTGAACTTATGAAAATTAGTATTCACAGGAAAGACAATCTGTTAATTCCTAAGTATATAATCTCCTGATGTTTCCCTAGCCAGGATGCCATATATTTAAAATCATATTCCTAGAGAACAATCGTTCTGACATAGTGTCATGAGAGTCAATGAAAGCCAGTCTTGTAAGGAGATAGTCTATTGAGAGAGGCAGTTCTCAACATTTGCACTACAGAAAGGACAGCAGAGGGAATAATCTTAGCTGGAATGTTCTAGATCATGTAACTTATTTTTCTATTTGCACTATGACTACGATTTGTGGGAGTTACATTTTTGGCAAGTTTTCGATACTAAATGAGTTTATGCCTATATTTATATTGAATATCAAATCATATTAAAATTAGGATCACTAAATCTATTTTTCAAAGTGGAAGAATTTGGTTCGACCTAACAATAAACTTCAAAATAGAGTTATCTACCCAAGTTGCTTGAGGAAATGAGTTCCCCACCACTGGGTGTGTAAAAGGAAAAGTCTATATATTTCTATCAGAAAAAAATATAAGTCCATTTAATTCTGTTTCTTACCCATCTCATTAATACTGTAATAAACAAGCCCACTATCCTTTGTCTTCGACAGCAAGACTGCTCTGTGTGGCAACCCATTTCATATTCTGAACAACTTTCACTCATTTGTTCAACAAATATTTATGGGCCAGACACACTTCTAGGAAGTTGAAATACAGCAATCAACAAAACATGTAAAATGTTTGTCTTTACAAGACATATTATTTGGGGAAAAAGCAGATTAATAATAAATAAGTTAACATTATGTATGTCAGAAACTGTTATGTGCTATGGAGAAAAATCAAGTAGGGGAGAGGGAAAAGGAATATTGAGATGGAGACGAGGAGATGTTAGCTGGTTAAATAGTGAGGGATGGATATTCCCAGAAGCAATTGAAGAGGCAGGAGTGGGGATTTTAGGAAAATTTTACTTGGCCATAGGTTGAAATTTGCTTTCTGGAATCATACCAAATAAGTTTAATTTATTTATAATTAGGTATTTTTCTATGTCTTTCATTTTCCAGGTGGAATATCTTCAGTTCTTTCTTCATTTTCCATGTGCTGTGATTCTTAGGTCCTCTGTATCTCAGGTCTTTTTCCCCTGGACATACCCAGCCAGGGAACACTATGCTCTGGAAACAGAGTAGAATGTGAAAATTGCAACCCTCCCGCCCCCTACCGCCATTCTGACTTCTAACGTGAGCAGCGCTGCTCTCAGGTTACCCTCATGACTTCCAAATCTGAGTTATCTGCCTCCTGTATGTATTATCTGTGCTGTATTATGCTGTATTGTAACTCACCTTAAACTTGACAGTCTCTAGAGAGCATTCTAAGCCATGAGCTCCACAATAACAGTCAGTATATTCTACTTTATCATTGTTCTTGACACATAGTAGGTGCTTCTAGTAGACTTAGTTGCATGAATTATCTCTCACAAATCTAGTAATCCGTAAGTTTAGATTCCACTGATTGGTTATGTTAACTCCATGAGGACAGAAAGTTTTATTATGTTTATTAATATATTGGCAGCACCTAGAATGGGTATGGGCCATGGTAGGCGTTGAAAACACATTTGGGCTGGGCATGATAGTTCCCACCAATAATCCCAATACTTTGGGAAGCCAAAGCAAAAGGACTACTTGAAGCAAGGAGTGAGTTTGAGACCAGCCTGGGCACATAGTAAGCCCTTGTCTCTAAAAAAAAATATTTTTTAACCAAAGATCCTACATTGGTTGAAACATCTTTGTTTCATCTATGAAACAGCTAGATGAGTGTGCAGTGACAACAGATAGGGTTGTGATAATTGGCAAACAATTCTAAAAATTCAGACATGTTAATATAGTGCTTTTATATTTGATCAAGTGTTTGTCATGTGTGTTCTCATGTCATCTCCAACTCCCTGGAGTAAGGAAGATGGAATTTTTCATTTCCATCTTATAAAAGGGGCAATTTTACGAAGCTCACAGAGATTTAAGGAATAATTTGAGACATAGAAGTTGTTAGGCTTAAATCCACATCTTCCAATTCAAGTTTTTTTCTTTACTCCACAATATGCGTGTGTAAGTTTACTGCAAGGTTGTCATATAAAGTGGACATTTTCTTATATGAAAGTCAGAAGGTCACCTTTGGCAGCACTTGGCCTTCCATACCACTTTGATTCCTCCACTTCCATGCCCCATGTTTACAATTCCCCTGGTTCAGACATAGGTCATGTTTGTTCATAGTCAACCACAGTCTCCTCTTCTCCTCCTTTCACAAGCAGGAAGAGTTCTCTATCCTAATGTGATTGATGTCCTGCCTTTTACATCTATTAGATGATGCATTGTAGCTGGATGAACATATTTTAAACTTCTTACTTCTTTAAGATTTGCCAGCATGATATAGAAATATATGTTTTGAAGTTTTGTCTTAGAAAGTTTTTATTAAAAAATGGACCTTGTCCTATCTTGCCAAATGTAGCTGATGTTTTCACTATTTGTAATTTCAAAAAAAATTGTTTCCATTTATTGCAATTGCATTAATCATTTCAGATTTCCTGTCAACTTTATTTCCTTGGGTTACATGAATAGGGTATTTCCAGACAGATGCCTGAGGTCAGTAACTTCTTATTTTAATGAGGGGTGTGCTTCCTCTATATGACTGATGGAGAAACATTATTTTTAGGCAGCAAAAGCAAGTCAGTGTGCTTAGCTTACGGTTTATTACTGTCTCACTCCATAGGATCAGGGGTGGGAGGTAGTACGCCCCTATTTCACAGGGACTGAAAGTGTGCTAATGCCATGAGAGTTTAGACATTGATGGATGAGGTAATCTATTCCAACCTCATATGGTGATAGAGAATTAAGAAAGATGTTTTCTGTGTGATTGTCACACAGGCTTGTCAGGTAGGACTTTCAAGGTAGAAAAGAAGGAAATGCAGCTGAGGTGGAAAAGCAGTGGTCAAGCAGTTAAAGAACGGACACTGGAGTAAAAAAATCCTGGGTCCACAACACTGCTTGGAGCTGAATGACATGAAGTTTTTTCTTCCCTATAAAATAAAGTTATCAATACTTATGTCAGAGGGTGGTTCTAAAGATTAAATTGCTTAATATGTAGTCTCCATTAGCAGTGGCAGAGGTTTGCTGTTTCAGAAACTAAGCCTTCAGTGAAAAGCTTCCAGCAGCCACTTCAGTGTAAAATCAGCAGTTTCATAGATGATAAAAAGCAGCAAGTCTTCCCATTTTAAAAGTTGGGTTGTAGAGCTCATAGTAATAGCAAAACCACTTATGTGTTTGTAATCTGTACCGTGAGATTTAAGAGAAGAAGATACAGTGGTATGTGTTACATTTAAGTGACAAGGATCTATTTTATTTCCACATTGAAAATTGATTGTTTAATTTGGCAATTAAACAATTGTTGATTGAAAACACTTCCCTAATTATAAAAGATAAAATTTTAATTTTATTTTTATTGTTAATTGTGAAAAAATTAAGTCTTAATGAAAGTAAATAAAGTAGAAAGAAAAGATTATTCAAAAGCCACCATCCAGAAGTTGACAAACATAGGTATCAGTTGAGGGATAGTCTTTTATTTTTTTCTATACATATATCTATAGCTATACATATAAAATTATTCTTTTTACAAATATAGGATCTTATTATATGTAATGTTTTATAACTTGCTCTTAACACAATATGTGTTTATGTTAATATAGATCTATATTAATCAATACTTCATTCTGTTCATGTCAATATAGATTTACAATCCCTTTTTTTTGTTTTTGTTTTTTTTTAATTATACTTTAAGTTTTAGGGGAAATAGGAACACTTTTCCACTGTTGGTGGGACTGTAAACTAGTTCAACCATTGTGGAAGTCAGTGTGGCGATTCCTCAGGGATCTAGAACTAGAAATACCATTTGACCCAGCCATCCCATTACTGGGTATATACACAAATGACTATAAATCATGCTGCTATAAAGACACATGCACACGTATGTTTATTGCGGCATTATTCACAATAGCAAAGACTTGGAACCAACCCAAATGTACAACAATGATAGACTGGATTAAGAAAATGTGGCACATATACACCATGAAATACAATCCCATTTTTAATGGGTTTCCATGGTTATCATAATGTCTTAGCCTAGTGTTGGACATTTATATTGTTTTCAGTAATTTTTGCTATAATAAATAATGCCGTTTTGAACTTCCTTGCCTTTATATTTGTGCATACTTTTCAATTATTTTCTTAGGATAATTTACTTCTTGTATAATTATTCTAAGGCTATGCTTATTAAAAATTTTATAAAGTTTGCTAGATTGCCCTACAGAAAAACTATTTTGATTTAAACACAATGGGAAATTTTTAAGTTTTCCCAAAGTGTAGAGCTTTAATTGAAAGACACTGAGTTTTAATGTTGTTATCCAAAGGGAAAAAGATACATTAAAATGTGGATTCGTTCCAGAGAAAATAAGAAGAGTATGCAGAAAAATAGGGAAAGAGTGTGCATAAGTAGAATTCAGTGAAAGTAATAAAACAATGTTCAAACTGAACTTTAGGGAAACCAAATAGTCGATGAGAGAAAGTTCTTTTAAAAATCCCAGTTAATAATGATAAAGTAATTACAGTTTTAGGATACGAACATTTTGAAATCACCAAGGAAATAAAGGATTAGGCAATAATTAGCAACGGTTGCTGAAACCATTTGATAGGAAGGTTTATAATAAATGAATCAAGTTGACGATACCTGAACACATTGACAATTTTAGCAACACCGAGTGTAAGCAGACATTATTTTCTTTTTGATATGACAAAATAAAATATATATACAGAACCAAATCCATAATGCATTCAATAGCTTATAAACATATATAGGAAAGACAGGGGACAGAGAAATCCATGAAAAGAAAACACAGAAATGCAATCAGCAAATTCCAGAATGTGTGAAACTTGATGGAACAAAAACTTGATTTCCTCCAACATTAAATTGCAAAAAAATAAAAATAAAAAGGATGAGGGAGTGGAATTTATAAACATTGTTTTGAGTATTATTCTGTTTTCACGTTGCTATTAGGAACTGCCTAAAACTGAGTAATTTATGAAGAAAAGAGGTTTAATTGACTCGCAGTTCTTCAGACTTAACAGAAAGCATGACTGGGAGGCCTCAGGAAACATACAGTCATGATGGAAGGCAAAGCAAGGACCTTCTTCACATGGTGGCATGGGAGAGAAAGTGAGGAGGGAAGTGCCACACACTTTTAAACCATCAGAACTCACTATCATGACAGCAGTATGGGGAAATTCAACCCATAAGCCAATCACCTCCCACCAGGCCTCTCCTCCAACATGTAGGTATTACAATTCCATATGAAATTTGGCTGGGGACACAGAGTCAAACCATATCATCATGTATGTTTAAAAAGCATTGCAAACATAGTTAATGCTTTAATGCTACTTGAATCATTATTCTTTCAAACCAACTGCACACACACTGTTAATGAGACCATCAGGGATCTTTGATGAGATTATGGAATTATTATTAACTTTTCAAGTGTGGTAATATTTTTGCACTTATGAAATACAGACTTCTTTTAGAAGCATATATTGAAATATTTACTGATGAAATAATATTATATCCAGGATTGGCTTTACTTTTATTTTTGATTTTCTTTATTTATTTTAAATATAGAGATGGGATCTTGCTATATTGCCCAGGCTGGTATAAAACTCCTATGATTAAACAACCCTCCCACCTCGGCCTCCCTGATAGCTGGGATTATAGTCGTGAGCCACCACACCCAGCCCAGGATAGGCTTTAAAGTCATCGAAGGTGAAGGGTGAAGAAGAGACCTAGATGCAACAAAATTGAGCACCAGTTGACAACTGGTGAAGCTAAAGATGGGTATATGGGGTTTGTTCCACTATTCCTTCTACTTTGTATATGTTTGAAATTTACTATGATAAAAAAGGAGGAAAAAAGTATTTAAACATAGATTACTATATAATTAAGATTTATGCACACTGGGAATACACAAAATACAGAAAAGAAAAGTAACTTTTAATTAAGCAGAAATTTAAAATAGAAAATTGTAATAATCTAAAAATTATTCGTGTTTCAGAAGGCGCTTAAACTTAATGAGCAGTGCTAAGAATTATGTAGAAAGACATAAAAAGTCTTCATAATTAAAATAAACTAAGTAATTGTCAATTAGAAGAAACTGTTTAAATGGACAAAGTCTGTATTTCTGTCAAGGCCAATAATAGTAATATGTAGAATATACATAAACACCACTAAACGCCACTTATTTTTAAATACGTAAATGCTTACTAAAGTTAGTAATATCTCAAAATTATTTTTCCAGAGAAAAATGAATGAGTATACTTTGTACATGATAAAATAATTGTCAGTAGTGGAGGGAAATAATAACATTTCCATGTCATCTTGTGTGTAAGGTATAATGTAGATCAAATTAAAATAAATGGGTATATTATGTGTAGGAAGCATTGAAACCAAAAGATTAAAGACAGATTTTATATCATAATATCTCAACGTTTAAATGGGTAAAAGAGACTGAAATCAGTTCAACATTCTCATGTTATAGACAACCAAACTGAGATCTAGGAAGCTGAAGTGATTTGCTTAAAGTTATACCCATATTTAATAGTGAATACATTTGGCTTATTTATATGCAGTCTTATGATCATGCATGATACAATTCTTTACTCCAACTTTGTTGTCAAAAATCACTTTGTGAAGATTGCAAAGGTGGTAACCATAAAATTTAATATCATTAATGTAATAGATAAAGATGGTGAACATACTAGTGAATGCAAAAGTGTTACAGAAAACCACCATTGTTTTCTTTGGGAAAAGAGGAAATTAATTGGGATTTAATTAAAGTGGACGGCGTTCTGACAGGAATAACAAGACAGACACTATGCAGTTATTTATGCGAATGTCAAATAGAAAGACATACTATATGACCTTTAATTAAGAAAGAAATTGTCTCTAAAAGGAACAAAAAGGCAGCAAATCATTATTCTGTAGAAGGACCATAAAAGGAGACAACAATAGCAGCTGCCAATGTTTTTAATTGAGAGAAAGATAATTTAGAGGAGTGAATAAAATTGTTTTGACTTTTGTCCTCTCTCCATCTGTACTGAATAGCAGTTAATAGCACTGTCACCCCCACCACCCCCATCAGAAGCAGCTCTATAGGGTAGTGCTTTATGGGGCAAATCGTTTCCCTATGAGATGCTCCTTTAGTAACAAAATTGAGTTCATATACATCAGTGCTCCAACACACTCTCAGCTGTATGCAAAAGGACAGCATTTTCAGATAGGCAGCTTGGGGTTAATAGTGGAGTCTTTGGACAGGTAAAAATTGAAGCTGAGCAACCCTTCTGGGAGTCAGATCCATATGCTAAGGGGCATCATAAGCACTGTGCTCTAACCAGCTTAGCCTCCAGCCAGCCTTGGGGATCCTCTCTGGTCCTTTCTACAGAGGCTTTAATTAACTGTCCCCCTGGTGTGCACCAGGTGGGATTTCACTCTCAAATTAATCCATCTTTTAAAGCTCTATGTCACTTCTCTTCCATTCTCTGCACATTTTTTTTTTTTTTAGATAACTCATTCCTGTAAGGTATTTAATTTACTAATCTCAATATCTGGGCACTTTTATATTTAATGCTGTCCTGGCTATTTCTAATGAGTTGATGTCAAGTAATCATATATAGTTTTTCAGGTGCATAAATATGTGAATGAAAAAATTAAGCAGCATGTATTGGAAATACAGAGTCCAAGTCGCAATTTTCAGCATCTATGCTCCTTAGGGAGAAAAAAGACACATTCAACAAACCAACATGAATTATTAGGTATTACAATATGCACAGCATGGGCCTGGGTACTGTGTAATGCAAGAGGGTAAAGAATCATATTTCCTGTCATTACAGAGCACTTTATCCTTATTGCACTACAAGATCCTCGTAATATAGAAAGAAGCAGATTAGCACCCTCAATTTGCAAGGGAAGCAAGGCTCAGAGCAGTTGTGGACTTACCAGCACCTAATTAGTAGCAGAACTGAAACTACATATTTTCTTTTCATACACCTCAGACTTATGGCAGGCAGCTGACCATCTTATTGGATGTAAAAGCTGTAGAGGACCTTTAAGACATGTTTTAATAATATGCTTGAGTGTAGCCCCCGTGAAGCTTCTTTGCTGCCCCAGCTTCCTGACGGGTATATCGTTCCAGAAAATTTTCCATCGCTTTTGATTGAAAGAGCCTCATTTTTGAAATTGACTTAGTCCTATTTATTGTTAAATGTCAATGTCATAATCAATTCAAATTTCTTTCCCAACCCCTGCCCTTGCCACAGTGGACTATATTTCTTTAACTCTAGAGAGTTATAAATGTGAGGGTATCAATTCCTTCGGACTCAATTTCCCCCTTGTTTTAGTCCATTTTGTGCTGTTATAAAAAAAAATACCTGATACTGGGTAACTTATAGAGAACAGACATTTATTTTCTGATAGTTATGGAGGATGGAAAGTCCACAATCAAGGTGCTGGCATCTTGTGAGGGCCTTCTTGCTGTGTCCTCACATAGCAGAAGCCAGGAGGGCAAGAGAAGACAAATACTGTGTCCTCACATGGCAGAAGGGCAGAAGAGAGAAAATCCACTCCCCAAAAGACCGTTCTATATTGGTGTTAATCCATTCATGAGGGCAGGGTTCTCATGACCTAAACACTTCCAATGCATCCCCACCTCCCAATGCTGTTGCATTGAAGATAAGTTTTCCAACACATTTTATTTTAAAAATAAATTTTAGGGGACACATTCAGACCATAGTACTCCTTTTATAAAAAAAATACGCTATCGCACCTTATTCTGAAATAAAATTACGAATATAACATATTCCATGTATATATATTTAAAATTCTTTATAATGACCTAACTATAATATACAAGGGAAATAAATGGTAACATTTTATAATAAATTAATACGTTACTTAATGTATAAACACTCAGATAGAACCACATTAAAAGAGATGATGTAGTAATCAGATGCTTGTTCCGTTATGTAGAACTACCCCAAAGGCAACAGCTATAAATGCTTGCTAACAGGCAACATTGCCATCAGTGAAGTGATTTTTATCAAAATGGTGAAAAACTTTTGTTAAATTCCAAGTAAAACAAAGTACACTTTTTCTTCAATATACACAGTAGTTATATTCCTGGAAAAAATCAGTGTAAATGTAAGCATGCCAAAAATACTATATATATGTAATAGGTTCCTCACCTACATGAATGCCCTGTAAAACACTTGAAAGCTATAAGGCATGAAGGACAATTGTCTATGGTAGGAGACTGTCCCATACATTGCAAGATGTGTTGTATCCTTGGCTCTAGTCAAATAAATATCCGTAACAACTTTCGTATTGTCATGACAACCACAAAATACCCCATGAATTTTAAAATTGCCCCCGAGGGAGTGGTACAACCCTAGTTGACAACTTCTTCTCTAGAGATTTGGAAAGAAGAGAGATATTATCTACCCTCTCACCTGCCCTTTTTCCTCTGTGCTTCTATAGTGTTCTGGCACAGCTGGGGGTGGGAGAGGAGTAAGGAGAGAACATCTCTTGTGGCAAGGTTGCAGCTCCTTCATATTGGCACCTGCTTCTGATCAATCTCATTTATTATCTAATCAGTGTGGTTGGATCAAATACTCAACTGTCCCCACTGAGATGGACTCTTTACTCAGCATCTCCTCCAGGCACTGGGGGAACTTACATGTGACCAGATTATTCTTATAGGTTGACCCCCACCAACTGGTGGCCTCACTCAAAATACATCCTGTGTCCTATGGTAGAGTCCTTGGCAGGCCTGCAGTTCCAATGTCATGCCCCCACCACATCCCCACTTCTCATACTGTTTTAAATACCTCTCCGGTGACAAACCCCACACCACTCCATTCCTCCTCTGTAGTCTTTCACCAACTCTAGGGGTATATGATACAGAAGAAAGCTGGAAGCTAAGATTGGGAAACAGATGCCAGTCTCCCCTTCTTACAATCTTTAAAGCAATTCTTTTGGAACCTCTTCCCTTTACCTCAAAGAGGAGAAACAAATGGGTCCTCTCCTTCACAACTCCTAATAGAGTGCACAGTAGACTGGGTCTAATTGTTGTTTTGCTTATATGCCACAATGGAGACAACTTAACTGCAAACAAAGAGGTAGAAATGAAGGAATCTTTTAAAGTTATGAAATGCATTGTCTCTATGCTAGAATTCAGCCAGTGCTGTTTTTGTTTACATTGGCTACCAATATTTCTTCTTTAGGGAATCTCTCTGAACCTATCTGGTTCAGGGAACTGCCTGAAATATATATGTATGTATCCTCTTTTGGCCAGGTGTGGTGGCTTAAGCCTGTAATCCCAGCACTTTGGGGGGCCGAGGTGAATGGATCACCTGAAGTCAGGAGTTCAAGACCAGCCTAGTCAATATGGTGAAACACCGTCTCTACTAAAAATACAATAACTAGCCTGGCGTGGTGGCATGCACCTGTAATCCCAGCTACTCAGGAGGCTGAGACAGGAGAATTGCTAGAACCTGGGAGGTGGAGGTTGCAGTGAGCCAATATCACGTCACTTCATTCTAGCCTGGGAAACAGAGCGAGACACCATCAATCTGTCTCTCTCTCTCTATATATATATATGTGTGTGTGTGTGTGTGTGTGTGTGTGTGTGTGTGTATCCTCTTTAATCCTCCTCCCTTGTCTGTAAGTCTGAGAGTAATTTAGAATAGCATATCAAGAAGGGATATGGGCAAAAAAAGAACAAGATTCCACCAAGCAATCTGAAAAGCAATCTGGTGGATAATTCTGGTCATTGTGGCAATTACTAATAATCACACAGGAGACCCCAGACAAGGGATAGCAATGAAAGTAAAACGATGCATAGAAAATATGAGTTAATTTGTTTTTAATCTTCCAGTTGTCAATTCTCCCCTTAATAATTAAGTTAGAAGGAATTCTGCTAAATTTTGTATGACAGAGAGAAGTGAAAAAGGGCAGAAAATTTAGTAACTGTAAGGCTAATTGTTCTATAGTGGAACTAAGGCGATTCTTTAGAATGAAGCAGATATCACCTTGATCTTAGGAAAAACAAAAGCAAAAAATTAATTCCGACAAGTTCAACACGGACTCTGCTTATCTTGCAGCCGCCACTGACACGCCTTTCTCCCTCACTGGCTGCGCGCATTAGAACCTCTGACCTTTCAGTTCCTCAACTGCATCTCATCTCAGGGCCTTTGTGTCCGAAGCTGCTTTTGTCCAGGGCTGTACTGAACTCACTTCACTCCCTCCTTTCCTAGCCAATGCTTAGTTACCTTTTGGAGCTTTACAGAGTCTACTAAAAAAGGTTAGCTCTCTCTCTTAGAAAACGTCTAAGCCCATTCTCTGTGTCTTCTTGCTGCCACTTACCACAATGTTAATTAAAAACTAAATTGTGTAATTTGGTTAGTTTTCTTCCCCACGATGAAAGCCCCATTTTTTTTCACTGATAATTCCATTGTGTCTAACACAGGACCTTGCTTAGTGGTCACTCAAAAACTACTCAATAAACAAATGAGTGAACAAATAATTTTTATCTATCATAACACAGCTAGCAGGCAACTACCAAAATTCAAGTTTATTCCCACAAAACTCAAGCTCATTCCTGCTGTTTTATTTTATTTTATTTTATTTTATATTTTATTTTAGACTGAGTCTCACTCTATCACCCAGGCTAAGGGCAGTGGCGTAATCTGGGCTCACTGCAGCTTCAAACTCCTGGGCTAAAGCAATCCTCCCACCTCAGCCTCTCAAGTAGCTAGGAATACAGGCATGCACCACCACATCTGACTAATTTTTGACTTTTTTATTGAGATGAGGTCTCACTAGGTTGCTCAGGCTGGTCTCGAACTCCTGGGCTAAGCGATCCTCCCACCCAGGCTTCCCAAGGTGCTGGGATTACAGGCATGAACCACCATGCCCCACCTGCTCTGATCTTCTCTAATATGAGATACTGCCTCTCAAAGAAAAAAAAAAAAAAAAAAGATTGCCAACTTGTCAGGAAATTCATTAGGTATTTTTCTAACACTAGGATTCATATATAAATAGAATGTTATTTATTTAAATAAGTTTACTTAAATTTATTTAGTTATAGTTGATTAAGAATTAAAAAGTATTAGATTTATTTAATTAAATGTAGGATTTTATGGCTGGGCACAATGACTCACGCCTGTAATACTAGCATTTTGGGAGGCCGAGGTGGGCGAATCACCTGAGGTTAGGAGTTTGAGACCAGCCTGGCAAACATGGTGAAACCCCATCTCTACTAAAAATACAAAAATTAGCCAGGTGTGGTGGTGCATGCCTGTAATCCCAGCTTTTTGGGCGGCTCAGGCAGGAGAATTGCTTGAACCCAGGAGGTGGAGCTTGCAGTGAGCCAAGATTGTGCCACTGCACTCCAGCCTGGGCGACAGAGTGAGACTCCACCTCAAAAAAAAAAAAAAAAAAAAAAAAAAAAAAAAAAAGGATTTTACTTTAAAATGAGAGGATAAACATCGAAAAATCTAGCATATTCTTTCCATTTTATAAATATATCTTATAATGTCAAGTACTCTTAAATCAACACTAGATTTCTTATAACGATGAATGTATAGTGTTTTAGTTTGTGTCAGATTAAGAGTGTCAGAAAGATGTCAAAAATACACATGAAAAATCAAACAATTTATTTTATCTTTGGACTTGTTATCTAACAAATAAGACTGCCTTTAACAAAACAATGTTCTTCTGAATATATATGATCAAAAGACAAAAAGACTTGATTAAATGTTACACATATATTAGATTTCCTTCACTGGTCTTGTATATTTCTGAAATAATAGTAAAATCAGTGGTAGTTAAGGGAAGTAAGAGGCTCTTTATAAAATCCATCCTTTGTCAGACTTAGCTTTCACTCACAGTAAATTTAAATGTCTGGTGGTTGTGCAGGGGCGCGGAGTGGGCAAGGGTTTTTCACCTCCTCCTTACTTGCAAGTCAGTTCTATGTCATAGAAAGAAGACCGGATATTCTCAGATTACTATAATCTGTTTTAGAAACACCAGCACACCAAGGGGGACAGGCAGTGGGAGCAGTAAATCCACGTTGCAAAGGATCAGGGGGTGCATTGTCTGTAGAGAAGTTAGGCACAATAATAAAACCAACGAAGGGTCTGTCTGCTTTTTATTGCTACCATTCATCATCTCAGTGGTGAAATATCCTCTCTGCCTGGTACAGCAGACTAGCACCCTCCATCCCCACCTTGATATGCCAGTCTTAAAAATGATTTTTTTCCTATAATAGTAACGACTTTATAGAAATTATATGTGTTCCACTTGAAACCATCCAGAGTGATTCCTCTCAAAATGAAAACTCAGTACTTTTTTAAAAGATTGAGCTGAGCGGTAATAGGATTCTGCTAAGAATTGGGCCAAAGAAAAAAATGGCTATATTCTTCCTTTTCGCCCTCAGTAGTTGTTTAGAGTCCTTTTATGTGAGTCTCTGGTCTCTTTATCCTTGGTCATGCCCACTTTAAGCACATCTCAGACACACTGTCAAGATTTACCTTCATAAAGTACATATCCGGCCATAGCACTTACTTCTTGAAAAATCCTTATAGTCAGTCAGGTGCGGTGGCTCACGCCTGTAATCCCAGCACTTTGGGAGGCTGAGGTGGGCAGATCACCTGAGGTCACGAGTTCAAGACCAGTCTGGCCAACATGGTAAAACCCCATCTCTACAAAAGATATAAAAAATCAGCTGGGCATGGCGGTGCCTGCCTGTAATCCCAGCTACTCGGGGAGGCTGGGGCAGGAGAATCACTTGAACCCAGGAGGCGGAGGTTGCAGATCATGCCACTGCATTCCAGCCTGGGCAACAGGGCGAGACTCTGTCTCAAAAAAAAAAAATTAAAAAATTAAAAAACACTTACAGTCTGAATTTACCTGTAAGTCTAAATTCCTAGAGGCCATGGAGAGTGTCTAATTCATTTTTTTAATCACCACAGAACTTAGTTCATGGCTCTGAATGGAGTAGTCACTCCCTATTTGCAGCTGGAATGACTTAAAAATTAAACCAGTAATCTGCTACAAAATATAAATGATTACCCTATAAAGTAGCATGTTCCATTAAATTGCATCATTTATTCAACAGATATTTATTGATCTATCTGTTACAAGTGAAGTATGCACTTTGCTGGGTTGAATAATTTTCTATCCAAGCTCTGCTTTTCCTTGAGCAACATTCAGAGATTTTTATTTTTCTTTTTACAAAAGAAACAATAAGAGAAAAATTAAATCCTTTCTTAAGATCCATGCGATACATAATTCATATATCTATTTTAGGCTTCAAATCTGATATCATTCATTTCAAAAAAGCACAGTATATGAGTTGTAATCTGCTTTAGGCCCTGAGTCTCCAAGTAGACGTGAAAAGAAGTATACAAGACTCTGCAAATAAAACACCATTGACGTTAAATAACATTTACAAAAACAAGAGGTCAGCTATGATTTTCATGGGTATTTGCAAATTTGCAATTGGTGATTTTTCAATAATTAAATATTTGGCCATATTTACAAGCCATGTATGCGAATGAGTATGTGAGTTTGTGTAAGAGTGTGTGTGTGTTGTGTATAGTATAATTTCAGGTAACAATTCAGGAAAAAGGAAAAGGAGGTATGATGGACCCACAGAAAGCAGCAATGGGACCCATTAAGTTACACATACATGATTCCCATGGCCTCCCCCAACACTGCCCACCAATGCTGTTGACTTTGCGGCAAGAGGTTCACCCACCAGAGCTTACTTATAAAGTTGGTCATCCAGGTGCACTAATAAGATGCTATAATATAAACCAAAGAGGCACTCAGAATTCTTGTGTCAACTGTGCCTTAGAAGGAACGGTTATTTTTATGTGCAACCCCTGGTGGCAGTCTGTCTTTTTGAAACAACTCTTGGATGTATTTAATATGAATATGCTCCAAAACGCGGTGGTACAAGTCATATGGCCATGCCTCTGCTGCTGACCCTGATAAAGTCCGATGGCTTTGAGGCAGGAATTCCTAAAAACAAAATAAAACTCAGTACAGGGCAGAAACAAATTTTCAAAACAAAAAAAAGATATACTGTCCTATATCATTTTATCTGTTTGGGACTCTCAAAAAAGGTTTGGTGGTGTCAACAGGAAATCTTAATTCAAGTCTCTGCAGAACTGACCACCTAAACTATTACTTTCCCTAAACCTCTCTATTCCATTTTTCCCACTTTATGAGCTTCATAGCAGTTTCTCCATATGACACCCTACAATGTGTTAATTTGTTTATTTTGCTTGTTGCCTGTCATTTTTTCACTAGAATGTGAGTCCCAGGAGAGTAGAAACTTCTACTGATGTTTTCACTGCTGTCTCTCCAGTGTCTGAGACAGTGCCTGGTCCGGAGTCCATCCTTATAAATATTTGTTGAAAAAATCCATAAAGAAATGAGTGAACAAATGAATTCATGGCTACTCTCAGCTGTGTTTTATTTTTCTCTGTTCTACCCAGCTTTTTTTCCTTTAATAAGAGTTGCTTGATGACCAACGTTTGACATAATCAGGAAACTTACATATTCCTTGAATCTTGAAAAATAATAAATAAGAATACAAGAATAATGCTTATAAACCCCATGCCTAGTGAACCCGTCTTAATAGAGGAAATAAGAGATTCTCTGACTTAGTCACAAATTGGTCCAAATAAGAGCTTATAAGTAATTCCTGAGATAACTGACAAAGGGTTAGTTTACAAACTCAAGCCTGAGGCTCAGTCAGATTGTTGTCTCTGTGTGGTTCCTCCTCCTGCAATGTCACAGACAATCTGTCTGTCATCGCAGAGCAGGTGGCCAGGCAGAACACCGGTGTAGATATGGTGACTGTGTCAGCTAACCAGAGCCTGCACTGCAGCTACAAAGAGATGATTGCTATTAAGTTGCAATTTGCACTGGAGAGAGGCCAAAGAGTTTACCCTATCACCGGAATCCTTCTTTCCATCTACACCAGCCTCCTTACAGGGGACGATACATGTTCTACTAATTCATGTCCCATGCACCAAAAACTGCTCTAGATGCTGAGGAATAAATGTTCAAGTAGAAGGGGGCCCCATAGTAATGGACTGGACTTTCTAGATCATATCCTCCAATCTGCTTATGTCAGGTGAATTACATTACCTGCCCCTTAGGGACTCAAAAAGGCCCTTAAACGTTTGTAAGTCCTCTTAAATTTCCCAGAAAAGTCCTCATTTTTATATTCTATTAATAGTGAAATTTGATAGAGCAGCAGAAAAGAAACTGAGTTGTGCCAGATGTAAAAGAGCTTTATCACTTGTCTTTGCCACAAATTAGCTATTTGACCTTAGGTCAGTGGTTTTCAGCCCTGGCTGAATCATAGAACCATCCCAAAAAACTTGAAAACAAAACAAAACAGTGCCCAGACTCGACTTCTGACCAATAGAGACAGAATGTCTAAGGGTAGGACCCAGCTTTCAGTATTTTTTTAAATAACCCAGCTGATACATGCGTACAGCCAGGATTTGGCAAATCCCTTTGTACTTTCTTTCTCAGTCTGTAAAATGAGAGTAACCATAGCAGCCCCAACTAGTTCACAAGGATTTCTTACATAAAAATTAAATTGGAGGTGGCAAAAAATGTTAATGTCTATACAAACAATTTATCCTTTGTTTTGATAAAGACATTCTTAGGAATGCTGAAACAAACCCAAAGGTGACTTTTGTGTGACTGGATAATACTTTTAAAAGAACAGGAAAATAGAATGCAGTTTCTAAGTATTACTTGTTTGTGATTACTAAGGATTCTTTAGGTCACACTGTATGAGTCTACATTTTTAAAGAGACGAGAGCATACAGTTTCATTATTTCCAGACACTTCCAGTAGTAGCAGAATCAGCATCATAAAAATCATGGATTACAACACCCATAAGTTTAGTCTATTTTCCCCTTAGGTTTCATCTTCAAGGGCTACTGTCTGGGCATTGTGGTAAGCACTAAAACAGTGGCAGCTCTCAGAAGAGTCTAATCAGTGACCAGCAATTGAAGATACAGCGAGGGAGATATATATCATAAACGGTGCCTTGGAAAAGAGATTTATGAAAAAGGCTGAAGTGTAATCTCGCAGGGACATTGCTTCTGAACTGGATTGTAGGGAACAACTGCCTGGTACAAAGCACCCCAGGGAGCTTATCTTGAGCCCCTATTTGATGAAGAGTCCTGGAATCAATGTTGAGGAAAGTGTGTTGTGTAAACTTAGTGAAGAAGTTTACGCCCTACAGAAAAAGTTCCCAGTTAATAAAATTAATGTAATGTGACAATCAAAATTTTAGTTGTAGCAGGATTTGCATAAAATGGCTGTCTTTGAAATTCTACCCTCAGTTTATAATAGAGATAAGATCAAATTGATACCCAGACATAAGGGAACAGAATTATTGTGAAGGAGAGAAGAATTCATTGCCTCTTTTAATCAATCACTAACCACACTATGTACTTACAAAATCAGAAAGTTCACAAGCAGCTTTTTTCATTACAGAGAGGAAAAGTACTCTCTTGATGTAGAAATGTATATTTTTCTGGATTATTCATTGCATAGAACTCTGTATAACAAAAACAACAGCATAATCAATATCAATAATTGGATGACCTGATTATGTAGAATCTAATTATATAGAAATTTTAAAATTTACATTGACATCATGTTTATGAAACTTTACCAGTAATAATAACAGCAATATCATTTGCTGAGCAATTACTATGATCAGGAACTATGCCAAGCATCCTATATACATTTTATCCTTCCCACAGCACCTTGAGGGAGAGTTTATGATTCATGTTTTCCAAACAAAGATATTGAGATTTAAGAGGTTAAGAAGCTTCCCCAAGGTCACACAGCTGGATCTGAGAATCTAACACAGATATTCTGACTCTAAAGCCCTGGCTCTTAACCAATCTGCTATTATTTTCTGACCTCTAATTAATAGCTCTAGATAATGATTCTGCCATTGAGTTACCATTGATAAAGTTGCAGGATAGAGACTACATATTTCCTTAATTTAATAAGGGGCAGAAATGAAAAACAGAAGTCTCAGGATTTTGTACAAACCCAATTCTTTTTTTTTTTTTTTTTTTTTTTTGAGACGGAGTCTTGCTCTGTCACCCAGGCTGGAGTGCAGTGGTGTGATCTCTGCTCACTGCAAGCTCCGCCTCCTGGGTTCACGCCGTTCTCCTGCCTCAGCCTCCCAAGTGGCTGGGACTACAGGGGCCCGCCACCACGCCCGGCTAATTTTTTGTATTTTTAGTAGAGACGGGATTTCACCATGTTAGCCAGGATGGTCTCGATCTCCTGACCTCGTGATCCACCCGCCTCGACCTCCCAAAGTGCTGGGATTACAGGCGTGAGCCACCGCGCCCAGCCCAAACCCAATTCTTTAATATCAGTTGCTCAAATGTAGAATTGCAGGCCCCTGATGTCCAAAGACTGTGACAAATTCATTGGCGACTCAGAGGAAGTGGTTGACCCCACGGTAATGCAGAGAGGAGGAGAGTTGTGACTGTAAGTCTGCCAGGAAGGCTGCCCCAGTCTGTGGACTGTTGTGCAGTAGCAGGGCTTACAATTGGGTGAGGTACAAGAGTGGTGTTCAGTTGGTCAAAACAAAACAGAGAAGTAAAAGTTTAACTGCAGGAACAAGTCTCCAGGGAAGAGGAACAACAGCACTTAGAAGTCAACAAAGAATTCTCAAAGTCATCCCCAAAGCAAAGAACCCTGGATCTACTCATCAGCAAAGAAAACCTAAAGAACAAAACTGGGAACCCAATGGTTCACCTGAGATTCTTAGGTATGGAAAAATGGCTAATTCTAAGCTCCACTCACTGGCCACGCTAGGGGTGCTATTATATAACAACATTTTCTTATGTAGAAATCACTATGAAACTGAGCCTGTGACTGAACAGATAGGTGATTAGTGAAGACTGGCAGAGTAAGAAATGAGGTGAGGGACGACTAAGACTATATTAACATATTTCAGAAGCCCGAAGCAATGGAAGAGACAATAGAGGTACCTCTGATTTATGTAATTCAAAGTAAAAATGAAAGGAATTTAAACAGAGTATTGTGCTTGTTTTCCCTATGATGAAAACATATTGAGTGCTTTAGTAAACTATTAAATATTTTTAAAAATCTTGGTAACCTGATAACATGTCTAAATTTTCTATAGACTAGATAAAAAGTAGGGCCTAATTCACAATATTTACACTTGGTCTGAAAATGAGTTTGCTAACAGATCCCCTGAAGGTTTCCTAGGAAATAGTTTGTGAACATCAGAACATCTTTCGAATATATCAAATCTTAGTGATATCCCTGTGGAGTCCCCTGAATGGTTGTGTCGTATTGCTTTGGTTAGATAACAGTGGAGACCCGGTGACTCTTAATTCCAAGTCCAGAGGAAAGAATGGCAATCAATATGGAAGACTGCAATTAAGAAACATTACTGCTATTAGAATGTAAATTACCACCTTCCTCCATTCAACATGTCTTCTTTCCAAAGCCACAGACTGCAGCAGCCTCACTTTTTCCTTTCTTAGAGCCATCGTCTTCCTCAGCCTTGTGCCTGTGATGCAGCCTTTGATAATTCTCGCAATAAAAACTCACTCATGTATGACATTTAGGAGGGAGCAAAAGGTTTGATTTGCCTTGGGGCCCTGGAACCATTATAAAAATGCCTTTAAAGAGAAATGAAAGGCAAAGAAAATTAGGGACTCAGAAACTGACTGAACCAAAAAGGATGCCAAATCACTAGGCACTAGGCTGCCTCTCCAATAGTTCTAGATAAACAGAAGACCATTTAATATTGTTTTTTTTCCAAGAATCCAAATCAGTCTAAAAAGCAGTTTCGATTGGAAAAGAGGAAGAATCAAGTGGCCAAGATGTAGCCTTTCAATTTCAATAGTCAAAGCAAAAAAAAAAAAAAAAAAAAAATTCTTAAGACAGACTTTGGGCATCACTGGAATATAAACATTTAAAGAACAGGGTTCTTGTCACTCCGTGTCACAAACATGCCTAAAATTTCAAGAAAATCTCAGCTTTCACTAAGTGGCCCATCATAGCAATAAGAGGCTACACTCTTTCCACAAAATCCATTCCAATGAAATATGGCCCACTCACATTTTCATTTAGCTTTCTCTTGGTTCCTTCATTTGGCTGTGTCCTATTTCCTATTGAGTGGAGTCTTTAGTTATAAGCTTTCCTTAGTGTTATTTAGAAGGCAGCCACTTTTCTCTCCAAGCCCCTTTCATTGAGTGTGAGCCAAATATCTGCTACTCACACTGCCTTAAATTCAGGGACTCTAAGTAATTTTTGGTAGAGGACATATTCTAAAAGAGACAGTGACCTTCTGTCTCCCCACAGGTCATTCTGTTTATATCCACTAGTAAGTGCAGTCTAACCGAGTTTGTGTGGAAAGTAGCTTCCAAGAAAATTTAACTTATAGCAAGGAAAGAAAAATGTTCTTAGGCAAGAACGATTCCTGCAAATTTTATAAGACACGAAGCAGCTTAGAGTGTCCTCTACAAAGCCAGTATCCATGACTGCTGGCAATAGACCCGACTAATTAAAGTGAGGTCCTCATTCAGACGGCCTCAGCATCACTTCAACACTTGCCTACCCCAGGCCTGCTCCAGGTCTATTGAAAAAGAATCTGCAATCCCCATGTGATTCATACTCACATTCATGTTTGAGGAGTATTGGCCTAGAGCAGTGGTTCTCAACCTTCACTGCACATAGGAATCAACCAGGCATCTTAAAAACAAATCAAGGCTGTCTGGGGCCCACCTGCAGAGAGTCAAAGTTAATCAGTTTGGGGGTGTGGCCTAAGCCCTGGGATTTTTAAAAACGGCCCAGGAGATTCTGAGGGGCAAGGAGGATTGAGAGCCACTGGCACAGGGGCAGAAGAGGCTATTTCTTCCATTCCGCCCCCTCTTTGTTGCGGAGGCAAACTGAGGTTCCTGGAGTCAGAATCTATCAGTCGTGGTGACTGCCCTGGTTGCACTGTAAGTACGGGGGGACGTCTCCACGAAAAAAAACTTTAACTTTCTGCCTGGTGCTCTGCAGGTCCCTCCTTCTCCCACCTTCCCCAAGTAGCTGCTCCTGACCCCCCCCCCTCCCACACACACACCTTGGCAAACGACACTAGTGGCCGATAGCAACTGGTGTTTTAAAAATACTAATTTGGAGCCCCATTTGAGACCTACAACGGGAGAGTCTGCATCAGATTCGGCCTCAGATTCTACAGCATCTGACTACATTCCCAGGTGTGTGTGATGCGCAGCCAGGTTTGGAAGCTAGTGAACTCCACAGTAGGTCTAGCCTTTCACCACGTGAAGTCATTAAGGGTTTGTAAGAATGAATGAGCTGTCAAGAGAGGAAAGGCCTGGTGCAGTGCTCCTTTATTAATTATGGGGAAAGTGATTTATTGGCAATGATAATGCTTCTCTTGGAAAGGGCAAAGAATGGTTCGTCGATTGCTGCATTAGGTCTTTCCCCACTCAACATTAATGCTAGGCTTTTACTCCTCACTGTAGTTTAAAACCAGCACAGCTTTTACACGAAACAGACTCTGGGTCTTTACTCCCAGGTGAGCCGCATGTTTGAGGCAAATACCAACACAGAGACTCTGTCCCAGTTCTTGGCCGGGGGACACCCTACCCCCAATATCCCTGTTTGCTTGTGTCAGCATCTAGTAGCCAGCGTATAGTTGTGCATATCTGATACGTACGAAAACACAGGGTGAGGATTAAAAAAAAAAAAAAATCATTGATATATGCCCAGATCCTTTTGCTAAAAGAAAGCTTCCTTTAGCAGAAGGGCAGGAAGTGGGGGAAGAAAGATAGTTGGATTAACAAAGTCAGAGGTGAGAAACGGGTAGGCGAATTGGGGGTCAGGGTTCTGTCTGCGGAAGAGAAGAAGAGGGTTCAAAAGAAAAGTTGCAGCGCCTGTGTGCGCGTGTCATCGATGGGCTGGGTGCGGGAGACAGCGCTAGCGCGCGGCCACAACGCACTGCGGGGCCGAGAGCCGGCAGGAAATCGAAAAAGCTGCTCGCCGGCAGAGGCTGGGAGGCTGGAAGGGCTCCCCACCCGCTCGGTGCTCCAGAAACGCGCCGGCTCTGCCCCGACGCGATCGCCCGGGGAGCCCAAGGGGCGCGCAGGGGGCCCCGGGGCGCCCGGCGGCCGCGGGGCCGAGCGCGCGTGTGAGCGAGTGCGAGGCTGCGGGCGGCGGGCGGGCGAGTGTGCGCGGGAGGGAGGGGGAGCGCGCGCGCCGCCCGGGCCCCGGCCCTCCCAGCCTCCCGGCCTCCGCGCCTGCCTCCCGCCCGCGCGCACCGCTGCCCGCTGCCGCCGCTCCCGCTCGCGCCGGCGCTGCACGGGAGTCAGCCCGCCGCCGCCGCCTGCTTTGTGCTTCCCACAGAAGATGGGAGCGACCTCTTCCTGATCGGGAGCTGTTTAAAAGGAGGGAGTGCGCCGTATTTCCTACTAGCGTGGAGGAACGGAGGAAGAATCCATTCACACTCCCCAAACCAGGTAGGATCTTATGATGGGCAGGCAGAAGGCATTTGGTCAGAGACCGAGAACTATTTTCCATTTGCTGCCCATAAGGCTACACTTCCCTCTGCTTTGGCAAACGAGCGGCTTCTAAATTTGTGTGTGTGTGTGTGTGATGTGGTGTGTGCGCGCCTGCACATTTTTCTGGGTGTCCGCGCTTCCCAGAGTGAAATTGCTCGGGCTGGTGCGTCTGGGCGTGAGGGTGCCTGCCTGCCTGCCAGTGCAGGCTGCCGGAGGAAGAAAGGGCTGCTAAGGAGAGATGCTGCACCCTGCACCGCGCTGGGCTCTGAGGATTCAGGGCGCGAAGAGCTAAGTCCACCCCGAATGCAGCGCTGCTGGGGATCCAGGCGTCCCCACCCACTGGACTCTTCTCCGCGGACGTCCCTCCTTCCGGTAATCCCTGGGGTCTTTCCCCAAGGCCACATTTCCGAGCCCCCTGTTTTCCAGCGGGCGTTGGGTGCTCATTCACCACGGACTGCGGAGAGGAGGGAGGTGTGGCGGGGCAGAGACAGACGAGGAAGAAATGTAGGGGGTAGCAGGGAGTGGGCTGCGGGGTCCACGTCTCTGGGCACTGTGCCGTGGTGTGCTTTGGGGATTCTGCACACACAGGCATCTTTCCCCAAGAGATTGGAAGGGAACTTTGCAGCTGCATTCTCTGCCTCTGGAGCTTTGCTGGCTCTTGGGGGAAATGGTCTGTGTTCTGAGATGTGAAGATATCCTTTTTGGCTCCTCCTTAATGAAGAAGAGGGCGGTCTTATAGCTGGACAGCCGGCCAAAGAAACCAAATCCGCCCAGGCGATGCTCTTGAAAATACAGTACGTGTGCATCCTTGATTCTTTAAATCCACCCCCTGCATCGCCCCCGCCTCTTCTCTATCCCCCCCACCACCCCGTGGATTCTGTTGCTGTTTGATGAATGGCTTGGGCTGGCAATTTGTATTTCCCTCTCCAAAGTGGTAGTGGTTGAGTTGAGAACAGGGGTGATGAAATTTAACAAAGCATTTTTAGAAGAGAGCAATGTGCATGTTGTATGCAGTCACTGGAAAGTCGTGCTTTGCACTAGGTATCCTTTTGAAGCCCCCGAACCTGGCTCTCCTGAAGCCGCTCTCTCTCTCTCCTGCTAGTCAGCTACTAGTAGTTGTGAATATAACAATACAAACTTTGTCCTGCTGGAGGTGTAAAGACTAAAAAGAGAAAAAAAGGATATCAGTGGGAGGTGTAGTGGAAGAAGCTTTTTTAAAAATGACAGATGTGGTGAAGACAGTACAAGCGTCCTGATCATGGAGGAGCCTCTAGCTGAGTAGGTGGAGATTTCTGATCAGATCTGGTTAAAGGCATTGCTGGAGTATCTCTAGATATGAGCAGTTGAACATGCACAATCTGAGACTTGTGCGAAGATTTCCCAAGGGAAAGAGGGAGCCACCAGGAGAGAATTCTGAAAGTATACCTCTGTTTCCCATGTCCCCACCAGCGCGCGCGCGTGCACACACACACACACTCTCTCACACTCACATGCTTTCTCTTTCTCTCTCAAAGCTACTCCTGCAGCGAGTCAGAAAAAAAAAGGGAGGAAAATGAATCTAGATGTTTCATTCATTTCGAATAAGAAGACAAAGCCGGAAGAGGGATGATTGGTTTTAGGTTCCTCTTTCAAATCCTGTGTTACTTGGATTGAGCTCCCTGGGTTTGCTAAACTTGCTTAATTGGGAGGTTAGGCGGGTGTGAAAGCAGGAGGAAGGAAGGGAAAACTAGCTCCATCTTTGGGGCCTTGTGAGTGAGAAGGTGGGGGAGGACCAACTTATTTCATCAAGAGGCAAGATGTGTGCTCTTAAATGGTTTTCCTTTTACAAATTCTGCCTGCTTGAAGAATTCCATTTGGATCTCAACGGCTCTTTAGCTAAGATTTCTCACACCTGCTATAAAATAAGCCCTGATTTTGTCCCCTTAAAATGGTTGTTGTCTTTTTTTAAAAAAAAAATGATTAATTCCTAGAAAAAGAACAGCAACAAAAAGGACTGAACAGAGATAAACCATTATTTATTGTTCAGCTGTATAGGGCTACAAAGGATGTAAGAGTGTCATGATGATCAGACTTAATCTACTGTCTTGAAAGCTTAACAGGGCTGAAGGAGGAGAGTAATGAACTAAAATATGAAGGCTTATTTTCTATGTATCTATCTACCTATGTATTTACTTTATTATTATTATATAGTGGTTCCTACTGTAATGTTTCAGATTAAGCACATAGCCCATTTGTTGACCAGGGGAAGAAAAGAGCATGGGAGTAACAGTGCTTTGACTCCCAATAAAATTACAAATGGAAAGTGAGGTATAGTCAGTAACACCTATAGGACTATTTGCAGGAATTATGTTAATTGCTCTGTTAAGCTTACTGTGTTTTGAAAAAATAAAATATATTCCAAGAGAACTTCAGCATCTGTTAAAAAGCTATGTTTAACATGCTTTTGCCAGGCAAATATAGACTTTTATTTACTTGCAAAATAAATGCATGATTCCTCTTAGTATTCAATCTATTTCTTTGACAAAATAAATGATGAGAAAAGCTGTGCAGATCCAAGGAAGTTGCAATTCCCCTTTAAAAAGCAAGCCAAAGCATTCATTTAGCTCATAGATGTGGTTGTCTCAAAGTAAGTGCATTTTGGGACATTAATGTCTGTGTGGGTTTTTTTTTTTGTTGTTTGTTTGTTTTTTGTTTTTAATGTTGCAATTCAGTGAGACAAGTTCTTTCTTTGTGACGCCTTTTAGGTACAGGGAGGATAGTATATAGGTAAGAAGGAGACTGCCCTAAAAATTTGGCAATAAACAAAATTCAAACTGAAATATAAATTAAATCTGGAAAAAGAAATGCAGCCTCTAGAAGAGGCTGTTAGAGCACATATGTTGCATGTTTTATATTTTCGTAGTATGTGTGTATGTTGCTTTCAAGTAAACATTAAATTGTCACTTTATATTTGCTAAGAATTTAGGAATCAACATGCTATTATCTCTCTACTCTTCCTGGTCCCTTTATCTTTTTGTTTTTGCCTCCAAGGATAAATGTGTTTTGCTAAAATATTATCCAAATATCACCCATACTTGTAGTTAAATCCTTCATCATAACCTCCCATACCTCATAGACCCCTCATCATAACCCCTACCAAATGGTCTCCCATCTGACCAAATTCTATTGCTCCCTCTTGTGGCAAACGTTCTGCCTGACTTTCTCTGGGTTCCAGAATCCTATCTGACATCACTTATGGCTCCCTTAGCTGTCTATCACTTTGGCTCTAATTCTTGGTAGTAACGGTGGCTAACAAAACCAGTGGATTTCTGTACTAGCTATTTCCACTTTTCTTTTTAAACGAAGGTATTTCTGTTCCCTAGAGATATAGCTGAGATTTAGTGGAAATAAATATCAGGTGTTTTCTGACCCATTGGGATGGACTAGATTCTGAGATTGTGAGCTTTCAGCATCTGCCTTTGAGATTCAGATTTGGATTCAGGACTAGTCCAGTGGGGCCTCATTAAGTGCAGCAGGATTACTTTCGGTTTTCTTTCTTCCTCTTCCAAAATCTCTCTTTCTCTCTTTCTCTCCCTGGCCTCCCCACTCTGTCATCTTCCATCCCCAGTCCTCCATGCACACATATACATTACAAAATACGTTTTACACAATACATATTTTGAAGACCTAATCAATGACTAGGTTCTCAGTAGTACTTATTAATCAAACAGTCCATTTTCTGATGTATTTTCCAGTGCATTGACTTATAAGACAGTTGCTCGTAGTCCTTGCTGCCTCAAGTGATTTGTGATTGTCCTTTGATCTGCCCAGCCAAGAGTGTAGACAGTAACAAGACAAAAGTTTAAGTGAATCACATTTCCACCTTACCTGAAACTTGCTAGTGAGTTTCAGTAGAAGGAGGGGAACATGTGGAAGAGGAAAAGCTCTGGCAGCTGAAGCAAAGAAAATGCTTTTGTGATCAAGGGCAAGTGCATTGCAGGCAGCAGTCTATACAGTGATTTGAGGGTGGGCAAAGCATTCCCAGGTTCAAAGCATTTATTTCTTGGGCAAAATAGGATCTGAAACTTTCACAATTAGAACCATTCATTTGAATAAAGGAATTCTATCTAATAGACCCTAATAAAATGAAATATTATCCGAGAAGGAGCTACCATTAATTCTCACAAATCATTAGCATATGTTTTTTTTTTTTTTTTTTTAACTTGGATTGGTTTATCAGGTCAACTGGCAGACAAAGTCCTGGGGGCCTGGAACACAGGAAAATACAGAGAATGTGAAAGAGGTTTAAAACTAGGTTGCTGCCCAGTTAGTGCACTCAGGGCCATTTTGGTGGGGAAGTTTGGGGCGATGTGAGTGCCCAGGAATGGGGCTGTTGATGGGGACGGATAGAGAGTAGCCAGACAAAGGCAAAGATAAACTCTCCAAAATTTGGCTTCTAGAGCAGCAAGGGTAATACAAATTTGATACTTTCTTGAAGATTTAGCCATTTAAGTCCTCTGAGGAGTGGGCAAAATATTTTCCCTAGAGTGAAATTATATCCTTAAAATCTTGAATAGATTCTACTCTATCATTTTGCAATATGTATTAATGCCCATAACCTAGAAAATGCTAGTGTGATACCAATTCAGACAAATAGTTTCTAGTACATGCAATAGATCTAGGAAACTAGATGTAAATATTAAAGATCATCTTAATTTTTTAAAAAAGACAGAGTAATTACTTTGTTGATATCATTGCATGGTAAGTGAGAACAATTAATAATTTCCTGGTTGGATCCAATGTGAGAGCAAGTCAAACAAGGTAGTGATTCAGCAATTTACTTCAACCAAATTATGATATTTATGGAGCATTCAGTGTATACAAGGCCCTGTGCTTGGCTTTTCAAAGAATGCAGATGATGAAGAAAAGTTAGTGACATTTGTTGAGCACTTTTTATGTGCCAGGGACTAGTCTGAATGCTTTACACACGTTTTCTCATTGGATGCTTATGAGTATTCTGCAGGATAAGGAAGCATCATTTTTCTGACTTAAGGATGAAGACTATGGTTCAGTGAAATAACTTGGGCCAAGGGCTTACAAGTAATGGTTAATAAGGAAGGCTCTCCAAAAGCCATGCTCTACACTGTTCTCTGTTCTCAGGGATGTCATGGTCTAGAACACCTATACTGAAGTACAAGGCTGAGCAAGAAAGATCACTCCACTGCAACTGAGCAAAGTGCTGAAGGAGTTGAAAGGAAGAAGAGAACATTGGACGTGGTTTCACGGAGGAGGAAACATTTTAATCTATTCAGAAAGAGTGAAAAGGATTTTGAAAGCAAATAAGGCCTAGCCACTTTTGAAACATGTCAAAGAGCCCCAGCTTATTTACGACAAGGTAACCGTGGAGAAATGTTAGGGCAGTTTCTAGACCCTTTCATTCCGTTCTGTGTCCCAGTCAGGACCATGCCACAGAAACGGGATCTGAAACAAATAACAACATAAGCCATTGTACAAATGCATTTTATACTTGAAACCAAAATGTAGGATGAACTTCCAGCATGGCCTTGGAGGAGAGAGGCTGTACCAGTCAGAGGTGAGGCAAGAGACAGACCACTTGCTAACTTGTTCCTTTATTAAAGGTGATGATTCTGTTTCCTCTACTAGGGTAGGTGGTTTTTATTTATCTCTTTAGCACCAAATGGTTGTGCTGGTGCTTTTACAGTTGAGCTTCTGGAACTTCTCTAGCTTCCCATTTCTTCAGCTTTCCCATAAAGCTCAGGACCCAGGGCCACCCTTTGGTTCTCTGCTGTGCTCCATGAATAGCATCCCATCCTGGTAGCAGGTTGAGAGAATTGGACTGCTTACTCTACATCCAAGCTTTAACTTCCTCTGGGGGCTGTGTTAGAGACCCAACTGTGGGTGGCATCAGACAGTTTGGAGAGGTACCCATCAAATGTCTCTCAGAAGTTTCAAGTCACTCTTCCAAAATGATCTTTCAAATGTTGGGGGATATGGACCCTTCAGAGCTGAAATTTGTGAGTCAGTGTTGGGCAGTCAGTGCTTCTTTCCCCCTGACTCCTCCCTGTCTGCCTTTCTTCCCCTGGACATGCAGCTAGCTGTCAGAAGTTCTTTTTAAGAGCTTCTCTTTATCAGTCCTTCTGTTGCTTCATACCATGGCTAGCACTGGAAGAGACATCTGATATCACCTAGTTTTGCTTTGTGTTCATTTTTATATTTTACAAATAAGCAAATGGAGGCCATATAAAATTAAATGATTTTATAAGACTGAAATAGGAGATAGTAGAATCCAGTTCTATGACTCTGAAATCATTTCATCCAAGTTACCTCTTTTTCTTTTTCTTTCCCTGTGTAGAAAGCCTCCAGAAATTTGCCTGTGTTTTCTGGGCCTCAGGAATTCCTGAATGTCTGATAAGGATTCTTCAGGGTGGAAAGGGAACTATGACTCTTCATCTAGTTTGAGAATACTGACTAACAAAATGAACCACCCTAGGGTCCTCAGACTAAAGGTCTCTGAGGTCAGCAGACATATTCATGATAGTTATAACATTCGTTTGAATTCAAAAGATGGCATATTTGACATTGTGCTAATTACTTAGCCTTTTCCGTGTTTACTTTCTTCATCTATTAAATGGGAATAAATATATTAAAAAGGCTTGTGGTTTTTTGTGAGGAGTAATAAATTAATATTAGTAAAATATTTGGAACAGTTTCTGACACATGGGTGCTCAGCAACTGTTAGCTCATTACTGAAGATATAAATGGTGAGAGAGAGCCTTGTTCCTGCCTGTGTGCCCCCAGGTGAATACACTGATTGGTGTGGTGAAGGGGTTGCCACAGGAAGGTAAAGGAAGATAAGTACACACAAAATGGCATATACCAAAGATCAGAGAGCTGATTTTTTAAATGACCAGATAGTCAGTATTTCTGGCTTTGTGAACTATAGGATCTGTCATAATTTATCAACTCTGCTGTTATAGCAAGAAAGCAATCATAGATTATATATAAATGAATGGGCACGGCTGTGTTCCATAAAATGTTATTTGTGGACACTGAAATTTGAATATCACATAATTTGCACATCATGAAATATTCTTTTTTTTCCAGTAATTTTAAAAGGTAAGAAACATTTTAATTTTGTGGGCCTTAGGAGAACAGGTAGGAGGTTGAATATGTCCCATTAACCATAGTTTGCCAACTCTTGACACACACAGTATAGATTATGAGAGACACAAATGAAACATTGATGGGCTTGGGGAATCCTAGCAATTGGTGTTGGCGTAGTGTGAAGAGAAATGGCCTAGAAATTCACAGAATTTGTTTTAGAGCCCAGCTCCATCACTTCTGAGATATGTGGCTTTGAAATGTCTCTTTCAGTTATCAGGCCCCAAGTTTTCTTACTGGGAAAGGTGGGGGCTAGGGAGACAGATGACTTTTTAATTTTACTTTTCTTTAAACAGGGTCTCACTCTGTCACCCAGGCTGGGGTGCAGTGGCATGATCATGGCTCACTGCTGTCTCTACCTCCTAGGCCCAAGTAATCCTCCTGGCTCAGCCTCCTGAGTAGCTGGGACCACAGACATATGTCACTGTGCCTGGCTAATTTTTTAATTTTATTTTTGTAGAGACGGGGGTCTTGCTATGTTGCCCAGACTGGTCTTGAACTCCTGGACTCAAGCAATTCTTCCTCAGCCTCCCAAAGTGCTGGGATTATAGTCATGAGCACCTGGCCTAGATGACGTTTAAGGGCCTTCCTAGCAATCAAAGTACTTTTATAAGGGAAATTTGACATTTGAGATGGGTCATGGAAGATAACCATCAAAGCATTAGAAAAGATGATGTGGTACATATTTGGGTAATTTTCATTTAGTAGCTCAGCTGACTACTAGCTGATATATTGACTAACAGTAAACCTGCACAGATGGACAGGTGTTATATTATAGATGGCATTGAATGCCAAAGTGTAGGATTCAAATATCATAGCTGCAGATTGTTAGCAGAATTTCCCAGTTTTACAGATGATACTAAGGGAAAATGACTTCTCCAAGGACATACGACTGGTCAGTAGAGCTGAGACCAGCACTCATTTCTTTTAGTCCCTAGACCAGTCAACCTTCCATCTACCACATTGACCCTATAAGTGTGGCAGAATGCAATTAAATGCAGTTGCGTGGCTCTGACCTCAGAGAGAAAAAGTCTTGTATAAATTATAGAAGCTACTTTTTGTCCCTTCCAAACATGATCTCATACCCCAGCATATCTAAGAAGGTAGGTCTGTGAATAATCCTGTTACAGAAAAGGGTAATTACAAAAGTGTCCACCTAAGACCTTACAATTTAACAACCTTTTGGCTGGTTTCCTGCAGAACGTCTTTTAAATCTCAGCTTAGATGTTATTTTTCAGCTGAACTTTTTCTAATACTCTGGTAGGTGAAGTCCTCTGTTACTTAGTTTTATAGTCACATTTTTACTTCCATAGCCATTTATTCGAGTTAATAATTATGGATTTCTTTTTTTACTTTAAGTTCTGGGATATATGTGCAGAGTGTTCAGGTTTGTTACATAGGCATAGATGTGCCATGGTGGTATGCTGCACCTATCAACCTGTCATCTAGGTTTTAAGCTCTGCATGTGTTAGGTATTTGTCCTAATGTTCTCCCTCCCCTTGCCCCCAACCCCTCAAAAAGCCCCAGTGTGTGTGGTTCCCCTCCCTGTGTCCATGTGTTCTCATTGTTCAACTCCTACTTATGAGTGAGAACGTGTGATGTTTGGTTTTCTGTTCCTATGTTAGTTTGCTGAGGATGATGGCTTCCAGCTTCGTCCATGTCCCTGCAAAGGACATGATCTCACTCCTTGTTATGGCTGCATAGTATTCCATGGTGTCTATGTACCAAATTTTCTTTATCCAGTCTCTCATTGATGGGCATTTGGGTTGGTTCCAAGTCTTTGCTATTGTAAATATTGCTGCAATACACATATGTGTACATGTGTCTTTATAGTAGAATGATTTCTGTTCCTTTGGGTATTTACTCAGTAATGGGATCGCTAGGTCAAATGGTATTTGTGGTTCTGGATCCTTGAGGAATTGCCACGCTGTATTCCCTAATGGTTGAACTAATTTATAATCCCATCAACAATATAAAAGCATTTCTGTTTGTCCACAGCCTCACCAGCATCTATTGTTTCCTGACTTTTTAATAATTGCCATTTTGACTGGTGTGAGATGGTATCTCATTGTGGTTTTGATTTGCATTTCTCTAATGATCAGTGATGATGAGTTTTTTTTCATATGTTTGTTGGCTGCATAAATGACTTCTTTTGATAAGTGTCTGTTCATATCATATCCTTTGTCCACTTTTTCATGTTTTTTTCTTTTTTCTTTTTTTTTTTTTTTTTTGTAAATTTAAGTTCCTTGTAGATTCCAGATATTAGACCTTTGTCAGATTGGGTAGATTGCAAAGTTTTTCTCCCATTCTGTAGGTTGCCTGTTCACTCTGATGCTAGTTTCTTTTTCTTTTTTCTTTTTTTTTTTTGAATTACCACTTTTAGTAAAAAGATTTATACATTTGTTTGTTTTTTTTAATTTAATTTTATTATTATTATACTTTAAGTTTTAGGGTACATGTGCACAATGTGCAGGTTAGTTACATATGTATACATGTGCCATGCTGGTGTGCTGCACCCATTAACTAGTCATTTAGCATTAGGTATATCTCCTAATGCTATCCCTCCCCCCTCCTCCCACCCCACCACTATTGCGGCACTATTCACAATAGCAAAGACTTGGAACCAACCCAAATGTCCAACAATGATAGACTGGATTAAGAAAATGATGCTAGTTTCTTTTGCTATGCAGAAGCTCTTTGGTTTAATTACATCCCATTTGTCAATTTTGGCTTTTGTTGCAATTGCTTTTGGTGATGTAGTCATGAAGTCTTTGCCCATACCCATGCCCTGCATGGTATTGCCTAGGTTTTCTTCTAGGGTTTTTATGGTTTTTAGTTTTACATTTAAGTCTTCAGTCCATCTTGAGTTAATTTTTGTATAAGGTGTGGGGAAGGGGTCCAGTTTCAGTTTTCTGCATATGGCTAGCTTGCTTTCCCAGCACCATTTATTAAGTAGGGAATCCTTTCCCCATTGCTGGTTTTTGTCAGGTTTGTAGCAGATCAGATGGTTGTAGATGTGTAGTGTTATTTGTGAGGTCTCTGTTCTGTTCTATTGGTCTATATGTCTGTTTTGGTACCTGTACCATACTGTTTTGATTACTGTAGTCTTGTAGTAGTATAGTTTGAAGTCAGATAGTGTGATGCCCCCAGCTTTGTTCTTTTTGCTTAGGATTGTCTTGGCTGTACAGGCTCTTTTTTTGTTCGATATGAAACTTAAAGTAGTTTTTTTTTTCTAATTCTGTGAAGAAAGTCAATGGTAGTTTGATGGGAATAGCATTGTATCTATAAATTGCTTTCACAATATTGATTCTTCCTATCCATGAACATGGAATGTTTTTCCATTTCTGTCCTCCCTTATTTCCTTGAGCAGTGGTTTGTAGTTCTCCTTGAAGAGGTCCCTCACGTCCCTTGTAAGCTATGTTCCCAAATATTTTATTCTTTTTGTAGCAATTGTGAATGGAAATTCATTCATGATTTGGCTTTCTGCTTTTCTATTTTTGGTGTATAGGAATGCTTGGGATATTTGCACATCCATTTTGTTTCCTGAGACTGCTGAAGTTGCTTGTCAGCTTAAGGAGTTTTTGGGCTGAGACACTGGGGTTTTCTAAATATAGAATTATGTCATCTGCAAACAGAGACAATCTGACTTCCTCTTTTCCTATTTGAACACCCTTTTTTTCTTTCTCTTGCCTGATTGCCCTGGCCAGAACATCCAATACAATGTTGAACAGCAGTGGTGAGAGAGGGCATCCTTGTCTTGTGCCAGTTTTCAAAGGGAATGCTTCCAACTTTTGCCCATTCAGTATGATATTGGCTATTGGCTTGCCATAAATAGCTCTTATTATTTTGAGATGTCCCATCAATACCTAGTTTATTGAGAGTTTTTAACATGAAGCGATGTTGAATTTTATCAAAAGCCTTTTCTGCGTCTATTGAGATAATCCTGTGGTTTTTGTCATTGGTTCTGTTTATGTGATGGACATAATTATGGATTTTGGGTAGTAATTTAAATGAACATCTGTCATCTGTCTTCCCAGCTAGATAATAAGTTCCTTAAGGAGAGAGATTACGTCTGTCTATCTCATGGTTCTAGCCCCAATGCCTCGCACTTTGCTATATACATAAAAGACGTTTGATTTTTTTTTAATGAATGAATGTTCTCTTATTAATAATTGATATTGATGAAAATAATTGTTGCATTAGCAAAGGCTTCATAGATAGAAATTATCTTCAATTGCTAAAGAAATTATTAAATAGCACTTCTTCCTCCAGTGACTTTTTTCTCTACCTTTTTCAATGGCTCCTTTTAGGACCACCTTTGTGATAGATAAATTCACATCTATTATAATCCTCATCTATCACCAAAAGACAATAATCTAGCAGTGTCAGCATAGTTACTGACGTTAAAACCATACCACTTAAGCCAATTTTAATAATTTTTCAAACACAGGTATATAAGATTGGTTTAAAGAACATATTCACTAGATGCCCTAGCTAGTAGAGAAAAACCATGTATTTCTCTACTAGATTTCTGTAAGAATGTTGTGTTTTCCCATGTCACCAACACTCCCTTTGGTCCTCTAAATAATAAGATTTGACTAGTTTCTTTCTAAGGTGAGTTTCATTTTTAAAGTGTATTGTAATAGGTAATATATAATATACAATATTGTAATATGTAAATAGACACTTGGTGTTAGAACCTTGTCACTGAGTATATTGTCAGGAACTTTAGAAAATTGTAGCATACAACACTGATGGAGAGTCACCCTTATGTGAGCACCCATCACCTTGACTTTTTAAAATATGTTTCTTTTTACTTCCTACTTCCACTCTTTTCAAGAACAGCTTATTCTTTCAAGGACTGTAATTTGAAACTATGCAGGAAAATGTAAGACTTACAAACCTCAAGTTGATAGGATTCTGTCTTCTGAAATGCTATCTACTTGAAGATGAATCTTAATGACTCACGGAAAAAGCCGATGAAATTCACCAGCCTCTGCTCACACAACCAGCATTTACCTTGTTAAAAAAGATTTAAAAAGAAAAAAGAAAAAAATCTTGCTGGATTGACTGTCATTCAACTTGAGATTGGATTCTATATTAAACATCCCAAGTTACAAGAGGCAGACTAGAAAGTAGAAAGAGTGACCACAGGGATTCGTTCTTGAGTTGAAATGAAGAAAAAGAGTAGGGGCTGCCCCCTAAAGAACTTGTCATTTGAAGAGCACAGCTTTCCTTACTACTCAGTACTTCATTTTGGGGTTCATGTTTCTGCATGTTTTCTACCTCTACTTAGGGTTTGGGTATAGAAACTGAATAGGTCTCTGAAGATGTCCCTTTATCCTAAGTCTTTGTCACCTGCCAATGTAGTGACCTAGCAATCCTTGCTTGTTTCTTCTTAGAGAAGACAAAACACCTGCAGCAACATCATGAAGGAGGAACTTTATATTACCTCCAGTGCTTTAATCTCCCTTTTGGGGCCGCTCTTTTCTCCTATTAAGATCTGTCCTCCTCTGCCCTCTAGTCCCCCACCTCCTGGACACATATTCACTAAGGGGCTTCATATTTTGATCCTGCCTGGAGACCCAGTCTGTGAGAGGGAAAGCACAGCTGGCATATTACTTAACATCAACATCTTACTGATATTAGAACAAACACTGTTTTCTGATTTTCAGACACGCACTTCCAGTCTGTTTGCTAAACAAGCCCCATGCCCTGTGTGCTGTTCCTGTGCTTCTACTCAGTTCTGCTCTTTCTGCCTTACACTTCACAAAGGGTGGTCCAAGACCACCTACATCACAATCACCTGGGATTGTTGTTAAAATTCAAATTTGGAGATTCCTCAACTGTATCTGATTATAGGGCCCAGTTAACTGCATTTTAATTACTTTCCCAGGTGATTCTTAGGTGAACTGAAGTTGGAGAATCATTGCTCTATGCCTTTGTCCATATCATTTCTTCCTTTTAGAATGTCCTGTCACATTCTCTAGCCGTTGTCATCCTTCCCATCCCTTCCTTTTATGAAATTTTGTCAATTCTTCCTAGTATTAATGGTCATTGGAGTAACTGTCGCGTGCAGACTGTAAGTTTAGTAAGTACAGGGACCATGTGTCAATCATATTTGCAATCCCTGTAGTGTCTGTTATGGTGCTTTGCTCATAGAAGCTACTCCATAGAGGCTTGATGAATAAATGAAGGGTTCATTCCCTCTAGAACTAGAAACATAGGAAGGGCTCACTATATATACAGATTTTTAAGATTAAATGTCAACCAGCTATTGGGGAAATAGTTTTAGGTAGAAAATCCTTTTTGGTGACCTAGATATAAAAGCATGTATATGACCTCATTCTTTTTCAGTGTTTAAGGTCAAACATCAAAGAAAGGCTGCTGTTTCTCTTCAGGGTTAGTGGTGAACAATTATTATGTGAAAGAATTACCGTTGTCTATCAGGAGACTTTTGAAAGATTTACAGAGTCCAAGGCTCTGCCTCTGGGAGCTCATTATAATTGAAATCTCTAGCTTGCAGGACCACAGTCTGAGCAGTCCGAGATTTCTAGGATGCTGGGTTTATTAACTCAAGACTCAAGGTACATTAACCTGGGGACTAGGTAGTCCACTTCAGTGCTCAGTGTCACTGTTCAAATGCCAGGAAAGTCTCTTCTCTTCAGTGAATCTCTAGTAATGGAAGGGTCCTGGTTTCCACAGAAGGGACTCACTCCTTGATTCTGCCAGTGCCCCACTAGAATACAAGCTCCTTTGGAGATATGTTTTATTTATCTTTGAAACACAGTGTCTGGCATATATGAGTGGCTAAGAAAAGCTTGGCAGATAAAACCATAAACGAATGTGTTGTTTTTGCATTTCTTTGGATTCCTTATTGGCTTAAATTTAAGATGTTAAAAAAAAATGACCCCCAAGACAGTAAATTTTTGAGCTGCAATGAAATTCTTTTTTAAAAAATACTGAATTATTGTTATTAGAGCAAAGTGTTAACCTGCTTGTTATAGCAACATTCTGTATCATTCTCCCTGGCTCCCATTCATTATCCATTCCCCTCTTTTATTTTAGTTTTGCTTGCTTACTGCTAGGGATTCTTTCTTCATTTGCTTTTCTCCTGACCAAATGGAAAAAACTTGAGTTTACTACATGAGTTTGGAGTGATTTCAGACCTCTGTCTTCGGCTGATGATCCTCCACATGGATCATCTTTCCCTTGCTATGTGATGAATAGAAGTGCTTACAATACTTACTTGGGGAGTGGGAAGGCATCAGGCAGGAGTGGAAACATGTGAGGATCCTTGATGAGCTAATGCAACCTACACTCATTTATTCAGGTGGGAAGAAGGGGCAGCATGGCAGGTTAAGTACCTAAATCTTGAGCTCTTTGTCCCCAGAAAACATTGTTAACTTATTGTCGTGAAAATAAAAAGTGTCTGCCATTTTGGAAATCGTTATAGTTTAATGCAAAATGCCTGAATTAAAATTCTAGTTCTGTCACTCTAGCCAGCTTACTTTCATGAACCATTTATTTTTCTCATTTGTAAAATGCGAATGATAATATCTCCTTGTAGTATCATCAGAAAAGTCAGGGACAGTGAATACAAAATAATTAGCACAGTACCTGGGACAAGTAGATGCTCAGTCAATGATTTCAGTCATTATTGCCATCAGTGCCCTGAGTAGGGCCCTTAAACCCTGCTCTGTGGTTCTGGCATAATGAATTAGAGGACAAACCTGGCTAACTTCACATGGAGCCGAAGATTATCAGAGCATCTTCCTTCTACATTCTTTTTTATTTATTTTCTATTGAAAGACTCTCTCTTCTCCAGCTTTCTTTTTTCTACCCATATTTCCGTGTTAGCATGCAGATTAATATTTACATTTAAATGCTTGGTGTTCTTTCCCTTGTGTAGGGCCTCTACAATGAAGGTGATTTTTGTTGTGCTTGAATATGTGTCTTTTAATTGTATTGGAAGGATGGGAAGATGTACTTCCTTGAGTATGTCCAAAGTGTTAGGGCCCTCTTAACAGAGCATATAAAATAAGCAAGCCAGGGCTGATGCTGGAAGACACACACCCAGGTTGTGGGGAAAATGTCAGGGCCCAGGTGCTCTCGTTATGCTGGAGATCAGTCTTTCCAGCCCAAGAGTCTTTGCTCATGAGTCTGAATCATGTGTTTCCTCTCTTCCTAACACTGACATTGACTTTACAATCTGATTTTGAACTCTGCTCATGTTAGGGTGCAACCATTTCACACAGACAACATTTTTTAACTGCAAATGCTTAGGCCCATTTCCCAGATTCTGGTTTACCACTGGAGATCTGGTGAATCAGCACATGACCCTGTGAGCATTACTTTACTCATTCAATAAGCAGATGTTGTGCATCTTCTATGTGCCAGGCTGTGCTCTGGGAACTGGGAATACCTCAATGAAAAAAAGAAACGAAAATCCCTGCCCTTAGAGAGTTGCATCTTTTGAAGAGAGAAAGACAATAAATAGAACCATTGAATAAAATAGATAGCATGTAAAAAGTAATAAGAGCTGGCCAGACGTGGTGGTTCATGCCTGTAATCCCAGCACTTAGGGAGGCTGAGGCAGGCGGATTACCTAAGGTCAGGAGTTCAACATGGTGAAACCCTGTCTCTACTAAAAATACAAAAAATAAAAAAATAAAAAAATAGCCGAGCATGGTTGGCAGGCACCTATAATCCCAGCTACTTGGGAGGCTGAGGCAGAAGAATTGCTTGAATCTGGAAGGCACAGGCTGCAGTGAGCCGAATTCATACCACTGCACTCCAGCCTGGGCGACAGGAGCAAGACTATGTCTCAAAAACAAAAACAAAAAAGTAATAAGTGCTATCTCGAAAAATAAAGTAGGGGAAAGGGCCAACGGTGCATCTCATGAGTTTTCAACAACTTCATTATTTTATATCCTAAGTCTATCTTTCCTTTTGTGACCACATTGCCTACCTTCACCCTAGTTTCTTCATTTCCTGGACAATTTCAGCGGGTATTTTTGGTCATAAGGCAGGGGCCTGACTTCTGTTTTGTGAGTTTAAGAGAAAGGCTTGAGCCTATGATGTGACCGCTCATAGCCCATCCCCTTCAGCACCTGTCCCATAGTATAAGCAGCAGAGAGGAAACTTTCTTTGGAGGGGAAAATTAGGTATTAGTAGAGGGTCTCTGTATAAATGAGGTTTTTTTTTTTCCTGAAGTCTGGCCATGGTCTGATAGCCTGAGGCTGGAGCCAGGGCAGTAATTTTCACTTTAGGTGAGATGGTCAGATGAGAAAAGCCTTCATCCTCTGGCATCATCTCTTTGTCTAGAAACATTTGGAAGTGCTTGCCTTGGTAGTGGATAAGGATTTATAGTTGCTTTAATGTTGCCTTAGAAACAGATTAATTGCTTAGCTTTGAGTCTTTCGGTCAGCAAGAATTACATAGAAGGGAATTCCAAGTACTGATGAAGGCCATCAAGGAGTTCCTTGGAATAACCCCAGCTGCCAATCAAGAGGATGCCATTAGGATGACTGTCCAATATATTGGGCTGTTAGGAATGCCAGCATATGCCTTTGCTCTGAGTCATGTCCTCCTTGGTAGTCCAAACTGGCTATAGCTTCCAGCAGGGAATGGTCAGTATGCTGCCAACCACTCTTCAGGCCTCTGCTCCAAAAGCTCTCCCTCTTCCTTTACAAAGCAGTTTGATCTATCTCTTGTAGATGTGGGTTTCTATTCCTTGTAGCTGTGACCTCTTCCTCCAACACAACTGGCTGGACTCCTCACAGCTGGATATCTTTTTACCATCCTTTGTCAGTGTCATTTGGGTCTGTAATCTGTGGGTGATGGGTTGGGTGTTGTTTTAAAATAAATAGTGATCAGAAGATAATTTGGGTATTCTTGATACTGTGGTAAAGTCTCATTTCATGATGTAATGGATATTTTAAGTTAGTACTGCTCATAGTTGTACGAGTTGATCTGAATCCACCATAAAAATCAGCCTATACTTTGTATTGGTAAATTAAGGCAGAATATAAGTAAGCCAGGCAGCAAATCAACATATCCACAGTCTCTATTCTTATCTTTCTGCTTAATTTGTGTGGAAATGTATATTTGAGGGAAAATGGGGAGAGTTAAGTAGAACTACTTTGAATCTGATGATAGAGGAAAGACCCTGAAAGAAAGAAGACAAAAGGACGAAGAAGGAACTCACATTTAGATAACATCTATTCCACATCTTCGTGGGCATTTGGATTTGGTATTAATTTAATAAGAAAAAGAAATTTAAGTCCAGAGAGTTCTTTCCAGTTGCTTCATTGCCAAAAAGCTACATCAGTGTGCTGTGTCCACTGTTCACAAATTATAATACTGCCCTCTTTTGAATATAATTGTAATGTTTTTAGTTAACACCGGAAGCCCCCTTCCTTTTTCTCTGATAATGATGATGGATTTTTACTGATCTGTCTACCTTTAGACATCTGGTGACCTTTTGGCTAAGAACATATTGTGAGATGTGGGCTAGGGAAGGGATAAAGGGCAGGGCTTTTTCTTGGCTGGCCTAGGAGATTGTCCTGACAGTGCATGCAGGAAGAGGTTGCCAGGCAATTGCTAAAAGACCAGATTGAAGGGCAGCTGTCTCTAGGAACATGCTAGCCCTCATGTTACATCACGGTTATTGATGCTTGTCTATTTGAGTCTAATCCATAAGATAAAAGCCAGGCTATTGGAAACCTTCCACAAGACTTTTGCTAACTAGGCCCTCCTGACCCTGCATGGAAGCCAAGAGGCTTTCCAACGGGCTAGTCCAAGCCAACCCCAATAGTTCTCAAAGATTACTTCACACACTATAAGGGATGATATAATGGAGCAGTTAGTTATATCAGTCTTGGAAAAAGACCAGGGGTTAGGTCTTAGTTGAGGAGTTTACTGTCTGTATGACTTTCAGCAAGTACTTAACCTATCTAAGCCTCAGTTATCCAACCTCCAAATGGGCTAATAATACCTACTATTTAGGATTATTGTTAGGGTACTGTGCATTGCCCATCTCCAGGGGTGCTGTTCTCATGGACTATAATGGAAATAGCAACACTAGGCATTTTATAACATAGCAATGCTGGCTAATGGAAATATTAAATATAATTCATATGTATAGAGACAATTTAGCATGGTATCTGTGACTGTTTAAGAATGGAATCTAGTATTCTCTCAGGAAATTGGTTATAATTTGGTGTTCAGCTCTTTTGAAACTTGCTTCTAAGAAGGAAAAAGCAAAATAGTTTTGGACACAGAATAATCTGCAAAGGCTTGGATGTAAGAAATTGTTACCTTGTTCAGGGAATGGGAATAATTTCCATATTCTGGAGCTCAGATGCCAGATCATAAAAGGTCTTAGAAAGCCTGTTGAGGGGTTTGAGCTTTGTCCTCAGGGAAGTGGGAAACCAATGAAGAGTTTTAAGGGACGTGAAGAGTGTCAGATCTGCACTTTAGGAATTTCATTTTGGCTGAAACGTGAAGAATGGAATGATGCGATTTGGCAGTAATTTGAAGGGAGTGGTTAATTATATCAGTCTTGGAGACAGACACAGGTTTGAATCTCCCTTCAGTGTTTATGTTCAGTACTACTATTTATCACAAATATTTCACCTTTCTGATTCTTTCAGGTCCCCAAGACATTTCTTTCACCATTTTAAATGTTAAATATCTTCTGTATCATTTTGTATACCTGCCAAGTATTGGGATCACTTATAAATTAGATTTTATATAGTAGGCAAAAGCTGGTCTCCTTGTTTCCACCCTTGCCCCTTCAGTCTTTTCTGCACTGAAGCAGCAGAGAGATCCTTCTAAAAGAAAAATCAGATCATATCACCCTCTGATTAGAACCTCCCAGTGATTCTTATCTTCTACCCCATCAAAGCCCATGCCTTATGGCAATTCAGTGTTCTCTGATCTATTCCCACTCCTGAGCCCTGCCCCCTTGGTCCATTACCCTCTTGCTACATTGGTTTTCTGTGTTTCTAGACTGTGCCAAGCATGATTCCCATTAGGACCTTTGCACTTGCTGGAATTATTTTCCTACAGATATCCACAAAACTTGATCTTTCGTGTCCTTCAGGACTTCGCTCAAGTGTTACCTTATCAGAGAGGCCTTCCTTAACCATCTAATATGAAATCATGCATCCCATGTGTATACACACTGACACACACACACGCACACACACACACAATCTCACACTCTCCTTGTCCTCTATAGATTGTTCTGCACACACGTGTACCATAGGACTTTTTAACCTTCTGATATTTATATTTGTTTGTTTCCTCCACCATTAGAATATAAGCTCTGTGAGGACAGAGACTTTGTTTTATCACTGGTGAATTCTCAGGATCTAGAAGAGAGAGTAGCAAGTCTTTCTAAAATACATATTAAGCATGCATAAATATTGTGGATGAAATGGATACACAAGGGAGTTGGAACTAGATTTTCCAACATTCTTGCAGGATGGTTAAATTCCACCTTGTTTCAAGCAGAAATCTCAAAGCCTTTCAAAGACTGAACAAGCAGACATACTGACCAGAACTTTTGCATATTTTGAAAATATGCTACCTCTATTTTTCAGCCTTTTACTTAGTTTCGAATTCTACTGCTATAACCCTCCTCTGATTTTCTTTAGTATGGGAAAAATGTCAAAGAAGCTTATCTCCCTGTAGTGATGAGCTATAAAGGGATTTAGGCTATGGTGGGATCTCTGAGGGTCTGCCAGAATGTCCTAGGCAGCGGTGTTCTCCTGGGCACTGGTGCAGTTTGCAGTATAAGCCATCAGCAGCAAACATGAGCCAGAGAGTGTAGGCGAATGTGGGGTGGCTCTCAGCCAGCCCGAAGCTATGAAAGCCTCTAATCCAGTTCCTCTTTTAACTTTTTCCAGGACATAAGGGTATGTTCTGACTCAGGGCTTCTTCCTATTGCTGCTTTATCTGATGTCATAACTAGTCCCTCCTGCAAGGCCTGGGAGACAGTTACCTTGACTTGGAGCAGAGCTTCCTCTACTTCAGTTTCCCCTCACCTCCGTCCCAGGTTCTGGAAGCAGAAGGGATGTAAGGTCTGAGTAGAGTTTTGCTTGAGCTGGTGGGTGGACTTAAGGCCATGGTGGTTGAGTCCACCGCTATGCCTACCAAGCTTTGTGTGCTGCTCACTGACTCTGTTGCCATGGCCCTCCTTGCCTACAGTCCTTCATCATGTGTATATTTTGTGGTCACTCTTGTCATGCCACATGAGCTAATTTAAATGGAATTATTGGTCCTGCATTTTTTGGTTACTTGAACCCTCGACAGAACTAATATGTATTTTAGAATGACCATGGAAAATATGACCGACACCGAGAAGGAACATTTTAAGGTTGGTGACGCTGATTCCACAGCCTGCCAGGCTCTTACCCACAACTAGGCCTTGGCCTGTTTATCTCCCTTTCCAGCCTGCGGAAAAACAGGCTCTGTACACAGATGTGAAGAGCTGTGCTTGAAGAACCAGATGCCCAGCTGCTAATGTATCAGCAGACCTGGGCTGGCTGAAAATTAGGAAGAAATGTGCTCTCATCAAAACATGCTTTTAAAAACTGTACTTAATGTGTGGAAATATTGCATTATAGCAGAATTTTTTTCTCCTCAAGAACAAATGCCATTGAGCTTTGATTTCAGGCAAGCTTGAAGTTTTGTTTCCAAGTAAGTGTGGAGCAATAGGACATGATTTCATGAAATACAGTGTAAGATGCTCTCTGGCGTTTAAGATAATCACCAGGCCTTGTGTTGGTGGGATTTTTTCAGAGTCTGATTTTCAAAGCATCAATTGTAATAAGGTGCTTTTGGCATTGAAACCGTTTTTGGAAGATGATGTACTAACACAAATTTAGAAGAAAATCTGCTTTAGTAAAAAGGAGGAAATTGTTTAATGCTTCAAAAGTCCTGTGATTTGGGCTATTAGCATGCATAAATGTGTGTTTAATAAGGCAAGGCTATATAGATTGAACTTTTCCTTTCCAGTAAGTCAATTGTGTATCTTGCTCAGTGAATGGGTACTACATGTAGTAAATTCAAAGAAAGATTGAGTTGTAAACTTTACATAGGATTGCTTAGTCACTGATGGAGTCTTAGAACAATCATTCACCATAGATTTTGTGATGGTCAAATATAAATAAATTTCGGTTTTGTGATGGTCAAATATAAACAAATTTCGGTAAGAGTAATAAAAATAAGTAATTAATAATGCTTTGGCTGCAGCTCTAATGACATGACTTTTTTTCTGCCCTCTCCCCCATCTTATTTTTACCAGTAGGTTGTGACCGTTGGAAGTGTCATGTACAACATGCGGCGATTAAGTCTTTCACCCACCTTTTCAATGGGATTTCATCTGTTAGTTATTGTGACTCTCTTATTTTCCCATGTGGACCATGTAATTGCTGAGACAGAAATGGAAGGAGAAGGAAATGAAACTGGTGAATGTACTGGATCATATTACTGTAAGAAAGGGGTGATTTTGCCCATTTGGGAACCCCAAGACCCTTCTTTTGGGGACAAAATTGCTAGAGCTACTGTGTATTTTGTGGCCATGGTCTACATGTTTCTTGGAGTCTCTATCATAGCTGATCGGTTCATGTCCTCTATAGAAGTCATCACATCTCAAGAAAAAGAAATAACCATAAAGAAACCCAATGGAGAGACCACCAAGACAACTGTGAGGATCTGGAATGAAACAGTTTCTAACCTGACCTTGATGGCCCTGGGATCTTCTGCTCCTGAGATTCTCCTTTCAGTAATTGAAGTGTGTGGCCATAACTTCACTGCAGGAGACCTCGGTCCTAGCACCATCGTGGGAAGTGCTGCATTCAATATGTTCATCATTATTGCACTCTGTGTTTATGTGGTCCCTGACGGAGAGACAAGGAAGATTAAGCATTTGCGTGTGTTCTTTGTGACAGCAGCCTGGAGCATCTTTGCCTACACCTGGCTTTACATTATTTTGTCTGTCATATCTCCTGGTGTTGTGGAGGTCTGGGAAGGTTTGCTTACTTTCTTCTTCTTTCCCATCTGTGTTGTGTTCGCTTGGGTAGCGGATAGGAGACTTCTGTTTTACAAGTATGTCTACAAGAGGTATCGAGCTGGCAAGCAGAGGGGGATGATTATTGAACATGAAGGAGACAGGCCATCTTCTAAGACTGAAATTGAAATGGACGGGAAAGTGGTCAATTCTCATGTTGAAAATTTCTTAGATGGTGCTCTGGTTCTGGAGGTGGATGAGAGGGACCAAGATGATGAAGAAGCTAGGCGAGAAATGGCTAGGATTCTGAAGGAACTTAAGCAGAAGCATCCAGATAAAGAAATAGAGCAATTAATAGAATTAGCTAACTACCAAGTCCTAAGTCAGCAGCAAAAAAGTAGAGCATTTTATCGCATTCAAGCTACTCGCCTCATGACTGGAGCTGGCAACATTTTAAAGAGGCATGCAGCTGACCAAGCAAGGAAGGCTGTCAGCATGCACGAGGTCAACACTGAAGTGACTGAAAATGACCCTGTTAGTAAGATCTTCTTTGAACAAGGGACATATCAGTGTCTGGAGAACTGTGGTACTGTGGCCCTTACCATTATCCGCAGAGGTGGTGATTTGACTAACACTGTGTTTGTTGACTTCAGAACAGAGGATGGCACAGCAAATGCTGGGTCTGATTATGAATTTACTGAAGGAACTGTGGTGTTTAAGCCTGGTGAGACTCAGAAGGAAATCAGAGTGGGTATCATAGATGATGATATCTTTGAGGAGGATGAAAATTTCCTTGTGCATCTCAGCAATGTCAAAGTATCTTCTGAAGCTTCAGAAGATGGCATACTGGAAGCCAATCATGTTTCTACACTTGCTTGCCTCGGATCTCCCTCCACTGCCACTGTAACTATTTTTGATGATGACCACGCAGGCATTTTTACTTTTGAGGAACCTGTGACTCATGTGAGTGAGAGCATTGGCATCATGGAGGTGAAAGTATTGAGAACATCTGGAGCTCGAGGAAATGTTATCGTTCCATATAAAACCATCGAAGGGACTGCCAGAGGTGGAGGGGAGGATTTTGAGGACACTTGTGGAGAGCTCGAATTCCAGAATGATGAAATTGTGTAAGTTCTATATTATATGTGTGTGTGTGTGTGTGGTTCAGTGTGTTTATGAATGTGAGTCTGTGCATCATTTTTTAAATTAAATAGCATGCAAGGAATGGAATAGCTTTCATACAAGATCCCTTTCAAGATATCAGTCTTTGCTTGGGTGCCAGTTATCAATATGCTCTGCACACAGAGATCTTAAATTTATTTACATCAGAATTTTATTTTTACTTTTATACATTTACACATTTTAAGTACATTGTGACTATGATAAAATGAGTGATGGGACACAGTTTATCAGATGACTTAAGACAGGCTGAAAAATTTGTCTTCTATTTTGAATCACATGGTATATACTCAGAAAAGGAATATTTAAAACATCACAATAGGTCTCTAACTTCGTTTCTGAGTACAAATTGGGAAAACCCAAAAAGGAAACACCCTGAAAATAATTTCTTGGCTACCAGGGCTGGCTGAAAATATTTTTGTGGCTTTTATGTGACATTGTGTTTTGTGACAATATAAGTTAACATTTCTGCTTAAATGCCAATGCTAAATTATGACTTCATAACCAATCCTGCTTCTTCAGTGTTATGCCAACATGGGAAAGGCCATCCAGCCCTTTTGTAGTTCAAGTCCGGTTTTATTTTACATCCTTAATAAACAAACCCTGTACCCCACTGATACAGTGATGGAGAGAGAAATAAGGTTCTGTCCACGTGTCTAGTTGTCAGGGAGCAGGTCAGAGAAAAGAAGGAAAAATTTATTCTTCCTCTTGGTACTTTACAGTGGCACTGTGCTCATGTAGTAATATGAAGTACCCAGTTGTTAAGTGATTCTTCGACTGAGAGTTGATATTTAGAGGGCTCTTCCCCCTTTGCCTAGGAAAGTGTGTTGCACTCAACTCACCAAAAGCAAACCAGAAAATTTGACTCTATGAACAATTTCTGGGGGGAAGGGAGGGAGGGAGAGAGGGAGGGAGGCTGACTGTAATATCTGCAGTACAACAAAGGACGTTAAAATGAATGATTATGTTGGTTGAAGCATTGGACATTTAGAAATTTCAGGGAAGAAAAATAAATATATAAATACAGTTCTAAAATAGTTAACTCTTACGATAATGGCATATGATATGCCAAATGGTGAATGCATGCTCTTTAAATATGAAATTTCTCCTACAGAAAGTGAGAGAAAACAAACCAAAAAGGGGGAGGGGATGGGCAGAGAGAACAGATTTTCCTGAAAGAGCCTTCCAGTGTCTTTACATCTCTTTGTTGTTATACTATAGTGATAAGTAGTGTCGAGTACAATATCACAATGAAATCAAGCGAAGCAGGGATTATAATATCCATCTTCTGATGTTTGTAGGGAGCAAAGTGTTTTGATTAATATCTATTTTATGTTAATTATAATGTTGTTAGTGTTCCACTTACTGAGATGTGTTTTGTTGGGATACTTATTTTACTGAAAGATAGTGATCTAGTAGCAAATTAATATCGTTCATATCCAAGAAAGAATTTTTTCAATGGTCTTGCATTGGAAAGTTCATGTGTGCCCAGGTTAACACAAATGAACTTTATTCCTTTGCTAGGAATTCTTTCCCTATTGATTATATTTTCCCTAATGATTACGTTTTCTAATCATTTCAATTATTGAACCCTTCTGTAGTAGATAGCACTTGTAATCCATGTAAAAGTGTACTGTGTGTTGTTAAAGGTATATTTCATGTCGTTAAATGAACTCATAAGGGTAGCCCTTAAAACAACTTAAATCTGTGTTTTGTTTTGTTTGTTTGACTAAGCATATTTTCTTTTGAAAATTTAATCTTACCTTTTCTTAAGAATAAGGACTGTATACTGGTTTATTTGAAAAGCAGTCTTTCCCTATCTATTCTGCAGTTCAGGACTTTTACCAAACGATAAATAACCTTCTTTTGGGTGGTACGATGCAGAAGAATAAGGAAAAGGATTTTTAAAAAGGATTGACATTGATTTGATAGAATAACTTATTCTGCCAAGTTCCATTTAAAACATTCATCCTATGCAATTAAATTGGAAGGAATATTGCCACATTCCATCTTTAGAAATTTAGATTTCTTGTGAGAATTGGTAAACATTGGTGGAGTTGGTGAAAATTGGCTAATAATTCGTGCCATCTCTATATATATGTTCTTAGGAGTATTGAAGATCAATCGCAAGTTTCTTGCTCTATAAAATTTTTACTATACTTCATTTGCTCAATTGAAATGTGAAACTTTAGAAATGGCGAAGCATTTAACTTATAAGTGGAATGAAATTACAGCCCTACATTTTTCTTTTTTCTAGATTTTTAATTTTGAAGAGATTTCATCTTGACTTCATAGAGTTTTATTACTGACAAGCTTTGAAGATGCTAAATAGGTCTATTGATTGTACAAATTTGTTTGGCTGGGACTTAACCTTAAATTAAGCACCAAGATTCAAACACAAGGTTTCTAGAAAAACATATTATCAAAGATATGTTGATTCCATGTCTTTGCTATTGGGAATAGTGCTGCAATGAACATACAAATGCATGTGTCTTTATAATAGCATGATTTATATTTCTTTGGGTATATACCCAGTAATGGGATTGCTGGGTCAAATGGAGTTGCGCTGCCCTCTTAGCAGCTTAGAAAACATTATTGTTTTATGGATTATTTTTCCTTTGGCAGTTGTCTTATTTCCATACAGTCAGATCCAAGTGAAAGAGTTTGTCATCGTGCAATGGAGTCAGACTATGTAGGTTAAACCCAACTTATCTTTAAGAATGAATTTATATCTCATCAAATTACATAGTTAATCTTGAAAGATGTCCTCCTTCAAAACCTACAGTACTTAAACAAGGCTGATGGTGCCGCCAAGCTTTATTAAGTACTTTGAAAAAAAATGTTTGTTTAATGTTGTGCACAAAGCCAGGCTTTATTATTCTTTCCAGAGCACCATAAAGAGATTCCTGGAAAAGCCTAAATTTAAAGGCTAATTTTAAGAAGTCCCTAACAAAGGTAGAAATAAGGTCCAATCTGATCAAGGATGGAGAATAAGAGGCACTACAGCTTTAATGATTGTTGGATTCCAAAAACAAGATAGATTCCTAATCTTTGATCTTATTTTTAGTGTAGAAATAGTCATTTAAATTTATAATATAAAAATGTCTATACATATTTATTCATATTCTTACATAAATGAGTTGAATTATTTCAACTTGATAAGTGATGCTTATAATTTCTAATAAAATATATTCTCAGCAAAACATTTTAAAATTACAAAGCAAAATCCCATTAAATAGATATAATTAACAGCTAGCACATGCTTTTTTATAAACTCAATCAATGACACATACTAAACCAATGCCAACTAATTTTGACTTACAACAGGGATTTCTGTCTAATGTTAACAGCTAATAAAAAATAAATGAAGAATATGCTAATTTGATTTGTGGTTTGGTAGGTAATATCTACACATTTGAAGTGCTGTTAATGATTGTTCTTTAATGGTTCTAGTTTAATGGTAATAATTATTACAAAATATTGTTTGGTATTTCAAGGTCTAACGTTAGCTTAACTGTTTTGGAAAAATGATAAGGCTAATTAACTAATGTAGATACAAATCCAATTTAATTAGTTATAGCCCAGCAATAGTATTATTTTTGGAAGACAATTTAAAAGATTATGAGCGTTTAGTATTATATATTTAAAATACAGAGTTGAAAAATCAGAGTATGTAAGTTAGATTATTTACTTAATATACTCCTTAGAATATCAGCTTACCAGAGGTTCCTAGTCATAGTATAACATATTAAACAACGGGCCTACCCAAACTTAATTTTGTTTTAACAACTATTATATTTTTCAGTGTAGTTGTAACTTCATTAACTTTAGGAAATAGTACGTGTAAGACATCTTAACAAATATAGCTGTCTGATGCTCAATATTTATATCACATTTTACTCTTTTTGGAAAAAAGACTAGAAAGGAAATAAAATTTCAGTATTATATGGGTTCTATGGAATTATTATTATATTCCAGGGAAAATAAATATTTTATTTTTGCTATTTATGGGACCTGTGTTCTTTTCTTGTTCTAGAGAATTCTATAGAATTCTCTATAGGCTTAGCTATATGAGATGGCAATTCAATTCTGAGAGTAGAACAAAATACAATAAGACAGCCAGATGTAAACAAGGTGAAATGAAGATATTAAGAAAATTTGAAGTGATCAGAACAGAAGGATAATTGTGTGGAGAAATCAGAAATGATGAAAAATATTAGAAAAAATATCACAAGACAAGAAAGGCTGTTAGCACATACTAATTTCTGCACATAATTTAATAACTCCAACATATTCAAGCTTTACTTTATAGCAGTAGAATTTTATCTGCTACCTTTAGAGCATACTATGGAGGTATGATATTTTATACTGACATATAAGTTTCCTAGGTAATGTACTAATGTAAGAAATTTGTATGGAATAACTAGCATTTGAATGGATTTCTGCTTTAGTGGATTATCTTTTCAGAACAGAATATTTATCTCTTTTTAGAGCCAAATCACATATAATATCATCTGCAAACCTAAATTATAACTACAAGATGTTTTTATAAATGCATGTTTTCTGAATGCATAGCTATTATAAAAATAAGATAGGATAAGAGCCAAAAAACATTTATGAGTCTGAATTTAGTACTGCCAGGAGCTTAAATTGATTATGTGCAGAAAGGTTGTTTATGGTGTCAACCAGATTGCCATATTTGCTATTATAATCTTATTTTTCCAGCACTAATTAAAGCTTGGGGTTATAATATCATTATGTAAAGGAATTTTGTCTTAGCAATTGAGATTTCATAGTTCAGCCACATTGAAGTGTTTAAATTACGGGCTCTTTTCTTAGTCATCATTCAAGGCCATTACATAAAAGGCTGATTGCTTTACTGGGTTAGGGGCAGAGGAGAATTTATATATTGGTTAATCTGCACATACTTAATAAGCTACAGATTTGTGGCCATCAGTGGGCTAAGAATTATAACGGAAATAGAAAAAATATGCTCCTTATACTCTAAAATGGGAGATAATGAGATGGTGCATATTCTGATAAGTACAAATTTCATTTTAAAGACATTTTGTAAACTATAGGAAGCCTTGATTTTAGACAAAATATTTTCATTTGCTTTTGGAGGACAAAAGCATAATTTAAAAGGAAAATGGGATGTGCATTGTAAGCTGGACTCATACCTTGGTAAATCTAAGAGTATGGGCAGTTTCAATAGACAGGACCATTATGAAAATTAATGAAAGGCTAAGTGAAAGTACATTTTGTATAATGGGATTTTAAATCATTATAAGGGTACTTAAATCAACCAGAATACATCCTTTAAAGGATTGTTATTTGTAGAACCCTTTTTGTTTGTGGAATGTGTAGAAACAAAATTTGGAAGACTAATGATATTACCGTATTGTTTTCCAAGCACGTTCTCAAATGCTTTTCATACATGTGATATTATAATGACCCAATGAAGTAAGTGACCTTGCAGATGAAAAAACTGAAACTTAGAGAGATTAATTTCTTCAAAGTGCTAATAAATTATGGATCTAGGATTTGAACCCTTTTCTATTTGAAATAAAAGCTTATGTGCTTGTTCTTCCATACCACTTTGCCTCTTGAAGGTCCTAAAGAGAATTTAACAGATTTGTAGTAAAATATTGTTAGGACTTTATTTTTCTCTTTGTTAACTAGTCCTTGGGTCTCTAGGAATGGTTCTGCTTTACTTGAATCCTATGGATATTGAGCAGCTTTTGAGGAGTCCTTAGCCATTGACAATTAGCTATTGTCACATCATTTTCTCAAGAGTTATTGCTCTGTCACCATCTTGTAAAATCTGAGTGGATTTTACACTAAGTTGTGAAATGGGAAGAGGTTTTCTTTGCTTTACTTTCCTTAGGATACCATTAACCAAGGGAAGGAGATTTAAGTGTACTTAATTCTTTTGACTAGAGCAACCTTGAGGGTCTAAGACATACAAGGGGTTATTTGCTGTTATTTTGCTTCTCTGTCAGCTAACAAAGCTGAGATGTGGAAAATTGCCTATAGGCAACATTGTAATATCATGGGAACTATTGAGGTTTTCCCATAAAATATTTTCATCATATTTCCTCCATGGCTGAAATCCGACCATTGGAGATTTATTGTTTGGGGTAGAACATCTATTAGTCCCTTATTACAGTATAAATGCCATGAAACTCAGAAGTTTAGCCTTGCAACAGTAGAGTTAAATGGCTCTGGGCCAGGTGGCAGGAAAGGGTGAGAAGATAGCTGAATGTACTGTGGGTAAGTGGCATATGAGATAATCTTCGTAACTGCCTTGGGTGAGCCCGCGGAGGGTCCCAGTGGAAGGTGCTGAGTGGGCAGGCAGGACTCAAGCTGCTGTCTTCCCATAGTGCCTTGCAGTTCCTGCCCTGGATTTCTGGTGGGAAGTCCAGAAGGCCCTGGGAGGAAAAGCAGCAATTAACAATATGGGAAGCATTAGAGGAAATCACCTCCATTGCCTCCTCTCCTGGCTCGACACGCTGCCTACATAATACCCATGTATTTGCTAAAGGTTGAGCCAAGCCAGGGCCCTTTCTTTTCACAGACTTATACAGCTGTTTCACTATAGAGCCAGGCTAAATAAACAATTCTTTTTCATTTCCTGCCTTTCTCCTGAGGACTTGGTGCTGTAGATGACAATTTCTTTCTTTCCTACAGTGTCTCCACAGGGCTAAATATGGGAATAGGCATTGTGTTCTTTGGTGACAGTTGAAGATATGAAGGTAAGAATGAAAAGCAGAACCTGAGTCCCTCACCTTTCAGGCTGGTGCTCATGATAACAGGGCAACCGGGTGTTGCAGTATACTTAGCAATTCACATATTAATAAAATACCCTAAGATATTTTCCAGATATAGTTTTTTGATTTTATTTTTGCTTTTCTATGCTTACATATGAGATATCTGGGGTCCTAGGTATTCTGAAGCCTTGTGGTGACCCTTGAAACCAAGGCCACACCATTTTTCCATGACAAATTTCCTGAGATAAAGATGGGCTTAGGAGGATCGCTAAACTTGAAAATTTGAGCTCTCTGTCCCCTACCAGCTTTGTGCCTTTCAGCCAGTTACTGAGGTTCTGAGTCAGCTTTCTCACCTGTAAAATGAGGAAGATGGTCATGGTGCTGTTGGTGATAGTGATTTTGGATATAGTGGTAATGGTGGTAGTGATGGTTGTGGTTGGAATGGTGGTGGTTCTGGATATGTTGGTGGTGGTAGTGGTGGTGATGCTGATGGTGTTGGTGGTGATGGTGTTGGAGATGATGGCGGTAGTGGTGATTATTTTTGGTGTTGGTGGTGGTAGTGGTGGTGATGATGGTGATGGCACTAAGATTTATTAAACAAGCTTCATGCTATTCTTAAAGTATCCGTATGACTTAATCTTTGCAACTATATCAAGTAGCTACTCTTATTAGAATCATTTTACAGATGAAGAAATTGAAGCTTAGAGATTTAAATTTCTCTGGGTCACACAGCTAATAAAGGGTGGATCCAGAATTCAGCAGCACTGCTTGACTGTAATTCCCATAGAGTCTTATTCAGGGCTGTTTCTTCCTTTGAATGGCTTTCATACACAAGGAGGAATATGTATCAGGCTGTGGTGCAGTGACACTAACCTCAACACATGCTCAAGCTGCTCAGAAGATGAGAAACTAGAGCAGTCATTTATCTTTTCTGGGATTCTAGAACATGTATTAACAACATTGCACACCGTGCCCCACTCTCCATTAACCTAGAAGACCATGAATAGCTGAGTTTGAGAGGCAAGGGAATGCTTAATGTTTTAGTCCCTCCGTGTAGCTGACCTACCTAGTTATTGTTGGTTTTGGCTTGTTTTCTCTCACACAATATTTATTTCCCTATGTTCCTAGTTTTTAAAAAGAAACTTCTTTATTCCTAGTTTTCTGTCATTGCCTGCTTTGGCGCTGTAGCATTTAACTTCCTTATATGGCTGAATAATGAATGCAGCTTTTCTTCGTACTTGAAATAGCAGTTTCTTGGTCTTTTTTTTTTTTTAATGTGTTACCAGACAATCCAAATTAATGACAACAAAGAATTAGTATCAGGGGATGCTGTTACCTTGTGTCAGCACTAAAAAGAGGTTAAAACATTATATTCTGTGACCCTGGAGGTGGTTAACAGTAAGAATTATTTATTAGGAGACTTTCCTAGAATAAGTGACCTGCATGGCAGTTCATCTTATAAAAAACTTAGAATTCCAACCTCCGCAGCACATAGAATTTTTAGATATATTTTTTAAATGCCCAATTCCAAGTCATTCTTATTTCTGAATCCTCTCTGGAGGACAAGAACAAACAAAAAATTCTACCTAAAATCACATGAATGTCCAGTTACATCTTGCATATACTTTATACAAAACCAATGTTCAGGTGTTTCTATAACAAGTTTGTTTTTGAACAGGGTGGTTTTATTAAATTTTTTACCTTTTGCCGGCAAATTATTGGTCTATTTGGTGTAAACCTGATAGCAATGTGTTTATAAATATAATTATAACCTTTAAAAGAAGCCTGCAACTGTTAGCTTTCAACAAAGAACATTTGTCTTACACACACACACATATACACACAATTATTAAGGAAAAAGTGGGAACGCAAAATTAAGTCCTATTTGCATAGGGTTTAATTCTTAGGGCGCAATTAAAGAAAAAGAAAAATCCTAATGTTACGAGGACAAGTTTCCTTCTTGCACACTAACCATTACAATCTTGACACAGTTTTGAAAAATGAGCTATTCAGTTCAGTGTGTATATCTGTGTTCCTGGGATTTGTATATCACCTGAGAGAGAGAGAAAAAGAGACAGGGGCAAAGATGGAGGGAGGCAGAGAAGGAGGTGGAGGCAGGGTGAGTAAGAAGGAGAGGTAGGCAGAGAAAGAAGGAGGGGGAGAGAAAGGAGACAGACAGAGGGACAGAGACAGAATATACAGCCCTGATTAGATTTCTGCTGTGACTAAAATGAACTGAAGCCTGGAATTAGTCCATACTCTTGCTCACGCAAACAGAAGACAGTATGAGAGTAAGGAAATAGAAATGGGATTCACTCAAGCTGCTTCTTTATTAAAAATAGACAGCAACTTTGTCCTTGAAATCAAGTGTATGTGCCTGAGTGTGTTTGAGAAGCCAGAAGTAGCCTGTGGAATAGGGCTGGGCCCTATTCGTTGATTCCTGCTTCCAGCAAATATTCTATGAGCATCAATCCCGTGCCAAGCCCCTTGCAAGATGCTGTGACAACAGTGGTACCTAAGACATAGCCTCTGCCATAGAAAACCTCAAGCTTTACTAGAGGAGATGGATGTAAGAATGTTCAGTCCTACAACAGTGTGTATGTTTAGTCACCCCTAAAGCTTCTCTGTGCCTTCTTTGGCCTCCTTCTCTCAGTGCCACCTGATGGGGCTCTTGCCACTGGTGTCTAGGCTGAGAATAAATGATGATGAGCTGTCAGTGTTGCTGTCCACTGTAGGAGCAACCCACCCCCTGTGCCTGCTTTTCCCCAGAAGAAAACTACAGGGCTCTCTCTCCTCTCCTGTCCCCATCCCAGATGGCTCCGGTCACAGTTTGGCTGCCCTCTCTGATGGAGACCAGAAGAGCAGAGATTAGGAACAACTCAAATCTGATTCATTTTTCATGGCAATAATGAACTCAGAAAAATGTGAAGTAGGGAGAGAGTTTTGTCTTCTACTTTGCTTCTTAATCCTGTGCATTACTAGGGGAAGCATGTGTTACTCACACCTGAGTGCTTTCTCTAAATGGTATGAGTTTATTAAGCATGAGCAAATGAGGCTACTACAGACATTGAAACTACTTAGCCAGGAATCTGATGAGCTGAGGTTCAGTGCTCTTGGGGTCTTAGGCTCAGGTGGCCTAGTACCTCAGAATATCCTGACATGTTGTTGAAGTAGGCCAGACGGATTACTGAGAAAAGACAAAAGATCAGATATGGGAGTCTTTCTGAGCTGTTTTATTATGCAAAGAAGAACCCTTTGTGGGTTGTTTCTGGGATGCTATAAGCTGATATATTCTAGGAAGTAATTTATCTGACCTACACATGGTCTAGTAAAATGGAATAATATTAATATAATGTAATGTAATAAACAGTAAATATGAATATATAAGTGTAGAAGTAAACATAAAACAAATAAAATAATGTAAAGAATATTAAGTCCAGATATTTATCTGAGAATATCTAGAGCTAAACTATCCTGCGGTTGTTATTTGTTTGGATAATTTAAGTGTCCTCTATAGGTTTGAATTATTTTAGGGAAGGAATATCTTTCTCAATATTTCATGACTTCTATAGCTATTGTAAACTATATTCTTTTAAATCGACCTGGTTTTGATTATTTGGTTATTAATTTTATGATCAATTCTTATATATGAAGCACTTGAAACATTTTGAAGTAGATCTGGGTCTTTGACCCTAAAGTTTTCCAGCTTACTGTTTTATGACTCTGTGCGTTTACCTTGTGTGTGTGTGTGTGTGTGTGTGTGTGTGTGTGTGTGTGTATCCATCCAAGCTATCAGTGTGCCTGACTCCAGCTATCTTCATTTTAAACTTATTGCTTCCTAAACATGAACACGGAATAAAAGTGAATGGTAGATGTTCATTGTGGACACTGTGCCATCCAAAGGCCATTTCTGCTGGTAACATAAAGACTAAAGGCCCATGCTTTGGGGCCATACTAGCCTGGGTTTTATCTCTGTGGCTTAAGCCTGTGGTCTCAGCTACTAAGGAGGCTGAGGTGGGAAGATCACTTGAGCCGGAGAGGTCTAGGTTGCAGTGAGCTGTGATCACACCACTGCACTCCAGCCTGGGTGACAGAGCGAGACCTTGTCTCAGAAAAACAAAAACAAAAGAAACAAACAAAAATGTCAAATTCTTCAGCAAAACTAATCCTAACACTTGCTTTGAGAGCCAATAAAATGTTGTAATAAATTGAATATTAAGAAACATGTCTTGATTATGTTTTTCTTGTTTGGTTTACAATTCCCAGTGATGTCTCCTGGGCCAACCTTCCCAAAGTTGTTGCTCTTCTTTGATATTAGGGAGAGGATCAGAAAAAAATATCTATTTGGTACTATGCATATTACCTGGGTGACAAAATAATCTGTACACCAAACCCCCATGACATGCAGTTTACCTATATAACAAACCTGCATATGTACCCCAAACCTAAAAGAAAAGTTACATAAAAAAATAAATAAAAATAACAATTGGTCATACTGAAGACAATCACAAGACTGAGAGATAGGAGCACTCTGCATAATCTTCAAAAAGCAATCAAATATCAATAACCTAAGACATTTTAAAATGCTCATTTGCAGAGACCTCTGTACTTTGCCTCCTGAGAGAGAGGTTGGTAAATTATCATTTTTAGTTTTGGTCCTTTGCTTTTTTATCTACCCTTTTCCAGTGGGAAAATGTGATGCTTAGGGCAAAGCTAGGTTTTGATGAAGTTCTTCCTGATAGGAGGCTTCTATTAGGTTGGTGCAAAAGTAGTTGCTGGTTTTGTTACTACTTTTAAATTAAAACCAGCAATTACTTTTGCACCAACCTAATAAAATAGAGAATATAATCCAGGAGACAGAATGGAATGCAGAAGGAAACAAGTATTTAGGAGTCAGGAGTTCCAGAACCAACTTGTCTCATTAGGCTACTGGTCTGGTTAGTTGGTGGCTACCTAGACCAGACCAGCAGCTTTGGGCGAGTCATTTCATTTCTCTGAACTTCAGTGTTCTTGATAGTAAAATTAAGGCATTGAAGTAAATAATCTATGGGTTTTCTTCCATCTCAAAAATGTTTGCTGTCCTAAGAGAAAGCAAAAATTTTTTTTTAAAATGACATAACACTGAATAAGATTTAGAGTAAAGTGTGAGGAAATGATATTTTTTTGTTTTCTAAATTAGTCTATGCCTTACTTTTTAAAGTAATTTGCCAAAAAGAAACATTTTGAAAGACAACAAATATATAAAAATAGCTTAAATCTTTGTTTCTTAGTGAGTCTTGCTAAGTTATGAACTTGTAGAATTATATATGTTAAATGGATGATCTACTAAAATGAATTTTGTCAAATTTGTTTTAGTGTCTTATATAAGTTGACCTTCCTGTCACAATGTATTTAGGATAACAATATAACTTATTGTCCAAATCAGAGCACTTTTGTGAGTAAAAGAGGGCACTATTAATAATTATGCAGATACATAATTAAGAAGTATGGCATAGTCAACCTAATTTGAACATCTCTGTGCTTGCTGTCTCAGAAAAGTGGAGAGGTTGCTTTTTTTTTTTTTTTTTTTTAAACAGAGCCTCGCTCAATCTGTCACCCAGGCTTAAGTGCAGTAGCGTGATCTCAGCTCCACCTCCCGGGTTCAAGCAATTCTCCTGCCTCAGCCTCCTAAGTAGCTGGGATTATAGACACCTGCCACCACGCCCAGCTAATTTGTGTGTGTTTGTGTGTGTGTGTGTGTGTGTGTGTACTTTTAGTAGAGATGGGGTTTCACCATGTTGGCCACCCTGGTCTTGAACTCCGGACCTCAGGTGTGACCCACCCCTGGTCTCGAACTCTGACCTCAGGTGACCCACCCACCTCGGCCTCCCAAAGTGCTGGGATAACAGGCCACACCTGGTTGAGATTGCTTTTCTTTGGAGACAAGTGGAATAAGAGAGCAATAGTCCTTTGAAATGAAAGACTTAGCATTTGATGTTTCCGTTTGTTTGCTTTACCTACCCACATCCTATCCTTTTTTGTAATACAGCTTGGCTAGTAAACATGCCTGCTGGAATGGAGACAGATAGGGGAAAGTAATTAGATTAGTGGCAATGGAAGAAGTAATCCATTATGCTTAAGCCACAACTCCAGTGGTTTGCTAGTCAAACCACATTGGCAGTTTTCTTTTTTTTTTTTTTTTCCATATGGATTAGAACAGTTGATTTTTCTTCTATGTCTTCAGGAAAATTGTAGTTACAGGTGAAGTAGATCTGTAGGATTGTGAGCAAAGTATTGCCTCTGCAGCAGTCAAAACCGTTACCAATTATGTCTTTAATTTTTCTTTTTTAATGAGAGACTCTCTGAAGTCCCCTCCAGCTTTAAAAAGCAATTATTCAGCAACATCACCACCTCTCCAGCCCTGAGACTTCCTGACCTTGTCTTACCTTATCTTACTCTTAGACTTGGTTGTTCAAGTCTGGAGAAATAGTTGGTGCACTTCTACTATACTACTATACTGTGCCTTATAGGCTATCCTTATCAGTCTTTTACATGCATTCCATGAATAGTCCTCAGAGTCCTGTCCTTAAATACGCGTTCATTCCCTCTTACAACAAATTTCTGAGCCATGTATTTCATTCTCTTTGATATCTAGATGACATAAATCTGTCTGTGGCCTTCTTTCCCAATATTGCCAACTGCAAAGAGTTTTCTCTGATTGATACCTATTGTCTTATAAATATGCATCATTGTCTTCTTTATTTAACCAATAGTATTTTTTTCAAGGTGATTTTGTAGGAGTAGAACAATATTGATCTTTAGGCATAAACCAATTTAATTCAAATCAAGTTAGCTATATGTTTCCATAATAAATATATTGACCTATCATAAATGTATGGCAAATTAATCATATTTATTGATTTTAAACAAGAGAAGAGTTATTGAAAAAGTACCTAAGCAATGAATAAACCTCCAAGAGACTAAAACAAGTCCTCATTTAAACATGACTTAATTAAAGAATTTAATATTTTAGTTAAGTGATAGATAACGAAAGATCAATCAAGGCAAGAACATTGAAGAATTTAGCACAAGGAATAATAAATCATGCAAGTACAAGATCAGAATTAAGCTTGAAAACATTAAGTAAAATAATTACTGAAGGCTTTAGTTACCCGCACACTCAATGTTACTCAGCAGATGTACAAATAACACTGTGTACTGGTCCCAATGTGCTAGGGACACATCAGACACACTGTCACATTAAAACACACCTTGTTGCTCAGTCTCATGAGGGACCTCATATATGGCTGCAGATGTGTACAGATGTTTGCTTCCCCACGGTCTAGCTGTCTTTGTGGCCAGAATCTCAACAGTTCCCAGAGTTTTGGTCTTAAGATACTGTTTTCCAACAAAATCAACACTGAAAATAAGAGACAGCAAATAATACAATTTCACTCATTAGCTCTGTAATGACTTTGATTCATGTTTCATTTCATAAAATGCTTGAAGAGCATGAGCAATACATTTATATTAGAGAAACCAAGGTATTGACTTTCTGTTTCTAAATTGTTCATGCCATTATGGTGTCATTAAATGTTAGGTTATTCTCTTACATAATTCTTACAAATTTTCTTTTTTAATTAGTATAAAATATGATGCTCAACAAATTAATTTTCTTAACTGTTGGTTGGCAAATCAGTCTGTTTTAGTACATGCACACCTAGTGAGACACATCATCATGTGCTTGCAATGGGTCAACCCATAGTTTAAGAGAACATAATGCTTCTTTTTCTATGTATTTATGTTATATTTATCCAAGGATTAGTAAATATAAAAATTTGCCTTATGAACAAAGGAAATTTAAATGAAATTTCTTGGCATGTCTTATACTTCCGTATGCCTTTGAGCTCCCTATTAAAGACATTAATTTGTATCATGCTGTGCAGTGATATTATATGTAGTAAGGTCTCAAGCTACAGGACATGAATGTTTTCACTTGCATTTGAAATAAGACTTTCATATAATTTGGAGGGAAAACAAATATAGGATGTAAAGCAGACCAATGTTATTAACTTCTGAATTCCTCCTTTATTAAGAAAAAAGGGCTCTGCTTATAAAGATTCTTAAATAGATCATTTTAAAAATCAGCAATGGTTTCCAGCTTCATCCATGTCCCTACAAAGGACATGAACTCATCATTTTTTATGGCTGCGTAGTATTCCATGGTGTATATGTGCCACATTTTTTTAATCCAGTCTATCATTGTTGGACATTTGGGTTAGTTCCAAGTCTTTGCTATTGTGAATAGTGCTGCAATAAACATATGTGTGCATGTGTCTTTATAGCAGCATGATTTATAAACCTTTGGGTATATACCCAGTAATGGGATGGCTGGGCCAAATGGTATTTCTAGTTCTAGATCCCTGAGGAATCGCCACACCGACTTCCACAATGGTTGAACTAGTTTACAGTCCCACCAACAGTGTAAAAATGTTCCCATTTCTCCACATTCTCTCCAGCACCTGTTGTTTCCTGACTTTTTAATGATCGGCATTCTAACTGGTGTGAGGTGAGAGGGAGAAGGGATAGCATTAGGTGATATACCTAATGCTAAATGACAAGTTAATGGGTGCAGCACACCAACATGGCACATGTATACATATGTAACAAACCGGCACATTGTGCACATATACCCTAAGACTTAAAGTATGATAAAAAAAAAAAATCAGCAATGATAACCGGAAAAAATACCTAGATTATACTCCAGCATTTCAGAGGACATTTAGATGGAATCAATAATACCAAAAATATCCATCAATAGTTTTCATCCATAGTAAAATGAGGTTGGTGTCTTCCTAGTTGAGCTTATCATGATAATACTCTAAATTATTATCATGACTGACTCATGCCTTTGCAATTTTAGCAGCTGTGGTTTTGTGGGCATAATATTAGCCAGTGAATTTAGCAGGAATTTCTGAAGTCAATAACATTACCTGTGCTGTCTTTGATCTATACAGTCAGTAGTGCCTAAGAAGCATGTTCTAGCAAGGAAGCAATCTGAATCTCTTTGCTCTTAAGGTAGTGCCTCCATTCCCATGGTCAAGAATCTGTTTCAGTTAAAACCGTATGCCCACTCCAAGGTAGTGTTAAATTTATGGCAATGAATGCTATAACTTGCTAGTTATTTCCAGCTTTTAATCCAGTGCCTAATATACCATAAATGGTTGTAAATATATGATTACAAAATAGATGTAATATCCCTCTATGTAAAACAGCTTTTGTATTCTCAGGAAGGAGAAGTAACACATTCATGAAAACTAGTTATATGTGAGGTAAGCTAAGTACACTTAATACACCATCAGTCCATCTCACCAAAAAGGTTATAACATTTTATAGACATGGTCGCAGTTGCATGAGATCACTTTCTCCTTGACATTAATATATTCTGACATATCACTAAGCAGCCTGTGTAATATGAACAGTATAGCAACGCCATGAAGAACATGAGTTCTGGAATCAGACCATTTGGTTCAAGACCCAGGTCAAATATTTATTTGGAAAGTAATATTGGGCTAGTTACTTAATATCTCCCTGCCTGTTTCCATGTATAAAAACAAGATAAATTTTTCTATATCAATGGTATTTATGAAAAGTAAATTATATAGTATGTACAAAAAGGTTAGAACTATGCCTGACACATACTAAAAATTCAATTTTGACTGTTGAGTTATTGATTATAAAATAACTTAGATGTCTGTATAAAAATAGGATACCCAATATAAGAAATTTTTAAAAGACAAGGAGAAAATTGTAATTTCACAAACCAGAGATGGCTACTTTTTACATTTTAGTGTGTACAGGTATAATCTTTGTTTTACTCTTGCTTTTTTGTGAAGGTTTGCGTTAGAAGTTTTCATTATATGAATAAAATTCTTTAAAGTCTTAATATCTAAGTATTATTTCATTAAATGAATACAATTTATTTAATGAGGCCCCTATTGTTTGTTTTTGTTTTGACATTGTTTTTGTTTTTTCAGGTTTTTTTTACAGACAAACGTTTATACATAAATAATATAGTAAACATTTTTGAGAAAGCAAAAAAATCATGGCTCACATTTTAGATTAGTTCTTTAGGCTAAATTCTCAAATTGGAATAAATAGACCAAAATGTATAGACATGGTAAGGCTTATAATAACTTTCACAAAGCTATTTTAAGAGAGTCTGCCTGAATTTACATTCCTAATGGGCATGTGTAATTTTCTGATGAGACTGGTTGTTAGAAAACCTTACCAGTGCTTATATATGGAAGTACTTTAAGGTTTTTTGCTAATATTTGCTGAGTGTATGCTGTGTGCAAAGTGTTATGCTAGCTATTATTAACTTTAAATCAGTTACCTTTGAAATGTGCCTAGATTTGAATAGTAACTATTATTGTTCAAAACTCTTCTTAAAATGCTCTTTGAAATTATCTTCAGAGCCATAGATAATACCTGTTTTTCAAAGTTCCTAATGGCATTATCTTACCTAATCATTTATTTCATATGAAAGTCTTAGTGCCATACAACTTTAGGCTGGCCCCAAAATCAAATCCAATCTAAAAAAACTTAATTATTTTTCAAAATCATTTATCAAGCCTGCAGCTGTATTGCAGTACTATAGAAAGGGCACATTCTTGGGGTCAAAAAATCCCATTTTGAATCCCATTTGCTGGTATTATGTGCATGGCTAATTTAGTTATATATTCTTGAACTTAGTTTTCTTCTCTGATAAACGGCGAAAATAATTCTCAAAGTGCTATGGTAAGTATCACAAGATAAGGTATGTGAAAATGCTTTTTTAATAAGAAAATGACATGCAATGTGTTATCAGATTTTGAAGAGAACTTATAGGTGAGCTCACAGAGTGGGAAGGTATGTTTAAATAGCATGTCACCACAAAAAATGATAACTGTGAGGTAATGCATACGTTAATTAGCTGGATTTAACTATAGTGTACATATACTTCAAAATATCATGTTATACATGTAAAACATTTTTTCTAATTTTTAAAAAATAAATGAATACATTTTAAAAATAATTTACTATATTTTCATCATAGGAAAATCTTACAATTTTGTCTTTCCCCGGAAATATTTGCAAATAGATTATCTCTAAAGTTTTCTTCTTTCCTGTAGTACTCATATACATTAAACTATAGATAGAATATATGGGCTTCTTTTACCAATCACTATCTGGAAAGCTTTTAATGAAAATCAAATGAAATTATTTTCAATGTGATCCCTAGCCCTGGATGTTATTTTCCTCCTAATTTAGCCAGTAACAGTTCATACTGAAAGATTTTGCTGGTATTTCTGGTAAGTCAGGATAATTTATTGTTCTGATGGCCTGATTTTTTTCATTACATCCTTTCATTGTCCTCAGAGGGGTACTATAATAATCAAACAACCCATTTCCAAGATTTATTGTCTAAAACTTCAAAGAGTCATGTGTTCTATCCCTTGCCCCATGATTTATTAAAAAGTTAAAACATAAAGTTTTTATTTCATAGGTTTTCTTTAGTATTTCCTTCCAGAAGTTGCCCCTTTTTTTCCCTGTATTCCTTCTCCCCTCCCCCTTTTTTTCCCTTCCCACTCTTAGTCCATGGTTGCTCCTATTCACTAGGTTATTTTAAACTAGCTCACAGAACTCCAATTTTGTTGGGGCAGGGATGCCAGATATGCAATAGCACCACTAATAAGTTTTCAGATTAATTGGTTGGTTGGCAGACAGTAGTGAAATTGAAGGCAAAGCAGGATCAAGGGGACCACACATAAATGACTACATTCTCACTGCCATTTCTGTGTTTTAGATGGATCATGGTGGATGATGTGGCACTGGAATGCATAAATCCCACTATATTTTGAGCAAGATGATTTCTACGGTAATCATCTCCAAAACCTTGAGCATGCTATTGCTCTTATTCCTTTCCACTCTCCAGCCTCATTATATGCCACCACCTCCAACACTTTTTCTATTCAGCAAGCTATACAGTAGATGCAGTTTGGGCTGTAAGAATTAGAGTATTCTCAAGGAATGACTGCATACCTGCTCTTGATAAATGGAAGCTCTGATGTGTTAGGTGTGAATGTTTCTGATTATTTGTGAATTTAAGAATCTTTGGGGGTTCAAATTTATTTCTGTCCAGAAGCTTGCTCTGGACAATTCTAAAGTAGGAAGTTTTTGACAAAGAGCCTAAGAATCCATTATCTTTTGGCCATAATGCAGGGCAGAAATCCTGATTTTTCTCTTTACTCCAACTATATTCCTGAAGCCTGAATCTACAGATTTGTTTTTTCCCGTAGGAAAAAAATTAGAATATACCCTGATAACAAAATATGACTGGGAACTTACAGGGGTATTGTAGTCAACTAATAGGTTCTTTTACATGAACACCAGAAGCTGTACCGATGTGACTATTGCAGGGAAATTTGTTCTGAGAAAAGGACCTTGTATTCTTGTCTCATTGTCTCAAAATACAAATGACTACAGAAAAAGCAGCATTTTACAGGTCTGTCTTGAATTGGTATATTTGTAATGTCAAAAACAATATTTACATATAATCATTGACTATTACTTAAAACGCTATATAATTACAACTTTTTTCATTCCTATGTAGTTACAGTTACCAAGAAAATTTTGTTTTTTTCTCTTATCTTTCTTTTGTTCCATTTTTCTATGGTTCTTATGGCTATAATTTTTTTCTATTTCAGTGTCTTTGGATTCAATACTTAAGTTGAAATGTGCTCAAATGCTCTATCTTTCAGCATAACAGAATTAGTCAAGTGCAAGGGATAATAAATTTGTATGACTAAATCTTGACCATACTCGTGAGTTTTAAACATCTAACTGGTGCCCCTTCAAAATACAGGTCTTTCGTGCTGTTTTACCACTGTTGTGTGTGTGAAGGCATGCTTCTCTGTGTAGAAACTTGTTCATTAGAAGCTGTTATTGTAGTTTCAGTTCCCACAGTTGGGCCACCTACTTGTTACTCTCTTATTTTTCCAAAGCTGTCCTAATTGCTGTCTCCCTTCACCCAGATTCAAGCAGTTGAATTATGTTTTACTGTGTCCCTTGTGTAAAAGGAATGTCCAAAGTGCCAAAATTTCCTGTGGTTTTAGGAGGAGAATGGAGAAAATGAAACAGGAGAGAATCTCTTCACTTAGTGCTTCCAAATTGGCCTTTGTTTGTGTGAATCTGCAGAGGTGTGCTGCAGTGAGGATATCCACAGTCTAAGCTAATTTATCAAACTGTTGATAAGTTAAGCCTGGGAGGATTATTTGAGTACCTGTGTATCTCACAGAGAACAACATAAAGACTTTTGAAGGTATAAGTTTAGATCAGGCGTATCTGCTTCAATTCCGAAGAAACTTTTGGCATAAAAATGTATTGAACTATATTTGATGCCCAAAACTACATTAGGAGTTGGGTGATAGGGAAGAAAGGGTAGAAAAGAAACTAGAGATTGTAGAAGAATATATAGGGCTGTTTCTGTGGCTAAACTCACATTCTGACATGCTGGAAGATTATTAACTTGTTATGGGGGTAACATATTTGTGACTTTATCGCTTATGGGATATACTCTGTGATGCCTAACACGGTTGTATGTGTGTCCCTGCATTTGTGAGTGAATAAATGCAAACTGGTTAGTAGTTACAGTCACCAGTGAAGATCCACAGGATAGAAAAGTCACCTCAGAAGAGATTGAACAGGAGGCTGGCTCCTTGTAAAGAGAGTTGGCCAGAAAAGCAAATGCAACTCCTCTTGACCATCTCCTTTGCCTGAAGGGTCCTTCCAAGAAAAGGTTAGGAAGGTCAAGTATTTAAAATATATTCACTGAATATTCACAAAGTGCCAGGAAGTTGGGGACATAAGTGTAAACAAGATAGAGGATGTCTTTTTGGAAAGAAATTGACAGTTTATGCAGCACAGCAATCAAAATGCAGTGCACCAAGAGCTGTGGGAGCTCCAATATAGAGCTGTGATATTCTTTCAGGACAGAGGACCTGTCATTGTGGAAGGAAAGGCTTCACTGAGGTGGAGGATTAAAAATTCATAAAATGAAAATGGAAAAATGGACACAGGCAAAAGGCAGGAAGACAGAAAACTACCAATAAAAAAGAAACCACTGACGTTTGAAGAAGTGAAGGAAGTATAGATAGCATCTAATAAATCATCTCATTTTTGCAGACAAGGAACCAGTCCATGAGAAATCTGGTGGGTCAGGTGTGGTGGCTTATGCCTGTAGTCCCAGCACTGTGGGAGGCCGAGGTGGGCAGATCACTGGAGGTCAGGAGTTCAAGACCAGCCTGGCCAACATGGTGAAACCCTGTCTCTACTAAAAATACAAAAATTAGCCATGCCCGGTGGTGGGCACCTGTAATCCCAGATACTCAGGAGGCTGAACAGGAGAATCTGTTGAACCTAGGAGGCAGAGGTTGCAGTGAGCTGGGATCACACCACTGTACTCCAGCCTGGACGACAGAGTGAGACTCCCTCTCACACACACCCACACACAAATCTGCTGAGTGACATACTAAGATCACATAGTTAGAAAGGGGCAGACCTGGGCCTAGAACCTGGTAAGCCTAGTCCTGAGTCCACTCTTTGCATTGTCACCATGAAGTAAAAAAAATTGTGGAGAAGGAATTGAGAACACAACACAGAGGATTGCCTTGTTACTGTGCTATGTATATGCATGTGACGTAGATAGGGGGAATGCATATCATATACGGTTTCAATCCAAAGTGGCAAGTTTGAGAAGTTAGGTCCCTCTGCAGATGTCTCTGAGCATTGCTTTTACGTGAAACAAATGGGATGAGCTGACAATGGTTAGATTGTAGGCTTGGATGGAAATGCAGGACCACGTTGCTTCCTCCGTGGCTGACCTCTCAGCACTGCACACACAGCCTTGAGTAACAGAGGGCCTTGGGTTCCCACAGCTCTGCCACACTGATCTTATCAGTCCACCTGGGAAGATATTCCCCTCTTCTAGCTTACTAGTATACCGTCTGCCCTTAGCCTTCACCTTAGATCGTGTGTTGGCACATTTTCCTACCCTCACTTGTCTGATAGTGAAAAGCTGCAGACTTTGATAGCTCAATACCCATTTAGAAGTTTTGAAATTTTCTGACGTTTATTTATTATACATCCATTATACAATAAATAAGTAATCATGTTTATTATATATTTAATAATAGAACTATTAAAATGGCCTGGGGAATCTTCTAGCATCTTGGAAAAATAACTCTGCATTCATGAAGAATTACAAAGTCTAGGAATCCACAAAGCTCCAAGAAAAGTGATACATTCTATTATTTTTACACTGCCTAACAAAAAGAAAATGTTCTATAGGGAGATCATATTTTGCATAATCTTTGGCATATATGTTTAAATTTTTGAGAAAATGCAGAATTTAAAACCCGGAGCCTGTGTCCATGTGCATTTGAATATATGTATATTTTATAAAGGTGACTGACAACAAATGAATCCAATATTAACTGCATTTTTCCATCAGTGGAAACAATTTGGGAGTTCAGTGCTATAGAAAGAGGATGTTGTATGTATAGAATACAGTTATGGAAGACATATTACATAAAATGATTTTGTGAAGATTATAGTAGTCTTTGAAGATTCAGCTAACAGATTTTTCAAAGTCATGCTAATCATTTTTAAAACAGCAAATTTATGGAAATGTAAGTTAGATTTCAGTTAGTTACTAACCTGATTTCAGGTCAAAGCTTATTCATACCATCAGAATAATTTGCAGCTGGAGTGTTGCATGGATTGCCCAGAATAGGAGGACAAGGGAAGAAAGAATATCCAAGGAAAAAAATGAGGCACCTGTTAGCTCAAGCATAAACACTGGAACTCATTAAAATCATTAAAGACTGAGTCAGTTGAAGAATTACCTCATTTTTCCCATTCTAACATTTCTAAAAAAGAAACACACACAAACCAACCATAAACCACCATGCAAGTAAGTGCTGGAATGCAAAAGTAAAAATGTGAAGTGCATTGTCTTTGTTAGAAATTGGAAAGTGAATTGTGGCATGGGATCTCCCAAGAATTCTAGTTAGTCGGATGTGCTGGAAAAGCGGACAACTGTTAGATCATGACACATCCATTGTATTTTAAAGGCAAGCTCTTGTAAAATACCATTTTTGAGGTATGGAAACATTCACGCACTTTTCTCGAGCACTGTATATTTAAGACCTTCCTTGGATTTGATCCATAATGTTTCCCATATTTATTTAAATTTTTCTTGCAGAAATTGCTTTAGCAATTGTAGGTATATGTCTCCTTCTAACTCTAAGCCACTATTCTTGCCCTAGCATCTTCTCCACTCGGTAATAAGAATGGGATTCATTTATGTTCTGAAATTTGGCACTCTGTCCAGTAATTGGGGTATTTCTTATGGGAATTAAGAAGTATGTTCCCCTGACACTTTTCCCCTTCTGCCTTGTGAGGACTGCTTCATTTACATCATTGTCTCCAATCCTCTGTTGAAATGAATTACATCCTATGGGGCTGGGGAGGGGGAGTAGCATGGACCTGCTCAGTGGTTCAGTAAATTACAGAATTTTCATGGGATTATAAATCCACTTCTGGATACAAGTATTTGACAAACAGAAATAATTGCTATTACCCACAAGCTTTCATGGGCTTTGAAAAGAAAGGAAAATTAGTCTTTGTCAATTGCTTGTATGTAGCTTGTCTATAAAACAAAAAAATCACTGTGGCACCCTACTTTTCAGCATTCATTTGAACAGCAATGGGGGCCTTTTTGGACAGCCTGTTTAACTGCTCAACAACTAGCTTTCTGGTTAATTATGCATTTCAAGCTAGGAAGCAATGCACTCGTGCCAACTTGAAACTGCTGAAATGCTCTATTTTTGCTTTCAGATCATGAAAATGCGAGAAATGGCACCCTAAGTCAGACCAACGGTCTTTAGAGCCCATGTTCTCTCTCTTAATAAATACAGTACATGGAAGACCAGTGAGAAAATGATGATTCATTAGTTTAATTAAATATTTCTTGGTTTTCTTTCCTCAACATGCACAAACTCTTGGGATATTGAATTTTACATATTTGATAGCTGTTGCATAAAACCGTATATTTAAATGCGTTCTTTTCAAATTACCATATCTATTGCAAAAAATGTATTGTCATAATTACTGAAGGCATCAGCAAAATTGATGCATTACAGAGGAAATGTAGAATGGTTCTTAGTGTTTGCAACTGAGAATAAAAATGTTAATAGTCCAAAGTTTGACCATCATAGGCATACACAACTAAAGAAAAAAAGATATGTTGTCAGATATGTGTACAAAGAAGCCTTTCTTCCATTAAAGTTGGACAAGTGTAAAAGCTATAGAGAATTATGCTAGGCTGGGTGCAGTGGCTGAAGCCTGTAATCCCCAGTACTTTGGAGGCTGAGGTAGAGGATCACTTGAGCCCAGAATCTCAAAACCAACCTGGTCAACATAGTGAGACCATATGTCTTAAAAAAAAAATGCTGAAATTCATGGATTTGCTTTATCTTGATAGTCTAAGGTTAATATTCTCTATTAGATACCAGTGTATCTGCAAATCCATGATAAACCTAAGTTAATGAAAAGTTACATTTTGAAATAATCAAATGAAATAGTGACAACTAATATTCAGAAAAAAAAGCTTTTTACTTATTTCCTTTAGGGTACATATGGCACTGTCAGGAGTTTATTTTTACTTCATAGCTGTATTTTTGTGCTCTGGCCTTCGGAGACAATGCTATTATTATTCATTATTAGTTACACATATTTTGGATGCCAAAATGCTTTCTATGAATAGGTTCTGTACCTTATGAATCTTGCACAATAAATGTTCTTCAGCTAGTCTAAAGCTCATGTTGAAATTCAAGTTAGCTGAGTATTAATAGAGGAATGACAGAGGGAAGAAATTATAACTGCAAGGTCTTCCAGACTACTGACAAGGCTGCCTGGAATATTTAATGAGTCAGATGGTCCATGACTTGACTGTTTCAGAATTATAGGGTTCTACTGAATTTACTCCTGCAGGGAAAGTGTGGGCAAATACCTAAGCTCTCCCATTGTGGTCAGTAGTGTCTTTTTTGGTATGCATAAAGACATTAGCTCCTGTTGTGTAGAAAGAGGGTGGCGGATGGGGAATGGGGAATAGAGGCTGGGACTCTTGAAACAGGAGCCATTGAGAAAGCTCCCTGGATTGTTTACATTGATAACCTGCTAACCATGAAATGAGAGCATTTCCTCCTTAAGTAATTAAGAGTTTATTTCTTCTTAATGCCTGGGTTTAATGGGAGAATTTTTGCTTTGCAAAAGGTTTGCTTTTGAATAAGGTGAATTGACATGCTGTAGTGAATAATGCCAAATTGCTTGGTATTTTTAAGCTTGCCTTTTTAATGTTTCATATTCAATGAGGATTAACTTTAAATACCAATTTAATCTAAATTTAAATTTCAAAATGGTTTCATGTGGTGTTCGTTATGTGTATTGCGCATATAGCCTACATCTTATACATTTGAGTGTCATTTGTATGTAAGTGTCATTATGGAAGGCACAAATGTCTAATTAGGGGAAAAATTTGTGGCTTTAATTTTCGTTAACTGTGGATCAGCTCTGGAACACTAAGTCACAAATAAAAAATCAAATGGCACAATTGTGTTGGTAGCTAATAGCAATGACTTTCATCTGAGAGAGACAGTTTACTGAGCACAAAGTTAGAGGAGTAAGTGATGATGGTCTAGTCAAGTTGAGTAGTTGAATGATGACTACAGACACTTGCAAGCTTTCCTTTTACTTTCCTGTGATGGAAAACAAGATTGGGTGGAAACTGCAGAAAGACGTGGTGAAGAGTTTTTCTTTTGCACTGGAAAAGATGATGGCCATAATTAGGGAAAATGTGGCGATTAATCCAGGCCATGACAGAAAATCAAAGGAAATTTGAAGTTCTGTTTATCACCTATGTTTCAATCAATAAAAGCCTACAGTTGTGTTACTGGAAAGGGGTCCTAATCCAGACCCCAAGAGAGGGTTCTTGGACCTTGTGCAAGAAAGAATTCGGGGCAAATACATAAAGTGAAAGCAAGTTTATTAAGAAAGTAAAGGAACAAAAGAATGGCTACTCTCTTACTCTCTCCTCAGAGCAGCAGCATGGGCTGCTCAACTGATTATACTTACAGTTACTTCTTAATCATATGCCAAGGGGTGAATTATTCCTGAGTTTTTTGGCAAAGGGGTGGGCAATTCTTGGAACTGAGGGTTCTCCCTGTTTAGACCATACATGTTAACTTCCTGATGTTGCCATGGCATTTGTAAACTGTCATGGTGCTGGTGGGAGTGTCTTTTAGCATGCTAATACATTATAATTAGCATATAATGAGCAGTGAGGAAGACCAGAAGTCACTTTCGCCACCATCTTGGTTTTGGTGGGTTTTGACCAGCTTCTTTACCACATCCTTTCACCAGCAAGGCCTTTGACCTGTATCGCATCCTGTGACTAAGAATGCCTCACGACTTGAGAATGCAGCTCTGTAGGTCTCAGCCTTACTTTACCCAGCCCTTATTCATGGATGGAGTTGCTCTGCTTCAAATGCCTCTGACAATTATACACTTAAAGTTAGAAAATTAGATATGGGGCAATCTGTATATGTATTTTTTAGTACCCAATTACAGTTTTTTATGTGTACTAACTTCTGTACTTAGACACATGACCCATAAAGTCAAGAAAGAATCATTAAGAGCCTTTACTCATTTTAATGAATTAACCTCATAACCACACACCCAAAATATAAGATCAATATATAAAAATAAGTATAGATAGTTCCCCATAAACTTGGGATATAGTATTCAGTTAGCAAAATCTTACACTAAATGTAAATAGAATCTGCTTTGGTTTCATGACTTTGGGGAACTTTTTTTTCTTTTCACTTAATATGACAAAAAATACATATTAAGAACTCACAAAGCTTTCTTTTCTTTTCTTTTCTTTTTTTTTTTTGACTGGCCTATTAATTCAAAACTAATTTCCTTACTATGCAAGGAGCTTTACTAGGCAGTAAAATGAATACAAAGTTAAATTTAGTATGGGAGAAGAAATGTTTGTAAATATCTGTAATACAAAGAATCATGTTAAAAAAAATAGCATAGAAGAAAAACAGGTAACATGGAGATTTAGACCTTGAAAGGTTTGGGCAACATTCTAACAGTCCAAGTTGGGTAAAGAAGTTTAAGGGGCAGAAATAGTATGAACAAATACATAGAGGCAGGAAAACTTGCAGCGTGTTTGAAGAATAGTACAAGTACAGTTTCTCTGAAGTGTAGGGTTCTGAAAGTAGATGGTGTTTAGAAGATAACACTGCAAAGTGCAGGCATGCCGCAGAGAAATGTCTTAGATGTAGTAGAAAGAACAGACCCATATAAGAAGACTTGCAATTAGGTTTTTCCCTTATTTCTGGGTGATGATTTCTGCAACTGGAAAATAGTGATAAATGTGCCCACCTCACAGTGACCTATGATGGTGTCTGTGTTTTCTAAACTGTAAAACACCATGCAAATACAAGATATAGATGTCCTCCTCCTCGTGGCACCAAAATTCTGTGTGGCTTCCTTTTTCTCCTCCTCTCTCCCAAGTTTTTCAAATGTGGCTTTTCCCACTGAGTTTACTGCTCCCTGCCCATTTCCTGCCTTTCCTTATTACAAGGAGAACTGGCTCTCTGGGCAGTGCTCCCTATGCCAGTTGGCAGACAAAGTCCTTAGAAGGCAGATGCTCCAATTCTGACATCATCACCAAAATCTCTTCTAGTTTTCTGAGAAGAGCCCTCTCCTACCCCATCTTGCAAGGGAACTGGTACCTTTCTTTCCGTGGCTCTCTGTCCCTCCCACCTCATTTTCCCTCTGAAGGAGGTAGTTCATTCCCCACTGAGTTTGCCAGCAGGAACACCCTCTCATTTCCTCCCTGTCTGCCTGCCTCTCCTTCTCCCCTTTCCTCCTCATGTGATCCATGAAAGTTTTACAAAGGACTTTGACTCAGGCCAAGAGAAAACAAAAGATTAGAAAAGAAGAGTCTAGTGAATGCATGGTTTGATTTGAAATACATTTGCCACGTTGCCAGGAACATTTTGACTACACAGCTTCTAGTTTCCTTTGTGAATTCTCAGATAGCCCAGTCTGACTCCTTTTCTTTTTCTTTCCTGGGTGAGTCTTCCCTTCAATTATGTACCCTCATCTTTCGGTTCTAGGATCGGCCTTCAGCCTCTGACACCATTCTCCCTAAACTTAAAGTATCCATTTGTTTAATGGAAATAAATGTAGTGATGAATGATACAAGTTGTTATGTAGCATGACAAGCCGCAGACAAAACTCCTCAGACACCGAGTTAAAGAAGGAAGGGGTTTATTCAGCCGGGGGCATCGGCAAGACTCCTGTCTCAAGAGCCGAGCTCACCGAGTGAGCAATTCCTGTCCCTTTTAAGGGCTCACAACTCTAAGGGGGTGCACGTGAGAGGGTCGTGATCGATTGAGCAAGCAGCGGGTACGTGACTGGGGGCTGCATGCACTGTTAATTAGATCAGAACAAAACAGGATAGGGATTTTCACAGTGCTTTTCTATACAATGTCTGTAATCTATAGATAACATAACCGATTAGGTCAGGGGTCGATCTTTAACGACCAGGCCCAGGGTGTGGCGCCGGGCGGTCTGCTTGTGGATTTCATTTCTGCCTTTTAGTTTTTACTTTTTCTTTCTTTGGAGGCAGGAATTGGGCATAAGGCAATATGAGGGGTGGTCCCCTCCCTTAGTTAATTGGCTAAGGAATTTAGAAAGATGGTGGTTTTCATTATGTCAGTTTCAGCAACTTAAGATGGTTTCACTTATTCATCAGTGATTTTTTTCCCCCAAATGTCCTTGGTAAAAATGACAGGGGCTATTTACTTAATATTAGTATTTCCCACAGCATAGCATTTTTGGTAACATAACAATTTAAGGCCCCTAGGGAGCATTTAGATGGTTTTTCATTCTGGTAAGAGTCAGATTAAAAATTGCAGTCTTTTTATGTTTTGGATCTAGACCTCTAGAGACGAGACCATTCCAGACCTGCATAAAATTCCTTCAGCCAACTTCTCCTTCAAGGATTTTGAGAAGGTCATCCTAAGAGCCTAGCCTAAGCTGCAGCAAGGTTGCAGTGGCCATAATCTACCTGGCGTGTTGTTTCTGTTGATTTTTCCCCAAACTTCTCTGATCCTAGTGTGGGGTATGTGAAAAAGGGGAGACGAGGGGTAGAGGAGGCCCTCACAAAACAGTGTCAGTGAATCTCGTATTTGGTTTTCCGAAGGCATGTTGCTAGCTGCAGATTGCTGTCTAGATTTCTTGCTGGGAAGCTTAATCTAATAAAAAATCTTTCAACATTTCTGCAGTTCTGTTCTAAATCAGTGGGAATCAGATGATACTTTGGCCGTTTTACCTGTTCTTTCCTCTTATATGACCATGAAAATGTTAAAATAATAGGTACTCCTGACTGATGAATCTCTGACAGATGCTTTCTCATTTGGGTCCCTGGGCTGTTTGTGACTTTACATTCCTTATTTCATTTTTAAAAGTCATTTTTCAGAATGTTTTGTCAAATATATAGATGATAGATAAATAGAGAGATAGAGTCTATTGCTTGATAAGCCACATTGACAAATTTTGCAAACATCAGAATCTGTTGCTTCTTCCTAGGCCAAGGGAAGTGTGTCATTTATCAATCAAACTGGGTAGTAGCAGTTGAAGAAGAGCTGTAACTGTCATCCTAGCATAGTTTATAACAGCAGAATATTCAAAACAAGCTAAATATCAATATGGGGATGGTTATGAAAATCACAAGGAAATACTATACAGCCATTTTAAAAGAATGTTTCAAATGAATATTTACAAAAAGATGTTCACATATTTTATTTCATAAAAGGGACTTTTAAAAATCATATTGACTATTCTATGATTGCATTTTTATAAAAATAAAATATGTACGTAGGAAATTTATTTGAAAATTGTGTTAGTGGGTAACCTTAATGGTATGATAGTGGATATTATTTTCTTCTTTCTGTTTATCCATATATTCTGCTTTTTATACTGAAATTGTATTGCTATTGTAATTCTTTAAGTTACTTAAAATTTAACTACATACAGTAGAAAAACAAATATACCACCAATAACCAGGAACAAGACAGTACCATGACATATGGTGAGGAGTGGATCTAGATATGATACACGTGTTAGTAACATAGGTCAAAAGACTCCTGTGCTGGTAGTGCTGAGAGACTCCTCTAAAAAGCCAGCCAAACTGGAGGCCGGATCAGCAAGAGGAATTGAAGAAGCTGACCAAGACTAGGGAGAAGGGACCAAGGCACGTTGTACTTCTCTTGAGCCTGGAATCAGGTTTGCATTGGAAATAAGCTGGAAAAGAAAAAGTGGCTCCATATTTTAAGAGCTAAAAGACTGTGGGTACTTCTGGGTTACTTTCTTTCAATAACTGCAGAAGAAATGCTGTTTTTCCAAGCTGGCGCTGGTGTCAAATGAACAGAGGGTCTCCCCATTCTGTTATTTTCCTGGCAGTTGAAACATCCATTGGCTCAGCTGTTTAATGTGTAAGTTCAGTGTCCCACAGGCCATTCTCCATAAGGCAGCAGCTACCCAACCGTGATAAATTTAGTGTCAGGTCTGCATTCAGAGCACACTGTGTCCCACTTTAAGAAATTGCCCTGGGTCATGTAGCTAGTTGTAGAAGTCTGTGCAAATGCTGGTGATTCCCAGGGAAGAAAGATAATATTTTTCTTTGACCTGGATCTCTGTTTCTATTGATTCGCAGAGTGGTTCTCCTGGTGAGAATCCTTTCCACTTCTGAATGCTTTGTGCCACTTGTCTCAGGGTAGGGCCTGAGTATTGTCACATTTATGAAACTATACATATGTGGTTCTGATATGCAGCTAGCATTCAGAAGACTGATCTGGAACGGTCAGGCTCGGCAAATGTATGTGGATACATAGTAATGATAACATGAAAACTTTCAAGTGCGTAGATGGTTTCACACCCACAATCAGTTGACAGTGCTTCTTGTGTTGATTACCCACCTGTGAAAATGGATTTGCAGCAATTCCTCTTCCCTAGTCCTCATTGTGAGCAATGGAAAACTTAGTTGAGATGAACTTTGACTATGGAATGAGACAAGCCAATTATTCCATGTTGGAACTGCCTCTGAATTTTATTATCTATAATACTTGTTTTTATCAACTTAGAACACTGACCTGAAAGTCATAAGCTAAACCATCAATGGGCACATTAGCTCATGACATGTATACACTAGCAGCTGACAGTGGAATACAATTCAGAAAGAGAGAAAAGGAAGGGGTGGAGTCAGACACCTTCTTGGATATCTACTATGTGCCAGGAATTACTTTAAACACTGTGTATCTGTTCTCATTCAATCCCTACAACAATACTTCACCTTTTTTCTGTTCAATAAAATTAACTGATCCACGGATCCACTCTTTGCACAGAGCACTGAAATATTCTCATCAACAACTTTCAGTTAAGCAATATTTAGACATTACTTTTCCAGGGCCATAGAAATTGCAGATTTAAACCCTGAAACCTGTCAAACCTTGTGCAAACTGACAAAGCCCACCTCCCCTAACACCATCCTGAACAGTGGATCCCTGTGGACTAGCTAGAAGATGAACCCAAAAAGTCAGGTCATTATCACTGGAATAATTGTCATTGATATAGCAACTACAGTTTCTCTTGCTGGTTTGCTTCTTTAACTTCTCTTCTTGTTTTTTTTTTTTTTTTTTTTAGTTATTAGAGATGATGGAGGTTAAAAGGATGCTGCTTAAGAAAGATAAAAGCTCACTTAGACTAGTAACCTTTTTTTCTTTTTAAAGAAACATAGGATTACAGAAATATTTAATGAATTAATAAGGTACTTCTCAACACATTTTTTTCATTGCCAACTAGTTTTTCCAGGTTATGTACATAATTGAAAAACTGTTGTGTTGCGTGTTATGCTTTGATGCAGTCTTGTTTTGTAATCCATTGCTTTCAAATTTCTATCATCATCTTCTAATGATCTTAAATTTGCACTGCGCTACTAGAATAGAATGATGGTATTATTACTATTATTATTGGCAGCAGAATTGAAATCTGGAGTATAAGTGGTTTGCAGACCATTCATAGATTCATGTAACCGTAGAGATTCATGGTTGAGTAGTTGAGCACCTGACTTCTATGGGAAAAGGAGCGCTCTTCAAGTTACTGCCTAATTAACAAACACACTTCATGGATTGAGGATTTAAAGGGGAAGAATGGTCATGCTTAGTACAATTGAATGCATATTTGCTACTAATTACATATACCTCACATTTTCTCTTAGAGACCAACCGCTTTAAACATATTTTATTAAATGTTTTTATTATCCTAACAGAGATACATTCCTTTAAGGGTGTTTTCAGCAAAACATTCAAGTTTTCAGGAAGTATTATCTTTCTTTCCTTTTACCCCATTCCCATTTCCGTGAAATTAAAAGGAAATGCATAGCCAAGTGTTTGTTCCCAGAAGAAAATAATAAGAAATATGCTGATTTTACAGAACAATATGAACAGTTATAAGGGTCTATGTAAAAGGCAGCGTGTGTTCATTCTCCATGCATACTATTAGTAAAAATGAATGGACTTTCTCCTCATCTGTTTTTATTTAGAGCAGGACCTTCTTGCATTGAATTTCCTGTGTAAGCTGTGTTCTAATTCTGTAAAGCCTTTGGTTAAGGAACAGCTCTGACTCTATATCCCTATCTTTTCCTTTCCCATGTCTTAATTTTGAGTTCTTATCACTCTAGTAATAAGCAGACTTTTCTGAAAATCAGAAATCCTGCAGTTCCACTTTAGTTTTTCTTTCTCTTCCACTACCTTTCTTGTCTTAGAACAGTAAATATGTCAGATGGGAACCTAAAGTCAACCTCTGTGCTGTCTTGCTCTGACTTAAATGCTCTCATCCAAGTAGGTGGCATTTCTCATGAGGGGCCAGACAGAGTTATGGAACACCACAAGCAGGGTAGCCTTCGGATTTGACTTGAGAAATTAGGAAGAATCTGGTGGTCCTGACTAAGAGTGCCAGTGATAAAAATCCAGGTGAGCACAGACCATTGTCATAAGAGGGGCCTGCACACAGTTCTAGATATGTATGTTTACAGGAATTCGTGGTCTGAATAGCAGGGCTAGATCAGATGTGAGATCTGAGTTACCTAATACTAGAAAGAATGTAGTCAGTCAGGAGACTCAGGCAGGACTTTTTATTTGATAAAGAAATGAAACTGTTGATTTTGGTTTCTTCAATAGGATTTCTCTACTTCTTTTAGACTTCTCAAAAGGTTTTTGTTTCTTTAGTTGTTGCTTTTGTTGTTGTTCCCCTACCCTCAGAAGTAAGTAGATTAAGGTAAACTTTTGTCTTAAAGAGCACTGTCTAGTTAGTCCCTGTTTTCTGGACATCAGTGGTCTGTTAAATCTATAATCAGTAGGTGAATTTGTTTAGACAGACATGAGCATTTGTGCACATCTTTTGTGGGACTTTGCAGAAAAGAAGAGAGATGTTACCTCCTTAGCTCCAGAATCTTTTACTTCAGTGTCTCATTTCCTCTCTGGGATTGGGGTAGAGTTCTTGGCACAGAAGATGCTACCAACTGACTTTCTGGGAGTCTTTGCACAAATGACAACTTCTGTGGCCTTCAACTTCCCCAAGCTAGCATGATGGGTAGATTAATATGTTCCTTTTTGGCAGGAATGGGAACTAATTTTTTTTTAAAGAAGGAGGAAAAAACACGTTGTGCTAAATCAGTGATTACTATGGCAACAGGCACTCTATACATGTTAGAAAAAAAGAAGAAAAATGCAATCACAGTTCTCTAAAGAGGAAGATAGCAGAAATAGGTTCACAAAGTTTTTTTTCAAAAATCAATAAATATGTAGTAGGCATCCACTATATGCTCTGTATAATCTTATCGAAATGTCTAACAGAAATTTGATGATAAAACCAAATCTGCCATTTGCTTGCTACTGTTCTGTTTCAGAAATTCACTCACACACCACACACACACACACACACACACACTAACAGAAAAACCACAAAGAAAGAGTACATACCATATTTTAAATAAAATAGTTAAATTTCAGTGCCCTGATGAATCCACGTTAGAAAAAGCAAATATCTTACTAGCTTATTGGGCAGAAATACCCAAGTTAGAACAAATTACTCTCCCTAGAATGGCTGTATTCACCCCCCACCCCACAAAATGCAGGTGTTTGCATCACATGTTGCAACCGTGTTGGACACATGGTTCTTAATGTTAGTGCAGGGTTTCTCAACTTAAGCTCGCTTAGACTAGTAACCTTTTTTTAAGCTCCGTTGACATTTTAGCCCAGGTCATTCTTCTTTGTGGGGGCTGTCCTGTGCGCTACTGTAGGATGTTTAGCAGCATTCCTGAGCCCTACGCAAAATGTCAGTAGCATCCCCCAAACTGTCACAAGCAAAACTGTCTTCAGTCGTTGACACATGTCACCTAAGGGGCAAGTCACCACTGGTTTAGAGCTACTGGTTTCACGTAACCCAGCTGTGTTCTCAGGGCTTGTGGTGGGATATTTGAAATAACCCATTGCCATGAAAAGGGTAATAGGCATAAAAATAAAAGCTGAACTTTATAATATTTCGGTTGATTGGGTGATTTAGGTTATGACTATTAGTGATTTTGCCAGTTTGGCTCTTTTATGACAGATCCTGTTATGTAAATAAAATCACTAATTTTCCAACTGTAGTATCTAATTGTTACAAGCTGAATTTTGGCAAATCAAATGACACAAGGATAATATTCCAAGTCTTTATTTTTTCACATTACACAGTTATCCCCCTAATTAGTTTTGCTGGGAGCACCCTCATATGGGTTTATATGGAATTGGAAACGATGTTGGTAAATTAGAGAGTACATTCAAAATTATGACTACACAGTGGAAATAAGAATGTAATAATCTTTTACAGCAAAGGCTGTACAGATTGTTTTAAAGGATTAAAGAAACAGTGAACTAAGGGATGACAGAAAATCATTTGGAACATAGCAGTTCCACCCTTGAACCTGTAAATATCACATTATAAATTTCATATGTGAGATTTTCATTGTATTATACTACCAGATAAAGCAACCATAAACATAGATTGCTAAGTTTCTTAATGCACATGCTTTGAGAAATGACCTCAAAGCACAACTGGATAGCTGTTGGGATTTTTTTCCTAAGTAATACAGAGCTGTGAGGTTTGAAGTGTGTTCTAATCATTGTACTTTCGGAATTTTCAGAAAAAAATAGAGGTGATGCTAACTTGTATGTTTTGGATTTTGTAACTTTGTTCTTGACATGTTATAACTCTGTAAAACAGAGCTATAAAATAGATTAGACAGTTTACATATTTTTTAAAATCTGAATGAGTTCATATAGTTCAGCTAAAGATGAGACACTGATAAAATTCAGTCAGTATCACCATTGATTTGACAACATATTTCTCCTGCTCCTCTTTTGTCTGCTGACTCGTGCCAGCAAAATAAAGTAGATTTACTAGTACGCTATAATCTTTAGAGTTCTTACAAGGCACAAACAGTAAGTATTTAACTCTATGCAGGGTAAGAATAAGTGAAGTGAGTAAAAAGTAGTGTAATCTGTCCCACTTTAACGTAAACATTAATGTAAATATTAATGCTGAAAGGCCTCCTTTGCTCCACAAATCATAACCGTGATTTTTTATTGTCCTCTTCTCCATTTTCTTTTTTCCAGTACTGTGATCATTGGCATTTCATTACTAACAAACAAGAGGGAATGTGAAGAAGGCAATTTAAAGGTTATTTCAAGGAATACAAAATCTTGGAAGGCTGTGGAACTTTCAAAGATATTTTTAGTAAAAGCACACAGCAAATTGGTAGATCTTCAGCAATTAGCACTTACCCACGACAATTGATACCAGCCTGTTATGTCAAGCTGCTTGTGATACCACATAGTATTACTAAGATGCATAGGATGATTTCATTTTGCCGACTTTCATCAATAAATGAGCCTAAATATTTATGTTTCCTAAACTTCCCAAGATATTTCTCTTCCTTTCTTGAAAATCTTTAGGAATAGAGGAAGTTCCTAGCTATTGGTTCTCTGTTGAGTAATGCCTAGTGGGAACGGGTAGATAAGATGGCCTCTTGAGATTTACTCTTATTTGAATGTGATGATAAAGATCTTTAGGTTTTCTTGCTTGCTTGCTTGCTTGCTGCCTTTCTCTTTCTTTTTCTTTCTCTTTTCTTTTTCTTTCTCTTTTCTTTTTCTTTTCTTTCTTTTTTCTTTTCTTTCTTCCTCTCTTCCTTTCTTTTTTTCTTTCTTTTCTTTTTCATTCTTCCTTCCGTTTGTTCATTTGTTCACTCTTTGTTCATTCTCGCTTTCTTTTTTATTTTTCTCTTTCCTTCCTTCCTTCTCCTTTCTTATTTTGTTTGTTTGTTTGTTTTTTTAAGAGAAGGCAACCAGCATTTTGCTGTTTCCACTTAAGGACTGAATGAGAAGAAATAAGTCAAATTTGATCATCGATACTTTGTATTTATGCAGAACTAAACTATTCTAGTGACAAAGGACATTTAGTCACTGGGGCGATATTGGTAGAAATGAAGCCTAGTGACATGAGGCTGAGGGCTCTGCCTGAAAATGTGGAGCTCTGGGTTTTGGTCTTTGCATGATGTGGTTAACACTTTTTGTCTACCTGATTTATTTTGTCATCTGACATGTGAAGGTATTTGGTTTCAGTGCCCCCTAAATTTTCCCTCAGGTTCTATAATTTGAGGGTCTGGGACTAAGAGTTCCAGGTTGTGGATATGGAAGCAGAATGATTGCTCCAGGGGCTCTTCTAGTCTCAGAAGACTTTGAAGTAAAGACTCTGGGAAAGAAAGAGCATGAAAGTCATAATGCTCTTATAAATTTTTAGGGATTTACAGGAGAAGTATTTATGGTTCCTGTCAAATTCCTTATGGCTCTATGATTACTTCACATTGAATGGAGGGAGAGAAATTCGGCTGTAATCTCCTAGTTTGCCACTAGCCAGAACAGTTGGATTTTCTTCAAATAGAAGATTAGAGCTTCCAGAGAGTATTTCTAGTTCCATATGCTGCTTTCTTTTAAAAGGACACTTATTCCTATTTATTCAAATCCCTTTATGTCCCACGAGCATCACTTTCCCTTTCTGAGTAGCAAATAAACTGCTTTTCTTCAAAGTCTTTCTCCCAGAATGGAATTACTTAATTATTTGTGAGTGTGCATATGTACACACACACATACACACAGACATATGTGTGTGTGTATATATATATATACGTGTGTGTGAAATATATATACACACACACATCTATATACATATTTATATATATATATATTTTAAGGAGAATAGAATGCTCAACAGGAAGGATTAGTAGAGAAGCATACTTTAAGAGCAATATTTTTCAAGTTAGAAAAAATCCAAAGGTAATAAAAGCAACTTTCATAAAATGGTTGATCTTGTCAGTAATCTTTCTAGAAACATCTCCACAGCATGTTAAACTGCCTCCAAATATATCCACAAAGAGCCGTGTGGTAGCTCCCATATTTATTGTTTGCCCTTTCAGGCAATTTGCTACCTGAGAATAGAAATGCCAAAATAAGATAAAATGTCTATCAAATTGGGTACACAGATCTTTTAAAAAAATTTACTCTACATTTTCTTAAGCTCACTTGGAGTGATTGGACAAAAGTGTTCAGATTGAAATGGATGCAGTCCCCTGATGTTAAAATGTTGCTGGGACAAAAGTTACATATCGGGTTGTTAAAAAAACATGGCGGAAGCCTCTGTGGACTGTGTATATGTGAAAATGGCACATTTCAACAGCATGATCTGTCTATAGGATAAGATGGTGGTTCCTCAAGTTGAGGGGGCATCAGAATAACCTGGAGGTTTGTTAAAATACAGATTGCTGAACCTCATCCTCAGAGTTTATGACTTAGTAGACCTAGATGGTATGCAAGAATTGACATTCTAGTAAATTCTCAGGTATTTCTGAAATTGGTGGTCCAGGGACTCTACTTGGAGAACCACTTGAATCATAATTATGTTTCTGTAACTATTTAGAATAATTAGCAGGAAGCAGGTGAGAAATTGCCACAGACTTTGGAGCTGAGGTGAATCAGCCTCATTTAATAAACATTTTATCCACAATTGAAAGTTAAAAAAAAAAGTGGTAAATAATTATATGATTCCAAGCCAAGTGACAATTGCAAGCTGAACAGAATCTGCTCCTTAAGGAATGTCGGTGAAGAGTATGGGAAACGATAGGTGAATCTGTCACTTCTAAAAGCTTCTAAAACAATTACAGTTTCTACTAATGCTCTTACTTTAACTACAGTGACTAGGTTGTGTAATCCAGATTTTCTAGTAAAATGTTTCTTCCATTACAATTGCCTAATAATACATTACAACATATCTATATTATGGAATATTATACAGCCATTAGAAAAAGGAAGATTGAGGAACTTTCAATGAGGAGGGAAAATGTTTGTAACATGTTAGTTGGTAGAATACCAGATTCACTGTGTGTGTATGTGTGTGTGTGTGTCTATAAATTGGAAGAAAATATTTTATTAGCTTTGGTGATCTGGGGAGACCGGCTGATTATAACATTGATTTTCTTTGATATATATGATATATATATCATATATATCATATATCATATATATATTTCCCCAAATTTTTAAGTGTCCATCATAAAAAAAAGTATCTGAAAACAATTTCTCATAATTTAAACTTTCTTTTGCTTCCCCACACCTAGGTATGAGAACCACAACTGACATGGGAATTGGAAAGGGAGTGACATGGGAATTGGAAAGGCAGTAACATGGGAATGGGCGTAATTTTCGTGGCTCATTCAGTTGGATGGTCTGGGGTCATAGTTTTTATTGGTGGGACATAAAAGTAGTCTAAGTGGTAGACTTGGGATTTTTGGTAACTGACACAATGATTTTTGTAACCACATTTTGTCTCAGTGTAGCAATTTTATTTGCTAAAACTTACAATTAATGATACATATTTTAAAATGTCTGTTTTATCTTTCAGAGTGAGGAAAATCCTGGAAGCTTAGATTAGATTGTAAATATGAAATATTGCAAACTGATAGCTTAAGGCTGGCACCAAAGGGTTTAAGAATTGAATGTTCATATCACCCTCTACTAAATATATAGGACACTTACCGTGAGACTGGGGATTAGGGATTCACAACATTATAAAGGGTAAAAACAAAATCCTTTCTATACAGCCAACTATTGATCTCTACACATTGTCCGTATAGCCTCTCTGTTAAATACGCCTATAAATAGGATCAACTTTGAAATAGAAATATTTTAGGTTAAGCTTCAGGCCATCCCTGTGAACTTTATTTACACACACACACTCAAATATATGTATAAAAACCTGCAAAAAATATGTAGCCACATTTGTGTAAATATATATACACACATATATACGTATGTATTTATATACACATTTCTAAGACAGTGTGATAGGTGAACACTTATGTTTCCTAAACTTTAGCTTCATTATGTTATCCTTTGTTCCCTAGATTCACTAAATATTTAACAGTAGGCTCAAGGTCTTAAGCAATTTTCTTATCTGATTTTATTCCTATTTAATAGTTTTATCTAACACATCCGTTATTTGGGTATTTGGATTCTACTTGCTTTTTGATTTATTTACTTTTTTCTAAGTCATGTTGTTTATTAAAATTAACAAAATGTTTTAGAGTTCTCTTTGTTTTGCACATCGCCAAAAGAGCATTGTTCACTTTGCGTTATTTGATTTGGTCCAAGCTTCTGAATAAAAGAGGAAATTTATAAACAGAAAATTTCCAACAAAATTGTCAAAAACCAGTGTGTTTAACAAGAACGTTTACCCAAAGGACATAAATTAGTGATGACACTACATACTGTTGCTTAGATGCATAGAGTGATTTTCTTTGGTCCACTCTCATCAGTAAATGAGCCTAACGTTTTAAATGGGTCCTTCTCATGGTTTAGAAGCTTGAAGTTAGTATCAAAGGAGATGCTCTTCAGTATTTTCTCTATCATTAGTCACTTTTTGCAATGCTGTAGAATGAAAAGTAAGATACTGCTTAAATGAACGTCATCTTCTAGGAAGCGTGCTGTCAGAACTCATTATGCAACAACAAATATATATCTTATGTTTCATGGGGACACACACACATTAATGTGATCCATAAAACATTTCCAAATGGTTTCTATATTTTGTAGCAATTCAAGTTTAAGCACTTTTATGCATTTAATTATACTCTCAAATGTTCTGCCCTAATCCCTAAAGCGGGTTTTGATGATTTCTAAGGGGCACTACTCATCAGTGGCATAAACATTTGTTTATTTGGCTCAAGTGGGAACATTTTTCACCATGACTTGCTTTGAAAAGGGATTATATACTTTTCAGTCACAATTTGGAGATGCCAATTTGAGACACAAAGTAGCTAAATTGATTAACTGGTATGAGAGATTCCCTTAGTTAGTAGCCCATCAGTCTCAACTAATTCTTTTTTTTTTTTTTTTTTTTTTTTTGAGGCAGTCTCTCTTTCTGTAGCCCAGACTGGAGTGCAGTGGCATGATTTCGGCTCACTGCAGCCACCACCTCCCAGGTTCAAGCAATTCTCATGTCTCAGGCTCCAAAGTAGCTGGGATTACAGGCACATGCCACCACTCCCGCTAATTTTTGTGTTTTTAGTAGAGACAGGGTTTCACCATGTTGGCCAGGCTGGTCTCAAACTCCTGACCTCAAGTGATCCACCCCGCTAGGCTTCTCAATGTTTTGGGATTACAGGCATGAGCCACCACAACTAATTCTTAAGTACCCCAAGTTAATATCCTCCTGATAAGTCTAGTTCAACATAATTAGCATAGATAGTTTATTATGAAAATATAGCTATAAGGTCTAGGATGCCCCTTTCTTCAGATAAATAACAGTGAGAACAATGCAGAAGGAATAATCAAGGTACTCTTAGGTAGTTTGTCTGCGAAGTTTTGTATCTGGTTTCAATTAGCTTTGCAAAAATTATGGAAAAAAAAAGTTTGAGTTTTGGAAACTTTAGCCAGTTCATTAAAAGCTTGTATCTTCCCATCCTACCCCTGTGTGAATAGAATATATCAATTTCTTTGTTATCTCCTTTGCTTCTCTTCTACATGCCACAGTAATGGGAAGCTAAAATAAGGTGGTGATCTATACTTGCAGCATTTCTCTAGAGAGAAGGCACACAAAGAGGAACAAAATATCCAAGTAAAGATGTAGACCCTGGAAATACAATTCCTACAGAATAAAGCTAAATACAATACAAGGAAAGAAAGACAGAGATGGAGGTTGAATTCTGAGGTCCAATGCTCTGTGAGGTCAGCCTTTGGAACATACTTGTTTCCAATGAATCATTCATTCTTTGGATCTTCATAAAGGTTGTTATGCTCATGTACAATTTGATCTCTGTGAATTTTAGGATCCAAGTTACTTCAGATATTCTAGTTTCTCTTTATTCAAGTGTACACCATTGGAGAGTTTAAAGATAATATTTGCATTGAAGTGATCTGCTATAGTAGAACCACCACATATTGAAGATAGACAAGGAAGACAAAATGGTAGTTTGTTGTCATTCATGGTATTTTAGGGATACATTATTTATGTCAAGGGGCAAAACTCACAAAGCCACAAAAGAAGAAAACTGGCCTGTTTGCTTATAAAACCTCCAGCAATGAGGAGTAACCAATGCTCATCCATCATGGGTTCTGTTTCCGTACATGAATATATGGACTTACTGACTTTTCCTACAATTATTTATTAATAATATAGTTGGAAACTTAACTGCATTGTTTTCCCTTTATTTTATTTTTTTTTTTTTGGTGTTTAAATTTCATCAAGTAATTAGACCCAATACCTTGCTTTGTATATCATAAAAGGGTAGTCCCATTATTCATTATCTCTTTTTTCATTTACTTGATGTTAAATAAAAATCCTGATCTAAAATAGCTTTAGGCTTTATTTTTCATGCATTCATTCTTTGGTGAGATTAAATAATGTAAAAGCCTTATATTATTTCTCAAACCTTTGTCCCAAGGTCTGAGAGGAAGCCTCAGGTTTGAGCCAAGGAAAGGAATTCCGCTACATTGACCTTTATTGCTGTGTTATACACACACACACACATTTACCATTTGAAAGTAAAATAGACTCGTTATAAAATTCTGGAAAATATCTAAACTAAAATAAAATAATATAAATTATCTCCAGCTGTATTAATAACAGGTAGTCATTTAAGATTTCCACGTATTTCCTAACAGTCCTTTTTGTTTTTGTCCGTGGGCATATGTAAACTTATATTTCAAAATTAAAATTATACTTTATATCTTGATTATATTGTAAGCATACTCCATGCTATCAGATATTCTTTTAAAACATATGGTAGCATTTATTTGGAGCTCAAAAGCAATACCACTTCAATAAGGAAAACTCGGAGAATTTAAAAATTTATAAAGATAAAAATGAAAATCACCTATTATAATTCAGAAGGTTTACATTTTTGTGAATGTTCTTTCTACCTCTCAAATCTTTGTAGTGGTGGAATAATATTCTATCATCAAGTGGATTATCATTTTGTGTACTTTTTTTTATTTGGACATTTTATAATTTCCAGGACTATTTTAATTTTAAAAACCATTGTCATTACATATTTTACACTTATATTTGCCAAGCTTCTGTTTTAAAATAGATTCCTTTAAGGGGATTTACTGAATCAAAAAGCATGAAGTTTAAAACTTTTTTTAGTACAGTTTAGCAAACTGCTCTCCAGAAAGACATTTGAAAGATGGTACATTAAGTGTTCAGAAGTTTCCTTGGCTTCAGCCTGCCAAAGTTTAAACTTTGTTTTATGTTGCTCCTCATAGTACATTTTTTTCCTTGTTGATATGATAACTTTTACATTATATTGATGTTATTATTATCATTATCCCATGTTTATCTCTATTATAAATCTCCTCACCTATATTTATACTTCCGTCTTTTCGTAGCAATTGATATAGTTTCCAAAAAACAGATACTTTGAAAAATGGTGATTTGAGAGAGATTAAAAGAGAAAGGTAGGAAAAAATAAATGAATGTTTTAAATCCAGTATTCAAGACAACTTTCTTTAAGTGTGGCTGATCACTGAAGGAGAAGGAGAAAAGCCCAGAGTTACAGTAGTATGTCTCAAAAACTGTTCCTTATAAAACTTGATTAGAAAAAAGGAGTTTCCTCCTCGAGACTAGGATTATTCCTATTCCATCTTCTATTTGCAGAAACAGTTAAGAACATACTCGCTCTTAAAAAGGTGATAGCAATTAATGACCGTACTATTTGCAATTAACTTTTCATCACTACAGGATCAAAAGTACTATAAGAGTTGAATTTTTGAGTACTATAGGAATTGAATAGTGGCATGTCATTTATGATTATTTTAGAAATATATTTTATAAGAAAGTACTATATCACTTAGATTTAGAAGAACTCTATATACTTAAGGAGAAGTGGTGGCAGGCATTAGGAAAGAGATTTGACCTTGATTACGCAACCCTTGTGAAATTACAAGTGCTATTATAAGTAACAGTTGTTAATCTACACAAGTAAAGCCTTGACTCATCTGACCACAGAAAAGACAATAATCGCAATAGAAGATAAAATGCCGGGAAAAAATTGTAAAAGCTAATACATTTTTAAATGCCCAAATGTGAAAGTAATGAGAAATTAGGTTTTTAAATATTTTTTGGTTTCAAAAGGCTTTCATCCAGTCCTTGAAATTTTTTAACAAAACCTCTCTGATACATAATTAAAAAATATAAAATATTCCACCAAAGATCATGACAAAATACAACTATAATATCATGAAGAAATGAGCATAGTAGAAACCAATAGGTGGTGCAATGATGGCCAAGTGAGTCCATTTCTTATTTATAGAAGAATTTAGTTCTGTCTTCTATGTTCTTTTTGAATGATGATGATGTTGATGTATAGTGTACCTTCTTTCAAAAATAATTAGAGACTGTTGCCTTCTATACCCATGATTCATGATGCAAGGTTCTGTTCTGCTTGAGACTGTCTCATTGTATTTTCATCAAATTTCAACAATCTACAAAAGACTGTGCTCGATAACATACAGAGTGAATCAAGAAAGTTTCTAGTTAATACAATAAATAACAGTTTAATAATTCTTAACATTTTTTAAAATGTTATTTATTTATTTTAGAGACAGGGTCTTGCTCGGTCTCCCAGACTAAAGTGCAGTGGCACATTCTTAGCTCACTGCAGTCTCCAACTCCTGGGATTCACGTGATCTTCATGTGTCAGCCTCCTGAGTAGCTGGGACTACAGGCCCACCATGTCTAGCTATTAAAAAAAAATTGTAGAGATGGGCTCTTGCTGTGTTGTCTCGGCTGGTGTTAACTCCTGGCCTCAAACAATCTTCCCATTTCAACCTCCCAAAATGTTGAGATTGCAGGTGTGAATCACTGCACCTGGCCAGTGCTTACCATTTATTACTTTATAGTGAATTGTAAAGTTCGCAGATGCCCTGTTACCAGATCTGTGAATGACTGAAGATTCACTCTTGGATATAGGACTACATTGTATCTCTAAAATTTCTGTTAAGGATAATGTTTACAGATACTATTAATTGTGACAATTTCCCTATCACACGTATGCATCTCATATACCACAGTCTGTGACTTCTGTGGATCTGTACCTTTGTTAAATAGTGTCTTGCCAAATAAATTGACAAAATCCATCAAATGGATTTAAGTGACAACTATTTAATATTTAATACTTGTTTATGTATTAAGTATTAATTAGTTGGTGTGACCTTGAGCAAATTTTTTTATCTAAGATTTAATTTTTTTCTCTGTTAGTACCTACTTCTCTAGTGAGTACTATCATAGTTGTAAATCTAGAAAGAGATAATTTATATAATTATTTAACACAGGTCTGTCACATGGCAAATATGCTCATTGTTATTATTTTTATTACTAAACTTGAGTGATGCTCTCTACCAAAATATGAAGCAGAATGACAGTCACCAAATGTCTTTGGGATGGTTCCTGTGTCAAATGTTTCTTATAAACATGGCAAAGGATAAGAGCAATTCTAAAATATAATGTTTGTTATTTTGTTGTCCAACTAAGGACAAAAAACATATATCAAATTTGTTCCAGTATGTAAAAGTTATTAAGTGACAAGTGAGATACACAAACAATACACTCTCCAAATTTCAAAAAAATGTGAAAAATTCATGAAACTTTGCTCCATGATTTATATTTATTATCTACAACGTGTCTGTAATCTTTAATTTGCCGATTTTGAATACAAGGATGTGTCAAAAGAGAACGTATCATTAAAAAACAAAATCAAAGTAGGGATAATAGGTCCAGATTCATTTAGTGTTTTATCATTGGGTACCTAATTTGCCAAGCACTATGTGCCACATTTATATGTCAACAATAAATGCCATAAGACAGGTTGTGTATTAAATAGTATAAAAGCAAATATAGTATTCATCAAGTGTTCATTCAGATGAATTAATGAATGAATCAACCAAGAAAGACATAATTATAATAGAATCCCTCTTATATTCCTGGTAGTTAATCAAAATGTCAAAGTAGGAATTTTAAATAATTTTAAAATAGACATTCTATTTTAACTAAAACATATAAATGTACATTTATTCACTTCTATTTTAGTAGAACAATTAAAGCTTTTCTTTAAGCAAAGGTCCACCAGTTGTAAATTTGTGTTTTCTTATTTGCTCAAATCATACCTATAATATACGATTTTCAATTTTAGTTTAGATGGTTGCAAGGCAATGTAATTGCAGAGTTCATACATATTTTGCCCAGTCTTTTATAATTGTCTTCTTTACATCAAATCAGGCAGTCAAAAGAAAATAATACTAGTCTTTACTGAGTGTTTATTAGTACTTACAAGGCATTCTGCTTGTTTCTTATAGGGATAACTGTTTTAAAACACTCATATTTTATTCATTTGAATAATATTTAATCAAATTATGGAAATTACGGTAACAAAAGTGATGTAAACAGGTTACGGAATAAAAATACTGACCCTTGGCAAATGTGCAGTTCTACCATCTGGATGTACCTGAAGACAGCCTACTAGGTGTATGTACTCACTGTGCTACAGAGAATGTTCAGTTCGCCAATAAGTCATCATTAAGTAGAGATTGGTTAGGAGAACTTCTACTGTCATGCCTTTCTGAGCTATAATATGCTAGACTCTGTGGCAGGTCATTAAGCTTGGCCTCTTTGGATGAATTCACAGTCTAGTGAAGAAGATATGTAAAGTAATAATTAAACTAATTACAATATTAGTGCTACAGTAGAGAAATGTGTGTTACTGAAATGCCAGGGGTTCTGGTTAGGTCCTACTGCTTGCTGCACAGAAAATCAATCACTGAAACAATGATTATTGTTAGGGAAGAAAGCTTTATTGGGTGCTGCAGCCGAGGAGATAGGAGATCAGTCTCAAATCCATCCTCCTGACTGACTAAAATCGGGTTTGTAGAGCAGGGAAGAAATGTAACTACATGAGGAGAACAGGAATTAGGGAGGGGTATGGAAGAGGAGTTGGTCAACAGGAAGCAGGTGGTCAGTTAGGCAGTCATGATAGGTGAGGGGTGTGCCTTCTCTTTGTCCAGATAGTGATCTGGAAAGTTTCAGTTCCTTGATACTTTCTAGGAGGCCCAATGGTTGGTTTCCTGAAAAAGGAACTCAGATAAGACAAATGTAACTTTCTCAAGTTTTAAGACTGGGAGAGTCCACTTCCATGTTTATTTAAAAGAAACCATAAACATCTGTTCTATAGGACAGCTGGGTCCATTTCATAGTTATCAGAGATCATGAAGGAAGTTTTGACTAACTTTATGGAGATGGGAAGAATGGGGCCAGGTAAAAGACATTTGACCTGAATTCTGTGAGATGAATAAAATTTTGACAAAGTGAAGAGAAAGAAATCTGTTCTGGAGATATGAATTGAAGGTTCATAAACTCATGGAGAGATGTGAGAAGAGAAAGGAGTTGTGAAGTTTGTCCCACAGGAATCTCTAAGATACTAGGAATCCTGTTGTACTTACTTTAAGAGAAGTATACAAGGAGTGTTGTGGAAGGACAGGGAAATGGAAAAGTTAATTTCACCCAAGCATGTGGGTGGGTGGGTGGAGCATGTAGTGGATTGGGAAAGGCTCCCTGGAAGAGGTGACAGTTCAGCATTCATCATGCAGTAAACCATTTCAAGCAGGGCTGGTGGTATTGCCGAGTGCAGCCAACCCCCGATTTTGATGTTTGGAGCAACCAGCTGAGGTTGTTGATGTGGATATACAATCTAGAAAATTTGGCTCGCCTGGTTGGTGGAAATTTTTCTTTAATCACATTCTGCTATAGGAAATGAAGAGGTTTGGGGAATTGACCAATCCTAAGTTTCTTCAGTCTAAGAAAAACTTCAAACTCGGACAGTGAAAGGTGTGGAAAATCAGTGAGTCAGAGAGAGGAGAAGAATCTGGCATGTCACAGAAAGTGAGACATTTTTACTGCCCTACTTTGGATCCCATACGCAGGGTGATTTGTTGAAAAGTAGCACATTCCCTGAAGAAGTAGGACACCTGGTAACCCTCATTTTAGTAGGGAGGCCAGATCTAGCTGTAGCCAGGTTAGTAAGTATTTTCTCCTTTTCCTTTGTGAAAAGCCCCCTCAGATCCAGTGTGGACCATCATTGTTCAGGAAATTCTTTTAAGTTTAATCTTTGAAATCGCAGTAAGTGTAGCAATAACATAATTAAGGCACTCATCACTTGCCGTAAGCTACTTTATTTTGCTTTAGGATGATGAAGTGTTCTTCAAGTGCAGCTGGTGGAACCCACTTGTGCCGAATAATTAGTAATGATTTCAGTCAATCCTCAACCAAAAAATCAAAAATTATTTTGCATCTATCTCATAGTCCTTGGTGTTAAAAAAAATGAGATAAAACAGATAAGTTTGTCTTTTTTTCTAGTGAAAGTTCCTTGTGAAGACTATAGAGATTCTTGAAGAAATTGAATAGGCTGTACATCCATTGCACATGAATGCCTATGCTAAAGGCATTTCATAGCAATTCTTAGGATTGATTTATTATTCTTCCAGGCTGTTATGTAAATAGACTGTGAAGGCAAGGGCCTTGCATCCTTGGCATATATATGAGTGTGACTCTTGCTGTCTATCAGCATGGCCTGGGGGCAAGCCCTTGACCTCTTCAAGCCTCAGCTTTGTCATATGGAACATGAGTACAAGGATACTTGTTTGGTTTACCTCTTGGCATTGCTATTGAGATAGAACAACAAACAGTGCTTTGTAAACTACAAAGCACTGATCAAGCTAAATGTAGTAAGCCAAAATTTTCCATGATTTTCATTGTAGACATTATGATATAATGTCAGAAAATGTGCTGACATGTGGTATCAAGTGACATAAATAAGACTTAAAGTATTTTATTAATTTTCACATCTCTAACAGTATGAGACCTACTAGAGCTCTTTCCTTATGGCTCCATATTGGCAAAATATTTGAGTGAGCCATTAAGTTTTTACTGTGAGTATATGTTTTACATTAAGTTTAGCCTGAGAACTTTAATAGATTTTTAAAAAGACTTCAGGAGACTTCAGTGGCAAGTTTTGAAGATGCTGCCACAAGGAAAATGTGGCTCTGGGAAAATGAGCAAAGAAGAAGCCTCTTAGAGCACCAGTGCTGACATAAAGGCACAGGGTCCCAAAGGTGATGGTGATGCAGTAAACAGACACATTATCTGCAGGGGAAAAAAAAAGGCAAAATCATGAAGGCTATGGAAACATTAGTCTGGAATGAGATTCAGTGAAATGGCTGCACAACATAGTCAAGCTAAGGACAGGCAAGGGGGCGACTTGGGTTAGGTGACCAGAGGGTTCATGGGGGACACTTTTGAGAAGCACCATTTGCCATGCTTATAAGTGGGATGGATAAGCCTGTATTTATAGATCTCCTGGTTAATACAAAACTTAAGTATCATCTTATTATGGTTGAAGGAAGAAAACAAAAATCATATGAAAAACTGAAGAAAAAAGAATTCAAGTCATCTACATTAGCTAAAACTTCTTAATTGTGACAGAAACTAGCGAGGTATAGAACAGTAGTTTTCAAAGTGTGGTCCATGGATCAGTAGCAAGGACATGACCTGGAAACTCAGAGATTCAAATGATTAAGCACCACCTCAAAACTGAATCAGAAATTCTCAAGAGAGGGTCCAGTAATTCATGTTTTAACAAGCTTTCCACGTGGAGTAAATAACAATGGGGATTTTAGGTATTTGCATTTATTCACTAAAAAATTATTAAAATGGCATCTATTATGAGCCAGATGCTATTCTGGAAACTGGCGGTAAAACAGTGACAAAGATGGACAAAGAGCCTGCCCTCATGCAGTGAACATTCCTGTCTGGGAACAAAACAGTGAACAAATAAATAGTGCATTGTAAAGTGGTGATAAATGCCTAGCATGAATACAAGTTAGGCAGGATAAGGAGATACAGTGTTTGATACTGCTACTTTAGAATATGGTCAAAGAAGACCTCTCTAGGAGGTGGCATTGAGCTCAACCTCAGCAAAATGAGGGGCAAGGCCATTTTAAAGAGAGAAGTGAGTTCGCTGGGCCAAAATAGGAATTTAACAGGAACAGGAGCATGTGTGTGATACCTGGCTGAATTCTTTCTGGCTTCTGACCTCTACTTCTCTCCATGTGTCTGACTCATTCCTCTTTCTCTGCAGATGATGGGCAGCTTTCCCTTCCACAGGAAAGGTACAAACTATTATCAGCTATATGAACACTCTGACTTGGTTCTAGTTTAAAACTCCCAAGAAATAATGCTGATTTTCCCAGATACTCCTCTGCTCAAAACTCTCCAGTAGCTTTGCACTTCATTGAGAGTAAAAACTCCACAAAGCCTGGCCTCCTGTTACCTGTCAGACCCATTCTCCCCATCACATACTCTACTTCAGCCATCTGGGCTTCCTTCAGTTTTTCTAGGTCTTGTACTCCAAGGTTTCTACTCACACATAACCTTTGCATTTCTTCATCTTTCTGCCTGGAACAATTTTCTTCCACATACCTGCTTAACTCACTCCCTTCTTGTCTTCAGGCTGTTACTCAGATGGCACTTTTCTGCAAGAGATCTTCCTGAAATCTAGGAAATTGCAGCTCCCATGTCCTTCCATATACTGTTTCCCCCTGAGCACTTATCAATATGAAATATACTAGGCATTTCAGTGGTTTTGCTTATTGCTTATTTCCCTTTCACCAGAATTTAAACTCTATAAAGACATAGATTTTTATCTGTTCTGTTCACTGATTTATCACCAGCTCCTAGAACAACGCATTGCATACAGCAGGTTATTAATACATATTTGATGAATGAATGAATGGATGACAAAGAGTACAGGATAATTTTCTTTAAAACCTGTGAAATGAAGTTGGAGTTTGTGGTAGAAATTATAAGACAATAAGAAGACTTCGTTACAACAGGGTGAAATAAAAACATTTTGAATTGATGACCATAGGACACAAGATTTCAGTCTTATTCTGCAACTGAATGGCCTTGAGGAAGCCACAGAAACTTTGTAGGGCTCTACTTTGTCGTCTATAATAGGGAGAAGGTAGTAGAAGTAGACCTGATTGGAGAGGCAGGAGAAGACTAAACAATATCTGCAGTGCTTCCAGCTCCCACTCATACTCGATGATGTCGTATCTAGAGTCTAAGACCAGGTATGTGGACCAGTTTTTTATTATCTATGGTGGAAATCTATTTTAAATTACTTGAGAAAAAAACAGGTGGTGCATGTGTGTGTAGATTCACTTTGAGCTCTGCTCTAGGGCTGTGAGTTAGCATCTGAAGCACACAATTCAGAAGTGAGACTTCAAGCACTTCAAATATTTTTATATTAGCTTTTTGTTGGTGCATGGCAAATTACCAGAAATATAGTGGCTTAAAACGACATACATTTGTTATCTCAGTTTCCATGGATTAGAAGACCATGCAGTGTTTAACTGGGCTCCCTGCTCAGGGTCTCACAAGCCTGCACTCAAGGTATTGGCCAAGGCTGGGGTCTTATCTGATGCTTGGGGTCCTCTTCAAAACTCATGTGGTTTTTGGCAAAATTCACTTTCTCGAATCCATAGACTTCATGGTGGCTTGCTTATTCAAAGCCAACTGGAGAATCTCTTTGAGTTTCTTCTTTCAGTGAAGCCCTGGACCCTCTTCTTAATGGGTTACCTGATTAGGCTAGGCTCACTCGGGATAAACTCTTTCTTGATTAACTTAAAGTCAAATAATTAAGGACCTTAATTACATATGCACGCTTTCTTCACTTTTGCCATACAAAATAGCCCAGTCTTAGGAGTGACATCCCCTTGCCTTTGCCATATTCTATTCATAAGAAGCAAGTTGTATGTATTGTTCCCACTCAAGAGAAGGGAATTATATACATGGTCATGGTTCATGGGGGTCATCTTAGAATTCTACCTATTGCATAATAGAGGGCATGGTAATTATAATAGACATATGGAATAAGTTTCCGTTTTGGAAATTACAAGTATTCAGATTATTTAGTTGACAGGAGAGATTTTATAAGCCCTACTCCTCCTGCATTAAGGACATATAGAATCTGCTAGCCCAGCTGCTCAATACTTTTGAGGCAGTTAGTACACAGAGTCAAAGCATCATCGGTCCTTGTCTCCCATTTCACTGGGGCCTCCACTGGCTAAGTGACTCTATGGTTGCCTGGTCCTGTTGTTTGTTGGTTGCATCTGCCACAGCATGAACTTTCCTTTCCTTTTCCTTTTCCCTTTCCCTTTTCCTTTCTTTTCTTTTCGCCATTTTTGAACTTGACTGAAATGCATGAACATTGCTTATGAGGTAAATGTCAGAGTGACTGACAACAGAGAGTGAGACCTCCTCAGATTTACAATGTCTATTTTGTGCCTGTTTGTAAACAAGTGTGGAAGATTCAGCAGAATTTAGTCTGAGACTTGCTTTTATAGAACAGAACATTTGATAGTGAAATTGTAGGCGAACAGACCATAGCTACTGTCTATCTCTAATCCCAGGTGACCATGATTATTTACCAAAATATTGACAAGTAAAATTGGCTTAGGTTAGCTTATCTGAGACAGAAACCATTGAGGTACAATGTAAATTGTACATTGTTAGATGCTTAAGGTTGGCCACAAATACTAGACTGATAGGTTAACAGTTAAATCACAAACTTATATTGCAATCAGTGAAACTTAAGAGGAATGACAAAGATGTTGGAAAAAAATACATTCTAGAAGAAAATTTTAGGTTTGAGAGTCTACCTCTTCATTCAACATTCTAAATATACTGTTGAAAAAGTCAACCTACAAATTACAACTTTTTATTTATTTATTTATTTATTTATTGAGACAGGGTCTTGCTCTGTCACCCAAGCTGGAGTGTAGTGGTGCTGTCTCAGCTCACTGTAGCCTCTGCCTCCTGAGCTCAAGCGATTCTCCCATGTCAGCCTCTGAGTAGCTGAAACTACAGGTGTGCACCACTGCGCCCAGCTAATTTTTGTATTTTTATAGAGGCAGGGTTTCCCTGTGTTGCCTGGGTTGGTCTTCAACTTTCGAGCTCAAGCAATCTGCCCGCCTTGACCTTCCAAAGTGCTGGGATTACAGGTGTGAGCCACCACTCCCAGCCTAAGCATATAACTTGATATATTTGTCAAGTGATTAACTTGTTTCAGTTTCTTCGGGAGTGGGTCTTAACTCATCTGAAATCCTTAATATCTTTTAGGAGAATAATTGACTAGACCACTCTTAGCCAACTTTACTTAATTCTATCTGTGGTAATGATCCTGGAGTCATATACATGAAAGTTTAATGAGGACTTTATGGTATTTGATACCATGTTGAAAAGGAAACATAAAATTCTTCTAATAAAACTATCCAATTAAAATGCTTATTTTTTGAAATGAGCTGCACTTTACTAATTGGATATATTGTAAGTAAGTTTGTTAGGAAAATTCACCCTGCTCCAGAATCCACTGGCTTAAAATTCCCTAATTGAATTGGAAAATAAACCAAACAAACCAACAGGAAGATAAATATTACCAATATTTTGAGTCAGTTCTGTCTTGAATTCATCAAAGCCAAAGGTACTAATATCTGTGTTTATGCTGTTCTTAGGGTTTCTGTTTTTTGTTTGTTGTGTTTTGTGGTTGTTAATTAACTGAGCATTCCTTCAATCTCTAAATTTCTTAAAAATATCAAGTGTGTCTTGTGACCACCATCAGCTGCAAACACAGCATCAACTTACCAAAACAGAGTCTTTGGTGATTAATCCATAATGACAGGGCTGTTCTCCCGACTGATTAAATTCATTATCAAGCAGCCAGAGGTAGAGAGCTCTCCATGGAAGATTTATTACTCTGGAATTACCTTTCTAGTTTATACTGATGAAGCTAGCTTTGGTAAATAAGGAAGATGAAAATATAAGGGGCTCCTTTTTAGTGGATAATGACGAGTACTTTTAAAAATGGCTAGTCTGTATTTTCAGTGTCTCAATTCTTAAAAAAAGTCCTTAAACATATGTCATCTTTGGTCATTCACAAAGCAGTTGAAATGGTTTATTATCACCATGTGGGATCAGCCTCTAGAATAATCTTTTAGAGGCTGTATCAGGCCTGAGTGTGTGTCAGGCCAGGCTGGGAAAGTTATTGTTCTTATTCTGTCTGCCACCATCACCTTGATTCACTTTATCACCAACAAAGCTGGATTTGGGTAATAACTTACTAAATGGTTTCTTTACCTAGTTCTTTCCTTTACAGGCCTATTCAGGGGCAGGTTAATTTCCCTTGCTGTAATCAAGTCACCCCTATGCAAAATGTACAGTATATAATTCCAAATACATACATATATATACACACACACCCACACACCTGAATAGCCTTAAGTCCTTTCCATATATAAATTATTTTTATTCATTTCATCTTTTCTTTTTTAAATTTTGTTTTTGTTTTTGTTTTTAATATAAATATATATATAAATACAGAGACAGGGTCTCCCCATATTTCCCGGGCTGGTCTGGAACTCCTGGGCTCAAGGAACCCACCTGCCTTGGCCTTCCAAAGTGCTGTGATTACAGACATGAGCCACTGTGCCTGGCCTTATTCCATCTTTTCTTTAAAGTTTTCCTGTTCACCTGAGCACAAAGTGACTTCCCTCTTCTCATGAGCTGTATGACTTTTGGCTTTAAAGAGCTCTTTCTGTAACTTAACATTTTTTCCTGGATGTGTGGTTTTAATCCTCAGTGGATTTGTGTGTGCTCTGAGGGTGGAAAAGTCCAAACTTTACCTCATTGCATCCTGTGTTTCACACTGGGTCAGGCAAGGAGTGTATCTGATACCTCTTCTCAGATTTCTTGAGAAGAGCACGTGAATTTATTTGCTCTATCAAGTTGCCTTCTAGTCCATTTTATGCGCACTTGTTTGGAAGATATCTGAAAGAGAATAGCTAAACCTATTGTTTTTGGTGCACTGTCAGGGAATATGGAGCACAAATGGCAAAAGATGGGGGAATGGAGGGTGCAGATACATACAATGAAATTCAGTACTCTCATGCCACCTGCCATTAAGCCTTACATGAATATTTTGTTTATCTACTGTTTGTTTTTAGGAAGGAAAAAGTGGGAATTCTGAGCCTCAGATCCAACTGTGCTATTTGGCTAAGTTACTCAAGTTCTCTCAGCCTTCATTTCCTTATGTGTAAATTAGATAAATTAGTACTATTCCACTGGATTGTTCGGCAGGCTAAATAGGGTTATGTAAGTAAAAAAACTTGAAAAATGCCTAGCTTAAAATAGATACTCAAGAGATCTTAGTCCCCACCTCCCACAACTGTAAATTAGTCTTGGGGTCATTGTAGGGGGAAGGGGAAAGAGGGTGACTATAACTTTTTATTTAAGTCATTATTCATATCGGCATTGAATTATAGGCTGTAAATTTTGAACATGGGAGATTTAATCACAACTGTGATGATCTATTTTTGAAGAGTCATGCTTCTGCTGAGATTGACCCTGGCAGAGGACCTGTGGGTGGAAAGTAGGTGTAAATCATTCAAGACAGCTTTGTATATTAGTAAAGAGATAGAATCACATACCCAGAGATAAATTTAATTTTGCAATTGACATTCACTCTTTTGTAAGCCACTTTTAATATGACAACAACACAAAACCTGGTAAGAATAGCCTTTTAAAGAGACATCCTTCAAGGCAAAAAATACTAATTTTGATGATTATAAACATTTTAACATTTCTGGACTTCTTTCTTCAATTTATGGCCAGGGACATAGTTTGAATTTTTTTTTCCGCTTAAGTTGGTTGGGTACATTTTGACAGGGATTGCAAGGCTGCTGTTGGTATTTTGTAAGAATTTATTTTTTTCCTTTGTATTCCCGTAATACCTCTCTTGATAAACCATCAAGGATTTCTCTTCTATTCATTCACTAGTAGAGTGAGGCAATTTGCTATCCCTCCCTATGTTAAGACCAAAGCCAGAGATAATGACTTTCCACTGTTACACTGGAGACATGAGTCAAACAACAAAATACCATGGTATAAGCGATGGCTGATTAACTACAGGGGAGGAAGTATCTTCTGCAAGATTCCCTAGAACCCAAAGTTAGCCTGAAAGTGTCTTCAACATAGAAAGAATGCAGGAAAATGTTGCAATTTCCAAGAATAGTTGAATACTTTCAAGAAACAGTCTTTCTAGCCTAAAGGCCAAAAGAAGTAGAGAAAGGAGACAAAAAGAAAGAAGTCAACCACAAGAAAAGTTAATTTTGCTTGCCTTCATGGGGCGGTCAAGCCCACAGAATATGGAATCCAGTTGTTTTTGATGTTTGCCATGGTAGTATTATCTATGAAGAAAAATCCTCAGCATGACAAACAGTGAGATTTCCCAAAGGGAGAGGAGTTTGTGGCTTCCACTTAAAAAGGAAAGTGTCACGTGTACTTGTGTAAAGTTGATTAATGCTTCTTACTTGTAAATTTTGCCAAGGTTAACAGAGCTCTGTGGTAGATCACACATACACCAATTTAAGAGACACAGCAACTGGGTGTTTATTTTTTCTCCCCCTCTTCTTTTCTTTTTCTTCCCCTTAGGATTTCTGTGACCATATATAGCCATGGCATCAGTTTACATTCTGGAGGATTAAAGTTTTCTGTTTAGATTCTTAGAGGAAAGTCTAGGGTTGAATGTGATTATTATAAATATTTCTTGATTTCTGGTAGCAAGCTATCTAATCTTTCCTGCATTAAGAGGGGTTTATCATAATTTTCTTCTTTTCAAATTACTTGGCTTTTGCAGCTGTCCCTTGGAAAAGCATTTCATTTGCTCCAAAGAGAATAAACAATGCTTATAAATTAAGTCATGGGTAGGATGTTACATCCCAGTTCCATGTACGAATATAGTCCTGGTTTTTTTGTCTCAGTGCCTGGCCCAGGAGACCAACTGGGGACCTGGTTCTGTTGTAAAACCGTGTTGTCTGGCTGCAGGGCTGCTGCCACAGCAACAAGAATCAATGATGTCACAGCCTCAGAATCTGCCTGCCAGAGATCGGGTTTCCAGAGGATATGATCAACTCTTTCTGCTGGGAGACAATTTTGCACATCCCATCTCAAAGACAGTTTAAACCTTTGTTCTCTCTTGTTTCCTCTTTAAACATATGTGTCTCTGTTCTATCTCCAAAATCAGATAAAATCTCATAATAGCAAGAGCTAGGATTTATTGAGCATTCACTATGTGCAAGTTGACTATGTATTGTGCTTTACCTTCATTAGCCTATTCAGTCCTCACAAAAACCCTAAGAGATAGAAGATACTAACATCTTCTGTGTTTTAAGAGTGAGGACCCTGAGCCTTGGTAACATTGTAGTCAAGCTTTGCTAGACATCAAAGCCTATGTTCACAGTGAGAAACTACTGATTTTCCCTGTCAGATCCATGAGAGTCAACAGGACTGCCCCTGGCCTCTGCCTAACACCATTTTCTCCCCCTTCTTACCTAAAGTCCACCCTATTTCTGAAGCTGTAATGTATATTTGAAAGGCAACAATGAAGGGATTTAACTTGAGCAATTTGCTTTTACTTTATCAAAATCTTAACCCCTACACTGAAAGGAAAATGTGAGCCTGTACTAAATCTAGACTTTCCTGTGAACACCTGAAATGAATGCACACAGGGATCATTCCAGGGGCTGGGCCAGGGACCACCAATATCATACTAAGAAATCCTTGAACCTTAGGCATTATTTTGCTAGAAAAGATCCCTTCTAGTTTTTGTCCCCATGTAGCAAAACCTTTCTGAAAGTAAGAGAGACAGCCTCTTAGGTACCCCAAGTCAGAAAATGAAATGTAGGTGGTCTTTATAGAAATGAATGTCTAGGGGTACCTTCAAATAGCAACTAGTGTACTAAGTCATGCTAAATAAAATGCACTGACCTTGGCATCATGAGCTTTGGGGTTTACTTTCTCAGTGTCTCCAGTTACTTCAATAAACCTTCAATTTCCTTATTTGTAAAATGGAAATGATAATAGTAATACAGTATTAGTAATGCTGATAAGTAAGAATACAGGTATGAAAGTGCTTTGTAAATTGTAAAATACTGGAGTTGGTATTAGTTTCATGAGATACTGACTCAAGAATACAGTAGAGGCTTTCTTTGCTTTTTTGTAATATATTTATTGAATTAGTGTCATTTGTCAATTTAACATATTTTATAATTCATTATTCAAGTTAAATGTAGTTTTGGCAGAAAGCTCAAGTCATTCTGATAAGAATAAGATATCTAAGAATTGCAATTTTTTCCAGGATGTTTTGTTAGACGCAAGAATAGTTTAGCCTGTCAATTACATGAGAAAAAGCAAAGTAACTTTAAAACAACACTAGGAAAGTGAGGCCAACACCCAAGTCTGAGGCAAGATGAAGGGGAAAAGAGAAAAGAGGCACCAGAGAGCCTTTGCTATATAAGAAGTTGGGGAGAAGGTGGTGTGGGTGCTGGAAGAAAAGTTGGAAATGTAAATTGATTCCCTAGGGATCTGGTGTCCTGTACCCTGATTAGTTTCTAGAAAAATGTCTGAGCTCTCAGAACTCACCAACTGAGGTTATGGTTCTAGAAGAAATTCTGTAAGGGTGATCACTCCTGCCCACGCAATGAATGACTCACCAACAAGCGTACAGAAATGAGACCTTTTTCCTTAATTTTAACTGGTATTCTGTGTTGAATCTGTTGCCTAGATTATCTAGAATTTACACATGTGAAGCTATTAAAATGCCATGTCTCCCTGTATTGTGTTTGCTAAGACTAACAGCAACATATAAGATTTTACAGTTATCTCAACTTCTCTCCATCTTCTGTGGTCTTTATTTTATAGATCTTTATCTTTACAGAAATATTACAAAAATATTAAAAACAAAGAATAAATTTTGAATTATGTGTTCAGTGTATTTAAGCATTTTTTTTTATTTTTTTGGTTTTTTTTTCTTTTCTACACCAGCAGTGGTCATAGGAAATTCTTTTTCATGGTGTTCTGCTCTCAGAATTGGCTGTCAGGCCCAACCACAGATGATTCCTCAATTGGCTCTGGCCAATGGCTCAACAATTTAACTGGAAAGACATTTACAAGATCTGCTAAAGAAAATCCAGTTTACTTGCCAGAATGTTGCTCCCTGCATACTCCATGGTATTGGTACTAACAAGTATTGAAATGGCTGATAGACATAGATGGACAGGACATTAGAGCTGGCTAATCCACAACCCAATAAGCATTATTTAAACAACTAAGATTTGACTGGAGTACAGTAAAACATCCACAGACAACTGGTGGATGAAAAACAGACAGAACTCTTAACATTAGCAATGGTAAATCTATTCATTTTCTCTTAGAGTGGAATTCTTGAAGTTCATGCATGTTAACAAGAGAGATTCTATGCTGATACTTGTTTCCAACTTAATGCTTTATGTATTCCGCTAATGGTTTTCATATCCCTTAACACTGAGGTTGCAGACACACTAGAAACAACCAGCTCAGATGATGGCGAGGTGAAAGTGGTAAGAAATGCAATAATAGTTTGCAAAAATTTTCTCCTATTCTGTAGGTTGTGTCTTTACTCTGTTGACAGTTTCTTTTGCCTTGCAGAAGCTCTTTAGTTTAATTAGATCCCATTTGTCAATTTTTGCTTTTGTTGGAATTCTTTTGGCATCTTTGTCATTATATCTTTGCCCCAGCCTGTGTCCTTAATGTTATTGCCTAGGTTGTCTCCTAAAGTTTTTATAGTTTGGGGTTTTACATTTAAGTCTTTAATCCATCTTGAGTTAGTTTCTTTCTATGGTGAAAGAAAGGGGTCCAGTTTCAATCTCCTGCATACAGCTAGCCAGTTATCCCAGCACAATTGATTGAGTAAGGAATTATTTTCTCACTGCTCTTTTTGTCAGGTTTGTCAAAGGGCAGATGGTTGTGGGTGTGTGGTCTTATTTCTGGGTTCTCTATTCTGTTTTATTGGTCTTTATGTCTATTTTTGTACCAGTACCATGTTGTTTTGGTTACTGTCACCCTGTAGTATGGTTTGAAGTCAGGCACATAGAGGGGAACAACACGTATTGGGTGGGAGGAAAGAGAGGATCAGAAAAAAATGACTATGGGGTACTAGGCTTAACCTGGGTTTTGAAATAATCTGTACAACAAACCCCCATGACACAAGTTTACCTGTGTAACAAACCTACACTTCTACCACTGAACTTAAAAGTTTTTAAAAATCACAGTAATTGAAAATATTTATCAATTTTAATAAGAGGAAGATAATTCTGTTTTTTTAAATAAAATTAGTAAATCCCAATTCTTGTAAATAAAAAGTGGTAAATCCCAGTTCCTCCCAATAAAATTTACATACAAAACATTAAACAGATAACTGAAAGACTTAGGGGTTCAGAAGAAACTAAAATAGGTTCATTAAAACTCCATGTTGAAATGAATTTATTTTTATTTTTGGTAGGGTTACTAAAGGAATAACTTTGTTTAAAAATTTAATTTTTGCAAAAGCGTTGAGAAAATCTTTTATGATATTATTGTAAATACAAAGGGAGCCTATGGCCTAGATGTTGAAATGAATTTTCTGTAGTTAGACATCCACAAAAAGTTTTGATAACTGGTTAACCATCAAACCATGACTGGTCCTTAGAAAAAGTGTTAGGGATTTATCCTTAGTATCTTCAACGTTTTTATCAATGATTAAAAGAAGCAACGAGATAACTGCTTAATCAGAGCTACAGATCACAAAAAGTTGGGAGGAATATGTAAATGTGCATGATAGATTAAAAATTCAACATGTTCTTAACAGGCTGAAACACTTGACCTAAACCAAAGGTTTAAGATTCAGTGGGGAGAAATATGAAGGACTGAATTTAAGTTTTTGAAAAATACCAAGTGTCCTGTAAAGATATGGAAGACCTGGCATGCTACCAGTTTTTGTGAACAAGATGTGGGGGGTTGTGTTGTCTTCAGTCTTCATGTGAGTCAGTGGTGTTATGTGGCTGTGAACAAAGCTAGTGTAATCCTAGACTGCATTTTAACAGAAGGGGTGTATTCAGATCCTGAGATGTTATTGTCTCACTACATGTTGTACTGGATAGGCCACAGCTTGAGTATTAGATTCCATTTTGGACCCACATGTTCAGATTTCATTGACAGTCTGGAGGCATCTAGATGAGATGGCGAACAATTATGGCGGAGCAGCACACACTGATGACACATGTACGTTTGTCTCACTTGAGAGTGGGTTGTCGGTTTTCAATAGGGCAAGGAAAATACCTACTGTATAGTTTGGTACATTGTGTTTCTATTGGAAGAAACAGTTTACCAATACTTATTATAAAAGAGCAGAGGAGGAACAAATATAGGTAACTCAGTCAGGGAAAAAAGGGATGTGTGTAGCGATACCATGGATGCAGAGGGTGCAGCAAAGATCAGCGAAGTGTTAGAATATTATAGCACAATGGATGTAAAGGTGTCAGTCAGTCAGTGTCAGGGAATTCCAGGTTGACTAGGGAACACAGGCAGAAGAACATTCTGAACTATAGACTCAGTATTTGATGTCTAGGAGACAAATGGAAGCAGAGACTAGGAGGCAGAACAAGGATGCCATCTGCCTGATTGAGCAAGAGTTAGTATGAATCCTTTGCAAAGTGACAGCTTGTCTTTGGGGATCAGCACACTGGCAGGTTGGGGGCTGGCCTCTCTAGGAAGATCTTATGACTCTTTGGTTTTTATGAAAAATCCCTATGAAATCACCCAGAACCTCAGTAATTCATTTTTTTGACAACCACACCCTCAAAACTTTAAAAATCAGATGCTGAAGGTTAATCTCAGGTGGAATTTTAAGATGCTTGCTTTTAATATACCGAACCTAAAACTAAAGATGAAATCCTGTTCAGAGGATGTTGGATTGATTCAACTTGTAAGTTGCTGCCATGGGATTGCTGCCACATTCTCTTTTTTAAATTTCTTGGCGATGGCAAAATATCCATAAAATTTAAAGTATATTTTCATCAACATTTTCAAATGGCATTTGTGAAAAAAAAAGCATAAGAATACTCAGAAATAACATTGTAGGGAGATCATATCTCTGTATGGAACAGAGATAGTAAAGAAGGTACTGGAGTTAAAGGGCCAGAAAAAGACCAAATTTTTGGTCTGTGTTTTCCTCCAAACCATCTGAATGACCTTGAGCGAGTTATATAATCCTCTTTAAGCCTGTTGCCTCCTCTATAAAATGAGGATAATTGCATCTACAGAACAGCCTATTTGTGAGGATAAAGTTAGAGAACAAACATGGTAATTAGCATTTATTTCACACCTTAAAATTTATAAAGCATTTCTGACATATTATTCCATTTGTTCCTCACGATAGCCTTGTCAGGCAGCTATCATTATTGTGGGTTTTATATTCTTATTTTTCTGGTGAAGTAACTTCTTCCAAGATCACACATTGGCAAAACTGAGATTAATTTAACATATACAACATTAACACTTATTTTGTGACTACCATGTGTCAGCACTAGTTTAGCAAGCACTAGCAACTGTAACATAATAAAACTTAATAATGTTAAAAAGTTAACATTGTTGAGTGCGTACTATATGTTGTTCTAAGTACTCATGTGTATTAGCCCATTTGACAGTGCCCTTATGAGGTGGGTGCTCTTATTATCCCCATTTTACAAATAGAGAATGTAGAGATAAAGGAAGCATATTCATCACCAGTTTTCAGGTAGCTCATAATGTACAGAAGAAGAATGAAGCCCTAGTTCTCTGGATCCACATTTTTTTTATTCTTAATCTTAAAAATGATTTTTTTTTCAGACAGGGTCTTATTTTGTCACACAGGTTAGAGTGCAGTGGTGCCATTATAGCTCATTGAAGCTTTGAACTCCTGGGCTTAATCAGTCCTGCCTCAGCCTCCCTAGTGGCTGGGACTACAGGCATGCACCATCATGCATATATATATTAATGTTTTGTAGAGATGAGATCTTACCGTATTGCCCAGTTTGGTCTTCAACTCCTGGCCTCAAGCAATCCTCCTACTTCAGTTTCCCGAAGTGCTTAGATTATACGTGCTCGCCGCTACACCTGGCCAAATAAGCAAGTTTTAGACTGACAAGTTAAATGCAAATGAATGACATGTTTGTGTGTGTAAATGTAGGTATAGACAGGTCATCAACCAAACAGAAAACCTGACCCATGCCTTCTCCATAAGAAGGAATATTTCTGAAGAAAGCTTCCAAATGGGATTCAGAGCCCCTCACCTTGCCCCCAACCATAGTGATTCTTGAGCAGTGCTGTTACTTCTAAGAGTACAGAAGGTATAGATTGTTAGGTGAAAAGTGAAATGGGCAGTTAATTATTTATCTGTTATATGTGAATACCAAATATTCGGATAATTGTAAACACATAAATCACTGATTTTATTTTCCACAGGTTATTTTGATGTTTGGATGTGTAAAGATATAGCCCTGAAGCAAATGCACAATAAATTAAGTATAAAAATATGATATGTCAATGTATAGCTGATAGAAGGACCACCAAATTCTGTGGTAGAAAGTCTGAATTCTTGTCCCACTTTCATTTTTTTTTTGGTTTAGTCATATGTAAAATGTGGGTATAATATCTTTCCTGCCTACCCTGTGGTTTTCAGAGGTTCAAATAAGGTAAAGCATTTATATACACTCTAAAAATGGTAAAGTACCATAAATAACTCATGGAGAACATGGCCAGTGTGGGCCAGTCCCAGAGAGGGATCAGGGTTGAAAGAATACATGCCATGCAATACAATAATACCATAAAATAACTCTGTTCTTTACTTGATTTCTTGATTAGAGAGACATGTGCCCCAGCAACAAATCTTAAAATCCCTCTTTTTGTCTTCCATCTGTTATCTGCACACACTCCAAAGCTGTTCCCTGTCATTTCTCAAAAAAAAAATTAAAAGAAAAAAATTGCAGAACTTTCACTTTCTTATCCTCATCACTGTATTCTTTTCTCCTAACTTTCTGTTTAAAAATAATTCAAGAACTGGGCTGACAAGTAACGGCTTTCCAGGAGGGCAGGCTTCTCTTTAATGAGCAGAGGGAAAGAAAGGCTGAAAATAGAGTTAAATTTTTTCTCATTAAATATTAGTAAATGAATGGATATAGTAGTACTAACAGCTGGTACATTTCTCATCTGCCGAACAAAAGGAATCTGTTTATCTGAGGGTGGAAAAATAAAATTGAAAGTATTTTGTGAAGACATGTGAACAGAGCAAAATAATTGCCTGGGGAGAGAACAAAAAAAAAAAAGGATTCAATTTTATTAGATTGTAAAGTTTTCATAGAAATCTTCTAATTGTTTTTTTTTTGTTTGTTTTACTTGCCATACTTTCCAGCTTACTGTATTTACATTTTTAATGAATCAATAAAGTGTATTACCCTAAACATACACACACACACAAACACACACACAAACTCGTAGTGATTGCACAATTCCAGTGAGTTTGAAATGTTTGAAACTTGATGGCTTAAGAGCTATTTTTCTCTAAATTGTTTTGTTTCTCTATGTTCCCATCAGTTAATTCATATACTGAGCATTGAGAAAATAATATCAGCTGATATGTTTTTATATGTTTTGTTTTAATTATCTGATACTTCTTTAAAAATATCTGAAAAGTGTGCTATACTAAGAGCAAATACTTATCAGGCAGTTGCACATTTTTACTATCCTATTGAAAGAAAATAAAAGCTTTGTAATTAAAAATTGGCTATAGTGATATGAGTACAGAGGTAACATGGTGAAAAAACATCCAGGGTTATTCTGATTAGCCCTTTTTTTAGACTGCTTACATTGTGCTTTCATTTTTTTCTCCCCGAAGTCAGAGGCACACATGTAAATGCCACTAAATAAATCAATAAATAAACCTCCCTTGGAAAAACGTCTTGCGTAACTCAACAAGCAAATAATGTGACTGTTCAGAGTCAATCAGCCTTAAAGAAATGAATGTTATAACTCAGGGCCCAAATACAATGCTGTATTTGCGTCAGTAGGCACAGTCCTCATAACAACTGGTTATTAATCATCCAAGCGAGGCGATGTCATTATTACCTGCCACAAAGGGGCAAATTTAAAGGAAGTCTTTTGCTCTGATGGGCTTATTTGCATGCATATTTTAAGAAACGTATTGTCTGTGGTATAAATAAATAACTACTGAACAACTGACATAATGGTAAGGCATGGTTTTTTGAGTTACTGCTTCAGGGTAGCTTGGGATTTAATAATAATGATAGCTTTTGTTTTTAATCATTTACCATGTGCCAGTTTATTTCTCATGTATCATCTCTAATCTTCACAAGTGCTCCACAAGTGAGTTTGGAGGTCTGTTTTGTAGCTTACTTGCATTTACAGCACATAGTTTAGTAGTGACACAAAATAACTGTTGAAGTAAATGTTAGTGCTATCATCATCATCATCATCATCATCATCATCATCATCCCTGCAGTGGTTCTTTTAGAAACCACTTCAGAAAAAGGGAAAGGAGGCACTTTTTATTATCAGTTGTTTCTTAGTCTTTTGTCAATGAGCTTTAACTTTAAATTAAAAAAATAAAGCATGTTGAATGAATCTTATCTCTGAGCTTAACTTATATGGTGAAAAATGATTATAAGACTCATCTAATACCAACCTTCAGTAGTAAAACCTTTTTCATTCCTCTAGATCAGATGTACAAATTTGATACAAAAGAGTTGTAAGCTGTAGTCCTGAATGAAAGCAGTACCTTCTAGGGGTGGTGGGGAAATGATTATGGATATTTATGGGGACATGTTATGGTCATACTAGGGACTGAGGAGGAACAGAAGGGACATTTAGTCAGAACTAAGGGGCTAGATAAACTGTATTGCATGGGGTAGTCTCAAATAACAAAAAATTTCTTTGAGTTCTAGGTCACTCTGAGCATTCCCAAGAAATCCACAGAAGTACAAGTTCAGTTTATAATTATGAGAACACAGAATTTAACTTGTACAAAAAGATGTAGTTTTTACAATGTTTTAATTTGTACTAAATGTTTGAGGGATGCAACTATGATGTAAATTGAGGAAAGATTATACTTTATTTGGTTTATAAACTTACCAAAATTTATTCCCAATTTTGGAATATTATACCCACCCAAGGCAACAGCATTTTGTGATATTTGAGTCACCAAGACAACACCTCTGTATTGATTTGCAACTGTAATTGTCACATGAAGATATATCATTTTTATTAACATAGTGTATTATTAATGATTAAATGGTAAGTGGTGTAGCATTTTAAAATATTTTGAATTTGCTACCCTATATATTAAAAAATTGTAGCACAATGATGCATTCTTTCTTCCTTTCTTTATTTTGATAGTTGGTAATTTGTCTTGCAAGTGTTATTCCTACTTTAAATTGAGATTATTTACCCGTATACCTTTTTAAGTACAAATAAATCTGGGCTGTCATTATTTATGCTAACACTGGTTTTGTTTCCCCGGAATCTATCTTTCTAAGTTTTTTTTTTCTTTTTTTCTTTTTCCATTTTCCAGTACCTATTAGACAGAAAGGCTTTCAATTTTTTCTCTTACATCCAAACTTAGTCATTATAAGAAGATGTAGGCCAGGCGCAGTGGCTCATTACTATAATCCCAGCACTATGGGAGGCTGAGGCAAGTGGATTACTTGAGTCCAGGAGTTCGAGACCAGCCTGGCCAACATGGTGAAACCCCATCTCTACTAAAAATACAATGATTTGCAGGGCATGGTGGTGCATGCCTGTAATCCCAGCTACTCAGGAGGTTGAGTCAGGAGAATCACTTGAACCCGGAGACAGAGGTTGCAGGCAGATTGTGCCACTGCACTCCAGCCTGGGAAACAGAGCAAGACTCTGTCTCCAAAAAAAAAAAAAAAAAAAGGAAAGAAAAGATATAAACATCTGACTATCTAGCATAATTATTATTGAAAAATTATGCATTTCAGTGCATAATATTCTCTTGTAAATGAATTTATTTCTCATTTATATTAGAATTTGGGCAGAGGCAATCCTTCCTACCCGATACGTGTGGCCACTTACCACATAGGGCATTTGGTCTACCTCCGTGTGTTCCCAGTGACTGCAGATGACATCATTCAGTAGAGAAGCATCGTGCTGCTCTTAGTTTATAGGCAGTGAGGTACCCTACAGATTAGACCACCTCATAATGAGTTCTTGATTGCACTTCAGATTGTCTTGATGGGGCACCAGATGAGGTTCCTTTGTATGAAATGGCCAGATACTGAACATGTTCTCAAGTGTTTACAATAATATTAAGACTATTCCAAAAAAAAAAAAAAAAAGGTTCCTTCAGGAGCTCTACTAATGTGCATAACAATTTTAACGTATTGGAAGAAGTGAAGTGTTCATATATAGACCCACATGTGCCCAACTGATCTTCCAAATCATAGCAGTAAGCCCTCCTACATATCACAATTGAAAACTTTTAAGTAATTTGACACTTGAAGTAACCGGCACACATCAAATGCCTGGATGTCTGGTTTTAACCATCCTGTTCATTATGTGAACTCCTAGCAAGCACTGATTGCCTAGTGTGCTTAGAGAGTATCTTAGCCATTAAACTCCATTCATGAACAAGGGTCTCTTGAATTCACTGTTAACACCCGACTGCCATGGTTTCTGCTGTTGGGAAATCTTCAACTTACTAAGTCCCTTTCTTCACCTCTTTTCTCTACTCTATCTGATGTCATCATAGACAAATGATAGCTTCCTGCTAGTGGACATTTAAAGACTCAGGGTAAATTTGCTCTTTTCATGGAATAAGATCCACACGAGATCTACAGGCTCTTTTTGTGCTCATTTTATTCTGACTCTCCAAATGTCTGACTCACAATTTATCCTTGAATGATTTTCTAGATTTACAAGGAGGTGCCCTGATAAACCACAACACTGTGTGGCCCCAGGAGAGGGTGCTGGACCAATGGCAAGAGGGCAGACCTTGCCCTAATGCTAGGGAGATCTTTGTAAGAACTAGAGTCTCATGGAGTAGTGGGCTCTGTCTCATAGTGGTTGAGAGTGTGATGCAGATTCTAAAATTAGGTTCCTTGGGTTTGTTGCCTTTACAGCTATGTGGCCTTGGGCAAGTGACTCAACCTCTGTATGCCTCAGCTCTGTGTACCTTAGTTTCCCAGTGTCTAAAGTGAGAGAAATCATAGTATCTATCCTGTAGGGTTGCTGAGAATGAGGCATAAATAATACAAGCAAAGTGCTTAGAACAGGCTGGCACACAGTACATTCTCAGGAAGTGTTAACTGTTCTTGTTATTCAATAAGGTAGAGGATAACCACCTGTCACAGATAAAGGGCTCTTATATAAATACCTGTTAGCCTAACCACATATAAATATATAAACTATGCCTAATTCTATTTTTAAAAAGCTTTAACTTAAATGTACTTGCTATCCAATATATTAAAAAACAAATGGTAGCATGATGATCCCAAATTTAGATAAGCAAGGTTGGCACTTGGCTCTACCTCTTGGGAGCTGTTTTAACCTTTATTTACAGAGTGCCTAGCTTATGCTGGACAGTGTGCTGGGCATTAGGAATAGAGTGGAGGGGCAAAATAAAAATGGTTTCTGTCTTCATGGAACTTCAATCAATTTTGAGCCTCATTTTACTTACCTCTAAAATGGGGATAGTAACATGACCTTGTAAGGTTTTTGGGATGATTAAATAAATGAAACACATAAAACTTCTGGCACATGCTAGTGGGCACTAAAGAAACATTCTCTTTCTTTTCCATTTCAAGAGCAGCCCTACCACAGACTCTTGCACAGTCGTTACTCATTATGTATCTTTTTTTTTTTTTAAGTTAAACTCTGGGTAAAAGATATTTAAAATCAGAATGCATATTTTTGATGACATGTTGATTTTTAATGAAGCCTACCTGAAAAGCTGCAGCAGCAATATTTTATCCTATGTAAAGCACACGCTTGCTTCTTACTTTGTACCCCTACTGCACTGAATCCATGCCTCTATTATAGGACTTAAATTGTATATTTCCATATACTCTGTATCTTTGTTTTCCCAACATGATTTCTGCCCTTTGGGGTTTCTCAGTAACATACTCAATTCATTACTAGAGCCTGTTGATGTGTTTCTTCCTAAATATCTCTCAAATCCTTCCACTCCTCTTATCTCCACTTCTTGACCCTAAACCAAACTGTTATAATACAGTACACAGATCATTTTTCTCCATTGCCTCCAGGTGGCTTTTGATCTCTTTTCTACCCAGAAGCTGCAAAGATCCCGTTGTCTCTCTTCGTAAAGCCTCCCAATGCTTCTCATTGCGCTAAGGACAAAAACCCTTTTTCAGACTTAAAAGGCTCTGCATATACTTACTACCAGCACTGTCCAAGAAAAATATGAGTCATGTATGTACCTTTACATTTTCTAGGAGTCGTCTTAAAAAAGTAAAAATAAATAGGTGAAATTAATTTTAATAATGTATTTTATCAAACCCAAAATGTCCAAAATGTCATTTCAATATGTAATCAATGTATGAAATTGAGAGAGTTTCATTTTTTCACAGTCTTCAAAATAAAGTGTGTATTTTACATTTACAGCCCATATATTTTGAACTAGCCCCATTTCAAGTGCTCAATAGCTGCATATGTGCTAGACACCCCTTCCCCACCTTCAGCTTCACTTTCACTTCTTCTCTGCCCAGCTTTGTATGTTGACCTTCTTTCCATTCCTCCAATCACCGTGTTGTCTCCTGTTCTGAGGTTTTTGCACAAGCCGTTCCACCCCCATCCACCCCCACACCTTCTCCCAGTAAGCTCTCGTTTTCCTCTCAGGTACAAAGCGTCTGCTGCTCAGTAAAGTCCTTCCTACATCCCTGTTTTTGTGTGGTTCTTTGCCTTCAGTCTTGTAGAAGCATATCCCTCCTTCAGAGTGCACGCTTCAATGTGTCATTGTAAATTCATTAGTGTTGTTGTTTATCAGCCCCTGGCTGTTTAATAGACAAAAAACCTTATGAGAGTAGGAGTCTTGCCTGTTTCTTCTCAAACTTAGAATCCTAGCAGCACCTCGGACTGTACCTAGGCCATTGTACAGATTGTTGAATGAGTGAATTAATGAATCAATCAATTGAATGGGTGAATGACTACATGCAAGAACCAAATGGTTATGCATGCATTAATTTAATTGATCCTCAGTTCAGCTCCACAAAATAAAGAGAATAAATAGGATTAGACTGGATTAGGTTTTAAAATTAAGATGTTGTTACTCCAAATCCCTTATTCTTTCCTTGATGCTTCAATGAACTAAAAAACAAAATTTGAGAGATTTCTGATATATTCACTGCCTTTTATGTTCCTAAGTACCTGAAACGATAGTACTGTTCTTTTGCTGTCAAGATGTCTATGAAAATGTCTATGTGGGCTGCAGATGTTTCTACAATGACATTTTTTAGAACATATTTAAATATAGGGCACAATGTGGTGGGTCTTTTTTTTTTGTCTTAATCTGCCCAGATTTTAATTTTAAAAATTATATGCATTTGAGAAATTATCTAAAAACCTTAAATAGCTACTGAATTTTTTTCTTGAATGAATAATGAATGAATGGGTGGATGAGTGGATGGATAAATGCTTTTCTTAGCCTTTCTTCAGTTTCCCATTCATAACAGGAATGAGGGCTAGGTCACCACCAGCACCGCCACCTTTTTTTTTTTTTTTTTTTTTCTTCAGTTGCATGTATTGTTTGGCATTCACTGAGCAACAATAATTTTGTGATGGATTTCCCTTTATCCCTTTTTATACAAACACATCAGGATAAAATATCTGGCAGCACAGAGGAACCATGCAACTCAAAAACAATGATCTGTCTTCCTAGCAGCTTACGTCTCCCTAAAGTTAGGAAACAGGAAAGATGAAAAGGGGGAGAGAGAAGCCATCAACTGTACTCTCCTTAAAGAGGGTGATGTGCACTAAAGGAATGTCGTATAAGCTAGGGCTTTTAATCCATTTGATTAGCATCCAGTGATGTAGCTCAGCATTCTATATGCTGGTTATTAATGAGAGGAGGTTCCTTTTTTTAAAATTATACTTTAAGTTCTCAGATACATGTGCAGAACGTGCAGATTTGTTACATAGGTTTGTTACACACGCCATAGTGGTTTACTGCTCCCATCAACCTGTCATCTACATTAGGTATTTCTGTGAGAAGATTACTTCTACACTGAGCACAGAAATATTACTGTTTACATCTTGTGTTTTTTTTTTTTTTTTAAAGACAGGGTCTGGCTCTGTTGCCCAGGCCGGCATGCAGTGGCATGATCATAGCACACTGCAGCCTTGACCTCCTGGGCTCAAGCAATCCTCCCACCTCTGCCTCCTAAGTAGTCGGGACTGCAGGCACCCACCACCACATTTGGCTAATTAAAAAAAAAAAAATGTTTTGTAGAGACAGGGTCTCACTATGTTGCCCAGTCTGGTCTCAAACTCCTGGGCTCAAGGGATCCTCCTGCTTCGGCCTCCCAAAGTGCTGAGATTAGAGGTACGAGCCAGCTGACCTGTTTACATTCTTTAAGGAAAAATAAATATATTTTTGAATGTTTTTTCCATGGTATGTGACTATTATCAAAATACACTCTGCAGGTTATTTGCTCTGATGAAGCTGGAACTCTCTTTCATGTGCCTCCTACCCTACTATATCTACATTCGTAAAAGTTCTTCTTGCTGTGTTCTGCAGATGTAACTGGCAGACTGAGAGCAGTTTATTATAATTATACTCTGAATACTCATGGAGTGTTCTTGTTTATAATAGGGCAAGATGGTTGGTGACAAGAAGCAGAGAAAACATGGCATGTGCCTTGTCATTTTTTTTTATAATTGAGGCTTAAGGAGATGTAAGGTTTGCATTTCTGTAATTAAACTGGAAATATGACTGCTATTGTCTCACATTGGTTTCTCCTCACATTAACAAGGCATGTGGAAGCTGCAGAGTTGGGAGAGTTGACAGCCTGAAAAAGCAGGCCGATTTAAGTAGACATAAGTGCTTGTCTCTCTTAGCTGTGTTTTAGTCTTTCTTACATCTGGACCCTTCTCTGCATGGGGCCATAAGTGATTTTGTAAACCAACATCTTAACATTATCCAATACATTTGACAGGCAGTTTTTTTTTTCTTGGTATCTTGGACCATAAGTGATTTTGAAACCAACATTTTAACATTATCCAATATCTTTGAAAGGCAGTTTTTTTTTTCTTGGTATCTTCTATTGAAAGGCAAATTTGAAAATGTATTTATAATTCAAAAATATTTGGAAGTATTCATGCGATTTTTATTTAAAGCATCATAAATGCATTATAAATTGTTTTAAAGTCATGTAGTAAAGTTGAACTAGATTCTCTGTGGTCTTTGAGAGCAGGAATTGGTTTTTCATACCTTGATTCAGTCAGTCAATCAGTCATAAATCTGAGTACTTCCTATGTGGCAGTCACTACAATTGATGCTGAGGAAATGAAGATTAAGGAATTAGTCTTCACACTTAAGGAGCAGAGATACCCTCAAGGAGGGAGGCAGGCATGTAGGAATATAAGGGTAATGTTTGATATCTGTGGAAGGAACTGTTTAACTGGGGGTGGGTAGGACACATAATCCAGACTGAGAGGAGGTGAAGCTCAGTAAGGCTTCCTGGAGGAAGAGGCATCTCAGCTCCATTTTGTGGAGAGTGTGGCAGAGCATTCAGAAAGAACAGCATGTGCGTAACTATCAGTGACTCTACCTCTAGCTCTCGTTAGGTGCTTGGCATGTCGTAGGTTCAATCCATGTTTGTGCCTGAAGGGGCCAAGGGGCAAAGCAGAGCATCAACCTTTCCAGCAAATCCCACTTAATGGGGTTTGTAGAACACCCCAGGAAATGTTAATAATTGAGTGACATTGACAGATCAGGATTTCTGTTGTTGTAAAATGGCACATAATACCAGAGAAAGCAAATGCCAAAGAAACAGAACTCTTGGGACCACTGGTGAGTTTATACTGACATTCGAATGATGACCTGGAGCAGTGGACCAGTGTTTGTTACGTGCATGGACTACAAATTAAAGTGAGCTGGATTTTGACTGGCTTAGTGACCTGGCCTCAGGGTAAACCACTCCCTAGATGGGTCAGTGTGTGGTAATCAGTAAGAGTGTGGGCTCAACATCTGTAGACAGAATGAGGATTCATGTCAAGGTCTCTATTATATTTTATAAGAGAAAACCCCTGATCTTTCTCAGGATATTTAGCTTGGCATGATAGAAGTGCTGTCTCTCCCACCCCTCCAACAGTGCCCTTGAAATGGACCAAGAAAGCCACTGGCTGAGCTAACAGGAAGACCTGTCTTCTGCAGGGCATCCCTCCTTATAGGTCAAAGTAAAAATGGAAAGTGACCTTTTAGAGTACCCCACTTTACAGATGAGTGACCTGAGCACTGAGAGGCTTTGTGACTGAGAATATCATGCATGTTGTTGTCAGAATCAAAAAATCATCGGAATCACCTTGTTAGATGTTTTTCCCTCTGCATCAGCATTTTCCAGCATTATCACAGTATCAGACTCTTGATTGCTTTTGGGGGAGAAGGGGTTTCTGCAGCCAAATTATAGTGGGGGACACTGATTACTTTAACTCCTCCCCATAGTAAAGGCTTTTTTAGTCCTTGCAATACAAGAGCTTGCTTATCTTTATTTCATCCAGCATTTCCCATACGTATTTGAGAACAGAACAATTTTTAAAGTGCTTATTAACAGTTAATAGAAATTTTATGTCAAACACTCTTCAAAAAGCATTTCTCTGTGCCTGTTCTTTATGCCACAATTGCCTCATCTTAAAGTTTTCCAGGGATATTTCTAGAGGTAATCTGAAAGGGAGGGGTGCATTATCAAGATCCTTATTATTACACATTTGTAAAAAAATAAACACTGCCACTTTGATGTAATTAGATGTGCCTAGAAATAGTTCTATAAATCACATTGTCAAATGCGAGAACTTTTTCCTAGCGTTTCCCTTTCTTTTCTCCCTTTTTCTTTTCTTAAGATTTATACAACTTAAAACACTCTGAATATTATATGTTAGAGGAGAAGACAAGTCATCCAGGCAATATCCCAAAATAGCATGAGATGTAAACTTAGAGAAGAAGCAACCCCTCCTTACTGCTGTGCTCTGTAGAGTCACCTTCACACACTTCATTCAGCTTCTGCCAAGCCATTAACTAAAGGCTGACTGTGTGAATTATGATGCCTTCTAGGTCCTTTGCTCCACTGACACAAATGCCACAACCACCCCCATTTAGTCCCAAAACACGTGTAAGCAGCATTGACCTCTTATGTAGGTCAGCAGATGGGTGGGCTGTGCGCAGAGTGTGACTTGAAGGTAAAGAAATAGCTCTTTGGATTACAAAATGCCTTCTGCCAAATGCAGAAATTTAAGGGAGAATACAGATGGCCCTTAAACATATGATCACCTCAGTTATAATAACGCAAATTCAAATCACACTAAGAAACAATTTCTCTTTCATGAGATTAAAACAATCCAGCAGCTTAAAATCATACTTCATTGCAAAGTTGGGAGAAAACAAAGGCACTTATACATTTCTAGGGAGAGTGCAAAGTGGTATAGCGCATATGGAGGGAGATCTGAAAATATTTAACCTAATTACATGTGGATTTATTATTTGACTTGCAACCCCATTTCTGGGGCTCTTTCCTATAAAAACATCTGCACAAGAATAAAATGACTTGTGTATAATGTTCAACCTGGCATTGTGTTGATTTGATCAACCACTTATTGTGTGCCTTGTAGGTAAAATGGTACGCTTATTCAATATCTACTTCCCTTTTCCTCTTCCAAGGAAGACAGACCGGGCAGTGAGGAAGTAGATTCTAATCTGGTGCCTCCCTCTCCTTAAGAGGTTTACCTCTACTTAAGGGTGTGCAGGTAGCAGGATGGTGGAGCCCTTCACCGCCATCATGGATGGATTGGGAAAATGAAAATGGGACACAAGTTTCTAAAAGGATATGCAGAAGATGACTTTGGGAGAAAGAGTACAAAGGCATGTAGGCAGCATAAAGAAGGGGGCATCTGTGGATTACATTTCTTTTGTTATCTCTTAGTTTTCAGGCCTAGAATTATAACATGCTTAAAATTTACCACAGTCGACAGTTCTCACAGTTCACAGTCTCAGATCATTTTTTTTTTCCACTTGTAATATTAGAATGTTGGACTTGATGTTAGCGATGTTGTAATGAGGCATGAGAGGAGGGAGGTTAAGGTGGAAATTGCTTAATAATGGGTCAGAGCCATTTTCCATAATGAAAAGTCTACAGGCCTTGGAGAGCCTGCGGAGAACAGGAGAGGGTCACAGATGAGGCCAAGTTTTTAAAGTTGAACGATGGAGAAGGGTGGGGCCCCCAGCAGCAAGGGCTGTAGGAAGATTGCTCTCTTTGCTCCATTTTTTTCTTTAGCTGTCAAGAGTTGGCTCCTAAGGAGGCTCAGAGACATAGTTATGACAGCAAGCACATATTTGAGGAACAAAATTTGAGCAGGCAGGAGAATGCTTCCAGAAAATGTTCTCATTCTCAAAAATTTCTTTATCCAGTGCTGAAAACAATTTACCCCTTTGATTCCCAAGTAATTTCAGTTGACAATAGAAAGTTATAGGTGCACAAGGAGTAAGTCGGAAGTTGAACACAAAAGCAAGGCTGTGAGAGCTCCACCCCTTCAGGAAATCAAAGATAAGGCCTTAAAAATAAGGCTGGGGTGTGGACCTTCCGTAAATGAGCGTTATGCCCTGCCAGCTTTCAAAACCCTCCCTGGTTTCTCGTAGATGTATTAGATAAGCCACAAAGAGTTGGAAAGCTCTTACTGGATACAGATGTGACTGGAGAACAGGGAGTAGCCCACCTGGATGCAACAGACATATCGAGGCCTCTCCTTAGTAACGTAGAATCCTGGTGTTAATTTAAAGCAACGTCCTACTTCTGAAAGCAGTCAACTTGTTCGGAAAAAAATCATTTTACTGACTAAAATGTGACTGCCTCAGTAATACTTTTCAAAAGAGGCTGAGTAGGCCGAATCTTGGAGGCTAAATCCTAAGTACACATAGAAATCCTCTTCAAAGGTCACTTAAGCCACTCTTTGCCTATAGCCAAAATTACATCCAGAGTTTTACAGACCAAAGATATGTGCTATATTTTTCCTAATCTCTAGGAAATTAAATTTCACACTCAGCTTTGGAAATGAGTTTTGATGACTCACAGGCTTCTTTGAATTCCTGAGGATTATAGAAAGAGAACTCAACAAGCCTTTGGACAATGAATAGAACATCCATTTCCCAATAAAATGAATAACACGGGAAGCATAAGGTAACCATTTGAGACATTGGTTGAAATCAAACACTTCTCAATAAACATAATGGCATATTTTTAGCTTTGGAAAATGTTATTTCAGAGATAATGTTCTTAATTTTCTGGGTTAAATTTAACTTCTGCTTTTTTAATTCCCTAAATGAGTATATTCCTAAATTGAATTGTTCACATGACACACTGGCTCAAAATTGCAATACAACTGCAAGTTCCTTCTCTATGAACTCCTGTGAATGAATTTTAAAAAAAGAAAACTGGATAAATACGAAGCATTAATCTATTTATTTCCATAGGAAATAGCTTGTTACAATTTCTAGGCATAATTATTCTCTAGATTGAGTTAAGCAGCGTCCATTGGTTTTAAAAACCTTTTCATGTTTCCTTATTTTAGCTTTTTGCTTCTTTTGAATAAGATTTGGATTCTTTATGAATGCACATATACCCTGTTTTAAATAATATAGGAGTGGTCTGCTCAGAAAACCATTTAATTTGAAATTGTCATACATCACCTTAGGATCAGTACTGCTTATTAGTCTAGGTCATGGGGAGTCCCTTCAATTTGTTGGTTTGAATCTTTCATTCCTACCATCTGTACAACCTCAAATACTTAGGCAAGCTATTGTCTGTAATACATAGAGCTCTTTACTGTCTTTGTCAAAGCTCTTTCCCCTATCACTGCCTTTCTTCAATTTATTTAGAAAGGGGCAGATTTTAGTGCATGCCAAAAGTTGTTTGTGAGTTCTTGGTCTGTCTTGGTTGGAAACTGAACTAGAATATGAGTTTTCCAGCTTTTTTTTTGGATGCAACATTCAGTATGCCAATCTACTTGACTCTAGTACATTGATAAGGACAGATGTTAGATTTGGAGATTAGAATACTGGAGGCATCACAAGAGGGGCAGACAAGGAAGTCTCTGTGGAAAAAGTAGTAGTATGATGAACCCCTAGTGATTGGTATGGTCTCCCTTTTTCAGGATTTCTCACTGCAAACACTGTCTCCACATTCTCCATCCCTTGAACTCACTCTTAACCAGGGAGATGGGAAACTAGGTGAGGAGTGGAAGAGGTGAGGTGTCAGGAATCATGTATCATCCACGGCATGTTTCAAATCTGTAGTATTTGTTCATTTATTCAGTGAGAGTTTAGATGTCTACTCTGTACAGAAATAAAATTCACACTCAGTCTCTGCCTTAGGTAAGATATGGTTCTTAATATAAATAACTGACATACAAATGTTATAAAATATGATACAAAGTATGATGGGTGATCCCATTCCCAGATAAAATCCACTTATAATGCTTTACCTGAGATTGTCTAAAGTTTATTAGATATTACTTAGAATAATAATTTAATATTGCATTATAGGCAATGTGATAAGGATGAGAATGTGAAGTTTAGACAGAGCTGCCGTCATTTCTCAGCTCTGCCATATACTAGCCTCATGCCCTTTGACAAGTCACATAACCTCTTAAAGCCCCAATTTTCTTATCTATGAAATGGCAATATTAATAATATTTTCTTTACATGATTATTTTGAGAATTATAGATAATTTATATAGAGTGCCTACTACACATTCTGGCTCATTCTAGGCACTCAAAAAATGGCAGCTTATACTCCATAGATTAGTGACGTGCCAGGCAGTTTTTGTGCTTTTATAATTTATAACATCTTTTAGCTTTTACAATAAAAGATATACTTATATAAGGTTAATGTTAAGACAAATTTACACATAGAGTAATAATTCAGCCATACATGGAAATGCCTTTTTTTTTTTTTTTTTTTTTTGCTTGTCTGGGTGCATGAGAAGTAATGCTTGCTTGGGGCTATTTTAAATGCACAAAAAATTATTTGTAATTTGATAAATGCCATTTGATAAATGACATTTTTTTAGGGGGACAGAGTTTAACTCTGTCACCCAGGCTGGACCACAGTGGCACGATCACAGTTCATTTCAGCGTCAACCTTCTGTGCTCAAGTGATCCTCCCACCTCAGCCTCCTGAGTAGCTGGGACTACAGGCCTACACCAACACAGTCAGCTAATATTTAAATTTTTGTAGAGACAGAGTCTCCATTTGCTGCCCAGGTTGGTCTTGAACTCCTGGGCTCAAGCTATCCTTCCCACTCAACCTCCCAAAGTGCTGGGATTGTAGGCATGAGCCACCATACCCAGCTGATAAATGGCATCGTTGATAGTTTTAAGAGAATTCTGAGTTGTTTAGAACAAATGGATTTTAAAACATCATATAAATATGACATGCAACACATAAACACAAACATCCAAGTAAGGAAAACAACAAAAAATTAATAAAAGGGTGGCTAAGCTGTGAGTTTAGGAAAATGCATAGTCTAGAGCAAAGCTCAGAAATTCTAATCTCTGATTTTTAGTGATCTCTGGAAATGAATACTTTCCATTAATTTGGAGCTCCATTTTAATATTAATATTTCTGCTTATGTTCCCCTCTTAGGGAAATAGAAACAATGTTATATTTATGGATAAATACCATATTTCTTTTTTTGTCTTTCTTCAAGCTTTTTTGATTTGTGAATTAATCTTAAGTTTTTCAGAATTATGTATAATTCTAATATTAAAACGATGATATTTTTTCTAAATTGGTTTAGTTTTCAAATCCTTTTTAAGGCTGGCACTTTTCAGATAGTACCATCTTAAGTAGGCCATAGCTTTGATTCTTGATAAATACCTCACTTACTGAACACTTCTTACATGCCAGGCACTGTGCTAAATGCTTTTCAGCTATTAGCTCCTTCAAGCCTCACAATAACCCTGTGAGGTAGATACTCTTATTAACCCCATTTCACAGAGAAAACAGCTGAGGTGCAGAGAGGAAGTTACCCAAGGTCAATTAGCTGCTATGAGGAAGGAGCAGGATTCATATTTGTGTCTCTCTGACTTCACTGGTGAGTAGAAAGTCTTTTATTCTGCTTCCCTTTAACCTCAGAAGTATTTTTTTGAAATAACATTTTCCACAGAAATCCTTAAATCATTCCTTTTCCTTGCCTCTTTCTCTTCCTGCCCACTCTGTCTTTCCTCAGTGACCATGATTCAAAGTGTTGACTGTAACCAATGAGCAGGGCACCATGCTGATGAGACTACAAATTTGATTAAGACATGGCTTCGGTTTTTTTCAGACTTGACATATTTGATGGAAAAACAGGCTTATACCACATTTGTGATGTGCTCAAATTGTGTCTGTTTTCATAAACTCTTAATTTTCCTTCATTTAGATGAAGGATTCTTACCCTGTTAGCCCCTGAAGAATGAGAATGGGCATGAAGGAGTCTAGGAAGCCCTTGAAGCTGTGTGCACAATTTTGTGCTTATGTGTATTTTGTGGGAGAAGAAGAGCCACATTCCTCAGATTCTCAAAAAAGCCCACGGCACCACGAAATTAAGAAATCATTTATTAGTGGGAAGATTCATTTATTCTGAGTCATTTTTCTCTTCATTAGGTCAAAGTGTAACAACAACATGAAGGCCCATTCCTGACAGATGAAAGCATAAGAGGACTGTGATGCATGTATTACGACTGTGGGGAGACTGACCCACTTCTTTCCTCCAGACTGAATACCGCTTCCCTCTGTCTTTCTGGTGAAACCACCAAGAGTCATTAAGGGCAAGACATGGCACTCTTCATGTCCTCACTCTTTCTGGTCACGTTTCAGCACTAGCTGCCCTGAGACCCCAGAGTGCAGAGGTTCTGCAAGACCCATCCCCATACTTCTGAGAACACAGCCAACCCTGGCTCAGCCTAAATCTCTAATAAAAGTGACCACTAAGGATGGAACGTATGCTGATAAAATGCATTATATTTGTGTCATATGTTTCCTGTGCAGATTTATCTTTTTCTTGAGGTTATACATTTAAAAAACCAGAGTTCAGAAAAAAAGCTTTTTTATTAGATGTATGGGTTTGGCATTTAAAATGTCTGAAACGATAGATAGGTTCTTTGATGGGATAGGAGATCTGATCTTCTCTTTTTGGAGTCACTGTGATCTTCCCTAACAATTCTCAAGACCAGCAAAATATAAAGCTGGAAGGAGCCTATGCAGTCCGCTAAGCCAACCCCTCATTTTGAGAGGAGGCGGTTATGTCTTCAGAGCAATTAAATGACTTGCCCTGTGGATTCCAGCTGGTGGGAACTGCAGTTTGAACTCAGATTTCTTCATGTGCAGTTCAACCTTCTCTCTGCACACCACGTTGTCTTCCTGTCACCACGCCGTCTTCCAGCCCTTGAAAACATTTCAGCCCATGTAAAAATTAAGAAGGAAACACACTTCAGCTTCTCTATGACTCCCAAATTACTGACCTCCTTCCTTCAGTAAATAAAGAAGCACTGGAGCAAATACAGCTGATTTTTTAAAACCTGAGAATATGCCTTTAAAATTCTAATTTAAATTGCTTATAATTTGAAGTGGGCCATCTTAGACAGAAAAGAATGTGTAGACCGTAAGCCATTGTTTTATTTTATCTCCTTATCTTTGTTATTAATTATATGGTTGATTTCAAGATGAAAATGTATGGACTTTGAAATCAGAGAAATCTTGCTTTAAATTCAGGATTAATCACTAAAGATCTCTTTTGTTGGTCAATAAAACTTGGAGTTTGTTTCAAGAGTCATAAACTAAATTAATACACAATATTTCGAAAGTATTTCATTAGTTTTATTTTAAAATTGTTAGTATAACATTCGATTAAAGCCAATAGATGTTATAGACAATTAGAAGTCTTAGTACCACTAAAGGTAAATTATGGATTTTCTCATGGAATATTCCCAACACCTCTGTAAAATGGGTATTATGCTTATTTTGCATATATGGGAACTGAGAGTCAGAGAGGATAACTAAGTAACTTGTAAGTCATATACACAGCAAGGCTGAAGCCAGGAATTGAGCTCAAGCTGTCTGGCTCTGAAGCCTGGATTCTCTTCTTTCTCTGCTGACTTCTATGATAGTACATTCAAAGGCCCTGTGATGGGAAGAAGCATGGCATATGAGGTTCTCAAAGGGATTCTGCCTTTTACATGGTTAGGTTGATAGTTTAGAAGAAGCAAGGGGCCCAGGATGGTGATTCACCCTTGTAATCCTAGCACTTTGGGAGGCCAAGGTTGGAATGATCGTTTGAGGCCAGTGGTTTGGGGCTGCAGTGAGCTATGATTGCACCACTGCACTCTAGCCTGGGCGACAGGCTACAGAGAGTAAGTTACCACATTTCAAATAGCCAGTATGTAGCAAAGCCAAAATTTGAACCTAGGCACAGAAGACACACCAACCTTCTATACAAAGTGCCATCTATTGCCTTGGTGCTATGGAAGCATTTCTGTCACATGCTGTGATTTGATGTATGTACAAAAGGAGATGTGGGAAACAGAAAATGAAATAAGCAGGGTTTATTTTATTTTATTTTTTTCATTCCTAACCTGCTTGTGTGTGGGCTGATTACCCAGGGGAGTAAAAGTCAGACTGAAACTAAGTGGAACACAGACAGATGCTGGCTGAAAATATGCTCAGATTATTGCTCAATTTAAAATTATTCCAAACTAGAAAGATCACTGAGCTACAAGACTTTTTTCCCTTTCCTTTAGTTTATTCTCTGTAAATTTTGGTGCCTTTAGACAGGATGCAGACAAAACAATTTAGCCATAGAGGTCATTCTTCTCTGTTTGGCACTCAGACTTTTTCCCCTCTCTGCCTTCCTGTGTCTTGCATTCCATTTTTGGGACTGTACTAGAAAGGCCAGACTTGTAAATTCCATTAGAGAACAAGCTCTTGTGGAATAGAGTAAAACCTTGACTTAGGCTTGCTGTCTTCCCAGAGAGGGTCAAAATAACTCTGACGGCGGCATGGTCCTAGGAGGAATGCTGCTGTAGCCATAAAGCAGTGCTGGTCACAACACTGAATGTTGAGTCCTGTGCCCAGAGATGCTAATTTCACTAAGTGTGAGGTAGAGCCCTAGCATATATATTTCTAACAAGTCCCAGGGATGCCAGTCCGCTTTGAGTAGCATGGATTCAAGTCCATTTTCTCATTATGTGGTAAGAAATTGCCCATTACAACTCTACAAAGGCAAGAAAAGCTTAGGAAAGGGGAGTCTCAGCCATCTCGTTACTCCTCCCATCAACTTCTCACTGTGTGCAATAAAAGAAATCAACCCTAAATATAGAGATGTACAGCCAGGCTTTCTAAGAAATGAATCCATTCAAAGTCTTAAACTCTTTCTGGTTCTGAGCAGTGTGGTGAGGGGACCACAGGAAACTTGAGGGTTTTCTTTTTCTTTCTTTCTTTCTTTTTTTTTTTTTTTTTTTTTACTGTTAATGTTGATGAGTGTGTTTATTTATTTTAATTTTACTTTAAGTTCTGGGGATACATGTGCAGAATGTGCAGGTTTGTTTCATAGGTATACATGTGCCATGGTGGTTTGCTGCACCTATCAACCTGTAATCTAGGTTTTAAGCTCCACGTGCATTAGGTATTTGTCCTAATGCTCTCCCTCCCCTTGCCCTCCACCGCCCGACAGGGCCCAGTGTGTGATGTTCCCCTCCCTGTGTCCATGTGTTCTCATTGTTCAACTCCCACTTATGACTGAGAACATGCAGTGTTCGGTTTTCTGTTCCTGTGTTAGTTGGCTGAGAATGATGGTTTCCAGCTTCATCCATGTCCTTGCAAATGACATGAACTTATTCTTTTCTATGGCTGCATAGAGGGTTTTCAAAATGCAGATTTTCTGGTCATTACAAAGTATATTAGCTCAGAGTCAGGGATACTTTACCACAAATTTGCTGTTTCTTTTTTTTATTCATTTATTAACAACTCTGGGAATAAATCAGTGGCCCTGTCCATCTCAGAGCTGAAAGGTAGAGTCTTTCATGTTCTTAATGGTATGATTTTTTTGTTCTGACAATCTCCTTGAGCTTTGTTGCTCACATGAATCTTCTGACTGCTTCCCTACATGTGGTATAAAACATGTTTTCTACCCTATCACACTTCAATTTTCTTTGCAAATAAATGGAAATATAATTTATGAAGCACTTTAACATTTTCCTAGCATGTTTATTACTAAATACAGATGTTGTTATTGATGAGGTAGGAGTGTAGTGAGAGGAGCAGCAGGGCCCCTAGTGAAATTTCTTGCTATGCTTTGATTGTGGCCACAGGAGACGGAGTGTCAAAACATCTACCCTTCACTCCTATCATAAGCAACCACCATGTACAGAGTTCTTGACTCTGGAGTAGTAAACAGGACTGGAAAAATGAGAATGAAGACTCTTGGCATTCCAAGCTTGGACTTAACCAGTTATAAAATTAGAAAATCCATGGCTTATAACCTCTTGTCACTTTTTGAAAACAAACAGACAAACAAAATACGGAAGATGATTCCCAGAGTCCTCTAGAATTTGTCCATCCTGACCTGTGCAATATGTTCCTAATGTGGGTGTGAGAGGAAGAGAGATTGGGTGGGGAAGTATATGTACCCTGAGATCTCATGTGATTAGCATGCTGAATGTTCAGTTTTGAGTATCAGGTCCATGGATTCTTAAGATTAGTCTGGGAATTCAGATGCTGCTAGGTACAGGACCTAATGTCAATTCTGAGTGAGACTTTCCTAGGAGGGCTGTCCTCAACATTTTAAACTTGTGTACATAGGAATAGATTGATGAAGACTAAGGGCAATGGGAGACCTGAAGCTCTGTGAATTTTTTTTCACAGCATTTAAATATTACTTCATAGGACTGGTTATTCTCAACAGATGCTTTTTGAGTACATTTCTCCCAGACATTTTTCTCTCTAATAGTTTACATTAAAATAAACAGTGACTCTGGGTGTCTTACTCAAAGATGAACTTTCCCAGAACCAAAGCCACTATTGTATGTTTGTAGTACACACCTGGGGTAATCTGGTTTCTTGTCCCTTTCTTTTTGTGTCTATACGGACAGTGAGTGGGTTGGATAGAAGTCCTTTAAAAGTTTAGGCTAAATCTCTCCCTCCAAAGCATGTTCCTTCATCTACATTGTCATAGACCCAGTGCTTGACACCTTAAAAGAATCATGCAAAAAACTCCCAGGCAAATAGTGCATGAAATCAGCAGAGCCTCCTCCTTTGCATTGTCTCAGGAAAAAGGAGTTAACTTAGATACTTTGCTGTTGACATCTTGATATTTTAAATAGTTCTAGTGGAATATGTTTTTCATGCCATGCCCTCAGCTGACCTCCTTATTACTCTAAAAAATGACTTCTCTATGGCCTCACTTATTTTCCCTGGAAGCTTTCCTTGACCATCTCTCCCGTCATCTGGCTGCCATACTGCTGATTCATTATATTGCCATTGTACACACTCTCTTGCTCATAAAGCTGTGAACTTTCTGAGACCTCTATCCCTGTACCTGATGCGGGTACTGGCATGTAGTTTGACCTTTAATTGATTATTGAATGGATTTGTACATTATAGTCACTTAAAAATTCTATTATAAAAAATGGAAAAAGGTATTTGTAAGACTCATCCAATCATTAGCAGAAGTTTAGAGTTAGCCTTTGATTCAAAATTACAAGTACAGTAGTTTGAAAATAAATACATTTCCCAATGTAATTTTCAAACTATATTTCCCATTCCTATTTTTCTCAATCTGTCATGAACATCTTTATCCTTTACACTACAGAACTTATGATATGTCTATATTTAATTTATAATAATCTGTGCTTTAAAAAAATTGTAGCCACATTTGCATAATTACCAGGAACAATTTTGTATGGCACAGATATTTAATCTTACGGACCCTAATACATACAAGGCTGACATTTATGAGCTCCAGCACTGTCACCTGATCTCAATAGGTTGACACTTTTAAGTGAATAGAACAGTGCCTTACAAATAGTAAGTGCTAAGTAAATTTAGGGTAATTTGTGATGTTAGCCAAGTGATAATAGGATGTTAGAATTCCAAGTGACTTCAGAGATGATTAATCCAGAAGTTCCCAAAGAGTTACTGACAACTTGAGTTTTAAGTTCATGGTGATGTTCATAGACATGTTTATAGGTGATGGGCAAGAAAAGACGGGGTGGAAGTGAGTTATCCTATGGCCAAATAAGATTGAGAAAATGCATAATTAAACAGAGTTTAAAAGAGGTATTCACAGCAAAAACTCTTAGAGGCTGTACTATATGTTACTCTGCTTCCCTTTTTAAGTAATTTTTGCCCAAGTTTTACATTGAATCATATATCTTTTGTCTTCCTTTTTTAATAGAATATCACCCAAGAAAGAAAAAAATAATTTATTCCAATATCCTCATTTTACTCATAATTAAAATGAGATTCTGAAAGTTTAAGTTTAAGCTTATGCAACAATTTCAGATTATGACTGGAATCGTGGTTACCATCTCTTATTGTACACTGTGAGGGACCTCTCTGCAGACACATTTTACCCAGTTATAAATCTTAAAGTGATCAGTATGTTTAACACAGTATCAAGAACCCCGAATACTCTATTTTAGTTCACGTTTGTTCATATTTGCAGTGAGTGATCTCTTTAGTAACAACCAAGATTCTCTGGGTCTCCGTCATCTGAGATATAAAGTGTAAGTAAATGGCAGTGCACCTTGAAGTTTATTCTGTGAGACTTTAGTATCGTTGAATACAATTGCAATAGTGTATATTCCAATTATTAGAAGGATCCACTTTTTAAATAAGTTCCCTAAATTCCTTGTCATCATAAACTATCTAACAGCATGTTGACCCCCTGGGGGAAATAGAAAGAAAGCAAATTTTAACACTGTTAATTTAAAATTTCCAGAAACTCTTTGTTTCTAACTACTTACTCGTCCATCTTTCTTCCCATTTACTTTTTACTACTATTCTTTTCAATATCAGAATATATTCTACCATCTAACAAATCCCACCCTAGTTGTCTCTACAACAACAAAATTTCTGTATCACTGTTAATATAGTTTTTAAAACATTAAAAATATGATTTGCCTACATCAAATGAGCACATGTCAAATAGCTTATTCATTTATTAATTAGAGATCCAGTAAGATGGTAAGGCCTGTTTAAAGAGCATTTGCAGAGCTAAGTATATATAAGCCGTTTAATAAATCTTAGAATAAGATTGCAGTGTTAGATATGAGTAGTTAATATCTATAGGGCCATAAACTAAAACCCTTGGGGTTATCTTTTCAACTAGACAAAAATTATTTGTATCTCTACCAGGCAAATTTCACTAGGTTAACAAGAAACTTTACTAACTCTTGGACCTGTATCAATAATAAAGTGAATCAAACAAAATACACCTTCTCTAAGTAACTAAATAACCTTTGATTAGGTCTATAGCTCCCATATGATGCTGAAAGGTCATGCTACCTACTTTTTAATAAGATTTTAAATACTTTCCCTTAATATCCTAAGCAGTATCCACACTCCAGGCAGATAGAATACATAATTTTGGAAGGATTTGCTTAAAGGTAAATCTACTTCAAGTACAAGAATTAATGTCCTTCCTTGATGGTCCATGCAATGGAATTTGACCCATTATCACTATCATCCTGTGAATGTTAGAAGTCCTGCAAAAAACCAATATAACTAATAATAGCTTTTGTAGAACCCCGGAGTTTAAAAGCATGCATTCATACACATTTATATAATCTTGAAAACAACCTTGAGAAGCAGGTACATTAACTGCAATTTTTACGTTGAAAGAAGTGAGGCTTAGGGTAATTAAGAAACTTTCCAAAAAGCATGATTTGTTTCATATTTTGAAAACAATAAAACTTTTTTGCTAACAAAAAGATCCTTAATGCATAGAAGACAGGCCAAGGAAAGACCTTGCAAAATCAACAAAGCCACAGAAGGAACTCTTTCATTTTATAGAGTAACCTGCAAAGATGCCCAGAACTACTATCTCATTTACTTGATTTAGACTCCACAATAGTTTCAATGAGTCATGGTGTTATGATTCTAACTAGAAGTTAGTCAGGGTCAAGTTAGAAGACAGCTGTTTTTAGCCACTACCATTTGCTTTATTTATTTACTTATTTACTTACTTATCCAAATTTGAGACATATATTTGAAAATGCTCATTAGTGCTCTTTGAGATTTTTTTCTGAAGATGAATTGACTTGTTTCACGAAGCCAACTAATTTTCAGTCTCACACTCCCGTATGTAAAAAAATAAGGCACAGAGAGCCAGGGAGTACACAAAGCAAAGCTAGTACACACCAAACAAGGCAATAGGGTGAGTTACTTTCTGGTTGGGAAACAAAACCCCTCTTCTCTCTACTACTCCATTCCTTTCTACTCTTAAGCATCCGTTCCTTCAAATGCTTTCTCCACTATGGATCTCATAAAGCAATTCATAGTAGGATATGAAATGATCAATAAAAGCTCAAAGTTTAACTCTCTCATGGGAATGTATATTTGTGTAGGAATCAAAGCCTTTAGTACAAGTCTCCAGTGTATTTGGGTAGAGAGAGGGGTGCGTGCTATCTCATTGTCTCTGAAATAACTCCTTCAAACTTTTTCTTACCCTCAGGCCTCTAAGGCTTACCTGCATGATGAATTTCCATTTTCCTTACTCTCACACCCAGCTTTCAATTTAGCAAGAAACGGATTCGCCGAGGCCAGTCTCAAGAATTAAACTCTGAAAATCCTGAGCTTTGTGGGGCTCTCCTTCTGATAAGAGAGTTCTGTATCAAAAATCCTAACCCTAAACCTGGCAAGGGCATGGGTAATTGTGTTTGATATGCCTAGTCCCCCAACTCCCTTTCTCCCTTCTTCTTCTTTTTAAGAAGGAGTCTCACTCTGTTGCCCAGGCTGGAGTGCAGTGGCACGATCTCAGCTCACTGCAAGCTCCACCTCCCAGGTTCAAGTGATTCTCCTGCCTCAGCCTCCTGAGTAGCTGGGATTACAGGTGCCTGCCACCATGCCCAGCTAATTTTTGTATTTTTAGTAGGGATGAGAGTTCACCATGTCGGCCAGGCTGGTCTCAAACTCCTGACCTCAAGTGATCCACCTGCCTCGGCCTCCCTAAGTGCTGGAATTACAGGCATGAGCCACCGCACCTGGCCTTGACTCCCTTCTTGACCAGCTTGCCAAATCAACTCACAGAAATAGGACCAGAAGTTTGAAATAGACATGTTTCTTATAGTTTTCAGAGGTTCCATGGTGATCAGAATCACAAACCACCATTTTTGATCTCCAAAGAGCATGCAATATATCTTGACTTAAAAGAAAAAGAGTCAAATTTTAATGAGGATATGAGCTACAATGACCATTGGGAGTTTTTGGTTTTTTTGCATATGAACATTTGTATTCTGCCTCGTATGACTACTTATAGTCAGTGGACATCCACAGTACACATTAAAAGCTCTGAAAAGTCATGCAGTGATGAAATATATTGTGTTTGATTGACCTAGCTTTGTCACCTGAATTTGTGAAAGTATACACAATAGGTATGCAATAGGATACATTGCATTTTGAATATTTGTTTTCTGCATAATGATGTATGTTCATGATTTTTATAGTTACAAAGTAACATCTGTCTATCTTTGTATCCATCCATCTATTTAGATACGTCTTAGACATTGAAAGTATTTCACAATGCCCAACTCATACTCCCTTACCTCAATTCATCACTAAGAGCTGGGAACTTAATCAAATTTTCCTATGCATGTGTCAGATATTCATTGGTGATATTCACAATGGAATCGTAAATTGCGTTCTATTTCATAACCTATACTAGTTAATATTTACTGAGCAGTTTTTCATACATGTATATACTTATTTACTTTGTACTTCAGTTACTATCTTTTCACAATCTGGTACAGTGAAAATGGTAGAATATCTGTTTCTAGAACAAGTTCTAAAACCAAGTGTACATAAAAATGGTAAAGTGAATTCTGGCACTGCCTCACTTTAGAGAGCCCTCAACTTCTCTGTAACTGGATTGCCACAGCTCATCAGAGAGGCTCACAGTGCTGCTGCCTTCTGATATCCTTTCCTCCTGCCGCTATCTAGATGAGAGGTAATGAGAGAAGGCACATTACCTTTATCTAATCACTGGTCATCTTTAAACAGAATACTCTGATCTGACATGAAGCATATGCAGGCTGCAAGACAGTGGTTGCTACAGATAATGACATCTTAGGAATGAATAACCTATCATTTCAATGCTTACTAAGAACTAAAAGAAACGTGAGAGAAGAAGCCAGAGGCGCATAGTGGGTATTTGTTTTGTAATATCAGTCATCTTGGTTCTTGAAAATCAGACAGATCCTAGGTTTATGTGATCTGAGTCGTGGGTTGTCTTACTTTTATTGACACAATAGCACAGAGCAGCCCATCATCTGAGGCCAACACTTTGCTTTCCAGGGAAGTTCACTGTCTCTGGCTTGGAGAGACTCTGGTAGATCATATGCTAATTTGTAACTTAAATTTTAATTTCTGATTTTTAGTTTAGTTGTTCTCATATAAGATACAGCACGCTGTTTTCAAATATTTCAAGTCACAGCTATGTGTAATTAACGTAGCATTTTACTGAATTCCTGTAATACATATGATACCTTTCAGGATCTATTAGGAAATTTCTAAAAGAAGAAAATCCAATTATGGAAGATAATTGCCATCTAATTTCAAAGGAAGAATCATCCCTAGTGACTTCTTTATGACGCAACTTGTTTTGTTGTCACTTATGGATGAAAAACATACCTATAGTCTTGTTGATTTTGCTTAGTCTCAGTAATCATTGACTTGTATTTGTTGAATGATTTCAGTAGGGTCTGATGCCATATGAGGATGTTTACAGAGCAGAAATAAAATCAAAGACTATGGTTTGTGGGCCAGGAGGGTTGACTTGTGCTGCATTTTTATCTCAGAGTAATCTTCAGTCAGCAGGCTCAGAGTTCTCAGAATAGCTGGTATTCATTCCCTATTACCCAGTTATAGAAAAGAAGCTTTAATGCATACACACATAGTCACACACATGTATGTATACATGCAGACATATATATACACACACACTGTTGTTTGTTTTTGTTTACAGATTAGTAAAACCAGGTGCCAAATTTATTTTGATATATGTCAAGACTTGTCTTACAGGCAGGATGTCCAGGCTTCTCTTGCTATGAATCCTTGAAGATCTCTGTCTTCTGAAAAAGATGCATGATGCTACCCCACTAAGATTATCTACTGGCTGAATTGTAGCCTTATTGGATAGAGGGAGAGAGAGAGGGAGAGTGAGAAGAGGGAGATGGGGGGGAGAGAGAGAGAGAGATAGAGAGAAACTTAAGACAGAGCACTTTCAGACCCTCATTATTTCCTAAGTTCAGATGATGGCTTTGCTTCCTGAGCTGGGTGATGTTGTCCATATTGCTGTCTCTCTCTCTGCCTCAACACCCTTTCCTCTACATTCACACCTCAAAATGACTTTTTGAACTAAATACTGGTAAGACATCTAACTTACATGATTTAGTATTATTAAATAGTAGGTAGAACTGACAGTGAAAAAGAAGAATCAAGGAATGTAATGTTTATCCTGTACTTCAGAAAATGTACAATAACTGAAATAAGAAAACTTCCTAGAATCATCAGGATAGTATATTTCTCCATGAATAGAAGGAATTATTTTGCATTTTCCTAGGGACATAAGTAGGAATACAGGAGTATAACTCACAAGAAAAATAAATGGAATGGAAACCTAGGGGGAAAGGTTTAGGAGATTGTGGTTAAAGTATACAGAGAAAAGCAAAACAGAAAATAAGGAGATTAATCCATACCAAGTAATACCATTGAGTGCCACTGAGTAGCTGGTAATTGGATCTGCTAACTACCATTGCATTGCTGAGTGCGCTATGGA